>NC_134265.1:255617218-258117269 GCF_031893055.1 Leptodactylus fuscus | reverse complement strand
TCTACTGGTATACAGTGCCATTGTCTGACTGGGATTCAAAGAATATATTGGGGTTACGTGCACCCACAATTTTTACTACTGGTATACAGTGCCATTGTCTGACTGGGAATTCAAAGAATATATTGGGGTTATAAATACCCTCATTTCTTGCTACTGCCATATAGTGCCAGTTTCTGACTGGTAATTCAAAGAATATATTGGGGTTACGTGCACCCACAATTTTTACTACTGGTATACAGTGCCATTGTCTGACTGGGAATTCAAAGAGTATATTGGGAATACAAATACCCTCATTTCTTGCTACTGCCATATAGTGCCAGTGTCTGACTGGTAATTCAAAGAATATATTGGGGTTACGTGCACCCACAATTTTTACTACTGGTATACAGTGCCATTGTCTGACTGGGAATTCAAAGAATATATTGGGGTTATAAATACCCTCATTTCTTGCTACTGCCATATAGTGCCAGTTTTCTGACTGGTAATTCAAAGAATATATTGGGGTTACGTGCACCCACAATTTTTACTACTGGTATACAGTGCCATTGTCTGACTGGGAATTCAAAGAATATATTGGGGTTATAAATACCCTCATTCTTGCCTACTGCCATATAGTGCCAGTTTCTGACTGGTAATTCAAAGAATATATTGGGGTTACGTGCACCCACAATTTTTACTACTGGTATACAGTGCCATTGTCTGACTGGGAATTCAAAGAGTATATTGGGAATACAAATACCCTCATTTCTTGCTACTGCCATATAGTGCCAGTTTCTGACTGGGAATTCAAAGAATATATTGGGTTACGTGCACCCACAATTTTTACTACTGGTATACAGTGCCATTGTCTGACTGGGAATTCAAAGAATATATTGGGGTTACGTGCACCCACAATTTTACTACTGGTATACAGTGCCATTGTCTGACTGGGAATTCAAAGAATATATTGGGGTTATAAATACCCTCATTTCTTGCTACTGCCATATAGTGCCAGTTTCTGACTGGTAATTCAAAGAATATATTGGGGTTACGTGCACCCACAATTTTTACTACTGGTATACAGTGCCATTGTCTGACTGGGAATTCAAAGAGTATATTGGGAATACAAATACCCTCATTTCTTGCTACTGCCATATAGTGCCAGTTTCTGACTGGGAATTCAAAGAATATATTGGGGTTACGTGCACCCACAATTTTTACTACTGTATACAGTGCCATTGTCTGACTGGGAATTCAAAGAGTATATTGGGAATACAAATACCCTCATTTCTTGCTACTGCCATATAGTGCCAGTTTCTGACTGGAATTCAAAGAATATATTGGGGTTACGTGCACCCACAATTTTTACTACTGGTATACAGTGCCATTGTCTGACTGGGAATTCAAAGAATATATTGGGGTTACGTGCACCCACAATTTTTACTACTGGTATACAGTGCCATTGTCTGACTGGGAATTCAAAGAGTATATTGGGAATACAAATACCCTCATTTCTTGCTACTGCCATATAGTGCCAGTGTCTGACTGGTAATTCAAAGAATATATTGGGGTTACGTGCACCCACAATTTTTACTACTGGTATACAGTGCCATTGTCTGACTGGGAATTCAAAGAATATATTGGGGTTACGTGCACCCACAATTTTTACTACTGGTATACAGTGCCATTGTCTGACTGGAATTCAAAGAATATATTGGGGTTATAAATACCCTCATTTCTTGCTACTGCCATATAGTGCCAGTTTCTGACTGGTAATTCAAAGAATATATTGGGGTTACGTGCACCCACAATTTTTACTACTGGTATACAGTGCCATTGTCTGACTGGGAATTCAAAGAGTATATTGGGAATACAAATACCCTCATTTCTTGCTACTGCCATATAGTGCCAGTTTCTGACTGGTAATTCAAAGAATATATTGGGGTTACGTGCACCCACAATTTTTACTACTGGTATACAGTGCCATTGTCTGACTGGGAATTCAAAGAGTATATTGGGGAATACAATACCCTCATTTCTTGCTACTGCCATATAGTGCCAGTTTCTGACTGGTAATTCAAAGAATATATTGGGGTTACGTGCACCCACAATTTTTACTACTGGTATACAGTGCCATTGTCTGACTGGGAATTCAAAGAATATATTGGGTTATAAATACCCTCATTTCTTGCTACTGCCATATAGTGCCAGTTTCTGACTGGTAATTCAAAGAATATATTGGGGTTACGTGCACCCACAATTTTTACTACTGGTATACAGTGCCATTGTCTGACTGGGAATTCAAAGAGTATATTGGGAATACAAATACCCTCATTTCTTGCTACTGCCATATAGTGCCAGTTTCTGACTGGGAATTCAAAGAATATATTGGGGTTACGTGCACCCACAATTTTTACTACTGGTATACAGTGCCATTGTCTGACTGGGAATTCAAAGAATATATTGGGGTTACGTGCACCCACAATTTTTACTACTGGTATACAGTGCCATTGTCTGACTGGGAATTCAAAGAGTATATTGGGAATACAAATACCCTCATTTCTTGCTACTGCCATATAGTGCCAGTGTCTGACTGGTAATTCAAAGAATATATTGGGGTTACGTGCACCCACAATTTTTACTACTGGTATACAGTGCCATTGTCTGACTGGGAATTCAAAGAATATATTGGGGTTATAAATACCCTCATTTCTTGCTACTGCCATATAGTGCCAGTTTCTGACTGGTAATTCAAAGAATATATTGGGGTTACGTGCACCCACAATTTTTACTACTGGTATACAGTGCCATTGTCTGACTGGGAATTCAAAGAATATATTGGGGTTACGTGCACCCACAATTTTTACTACTGGTATACAGTGCCATTGTCTGACTGGGAATTCAAAGAATATATTGGGGTTATAAATACCCTCATTTCTTGCTACTGCCATATAGTGCCAGTTTCTGACTGGTAATTCAAAGAATATATTGGGGTTACGTGCACCCACAATTTTTACTACTGGTATACAGTGCCATTGTCTGACTGGGAATTCAAAGAATATATTGGGGTTATAAATACCCTCATTTCTTGCTACTGCCATATAGTGCCAGTTTCTGACTGGTAATTCAAAGAATATATTGGGGTTACGTGCACCCACAATTTTTACTACTGGTATACAGTGCCATTGTCTGACTGGGAATTCAAAGAGTATATTGGGAATACAAATACCCTCATTTCTTGCTACTGCCATATAGTGCCAGTTTCTGACTGGTAATTCAAAGAATATATTGGGGTTACGTGCACCCACAATTTTTACTACTGGTATACAGTGCCATTGTCTGACTGGGAATTCAAAGAGTATATTGGGAATACAAATACCCTCATTTCTTGCTACTGCCATATAGTGCCAGTTTCTGACTGGGAATTCAAAGAATATATTGGG
The DNA here is from genome assembly GCF_031893055.1 of Leptodactylus fuscus. NCBI lineage: Eukaryota > Metazoa > Chordata > Amphibia > Anura > Leptodactylidae > Leptodactylus > Leptodactylus fuscus. The sequence goes on along the minus strand of NC_134265.1, from coordinate 258,113,847 downwards.
GTTACGTGCACCCACAATTTTACTACTGGTATACAGTGCCATTGTCTGACTGGGAATTCAAAGAATATATTGGGGTTACGTGCACCCACAATTTTTACTACTGGTATACAGTGCCATTGTCTGACTGGGAATTCAAAGAGTATATTGGGAATACAAATACCCTCATTTCTTGCTACTGCCATATAGTGCCAGTGTCTGACTGGTAATTCAAAGAATATATTGGGGTTACGTGCACCCACAATTTTTACTACTGGTATACAGTGCCATTGTCTGACTGGGAATTCAAAGAATATATTGGGGTTATAAATACCCTCATTTCTTGCTACTGCCATATAGTGCCAGTTTCTGACTGGTAATTCAAAGAATATATTGGGGTTACGTGCACCCACAATTTTTACTACTGGTATACAGTGCCATTGTCTGACTGGGAATTCAAAGAGTATATTGGGAATACAAATACCCTCATTTCTTGCTACTGCCATATAGTGCCAGTGTCTGACTGGTAATTCAAAGAATATATTGGGGTTACGTGCACCCACAATTTTTACTACTGGTATACAGTGCCATTGTCTGACTGGGAATTCAAAGAATATATTGGGTTATAAATACCCTCATTTCTTGCTACTGCCATATAGTGCCAGTTTCTGACTGGTAATTCAAAGAATATATTGGGGTTACGTGCACCCACAATTTTTACTACTGGTATACAGTGCCATTGTCTGACTGGGAATTCAAAGAGTATATTGGGAATACAAATACCCTCATTTCTTGCTACTGCCATATAGTGCCAGTGTCTGACTGGTAATTCAAAGAATATATTGGGGTTACGTGCACCCACAATTTTTACTACTGGTATACAGTGCCATTGTCTGACTGGGAATTCAAAGAATATATTGGGGTTATAAATACCCTCATTTCTTGCTACTGCCATATAGTGCCAGTTTCTGACTGGTAATTCAAAGAATATATTGGGGTTACGTGCACCCACAATTTTTACTACTGGTATACAGTGCCATTGTCTGACTGGGAATTCAAAGAATATATTGGGGTTATAAATACCCTCATTTCTTGCTACTGCCATATAGTGCCAGTTTCTGACTGGTAATTCAAAGAATATATTGGGGTTACGTGCACCCACAATTTTTACTACTGGTATACAGTGCCATTGTCTGACTGGGAATTCAAAGAGTATATTGGGAATACAAATACCCTCATTTCTTGCTACTGCCATATAGTGCCAGTTTCTGACTGGGAATTCAAAGAATATATTGGGGTTACGTGCACCCACAATTTTTACTACTGGTATACAGTGCCATTGTCTGACTGGGAATTCAAAGAATATATTGGGGTTACGTGCACCCACAATTTTTACTACTGGTATACAGTGCCATTGTCTGACTGGGAATTCAAAGAATATATTGGGGTTATAAATACCCTCATTTCTTGCTACTGCCATATAGTGCCAGTTTCTGACTGGTAATTCAAAGAATATATTGGGGTTACGTGCACCCACAATTTTTACTACTGGTATACAGTGCCATTGTCTGACTGGGAATTCAAAGAGTATATTGGGAATACAAATACCCTCATTTCTTGCTACTGCCATATAGTGCCAGTTTCTGACTGGGAATTCAAAGAATATATTGGGGTTACGTGCACCCACAATTTTTACTACTGGTATACAGTGCCATTGTCTGACTGGGAATTCAAAGAATATATTGGGATATAAATACCCTCATTTCTTGCTACTGCCATATAGTGCCAGTTTCTGACTGGGAATTCAAAGAATATATTGGGTTACGTGCACCCACAATTTTTACTACTGGTATACAGTGCCATTGTCTGACTGGGAATTCAAAGAGTATATTGGGATACAAATACCCTCATTTCTTGCTACTGCCATATAGTGCCAGTTTCTGACTGGGAATTCAAAGAATATATTGGGGTTACGTGCACCCACAATTTTTACTACTGGTATACAGTGCCATTGTCTGACTGGAATTCAAAGAATATATTGGGGTTACGTGCACCCACAATTTTTACTACTGGTATACAGTGCCATTGTCTGACTGGGAATTCAAAGAGTATATTGGGATATAAATACCCTCATTTCTTGCTACTGCCATATAGTGCCAGTTTCTGACTGGTAATTCAAAGAATATATTGGGGTTACGTGCACCCACAATTTTTACTACTGGTATACAGTGCCATTGTCTGACTGGGAATTCAAAGAGTATATTGGGAATACAAATACCCTCATTTCTTGCTACTGCCATATAGTGCCAGTTTCTGACTGGAATTCAAAGAATATATTGGGGTTACGTGCACCCACAATTTTTACTACTGGTATACAGTGCCATTGTCTGACTGGGAATTCAAAGAGTATATTGGGAATACAAATACCCTCATTTCTTGCTACTGCCATATAGTGCCAGTTTCTGACTGGGAATTCAAAGAATATATTGGGGTTACGTGCACCCACAATTTTTACTACTGGTATACAGTGCCATTGTCTGACTGGGAATTCAAAGAATATATTGGGGTTACGTGCACCCACAATTTTTACTACTGGTATACAGTGCCATTGTCTGACTGGGAATTCAAAGAGTATATTGGGAATACAAATACCCTCATTTCTTGCTACTGCCATATAGTGCCAGTGTCTGACTGGTAATTCAAAGAATATATTGGGGTTACGTGCACCCACAATTTTTACTACTGGTATACAGTGCCATTGTCTGACTGGGAATTCAAAGAATATATTGGGGTTACGTGCACCCACAATTTTTACTACTGGTATACAGTGCCATTGTCTGACTGGGAATTCAAAGAATATATTGGGGTTATAAATACCCTCATTTCTTGCTACTGCCATATAGTGCCAGTTTCTGACTGGTAATTCAAAGAATATATTGGGGTTACGTGCACCCACAATTTTTACTACTGGTATACAGTGCCATTGTCTGACTGGGAATTCAAAGAGTATATTGGGAATACAAATACCCTCATTTCTTGCTACTGCCATATAGTGCCAGTTTCTGACTGGAATTCAAAGAATATATTGGGGTTACGTGCACCCACAATTTTTACTACTGGTATACAGTGCCATTGTCTGACTGGGAATTCAAAGAGTATATTGGGAATACAAATACCCTCATTTCTTGCTACTGCCATATAGTGCCAGTTTCTGACTGGTAATTCAAAGAATATATTGGGGTTACGTGCACCCACAATTTTTACTACTGGTATACAGTGCCATTGTCTGACTGGGAATTCAAAGAATATATTGGGGTTATAAATACCCTCATTTCTTGCTACTGCCATATAGTGCCAGTTTCTGACTGGTAATTCAAAGAATATATTGGGGTTACGTGCACCCACAATTTTTACTACTGGTATACAGTGCCATTGTCTGACTGGAATTCAAAGAGTATATTGGGAATACAAATACCCTCATTTCTTGCTACTGCCATATAGTGCCAGTTTCTGACTGGGAATTCAAAGAATATATTGGGGTTACGTGCACCCACAATTTTTACTACTGGTATACAGTGCCATTGTCTGACTGGGAATTCAAAGAGTATATTGGGAATACAAATACCCTCATTTCTTGCTACTGCCATATAGTGCCAGTTTCTGACTGGGAATTCAAAGAATATATTGGGGTTACGTGCACCCACAATTTTTACTACTGGTATACAGTGCCATTGTCTGACTGGGAATTCAAAGAATATATTGGGGTTACGTGCACCCACAATTTTTACTACTGGTATACAGTGCCATTGTCTGACTGGGAATTCAAAGAGTATATTGGGAATACAAATACCCTCATTTCTTGCTACTGCCATATAGTGCCAGTGTCTGACTGGTAATTCAAAGAATATATTGGGGTTACGTGCACCCACAATTTTTACTACTGGTATACAGTGCCATTGTCTGACTGGGAATTCAAAGAATATATTGGGGTTATAAATACCCTCATTTCTTGCTACTGCCATATAGTGCCAGTTTCTGACTGGTAATTCAAAGAATATATTGGGGTTACGTGCACCCACAATTTTTACTACTGGTATACAGTGCCATTGTCTGACTGGGAATTCAAAGAATATATTGGGGTTACGTGCACCCACAATTTTTACTACTGGTATACAGTGCCATTGTCTGACTGGGAATTCAAAGAATATATTGGGGTTATAAATACCCTCATTTCTTGCTACTGCCATATAGTGCCAGTTTCTGACTGGTAATTCAAAGAATATATTGGGGTTACGTGCACCCACAATTTTTACTACTGGTATACAGTGCCATTGTCTGACTGGGAATTCAAAGAATATATTGGGGTTATAAATACCCTCATTTCTTGCCTACTGCCATATAGTGCCAGTTTCTGACTGGTAATTCAAAGAATATATTGGGGTTACGTGCACCCACAATTTTTACTACTGGTATACAGTGCCATTGTCTGACTGGGAATTCAAAGAATATATTGGGGTTATAAATACCCTCATTTCTTGCTACTGCCATATAGTGCCAGTTTCTGACTGGTAATTCAAAGAATATATTGGGGTTACGTGCACCCACAATTTTTACTACTGGTATACAGTGCCATTGTCTGACTGGGAATTCAAAGAGTATATTGGGAATACAAATACCCTCATTTCTTGCTACTGCCATATAGTGCCAGTTTCTGACTGGGAATTCAAAGAATATATTGGGGTTACGTGCACCCACAATTTTTACTACTGGTATACAGTGCCATTGTCTGACTGGGAATTCAAAGAGTATATTGGGAATACAAATACCCTCATTTCTTGCTACTGCCATATAGTGCCAGTTTCTGACTGGGAATTCAAAGAATATATTGGGGTTACGTGCACCCACAATTTTTACTACTGGTATACAGTGCCATTGTCTGACTGGGAATTCAAAGAATATATTGGGGTTACGTGCACCCACAATTTTTACTACTGGTATACAGTGCCATTGTCTGACTGGGAATTCAAAGAGTATATTGGGAATACAAATACCCTCATTTCTTGCTACTGCCATATAGTGCCAGTGTCTGACTGGTAATTCAAAGAATATATTGGGGTTACGTGCACCCACAATTTTTACTACTGGTATACAGTGCCATTGTCTGACTGGGAATTCAAAGAATATATTGGGGTTATAAATACCCTCATTTCTTGCTACTGCCATATAGTGCCAGTTTCTGACTGGTAATTCAAAGAATATATTGGGGTTACGTGCACCCACAATTTTTACTACTGGTATACAGTGCCATTGTCTGACTGGGAATTCAAAGAGTATATTGGGAATACAAATACCCTCATTTCTTGCTACTGCCATATAGTGCCAGTGTCTGACTGGTAATTCAAAGAATATATTGGGGTTACGTGCACCCACAATTTTTACTACTGGTATACAGTGCCATTGTCTGACTGGGAATTCAAAGAATATATTGGGGTTATAAATACCCTCATTTCTTGCTACTGCCATATAGTGCCAGTTTCTGACTGGTAATTCAAAGAATATATTGGGGTTACGTGCACCCACAATTTTTACTACTGGTATACAGTGCCATTGTCTGACTGGGAATTCAAAGAGTATATTGGGAATACAAATACCCTCATTTCTTGCTACTGCCATATAGTGCCAGTGTCTGACTGGTAATTCAAAGAATATATTGGGGTTACGTGCACCCACAATTTTTACTACTGGTATACAGTGCCATTGTCTGACTGGGAATTCAAAGAATATATTGGGGTTATAAATACCCTCATTTCTTGCTACTGCCATATAGTGCCAGTTTCTGACTGGTAATTCAAAGAATATATTGGGGTTACGTGCACCCACAATTTTTACTACTGGTATACAGTGCCATTGTCTGACTGGGAATTCAAAGAATATATTGGGGTTATAAATACCCTCATTTCTTGCTACTGCCATATAGTGCCAGTTTCTGACTGGTAATTCAAAGAATATATTGGGTTACGTGCACCCACAATTTTTACTACTGGTATACAGTGCCATTGTCTGACTGGGAATTCAAAGAGTATATTGGGAATACAAATACCCTCATTTCTTGCTACTGCCATATAGTGCCAGTTTCTGACTGGAATTCAAAGAATATATTGGGGTTACGTGCACCCACAATTTTTACTACTGGTATACAGTGCCATTGTCTGACTGGGAATTCAAAGAATATATTGGGGTTATAAATACCCTCATTTCTTGCTACTGCCATATAGTGCCAGTTTCTGACTGGTAATTCAAAGAATATATTGGGGTTACGTGCACCCACAATTTTTACTACTGGTATACAGTGCCATTGTCTGACTGGGAATTCAAAGAGTATATTGGGAATACAAATACCCTCATTTCTCTTGCTACTGCCATATAGTGCCAGTTTCTGACTGGGAATTCAAAGAATATATTGGGGTTACGTGCACCCACAATTTTTACTACTGGTATACAGTGCCATTGTCTGACTGGGAATTCAAAGAGTATATTGGGAATACAAATACCCTCATTTCTTGCTACTGCCATATAGTGCCAGTTTCTGACTGGGAATTCAAAGAATATATTGGGGTTACGTGCACCCACAATTTTTACTACTGGTATACAGTGCCATTGTCTGACTGGGAATTCAAAGAATATATTGGGGTTACGTGCACCCACAATTTTTACTACTGGTATACAGTGCCATTGTCTGACTGGGAATTCAAAGAGTATATTGGGAATACAAATACCCTCATTTCTTGCTACTGCCATATAGTGCCAGTGTCTGACTGGTAATTCAAAGAATATATTGGGGTTACGTGCACCCACAATTTTTACTACTGGTATACAGTGCCATTGTCTGACTGGGAATTCAAAGAATATATTGGGGTTATAAATACCCTCATTTCTTGCTACTGCCATATAGTGCCAGTTTCTGACTGGTAATTCAAATTATTGGGGTTACGTGCACCCACAATTTTTACTACTGGTATACAGTGCCATTGTCTGACTGGGAATTCAAAGAATATATTGGGGTTACGTGCACCCACAATTTTTACTACTGGTATACAGTGCCATTGTCTGACTGGGAATTCAAAGAATATATTGGGGTTATAAATACCCTCATTTCTTGCTACTGCCATATAGTGCCAGTTTCTGACTGGTAATTCAAAGAATATATTGGGGTTACGTGCACCCACAATTTTTACTACTGGTATACAGTGCCATTGTCTGACTGGGAATTCAAAGAATATATTGGGGTTATAAATACCCTCATTTCTTGCTACTGCCATATAGTGCCAGTTTCTGACTGGTAATTCAAAGAATATATTGGGGTTACGTGCACCCACAATTTTTACTACTGGTATACAGTGCCATTGTCTGACTGGGAATTCAAAGAATATATTGGGGTTATAAATACCCTCATTTCTTGCTACTGCCATATAGTGCCAGTTTCTGACTGGTAATTCAAAGAATATATTGGGGTTACGTGCACCCACAATTTTTACTACTGGTATACAGTGCCATTGTCTGACTGGGAATTCAAAGAGTATATTGGGAATACAAATACCCTCATTTCTTGCTACTGCCATATAGTGCCAGTTTCTGACTGGGAATTCAAAGAATATATTGGGGTTACGTGCACCCACAATTTTTACTACTGGTATACAGTGCCATTGTCTGACTGGGAATTCAAAGAGTATATTGGGAATACAAATACCCTCATTTCTTGCTACTGCCATATAGTGCCAGTTTCTGACTGGGAATTCAAAGAATATATTGGGGTTACGTGCACCCACAATTTTTACTACTGGTATACAGTGCCATTGTCTGACTGGGAATTCAAAGAATATATTGGGGTTACGTGCACCCACAATTTTTACTACTGGTATACAGTGCCATTGTCTGACTGGGAATTCAAAGAGTATATTGGGAATACAAATACCCTCATTTCTTGCTACTGCCATATAGTGCCAGTGTCTGACTGGTAATTCAAAGAATATATTGGGGTTACGTGCACCCACAATTTTTACTACTGGTATACAGTGCCATTGTCTGACTGGGAATTCAAAGAATATATTGGGGTTATAAATACCCTCATTTCTTGCTACTGCCATATAGTGCCAGTTTCTGACTGGTAATTCAAAGAATATATTGGGGTTACGTGCACCCACAATTTTTACTACTGGTATACAGTGCCATTGTCTGACTGGGAATTCAAAGAGTATATTGGGAATACAAATACCCTCATTTCTTGCTACTGCCATATAGTGCCAGTGTCTGACTGGTAATTCAAAGAATATATTGGGGTTACGTGCACCCACAATTTTTACTACTGGTATACAGTGCCATTGTCTGACTGGGAATTCAAAGAATATATTGGGGTTATAAATACCCTCATTTCTTGCTACTGCCATATAGTGCCAGTTTCTGACTGGTAATTCAAAGAATATATTGGGGTTACGTGCACCCACAATTTTTACTACTGGTATACAGTGCCATTGTCTGACTGGGAATTCAAAGAGTATATTGGGAATACAAATACCCTCATTTCTTGCTACTGCCATATAGTGCCAGTGTCTGACTGGTAATTCAAAGAATATATTGGGGTTACGTGCACCCACAATTTTTACTACTGGTATACAGTGCCATTGTCTGACTGGGAATTCAAAGAATATATTGGGGTTATAAATACCCTCATTTCTTGCTACTGCCATATAGTGCCAGTTTCTGACTGGTAATTCAAAGAATATATTGGGGTTACGTGCACCCACAATTTTTACTACTGGTATACAGTGCCATTGTCTGACTGGGAATTCAAAGAATATATTGGGGTTATAAATACCCTCATTTCTTGCTACTGCCATATAGTGCCAGTTTCTGACTGGTAATTCAAAGAATATATTGGGGTTACGTGCACCCACAATTTTTACTACTGGTATACAGTGCCATTGTCTGACTGGGAATTCAAAGAGTATATTGGGAATACAAATACCCTCATTTCTTGCTACTGCCATATAGTGCCAGTTTCTGACTGGGAATTCAAAGAATATATTGGGGTTACGTGCACCCACAATTTTTACTACTGGTATACAGTGCCATTGTCTGACTGGGAATTCAAAGAGTATATTGGGAATACAAATACCCTCATTTCTTGCTACTGCCATATAGTGCCAGTTTCTGACTGGGAATTCAAAGAATATATTGGGGTTACGTGCACCCACAATTTTTACTACTGGTATACAGTGCCATTGTCTGACTGGGAATTCAAAGAATATATTGGGGTTATAAATACCCTCATTTCTTGCTACTGCCATATAGTGCCAGTTTCTGACTGGGAATTCAAAGAATATATTGGGGTTACGTGCACCCACAATTTTTACTACTGGTATACAGTGCCATTGTCTGACTGGGAATTCAAAGAGTATATTGGGAATACAAATACCCTCATTTCTTGCTACTGCCATATAGTGCCAGTTTCTGACTGGGAATTCAAAGAATATATTGGGGTTACGTGCACCCACAATTTTTACTACTGGTATACAGTGCCATTGTCTGACTGGGAATTCAAAGAATATATTGGGGTTACGTGCACCCACAATTTTTACTACTGGTATACAGTGCCATTGTCTGACTGGGAATTCAAAGAGTATATTGGGAATACAAATACCCTCATTTCTTGCTACTGCCATATAGTGCCAGTGTCTGACTGGTAATTCAAAGAATATATTGGGTTACGTGCACCCACAGTTTTTACTACTGGTATACAGTGCCATTGTCTGACTGGGAATTCAAAGAATATATTGGGGTTATAAATACCCTCATTTCTTGCTACTGCCATATAGTGCCAGTTTCTGACTGGTAATTCAAAGAATATATTGGGGTTACGTGCACCCACAATTTTTACTACTGGTATACAGTGCCATTGTCTGACTGGGAATTCAAAGAGTATATTGGGAATACAAATACCCTCATTTCTTGCTACTGCCATATAGTGCCAGTTTCTGACTGGGAATCAAAGAATATATTGGGGTTACGTGCACCCACAATTTTTACTACTGGTATACAGTGCCATTGTCTGACTGGGAATTCAAAGAGTATATTGGGGTTATAAATACCCTCATTTCTTGCTACTGCCATATAGTGCCAGTTTCTGACTGGGAATTCAAAGAATATATTGGGGTTACGTGCACCCACAATTTTTACTACTGGTATACAGTGCCATTGTCTGACTGGGAATTCAAAGAGTATATTGGGAATACAAATACCCTCATTTCTTGCTACTGCCATATAGTGCCAGTGTCTGACTGGTAATTCAAAGAATATATTGGGGTTACGTGCACCCACAATTTTTACTACTGGTATACAGTGCCATTGTCTGACTGGGAATTCAAAGAATATATTGGGGTTATAAATACCCTCATTTCTTGCTACTGCCATATAGTGCCAGTTTCTGACTGGTAATTCAAAGAATATATTGGGGTTACGTGCACCCACAATTTTTACTACTGGTATACAGTGCCATTGTCTGACTGGGAATTCAAAGAATATATTGGGGTTATAAATACCCTCATTTCTTGCTACTGCCATATAGTGCCAGTTTCTGACTGGTAATTCAAAGAATATATTGGGGTTACGTGCACCCACAATTTTTACTACTGGTATACAGTGCCATTGTCTGACTGGGAATTCAAAGAGTATATTGGGAATACAAATACCCTCATTTCTTGCTACTGCCATATAGTGCCAGTTTCTGACTTGGGAATTCAAAGAATATATTGGGGTTACGTGCACCCACAATTTTTACTACTGGTATACAGTGCCATTGTCTGATCTGGGAATTCAAAGAATATATTGGGGTTACGTGCACCCACAATTTTTACTACTGGTATACAGTGCCATTGTCTAACTGGGAATTCAAAGAATATATTGGGGTTATAAATACCCTCATTTCTTGCTACTGCCATATAGTGCCAGTTTCTGACTGGTAATTCAAAGAATATATTGGGGTTACGTGCACCCACAATTTTTACTACTGGTATACAGTGCCATTGTCTGACTGGGAATTCAAAGAGTATATTGGGAATACAAATACCCTCATTTCTTGCTACTGCCATATAGTGCCCAGTTTCTGACTGGGAATTCAAAGAATATATTGGGGTTACGTGCACCCACAATTTTTACTACTGGTATACAGTGCCATTGTCTGACTGGGAATTCAAAGAATATATTGGGGTTATAAATACCCTCATTTCTTGCTACTGCCATATAGTGCCAGTTTCTGACTGGTAATTCAAAGAATATATTGGGGTTACGTGCACCCACAATTTTTACTACTGGTATACAGTGCCATTGTCTGACTGGGAATTCAAAGAGTATATTGGGAATACAAATACCCTCATTTCTTGCTACTGCCATATAGTGCCAGTTTCTGACTGGGAATTCAAAGAATATATTGGGGTTACGTGCACCCACAATTTTTACTACTGGTATACAGTGCCATTGTCTGACTGGGAATTCAAAGAGTATATTGGGAATACAAATACCCTCATTTCTTGCTACTGCCATATAGTGCCAGTTTCTGACTGGGAATTCAAAGAATATATTGGGGTTACGTGCACCCACAATTTTTACTACTGGTATACAGTGCCATTGTCTGACTGGGAATTCAAAGAATATATTGGGGTTACGTGCACCCACAATTTTTACTACTGGTATACAGTGCCATTGTCTGACTGGGAATTCAAAGAGTATATTGGGAATACAAATACCCTCATTTCTTGCTACTGCCATATAGTGCCAGTGTCTGACTGGTAATTCAAAGAATATATTGGGGTTACGTGCACCCACAATTTTTACTACTGGTATACAGTGCCATTGTCTGACTGGGAATTCAAAGAATATATTGGGGTTATAAATACCCTCATTTCTTGCTACTGCCATATAGTGCCAGTTTCTGACTGGTAATTCAAAGAATATATTGGGGTTACGTGCACCCACAATTTTTACTACTGGTATACAGTGCCATTGTCTGACTGGGAATTCAAAGAGTATATTGGGAATACAAATACCCTCATTTCTTGCTACTGCCATATAGTGCCAGTGTCTGACTGGTAATTCAAAGAATATATTGGGGTTACGTGCACCCACAATTTTTACTACTGGTATACAGTGCCATTGTCTGACTGGGAATTCAAAGAATATATTGGGGTTATAAATACCCTCATTTCTTGCTACTGCCATATAGTGCCAGTTTCTGACTGGTAATTCAAAGAATATATTGGGGTTACGTGCACCCACAATTTTTACTACTGGTATACAGTGCCATTGTCTGACTGGGAATTCAAAGAGTATATTGGGAATACGAATACCCTCATTTCTTGCTACTGCCATATAGTGCCAGTGTCTGACTGGTAATTCAAAGAATATATTGGGGTTACGTGCACCCACAATTTTTACTACTGGTATACAGTGCCATTGTCTGACTGGGAATTCAAAGAGTATATTGGGAATACAAATACCCTCATTTCTTGCTACTGCCATATAGTGCCAGTTTCTGACTGGGAATTCAAAGAATATATTGGGGTTACGTGCACCCACAATTTTTACTACTGGTATACAGTGCCATTGTCTGACTGGGAATTCAAAGAATATATTGGGGTTATAAATACCCTCATTTCTTGCTACTGCCATATAGTGCCAGTTTCTGACTGGGAATTCAAAGAATATATTGGGGTTACGTGCACCCACAATTTTTACTACTGGTATACAGTGCCATTGTCTGACTGGGAATTCAAAGAGTATATTGGGGTTATAAATACCCTCATTTCTTGCTACTGCCATATAGTGCCAGTTTCTGACTGGGAATTCAAAGAATATATTGGGGTTACGTGCACCCACAATTTTTACTACTGGTATACAGTGCCATTGTCTGACTGGGAATTCAAAGAATATATTGGGGTTATAAATACCCTCATTTCTTGCTACTGCCATATAGTGCCAGTTTCTGACTGGGAATTCAAAGAATATATTGGGGTTACGTGCACCCACAATTTTTACTACTGGTATACAGTGCCATTGTCTGACTGGGAATTCAAAGAATATATTGGGGTTACGTGCACCCACAATTTTTACTACTGGTATACAGTGCCATTGTCTGACTGGGAATTCAAAGAGTATATTGGGAATACAAATACCCTCATTTCTTGCTACTGCCATATAGTGCCAGTGTCTGACTGGTAATTCAAAGAATATATTGGGGTTACGTGCACCCACAATTTTTACTACTGGTATACAGTGCCATTGTCTGACTGGGAATTCAAAGAATATATTGGGGTTATAAATACCCTCATTTCTTGCTACTGCCATATAGTGCCAGTTTCTGACTGGTAATTCAAAGAATATATTGGGGTTACGTGCACCCACAATTTTTACTACTGGTATACAGTGCCATTGTCTGACTGGGAATTCAAAGAATATATTGGGGTTATAAATACCCTCATTTCTTGCTACTGCCATATAGTGCCAGTTTCTGACTGGTAATTCAAAGAATATATTGGGGTTACGTGCACCCACAATTTTTACTACTGGTATACAGTGCCATTGTCTGACTGGGAATTCAAAGAGTATATTGGGAATACAAATACCCTCATTTCTTGCTACTGCCATATAGTGCCAGTTTCTGACTGGGAATTCAAAGAATATATTGGGGTTACGTGCACCCACAATTTTTACTACTGGTATACAGTGCCATTGTCTGACTGGGAATTCAAAGAATATATTGGGGTTACGTGCACCCACAATTTTTACTACTGGTATACAGTGCCATTGTCTGACTGGGAATTCAAAGAATATATTGGGGTTATAAATACCCTCATTTCTTGCTACTGCCATATAGTGCCAGTTTCTGACTGGTAATTCAAAGAATATATTGAGGTTACGTGCACCCACAATTTTTACTACTGGTATACAGTGCCATTGTCTGACTGGGAATTCAAAGAGTATATTGGGAATACAAATACCCTCATTTCTTGCTACTGCCATATAGTGCCAGTTTCTGACTGGGAATTCAAAGAATATATTGGGGTTACGTGCACCCACAATTTTTACTACTGGTATACAGTGCCATTGTCTGACTGGGAATTCAAAGAGTATATTGGGAATACAAATACCCTCATTTCTTGCTACTGCCATATAGTGCCAGTTTCTGACTGGGAATTCAAAGAATATATTGGGGTTACGTGCACCCACAATTTTTACTACTGGTATACAGTGCCATTGTCTGACTGGGAATTCAAAGAATATATTGGGGTTACGTGCACCCACAATTTTTACTACTGGTATACAGTGCCATTGTCTGACTGGGAATTCAAAGAGTATATTGGGAATACAAATACCCTCATTTCTTGCTACTGCCATATAGTGCCAGTGTCTGACTGGTAATTCAAAGAATATATTGGGGTTACGTGCACCCACAATTTTTACTACTGGTATACAGTGCCATTGTCTGACTGGGAATTCAAAGAGTATATTGGGAATACAAATACCCTCATTTCTTGCTACTGCCATATAGTGCCAGTTTCTGACTGGTAATTCAAAGAATATATTGGGGTTACGTGCACCCACAATTTTTACTACTGGTATACAGTGCCATTGTCTGACTGGGAATTCAAAGAATATATTGGGGTTACGTGCACCCACAATTTTTACTACTGGTATACAGTGCCATTGTCTGACTGGGAATTCAAAGAATATATTGGGGTTATAAATACCCTCATTTCTTGCTACTGCCATATAGTGCCAGTTTCTGACTGGTAATTCAAAGAATATATTGGGGTTACGTGCACCCACAATTTTTACTACTGGTATACAGTGCCATTTTCTGACTGGGAATTCAAAGAGTATATTGGGAATACAAATACCCTCATTTCTTGCTACTGCCATATAGTGCCAGTTTCTGACTGGGAATTCAAAGAATATATTGGGGTTACGTGCACCCACAATTTTTACTACTGGTATACAGTGCCATTGTCTGACTGGGAATTCAAAGAGTATATTGGGAATACAAATACCCTCATTTCTTGCTACTGCCATATAGTGCCAGTTTCTGACTGGTAATTCAAAGAATATATTGGGGTTACGTGCACCCACAAGTTTTACTACTGGTATACAGTGCCATTGTCTGACTGGGAATTCAAAGAATATATTGGGGTTATAAATACCCTCATTTCTTGCTACTGCCATATAGTGCCAGTTTCTGACTGGTAATTCAAAGAATATATTGGGGTTACGTGCACCCACAATTTTTACTACTGGTATACAGTGCCATTGTCTGACTGGGAATTCAAAGAGTATATTGGGAATACAAATACCCTCATTTCTTGCTACTGCCATATAGTGCCAGTTTCTGACTGGGAATTCAAAGAATATATTGGGGTTACGTGCACCCACAATTTTTACTACTGGTATACAGTGCCATTGTCTGACTGGGAATTCAAAGAGTATATTGGGAATACAAATACCCTCATTTCTTGCTACTGCCATATAGTGCCAGTTTCTGACTGGGAATTCAAAGAATATATTGGGGTTACGTGCACCCACAATTTTTACTACTGGTATACAGTGCCATTGTCTGACTGGGAATTCAAAGAATATATTGGGGTTACGTGCACCCACAATTTTTACTACTGGTATACAGTGCCATTGTCTGACTGGGAATTCAAAGAGTATATTGGGAATACAAATACCCTCATTTCTTGCTACTGCCATATAGTGCCAGTTTCTGACTGGTAATTCAAAGAATATATTGGGGTTACGTGCACCCACAATTTTTACTACTGGTATACAGTGCCATTGTCTGACTGGGAATTCAAAGAATATATTGGGGTTATAAATACCCTCATTTCTTGCTACTGCCATATAGTGCCAGTTTCTGACTGGTAATTCAAAGAATATATTGGGGTTACGTGCACCCACAATTTTTACTACTGGTATACAGTGCCATTGTCTGACTGGGAATTCAAAGAATATATTGGGGTTACGTGCACCCACAATTTTTACTACTGGTATACAGTGCCATTGTCTGACTGGGAATTCAAAGAATATATTGGGGTTATAAATACCCTCATTTCTTGCTACTGCCATATAGTGCCAGTTTCTGACTGGTAATTCAAAGAATATATTGGGGTTACGTGCACCCACAATTTTTACTACTGGTATACAGTGCCATTGTCTGACTGGGAATTCAAAGAGTATATTGGGAATACAAATACCCTCATTTCTTGCTACTGCCATATAGTGCCAGTGTCTGACTGGGAATTCAAAGAATATATTGGGGTTACGTGCACCCACAATTTTTACTACTGGTATACAGTGCCAATTTCTAACTAGGAATTCAAAATGCGCAAGGCTCCCGGAAAGGGACGTGGACGAGGCCGTGGGCGAGGTCGGGGGAATGGTTCTGGGGAGCAAGGTAGCAGTGAAGCCACAGGGCGTCCCGTGCCTACTCCTGTGGGGCAGCAAGCATTGCGCCACTCCACAGTGCCAGGGTTGCTTGCCACATTAACTAAACTGCAGGGTACAAACCTTAGTAGGCCCGAGAACCAGGAACAGGTCTTGCAATGGCTGTCAGAGAACGCTTACAGCACATTGTCCAGCAGCCAGTCAGACTCTGCCTCCTCTCCTCCTATTACCCAACAGTCTTGTCTTCCTTCCTCCCAAAATTCCGAAGCTTTACAGAACAATAACCCAAACTGTCCCTGCTCCCCAGAGCTGTTCTCCGCTCCTTTCATTGTCCCTCAACCTGCCTCTCCACGTCACGATTCCACGAACCTAACAGAGGAGCATCTGTGTCCAGATGCTCAAACACTAGAGTCTCCTCCATCTCCGTTCGATTTGGTGGTGGATGACCAGCAACCCACCCTCATCGACGATGATGTGACGCAGTTGCCGTCAGGGCATCCAGTTGACCGGCGCATTGTGCGGGAGGAGGAGATGAGACAGGAGTTGGAAGAGGAAGTGGTGGATGATGAGGACACTGACCCGACCTGGACAGGGGGGATGTCAAGCGGGGAAAGTAGTGTGGATGTTGAGGCAGGTGCAGCACCAAAAAGGGTAGCTAGAGGCAGAGGCAGAGGTCAGCAGCTTAGGCGAAGCCAGGCCACACCCGGAATCTCCCAAGATGTTCCAGTTCGTACCCAGCCCCGAAAAACTCCCACCTCGAGGGCACGTTTCTCGAAGGTGTGGAGTTTTTTCAAGGAATGCGCCGAGGACAGATATAGTGTTGTCTGCACAATTTGCCTCTCGAAATTGATTAGGGGCTCTGAGAAGAGCAACCTGTCCACCACTTCAATGCGCCGTCATTTGGAATCCAAGCACTGGAATCAGTGGCAGGCAGCAACGGCAGGACAAAGGCCGCCTGCCGTTCACGCCACTGCCACTGCCTCTGCCACTGCCTCTGCCACTGCCACTGCTGACTGTGCTGGCGATGCACTCCAGAGGACGAGCCAGGACACCACTTCATCTGCCTCCGCCACTTTGTTGACTTCTACCTCATCCTCCCCTGGTCCTGTCTTATCTCCTTCTCCTGCACCATCAAAGGCACCATCAGGCGTTTCTTTACAACAACCCACCATCTCTCAGACATTGGAGCGGCGGCAGAAATACACTGCTAACCACCCACACGCGCAAGCCTTGAACGCCAACATCGCTAAACTGCTGGCCCAGGAGATGTTGGCGTTCCGGCTTGTTGAAACTCTCGCCTTCCTGGACCTGATGGCAACTGCGGCACCTCGCTATGCCGTCCCTAGCCGTCACTACTTCTCCCGGTGTGCCGTCCCCGCCTTGCACCAGCACGTGTCACTCAACATCAGGCGGGCCCTTAGTTCCGCGCTTTGCGCAAAGGTCCACTTGACCACCGACGCGTGGACAAGTGCATGCGGACAGGGACGCTACATTTCACTGACGGCACACTGGGTGAATGTAGTTGAGGCTGGGACTGCTTCCCAAACTGGCCCGGTGTACCTCGTCTCCCCGCCTAACATTCCTGGCAGGGACACGAGAAGAACACCCCCCTCCTCCTCATCCTCTACCGCCTCCTCCTCCGCCACCGCCTCCTCCTCCGCCACCGCCTCCTCCTCCGCTGTTAGATTGACCCCAGCTACGAGTTGGAAACGTTGCAGCACTGGCGTTGGTAGACGTCAGCAGGCTGTGCTGAAGCTGATCAGCTTGGGGGACAGACAGCACACTGCCTCCGAGGTGAGGGATGCCCTCCTCGATGAGACGGCAATATGGTTTGAGCCGCTGCACCTGGGCCCAGGCATGGTCGTTTGTGATAACGGCCGGAACCTGGTAGCAGCTCTGGAGCTTGCCGGACTCCAACATGTTCCATGCCTGGCCCACGTCTTCAACCTAGTGGTGCAACGTTTCCTAAAGAGCTACCCCAATGTTCCAGAGCTACTGGTGAAAGTGCGGCGCATGTGCGCCCACTTTCGCAAGTCGACAGTAGCCGCTGCTAGCTTAAAATCTCTCCAGCAACGCCTGCATGTGCCACAACACCGGCTTTTGTGCGACGTCCCCACACGCTGGAACTCAACGTTTCAGATGTTGAATAGAGTGGTTGAGCAGCAGAGACCTTTGATGGAATACCAGCTACAAAACCCTAGGGTGCCACAAAGTCAGCTGCCTCAGTTTCACATCCATGAGTGGCCATGGATGAGAGACCTTTGTGACATCCTACGGGTCTTTGAGGAGTCCACAAGGAGGGTGAGCTCTGAGGATGCGATGGTGAGCCTTACAATCCCGCTCTTGTGTGTTCTGAGAGAATCCCTGATTGACATCAGGGATAACTCAGATCACACAGAGGAGTTAGGGATAGCATCCGATCCGTCACAGCTGGAGAGTAGGTCCACACATCTGTCCGCTTCACTGCGTTTAATGGAGGAGGAGGAGGAGGAGGAGGAGGAAGAAGAGTTGTCCGATGATGTGATGGTGATACAGGAGGCTTCCGGGCAACTTCGAATCGTCCCATTGTTGCAGCGCGGATGGGTAGACATGGAGGATGAGGAGGAAATGGAGATTGAACTTTCCGGTGGGGCCAGAGGAGTCATGCCAACTAACACTGTGGCAGACATGGCTGAGTTCATGTTGGGGTGCTTTACAACCGACAAGCGTATTGTCAAAATCATGGAGGACAACCAGTACTGGATCTTTGCTATCCTTGACCCCCGGTATAAAAACAACATCTCGTCTTTTATTCCGGTAGAGGGGAGGGCCAATCGCATCAATGCTTGCCACAGGCAATTGGTGCAGAATATGATGGAGATGTTTCCAGCATGTGACAGTGGCGGCAGGGAGGGCAGTTCCTCCAGTAGGCAACCAAGTTCTCACCGGTCCACACAAACGAGGGGCACACTGTCTAAGGTCTGGGACACCTTGATGGCACCCCCTCGCCAAAGTGCCGCCACGGAGGGTCCTAGTGTCACCAGGCGTGAGAAGTATAGGCGCATGTTGCGGGAATACCTTTCCGACCACAGCCCTGTCCTCTCCGACCCCTCTGCGCCCTACACGTATTGGGTGTCGAAGTTGGACCTGTGGCTTGAACTTGCCCTATATGCCTTGGAGGTGCTGTCCTGTCCTGCCGCCAGCGTCCTATCTGAGAGGGTGTTCAGTGCAGCCGGTGGCATCATCACTGACAAGCGCACCCGTCTGTCAGCTGAGAGTGCCGACCGGCTCACTTTGATAAAAATGAACCACCACTGGGTAGAGCCGTCATTTTTGTGCCCACCTGTGTAAAGCACCCCAACATGAAACTCCATGTCTGTACTCAACCTCTCCAATTCCTCCGCATCCTCATACTCATCCACCATAAGCGTTGCACAATTCTGCTAATACTAGGCTCCCTCCACCCTGATTTCCCCCAACTCTGCTGGTTAGAGGCTCCCTCCACCCTGATTTCCACCAACTCTGCTGGTTAGAGGCTCCCTCCACCATGAATTTGCCCAAACTGGGCTGTTTAGAGGCTCCCTCCACCATGAATTTGCCCAAACTGGGCTGTTTAGAGGCTCCCTCCACCATGAATTGGTCCAAACTGGGTTTTTTAGAGGCTCCCTCCACCATGAATTGGTCCAAACTGGGCTGGTTAGAGGCTCCCTCCACCATGAATTTGCCCAAACTGGGCTGTTTAGAGGCTCCCTCCACCATGAATTGGTCCAAACTGGGCTGGTTAGAGGCTCCCTCCACCATTAATTGGTCCAAACTGGGCTGGTTAGAGGCTCCCTCCACCATTAATTGGTCCAAACTGGGCTGGTTAGAGGCTCCCTCCACCATGAATTGGTCCAAACTGGGTTTTTTAGAGGCTCCCTCCACCATGAATTTGCCCAAACTGGGCTGTTTAGAGGCTCCCTCCACCATGAATTGGTCCAAACTGGGCTGGTTAGAGGCTCCCTCCACCATTAATTGGTCCAAACTGGGCTGGTTAGAGGCTCCCTCCACCATTAATTGGTCCAAACTGGGCTGGTTAGAGGCTCCCTCCACCATGAATTTGCCCAAACTGGGCTGGTTAGAGGCTCCCTCCACCATGAATTGGTCCAAACTGGGTTTTTTAGAGGCTCCCTCCACCATGAATTTGCCCAAACTGGGCTGGTTAGAGGCTCCCTCCACCATTAATTGGTCCAAACTGGGCTGGTTAGAGGCTCCCTCCACCATTAATTGGTCCAAACTGGGCTGGTTAGAGGCTCCCTCCACCATGAATTGGTCCAAACTGGGTTTTTTAGAGGCTCCCTCCACCATGAATTGGTCCAAACTTGGCTGTTTAGAGGCTCCCTCCACCATGAATTGGTCCAAACTGGGCTGGTTAGAGGCTCCCTCCACCATTAATTGGTCCAAACTGGGCTGGTTAGAGGCTCCCTCCACCATGAATTGGTCCAAACTGGGTTTTTTAGAGGCTCCCTCCACCATGAATTTGCCCAAACTGGGCTGTTTAGAGGCTCCCTCCACCATGAATTGGTCCAAACTGGGCTGGTTAGAGGCTCCCTCCACCATTAATTGGTCCAAACTGGGCTGGTTAGAGGCTCCCTCCACCATTAATTGGTCCAAACTGGGCTGGTTAGAGGCTCCCTCCACCATGAATTTGCCCAAACTGGGCTGGTTAGAGGCTCCCTCCACCATGAATTGGTCCAAACTGGGTTTTTTAGAGGCTCCCTCCACCATGAATTGGTCCAAACTGGGCTGGTTAGAGGCTCCCTCCACCATTAATTGGTCCAAACTGGGGTGGTTAGAGGCTCCCTCCACCATTAATTGGTCCAAACTGGGCTGGTTAGAGGCTCCCTCCACCATTAATTGGTCCAAACTGGGCTGGTTAGAGGCTCCCTCCACCATTAATTTGTCCAAACTGGGCTGTTTAGAGGCTCCCTCCACCATGAATTGGTCCAAACTGGGCTGGTTAGAGGCTCCCTCCACCATGAATTTCCCAAAACTTGGCTGTTTAGAGGCTCCCTCCACCATGAATTGGTCCAAACTGGGCTGGTTAGAGGCTCCCTCCACCATTAATTGGTCCAAACTGGGCTGGTTAGAGGCTCCCTCCACCATGAATTGGTCCAAACTGGGTTTTTTAGAGGCTCCCTCCACCATGAATTTGCCCAAACTGGGCTGTTTAGAGGCTCCCTCCACCATGAATTGGTCCAAACTGGGCTGGTTAGAGGCTCCCTCCACCATTAATTGGTCCAAACTGGGCTGGTTAGAGGCTCCCTCCACCATTAATTGGTCCAAACTGGGCTGGATAGAGGCTCCCTCCACCATGAATTTGCCCAAACTGGGCTGGTTAGAGGCTCCCTCCACCATGAATTGGTCCAAACTGGGTTTTTTAGAGGCTCCCTCCACCATGAATTTGCCCAAACTGGGCTGGTTAGAGGCTCCCTCCACCATTAATTGGTCCAAACTGGGCTGGTTAGAGGCTCCCTCCACCATTAATTGGTCCAAACTGGGCTGGTTAGAGGCTCCCTCCACCATGATTTGGTCCAAACTGGGCTGGTTAGAGGCTCCCTCCACCATTAATTGGTCCAAACTGGGCTGGTTAGAGGCTCCCTCCACCATGATTTGGTCCAAACTGGGTTTTTTAGAGGCTCCCTCCACCATGAATTGGTCCAAACTTGGCTGTTTAGAGGCTCCCTCCACCATGAATTGGTCCAAACTGGGCTGGTTAGAGGCTCCCTCCACCATTAATTGGTCCAAACTGGGCTGGTTAGAGGCTCCCTCCACCATGAATTTGCCCAAACTGGGCTGTTTAGAGGCTCCCTCCACCATGAATTTGCCCAAACTGGGCTGTTTAGAGGCTCCCTCCACCATGAATTGGTCCAAACTGGGTTTTTTAGAGGCTCCCTCCACCATGAATTGGTCCAAACTGGGCTGGTTAGAGGCTCCCTCCACCATTAATTGGTCCAAACTGGGGTGGTTAGAGGCTCCCTCCACCATTAGTTGGTCCAAACTGGGCTGGTTAGAGGCTCCCTCCACCATTAATTGGTCCAAACTGGGCTGGTTAGAGGCTCCCTCCACCATTAATTGGTCCAAACTGGGCTGTTTAGAGGCTCCCTCCACCATTAATTGGTCCAAACTGGGCTGGTTAGAGGCTCCCTCCACCATGAATTTGCCCAAACTGGGCTGTTTAGAGGCTCCCTCCACCATGAATTGGTCCAAACTGGGTTTTTTAGAGGCTCCCTCCACCATGAATTTGCCCAAACTGGGCTGGTTAGAGGCTCCCTCCACCATGAATTGGTCCAAGCTGGGTTTTTTAGAGGCTCCCTCCACCATGAATTTGCCCAAACTGGGCTGGTTAGAGGCTCCCTCCACCATGAATTGGTCCAAACTGGGCTGGTTAGAGGCTCCCTCCACCATGAATTTGCCCAAACTGGGCTGTTTAGAGGCTCCCTCCACCATTAATTGGTCCAAACTGGGCTGGTTAGAGGCTTCCTCCACCATGAATTTGCCCAAACTGGGCTGTTTAGAGGCTCCCTCCACCATGAATTGGTCCAAACTGGGTTTTTTAGAGGCTCCCTCCACCATGAATTGGTCCAAACTGGGTTTTTTAGAGGCTCCCTCCACCATGAATTGGTCCAAACTGGGCTGGTTAGAGGCTCCCTCCACCATGAATTTCCCAAAACTTGGCTGTTTAGAGGCTCCCTCCACCATGAATTGGTCCAAACTGGGCTGGTTAGAGGCTCCCTCCACCATGAATTTCCCAAAACTTGGCTGTTTAGAGGCTCCCTCCACCATGAATTGGTCCAAACTGGGCTGGTTAGAGGCTCCCTCCACCATTAATTGGTCCAAACTGGGCTGGTTAGAGGCTCCCTCCACCATGAATTGGTCCAAACTGGGTTTTTTAGAGGCTCCCTCCACCATGAATTTGCCCAAACTGGGCTGTTTAGAGGCTCCCTCCACCATGAATTGGTCCAAACTGGGCTGGTTAGAGGCTCCCTCCACCATGAATTGGTCCAAACTGGGCTGGTTAGAGGCTCCCTCCACCATTAATTGGTCCAAACTGGGCTGGTTAGAGGCTCCCTCCACCATGAATTGGTCCAAACTGGGTTTTTTAGAGGCTCCCTCCACCATGAATTTGCCCAAACTGGGCTGTTTAGAGGCTCCCTCCACCATGAATTGGTCCAAACTGGGCTGGTTAGAGGCTCCCTCCACCATTAATTGGTCCAAACTGGGCTGGTTAGAGGCTCCCTCCACCATGAATTGGTCCAAACTGGGCTGGTTAGAGGCTCCCTCCACCATGAATTTGCCCAAACTGGGCTGTTTAGAGGCTCCCTCCACCATGAATTGGTCCAAACTGGGCTGGTTAGAGGCTCCCTCCACCATGAATTTGCCCAAACTGGGCTGTTTAGAGGCTCCCTCCACCATGAATTGGTCCAAACTGGGTTTTTTAGAGGCTCCCTCCACCATTAATTGGTCCAAACTGGGCTGGTTAGAGGCTCCCTCCACCATGAATTGGTCCAAACTGGGCTGGTTAGAGGCTCCCTCCACCATGAATTTGCCCAAACTGGGCTGTTTAGAGGCTCCCCCCACCATGAATTGGTCCAAACTGGGTTTTTTAGAGGCTCCCTCCACCATGAATTGGTCCAAACTGGGCTGGTTAGAGGCTCCCTCCACCATGAATTTCCCAAAACTTGGCTGTTTAGAGGCTCCCTCCACTATGAATTGGTCCAAACTGGGCTGGTTAGAGGCTCCCTCCACCATTAATTGGTCCAAACTGGGCTGGTTAGAGGCTCCCTCCACCATGAATTGGTCCAAACTGGGTTTTTTAGAGGCTCCCTCCACCATGAATTTGCCCAAACTGGGCTGTTTAGAGGCTCCCTCCACCATGAATTGGTCCAAACTGGGCTGGTTAGAGGCTCCCTCCACCATTAATTGGTCCAAACTGGGCTGGTTAGAGGCTCCCTCCACCATTAATTGGTCCAAACTGGGCTGGTTAGAGGCTCCCTCCACCATGAATTTGCCCAAACTGGGCTGGTTAGAGGCTCCCTCCACCATGAATTGGTCCAAACTGGGTTTTTTAGAGGCTCCCTCCACCATGAATTTGCCCAAACTGGGCTGGTTAGAGGCTCCCTCCACCATGAATTGGTCCAAACTGGGGTTTTTAGAGGCTCCCTCCACCATGAATTTGCCCAAACTGGGGTGTTTAGAGGCTCCCTCCACCATGAATTTGCCCAAACTCTGCTGGTTAGAGGCTCAATCCACCCTGATTTTCAAAACAAATGTTGGTGCCAACCTCAACTTACTACAAGGGCCAAATTCACTGCTGGTGACAAGCTCTCCTCACTGCAAGTGCCAAATACACATGTTTCAAGGTGTTTTCCTACTGTCAGAGAGGTGGTATTGAGTGTGTAAAGTGTGTAGTTGTTAGGCTGTGATGTTGGGGTAATAGAGGGTCTTTGGTGTGTTAGATGCCCCCAGACATGCTTCCCCTGCTGTCCCAGTGTCATTCCAGAGGTGTTGGCATCATTTCCTGGGGTGTCATAGTGGACTTGGTGACCCTCCAGACACGGATTTGGGTTTCCCCCTTAACGAGTATCTGTTCCCCATAGACTATAATGGGGTTCGAAACCCGTTCGAACACACGAACATTGAGCGGCTGTTCGAATCGAATTTCGAACCTCGAACATTTTAGTGTTCGCTCATCTCTATAAATTAAGTAATGATATTGGGCGGTAACTGCCGCATTGAAGTGCGTCTTTTCCCTCTTTGGCTATCAAGGTAATAAAAGCTTCCTGTGATTGTTTAGGAAGGGATTCACCAGCTAATAAGGCGTTACACAGTGTGGTCCGATGCGGGAGCAAGACATCCTGGAGTTTCCTGTAATAGAGCATAGTAAACCCATCAGGGCCAGGACTTTTCCCCAGTGGGAAGGATGCTAAGACCTCTTTCATTTCCAAGAGAGAGATTGGAGCAAGTAATTTCTCTGAGTCTGCCTGAGATACTTGAGGGAGTTGAAGGGATTGAAGAAACTCAGATGTAGCCTGAGCGTGGTCAGAAGTCTCGACATGAGAAGGTAGATTGTATAATTGCTCATAGAAGTTTCTAAAGGTTTCAGCTATATCTTTTGTTTTTTGGTGAACTTTCCCTGAGTCATCCTTTATTGCATTTATATAGGATTTTGCTCTGGCCCTTCTAACTAGTGCTGTCATTAATTTGCCCCCTTTATCTCCGTGGGAGTAAAGTTTCAATTTATAATAGAGTTGAAACTTAGCCGATTGTCTATCAAAAATACGTTTCGGCTTTTCTCTTAAAGAGGTCAGTTCCTCTAGTAGGGACAGAAGTTGTGTGCGCTTATGTGACTTTTCAATAGAGGAAATGCGTGTGAGAAGAAAGTCAATCTCCTCCTGCTTCTTCTTTTTCAGTTGTGATCCTTTAGCAATTAATAAACCGCGTGTAAAAGCTTTGTGGGCCTCCCAGATGGAGCCCATTGAGATGTCAGGAGTCTGATTTATACGGAAAAACTCTGTCAGTTTAAGTTTTAGATCATCAATAAATACAGTATCCCCCAGAATTGTATCGTTGAGTTTCCAGTTCCATTCTTTAGGAGTCAGCTCTGATATAACAAAGGTTGTGGAGACTGGTGAATGATCGGATAGTGTAGCACAGTCTATCTTAGATGTCACCAGTGAGCAGAGTAAAGAACTTGAGCACAGTATATAATCAAGTCTCTGGTGGGATCTATATTTGGGAGAATAGTGTGTATAATCCTTCGTATTTGGATTAAGGGAGCGCCAAGAGTCTAGCAGATGATATTCCTGAAATGAGTTGTGAAGGGAGCGCAAGGCTATCTGTGAGATGGCAGATTTCCCTGTCGATGAGTCTAGGAGGGGATTGGCTGTCACATTAAGGTCGCCACCGATAATTAACTCGCCAACAGCAAATTGTCTAAGCGTTGATAATGTTTGTCTAAGCCAGCGAACTTGATCGTGGTTAGGGGCATAAATACAGGCCAGCGTGATCTTTCTAGATGCTATGGATCCCTTCAGGAAGAGAAATCTACCTTCTGCATCCGTTAGCATCTGTTCATATTGGAAGGGGATGTCTCGACCAATTGCAATAGCAACTCCTTTAGATGCTGAAGTTGGGTGGGAGTTAAAGTACCATTGGCCAAATCGTTTCTTAGAAAAGCTTGGTACCCTAGACATTTTGAAGTGCGTTTCTTGTAACATGAGAATATCAGTCTTCAGTTTGGTGACTAACCTCAGTATCCCATGTCGTTTCTGGGGTGTTTGCAAACCATTAGCGTTCAAGGAGGTCACTGTAACCGTCGTCATGTCAGGTTTTGTGGTTCCGGATTGGGGTAGTGGAGGAATGAAGGATCTGGTATTCTCCCGTCCTGGAGGTAAGTGGATGAGCGGGGAGAGAGGGAAAGAGTAAATAGTAAGGCAAGAGGGGGGGAGGAGGGAGGGTGGATGAGAAGCAAGAGAAATTTAGAGTTTATAGAATGGTTAAGAGAGAAAAAATATGCGTTAGTACAATATATATCACCCAATTTCAAAATAAAGAGTTGAACCAAATATAGGGAGATAGGGTAGGGAGGTATAGGGAGCAGGATATATTAGAAAACACCTAGGGCGCAGGGGTATGAACTCCTTTCAGGCGCACCTCCCCTGGGCCCGGGTGTAATCAAGTACAATATACAATATTAGGAGGGATGTTATAAAAGCTAGTTAGTGGAAGTACGGGACGGATAGGAAGCAAGTATTGAGAGGTCTGATCGGATGACAGAGCCCCGTCCAGCTCTCTTGTAAATATAGAAAAAGTATAAACAAATCGCAGCATCGCATGGGCAAAATGTTATTATCATGTGAGCAAAGCAGAACAATAGCTTTAAATACGAGCTAGAACAATCTGTAAATGCGTCAAAAACTAATTACAAATGTATAAGAAAAACTGAGAAGGCTCTGGAAAAAGCATTACATAATGGCAATAATGTGAACCAAGGTGTTGCTCTAACACAATATCCTAAGGAAGATAGACAAGGGCACCGAACCCAGGAACTGGTCCTTCAGGAAACAACAGACCGAGAGTGAGGAATGGGCTTTCTTCCCCTATGGGCTTTGCTCTTTTCTCCCAGAAGCCAGGGTCTTTCGTCGGTAATGTCTGGTAGGTCTGGGAAGTCCGGGAGAGGTGGCGTGGGCAGCCAAGGCGGGATATCGAGAGGTTCCATCCGAAGGTGGGCCCAGAGCGCTGGTAAATCTGAGGGGGTATGGACTGTAAGTCTTTTGCCCTTGTGCATCACTGCTAAGCCGAATGGATATAGCCAGGCGTACTTAATCTCTTTAGCTCTTAAAGCATCCAGTAAGGGTTTCAGGATTCTGCGTTTCGCTAGTATGGAGGGTGCAACGTCCTGGTATATAGAAATGGATTTTGTTGGCTCTGTCGGGGCCTAGCAAGTCAGTGAAAATTTGCATTGCAAGTTCGTTCAAGTCCTCTGCAGTATTTTGTTCAGGGACACCCTTAA
The DNA here is from genome assembly GCF_031893055.1 of Leptodactylus fuscus. NCBI lineage: Eukaryota > Metazoa > Chordata > Amphibia > Anura > Leptodactylidae > Leptodactylus > Leptodactylus fuscus. The sequence continues at coordinate 258,085,850 of NC_134265.1, read as the reverse complement.
GTCTAATATTCTTCCTCCTCCCCCTGTTTTCTTGATCTTCTATCAGTATTAGTGATCTATCAATATATTCTTTATATATGTGCATTCTGGCAGCCATAGTTGTAGAGTGGTTAGTAATGGCAGCTGTACTATGTTCTAGGGAAGAGACGCGTTGGCCTATGCTGTTTATATCTGACCTGATTGCTGCTAGTTCTTCCATCACCGGAGTCAAGGCTCTAGCGAGAGCTTTCTGTAGCACGGACAGCGTGACTACCGTTTGTCCTTCAGCTGCTTGTGTAGTGATATCAGGCGGCGCGATCTCTTCCATGTCTGAGTCATCATCATGTTCGTCTTCCTGCCTCACGGCCAGCGCCATTTTGGAAGGGCCTGCAGGGGAGCAGGCCGTTTTCTTTTTGATAAATCTCTGTATATCTCCTTGTTGTTTGCCCCTCTCTTTGTTAAATTTGCCCATTCTTGAAGCCGGGAAAGTGCTGTGAGAGCCGGTTCGGGGTCTAGCGTGACGGAGCTCTACAGCTAAGCAGCCATCACCAAGCGCGGTCAGACTCCGCCCCCCCCATTTTGCCAAAATGTATGTGAGTAAGCCAAAATACTTCTGGGAAAATGTCTTGTGGATAGATGAGACCAAGATAGAGCTTTTTGGTAAAGCACATTTTTCTACTGTTTACTGAAAATGAAATGAGGCCTACAAAGAAAAGAACACAGTACAGGCAAGTATAGTGGAAGTCCAAAGATGATTTGGGGTTGTTTTGTTACCTCTGGCACTGGATGCCTTTACTGTGTGAAAGGCATCATTACATCTGAAGATGTAAAGGATTTTGGGTTGCAATGTAGGGCTTAATGTCAGAAAGCTGGATTTGCATCCTAGGTCATGGGTCTTCCAGCAGGATAATGATTCCAAACCTACTTCAAAAAGCGGAAATGGAGCAAAACAAGGCGCTGCAGAGTCCGGATCTAAATCCCATTGAACACTTGTGGAAAGATCGTAAAACTGTTTTTTTGTTTTTTGTTTTTTTTTGGGAGAGAGGGAGGGGGTCTATGACCAGCCGCAATAGTAATGTATAGAATCTCCCATAAAAAAGTGGAAAAAAAAGCTTTAAAAAAATATAATAAAAAAATAAAGTAAATAAAAGTTCTAAATCCCTCCTTTCCCTAGAATACAATATACACTATATAAAAGTAGAAAATGACTGTGAAACACATATACATTAGGTATCCCTGTGTCTGAAAGTGCCCGGTCTCCTGAATATAGGGTATCTGCAGTGCTCCTGTTCCGTCGGGAAGGGGTTAATAGGAGCACTGCAGATACCCTATATTCAGCCAGACTGAGTGAAAGGAAAAAAAAAACAGTCCTCAAGTTCAAGGAAGTGCAGACAGACAACCAAAACACCCCCTTCCCCAGCACCCAGCAACTACTGCACCCAAAAACTCTGACCATTTTAACTTTTGAAATTTTCCAGTAGCTGCTGCATTTCCCCCCGGCTTATACTTGAGTCAATAAGTTTTCCCAGTTTTTTGCGGTAAAATTAGGGGCCTCGGCTTATATTCGGGTTGGCTTATGCTCGAGTATATACGGTAGGTTAGCTAATGTGCCTCCTTTGCACGTACATGATAAATAGAAACCGCTGATGTGCAGTCAGATACCTTGGGTTCATTGGGGCATTCATGTGATCTAGGCCAGTTTGCAGTAAACAAGCAATTCAGTGACAAAAGATATACCTGGTGGTAACTATAGAACGGTGGAGAGTTGATGCAAGGAATTTTTGTAATTCAGAGTTAAGTGTTGAAGCTCCAATATTCCCATATCACAAATTTCACAAAGTGAAGTTGTGATTATTGGGTGGAAAGAGTGGATAAATGAAAATAAAAATAAATTTGTGCATTAAATATCATTATTATATCTGTATATTTGCTGAACATGCTTTGTGGATTTTTTTTTTTACATCTGGTATAATACCTTTAATGAAAGAAGCTATGATAAATTTCAGAAACACATTATTTTGATCAGACAAGCCTTCTCAGAGTAATGTCTATTACAACCTTGCCAGTATGGGAAAACATAAAACAGAAATGTCCATCCTAATTTAAATAATGTTTTTCTAAGAGTATCTTTTTTCATTGAATGTAGATATATAATACTTGTTATGACTGGATATATTTTCTTTAGTTGCTGTGTGGTTTTCACTCACTAAATTTACATTTAAGTGGATTACACTGTGCTTTGCTACAAAGGATATGTACTTGTCAGGATTTGGTGTACCATGAGCTGAACTTTCAAAAATGTCCATAAACCAGCATTTGTGGGGAAAAAAAAACTGAACCATGTAAAACAATTTTACATGGTAGAACATGGTATGAACAATTCATTCTTTTAAAAAGTCCCAGAAAGAGGTTTTTCTCATAGAGAAGATCATATTAATACATGCACATATTCACTGCTTTGCATATATTGGAAATCATGCAGTTAGAGAGTAGTCAGGAGCTGGCTGTCCTTTATAGTCACTGTACTGATTTAAAAAGGAATGTCATTTTTACTGTTCCTGCCCTCTTGATTGATGTATACAAAGTGCTCAATGGGTCTGTGATGCTTTCTCCTCCATGCCTGGTGATCATGTGATTACCGGTTGTTGTGTAAGTGCTGAAGCTACTAAGTCTTTGCAAACCCAGATCAGCATTACAGTGCACATCTGCACATAGGTTCCGTTTCGGTAGTCCGCTTTGGCCCCCTCCTGAACGGAAACCTAATCCACATAAAAAAGCGGTTACCTAAGGAACCCGCAGACCCCATAGACTATAATAGGGTCTGTGTGGTTTTCACACTTAAAATGTGGAAAGAAAATTGCTGCTTCCAGGACTTTTTTTCTCTACATTTTTCATGCAAAGAGGGGAATGGACTGGTCCAAACGGAGATGCGAACTGGGCCTCAAAAAGTATTTGCCCTGTAAGCGGGGTTGATATTTCAACTCCAGCTACAGGGAAAATTGGTAGTAATAATAATAATAACAATAATAATGATATAATAATTATTAATGATCTTTCAGTGCACAATGTGAAATAAAAAAAACCTTATAAAAACAAAGCAATTTTTAAATAAAAGAATGCCATAACCCCCACCGTAGCTTGCAGTCCAGACCCTGATTACCCAGACAAGGAGGTGTGCATTAAGCTGGTCTGTATGATTAGGTGAATCAAAAGAGTATAGGAGTGGTTGCATTATGATATAGAAAAATGCTTTTCACAACAAGCCAGGAGGCCCACAAACCCTACTAGGAAAAATAGGGTAATGTCAAAAAGATCAGATAATCAAATATATATTATAGCACTGATGAATATAAATAATAAAACTTAGTATTTATTGATAAATACCCCTAAAAAAGTAATAAAATGTTAAATAAGTTGGTACAGTAATACAGTACAACACCAGGGTAATGTAACCCTAATATTTAAAGGGTCATCCATACTCAACATACAGCCAAATGAAATATAGATGGATCCTACCCAGTCTGTAGTCAAAAGGTGGCAGAAAAATGGAAACAGGTCATGGAGCCAACAACAAAGTCCCTAAGTTGCCCCTGGAATTTGCTCTGCCCTGTCAAGTGCCAAACTGTACCCTCGCAAAAAATAATGTCATTAACATTCCGTACACATTTCCTGATGCGTTGATACCAATCATCAGGGAACCTGACTACAAAATTTGAAATAAAACAAAAAAAAATGAGTACCCATAATAATTATAAAGCACCCAAACTAACCCAGACACAGTGGTGAATGGGTTAGGGGCTCATACCAAAGAGTGGCTACAAAAAACCCTTACAAACATAGCATATACAAAGCATATACAAAGCATATCATTCCTCTGGCTATCTAATTTCTGGTATATTGCCAGTATATGTTTTATGATTTATATTCATAAGTGATATAATATAACATGCTTTTCACCAGCAGGGAGTAAAAGGATGAATAAATGGTTGAGAGGAAAGGAAGAGGAATTAGCAAGAGCGGAGTAAGGCCAGGGCCCCATGGGTTGGAAACGCTGCACTTAGATTTTTTGCTGGAAACGCCGCAGGAAAAATTGCAGCGTTTTACAGTAATTGCAAAGTGGATGGAATTCATGCCAATCCCATGCCCACTCCACAGTAAAAACCGCAGTGCAGGCAAACTACGACTCTCAAAACCGGCGTGGCTTTGGAAATCGCAAAATGTCAATTATATCTACAGAAATGCCGGCTGCTTCCCTGTAGATATAATGGTAACAGAAAGACAGTGGAGGAAAACTCTGTGAAATTTCTGTTCAAAACGTTGCTGGAAGAACTGCAATGCGTTCAAGCCGCGTTATTCCCGCAGCGCTTTATAGCTGCAGATTGTCCCCCAGGTGTCTTAGATTTAGAGTGGTGAAACAGGTACAGTCAGAGGCCGAGTAGCTAAATAATTAGTTCATGTCACTCCCCAAGAGCTTTATCACATCACTACTGGTCATTACTTCTTTGGAATGACCTATATGATCTTGCTGCTGCTTCTTCTGAGTGAGAGAAAGTGTTAGGGAGCCTTCACACAGAGTTTACACTCGCTTATTCTGAACTTAAAACTCGTTCAGAGTGAGCGGCGTAAAAAACAATCCCATTGTCTTTAATGGGTGTTGGCATATGTGCGCTCCCCATTGAAATCAATGGGAAGCTTTTTTACCTATTGCTTTCAATGTAATACATTATGCTGGCACCCATTCAAGTCAATGGGATCTGTTTTTTACGCCGCTCACTCTGAACGGGTTTTACGTTCAGAATAAGCGCGCATAAACTCTCCCTTAGATGAGCAGATTCTCCTGAGAGACATCATAGCATTTTTCAACCACCACCAGTTCTGAGACAAGTGAGAATTAGAGATAAAACATATAAATAGGAAAACACATATACCAGAAATAGTGTTACTCCTCATTTATTCACACTGTACTGTTAATTTTTGCAAAGTTTGCTATAAGGTTAGACCTGGTTTACAAATATACTGCTTTACGATAAAAAAAACCCCTGAAATACTGCGAGAAGCAATTATTACTAGAGATGAGCGAACACTAAAATGTTCGAGGTTCGAAATTCGATTCGAACAGCCGCTCACTGTTCGAGTGTTCGAATGGGTTTCGAACCCCATTATAGTCTATGGGGAACATAAACTTGTTAAGGGGGAAACCCAAATTCGTGTCTGGAGGGTCACCAAGTCCTCTATGACACCCCAGGAAATGATACCAACACCCTGGAATGACACTGGGACAGCAGGGGAAGCATGTCTGGGGGCATAAAAGTCACTTTATTTCATGGAAATCCCTGTCAGTTTGCGATTTTCGCAAGCTAACTTTTCCCCATAGAAATGCATTGGCCAGTGCTGATTGGCCAGAGTACGGAACTCGACCAATCAGCGCTGGCTCTGCTGGAGGAGGCAGAGTCTAAGATCGCTCCACACCAGTCTCCATTCAGGTCCGACCTTAGACTCCGCCTCCTCCGGCAGAGCCAGCGCTGATTGGCCGAAGGCTGGCCAATGCATTCCTATGCGAATGCAGAGACTTAGCAGTGCTGAGTCAGTTTTGCTCAACTACACATCTGATGCACACTCGGCACTGCTACATCAGATGTAGCAATCTGATGTAGCAGAGCCGAGGGTGCACTAGAACCCCTGTGCAAACTCAGTTCACGCTAATAGAATGCATTGGCCAGCGCTGATTGGCCAATGCATTCTATTAGCCCGATGAAGTAGAGCTGAATGTGTGTGCTAAGCACACACATTCAGCACTGCTTCATCACGCCAATACAATGCATTAGCCAGTGCTGATTGGCCAGAGTACGGAACTCGACCAATCAGCGCTGGCTCTGCTGGAGGAGGCGGAGTCTAAGATCGCTCCACACCAGTCTCCATTCAGGTCCGACCTTAGACTCCGCCTCCTCCAGCAGAGCCAGCGCTGATTGGCTGAATTCCGTACTCTGGCCAATCAGCACTGGCTAATGCATTGTATTGGCGTGATGAAGCAGTGCTGAATGTGTGTGCTTAGCACACACATTCAGCTCTACTTCATCGGGCTAATAGAATGCATTGGCCAATCAGCGCTGGCCAATGCATTCTATTAGCTTGATGAAGCAGAGTGTGCACAAGGGTTCAAGCGCACCCTCGGCTCTGATGTAGCAGAGCCGAGGGTGCGCTTGAACCCTTGTGCACCCTCGGCTTTGCTACATCAGAGCCGAGGGTGCGCTTGAACCCTTGTGCACACTCTGCTTCATCAAGCTAATAGAATGCATTGGCCAGCGCTGATTGAAGCAGAGCTGAATCTGTGTGCTTAGCCAACTATTCCACCGGTGTAGTTGAGCTAAACACACACATTCAGTACTGCTTCATCACGCCAATAGAATGCATTGGCCAGCACTGATTGGCCAGAGTACGGAATTCGGCCAATCAGCGCTGGCCAATGCATCCCTATGGGAAAAAGTTTATCTCACAAAAATCACAATTACACACCCGATAGAGCCCCAAAAAGTTATTTTTAATAACATTCCCCCCTAAATAAAGGTTATCCCTAGCTATCCCTGCCTGTACAGCTATCCCTGTCTCATAGTCACAAAGTTCACATTCTCATATGACCCGGATTTGAAATCCACTATTCGTCTAAAATGGAGGTCACCTGATTTCGGCAGCCAATGACTTTTTCCAATTTTTTTCAATGCCCCCGGTGTCGTAGTTCCTGTCCCACCTCCCCTGCGCTGTTATTGGTGCAAAAAAGGCGCCAGGGAAGGTGGGAGGGGAATCGAATTTTGGCGCACTTTACCACGCGGTGTTCGATTCGATTCGAACATGGCGAACACCCTGATATCCGATCGAACATGTGTTCGATAGAACACTGTTCGCTCATCTCTAATTATTACGCTTTGTGTATATTCAATATTTTATTTTATTTAAAAAAGCAAAATATTTTTTTTTCTCAGTCTTATGTGGTACAATTAAATAGAAGAAAATAACTTTAGGCAGTCTGATACTCTCATGAAAATGGAAACCACAAATGAAAAAGTTGTAAACAGATCAGATGAAGCTGGCAGGCAAGGAATTAACTAAAACATATAAAACTTGGCATGATAAATTCAACAGTTTAAGTGGCTGGCAAGGGCATTCACTTCTAGTGAAGCCAATATGCCTAGAGATTCAAATGCAACATTCCAATCCAGGATTTGATTATAGCCCATCCATAGCCACTACTATCAATTATCAACATCTGGCTTTAATAACAGGCGCGGCATAGCTTCTCTCATCCTTATCCATAACCTGTCTGAACTTCAAATACATGAGAGATTACAGAATTCTGACAAATAGTGTGAGTGAGCAAAATAAAGAAAGAAAAGATTGAGATAGGAGGATCAAAAATGAGCAAGATGAATAAAAAGCTGCTGGTGGATAGCGGAATTAGAAAGTGATAGAAGAATATGGAAAGACTATTTTTAGAATATGCAGTAATATCATCTGTTTCTGAATTCTCATCACATACAAGCCATCCCAATTTAAGATCTATGAATCCATAACTAACTGCATGGACTCTTTACAGAAGAACTAGTTATAGGTAGGCATTGCTCTGTGCCCTTCTGGCATACTACGATTATAACCACCCCACTACATGCATTTACAATTTAGATTCACTTTTTATATAGTGTTAAAAACCAATTAAAACAGTAACAATAACTGTAACTGATACTACAGCAGTAAAGATTTAGGTAGTGGTTACACTTTCACTGTGGCAATTTGAATGGAAATCATAATACTCTGTAAGATATCAACAGTGCTCAATGGTTCCTATTGGCATATAACCATAGAAACACCAGGTTATCTTGTAGTGTCTGTAATCTTGATAGGGAAAAACAGCATGTAGGGCTATTTTTTGGCAAACAACAGAGAGCAGTAAAGCTAGCTTCTTAAATCCTATGCAGTGCAGAGAGATAGAGTCCAAGCACCCAAACGCCTCTACCAGCGCCAGCTGCAAAGCCAGATGGACCTGTGCTGAATATGGGGCTTAAATTATCATCATAAAAATAAACACTCCACAATCTGAAGTCAAACCAGAACCCATTATAAACTTACAAAGCAAGCAAAACCAGAAGGATGAATCAAGAGAACAAGAGTGTGATTATGGGGGTAGCAGCAGTAGCAGATGCCACAGGGCCCCTGTTTTTTCTTCTTAATAGGCCATTATCTGCTGGAGTAACTTCAGAAGGTAACGGACCATATCTACTACTGATCCTCACTCCTGTTCACGGCCCTCAGTGCTTCCCCTTCTGCAGATCCAGATATTATGAGGAGCAGGGATTGGTAAGTGAGACCAGAAGCACTGCTAGCATTATACTGCAGGGTCTTTTCAGACACCAGAGAGTAATGATCAAAGGGCCAGGAGAGGTGAGACAAAATAAAAAACAGTGTTACTTACCTCTCCTGCATTCCAGCAGGCTACAGGCCTTTTTAGTGATGTCACAGATGGCATGTGGCCCAGGCCAGCGTCATTATGCGTCGCGATGCCGGCCTAGGTCAGGTGACATCTAGACCAACATTGAAGAGATCTGCGGAGAGTGCACCAGTGCCCGGGAGAGGTAAGTAACATTGTTTTTTATGTTTGTATCCTCCCCCGGGTCGCCGTTCATTATACGCTGGGGTCTGAAAAGACCCCAGAGTATAATAATTGTTCATGAGTGGCCAACAATGGGGCAGAATACTGTGTGCAGGGGCCACTATGGTGCATAATAATTGTTTTAGGGGCTACAATGGGGCATAATACTGTGTGCAGGGGCCACTAGCAGACATAATACTGTGTGCAGGGGCCTACTATGAGGCATAATACTGTGTGCAGGGGCCACTATCAGACATAATACTGTGTGCAGGGGCCACTATCAGACATAATACTGTGTGCAGGGGCCACTATGGGGCATAATACTGTGTGCAGGGGCCACTGCAGTGCATAATAGTGTGTGCGTAGGGGCTACTATGGGGCATAATGGTGTGTCCAGGAAAGCAGTTTGTGCAGGGGGGGACTGGGGGTGCCCATGTCAAATGTTCACCTTGGGGCCCCGCCATTAGTAGTTATGCCACTGCAGGAGAATGAATGTGTCCAAACCAAAAATAACTCAGAGGTAACATCAGAGCCAAAATCAGGAGACAAGTGGATTTCCAGTAACAAGCCAAAGGTCAATATAGAGCAATTCAGCACAAACAATCTGGTTATGGAAGCCACACTAGGTACTATCAAATAGCAGGCACTTGGATTAGCAGGAACCAAGTTTAAATATCCTACCTCAGCTGATAATTGGATCAGTATTGGAGAGATCTGAAGACTGCAGAAGCTTCACAGCTAAATCCCAATGAACAACTCTTGTACAGAAATCCAATACTACATGGAAATGGCCTAGATAGTAACTTTAAGTAACTTTAAGTTACTATATAGGCCATTTTCATGTAGTATTGGATTTCTCTGCAGAAGCGTCACAGGTTGGTATGTTAACCTTAAAACAGCAGCTGAGATTTAGTGGGTGTGACAGGTATCAGACCCCACCAATCAGATATTAGTGACCTATCTTTAGGATAGATTATCAATTTTTCGAAGAACCCCTTTAATGCTCAGCAATAAGAATAAAAGTTACAGTAAATATAATATTGTGCCTACCTGGATAGTCTTAATAGGAAAGAACTGAAGCCTCAGACATTAACAATAGATGATGTTTTGCAGCTGTAACAGCATAGTTTATGTTGTTTATTAGAGATGAGCGAACAGTGTTCTATCGAACACATGTTCGATCGGATATCAGGCTGTTCGATGTGTTCGATTCGAATCGAACATCACGTGGCAAACTCCAAAACTCCCCTCCCACCTTCCCTGGCGCTTTTTTTGCACCAATAACAGCGCAGGGGAGGTGGGACAGGAACTACGAAACCGGAGGCATCGAAAAAAATCGGAAAAAGTCATTGGCTGCCGAAATCAGGTGACCTCCATTTTAGACGAATAGTGGATTTCAAATCCGGGTCATATGAGAATGTGAACTTTGTGACTAAGAGACAGAGATAGCTGTACAGGCAGGGATAGCTAGGGATAACCTTTATTTAGGTAGGAATGTTATTAAAAATAACTTTTTGGGGCTCTATCGGGTGTGTAATTGTGATTTTTGTGACATAAACTTTTTCCAATAGGAATGCATTGGACAGCGCTGATTGGCCAGAGTACGGAACTCGACCAATCAGCGTTGGCTCTGCTGGAGGAGGCGGAGTCTAAGATCGCTCCACACCAGTCTCCATTCAGGTCCGACCTTAGACTCCACCTCCTCCGGCAGAGCCAGCGCTGATTGGCCGAAGGCTGGCCAATGCATTCCTATGCGAATGCAGAGACTTAGCAGTGCTGAGCCAGTTCTGCTCAACTACACATCTGATGCACACTCAGCTCTGCTACATCTGATGCACACTCGGCTCTGCTGCTGCATCAGATGTAGCAGAGCCGAGTGTGCGTCAGATGTAGCAGAGCCGAGTGTGCATCAGATGTAGCAGAGCCGAGTGTGCATCAGATGTAGCAGAGCCGAGTGTGCACTAGAACCCCTGTGCAAACTCAGCTCACGCTAATAGAATGCATTGGCCAGCGCTGATTGGCCAATGCATTCTATTAGCCCGATGAAGTAGAGCTGAATGCTAAGCACACACATTCAGCTCTACTTCATCGGGCTAATAGAATGCATTGGCCAGCGCTGATTGGCCAGAGTACGGAATTCGACCAATCAGCACTGGCTCTGCTGGAGGAGGCGGAGTCTAAGATCGCTCCACACCAGTCTCCATTCAGGTCCGACCTTAGACTCCGCCTCCTCCGGCAGAGCCAGCGCTGATTGGCCGAAGCCTGGCCAATGCATTCCTATGCGAATGCAGAGACTTAGCAGTGCTGAGCCAGTTCTGCTCAACTACACATCAGATGTAGCAGAGCCGAGTGTGCATCAGATGTGTAGTTAAGCAGAACTGGCTCAGCACTGCTAAGTCTCTGCATTTGCATAGGAATGCATTGGCCAGCCTTCGGCCAATCAGCGCTGGCTCTGCCGGAGGAGGCGGAGTCTAAGGTCGGACCTGAATGGAGACTGGTGTGGAGCGATCTTAGACTCCGCCTCCTCCAGCAGAGCCAGCGCTGATTGGTCGAATTCCGTACTCTGGCCAATCAGCGCTGGCCAATGCATTTCTATGGGGAAAAGTTAGCTTGCGAAAATCGCAAGCTGACAGGGATTTCCATGAAATAAAGTGACTTTTATGCCCCCAGACATGCTTCCCCTGCTGTCCCAGTGTCATTCCAGGGTGTTGGTATCATTTCCTGGGGTGTCATAGTGGACTTGGTGACCCTCCAGACACGGATTTGGGTTTCCCCCTTAACGAGTATATGTTCCCCATAGACTATAATGGGGTTTGAAACCCGTTCGAACACTCGAACAGTGAGCGGCTGTTCGAATCGAACCTCGAACATTTTAGTGTTCGCTCATCTCTAGTGTTTATCTAGGGTTTGTTTGGTTACTAAAATGTATTTGTACATATAAAGACATTAACAGAGTACTTTTATGGTAGTTATTTGGAATAGATTAGTTATACCTGACTGGTTACAGATAAAGAGGACCTTTCACCACATCCGCCAATTCAAGTTCATAGCAGCTGTTAATAGGCTAGATCCACTGATTCTGGCACAGTTGAAATTTTTTCTCTAGCCTCCACTGTTCCAAGGCAGTGGGCACAGTTAGTTTTGGTGCCTGATGTGCTATTTAAGCTCTGTAATATCAGAAGGACCATGTCAGGAAGGGGGCTGTGATTCAGAGCTCCGATTAGAGGCAGCCAATGTCAGATCTCATAATCACACCCCTTGTCTGACATCTACCCCCCTGACAGTACAGAGACCAAATAGTAAATCAGACATCAAAACTAATAGTATTGATTACTTGGGAACGGTGTGCCCGAATCAGTGGAGTAGCGTCTATTAAATGGTGTAAAGAGCTGAACTTATTGCAGGTAACAAAAGGTCCTCTTTAAAATAACACAAGCTAAATGGCTAAACTTAGATTTACTGGAAATATTCAACCCTTTTAAGTTGAAGGCTATATGTTACACTGAATAATGTGTGAGTATTACGAGTTCATAAACTTTCCCCATGGATACTACTGTTTACATTTATCCTAACATATTAAGTCTATTTTATGGACAGGTTGTACATAGAAAATATATAAGAGCTATTGCAAAGTTCCTCTGCTGTTGCTTCATACCACAAGAGAAGCCTGAGCTGGTTGTGGTATCATAATAACCAAAAACACTACTATATGAAAAGGTACCATCTTCTTTAGCTGTCTTCTTTCATCCCTTGAGAATTATAAGCTCTTACAAGCAGGGTAATTCTTCGCTCTGTGCCACTCTTGAGGGGATATCGTCACTCCATAGGGAGAGACCACCATATAGATGTGTTGCGTCTTATTAAGCCATGAGCGCTCCACTGCAAAGGAACATGGGAAGATTATGCAAATCTGACTTCCATGATGTAATTATAGAGGGCGCTAACTGAGAATGTGCAAGTCTATCTTCCATGATGTAATTAGGAAGACAGAGCCTCAGTCAAGCACAACCTATAGAGGGCGCTCCCTTTAACATCTGTGCCACTCTGTCATTTATTTACTTCACCCTAATATTTTTTTTTATATTTTCAGCACCCTGGAATTATTGCTGCTTTAAAATAATTTAAAAATATTTTATTTTGTTGTTACTTTGTACTAAGTTGCTTTCAACTAGGTTATTTTTTACTACATTGCTGTATTTTTTATTGTTTATTTTCTAATATAATACCACATGGGATTTTGTGTAGCTAGATTCACACCAAGACTTGAACTACGTTCGAGGTTTCCGTTCCTTTACCTGCTTAAAAAAAATGAAAGCAGGACTTTTCTCTCCACATTTTTCTGGTGGAAATCCGGCGGACCCCGTTACAGTGCAGGTTTTCATGGGTAACAGCTCTGTAAGTGGGTTTGCTTTCCATATTTCAGGTCCCCTTGAACCCTGTTTTTATGAGTTTTTTCAGAAAATATTAATAAAAGCAATTCAATATGATAATCTCAATGAAAACTATTTTTAAAAAATAATTTAATATACAAACATGAAAAAAATTGTACTTATTACTGAAGGATTAAAAACTTCATAAGTACTGCAATAATATTTTGTAAAAAATATACAATAAGTTTTATATAGTATATTATTTTTATTGTATTTTGCTACCTTTCTTTATTCGTTCCATCTATTTTGGCTTAACATATAACAGTGCTTTTAAGTAATGTATTGAATTGACATTCTGTTTATATAGTTGGAGTTGTATGCTGACAAAGAAAACGGTGAAGTATGGAAACTCATAGGAAGTATACACTGTATGAAGTGTAAGGTATACAATTCCAACATGGCTAGACTACACATTATGGAGTAATTTATCTAGTTGGCTAACAGACTCATAGACTAATGCTATTGCTACCTTATTTCTTTCCCTAGGATTTGATTTTGAAGGGCATCATCTTTAACAGAATGCAACATATACTATAGATATAGAATTACAGAGAGTTATGTCAGCTGTGGGAGTAAAAGCTATTTTTACTTCTGTAGTACTACAATACGACATTAAAGGGGATGTCTAGTTTCTGTTAATAAATGTCATAGTTTATATAATGAAAAGTTATACAATTTTCTAGTATCCTTTCATATCAATTCTTCACAGATTTCTAGATCTGTACTTGCTGTGATCCATCATGCTTACTCCCAGTGGATAAAAATCAGTCCATGGTCATGTGATATCACACATGTGCACAGCTTGTTACCAGTCAGGAGTCTGATTATTGTGCTGTGACTACTGTACACCTGTACAGCTTGTACACCTCAACAGTCTACAGTATACTGGGTTGGCCTTCATGTAAATTATTTTTTTTCAGATATGGGTTTTATATTAATGACACAACCATATTAATTGATTCAATAATTAAATATTAATTATTTTTAGTGATGGAAAATGCTCTGCTCATTACCATTGAAACTAACAACTCTGCATTGTAATCTGATGATAGGTTCACACTAGTGCCCAGAGTCCGTTCTGAGCTATCCGTCTTCTGCATGCAGAAGACGGAAAGCTGCCAGACCGGGTCCGGTCGTGAGCGCCGTGAGCGTTTTATGCTCTCCGCCGCGAAACCGCTTTTTTAACGGACCGTTTTTAAACGGACACAGAGTACTGCATGTCCAACTCTGTGTCCAATTTAAAAAAAAAACGGTTTCACGGCGGAGAGCATAAAACACTCACTGGCACTCACGGCCGGACATCTTTCAAACCCATTCAAATGAATGGGTTTGAAAGAGTCCTGCAGGTTTCCGTCTCCTGCTCAGTTTTGCGCAGGAAACAGAAACCTGCATCAACGGAGACCAGGTGCAGATGTGAACGAGCCCTGAGCTGTACATATCAAAATTCTCACCAAAAAGCAAGTCATCCTTAGCCCCTTAATGCATTGCAATACATATATATTTCATTAACCCCTTCCCGACATGTGCCGTAATAGTACGGCGCATGTCGGGTCTGTAACTATGGCGACCGCCCGGGAGCCGAGCGGCCGCCATAGCCACCGGGTGTCTACTGCTTTAAGCAGTAGACAACCGGCTCTAATGCCTCTGGTCCGGGGACCGATCGGAGGCATTAACCCCTCCGGCGCCGCGATCAAAGGCGCCGGAGGCGCCATTTTCCCGGCAGCGCATGGGCGCCGCCATTTTGGCCGGGATCGCCGGCTCCTGGAGCATGCTCCAGGGCTGATGTCCCGTTGCCATGACAGCCGGGAGCCTTGTACAGGCTCCCAGGCTTGTCTGCAAATCCTCTCTTTTGCAGGCTGGTCTATGCAGCCTGCAAAAGAAAGGATGCTTTTTTGCAATGCATTACAATGCATTAGCATTGTAATGCATTGCATTAGTGATCAGACCCCCTGGGGTTCAACACCCCTAGGGGGTCTAATAAATGCAAAAAAAAAATAAAAAATAAAGTTAAAAAAAATATAAAAAAATATAAAACGAATTAAAAGTTCAAATCACCCCCCTTTCCCAAGAACACATATAAAAGTAGTTAAAAACTGTGAAACATATACATGCTAGGTATCCCTGTGTCCAAAATCGCCCGCTCTACAAATCTATAAAAATGTTTTTCCTGTTCGGTAAACGCCGTAGCGGGAAAAATAGTCGAAAGTGCCAAACCGCCGTTTTTTCACTGTTTTGATTCTGATAAAAATTTTAATAAAAAGTGATCAAAGCAATAACATTTCCCGAAAATGGTAGAACTAAAAAGTACACCTGGCCCCGCAAAAAAAGACACCCTATGTATCCCCGTACACTTACGTATAAAAAAGTTACGGCCGTCGGAATATGGCGACTTTTAGAAAAAAATTTTTTTAACACAGTTTTGGAATTTTTTTTAGGGTTCAAAATGTAAATAAAACCATATAAATTTGGTATCCCTGGAACCGTACCGAAACACAGAATATAGGGGGCATGTCATTTTGGCTGCACAGTGAATGCCGTAAAACCAAAGCCCGTAAGAATGTCGCAGAAATGCATTTTTTCTTCAAATCCACCCCATTCTGAATTTTTTTCCTGCTTCCCAGTACATTATATAGAATAATTAATGGTAGCATCATGAAGAAAAATTTGTCCCACAAAAATTAAGACCTCATATGGCTCTGGGAGCGGAGAAATAAAAAAGTTATGGGGTTTTGAAGGAGGGGAGTCAAAAATGAAAAACGAAAATCAAAAAATGCCATCGGCGGGAAGGGGTTAATGGTAGTTATTTATTTTGCATACTTGTATAGCACCATCATACTTCACAGCGCTTTACAGACATTGTCAGTCACTGTCCTATTTAGGGCTCAAAAACAAGAATCCCAGTATTTCTTTGGAGTGTGGGAAGCAACCCATACAAACATGAGGAAAACATACAAACTCTATACCGATGTTGTCCTTGGCTGGATTCAAACCTTGGCCTTCAGCATTACAAGGTTACATTGCTATCTACTGAGCTACCATATGTAATCAATAGATGTGCTAGTTATCTCTGCAGCACTATATTTTTTTTCTAGCGATGGTGTTCTCTCAGAATATTGACTAGGTGTAATGACTTACTTTAGAATAAATGGACAAAAAAAGATGAATTGCTTAATGTAGAGGCTGTATAGGAAAAAACAGAGATAAAATATAACAAAATGTAATCCAGCTCACCCTTAATTATATGGATCTTCACCTGGGCTGCTCGGATGTAGATGGACTCCAATCAGAGATAAAATATAATTATAGCTAAATTTCTCCTGTCATTATATCAGAATTACTTTCACCATTGGCCAATGTATACATTTAATGGATCTATATGTTGGGACCTGAGCTTTTACTGGAAAGAGAGGGATTTTAGAACAATTATCTCAGATCATCTTTACTTTTTCCAAAAATGTCAAATGATTTTGACAACCTCTGGATGTTTGACCCAACTGTGGGTTGTAAATGGTGACAGGTATCCAGACATAAGTAGGCTTAAAACCTTACTGCTGTCAGTATTAATTTCAGTACATAATACCTGTACATCATAGCAGTAGTTTAGTTCCGTTCTAGCATAGTTGCAGTATGGATGTAGTTCTACAAGAGAGAATAGTGCTCTGCTTATACTGTTGGTATTGAAGTGTGGTCCCAACCCAAGTAGTAATGAAGAATAGAACTCTGCAATACAGATTCTTCAAGGCTCAAAATGAATTTATTCACAACAGGCATTCCAGAAATTGATACATAGTCTCTTGTGAATAACCACATTTTAAAAACTGAAAAAATCTGCGGTAGATATAATATAAATGCTATGAATGATATACTATTTAGGGATCAGTGCTAATAAATATGGAAAGGTAGAAACATATTAAAAGTGAAAGAGACAACACAAGTACATGAAACAGTCAAGGAAGGCAGGTTATGAAGAATACAGGAATCATAACCTTTCCATTGTTTGCACTAATTTGCTGATCTTGGTCATAAGTATAGTTCTATACCAGGGACAGTCACTACCAAGCCCTGACCGTGACGGGGTCCCAAAGGTCTCTCTGCCTCATAAGATATACCACTATTCTATATGTCACAAGGTCGATAGGGACTCTATTAAAAATTTTGTATTGGGCCCGTTTTTAATCACTACTGTAGTACGTTTTTGAAGAATTAGGACCTTTGTTATTCACCATTGAGTGACAACTCTAAAACTTACCTTGCTTTGGTGTCTGCTTTTGTTTCTTAACCTGACACGTTTATACTCGAATAAAATAAGCAAAATCTGTTCTGTTTTTCAGAACATCGGAACAAATTTTGGCACATTTGTCAAATGAGGTTTGTTCTTCAAAAATAAATGATTTTGCCCATAGTCAAAACACCCGAGCAGCTTCGACAGTTTCCTTCCTGAATGTGATTGCTGGTTTTATGCAGGATTAAAAGAGGTTTAATCTGAAATGTGTTAACTCAAGTAAAGATCAACCTTTCTCCATACTTTGCATTCCTATGGGCACTGTACTTCTAAGAAAAGACATTTGGCTTCATGTATTTAGCTTAAAAAATCTAGACATTTATATTTTAGGAGGTGACATAGTTTACCCAAACATAAGCATAGAGTAGAAATTTTTGCTTGAAGGGAATATAAAATGTAAACGTTACTTCTTCCTCTTCACCAATCATGATGTCATTGCGTTGACATAAGAATACATTGAATTTGTGTAGGTTATTATTAGATGACCAAGTTCAGTTTGTATTCATGTTCATCAAAAAGATTGGCAGAGGTTCTTGATGTTATTCAGTAGGTAATATTCAGCTACTATGGGTTTCCATTCACTAAGAACTATCTATGCAAAGGTTTTGTAGAAATGTTTAGAAATACAAAAAGATCCAAAAATTGTAACCCACTTCAGGCAAAGGCCCCATATAGCAAGCCACAGCCAAAAAGCATTGTGTTAAAAGTTGCGGCGGAAACGCATTACGGTTTTTCCTGCAGTACTTTTTACAGTGTTTTCCTCTGCTGACTTTCTGCCTGTATAAGGGGTAGTTCACACGTACTGGCGTGTATTTTGATGTGTAATTTTACACGTATAAAATAAGACTCCCATTGACTTCAATAACATTTTACATGTGTATTTTGACGTGTGTTTTTACATGTGTAAAAAAATGTCATTGAAGTCAATGGGAGTCTTATTTTACACGTGTAAAATTACACACCAAAATACACGCCAGTTTACTCTGTGAGAACTCCCCCTTATGCGGAATTTGCCAGCGTTTCCATTGGTATAATTGACATACTGCTATTTACAAAACTGCTGAAATTTTTTAAATTTCAGCATTTCCTCTCTAAATTTTTTTCTATAGCATGTCCTCTGTGAACTTTCTGCTTCCATTATACCTATAGGGAAACCGCTAGTATTTCCGTAGGTATAATTGACATGCTGCAATTTCAAAAACCACAAGTGTTTCCACTGGGTATATTTTTCTGCAAAGTGCAGTGACTGTAAAATGCTGCGGTTATTACTTTGCGAAACCGCAGCATTTATGCCATGTGGGGCCTGAGCCGTAAAGTACAGAAATAAAGTGAATTTTAACCGATGATGCTGGACTTTTAACTTTGCATTTTTGTAAAGCTCTTTCCCAGCCTGTTGAGCACATACGTCCGTGTTTCTCCCGCAAACCATCATTGGAAATGGCAACTGGATAAAGATGGTGTTCCCCATACAGTGAGCTGTACCAACATTTTTATGCATGCCTTTACACTGTACAGTACAATGACACAGTAAGGGAGCCTTGACTTCCTAGAAGCCCAGTAGGCAAACATTGAGTGAGTATAAAATCATTCCATTGTGGCCTAGAAACCAGAGTTTGCTGACATGATGTTTTAGTTCTTTCTTTGAATACATTTCATTAAGTTATTTACAGTACTATACAAAGGCACCAAAGCATGGAAACGAGAATTTTGCTCTTACTATAAATCACAATAAATACAATAAATCTTTGATAATGCTAAATCTTTAAAATTTGTTATTTTAAATGAGGAAATTCTGATCTGGACAAAAAAGGAAAACATTTGGACATGAAGGACTACAGGAATACATGCAGGGTTTTGCAAAGGGCATGGCTGAGGCCTCATCAAATTTGTCTATGTTCAGCATTGCCCAATCCCTTTGTGCTCTCACACAGTAGTACCATCCTTCTTACCACATGGTATAATACCCTCTTTGTGGTCCAAACACAATAAATTGACTACATGCACTTTGATGCCCTCTTAGTGTACCCACACAGTATAACGTCCATACACAGCTTGACGCCTCCTTAGTGTCCCACACACAATATAATGCCTTCTTAATGACCCCCACAGAGTGTAATGTTTTCTTTTATTCCCAAACAGTATAATACTCCTTTAGTGCCCCCACAGTGTAATACTGCACTGCTTTAGTGTCCCTACTCAGTAGAATACTCACTTAGTGTCCCTTTCACAGTAGAAAGCCCCCTTACTGTTCCTTAGTTTTATCATAAAAAAAAAATCACCTAGCCTAGTTCCCAGTGTGAGGGTGTGAACCAAGAGGGCGCTGTACAGTAGAGCGACCCAAAACAGGGTTGAAAAGGACCTGGACCACACCCATACCAGAAAGGGGCTCAACTCCAGAGGGAGTGCACACAGCAGGAGAGTGCTGCTAGTGACCTGCAGGAGCAGGTGGAAGGTGGAGCAGTTAGAGACAGACAGGAGGTCTGTCCCAAGAGGACTGGATTCCAGAAGGAGCCCAACTCCAGAGATGGAGTGGTTGCTGTTGACCTGCAGGAGCGGGTGGAAGGTGGACCAGTTAGAGACAGACAGGAGGTCTGTCGCAAGAGGACTGGATTCCATAAACAACTTTGAGCCAGACTGGTGAGCTGAAACCTCAGAGAGTATCTTGTCCCAATAGATTAGTGAGGGTTCAAGAAGTGAGCTATTGCCCTGTATGTGGGCTAGGCTGTTTGTTGTTTTTGTTCTTCTTGTTTAAAGCTTAATAAAGCCATTTATTTTGGATTGTACCACCTAATCTGCTGTTTATTTGGTACCCAGCGCCACCAACACCTCTATAAAGATAGGAACACGGCTTACCTAAATTACCCCCAATTGTCACACCAGGTACCTCCAATCTGTGCTTTCTATTGATCGGAATGACTGTCACGATGACTTCATCACATTGTGCTTGCCTTCACCAAGCTATAGACAGCCTAGATGGCTGGGTAAGTGGTAAATCAGAGAGCTGAAAGAGTTTTCAATTCTATCTACGCCCTAAAGATACAGACCCACAGTATGTCAGGGCATACCGTCAATTGGGTATGGAGGCATACAGGTTCCATATGGTAACCACAGCTGCCCAAAGATGTTGTTGCCGGAGCTTTAGAACCTGCACACTCATAGATTGCTGAAACTGGCGTCACATCTGGTTCTGGCACCTGGAAATAGTTTTGTCAGAGACAGGGGTGTGTGATGAAGGTGACACCTATGTTTAGATGATGCACAAGAGGCTGCTTGTCCAGGACCTGCTTACGCTTGTCGACAGATCAAACAATCCTCTCTACTGGTCTATTTGCCCACTATTTACCCAGGTCAGAATGGCCTAGAGGGTTGGCAGTTCGGAGAAATGACCAACCTGCCTCTCAGTCCAGTGATGATACCCAAATCAAAGTCTATCAACAAGTCAAAATGTATTTAAGTTCATTGTATAGGTGTGTGTACCAGCTATCACTCACTAAGAGATATACCACCTAAGACCAGGGTTACCGTGACATTTTGTAGCATGACTTTTTTAATTTTAACTATTGAGCTACAGTTGCAGTCCAGATGCATTGGTTTGTATGCAGTGAGCTACAGATGACAATCAATAACTAACCTCAATGAGCTGTGCTACACATATTCATAGTAGCCCTGGACTAATAAGTAGTCTCTGAGAGCCTTTTTATAGGTTAATAGGGGGAAGCGCTTTTACGCCCTCTTGTGGCAACACCCAGTGGCTAATGAGACAACACCTATAATCATTTACATATCTGCCTGTAACATAACTACACCGAGTATTACAGTAATGTGACATATCGATCTGGATATTATTTTTCTGTGAATGAGACTAGTTATAGTTTATAATGAGGTCAGTGAGCCTTTTTACACATAAGTAGTCATAGAATCCACACCCAGGTAACTAGCAATGCTCCACCCCTAATAAACTGTGATCTCTGTCTCATAGTTATTAGAAATATTAACCCTTATTGTATTTTTTAGTATGTTGGCAATGACCTCATAAAATGTCACAAGGTAGAATTATGTATTGCTGGATGTAGATCTGCAGTGATATTATTACTGTGCTAGATATATTTACATTTCCATTTACGTAACTACTGACAGTACTTAGATGTATTATTTCATGATGACTGTTTCCTTCCTATGTCTGGATCTGAATTTAAAAAACAGACTTGTGAAGTGCCCAGATATGACCTAATGCAGTCATAAAGTAATGTCTTCCCATCTGCAGGTGTTCTCAATTTTTTTTTTTTCAAATTTCTATTTCTTTGCACATTTGTATCATTAAAATGTCTTAAGTTTTTATTAGAGATGAGTGAGTAGTATTCGAATGAATACTACAGTATTCGAAATACTAGTACTCGTTTGAATAATATCGCTATTCGCAGTAAAGATTCGATTCAGAACCAGCGTTGATTTGCCGAATGCTATACACTGTATAGCATTCGGCAAATCAACGCTGGTTGTGCAGCAGGCTCGTCTTTGCTAGTCGGGAGAGCTGGCAGCTTGCGTTTATGCGGGAGCTGACTTTTTTTTCATAGGAATGCATTGACCAGCGTTGATTGGCCAGTGAACAGCATTCGGCCAATCAACGCTGGTTCTGCCGGAGGCTCGTCTGTGAGGAGGCGGAGTCTAAGATTGGACCACAGCAGTCTCCATTGTGTTCCGATCTTAGACTCTGCCTCCTCACAGACAAGCCTCCGGCAGAACCAGCGTTGATTGGCCGGGTGCTGTACACTGGCCAATCAACGCTGGTCAGTGCATTCCTATGAGATAAAGTCAGCTCCCGCATAAACGCAAGCTGCCAGCTCTCCCGACTAGCAAGGACGAGCCTGCTGCAGAACCAGTGTTGATTTGCCGAATGCTATACACTAGCATTTGGCCAATCAATGCTGGTTCTGCAGGACGAGTGAGGGCTGGTTCACATTATCGCTTGAATCCCATCCGGAAGGAGTCTACAGGAGGACCCCCTGAACGGAATATCAGCACAACTGCAAGCGCTGTGCAGTTAAAGCGCACAGATTCCATAGACTATAATGGGGTCCGTGCGCTTTAACTGCACAGCGTTCCTCCTAAACACTCTCCTCCTGCTACCCGTGGACTTGGTGACTCTTCTTTAGTCGAATAGTGGTTTCCCCTGAAACGAGCATTTTTTCCCATAGACTATAATGGGATTCAATATTCAATCACGTAGTCGAATATTGAGGCTCTACTCGAAACAAGTATCGAATCTCAAATATTTCACAACTCGCTCATCTCAAGTTTTTATGTTTTTTTTTTAAATGTAGATTGTGAGCCCCACATAGAGCTCACAATGTACATTTTTCCCTATCAGTATGTCTTTTTGGAATATGGGATGGAAATCCATGCAAACATGGGGAGAACATACAAACTCCTTGCAGATGGTTTTATGCCCTTGATGGGATTTGAACACCAGGACCCCAGCGCTGCAAGGGTGCAGTGCTAGCCACTGAAGCCACCGTGTGGCCCCTTCTAGTTTTTATGTTAAAGGGATTCAATCATTAAAATGCAATTTTTTTCCCTAATGCGTTGGAAAGGCAATTCTTCTCCTACCTGTAGATGTCTTCTCCGCACCGCCGTTTGATAGAAATCCGGGTTTTCTTTTGTATGCAAATGAGTTCTCTTGCAGCACTGGGGAAGTCCCCAATGCTGCAAGAGAAATCTTCAGCACCGCCTCTATCTTTGCCTGGAATGGCCTTTCCCTGCATCTTCTTCCGGCGCTGGCTTCAAACTTCTAGGCATGCGCAGTCGGCTCTGCCGTCAGGCCTCGGGCAGAGCCGACTGTGCATGCTTGCGGCAATTTTCTGCGGCAATTTGGCATCACTGCAAAGTGGATGGGATTCTAGCTAATACCATCCACACTGCAGAAAAATATGCACAGCAGACACTCTGCCATTTCCAAAACCATTTTAGAAATCACCGCATATCGCTTATACCTATGGAAACGCTGGTGGTTGCCCCACAGGTATATTGGAAGCAGAAAGTACACAAAGCACTGTGGAAAAGACTGCAATGTGCTGCCACTTTGGTTTTTCCCACAGCGCTTTTTTGCTGTGGTCCACTATGTGGGGCTTTAGCCAAAAAAAATAGAATATTATTGTGAAACACATAAACATTAGTTATCACTCCTGTGATCAAAAACATCTATTCTACAAACTTATAATAACATTTTTCCCATATGGTAAATGCTATACTGGGGGAAAAAAAACTGAATTGACAAACTGCTGTTTTTTTGCTCTGAAATTTTTTTTTGTAAAAGTGGTCAAAGTAATAGACTTTCTCCAAAACACACTACGTGGGGCCTTAACCTTAGATGATATGATGCACCAATATACTGATGCACATGGTAATTTATCTATCCCTGCATTCACTCTTGAAACTTGGTCCATGTGTTGAGCGGATTTACCAGCCTGAGCGGTATGCCGGGAGATGGACTCCTAGAATAGTAGTAGTCATCTATGATGCTAAGAATCCCTGCCTACTGTCCCCTACAGATTATAGCATCTATGTACAGTTTGTTGCTGGGAGACAGACTCCTACCAGCATAGATACCTATATTCCTAGGAGTCCCCAGCATACTGTAAATCCAGCCAACACGGTCATGTGAATGTGGGTAACTATTGTGGTAAGATCATGTCCTATACAAAATCCTTGGTATGTTAAATATTCACTTATCTACAACTTGTGACCACACAAATTAAGTATATTATAAATGTATGATATTGACAGAACAGTTTAACATGCTAGTAAAGTGCTGTTACTTGCACATTTTCATTCTGATGATCTACATTTTAAGATTATACTGTACATTTAGTATAGTTTTTCTTTTTTCTTTCCTAAAATGGATAATTTATAGTCCATGTGTATAGAGTAGGAATTCTTGTAATGTTAGAGCATCAGTCAATGTTTGTGTTTCTTGTCTTAATATAGTGTGCTGTAATACATTGCAGACAGTTTAATGTTTACAGTTTCCCATCCCTGAGAAAACCTATCACTGTGTCACTAGAGACTACAATGACGTACTTTCAGCCAGAGAGAAATAATCCTTGACTGACCAACCCCAATATAGAGTCTCTAAAAACAGAATTGACAGTAATTATTTACAAACTTGCTTTCCAAGAAAACATGTCAGAAATACTTACATAAATTGTTTTATATGACCCCATGAGAATAGTAGGAAAAGATCTATCAAATTAAATTATACTGTGTAAATAGTGTATCTACAAAACAGGGGAGCTATGGAAAAGTCCCAGAAGGATGCTACAGTATATACTAATAGATAAGCACTACGCCCCATTCACTTGTTTAGGTGTTTTGTAAGATACACAAGTGTCTCATGATTCCATCCATCATCTTAGTCAAGTGCATATGTGCCACTAACATGGGGTGCATGGACCCCTGCAAGGCCTTCCGCTGTGAAAATGAGAAGCAAACAATTGTGGAACAAAGTATGGACACATGCATTTCTATGGGTACAGACACATGGCCGTATTTTTTGCAGCTGTGTGACTGTGCCATATACAAGGACTGCAAATTATGAAGTATGTCCTATTTGTGCCCACATTTGGAGCATAAACAAGTGTAGGGGATTATTCAAGTCATTTCGCAATCTGTGATTGTGGATAATACGTGGTAATTTTTTTGTCTATTGCGGATCAGAGTTTGCGAACAGTAAAAACCTCTATGGTCATCTGAAGGAGGCCTTAGGCCTCATGTAGACATCCGTGCCATTTTTCACAGACCTAATGAAAAATGGCCGTGTTTCTGTCCCTGTTAGGTTAAGTTCACACAGAGTCTTTTGGTCAGGGTTTTGAGGCCGTATCCGCCTCGAAACTCTGACCAAAAAGACGGCTCCTATTGAAATCAATGGGAGCTGCTCAGGTCATTTTGACGGGAGCCGTTTCTTCCAGGTGTCAGAATATGACAACTTTTAGAAAAAAATTTTTTTAACACAGTTTTGGATTTTTGTTAAGGGGTTAAAATGTAAATAAATCCATATAAATTTGGTATCCTCGGAATCATACCAAAACATAGAATACAGGTGACTAGAGATGAGCGAGTAGTATTCGATCGAGTAGATATTCGATCGAATACTACGGTATTCAAAATACTCACACTCGGTCGAATACCACGCGGTAAACGCAGTAAAAATTCGATTCCCCTCCCACCTTCCCTGACATTTTTTTTTTTACACCAATAACTATGCAGGGGAGGTGGGATAGGAACTAGGACAATGTAGGCATAAAAAAAAAACATATACAGTCATTGGCTGGCTAAATTAGTACTTGTAGTAGCAGCAATAATAATTAGTAGAGATGAGTGAGTAGTATTCGATCAAATATTTCATTCAGAACCAGCGTTGATTAGCCAAATACTATACACTGTATAGCATTCAACCAGTCAACGCTGGTTCTGCAGCAGGCTCGTCCTTGCTAGAAGCTGGCAGCTTGCTGTTACGAGGGAGCTGCCTTTTTCTCATAGGGATGAGTTGACCAGCATTGATTGGCCAGTGTACAGCATTCGGCCAATCAACGCTGGTTCTGCCGGAGGCTCGTCTGTGAGCAGTCTCCATCGTGGTCCGATCTTAGACTCCGCCTCCTCACAGATAAGCCTCCGGCAGAACCGGCGTTGATTGGCCGAATGCTGTACACTGGCCAATCAATGCTGGTCAATGCATTCCTATAACAAAAAAGTCAGATGCCTCGTAACACCAAGCTGCCAGCTCGCGGTTACGAGGGAGCTTACTTTTTATCAGCGCAACTGAAAGGGCAGTGCAGTTAAAGTGCACGGACCCCATAGACTACAATGGGGTCCGTGCGCTTTAACTGCACAGCGCTCCTCCTAAACACTCTCCTGCTATTCGTGGACTTGGTGACTCTCCTTTAGTCGAATAGTGGTTTCCCCTGAAATTAGCATTTTTTCCCATAGACTATAATGGGACTCGATATTCGATCGAGTAGTTGAATATTGAGGCTCTACTCAAAATGAATATCGAATCTCGAATAATTCACTGTTCGCTCATCTCTAATAATTAGAGATGAGCGAGTATATTCGATCAAATGCCTCCCCTGCATGGTTATTGTTGTGAAAAAAAAGCGCCAGGGAAGGCGGGAGGGGAATCGAACATTTCCTACGTGGTATTCGACCAAGTATACCAATAACTATGCAGAGGAGGTATTCGATCGAATACTACTATTTGATTGAATACTATACGCTCATCTCTAATAACAATAACAATAACAACAATAATAATAATAATACTGGGACTTGGGCGTGTTAGATGTACCCAGGCATGCTTCCCCTGCTGTCCCAGTTGCATTCCAGAGGTGTTAGCATCATTTCCTGAGGTGTCATTGTAGACTTGGTGACTCCAATTGGTCGAATTTTGGTTTCCCTGAAACGAGCATTTTTTTCCCATAGATTATTTTGGGATTCGATATTCGGACGAATAGTCGAGTATTGAGGTCTACTCGAAACAAATTTTCAAATATTTCACTGGTCGCTCATCTCTACAGGTGACATGTTAATTTGGCTGCACAGTGAATGCTGTAAAAACAAAGTCTGTAAAAAAGTCACACAAATGCATGTTTGCCTTAAATCCCCCCCATTCTGAATTTTTTTCCAGCTTCCCAGTACATTGTACAAAATAATTAATGATAGCGCCTTGAAGAAAATTTTGTCCCACAAACATTAGGACCTCATATATGTCTGAGAGTGGAAAAATAAAAAAAGTTATGGGGTTTGAAAGGAGAGGAGACAAAAACGAAAATAAAAAAATGCCATCAGCGGGAAGGGGTTAAAAATGTTTACATTTTTTGAACTGTTTTATTAGCCCTCTTAATAGGCTTATACCTGTGATCTTTAGCTCGCTTGTATTTATGTAATGTCTAAATTTTCAAGTGCTGTAGAATATGTTGATGCCATATAAATGAAATTATTATTATTAATTTTTGTTTTTATATAATTGTTATGTATTATTATTATTATTATTTATTATTATTATTGTTATTATTATTAGTATGCTAACATATGGTATCATAGTAATACCAAAGTATTACTTTGAAGCCTGGTAGCTATGGCAGCCGTGCTGCTTCAGAGTGGCCGCTATAAGACCTAACATCCAACATACTATTAAAGCAAATGTTGGGAAGGGGTCAAAGTCGACGAACCAATTCAAGTTTATTTAAAGTCATCACATAACATTTTTATGAACTGTTTTGATATGCCCTGTAAAATACTGTATAAATAATAAATAAAACTAAGAATAACAGCATGCTATCAATGTCAATTGTCAGGATTTTATACAAAGTCACCAAAAACAGCCAATGGTCTAAAATGAACAAACTAATCTTTAAAACTATTAGAACATGGAATGAGGTTAAATAGGAATCAGAACAACCTTTGGGAGGCGAATTATTGGCTAAATACAAACATTTCAAGAGAAATCCATAAATCAGTTTGTAATATCTTATTCCCCCACAGTAAGTCTAAAATAGACCTTGATATAATCAGCCGAGTTATAGTAAATTTTTATGTTCTGGACATAGGTTATAAATGGCACAGACAAATAATTTGCTTTAATTTTATTTTGCCAGGAGGATATCTCCCATGCTGAAGACATTGATGTACAGCCAACACCGTAATCAGAGAATGCTTGTTTTCTAGATTTAGATTTAGGGAAATGAGACATTTAATAAGCAATATAAATCAAGATATGAAATGATTATGTTTTCGTTTGTGTTCATTAAACCATGGTCCAGGAGACACATTAATTCCCAAAGTGAAGAGTACCAGGTTTTACATGTTGTATAATATTAGAAAAAGTAAAAATCATTTGTTGGTGGTTTTTCACAAGTCCCTCATACAGTGGCCCCTTCACTGGCCCCATACAGCTGTATTAGCTCATTATTTCCCTGTCTGTTCCCCAGTCCCACAATTGTGAGCTTGGAGCAGGAGGGGCCTGAGAGCAGACCGGTGAAAACAGACACATACTTCTTGTGCTTGGCAGCTTGTAGACCAAACAGGTTGAGAGTGGTAGAGCAGGAACCCTATGACTTCCTGCTCTGCCACTAGCAGAACCGGGTCAGAACTCCACTTCTACCTATTGTGGGGAATCGCTCAGGTTGATGGTTGTAACAGTGCAGGAAACAGGGACACAGACACTGGATTGCACACAAGTTCAGGTTTTATTCACTTGTAGCGCATACACTGTCTTTGCAAAGGCACAGAATAAACAAAACAAAACCCTTCTCGGCTGAGAGACTAACTTAAATGTAAGGAAACTTTTCCCTGACTATACAAGAGACTGGCTACCAGACTCCCACCTTGGCAACAGTGGCACAGTACCTGCTTTGTAGATTTGGTCTGGACAAGTCAGCTCTGTCTGTGTGGTGCCACACACCTAGTCCTCATAGACAGACTATTATCAGGCCTTGATTAGTCAGCTGTCCTCCCTGGTGTGGGTCTTTACCATACAGGTAAACACCCACACCAGGGAGGACAGCTGTGGGTCTTTAGGTGTGGGTCTTTAGGTGCCTGGCTGGAATATACCTGTTTCCCCAGACCACACCCTTCACTGTCTCACACTATCTTGTATTTTTTACAACCAGACATTCAGAACTGCAGAGAAGTGGCTGTATCCCACCCCTTGAGCTACCATAGATTATAATGTGAGACTGAAAAAAAAAATCAGTCTTTAAGGACAAGGCATACTTTTCTCTTTTTTTTTTTTTTTTTTCTCATTCTTGTCTTCTGAGATCCATGACATTTTATTTCTACTTTTCATTTCCATTGATGGCTTGATTTTGCTGAGACGAGTTATATTTTTAAATGAAACCATTTTAGAGTACATATAATGAATTAAAAAAAATATATATTATTTTTTTTGGTTGGAAAAATAACCCAGAAAAATAACAGTTCTTCAATTTTTGGCGATCTTTTTTTTTGTGTGTTTTGATTTTGCATTGCTCACCAAACAGTATAAATGACAAGCTAAATTTATTCTGTGGTTCAGTAAAATCACAGCAATGCCATTATAAAGTGGTTTTTGTGGTGGGTACATTTTTTGAGTTGTAGTTTTCATCTCTACTCTTTTGGGGTACATTCAATCCTTTGATCAATTTATATTCAAATTTTTGGGGAGACGAAATAACAAAAATATCATTTTTGAATTATTTTTTTTTTACTCATTTTTCTTAGTGTTCACTGTGTGGGTTAAAAAAACATGCCAGCTTTTTAGTGTGGGTTGTTTCAGATGTGGCAATACCAATTATGTGCTGTTTGGTTTATTTTATTTTTAACAATAAGTGGTGTGTTGAGGAAAAGTTGTGATATGTTTTACCTTTTAAAAAATATTTTTAATACTCTAGTAAACTTTTCTTTTTTAGTCAAACTAGGAGACTTTAATTTAATTTTTTTGATCACTTGTATAATATCCTGCAATACTTCTTTATTGCAGGGTATTGTACATGTCAGTGTAACACTGACACTCTGTCTATGAGGCCCAGTCTCTGGTTGGTCTTAATAGGTCTCTATAAATGGCAGTTTAGGTATCCATGGCTAGGCCTTTGACTGCCATGGAAACTCCTTGGCATCCCACAATTACGTTATAGGGGGCCAAGTGGCTGGCAAAGGGAACCCATTTACTCTGTCTAACTTCTTTACATGCCAGGGTCATTATTGACCATGGAAAAAAACTATACTTAGCCCCATATTGGTCTATAATGAACATACAGTGGGGCAAAAAAGTATTTAGTCAGTCATCAATAGTGCAAGTTCCACCACTTAAAAAGATGAGAGGCGTCTGTAATTTACATCATAGGTAGACCTCAACTATGAGAGACAAAATGAGAAAACAAATCCAGAAAATCACATTGTCAGATTTTCTAAGAATTTATTTGCAAATGGAAAATAAGTATTTGGTCAGTAACAAAATTTCATCTCAATACTTTATTATATATCCTTTGTTGGCAATGACAGAGGTCAAACGTTTTCTGTAAGTCTTCACAATGTTGGCACACACTGTTGTTGGTATGTTGGCCCATTCCTCCATGCAGATCTCCTCTAGAGCAGTGATGTTTTGGGGCTGTCGCTTGGCAACACGGACTTTCAACTCCCTCCAAAGGTTTTCTATAGGGTTGGGATCTGGAGACTGGCTAGGCCACTCCAGGACCTTGAAATGCTTCTTACAAAGCCACTCCTTCGTTGCCCTGGCGGTGTGCTTTGGATCATTGTCATGTTGAAAGACCCAGCCACGTTTCATCTTCAATGCCCTTGCTGATGGAAGGAGGTTTGCACTCAAAATCTCACGATACATGGCCCCATTCATTCTTTCATGTACCCGGATCAGTCGTCCTGCCCCCTTTGCAGAGAAACAGCCCCAAAGCATGATGTTTCCACCCCCATGCTTTACAGTAGGTATGGTGTTTGATGGATGCAACTCAGTATTCTTTTTCCTCCAAACACGAAAAGTTGTGTTTCTACCAAACAGTTCCAGTTTGGTTTCATCAGACCATAGGACATTCTCCCAATACTCTTCTGGATCATCCAAATGCTCTCTAGCAAACTTCAGACGGGCCCGGACATGTACTGGCTTAAGCAGTGGGACATGTCTGGCACTGCAGGATCTGAGTCCCTGGCGGCGTAGTGTGTTACTGATGGTAGGCTTTGTTACATTGGTCCCAGCTCTCTGCAGTTCATTCACTAGGTCCCCCCGCGTGGTTCTGGGATTTTTGCTCACCATTCTTGTGATCATTTTGACCCCACGGGGTGAGATTTAGTGTGGAGCCCCAGATCGAGGAAGATTATCAGTGGTCTTGTATGTCTTCCATTTTCTAATTATTGCTCCCACAGTTGATTTCTTCAATCCAAGCTGGTTGCCTATTGCAGATTCAGTCTTCCCAGCCTGGTGCAGGGCTACAATTTTGTTTCTGGTGTCCTTTGACAGCTCTTTGGTCTTCACCATAGTGGAGTTTGGAGTCTGACTGTTTGAGGGTGTGCACAGGTGTCTTTTTATACTGATAACAAGTTTAAACAGGTGCCATTACTACAGGTAATGAGTGGAGGAAAGAGGAGACTCTTACAGAAGAAGTTACAGGTCTGTGAGAGCCAGAAATCTTAATTGTTTGTAGGTGACCAAATACTTATTTTCCACCATAATTTGAAAAAAAATTCTTACAAAATCAGACAATGTGATTTTCTGGATTTGTTTTCTCATTTTGTCTCTCATAGTTGAGGTCTACCTATAATGTAAATTACAGACGCCTCATCTTTTTAAGTGGTTTAACTTGCACTATTGGTGACTGACTAAATACTTTTTTGCCCCACTGTATCTGTCATGAGTAAGGAGTACTTAGGCTAAGACCTCATGAGGTTAGCCACAGTCAAAAAATTCTGCAGAAAAGACCGCAGCAGATTTTTTTGCAAGAGGTCTACAGAGTTTTACTCTAAAGACTTTCTACCTCTATTATACTTATACGGAAAACATCAGCGTTTCTGTAGGTATAATTGACATGCTACGATTTTCAGAAGTGCCCCTGTCTTTGAAATCACAATATTTCCACTGTGGATTTTTTTCTGAAATGTGTGGATGGGATTAGCTAGAATCCCACCCACCTTCCAAGCAATGTAAAATGGATTGTGGGGCCCTGGCCTCAATGTTTCATGACAGCTATACTTGTTATGACGGTTGCATGCTAAAGTACAAATGTGATCAGGATCATTGAATCTCGGCATTTTAACCTTATACATGTTGTAGCCAATAGTGATTGTAAAGTGGTTAGACAGAAGAAAGGGGTTCCCTCTGCCAGCCCCTTGGCCCCACAAAACAATCGCTTGACCATGGCTTCTGGGTCTGCTATGCACTAAAGCTTGTTAGGCCCAGTCAGAATATTGCAGAGTGTTATTCTGTGGCCAAATAAAAAAAGATAAAAAATAAAAATTTAAAAACGAGATAAACAAACCTATACAAAATTGGTATTGAAGTTAATATGTTATTTAACCCATGTAGGGAATTCTTTAAGAAAAAAAATAAAAAACAAATATTGCTCGTTTTTTTCTTAACTTCGAAAAAGTTGAATAAAAAGTCATTAAAAAGTCTAATGCCCTCCTGCAAGGAGGACTTTTCTCTCCACCAATTTCAGTAAAAACTCATAAGAAATCGACGCACCCCATTATAGTGTATGTAACCTGAACGCTAGTGTGAACCTAGCAATAGATGCCCTAAGAAATTATCAGCAGATATAGAATGTTGTATAGAAGCATACAGGCTGGAGTTCATTGGAAACAGTCCATGGCCTGCAGACTGGTACCTTCAGCTTTGCATATTATTGACAGAATTCACCCACAAATTTTATTTTCTTAGAGAATTATTATTTATTCCATTCCCTTCTTTGTTCCTAAAACTGAGTGAGTGCGCTTGGCTGTTTCCTTATCTCCATAGATTATAATAACCAGTTAGCATCCCAACAATCAAGCTTCCACCGATCCTAAAATTATAGCAAATGCAATATTTATTTTTTCCATAAAAATATGTGATGGGAAAACCCAGATGCAGGAGATGCTAATTTTTTTTTTTTTTTTTTTAAACTTTTGCCTACTTTTCTTGAATCCTTATTTTTCAGTTTGGTTACTTTCAGTATTGCCTTAATTTACATTTTTGAAAAGAAATATTGATTTAATACTTGATGAAGCATTTTAATTTGCTTGCATATATATGTATCATCTAAACCTAAGAAATATGGCAAAAGCAGGGAAACATCTGTTGAGATGATCAGAGAGACGCACATACTGGTCTTCTTCCAATTCCTGACCTCAGGGAATTGAATGGATAATAGACAGCATTTGATCCTCTGTTCTGACTTTCAGCCTCTTTGTTGACTGTTCTACTGTTACAGCATTCTAGTATGCTTAACCCATTACTTCCTCTTAAACCTTTTAAGTGGTTTATCTGTAAATTCTAAACTTTTTTTAAATGTTGCGATCACTTATGTATGACCTGAGTGGTTGATTCCTTCTCCTTCCTGGTCACTATCCAAAAACATTGTCATTTGACTTAAATTAGACATTAGATACTTACAACTATAGATTTATGTAATCTTTCACAAGCCAGTTAGCTGAAATTTGAATGTAACTTTAAGGACTATTTCAGAACATAGCAGTTGAGAGAACTTGGGTAGAACATATTGGGCAACATGTGGACACATAAGACTATCCCCCACAATCACGAGCTTTAGGAAGACCATGAAGACTCACCTATTCAGGAAGGCCTACAACCTCCAATAACACTGCTGTCACCTCACCACTATCTGAACAGCCTCCCCCTCACCTTCTGTCTCTATCCCTCTTTCCTCATAGATTGTAAGCTCTTGCTGTGCCAATTGGTCATGGTTAGTATGATATTTGTGTTGTATTGTGTGCCGTATGTAAACCTTCAAATGTACAGCACCATGGAATTAATATAATATTGTACAGCACCATGGAATTAATGGTGCTATATATATTATTAATAATAATAATAATAATAATAATAATAATAATAATAATAATAATTAATAATAAATAACTATTCCTAGCATAACTTATATCCTGTAACAATACAAATATACCCATCATATCGCCAGTTGAACATGATGATGGTTGTGTGATGATATGGTAATGCTTTGTTGTTTCACGATCTGGATAATTTATTATCATTATTAGTGGAATAATGAAATACACAATACACTAAAACATTTTTCCAGTGTATAGAATTCATTTGTGGTGAAAGAGATAAAATTTACAGATTTGTGTTAATCTAGCCCACGCCCTGCCATAAAAGTTTTTGTATGAGCTGAAACAATTATCTAAATTTAAAGTGGCTGTATGAGTTTATCATTTTTTAAAAAAAACAGAACAGCACTACTCTTTTCCATGGGCTGTGTTGCCTAGTATTTAGGTCTGACCCTTTTATTGTGTTATGGAATCCCTTTAAAATGGATGTATGGGATTAAAAAAATATAGCTGTATCTATCTAAAAAAAAACAAAAACCCATTGCTACTAGTATTCTACTTGGACAAGTTTTTATGGAGGCAAACATTTTACAGACATAAAGATAACCCAACCTAAAAGTTCTGAGGCTTTACTTATCGATCCCCACGCCTGCCCTCGGCCGGCTCTGCTTCCAGGAGGTCCTGTGAGTTGTGCTGAATAGTGTCAGCTGTTAGCAGTGTTAATTTACAGTTTGCTATATCTGTATATCAATATCTCTGAAGTGTACTTCACAATGTCTTAAGTGAGAATGTATCTCCAAATGAACAGATGTTTTCACCATAAACAAACTGCATCTTTTCACTCTTTATGTAAAATATTAATGCAGTTAAATACATTTTTTAATTCAAAGTTCGGTATAGAAAATCTATCACAGACAGTAGGTTTATAGGATACTATTTTTCAGTATAATCAGTAAAATAAATTGTCTGATCATGAAATGCAAAAGTTACAAAGGACCTTCTGACAAAGTGAACATAAAGCTGCATGTTCAGGAATTCAGATTTTCCGATTATTCTGCCAACTATTTTAAAGACGTTTGTTTGACTTGACTACACCAGTATAAGTGTCTCTGTATAGCCTATTACTCTTTATACACGTGTAATACTGTATTAAAAAAGGAAATGGGTAAACAATGTAAAAATTAACATGATGGTATATTCAAGCTACTATGTCAAATTATTTTCTTACAATATGTAGTTGACTTTAGAGAAGAACACACAGGTGCTTCCTAGCCCCAACAGTAGGCAGCTCTTACCTGATAAAAGGATGTAACCAGCGCGTAGTTACAGTATGCCTCCTACAATCATCCACAAGGTGAATAAATGGCCCAGAATTACTGCTTCAACCTTATCCTCAAAGGGATTATTAGTAATTCACATGAACAGACACACAAGAGTCAGAAAAAAGGTTGAAAAACGAAAGCTCCAGAACCGGTAGGAATGAATTAAAAATATAAATCTTTTAAAAATTTGACAAAAATTTGATAAGAAATAATATATAATATGGCATACAGCAACACGTTTTGACGAAGGACCACCACCTTTTTCAAGCTTAATGGCACTAGGATACATTAAGTATATATACAAGTTAAGAGGGATCAGCAGTTTGTCACATGATAGACATGTGAAGAAACCAATAAACTAAGTGAATTATTGATTTAAATAACTTAAGTTATAAAGCATATTATTAAAATACAAAATAAATAGACACTAAAATAGTAAACCGTTATACCAGAAAGTAATACAGATACCCTGTTTCCCCGAAAATAAGACCCCCCCTTCACCTTCTGGATCACATACAACCGGCAGTCATGCCGGCGCTCCGCTAAGGAAGCATCAGCATGACTGCCGATTGTTCCCCGCTCCAGCCGCTGCATAAGACATCCCCCGAAAATAAGAAAGGTCATATATTTCGTTAGATAATTAATTATAAGAAACTGTCTTATTTTCGGGGAAACAGGGTATGTGTTAATATTTATTTATAAATCACAAATAACCAAAAGGAATCCGCTATGGAGGCCTTTTGTAATAAAACAAAAACGTGAAACCAAATTCCATCACAGGAAAAACTAAAAAGATGTGTTTATTCAAACACCAAATGTCTGGACTGTCATTGTACTGTGTCAGAGAAGCATTAATCTATCAGAGGAGAGAAACAAAAAGTGAATTAGTGTATAACCAACAACCAATTATATCAAGTAAATATATGGTTCTATCTAGAATACATACAGAATCAATAAGATAATGATGCTAATAATAACTATTGATTTACACTTTCAATCAATTCATTTAATCTATAAGGTGTCAATGTATGAAACTTAAAAATCAAATACCGTATATACTTGAGTAGAAGCAGAGTTTTTCAGCACAGTTCTCGTGCTAAAAAAGCCCCCTCGGCTTATACTCGAGTCAAGCACAAAAAAAATAAATAAATGAAATATATATATATATATATATATATATATATATATATATATATATATTGTATATATATATATTGTATATATATATATATATATATATATATATATATATATATATATATATATATATATATCTTCTTTTTTTCTTTTTCTTTTTCTTTTTTGTTGGGGGGGGGGGGGAATGTCTATGACCAGCCACAATAGTAATGTATAGAATCTCCCATAAATTAGTAAAAAAAAAAGTAGCTTTAAAAAAATAGAATAAAAAAATAAAAAAAATAAAAGTTCTAAATCACTCCTTTCCCTAGAATACATATAAAAGTAGAAAATTACTGTGAAACACATACACATTAGGTATCCCTGTGTCTGAAAGTGCCCAGTCTACTGAATATAGGGTATCTGCAGTGCTCCTGTTCCGTCGGGAAGGGGTTAATAGGAGAACTGCAGATACCCTATATTCAGGCAGGCTGAATTCCAAGTGGGGGAAGAAAAAACAGTCCTCAGGCTCAGTGAATGGGCAGACAGACAACCAAAACACCCCCTCCCCTTCCCCAGCATCTACTGAACCCAAAAACTCTGACCATTTTAATTTTTGAAATTTTCCAGTAGCTACTGCATTTCCCCCCTAGACTTATACTCGAGTCAATAAGTTTTCCCAGTTTTTTGTGGTAAAATTAGGGTCCTTATATTCGGGTCGGCTTATATTCGAGTATATACGGTACCTTATTAATAATGGCATACTGTGCTTAATTACCTTATTATTAATGTTGTGCCAGTGTTTATTGAATCTCATACTCATGGTGGTATGGCCTACATATTGCAAATTACAATGACGTATCACAAAATCGCTAAAGCACTTTTGTAATATTTTTGCTTGAGATATAAAATCCCCGCTGTCAGTACTGTTCTTCCTCAGTCTTGGTACTGATGGTAGGGAATATTAACTAGCCATTTTGGTAACTGGTGGCTATTAAATGAAAGATAACTAGTAATGTAAACAGTTTTAAAATAATTTCTGGTGGCCTAATCTACATTCACTTGTTCATTAAATCTCCAGGTCTAGGAATTCAATATATTCTATGGAATATTTTAAAGTAAATTCAATTCCCCAGGTATTATTGTTCAAAATTTCTGCAAAAAATAGGGCTTGTTGGTAAGTGCCCTGCCACAAAATGAACAAATCATCAATGAGTCTTTTATACAAAAGGATGTGGCCAGGCAGAGGGGACTGCACAATGTAGAGGGACTCAAATGACCACAAACAGATTAGAGTAATTTGATGAGCCCCTGTTGCAAGGCCTTTAATCTGGTTTAATATGAAATACATCTCCATAAAGATAAGACACATTATGATACCGAATAAACCGAATCCCTTGAATTAGAAACTGAGCCTGTTCCTTAGATATTGATAGATCTTCAAACAAATATCAGTATTGGCAAAGTTACTGGTATCACTCAATAATTCAATTAAGTGGGTGAAGTCACATGAATAAGAATTCCATGATATAAGCCAGTAAAAATAAATCAATAGAAAGAGATAAGTTCATGGAATTGAATTGATACCTGATATGATTGGACTGTCGGGTGGTTTATTGGTTGTATTATGAATTTTGAGAAGGTGATAAAACATGGGTCATTGATAATGTAATATCTGTTATGTATTCCCTTTAATTTTTATTTAATATCTTTGTTTAGACAGCCCATTCAATAAATATTTTATAAAAGTCAAAATCATCCAATGGATCAATAGACAGCTTTCATAATAATTAGTATCAGACAATATATTGTAAGCCTCTTCTAGGTATGTCTGTAAGGAAATTGCTAGAAGAGCAATTTCCTAGAGCTGCTGGAAACCCTGGGGGGATAAGCTATAAGAAGCGTTCAGTACAGCTATTGTATCAGTACAGGTAAGTACTGATACTCAGCTTGTTAGCCACAGGCTCAATGTGCTATAAGTTGGAGAGTGGTAGAGCAGGAAGCCTGTGGCTTCCTACTCTACTAGTAGCAGAACGGGATCAGGTTGCCAACTCTCCCTGATTGTGTGATCTGGTTTTATGTTTAAAAACCATAGCGGCAGAACTGGGAAGAACTAGCTGCATCACTTACCGATGCCTGCTCTTGTTCGTGGCTTTGTCTTCTCTATTCAGTCTTCAATGATCCCTATGCGCTCCGTATCACGTCCGCAAAGATGTAATGTGTAGTACACGAGGCCCCCTGGTGGCTACAGAGGAAGACTGCAGTGAGCAGGAGCTGGAAAAGGTAAGTTAATAGAAGTTAACAGGTCCATAAAAAAACAAAAAAAAACGGCTCCCTAAAGGCATGGGGCTCACTGGGGGAATTCACTGGTACCACTATGTCAATACCATCTCATAAAAAGGTATAAATTGCATCACTGAGACCTTTCGGTTTTATATGCAGATGCTGGTTTGATGTTCGACAATTTTATGATGATGTTGTTATGGAGAAACATGGTAGTAACATTAACCCCTTCCCGCCGATGGCATTTTTTGATTTTCGTTTTTCGTTTTTGACTCCCCTCCTTCTAAACCCCATAACTTTTTTATTTCTCCGCTCCCAGAGTCATATGAGGTCTTAATTTTTGCGGGACAATTTTTTCTTCATGATGCCACCATTAATTATTCTATATAATGTACTGGGAAGCAGGAAAAAAATTCAGAATGGGGTGGATTTGAAGAAAAAATGCATTTCTGCGACATTCTTACGGGCTTTGGTTTTACGGCGTTCACTGTGCAGCCAAAATGACATGTCCCCTATATTCTGTGTTTCGGTACGGTTCCAGGGATACCAAATTTATATGGTTTTATTTACATTTTGACCCCTAAAAAAAATTCCAAAACGGTGTTAAAAATTTTTTTTTCTAAAAGTCGTCACATTCCGACGGCCGTAACTTTTTTATACATAGGTGTACGGGGATGCATAGGGCGTCTTTTTTGCGGGGCTGGGTGTACTTTTTAGTTCTACCATTTTCGGGAAATGTTATTGCTTTGATCACTTTTTATTCAAATTTTTATCAGAATTAAAACAGTGAAAAAACGGCGGTTTGGCACTTTTGACTATTTTTCCTGCTACGGCGTTTGCCGAACAGGAAAAATATTTGTATAGATTTGTAGAGCGGGCGATTTCGGACGCGGGGATACCTAACATGTATATGTTTCACAGTTTTTAACTACTTTTATATCTGTTCTAGGGAAAGGGGGGTGATTTGAACTTTTAATACTTTTTATATTTTTTTATATTTTTTTTTACTTTTTTTTTTATTTTTTTTTTTGCATTTATTAGACCCCCTAGGGGTGTTGAACCCCAGGGGGTCTGATCACTAATGCAATGCATTACAATGCTAATGCATTGCAATGCATTGCAAAAAAGCATCATCTCTTTTGCAGGCTGCATAGACCAGCCTGCAAAAGAGAGAATTTGCAGACCGGCTGGGAGCCTTTAACAAGGCTCCCGGCTGTCATGGCAACGGGGGGGTCGGCCCTGGATCATGCTCCAGGAGCCGGCGATCCCTGCCAAAATGGCGGCGCCCATGCGCCGCCGGGAAAATGGCGCCTCCGGCGCCTTTGACAGCAGCGCCGGAGGGGTTAATGCCTCCGATCGGTCCGGGGACCGATCAGAGGCATTAGAGCCGGTTGTCTACTGCTTGAAGCAGTAGACACCCGGCGGCTATGACGGCCGCCCGGCTGCCGGGCGGTCGCCATAGTTACAGACCCGACACGTGCCGTACTATTACGGCGCATGTCGGGAAGGGGTTAAAATGCAGAAGTGTTAATATAGACATAAAACCTCTTTAGTTCCTTCTTACAATATTAGATGTTGTTTATGAGAAAATATAACAATCTTGCTCTGTTGTGCATCCTTGTGTCATTTTGAAATCAATGTTCCTTTGTGCATTGAAAATGGACTCACTCTTTCCACTTAACTTGTCCTTGTTTTTCTCATTATAACATATTTTTTCATTCTTTCTGTTTGTATTGGCTCTATGAATAGGCGTTTGGCTCTCTGGACGACAGTAACAGGTTCAAACTCAGCTGGGGAACCTGGAAATGCTCCATCATCCAGCAGGCCTGTTCAAAGATGACAGCACAAAGTCAAATGTTCTGAAGTCAATGTTGTAGAACATCAAACCAGCATCTGCGTATTTCCATCTTGACCAGGTGGAAGTCAAATATCCTGTGGTAACTTCACCAACACAAGGGTGATTGTGTCACAGCCAAAATTCTGTCTTTGCGCATTAACGCAACAGACAGAAAAATGTTTCTGTAACAATCATATTAGCAGTAAAGCACCAGCCCAGAATTTTACTTTTTAGTGTTATTTTAGTGTTTCTACCCCTGTTTAAGTTTTCTAAATGGACTAAAGTATCACGTAAATTATTTTTTTTTACATTGCACTCTTATTTATGAATTGTGCACATATGCCAGTACTATACATGTGAATCCATATGTGTCCGATAGTATAGATCAGTGGTTCTTAACCTTGTTTGAGGTACCGAACCCACCAGTTTCATATGCACATTCACCGAACCCTTCTTTAGTGATAAATCAAATATGATTCTTTTCCAAATTCAAGACATAGGTATATGTTTTTTTACTGGTACACAAAATGAACTGTGCATATGGCCTAGGGTTCGATTGAATCCTGGTTAAAAACCACTGGTATAGAGGGTTAAAAAAGAAAGCAGATGTTATCTAATTTGTGTCACCATGCGCAAAAATAGCGTTGCATTTTTCTGACATAAACTTAGCTAACTAATAGGATATGTAAAGTTGGACTATACAGTCTAAGGCTGCATTCACACGGAGTAAACGCTGGCGTTTTTTGTGTGTTTTTTGCACATAGCGCCGCGTTTACGCCGCGTAGCGTCGCGTTAACGCCGCGTATACGCCGCGTTAACGCCGCGCTATTTAGCGGTGGCGTTGCCCGGCGTTAACGCGGCGTATACGCGGCGTTAACGCGACGCTACGCGGCGTAAACGCGGCGCTATGTGCAAAAAACACACAAAAAACGCCAGCGTTTACTCCATGTGAATGCAGCCTAATGACGCAACAGATTTATTACCCAGGATCAAATATTGCAAGAAGACTGTCTAGTCTAACTTTGCATTGTCTATCATTCAGGCTGAGGCCCCATGTTGCGGAAACACGGCTATTTTTGTTGCAGATTTTGCAGAGGTTTTTTCATTCAAATCCAGGACTAGATTGAGTAGAGGGTTGAAGTATAAGCACTTCCTATATATTTCCTACTCCTTTTGTAGCCGTTCTTGGCTATGGTTCAAAAAACCACAGCAAAATGTGCAACAAAAAAAGCTGCATTTCTGCAATGTGGGGTCACAGTCTTAGACAGTATTAGTTAATCTACCTCAGTATTTCCAATCTATCTTCAGTTCTAACAGTTCAGGAGCTAAAAGGCTCAACATTTTAGTTATAGAAATACATATCAATATAGAAATATATTTATATAACATTTTCTCTACTACTTAAAGGGGAGCCTTCCTGTCTTCCAAGACAGTGCATACGTATAGTTTCAACACACTTTCAGTTTTGTCTGTAGATTTCCTGGTTCCAGAAATATCAATGATGTTATCAATGCACTCTCAGGGGGGCCAGACTTAAAGTTCAATGTCATCACTGAGTGATGGTGAATGCCCCCTTTAAGGGTACAAGACTATGCCAGCAGTAACTGAAACTAATTGTCACAATTGTGTCTATGCCCAAGCAACCGAATACTGAATGCAGCATGCACCTCTATGGAAATGGGGTAGGAAACTCTCCCTGGCGCTACAACAGCTGACTAGGCCCTGCCTGAGGATTTTGGTCGGCTGTTCCCAAGCTAAGCTCAGCCCTGACAACTTCTAGCTCCCTAAACACGAAGACCTAACCGATAGGTAGGGAGAGAGCTGTAAGAAGCTAGGGACTGGGGATAGTAAAAGTGGTCACTCCTAGCGAAGAACAGGTGCAGCTGCCAACAGAAACAACTAGGACGGGAAGTGCTGAGAAACAAACAAGCAGCACAACATAAACACACAACAGGAGTATGAAGAGAGGAACAGTGGAATAGTGAGGAAAGGGAAACACAGGACAGGGGCAAAATAAACCTGGAACCCTAAACAAAACCTCACTAATACCAAGACAGTGTCAGGCAACCAGAAAATGTAGGACAGGGGTTGAGTAGAAGTGTTGAGGGAAAAACAGACTCTCACACAAGGAAACGCTCACACCACTTCTAAATCAGCTCCTGAGACTGTGCAACTTCCACAAATAACTCCTCTAAACTGGGCCAGGAATTCAGGTTGGTAACAACGAAAACCGGAAAAGACTGAAGCCAACCTTCCACCTTATACAGACCCTAGAACAATTTGATAGGTTGATGAGTATGTCAAACACCTGAGGCTTGCATCTAAGAGACCTCAAGCCAGCTCAAGTGTACACTAAGGCAGATGCTAAACACCCAAATAAGTAGCTCAGTGACAAGAAACGACCAGAGAGCCACTGGACACCGATTCAAATCCCCAGCCAAAAAACAAACAAATATTTAAAGGGATTCTACTATTAAACTACCTTTTTTTCTAATGAACACGTCGGAATAGCCTTAAGAAAGGCTATTCATCTCCTACCTTTAGACGTGGTCTCCGCCGCGCCGTTCCGTAGAAATACCGGTTTTAACCGGTATGCAAATGAGCTCTCCGCAGCAATGAGGGCGGGCCCCAGCACTGAAACACCGATGAGCGCGTCCCCATTGCTGCCCAGAGCTCTTTCCTGCGCCGCCTCCTTCTTCTGCAGCCGCTCTTGCAGTTCAATACAGGAGCAGGCCGGTCGCCATTTTGGGGTGGCCTCTCTATGCTCCTGTATAGAACTACAAGAGCAAGAGAAGCCAGAAGAGGCGGAGTTGCTGCAGAAGAAGGAGGCGGCGCAGGAAAGAGCTCTCGGGGAGCAATGGGGATACGCTCATCGGCCTTTCAGTGCTGGAGCCCGCCCTCATTGCTGCAGAGAGCTCATTTGCATACCGGTTAAAACCGGTATTTCTACGAAACGGTGCGGCGGAGACCACGTCTAAAGGTAGGAGATGAATAGCCTTTCTTAAGGCTATTCCGACGTGGTAATTAGAAAAAAAAAAGTAGTTTAATGGTAGAATCCCTTTAACAAACAACTCAACTCCTGACACTAATATCACAGACATCTCTGGAACCAGGATACTAGACAAAACTGAACGTGTGCCGAAACCAGCTTTGAAATAATATGTTCTATGTCTTGTTTTAGAAGAGTCTGTAAAGTCCTCATTAAATTTAATTATAAAGAAAATGCCAAAAACCAGAAGAACATATGCTCCAGTGGTTAGTGTAAAAATTCTGCATGATCTTATAAAAAAATAACTACAAACACCACCTGAATCTTTATAGCAATGTTAAATAGTATACATTTCTTTTATTGAAAGATGACAGTTCTTAGTACTGCTGGAGGCCTAGATAAGGTAGGATAACAATATTATGCGGACAGATTAGACTCTGCATTTCCCCTGTCACTTCTTGGCTTCCTGGAGTGACAAGGAAAATGCACACCATCACTTCCTGGAGATTGTAATAGTCTATTGACATTTGTCTATTAACTCCAAATTATTTCAGTTGCCATAAAGTAAACACACCTATCTGCACTGTCTACAATGATAATAATAATCACGATCCGTAAGTAGATAACATTCTTTTTTAGGGTATTATTTTAAAACGGGGGGGGGTGGGGGTGGGGGGGTGGGTAGTTTAATATAACATTTACGGTGCCTGAATAGCCTTTTTAAAGGCTATTCACGCATATGTGGGGCTCTATCAGCATGATTTTGCTGATAGAGCCCCTTTAATCTGATTGTCTGGGATAGAGCATTCCAGAGAAATGGTGCAGCTCGGGAGAAAATACAGGATGGAATAAAAAAAAACCTAAAATATACACAACTTTAAATAATAACAAACACAGTGAGGCAGATAAACTAAGAAATATGCACTAGAATTATGGCCCAAAAACTGATGTACATGCTTCACACCTCACTTTCCATGTGTTTCAGATGCTTTCTATGGCATGTGGGTGAGACTCGTTGAAAAGACAGGTGGGTGGGGTGCCTCAGATTGATGTGTCATATAAATTTCTGATGTTAAAAGAATAAGGGTTTGTTATGGATTTTCCACAATGAATTCCATGCCGAAGATAAAATCTTGCCACACAAGAATGTAGAGATGTCTCTGCATAAGACCACAGAAAGCAATCACAGACACATAACTCCATAGCTAGTTAGCCAGAGAGTATCAGTGCTACATGAATTAGAAATTTGAAAATGGATTTCAATTTCTAACTCCAATTTTCAATTTATTACTCCATAGTTGGAGCAAGGACACTTTAATCATAGGGCCAACAAATGACAGCAAATGTCGGACTGTCCCGCAGTCCAGGGCAGTGGGTTCGCCCATTCCCTGCTTCACCAGCTGGCTGCCGTCTTTGCTCCGGGTGTCTCCCCTGTTGCTCCTTGAAGAATCTGGAACCAGAGAAAA
Source organism: Leptodactylus fuscus (assembly GCF_031893055.1). Taxonomy (NCBI): domain Eukaryota; kingdom Metazoa; phylum Chordata; class Amphibia; order Anura; family Leptodactylidae; genus Leptodactylus; species Leptodactylus fuscus. Next base: position 258,040,966 of record NC_134265.1, on the reverse strand, counting down.
AAGTGAACTGTGAACAGGAAAAGGTGAGTATTAAGGTTTGGATTTATCTTTGATATATACAGTGTGGGCAACTGGGGGGTAGGGGGACATGAAACTGGGAGCAACCTGGAAGGTGACATTATGAGAGGCATTATATTGTATGAGCTCATTATAGAGGTATGATATTGTGTGAGAGGGGTGTTACTATAAACTAACTAGCAAAAGGGCAATATTGTTTTGAACGTTTGACTTTCAGGCTACATATCTCACCATCCACTACAGCTTGGAACGTGAGACTACCATCATTTTATAGACAATCATCTTGGCTATCTCATACATAAATTTGACTTACAACTATTTAGCATATGTTTGGTTATGCAGATTCTTGTCATATAACTGCATTGTTACTGTTTTGCTCCTGGTGGTGGAAAAGCTTTTTCTTCTTGTATGCTACAAATGACAACCTGTTCTCACATTACCTAATAGCTCAGTGTGTTATTTGGTTGATTCCCAAGTGAAAAATCAAATTGAGCCATGGAAAAGATTTCCCAAGAAAAAAAGAAACAGCATCATCCAGCTCATTGATAGAGGTCTCTTGGCCATAAAAATTGCCAAACTGCATCATGTGGCTACCATGACAGATTGAAGAGTGCGAAATGAAGTCTGTCTATCCATTCAAAAGACAAGATGTGCATCACAAGGTCCATCAGTTCTGGTGCAAAAGACACACCAGTGGTGGTGGCTTGTATGCTTTGTAATAGTGATATCACAGATTACTGTGCAACACAGATTATTTCTTTATTAAATATCTCATTATTTTGTTGCAAAAATTACTGTATTATATTTACTGTATTATTTTCTATTTTGTCAAATGGTCAACAAAAATAGCTTGAGGAGGAAACTGAGGTTTAGAAGACTGAGCTTAAGGAATCAGAGATGTTAAGTTTGTCTAAACCAGTACGGAAAGCAAGTTTTATTGCTTGTAATGGCAATATCACATGGGCTGATTACTGGGCCATTTACCCATTTACTGGAAGAGCACTTTTGTAAGGGTCCATTCACATGGAGGAAGTTGGCGCTGATTCTGGCGCGGAACCTGCCTCAGAATCAGTGCTGAAAAAAAGGACTCCCTTTGACTTCAATGGGTTCCATTTTCCACGTGGAACTCATTGAAATCAATGGGACGCTTTTTTTCCTATTGATTTCAATGGGTTCCGTGCGGAGAACGGAACACATTGAAGTCAATGGGAGTCTTTTTTTCAGCGCTGACTCTGACGCTGGTTCTGCACCAGCATCAGCGCCAACTTCCTCCATGTGAATGGACCCTAAGAATACTTGCTCCAATTGGATAAACACTAGTTCATCTGGTGGTCACATCTTTTACACAGCACAAAAAATTATTATTTCTCAGCAGCATACTGCCCATTGTAAACAGATATATGCATTCAAATAACAATGAAACTGTACGCAACATTTTGCAAAAGCAACATGGATAGCACAAGGATTATACATTAATATATGCTTCTCAGCATAAAATCCAAAAATGAACATGAGGCTCTTAGTATACATTTTGATCAGGGTATAAAACCCTCTAGCCCCTAGTGGGCTTATACTGTATAGTGGATACCTATATATCTGTTTATCAATTGATTCTCTGCCATGTCATTTGCATCAACCAATATATTATTATAAAGAGATGATCTCCCATCATAATAGTTGGGATGAGTTAAATGGCACTTCTGGATATGGTACCTAGCTCCATGCACTGATAGGCTCTCATACCAATAACATATGGCAAAAGGATCATGCACTCCAAGGTTTTGCGTTATATAATTTGCATATTGTTTGCCTCCAGTAAAGCAATGTCTCAGTCAACAAGACTTTTTACACATGCCGCACCAGGACCATAAGGCAGATTTAAGTGAAAGGATATCCAGTGGCTTGCAAAAGTATTCATACCCCTTGAACTTTTTCACATTTTGTCACCTTACAACCACAAAATTAAATAGTAGGTCTGCAGCTGTAGAATACTGTTTCCATTTTTGAATGATGGATTGAACAGTGCTCCTTGGGATGCTCAAAGCTTGCGATGTGTTTTTTATAACCTAACCCTGCTTTACACTCTCCACAACTTTATCCATGACCTGTCTGGTGAGTTTCTTGGTCTTCATGATGCTGTTTGTTCACTAGTGTTCTCTAACAACCCACTGAGGCCTTCACAGAACAGGTGTATTTATACTGAGACTAAATTACACACAACTGGACTCTATTAACTAATTAAATGACTTCTAAAGGCAACTGTGTGCATTGGATTTTATTTAGGGGTATCAGAGTACAGGGAGTGAATACTTTTGCACATCACACTTTTCAGATTTTTATTTGATTAAAATTTTGAAAACCATGTATCCACTTCACAATTATCTGCTACTTTGTGTTGGTCTATCACTTATAATCTCAATAAAATACATTTACGTTTGTGGTTGTAGGGTGACAAAATGTGAAAGACTTCAAGGGGTATGAATACTTTAGCAAGCTATTGTGCCACCATTTCACTGCTATCCCTCTTTCCATTCCTTCTACAGTGCCATTGGCTGTCTTGTGGTATTGATGTGGCCTGTGTTTGAAAAAGGTCTTGTTAATCAAAAGGTCACTTTAAATGATCTCACATCATTCTATGAGCAGCTGATCTATGGGAGTCTCAGCTGAGGTTAAGGATAGGTCATTAATATTAGAAATTGAACAACCCCTTTAAACATTTATGTCATGTCTTTTGGGTATGCTATACAGATCTAAGAGAGTAATACTTTCCTGTATCCAAAGCGGTCTGGAATTGTTTTTGTATCTATTTTTGTGCTAAATATGTATTACAATTCTTTACACAGACCCACTGAACATTACAGCTGCCAGGAAAAAAAAATGTGTGAAACATATAACAATACAACTGTATATTGTAAATAACTTGCTTAACCCTAATAAAACATTGTAAATACTCATCTTAATACATGCATATTAACCCTATGTAATGACAGTGGTCTACACTCACAGTCATACTACTACTCCAAGCAAGCAATGTCACCTGGTTACCCTGGTTTCTCACAGAGCAGCCCATATTTATCCATCTAGCCATCATGCTGCTATATGTATATGTATATATACCATTTGTGAACTGAAACACTGGATGCAGACCCCTAGTGGTTAGGTACAAACCAATCTTGCATGACCTTTAGACAGGGTCACCATCTGCTTTTGTGAATACCAAAAAGCAGATGGTATATTTGTGTATTGAGAATCAGGATGCTGTAATTTGATATATATACTGCAATTGAAAATACCAAATTACACAATTAGGTGAATTCATCCATTTACTGCAACCATATGGTAGACTGCTTAAAATGATTCAGTAAAATTATTTATCAACATTAAAAGACAGAACGTGAAAGCAGGATATACATATCTATCTATCTATCTATCTATCTATCTATCTATCTATCTATCTTCTATCTATCTATCTATCTATCTATCTATCTATCTATCTATCTATCTCCTATGTGAAATGTGTGGATGGAATTAGCCAGAATCCCTTCCACTTTGAAGGTACAGTACAACACAGTGTTTTTTTTAGCGCGGCGTTTAGGCTACATGGGTCCATGGCCTAAAGTAGCAAAACAAAACTGATAAAGTGATGGCATACCGACATACTAAGATATGCCATTAATTATGGCTGGTGGGGTTAAGACATCTGGGCCCCATGATCCTGAGAAGCCCACAGAGAAGATTTAGAGCTGGATCAGTTTCATTGTTTTCACTGTACAGTAGTGCCTCCAGCCTCTAAATCAGCACTGCGCTCAATTCATTCTCATTAATCATAAAAGGATGGCATGACCAAGTAATATGACAGTACTTTATCAATTTGGAATAATCCTTAATAAATATAAATACACTGCTCAAAAAAATAAAGGGAACACTGAAATAACACATCCTAGATCTGAATGAATGAAATATTATCATTGAATACTTTGTTCTGTAGAAAGTTGAATGTGATGACAACAAAATCACACAAAAATAATCAATGGAAATCAAATTTATTAACCAATGAAGGCCTAGATTTGGAGTCACCCCCAAAATTAAAGTGAAAAGCACACTAAAGGCTGATCCAACTTTGATGTAATGTCCTTAAAACATGTCAAAATGAGGCTCAGTAGTGTGTGTGGCCTCCACGTGCCTGTATGACCTCCCCACAATGCCTGGGCATGCTCCTGATGAGGTTTCCGATGGTTTCCTGAGGGATCTCCTCCCAGACCTGGACTAAAGCATCTGCCAACTCCTTGACAGTCTGTGGGAACGGGTGGGCCAGTCCATAGCTTCAATGCCTTCATTTTGCAGGAACTGCGGATGCATTCCAGCCACATTAGGTCTGGTATTGTCCTGTATTAGGAGGAACCCAGGGCAAACTGAACCAGCATATGGTCTCAGAAGGGGTCTGAAAATCTCATCTCGGTACCTAATGGCAATCAGGATACCTCTGGTGAGCACAATGAGGGCTGTGTGGCCCTCCAAAGAAATGCCACCCAACACCATTACTGACCCACTGCCAAATCGGTCATGCTGAAGGATGTTGAAGGCAGTAGATCTCTCTCCACGGCGTCTCCAGACTCTGTCACGTCTGTCACATATGCTCAGTGTGAACCTGCTTTCATCTGTAAAGAGCACAGGGCGCCAGTGGCGAAGTTGCCAATCCTGGTGTTCTGTGGCATATGCCAAGCGTCCTGCATGGTGTTGGGCTGTGAGCACAATCCCCATCTATGGACGTTGGGCCCTCATTCCATCCTCATAGAGTTGGTTTCTAACCATTTGTTCAGACTCATGAACATTTGTGGCCTGCTGGAGGTCATTTTGCAGGCAGTGCTCCTCCTGTTCCTCCTTGCACAAAGGTGGAGGTAGCGGTCCTGCTGCTGGGTTGTTGCCCTTCTTACGGCCCCCTCCACGTCTCCTGGTGTACTGGCCTGTCTCCTGGTACTGTCTCCAGCGTGTCACGCTGCACCACAGATTGTCCAGGAGTTGTCAGATGCTTTAGTCCAGATCTGGAAAGAGATCCTTCAGGAGACCATCACCAGCCTCATCAGGAAAATGCCCAGGCATCCTATCTGGCTCTGTGAAAATGGCTCGGAATATGATGGAACCCCCTTTAAAAACAAAGCAACATGGAAGCAACTCTGAGATTATACCGGGCCCCTTCCTTAGACTGCTGATTGGCATCAACTAAATAAAAAAATATGCCTGGATAACCATCTTAAAGGCTGAGGCCCCAAGGGACGTAAACGCTGTGGGAAAAATTTTACAGTAAGGGCAAAGTGGATTTTAGGGTATCTCCTTCAAAGAGGTGCATCATTCTCCTCTGGTCATCTAGGTTGTAAATCTGGGTAGGTCTGAGTAGAGGGTATTTGGCCATATTGGAGCAAAATCTGTATGATCTGTCATGTTTAAGACCTGCTGGACTTTCCATGATACCTTAGGAATGGTTATCAGGCTTGGTAAGTTGGCTTCCAGGTTTCAAAACAAGCCTAAATCAATACCAACCAGCAAATTAGTCACTTGTAGGCTAAAACCCACTTTGTGAAAACGTTGAAGAGTTAGTCTAGGGCTAGTTCACATGTAAAAACAGCCTGGCTTATTTTGGTCCTGAAAAAAAACGCTTCCTAATTAGGCGGTTTTCTCCTCCTTTAAAGTGAACGGACTGTAAAAAAAAAAAGCTAGGTGTTTTCCCATTCACTTTTATTGCTTTACTCAGGCGGCCGCAAAATCACGGCCGAAAAATAACGCAGCGTATACGAGACTAACTCCCATTGCAATCAATGGGAGAGTATACGGCACTCAAAATCTCACACGGTGTATACGTGCCAGGTCACGCGGCACGTTACTCCGTGTGAATGCACCCTTAGATGGGTTTTAAGAATCATGCCTGATGATCATCTAAGGCAGGGGTCAGCAACCTTCAGCACTCCAGCTGTTGTGAAACTACGACTTCCAAAATGCCCCATTTTCTTCCATAGGAGTTCCAAGAACAGGAAAGCAAGTATGACTGCTGGGAGTTGTAGTTTTACAACAGCTGAAGTGCTGATGGTTACCTATTGCTGATCTAACGTTTCTCTCTGCCAAACCCATCATGTGTTGCAACTGGGAGAGCAAGTAATATGGCCAAGGGAAGTAGTTGGGCAGACTCCAATCATGTTTAGTCTCTCCAGTTTAATTCTTGACACTTTCTTCCTCCACACTGGGTCCCATATAAATTCCTTTAAAGGGATCCTATCATTAAAACTCAATTTTTTTCTCACTAACACGTCGGAATAGCCTAAAGAAAGGCTATTCTTCTCCTACCTTTAGATGTCTTCTCCACGCCGCCGTTCGGTATAAATCCCGGTTGTCATCGGTATGCAAATGAGTTATCTCGCAAGCACTGGGGGCGTCCCCAATGCTGCGAGAGAACTCTCCAGCGCCGTCTCCATCTTCTTCAGGAACGTCCTCTACACGCGACTTCTTCCTGTGCTGGCTTTAAACTTCTAGGTCTCGGGCTTAGGGCAAAGCCAACTCCGCATGCCCGCTAGCCACAAGAAAATGGACGCTTACAATACTGTGATTGCCAAAATAGTGACAGTTTCTGTAAAATATACAATGTTAGGGTGAAACTTGTGATCACATGTAGAGAAGCCTTAAGAGAAAGGACTCATAAGGTAACATGATAGGAATAATCAACTTGTTATAAAAACAATGTGGAGGTTTATTAATGTCTTCAAGGAAAACACTGGAACAGGGAAAACTTCCAGAATAACAGAAATATCAGTCAATGTCTCATTAGCTTACATCATCAGAGAAGCTGATAGGTAGGTTTCTTCATCTGCATATCTTGTAGAGTTATAGCTTGGTTCATGCTTGATCATCTGGTTGATGGACTCTGGGCTGGTCATGACATCTTGTCCAGGATGACAGAGAGAGATATCAGGCAGACCCTCCATGGATCCCCCATGGAATCCCCCATGGATGACCACGACGACCCCAGACGTGTGTCTGTCACTGAGAGGGGGTGTTGCCCTCCATCTTGTTGCTTTATAAGGACAACTCCAAAATGGTGTACCCTAACCGCACTCATGTACCAAAATATAGAACAGTGAAGTCAGCAGAGTATTTACCCTATGTATGCCATGAATATTGTAACATCATAATATTTAACAGTTTTGAAAATCACAGCATGCCCACTAGGTGTATTTTTCTGTGACTGTAAAAGGCTGTGTCTTATGAAACGCGCCATTTATGAAATGTGAGGCCCTGATTTAACTCTGTGAAACAGCAGGGCTGTATTTTATTTGTCACTGAAATTGTACGATTGTTATGTGTGAAGCTATGATTTATCTATTCCCACAATGATCAAACCTGTCTAGTAGGTGACAGCCACGAGTAAAATGATGTATAGACGTAGCCAACACATCTCTGTATACTACTTGTATTCCTAATCTATCATCTGTATTAGTAAATTTGCTTGAACTATTTCTAGAACTGCATCCACAGTAAAATAAATTGTGTAGACACCTAAATAAGGCTGGGGCTGACCTACTTATCCTGGCGCCTTCTGATTTTAAATTAGCAACACAAAAATAAACAGGGATATGTCATATCTTTTGTATCCATGTGGGAGGATTTCTTCACCCATTTCCACTTGACTGGGACAAGCCCTTTATTTTGTGCCTGTGTTATTTGCAGAATTGTGTCATTAATGTTACAGGTGAATTTTCAGAATAAGCCTGAGGGTTTATGCATAAGGAATAACACTATGTATGTCTTGTATAATGTATTTATCTGCAGCTTTCCCCTACGCAGACTACATTTCTCCTATATGGTGGTCTCTCCCTAAGGAGTGACAATATCCCCCGAACCCTACATTTCTCCTGTAATTGTTATTTTTCCTCAACTTCAGAGAGGATGGATAATATCTGATATGATGTCTCCCATACACTGCACACATATAAAAGAGATCTTGTTTCCCTATCCCTGTCTCTTAAACACATGGCAGCCGTATGGAGAATATTGGAGCACTAGAGTGAGAGAGTAGAAGATATACTAGAAGTAGCAGCAGCATCTCTGTGTGCCTTGTGCAGCAGATGCTTCCTACTCCTTCACCCTCCTCCCTTTTCCATTGACATCTATGGACAGCAGCAATAACCTGATCAGTGGCGTAACTAGGAATGTCAAAAGTTCGCCATGGGCCTCCTACAGCGCCGCACCTGTAATGAGGCGAGATGAGGCGCCCGCCTTGGGTGGTGGACCAGAGGGGGGCGGCAGCCTGGGCAAATTTTTTTAAAACTTTTTTTTCTTTGAACCAGTCATCATGCCGCCTACGCTGATACGCAGACATCTGCCAGGAGAAGAGGATACGACGACGGCAGCGGGAGCAGCATCAGCAACGAGGTAGGTAAGTATGAGAACTTTATATTTGTTTGTTTTATAATAGGCCGCTACCTGCTGGAGTATCCCCAGCAGGTAGCAGCCTATTTACCAACCTCCCTGGACCTGTTCACTGCTGCCCCCACTTCCACTTGTACTATAGGCCGCGGCGGGCGGCAGTGAATAGCTTTATCAATTGGTTAACTTTATACCTGTAACAGTTACTATGTAACCTTTTTAAATGAGTGAATAAAAGCTCAATTTTAACTTGCCGTGAGGATTCTTCTACCACATCCGGGATGCAGCTGGTTATTTTGTCTATTGGATACATGTGTTGCTAGCAGGCTGAGTTCACCTGCATACCGGGCTCTCCAGGAGAAGTTTATTCATATGCATATGGTGAGCTGAATCTATTTTTCTTCTTTATGGCAGTGAATAGGCCCAGGCCAGGCCGCAATCCCACTACCGCTATTATTATACTCGGGGATCTTTTCACAGTATAATTATCGGAGCCCCAGGGGAGGTGAGAGAACATAATAAACACTGTTACTCACCTCTCCGGGATCCGATGTTACTCCTAGGAGGCTTCGGGCCTATATGGTAATACACAGACATCACGTGGTCTGGGATATTACCATATAGGCCCAAAGCCTGTGCCAGCAGTACCATACAGGCCCAAAGCCTGTGCTAGTAGTAATAGCCTATTACTGCTGTGGAAGACCCCACATTATTCCATTGCGAGTGAAGTAGAAAGTCTAATCATTGGTCATTAATGGAATAAGTCCTATGAGGTGGTGCTTGTTTAGATTAGACTTGTTCAGAACAACCCCATTGATACAATTTTTACAGTGTGGCAGTAATCATTATCTGAAAGGGGGCCACTTCCACTGCAGCAATGTTTAGGTAGACGGCACTTGTACAGCAGAACATGGCATCACAGTACTTTTGCTGATTTGCTTACTGTCCATAGAATATCCTGGTGCCATCTCTTCCCCAGGTAATTCACCCACACCCTTGTTTAAAAAAAAGTAAAATTGATTCATCAAACCAGATAGTCTTCCATTGCTCCACAGTCCAGTTCTGAGTCCCATACATCCATTGCATACACTTCCAGAGGTAGAGATACATAAGGACACTCTTTTCTGCAGTCAAACAATCCCAAAAGCGCTAAGCTGCAATGTACTGTGTGCACAGATTGATAGCATATTACAAGGCCTTTCATAGTAGTGAGTTGGTCAGCAGAATGAGTTAACAATGATCTGTACACTTCTTGCACAGTTTCATCTAACATAAACAGACAGATCACGTAGACATGCCAACCTGACAGAACAAATCCTTCCACTATGCCTATGATATTTATAAATGTTATACACAATCTGCTCCATGACAAATATCTTAGGTATAACTGCTCACATTTCAATCTTTAAAACATATTAAAGAATTTTGGAACATTTTAGGCTAAACACCTGTACATATAAGGTAAGACACCACTATTAGAGATTGTCCATGGTGGGTTGGGGCCCCTTTGCAGATTTCTTCTACTGATAATCAGTTACATTCGTATGTTGGCCATGATTGTGTTCCTGAAGGGTGTACATGGATTTTTCAAGATGTTTCTGCCTCAAATCTGCTGTATGTGAACATATCCCAACACTGGCCAGAATTAGACTGGCCCACCAAATTACCATATGATACATATGTGGGCCTAAGTGTGTCCTTTGGAATCAGAAACTACTTTGAAGACCATTTCATGAATTTATTCATATTGAACTTAATGGTGAATTGCTCCTCTAAAATGGCCCATTTTCTTGTTTCTTGCATTACCCTCTGACTCACACTGATTTTCCAGCTCACATTATATTAGTTCATGGGGTACACTGTAGCTGCTGCTAAGGCCTCGTTCACGTCTGCATCAGTAATCTGTTCGGGGAGTCCGCATGGGGATATCCCCCCAACTGAATACAAAACGCACTGGCAAATGCTGTGCTAGTGAAAGCACATCGATTCCATAGACTATAATGGGGTCAGTGTGCTTGCCGCAAGATCCCCACAGGGAACATGTGTACTTCACAATATACTTTCATGTCCGCATGTTATGTGCGGAGATCTCATTATAGTCTATGGGGTCCGTGTGCTTTCACTGCACTTCGCTTGCAAATGCGTTCGGTAGTCAGTCTGGGGGGGTGCCCATGCGGACTACCCCAAACGGATTACTGAAAACAGATCTGAACCAAGGATAAGGCCATGAGGTGTGCTGATAAGAACTGACATAATGGTCTTAAATAATTTTATAGGGATTTTAGTCTGGCTATCCTCAAGAACATATAACTAAAAGCATCATCTTAAAAACTTGCTTCTTGGTTCATTGAAGGATGTTAGGAACTGGTGAATCCAGTAAAAGCATCTGTCATCTTAGGCTCTTGGCGTTTCACTGAATTACCAGTAGTTTCCATATATCTCTTCCATATAGTTTTCATATATCTCTGCTACCTCTGGAGAGAACTTGGGTTCCTAAAGAGAACATTCATGCTCCATATTTCCTCAGAAAGTTTCACTTGAAGTACTCCCTCAAGCTTTAAGCGAATGTTCACACATAGGAACGTAGGGCTGATTTTGAGTTGTATTTCAGATTTTTGGATTCTTGTGCCTAGACAATGGAAATCAATAAGTTCTAAAAAAAAATAAAAAATAAGGCCATGTGACTAGCTATTACAAAAATGGCCATATCATACAGTAATTTTTAACATTCACGTGAATTAGGCTATAGGCAAAATTGTGAGGGTGCCCACTCCTTTGGATGGAAAGCAACCCAACAGGATGCTTTCTTGTTGGCATGACATAGGACTACTGGTAGCACTCAACTTTGGATTTCCAGACAATTACTCTTCCAGAAGCCACTTCTCTTCAAGAAAAATATCAAGGACATCCTGACACTCTGCAAGAGGTACAGGGATTGGATTGCAGAGGACAGAGGTAAAGTTTCTCTGATGATGGCCCCCTCCAACTATTTGTGACATTTGCATGCTAAAAAAGAAGAGTCCTGCTCAATCTATCTGTATCTGCAAGCTTGGCCCCACATCAGAAGCACATTTGCTTGTGTGCAAGGGAATAATTCTCTCTCAGTTCATTGTTGCCTGCACAGGAACCTCGATTCACAAGGAGGCCTTAGGGGGGACTTTCAGTCCCCTATCCCCTTGACTCCCTTAAACAAAAGATGGACCTGATCAAAACAACGGTACAAACCGGGAAGGAAGCAAATGAACCAGCGCTGGTAACACCATACATATAAAATGGATTTCCTTTATTGATCTTGTAAAAACCAGAATACACCGTGTTTCAGATGGCTAAGCTCCTTTTTCAAGTGTACAGAAATGTTTGCCTGCCAAACTGGAATGCTGGACAGAAATAAATAGCAATACAGACATATGGGCCCACCCAATGGGTGTAAACCACTTCAAAAATGTAAGAATTGATTAAAAATAACTACACGATATATCACCTTAGAAATATTGAATAAAAACGATAATGAACCCAGTACAATTGTAATATTCCTCTTTTTCCTTTAAAGACATCAAAACATGTGCCAGTATAGTCCCTGGTATTTGCTTGCCCTGACTGCACAAGTCTACAAAAAGCCCAGGACATCTGAACATCAGACCCTGCTCTAAATGAAAAGTGCCAATTGCAGAGCTGGTCCAATGTTTGGATGTCCCAGGCTTTTTGTAGGGTTTTTTTCGGTGCCTCTGTCATTTTCTACCCTTGATCCCTTGGACAGGGGATAAGTGGCCATAATGGGACAACCACTTTCGGTCCTACCTCTGAACTATTGAAGTACAGTCCTATGAAAAAGTTTGGGCACCCCTATTAATCTTAATCATTTTTAGTTCTAAATATTTTGGTGTTTGCAGCAGCCATTTCAGTTTGATATATCTAATAACTGATGGACACAGTAATATTTCAGGATTGAAATGAGGTTTATTGTACTAACAGAAAATGTGCAATATGCATTAAACCAAAATTTGACCGATGCAAAAGTATGGGCACCTCAACAGAAAAGTGACATTAATATTTAGTAGATCCTCCTTTTGCAAAGATAACAGCCTCTAGTCGCTTCCTGTAGCTTTTAATCAGTTCCTGGATCCTGGATAAAGGTATTTTGGACAAACAATTCAAGTTCAGTTAAGTTAGATGGTCGCCGAGCATGGACAGCCCGCTTCAAATCATCCCACAGATGTTCAATGATATTCAGGTCTGGGGACTGGGATGGCCATTCCAGAACATTGTTATTGTTCCTCTGCATGAATGCCTGAGGATTTGGAGCGGTGTTTTGGATCATTGTCTTGCTGAAATATCCATCCCCGGCGTAACTTCAACTTCGTCACTGATTCTTGAACATTATTCTCAAGAATCTGCTGATACTGAGTGGAATCCATGCGACTCTCAACTTTAACAAGATTCCCGATGCCGGCATTGGCCACACAGCCCCAAAGCATGATGGAACCTCCACCAAATTTTACAGTGGGTAGCATGTGTTTTTCTTGGAATGCTGTTTCTTTTTGGACGCCATGCATAACGCCTTTTTTTTATAACCAAACAACTCAATTTTTGTTTCCAAAATGAAGCTGCCTTGTCCAAATGTGCTTTTTCTTACCTCAGGCAACTCTATTTGTGGCGTACGTGCAGAAACGGCTTCTTTCTCATCACTCTCCCATACAGCTTCTATTTGTGCAAAGTGCGCTGTATAGTTGACCGATGCACAGTGACACCATCTGCAGCAAGATGATGCTGCAGCTCTTTGGAGGTGGTCTGTGGATTGTCCTTGACTGTTCTCACCATTCTTCTTCTCTGCCTTTCTGATATTTTTCTTGGCCTGCCACTTCTGGGCTTAACAAGAACTGTCCCTGTGGTCTTCCATTTCCTTACTATGTTCCTCACAGTGGAAACTGACAGGTTAAATCTCTGAGACAACATTTTGTATCCTTCCCCTGAACAACTATGTTGAAAAATCTTTGTTTTCAGATCATTTGAGAGCGGGCTGTCCATGTTCGGCGACCATCAAACTTAACTGAACTTGAATTGTTTTGTAGAAAGAAATGGTCCAAAATACCTTCATCCAGGATCCAGGAACTGATTAAAAGCTACAGGAAGCGACTAGAGGCTGTTATCTTTGCAAAAGGAGGATCTACTAAATATTAATGTCCCTTTTCTGTTGAGGTGCCCATATTTTTGCACCGGTCAAATTTTGGTTTAATGCATATTGCGCATTTTCTGTTAGTACAATAAACCTCATTTCAATCCTGAAATATTACTGTGTCCATCAGTTATTAGATATATCAAACTGAAATGGCTGTTGCAAACACCAAAATATTTAGAACTAAAAATGATTAAGATTAATAGGGGTGCACAAACTTTTTCATAGGACTGTATATTGCTCCTGGTATTGTATAAGTAGAAGGGATGTTTAAGTTCTCTAGGTTCACTATGCAGTGTACTGCTCTATTTTAGCCATCACAGTCTTGCACTGTTTTTTGTTTGGTTTGGGTTTTTTTTTAAAGGGGAACTATTTGACCACGCTTCTACTCCTAATTTTTACTTGCTTCTAAACCATTAATGTATATCTGCCATTTACAAACTAAATGAGTTTCTATTTAAAGGTATTTGTAGGGTTTATTACTATTGGTTTCCCTGCCGATCAATGTAAACAATGTTCACCATTGCCCTCTATGTTTCCTAGGAGTCCATAATCCATATATGGATCCCAGTTCCTAGGAATCACAACATTAAAGTCAATAATGTATCTTTCAGAAGGATACATGTTTTATGTAATTAAAACCTGAAGCACATAACAAAAGAAGAGGACATGGCAGATTGGATAAATGGAGTTTTCTGTTGAACAAGCATGGCATGCTATAGCTTAACACTAGTGAAGGTGCTCTTCATTAATGGACAACCCTTATCCAAATGCCCTATTTTAATGTTTTAAGATGTTTTTGGTTTTTTTTACATTCATTGTCATTATGTGTTTCTCTAGGTAAGAGCAAAAAAACTGGGCCACGAGATAGGAGAAAGATTGGTGCAACTACTGTATGTGTACTGTACAGAAGAGCATGCACATAAAATGACAGTTGCATGTAGTAGCCATACATACTCTATTACAGTATAATTAGATGTGAATCTGGTTCATTTAGTCATCAGTACATGCTATGACATACAGTATTTTTATCTTATTATGACCATATACCCTGCATGCACTAGAAACAAATATACATCTAGACTATTAGCTATCTACAAAACGTACAATCGCAGATCTAAGCATGCCCAGCTATGTAATCCAAGTGACCTATTTCTCTTCAAAGTTAAGAGCCTGAAGCAAACTCAATGAGATCATTATTGTCGTGTTATTTTACTATATCAATAAAGACTAGAGGGTGCTCATCAAATTTCTGTTCTAGTTTTAATCTCCTAATTTTTTGTGTGTATAATATGGTTTTATGTTTTTAATTACTTGTAGTCATTTTGAATATTATGGATTTGCAAATATTAAATAATATTGTATCAACTGAAAACTTTTCATACCCTATTCTGTTATTCAGGATATATGTTTTACAGTGTAAGTACTGTAGATGTTCACAAAAAGGGTCACAAAAACTCAGGAACCCCTATAATGTCATCCCTGAGCACATACAAAATTGTAAAATAAGGTAGCAAAATATTAATCCTTTAATTGGGATAAAAAGAAAATGTAAAAAAATGCAGTAAGAAATCTAAGCATAAGATCAAATTTCAAGTTTTTGATTCATGCGCTATAGAAAAACAAAAAAAAATAATTCTGTTTTGGGAATTTTCCGAACTGTACAAGAATTCATTTAACATATTATTATTGTGAACAGTGAAAAATATTTTTTAAAACCAATGGCAAAACTTAAAGGTACATGTACCAACAAATAGGTCTCAAAAAGCCTGTTAATCCCTTCCCTTGGCAGTTATTTTTCAACTGTGATCCAGTCTGAATATTTACCATTAACAAGTACCCTCTATCAGTGAGCCAGTTGTGAATCCAAATGCATATGTTTTCCCCCAGTCCCAACATTCTCATTTCGCATACCAACCTTTTATGTGGTACAGTAGCAAAAGTCTTTGAAAAGTTCAGATATATTACATCTACATCTACTACATCCTCATCTTTCTGGCTTCCTTTTCATAGTTCTATATGCAGCTAAAATGGCATGTTACTTGTATTCTTTGGGTTGGTACGATTATGGTGATACCAAATTTATATAGTTTTTTTTTTTTTCTTTAACGTTTTAACTCCTTAATAAACTTCCACAATTTAGGAAAAAAAGTTTCTTGGAGACACCATATTCTGGCTGCATATGGTATTTTATTGGGGCCAGATATACTTTTTTATATATGCCTGTTAGGACGGGCCGGGGCCTCCTGCTTCCCTGTCACCTGTTTCCTGCCTCCTGTCTCCTGTCCCTGCTCTTGGATTCCTGGACTTTTGACCCAGCTTGCTTTACAGACCTCTCCTCTGTGATCCTGATTTGACCTCCTGTGTATGACCTTTGGCTTCCACCTGACCTCCCTTTTGGATCCTGATTTGGTTACTTCGTTGACGTCCTGTGCATGACCCGGCTTCCCTGACTTCACTTCTGTCACTGCCTTCTGCTACCTCGTGATCTCCAGTTATGGACCCGGCTTGCTTGACCATGGATTTGCTCATCTACGACTCCATTCCTTCCTTCCTTCTTGGACTTCACTCTGAGGTTATTGTCTGGGTCCTCCTTCTTGGGGTTTGTTGGGTGTGCGTCTTTCTCTGGGCAGCTGCGGGTCCAGGCCTCGGACTATTACCAAGTCCAACTCCACCATCAGGAGTTCTGGTGAAGAACTCAGGGGCCTGGTTCCGCTGCGGTTAGGAGAGCACAGCACACCCAGGACTGTTTTTGCCTCAGCGATTGGGGATTCTAGTTGCCTGCGACTTACTGAGTTATCTGTTGCATCAGGTTTCTTAACAAAACTGTTTTGGGGAATATCTATTGTTTTGATTACTTTTTATCCAAACTTTTATGTGAGGAAAAAATAGCAGTTTGGTCCTAATTATTTTTTTCCTGTTTATGTTTGTATCATTTTTTCATTATTGGCGAAAATTATACATAATGTATATGTGTTTTACTTTATATATGTTCAGTAGAAACCCAGCTTCTATGTTGACAAGTCATCTCCTGAGCAGCCGCTATATTTTGGTTGGGGTCTGAGCAACAAGAGTAATCCTTCAGGGAGCTAAAGGCTTACTGCCAGTGAACCAATTACCTAATTTGCATAACACTTCAAAGTTGTTTTGTTCCAAACCCACCAAAGTGACCTATATAACAAAGGTATATTATGTATGTATATATGGGTGGGGGACATGATACTGTGGGGCCAAACTGATTGGTGGGTGGACATGAGGCACACATGATACTGTGAGGGCAACCAGGGGAGTGGAGGGACATGAATCTGGTAACATGGAGGGTGACATGAAAATGTAGGGACAACCTGTGGGGGGAACATGACGCTGAGGGAGCAACTTGATGGGGACATGACACTGTGGGGGCAACCTAGGTGGAGACATGACAGTATTCTGGAAAAAGGGGGGTGGGGGACATGAATGGGGGGGTAACCTGAAGGGGGACATGAAAATGTCAGGTCAACTTTTGGGGAGAACATGACACCGAGGGAACAATTTGATGGGCACATGAAACTGTGGAGGAAACCTGTGGGGAGGGTCATGACACTGTGGGGACAAACTCGGTGGGACATGACATTGTGAGAGAAAACTGGGGGTTGGGGAACATGATACTGTAGGAGCAACCTAGGTGGACATGACACTTTGGGGGTACATAATACTGTGGGGGCAACCTGAGGGGTGGAGGGACCTGATACTGTGGGGGCAACTTGAGGGGGACATGACAGTGTGGGGGCAACTTGGAGTAGACACTTTACACTGTGGGGGCAACCATAAGAGTTGTGGAACATGAATCTGTGGGGGTAGACTGGAGTGGGACATGAAAATGTGGGGACAACCTGAAAGGGGACATTATCAGAAGCATTATACTAGGTGGGGGCCATTAAGGGGGCATTATAATTTGTGCAGGTCAAGTATTTGTAATTGATGGTGATGAGGAGGACCACTTACGAGGGGGCACGGTACCAACTAGAAAGGTGAGGTGTTTCTCCAATAACAAACCATGGATCAACTCTGAAATTAAAACTCTTCTCAAGGAAAAAAAGAGAATTTTTAGGTCTGGGGACAAAAATAGCCTGGGGGCGGTGCAGAAACAGCTAAGACAATTGATCAGAGAAGGGAAAGCCAACTACAGGCGGAAGATGAAACTACAGATGGGGGAGGGTAGAATCTCGGAGGTGTGGGATAGCCTTAAGGCTATATCAGGACACAAGCAAAAGACAGGGCATCGAAAAGTAGGGGACAGGAAGTGGCTTAACGAGCTTAATCGATTCTTCAATAGATTCGACTCCAAGCCAATGCTTCCTCCACCAGCATGTCAGACAACCCCCTTCCCCTCACACACCAAATCCCAACCCCCAGCGACCTGCAGACAACTGCAATCTGACTATCTGATCCTGCAGGAGTCTCAGGTGTGTAGGGAAATCAAGAAGATTAAAGCAGACAAAGCTGGAGGACCTGATGGTATAAGCGCAAGAGTTCTTAAAATGTGCAGTGACCAGCTGTGTGGTATTATAACGCACATGTACAATATGAGTCTAAAGCTGGGAGTGCTACCTCAACTGTGGAAAACATCTTGCGTGGTACCAGTCCCAAAGAAACCCAACCCGATGGGCTACAATGGCTACCGACCTGTAGCACTGACATCCCACCTGATGAAGGTCCTAGAGAGACTGGTCCTGACACACCTACCCTAGTGAGCTCCGCTTTGGACCCCCTCCAGTTTGCCTATCGGCCGGGCATTGGGGTAGATGACGCCATCATCCACCTTCTTCATAGAGCTCTTTCTCACCTAGAGAAACCCAGGAACACTGTGAGAATAATGTTCTTTGACTTCTCCAGTGCGTTCAACACCATTCAGCCAGGACTACTTAGGGAGAAGCTGAACCTTGGTGGTGTGGACCATCACCTGTCCAACTGGATCCTGGACTACCTGACAAACCGCCCTCAGTATGTGAGAGCCCAGGACGGTGTGTCTGACACTGTGATCTGTAGTACGGGGGCACCACAAGGTACAGTTCTTGCCCCATTTCTCTTCACACTGTACACTGCTGACTTTAGGCACAACTCATCCAGTTGTTAATTACAGAAGTACTCCGATGACTCTGCTATAGTAGACCTTATCACTGATGGCGACGATAGGGAATACAGAGACTTAAACCGGGATTTTGTTGAATGGTGCCAGCAGAACCAGCTCAGGATTAATGCTGGGTAGACCAAGGAGATGGTGGTGGACGTTAGTAAACGGAGAGGTGCTCCGACCCCAGTGGAGATCCAAGGAACATGTATTGAGATAGTCAGGTCCTATAAGTATCTGGGCGTGCGCCTCAATAATAAACTAGACTGGGCTGATCACCTGGAGGCGCTGCACAGAAAGGGCCACAGCAGATTCTACCTGCTCAGGAGGCTGAGGGCCTTCGGAGTCCAGGGGACACTTCTTAGGGCCTTCTTCAACTCTGGTTGCTTCAGCCATCTTTTTTGGTGTGGCATGCTGGGGGAGCAGTATATCAACCAGGGACAGAAATAGACTTGACAGGCTGATCAGGAGGGCCAGCTCTGTCCTGGGGAGCCCCCTGGACCCAGTACAGGTGGTGGGTGACAGAAGGATACTGTCTATGGTGACCTACATGCGGGAGAACAAATCCCACCCCATGTATGGGACCCTGATGGGACTCGGCAGCACTGTAAGTGACCGTCTGCTTCACCCCAAGTGTGAGAAGGAGCGCTATCGCAGGTCCTTCCTTCCAACCGCGACCAGGCTGTATAATCTACATCAAACCAAGCGTAGAGAACTAATGACTATGACGATGACCATGAAGTCTTCCTTTTTCTCTTCCGTTTTTTCTTTAGCTGCTATGGACTCCTAGTATATCTTCTCTTCTCAGCATATGTGTGTCTACGTCTGTATTATATTACTGTGTATTATCCTGTACCTGTATTACTATGCTGCTGTAACATGCTGAAATTTCCCCAATGTGGGACTATTAAAGGATCATCTTATTTTATCTTATGAACCCTTTGCACATGGCTCACTAATGTGTTAAAATGGCCCTGCTTGAAGGAGACGTCTAAATAAGGGAAAATGACTTAATGTAAGGGTACATTATTTATACATTTACATTATTATTTTTAGCCACCAATTAAGTAGTTATATGTATTATATAAATATAGATAGTCATCAATTGACTCAAATTAAATAGCATTATAAGAGTGTCTATTTACAGCCCTATGCCTGTGGGCCTTAAAATGGTTGATTTATTTTTATACTAAGCATCTAGTCTATATTATTCACATAGCAGTAAGGGTAATAATAATGAAGATTCCTAAAATAGTCTTTGTTTTGACCAACATGGACTTCTGTATACCATTATAGCATAACAAGGAATGTGCTATGTGAAAAGTGTTCTAAACATTTGTGCCCAAGGAAATAACTACTATGGAGGCAAGATTGCATGAACTGACAATCTCATGTAGGTAAGAAGCTAACAGCCCAGTACTTACCTTAATATCATAAGGTTAGGGTAAGTTCATACAGATGAATTTGGTGTTTATATTGCAGAAGATTCTGCCTCAAGATCAGTGCCAAATTCCATCCTGAATCCACCTCCCATTGTATTAAATGGGAAGCATAGACCAATACAGAATGCTATAAAAATAAGCCCGCTGTCTGAGGCTTATCAGGGAGTAAAAGCTCTGCTTCGTCCATTGGCTCCACCGGGCCAGAAAGTGGAGCGGAATCTGAGGAAGAAGTCTGCCTCAAATACTCTTCACTTACCTCTAAGGGTCCATTCACAGGGAGGAAAATGGTGAAGAATGCTGAAAAAAAGCCTCCCATTGACTGCTAGCAGAAAAAGGAACCCATTGAAGTCAATGGAGGGTTTTTTTCAGCACTGAAATTCCACACCAAATTCCTCATCATTTTCCTCCATTTGAATGGACCCTAAGGGTAAGTACACACAGCGATTTGGCAGTGGGTTTGGGCGCGGAACCAGCTCAAATTTACTTCAATGGGAACTGCTCGCTTCTTTTTTCCGCTACTTAGTAGTGACATGACTATTGTTGCCATGGACTCCGTGGCTGAATCCGAAGCGGCGTCCGCGGCCACGACACTCCCCTCCCAACTAGGCCCATTCATTCGGGCCTAATCCGGAACAGAATCCCGCGGCTGGATGCTGGTGCACAGCACTGGCATCCAGGCACGACTAGCTGTTTTTGGACCGGATTCTGAGGCAGACTCCACTGCAAAATCCGGTCCAAAAACCCTAATGTTGCATTCACATGATGTAATGCGGCACTGATCTTGCACAATAACTCGTGTAAGAATCAGCGCTGCAAAACAGATTCCCATTGACTTTAATGGGTTTCATTTAGTACGCGTGACACATTGAAATCAATGGGTTAAAAAGCCTCCCATTGATTTCAATGTGCTACGGGCGCTAAATTGAACCCATTGAAGTCAATGGGATTCTGTTTTGCAGCGCTGATTCTTACACGAGTTATTGTGCAAGAATCAGCGCCGCGTTACATCGTGTGAATGCACCCTAAGTGTACCGCTGATCATGGACAGACTCTTTCAGTGCTCTGAAATTTGTTATAGAATGTACAGCTAAAAATTTCTGTACAGAGGACTATACTTCGGATGTGTTGTGGGGAAACTATTGGAAATGTATATTCTCTATGGCTGCCTTACACATGCTTGGACACATAACATGCAGCTTGTATATATTCATTTAAGAGGTTGGACATATATATATAATCCTCATAATATAGGATAACTGTCTATTAAGATGATAACTGTTGATATATTTTTTTAATTTAAAACCCTCCAAAAAACAGTAAAGTAAAAAATGGCATGGTGTCATCCACCTATAATGTGATTTACTGTACCTATGAGAATAGTAAATAGGATAACCAGTGCGAGTATTATGGCATGGACATAAAGTTTTATGAGCCAGAGTTTTTTTTATGACTAAAGGAGTGAGGTTATCTATAGACATTCCTATAAAATATCCTAAATATACTTTACTAGAAGTAAATTTTGGACTTAAGCCAGACTTGTTAACTTCTATAAATATATGAGTACAGCAGCTTAACACAAATTTCCAGGGTGATTTAACTACCGGCACTTAACAATATTTTGTTGACTTATGATCATGAAGACAAATACTGTATTTTGTCCCTTTATGTTTCACTATAATGATAATAATTACAAAAACATCCATGAGTTTTGCTATACATCTAGTGATAAGAACTGTATTGGAAAGTATTATGGCCATCATCCTATACATATGCATAGGTTGACAGGCCAAAGTAATCAATCCTACAACAGGATCAGAAGACTCAATGATGAGATTGGAGACCCGGGGCCACAGAAGAGACCCCCAGATGCCAAATAAGGATCACAGACCTTCAGGAGATGGATAAGGGGGTTGATTTGGTTGGAGTTGTTACAACATGCTTAGATCATGATTGGTTGCAGCATCTAAGGGGTTAACACTCAGCTCAGCTCTGGCCAACATTAATTGTAGTCTCAATACACAAACGTTTAATGCAAAAACAAAACACATCACAATTTAAAGCTCTGTTCACATCTGTTTCATGGTTTTTGTTATAAATTCCCACAACATACTGTATATATCGGTTGGTCTTGTTGTTGGGTCTCCCACCACTACTTGGACTCCTCCGCTGGATTTGAACATGTCCAGGTAAACCAAAGGATTATTTTAATCAGCAGTGTAAATTCAGCTCCCATTTTCTCTGTCACTGTCCAGACTACAGATAACAACTGTAACTTCATTGAGCTGTAGTTGTCTTGATTCTTCTCATTCTCCCAAAAGATTTAGAGTATGTTCACAC
Organism: Leptodactylus fuscus; assembly: GCF_031893055.1. Lineage (NCBI taxonomy): Eukaryota > Metazoa > Chordata > Amphibia > Anura > Leptodactylidae > Leptodactylus > Leptodactylus fuscus. The sequence continues at coordinate 258,018,474 of NC_134265.1, read as the reverse complement.
ACAGTTTTTTGGACTGGATTTTGAGGGGGAATCTGCCTCAAAATCCGCTGCCAAAACTGGCTCCCATTGATTTCAATGGGAGCCGCTCACTTCTTTTTTCCGCTAGCTAGTAGAGGAAAAATGAAGCGACATGACCCTTCTCACTGCTGATTCAGCCGCGGTGAGAGGCTCCCTCCCAATTAGGTCTAGTCATTTGGGCCTAATCTGGAGCGGAATGCTGCGACGGGATGCTGGTGCACTGCAAATTCCGTAGTGTGAACATACCCAAAAGAAGCGGCTCCCATGGAAGTCAATAGGAGCTGTTTTTGGAGCTGGATTTTGAGGCGGATTCCGCGTCAAAATCTGGTCCAAAAAACTCCGTGTGAACATACCCTTACATCGCCCAGTATATGACAACATCAGCAAAATTCTGATACTATAACATATGATAATAGAACTTGATGCAATAATAACACATAACAGTTTGGGTATCTTAGTATAGTTATGATACACTTTACTGTAGCAAAGTTTACAACAGAAAGGAAATAATCTTTACAGTTGTTCTTGTGCCTGCGTGGGAAAAAATAAACATGTCCCCTCATACAGAAACACAACTTGTTATTACTAAAAACAGCGCTACACTAGTACTATTGCCCTGCAGGATGACAAATAGGAAGTATTATGACACGGTTCAAACGGTCACATGGGCTACATGTCTTGAATTTCTCATTGCATCACAATGAATTCAGTGTCCACACATCTTCATATAAAAAGAACAGCTTAAAACTGAGAGAGTGTTGGAGTTATATTTTTCCTGTTCAGTTTCCTGTATAATAAAGCAACTCATGTTGCTAAATTTTGGAAGGCAATTCCCATAGCTCACTGCTTACCTATTCACCTGTGGACCATTTTTCTAGATTTTAGCCCAATGAAAGAAACTTATCCCCTATCCATAGTATAGGGAATAAGGGTGCCTTCACACGGCATAGCGCGCCGCTCCTTTAGACACGTATACACGTGTTCGAGCGCGGTGCTTCAAAACAGAGCCCATTAATTTCAATGGGTGCCGATATATGCGCGCTACCCATTGAAGTCAATCGGAGGCTTTTTTACCTATTGATGTCAATGGGTAGCACGCGTATATCGGCACCCATTGAAATCAATGGGCTCTGTTTTGAAGCACCGCACTCGGACACGTGTATACGTGTCTAAAGGAGCGGCACACTACGCCGTGTGAAGGCACCCTAAATGTCAAATTGCTGGAGGTCTGACTGCCTGATCCCCTAGAGATCAGAAGAACAAGGGACTAAAGTCTCCTTGTGAATGAATTACTACTGTGCTTGGAATATCAATGCTCCAGTCATGCTATAGGGGTGCAGCTTTTCCGCTGCACTTTTTTTCTGCAATGTGTGGATGAGATTAGCCAGAATCCCATCCACTTTGCAGGTAATATAAAAAGCACAGGTTTTTTTTGCCATGGCGTGGACAATGCACTGCAGTTTCTCAATGTGGGGCCCCATCCTATAGTTTGAGGGTCCATTCACACGGAGGAAAATGGTGAGGAATTTGGTGTGAAATTTTCCACACTGAAAAAAAAAGCCTCCCATTGATTTCAATAGCTTCTGCTATCTTTATTTTCCACTAGAGGAATTTTCCGCTAGCGGCTCCTCCACACAGTATAATAATCTATAGTAACCCTCCACACAGTATAACGCCCCACCACACAATATAATGTTGTATAATGCCCTTCACACAATAGAATAATCCACAGTGTCTCCTTCACACAGTATAATGATCCATAGTGACTCTTCCACACAGTATAATATCACTAAGTTGCAGTGTGTTTATAAAAAAAAAAAAAAAAAAAAGTATGTTAGTGTACGTTGACAATGGCTAGACTAAAAAGTCCTGCAAGTTCAACTTTTTGTCTGGCAGTTTGTGTTTTAAAGGGGTTATCCAGTTTTTAATATGGGCCAAATAACAGGATGCATCAATACAAAACACTTCCTAATATATATCCTGTTTAAATTCAAGAGTTTTCTAAATATATTGCCAGCAATGCTTATCTAACATTATAGGACAGATGAAGTGACTCACTGCTCTCTGGAGCAGAGGGGGGCTAAGTGCTCTGGATAACACTTGCTTTCAGAGTTGTTTTCTCCTGCTCATCCATGCAATCAGGTCAGCTAATTGAAGTTTGTTGATAAAGGCTCAGACAGTGTCTGTTATCTCTCTATATAAAGATAAAGATAAAATTGAGATTACTACATGTCCTTTATCAGTCCTGGGTGCATGTATAAGCTTTTTTTTCTCCAAACCTGTGTAATGTAACATATATTTACTATGCGTATTTGATCTGCATTATTATAGATTTCTAGCAGTCATAATAAATAATATTTTATGGTAAAGACAATGTTCATATATAGTGAGGTACTTAGTGAGGTGTCCTGTCCAGCAAACAGTCAAAGCCTGCACACCAGCATTTTGAAGACTACAGGAAGTGAGAAGAAGAGATAGCAGGCAAACTGGTGAGAAAGAATATAGGAAAAGCCCTTTAAATACTGATGACGCTAGGTTCACACTAGCGTTCGGGTCTCCGTTCTGTGGTTTCCGTCTTCTGCAGGCCGTGAGCGCTGGTGAGCGTTTTATGCTCTCCGCCTCAAAATTGTTTTTTTTAAATCGGACACAGAGTACTGCATTTCTGACTCTGTGTCTGATTTTTTAAAAAATGTTTTCACGACGGAAAGCATAAAACGCTCACCGCCGCTCATGGCCGGACATCAAATGAATGGGTTTGAAAGAGTCCTGCAGGTTTCCGTCTTCTGCCTCTGTTTTGTGCAGGAAACGGAAACCTGCAGAACGGAGCCCGGGCGCAGATGTGAACGAGCCCTGACCTCTCCTTACGATAGATTATTAATAATAGAATGCAGGGTCTCATCAATAATTTAGTCTTAAATAGCTCCTTAGGCTGGAGGCCTTCATAGCATAAATGCCGCGATTTTGCTGCTGTGTTTTCTATTACCTGCGTGGCGGACATGTTGCGATTTCAAAAACCATTGCATTTTTGTATATTACAGCATGTCAATTATATCTACGGAAATGCTGGGTATAAATGAAGCAGAAAGGCTGCAGAGGAAAACATTGTAGACTTTCTGAGAAAAGTTATAAGGGAAAAAATCCAGTGCGCTGCCACTGCGATTTTTCCCACAGCACTTTTTGGCTGTGGCTATCTACTTGGAGCTTTAGCCTTAAAGGGTTTTGCTACACAAAAAAAGTTAAACAAACTGAATTTAGGGTAACATAGAAAATGTTTTACTTATTTTTCAATCTCTGTTTTACTTACTTTTCAATCTCCCTGTAGAAGTCTTAGTTCACACTGAGTAAACGCTAGCTTATTTTGTAGAGTAAAATTACACTTGTAAATTTTGCTATCCCATTGACTTCAATGATATTTTTTACACGTGTAAAAATACGCCTGTAAAAATACGCTTGTAAAAATACTCCTGTAAAATGTCATTGAAGTCAATGGGAGTCTTATTTTTACACATGTATTTTTACACGTGTATTTTGCAAAAATACATGCGCGTTTACTCCGTGTGACTATATGAGCCCACACTTACATTATTTGTGTTTCATGATTTCCACAGGTTACAAAGGGTATTTTGAAACTCCAGTAAGTGATAAAAATAAAAACACAAACTATATGTGTAAATGTTCTTATTTTTTCGGTATTTGTCACTAGAAAATAAAGTTTTGCAATAAAGCTTAACCCTACTTTTACAACTTGGTATGCTACTTTATTACGTTCCCCCTCCATAGGCCTATAGCAAGTCACAAGCTGCAATGTAAATCTCACTCTTATTGCTCATAAATATAACTAAGTCCTTTTTACAATGTAGATTTTTGCATTGTTTTCTGAAACCAGCAGAAAACTTGACATGGCTAAGAAATCATCCCATTACATACTGCACCACTTTCAATAGCAGAGTTGAATAAACAATTGTCCTGTCAATGATGAACTGCTCCACTTACACTAGATGCACTTTCAGCTTTGCAATCACACTTGATGGATTTGCATAGCTTAATGTAAACTCAGAAAAGAAACCTATTACCAATTGAAGCATAACCTCATATAAACATAATATACAGGGCTCCTCTTAACCAACCAAGATCTATGTGAGATATCAAGATAAAGTCTTGCATCTAATAGGAAAGCACCTGGAACACATCTCCTAAACACAACATTTGATTTATGTCCCTGTGTTTATAATAAAGCCCAGTCACTGGGTGGCCAGGTCAAGTTTAGAAGGTTTGCAGAGTTTGTTTCTGGCAGGAAAAATAATCCTCTATGGCAGTTTATTCTAGGAATATGTTATAAGTAGTCAACAAGATCAAAAAAATCCTAAGAATAATGTACATATAATTGAAAAGTGAAAGTAGAAAAGTAAATAACAACTGTGCTGTTTGTAAATAAATATGTTCTAAAAAATAGATAGCAGTGAGGAAATCACTCATGAGTTTCTTCTAAATACAGACATGATCAATCTATGAGCCTTTCCGAATCACAGCTGAATATTTTAAGACCAAACTGCGTCCAAAAGCAATTTTTGACTGTTTTGACTGGCTTTAATGTTACTGACCAACTACTGCCATAAGCTTGTGCCAGCTTGCCTATGGTGCGAAGTTTAAAGGGCATCTCAGGTTTGCCAGTGTATAATAAGTATTTTTTAAAGGAATTTTGTTTTATTGCAGTTTTCAGCAGATACTGCAGGTTCCAGTAGTTATGTTAGGGAATAGCCAGATGATAATTCCCCAGAAGCTGCTGGTGAACCCTGGAGGGAGGGGCACAAGGGACAGTGAGCCCTAAACTGAAGCCCCCCGCTTGCCCTTCCTATTGCCAGACCCTATCCTAAGTAATAGGCGACAACCACGAAGACAATCCCTCCCTGAGTACAACAACAAAGGGAGGTCAGGTAGCCAGGGTTCGGTAACAAGAGAGCGATGCAGTGCCAAATCGGAGTCAAGAGAATAGTCAGTAGGAAAGCCAGAGGTCAAGGATTAGAGTACAAGTAATATAACAGCAAGCAAAACCAGAAAGCTAGGGCAATAACCGGCACCAGTGTGACTGTGAGCCAAGACTAAACAGGGGAGGAAGAACCCGCCCTGAACCTGATAGGAAGGAAAGCTGTCAATCACAGGCAAGACAAAATCAAACACTTAATGAACAGAGGCAACCTTGGCAGAAGACGGGTGTGGTGCAAATCCAATTAAGGACTAGAGCCGTGTTCACACAGTGCAACTAAAAACTTTAAGCAGATTATCAAACTGCACACGCCTCCTGCGCCGCAGCATGCGAGTAGAGGATGGCGCAGAGGCCCGAACAGGCAGAGATGTTACAAGTTACCATGAAAGTTGCCTGTATGTGTTTATTCTTTTGGGTATACTCTTGACATTATGGCTCTTTGATCTTTGGTATATATGTGTCTACAGGATACTACTACCTTGATATAGCAATATATATATTTTGAATACTATGTATATTTATTTTGAATATTACAATTTATGTGCCTCATCACTTACACATATGTGGGGTGCCCTATGACCATGTCATTCTCCATACAATACTGTGCAAGAACTGGCCTGAAATGAAATTGGACTACTGGAGCATGCACAGTCCTAAAGAGGATAACGATATTGGCAAAAACCTCTGGATATTCAGAACATATGCAAGATTTCAGTGAAGGAACCGAGGTGGAGCCATTAGCAGGAAGCTGTTGGGTGGGCCCCCAGAACAAGTTCCTCTGGTGGGCCCTAGGCCCTTCAGTCTGACACTGAGCTAAAGAAAGAGATCTGACAGACTTCAATTTTAAAGCGGTTAAGATTCAGCTGTTTCAGGATCTCTTGTGGGTTACCCTTCAGAAACATCACCACCTTTGCCCTCTTCTTCAGCTACTGAGGGATCTTCAGCTGCCCTATAGATGGGGATTCCCTTTTGCACCAACTGCACATAGAGAAGGCCATTCAGCTACATTATGTACTTTCTCTGACCTGCAACCCTTCTGTGAATGGCTGGCGATTCCCCTACTGGAGCTGACATCCTAGCTCGCATGAGAGATATTTGTAGCCTGGAAAACCTGACAGCTACGTTGAATAACACGGTAGAAGCATTACAAGCTATATGGAACCTGTGGGATTCCTATTGTTAGAGATGAGCGAGTACTATTCGAAATGGTAGTTTCGAATAGCACACTCCCATAGGAATGAATGGATGCAGCCGGGGCCGGCGTCCTGCCGCTTAACCCCTTGCGTGCCGGCCGTTCCCATTCATTCCTATGGGAGCGTGCTATTCCAAACTACCGTTTCGAATAGTACTGGCTCATCTCTACAGCTATTGTATATTACGTGGTCTCTGACAATATCCCCCCTGTCTCAATATTTCCCTAACTTCTTGTCTTACTGCTTCCTAGTTTCTTGCTGGTTACTGATTTTGAAATCCCTTGCACTTGATTATATTGTTCTATACTTCTGAAATTTAAAATGAATTAAATAAAATTAAAAAAAGAGCTACAACTTCCATAGAGTTTGAGGGGAGGAAAACTGTCAAATGATAAAAATCAGGTCTTTAATGTGTAGGTCTTCTGGGGAAGATTCATTGCACTATGCACAATTATTGGCATGTGTATATAGGAAAGACCTATTTATCTGGGGAAAAAAAACATATTAATACATGGGGTTTCTTTGTAGCAAGAGCAATAAGAATGTGAAAATCACTACCAAATGATATGCTGATGGCTGATAACTTGTACAAGTTCGAGACGGGGTAGGGTGCCTTTCTTGAAAGCATAAATATTACAAGTAATGGAAACTAGTATTTTTGGATGGAATGTTGATCCAGGGATTCATTCCCTCATTCCCTAGTGAGGCAATTAGCGTATGCTCTATGGGTTTGTTTGTTTTTTGCCTTCATCTGAATCAACATAGTGGGTTTATAGGTTCACTTGATGGACTTGATGAAATCTTCAACATTGTGCATCATTTCGTCATTTGTGACAATAACAGCACATTTGCCTCCAACAAAACTGACTTAAAAAATGCCACATGTGATAACATGAAATAATGGAAGCAGAAAGTCTGCAGAGGTTTCCTTTCTGTGAAAAGCAGTGCGGAAAAAACTGTTATGCATTGCCACCGCGTTTTTTTCCGGATCGCTTTTTTTGCTTTGGCCCACTATGTGGGGTCTTATGTCCTTAGGCTGTGGCCCCATGTTATGGAAATATAGCTTTTTTTGTTGCAGATTTTGCTGCGTTTTTATTAGCCAAAGTCACTAGTGGATTAAGCAGAAGGGAGAAGTATAAGTACTACCTGTACAGTGGTGTAAGTACTGTGGTAGCAGCCATATAAGCTGCCACAGGGCCTGGTACCTTAGGAGACCCAGTGGGCCTCTGACACTTTTTTTTTTAAATAGGCCATTACCTGCTGGAATAGCCCCAGCAGGTAATGGCCCTATTTACTTACCGATCCCTGTTCCTGCTCACAGCCACCTCCGCTTCCTCTTCTTCCCTCCAGGGTGCTCTGTGCATGTCACATCATGTCGAAGGGGAAGTGGAGATGGCTAGGAGCATGAACGGGGATTGGTAAGTAAGGCCGTGGGCCTAACCAGCGTAACCCATGAATGTGATGTCAGTGAAGAGGACCACAGCCGGAGCCCAGGAGAGATGAGTAACACTGGCTTTTATGTTTGTCACCTCCTCTGGACCTCCAACCCTTATACTCTGAGGTCTGAAAAGATAGTTTGTGGGTGGTGTACCCCAAAGCGTTCAAGTTCTGCTGAACCCAAAATTTTTGCAATATTTGCAACAAACACCATTGAGGCCACGATAGGACCTAATATTGTGTGGAGGGGCCAGAATGGGAAATAACTCTGTGTGGAGGGGCCACTGTGATACATTATACTGTATGGAGGCCATTATGAAACATTATACTGTTTGCAGGGCCACTATGGGACAATATATGTTGTACAGGGGCCACTATTGGACATTATAATGTGTGCAGGGACCACTATGGGACATAATACTGTGTGGAGAAGATTCACCGAGCAGACCCCCAGGATTAGATTCTCATTAGAGGAGTGTCTTTGCACATAGGAGCTTGTCAGCAGCAGTAGTAACATCCAATACCTCCAGGAGGTGAAATGAACACGAACAGAAACAGACCAATGGATGTGGAAAGAACTGCGCTTGCTCCAAATTCCATAAATTCAACACGATCTTTATTATAATTCCTAATACACCATACCATACCAGTGTATTAGGAATTATAATAAAGATCGTGTTGAATTTATGGAATTTGGAGCAAGCGCAGTTCTTTCCACATCCATTGGTCTGTTTCTGTTCATAATACTGTGTGGAGGCCAGGAAAGGTGGCGCTTTGCCATGGGGGAGTCAAAAATTTGCTTTTGGGCCCAGACTTTCTGTTTATAGCCATTCTTGGCTTTTTCTCAAAAAAAAAACCACGGCAAAATCTGGAAAAACAAAGCTGTGTTTCTACACCTCAGCCTCAAAGAGAAAACAAAAATAGATGAATATAATAAGAGCTGCTTTACATCTATGGTACTTAAATCACAGACGTAATGTCAACCTCCAATGCGAAATCGATTGTCTTCCTATGTCGGAAGACAGGGCCTGGTAGCGATTGCTACCTCTGCAACCCCTATAGCTATGCCCCTGACTTGGATTTCTAAATACTAATGGCTTTCTTTACCTGGCCTATACTGTTACGGAACACATAAAACAGATGGAGCAAAACTTTCCAATATACTGTATTTTGAACTGCTCTAATCAGACAGCTTTATTCCTGCATATCATTCTAGGACCATGACATTTGGAGATTCAGTGCACAAGCAAACAATCTATTTTCCACAATTACATATTACCACAAAGGGTGCTGCTGATACGATCCCCTGGGCTCCACATCCACAATTATTGAAATATCTATTTTTAGCCAGGAATCAATGGCATTTCCTTATGCAGGGTATCTGCCCTTTCACTGCTTGGAAATAAGAAACAGAAATTAAAGCTGTGTTTAGCTTGTAAGGAGCCAGTGTGCTTTGTCTTGACATTTAAGGTCCTCACGTTCTAACAAACTAGAATTACTCAGCCATCTTCACTGAGCCAAGACTTGCATTCCTTATGTAACATGTTTAATTTAGACAACTCGCTCACATCAATTTTTGTTTGAATAATGGATAACACCGTGGTCATTCATTTCCATGCTATACAACTCTTTATTTTCAGGACTAAATTAACAGTGGGTGAATGTACACTAAAATAGTAGTTGAGTCCAGGTTTTGGGTTAAAAAAATTATCAGAAGTATTAACCAAATCTGCACAAATTGAATAAGGCATTAAAAAGAGTATAAATACTATACACATGGAAATAACTGAAAAAAAAACAAATATATCAATGAGGCTCTGTACATTACAATAACCGTATTCCAGATTGTAGCCCTGCTGAGACCAAATGATCACAGAGGTTCTTGCTGTTGAGAACCTATATGACTTACTGTTATTTCTTGTGGGACTGAGTCACTATTTATCTGCATATATTCCTATAACCTTACAAGAGTGAAAAGTATATATTATGATAGATACTAATAAACACCATAGAAGTTGCCTGTGACGTAGAAATAGTATTTAAATAAACTGATTAAAGTGCACTAAACATTAATGGTATAAATTTCAGAGTAGACAAACATAATTGCAGGACCATGATGACATCTAGCTTATATTTAGAGGTATTACAACTTGTCTACGAACTCACGCTTCTGTCTTTACTTATTAGAAATGTATACATATATAAGCAGAATTTACGGTTTGTGGTTGTGAAGTGTGATGGGGATTTCAGGAAACCCCAGTTACTTGTATACTAATAAGTTATACAAGAATACATTTTTGGAGGTAATACATTAGCAAACATGAAATTAAGACAATTAGACTCAATCATCAGAAGAGAACAATGGAGGAGATTTAATTTCCCCCTCAAGTTGCCTCCAGTATAATGTCCCCATCCAGCTACCCCCAAGCTTTAATGTCACCCTCCAGATGCCCCAGTTTAATGCCCCTCTCTAGTTTCCCACAGTTTAAACTGAGGAACCAGGAGAGGGACCTAATACTGTGGGGTAACTGGAGATGAACATTATAATATGGGGGCATATAATGTGACTGTAGGAGTGGATGGAGTCCACATAGAAGTGGTTTAACCCACTACTATTTAGCTTCCTCATACAGAGTGGGCTAACTCTCCTGGATCTATTTGTCTTATGTGCTCCCAGTTCTGACTTCCTAGTAACTCAGTAACAATATCACCAGTCTAGACAGAGGTTACTCTTTATACCAATTTCTCACATTTTGCTGCCAACGTGCCCAGGTGTAATACCTCTTAGCTCCTATTTCCTTGTAATAAATTATATTGATTCATTTCAGAATTTTAACTTGGCCACAAGACACTTGGTGTTTGTTATTGTATTTTAGAAAGATTTATTTTGTGTAGTACATAATGCCATAATGTATATGTGACATATTTGGGTTTTTTTTCAACTGCTCAAAAGAGTGTGGCTAAGTGGATTAGTGATGTATACCATATGTAGTACAAATTCGTAGGCACAAATGAATTGTCTAAGTTGCTGTAATTCAATCAGGAGGTGATGGAATTGATAGTTAAATGTCTAATGTCCTGCATGACATACCATATCTATAAACTATGGTTTCTATAAATTTGTCCCATCTATTAACCACCTGAAAATTCTATTTTTTGCGCATTTTGAGAAACAGTAGTGAAGATCTTCTTAGACCATATTAAGGAGATGGACAATGCGTTGGCCCACTAGTTCTGCTGTTACTTGCAACACTGGGGTCCTGGGGTTGAAGTTAGTTAAGTGCAATATGTGCATGGACCTTGTATATTCTCAGGTCCATTATAAGGACCTACTGATTGGTTCTAGGTTTCTAAACTTTATACAACAGGGTATAAAGTCAAACAGATAATAGTTACTGATCGATTTAACTAACTTCAGATATACATTAGCCCAAGGGGTAGAAAGGGGGGGGGAAAAACAGAACAATTCAAAACAGAACTGACACCACCACCAAGCCCATAGGCAGGAGCACTGTAGGATGGTTTGGGGGTCTGTGAGCCCATAAGTGATTCAGGCTGCACAAGAGACATAAAAAGGATAAATATGGCAACAGTGTGACTGAATAATAGAGTACAATACACAGAAAATATCTACCAAGTGAAGGTAATACAGAGGCAAAGCCAATGTTCGGGGGCCTTGGTACTTTTGTCAGCCCCCGCCCACTCGCTTAGCTCCCCCTTACTTTACAGAGTATAACATTTCATATTGGTCCCTCCACACAGTATAGTATCCCGTAGTGGTCGCAACAAATTTTCCAAAAATTTCAGATTCAGCCAATCCAGAAATTTTGGGGTTCACCCAGGGGTGAACCTGGGCTTTCTGCCGCCTGAGGCGGTGTCAGAAAGCCCCCCCCCCGAGGAGGGGCGGAGCTGAGGGGCGGGGTCGCAAGAAAAGGGCGGTCCGAGAGGAAGGGGCGGGGTTGAGCAGAAAGGGGCGTGGTCGAGCGGAGTGAGCGGCTTTCGCAGGCAGAGAGCAGGCAGGGAGAGGACCTGCTCTCTGCCTGAGTGTGAGGGGCGGCCGCTGGAGCAGCGCTGCATCCAGCAGGGCCGCCCCAATACACCACTCGCTTCCCGTGTCGGGCTGCAGACACGGTGACGCTAAGACAGTCCAGGACAGCTTGTCCTGGACTGGCTTAGGTCAGCAAAAATGCCGCCCTCCCGAGGCCCTGGCATAGTGCCGCCTGAAGCGGTCGCTTCAGGTCGCCTCATGGGAGGTGCAAAAGCCTCCCCCCCCCGGAGGAGGGGCGGAGCTGAGGGGCGGGGTCGCAAGAAAAGGGCGGTCCGAGAGGAAGGGGCGGGGTTGAGCGGAAAGGGGCGTGGTCGAGCGGAGTGAGCGGCTTTCGCAGGCAGAGAGCAGGCAGGGAGAGGACCTGCTCTCTGCCTGAGTGTGAGGGGCGGCCGCTGGAGCAGCGCTGCATCCAGCAGGGCCGCCCCAATACACCACTCGCTTCCCGTGTCGGGCTGCAGACACGGTGACGCTAAGACAGTCCAGGACAGCTTGTCCTGGACTGGCTTAGGTCAGCAAAAATGCCGCCCTCCCGAGGCCCTGGCATAGTGCCGCCTGAAGCGGTCGCTTCAGGTCGCCTCATGGGAGGTGCAAAAGCCTCCCCCCCCCGGAGGAGGGGCGGAGCTGAGGGGCGGGGTCGCAAGAAAGGGGCAGGCCGAGAGGAAGGGGCGGGGTCGAGCTGAAAGGGTGCGTGGTCGAGCGGAGCGAGCGGCTTTCGCAGGCAGAGAGCAGGCAGGGAGAAGACCTGCTCTCTGCCTGAGTGTGAGGGGCAGCTGTTGGAGCAGCGCTGCACCACCCCAATACACCGCTCGCTTCCCATGTCGGGCTGCAGATACGGTGACGCTAAGCCAGTCCAGGACAGCTTGTCCTGGACTGGCTTAGGTCAGCAAAAATGCCACCCTCCCGAGGCCCTGGCATAGCGCCGCCTGAAGCGCTTGCTTCAGGTCGCCTCATGGGAGGTGCGGCGCTGGGTTCACCACTCACAAAGCTATTATTAACATAAAAAATAATGTTACTGACCTTCCCTGGACTCAAGCATGGCTCCCGGTCCTATTTGCCACTTCTGCTTGATGTCACTAACCGCTGATTGGTCTCAGAGGTTACATCAGCGTCATTATGCGTCATGACGCCAACGTAACCCCTGATGCCCTATCAGCAGCGCCGCTTTAACCTTAGGGTCAACTGTGCACTTGTAATGGGCCCTACGGTAGCGGGGCCCCTTTGGACAGTGCTGCATTTGTTCTCCTGCTCTCCAGGGCAGTGGGTCCTTGCTGCACCAACACATCGGCGTCTGTAGGACACCGATGAGTTGAAGCAAGTGATGAAATAAGGAGCCATCTGCTCCCTTCTTCACCACCCGGCCACTATCTGATTGGCTCTGATAGATACCATTAGTTTTATATGCAGAATGCAGCAGCGAATTTGGCATCTATGGGGCCCCAAACTCCTGGGGCCCTCCCTAATAAATCTGTTTAGGTCATGCCCCTCTTAACCCCTGACAGTCACATTACACTTCTAAAATTGAATTTATGGCTGAAATAAATATTACGGTCACATAACTCCGGGGCCGTATCTACAGTTTAACCCTTTCGTGACCTAACATATTTAGCCTTAAGCCAGTAATATTTTATCTTTCTCTGCTTTCATAACTTGTTACATTTCATTTCAATGTAACTTTACAAGACCTTGTATTTGGTGGGTACAGAAGACTTTTGATCAGTTTTTATTAGTTTTTGTTCTTGAGAGGTGAGATGATTAGAAAACATCAATTTTGACATCTGAAGGATAAGGTATATGGCATTTATTATATAGAATAAATAAGGCACTAATTTCATTTTAGGGGTTGTTACGGAGGTTGTGATACCAATTTTATGGGTTTCTTTTTCTTTGTAATTAACAAGGGGGGAAAAAGTCTCTTTTTACTTTTTTCTGTAATACAATTTCGGTACTGCGATATGACTGCAGCGTATAAGGGTTTAAATGGCAACTATGCCTCTGACTCAAAAAAGGGGAGGGGGGATATCATGAAAAAAAGTCCATAGTGCCCCCTTCCCTGGGGTTAGCTAAAGGGACAGGAGAATAATAAAATAATTTTCTCCTCTCCCTACATTGTCAGCTGCTCGAGTCCCAGTGACATCTCAAAATCTATGGAGACTACGGACATGGACCTGGTCTTGTTTTAAAGCCAAGACTCTTGTGGGCCCTGCAGCACCAGAGTATAAAATTACAGAACTGTAGGGTCCTCTGTTTACAGGAGCTGACCAGGGACTAGATCCTCTGGATGCCTAGCTGAAAAGACAGGTAAGTGTGAACTGTTTATTATTTTAAGCCTCCTTCAAAAAAAAAAAAAAAAATGTTAAATTCACACTTGCATTAGCTGTTGTATTGTTCTGGTCCATCAGAGAACCAGAACAACTGATTGGTGGACTGCTACAAGAGTGGTCACATATGGAGATTAATGGATCCCATTAACTGACAAACATGGTAGAGCAGGTGGCACGTATGCTGTGTAGAGATGAGCGAGTATTATTCGAAACTCCCGTTTCGAAACTCCAATTTCGAATAGCACACACCCATAGGAATGAATGGAAGCGGCCTATGACTATGCCGGCAGCCAGCCGCTTAACCCCCTGCGTGCCGGCTGCTTCCATTCATTCCTATGGGTGTGTGCTATTCGAAATGGGAGTTTCGAATAGTACTCGCTCATCTCTAATGCTGTATGATCACAGAAGTTCATGAAAGGATTGTGCGACGTACTGGAATGATGGCCTGAGTGGTCTAGAATGGTGGCCCAAAAATAGGTGAAAAAGCCTCGACTTCAAAATTACCATAAGATGCGTCAGCTTGTGTTTGCAAAAAAGTATGAAAAGTGAATAGTAGAAGATTGTTAACGGGTGATTTGGATGAATGAGATGAAAGTCAATAGATTGAGTGCAAATGGGTCTGGAAGAAACAAGGGAAAAGGAACCATTGGCGAACTATAAAAGCACCCCTCACCCAGCTATCTTTGGTTGTGTGATGGGACCCTTCTAATTAGGACATGCCTCCCCATTGGCAGATCAAGAAAGATAAATAACCCCCTTTTTCTGGCCACCACATGGTATATTGCCCCCTTTCTCTTGCCCATCACATGGTATATTTATAACTAGCTTCTGCCTGCTACTTCAACTGCGTGTTGCTGGTGTCGATGATCCGCCTATATTCAGTAAATTGCTGCCGTTGATGGTTCACCTGCTCTGGCGTTTCGGTAGCTCTCAAGCTGGCCTGCCACTGAACTTTTTCCTCTCGCCATACCTGTGATTGTTCCAGCATCTCAACAGCTCACTGGGAAGCCATATAATGAACTTGTTGTTGGAATTGATGATCCACCTGCTCCTACCACCCTGCTGCTGAACTTATTCCTCGCACCGAACCTGTGATTGTTCCGGCATCTCAGCAGCTTGCTGGGATGCCATACAACAAGTGTGTTGCTGGCATCGATGATCCACATGCTCCAGTGTTTCGGCACCTCTCAAGCTGGCCTGCCGCTGAACTTGTTCCTCGCTCCATGCCTATTATTATTCCAGCATCTCATTGGGTCCCCATATAATGAGTGTGTTAGCATGTTGTTGGCGTCAATGATCCACCTGCTCTGGCATTTCGGCTGCTCTAAGAGCCGCTTGATACTTAGCTTGCTCACTTCTCCTCAGCTTCACTTGAGGAGAAATCTGTTGACTTCTGGATACCTTCATAGCTCTTGTTTTTTGAGAACTTTGCGGAAAAATAGATTTTCTTTTTCCCGGGATGTTTAAAATTGGGAAACCGACAATTTGGATTAAAGGGGTTTTCCCATCTCAGTGTCTCAGCACGCTGCCTGGAGTGTCTGCTTCTCACTGCCTGTATTTGTCCCCCTCTCCTCCCTCTGGCTGGACACAGAACACTTATACAAATACTTGTACAGAATGGTGTTATCTGTGTGTTTACATACAGAGATAACAGATCAGACTTTATCAGCAAATTGCAATTAGCTGAACAGTCCTGCTGCCCCCCCCCACAGTATATGATTCCCTATTTATGGGCCTTACACAGTTTATGAACACCCTTTACACCCCACACAGTATATGACCCCTTTTTAAAGCCCACCTGCAATATATGACCTCCATATTTTAGCCCCGACCTCCCACAGAGTAGCAGCCGATTATTGTGGGAGCAGCATTCGGTACTATTCCGTTATCGGGCCAGCAGCAGCGCAGTTCAGCAGCAGCTTTCGGGACAGCAGTTCAGCAGCGGGAATTACAATGACATCCGAGGACTGCTGGCCCGATGCTTGTGCCCAGTAACCAGTACATCGATGACCCCCCTCCCCCATCCTTCTCCTCCTGCCAGTGCTGCCCCCCAGCTCTCCTTACATCTTCCCCGTACCCTCTCCCCGCCACACGACTAGGCCTCACCTCAGCGCTAGTACCGAGACCGAAAGGAAAGACACCGGGGCTCAATCCAGGCCCTGACAAGAAACACGCCGACTATAGGAACGGTGAGCTACAGCGAGCCGGAGGGACAAACTTTCTGCAGCGTCCGGCGGCTATCTAGTAGCATTCATTGCTCAAGATTTACGGTGAGGCCTATTACAGGGAGAGGGTACGGGGCAGATGTAAGAAGAGCTGGGGGGCAGCACTGGAAGGAAGAGGAGGATGAGGGCATCGATCGATGTACTGCCTACTACACACAAGCACGGCCTCTATCATCGGGCCAGCATCGGCTTAGTCATGTGGCGGGGAGAGGGTACGGGGTAGATGTAAGGAGAGCTGGGGGGCAGCACTGGAAGGAGGAGGAGATGGAGGGGGGGTCATTGATGTACTGGCTACTGGGCACAAGCATCGGGCCAGCAGTCCTCGGATGTCATTGTAATTCCCGCTGCTGAACTGAACTGCTGTCCCGAAAGCTGGTGCTGAAATGCGCTGCTGCTGGCCCGATAACGGAATAGTACCCAGCATTCTTCAGCATTGTGAAGTAAGTGTAGAGGAGGCAGTGGAGGGCAGCCAAGACTGGAGAGTGGACAGGTGAATCAAAATTATCAGCATCTGCTTTTTGCAATAACACAATAGGTAGCAGCTGAATAAAAAAAAATGCTGCCCCACCCCCACCCTAGTTTATTCCATGAGGCAGCACCTGTTACTTTGTACACTTGAGTACTATGGGTGTGAAAAGGATGACATAGTGTTCTAGAAGGTCAAGGACCTTAAACATATGTTGAGATTAATGAAGATATGGCTCAAAGGCAGTAAAATAAAGTGCTAGATTCGCCCCCACAGTCCCCAGATCTCAACCCAAATGAAAAGTTGTTGGTAGAGTTGAAGAAAAAGCTGTATTTGTGCGTTAACCAGTATGTACATTGGGAATATTGGGAACATGTAGAAGAGACCTGGTCAGATTTTGGTCAAGACATGATTCTCTTGGATGAAGAGCATACACAGAAAGATTCAGACAGTGTTGAAAGCAATAGGTAGATTTACAAAATAATAAAAATAAAAACTAGCAATGCAGTTACATGAGAAGAATCTGCATAACTAATCATATGCTAAATATCTGCAAGTCAAATATATATAGTTAAGACCTATAAGTATCTAGGTGTGCTGGACTGATAACATGGATGCACTGTACAGAAAGGGTCACAGCAGGCTCTACCTGCTCAGGAGACTGAAGGCCTTTGGAATCCAAGGGGCAATTCTTAGGGCCTTTTTCAATTCTGTGGTAGCATCAGCCATCTTCTTCGGAGTGGCCGGCTGGGGGAGTAGCATACCAGCCAGGGACAGAAATAGACTTGACAGGCTGATTAGAAGGACCAGCTCTGTCCTGGGGAGCCCCCTGGAATTGTACAGGTGGTGGGTGACAGAAGGATTCTGTCCATGGTGAGCTCCATGCTGGAGAACAACTCCCATCCCATGCATGAGACTGTGATAGCACTGGGCAGTACTGTAAGTGACCAACTGCTTCACCCCAAGTGTGAGAAGGAGCGTTATCAGAGATCCTGCCTCCCAACAGTGGTCAGGCTGTAAAATCAACATTAGGCTAATTGAAGATCACTCCTCACAGAGAACTAAATGATCCTTAAGTTTTTCTTTTTAGCTGTTACGATTCCTAATATCTTTTCTATCTGCTATTCTGAGCTCTGTATGTGTTTTTTATTGTAATATTACTGTATTATCCATGCTGCTGTACCACACTGAATTTCTCCATGCTGCGACTATTAAAGGATTATCTTATATGTATGTGATACCGAAGATGATTGTCTATAAAATGATAGGAAGTCTCACTTTCCATGTGGTGGATGGTGAGATATGGAGCCTGAAAGTCACAAGTGTTAAACATTGTTACCCTTTTGCTCTTCATCAGCAGTTTTGTTTACATTTATTTAACAAAAGGCTCACTGATATTAATGTGTGCAGAGTACTACTGGTGTTTCCTTTTTAATTAAATAATTTGGCCAGTCTCCTGTAAATAATTACTTTTTGATAAACCCCTTGGAAACATAGCCCAAAAGTACCTTACAGAAGACCTTTCATGTCCTCAGGCACATGCGGTTTTATATACCGCTAGAAAGCCAACAGTGTGATGAGTTCATCTCACTGTCGGCTTTCCCGTTATGTGCCCTAGGCAAGAGATATCAGTGTCGTTACTGATATCTCTTCACTGTCAGAAGGGCGTTCCTGACATTCTAGCGGGGCTATTAGGAAAGCCCTCCTGACAGTACTGTCCATAGCTCTGTACTGTCAGAGGGTGGGTTCCTTACTGCCCAGCCAAGATTCTAAGCTGTGGGGAATGCCCCCCCCCAGGACTAGTCTATGAACAAGTACAGTCAGGGGTGGCTTTCCTCACAGGTTAGCGTCATCGCTGGGAGGTAAGGAAGGCCCCCTCTGACAGTATAGGGCTATGGATGAGTACCATAACCCAGCTACAATAAGAAAATCATGGCTGAATTTTTGATAAATCCCAGACCATATAAGGTTTTACATTTGTGGTCGTAACCATTGGCAACTGATCAAGACAACAGACTGTCACCACTAATAGTAGATAGTAAAGAAAATTTTTAACTACTTATATTTGCAAAAATGTCTAACTTTTAATTATCTATAACTATAGATGTGATCATATTCATGGGAACATTACCGACCCTTTAGTCCCACTAATACAGCAGACACCCAACGATAATGCCTGCAATGGGTACTCGCACTGAATGAGGGCATTAACCCCACTGACGCCTCGATCAAAGTGGACTGAAGCATCACATTGCTATGACAGCTGGGAGCCTTTTGAAGGCTCCTAGGCCTCTCATACATTATTTTCTATTGCAGGCTACTCTACTTATTTTTATAGCACCATTAATTCCATGGTGCTGTACATTATTATATTAATTCTATGGTGCTTTACATTTGAGGGTTTACATACGGTACATAAAATATACAAACATAATATTAACAGTGATCAAATGGCACAGTGGCATAGAGGACCCTGCCCACAAGGGCTTACAATCTATGAGGGAAGAGGGATAGAGACAGAAGGTGAGAGAAGAGACTGTTCAGATGGTGGTGTGGTGGCAGTAGTGTTATTGGAGGTTGTAGGTCTTCCTGAATAGGTGAGTCTTCAGGACCTTCTTGAAGTCTGTGATTGTAGGGGTCAGTCTTATGTGTCTTGGTAAGGAGTTCCAGAATTATGCGGGATGCACGAGAAAAATCTTGAAGACGGTTGTGTGAAGAGTGGATAAGAGCTCCATCCATTCCCAACCATTTCTCGTTGGGTATACCCTGCAGCCCACATCTCCCCCCCAAAATACACCCCTGTACCCCACATCTCCTCTTGCACACAGTACACCTTGCACCCCACATCTCTCCCCTCCCACAGTACACCCATGCACCCCACAACTTGCATCCTCACACAGTACACCCATGCAACCCACATCTCTCCCCCACAGAAAACCCAAGCACTCCACAGCTCTCCCCCACTCAGCACATCCTGCACCCCACACAGTACACCCTGCACCCCACATTCTCCCCCACACACAGTACATTCTGCACCCCACATCTCACCCCCACAGTCTACCCTGCACCTCACATCTCCCCCTACACACAGTCCATCCTGCAACTCACATCCCCCCACACACACAGTCCATCCTGCAACTCACATCTCCTCCCCCCACACACACACACAGTCCACCCTGCATCTCACATCACCCTCCCTACACAGTACCTTACACCCCACATCTCTCCCCACAGTACTTTACACCCCACATCTCTCCATCTTCCTCCACGATACAACTTTTCTTCTTGCAAGCAAAGCCATGCCTACCCAGTCACGTGATTGTATGATGTCAGACAGGTCATTCTGAGCACAGTATTCAGCCTTTTAACTGTTATAAGAGCCAGTGGTGATCGGGGAAAAGTTTAACAACAAAAACACTTCAAGGGCATAGCGGGACAAGAGATAAGCCGTCCGGGACAGTAGATTAAAATTGGGACTGTCCCGCAATATCTGGGACGGTTGGGAGCTATGTTTTTACTTCACTCCTATTCATTATTGTTCTGTAGCTCTAGTTATAATACATTATGTCTCTCCACCTGAATGTTGGGGATATGTATACATGTAAGAGCGGGTTCACACCTGCGCCTGATCTCCGCTTTGCAGGTTTCCGTCTTCTGCCCGGGAAACTGGACGGGAGACGGAAATCGGCAGTCACTTTTCAAAGTGTCTGCCCGTGAGCGCCTGTGTCTTCTGGTCTCTGCGGTGAAACAGTTTTTTTTTTAGGGCTCGTTCACATCTGCGGCCCGGTCTCCGTACTTAGGTTTCCGTTTCCTGCCTAAAACACAGGCAGGAGACGGAAACCTGCAGGAGACTTTCTCACCCATTCATTTGAATGGGTGAGAAAGCTGTCCGGCCGTGCGCGGCAGTGAGCGTTTTGCGCTCTCCGCCGCGAAACCGGGTTTTATAATCCGGACACAGAGTCGGACATGCAGTACTCTGTGTCCGGATAAAAAAATCCGGTTTCGCGGCGGAGAGCCTAAAACGCTCACCGCCACGCACGGCCGGACCCGGTCTATGGTTTCCGTCTTCTGCCATGCAGAAGACGGAAACCATAGAACGGAGACCCCAAACGCAGGTGTGAACCCAGCGTTAACCGGACACAAAGTCGGACATGCAGTATTTTGTGTCTGGTTAAAAAAAAAAGGTTTTGCCGCGGAGACCAGAAGACGCTCACAGGCGTTCACTGACCACCGGGTTTCCGTCTCCTGTCAGGGTTTCTCGGGCAGAAGAAGGAAACTCACAAAGTGGAAAGTGGGTGCAGGTGTGACCCGCCCTAATGTGTGTTTTTACGTCATTCCCATTCATTATTGTTCTGTAGCTCCAGCTATAATAGATGTGGCCTGGGCTGAGGAGACTGCAGTGGGGGTTCTATGAGTATCTTCTGCATGAAGTCCCAGCCATTTCAGCAATGTACTGGTTAGACTGAAGCCGCTCTGCTACATTCTCCTTCCAGCAATTAGTCAGCTGACTAGTGAAATGTATACAATGCAGTTGCCATAGCGAGGAGTCTCCGGCAGTAGCTCCCCTGCAGACGCCCACCACACGGCACTGACGCCCGGCTACTTCCTGCAGCCTGTGAGCTCAGAGTTTCCTCATTTCCGAGCCTCGGCGCAGGCGCGTTACAGGCGAGCCGAGCTCCAGCACCAGTGTGTGGGCGGAATAAGCACAGGCACTTCCCTCCTGTCCTCGGGCATCTCACTACGAGTGCCTGCATCCTGCTGCTGATACCTGGCATAGGCTGAGCCCCGAGGACCGAAGCCCCGAAACTCGAGCACCATGGAGATATCCGAGAACAGGAACAAGAAGGTGAAGCTGAGCAGCAAGCTGCAGAGCTGGGTGAGTGTGCGGCATGCGGGCACTGTGGTGCCACTTCCACGTAGTCTGGTAAGCCTGGCCGCAGAGGACTCTGGGTGTCTGCTTACTTGTACAGTAGCTAGTGTTACCCTGGAGGGCACTAAGCAGGTTATGCCAGTTGTGTATTATACATCTGGTGATGCCCACATATAGAGCCACGATTATGCCATGACTTTGTGGCATTGCCGGTGAAGATTCACACTTGCAAAAGCCGCAGTGTTACATTCCTTAACTAAAATAAGGCAATTTGCTGAGTTGTTTTTTTCCACTAAAATGACACATAGGGAATATAGATTGTGAGTCCTATATGGGACAGTGACTGACAATGTCTGTAAAGCGCTGCGGTATATGATGGCGCTATACAAGTCATAGTTACATAGTAGATGAGGTTGGATAAAGACATCAGTCCATCAAGTCCAACCTATAACCGTACAATCCCTAAAGTGTTAAGTCAGCATAATAAATATTGCTACAGATCCTCCAAAAGAATCTGCCTCTTTTATAGATAATTCTCTATCAACCACTGGCATAAAATACACTACTATGGGATGGATTACAAAGCTACTATATTTCTTTCATAGTTGTTATTGTAGGTAATAGTTGCATTCTACACTGAATTATTAAAGGGATCCTATCTTTTAAACACATTTTTTTTTCTCCCTAGCATGTCGGAATAGCCTTACGAAAGGCTATTCGTCTCCTATCTTTCCTTGTCTTCTCCGCAACGCTGTTCACCTGCAATCCCAGTTTTTCTCGGTATGCAAATGAGCTCTCTCACAGCACTGGGGGCGGGCCCCAGCACTCAAACAGCACTGGGGATGTCCCCACTACTGCCAGAGAGTTCTCCAGCTCCGCCTCCATCTTCTTCTGCAACGCGGTCTTCCCCACGTCTTCTTCCGGTGGTGTCTTCTAACTTCTAGGGCAGGCCGACTGCGTATGCCCACTGACCACGAGAAAATGGCCGCTTACTATACTGTGGAAGCGGCCATTTTTCTTGGGGCTGTAGGCATATGCAGTCGGCGGTGAAGACCTCGTTGCAGAAGAAGATGGAGTCGGCGCTGGAGAGCTCTCTGGCAGCATTGGGGACGCCGCCAGTGCTGTTTTATGTTCAGAATGAGCTGAGCGTATACTCGGTGTGAAAGTACCCATAGACAGGTTGGGACCCTACTTCAACACTATCTAGCAAGCCTACCACACCTTATTGTGAATTGTTCTACCCACTGGAGTTATAGATTCGTTTGGGTGTTGCCGATACATTTAAAGTGTATGGGGCTCAATGAAATGGTCAACTTGACAATATAAGCTTCTTGGAATCATTTTTAGCAGCAACAGCAGCTTATGGCCAGGTACATAACGGGAACTATAGCAGGGTCCAGTCAAAGATCTCAGATTGCAAAGACAAGATTGCAATTTAGGAACCTCGGAAAGCGATATTGAGTGGATGCCAATCACATTACAAATTTCATTGGCTCCAGGGGGCCACACGGTGGCTCAGTGGTTAGCACTGCAGCCTTGCAGCGCTGGAGTCCTGGTGTTCAAATCCTGCCAAGGGCAGAAAACCATCTGCATGGAGTTTGTATGTTCTCCCCGTGTTTGCATGGATTTCCATCCCATATTCCAAAGACTTACTGATAGGGAAAAATGTACATTGTGAGCTCTATGTGGGGCTCACAATCTACATTTAAAAAAAAGAAAAAAAAATTTCATTGGCTCCAGCTTAGGTGTCACTCGCCATCCTTTGCTCAAAGCCATCAGAAGTGGTCTGGCATTTTGTTATACCCATTCCAAGTGTCAAAGTGTGTTACAAGAAAATGTAATAAAATGTTATTGCTTTACATTTCTTTCTTCTTACGTGTAGTGTATGTTCTACTACAGGACAGATGGCAACCAACTCACATTTACTATGACCTGCCCTTGTAAATGTTTGCTCTAGCTATAGAGAAGGTGTCCTTGAGCCTTTAGTGGTGGAGAGGCAATGATCTGAATCCCATTCTCTTTCCTAGTGTCAGGTTAATTTGTACCTTGTCCTTCTCTCCTTACAAAGTTTCTATTCATTTGTCAAGAATAATGGATTCATAGAATTGTTAGTAAAAGGTTAGAGCACTTGTGCTCAGTGATGAAGTAAGTTTTTTTTTTTTTCTTTTCGTGTGTTGTTCTTGTTGGCTGCTGTTGGAGTTTGATCTGTTCCAGCCACAAAAGGCAATACTTTCTGGATGTAGTAGGTTCACATATATACTCTCACCTTGTTGAATTGTGAGCGTTAGACACAACTCTACTTCAGTCGCTTGATCTTTGAGCCAGAAGTCGCATGGCTGCAGGGCAGACTGGGACTTGATAGCGGCTCTATCATTAGATTTTGGCAGTTTTAGACCATCATATGCCCGAATAGTCTTTAAAAAGGCTATTCAGGTGCTGCTAATCACTTTAGAAAAGACTCCCCCCCCCCCCCCCCCCGTTTTTATGATTTACCGATAAAACGGATATGCTAATGAGTTCCTCCGTGCACCCCCAGCATCATACCTTCTTCTTGTCCACCTCTGTTGCTTGTGCTCTATAAGTCCCCCTCCTCCTTGCGAGTAACCGACTCCAGCGTCTGTATTCTCAGTGGTAGGGAATTGAAATCTTGGGCATGCGCAGTAAGCGTGCCCGAGCGCCATTTTCATGTGGAGAACTCACAGTTCACCAAGAAAATGGCACTCAGGCATGCAAGTTTCCATGTCACACTGAAGCTAACTTACACAGGACTTCTGTCTTTTACTCCATGTAAAGCAGACATCTCTGTTACTCAGGACTGCCTGTCTTATATGTAAAGGCAGCAGTCCTATGTAAGTAAAGTTACAGGCAGTGGGGTCAGCGTGGTAACTAAAATGTAGGTGCAGAAGCAGCGGCCTACACACTCACAGTCCACTGACTCCTGAATTTAGAGGCTCTCAGAATTTAGAAAAAACTCTAGAGGGGCTGCTGAAAATGTAACATTAAAAAATAGGAAAAACATATTCCCTGGCACTGTGGTGTCTGCTTCCTTAACCCGCTTGGTCACCAC
Organism: Leptodactylus fuscus; assembly: GCF_031893055.1. NCBI lineage: Eukaryota > Metazoa > Chordata > Amphibia > Anura > Leptodactylidae > Leptodactylus > Leptodactylus fuscus. The sequence continues at coordinate 257,993,845 of NC_134265.1, read as the reverse complement.
TGTGCCTCGGTCCTCAGAACCCAAGCACACCACAGTACGCAACCAAACTGGCTGCGGGTCAGACACTGGTACGCTGGGGACATGTGAGGAGTGTTTTTATTTTTGTTCTTTGTTACACCTCTTTAATAATAAGAATATTATCTTTTAGTGTACACAGTATAATGTCCCATAGTGGCCCCTTCACATAGCATCATTTCCCATAGTGGCACCTCCACACAATAATAATGTGTCACAGTAGACCCTCCACATATAATGTCCTTTAGTGGTCCATGTGAATGTTCCGAACCCGAAATTTTGGAGGGTTCACCATCAGTGAAACAATATAATTCTTTGGGGCCTCTTCAGACCCCAAACTGTAATCAGTGGAGGCTAAAGGGATGTGATTAAACTTTTAAAAACCTTGCTACTCTGCTTTCCTGGGCACCAATGCGGGTTTTCCAGCCTCTTCTGCTCTTAGAGACGTCATGAATGATGTCAGAGACAGCGCGAGTTCTGTGATTCATGACTTCTCTAAGACCAGAAGAGACTAGAAGACCTGCATTGGAACCCAGGAAAGGTGAGTAACACTGTTTATTATGTTTGATCACCTTCCCTGGGCCTCAGCATATCATATCAGACCCCACAGTAGAATAATAGCAGTTTCAGTTCTGTCCTGCTTGGTCCAAATGAAAGTGCTGGGTGAACACATACAGTGCCTACAAGTAGTATTCAACCCCCTGCAGATTTAGCAGGTTTACACATTCGGAATTAACTTGGCATTGTGACATTTGGACTGTAGATCAGCCTGGAAGTGTGAAATGCAATGCAGCAAAAAAGAATGTTATTTCTTTGTTTAATTTTTTTTAAAATTGTGAAAAGTTTATTCAGAGGGTCATTTATTATTCAACCCCTCAAACCACCAGAATTCTGTTTGGTTCCCCTAAAGTATTAAGAAGTAGTTCAGGCACAAAGAACAATGAGCTTCACATGTTTGGATTAATTATCTCTTTTTCCAGCCTTTTCTGACTATTTAAGACCCTCCCCAAACTTGTGAACAGCACTCATACATGGTCAACATGGGAAAGACAAAGGAGCATTCCAAGGCCATCAGAGACAAGATCGTGGAGGGTCACAAGGCTGGCAAGGGGTACAAAAACCCTTTCCAAGGAGTTGGGCCTACCTGTCTCCACTGTTGGGAGCATCGTCCGGAAGTGGAAGGCTTATGGAACTACTGTTAGCCTTCCACGGCCTGGACAGCCTTTGAAAGTTTCCTCCTGTGCCGAGGCCAGGCTTGTCCGAAGAGTCAAGGCTAACCCAAGGACAACAAGGAAGGAGCTCCGGGAAGATCTCATGGCAGTGGGGAAATTGGTTTCAGTCAATACCATAAGTAACGTACTCCACCGCAATGGTCTCCGTTCCAGACGAGCCCGTAAGGTACCTTTACTTTCAAAGTGTCATGTCAAGGCTCGTCTACAGTTTGCTCATGATCACTTGGAGGACTCTGAGACATACTGGTTCAAGGTTCTCTGGTCTGATGAGACCAAGATCGAGATCTTTGGTGCCAACCACACACGTGACGTTTGGAGACTGGATGGCACTGCATACGACCCCAAGAATACCATCCATACAGTCAAGCATGGTGGTGGCAGCATCATGCTGTGGGGCTGCTTCTCAGCCAAGGGGCCTGGCCGTCTGGTCCGCATCCATGGGAAGATGGATAGCACGGCCTACCTGGAGATTTTGGCCAAGAACCTCCGCTCCTCCATCAAGGATCTCAAGATGGGTCGTCATTTCATCTTCCAACAAGACAACGACCCAAAGTACACAGCCAAGAAAACCAAGGCCTGGTTCAAGAGGGAAAAAATCTAGGTGTTGCAGTGGCCTAGTCAGTCTCCTGACCTTAACCCAATTGAAAACTTGTGGAAGGAGCTCAAGATTAAAGTCCACATGAGACACCCAAAGAACCTAGATAACTTGGAGAAGATCTGCATGGAGGAGTGGGCCAAGATAACTCCAGAGACCTGTGCCGGCCTGATCAGGTCTTATAAAAGACGATTATTAGCTGTAATTGCAAACAAGGGTTATTCCACAAAATATTAAACCTAGGGGTTGAATAATAATTGACCCACACTTTTATGTTTAAAATTTATTAAAATTTAACTGAGCAACATAACTTTTTGGTTTGTAAGATTTATGCATCTGTTAATAAATCCTGCTCTTGTTTGAAGTTTGAAGGCTCTAACTTATTTGCATCTTATCAAACCTGCTAAATCTGCAGGGTGTTGAATACTATTTGTAGGCACTGTATATATTTCCCTGATGATATACATGGTCAATCTGCCCCTGCTACTGTTGTAAACCCTCATGTAGATACCTATTATGCTTTACATTTCAGATACTAGTGCATTGTTTGGGGTATAGGAGCAGTGCCTACAATAGTTTACATTTTCATCTTCTGATTTATGGCTAAAAGTAGAAATCTCAGGAAAAGATGATAGACAAATATTATGTGAGACAATGACTTTGAACGGCCATAATATTGTATTTGTCATGTTCCATTCTATTTTTATCATATAGAAAATAAAGTAGGTCTGTCACCAAAGCACAGAATATCAACCCATACAGTCTCAGAGGTCACTTGTCTGCAGCAGGTCATATGTTATACAGAAAATCCCACTGCAAATGTTATACTGTAAATGGGCAAAAAATATGAATATATTTCTCTTTTGTTAGGGACTTGTATGTACTGGTTAAGCGTTCCAGTGATTTACATATCTCCCTCAATAGAAACAGAGACTTGCTTGTCTTTTTTAAAGAAAATACACAAAACTATATTTGTTTGGTACTGGAATACAATATTGCACCAAACATCCAGGACTGTGCAGTAATTTTTTTTGCTTTTTATCACGCTTAAGAACAGAGGCCTAACTTTCTTACGACATTGAACAGGATGAAGCACTGAAAATGTCACTCTCATTAGAATTGAGAGATATTCCAACTTTAAATGTTATGGTAGGGTACTATGATATGCCATAATATTAGGATCGGTGGGACTCTCCCTGATCACAGACAGATGTTTGACTTGTTCTCTGCACAGTGGCACCCGAGCAACCGCATGTGCAAACAGATACATTCAAAATCCTGCAATTTAGACGTGGACATTAAAGGGAAATGCCTTTTAATAGGTTAAAGGTGTTTTCCAGCACCTGAAATATAAATGCTGCCCTTAAGTACCCTGTTACCTGGCTCTATAGACTGCATGCCGCTTCCTCGTGTTTCCGAGATACCTGTACAGCTCAGTCACTGACTGAGGCAGTCCTTGATCCAGCCAGTGATAGGGTGAGTGCGGATCTCCTGTGTGTGTCAGAAGATAACAGGATATAGTTATCATGCAACTGGTACCTGGGCAGTCTTTGGTCTGGAGCAGATGAGGTTGTGGATCATAATGAATGTGGTGGTGGTCATTCAATACACTACCCTCCATTCACACAGGGGGACTTGAGGACTCCCATTCTCATGATTAATGTATGTATCATCAGTTGGTCCCATTGATCATACATTTATTATCTGTCCGTAAGGTAATAAATATTTGTTATGGAAAGGCTCCCTTAAAGGGGTTGTCCCATCACAAGGATCCTATCTATACTGCTTGTTAATGTGGATGTAAGACTTTTCCTAAAAACATTGCTTCAGCAAAACTGCTTTGTTTGTCCACTATCTTACTTTATTCATTTTTTTTTTTTTTTTTTTTTTTTTTTTTTATACATCCCTTGACTTATGTGGTCATAAGTCAAGTGCTGTATCTGCCTGCTCTGAGGGAGGAGGGGCTAAGTGCACGGGAGCTAGCCTGGAGGGGGGTAGTTTACACTTTGGGGGGGGGGGGGGAGGGGCCACCAATACAGACCCATCATCCGCTGTAATAGAGAGGCGGATGCTGGGGAGTGTAGACGCCGGCAAAGGTGAAGCCAGCAGTGGCAGGAGTGATGCTGCTATTCCGAAGGGGGGGGGGGGGGGGGGGGGGTGGAGGAGCGGAATAGCAGCATCGCTCCTGCCACTGCTGGCTTCACCTTTGCCGGTGTCTACACTCCCCAGCATCCGCCTCTCTATTACAGCGGATGCTGGGTCTGTATTACATTGTGAAGGACTAGTGCATCGGCAGCGCACACGCAGGGCCAGCGGCATAGGAGCGACGACTTCTCGCCACTGGCTTTGCATATGTAACCCCGCCCACCAATGACGCAACAAAGCCAGAAGAAGAGTTTACTGCAGCGAAGACTGGTGAGTATGCGACATGGGACAACCCCTTTAAGATTGTTTACCTACTGACAAAACTGGTACATTATCCTAAAATAGTGCTACTAAATATGCTATAGGAGCTTTTTAATTCTCTACCTATGAGTATATGGTGCTATATCTTAGGACTTGTGTGTATATATATAAAACCACATCGAATGACTTTTTGCGAGTACAGTTAAAGCAGTTTCATTTCCTAAGCTTCATGCAGTGCTTCACTCTTGTATGCACATAAATAAAAAATACAAATTCAAAATAAAAAGGGATTATAATAAAGAACAGCAGGAAGTCAGACAGATGACATACTTGCTGTATCTCCAGGTATTTCACAAAGGGGTGTTGTTCATTATTCATCTTTTGAAGGACCCCTAATCCAGCCCCCTTTTGGGAATCTCTCATCTGTCACCTTGGCTGACTAATGACATGTGCCCAATCAAGAGAGGTAGGACCTATTTGGGGAATGTGCCATACTTCTGAGTGGGTAAGGCTCGGTTTACATCTGCGCCCCTTCTCCGTACGGGCATTCCGTTCGCACCTCCGCATTTTCTGGTGGAAACCAAATGGAAACCACGCAGACCCAATTTTAGTCTATGTGGTCCGAGGGTTTCCTAAGGTAACCGCTTTTTTATGCATATTAGGTTTCCGTTCGGGAGGGAGGGGGGTCCTCAAGCGGACTCCGTGAACGGAAACCCTTGCGCAGATATGAACCAAGCCCTACTCCTATAGGGATAATATTCCTGGCATCTTATGCTGAATGCTTTTCCAAGTCCAGGCATGTCAAACATGAAGGTTAAATCATAATCCCTTCTGCAGATACATGATTTGGCGGTGGTTAAGTACATTACAGGTCCACATTCCCAATGTTATGATTCGGTCTGGGTTTCTCAAGCATATTTCTGTATGCAGGTAGTTATAAAACATGAAACCTTCATACCTTTGATGTTATGTTTTTCTTTTGTTCAATATAGATTTCCCAGGTATCAATCAGGCTTAATGATAGGCCCAGATTTACTATTGGGGTCCAGACTAGACACTGGCATAAATGTGGTATATCTAGTTTGGGCTAAAATGTTTCTTATTTGATAGTTATGTGGATGTCGCAGTTGTGCACTATGATGTGTCAACATCAAAATACTGAAATCCTACAATTCTGTCTCAAAGTAAGCCAAATAAAAGGTGGTATAAATGTAGACTAGACAGTCTAAAAATACACTACTTTTTCTCATCTGGCTTTAGTCACTGTGATAAATCTGGCACATTTTCACACTGCTTAAGTTTGAACGGTCTAACTAGAAATAAATCTGGGACATGAAACTCCTTTGCATTGACCTGGATTCTCTACAATATAATTAATAACATGGACCTAACTAATGACCTGGATCCTGGCTAGTGCATTGTGAATGACATTAACACACAACAGACAGACTCAGACCTACAACAATGCCATTTTATTATTATTATTATTATTATTCATTATCCTTGCATTGCCCCACCTGATCGCTTATCACTCTGGACTTCATGTATATTATACCCGCATATACTCGAGTATAAACCCAGTTTTTCAGCACAGTTTTGTGCTGAAAAAGCCCCCCCCGGCTTATACTCTTCAAGCAAAAAATATGTATTCGTTTTATTTATTTGGGGGGGGGGGGTCTATGACCAAGAGCAATAGTAATGTATAGAATCACCCATAATATAGTGGGGGAAAAAAAAAGCTTTAGAGGAATATAATAAAAAAAATTAAATAAATAAAAGTTCTAAATCCCTCCTTTCCCTAGAATACATATAAAAGTAGAAAATGACTGTGAAACACAAACACATTAGGTATCCCTGTGTCTGAAAGTGCCCGGTCTACTGAATATAGGGGATCTGCAGTGCTCCTGTTCCGTTGGGAAGGGGTTAATAGGAGCACTGCAGATACCCTATATTCAGCCAGGCTGAATTCCAAGTGTGTGTGTGTGTGTGTGTGGGGGAAACAGTTCTCAAGCTCAGGGAAGGGGCAGACAGACAACCAAAACACCCCCTCCCCTTCCCCAGCACCCAGCAACTACTGCACCCAAAAACTCCAACCATTATAATTTTTGAAATTTTCCAGTAGCTGCTGCATTTCCCCCCTAGGCTTATACTCAAGTCAATAAGTTTTCCCAGTTTTTTGTGGTAAAATTGGGGGCCTCGGCTTATATTCGGGTCGGCTTATATTCGGGTCGGCTTATACTCAAGTATATACGGTAATTCAGCCTTTTGCCTGCTTCTGATCAGACTCTATTTTGGTTTTTAGAATTTACTCCTTCTTTCTCTTCCTCCATATTATGCTGTCATACCCATGATGATTCAGCTCAGCATGAATAATGCTAGTATTGTTTTTGCCTGCCATCGCAAATATTCTTCTCCCTGCGTTTTCCTAAATATGCTTAAAGGGGCTCTACCATTGGGAAAAGTCATTTTTTTAACTAAACACATCCTTGCATAGCCTTTAGAAAGGCTATTCCACACCTACCTTTAGTATGTAAATTGCATAAGTGTTTTTTGAATAAATCTGTTTATATATGCTAATTAGCCTCCAGCCAGCACAGGAAGTTCCCAACAGCACTCGTCCCTGCTATTATCTCTTATGTGTGTGTGCAAACAGGAAGCAGGAAGTCGTCGTTGTCGTCATCATCATCAGCAGCAGCAGCCTGTGCTGTATACACCCATAGGAAACAATAGCAAAGAGGGTTCACGATGCATTGAGCACCAGTATAATTCCCATATGAATAAAAATGGACTTATTCAAAAACCACTCAGGCGATTTACATACTAAAGGTAGGTGTGGCATAGCCTTTCTAAAGGCTATACAAGGATGTGATTAGTTAAAAATGACTTTTCCCAATGATAGAGCCCCTTTAAAGACAATAGTTGCAGTCAGGGAGACTGAATTGTCAACATCTTCATTATAACTTTTTAGCAGCAGCCTGCCTAAAAATAATTGATAAGTTATTGATGTTTATAGCAATCCTTGGAGTTGTTCTGGTGCCAAAGATGGAGACCCCCTGGAGAAAACAGAAAGCCATGCAATTCAAAAAGGTTCACCATAACATCCCGTGACCCAATGAAAAAAGAGAAATTTTGTTTTTCCAGGTAGAAAGGAATAACTTTCTGCTACATTGAATTATCTGCTTCACCTTTGCACTTAAAGGGATTCTACCATTAAAAAAACTTTTTTTTGTAGGTAACACGTCGGAATAGCCTTTAGAAAGGCTATTCGTCTCCTACCTTTGGAAGTGATCTCCACCGCGCCGTTCGTTGGAAATACCGGTTTGTACCGGTATGCTAATTAGTTCTCTCGCAGCAATGGGGGCGTCCTGCACAGGCGTCCGACATCCAGCCGAAGAAGGAAGGGAGGATGCAGAAGAAGACAGAGGCGGCGCTGGAGTCGGTTTTCGAGCAGCAATGGGAACGCCCCCATCGCATCTCCTGCGCTGGGGGACGCCCCCATTGCTGCGAGAGAACTAATTAGCATACCGGTACAAACCGATATTTTGAACGAACGGCGCGGCGGAGATCACTTCCAAAGGTAGGAGACGAATAGCCTTTCTAAAGGCTATTCTGACGTGTTACCTAGAAAAAAAAGTTTTTAATGGTAGAATCCCTTTAAAATATAATCCACAATGAAAGCTATTATAACTAGTTTCAGAGCGAGCACCTTTATTTACTATACAAGTCTGAGCAGGCTACTGCTATCCTTGTAAAGACATTCTCAATCATCCTTGCAAGGTTAGGTCGCTATACGATATCATACATCTGTAACATGGGGATGCCAACTGTTACTACAGCCGTGTTATACATAATTGTGTTATTATGTATTGACAGTGTTGTATATTGCTTATTGTTTCACCATCAGTGCCTGTGTCAGTGCCTGTTTACTTGTACTGGGATCACAATATATGACCATTTACTATCCTATACCTCCATTCCATTGGGTATTGTTGTTTGTTTCCCTCTTACTTATTGTGTCTAATTTGTGTGTTTATTTCTTTTTGTCTTATTTTTTTATGACTTTAATAAAATTATGGTTTTATTACTTTAGCTGGGTGTTTTTTTGTTTTTGATTTTTGATAATACAGATATAGTGAAAACTAAGCAAAGTGTGATTCTTCATCAACTTCAAAATTTGTCAAAAAAGTCCTTGATGACCAATTACCTTAAAAATTGAAGCAGAGGTTTGGGATACAGTGCACATATATCTTGCCAAACGCCATCCAGTTTTTAAAAAAACTGACAAAATAGCTGAGACACTGCTGCTGGCAAGAGCAATTTAATATAGTATATGAACATAAATTCATAACAGTTGTGAAATCATGTTATTTACCATTATAAAAAGTAGCCTATGTTTTAATCGAGGTTACAAACTATCTATGTGCCAAATGTCATCCAAATCGGTTTAGCCATTTTTGCATGAAAGAGCAACAAACTCACAAACATCCAAACTTTTACACTTATAATATTAGTAGGAGAAACGTGTTGGAACATCCTTTAAAGATAGCAGACAGATTTTAATTTGGTAGTAGCAGGTGTCTGCTAGTACTGTAACTGACCTATTCCTACATTCTAAAGTTTTATGATATGCATCAGCTATCTTTAGGGCAGATGATCAGTATCAGGCCAGTGGGGTCTAACACCTGACACTCCCACCGATCAGCTTATTGCAGTGACTGTTTTGCTTGCAAGTGCTGTGGCCTCTTCCCTGCTACCCTGTGTATTTAGTGGCTGTGTTTATTGCCAGTCAGCTCTATTCATGTCAATGAGACTGACCTGAGAAGGGGTGAAACTCGTCCAAGCACTTTGAACAGCTAATGGCAATGGGTATTGCTCTTTACCAATTTAATATTGATGGTCTGTCTCAGGGCTCTTTCACGCTGACCATTTTGTTCTCCATGTGCTATCCATGAAAAAAAAATCAGACAGCACACAGACCAAATATGGTCAATGGTGCCATTCCCAAATCTGCTATTTTTCACAGACCGAGAAGCACTGAGGAAAAAAAATTTGTGGTATGCATTATTTTTATTTTTTTTCTTTTTGCTACTACTATTCTTGACTATTCAAGTCTATGGTTCCATAAGCTGTATCTACTGAAAAATAAAAAAGACAGGATTTTTTTTTTTTGTATCCAGGGGAAAAAAAAAAGGGTGGCATATCGATTTGGGTGGTACACAGAAATACACTAGGATGTACAATGTCTGTGGTTTTCTAAGCCACAAAATGGATAGCTAGTGTGAAAGTAGTCTTAAAGGGGTCGTCCGGCCTAAAGTTTTATTTATTTGGTGGGGAGAGCTGAAAAAAAAAACCTCTCTGTGCTCCTGCACCTCCCCCATGTGGTCCAATCGTGTAGCTCCATTGTTGTCTTCGGAAGTACCAGCCCCATGGGACAGCTGAGGCCAGTTGGTGGGCTCAAGAAGGGAACCTGGGACATCATTACCTGTGACATCCCTGGTTCCCTTCCTGAGGTCATTGATTACTGAGGTCATTGATTAGCCTCAGTAGTCACGTGACTGGTAAGGCCAATCAGTGGCCTTAGCGGAAAGGATCCAGAACATCACAGCCGTTGATAAATTCATCAACAAGAAGGCAGCCAAGCGGACTAGAAGAGAGAACACCTTCAAAACTGAAGCCTCACTTGAGGAAATGCAGCTTTTTTTTGTTGCAGAGTTTGCTGCGGTTTTTTGGAGCCAAGGAGTGGATTGAGCAGAAGGTAGAAGTATAAGAACTTCCTATTTATCTCCCATTTCTTTTGTAGACAATCTGTGCTTTGGCTCAATAAAATGCAACAAAATCTGCAACAAAAAAGCTGCATTTCCTCAATGTGGGAGCTCAGACTAAACAAAGATATAATAGGTGGAGATTGGGTCCACTATAGCTAAATTGTATTTCAAGCCATGATATAATCACTTCATAATGCCTTTTATTTTTTGGAACATAATTTAGGGCTTGCTTGCACACACAAAAATTGAATATAGTCTTTAAAAATACTAAGCAAAAAAAAAATGTTCTTGGAATCTACAAGTGGTTTATTTTTTTATTCAGGTTTAACAGTCTTCATTTGCATCTGACTTTAATAATAGTTTGCGATCAAAAGGCACTTTCCTATGTTCCACATTATATAGTAACCTTATATATTTCTGCCCCATCTTGTAGGGTATGCAGCGGGCTACTAATGTTACGTATCAAGCTCACCATGTCAGCAGGAACAAGAGAGGACAAGTCCTTGGAACAAGAAGTGGTTTCCGAGGCTGCACAGTGTGGCTTACAGGTACTTAATCGATTCGTTGGATTATTATAAACCGTAGCTGCAGCGATGACATGACTATGCTGTATAACATTTAACAAATTCTATATAAAAATAGAAAATGACAAGCTTAGCAATGTGCAACATAGCATGTATTTGATAAAGCATATTACATTATTGTACAGCAGCTGAGCTGCATCAAAGTTGCTTGGTTGCTATATAGTGGTTTCTGGCTCCGTGCACTGTATAGTACAGGGAACAGACGCAGCCCCAATCAGATGATCTAAGAGGGAAAGGCTTTCTGCTCTTGCCCATCAATGAAGAATGTATGTCCTTCTATAACAATATTTTATTAAAAAAAAAAAAAAAATCTCATACCACCCATTAACCTTTTTATTTTTTATATTCTATGTTTTTAGGACTTTCTGGTGCTGGAAAAACCACAGTCAGCATGGCACTGGAGGAGTATTTGGTGTGTCATGGCATTCCTTGCTATACCTTAGATGGGGACAACATTCGTCACGGGCTGAGCAAAAACCTTGGTTTCACCCAGGAAGACAGAGAAGAAAATATCCGCCGCATTGCTGAAGTTGCCAAGCTGTTTGCCGATGCTGGTTTGGTCTGCATTGCTAGTTTCATATCTCCATATGCCAAGGTAAATGTTTCTCAGATTTAAAGAGGTAATCCGGTTTCTAACATTAATGGCCTTTGTTTAGAGTAGGGTGGGTACTGTAGTTCTGTCCCATTGAAATCTATGGGCCAGCTCTGCAGTACCCAAGCTCGCCACTTCAGTTTGTACAAGGAGGTGGCAGAGCACCTTGTGTGATGCAAACAATATCTCAATGCGCTGTCTCTGTACTGGTGATCTACTCGGTTAGGGATAGGCAGTCAATGTTAGGAATTGGATAACTTATTTAGAGGATCTATCACCAAGAAGAAATTGCTAAATAACATATATCACTGCTATATATTAGTATTGCGGCTGGTCTCTATGACCAGCCGCCGTAATACTAATATACAGAATGGCCCATAGACGGCAATACAGTTGTATTGCCGTCTATGGGACTTGCGATCAAGTGACCGCAGGTTCAAGCCCCCGGGGGGGAATAAAATAGTAAAAAAAAAAAAAAAAAAAAAAAAGCTTTAAAAATATGAAATAAATAAAAGTTCTAAATCACCTCCTGTTTTTTTTTCAATACAAGGTGATCTAAGCAATAGATATCCCCCAAAATGGTATAACTAAAAAGTACAGCTGGCCCCGCAAAAAAAACGCTCTATGCATCCCCGTACAGCTGCAGGGTCACCTGTCAATGTGGCCTTGCAGCTGTTGCAAAACTACAACTCCCATATATTAAATATTTTACCAGTTTTTGCTTCAAAATTTTTTTTCCCTATTTTCCTCCTCTAAAACCTAGGTGCGTCTTATAGTCCGAAAAATACGGTACATTGTGAGCTCTATGTGGGGCTCACAATCTACATAAAAAAAATTATATATATTCACACGCGGAATTTGGTTTCCGCCTTTTGAACATACCCTAATGCCATTACTGTCCTGTACTCTCTGCTCTTCACTTTAGTTAATAGCTGATGATTCTGTACAAAGAACCACGTTAACTCTTTGTGTGCATAAAATAGTTTTTTTTAAATATGGATTGAAACAAAGCAGACCAGTGAGACTATTAAAATCGCTTACTGTGTTCTACTGATTTTCTGGGCACACATAATCACTGCAGTTTTTTAATATTCACCATCACCTGGTTTAACAAATGTTCATTTTTTTCATATGAATTTAGCATTAAACACATTACAAGCTCTCTCCATGTTTGATATCTTTAAACAACAAAGCAAAGGAGGATTAAGTTTTTTTTCTGTAACTTTTTAAAGACTGTCTGGCATTTATAAAGCCTAAAGTACCTTATTAACTCTCTCACTTGTTTTGGCATTATTCAGGATCGTAACAATGCTCGGCAAATTCACGAGGCCGCTAGTCTGCCCTTTTATGAAGTGTTTGTGGATGCTCCTTTGTACGTTTGTGAACAGCGAGATGTCAAAGGCCTATATAAAATGGCAAGAGCCGGGGAAATCAAAGGTAAAGCTTCATCTGGAAATCCTTCCACTCCAGATTTCCCTGCAAGGATGTCGTAGTATAAATGCCTATATTAGGAACCCTAGAAATGGGTATTGTGTTTAAATAAAAGTTCAGGTAGTGATTCTTATAATAAGTTTTCTTCCTTACCAGAGATTTCTTCTGTAAACCAAGATAAAATAACCTACATATCTCTCAACTTAGACACTTCCAAATTTCTGCATGACTTGCTTATGGGCATGGACTTGGATTAATACATTACCTGTTGTGCAGATTGTGTTAACATGGAAAATGTTTGTCCAAAAGAGTATTGGTAATAATATTATAATAACCATGTACTGCCATACACATTCATTCCCTGTGGATACTTGTTACATAGTATGTTTATTTTCCATTTCCCTCACCAGCTTATCTGCTCTCTCTTCTTCTTACTTCCTGAATTCTTCAAAAAGCTGTCGGGTGGCTTTTACTGTTTGATAGACCGGACTCTATGAATAAAAATATTATTATTATTATTTATTATTATTATGAATATATATATATATACACAGATCAAATAATATAAAAATATATTACTTTACACAGGTTTAGAGAATAAAAAAAATTACATTCTGCCCTGTAGGAACAATGGGCTTGCACTAAACTCAACAGGCAAACAGTGAACCTGGTTGCAGGAGAACTTCTCTGAGAGCAAACCTGTTCCTTCCCCCTCTACTCCACAGGATATGGAATGTTGATGCTTGATGCTAGAGACCTAGGCAACCAACAGTGAACAATGCATGCAAATGAAGCATAGCATACAAATGAAGCAGCATGGCTAAAGCAATGTATTTAGGGAAAAAAATAATTTACATAAGCTAGCAGTTAGGATACATGAAAGCTGGTTCTGATCTGAAGTGGCGAAGAAAATCTGGTGCTCATGCTAAGCAAATCCTTTTGCTTGTGGGTACACCGTTGGCTGACATACATTGAAAGTTCTGAGGGTCTTTTAGCTTCTGACTAGCTTTCACTTCTCAGATTCTATATCCGTGGCTAACTGTCTATTCAGCACAGACTACCCTCTGCTGTAGAAGAGATCTTTCTCATTGACTCTGATCCAATGTCTTCTGAGTCTACTGTTCCTCAATGTTCCTGTTTCCACGATCTCCTTCCCCAGGGGCCTGTGAACCAAAGCACTCGCTAAATCTGTAACTTCCAGAGCACAGGCTCTCGGCTGTGGCGCACGTCGTACCCCTTGTGATACATGTACTAAAGGTTGAGAACCGATGGTTTAGATCACACACTGTAAACACCTCTCATGTTGAGGAAAGGATGCTTCAGTCATCTTTCTCTACATTCACTTTTAGGTTTTACTGGAATTGATGCTGAGTATGAGAAGCCTGAAGCACCGGAGCTGGTCTTAAAAACAGATTCTTGCGATGTAAATGACTGCATCCAACAAGTTGTTGAGCTATTACAAGAAATGGTAAATAAGCGGCTTGGTAATATAATATTTATCATGTAATGTCTGCTTCCAGGGAATTTCTTACCCTTTTATTTTATTGTATTTTTTTCACATACATTTGTTTTATTAACGTAATAGTCAAATTGCAAAATTCTCCAGAATATGTAACTTTTACAGATTTTGAATGTGTGGCTCAAGTAAATATTGATGACACTTAAAAGGGTTGTCCCATCTCAAGGATCATATCTATACTGGTAGTTTATGGAAATTGAAGACTTTTCCTAAATATATTGCTTTAGAAATTCTGCTTTCTTTGCCTGCAATGCGACCTTATTCCTCACATTGTTTACACAGCGTTGCTATAACCACGGACCTGGGAGATAGGACAACTGACGTCACTTATTCCGTGCCAGGGCAATCCATTCAGATAACTGCAGTTTGCTGATAAAGCAAAGTCTGTTATCTCTCTATGTAAAAACATAGATAACATGGAGTCCGTTCTGTTCAAGAATCTGCAGATTATCTAATCGTGTGAATTGTGTGTACCGTTTAGCAGGGGGGGAGGTAGGAGAAATACAGGAAGTGAAAAGCAGACCGTGCAGGCAAAGCTGAAACAAGGAGATGGGAAAGCCCAGGATGAACAATACTTTCTAATTAGGGTGAGGGGACGTGCAAAAAAAACCCCCAGACTCGCCTGTCCTCCCAAGCAAGCGGCCTCAGGAAGGTGGCTGGTGACATCCCAGATTCCCTTCTTGAAGCCACTGATTGGCCTCAGCTGTCATGTGCAGTGGGTACTTCTGCTGGAAGGCAACAACGGAGATGCAGTTCAAGACAGAGCGGAGAGGCGCCAGAGCATCAGGGACAGGTTAGTATGTTTTTTTTTTTTTTTTTCATCTTCTCCGGTCTAATTATTAAATAGAAAAGCCTGGACAATGCCTTTAAATAGGACCATTCATGTTCTCTAACATTGTGGGTGTTATACACTCAATGCCAAAAGTCATGGGAAGGCATGTCCCAGTGCCGATTGGGTTGGATATGACGCTCAAACAGTGTGACACGATGCGGCCATATTGCGCTAGTGTCGCCAGGATATCTGAGCAGTCTGATGCAGACAGGTGTCTTGTGAACATGGCAGCACGTCGCGAGTTAAGTGACTTAACCTGGGATGATAATCGGTTCATGGGGCATAGCATTTTGGAGATTACCCAGGAATTTGGGTTTCCAAGTTCAACAGTGTCTCGGGTGAACCTGCAATATCGCAGAGACAACGTTGGCAGCTGTGTAAACCGACGCACTAGTCGACCACGAGTGTTCAATGAACGGACTTCACGTCACCTCCGCATAGTCGTACAGGGCTCTCGACGGTCTACTGTGGGTCAAATCGCCGCTGATTTGAATGTGGGGTGCCAGGATCCCATTTCTACCAGTACTGTATGCCGAAAACTACATTGCATAGGCTTCAACAGTCGATGCCCGACCCGAAGACTGGCATGGGCCTGCGACCATCGTCATTGGACCATGGAACAGTGGCGGCATGTGGTATGGTCTGATGAATCGCGGGTTCCAGTTGTACAGAGCCGATGGGTGTGTGATAGTGTGGCGTATGCCTCATGAAGCCATGGATCCTGCATGCCAACAGGAACGTGTCCAGGAGGGAGGTGGTTCCGTCATGGTCTGTGCCATGTTTACATGGTCGCAATTGGGCCCCGTTGTCCAGGTCCAGGGACCGGTGATCGATACGTGCAACTTATGGCAGACCACCCCATTCTGGAGTTGGAGTTCTCTGATGGTGATGCTGTGTACCAACAGGACAACGCTACATGTCATTGCTCGTTGGTGGCATGGGACTGGCTTAATGAACACACCAGTGTGTCAGCATGTTGCCTGGAGCTGTTAAGATAATATGCAAATACATGTACACAATCCACTGAGGGTTATTGTGTGTTTACACAGAGAGATAACAGATCTGGCTTTATCAGAAGTTGACATAAGCTGCTGCAACAGCAGTGTAATATAGTATGTGAACATAAATTCATAACAGTCGTGAAGCCGTGTCATTTTCCTGGGATAAAAGTAGCCTATGTTTTAATCGAGGTTACAAACGTATCTACCGTATTTTTCGGACTATAAGACGCACCTAGGTTTTAGAGGAGGAAAATAGGGAAAAAAAATTTTTGAAGCAAAAACTGGTAAAATATTTAATATATGGGAGTTGTAGTTTTGCAACAGCTGCAAGGCCACATTGACAGGTGACCCTGCAGCTGTACGGGGATGCATAGAGTTTTTTTTTGCGGGTCCAGAAGTACTTTTTAGTTATATCATTTTGGGGAATATCTATTGCTTAGATCACCTTTTATTGAAAAAAAAACCCGGTGGTTTATGATATATGATTTTCTACTTTTATATATATATTCTAGGGACAGGAGGTGATTTATTTATTTCATATTTTTATTATATATTTTTAAAGCTTTTTTTTTTTTTTTTTACTATTTTATTCCCCCCCGGGGGCTTGAACCTGCGGTCACTTGGTCGCAAGTCCCATAGACGGCAATACAACTGTATTGCCGTCTATGGGACATTCTGTCTATTAGTATTACGGCTGGTCATAGACCCAGCCGCAATACTAATATATAGCAGTGACAGGCCTGGGAGCCTCATTAGGCTCCCGGCTGTCACCCGAACAGGTCGGCTCCTGCGATATCGCCGCGCAGGAGCCGGCCTGCAACTTTACAGGTACGGGGCCGGTGGGGACCGGCCCCGGGGGAGAAGGGGCCGCTGATACTGACCCGGCATCCGCTGTACTAGAGAGGCGGATGCCGGGGAGGGATAGACGCCGGGGCCTGAGACATCGCTGCCCTGCCCTGCATGAAGCCAGCGGCGGGGGGACGGAGGAGCGGAATAGCATCACTCCTCCCGCTGCTGGCTTCATGCCGTGCAGGGCAGCGATGTCTCAGGCCCCGGCACCTGTAATGGCGTCTATCACTTGCCGGCTTCCGCCTCTCTAGTACAGCGGATGCCAGGCGCCACATTCGGAGTATAAGACGCACCCTTCTTTTCCCCCCAAATTTGGGGGAAAAAAAGTGCGTCTTATAGTCCGAAAAATACGGTATGTCTTATCTATTATTTGTTTCAAATCTGTTCAGCCGTTTTTGTGTAATTGAGAAACAAACATCCGAACTTTCACATTTAAAATATTAGTAGGATTTTTTGATTTTTTTTTACAAGTAGACAAAACATCTCAGAAAACCCCTTTTAATTGAAAATATTAATCCCCTTCCTAAATGTGACAGGTTATAGTGCACATTTACTCCCTGACAGGTCAACAGGGTGATGGCATAAAATAAAATCATATATAGGGAGAGGTAACAGTCTGTAACTTTTTCTTCCTGGCATCACTTATAACTGTAGTATTATTGCAGATTATTTTCATTGGACCATGGAACAGTGGCGGCATGTGGCATGGTCTGATGAATCACAGCTCCAGTTGTACAGAGCCGATGGGCGTTTTCACACCCTCCCCCCCCCAAAGAAAAGCCCAAAAAAACAAAATGTAAAATAACTCTATTAGATAACATTTAATGCATTCTTCTGTAGCACAGTGACTTATGGGAGGGTGTGTACTATGGAACGGCAGGAACTTGAGTGTGCCTTGGTGCCCTTGGGACTGCTGACACTAATAAATATATATAATATGTGTACTATTTATCCAAAGAATAACCTTGCAATACTGTACTGTCTCCTATTTAAGTTGGCCATACACATTGGATATATATTGTCAAAACCTTCCATCTAAAGGACTCCCGACCATTCACTGACTGCACATGTTGGAGTAGGTAAGAGCTGGTTGCTGGATTTCCCAGTCCTTTGGTTCTTGGGAAGATAAGCTTCCTCTGAAGAATCTGACAGTGGTTTTCTCTCCTCTCACAATTTAGTGTACATGTGCTGCTTGGCTGAGCATGCATGTGTGTATGGGGAAAGGCTGCATTCACACAGAGTTTTTTGGTCAGGAAACTGACTCAAATTCCTCCTCTAAAAAACGCCTCACCATACAGTCCTATGGTGAGGTGTTTTTAGGAGGAGGAGTTTGAGTCAATTTCCTGACCAAAAAACTCAGTGTAAACGCAGCCTAAGACTTTAGGTAGCTGTCAGCCGAAGTAAAATTTCCAGCTTTACTATAAGATGAAGTCTTACTCTGATAGTGGTCCAGGGTAGGCATTTCTACTTTGCGTTAAATCTTACCACATTTTGTAGTCAATACGAAGACTTGGCAAACCTTAGTTCCTAAGCTTTAATGTTGATATGTAGACCCATAAAGATTCCTCTGCAGCAAATAATTGATGAACCATAAAAGTGTCAGCTGAATCCTCTTGCACCTCATCACCAGATGGCTAATAAAGGCCGTACGAATCGGATTCAGTCCTGTCTAGCCCACTTTCAGATTCATATGTAAAGCAACTGCTGTTCTTTCCTGACCCAAAACGATTTATTTTAAAATTATAAAATGTTGACAAAACTTGGCTTGCAAAGAACTTTTGAATTTTTCAGTGCACCTAAAACACATAGTAAGGCTGGGAGGTATTTCACAGATGTTTCCGAGCAGAGTATTTTATAGAAGATCTTGCATTGAAATGTGAACACTAAGAGTGCATTCACACTACTGATACGCTGCCTGATTCTGAACGTTAAAACACATTCAGAATCAGCACGTATAAAGCAGTTCCCATTCATTTCAATGGGAGCTGGCATACGAGCACTCCCCATTGAAATGAATGGGCTGCTTTTTTTCACTACGAGCGCTCCCATTGAAGTGAATGGGAAGTGCTCGTGTGTACGGCTAGCTCTGCTCATTCTGAGCCGTACACGCGAGCACTTCCCATTCACTTCAATGGGAGCGCTCGTAGTGAAAAAAAGCAGCCCATTCATTTCAATGGAGAGTGCTCGTATGCCGGCTCCCATTGAAATGAATGGGAACTGCTTTATACGCGCTGATTCTGAACGTGTGTTAACGTTCAGAATCAGGCAGCGTATCAGTAGTGTGAATGCACCCTAAAGGGGCGTTCACAGTACCGTTGGCGTCCGCTCAGCAGTGTCCGTACAAGATTTTAGTAATGGACACTATCTTGTCCATTCGCAATTTCCATTCATTTCAATGGGATTTTATCTTGTGTCCTTTAGTGTCTGTTTACAACAATGTCTTTTTTTTTTCAAGCGGACAAAAAACTCCTAAATGCAGGACTTTTCTGTCCGTTTGAAAAAATGGACAGCAAGTATCTGTTATATATATAATTTTTTTTACTTTGAGATCTATGATTGCCCATAGATCTATGATTGCCCATATAACGGACAGTAACTGATAGCCATCCGTTATTCTCCATTTGTGTCCGTTATGTGTCAGTTTTTTTTTTTTTTAAATGTAAACCTTCTGAGTGGACTCCAACAGCAGTGTGAACCCTACCTTATATCACAGCTCTCTCTTATAGTAATATATATATAATGTGCATGTGGGTATATATACAGTATTTATCTATATTTTTTATTCTGAGGGCAAATTGTAAATTTCCTTACCCTATATGCAGGATTGCTGGCCCTGAACAAGTTCCACAATTTCATAGAAGTGAAAATCGACACGTAAATGTCAGTGCACATTGTACCACGTGACAATAGCTTAAGCTGTAAAGCAATGCGTTTGGGTTTTTTCTTTGTATTATTTCTGTTGTTGCATTTCTCAGGTTGTCCACTAGGTGTCATGTTCAACCTGTATTAGTTAAATTGGAAATGTACAGTAATAGAAAACGGAGATTTCCATTCACAGGCAATATTCCAATATTTGAATACCTGCTTATAATTATATATATATATATATATATATATATATATATATATATATATATATATATATATATCACACTTAGATCTGTAAAATTCTGTAAAAAAAAATTTAACATATATTTTCAACAATTATTAATCATTGTCTAGAAACTTAAATATGGTTATGTTTATGGAAATAGCCCGTTTAATGGGAAGGCAAATTATTGGACCCATTAAAGGCATTGTCTAGGAATTTAAGGTTTTTGCAAGGAGGCTGGGGAAGCTGAAAACTTAGTAAATAATAATTGTAATTAATGATATATACTTGCCTATCCCTGTTACTCTGATGTCTCCTACTGCTGTCTGGTGCAGCGGCGCCTCGGGGGTTGTCCCGTGGAAGTCCTTGCCGCACTTAAGAAAAGTGAAACTTCAGAATAGCAACAATAAAACATTGACTTCTCAAGGAAGATCTTCCAGACGAGGATCTGATTAGAATGCTAGGCACAGAAAAACAAATGACTTACAAAACAGACCTTTCCCTTGCTGTGACATCACCCATCCTACTTCTGCAGTAGGATGGGTGATGTCACTGAGTTAAAGCCTGTCTCCAGTGGACCAACTACCTTATTTGCATAAAACTACTACAAACTTGCTTATCAATGTGGTAGTCACATATGCTTGAAAAAGGGGGTGGACTCCCTTTCATGATGACCATCAAAATATCATAGTAGGTGACCTCTTATACATGTAATTTTCATCTGTGTTCATTAAGTCCCCATTCAGATGTTGGAAATTGAGGCGGACATCCGCCTTGGATCCCTCTTTGTTTTCTGGCACCCGGACCCTCGCGGTGGATTGCCAATGCAGAGCAGCAATATTCCATTTAAACTTTCTGACGCTGCTTAGGGCCAAATGGCGCGTCTTGATTCTGCAACGGGATTAAGCAATATGCTTATTTTTCAGCATTCTGCTGTGATTCCTGCCTCTCATTGAAAACAATAGGAGTCAGAATCCGGGTGGGATCTGTATTTGTCCAGAAAGTAGTCATACACAAGTGTTAATGGACTTAAGCTTGGTAATTGATACCCTGTCATAACCTCTTCATGGGTATAGCTGAATCCACGGTCCATTTGATGTGCATGGATGTAATTCCCCTCTTCTCAGACCACAGGTGGTATTCTCATGACAGATGAACTACAAGCAGAGATGTCTGTCAGTGGCTTATTTCCGTCTCCCTACTGAGAGCACATGTATTCTTGAAGGAGCTGAGTGTGTCTGGTAGTTCTGGGGTTAAGCTGAAAAGCTCCACCAGTGTTTGACAGGAATCTAAAGTGTATGGTTAACTTAGCCCAAGTAATGAGAGAACCTTGTCTGTCACTTCTGTCATCTGTAAATACGGAAATAAATTTTAAGAGAAGACTACAAAAGTGGTAAATAATGTAATGAAGCCCAGGGTATCAGTTGATGGTTTCTTTGGTACCATCTTGCGATATATTGGTGTAAGTTTTTGATATATTTTTTTGGGTGGAATAGTGTACAAGAGCAGCAAGTTTTAGAGTTTTTTTTAATTTTTACCTCCACTGTCATCTCCTGTGTAGTTTAAATAGTGCAATAATGTAATAGTTTGGGTTGTTGGGGGATGTGGCAATACCATTTATGCTGTGGCTGTTAGTTTTTTTTTTTTTTTTTTTATAACATTTAATCAGTTATCCCAAGGGTTCTTTTTTTACTGGGGACTTGTTAACTAATGTAATACACTGCAGCACATATGTACTGCTGTGTATGCAATGTGAACTTTTATAGGCAACCTTTTAGGCATTGATGTAGTGAAATGGTAGCCAAGGTGACTATTGTGATGCCTCTGCTTGCCCTCACTATTCACTGTCAATTGTTAAACTTTGACAATTGGTGTTATCGCTAACTGCAACTTTTGCAATAAGAGCCCAGCTCTTGCAGTGCTCACATGGGCACAGCATGTACATGTACAGCACTCTGTAGTCCTTACTGTCACAGTTGACGGCTAGTTGTGTGCTATAATTTTCTATGGAAACAATAGTATAGCAACGTGCCATCTCTTAGTGTATTACAAAATTTTGATGTTTGTAGAAAGGAAGTTAATCCCAGGATTTGTTCTAATCTGCCAAATTTGAAATAGGGAAGTTTCCCCCCTCCCCCAACATGGGGTAATTGGTCTCCACCTCATAATGGTTTTTGCCTTCCTCTAGATCATACTATAGGATTGTGAGTTGGAGATGATGGGTTATATTTCAACTATGTAACAGGAAGGCCTCTATAAGCTCCTGCTATGGGCAAATACATGGTAAAAGAAACCTGTTGTTAATGTAAGGTAGAGCACATAGGCTGCAACAGCAGAATAGTGGCATTTATTTTAAAAAAATGGTGCTCCAATTGTAATTTTACTTTTAGAATTACTTTTGTAATTCTCCTGTTCTCTCTAATAATTATTTATCCAAGTTTTCTTTGCACTACCATCTTTCAGGGAGGCTGTAGCATGTGTGCAGTTCTGCCTTAGAGCACAAGTAAACTTTTTAGTGGCTGCTTGTATCCTGCATGAATTGTCGGGATTGGTGGAACCTTTGATCCTGTCTATGTGACCTTTTGTTTGACATGATCAGTAGAAAAATAATCAAAAAGTTCTCCCCTTGAATTGTGAATTTAAAGGCCTTGATACAATCTGCACTGGTACCTAGAAAGGACCGCAAGGCGAAAACCTTAAAATGAACCATTGCAAACCACTTGTAACTGGCACAGATTTCAGGGGTCATTTACACCAGCAAAGCGGTGTAAACAGTGGCGTAACTAGGAATGGCGGGGCCCTGTGGCGAACTTTTGACATGGGGCCCCCCCGACACCGAAGATCTCGACCGAGTCCCTCCTACGCATTCCTGCGCGCTCTATTATGTCCCATAGTGGCCCCTGCACACAGTATTATGTCCCTTAGTGGCCCCTGCACACAGTATTATGTCCCTTAGTGGCCCCTGCACACAGTATTATGTCCCTTAGTGGCCCCTGCACACAGTATTATGTCCCATAGTGGACCCTGCACACAGTATTATACCCCATAGTGGTCCCTGCACACAGTATTATCCCCCATAGTGGCCCCTGCACACAGTATTATGTCCCATAGTGGCCCCTGCACACAGTATTATACCCAATAGTGGCCCCTGCACACAGTATTATGTCCCTTAGTGGCCCCTACAGGACTAAATACTGTCACCGCTGACCGCTATACCAGGACAAATTGTGGATAAAAAAAAATCTGGTCCTGTGCATTACAATTTAGTAACTCCATGTGCCTCATATTAATAACAGTTAACCCCATCATCTCCCTCACATTAACCCCTGTCTGCCTCACCATAAGGGTTACTGATATGTGAGAGACATGGAGGTAATAATAAAGTATCTTCATTATTATTACCCCCATATGTCTCACATATCAGTAACTCTTATGGTGAGGCAAACAGGGGTTAATGTGAGGGAGATGATGGGGTTAACTGCTATTACTATGAGGCACATGGAGTTACTAAAACACAAGTAATCCCCCCAAATGCCTGATAGTAATAAGTAACCCCAGTACGTACCTGTGTAGCTTCAGTTTCATTTTCCTAGAGCAGCTTCTTCCTCTTCTCTTCTGTGCAGGACGGCAGGGATAAGCCCCGCCTCCTCCTCTCATTGGTGGGCAGAGGACAGCAGAGAAAGGGAGGGGGGAGAGAGGGGGAGCGTCCTGCAGCGCTGACAGGAGCCAGACCTGCAGCTCCTGTGTCTCAGCCGTTGCTGCAGCTTCGGGGCCCCCTGTTGGTGGAAAGTATTCCACTAACAGGGGGCCCCGATCATTATACTCGGGGGTCCGAAAAGACCTCCGAGCATAATGATAGCAGCAGTAGCAGCTGTCACCGGGCCCCTAATGTCCCGGGCCCTGTGGCAGCTGCTACCGCTGCTATGGTGGTAGTTACGCCACTGGGTGTAAATGATCATAAATGTGTCAGGGCCAGGGACTTTTGTGATCAATTTGTGACTTTTTCATGCCTTATACACCAGAGAACTGATGTACAAGGTGAAGTATAACTGCCCCACTAAATGCATTGAGCGTAGGTCTGATTATCCGGGCCGATATGTGATGCCTAGCGAGCACTAGTGTCTCCTCACCCAGTCTTTGATAAGAAGGGGGGTGTTATTAGAGGTTCACTAATTTTAAGTTATTTGTATGTATAAAAGATGGCTATAAAGTTGATCCAGAAGAGGCAAGAACAAAGTGTAAAATCATTTCCCTCTCAATACCTGGCAGTAAGTCTAGTTCTAGTCCACTCTGGCCAATGTAATTTCAGTTGTATAGTTATTCATACCATCACTTGTAAGGTATCCGAGCTTTCTTTTTCCAGTTACTTTGTCATTACTACATAGCTTGGCAATGACTTACTACCCTCCTTTTTTCTGGTTTGTAAACTTAATAGATGCTTAGACATCTTACAGATGTTTTGAAGGCTTAGTGGTCACATACTGTACTACTTGATTCTAATTTGCTTATTGAGGTTGTCCAAAAAGTAAAATTATTTAGGAACTTTTCAGAATTCTGTGTGTGTAGGGGGAATAAATAGATCATACTCCATGGTTTTTTCTAAAATTTCTCTGGTCTTAGTCCATCACTGGCTGTTGGGTCATCGATTATCTGAGTCGTCATTTTCGGTGTGTTGAAAGGGACCACTAGAGCATTGGAATGGCTGTGTGGTAGGGTGTTGGTCGATATGACTTTTGTACATTATTCTGGGTCCTTTCTATCTAATTTCAAACATATAATCCCTTTTAAATATAAGATAATACTTGCCCATTAAACCAGGCTGAAAGCAATACTATGGGAAGGAAAGTGCTGAAATAGCCTAATAAGAACATTTAGATAAAAAACTGGTTAAAAGTTAGTAAAATTCGTCAGGCACGAAATCTATAAGCCAACAAGTTCTCTGCTAGCTAGTGACACTTTATAGGGGCCGCACTGAGGAGGTGGACTGGAGGGCTACTAATGGGCTTTGTGGGAGATGTTGTACATCAGCAGCTGTGCTATGGAAGGTGGCCCATCCCCATGCTAAAGGCCATTATTGTACTTTTCAGAGAAGCTCCACAGAACAAGTCTGCACTTTATCAAAGAACAGCAAGCACGCTACAAAGAGCTTGTCCTGCTCAAGAGTGTTTGATGTATGGTGGTGCAGCAGTGTTGTATCTGGAATTTCTAACTCATCCCTTGTACTAATCATTTTCAGTTTCCAATTACAAGCAGCCTATTTGGCCGGATCAGTGGTATACATCATTGGTGCCGGGGCGTGCCTGCTTTTCTTTATGACAACAATTTCCAGCCTTTCATGTCTAATATTTATTGTCCGCTAAAGCGACACTTGTATTTTTCTAACCAGAGTAATACTGTAATCTACTTTCTTAATCACAGTGAATTGCCTTCTGATGGATTTGTTTCCTCAGCTGTCCAATGTGAAAGTATAGGCTTTTTTTTTTACCAGCACTTTTGTTAAAGGGATATCACACATAAAATTCTCCATAAGATTAAGGCTCAGTGCACATTTTTTACCACTTCCACCATCTTGATTAGACATGACAGTGTAGTGAAATGGTCTCATTCATACCCTTGGTCTGGTTGCAGACAGCCGTGTGCTGCTGCCCAGCCATGAATTAAAGACCTGGGGAACATGCGGATGTAATCCGTGTGCAGCCTGTGCACTTGCCGCGCTTCTGCGGCCCCTTTTGTTAATTGAATAGGAGCCACAGGAGCAAGGGCCGCAAAATAGGACATGAATAGGACCTGTTCTATATTTTGCTTCTCGGACTGTCAGCCCGCACACATCACTGTGTAATTCACGGACATGTGCATGGGTCCATAGAAATGAATAGACCGGTGTACTATCCGTGGAATACACGGATAGCACAGTGATCATGGCCACATTCGTCTGCAAGGGGCCTTGGGTTGCTGACCCTCATGACTTTCAGGGTATGCTGTTTTTTTCCCAACCTTATTTCTACTCTTCACATGTTACACATTAAGGTGTTATTCACACATCTGTTTTGTTATGTAACAGTGTTTTCTATTCACATCACATGGGCATATTGTTTTTCTGTCGGTGTTATTCTAGTGGTTGATCCATTTTATTTGAAATATATACCGTATATATGTATACTAGCTTTTACCCGCAACTTCGTCTGCAGTGTTTGGAGAATTGGGTGGAGATAGACGTGTGAAACTGTCAGAGCATTTGAGAAATCTTGCTATAGAAATCTGTGTATTTTTGGATATTTATTTTATTTATTTTTTTAGGTCAGGTGGTAGATGGTAAACTTGAAATGGAAAGTTGCCAGGTCGGGGATGAGTGGCGGTGCGGGCCAGACTGTGTGTGCGCTCTGCGGTCTGATGTGTGCCATGCGGGCCAGACTGTGTGAGGGCTCTGCGCGGGAACTGTGCGTGTGGCGTCATCAGTGAATCAGTGAAGTGCAGTTGGTGTGAGTGGCCAAGCGGTGGCGCGCGGCTGATAAGAGAAGATGGCGGTGGCACGCGGCTGATGAGAGAAGATGGCGGTGGCAGAGCGGGACCTTTGTTTTTGGGGTTATGTGAGTGTGTAAGGTGTGGAAATACATGTAAATGTGATGGAGTGGGGTTAGGGCTACCGTAGAGGCAACAATATGGAGTGTGGAGGTATTTTGGGGCCGGAAATGCAAGGAACTGTGTGTGTGGGGCTAGGAGTCCTACTTTTGGGACTGTCCTGCTAAGGAGCCATGTTGTTTAGCGGCACAAAAAGTAGCCTAGGTTTCAATCGCAAGGAATAACTATATTTCTGGAAAATTTTAGGGAAATCCGTCCAGCCGTTTTAGCGTGATTGAGGAACAAACATCCAAACACACAAACTTTACTAGTAGGAGATATATATATAGCAGTACTTTGTGTTAAGTGGGCGTAAAAAAAAGGGGGGGGCACACGGTGGCTCAGTGGTTAGCACTGCAGCCTTGCAGCGTTGGAGTCCTGGTGTTAGAATTCCACCAAGGGCAAAAAACCTTCTGTAAGGAGTTTGCATGTTCTCCCCGTGGAGGTAGCTTTCCTGTTCTACAATGACTATACACTAAGTGTTGCTACAAAATTACTTTGTATGATGTGGTATTAACATTAACCTTCATAGACCTAGTGCAAACCTTGTAAAATACCCCCTTCCATTGTTCATTCTTCACCAAATTTTATCGTAGGCACTACATTCTGGTAGATGATATTCTCCAGCCTTATACCAAACCGTGAAGTCCGCCTCAAATTCCTCTTCACTTTCCGCAGTGTGAACTTACCCTTAGACTTGGAAAATGTGCATATTGCAGCTTTATTTGTAGCGTCTTTTCTCCAGTTTGCTCATACTTTTCTCTTTGCAGACGTCTGGCTGCCTTTACCTTCCTTTGTGTTGTGCATGCTAAACCTCTCCAGGATGGTGCAGAATCCCCAATGCTAAACTCAGTAGACCCAGAATATTTTTTCAGTCCAGTACATTATGAATTCTCCCTGGAGTCCTCTTCAGGTTCATTGGCCGGGCACTGTAAAAATCTGTGTTCTTCCCATGATCCTAGCCACGGGCTCTGTCCAGAAAATATATTCACCTAAACCCACAGAACACTTGTACTTATTATTTTTTCCTCAAGAAATTGCAAGAAATATTAAACTCCAGAGCCAGAAAAAAAACACTATGAACTTTGATATTACATGTTGTTTTACCTCCCTTTCTTGATAAGTTCAGTGCATCTGTTTAACAGCTGAATATACTAATTCTTTTCTGGTCTTTTTCCTCAAATAGGATATTGTGCCGGTAGACGCATCTTATGAAGTCAAGGAATTGTATGTACCAGAGAACAAACTTCAGCTGGCAAAGACAGATGCTGAAACACTGCCGGCGCTGGAAATTAATAAGGTGAATAGAGAATTCTGTAAATGTATTTTAGATGAAGTAAAATATGTCTAACCACTGTTGGGAAATAGCCGAGCCTCAATATATTGCTGCCTCCCAAACGTGACTCAATCATACTTGCATTCTGTGAAACACAAGTGGGGCTCTCTTGGAGACGTCAGGAGGTGCATATTTGCACCAGCTGACTGCAAACCTTGCAGGTGACGTCTTTGTCCAAAAATCTGTTGTGTTAGTTTTGGTGCTTGTTCCTTATGAATTGTCAAGTGGGCGGTCTCCATTGTTCAGTTGACAGAGGTGACCTTTCAAGGTGTTCAGTCAGATGTAGTTCTGGAAGGATGTAACAGGTCCTATTCTTTTCTGGAGCCAATAGGACAGCATACTAGGCTGTTCTTCACATCAAAAGCAACAGAAACCTGAGGTAAAAGAACTAATGCCAATGTGAACAGAACCAAAACCTTTTTTTTTTTTTGGGTGGGGGGACCCTCAGTTATTTACTGTACATCTATAAATGAGTGTTAATAGCAGTAGATCAATCCCATTTAGTTGTCCATGGCTTTCTGTCTATTTTGCTGCTATGAAATATTTGAGGCTAATATTATACGGCAACAACTGTTGCACATATTTCTGCCTGGATATGTGTTAATCCTGAGGCTTTTGTACCTGTACCTTGTGTTAAGCTTTTGTGTAAAACTTTTATATGCAGATGTCAATGTATCTGGTTATGCTTGTCATTTTGTATGATCACACAATTTCAACACTTCCTGAGCCGATTAAAAACACATTGAAAAACACCTCAATCTCTTGACATCTGCTTTTTATTCCACACCCCCTGTGGCCCCCCCACCCCTTGTTAAAAATGGTAAAAACAAGTACCAGCAGAATGCATCCTGTAGTATTCTTGTAAGGCCACTAGGGATGCACTTGTTATTGAATGCTCTTTCAACAGTAAATGGACAGAAAATGCACACAATAAAAAAATAAATAAATGAATAAAAAATTTTAAAAAAATGTAGAATGGGGGGAAATCCACGCAAACACGGGGAGAACATGCAAACTCCTTGCAGATGATGTTCCCGGGTGGATTTGAGCCCAGGACTCCAGCGCTGCAAGGCTGCAATGCTAACCACTGAGCCACCGTGTTGCCCCAGTAAATATATTTTTTTTGTTGAATGCATAGTGTACTTGTCCATATTTGACTCATCAAGGGCTCTTTCACACAACAAACCCCTCCCCTCCTTGTTTGATTGTTTGTTTTAAACCAACTTTTTATGTAAAGCATATGTTTAAGAATTTTTGATGACTTCATTTTACTTTTCCATTTCACTATCTATATTGTATTAAAGGATTGTCCAGGAAAAATTGGACAATCCCTTTAACTTTTAAATCAACTGGTGTTCTGACGGTGCGTTGGGTTCCTCTGCTCTGGGGGCTGCCCCGGGTCACTACTTGAATTTCCCTGAAGCCGCAGATTGGCCTCAGTGGTCATAATGAGACCTCATAATGAGTCCTGTGATGTCACAGGTAGTGCCATCGCTTGCTCTTTGCTGATTGGCCTCAGTAGGCATGTGACTGCTGAGGTCAATCAGCGGCTACAGTGGAACTCCGGAAGGGACCCGTTGAGCAGAAGGACTGGAATGCTCCGGGAGGATACTGGAGCATCGTAGACAGATGAGTGTGAATTTTTTTAATTTTTTTTTTTAACTGTCCCTACCTTATTTAAATGTTAAAGGGGTTGTCCATTTTTGCTTGAACAACCCCTTTAAGTACTTGACCCTGCAAATTTCACTGTGGCCACCAAGTCTAATAGACTGATACTTGCCAATTCTATAGGGACTTTCATTGCAGCAGTCTCCTCATTTGCATTTCAAGCTAGATATCCACTACTGACAGTAGGTAATGTCACAGTTTATCTACTCCCCCTCCTTTCAATTACTATATACATCAGTGACTGCTCCAAACTGTAGCTACTTAGGACCATGACTATGCTGTAAAGCATAGTTGTTAACAGAGCAGAGTAGAAACTCGGGCAGGATGGTGGCCAATATTCATGTACCAAAAATAAAATAAAAAATATATACAATCTAAAAATAAAACCATTAGAAAAAAGCGATCTTCATCTTGTTTTAGTAAATAAAAAAAAAATTGGTGACACATTCTTTTTAAGCCATCTGCAGTGTTTTACCCAATTCATTACTTTACCTGTCTTGCTCGGTTTGTCAGATTCTGCCTACTATGTCTCTTCAATGTTTGCAGCTTGTTGCCTAGATTGCAGATAATTTCTGTGATCTGTCTGACTATTCTGTGTTCCCTTCCACATATAGTCTCTTACTTTTCTGTAAACTGCTCTTAGTTGCTAAGTCTTGCTAAGGCCCTTGATCAGTGTCTGTTATCTCTGTATGTATATCCAGAGAGCTGCAATGTACAACAAGCTGAAAACCTGGAAGTGGAGGGGAGAGAAGACATGTGTGAGGTGAAACCCTGAAATAAGAAAATCCCTTTAGTTTGAGGCTCCACATTGCCTTTTTGTTGCAGATTTTGCTGTGTGGTGTTTATTTTGTAAGCCAAACTCAGGAGTGGCTACTAAAGGAATGCAGCAAAATCTGCAACAACAACAAAAAAGCATTGTGGGGCCTTAGTCTTAGACAGAATCTTTTACCACCTCCAGTTCTTTGAACCCTTTAATAGATGCCCCTCCACTGATTTTCAGGTAAGTTGATTCTTTTTCTCTCTAGCCTCCACTGTTCCGGAGTAATCAAACAGCTAGTTTTATTGCTTGATATTCTAAATAGACTCTGTAATGTCAAGTGAGTGGAGTGAGGCAGGAGCATACGCGGGGGTGACTCAAAGCTCCATTTAAATGCTGATCGCTTTTGAGTCATATCCCCTTGCCTGCTGCTGCATCACACTACCCACTTGATATTAGGGTGTCTAGTTGGCATATCAGGCACCAAAGTTAGCTGTGTTGATTACTATATGAGAAATGCCAACTGCAGTAGAATCCGTGTACAGGAGCCTATTGAATGATGAAAAGAGGTCAGGTTGGTTGGGGAGGAGTAAGGTCCTCTTTAAGTAAAAAGCTGCAATTTTTTTTAAAGTTTTTTGTTTTATATGTGACAGATAAAATAATGATAAAAGTTTAACATAAAGCTTACTCTCAAATTGTATGTACGCTGCACACATAACCTGTACTGTAGATCTTTACCATTGTTATGGAGGCTTACCACTTAATTATTTACTTCACTTGTACAGGTTGATATGCAGTGGGTGCAGGTTTTGGCCGAAGGCTGGGCAACACCTCTTAATGGCTTTATGAGAGAGAGAGAATACTTACAGTGCCTTCATTTTGATTGTTTGTTGGATGGTAAGCAATTCATTGTTTTGTCATTGATACCTTTACCCTGTATTTCCCACACTTAAAGGGGTCATCTGGGGAGTAATAAAGCTTACCAGTGTATTCCCAGCATGGGGTAACCCTTAATACTAATACACACCCTGCTTCCCTGAAACTGGCATATATACTTTTTTTATATAATTTATTTTATTTCTTTTTTTTCTGTTGTACTTCAAGTTTTTTTTTTTCCTGTCCAGTCAGTCTTTGCAGAAAATAAAAAAATAAAATTGTGGCATGCTCCTTTGTTGGTCAATCATTTGATGTCTATGGGATCCTCTTGACTGTCACCCAATAGTACTAACTTCCTGATCTCTATGTTTATGGGGACATAAGCTGCTTTGTCCCCTCTTCCATTCAGGTGTGCGCATGTGCATAGGTGAGTCAAGCAAGATGGCTGTTGGCCAAGCTGTCTTTCTGTGTATGGCTGGTTTTAGTGCACTGTTCCCTAGATCTGTGGTAGCACCGAAATGAGATGTACCTGGGCATTTTCCTATAGACAAGGATTGCCTTTTGCAAACGTTATAGATAGAGTGGATCTAGTCTTAACAGCACACAAACATTTTTTTTGAGTAAGGCTTCATTGACATGTATGGCAATATACTATAATATTCACTTATTTGGTACCATCACTACTCTAAGCACTACTTGTACACTACATTTCTAACCTTTATGATGGACAGTGTACACCCAAAACAATATATAAATGACTGAATGCAGCTACCAGAATAGCTTCTCTTCTGCTTTTTGCCAACGTAAAAGTATATGTTAAATGCTAATATATATATATATATATATATATATATATATATATTTTATTTATATAGCGCCAACATATTCCGCAGCGCTGTACAATTTATAGGGTTCAGATACAGACATACATAACAAAGAACGTCATTTCACACAATGGGACTGAGGGCCCTGCTCAAAAGAGCTTACAATCTATGAGGTAGAGGGGGTGACACGAGGTAGCAGGGGCGGCATTGCTTATACAGTGTTCAGACAATTTTGTGCATTAGGAATTGTGATAGGCTTGTCTGAAAAGATGCGTCTTTAGTTTGCGTTTGAAACTGTAGAAGTTGGGAGTTAATCTTATTGTCCGGGGTAGAGCATTCCAGAGAAGTGGTGCAGCTCGGGAGAAGTCTTGTATACGAGCATGGGAGGTTCTGATATTAGAGGATGTAAGTGTTAGGTCATTGAGTGAGCGGAGAGCACGGGTTGGGCGGTAGACAGTGATGAGGGAAGAAATGTAGGGAGGTGCGGCATTATGGAGAGCCTTGTGGATGAGAGTAATAACTTTATATTTTATTCTATAATGAATAGGCAGCCAATGTAGTGACTGGCACAGGCCGGAGGCATCGCTGTATCGTCTAGCCTGATAGATGAGCCTGGCTGCTGCATTCAGAATAGATTGTAGAGGAGAGAGTTTAGTGAGGGGAAGACCGATTAGTAAGGAATTACAGTAGTCAAGGCGAGAATGAATCAGAGAGACAATAAGTGTCTTTAGTGTATCTCTGGTAAGGAAAGGGCGTATTCTGGAGATGTTTTTGAGGTGGAGGTGACATGAACGTGCAAGTGATTCAATATGAGGGGTGAAGGAAAGGTCTGCGTCAAATATGACCCCAAGGCAGCGGGCATGCTGCCTAGGAGTTATAGTAAGGCCTGAGACTGCAATGGATATATCAGGGACAGATCTGTTAGATGGTGGAAACAGTAGTAGTTCAGTCTTAGAGAGATTTAGTTTCAGATAGAGCGAGGACATGATATTAGAGACAGCAGAGAGACAGTCACTGGTGTTCTGTATGAGTGCAGGGGTGATGTCACGGGAAGATGTGTATAATTGGGTGTCATCAGCATAAAGATGGTACCTGAAGCCAAATCGGGCGATGGTTTGTCCAATGGGGGCTGTGTAGAGAGAAAAGAGCAGGGGGCCGAGGACCGAGCCCTGAGGAACCCCAACCGCAAGGGAAAGAGGGGAGGAAACAGAGCCTGCAAATGATACACTGAAAGTGCGGTCTGAGAGATAAGAGGAGAACCAGGAGAGTGCAGTGTCATTGAGGCCGACTGAGCGGAGCATAGTGAGGAGAAGTTGATGGTCAACAGTGTCAAAAGCTGCAGAGAGGTCCAGAAGAATAAGAAGAGAGAAGTCACCATTGGATTTAGCCTTTAGTAGATCATTAGAGACTTTTGTGAGAGCTGTTTCAGTAGAGTTCAGAGCGCGGAAACCAGATTGTAAGGGGTCAAGCAGAGAGTTAGCAGAGAGATAACGGATTAACCGAGAATAAACCAGGCGTTCCAAAAGTTTAGAGATGAAGGGGAGGTTAGAGACGGGTCGATAGTTAGCAGCACAGGATGGGTCCAGGGAGGGTTTTTTCAGTAGCGGGATTATAACAGCATGCTTGAAGGAGGATGGGAAGATTCCAGAAGAGAGAGAGAGGTTAAATATTTTAGTAAGGTAAGTAGTGACAGCAGGGGACAGAGATTGGAGAAGGTATGAGGGGAAGGGGTCACTACTGCAGGTTGTGGGGCGAGATGAAGAAAGTAGCTGGGAAACTTCCTCTTCTGTGACAGGTTCAAAAGATGAGAATGGACAGTCTAAAGTGCGGCTAGTGAGGGGATCAGTACTATCGTAGGTGTGGGAGTCAATGCCACCTGGGGCTTGGGCAGTAATTTCCTGACGGATCTTATCAATTTTATCATGGAAATACATGGCCAGGTCATCAGCACTAAGGTCTGTGAATGGCGTCTGCACCTTGGGTGTGAGTAAGGAGTGAAAGTTTTCAAAAAGCCTTTTAGGGTTGCTGGAGAGAGAAGAGATGAGGGCGGTGAAATAGTCTTGTTTGGCGAGGTGAAGGGCAGAACTATATGTTTTAAGCATAAACTTGAAGTGGAGGAAATCTGCAGGTGAGCGTGATTTTCTCCAGAGACGTTCGGCACACCTAGAGCAGCGCTGAAGAAATCGTGTCTGTGGCGTGTGCCAGGGCTGCTGCCTCCTATGTGGGACTTTACGAGTGGAGGGGGAGCAACCTCATCCAATGCATTTTTAAGGGTTTCATTATAGTGACTGATGGCCAGATTGGGACAGGAGCTTGAAGAGATGGGGGACAGGGAGGACTGTAGAGTATCTGAGAGGTGCTGGGTGTCAATAGCACGCAAGTTCCTATATGTGTGATGGGTAGGGGCGTCTTGTGAAGGGGAGAGAGCACTGATGGTGAGAGATAGAAGATTGTGGTCAGAAAGCGGCAGAGAAGAGTTAGAAAATTTAGAGACTGTGAGGAGTCGATGGAAGACTAGATCAATCGTGTTACCGTCTATATGTGTGGCGGAAGAACATTGTGAGAGACCAAGAGAAGTGGTTAATGAGAGAAACTGTGAGGCAGCTGGGGAGTGAGGGGTGTCAGTAGGGATGTTAAAGTCACCCATGATGAGGGTAGGAATGTCACTGGATAAAAAGTGGGGAAGCCAAGAAGCAAAATGGTCCAAAAATTGGTAGGGTGAGCCAGGTGGGCGGTAGATCACAGCTACACGTAAGGAGAGTGGCCGGAAAAGTCTGATAGCATGGACTTCAAATGAGGAGAATGTGAGTGAGGGGACCGGGGGAATGGACTGAAAAATGCACTGCGGTGACAGCAGTAATCCTACCCCACCACCCTGCCTATTATCAGGCCTAGAGGTGTGTGCGAATTGTAGGCCACCATGACACAGAGCAGCAGGGGAGGCCGTGTCTGCCTGCTGGATCCAAGTTTCAGTAAAGGCGAGCAGGCCGAGGGATTTACTAAGGAATAAGTCATTAATGTATTCTAGTTTGTTACACACTGAGCGGGCATTCCAGAGAGAGCAGTTAAAAGAGACAGGGGAGAGATGAGGGGAAGGAACACGGTAAATATTGATGAGGTTTGTAGGCCTTCTATGTGTGCAGGGAGAAGAGTTAGTGAAGGAAGGAGGGCCGGGGTTAGGAGAGATGTCCCCAGCAGCTAGGAGGAGCAGAATAGACATATACATATATATATATATATATATATATATATATATATATATATATATATATATATATATATATATATATTCTAGACTAGATATGGCACCTACATAAAGTAAATCTCATCCCACAAAAAAAAAAAACCAAAAGCATCATACTGATAGTATGCAAATCTCTGCCAGTATGTTAAATCTCACAAAGGGGTTGTGCAGGACTTCGAAAACATAGCTGCTTTCTTCTTATGAGGAAGTGACATAATTTCCGTTGGTCGTATGGCAATGTCACAGCTCCATTCCATTAGAATGAGTGGGGCTGAGCTGCTGTAGAGGAAGGCAGCCATGTTTTTGAAGTCATGCACAACTCTTTTAACTCTTGGTTTCTGAGGCTAGAATAAAACTGGCTAGCATATTGCCCAAGTGTTGATGAATCCCACTAATAATAATGTACATATGGACAGTCAGAATGTTACCAGTGTCTGCTATCAGGGAATAAATAATGATAAAATGGTTGGGTAGGTTGTACTTTTACATAGCAGAGTTGCCTTTTTATAGAGGTTTTATAAATCTTCTGACATTGACATAAGGATGTACGCTCCCCCGCTCCAAGTCTGTGTGTTTATGGGGAGGATAGCTGTTGACTAAACAAACATTTCAGTGACTGAGATCTGATGTGCAATCCTCCATAATGTAGTGTAACAGGCTCATGTCTTTTATCTGCTCGCTCACTGATTAAAGTGGACCAGAAGTTATTGATCACTTCTGTTTTTAGGCTGTGTGAACAGCTGGGACAGATGTGTTTTATGCACTGGCCGATTTCATGGGACCTATAGTTAAGTACACTTTTAGATTCTCAATGTCATACAGCAATGTTTTACAGATACTCTATGCCTTTGTTGTTTTCTTATACAGAGTTATACTCCGAACAATATGTATTTTTTCCTTCTGTAGCATTGGCTGCAGTACATTTTTACTCCCCACCTTTGTTTGATTTTTCTGCATTCACATCTCTGGCTTTACAGTCACATCAAAAGAAGACCGTAATCCTTATAAAAGCCCCTTTACAGTAAAAGTAAATGAGGTCAGATGCGAAGAGCTCACCCCATCATACTGATTTTATTCTTACACAGTAAAACTCTAAAGACACTTCATTCCTCCTTTTGGTTATTTGAGGAACTGACTCCCCCTGAATCTTTCACTTGACACATTAATGGTGTTTAGTATGTGTCATATTGTGCTATCAAAGCATTAAAAAAAAAATAAAA
Source organism: Leptodactylus fuscus (assembly GCF_031893055.1). Taxonomy (NCBI): domain Eukaryota; kingdom Metazoa; phylum Chordata; class Amphibia; order Anura; family Leptodactylidae; genus Leptodactylus; species Leptodactylus fuscus. The sequence goes on along the minus strand of NC_134265.1, from coordinate 257,957,390 downwards.
AATCTGTAGCCGAAAATGCAGCATTTACTGGGATGTAACCAGCTCAAAAATCTAAAGCCAGAATAACCTGGCACTAGGGATTCCACCTATTGTGGGCACACCTTGGGAAAACTTTTGTCTGTCTACTGGGGCAAAGTCATGCTTGAACAAAGGAAGGTCCATAAAGGCACTGTTGGTTGTCATGAGACACATTGCAACAGGTTGCAAATCAGGCCCAACAACAGTGTGCTCAAAGGGAATGCAGTGTATTCATTAGAAGACAGAGTCTGAACATACGCTAGGGGGCGTTCACACGGTGTAAAGTGGCGCCGATTCTGGCACGATAACTTGCGACAGTATCAGCGTTGAAAAAAAGACTCCCATTGACTTCAGTGGGTTTCATTTTCCGTGCGGAAAACGGAACCCATTGAAGTCAATGGGAGTCTTTTTTTTTTTTTTTTTCAGCGCTGATACTGCCGCAAGTTATCATGCCAGAATCAGCGCCACTTTACTCCGTGCGAATGCCTCCTTTAAGGGTGGTGACCTGCTGTATCTAGCTGCATCCAGTCCCCCAGCTGCTGGTGCTTTCACTCCTGTCAGTACTTCATTTCAGCTGGATGTCATTACATGGCTGCAGCTGAAAATAATGGTGTTTCACTTACACAGAAGTGACCAATAGCCTAGGACTGAATACGGCTCTAGCCAGGTACATGGTGTGTCACCGCCATTAGTGCTACCAAGATATATTTCCACATGTGCTTAGTACTTTATTAGCGAAAAAAGCATGTGCCATCATTATACTAGATTCTTTATCAATGTCATATTTATCCATTTTATATATAACGTATTCATTATTCTTACACAGGCGGTGTCATCAACTTATCTGTGCCTATTGTGCTGACTGCAACCAACGAGGACAGGCAAAGACTCGATGGCTGCACAGCGTTTGCTTTGGTTTATGAAGGAAGGCGAGTGGCCATTTTACGTCATCCAGAGTTTTATGAACACAGGAAAGAGGAGAGATGTGCCAGGCAATGGGGGACAACCTGTAAAGAACACCCATACATTAAGGTCTGATAAATAGCTTATTTTATTCATGTTTAGATTTTCAGAAACCCCCCCAAAAATGATCCAATTGTTCGATTATAAACATGACACCGTGGCATGTTGAAAACATTCAATAAAACCGGTTGGCTACCTTTTGGAAGTTCTATATCTGCTGTGGAATAGAGTTACTTTCACCAGCAGAGGGTGCCCTTGCAGCACTTTTCGTTCACATTACCTTCATGACAGACACTTGCATAAAGTTGACTACTAGAGATTATATTTTTCATCACATTGATTTTACTGGATCAGGTCAAAACGTCTGTGTACCACTGAAGTATTTATAATGAAGAAACCTACATCTACCACTTTCTATAAGATTATAGACACACTTGATCAGTATTTGTAACTGGAAATGAGAATTACAGAAAGACTTTTTTTGCAAGTTTTACTGTTACTGACATTATTTATCTGCTTCAATATTCTGCTTCTTACAAAGCATACTTCCAGCTGTTTATCTGTGTCTCAACATGCACAGTTTTTTTTTTTTTTTTTGCACAGAAAACAGTTGTTGCTTTTATTTTCTAATATGCTGTGGAAAAACGACCTGTAAATCCTGAAATGTAACCCTTCCCCTTTTGCTTTGCACTGATTTTCATAAATGAATCTGTTATTAAATATGTGAGTGATTTTTGTTGGTCTGCTGCAGATGGTGATGGAGAGTGGAGAATGGCTGGTGGGAGGAGACCTGCAAGTTCTTGACCGTATTTATTGGGGTGATGGATTAGATCAGTACAGGCTTACACCAGCTGAACTGAAGCAAAAGTTTAAAGATCTGAATGCAGGTAAGTTTGTCTTTTTTCTCTGTTGTTTTATGCAGTGCCAAGTATAGGACAGAAACCTGTTTGAAATTAGAACCATTATTCCCATTATTTTGACTGCAACAATAAAATAACTAATGGCTCCTAATGATGTCCTGGCTGAGATACGCTAATGATTAACTGTTTCTTTTGTGGACACTTTGGAAACATTCTTTTTTGTTAAAGTCTTTAAAGGGGCTCTATCATTGGAAAAAGTCATTTTTAACTAATCACATCATTGCATAGCCTTTAGAAAGGCTATTCCACAACTACCTTTAGTATGTAAATTGCCTGAGTAGATTTTGAATAAGTCCGTTTTTATTCATATGCTAATAAGCTTCTCCATGCACCCCGGAAGTCTCTTCGTGCACTGTCTTCTGTATATACAGCAAATACGCACTGGCTACTATATGGAATACTCCCTCCGAAGGTAAGCCAAGGGAAGTTATTCATAAACCATCAGAAATTTAGTACTGTACAAGCACTGATACCAAAATATTAAAACTTAACGTTTATTGAAAAACAGTTTAAAAAAATGCTAACAAGGTATTTTCACCTGAAGCATCCATAAAACATTACCAGATCCAGGTGGACCAACATACACATACAAATTGCAATCCCATAGTTTCAAAGTAAGGGACCAAAATACATTACATTTCTCACTTAGTTCACTTAAGGTAATTTAAAAAAAATGGTTCGATGTTACCCATTCAGTGGTCTTAGTATCACTTTATCATCAAGTGGAAGTCAAGAGCAGACAGACCCTGGAAATCCCTAAATGCTGTCCCTAGCTGAACCTACCAAGGAAACCCTAGCAGTCCCTACGCAGCGTTTCAGGGTGCTTTCACACCCATCATCAGGGGACCTAACTAATCTTATGCTACTGGGGTTTACCAAAAGCAAATATATACAATCCCTAGCACATATGTGCTTTTAGAGAAAGTTACTGGCTTCTGGCACAGTGGTGCACAGAAGTACCGGGATTACAAGTAATAGTTATTCTGTTCCTAACTAAACAATTTGTGGCAGTGGCAACCCAATACTGGCAAACACAGGGTTTAAATGGCTATCTGCCCCTCCTACCTTCATTATGGACGTCCTCTCCTCACCTATGTCAAGGGTTTTCTTTCACATGTATGGCTAGCGTGGCGCCATATTCGGCACTTTCATATGATGTCACGCAGATATCATACATCACATTCCCGATATTCTCCAACTCCATATACAGCACAGGCTGCTGCTGACTCCTCCTTCCTAATCTCACACACAGACACATAGCACACAGCATAGAGAGGAGAGCTGGCTGACAACTTCCTGTCCACGCTGGAGCCTAATTAGCATAAGGCTAAAAGCAGACTTATTCTAAGACTAATGAGACAATTTACATACAAAAGGTATGTGTGGAATAGCCTTTCTAAAGGCTACGCAAGGATGTGATTAGTTTTAAAATGACTTTTGCCAATGATAGAGCCCCTTTAAGTACCTATTGCTAGAAATGCATGATATGACAAGGGTACATGGGACATCCTAAACAATGGAAGCATGAAATCACTAGATTCACGTAATCTAATATAAAATCTTCAATAATCTATTAATCCATCTTAAAATACTTAGAATAGAAGACAAGTTTCTCATCACTCTCACAAGACATGGCTGATGTCTTACAGGTGACATCTTGCGCTGTCTTTTCTATCCTTCGGTACACTCCTGTACAATCAGCTTTGCCATTTTATACTGTAGTAATACAGCACTAATAATATCTGAAGTTTTGAGACCAATTTTCAACTTTCACATTGCTTGAAAATCCCTCGTCTTCCACATTGTTTTGCGGGTCCACTTCTACTAATAGTGTTTTGTTTTTTTCTTGTCCTCAAATTTGCGTGAGGGGTGGGTTAAAATAAAATAAGGTAAAAAAAAAAAAAAAAGTACACTCTATAAAAATTCAAAACTCCTCGTTTCCTAGTATGCATATAAATAATATATAAGGACCTTTTTTCCCATACCGTGAGCAATGTAGTGGGAAAAATATATCAAAATAGTGGAGTTGCCTTCTTACAGCCTAAAAGAAATTTGGGACAATTTTCTGTAGACTAGTCCTAATTAAGATATGATGCACCTGAAGTTTTAAGACACTCTAGCCTCTTAATAATTGAGTCGCAGAATTGATTTAAGGTATAACTCACGCTAAGCTTCTGGTATGAGTTATAGTAAATTTTTTGGGTCAAGGCATCCCTGCCATGTTCCCCTTGGTCTCTGCCCACTCTCATAAATGGTGGTAAGTGGGGTGCAGAAGGAACAATGCAGCACATCTTTGATGTAAGATTTGTAGAATCTTCGGTCGTTTGCAGACATGTTCTGAGACCCCTCCCATCTGTAATCATTGCTTGAAGAGGGAAGAGCAGCTTCCTCCTCCACTGTCTTTCTGTCATGCATCTATTTCATATATAGGGAAGTACATCCCTTGTAGCAACGGAGTCAACTGGAAATTAGCTAGAAGGGAGATACCTAGCGGCGGGAATTTTAGAGTGGTTTTTCAAGCCACATTTTTAATTAAAGTGCAATACATTTTGGTCTAGAATCACTTGCTCAATGAAATGAGAGTTAGCTGTCTGAAAAGTTTAAGTGATCATTTATTCTACCCAGTATATTAGGGAATTGCCTTGCAAGTCAGATTTGATCTTCCTGCTTGGACATTAGAATCTGGAACTGTTTTGTGTTTAGAAGAGAGCCTCGTCCGAATCTGTGTGACTGTGCTTGATACGTCAATTCAGTTCCTTTAAGCTGAATGGGGCAGAGCTGTGGCTAAACTTCAGTATCCATGCCACATATGACAGCTGTCCAGAGTTGTTTTCTACAGTGATAGGACTGTGTGGCACCGTAAAGCTGCATAGCTCACAGCTGCTGTTCTGAATAACTGATGGCTTGTCCTCTGAATATGAATCATCACTTCCTTTAATGCACTAAATTCTTGAAGGGGTTTTCCAGGGACTATTTTTTTTTTTTTTTTTTACTGCCCAAGTTGTTTGTAATGAATGTCGAGCTTCGTGGCTGGTTGAAACACCAGGTCACATTATTAGAATCTGCACCCATCTACCATCTACTGTGCATGGTATATAACCTGTACTAAGGTGGCTGGAATACTCCATCATAGAAAAGCCAACCCCTATATACAAGTAATACCATTAAACACAGAAAGAAGGGAGGCGAGCTGGGTGCTGGTGTCAAAACCTGCCTAGAATCCCAATGTTTGATACATAAAGAACCTGGGAAGGCAGTAAGAGAAGGTCTCTAGGAAACCCTTTAAAGGCTAAATTTATATGTTGCAGAAAAGTTGCTTTTTTTGTTTCAGATTTTACTGTGGTTTGAGCCAAAGTCAGGAGTGGATTTAAGGGAAAGGTATGTGTTTCCTTTATACTTCCAACTCCTTTTCAAGCCACTCTTGACTTTGACTCAAAAAACTGCAACAAAATCTGTAACAAAAAAGCATCTTTTCAACAATGTGGGCCCTAGCCTAAAGCGGCATTCTCTTCTCAGCCCTTAATGCCAGTCCACATACTGCAGCTGGAGGTGGAAGGTGTTACTGAAACAGCTGCATTGTAGCACTTTTCTATAACTGGCACAGGAGCTGTATTACCCCCCCCCCCCCTTTTTCACCCCCTTGGGCCCCATGCATTAAGATTGTGAGGTCCAAGGTGTTGCCATGGCAGCAAAGAGGCCTCCAGGCTGCTTTTCCTATTACACGTAGGGAGGCTGTATGGTAAAAGATATAGTAAAAAAAAGTTACGTGTAAAACAATATAAAGTTAAAAAGCCTTTTCTAATTTTAAAAAATAATGTAATCAAAATAAATAAGTAAACCTAGTAGTTATTCTTGTGTGTATAGATCCAAATAATTTTCCCTCGTACATATTAATATGCAATTTGCAATGCGCAAATTACTGTGTTCTGGTCACCTTACACCCCTCAAGAAACAACAACAACTATAAAAAGTGATCAAAAATTTTTATACGTATATGAAAATGGTATCACTCAAAACTACAGCTTGCTGGAAAAAAAGATTCCTTTACATAGCTTAGGGAAGAAGAAAGTGAAACATTTTGGACACCAGAATTCAGTACCCTTTAGCCAATACCTAATTTATTTTTTGTTAAATGTTATTTTATTCAGGAATAGTGGTAAAACATAATAAAACCAATATAAAATATGGTATTTGCGTAAGCATAGTGATATTGTTTTTGTACCTAATCGGTCGAGGTATTCTGTCAGACTGCATTCACATTGTGTCCTGTACACACTACTTTTTTTTTTCAGTTACTTTTGGTTTAAAAACAGACACCCGACAGACCCTATTATCGTCAGTGAGGTTTAATTACAGATAATTTTTGGACGTTGGATAACCCCTTGAAGGAACAGGACTAACATTCATGTAAAAAATAGATGTTTTTTTTTTTTTGTTTTGTTTTTTTTAAAAAAAATATGGATATGCCACAGACACGCAATTAAACAATGCAAATAGTCCTAATATCTTTATTAAAAAGGTACTTAAATTTTTACAAAAATGAAACAAAGGTATGATCAGCTCACCCTCTCAGGATCATCAACATCTTTCTGGTGTGCTCGGAAGCAGGTGGACTTAAACCAGATGAAAGTATTCCAAAGCAAGAGAATTTAAATTTTTGTTGTAAAATCTAGTCTTGTTTAGGTTTAGCTTTTCACCAGTCGCACATTTTATTGAAGGCCTAATATGTTCCTGAGGTATACTAAAAGATGGTAGAACAGTTGGAAACCTTGAGCTGACCTTACTGCTATAAATATTACTATATTGTATTGTGTGGCTGTAAATGAAACCTTTTACCACATCATTAGGAACGTTCCTTTAATTTCTGTCTTGCACCATTTTGCTGTACAAATTATGTCTTCTGTACTTATGTTCCTAGCCTTGTTTATCATACCAAAAATATCTGTCAAGTGGAGAATTTAGACGGCGCCTGTTATTTGTTTTTGCCAGCCTGGTATAAATTTTCTGGTTTGTAAATTCTACATGTGAAAAAAAACTCGATTTAATATGTCACTAAGTCTCGGAGCTTTATTAATCACAAAGTGCAGAACACTTTTCCAGCTCATATTTCATAAAGCTTGTGTTTCCATGTATTTGTGGCTCAAACTAATTAACAGGAAAACCCAACCGAAAATTCTACCGTGTTTAGTTAGATTTTTTTTTTTTCTTTCTATGGTCTGATGGATTTCTGTCAAAAAAGCTTTTTTTTTTTTTTTTTTTTTTTAAGCAGCTGTTTTCTATAAGATTGCTGTAACTACTATAATGCTAGATGATGTTCCATACAGTATTGAGTAATAAAACTAGAGCAGCAATTCCCAACCATATTTACTGGAGGAGCCCCTGAAAAAAATTAGTATCCCTTCTGTGGACAACTTAATGTAATAGTGATGATTTCCATGGTCCCTGTTGGGAAATACTAGACTTATAGTAAGAAAAGAAAAAAAAAAATTAGATAAGTCTGTGCTTACTAGGCCGCATTATAATAGATCTAGTTCACATTTGCGTTCGGTATTCTGTTTGGGGAGTCCGCTTGGGTACCCCCGAACAGAATACCGAACGAATTGACAAGCAATGAGCTTATGAATGCACACGGACCCTGTAGACTATAATGGGCTCTGTGTGTTTTCCACGCGGTGTCCGCACGAGTCGTGCAGAGAGGAAAGTGGTTCATGAAGTACTTTTCTCTCTGCATGTTACATGCGGACACCGCGCGGAAGATGCACGGACCCCATTATAGTCTATGGGGTCCATGTGCATTCATAAGTTTACCCCTTGTCAGTGCATTCGGTATTCCATTCAGGGGGTCTCCAAGCGGACTCCCCGAATACCGAACGCAGATGTGAACCAGTCCTTACTAGTAAGTCATATTGTTGTTAAGGTTAGAGATGAACGAACAGTAAAATGTTCGAGGTTCGATATTCGTTTCAAGTAGCCCCTCAATATTCGACTACTCGATTCGAATATCGAACCCTATTATACTCTATGGGGGGGAAAATGCTCATTTCAGGGGTAGGCAACATTCGATCAAATTATACTTACCATGTCCACGAGTGAGGGTTGGGCTGGATCCTCCGAGAAGTCTTCTCCGTGCAGCGTCCCCGCGGCATCTTCCAGTTCTGAATTCACTCTGCCAGGCATCGGGCCTGGGCAGAGCCGACTGCGCATGCCCGCACTACAAGCGGGCATGCGGAGTCGGCTCTGCCCAGGCCCGATGCCTGGCAAAGTGAATTCAGAGCCGGAAGACGCCGCGGGGAAGCTGCACGGAGAAGACTTCTAAGAACCAGCGTTGACTGGCCGACTGTATAGCATTCGTCCAATCAATGCTGGTTCTGCATCGAACTTTTCCATTCGAATAGCGAGTGGTACTCGATCGAGTACGAGTATTTCAAATACCGTAGTATTCGATCGAATACCTACTCGATTGAGTACTACTCGCTCATCTCTAGTTAAGATACATTTACTTGGGATGCCCCTTTAATCTACAGAACAATTGGGTTGTAGATATACTTATAAATCTTATTTGCATAATTAATGGAATTAAGAAGTCAAACCATATTAACTCTTTATTGTTAACAACGACTTATAAATTTTGTATATAATAAATGGAGGAGAAAATGACCAAACCTATTTGGTCTTTCTGCCCCGAGTATCTTATAATAACTGGCCCCTGTTTAGGATATTACAGTTTAGCTGTAAAATTTGTAAAAGTGATGTTAAACATGTGGTCTAATAAGAACATGTGTTAGCATGTGGTTTGCTTCTTAAACACTGACATTCTTCATCACTTATTTTGTTAGGCTAGCTGTCCATTTTCATTGTTCGGCTGTCTGTCCATTTACCTTAAGCTGTCACTCTTTGAATGACAGATTTACGTTTATATACCATACAGTCAAAGATGGAATTCTCTTTTACTAAAACTTTTCAGAAGTTTCATGCCAAGCTCAAGCAGTGCTGAAGAGTTTAGTCACACCATTAGAGTGATGCATTATATTCGCTCTTAGCCCATATGTGGAGTATCTGAAATCAATAAATGTGCCTGTAGCCTTATAGGGCTACTGAGGGCTACATCAGACATACAAGTGATTTTTTTTTTTCTATTGGACAAAAAAAAAATTTAAGGATGATTAAATTTTGATGCCAACATAAGTCCGAGATAAGGTAAATTATATGAAAGGCATGTAATTGTGAAGTTTGAAAACTGCATTTTTTTTTCAAAATTTTGCACCAAGTTTCATGAAAAAATAGTTTCTTAAGTGACACATGTCAGATTTGATAAAATGAGGCTGTTTTCTTATCCCTTTAAGGTCACAGGATCGTTTGTACGTTAATGCTCAGCAACTCTTTTTCATCTTTTCCTTCTCCACCTTCCAAAATTCTTAAAAAAAAAATTTTTTGTCAATAGCTATTTGAGCGCTTATTCTTTGTGCTGAGTTGTACTTTCCTTTTGCACAATTTTGGGGTACATATACTGTTTTGATTAGCTTTCAGTAATGTTTTTTGGGGGGTCCCTGTGGAAAAACCCCCCACAATCCTATCGTAATTTTTTGCATTTTATTTTTACAGCGTTCACTCTGTATTAAAAAATGACCTGGCAAGTTTGTCATATAAACATATTTTATATTGATGTCCTTTTCCAGGGTTAGGCGATCAATATTCCAAATGTAGATAACACCTTTAATGATTTATAATCAAAAATGGGGATCATTATTGTTTACAAAATGCCTATTAATATCATTAGAAATTCTGAACATTTTTTCTGTAGGGATTAGATCCATTTTGGATCCACTCTTATTTGTGGCTGAAATTGCATGGATAGTGCATAGTAATTAATATAGTATTGTCAAGATGTTCTGATTTGAGGACTGCTTGTCTGTGAAAGAAACATTTATTATTTTCTGGCAGCACTTGTGACATTTATTAAGTCGGAGGGTCAACTTTATAGCCATTATAAAACATAGAACAGTGCGTTTCGTGTCATATGAAAGATTTGCAGGTTCTTTTTTTTGTATTATATACAGGGACAATATCCGTTCAATACACAGTTGGGAATGGCATATTTATATGTAGTTGCTGTTGATCCCAATCCTGTGTTTTTCAACTGAAGGTATCACTTTCATAAGACACAGAAAGCACTGTTCCACATTATATAATGACCACTTGTACTGGTGATTCAGTACAGTTTCCAAATATGCCTCTGTTCAGCCTTGGAGCCACATTTTCATGTAACTCACAGTTTTATTGATATGTAAAAGAGGGGATAAGTGATTTGTCCAGGATTCTAGAGCTGAGACCAAAGCTAAGGCATGCCTGAAATACCTTGACCCTCATTTTTATATGAATAAAGCTGCTATTTACATAAATGGGACACCAAAAATGAATAAATGAGGCATATTTGGAAACTGTCAAGTCACCCCTACAAGATATCAGAACCCCCCACCTGTACTCCATTGAGAGAAACAAGGCAAAGAATATAGAAGTGGGTTTCGGCACCGGATTTTACAGAAAAGAGCCAACACAATAAAGTATGTTACAATATTTCTTAATGGCACGTTACCAGAAAATTAAAAGGATGATGCCTCTTCCTGTTGTGGGAAAACTGTCCTATGTTTTTTTGTTTTTGTTTTTTTTTTTATTTAAATTTTTTTTTTAAAAAAACTCAAATGGTGCAAATAATTTGTTTCCTCTCAGTTTTATCAGAATGGTCCGCAACAACCCAAATGAAACACATGGGTTGCATTACATTTACCCATTACCTGGAAATCACAAAATTATCTTTTATTCTTCAGAACTGACAATGTTTCCAAGCTGGCTGGAAGTCAAAACCATAGTGCAAAGAAACATATTTTCTCATGTCTCCTGGACCAGAGTCATGAGATATCAAAGTGTTTCACATGAGTAAATAATCCACCCCATTTCTCAGTGAATTGCAGTTTGGCACCTTTCTGCATGAGTAAATATTTCTGTGCAGCATAGCAGTGTCCTCCAGGGTGAGGATTTGGATGGTCCACAGTTGTGAAGAGGATTTTCCTGTTCAGGAGTGCCGTAAGCATTTTGGCTTTGGTATACTAGACATTTCTGTATTGTGGTCTATGCTTCAGCAAAGGCAGGTTTATGTTACGTCAATTGTGGTGGTCAGTGCAAGACAGTTTTTTGGATTAAAAACTCAAATGTATAACTATAGTGTTTTGCCTATCTCTATCTTTATGTAAAGCAATTTTCGCTTCTTGGTCCACTGAATAGGAAAACAGGTATTCATGAGCCAAATGTTTCTCATTAGGCATGGGTATTATTCTGATCAGCATACGAAAACCTAAGTGCACAACGTATGCCGCAGTCGAGTTGGTACAAACCAGTCAGAATCTGCTAACATTAACTTTAGATTGTAACTTTAGGCCATATTTGCATCCCTGTTCCCTAAATCTTTCATATGTTGAAGTGGCTTCTGTATTGTTTAATGGTTTTTGAAGTATGCTATAAATAAAGCTTAGAAGGGGATTTTAGGAATGAATTTCTAGGATATGCCAAAATTCCCTATGAAATGATTGTAATTACTGAGACCTTCACAGTTCTGTGAATGAAGGTGCTGCTGCATTAGATAAGCAGATGTTGCTTGCACATCAGTTCTCCTGGCTTTCTCAGCGTTCAGTATAATGGAGGTGAGGAGTACTGACATACTGACAGGTTGGAATGCCAGAAGGATCCCTGTCCTTTTGCTCTGCAGATCTGAAGGGGTCTGAGAGGTAAGGTTCCTGCAGATCAAATTGTATGTTATGGCATATCGTAGTGATCTGCCATAACACTCTTAGATCAGAAGACCCCCTTAATCATTGTATTTTATATTCGAATATATTTAGAAAAAAATCCATCCCTGATATTGCACTGGAAAACTCTTTTACATGGTGTGTTGTCTTCTATGATTTTAGATGCAGTCTTTGCCTTCCAGCTGCGTAACCCTGTTCACAATGGACATGCACTACTGATGCAAGATACCCACAAGCAGCTGCTGGAAAGGGGCTACAGACGACCAGTGCTTTTACTTCACCCACTGGGAGGATGGACAAAAGATGATGATGTACCCTTGATGTGGCGTATGAAACAGCATGCTGCTGTCCTTGAAGAAGGCGTGCTTGACCCAGAGACAACAGTGGTAGCTATCTTTCCATCACCAATGATGTATGCTGGACCAACTGAGGTAAGATAAGTCTTCAGTTATTTTCTCAGTGCTTATATTTACAATGAGTTTGCTCTCTTTAAAGAGTTGGGAAACCTTGATCTTTTGTTTATAAGCAGCTTGGTAAGGGGGCGTTCACATTTGCGCCCGTGTCCACCCTGTGTCATTACGCCGGATTTTTGTCTTCAGCTCCGGTGAAACTGGACAGGAGATGGCTTCCCAGGAGTCAGCTTTAAAACCTATTCATTTGAATGGGTTTTTAAAAGTAACTGCCGGTGTCCGCCTGCAGCCTCTCCACGGAGAAACCATTTTCTTTTTTGGGGCCAGACACTAAGGGAGCCTTCACACGATGTAATTCTGCGCTCATTCTGATTGTAAAAACACGTTCAGAATGAGTGCATAAAAAGCAGTTCCCATTGACTTGAATGGGAGCCGGCATACGTGCCCTCCCCATTGAAACCAATGGGAGTCTTTTTTCCCTATGCTTTCAATGTATTACGCGCTTATCACATTGAAAGCATAGGGAAAAAAGCCTCCCATTGATTTCAATGGGGAGCGCACGTATGCCGGCTCCCATTCAAGTCAGTGGGAGCTACTTTTTACACGCTCATTCTGAATGTGTTTTTACGGTCAGAATGAGCGCAGCGTTAGATCGTGTGAAGGTTCCCGAAGTCCTGCATGTCCGACATTGTGTCTGGCCAAAAAAAAAAAAAAATGTTTTCCTCGCGGAGAGGCTGCAGGCGGACACCGGCAGTTACCTTTAAAAACCCATTCAAATGAATGGGTTTTAAAGCTGACCGCCAGAAAGCGGTCCCCTATCCAGTTTTGCCGGGGCCAAAGACAGAAACCCGGTGAAATGACATAGGGCGCAAGTGTGAACTCCCCCTAATATTAATGTTTGTGATGTCTCTAAGGTCTCTTGCAACTTATTTTTCCAATAGATAAACACTTAGGGACAAGTGCTGCCAGGAAATTGTCTTGTTTAAATCATGTTTTCTTTTGTTTTTAAATAATTTTAGATGATTTTTAATGACCATATAATCTAGATTTTAAAAATCTTGCAATTCAAGCTGTTGCCACTAAGCCTAAATAGTCTGTGACTTTGTGTCTTCTGTTGGTTGACTATGGGCCATAGATTCAATGGTCTGGAGTAGACCCTATTAGATTCTATGGGAGAGTTTTCTAGATATACTCTATGATTTGTGCGAGGTTCATTGTGCAGAGAGGGGGAATTAGATAAACTGAGATATCCTCTATTGTGACTGGCGGATTCTGTGTGTCTTCTCTACATATATATTACTGTGATCATCATTGTGCTGAAAATTGAATTTGCTTCTGTAAAAGAAATCTTACAGAAAACAAAGTTTCAGCATATTATTTGCCTTGGGCCACAGTCGGAACTGTATAATTTTTCGAATTTTTTAAAATATAATTAATAACATGAACATTTTGTAAAAATTCACCAAAACGTCTTTAAAAACATTACAAACATATTTAACATACAACTTTATAGGTGATTTTCTGTTAACACAATAATCCATTCAAGCATTGGTGCCGATAGTGGTTTTACTGTGACGGACAATCATTATGACTACTTCTATTCTCATAGCTAGTGTGCCTAAGCATTTGTTTTTTTTCTCACTCAATTTATAGTTCTACAGTCACTTCTATCCAGTTAAAGGCAAAGATTTTCTTGCCTATAAAATGTGTAGTTTGAAAACCGTTATATCCTTAATTTCCCTGCGTCATCTTTGGAGAAATGTAATGAAAAACAAAATCCCTCAATACTAGCTGTATTTTCCAATGACTTCAGACAAAGCCTTGCCAACATACACTCTTTTGCCAAAAAATAACAATAATATAAAACCCATCCCTCGCTTTAATCATTTTCTTTGGGTCGTAGAGAAGACATTATACCATTTTTCTATAAAAGAAAATTATTTACAGGCTGTCTTTTTCTAAACTTTGTGTTAAATGATACTGTGTAGCCAGTACATCATATTTTATACAGACTGTAGATTGAAGAGAAATGAGTATAATTGTATAATATATATAGGGGCTGATATATACTTTCTCTACTATAATTGCCCCTGATGCAAGCAGCAGTAATGACCACAGTAGTCTTGGTAAACCCAGACCCAGGCTTCTCTGTCCTTTCTGATTGTGGCATTTATTTCTTACAGATACCTGTTCTGTTCAGGTTGCTGCTTATGACAGGTTATATTCCAATAGAGTAAATTGGGGAACTTACTATTATGCTCTCTCCTTACCAATCAGATGTGCTTCTTAAAGAGGAACTTTCATGGTTCGGGACGCAGGCAGTTCTATATACTACTGGAAAGCCGACAGTGAGCTGAATTCAGAGCACTATTGGCTTTCACGATCTGTGCCCCGGGTGAAGAGATAGCGGTGCCGATACCGTAGCTCTTCACAGTCAGAAGGGCGTTTCTGACAGTCAGTCAGGAACGTCCTTCTTCACAGCAGCGCCAATAGCGCTGTACTGTGAGAGCGGGAATGAACACTGCACTATTGGATTAAAATTGTTATGGAAATTATTTGTTTTACATTGATAAGATTTTAGGTAATATAAAGATGGGCAAAATGCTTATACTGTCTAAATTAATTTTAAGACCGTACTCAACAACCAAACCTGAAAGATCTCCCCTCTCTTAAATATTTGAGCAAAGTTTTCAGCCAAGTTACAAACTGCATAAATATTCTGTAACAGCCCTTTAACACTTCTGCTTTTATTTTTGATTTTTTTATGTATGCCTAATGCAGATTTGTCCTTTACATAACATTAGGATTGGTCATCATACCAGTTAATCAACTTTAGATCTTTCATACTAACAATCAGATCATCAACATGCCAGGCTAAACTGGCAGATCAGAGACTTTCATGAGAAAAGCAATAGTAACATTTTTACTTCTCCATTTATCTGGCTGAGTTACCTTTTACATATTAGTTTACCAAGGGGAAGGAGAATGCTGGAGAATGAGCACTAAGAACTGCAGCTCCTACAACTCTCCTACTCTGTGCTGTATAATCAAGATAAGATTCTACCACTGCACAGAATGATTCAATAAATTAACAGCCTCCTCCTCTCCATAGAGTTCTTAGTATGAGTTGCATACGGATACAGACTCTATATAAACAAACAGTGTGAGTGAAGAGGAGCACAGCAGCCTAATAAGTGGAGAAGAAAACAGATTTCTATAATAAGATATTATAAAAAAAAATTTTTATTCATGTACTATTTGCTTATAGAAAGTGGTTTATTGGCAACACAGTGGCTCAGTGGTTAGCACTGCAGGCTTGCAGCACTGGAGTCCTTGGTTCAAATCCCACCAGGACCAACATCTGCAAGGAGTTTGTATGTTCTCCCCGTGTTTGTGTGGATTTCCTCCCATTCTACAAAGACAAACTGATAGGGAAAAAATGTACATTGTGATCCCTATATGGGGCTCACAATCTACCTTAAAAAAAAATAAAAAATAGTTTTATACTTGGGGGTACAATTTACAGTTTTCTTCAGAAAGGTACAGACCTTTTGTTTGGTTCACAAAATACCACAATTCTGGACATTCTCTAGTCTGAGGCATTAGTACTTCAGTAATGGTTGTTTAGTAAATGACATCCAATAATTACATTTTAATGGTTTTAATATTTCATGTATCAGAACTTTGCACTCACTGCTGTTTCTCCACAATACAGGTCCAGTGGCACTGCAGAGCTCGCATGGTGGCAGGTGCTAACTTTTATATTGTCGGTAGAGATCCTGCAGGAATGCCACATCCCGCAACAGGAAAGGATCTGTACGAGCCTACACATGGTGCTAAAGTTCTCACCATGGCTCCTGGTCTGATCTCCTTGGAAATTGTCCCGTTCCGTGTGGCTGCTTATAACAAGAAGAAAAAGTGCATGGACTACTTTGATTCTGTACAGTAAGTTACTTTCTGTATCTCGACCACAGATTTTAAAAAATTTCAAACATCACGAGAATGGTGGGGATTGCTCTTTTATGTAAATACGAATCACAACTGCAAGGGGTTTGCTGAATGTCTGCTGAATCTGAAGACCCTTAGATTAAGGAAGAACACTGGTCTTCAAACTCTTTAGAATTTCCTTAAGTTCTTCATTGTGGTGAAATATTTTTCCATCTAAGGCTTTCATCTGCTGTTCTTGATCACCTATCCCCTTCACTTCCTGGGTTTTGTTCACAGGTTGGTGGGTGGGCTTATGATGGACTGTTGAGATGAACATCATGGCACTGAGACTAAGAGATTTAACAGTGGGCACTGATTAATCCCATGGTTCTAGCCCTTATCTGGAATCTGCAGCTAAATGCACTTTGCAGACCTCACAGACTCTCAATCACACTGAAGCAAAAAGAGTAGGGCTTAATGAGAACAGGGACAGATGTTACCAGCCCAGCCTCTGCTACTAGATTGCAGAGGAGCGATCAAGATGGATAAGGCAACGTATTGGGTAAAACTTAATTTTTACTAAGCATAGTTGCTTAATCACTCTAATTTAAGGGGGTTTTCTGGGCAAACGTGACTTATATTTTATTTTTAATAATATGTATTTACTAAAGAATTTGGACCAGCGGTGTCTTTTCACACATAACACAATATCGCTAGGTGTGGCTTCATCTTCTAAGTTTTCTGGATAGACTTAGTAGGTGATAATATTCCCACATCATGCAAGAACAGTATCAGGAAGTTTTTTTGTTTTTTTTTTGTTTTTCTTATGTCTCCAGTTCGCATGCACGGCAAAAAAAGCCTGTTCTGTTGTATGAACAGTATCAGGGACAATACATTCCATCCCCCAGCCTGTGGAATGAATGGAGGCACACCCAATGTTCTTCCTGCTATCCCCTTACCTTAACATAGTTGACTTTACCATAAAAGCATGTTTGGGAGCATTTAGGTAAATGGATAGCAATATAATGCAGTTTGCAACCCTGATATTCCATGTTTCCCTTGTAAATTATAATTGAAGCTACAGAAGACATTCCAGAAATGTTGTGTGGTGACAGATATATTATGAAGAAGAATGAGGTAACAGCATAACTGATCTGGCTCCCATTTTCTTTAATCTAAAAAGCCTTTACACAATCATCCAGCAGAATAGCCTTTCATGTGGGAGAGCCTATTTCCAGTTCATGTGGTCAGACCACCATTACTGAGGTTTGGATAGCATTCCATGTTACTCCCATTGTTTCAGTTATAATATAGTCTTGTTTCAGGAATTTTTAGGCGCCCACGTTAAACAGGTGCTTTTGCTACTTTTAACATGAGTATGTTTGTCTGTGAGCCGCCGGACTCCACCAAGGATTACAGAGATTTAGTACTGTATTTGCCCGAACTACTTGGTAACTTGATTATGAGGCGGTACAACTGGAAAGTTATTTGGAAAATGGGGAATTTGTTTGTGCTGGTAATAGGGCCAGCTTCATGTTAACTTGTCATAGAATCTAATCAGAATCAGCTATGGTTTCATCAATCGGAATGATTTTCTACTTCAGTTTACAGTTTTTGGGCAAAGCTTCGTTTGGAGCCACTTTAACTACTGACGTGAATTAATTATAATTCCCTAAATGTACATTTGTTTGATAATCCCTCTGAGTACAGGGTACAATAACTCATTTTAATGCTCCACTCTATTAACTCTATAACATTGGAAAAGTAGCCAGTTTAGACTTAGATCAGTCAAGTAATGACAAGCAACTTGAAACCATATTTAAGGAAAATGTATTATGTACACTAATGGTTAGTCTTCGCACAGAAGACACCATTGAAAGGCATGTTCTTGGCCTGGTTGTTCTTTCAACAATAAGCATTACATTTTAGGCACTCCCATTTCTAGTGAGATCTAACCCTATTGTACTGTATCTTAGGGGCTGTCTATTTAGGTACCTCGTGATGGGACAGCTGTTAAAGTAGAGCTGCAGAATCATAATAGCTATAGGATAATTAGTTGATAGGCAAAGACATGGTAAGAGAAAGTCAATGTTGTCTATACTGGTATTGTAGTTATGTTTTCAGGTGCTATTATTTATTTTGTGACCAGCCCCTTTCTTCCTAGACACCTTCCTTCAAATAATCTGGTTAATGTAAAAACTAACAATTGAAGAGCAAAGTTTTTGGTATCGAAAGATATCTCGTCATATCTTATGTTTTTTTTTCATGTCCACAGTGCAGAAGACTATGAATTTATTTCTGGAACTCGAATGCGCAAACTGGCTCGAGAAGGAGAAAATCCACCAGATGGTTTTATGGCACCAAAGGCCTGGGTTGTGTTGAAGGATTACTACAAATCTTTAGATAAGGCTTAATTTGATCTAGCGGTTTGGTATTCTGTTGTATGTGGACCACAATAATGCTTTACTTTGTCGTGGCTTCCTCCAGATTGTTTGTCTCTGAAGACCAGCATTTGTACTACTTTAACATGCTTGGCTTTTTGGATTGGTCTCCTATTTTATCTACTGTGAAATGTCATAGATTTAAGTCAGCAAGCCTTCTTTCTGATGCTGAAAATTCTCATTGTGTGCAATCTCACATCTTTAGTTTCATTAGCTTAGCACTGGGTCGCTGGCGACTAATATATTAACGCATGGCTGTTCCTTATTGACTTCTAGAATGTCTTAAAGGACCAGAGTACAATTAAAACTGCTTTTCACCATTCCCTCTACAATTTCTTCACAACTTCTAGATTTTCTCTGCATTATCTTGTCATTACGCTACCAAAAATGTATTTATTTATGTTACATATATACATTATGAGGACTGCTTTTATGATTGTCTGTATACATGCACCTCAGTATAAATTTACTTTTAAAATTTGTGTTAGTCAGTTACAACGAAAGTCTCCATGTCCACGAGATTTCAGTTTAATAATTTGTAATGTATATGGAGAGGCACGTGAGCATCGTAGAGGTCAGTGGCCTCTGTATGACCATAGGACAGCATAGTTACACTATGCAAAAGCTAATCTAAAAGTATTTATAGAGGACCTTTCACCACCTCCTCCAAACTTCTAGCCTCCACTGATCCAGTATAGTTTTGGCATCCTATGCGCCAATTACTCTCCCTACTGTCAGATGGGTGGGCCTGGGCTGTAGGGGACACCTGACAGCAGAGAGCCTAATTAATATTGGGTGGTGAAACTAATTGCAGTGATTAGTGAGGGATAGAGAAACAAATTCCACCTGAGCAAGAATCGGTGGTGTCTATGAAAGAGTGCGAAGGGTTGGAAATGGTAATGAGCAGTCCTCTTAAATGCACATCAAATGTAATTTCCCAAAGACAGGGGGGGGGATTCATCAGGACCAGCCAATTGTATGCTGGACTTTATGTTCCCTATGCCAGGGTTTGGAGCACTTAATTTCTGATGAGGCTGTTCCTCATCATGAATTAAGTGTTTCCTCTCATTGTCCTGCCTAGGTGAAAATCTACCCTTCTCCTTTTGCCGCCATTTATGCCACTTTTGTGGTGCAAGCTGGGTCCATTTCTCTTTTTGTAATCATAGCAGTCTCTTTGGATATGTCATAAGTGTCTCAACTGATCAGATACTTATGACCTATCCACAGATACTATCTTGTGGTGCATGTTGAACTTTAGCTGTAAAATGGTTAATTTACAACTGTCACATGACCAGCTATCCACTCAGGGTATGCTCACTGTGCAGAATACCAACCATGTCTGTTCATTTTAGGCAAACAGAACTCTCCTATTACAGTTGATACTTTCTGCCAACAGCGCATTTAGCATAATGGCGAGTATCCATTCTAATGAGGCATTACATTTTCATTGCCTTCCGTGTTCGAGTATATCCAGTATGTAAGCAAAATCGCCCCGTACCAAGCAATGAAATAGCTATTGCTTCTACATGACTAAATTCAATAAACTATTATGTTTTAAAATGTTACATATTATTTCCTGTGCTTCTGATCTGCACCGATCTGTCATAAACCTGTTTTTCGCATGCAGTTTCTCTTCTATAGTGAGACTATACTGAACCCCATAGGCTATAAAGCACACCTTCTCATATTTTTTTTCCCTGGAAGTGTGTATTGTGGACTAAAAAAAAAAAAAATTTCTAATTGTGTTTCATTAAAAAAGTTGCTTGGCTTCTACTGCTGTATGTATAAGCACTTAAGGCCCGGTTCACTTCTGCGTTCAGGCCTTTCTGTTCTCCTTTTTGCACTTTTTTCTCCATATTTTTCGCGCAGAAACCAAATGAAGCCCATTATAGTCTATGGGGTCTGTGGGTTTCCTTAGGTAACCACTTTTTTTTGCGATTAGGTTTCCATTTGGGGAGTTCCCAAGCTTGGGAACCCATGTGCAGATGTGAACCGGGCCTCAATCAGCACTGTGGAGTCCATCATAAGCTACTGACTGTCGTGTCTTTAAAATAAATGATTAAAATGGCTGTTCTTATACGGAATTTCAGCTGCCCTCCTGTTTCATCTCTTTTCCACTTCCTGGGTTTCAGCTCATTCCAGCATGGAGCTCATTCTTGTTGTAAACAACGCAGTTATTTTTGGATTTACATCCAAAAATAACAGATACTGCTCAAGACACTTTTCTAGCCCTTACCACGGCTGGAGAAGTAGCTAGTGGCCAGAAGCCGGATGGATTACATAAGAGATGGCATTCTACTGCTTGTATTGTAGTGTTTATACATATAAGCATGTCATTACAAACATTTTTATCCCAAAATGTATACAATTCTATTTAAAAACTGATGCTAATGTGTACATAGCCTTTACTACAGTTACTGTTTTTTCTGACGATTGTGTTTGATTCTTTGGCTACAGTTGTTGCATCAACTTTTAGCAAATAACTTATTTCACGTGCACAGTTAGAAAATGCTTTGTACCAGCTTAGAACAAGAACATTTTACCTATGTACTTTTTCTTATAACTTTCCATCAAGACTTGCTTTATCTTTGTTTTTAACAGCTTATATAAAGTATTTTTTATATTTTTGGTTTTATTTTTTTTTCCCTTGAAGCTTTTATGATTAATTTCTATATTGTCTGAATTTAAAACTCATCTCCTGTTTCCTTACTATTTTAATAAAATTGTGTTCATGCTCTAGATTTGAGTTGCATGCTTATTTACTGAGAGTTAAGTATTAGCGTCAGCTATTTTTTTTTAAGAAAATACAATAATGCCCCTTTAACGGTATGTCTGGATTACAGAGCTCTTTTTTTCCAGTTCCTTATGTGGGAGGGGGTCTTTTGATTGGTACAAAAACTAAAGATCATCACTTGCTCTGGAGAGTAGAGTATGTCCTAGTGGTGCAAGAGAAGTGATTTTAGAATCTTCAATGTCTTTAATAAGTAACTTGAATATCCATGATGCTACAGGTAAAAGGGTTTCCCTGCCGTGAGCTTTCCCTACAGATTACAATTGACAACATTGTAGTCTAAACAGCGAACCATGTTTTTATAGGTATAGATCCAGAAGTTTCATGGTGCCTGTTAGCAGCTCAATGCTAATAAGCAGCCTTCAGTTTGTTTCTACTGCATTTGGAAGTGGGTGCATTGTAAGCAGAGTCTGTTTACCAATGGTGTGTCCTTTTTAGCACATTGCTCAGATGTTTACCACTGGACCTGTCGCATAACTCATTTGATTGCCGCTGTGACCCTGAATAATTTGGCAGTTTTTATTTTTTGTTTGCTTTTTTAGTCTATTCAGACTTTCCAAAGTTGGCCTGTGGAGTGTTATATGGAAATTACCTATTCTTCTCTAAGTGGGTGGTTTCCTCTACTTTTCTGAGAAAAATAAAGTTACCGTTCTCTTAGAGAACTAACCTTCCAAGTGGAGTGAATTTAAAAAAAAAAAAAAAAAGCCAAATTGTTTGGAGCCCAGGAACAACTGAGGTATGTCATTTAGCATGTTACAATAGGTATCATATCCTCTTTAAGAGATTTAAAAATCTTAAGTTATTTTGTACCCAAAAAAAACAAAACAATAAAAAACTGTCAATGTCACATGGCTCAGAACATAAAAATCTGATCAGTTGAATACAGATGAGCAATTTGTTAACATGACTTTTAACACGTTCCTGGTGCGATATTTCACAGAAGCTGCCATGAATACAAGTTAATTGCTGGATGGCGACTCCTTGTTGTCTGCATTAAAATAATTCATTGGTGGAAGTGTGAATATGCATAATATTATATCTTTTTTTTTTTTTTTTTTTTTATTATGTAGATTGTGAGCCCCACACAGAGCTCACAATGTACATTTTTCCCTATCAGTATGTCTGTCTTTTTTTGGAATATGGGATGGAAATCCATGCAAACACGGGGAGAACATACAAACTCCTTGCAGATGTTTTTTTTTGCCCTTGGCAGGATTTGAACACCAGGACTCCAGCGCTGCAAGGCTGCAGTGCTAACCACTGAGCCACCGTGTGGCCCCCTATAATATTATATCTGAGCTGCTGCTGTGGCCCCTGTATGATCTATCTCTGTGCTGTAACACAATAATATCACAGTACAGGAATAATAATGAAAACAAATAATAGCGGAGCTGCTGCAACATTATTGTGTTACAGCACAGGCATACAGTGTTGGCCAAAAGTATTGGCACCCCTGCAATTCTGTCAGATAATATTCAGTTTCTTCCAGAAAATGATTGCAATCACAAACTCTTTGGTATTAATATCTTCATTTATTTTGCTTGCAATGAAAAAACACAAAAGAGAATGAAAAAAAAAAAAAAGTCAAATCATTGATCATTTTACACAAAACTCCAAAAATGGCCGGGGCAAAAGTATTGGCACCCTCAGCCTAATACTTGGTAGCACAACCTTTAGACAAAATAACTGCGAACAACTGCTTCCGGTAACCATCAATGAGTTTCTTACAATGCTTTGCTGGAATTTTAGACCATTCTTCTTTGGCAAACTGCTCCAGGTCCCTGAGATTTGAAGGGGGCCTTCTCCAAACTGCCATTTTGAGATCTCTCCACAGGTGTTCTATGGGATTCAGGTCTGGACTCATTGCTGGCCACTTTAGAAGTCTCCAGTGCTTTCTCTCAAACCATTTTCTAGTGCGTTTTGAAGTGTGTTTTAGGTCATTGTCCGGCTGGAAGACCCATGACCTCTGAGGGAGACCCAGCTTTCTCACACTGGGCCCTACATTATGCTGCAAAATTTGTTGATAGTCTTCAGACTTCATAATGCCATGCACACGGTCAAGCAGTCCAGTGCCAGAGGCAGCAAAGCAACACCAAAACATCAGGGAACCTCCGCCATGTTTGACTGTAGGGACCGTGTTCTTTTCTTTGAAGGCCTCTTTTTTTTCCTGTAAACTCTATGTTGATGTCTTTTCCCAAAAAGCTCTACTTTTGTCTCATCTGACCAGAGAACATTCTTTCAAAATGTTTTTGGCTTTCTCAGGTAAGTTTTGGCAAACTCCAGCCTGGCTTTTTAATGTCTCTGGGAAAGAAGTGGGGTCTTCCTGGGTATCCTACCATACAGTCCCCTTTCATTCAGATGCCGACGGATAGTACGGGTTGACACTGTTGTACCCTCAGACTGCAAGGCAGCTTGAACTTGTTTGGATGTTAGTCGAGGTTCTTTATCCACCATCCACACAATCTTGTGTTGAAATCTCTCGGCAATTTTTCTTGTCCGTCCACATCTAGGGAGGTTAGCCACAGTGCCATGGGCTTTAAACTTCTTGATGACACTGCGCACGGTAGACACAGGAACATTCAGGTCTTTGGAGATGGACTTGTAGCCTTGAGATTGCTCATGCTTCCTCACAATTTTGCATCTCAATTCATCAGACAGTTCTTTGGTCTTCTTTCTTTTCTCCATGCTCAATGTGGTACACACAAGGACAGAGGTTGAGTCAACTTTAATCCATTTCAACTGGCTGCAAGTGTGATTTAGTTAATTCCACCACCTGTTAGGTGTCTCAGGTAAGTAACAGGTGCTGTTAATTACACAAATTAGAGAAGCAACACATGGTTTTTCAAACAGTGCCAATACTTTTGTCCACCCCCTTTTTTATGTTTGGTGTGGAATTATATCCATTACTTTCCATTGAAGACAAATTAAATGAAGATAATAATACCAATGAATTTGAGATTGCAATTCTGTCAGATAATACTCATTTTCTTCCTGAAAATGATTGCAGAGTTGCCAATACTTTTGGCCAACACTGTAGATCATAATGGTGATGTGGCAGATAATAGAAGCAATGTTGGCTTCACTATGGTTTTACACAGCTGCCAATTTTTTTATTTTTTTTTTTTGCTTTTTTAATTGTAGACCATGGTGAGGAAAAAATAGTGTGACTTAGAAGGGCCAGTCATGTTAAAAAGGTTTTCTGGACAGAATTTTAAATTTTTTTTTCTTAAGAAAGGTGGGTGAGTGCTAGTAATGGGTTAATAAGTACACCCATATACCTTTAGCAGTGCTTGGAGTGATTTCTGAGTGTCTTTGGCAGCTACTACCATCTTCTGCCTTTATTTAATTGGTGTTCGCTTCCTGTGTAGCTGCTACACTAGTTCCTTCACACTCAGCCCCCCTCCTCTCCCTTTCCGTTACAAAACCCTCTGTCTCACTAGCCTAGCAGCTCTTACTTTCCCTGTCTCACTAAGTTAAGCGATCCCACCCATTATTAGCTCCCCCTGTCTCCCTAGCTAACTTACTCCACCTCCGCCCACTGCTAGAAGAAAGAAAGAGGGGAGTTGCTGTCCTGGACACAGGAAGGCTGGTATGTATTGATGGGGGAGGGGGGAGACTAATGGTGATATTTCGTTTCGGAAGTGGTGAAACTGAACATCACCAGATTATCAGAAAGTGTCCCTGGAGTGGTCACATGACCGCTCCATGGTTATGGGTAACTAGATTTTTTTTTTTAAATTGCAGTTAATTAAAAGTTAAGTGGGGGGAGGGAGCTTAGTTTAGCTATTAATTCTCTTTAAGTAAGGCTACATCTTTGTATACCTTAAAAAAAAAAAAAAAAGTATATTTTTATCCCTATGTGACTTTTCTAGGAATACAGAGTTTCAAGGTTGAATGAGTAAGCATATTTTGATTTTGCCGATTATAAGAATAAAAAACCCTAAACAGCCAGTAGTAGTGTCATCGTAATGTTTTCCCATGGACTATAAACAGACTCTGATCCTGTATGCTTTATTTTTATCAAAAGTGTTTATAGCCATGGGTAGAAGTTACCTCCATTTGTGCTTACATATAAAGCTGGTTGACAATAAAACCTACACAAAGTAAGGTCTAGTACTCTGTTCTTGTTCCAACTGTCCTTCTATTACCTTGTGTGGGATTCAATGTACAGTAGTAATGGATTATCAATCACAGTCAAGAATTTCCTGCCATTAAAAATGATTACTGACTTCCCACACACATCTTTGAACTTTATCTGCTCTGGCTGTGTTATCTTTCTGTTTACGTGGTGTTTTTCATTAGTAACTTTTTTTATTTTGCTGATTGTGATCCTTACTTTGTATGTGTAAGCTATTCCTGGCAAACAATTCAGCTGCTAAAAGTAGCAGAGTAAGAACAATTGGTTGGGATAGAGCTACAGAAAAAAAAAAGTTGCCTAAGAAGTTGAATAGATGAGGTACAAGAAGATGCGCTGGATACCAGAGAGGTGGTTTACTCCAAATAGGAGACCAAGTGTGTGTTTAAAGAGGATCTTTCACCACCTCTACAAAGCCCAGGTTTTTGCTTCGTCTAATAGCCACTGCTCTACTAATTCAGCGCAGCTGGAATTTTTTCTTCAGCCTCCAACATGCAAATCAATAAACACGATAAGGGGATATTCACACGGAGTAAAGTGGTGCTCATTCTGCCACGATAACTCACGGCAGAATCAGCGCTGATAAAAAGACACCCATTGAGTTCAATGGGTTCCGTCTTCCACACGGAACACATTGAACTCAATGGGAGTCTTTTTATCGGCGCTGATTCTGCCGTGAGTTATCGTGGCAGAAACAGACAAGGAATGTGATTCTGAGCAATGGCTCCCTCTGATTGGAACTATTAACGCTTGTCTGCTCCTGCCTGACAATACCCACCTGACAGTACAGAGACTAAGCAGCATATCGGGTACCAAAACCGCACTGATTGTTCAGGAATAGTGGAGACTAGAGGAAAAACACAGGTAGAAATCAAGACCATGTCAAAGACTAAATGAAATTCAATGCATAATCTTACCACCATTGTTATTTGCATTCCAAGGGTGCCTTCACACGGCGTAGTGCGCCGCTCCTTTAGACACGTATACTCGTGTCCGAGTGCGGCGCTTCAAAACAGAGCCCATTGATTTCAATGGGTGGCAATATACGCGCGCTACCCATTGTAATTAATCGGCGCTCGGATACGTGTCTAAAGTAGCGGCGCGCTACTCCGTGTGAAGGCACCCTTAGGCCTGGTTCACATCTGCGTTCGGTATTCTGTTTGGGGAGTCTACTTGGGGACCCTCCCGAATGGAATACCAAACGCATTGACAAGGGGTGAGCAATGAAAGCACACGGACCCCATAGACTATAATGTGGTCCTTGTGTTTTCCGCAAAGTGTCCGCATGGAACATGCGGAGAGAAAAGTACTTTACTTTCCTCTCTGTATGACTCGTGGAGACTGTATGGAAAACACAGAGACCACGTTATAGTCTATGGGGTCCATGTGCTTTCAGTGCTTACCGCTTGTCAGTGCATTCAGTATTACATTAGGGGGATCCCCAAGTGGACTTCCCGAACGGATTACCGAACGCGAATGTGAACCAGGCCTTATTAATATTAACACGCTGAAATTCACAGGAAGGAGAGAAGTGTTTTCCCCTGAAATGTTGCACACGTCAGGTGCTGTAAAGAGTATGGTGACATTTATTCTATTGCTGAATGCTAAAGAGGATTACTCTTTGTAGAGTAAGAAATATACAGGGTGTCTGGAAAGTAAGTACACAAAATGAAAGGGTGGACTTTAGCTGGTATATGAAGTGTTTTTTTTTATTAATGAACAAGTGATTAAACTGATTTCCCATTAAAGAGCTTTCTCTTCTTCATTTCTCCTTTCACATGGTGCAGCGAGGGATAGGAAACCGACATCTCGGTCTACCTGCAGAGCCACAAAGGTGCATTTCCAGTCACATGTTCATTAATATAAAAAAACAAAACACTTCATATACCAGCTAAAGTTCACCCTTTCATCTTGTGTACTTACTTTCTAGAAATCTTGTATTGTATCCTGTGTTGTTTCATATTCCTGTTCCTAATGTATATTAAAATGTTTATGCTTTGTGATAAAGGAGAGTTGATAATTATACAGGGTTAGGGTTAGGCAGGGAGGTATGGATGATTTGAAATAACAGTTACACACTAATTTTTCAATGAAACTCAAATTTTATTTTTTCAATGTGTAGCTTGGATGTTGCCATTATGAAAATCAGAGAAAAACAAAAGAAAAAAAGATATTAAAACATTGATTAGGTACGAAAAATGTTAACATCTATTAAATGGCGTCCGTTTTTGTCCATACACTCCTGTAGACGTTGTGAGAAGTTGTCCATACTCCTCTGAAGCATTTCACGTTGAACCACTCAAATTTCGTTGAAAGTTATTCACCCACTTCATTATCGTGTCAAACTTCGGAACACGACCATGACGGCCAACGTTGAAATGATTCCGGAAACGTCTCTGTGTTTGAATGACAGAACGGCCCGTTTCAATAGAGGTGTGGTACACAAACACACGATGCTCTATCGACCACGACTCCATTGCTACTAAAATGGCGGCTCCTGACGAGCAGATACCCCACTCTTTATCCACCAAGGTTATCCCCACCTTCCGCGGCGCCCCGTTCAAATCATCCATACCTCCCTGCCTAACCCTGTATAACCAGATAACTCTCCTCCCATAGGGAGATTACTCTCCAGACCCTTTAGACGAGCTTCACGCATTGTGAATTTGCAGTCCAGATTCAGCACAGCAGATCTGCAGCAATATACTGTATACTACAATACATGTGGATGGGGTTTTGGAAACCTCCATGTATGGTGGATTTCACCAAAACCAGAATAAAAGCCATGGTGTAGCAAACACGCTGCAGATGTATAAACCAATATGTCATGAGTTATCAAACGAGATGCTTCTAGGTAGACAGTGCTGTTTGTGGGTTCTTGCTCCTTATTAGTAGAGTGGAGTTGCACTCAAGCACACAATTTCTCCTATGTCTCAAACCGGATATTGGCTCATGGAATGATTGCTGCCTCCATGTATTGGCCCAGACTGTTGCGCTCTTATTTATTTTTCTTTTTATGGTTTTGTTTAAAATGATAAATAGATGCAAGATTCAGATATATAAAAGGCAAGGGATGCATTAATACAATTCATTGTTCTTGCTGTCTTACTTGCACATCACAAATCATGGTTTGATCCACACTTAGGGAACATATGAAGGATTGTTCTTTGTATTACAGTAATGACACAAGACATACCATTGCTTTTCCTGACACTTTTAAATAAATATAATGTCTTCAGAAACATCAGTTCCGAAAAGATCAAAGATGGACTAGTGAAAACAGAGCATATGTCATTCTGATTGTGTTATAATCATTGGAGGAAGTTTTGGTTTGCATTACCTAGATAGGATGTAATCTTGGAATGTTTTAACAGGAAAAGATATATACAGTGTTCTGGGCTATGAGCCAATCAATCATAAATGGAATGATAATATATGGAGGGGTGGGCCACAAGAAAAAGATGTGACAGAATAGAGACATTATAAGCAACGGTTCTGTCTGGTCTGCTTGTTGCTTTCGCCAATGTTGAATCTGCCCTGCATATGATCTATTCCAATATGATAAAGTCATAATATGTACCAGTTCTCCAGGTACCATCTATCTTTACTAGGGGACACAACAGAAAATTAATATTTGTTTTTATTTTAAATAGATTTCTGGAACGTTCTAGTAATGAAAATGTTTGATTTATTCTTATGTATTAGAATGCGTCCAAAGACATTTCTGTTAATATTATCAGCCTTATAAGTGTAATATATAATATATTAAAAACAACCATGCATTTTTATTTATTTATTTATTTATTTTTTTTGAGGATTGCACTTATACTCAAGCCCAGGACTTTCAAAATTCTCCCTATGAAATCTCAAGTACTGTAGAACTGATAGGATCCTGTTGGAGGTATATGGAGACAGTTCATGATGTCTAGCGTATAGTACATTTTTGCTCACAGTTCTACTTTTGATATACTGATGCAGTTTTTTGTTTGTTTTTTTTACTAAATTTCATGTGTTTACAACATCTTAAAAGTAATATCACAACATATTTACATACATCTACACGTAATATTTTTCTCTGAAATTCAGTTGTCCTATAAACTGCCAGCGTCCATCGACTCAAGGCCACAGAGTGTATTAAAAACTCAAAGTGGATCTGTCAGCTGATTTCTGGATAGATGATGGTCCCTAGTTCAGTTTGGCATTTGTACAATTATGTTAAATAGAATCTTCCTGTTTTATCAAAAATTCAACAGCACATGTTCAAGTAATTAATCATTTCTTATCCTCTATTTCTATTTCAAAAGCTGATCAGGCAGGGTTCCCCTGTCCCCTTTATGTGATTCCTATGGAATACTTAGCTATGGTCGTGTAAATTCTCTGGACAGTGCCTCAGTATAGGTTGGTAATAGAGGGCAAACCTCTCAAGATTCAATTCGGGTTCAGTTGGATTGGGACCAAGATTTGTTTTTGGGTCCAACAAGATTGGTATGAACCACACCTTAAATTGGCTTAAACATAGTGTATAACACTGGGATTTTAGAACTCTTATCTAATTTCTAGTTCTCTAAGGCAGACACAGCCGAAGATATATGAAATAATACAGCCATCCCTTACTTTCATCCTCGCTGGTATGCCTTATGATGCAGCCCAGAAAACTATCTCTCTCTCTCTTTCTCTCTCTCTCTCTCTCTCTCTCTCTCTCTCTCTCTCTCTCTCTCTCTATATATATATATATATATATGGTCTTCTGTTCATGTGGGATGCACTGAAGCCATGACGCTTTTAGGCCCGCTTTTAAACATTCTAGCAAATCCCATCCACACATATTCCGGAAAAATATGTGCAGCATATATGCTGTGATTCCCAAAACCGTCACGGTTTGTTGGTCACTGACTAACCAATAGCAGCGATTGGAAGGGGCTACTATTGGTTAGCATTATGGAGCTGTAGCAAGCTGCTGTCTGTGATGATTATTAATTTTTTTATTATTATTATTTATATAGCAGCATTAATTCCATGGTGCTTTACATTTGGGGGTTTACATACAATACACAAAATATACAAGTAGATATAATACTAACAGTGATCGGCTGGCAAAGTGGGGCAGAGGGCCCTGCCCGCGAGGGCTTACAATCTATGAGGGAAGGGAGGTAGAGACAGAAGGAGAGGGGAAGACTATTCAGATGGCAGTGCGGTGATAGTGTTATTGGAGGTTGTACGCCTTCCTGAATAGGTGAGTCTTCAGGGCCTTCTTGAAGCCTGTGATTGTGGGGTCAGTCTTATGTGTCGTGGTAAGGAGTTCCAGAGTATGGGGGATGCATGGGGGAAATCTTGGAGACTGTTGTGTGAGGAGCGGATGAGAGCAGAGCGGAGTAGGAGGTCATTGGAGGATCTGAGGTTACGTGTGGGCAGGTAGATGATCAAAAGCAACCCCACACATGAATGGCATGATGCATACTGGCATAATACAATACTCATGGTAGTGCTCACCTTTGTTTCTCTGGACAATCCTTCTTCCAAATGTCT
Source organism: Leptodactylus fuscus (assembly GCF_031893055.1). NCBI lineage: Eukaryota > Metazoa > Chordata > Amphibia > Anura > Leptodactylidae > Leptodactylus > Leptodactylus fuscus. Next base: position 257,926,459 of record NC_134265.1, on the reverse strand, counting down.
CAAACAGTCTGTAGGGGGCTTCACCATAGAAAACAATTTTACTCTAGTCTTCTGCACTTCTTGGAAAGAAGTGGCTTCTAGAAGAATGATTGTCTCAAAAAGAAAAGATGAGCACTGCCATGGGTCCTGTGTCATGCCAGCAGTGCAAATCAGGGTTTCTGGCTAGAGCAAAGGCAAACACATTTATATAATACAAACCAAACCAGACAATACAATAAGTAGCATGAGTAGTAGTATGCCCAACTCAGATGCTAAATACCCACGTGATGAGTAATATATATGTGATCGCTGGGGGAAGGGTGCTTGCCATTTGGACATCAGCTGCTGCTTGCATGGCAACTTCATGCTTGGACACTATATTCAAACTCCTCACCATTTTATGCGCAGTGGGAAATAATTTTGTGGACATATTATGATGGTTTTATTTGATTAGAAATATTTGGACTAAGTATGGCAGCATTATTTGGATTCATTGTGATAGTATTAACAGTAATCCTTATGAGGGACAAACATCCTAAAACAGCGCTGTACATAGAGAGATTTCTCTGATATGAGCTATTTTGCTTACTTTTTCCCATGGAGTCTTTCCCGACGAGATTCTCTACAATAGGAAACAGTACTCCTCACTTCAAAATATACAACTGGTGTAGACTTTTTTAGCCCCTTCTCAATGTTTATGTTAATAGTACAGTGCATGTAGAGATGGTATACTTAGTTCCTTCACTGTTTTTCTCACTTTCCAGCTAAATTACCGCATATGATGGGTGACAGCACTCTTTATTAGTCTGCTGCATTGCTCCCTGGTCATTATGCACATTTTGCTAAGAGTAAATATCTCAATTTATCAATAGTTTTGTACCTTCGAGGGCTGGATTTCTAAGGATTTCTTTGTACAGTATGTCTGTTGGAATTATAGTAGTATGGTGAAAGTTATAAAATGGCATATCTTCTAAACTGCACGCATAGATTCTTTCTTATAGGGATATATTAATGCATGCCAGATTTGTTTTGAGGACCTTTCTGTTACTGTTCTTTTCATCTGAAACTGATTTTCACTTGTGGAAATTTCTGCAACAAGTTCTGCCACGTGTGAATACCTTACAGTACCCAGGAAATCCTTAAATATCTGAATAAGACCTCTATACATTTCAAGCTGAGATGCCCTCAATGCCACTTTCTAAACTCCATACCAGCTACCATTTCTGATCATCATGTTACCATCTTTAATATATTGATTATAAAAGAGAAACATCATATTGGCTTGGAGGTGGGACCTTTACCTGAAATATATTTATCGTGGACCCTAATAATATCATATATGAAATAAAATTTTAAGCACAAGCTTTTACATATAAAAGTTTCTAAGATCATGAAAAATTAATTCTAGCTGTACAGTATGTCCAACTCAATAGATGGATGTTGTTTGTGTATTTATGCAATAGTAATGTCCAATGTGCATTCTTATAAAATCTAACTATTTAGTCATGTACAGTCATGGCCGTAAGTGTTGGCACCTCTGAAATTTTTCCAGAAAATGAAGGATTTCTTCCACAAAATTATTGTAATTACATGTTTTGTTATACACGTTTATTTCCAGGTAAATTGGACATAATTTCATAAAAACTTCAAAATTGTGAGTAAATAACTTTATTTTAAGTATATGATGCTCATTCAAATTCAACTGTGACAAGTAACAGGTGTGGGCAATATAAAAATCACACCTGAAGCACCCTGGCAATGCGGCGTCTTCTGAAACCAATTCTTTGCACAGTTTTGGTCTCTGATGCCACTTATCGTTGGGGTCATCCCTTCCATCTTCAAATCTGCCATAATGGAGCCAGCTTCACTTTGCATTCCCAGGCTGAGGACTTAGCCCATTTCCTGGATGTCCCGGACCTGTCTCTCCCGGATTGGCTGGAGTTTCCGCTCCCGGCCCCTGCTCCGACAACTGGGCCCTCTTCTCCTCCATTACCACGTCAGGGGCGCCGTGCCATGGACTCCTCTGTGGCCCTTTCTGGACGTTCTGTATCCTTGCCCGCTGAATAGTCGCTGCTAGGTCCGCCGCGGCCTACTGCCCTTTTGTGCCTTTTGTTTATCTGGCTCTCCTGTTGATGTGAATATATTGTTGACATGATGGCTTTCTTCGTGCTGCTCTGTGTCTCTTTTGCCCTCTTTCTTTTTCTTTATTCTCTGCTAAGTTTTGTGCCCCGCAGGTGGGTGGCGTGGGCTTCGGTTCTCGCTGCTTGCTGGTGGTGTGTCTCGCCCCCCTCCTCTTCTTGGTCAGGTTGGGGTGCCCCATGTCCTGCTCTTCTCTGTTTCTTGCTGTGAGGCCGCTCTTTTGGTGGCTCTGCGGTGAAGTCTGCAGATGCACCTGTTGTCCCCACTCGTTAATGGTCGCTGGGTGCTCCGACTTGTCTGGGGCTCGGAGGTCCGTGAGCTTGAAGGTGCCTATGGTTTTGTTGTTGTTTCCTGACCTTGATCCCTTCATTCTCCCCTTTTCTTTTGATATGTTTTCTGCCGTTGTGGGAATGGGTAGTTTTGGTTTTTGATCTACCTCTCCCCCAGTTCGATAGGTTTGGCAGCTCTCTGAGCGTATACTGGGGTGTACCTTTGAGACCTGCGTTAGTGGGATTGTCCCATGGTTTGGTGTTTCCCGAGCCTGGGTTAGCTGGGCTCGGCTCTGGTTTGTTTCCCTAGCTTCCGTCTTTTTCTCCCCCCCCACCCATTTCCCTTCTCCCCTTGTTTAGCTTTTTGTGTCTTGTGTGTGTCCCTCCTAGGGCCGTTCGTTTTGCCTCTTCCTCATCCATGCGTTTCTCGTCCTGTTCCTTTCCCCTGCCTGACCCTAGTCCTTTCCTCCCTTACCCTCCCCCCCCCCACTTTTTTTGCTGCCGTCCATGCGCTCATAGCCTTTGTTCTTGTTCAGGGTCACGGTCTTAATGCCCTGAGGTGCTGTCCCGCTTTTCCTTCGTCTCAGTGGGGTGTGCGCGTCCACGTATCCTTTATTCTGTTCCGTGTTTTCAGAGTGTTTGAGCTTTTGTGCTATTGTCTTCCAGATCTCCTGCTTGGTATGGTCGTTGTTGCCTTGACTCTCAGTCTGGGGGGGCTGATGTACTGCTCACTCGCTCCGGTGCTTGGTAGCTCTTGGCGGCCTTCCTTGGCGCTTCAGGTAGACTTCTCTTCGTTAATGTCGCACTACCTTATCTCCTTCCCGTGCTCGCCTTGTAGCGTCTGATTACTGCTCGGGAGACTGGTGTGGAGGCCTGGCCCCTATAGTTTTTTCTCCTGGGTGCCCTTGGGTGCATGGACTTGGCTGGTTGTTGTGCTCTCTATGGTTGCTGGTTGCCTGGCCGGTGCGTGGAAGTTTTCCCTTTTCCCCTCTTTTTTCTTTCCTTTTCCCATGATTTGTACTTCCTGTCTTTGTCTGTGTTGTCCGCCCTTGTGTGCTCTCTTTTGTGTGTTTGGTGTTTTCCCTGTTTGCTTACAATTGTCCATTTGTGCATTTGGCGGTTAGGGTCCGAGATGTCTTGGCCTTTCTGCACATTTGTTCTGTTTGATCTTTTTTGGATTTACCTCTTTTTGTATATTCATAAATAAAGAATTTATAAAAAAAGAAAAAAAAAAATCACACCTGCAACCATATGAAAAGGAGAGAAGTTGACTCAACCTTTGCATTCTGTATATGTGTGTGCCACACTGAGCATGAGAACAGAAAGAGGTTACAAATCCTCTTCCAGAGATCTTGATGCTCCTTTGTTAGCAGTACACAACACAATGAAGAAGTTTACAACCCATAACACTGTAACTAATCTCCCTGGTGTAAGAGGGAGTAAAATGTTATGGCTCATTTCAGTGTAAAATGGCTTATATGCACATATGATATTAAGTTTTATACATGTAATCAAGTATATATACATACTATACATGTATCTTTGACATAAACTCCCTTTGACCTTTTGTTACACTATGGGGGTTGTGGGTCATTTGATTTGCTGACTTTATTTGCTAATGTTTGATGCTTCTTTTGTTTCGGGATGTCCTCAGCCATGTATCTATTTACCATTCTTGGGCCATTGAAGTGTATATTTACACTTTTGGTGTGCATTCACCTTCCATTGGTACAATGGAAATGTTTATTAATCTTTGAAGTGTTCCGTTGAAATGTCTAGTGAGGTGTTTATTAACCTCCCTTGGGACAACTGGAGTGTATATTCACCTTTCTTGGCACCAGAGTCCATTGTCCATAGTGTAGCTGAAGGGAGATGACTGGCTCTCTCATCTAACAAGGTATAAGAAGAGCTGACATGTGCTTATGAGGGAGCTTCAACCAGGGACAGAAAGAAGAAATCATAGCTGTGTCCAGATATTCCTGGTTTTTCATATTCCTGGGCCACAAAGGAGGTGGTCGGGGCTTCCTAGAGAACTGTGATTTGAACTATTTTCTTCACTGAAGCTAAGTACAATAAACTTTTCTACTTTTCTTTCCTTTTAATTGTATGACTCTTTCATTATACAGTAATTCCCTTATTAAAAATTATATTCATATGTGGATACACTTATTCATATTTGAGTTCACGTGGACGGAGGAGAAAAATTGATGAAGGGTTGCAACACAGGATAGTCTGGATGGTGGATAAGTAGCCCCAATCAAGATCTAAAGAAATTCTAGCTATCCTGCAGGCTGTGGGTGCATGAGTGTAAGTGTAAACTAACTGTCTATAGACATTTGAATGAAATGAAACACTATGGTAGGAGACCCAGGAGGACCCCACTGCTGACATAGAGACATAAAAAAGCTAGACTGTGCTCACTTAGGCAGCACATATACTAATAATGGAATGATACAGAGAAGATTAGATTGGCCCCTGCGCAAGGATGACACGCCAATTCATGGAGCCTTCCAAAATAAAATAAATAAATAAAAAAGCCTAGACTACAGTTTGTTAAAATTTACGCGAGTAAGCCAAAATCCTTCTGGGAAAACATATTGTGGACAGATGAGACCTAGATAGAGCTTTTTGGTAAAACACATTCTACTGTTTACCGAAAATGGAATGAGGCCTACAAAGAAAAGAACACAGTACCAATAGTCATATATGGTGGAGGTTCAAAGATGTTTTGGGGCTGTTTTGGTGCCTTGACTGTGTACAGTGCATCATGAAATCTGAAAATTACCAAAAGATTTTGGGTTTGCAATGTAGGGCCTAGTGTCAGAAAGCTAGATTTGCTTCCTAGGTCATGAGTCTTCCAGCAGGACAATGACCCCAAATATACTTCAAAAGCAGTAATGGATTAAAACAAAGCACTGGAGTATCCTGAAGTGGCCAACAATGAGTCCAAATCCCATTGAACACTTGCAGAGAGATCTTCAAATTGCAGTTGGGAGAAGGCGGCCTTCAAATATGAGAGACCTGGAGCAGTTTACAAAACAAGAGTGGTCCAAAATTCCCGTTGAGAGGTGTAAGAAGCTTGTTTATGATTATAAGTAGCGATAGATTTCAGTTATTTTTTCTAAAGAGAGTAACCAAATATTTTTTTTTCAGTTTTTTTGTATTGTTCTAATACACACAGCCAAAATAAGCAGGTGTATTTGAAGCCCACAAGAGGGAAGCAACAACATATGAAATGAAAAATAAGCAGAGTTGTGCTGACATCTTCTACAATACTTTTGATCTTCTTTTGTCTTTTCACCTACCTGAGATGAAATTGTGTCTAACTTGAGAGATTGACCCAAAAGGTTGCAGAATTGAATAAAGACATCATGGACCATGACTTAAGTTATTGCAAAAATAAAGTAAAATAACACATGGTTGAGTATGAGACACCAATGTACTAAGTATGGATGCCAAATCAAGCAGGTAGATGCTTGAGCTGCTTAAAGATGTTCCAATCCAATAAATTAGTGTTACCATTTATTGAGTTAAGCGAGGAGAAGGTGCAAGAGCAGAAGTGACCTAGTTGCTCTCCCAGCATGATCCATTGAAGTTGCATGTGTGTGCTAGCAGGATTATTCTTGGAAACTGGATTAGGACTGGAATAGGGACCCTGTTTTAAATATCCATTGAGAAATTGCAATAATTTTCTGGGAGAAATACTTAATTTTCTGGAAAATTTTCAGGGGTGCCAGCACTCACGGTCATGATTGTATATTATTCTTTAAAGAAGTCCGTCAAACATACTTGAGCACCATAAAAATTCATCACATTCGTCACAAATGTTAGCGGAGTAGGTTCGATAGCTTAAGGCATTTGGTAAACAGAAAAAGGTGAATAGAAGCAGTAAATATATTTCTAGCAAATAATAAAATACCTTTAGAACACATGCTGACCTGATGTATTGGAATGCTGTTCCTTTCATACAGTAATAAATCTAATCCAAACCATTGGATATAACAAATAAACTGAACACGAATATATGTTGCCAAGATTGGATTTAAATTGCTATTAAACTTGAGAACCTGGACATATTTTCATAATTTATTTCTTTAAAAAGAACTTTCTGAAAGTTCATGCTACCTTTAATCTAATCGAAAACAGCAATTATGACGTCGATAAAAAAAATTCACAGAAAGCCTTACACTTTCTCACAGATATGTATTCTTATGCGAATAGAACTTACCCATTGCATGATGATACAGCATACAGTACTCTATGTATATACCAGAGAGGGAGATGAATTAAGCCAGCACCAAATTCTTCTTGGTGAGGCTTACTTACTATGAGAATAGAGAAACCCAAAATGACCAATTTTTCTTTAAGCTAGCTGTTGTGTTTGGAAAGACACATGAAATCATCGGCAGATCCTATGGGTTTTCCAAGATTAGAAAATGACTACTTTCATTAGTAGGAGGTGTTATTGCAGGTAAGCTCCGCTGAATGAATACTGTTGTACAGCAATACCAACCCCTGGACAGGTGTAGCTATGGTTTGGAAAGAGAGCAGCCATCTTTTTCTAATACTGGACCACCCCTCTGGGTAGCATCAAGCTATTCATGTGAATAACCATCACAAATTCTAGGTTGTCAGCAGATCTCTGTCAATTGTCTGCAGATAAATGTCTTGATAAAGGACTTAAGTATTCTAAATATAAAAGTAGGATGAGTAGTATTTACTGGTGCAAATAAAATGGTAACAATAATTTTTAGATATGGACAATCAATCAACAATAAGCCAAGTAGCTTAAGACAAAAGTTGAAATGAAGAAATGGATGGATATAAATGCTGAGCCATACAGTATGTCTGTGAACCCCAGCAAGAAGATATTCTGGAGATAAATTGGGGGGAATTCATCAATCCTTCTATATCAGTTTTCTGTCATAGAGAGGTGATATTGTGACTCATATTTGGCGCAAGACCCTTTCTTGTACTGAACGTGCACCACAATCCATTGTTCCATTTTTCACCACATTGACTGAACCTGGGTGGAGTGGGGATATCTTGGCCAAGCAGATTCCTAACTGGTGTAGATTTTCAATCTGGTGCAGGGATATCCAACTGATTTATGAAGAGGCAAGCGGGGGCCTTTTTTTAACACTGGCAAACGAAGTGCCCAATGTCCCGAAAATATCATGACATGAGATATACCTTCCTGAGTGCTGGACCCGCATGTGGAATCACCATTAACATTCTTTACTGTAACATAACAAGTATATGTGGATATAAATAGAAACCCTCTACTAATCATGATTAGCAGTTCATTTTGAACAATTTGGTCTCTTTTTCTACAACTTTGTGCAAAAAAAATCCATCTTCTGGAAAATAAATGATTGCTGAAATGGGATATGATGTTTCAGCTCAGATCACACATGAAAAAAGAAAGAACGCTCCACACAACATTAGATTGATGCTTTAGATCTCTACCTTAGGCTGCTCTGCTCTCTTTGAATATAATTAAACATAGATTTGTTATCTGGAAAATGAATTTATGTTATAACTGAGATGTTTCCCAACTTACCAAGAAATAACTCAACAAACATAGTTAAGATACTTATTAGTTTAGAATTGTGTGTGCTCCTGAATTTTGTCTTATTGTTCACCAAAATCGTTCACATCTTATAGAAATAATAATTGAATGAGTTGAATAGGCAGAAAAGAAAACATGTTTTTGACACCCTGAGTAGTTTTTAAATGGGTATGACAAGTGGCGTACTTTAGGGCTAAAATTGTGCCACATCATTCCAAACAACATGAATCACTGAGATAAGTTTTCCCCATTTTCAGACTGCTTAACATTATGCTAAAGTTTAGACATGTGTAAGGGAATTGCTAGTTGTGCAATTCCCTAATGCTGCTGCTGGAACAATGGAAGAAGGGAGACAGAGACAGTGAATCCTAAACTTGACCCACCCCCTGTCCCTGCCTACTTGCCTCACTGCTCTAGTCAGCAGAGGACAACTTGGCGGCAAAGCCCTTCCTAGATATATGTGATGAAACAGAATGCAGACAAGACTAACAACACAGAAGAGGAATCAGCAAGTCAAAGGTCAAAGCCAGAGAGACAAAGCAGCACAAAATCATAATCCAAAGAATAGCCACAAGGGGAACCAAAGATCAGAGGTCAGTAATACAATAGAAAAAGAAGTAGGAAGCGAGCAAGGACAAAGTCACAAGACAGAGTCAAAATAGCCAGCAAACCTGTGTGGGCTGATGACCTGTATATAGGAAGCCCAGGACCTGTACCAGACTAGATTGGTAGACAGGCTGTCAATCACACAAGCAAGGCTAAGATTAACTATTAGAAGGAAAGAGGGAAATGGGTGTGGTGGAAATTCAGTTACAGAGAAGAGCAAATAGAGCAGTGTTCACAATGAGCAACAAAAAACTCTAGAAAGGAATGAAACAGAATACGCCTCCTGCACCACAGTGTGAAAGTGGAGGATGGCGCAGAGACCTGATCAGGCAGAGACATTACAACAGGATTGTAAAACTGCCTCATGGTGTTCATCCACAGTAAGATGCAGGTCCTCATGATGATTTGTGTATTTAGCCAGAGTGTGCCTCAGTGAATCCCCCGGTGGGCCCTGGCTCTGGTATGTCATGCTGGACTGGTGTGCCGAAAGGTCCCCAGTACTGCATGCGTGTCTGGTATGATTTTGATATTTTCCATCATTTCATACAGCTTGGTTATGTCACTTAGGTATTGTTTTGGTATTCCTCTGTTTTACGCATTCATTTTTGGGAGATGATATGCAACCTAAGTCAAGCCCTCCAGCTGTCTTTGTGTTGAACTCTTTATCATAAATCACTCACAACTGAGTACAATTACTTGTATAGTAGGAGATCCCTGAATATTATAATGTGCTGACTGAGTTTCCACGGCTGGAATTTAAACTGCGGCACTTTTATGGAAACCTAAGAGTTAAATTAATTTAAATGCCTCATTTCACACTAAAATAACCCTTTGGTCTTTTGATCTACAATACTGAAGATTGGAATTAATATACAGACATATATTGTATGTTTGAGCTATATTGTTTATACCCAGATGCCTAAAAACTTATATAGAGCAAATGTTTCTAACAGCTGGGAATTTGCTACAGTTGTACCCAGTCTAGGCAATCTCCTGTAAGATAAACAGCCTGGACTCCTGCATGATACATTAACCACACTTATATACTGTACTTATATACCATAGGTCAAGATCTTGCTGCTAGTGCCTCCAATGTTGTAAATGGTGCTGGTGTCAATTTTTGTTACTTGCAAGAAGCCTATAGAAGGCCTTTAAGTATAACATGTTCTTGTGACATATATACCTTGGTTCATCAGTACAACATTTTTGCTTATGAAGATGCCTGAACTGCATCCCACAGTTTATAATAAATGCATGTATGTCTCAGAAGGACCTGTGTTCTAATTATTGGTGGTCTTATCTCTCCTTCTCATAATATTTACTGAAATATCACATTGACTATTTAAAAGGGGTGGTCATATTTTTTTTATAGCCTATCCTTATAGTACAGAGATTTAACCCTTAAGTACTATCATGGTGTCTATCATACACCACTACCATAGACACATCATTATGACAGAAACCATGATAGTACTTAAGGGCTAAAAGGAGTCTATCATTGCCCCCAGCTACTTTAAACTGCTCCCATAGTGCTGTGATTTGATCCTTCCAGTGTCAGTTGATGCCACACGGCCCAGGGGGAGGAGCTAAATTCAGGATGGGCGTATTTAGTGATGAAGCAGCAGTGCTCAGTAATAGAAGAAAACTCCCCCTGTGGTCTAAGATCCTCATTTGAATAAAGAATAAAAGTGCTTTTTCTCCCCATCGCTGGGGCTCTGAAACTTAAGAAAGGTATGGTTGTTATTCTGCTAACACCATCTACAGCATTATGGGAGCGGTTTAAAGTAACTTGGCGCAGTGATAGACTCTCTTTAATGCATCCCAAACAAGTGATCATTCAGCGGTTGGCTGTTGCCTCACACCAATTTTGGCTTAACCTAAGGACAGGCCGTACAATACAAAATTATGGCAAAGTCTTCAAATGTAAAGGATGTGATGGTTGCTGCATTTAACAAAAGTGTTTTTTTTATTTTTTTTTTATTGAAATGAGGTGTAATGAACACTGTAAAAAATTATAAGTAAAAACAGTGGAAGAATATTTTCCCGCAACTTGCAAAAGAACAAGGCCTGTTATAGTCACTGTACAGTCCTGCATAGACTCACTGCAGTAAATGCAGTGATCCAGCGAATGCTGCTGTTTTCTTGTTCTTCTTATCAATATGACTTCCCTGTGGTTAGATTACTACTAATCACAACCTAGTAGTCTATCCTGAGTATGGTTCATCAAATAAAAATCTCAGAAAATCCTCTTGAAGTCATCTGACTGAACCCATGCTGCTTAGGAATATACGATATGATATAACAAATGGAAATTACTGAGCAGGTACCCACTAATGGCCCCCAAATGTAGTGTCCAAAGGGAGCGTTGAGGTCTTAGTGCTCTATGCCAATAAAGACGCCGGAGCTCTCTCAGCCAATCATGTAGTCAGGAAGCATCTGTGTAAACCATTCATTCCATGTGAACCTTTGAGAGTCCATTTAGGCTGCCATTTCTTATGGAATCTTATATATGCCTTAACAACATCAGACAACAGATGCCCTTTAAACTCTAAAGAATAAGTATACATTGGGATATTAAAAAAATGTGCTGCTTTAGCTTTGAAATAGCAATGAAAATAAATTCACAGAAAAAACACCTATAAAAGTACTTTTATACCTCTACATATGTGCAATAAAACACATAAAATATACTCCAAAGGCCTGTCCTTGATTTACAGGTTTCTTAAAATGTTCTTGAAGTCTAAATTTGTCATAGTAATCCCAGAGATATTCACATAGGATTCACTACTGTATCATTTATTAGAACATATATACATTTCATTTCTACTTATGCTTACTGGTTAATGCGGCCATTGATCCCAGCTAGGTACAAGTAACAATTACTCACTCTAGTACTGGACTAAGGGCAATTGAGATAAAACTTCACTCATCCTCAGTCTTTTCTGGCTAATATACTTTGTGGTACAGTCGTATTATTTGGACACATGTGGAAGTAATAACAAAGACCCTGTCTCTACCTAAAATTGTTACAATCTGTCCTGTATCTAAATGACCTTGCGCTTCCCTCAAATCATTCCACTCCCTCTGATGTTTCCTGAACTTATCGTCCCTTTATATTTTTTTTTTTAACTGTTAGACTGACCTATTATGGAAAAAAGAAAACTATTGTAATGTACTTATATAAGCAGATGTGTTTTATACATGTTGTAATAGGCAGAGTTTGTACAGTGTTTTCATTGAAAACAATGGAATATAAAAAGTACTGCAATAATTGCATACATTTATGTTTAAATGATCACTACCATTTCAGACAACTTATTGTCATTTAATAGAGAATGTGCTTTTGGACCAAAATGTAATGCACTTTAATTAAAAATGTTGCTGTTTTCTGTCTGAAAAAAAATCGACACTAGGTGCCTCCCTTTGTAGCTAAATAGCAGTTCATTCCCTGTTACTAAGGAATTCCTCTCCATAGATATTACTAAAAAGCAAGATGTTGAGGGGCGAGGCTTACTATAGAACTGTGAGGATGCATCTTTCCTTAATTCCTTCACACAGGCACACATTTGTTAACCCATGGGGTGCACCAAACAGGTCCAGGGAAGAGGTCCCTTCTGGGGGCAGAGGCTCTCTTTCACTTTCACCTGCGCCTTCCAAAGGCAATATTCAAGATTACTTTGTCCACCAGGAGCCAGACGACCATGCGCATGGCTCCCCAAATGGCCGCCACAGTCCAGAGATCTGCAGCCTGAAGCACCTCTACCTGACAGCACAATCCACAGGGGAAGTCCTGCTCCTGCCCTGCAGTCTCTGGGGATTCAAGGGAAGTCAGCAGCACTCCAGTCCTTGCCTGCTTCACACTCTCAAGGCATCAGCCTCTTGAAGTGCGGAAGACCAAAGAGGCCCATTACTGTTTATGCTCTGTACCTGGCTATGCCTGTGCTTTTTAGCTCACAGTAAAGAACTTGGATTTGTCTGGACTGGAGTGTCACTACTTTTCTTCTTTTGTTTGGATTTATATAATACACATCAGTGCTCCACACGAATTAGAATGCTCTCCAGCTCCCCACTGTATAATGCTCCACATAGTGTGTAATGCTCCACAGTGGCCCCACCCAGTATAACTTACTTCCCTTATCTTTTATTTAATAATAAGATAAAAGAGTATCAAAACATGTTTCCAATAGCCAAAAAACACCAGTGGATCTATGTCATTGGTCACAATGCACACCTGGACTGATGCCGGCATCAGTGCGGTCTCGTGTGGTCACACTCATTTGTGATTAGGGTATTAACCCATGGTGTATTACAGCTCATTGGCCCCTGATGACTCATAGTGTTGAAGAAACGCAGCGTTGGGCTATTTATAGATCAGACTATTTAGTTACATGTCTTTTGATAGATAAACAGCAGACGGTTTAGTGCCACTCACTAAGCACCTTCAGACTTGCCAGATCCCGTTGGCGTGGCATTAGGCCAGTAATCTCGGGGGAGACAAGTACTGGAGGGCTTTAAAGCACACAAGTGAGTTGGACACAATTTTGAATCGTGCTGTTTGTCTATTAGGCATGCTTTCTATGGTTGAGGGAGGCAGAGAAACAATTAGTAATTGTGCTTTAGCCAACAAAATCACTACACCCTCATACCTTGCATCTTTTTATTATCTTTTGACCACAATAGTAGTTTTATATCACAATCAGTTTTACGATTGATTGGTACACATGGATAAGTCCAGGACATAGATCCACTGGTGTTTTTTGGCTATTGGAAACACGTTTTGATACACTTTTTTATTATTATTAAATAAAAGTTATATTTTATATTTTTTCTTTCTAGATATTCCCTCAGTGAATCTACTAGTTATCTAGATTAACATATATTTTGCACACAGTGAATACTTCCCTTAGCCCCCCATAGTGGCTCCTTTATGAACCCATGAGCAATAAGCCCACAAAGTTATCTTTCTTCCACCAAACATTACATTCTACATTGCGCAATGCATTCAGGCAGATAATGTTCTCCACACTCCTGGAATTTGATAAATCCATACTAGTTTGTGAACTGTCTATGTGGGATTATGGTGAAAGTGTATCATGAATGCACAAATGGCACCATTGGGAATTACTGACATGGAAACTGCAGAGCACCAGGTGCCACTGATGTGTGAGGTGAACATCAGTTAAGAAAGTGCTTGAGGGGTGACCAACAAGCTACAGTGGAGCAGCTCACCATGAAAATCAACCAGGAGGCTACCAGACATGTGTCCAAAGCAACAGTTCTGGGAACTAGACTGCATATGAGTTTCCAAAGCAGATGGATGCTCATTGCAACTATGCTAAGAAAGGTGCATTAGAGAAAAAGACCTTTGCACAGTAGTGTTGGACATTGGATCACTGATTGGCAAAGAGTTGCCTTCTCTCATGAGTCACATTTTCTGCTTCATTGAACAGATGAACATTGGCATGTAAGATGAGGAACATCAAAGAACAAATGCCCTGCAATTATTGTTAGAAGAACTGAAGACTGTAGTGGCAATGTTATGGACTCCAATTTGGGTATGAATCCATCCTTGTAGATCACATACACCCATTAACACTGTTTGTCTTTCGCCGAGAAGAGGGAATCTTTCAACAAGACATGTCACATGGCTGGAAATGTCCAACAAAGGTTGGAAGTGCATGGTCAATACTTGCAAGTACTTCCCTGTCTCCTAGTTCCCCATACTTAAACCCAATTGAGCATCTGTAGGTCTGCCTCTATTGTCGTGTTCACTCTGTACACTCTCCCTCCAGCAAATGTTGGATGAATGAAGACAGGATGGCTACATATACCCAAGGCAACCTACCAGCCAATTATTGAGCTACTTCCAGTCAGTCTAGCTGCTGACAATTCTGCTTACAGCAATTCCTCTGAATATTGGTTGGTGGTCATAATAATGTTACACTTCATTTGACTGTACAATTGCATGGTATATAGTTATACATCTGGGCCATACAGTACATTGTATATTTAAGGCACATACACCAAATGAACAATGCAATACAACCTTTTTGTGAAAGCCACTTTCTTATGTGTCTTTGACTGTTAGTTAAAACCCAATAAAGTTGCTATCAGAAAAACGATATATAGACATTTGTTATTATATTATAAATAAAGACATAATAATATTGCTACTATTGTAAAAACATATGTCTTAAGATTTGACTTTGGCATAAAAAACAGACGCATAAATACTTGACAGTTGTCTCTGAGAACATACCCCTATATACATGCACTATTTTATTTATACAGTGAGCATATATAAAATGTAATTGAGATCTCCCTAGAGTCAATATAACTTACCAAACATTGCAAAAAACTAGTAAAGGGCAGCAAAGGAAACATAAAAATGCAGATGATTGGAAATAATCTAATAGAAAATAGCCTGGAAATAATAATAGCGCATAACAATACAATCCCCCTTCCCCCTACATAATTGAATATAATAGTGATTTTGGCTTAATCTTTGTTGCTGGGATTTTCATATTCGATGTGAATTTGCTGAGAGAGTAAACTAAGATCATGTCTAGTACATTGTAAGAAATGTATCAAAAGGGGCACAATTATTAAGAGGTTTTTTTTTATTGTCAGATACCTTACATATTTTTCATTTTCTTAACAAAAAAAAAGTTAAAATTAATAAAAAAATTTGTGACTTTACTTCTCAATTTCTAGAACTCTTTATCATGTTGTTTTGTTATCTTTTGGATTGCGGAATCATACAGTCTTGGAGTTCTGTGCCTTGTCGTCCCAGTAAGGCTAAGTTCACGCGGGGAGCCGCATCATTTTGGGGTCAAAACCCACCTGCCACGACTGTTGCGATCGCGGCTTCCCCCTCCGGAGTCGGCTCAAATGAATGAGCTGACTCCGGAGGTTGCTACTGCCAGGCAGACGCTGCGGCTCAATGAGTAACGGAATCCGACTGAAGAAAGGCGTTAGGATTGGGTCCCGCAGGTTGTCATCATAGCACACAGCGCCACGTGCGGGCCGGTCCAGGTCCAGCTTTTGGCCTACCGAGCATGCTCAGACCTATTGGAGCTGCTCAAAAAACTAAGTGCCATTTCTTCCCTACTGGGCATGAGCGGTGAGGTCATCACCACCGCCTCTACTGGGCGGGGACTTCCCTTTAAATAGTGTGAGCCGACGCCTGCCGGGGGCTCACACTTTGACTAAAAACTCCAAAGTCCACGGAGTGTTTTTGAAAGACAGTAGTGTCAGGGATAGGCTTCCAGCATTGAAGGCAGGTTTCAGACTGGGCTTCTGTGTGGGGTTCCTCTGCTCCTCCTGGGTGCTGTTAGTTAGGACCTGTAAATCCTGAACTGCTAGATCGACGCAAGGGCTGGGAGCGGTAGACGCCGTTCCAGCTTGTAGATCTGTGGCAGGCATACCTCCCAACCGTCCCGATTTCCGCGGGACAGTCCCGATTTGGGTGACATGTCCCGCGGTCCCGGTTGGAGGGAGATATGTCCCGATTTCAACTCAGATCTGCGTCCAGAGGACGCAGATCTGAGTTGAACACATATGCGGCTGAAGCAAGGAGCTGACACAGGTCAGCTCCTCACTTCGCTGCTGCCCGCCTCTCTCCCTGACACACGCGGCTGAAGCTGCTCGCGTGCTCGCTTCGCCGCTGCGTCTCTCTCTCGCTGACACATGCGGCTGAAGCGAGGAGCTGACCTGTGTCAGCTCCTCGCGTAGCTGCTGCCGCCGGCTCCTGGCTTGTAGACGCGATGTACAAGCCAGGAGCCGGCGGCAGCAGCGAAGCGAGGAGCTGACACAGGTCAGCTCCTCACTTCAGCCGCATGTGTCAGCGAGAGAGAGACGCAGCGGCGAAGCGAGCACGCGAGCAGCTTCAGCCGCGTGTGTCAGGGAGAGAGGCGGTCAGAGAGCGGCGAGGGAGCGGAGGAGAAGGTAAGTTTAATGTGGAGGTGGAACGTGAATCTGGGGGCAGATGAAGGAGAGGACGGCATGACACTGGGGGCAGGGATGGAGGGACAGGAATCTGGGGGCAGAGATGTGGGACATGAATCTGGGGGCAGAGATGTGGGACATGAATCTGGGGGCAGAGATGGAGGAGACATGAATCTGGGGGCAGAGATGGAGGGACATGAATCTGGGGGCAGATATGGAGTGGACATGAAACTGGGGCAGAGATGGAGGGGACATGAATCTGGGGGCAGAGATGGGGGACATGAATCTGGGGGCAGAGATGGAGAGGACATGAATCTGAGGGCAGAGATGGGGGACATGAATCTGGGGGCAGAGATGGGAGACATGAATCTGGGGGCAGAGATGGAGGGACACGAATCTGGGGGCAGAGATGGAGGGACACGAATCTGGGGGAAGAGATGGAGAGGACATGAATCTGGGGGCAGAGATGGAGAGGACATGAATCTGGGGGCAGAGATGGAGGGACATGAATCTGGGGGCAGAGATGGAGGGACATGAATCTGGGGGCAGAGATGTGGGACATGAATCTGGGGGCAGAGATGGAGAGGACATGAATCTGGGGGCAGAGATGGAGGGACATGAATATGGGGGCAGAGATGGAGGGGACATGAATCTGGGGACAGAGATGGAGGGACATGAATCTGGGGGAAGAGATGGGGGGACATGAATCTGGGGGCAGAGATGGAGGGGACATGAATCTGGGGGCAGAGATGGAGGGGACATGAATATGGGGGCAGAGATGGGGGGGACATGAATCTGGGGGCAGAGATGGAGGGACATGAATTTGGGGGCAGAGATGGAAGGGATATGAATCTGGGGGAAGAGATGGGGGGACATGAATCTGGGGGCAGAGATGGGGGGACATGAATCTGGGGGCAGAGATGGAGGGGACATGAGTCTGGGGGCAGAGATGGGGGGACATGAATCTGGGGACAGAGATGGAGGGACATGAATCTGGGGGCAGAGATGGAGGGGGGACATGAATCTGGGGGCAGAGCTGGAAGAGGGACATGAAACTGGGGGCAGATGAAGGGTGTATATGAAACTGGGGGAGAGATAGAGGGGGGACATATAATTTACAGGTGACTGTAGGAGGATTATACTGTGTGCGGGCACATGAAAAATTAACGAGTGGGCGGGATCAACACAAAAGTGGGCGGTGCTAAATTTGCCGCGGCACGCATAGCGCGCCGCACATTTTGTCCCTCTTTCGGTTGTTCAAAAGTTGGGAGGTATGGTGGCAGGTATGGTCACTGAGATAGCCTATGGGACTATCTGACTTCACATATGGCTTCCAGCTGTGTGTGGGAGCATGAGTGTTTATGGCTCCAAGCTGTGTGCGGAGCGTGTCCTAAAACTTCCGTGGTGGCCCCTAACTGTGGCAGGGGTAAGAGTGTTTGCTGGCCCGGGGTGAGTTTTTAACCCTTGGTAGCCGTGTGTGTTTCACTTGTACTGGTGCACCTGGCCAGTGAGCGAACTGGCAGGTTATTTGCATCCTGTTCACTTTGAGTATCACACAGTGCACACAGTTCACATTAAAGTACTTCTGCAGTGTTTGCAGTAATTCACACTTAGTATGCGCTGCAGCATCTTGGCAGCTGTTCACACTAGTATCGCTGCAGTAATGCACATTAAGTACCGCTGTAGTGTTCTACAGTTATGCACATTAAGTTTCATGCTGCAGTTCTTGGCAGCAGTTCACATTGTGTTCCTTTTGAGTTCAAACATATAGCCGCCCATCACTGGGCCTGTGGACCTCGACAGTGTCTTGCAGACTAGCGGGTCTGTTGTTTAAAAATATTTATTTATATATATATATATATATATATATATATATATATACACAGAACCATAACAAAAGGGCAGCTCACTTCTTTTTTCCGCTAGCGGTCTCCATAGACCACCATTGTAAGGAGGCGGATTATGACGTGGATTACGCGCCATAATCCGCCCCCTCTGTGCCTGTGTGAACGGGCCCTTAAAGATGGCACTGTAGGCAGACAATGCAGACTATCTGGATTGGGTTTTTACTGAGATATAAGGGTTCATTCACACAGTTTTTTAGCGCTGATTTTGACACTGAATCTGCGTCAGAATCCACGTGGAAACAAAGCCTCCTATTAACTTCAATGGATTCCTTTTTCCACTAGGACTCCTTGTGAATGGACCCTAAGGCAGCATGTTTGGTGTGTACAGAAGTCTTACTAGAGGCAACAGGCTTAGGCTGGATTCATACCAGTGCCCGCACTCCGTTTGGGGAAAAGTCCTGACCCCATATAGTCTTTAGTCTATGTGGACCCAAAGAACGGAAACCCAAATGCTAGTGTGAACCTAACGTCACTGGTTGCAGAAGTCTTACAAAAGACAAGTAGCCTCATGGTTACATAGAGAAGAGGAAGCTAGCTGATTTTACAGAAGCGGAGTCATTTTCAGTTATATTCTCTAAAGACGAAGGCAACGCGGTACAACATAATGTAGTTCTCTCAATTTGGAAACAGGACACAGTTACTAATAAACCCACATATGTAATAGAAGTCTCACATACCTTGGTCTCAGTGCAGTATCCGTCTCATATCAATTACCTGAATATCTCAAGATGGCAGATTTGCCAGTCAATATACCAATCACTATTCACTGGAATGGCTGTTATTCACACAAGACTTAGTCTCATAATGGTCGCAAGCCTCAGGCACTCTCAAACAGAAAAGACTGCAGAGAAAAACTCTGTGGACTTTGTGAAAAATGCTATGGAAAAAAAATGAAATGCGTTTTCTCAGTTTTTTTCCCGCAGTTTGTTCTTGCTGCTTCTTGCTATGTGAGGCCTTAGCCTAACACAAGTTTTTCATATACTTCTTGATTATCTGTTTCTGTTTCTGATTATACTACAAATTTATCCCTGATGAAGACACAGGGGTGGTGGTATGATTTGACCTGAAAACACTATTATACTCTGGGGTCTCCTCAGTCCCTAGAGTATAAGTGGAGACCCAGGCAAGGTGAGATAAAATAACATACATTACCTTCCCTTCACCTCTCCTAAGTGTCCGGTATTTCTTCAATGTCTTCATCAGGCTTCTTCTGGTCTTCGTCTGACAATACAGACCCCATGTCACCCATGAAGCCCAATCATGTCAAGATGCTTGGCAAGCCCCATGTAACTACTGAGGCCAAAGCACAGGGTCTCAATGGTGACCCTGAGCATGTGATGTTAGATGAAGGCCAGAAGAGGCATAATTAGGGTATCAGGAACTGCCGAACACTCAAAGATGCCTAAGACGGGACGGGGGGGGGGGGGGGGGGGGTTGTGGCAATGTAAATGACTGTAATTTTTCCTCACCTTCCCTTGGCCTCCCCTCCCACTTCTATCTGATCAAGTTTGGCATAAGTTTGACAGAACCTTACAAATGTTATAAAAAAAACTCTATATTCAGTGTTTGGATTGATGTGGCATTGGTTATATTACATTAAGGTCTGCCTATTTTATGATGGTCTTTTTTGAGGAGGTAATGGGCAGGGTTGGACTGGCCCAACGGGGCACCAGTGAATCTCACTGTGGGCCGCGTGTCCTTAGTGGACCCTACCAGACCCCCACTGATTTTTTCATAAGAGATGGCGGGGAACCCACAGCACTGTGATAGTGATTGGGGAAAACCTGGTCCCCTGATCACTATAGATATTGTTAACAGAAAGGGGCATTATGTCGGGCCCTTTCCAATCCTGTTATTATTATACACAGGGGTCACCTCAGACCCCAGAGTATAATAATCGAAGACCCAGGGGATGTAATTTAATATAATGAATACTTATATTCACCTCTCCTGGGATTCCGACGACTCCCAGCATCTTCTTGGGAGCTTTTCCAGGCTGTGAATGAGGTTATGCACCCCAGATGTCACTGCTGGGGCGTGTGATTGGTACATGACACTGTGGGGGCAGTGAATTGGGGGATTGGGGGATATGAATCAGTGGGGGCAACCTAGAGGGGGACATGAAAATATGGGAGCAACCTGGAAAGGGACATTATGAGGGGCATTATGGGGCCACTAGGGAGGTATTGGCCATTAAGGGGCATTATACTATGTGGGAGTCATCTAGGGGGTATTATAATTTGTGCAGGTTAGATATTTATAGGTCGCGGTGATGGGGGGAGCCCACTTATGAAACCCTTGCACAGGGCCCACCAATGTGTTAAAATAGCCCTGGTGGGGGCCACTGTGGAGCACATTATACTGTGTGGGGGCTACAGTGAAGCTTACACTGTGTGGTGCCCCTTCATTATGTACTTCACACCCCATCTATTTTATAGAAGACGTGATATTATCACAGAATGTAAGTACATTGCACAGTCACTTTAAAACAGATCTGTGCAATATAAATAGCAAAGGGGTGAGGGTGCTTGCAAAAGCACCATTGTGCCTTCAAACCGTTGATCAGCAGGGGCCCTGGGTGTTAGACCCCCACTTATTTCTTAGATTTCCTAGACTGTTAGGACCCTGCAGAACAGATGTTTACCAGAACACGCAGCTCCCAGTATTGTTTCCATACCGGGCGCTGCGCTGCTCACTCACCATATTCTTGATAACTGCAGTTGTGCAGTTGTTTGGATCATGTTAATATTAACAATTCCAGGAGCCATTCTGCTTGCTTGCCATGCATAGTGTATTGATGTGTTTAGGTAGTGGTGTGCATCATGGCATTGCTATTACCTGTAGCCGCGCTACGTCGATACAGCTGATCTGATGGGGTCCTGGCGGTGGGCCCCTAGAAATAATTCCACTGGTGGGCCTTAGACATCTCAGTCCGACATTGGTGATGGGTCAGCTGCATTATAAAATATTTTTATTCCGTGCACGTTTTGTGCTTATTTCAATAAAGATATATATTTGCAGGGGCGTAACTACCGTGGTAGCAGCAGTAGCAGCTGCCACAGGGCCCGGGCCATTAGGGGGCCCGGTGACAGCCGCTACCGCTGCGTTTTTTTAAATTTTTTTAAATAGTCCGTTACGGGCCCCATTCACTTGCCGATCCTGGCTGGGCCGGGATCGGCAAGTGACACCGCGGGCCCCACAAACACTATCATTATACTCGGGGGTCTTTGCAGACCCCCGAGTATAATGATCAGTGGATCGGGAGACGTAAGGAACATAACAAACAGTGTTACTTACCTCTCCACGATCCTGCCTCCGGCCTCCCTCATTCGTGTCTGACGTCTCTGACGTCACATGACCCGGGTCTGCTTCCCGGGTCATGTGACGTCCGACGTCATTAATGCAGGACAAGAGCGGCAGCCGGTAGCCGACAGCCTAGGAGCCGGGCATAGGTAAGCAACTGTTTGTTTTTTTAAATGTTTTTATTCCCCCGGGTCTCCGATTATTATACTCTGGGGTCTGAAAAGACCCCAGAGTATAATAATTGTTTATGGATGTCCACAGTGGGACATAATACTGTGTGCAGGGGTCACTATTGGGGTTAATACTGTGTGCAGGTGACACTATTGGGGTTAATTCTGTGTGCAGGGTCCACTATTGGGGTTAATACTGTGTGCAGGGGACACTATTGGGGTTAATACTGTGTGCAGGGGCCACTATGGGGTTAATACTGTGTGCAGGGAACACTATTGGGGTTAATACTGTGTGCAGGGAACACTATTGGGGTTAATACTGTGTGCAGGGGACACTATTGGGGTTAATACTGTGTGCAGGGGACACTATTGGGGTTAATACTGTGTGCAGGGGACACAATTGGGGTTAATACTGTGTGCAGGAGACACTATTGGGGTTAATACTGTGTGCAGGGGACACTATTGGGGTTAATACTGTGTGCAGGGGACATTATTGAGGTTAATACTGTGTGCAGGGGACACTATTGGGGTTAATACTGTGTGCAGGGGACATTATTGAGGTTAATACTGTGTGCAGGGGACACTATTGGGGTTAATACTGTGTGCAGGGGACACTATTGGGGTTAATACTGTGTGCAGGGGACACTATTGGGGTTAATACTGTGTGCAGGGGACACTATTGGGGTTAATACTGTGTGCAGGGGACACTATTGGGGTTAATACTGTGTGCAGGGGACACTATTGGGGTTAATACTGTGTGCAGGGGACACTATTGGGGTTAATACTGTGTGCAGGGGACACTATTGGGGTTAATACTGTGTGCAGGGGACACTATTGGGGTTAATACTGTGTGCAGGGGACACTATTGGGGTTAATACTGTGTGCAGGGGACACTATTGGGGTTAATACTGTGTGCAGGGGACACTATTGGGGTTAATACTGTGTGCAGGGGACACTATTGGGGTTAATACTGTGTGCAGGGGACACTATTGGGGCTAATACTGTGTGCAGGGGACACTATTGGAGTTAATACTGTGTGCAGGGGACACTATTGGGGCTAATACTGTGTGCAGGGGACACTATTGGGGCTAATACTGTGTGCAGGGGACACTATTGGGGTTAATACTCTGTGCAGGGTACACTATTGGGGCTAATACTGTGTGCAGGGGACACTATTGGGGTTAATACTGTGTGCAGGGGACACTATTGGGGTTAATACTGTGTGCAGGGGACACTATTGGGGTTAATACTGTGTGCAGGGGACACTATTGGGGTTAATACTGTGTGCAGGGGACACTATTGGGGTTAATACTGTGTGCAGGGGACACTATTGGGGTTAATACTGTGTGCAGGGGACACTATTGGGGTTAATACTGTGTGCAGGGGACACTATTGGGGTTAATACTGTGTGCAGGGGACACTATTGGGGTTAATACTGTGTGCAGGGGACACTAATGGGGTTAATACTGTGTGCAGGGGACACTAATGGACATAATACTGTGTGCAGGGGACACTAATGGGGTTAATACTGTGTGCAGGGGACACTAATGGACATAATACTGTGTGCAGGGCTTACTAAGGGACATAATAGAGTTCTGAGGAGGGGGTCGGTTGAGGTCTTCGGCGTCGGTTTGGGGGGGGGGGCATGTCAAAAGTTCGCCACGGGGCCCCGCCATTCCTAGTTACGCCACTGTATATTTGGCTTATTGTATAAGGCTAGGTTCACATCTGCATTGGAGTCCTGCAAGAAGGACTTTTCTCTTTGCCAGGTTTCAGTATAAAACCAGTGGAAACCTGACAGACACTCAGCGGACCCCCTACAACTGTTTTTTTTAGGTGGAAAGGCTCCCTGTCTTTTAGGTCCCCATGCAGACCTGAACAACGGAGAGCTGAATGCTAGTGTGAGCTTTGCGTTAGTAGCTGTCTTCTATATTCAGCTGTGCTTACTTGCATTTGGATATGTAAATTCAGTATGATCTTACTTGTCTTGGCAGTAGTCATTTTAGGCCATGTTTTCACATTTAGTTTTGCAATGATGGCATGTATTTTCTTTTCCAAGTGCATAACTTTATTTCAGTTATGAACTGAATTTACCACTTTTCTGCTCAAGCCACCAACTAATCCAAATTACACACATTTTCCCCTAATCCCAACATTCTAATTTTAAATACCAGTCTTTATGTGGAACCTTGTCAAGTGCTTTGGAAGCTTATGAAATGGCACATGAATAGTAAATGTATAAATCAATTGTAGTTAGATATACACTTTATGTGATTTTAATAAAGAAACATTCATCTTTCTTCACTCCACAATGAAGACATTTGAGAAAAACAGTAAAAATGAGAAAGGGGTTCAATAGTGAGATCATAGCAATTCTGAGAAGGTACAGATGTGGCGAATCCTCCTTTTGCCCGAACAGAAAGTTTCAAACAGACAACATCCCATTTAATATTATTGATGATATTATTTAAACAGTTTCTTGCAAAAAGATATGACAGACCCTACACCCGCACATATTTGTTACTTAATGATTCCAGCTGCAACAGCTGGATACGGAAAAATTATGTATTTCTTGCTGTGCTGATGCAACAAACACCTGAAATAATACTGAATAGAAGAAGGTTTGTAAAGGACTGAAAAACTGTAACCAAGACGTTCTGTTCACAGTGTCTGAATGCATACTCGAAAAAGTAATTAAAACACAAAAAACATTATAGAAATTCTTCTTCAAAGTTGTCTAACCCTACATTCACTATTCCACGCCACTACTTTTTTGGATGACCTGTTTTCTGATTGATTTTGTAAATGCACTGCACTGCTATGTAAAAGTCAGGTTCTTCTGAACACGCAGCTTTTTTAAAGAACAGAGATAGCTTTGATACCCTTTTTGTTATTGCCCCTGAGCCAACATCCTCTTACTATCTGCCACGTCACATGCCATTTAGTAACCACAGTTACGCAAGGTTCTTGGATGCCAAGACTCTGAGATAAAAAGGCATGTCAGATTCCCTCTTAGATTTCTTCTCACCCTAGATGACAATGTTAGTGTGGCAGTGATACACTAGGTTGTTGCATTCATAATATTTTATGGGGTTCAGCAACAAACTCAGAGGTTGATCTCCCAGTCTTGAAGCACAGTATTGATCCTCCGCGGTGAAATGTTTTGGGTTTTTTTGACCGGACACAAAGTCCTGCATGTCCGACTTTGTGTCCAGTTAAAAAAAAAATAGTTTCTCCGCAGAGAGGCAGAAGACATTCACCGGTGGTCACTTTGCAAAACCATTCAAATTAATGGGTTTGAAAACTGACTGCTGAGTTTCCATCTTCTGTCCAGTTTCTCTATCTTTTCACTTTTGTATGCGTTTTTGTAACTTTTTATTTTTGTAATAGAATAAAAGCTATATTTTATATAAGCAGGGATGTGACATCGATCCATCTCCATTTCTTCTGGCATAGCATATTTGTAGTTTTAGGGGTGAGGAAGGAGTGGATTTGATGGATATACTTGATTTGGAGGCAGCAGGAGGTATTGAGGGTTTGGATGTGTGACTTGAATGTTTCTGTGATACCAAGAAATGAAATTTCATTAGAAATGAAGAGGTTGTGGATGTAGTCAAGTTTATTGCTTATGGAACGAGCATTCTACAGTGTACTGGAGAGGACGGCGGAGAGGCAGGATCGGGCAAGAAAGGTTTGAGATTTAGGGGGTGCCGTGCGCGGATGCTGGTTGTGTGGAAAGAGCCAACAGTAGGGATTTGCTGGAGTGGTCCAGAATTGGGAGATATGTCTCCAGAAGTATGGAGCAGCAGGGAGAGGGACAACAGGTATGAAATTTGGAATTCTTTTATATTTTGAGGCTTAAATTTGGATTGACTTGCTGTGGTGATGTCATTGGGTGTGATTTTGATTTTGGTATTTATTCTGGCTTTAGTCTTTCTGTGGTTAAGCTATGAGTAAAGAGCTTGTTTTACTCCGAAACGCGTAGGCGTTTTTGCTATGTCCTCATCATTGATCTTTGTTTCTGGATATTTTTAACTTTGATGTTATGGATTAAAGATTAATGTTTTTTTATTCACTCTTTCTTGGAGCTGGAATTTTACCTTTATTTTTTTCTGCACAAAAACAATGACAGAAGTTTATCCCATGCAGACCCACCAGAAACATTAATAAAATGTAAGCTAAGAATACAACTCATTGTCCAAAAAATAGGCCCTCATATGGCTATGTCAATAAAAAAAACGTGTATGAATTTGAAAGTTAGAAATAAGAAAAAATTCTCTGTGTCTTAAGCCCAAATTACCGAGCATCCTTAAAAGTTTATCCTCTTAATACAATTATGTACTGTATGACATTTGTTAAGGCTGTCGGACTTTGGACAGGTTTAGTACCCCAATGTTCATTGTCTAGATCAGGGTGGGCAATTAATTTTCCCATGGGGCCACATGAGAAATTGTAACGGTTCTAGAGGGCCATGCTCGCCATGGCAAATTTAGCTCCACCCACTTCTACGCTGACTCCACCCATTCTCAATCATCTTTCCATTTGCCCCCACAAAATATAATCCTCCTAGAGTCACCCTAATATTATAAACCCCCACATTATAATATTTCCCTTCAAATGTCCCACAGTATTAAGTCCCTCTCCTGGTGCCCTAGTATAAACTAGCAGAAACTAGACAGGATATTAAACTGGGGCAGCTGGAGGGTGACATTAAACAGTGGGGGTAGTTGGAGGGGGACATTAAACTCGGGGCAACTAGAGGCAGACATGTCCCCCTCCAGCTATCCCCCATGGTTTAATATCCTCCTCCAGCTGCCCCAGTTTAATGTCACCCTCCATCTGCCCCCTAGTTTAATGTCCCCCCTCCATGTGCATTCAGTTTAACTGCCCCCCTACATCTGCCTCTAGTTCCCCCTCTTTCTCACACATGCTGTCTCTTCTCTCTTTATCATCCAGCAGCCTCCATTGCAGTAAGCACACAGTTACGTGTGGCTCCGCCCACTAACAAGTCATAGCCTATCCTGGTGGTAGGATGTGATGATGTCATCACAGGTCCTTGAACAAACTTCCAAAAGCTATGCGGGCCGGAGAGAATCAGTCAGAGGGCCGGATGTGGCCCGTGGGCCGTACATTGCCCAGGTCTGGTCTAGATAGATACAGTTTCCTTTTAAATGAAGATAAATAATATTTAAGAAACAAAATAGTTTTGTCTGAAGTTTTTCAAGTTTTATAATTTTACTAAACATTTACTTCATGTTTTGCCAGCTGACAAAAAGAACAAAAGTAAAAATATAGCTCTTTATAAAGTTCCTTTGTTTACTCATATCTAGCCACAAAAGAGAGATGACTAAGTTGTGTACTCGCAGCTAAATATACATGTCTACAAAGTAATCATTCAGAGGTTTCAAAATATGTCAAGAACGCATCTTCAGGTAATCTGCTTAATATGGGAACATCTTGCTAAAATCTTTCTAAACAGAAAAACAAAGCAAGACTATGGCCATAACAAGAAATTTGCGTTCAGAAAGTTTACAAATAATCTGATGAAAATCTTCAAAGAAGAACAATTATGAGACGCAGACAAATAATGAATGTACGCACATGTGAGAATGCAAAACCAAGCACTAAAAAACCTCAAGCGTCCTGCTGTGAAACTCTCCATCTTCAGTATGCAAATGCCCTTACATGGCCTTGTTACGTCAATGCAAAGCAGCCATTCTTACGGATTTTTAATTATTTAATTTTTAAGAAATTTAGAACTTAGAGCAGAATATTGTTTCTTAGGCATGTAGAGAGTGCTTTTAAGGACATTTCTAACATAAGAACACACATTCACTTCATCTGTGCGCCTCTCTAAAGTGACAGAACAGTCAGCAAAAAGCTAGGAAGGCGGCTAGATTAAGAATAGAAGTGGAGTCAGCTAGAACCCAACTATATATGTACAGCTGAGCAGTTTGTGGTGGTCTTTCTCAGGACTAGAAATTAGCAAATCAGTATGTATAGACCCGGATGCTATCTGAAGATTTTAAAAACGTTGGACTTTAACGAAATCCGCTAAAGTGTTTGATGCCACGTGAAAGCATGGCAAATGCAGAGAAGGATCACTTAAACTGGAGGACCATGCTGGCTTCCCCATTAGATTGCCGCAGTTGACCAGCACTGGCAGTAGGCAATGACATAACATTATGGATAGAGATCAGTGAACTTATTAGTAAGAAACCAATTTTGACCCAAATTCTCCAAAAGTTTTGTTTTTTTGACGACACTGAAACTTTGAATTGGTGAGGGATAAAAATCTCCCATATTTGGATGTTAACCACTGCAATTCCTTAGATGCCCACTTTAAATGGAATTACGCCACACTAATTTCAAAACTTTTAATGGGAAATTGTCACCTGGCATTGCCCAGCCTCTCCTGGATAGGTAAACTACATTTGGTTAAAATGATCAGCCTACCCCACATCCTCTATTACTTTTGCATTCTCTTGACCCTGGTATCCTCTTCTTCCTTAGTCACCCTTTGGAAGGGAAGTTTTGATTTTATCTGGATATATGAGCATCTACGTATCTGCAGACGTATTATGTATTTTCATACGAGATTGGGAGTTCTATCAGTCCCTCATCTTTATAAATATTGTGCTGCTTAGCTTTCCCATTTATGTGCTATTTATAATGAGCTGGTTTGTCCACAATGGGTCACATTAGAGTCATCCCTTATAGCCCTACTTGGTACTCCAAAGTCAGTCACCCACCTGATCACAGCATCTGCCAAAGTTACATATTACATGCTGCAATTGTGGAGGAGGCCCATTTTACCTATCAACTATAAAGACCAATTTCACTGCTATAAATACAAGAGAAGAGACCACACCGAGCAGATCCTCGTGTAATACATTCACAAAATTGGGCTAATTTTGGTTGGGACAAATGCCCCCTCACCTGAAGAGGTTGTGTAAGGACACAACACTCAAGAAGCTCGTAACACCCTAATTCAAGGGTCCAAGGCAGCTGCTGTAGGCGTCACTCAGACGTATAGATGCAGAGAAAAATGGACCAGCCCCCTTGTAGGTTTCGGCCAAGAAGGAAGCAGCGCTCACCCGGTAAAGATGATAAGTACTCCTTTATTGACATACAACACGTTTCAGGCTAGACAGCCCTTTCTCAAGTGTATACATTTCTGCTGATGGGCTGAGGGTCTGAAGCTGCAAAAGTTTCTATTGCTCCGTATTCTTGCTGAACAGAGACCAGCGGGAAGTCACAGTAATTGATCCTCACAGACAACACAAAGATGTGAACTTGTTAAAATGATGCAAAGAAGGTATTCACAAGGAGGATGCTTGATGCATAATCCAAGTCTGGGAGATGCTTTCTCATCATTTTCATTCCATTTAACAATTATCTGCTACTTTGTGTTGGTCTGTCACTTAAAATCTCAATAAAATACATTTCAGTTTGTGGTTATAACTTGACAAAATGTGTAAAACTTCAGGGGATATGAATACTTTTGCACGGCACTGTAAATAAGATTATCAGAAAAAAAACCTGTGTCCAAAAAAACATTGGTGCAAAAGGAAAAGAAAAGACACCGAGTGCACTAAGTGTAGTATTACACTGTTGAAATGTAACAAATCTTGTGATGATGAAAAACAACCAGTGGGCCTCTCACCTGATGGGCAGTGCCAAATTTACCAATAGGCTAATTAGGCTTCAGCCTAGGGCCTCAAGATCAAGAGAGGCCTACATTCAAGGTCATTTTCAAGACTTAAAAATATCAAAAATCAATTAAGAAGCACAATGACCTAGACGAGGTTGTCTTCATTGATTATTTTGTGCATTGAAAATGACACCTTCACAAAAATAGATTTTGATGAATTCTGTGTGAAAAAGTTTAGAAAGAAATTCTTCTAATCTACTATTTTGTTTTAAATGAATACTTGGATTGAATCAGATCTTAAATAAAATAACTATTAACATAAAATTTTATATGATATACAATTTTATGTTTTCTTTCTTGTCATCTGGATTTTGTTTGAATAAAATTCCATTTTTGGTTTAGTTTAAGACTTAAAATTCATAATAATTCATACTTAAACTTTAAATGCAAATTATTATGAAATAATTTTATATGAATTGAATTTGGTTTAATCTTCAATGGATTGAATATATTTAATTTAATTTGATAGAAAATATGATAATCTTTATTGCGCATTTTATTTTCGTAGTCAAAAGATTTTCGTTATTTGAATTTGGTTTCTTTGTAAATGTGTGTGTTATGTTTGATTAGTTATTGTTACAAGTACTATATATGCTGCTGAGAATAAATGTCCAAATAAGTGTTCTCCACTTTTTTATTTTATTTATTATCCGTGTCACATTTTTTATAAAGGTTAGTACCAATAAAAACATGTTTCATTTAACATATTGATATACAGTATATCACAGTAATGATGTATTTTATTATCTCTCATGTAATTTACAAACTTAAAAATGGAAGGTGAAAGGGTCTCATAAGTGGCATAGCCTAGGGCCTCTGTTGTATCCTGCCCAACGTGTATTTGTGATTTTTGCACTTCAGAAAGGGTGACTTACATCCCGAAATGTGTTGTGCTGTACTGTCTATACTTCATTAAAGCTGTTCATATCCATACGATTGCTTCCTGATTTTTCTGTATGACCTTTGAGCGCAGATCCTCTTCTCCATTCGCTGTCCAAAAAAACATTGAGCAGAGGTAAGATCAGTAACTTACGTCACTGAACAGAGCTTGGTGGTGATTGCTACAGGTTTGTGACAAAATGAAGTGTATTTTATAAAGTGTATTAGAAATCTAATATACGGTAATATAATATTATTAACCAATCTTTTATAGAAAAGGATATGGAGCGCACATCCCAGTGATCTATGCTTCTCAGCAAAATCTACAGAAATGAACAAGAGGTTCTTACTAGCCTTTTTGGCAGCTCTCAAGCTGGCCTGTCGCTGAATTTGTTCCTTGCACTGTGCCAATGATTGTCCTGGCATCTCAGCAGCTTGCTGGGATGCCATATAATGAGCGTGTTGTGGGCGTTGATGATCTCCCTCAGCTCCGCTTGAGGAGAAGTCTACTTCTAGCTACCTTCATAGCTCTCGTTGTTTGCAACAAATTAGATTTTCTTTTTCCAGGCATGTTTAAAATTGACAAACTGACAATTTTGATTTAAAGTGTTTGCCTATGTCAGTTTGTCAGCACTGCCTGGAGCAGATTAGATAATATGCAAATGTGTGTACACAATCCACTGAGGGTTAGTGTGTGTTTACACAGAGAGATTACAGACCTGGGCCCTGAGACAAGGCTGCTGCAGATGCAGTGTAATATAGTATGTGAACATAAATTCATAACAGTCGTGAAACCATGTCATTTACCGGGATAAAAAGTAGCATATGTGTTAATCAAGGTTACAAACTATCTATGTGCCAAATTTCATTTAAATCCGTTCATCTGTTTTTGCGTGATTGAGGAACAAACATCCGAACTTTCACATTTAAAATAGTAGTAGGATTTTTTTTTTACTGGTAGACAAAACATCTCAGAAAACCCCTTTTAATTGAAAATATTAATCCCCTTCCTAAATGTGACAGGTTATAGTGCACATTTACTCCCTGACAGGTCAACAGGGTGATGGCATAAAATAAAAACATATATAGGGAGAGGCAACAGTCTGTAACCTTTACTTCCTGGTATCACTTATAACTATTTAATTTATTTACTAATTATTATTGCAGATTATTTTCATTGGACCATGGTATGATATATATATATATATGTATATATATATATATTGATCAAGGTATATAAGCCCACAAGCCACTTCACAGCAAACTCTACAAAGTGGGTTCCTACTCAACTCAGTGCTGTGCTGGACAGCAGCCCCCACCATCCCAACACATCACCTACAAGGGAAGCAACAAAGCAACATCCATGCTGCCAGCCTGAGCCTGCCTGCCAGCCTTAGCCCCCCCCTCCAAAAGCACAGCATCACAGCAATAGCAGATACCATGCAGCACTATGCCAGGTGAACAGATCTCAAAAACTTCACCTTACCTCAGTCAGAATACTGAAAGCTACTGGAAGGATCATTTATATAGTCTCCTGCTCCTTGTTCTGTCTTGGTCAGTGGCGGATCCAGGGTTTGCAGGGCCCTGGGCAATTGACTTTGGCGGGGCCCTACACGCAGCGTGCCGCAGCAAATTAGGCTCTGCCCACTTTTATGTTGACTCCGCCCATTCTCATTCATTTTTCATGTGATTCCACACAGTATAATCCTCCTACAGTCACCCGTAAATTATATGTCCCCCCTCCATCTCTCCCCCATTTTCATATACACCCTTCATCTACCCCTAGTTTCATGTCCCCCCCTCTATCTCTGTCCCCAGTTTCATGCCATTCTCCCCCTTTATCTGCCCACAGTTTCATGTCCCCCCGTCTCTGCCCCAGTGTCATGCCATTCTCCCCTTCATCTGCCCCAATGTCATGCCATTCTCCTCCCCTTCATCTGCCCCAGTGTCATGCCATTCTCCCTCCTTCATCTGCCCCAGTATCATGCCATTCTCCCCCCTTCATCTGCCTCAGTGTCATGCCGTTCTCCACCCTCCATCTGCCCCAGTGTCATGCCGTTCTCCCCCCCCTCCATCTGCCCCAGTGTCATGCCGTTCTCCCCCTCCATCTGCCCCAGTGTCATGCTGTTCTACCCCCTCCATCTGCCCCAGTGTCATGCCGTTCTCCCCCCTCCATCTGCCCCAGTGTCATGCCGTTCTCCCCCCCTCCATCTGCCCCAGTGTCATGCTGTTCTCCCCCCCTCCATCTGCCCCAGTGTCATGCTGTTCTCCCCCCTTCATCTGCCCCAGTGTCATGCTGTTCTCCCCCCCTCTATCTGCCCCAGTGTCATGCTGTTCCCCCCTCCCCTTCATTTGCCCCCCAGTTTCTTTGGGCCCCCTCCATCTTTGTCCCCAGTTTCATGCCGTTCTCTCCCCACCACCTTCATGTTCCCCAGTGTCATGCCGTTCCCCCCCTCCCCTTCATTTGCCCCCCAGTTTCATGGGCCCCCTTCATTATGTTAATATTTAATACAAAACAAACACTTACACTCACCTTCTATCACTCACCTTCCATCGTTCCCCCGACGCTCCTCACTCCAGTCACATATGCGATGCAGGAGCTGTGAGTTCAGCTCCTGCTTAGCTACGGCTCAGCTTGCGTGTGTAAGCGTGATGTGATGACGTCATCGCGCCTACACACGCAAGCCGGGCCGGAGCTTTAAAGCAGGAGCTGATCTCACAGCTCCTGCTTTAATCGCGTATGTATTCCAGCTCATCGGCGGACGGACGCCGATGAGCTGAAATCGTGACAGGCAAGTGCCGGGGGGGCCCCCAGAAGCTCTGTGGGCCCCGGCACTTGCCTGACTATGCCGAGGCTGACCGGGACCATTTTGTTAGGGCCGGGTCGCGGGGCCCCGCTAAGCGCGGGGCCCCGGGCGGTTGCCCGGCTCGCCCGGCCCTGGATCCGCCCCTGGTCTTGGTACTAGTACGCCCCCATGTAGCCCAGGTGTTTTTAATTAATCTTACTTTTTTCTCTCAGGACTATTTTTTTTAGATACGACCATTGGAGAGCTCAATGTTTAAAATCCTTCTAATTTTACTCAGAAAATTCCTGAGAATTGTACGAATGTATTGAAGCTATAGACTTCTTCTTAATAGTGAACTAGAAGTGAGTTAAATAAGGACAAGATGCCTTGTTGATGGCTGTGAATACTTGTGTCCAGCAGAGTCTGTGCCTCATGAGAATGGGTGCAGTAGTATTTCATGTGATGTGTGTAGAGGGCTGGGACTTGTTGTTCCAAAAGTTACATCATTCCGAGTTCAGAAAGCATTGAGTTATAAGCTGTGACTTCTTCAGACAAAAATAGGTCAAAAGGGAACAAAGATCTAAATACTTAAAATTTATGTCAATGATATATGCAGACTAATAAGCTTAAACATAAGAGAAACCTGTAGGGGAAAACAGATAGAAAACAAGCTTAGAAAGCAGCCAGATTGATAGCAAAAGTAGATTTGTGTCTCCTGTAGGAACCAAATGCAGACATAACAAACTTGTCATTTCCAAAAATTTGCTTCTTGCCCCATAAAGCTGGTTTACTATTTCCTCAATGGGACTACTAACTACGGTACTTGTATAATACTTCAGAATGCTATAGGATGAAACTTAGTTGTACTTCTTTACATTTACTATCAAGCACTGCAACTCTAAAAAGAACGTTGTTACTAGAAAATATTATCATTAAGGCTTCTCGGAGGGGTTATGCCGTAGGTCTCATCGCTGTATTGTATCCCTTCATGGCTCACTATCATGAGAATATTAATAACTGTATGAATTTTGTGTGTTCCAGTTCCATGTTTAGAGATCTGCTTCCTCTGTTTATAGTTGTACTAACTAAACAGGAACATGTAGTTTAAGGTATACTGCGGGCGGCACATTATATAGTGTATATATGTAGATATAGTACTATTGGAAAAATTTTAACGTGACTTGTAATGAACAACCTTCTCTGTATGAGTCTACACATAGAGTCACCTGTCAGTCACTGACTAGGACTGCCTACTGGACTCCTAAACCCAGAATGAGATAAGATTTTCAAGGGGCTCTATCGTTTGGAAATCATGCTTTAAAATAGTGATATGCCTGAATGCTATTCAGGTGCTGCTAGTAGATTTTGAAAAGACCCCCCCCCCACACCGTTTTTTTACATATCGGTTAAACTGATATGCAAATGAACCTCTCCGTGCAGCCTGGGCGTTCCCTAAGCCATCGTTCACCCTCCGTGCGTCATACCTTTACAATGCCCCCTCCTTTGCTTGTGCTCCAAGATGCCCTCCTCCTCTGTAGGTGTAACCGCCTCCATTCTCTGTAGTCTCGATCCCTGCGCTTTGAAATCATGGACATGTGCAGTAACGCTCCCTTCTGAGTGCTACTGCACATGCCCGAGCGCCATTTTCTTGTGCACTTTCTTCCACTGTCCACAAGAAAATGGCACTCGGGCATGTACAGTAGTGCTCAGAAGGGAGCTTTACTGCGCATGCCCGAGATTTCAAAGCACAGGGATCGAGACTACAGAGAATGGAGGTGGTTACACCTATGGAGGTGAAGAGCATCTTGGAAAACACGCAAAGGAGGGCGCATTATAAAGGTATGACGCACAGGGGGTGCACAATGGCTTAGGGAACTGCGGCATACGCAGTGAAAATTTGTGTCCCCTCCCACCTTCCTTGGCGCTTTTTTTGCGCCAATAACAGCACAGGAAAGGAGGAACAGGAACTATGACAACAGAGGCATTAAAAAAAAAGGAAAAACTCATTGGCTGCCGAAAACATGTGACCTCCCATTCATAAGAATAGTCAACGCCCGCTTCGTGTCATTCTGCCTTTGGAGAGAGATAGGGTCAGAGCTCTGCAGAGGGAGAGATAGGTGTCTTGTTAGCTTCAGCTAGGCAGGGACAAACAATCACAACAAAAGCTCTTTTAAGAGCTATAGTGCAGGGAGAGGAGTCGCAGCCCTGAATAGGGAAAAAAATCTCAACCCAGCTTTCCAAACTTGTGTACCTGGAAAAGCTAACTGGGATACACAGAAGTTTGTCTGTAACTCCAATTTACAGGGAAATTATCATACGCCTTGCTACTCGCAATTTTGGGTGACTGCAATTCACAGTGTCTTAGGGCGCAGTTGCACATTGCTAATTTAAATAGTGCTACCCCTACCAGTACATTGAGCAAATCTGCCAGCGTTACACCTGGTATTTACAGGGAAATTATCATACATCTTGCTACTCGCAGTTTTGGGTGACTGCAATTCACAGTGTCTTAGGGCGCAAAATACCAAAAATGCGTAAGGTGATGTGGAGGGAAGTGCAGCACCAAAGAGAGTGGCTAGAGGGAGAGGCATGTCCAGAGGGAGAGGCATGTCCAGAAGCAGAGGACATCTGCTTCAACTAAGCCAGGCCGCAGCCAGCAATGACAAAGTCTGTTTACTCTGTTTACAATTGCTACTTTTAATCCCCTTATCTGTCCTCTACGGGAAGGAGAACGTTTGCTATCAGCATAAAAAGGTGTCAGTATACAATCAGTATATGTATCAGTCTGTTTTGAAGTGTCAAACTGAATTCAAACGGATGGATGGCATACTGATGTGTGAACATACCCTTATGTCATAAGGTGTCAGCAGCAGTAGCAGTTTAACCAAATGCAGAAGTTTGGGTAAACTCTGCTATATATATATATACTCACCGGCCACTTTATTAGGTACACCATGCTAGTAACGGGTTGGACCCCCTTTTGCCTTCAGAACGGCCTCAATTCTTCGTGGCATAGATTCAACAAGGTGCTGGAAGCATTCCTCAGAGATTTTGGTCCATATTGACATGATGGCATCACACAGTTGCCGCAGATTTGTCGGCTGCACATCCATGATGCGAATCTCCCGTTCCACCACATCCCAAAGATGCTCTATTGGATTGAGATCTGGTGACTGTGGAGGCCATTGGAGTACAGTGAACTCATTGTCATGTTCAAGAAACCAGTCTGAGATGATTCCAGCTTTATGACATGGCGCATTATCCTGCTGAAAGTAGCCATCAGATGTTGGGCACATTGTGGTCATAAAGGGATGGACATGGTCAGCAACAATACTCAGGTAGGCTTTGGCGTTGCAACGATGCTCAATTGGTACCAAGGGGCCCAAAGAGTGCCAAGAAAATATTCCCCACACCATGACACCACCACCACCAGCCTGAACCGTTGATACAAGGCAGGATGGATCCATGATTTCATGTTGTTGACGCCAAATTCTGACCCTACCATCCGAATGTCGCAGCAGAAATCGAGACTCATCAGACCAGGCAACGTTTTTCCAATCTTCAATTGTCCAATTTCGATGAGCTTGTGCAAATTGTAGCCTCAGTTTCCTGTTCTTAGCTGAAAGGAGTGGCACCCGGTGTGGTCTTCTGCTGCTGTAGCCCATCTGCCTCAAAGTTCGACGTACTGTGCGTTCAGAGATGCTCTTCTGGCTACCTTGGTTGTAACGGGTGGCTATTTGAGTCACTGTTGCCTTTCTATCAGCTCGAACCAGTCTGGCCATTCTCCTCTGACCTCTGGCATCAACAACGCATTTCCGCCCACAGAACTGCCGCTCACTGGATGTTTTTTCTTTTTTGGACCATTCTCTGTAAACCCTAGAGATGGTTGTGCGTGAAAATCCCAGTAGATCAGCAGTTTCTGAAATACTCAGACCAGCCCTTCTGGCACCAACAACCATGCCACGTTCAAAGGCACTCAAATCACCTTTCTTCCCCATACTGATGCTCGGTTTGAACTGCAGGAGATTGTCTTGACCATGTCTACATGCCTAAATGCACTGAGTTGCCGCCATGTGATTGGCTGATTAGAAATTAAGTGTTAACGAGCAGTTGGACAGGTGTACCTAATAAAGTGGCCAGTGAGTGTATATATATATATATATATATATATATATATATATGTATATATATATATATATATATATATATATATATATATATATATATATATATCCAAAAATTGCAGGGTACTCCGCACACAGCGCAAGGGCATGTGAAAACCCTGAGGGGCAATACTAGTGTAAAAACACCTAGCATGTTATATAATATAATATAGAGGTACTTTGTTATACAAATTTGATCAAATAGTATGGAAGCCCACCTGCCATGACAAGGCAACCTTATTTAGATGGGAAACTACACTAAACAGACATAACTCTCTTGGACCTGGACTGGTCTACACTGTGAACACAGGGTGAGTAGGGTCCAGAGCACACTCTATTTCACAACAGCCTAAGGCAGATGGGGGAAGTGGAAAATATTATGTATATATACTATTTCATTTGGATAAACCTGTGCAATTAGATGGAAGTGCTAGTCAAACTGTGTAGGTAACCATCCCTCACTATGTAATACACAACAAAAATGGTTAAGACTGTACATCCCAGTGTGAACAGGTGCTCACTGCGAAGCCTTAGGCTAGTTTAAAGTAGAGTGTGCTCTGGACCCTACTCACCCTGCGTTCACACTGTAGACCTGTTCCAGGTCCGAGAGAGGTAGTCTAAGTTGCAAAGATTTTTAATTCTTTCTTTTTTTGGCAGATTTGAGGGCTGCAAAACCAGCAGATCGATGTGAGCAAGATATATCAAAGTCTGCATTAGGATCTGTTATGACCTCTCAGAACAACCCCCACTGGAATCTGTGGGGGCGCTCTCTGCTCCAGCCTGTGGGGACAATCTTTACTCCAGCCTGTGTGGGCGCTCTCTATTCCAGCCATACTACATCAGGGCAGAGTTTGGCTATGGTGCTCTTGTACCAGAATATACAAAGTAGCAATATGGTCATCCATTACTATGCCTATCTAAACCATGCAGATGGGACATAGTGATCTCTGAGAGGTTCGCCCTTCGGTCAGGTAGTATTTAGGGAAGCAACAAATTTTCCCACCCAGGGAATATTGCTTTGTAAGCTCCCAAGTGTGTGTACTGCCGACGGACAAACAGGAAAAATGAAATTTACCTTATGAAATTTGCATTTCCTGGAGTCCAGAGGCAGTGCAGCACTCCCACCCTATTTGTTGCTTATTGCTTGGGTACCATACTGATGTTGTGTAGGGTGGGGTTCCTTTTATAGGAGGGCCTTAATTGATTAATTAATAA
The DNA here is from genome assembly GCF_031893055.1 of Leptodactylus fuscus. Lineage (NCBI taxonomy): Eukaryota > Metazoa > Chordata > Amphibia > Anura > Leptodactylidae > Leptodactylus > Leptodactylus fuscus. The sequence continues at coordinate 257,887,810 of NC_134265.1, read as the reverse complement.
CTATTGGTGGTTAACCTGTCTCTTCTAATTGTATCTAGGGGAATAATATCCCAAGTGTGTGTACTGCCTCAGGTAAATTTCATTTATATATATAGTTAAGTCAATACTGTACTCATTGATCTTTCCTTTGGTATTTTGTTCCCAACCAAACAATATTCTTTTACAGGATTAATGTTTTAACATTGTGTATCTTCATTTTCGTAAAATTTCTATGTTCTTAAACATAAAGATTTCTCATTTGTATTCTTAAAGGGGTTGGCTGGACCCAAATCAACTTTTCAACTTTTCATACTGATAAACTGTCCACAGGATAAGTCATACATATGTGATCTCGAGGAATCTGACAACTGGACACCATACAGATCAGCTGTTTCTGCAGTCTTCACAGTTTCTCTTAAGGCTGGTTCATATCTGCTTTTACTTTCCGTCCTGGGAGAGTCCACATGGAGACCCCCCCACCCCCCCACCCAAACGGACTACAAACGCAATTACAAGCACTGTGCTGTAAAAGCACACGGACCCCATAGACTATAATGGAGTCCATGTGCTTGACGCGCACTGCCCGCACAAATCATGAGGACCTGACCAACCTTTACCCCCATCATATGCTGATGGCCTATCCTTAGGATAGGTCATCAATATGAAAAATCGATTTGATCCTGGACAATTTTTCTAAGATACGCACACATTTTAGATAGCTGCCAAGCAGGCAAGCCTACATTCAACAGTTGATCTTTTTCTAACTTTTAGTTAACACACATGCATCAATAAAGAACAAGAAGAAAGTCACTACTAGGAACCTAGGACACTGGATTATGACTTGGATAGCAGAGGATTGGGCATGTTAAAGTCCAACATGTCCGATACTTGCATAGCCTGAATGTCATTAAGCCCCTGTACAAATTACATTGTTGGCCAATCCAGACAAAATAGGTGAGCTAACCTGTGTTGCCACCTTTAGTAAGATTAGAAGCAAATATATAAAACACTAATATAACAATTACCTATAAATCTTTTTATTTTATTTTTTATTTTGGTGTCATTTCTATTGGATTCTTGATAGTGTTCAGACAACAGAGAAACTTAATAAGAAACTATATGATGACTAAGAGAGTGCTGGCTACTTTCAGACCCAGCGCTTATTTACAATGACCTTTAAAATGCCAGGAAATGTGTTGTTTAACTTTTTCCTCTTTACATCTTTGTAAATGTTAATTAATGTGTGAGTTTCAGATTGCTCACTATAAAGCATTTTAATTGACCCAGGTGCAAGAAATACATCACAATCTAAATAGAGGAGAGAAAACATTTTATAAGGTCAGAATAATATTTTTATATGATTTTTTTTTTCTTTTGAAAAGAAATATCTAGAACTTTAGGCAAAAAAATCAAACTTAATCCAAGGGATTTCAGAAACAGAAATTTCTAGTAGGATTAATAGAGTTACAACCCAGAGGTATAAGAAAAGGTGCTCCAGAATTATTTAATGAATTATATAATTATTTACTAAAATAGACGTCAAGAGAATTAACATATCCTTTTTGATAAGTATATGTATGATACAGTAAGAGACTCTAGGATAAATAATCTGTTAAAATCTCATCCACTTTGCTGGCACTGTATTCCATTGCAGGTTTTCTGCTCACAAATAAGATGCAAAACGTACAGCATTTCTACTAAATGTAAACATAGCATTAAGATGTGAGTTCCCCTAAGTTTTGCAGCAAATGGAAAAAGTAATTAACAATAGCTAGAATTGTCAACTACAATCTAGATCGGTAGGGAAGCCGACTGCATCAGTAGGGCAGCAAATGGGAAAACCACAGGCAAACAAAGTCAGTGTGGTGGCTCGGTGGTTAGCAGCGCAGATTAGGGCAACGGTGTCCTGAGTTCAAGACAAGCCTAAAGTCTTTTCCGTGTTTTTGCACAAACCACCCATCCAATCATCAGACTTTTAACTTTATTTTTAGCCCTTCCCAATCTCAGATGTAGTTCCTGGACATGACCATATACATGAAAAAGAAAATCTTAAAACAAGCAATAATCTATCATAGCTAGACAGCTCAGGGCCGAGTTGATTGGCAGGGAAGCAGACTGAATCAGTAGGGCAGCACACAGTCAACTTGAGCCAGGATGGTGGTTTGGTGGCTCAGCGGACAGCAGCAAAGCCTTGCCGCGATGGGGTCCTTGGTTCAAAACCCAGGCCAGCCTCAAGGTCTTTGCGTCTTATTCGTGTTTTTGCACAAACCACCTGTCCAATCATCAGACTTTTAACTTTATTTTTTAGCCCTTCACAATCTCATATGCCGTTCCTGCACATGATCATATACATGAAAAAGAAAATCTTAAGATAAGCAATAATCTATCATAGCTAGACAGCTCAGGGCCGAGTGGATTGGCAAGGAAGCAGACTGAATCAGTAGGGCAGCACACAGTCAACCTGAATCAACACAGTGGTTCGGTGGCTAAGCGGACAGCAGCACAGCCTTGCCGTAACAGGGTCCTTGGTTCAAAACCCAAGCCTTAAACGTGCACATCTCCAAACTCCTAGCCCAGGAGATGTTGCCATTCTGGTTTGTGGAAACTCAGGCATTCCGTGACTTGATGGCAAGTGTGGCACCTCGCCTCGCCATGCCGTCCCTACTTCTCCTGCTGTGCTGTCCCCGCATTGCACCAGCACATATCAGGCGGGCCCTAAGTTCCATGCTTTGCACAAAGGTCCACTTGACCACTGATGTGTGGAAAGGGAGGCTACATTTCATTGATGGCACACTGGGTGAATGTAGCTGGTACTGGGTCTCAAACTGGAGTGGTCTACCTCATTTCCCTGCCCAACATTCCTGGCAGGGGCTCTGAACCACCACCATCACAGCTACCTGCTGGAAATGCTGCAGCACTGACATGGGGAGATGTCAGCAGGCTGTGCTGAAGCTCATCAGCTTGGGGGACAGACCGCACACTGCTTTCGAGGTGAGGGATGCCCTCCTCGATGAGATGTCAACATGGTTTTCTCCGCTGCACCTGGGCCCAGGCTTGGTCGTGTGTGATAACGGCTGGAACCTGGTGGCGGCTCTGGAGCTTGCCAACCTCCAACACGTTCCATGCCTGGCCCACGTTTTCAATTTAGTTGTGCAACGGTTTAGTTGTACCCCAATTTAGCCGAGCTACTGGTGAAAGTGCGGCGCTTGTGCACCCACTTTAGCAAGTTTACAGTAGCTGCTGCTAGCCTCAACACACTCCAGCAACGCCTCCATCTGCCAGAACACCGGCTGTTGTGCGACGTCCCCACGTGCTGGAACTCGACATACCACATGTTGAGCAGAGTATGTGAGCAGCAGAGACCCTTGATGGAGTACCATCTCCAAAACCCAAGGGTTCCTCAGAGTCAGCTCCCACAGTTTTTGCACCATGAGTGGCCATGGATGGCAGACTTAAGCGAGATCTTGCATGTCTTTGAGGAGTCCACCAAGAGGGTCAGCTGTGACGACGCACTCATGAGTGTAACAATCCCACTCCTGTGTGTTGCGAGAATCCCTCATCACTATCAGGGATAACGCATTGTACTCTGAGGAGTCGGGCATAGGAGCAGAACCATCCCAGCAGGATAGTCAGTGCACACTCCTGTCCGCTTCACAGTGTATATTGACGCAGGAAGAGGAGAAGGAGGATGATGAAGTGGCAAATGATGTCATTGTCACACAGGAGGATAGCGGGGAAGTTCATTGCGTCCCATTGATGCAGCGCGGTTGGGGCAAAATGGAGAAGGAGGAGGAAGAGGAGAAAATGGAGAGTGACCATTCCAGTGGGGGCAGCGAAATCATGCCAAGTAACACTCTGGAACACATGGCTGAATTCATGTTGGGGAGCTTTTCAACTGACAAACGCATTGTCAAAATCCTGGAGAGCAACCACTACTGGATTATTGCAATCCTCGACTCCCGGTATAAAAATAATATCTCAAATTTTATTCCAGTAGAGGGGAGGGCCAATCGCATTAGTGATTGCCACAAGCAACTGGTGCAGAATATGATGGAGATGTTTCCATCAACTCTCGTTGGCGGCAGAGAGGAGAGTTCCCCCAACAGGCTAACAACTGCCATCCGGTCCACACCTGGCAGGGGCACACTCTCCAAGGTCTAGGACACATTAATGGCACCCCCTCATCAAACTACCGCCACTGAGGGGCCTAATGTCACTAGGAGGGACAAGTATAGGTGCATGTTGCGGGAGTACCTGGCCAACCACAGCCCTGTCCTCTCCGATTCCTCTGCGCCCTACACTTATTGGGTCTCCAAGTTGAATTTGTGGCTGGAACTTGCACTGTACACATTGAAGGCCCTTTCCTGCCCTGCCGCCAGTGTGCTATCAGAAAGGGTCTTCAGCGCAGCCGGTGGCATAATTACGGATAAGCGCAGCCGGCTGTCAGCTGACAGTGCTGACTGGCTGACGCTGATCAAAATGAACAGCCACTGGATAGACCCATCATTTTCATGTCCACCGGTGTCAAGCACCCCGACATGAAGTTTCATGTGTGTGCTCACCCTCTACAATTCCTCCTCCTCCTCATACTCCTCCACAATCACCATTGCACAATTCTGCTCCTACTAGGCTCAATCCACCCTGATTCCACCAAACTCTGATGGTTAGAGTCTCAATCCACCCTGATTCCCCCAAACTCTGCTGGTTAGAGGCTGTACTCACCCCAAGGGCCAAAAACACTGCTGGTGCAAGGCTCTACTCTCTCCAAGGGCCAAAAGCTAAAACTCTGCTGGTGCAAGGCTCAACTCACTCCAAAGGCCAAAAATACTGCTGGTGCAAGGCTCGACTCACTCCAAGGGCCAAAAACACTGCTGCTGCAAGGCTCTACTCACTCCAAGGGCCAAAAACTAAAACTCTGCTGGTGCAATGCTCGACTCACTCCAAGGGCCAAAAACACTGCTGGTGCAAGGCTCTACTCACTCCAAGGGCCAAAAACTAAAACTCTGCTGGTGCAAGGCTCAACTCACTCCAAGGGCCAAAAACTCTGCTGGTGCAAGGCTCTACTCACTCCAAGGGCCAAAAACTAAAACACTGGTGCTGCAAGGCTCTACTTACTCCAAGGGCCAAAAACTAAAACTCTACTGGTGCAAGGCTCGACTAAGTTAAAGGGCCTAAAACTCTGCTGGTAAAAGGCTGAAGTCACCTCAAAGGCCTCAATCTCTGCTGGTAGCTCAGCTTAAGGGCCTCTTACTTAATTTGGAAGAGCTCACGTTAAGGGCCAGAAAAGTGAATTTTTGAAGGTCTTACCACATCACACACACATCTACAATGACAGTTAAGGGTGGGTACTGTTGGATTTCCCATTGCCTATTCCATCTGGGGTTGTCATGTGCAACAATATTTAAAGGGTTGCTTGGTAATGTTTCTTTACCTTAAAATTTGGGTTTCAGTCCATCCAATTGGGGAGGAAAGAAGGTTTACAGGTATTTTCCCACTTTGATAGAGTTTTTTTTGAGTGTGGAAAGTGTGTAGTTGATAGGCTGTGATGGTGGGTTAAAACTGTGACTTGAGCTTGTTAGATGCCCCCAGGCAATGCTGTCCCAGTTGCATTCCAGAGGTTTTGTCATCATTTGCTGAGGTGTCATAGTGAACTTGGTGACCCTCCTGAGTCGAATTTTGGGTTCCCCTGAAACAAACGGTTTTTCCCCATAGACTATAATGGGGTTCAATATTCGTTCGAATAGTCGAATATTGAGGGGTATTCAAAAATAATAACGAACATCAAATATTTCACTGTTCGCTCATCTCTAGTAATTATAGCAGGTCCAATACTAGTCTGTGGGCAATGTTTCCTTTAAGCCTAGGCAGCAGCTATGCGGAGAAGTAAGAGCAGGGTAATTTACCATTAAAGGTAAAAATTGTGTGTGAACATTTTGCAGGCCACACACCCTGTTTATAGTCCATGCTTTGGCTACCGTTATGCCATGACATAATGCCCCATTTTGCCCTCTACATAGTATAATGTTCTCTTTATACTCCTCACAGTATAATGTTTTCCTGGTTTCCTCCACACAGTAAATTGGTCACTTACCCATCACACACAATATAATATCCACCCCTGACCCGAATTACAATATAATGTCACTTTGTCTCCAATTGTACAATAGCTCACTCAGTGGCCCTCAATAGTATAATGTGCCATCAGGGCCCCCCACGCAGTATTATTGCCCCTCATTGTTTGCCGCACAGTAATGTCAAGGGAGCAACGGTGAGCTGGATTACTCACAAGCTCTCTATTGGGGGACCGTAATGGAGCAGCAAGCATGAAATCACTGAAGATCAGCTTCTGACTAATTCGCATTGAATAAGACAAGATAAGACAATCCTTTAATAGTCCCACCATGGGGAAATTCAGTGTGTTACAGCAGCAGGGATAATACAGTAATAAATTAAAAGAAAAGAACACATGCAAGCTCAGAATAGCAGATAAAAAAGGATACTAGGAGTCATAGCAACTAAAAAGAAAAGAAAGACTTCAGGATCATTTAGTTCTCTGTGTGGAGTGATCTTCGCTTAGCCCGATGTTGATTATACAGCCTGACCGTGGTTTGGAGGAAGGATCTTCAACAGCGCTCCTTCTCTCACTTAAACCAATAGGGATCAATTAGAAAAAAAAACAATAAATATTTGTGTATATGCCTATAACAGGATCCTTCTAGATCCTTCATTAGATGTCCTTTCTTTGCATGAACTATTGTTAAAAGTTCCAAATCATACCACAAAAGAGACTGGTACGGCTATAAGGTTATAAACCAAACCACAAAACTAGAAACACTTTGCACAAATTGAGGGTTATGTATGCAGCCAATAATAGTAATAATTAGAGATGAGTGAGTAGTTAAATACTCGATATTTGATATTCGTTTCGAGTAGCCCCTCATATTCGACTACTCGAATCCTATTATACTCTATGGGGGAAAAATGCTCGTTTCAGGGGTAGGCAACATTTGATCAAATTGAACTTACCAAGTCTACGAGTGAGGGTCGGGCTGGATTGTAGTGCGCATGCCCGCACTACAAGAAAATGGCTGCTTACAGTCAAAGCGGCCATTTTCTTGTAGTGCGGGCATGCGCAGTCGGCTCTGCCCAGGCCCGTTGCCTTGCAGAGTGAATTCAGAGCCAGAAGACGCCGCAGGGACGCTGCGCGGAGAAGACTTCTAAAGGTAGGAGAAGAACCAGCATTGATTGGCCAACTGTATTGCATTTGGCCAATCAACGCTGGTTCTGCATCAAATTTTTCCATTCGAATAGCGAGTGATACTCGATTGAGTACGAGTATTTCAAATACTGTAGTATTCGATCGAATACCTACTCGATTGAATACTACTCGCTCATCTCTAGTAATAATCCAAACCACACAATAATATACACAGTATATTATATTGTAGTAACACCAGTCAGTTAGCTGAATTAACATATCATTACTGTTCTCTGTATTTACTCTGTAAATACAATATAAATATATATATTGGCTGGTGATATTATATGGGTACTAATACATCTCTTACTGTGAGTACAGTTGCACTGTATGACACAACTATTTGGTTAGCACTATATGCAAGATCTAGTAATAAATGGTTGAAATCATGTGGAGTTGGAGAAAATTTGTGTGTTTTACTTTCACTTTACAGTAGCTTCCTCTCCTCCATACGACAGACATCTGCTATAAGACACAATGCATCCTGGCCACTGACTTATCTGCAGATGTTACATTCTAGTGGCTACAGGACCTTTGATGACATCACAGTCGGGTGACTTACATGACAAAGCCAATCACAGAGCAGTAGCACTATCTATCTATCAGTATCTAAAAACATGATTTCCATATGATAGAGCCCCTTTCAGCTCCTCTTGCTCCTACACCATTCTGTCATCAGATTGCACGTCAATATCATTGAGTCAGGTTGGCTTTAACTACTAGTTGGATGCCCATGCTGCCTCCCATGGGGTAATCGCTTATAGGCAACCATAGATGACTGGACATGTATCTGAAGTTTTAAGTAAGCAATAATGACTGCATAATTAAAAGTTAATTAACTTTCTAGTTTCCACTTAAATTCGAACAATTGTCCTAACTTAATATATACGAATAATTGTCCTAATTGAACTAGTTCTCTTCGTTTGTGACCCGCTTGGAGGAGTGTAGCTATAGGGGATGCAAGAGTAGCAATTTTTTGTCTAAAACATAAGAAGTCATTGATATTTTGATAGCACATGGTAAATGTGGATCCCATTACGTATTTTATATTGGGGTTCATCCACACTCCTGCAGCAACAGATCACCACCAAATCTGGTTGTTTATCCCCCCTAGATATGGCATGTTTAGTGTAAAGTCTAAACAATTAAAAGGTTTGTTTCTTCACTAGCAACCTTAGAGATGCAATTATTAACAATAGATAGGATATTAAGAGTTGATAAGGTATGGCATGGCATCATCTATTGTCAGTAGAGTATGCAATGATGGGTGAAATGGATTATTTATACAGGTGTTAACTTTTATAGTAATCTTGTTTGTGATACAGATGATGTAACTACTGCAAATAAATCCCCTATAAAATTACAAAATGTTAGTATCAGTCACTATCAGGGTTGGTGATCAAAGTGAAATTGCAGGATATACTACTGTTTGAATATATAGATAGTGATATGGAAAATATTTTAAAAAAATCACTAAACACTGTTAATTAGGATTGAGCCGATCTTGAGATTTCAGGATCATTTTTAAAATCCGATTTCTGATCATTTTCCATTCGAATCCGATCCCAATGCAAGTCAATGGGATTTATTTATTTATTTTTTTTAAATGTAGATTTTGAACCACACATAGAGCTCACAATGTGCATTTTTTTTCCCTATCAGTATGTCTTTGGAATATGGGATGGAAATCCATGCAAACACGGGGAGAACATACAAAATCCTTGCAGATGTTTTTTGGCCCTTGGCAGGGTTTGAACACCAGGACTCCAGCGCTGCAATGCTAAACACTGAGCCACCATGTGGCCCCCTAAATGAGATTTTTTTTAATAATCAAAGATTGGACTTTAAAAACTATCCTATTCACTACAAAGTGTGGTGTCCAAAAATTGAACGCTTTAATTTTTAGACTCCATGCTGTGTAGTGATTAAAAAAAAATCCTGTGGCTTAGTCCCCCCCCCGGTGTCTATTTACCTGCAAAGATCACTGCCGCTGCCTCTCCCCGTTGTTGTCAGTCCTCTTCTCTCTCATTCACAGGACTGCAGAGCTCCTTAGGCTAGTGTTAGAGATGCTGGGAGTAGGCGGGGCTTGTTGTGGCTTAGGAGAGTGTGGGCGGGTACAGAATAGGGAGATGTCAGTGCATCACTCACGTCTCCCCTCCCAGTACCCGCCCACACTCTCCTAAGCTACAAGCCCTGCCTTCTTCCTGTAACACTAACCTGGGAGGCAGGGGTGCGCATGGTGCTCTGAAGGCCTGTAAATGAGAGAGAACCAGACCGAAAAGAACGGGGAGCGACACCGGCAAGGGATCTGTGCAGGTAAGTGGACTATTCTGTTTCTAGTGGACTATACTATTCTGTTTCCTCCCTGCTGTGTCGTATACTGGACTCTGCTACATCTGCATTACAAGCATTGTATCTGAGATGTAGCAGAGCCGAGTATACGGCACAGCAGGGAGGAAACAGAAGAGTAGTACGCTCCCATAGGAATGAATGGATGCAGCCGGCACGCAGGGGGTTAAGCAGCCGGACACCAGCAAAGTCTGCGTGCTGGCTGCATCCATTGATTCCTATGGGAGCGTGCTATTCGAAACGGCAGTTTCGAATAGTACTCGCTCATCTCTAGTAACTAACTGTTAGCTTTTCCCACAGTGCTTGGCCAGTAGCAAAGCATTGTGGGTAATAACCTCCGACCTCGATCCCGCCTAAAAAGATCGGGATCGGAATTCCGATCGCGATCGTGAAATTTACTCAACCGCTGATCGGAATCTGATCTTTTCCAATCCCGATCGCTCAACCCTACTCTTAATAAATATGTTTAACATAAAAACTTGGTTTACAAAATTGGTAATATTCTGGTGAAACATTTAAGTAAACAGTTAAAGTATGTTTTATGGTGCATAAACTTCTATTACCATACTTATTGGCCATTTTGTCTTCTTGTAATCCCAATCTTTCCCCTAAATGTCTTTACAGTACACAAACACTTTTGCTTTTAATTTAATAGAATTGTGAAATAAAACAAATGCAGGGGAATTGTATCAAGTTTTTTTCCAGCAATACTTTGGCAGAATGTTTTTTTGGATGTAGTATTTTGGCCCGTACCTATGTTAAGCCGAACTATTGTTGATATTATCCCAATATTTCACAGGAGATGTGACATTCTCATAAATATAGTAGAAGAAATAAGACCAGAGTACACTTGTGAGATGTAGAGGACGTTGATTTGTCTATGTGCTGAAATACTTAGTAATTTATGTAACTCCTATTTAAAATAAACGTGACATTAATTTGGGTGACACTACAACTCTTGGCCTGTAATATCACCCTAGACAACTGCCTGAAAGATTTGCTTATATTAACTAGTACTGTAACCTATTGTAATGCATACACTACTTGTGCTAATGCTAAACTAAAGCTCTATGGTCATTAAGCTGTACAGGTGGCAAAACTTTGCAGTACAAGTGAGTATGATGGATAATCACTATACTAAAAAGCCAAGTAATTACACAACTCCGAGACTGTGTTTTGCAAATTGCTGACTTTAATAAATGGACCCCACGGATTCAAGTTGGGTGATGGGGGTGACCTCTGCTTTGTAAAGAAACAAAGTTGAGACATTAAGAAAAGCAGCTGCATTGTGAAAAGAGCCATCTCCTTGAGAGAGGTAGGGAAGGAATAATCTGTTCTTGAGAGGGCCTGCCTAGGCTAACGCATTTTGTAAGTTGAGATAGGAGAATGGAATACTTTCTATTACTTCCATTCCTCAGCCCTGGAAAACGCTTAAAGGAAATCAACAAATGGTTTTATGAAACCTGAGTGACTTAATGGATAATTTAAAATGTCCCATTTATCATAAATCACTACGGAACAATTACATGTATTTACCATATGGCGGGAATCATTAAAGGGACAAGACCTGTTTCCCAATGCCTCTGACTTCAGCTCCTATTTATTTGCTGGTGTCTATGGATCCTGTTTTACTTTTAATTACCTTTCTGTTGTTATACTATAATGTGAAGATTGTTCTTCTGGGAATTGTATTTGTAGCTTGTATTCCTGTGTTTACATTGCTAGAACATTCCTTATTTTGTTGTGCATGGAAGGAAAAAATGCAAACATTTCAAAGGATGAACCAGAAAAACTTACTTTAACTTGCTGTGAGATTATATGAATAGGGCTGAGCTGTAAAGCTTTTATGTGTAATACTGTATGTAAAAAATGTATGGTTAGAGATTTTACAATATCAAATGCGCTATTTGTATCACACCTCAATGCAACATATGTTAGATGTTAACCAATATGTAGCAGGTGATGACCCATTACTCCCTGCTTTAGGGGGAGATGCCCTGTCTAATGATTCTGCATCATGAATCTATCTGACATCTGCAAGTTACTTGAGTGGATTTGGAAATTATTTTGGGCATGTGATCTGTGAATTTCCCAGTAGCTCATGCCCTTGTAAGAAGCATCTTAAAGAGGCTGTCCAACTTAATAAAAAAATTAGACTACTAGCTGGCAAAAGTGCATAAAGAAAAGTTAACTCATCTGTCACAGGCCCTCTGATTCCAATTTCCTTTACTGGTCCATGATGGCACTGGATGACCTGTAATAGGTGAAGGTGTTTTTTTTAATTTAAATTATTTGTTCTTATCACCTTTCAAGATGAAGACACACAATCCCTTGGATTTTTGTTTTGCAGTTCAGGGACAAAACAGTGGATAGACATGGTATAAGCAGCACATAATAGATGTAAAACATGCTGAAAATGAGTCTATAATAAACAAAGGGGGTAACAAGGGAGACAACCAAGGCATAATCAAATTGGTTGTACTATGTGGCATACACTTAGTAACTAGAGATGAACGAATAGTAGTCGAAACTATTCGTTGAATACCTCCGCTCCCATAGGAATGCATGTAAGCGGCTGAACACCAAGGGGTTAAGCGCCGGCCGGCGGTGCCGGCGGCTAACACGCATTCCTAAGGGAGCGAGGTATTCGTATATTCTATTCGCTCAACACTATTAGCAATATTTTAATCGACAAAATTTGCATTCTACTAAGTTTGTCCAATTTACAATTGGAACTGTAGTTCTATCTGCAATAGGAGCCAGCATAATTTTAAGCCCTATATTTTTGTGGGTTGGGGAAAATCATTGAAACACCAAGTCCAGACTTCATAATGTATGAAGCACCCATCATTTCTATGAATCCAAACTATTAGCCTGGATCTTTTTTTTTAGGAGCTCTTCCTATGTGTGTGCGTAAAGGTGCGTAATTGTAAAAGTAAATACAAGTAAATACTTGTGTATGCATATCTGCGTACAGAGGCGTAGCTATAAGGGGTGCAACAGTCACAGTTGCTACTGCACACTGGACCCTGGAGGTATATATAGTCATGGCTGTATGTATTGGCACTCCTGAAATTTTTCCAGAAAATTAGGTATTTCTTCCAGAAAATTATTGCAATTCCAACTGTTTTGTTAGACACATGTTTATTTCCTTTGTGTGTATGGGAATAATACAATATATATATATATATATATATATATATATATATATATATATATATATGCGTACATTTGGGAGTTTATACTATATATTTTACACAGAAGGAAGAAGAAACATGCTAAAACACTAGCTACACCTCTGGACAAAGCAAATTAGTTCTTCAGTTCAAGGGAAATATAAAGAAGCTCTTTCACCGGCTCCACCAATTCAGGTTCTCAGTATCTCTTAATAGGTGCCGCTCCACTGACTCCAGTGCAGTTAGTTTTGCAGTCTAATGTGCTATTAGGCTCCATAACATTAAAAGGGCAGTGTGCTGTGATTCACAGCTTAATCAAAGGCCACCATTGTCAGAGCTCAGTATCCTACTCCTTGCCTGCTTCTACCTGACAGTAAAGAGCCTAAAAAGAATATCGGGCACCAAAACTTGCAGCATTACAGTGGGGGCTAGAGAAAAATTCCAACTATGCCAGAATCAGTGGTGCAGCGGCTATTAATACTGTAATGAGATGGACTTGTTGGAAGTGGTGAAAGGTCCTCTTTAAAAATCAGCATTTATTTCAACAGGGTTCGGGGGATATTGTCACTCCTTAGGGAGAGACCACCATATAGGTGTGTGGAGACTTGTTAAGCCTTTAGCACTCCACTTTGCAAGGAACTATGGGAAGAATATGCAAATCCGCCTTCCATGATGTAATTAGGAAGACAGTTGCTGCCTCATTGTTGCAAACCAATAGAGGGCGCTCACTGGAATGTGCAAGCCTGTCGTAAGACAGGATTCCAGTGAAATAACCCAATAATGGCTGCTCCCTTTAGCCTCATGCCCGACCTTCCAAGAGGCCTTTGTTTAGCAATGACGCTGGGATTATTACCAGGTTATAGTCTCTCAATCGAGGACAGCTGTTTTGATCTGGTTGGATCTCATCAGCCCGATGTAGAGAGGACTATAACCTGGTAGAGGTGAGAGGCTTAGACAGGGTTCGGGGGATATTGTCACTCCTTAGGGAGAGACCACCATATAGGTGTGTGGAGACTTGTTAAGCCTTTAGCACTCCACTTTGCAAGGAACTATGGGAAGAATATGCAAATCCGCCTTCCATGATGTAATTAGGAAGACAGTTGCTGCCTCATTGTTGCAAACCAATAGAGAGCGCTCACTGGAATGTGCAAGCCTGTCTTAAGACAGGATTCCAGTGAAATAACCCAATAATGGCTGCTCCCTTTAGCCTCATGCCCGACCTTCCAAGAGGCCTTTGTTTAGCAATGACGCTGGGATTATTACCAGGTTATAGTCTCTCAATCGAGGACAGCTGTTTCGATCTGGTTGGATCTCATCAGCCCGATGTAGAGAGGACTATAACCTGGTAGAGGTGAGAGGCTTAGACAGGGTTCGGGGGATATTGTCACTCCTTAGGGAGAGACATTTATTTCAACATTCATATTAAAAATATCATAATAGTCTTTATAGACTATTTATAGAATATAAATGTTATAATATTATACCCTTTTATCAATACGCAACTTTAAATATAATTGTTTCACATTTCCACCAAGGTTTCTGCTGAATGTAAATATTCTAGTTCACAACCAGAGGCTGAGAACTTATTCCTGAGCTATTGTAGCTCTGCTTTTTCAGAGATTCAGTTTTTATACAGTGTCCCATAGACAGAAACTAAGTCATTGAAAATTGATACATTGAAAAATGTAAATCTAAATGATGTGAAGCCAAATTGTTGTTTAATTGTTGTTCAATAATATCCTATGATCACGTTAAGCTCTTTGTTTCACCGACTTGGCATGAAGACATTCATTTCATATTTTCCTTTCCCTTTCTTTGAGACCATCTCAGAGTCTTTTACATTTTCCATTGTTTACAGGAAAGCGCCAAGGATAAGGTTGAATTTCAGAAAGCAAATTCACAAACGCAAACAGTAGAAAGTAAACCAAATCAATCATATGGAAACCTCTCAGTGAATGTAGTCTGTATAAAATGGACATTCCCATCAAGTAATGTATGCTGGTCCTTCGAGACACCTTGGGATTTGCTTTGTAAGAAGATGTTTTACACCTAAGGGACTGAAATAAGAGTCAGCAATTGTCTGTTACATAATATCTTGTGAAGGGAAATGTAGAAGTGCTGTGAGGTCAAGTATTAGTTATAATGCAAATGAAATTCAATATTGTTATGCATTTTTATTGATTGTTTAGGGAAAACATAGAAGTTATTGTTTGTATTGTATTTCTTCATAGCACCACTAAGTTTTTGCAATTCTATCCGAAAATTTAAACCTAAGGAGAGTTCCCTACTACTATTTTCCTGTATAACTAAGTTCTCCATTAACAAAATGTCATTTACGTAGAGTGTATACTAAACTTGGTGCCTTGTTTACTTCTCCTATTACTTTCCTTTGTAAGTATATGAAAGAGGTGAATGCAACTGTAAGAATGGCTTAGCAATTGAAGCAGGCTGGTTTTTTTTGGAAAGGAGTTTCCTGCAAAAGGTTGTATGTTCTGACAAAAGAAATAACAAAAAGTCTCTTGCCTTACTCCTCCCTCACCACTTTCCTTTCTGCCAGTTCCATGTTCTCCTACCGGATTCAATTTACGAAACAGCAGAGAATTTGGATAATATGTACCATACTCAACAACTGACAGAAGCAGCCACATACTGAGCACTGAGGTGATGGCAATATAAATGACATTCCATCACTGCAGGCACAGAACCATCATTGCATGGGTTATCTTTTAAATAAAAGCCTTTAAGTAAGACCTTTTACAACTGCAGTTCTTTGTATCCTTTAATAGGATTTAATTGCAAATTTTTTCTCAAGCCCCCCAAATTCTAGAGCAATCAGTGTGGTTGACTCTGGTACCTGATACGTTACTTAGGCTTTCCACTGTCAGAAGGGCATTTCTGACAGTTTGTGAAGAACACCCCGCCTGACAGTAGAGTCCATAGCCCTGTACTGTCAGATGCGGTGTTCCTTACTGCCCAGTGATGATACTGAGTAGTGAGGAATGAGGGGCGCACCAACAGCTTTTCCACCGGGGAACACAACGGGAAAGCCAACAGTGCACTGAATTCAGGCACTGAATGTGCCCGAGGACATGAAAGGTCCTCTTTAAGAATAAGCCCTCACATAGATATGCTGACAGAAAGATGAAAAGGTTTTGAACTTTGGAAGACAGGGTAGGAAAATATTAAAAAAGTTGCCAAACATTAACATACAAATTACCCTGCATCCCTAAAGGGTTAAAGTATTTATAATTATCATATTATTTTAATAATTTCTGACAATAGTGATCTTCACTAGTATGAAGAAAATAATATTTAGGTCTGCGGTGGGGGGAACCTTCTAATCAGTTTTTACGTTAATGTGTTTTCCCCTTATTTTGTACATTAAAGGGGTTGTTTCTTGAAGATTTGTCCACATGCTCTTCAGAGCCCAGGGTGACCAGTTTACTTTTGAAGGGGCTGCATAAGGAAAATAATTATCTGTAAGGAGACAATCACTTAATATATAGTAGAACATAGAACATATGTGCAGGAATGTATTCAACTTCTGTTTTTTTCTATTTCTAAGCATCACTTGATACCATAGGTTGAACATGTAAGATGGCATCTGGTACTCCTAATCCACACAGAGGACAAGGGGGTCTAGCTCTGAAATATTCATCACTTCTGCTTTTGGAACCTGGCACTGTTTGTGTAATGTGTTCCTTATATCGCTAGACATTCTAACAATGGCATGCCCATGTCTGTACAGTAGGAATGCATTGATATGGGCCTACATGAAGTTTAATTGCACTTTGATATTAAAGGACCATTAGACGTAACTACACAAGTTAGTCGACTGTTCACTGTAAATTTTCAGTAGAAAAGCAGGGCTGACTCATATGATGAAAGAAAGCAGTGCTTTCCCAACCTAGATGTTTTCACTTCATATATCAATAAAACATTAAACAAAATTGGAAATGTTATTTACAAAATCATGAAATTATTCAATCCCGTGGCTTGCGATACACAGAGTACATAGACCTAGTCATTCCTTGTGTTATGTGAAGTGGCTGTAAAGCACGTGGGACTTGTTGAATAGTTTCATGTGTAAGTGATATGTTCGAATATGAAGCAAAATTATACTTCTGCTCAGATTTCTGTGCCTCCAGAGACAGAGAACATTCACATCTGCAATGCGGTATCTATAGTCCAGAAAGTGGTCACATTCTACAAATAGACGAAAGTCTGAGGCTCTCGTTAGATGCAGCAAGATAATTTTGCCAAATTAATCACATGAAAGAATAAACTTTTATTACTCACTAGTCACTGAACCTTAGTGTTCTTCCAAAAACATAAGTTAAATGATTTTCAGCACAATATGCTTGTAATGCATTTTGACCATTCCCTTGCTTGCATTTTAGCTGTACGTGTTGACAGATTTGATTAGAAAAAAGCTGTGTATGTGCTCATGAGAAACATATAACATACGATACTTGCGATTACAACTTTGGATGCTAGAAAAGCTTTTAAGATATCATCCCATTAATAAATCAGGAATGAAGAAGGATTGACCTATAATTAATAGACGCAAAATCAGCCGAAAAGACCCATTAATAGGGACCTGATAAAATATGTCATGTTAACATATAGTCATGCTGTCAGCCTGGATGAGGTTCCATCGCACATAAAACAGAAAAGTCACATTATAATTAACTGACCTGTTTCGGGGCCATTGAGAAAGAACAGCTGTCTTTGGTGAACCCATGAAAACAAGGGGACATGGAGTGAAGACAAAATGCACTGGTTGGAGACCAGCGAGTTCATGGACTGGCATACTGCCCAAGTATTCTAGTATACTAATCACATTGTAACAACACTCACTTCTGGGTATCACATCTGTTAAGTGAGCTGTTCAGTTTGGAATTAGAGCCTGTTGGGAGAAACATATACCTGGAGTAAATTTGTGCATTAGTCCACCTGCCTACTGTCTACATGCTATGTTGAAAACATGCTTGGAAAACAATTAGGATTCCATGGTTCCCTATGAATATTTGTTGAGTTAAAGATGGTGTCAAACAGGGCTTGCTGCCAGACCACAGTAGTGGCTAGCCAGCTGTTCTGGTAACATATGTTTTGTTCCACCTTATGCTAATAGACATCCAATGGTTCATATTGCATTTGGAGGTTACAGGGAGAAATATATATTTGAGCCAAATGTATCTATTAGTCCACCTGCCTACTGGACTGTACTTGTTTATGGTATGTATACCTATACAGTAGGCATAAAATTTTCTTAAAAACAATTAGATTCCTATTAATAGTTACAGAGCTAAATTATTCATTTCTTAATATTTTGGGGTCCTCAGTAGGCTCCTTCTAATGGGCCTTGCTAATATGCCAAACTGGCCTCAGTATTGTTATTGACCATGTGCAGCCTTAATGTTACACTACATTTATCTTGCAATGACTTATATGAGTAGGCGTAAGGGTGCTAGTACATATGCAGGTTTTGATCAGGTTATTCATGCAGTTTTTTAAGTTGTTTTTTTTTTTTTTTTTTTTTACTTTTTCTCCCATTATGATCTTCACCTTGACTGGGCTTAAAAATGTCATAAAAAATGATCAAAAACTGTATATGTACTGGCCTCCTAATACACAGTATCACAAAGCACATGGAATCTGAAGTTGGATATATGAACATGAACAAAGTTCAGAATACACCAATGACCTGCACAGTCACTACATCTGAATCTAATAAAACACCTTTGATTATGTAGTGAAATTCCTATCAGCACAAGATCAACCAAAATCTCCAAAATCTTCTGACTAGGATTGAGCGATCAGGATTGGAAAAGATTGGATCCTGATCGGCGATTGAGCAATTTTCACGATCGGGATCGACTGGAAAATGATCGGAAATCAGATTTTGAAATCTCAAGATCGACTCAACCCCAAAAGTGACTTTTCCCATAGAGAAGCTTTGACTAGAGTTGAGCGATCGGAAAAGATCGGATTCTGATCGGTAATCGAGCAAATTTCACGATCGCAAACGGGATCAGCTGGAAAATGATTGGAAATCGGATTTTAAAATCGATCCTGAAATCTCAGCATTGGCTCAACCCTACCTCTGACCATTCTCAGTACAAAGGAGTCATACCCAGTGTTGGAAAGGACTGACTGATAAAGAGGCTTTAGAATATGCAATAATAATCCCCCTCCCAATATATTGGGCTGGGGGCCAGATGGTGGTGTGACTGACTGATCACAAGTTATGATTAATACAAAGCATCATATTCTCAGATTATGATACATATAATATTATAGGTAAATCGCAGCAAACAGTTGGATAGTCCTAAATGTGTGCTTTTGTACTGACTTGTTCACTGTTGGCAGCAATATTTTCCAAGTGTATTAACTGAATCTTTTTTGATGTGTACTGGCACACAAGCATTAATACTATAAAGGCTATAGTGATTTAATATTTTAAAGGCCTCTTAACTTCTTAACTTAGTTTGCTCTCAAAAGAAACTTCTGTAAAATAAGTAACAAGACATATGGGGGATTTAAAATGTGTCTAGCAATGTACAGTAGGGACACAAAATCTTAAACCTTTGGCAAGAGAGTATATGTTTTGGCTGTTTAGAGAGTTGTCACTGTAATACGGGACTAAAATGAAATCACCAGTATACACAAACACATTTAGAACTGGCATAACAATTCATTGAACTCAAATTTATATTTCTAGATGTTGGAAATGTTGGAAACACATGGAAAAATAACAGGCATTTAACTCCTATTTATTCTCTAGTAGGGCAGATTTGTTTCAATGGTGAATGTATACTTACTAATCCATCCAAATACAAACAAAGCAAAAAATACTAATATAATACAGTTACACATTACAACTAAAGGACCCAAATAATACTTTGCCCTCAAAATGTGTCCAGAGAATGAATGTTTCTGTTCATATCATGGTGTCTGTTATACCATCATACCATAGACTATTGTAGTTTGCCCAAGGTACGCAGCACTATTTCTCCTGTCTATAAAGAATATGAAACTGAAAGAGATGAGCGAGTAGTGTTCGATCGAGTAGGTGTTCGATCGAATACTACGGTATTCGAAATACTCGTACTTGATCGAACACTACTAGCTGTTCGAAGTTTAAGGTTCGATGCAGAACCAGCATTGATTGGCAGAATGCTATACATTGCCAATCAACGCTGGTTCTTCTCTTACCTTTAGAAGTCTTCTCCGTGCAGCGTCCCCGCAGCGTCTTCCGGCTGGAATTCACTCTGCTAGGCATCCGGCCTGGTCAGAGCCGACTGCGCATGCGCGGGCATGCCCTCGCATGCGCGGTCGGCTCTGCCTAGGCCCCGATGCCTAGGCAGAGTGAATTCCAGCTGGAAGACGCCGCAGGGGTGCTGCGCCAGGAGAAGACTTCAAGGAGAATCCAGCCCGACCATCACTCGTGGACTTGGTAAGTATAATTTTATCGAATTTTGCGTACCCCTGAAACTAGCATTTCCCCCCATAGACTATAATGGGGTTCGAAATCCGTTCGAACAGTGTGCGGCTGTTCGAATCGGATTTCGAACCTCAGACATTTTAGTGTTCGCTCATCTCTATGCCTTATGTCATATAAGTGGTATAAACTAAGACTTTGCTAAAATTCCCACATAAGAACTAGTGACAAAGTTATATTGCCCATGTCCTTCCAGGGTTTTCATATTGACTGCCAGATTAGAGTCAGGAAGAAATTTTTTACCCCGTAATGGGATGCAATTGGGATGAGCCTCATGTTTTGTTTTGTTTTTATTTACCTTCCTCTGGATCAACACTGTACGGGATTGTAGAGTTATAGGTTGAACTTGATGGGCTGATGTCTTCATCCAACCTCATCTACTATCTATGTAACTGGGATTCCGTTAGAGATAAGGGTCAGTAGGAAGTTACAAGTGTATGACCTCTCTTTATTTTATGATTTGTAATCGAAGATGGGTGCTGGAAGAGACGCCTACTCTACAAGAACAGTCGGCCTCTGAAGATGTCAGGGAATAGTAGGAACTGCTTGCGCCATGGAATGTTGCTGTAAAGCACTATATAGATTTCTAAAATACTTATTGTACAATAAAATTAAAACTATGAGGTCACTGTCAGCAAACAACAAACAAATAACATCAGACCTTCCTATATGGTGACATTGAAATATATCGCACTAAGAAAATTGAGATACTGAAAATCCATATTTCAAAACTCTGATTTATTGTTATATTAATGAAAGCCATGGAAATAGCAATGCTCAACTCATCAGAGACTACAAATCTGCTGTATACAGCTCATAAAGAAAACCTAGGAGACTTTTACATCCGCTGTTATTATAATTTAGCATTATTATACATTCTAATGAACTCAGAGAACAATAAAATATTGGATCCAGTTGCATTTATATACAACCCTACGATGAATTGTACTCAAGAATTGTTCCAAATCCTTACACTTGTGAGAATTTGTCCCAAGGTTCTGCCTCATTTGCTATTACCCCCTGAGGGGACTAGATCATGTTATTTTACTCATGCTGCTTGAGTACATATAGTTCATTGAGGTTTAAAGAATGTCCAATAAGTGTTCCCCTAGGAATATGGTAAATACAAACAATGAATACGCCAAATTTAGTGCTATTATATGGAGTAATAGGGGCTTATGCCCCAAGTCTAACAAAAAATGTGCATTTTCTTTTGTTTTCTTCTATGAACTTGAATAAAGAACAACAATCCTTACAATAAGAAGACACTTTGAAAGGACCTAATCAATCAACAAGTTATATTAGGGGAAAAAATGGAGGAAAGATCCACAATAGTATTACCAAAATGTCAGTTTCAACAAACTCCAAAAAATCACGTAGCCAAATGTAGACCTTATTTAATTGCAAATTCTGGGCGGCCAGACACATTTACAAACATATACACAAAAATGTAAAACTTACAGACTTGTTATGATATGAAGTTGGAAGGTAAAGAGACTATAATGTATTTCGGATGATGCCTGCAAAGAAAGCATTAATGTTATAAGCATCTGACGCTAATTTATCTAATGTGGTTAGAATTAGCCTTCATGGCTAATAACCCAGATGTCAATATCCAAACTGAATATGCTCCAAGATTGGAGCCATCAAATGAATAAGAAAAGGAAGATATTTTCTGAACACTCATGCTTAGAACTCATTGTTCTAAGACCTTTAAATAAGCACTCCAGTAATATTATTACCCCAATTACAATTGTTAGTGTTACTAAAAGTTGTATTGTGAAGTTATATGTTCTAATCCTGAACACTGATTTCATCTCTGCTCCTTCAAGGCACACAGTGTTCCTTGTATGAACTGGAGGGCAAACTATTAATGCAGATCTATGGGAAAAAGATCAAGGTTCTAATAGACCTTCGTTACTACTTTGAACTTTAAGTCACACAGGGATGATGTAGGAAGTTAGTGCTTTGGAGAGAGCACATACCTTAACAATAGGGTTGAGCGATCGGAATCAAAAATGTTCGGATTTTGATCGGCGATTGAGTAAATTTCACGATCACGATCGGAATTCCGATCCCAATCTTTTCTGGTGGGATTGAGGTCGGAGGTTATTTCCCACAATGCTAGGCTACTGGTTACCTTTTGTATGTAAATTGCCTCATTATATTTGGAATAAGTCGGTTTTTATTCATATGTTAATAAGCTTAGACCGTGCACTGGAACACTGATCACAGTCTGCTCTATGTGTATGTATAGCAGAGATGAGTCATCAGCACAGCAGCCACTGCTATACATACATATAGAGCAGACTGTGATCACAGACACTTCCAGTGCACGGTGGAAGCTCATTAATATGTGAATAAAAACAGACTTATTCCAAATCCGCTGAGGCAATTTACATATAAAAGGTAGGTGTGGAATAACCTTTCTAAAGGCTATGCAAGGATGTGCTTATCTAAAAATGACTTTTCCCAATGATAGAGCCCCTTTAAACAGATACAACGTCAGACATTATATCACCTGCATAAAACATAAAAGTGTATTTACATGTGTCAGTTTTGCATTTCGATTCTGCAGAAATCCATACATATGCTGTAGAGACAACCTCAGATTACGTTCACATTTGCAACCAACAAAGTAACTTTTTCTTCCGCCTGATAATCGGCAGAGGATAAACTCCAGAGGATTTTTTTCTGTTCCAGTTACAGTTTTAGAATGACAGACGCCCAGCAGACCCCATTGACTATAATCGACGCGGTGTTTTATAATGACTCCGTGTGTTACTACTATTTTAGCAGTCTGCCTCCCTATTATTCTGTTCCTCCGAGGTACCAGATTAACTGAGAGGCAATGCTAGTATAAACCTAGTGTCATTTAGATGTGCGGAACTTGATCTGTCTCGTGTCAATGCATGCAAACCATTACAGCTACCTGGTCCTAAGACACTGTCCTATTGCCTTAGCAGCAGAACTAGCCTTTGAAAACACCTGGATCCGAAAATTTCCAGCACCGATTTCTAGTAATCTGAATTTTCTGTAATCTCCAAAATGATGATTGAAGATAGGCTGCACACACCTGCTGTACACACCTGCTGCCTCCATACATGGGCACCGCAGAAGAAAGATTATGTACGTATCAGGAAAATTATGCAATATTCAGTGATTATCCCAGGAGCAAAAAACAGGGGTTTTACTTGGAGACGTATCCTGAAGTGATTTACAAAGATGATTGTTTTGCTGACTTTTAGATATTTTCCATCTGGCGTAAAACCCCACGTGTACTACTCATAAAACACATGTCATGCATTAGCTTCATTTTAACATTCTCTTTAATGCTTGCTGTTTTAGCTAAGCTTCTAAGATGCATTTATAAAGAAAGGCTGTGAAGATGTCTGTGTTTTAGTTAAGCAGGCCATATTTTCACTTTTTCTAAATCATTTTAGTTCAATGTTCTTAATTCTTAATTTCACTGGTGTTGTTGCTGTTATTGCCTTTTTACCACTAGGTGTCACTACTGCAACAATTTAATGATACAGGTTTATAGCACTGAATCTACATATCTGATCAGATAAATAAAAATTGCCCATTGATTAAATTCACATTATTAACATATTTATGGTTTAGACAAGTAGGTCAGGTAATGAAGAAATTGTATAAATTTATACAATATAGAGGTTGTATACATGGCTCATTCCAGGGGTACCTGTAGATTATACAATTGTCTTAGATTACCCCTATGGATAATGCTTTTTTTTTTTTTTAAATCAATTGCTTTTCTTACCAAGGGGGTGTTCATACTACCATTGGTGTCATCTCAGCAGTGTCCGTGGCTACTGTCCATACAAGATTTTAGCAACAGACACTAGCTGTTCCGTCTGCAATTTCCATTCATTTCAATGGGTTTTTATCTTGTGTCCTTTAGTGTCCGTTTGTGTCCTTTAGTGTCTGTTTACAACCATGTCCATTTTTTCAAGCTGACAAAAATATCCTACATACAGGACTTTTCTGTCTGTTTGAAAAAACGGTCAGCAAGTGTCTGTTATTTTTTTTTAATTGAGGTCTATGGGAAACAGATATATAATGGACAGTAATTGATAACCATCGGTTACTGTCCGTTTGTGTCCATTATGACAGGTGTCCATTTTGACTCAGCCTGCTCACTTCATCACTTTATCATTACGAGACTCGTTCCCTTAGTCAGGTCTGTCAGTGAGGCTGCAATAGTCGCTGACAATTCCCAGAAAAGGTCTCACTTGCTTTTTATTTTGAATTCAATTCAATTTTGAATGGCCTCTGCTTTGTTAACCTGGGGTTTTATTATCCCCCTTCCTATTGTGTACACCAAATAACGGACTTCTTCAAAGCCCAAAGCGCACTTCTTGGGGTTAGCAGTTAACCCGGCTGCCCGTGGAGAATCCAGTACAGCTTGGACTTTTGGTAAGTAACTTTCCCAAACAGGACTGAAGATGACAATGTCTTCTAGATATGCTGAAGCATACCTTCGATGGGGCTTAAGGACTGTCCATCAACCTCTGGAAGGTTGCTGGAGCCCTATATAAACCAATCGGCATAGTCACATATTGGAACAGGCCATCTGGGGTGACATGTTTTTTCTCTGGCCTCCTTAGTGAGTGGCACCTGCCAGTACCCTGTGGTCAGGGGCGTAACTACCGTGGTAGCAGCAGTAGCAGCTGCCACAGGGCCCGGGCCATTAGGGGGCCCGGTGACAGCCGCTACCGCTGCGGTTTTTTTTTTTTTTTTTTAAAAGTCTGTTACGGGCCCCATTCACTTGTCGATCCTGGCTGGGCCGGGATCGGCAAGTGACACCGCGGGGCCCACAGAGGCTATCATTATACTCGGGGGTCTTTGCAGACCCCCGAGTATAATGATCGGCGCATCGGGAGGGGTAAGGTAACATAAAAAACAGTGTTACTTACCTCTCCACGATCCTGCCAGGCCTCCGTCATTCGTGTCTGACGTCTCTGACGTCACATGACCCAGGCCAGCTTCCCGGGTCATGTGACGTCTGACGTCATTAAAGCTGGACAAGAGCGGACAGGACAGCCGACAGGAACAGGTAAGCAACTGTCTCTGTTCTTTTAATGGTTTTAATCCCCCGGGTCTCCGATTATTATACTCTGGGGTCTTTTCAGACCCCAGAGTATAATAAATGTTTATAGGTGTCCACAGTGGGACATATGGGGACACTATAGGGGTTAATACTGTGTGTGCAGGGGCACTATAGGGGTTAATACTGTGTGTGCATTGGACACTATAGGGGTTAATAATACTGTGTGTGCAGGGGACACTATAGGGGTTAATACTGTGTGCATTGGACACTATAGGGGTTAATACTGTGTGTGCATTGGACACTATAGGGGTTAATACTGTGTGTGCATTGGACACTATAGGGGTTAATACTGTGTATGCATTGGATACTATAGGGGTTAATACTGTGTGTGCATTGGATACTATAGGGGTTAATACTGTGTGTGCAGGGGACACTATAGGGGTTAATACTGTGTGTGCAGGGGACACTATAGGGGTTAATACTGTGTGTGCAGGGGACACTATAGGGGTTAATACTGTGTGTGCAGGGGACACTATAGGGGTTAATACTGTGTGTGCAGGGGACACTATAGGGGTTAATACTGTGTGCATTGGACACTATAGGGGTTAATACTGTGTGTGCAGGGGACACTATTGGGGATAATACTGTGTGCAGGGCTTACTAAGGGACATAATAGAGTGCGGAGGAGGGGGTCAGTCGAGGTCTTCGGCATCGGTTTGGGGAGGGGGGCCCCATGTCAAAAGTTCGCCACGGGGCCCCGCCATTCCTAGTTACGCCACTGCCTGTGGTTAAGTCGAGGGTGGAAAAATACCTGGCATGTCCCAACCCAATTAACTCATCAACTCTGGGCATCGAGTATGCAGAAAAGTTTGAAACCTCATTCAGTTTACGAAAGTCGTTACAAAACTTTATAGTACCATCTGGCTTGGAACCAGAACAATGGGATTGGACCAATCACTCTTAGATTCCTCAATTACCCAAGGGCCAACATATCTTCGACCTCTTTAGATATGGCTTGTCTGTGAGCTTCAGGTATCCGGTACGGTTTTGGATTAACCTATACCTCCGGCTCCGTGACAATATCATGTTCTATCACATGGGTGCGCCGAGGCAACTCAGAAGAAACTACTATTTCTTTGTGCCAACTCTTTTGTCTCTTGTTTCTGTGCTTGTGGACCAGTCACAGTATCTGCTGAACAATCGGGTTGAGCAGACCCTTTGTACATTCGCTATCTACCACTATACAGTCACTATATAGTGAAAATATAGGTATATGTAAGTTGGGGCCCACTGCCACTTGGACATGTTCGCCACCCCCTGTACTCAAACCCTAGCTACGCCTCTGACTGTTATAGATCTGGTTCATTTTAAGAGTGCTTAGTGTAAGACAGGATTAATCAATCTGTCTCAGTACTTACTGTTAAATTCTCAGATGTTGTTGGTTCTCTGCTAAACATACTGTATAATAAGCTGCACAATGTACTAACATGCTGATGCATTGCAATGGACCAGCATCCCGTCATGGCATCCCGCTCCTGATTAGGCCCAAATGAATGGGCCGAATCGGGAGTAAGTCTCGCACAGCAAACACCACGGCTGTCTCAGCCACGGAATCCGTGGGAATAAAGGGCATGTCACTTCTTTTTCCCGCTAGTGGAAAAAAATCGCTAGCGGGAAACAAAAGCGAGCAGCTCCCCTTTCAAATGAATTGGAGTCTTTTTTGCAAGCAAATTTTGAGGTCAAAATCCACCTGCAAAAAACTCCGTGTGAACTAGCCCTAAGTTGGCATGAGGGCATTATCATATTCTGGTTAAGCCCTTGGAACAACGCTAGTGTAAGAGATCTTCATGCTATGTTTGTGATTCCAATACAGATAATTGTACAGGGTTATGGCTATAAAGATTTTCACAACTTACGTTGCCAAAATAAAAGATTTCTAGTAACAGCAAAGTTCCAAGACAAGATGTGTAAAACGTACATCTAGTGGTACCACATAAATTATGTAGTGAAAAGTCATGCAAAGTAGTTTGGGAGGTCATACAAGACACACGACATAGAAACAGAGAACAGCACATTTTATAATCTCAGCTGAATGTAAAGAAAACAATGTATAAAGCAGACAGAGATCAGACTGAAGTGTTAGCAGGAACAGCCTAAAGCCAGGATTCAGACAGGTTTTAATGGGCTACAAATTCCAACATAGAGAAATGATTTTAGGTATAAGTAGAAATCACATCTTCATTGTAGCAACCAATGCGCCTCGAGAACTAAACCGAAGTGGAAAGTGTTATTCCCTTCTGCACAATACTTCTGAACCATGGAGCCCCAGATCCTCTTAGTGCTTCACCAATGGCATACATAGAAGAGAGATGGCCCATAGGGAAAATCAAAATGACCCAGGACAGAAAAGCGTGTGTCTGTTTATCCCGTTTCTTCTTCATGACCTGAGGCCATTTATCCCTCCCCTTGTTTATTAATAATTATTTTTCTAGAAAAAAGAAATTCTAACCAGGTTTACAATACCCAGTAACCAACAGGATGAGACCCAAGAGGGCCTGAGTGTACTGCATTATAGGAACCCAGCTATACTGTTAGCAATGATTCTGCTTCTGGTGGTGAAACTCAGAAGAAGTACATGATAAGAAGAGCAAAATATCTGTTCCAGTTTATAACACTGATACATTTTGAGGTCTACATATTATGATTAGTATTTCATGCACTAGTCTAAAAGGGGCTCTATCAGCAAAATCATGCTGATAGAGCCCCATATATGCGTGAATAGCCTTTAAAAAGGCTATTCAGGCACCGCTAAAGTTATATAAAACTACCCCCCCAGTTTTAAAATAATACCCTAAAAAAGAATGCAATAAACCTACCCATCATGCACGGTGGGCGGGCATTCAGGGTCCGCCGTCTTCTTCATCCACGCCTCCTCTTCCTGCGATGTCCTCGGGTCCCGTCTTCCTCCGGCGCTCGCGAACTGACATTGCTAAAAAAAAAATGGCCTGGGCACATGCGCAGTAGCCGTAGTAGAAGCAGCATGCTACTGCACATGCGCCCAGGCCATTTTTTTTAGCAATGTCAGTTCGCGAGCGCCGGAGGAAGACGGGATCCGAGGACATCTCAGGAAGAGGAGGCGTGGCTGAAGAAGACAGCGGACCCTGAATACCCGCCCACTGTGCACAATGGGTAAGTTTATCACATTCTTTTTTAGGGTATTATTTTAAAACTGTGGGGTAGTTTAATATAATTTAGCGGTGCCTGAATAGCCTTTTTAAAGGCTTTTTAATCCCTCATGCTGAAGTGACAGTTTTTGACATAATAATAATAATAATAATAATAATAATAATAATAATAATAATAATATTATTACACATCTTGGGAGGTTTTGTTTAATGGTATTGAAACCTAGGCAAACCAGGTAATGGAGTAGAATCCAGTTTGATTTTGCGCTGGTTTTCTAACACAAGTAATAATAAATCTGTCAAGCATTTACATCTACTGCTCTGTCTTGCTTTCTTGCACATAAAGGACATCAGATAGTAACTTGCTTAAATAAAGAAATGTGAGAAACATTTTACATTTTTATAGACTAGGTAAATAGATGGACAAATTACACATTCACTATATTCTGCAGGTCAGTACAATCATGAGTATGTCAGCCTCAGCCACCAATTTGCCATTTTCCTAAGGGAACGGCACTGAGAACCCTTGTGAAACGTTTTTTTTTTTTAAACCGGACACAAAGTCCTGCATGTCCGACTCTGTGTCCGGTTAAAAAAAACGGTTTTGCCGCGGAGCGCATAAAACACTCACCGGCGCTCACAACCGAACACTTTTCAAACCCATTTAAATGAATGGGTTTTAAAAATGACTGCAGGTTTCTGTCTCCTGCCCAGTTTCGGGCAGGAAACGGAAACCTGCAGAACGGAGACCGGGCACAGATGTGAACGAACCCTGATCTGTAAAAACTATGAATGTGTGTATGGAGAAATAGAAATGGATAGATCCATATCGTAGTATATGGAAAACATGGTTGTGTGAATGTCTTATTTCATACATCTCTAACACATAGTGAATTAGTTGGATGTGTCACCATATCTGGTAAAATGTTTGAGGCTACAAGAATAAATGCGGTATGAAGAATACAATGGACTAAAGAATTTTATGAAACTTAGTATAAATTTGGTTGAAAAAAAGTATTTTAAACTGTTCTGGAGTAAAAACACATTGGTTAGTAAAAGCAGCATCTTGACCACTGATATGCTTGTCCAGCAACATATTAAACTAACACGTTTCTACATCTTATGCACGGTATTAACCAATATTTTTGTAAGTGTGTCTTATGTCATTATTCTGGGACTCATATTAGGGTATTAATAAAAATAATCCAAATAAACTTCAATATAATACAATAAAAAGTTATGTATTTCCTATGAAAAATGTTTCCGAAAACATGTAAGAGTTACTAAAGTAACGCTAACCACTCTAAACAACCCGTTTGGCAACCACATTAAATATTTTAGGAAACCGAAGAAAAACACATTGAAATGCCACAGCATGTGAGAATAATGAAATGTATCCTAAGCAAACTACAATGTGCATTTCAATTTTTCGCAACTAATCATGTAGTTGTGACTTAATTTACCACTTGGCCCCTTAATGCATTAAAGGATTTTTGACTAGAAGCCATTCATTATTTTTCCTGTGCACTACCAAAAAAGGATTTCTTTCAGATTATTTTGCATAAAATAATTTTCTGTGGATTAAAAATACTGAAAGATGTAAGCAACATAACCCAAGACTGAAGACAGCCTGGCATGGAGAACTAAGAGATGGAGGAAAAAGGATTTTTGGTAACTATGGTAAGTGATGACTCTGTGATGGAAGACATTTTCTGAGCCAATTACAATAAGTACAAGAATCTTTCTTAGAGAGGTCGAAAGTCCAGACACATAATTCTTTAAAGATGGCATGTAAAAGGGGCTATGGGGAATTCTGGGCAGTTGTATAAGATTTAAATTATTTACTGTTGTTTCTATTCACATTAATGGGCATATGGTGAATAAAGCCGCTTTTATGCTTTTTAGGATTTAATACTGAATTGAAATTAACACTTGTCCTGAGAGATCAACAAACTTTTTACTTAAAAAAACCCTGCTGTATCAATTGATATGTTCAGTATAACAGGTCTCTCCGGTCAAGATAACCATATTTAACCTAAATTTTACTCGGTGGCTGCTCCAGGATATATTCAGTATTACATTTTGGTTTACCATGTAACAAATGGATAGGTCAGGTCCAGCAAAGTAAGAGCTGTGGCTTGTTACCAGATCTCTGCCTTGGCTCATAAAACTTTAGTCCCAAGAGTGGGACTTATAACTGTAAAGTCATAAACTTGAGACAACCGCTTTAAACGCTGACCAGGCCACTTCTAGGCTTCATGACCAGGCCTGGTTCATGACTAGACACATTTTTTTCATTCAGGTTTTTCAAATACATTTACTATCTTTTCGCTGATACATAGGGCTTTTTTACGCCATTTTTATTATGGCCTATTTTTACTTTTTACCCTCTTCCTGAAATCCGCTGTACTATTACGGCGGATGCCAGGTGTTTAACTATGGCGGCCGCCTGTTTCACAGAACAGACATCATGTGCTAATGCCCCGCTCAGTGCCCGCATCGATCGCGGGCATTAATCCTTCTGGCGCCTCAGTCAAAGCTGACCAAGGCGTCATCTTCCTGGCGGCGCCTATGTGCCACCATTTTGCCAATGATCGCTGGCCCCTGGAGCAAGCTCCGGGGCCAACGTCATGTTGGCATGATAGCCAGAAGACTTATGAAGGCTCCCTGGCCTGTCTGCAGTAGCTTTCTTTTGCAGGCTACTCTATATAGCCTGCAAAAGAAATTAGAATTTTTTGCAGTGTATTGCAATGCATTGCAATCGTAATGCATTGCATTAGTGATTAGACCCCACCCCCCGGGGTTCAAGACTCCTAGGGGCCTAATAAATTCAAAAGTAAAAATAAAAAAAGTAAAAAAATATTTTAAAAAATTAAAAAGTATTAAAAATTCAAATAATTCCCCTTTCCCTAGAACACATATAAAAGTACTGAAATACTGTGAAACACATACACATTAGCTATTCCTGTGTCTAAAAATACCCGGTCTACAAATCTACGAAAATATTTTTTTCCTGTATGGTAAACGCAGTAGCGGGAAAAAAAGTCAAAAGTGCCAAACCGTAATTTTTTCACTGTTTTGCCTCTGATAAAAATTTGAATAAAAAGTGATCAAAGCAATAGCAATTCCCCAAAATGGTATAACTGAAAAGTACACCCAGTACCACAAAAAAAGACACCCTATACATCCCCATACACGGAAGTATAAAAAAGTTACGGGTGTCAGAATATGGCGACTTTTAGAAAAAAAAAATTTGGCAGTTTTTGTTAAGGGGTCAAAATGTAATTAAAACCATATAAATTTGGTATTGTAACGAAACATAGAATACAGGTTTCATGTCATTTTGGATGCACAGTGAACACCGTAAAAAACGAATCCCATAAGAAAGTCGCACAAATGCAGTTTTTCTTCAAATCCACACCATTCTGAATTTTTTTCCAGCTTCCCAGTACATTGTACAGAATAATTAATGGTAGCATCATAAAGAAAAATTTGTCACACAAACATTAAGACCTCATATGGCTCTGAGAGCGGAGAAATAAAAAAAGTTATGGTGTTTGGAAGGGGGGGGGGGAGTCAAAGATGAAAATCAAAAAATGTCATGGCTAGAACCTGTGATGTGGGAATGGAAGTGACATTTTAGTTTACTTTATGTTTTGCCTTAATATTGATTGTTTGACTGATCTTATTAAAATATTAATACCTAATACACCATTTTAATATTACATTTTTTGTGATTTCCTCTGTACCTAGAGCTAATACATTAGCCCCCAGTTACAGGAGGAATAGAACCTCCTAGTATATACTGCAAAGCTGATCTGGGTGCTCATGCAGCTCCCCAGAATCAGGTGGATTGCATGACCACCAGGCAGAAGTCATATAGTAGTAAACCATCCCTGCCTTCTCTCTGGTAAGTCTAGCTGTTACCGCAGTTGCTATTGCTGCAAAAATATGATGGCACATCATTGCAGAGATAAACAGCCACTTCCTCGATGTCTGCAGTCAGCAAGTAGTTAAATTTTTTTATTGTTTATTGTTTCAGATCATATTTCAGATTCTGTAATTAAGTATAGTTAAAATGTAAAAATTGTATAAATAGTGTGAAGATCATGAACATATACAGTAATGTCTTTAAATGTTCATTTAAAGAGGACCTTTCACCAGCTCCATTATTTTTCAGATCAATAAATCATTTAATATACACTGCTCTAATGATTCTGGCACAGCTGAAATTTTTTCACTAGCCTTCGTCATTCCAGAGCAATTATTGTTGTTAGTTTTGGGGTTTAATAGGCTTTGTACTGTCAGGAGGGCGGTGTCAGGCAAGAACGGAAAAAGATGTGATTCAGAGCTCTGACATGGGCTGGCTCTGATTAAAGCTCTTAATCATGACCCCTTGCCTAACACCACCCTTCTGACAAGACGCATAAACAAGACCAAGTAACATAAACAGAATAACTAACATAAAAATTAAGAATTTTTAACTGTTCCTGTTGTGGAGCAAATATAGGGAGTACAACTTTATGAAACCAGTTTCTACATTTCTGAAAATTTTAAGGGATTCTATCATTAGAATCCCATTTTTTAAGACTAAAATGTAGGAATAGCCTTAAGAAAGGCTATTCTTCTCCTACCTTTAGACGTCTAATCTGCGGTGTCATTATGGTGTTATTCCCGTTTTCTGCAGTATGTAAATGATTTATCCCGCAGCACTGGGGGCATTTCCAGCACTCAAACAGCACTGAGGACATTCCCAGTGCTGCTTGAAAAATCTCCACCGCTGCCTCATCCTCTTCTGGAACGCCTCTCCGTCACATCTTCTTCTAGCACTGGTCTTCAAAATCCTAGGCTCTGCCATTGAGCTTCAGGCAGAGCCGACTGCACATGTCTGTGGCCATTTTCTTGTGGCCACTTAAACGAGCGTACTGCGCCTGCAGAGATTTCTGAAGCAGCAGTGCTGTTTGAGCACTCGGGAATGCCCCTAGTGCTGCAAGAAAAATCATTTGCACACCATAGAAAATCAGGAATATCACCAGAATGGCGGCACGGAAAAGACTTCTAAAGGTAGGAGAAGAATAGCCATTTGTAAGGTTATTCCTATGTGTTAGTCTTAAAAAATGGGATTCTAATGATAGAATCCCTTTAAGATACCAAGTCAATACATTTAAGGGTAAGAAGATCCTGGCATTGCTTGGGTGTTTAGAGTTTTTCCAGTTGCGTAACTTAAAGTCTTGTGATCCCCAGTTAAAATCTTTTGTCTGGGGTCCCCTATTCTCTGTATACAGAAAATTCTGGACAATGATATTTACGGGTGCTCTGAAAGGATATATCCTTGAAAAGTATAGAGCTTTAATACAGACAACTGCAGTTATCAAGAATACAATGAGTGAACACTGCAGTGCCCTGCATGTAAACAATACTGGGAGCTTCATGCTGTTGGAAACAGGTGATCTGCAGCGTCCTAACAGTCTAAGAAATGTAAGGTATCAGTAGCTATCCAGGACCCCTGCTGCTCAACTGTTTAGAAGGTACTATGGTGCTTTTGTAAGCACTGTGACTCTTTCAGAATTTACATTGCACCATATCTGTTTTATATTGACCATGTGATGTGAATAGTGAAGGGGTCCCACATAGTATAATATGCTCCACTGTGGTCCTCACACAGTATAATATGCTACACAGTGGTCCCCACACAGTGCTCCACAGTTGCCCCCATAAAATATTATATGCTCCTTAGTGGCCCCCGCACAGCATTATATGCTCCAAAGTGGCCCTTACAAAGTATTACATGCTCCACAATGGCCCAGACACAGTATAATGTGCTCCCAGGAGCCCCGTAGAGCTATTGCTATTATTATTCTCTGGGGTCTCCTCATAATAAGTAGAGGCCCAGGGGAAGTGATTAAAAGTAACAAACACTTATATTCTTTTCTTCTCCTCATCTCTCCTGGGCATTCTCAGCTCCTGTACTGTTATTTTTAGTCACCTTCCCTGTCATCTATTGGAAAGTCATGGTGGTCCTGGGTTCTGTGGGGGTATTGGAAGTTAAATCCAGGACCCAGTAATCAGGGAAGACATTTGTTAGTTCGAGGTGAGGATGAGTGAATCAATTCAGATAGGGCTGGATTCAACACAAATTTTCATCAACCACAAAACAATATTATACTCTGGAATCTCCCCAAATCCCAGAGTATAATAAGTGGAGGCCCAGGTTATTTTACTCAATTCCCCATGGCTTCCAGTTATTATGAGTGGAGTATAATAATAGCACTTTCGGTTCGAGATTAACAAGTTCGGCCTGAAACGCTTTGCCCATCATCTATAATCAGGTCCAGGTTTTGCTTTGATTATGTGCTAATTGCTATCTATTATACACTACCATTGCTTACCGGGAAGAAATAAGCTGGTGCAAAGTTAATTCTGAGAGAAGTATAAAAATGGTGTCCACAAAAAATGAAAAAAGCTTTTGGTCACCATTTTCTTTGATTTGAAATCCCTGGGTGCACGACCTGAGCCTCTGACTCAAAAGCTCTGTTCCAATGTGTATGCAAAAAGATAGATGGATCCGCTTGACCAGGGAAGGTTTAAGACATAACCTTTAATCTGTCATTTTAAAATAACACGATAGATAACAACATAAACAAAGTGAATAGAAAAAAGAAAAAACAAAAAGTGATAGCTAAAACCGCATAGCTGACGCGTTTCGAGACTTAGCGTCTCTTACTCATAGCTAGCTATATATCCCCTCCCCTGTGAGTATCTTGTAAGGGGGTCATAAGAATTTGAACTTTTCTCTGGAATTTGGACTGGTGAGGACCTGGTCCATCTGGAGTAAGGGGGCGTTCACACTACTGTTGGTGACAGTCAGCAGTGTCCGTGGCTATTGTTCATTCAAGATTTTAACAACGGACACTAGCTGAACAGTCACAAGTCCGTTAAATTTCCATTCATTTCAATGGGATTTTATCTTGTGTCCGTTTACGCCCATGTCTGTTTTTTTCCAGCGGACAAAAAAAATTCTACATGCAGGACTTTTCTGTCCGTTAGAAAAAAAACAAACAGCAAGTGTCTGTTTTTTATTTTTTTAACATTGAAGTCTATAGGAAACGGACATATAAAGGACAGTAACTGATAGCCATCAGTTACTGTCCATTTTTTGTCCGTTATGATAAGTGTCCGTTTTTTTGGGGGGAGTGTTTAAAACAGACACTTTCATAACGGACCCCAACGGTAGTGTGAATCCTACACCTAAGGGATTTATCCATTTCACTGTGAGTTGGCTAAATACTACTTCAGTTCAGGACCTGACCAATAGGGAGCAAAAAAGGTCCTGACCAGTAATGGGAAATAGCTCACAATGAGGCGGCTAATACTATAAGTGATAAGGAGCAGGTCCTTATGGAGTATAGGATTTAGTCACAACCCTATTGTAATCGATGTCCGGTGTCCGGTGGCATTTTGCTGATTAATCTATTTGAATTTGGCGCTCCATTCAAATTGAACAAATCATAGCGGTCCTCAGCAGCTATTAGTTGCGCAGGACTCCCTAGGATTCAGCCCTGTGTTGTGACAGTCACAGCCATTGTGAGCGGCGCATTCTGCTAGCTGGAGGTGCTGACGTGATAGAAGCTGTGTGATAACGTCCTATGTGTGGAAAGAGGCAGCTCTGTGATGTGCCTCAGCTCCAGCACTGGAATGCAGGAGTTTCACTTTCAGTTTGTTGAAGTCACCCCTACACAGGCTGGCTGAGCTCACACTGCAAAATCTCATTTTAATGGGGAACAGGTAAGATAAATTTCATTTTTACAGCACATTTGTCTTAAACCATCTCTCTGAGTTCCCTGGGGCACTGTGATTTTTTTCAGCTTAAGGGTGCCAACCCCTTTAAGTTAATTCTGTTTCAGTGACTCTGATCAGAAGGGTCTACCAATCAAATGTGGCCCAAGAAAGGACAAGTGATGAACAGGTCATAGGGTCATGGATGCTAACCTGACTGGTGGTCTTACACAAACACATACTATAGTATCTTTATTATGGAAATTATGAGCAACCCTACAGATATCTCTCCACTGATGCCTTGTTATCTTGTTGTCTGACACATTTTTTAATAAGCCTTTTATTTGCTTTACTGGTGTTATGTATTTTTAGAGATACAATATTTTTATACATTGGCTAGTGATACTGATTCATTTTATTTTAAATTAGATTTTTATTGAAAAAGAAACATTTTACAGTATATAAAACGTAAATGTATAAACTCAACAAAGAACCATACAATAGGAAGCTTAACATAAGAATAATGCACCATTTAGCAGTTCAAGTGTGGACAAATCAATGTAGAACAAAGAAAAAAATAAATAAAAATAAATAAATAAAAAAGGGAAAAGGAGATATAACAGTGCATTTGAAGGTCAGAAAGTCAAACATACTTGAACCTCCCAAATACCAGACTCTTAAATCAGATACCAGACACTTAAGAGCAAACGAGGTCAGGAACACAAAAAGGAGTGGAGGTAAGGGAGGGAGGGGGGAAAGGGAACAAGATAGAACCAAAGAAAAACAAGAAACAAAATACATATTTGAAAACAGTACACCCGCATACATTGCTAGTGTCACAAAAAATACAACAAATATAAAATAGACAAGACACAAAATAGAAAAATATCAGCCACCAGATCCTTCTATGAAAGAAAAGAAAAACCATATGGAGCCGCCTGATGACATAAAAGCAATGAAGGTGTCGCAATGGGACCAACCTGACACTACAGGGAAGAAGGTGCTTTCCTAGTCTCCATATAAGAGAACCAAATGGACCATTTGGAGCGAAAGTTGGTATAGGTATGATTCCGGTTAGCCAGCATACGTTCCAGAGTAAATGCTAGATCAACATGGTGAATTAGCTCAGCTACAGTTAGGGCCTATTCACACGGA
Organism: Leptodactylus fuscus; assembly: GCF_031893055.1. Lineage (NCBI taxonomy): Eukaryota > Metazoa > Chordata > Amphibia > Anura > Leptodactylidae > Leptodactylus > Leptodactylus fuscus. Next base: position 257,850,357 of record NC_134265.1, on the reverse strand, counting down.
GTAAATGCTGCACGCAATGCGCCGCAATTTTGATGGTGCATGTTTGCGGTCACGTTAACGCCGCGTTAAGGCGCGTTTACGAGGTGCTAACGCACCGCAAACATGCACCGTCAAAATCACGGCGTAACGTCCTGTAAACGCGGCACATTGCGTGCCATGTTTACTCTGTGTGAATAGGCCCTTAGACAAACAGCGGATTTCCACTGACGAGCGATCATGTACCGAGCCGCCAGCACTATCTGCCCCAATACCACCTGCGTCCCTGAGGGAAAAAGACCAGTGTCCAAGAAACATAGAGCAAGGCCGGGGGAGGGGCATATAACAAGACCAGCTACAGTGGACATAAGTTGAAAAACTGCTGTCCAAAAGGCTAGGATCGGAGGGCACTCCCACCATAAATGTATGAAAGAGCCTATATGACCGCATCCCCGCCAGCAAAGTTTCAAACATGAGAGGTCCATATGTGCCAGTTGACTAGGAGTCTTATACCAGCGCAACATTACTTTCAAAGCTGTTTCCCAATGTGCTGCACCCCTATCACACGTTTGACAAACCCATGGGCGTCATTCCAGTCCGTCAAAGAAATGGATCTGGCCAGATCTGATTCCCAGCGAAGCAGGTGAAGAGGCTTGACCCGCTCAGTGGGAACAGAAAGAAAATTGTAAAACGCGGATGTCCCCCCTTTAGCAGGTGAGGTCCGATTCCATAATCTCAAAGCTAGTCTAGAGAAGACCAGCCCTGAGGGATCATAGGTTTGAAAAAGGTGACGCAATTGTAAGTATTTAAAGAAGTCATATTTGGGAAGGTGAAACTCCTCTTGTAACATAGAGAACGATTTAAACCCCTCCTCAGAAAACAGATGGGCAATTTTATACAAGCCTCTAGAGGTCCAACCACGAAGTCTCAACTGAGGGAGGACAGTGGTCACATACAATAGGGGCAGTTTCAACAAGGGAACCAGATCTTCTCTGTAGGTACGCAACAGGAAATAACGCCACATGGAGGCCTTAATACTTAGCAAAGGAGGGTGTGTAGTGAAAGGGCCCAATTCCCTAGGGCGCAAAATACTCATAAGTGGGGCATCTATCAAACTGTCTTCAACCTCAGCCCAACGCCACTTAGAATTCTCATCCCAACCAGCCTTAAGTTGTTCGAGGATAGATGCCATATAATACTTCTTAACATCTGGAACACCCGCTCCCCCGTTAGTCCAAGGTCTAGTCATCACTTTAAAGCGAGCTCTAGATTTCTTACCTTCCTGTATAAAATTAGAAAGAATAGATTGGAGTTTAGGAAAATATGAATCAGGGAGGGGAATGGCTACTGTGCGAAACGTATATAAAATGACGGGTAACGCCATCATTTTAACGATGGCTATTCTGCTAGCCCAGGACAACATTGGTTGGGAGAAAGAAGTTAGGAGAGAGGAGACCCTAGTTAGAAGGGGGACATAGTTTGCAGCAAACAGATCAGAACTGGGCGCCGTCAGGGAGATGCCAAGGTAAGTAATACGGGAGTCGTTCCATTGAAAAGGAAATCTAGTGCTAAGGTCATGTTTCAGCGAAGGTGGGATCACAATGGGTAAAATTTGGGACTTGGAAGAATTAACTCTGTAATATGAGACCCTGCCAAACCTTGCAAGAGCATCGGTAGCGGCAGATAAGGAAGAACTAGGAGAGGTCAGAGCCAGTATAACATCATCAGCGTACAGACCGATCTTGTGTTGCTGGCGACCCACAGTAATACCTCTAATATTCTCTGCTACGCGAATGAACTCCGCCAGGGGTTCCATTACTAAGGCAAATATGATGGGAGTCAAAGGGCATCCCTGGCAAGTTCCATTCGATATCCGAAAAGCATCGGACAGAAAGCCCGAGGAAAGCACACGAGCCGATGGGTGAGAGTACAGAGCCAGAATAGCAGACTTAAAGACAGGGCCCATTCCGAATTTATCCAAGAGACTATCAAGGTAACTCCAATGGACCCTGTCGAAAGCCTTCTCAGCGTCTAAGGTCAAAAGCAAAGAAGGTGTACCATCTTTTTCGGCTTCCTGTATTAGGTCTATAAACCTCCGTGTGCCGTCCGGGGCCTGCCTGCCAAATACAAAACCCACTTGGTCAGGTTTAATCAGTTGGGGAAGGAGGTGGAGGAGACGTTCAGCAAAAATTTTAGCATATAATTTAACATCTATATTCAAAAGCGAAATAGGTCTAAAGTTAGCTGGAATGGTGGGAGACTTGCCCGGTTTTGGGAGGGTCACTATGGTAGCGGACAACATCTCTTCAGGGAAGCATTGTTCCTCCGCCGCCTTTCTAAACACTGCTAAAAGATGAGGGGACAAAACATCTGTAAACTTTTTGTAATAAATCCCCGAAAAGCCATCAGGTCCAGGGGACTTTAACGGCTTTAACAAAGATATAGCCTCTTTAACCTCTAACAAGGTAATAGGGGAGCCCAGGGATGCAGATTGAGCAGAAGAGAGGCGGGGAAGGGATACAGAATCCAGAAACTCATCTATTTCATCTTTAGTAGGTTGATACGTCCGATGATCTTCCCTGAGATTGTACAGGGACTTATAATACAAGCGGAACTGATCCGCGATAAGGCGGGGGTCAATGATTTTGTTACCCTGATCGTCCACAAGATAGGCAATATGGGATTTAGGGTGGGACTGTTTAATTTTTTTGGCTAAAAAGGCACTAGCCCTATTATTGTGGACGTAAGCTTGACATTGAAAGCGTTTGAAAGCCAAATCTTGTTGGCAGGCCAGGAGACCCTGCAGGTGAAGTTGACATTGCCGAATCTCCGCTGAGACAGAAGGGGTGGGGTTGAGCTTATTGATTGCGGAGAGAGAGGATAAGAAATGAAGTACCGCATCTATATCCCTAGATCGTTCCTTTTTCACTCTCGCACAAGCTTGGATGAGGATCCCTCTCATATAAGCTTTATGAGCGTTCCAAAGTACATGAGGATCCGACATGGTAGGGGAATTAAGGGAGAAATATTCTACTAGGGCCTCTTGGAGATGCTCACTATAGGAAGGGTGCTCCAATATATATTCGTTTAAGCACCATTGGGTGGGCAAAGCAGTGGAGAATTTCTCATGTAAGGACAGAGACACCGGAGCGTGGTCAGTCCAGGTAATCAACCCAATATCGGTCAATTCCGCCTGCATCAGGCCTATCTTATCAGTAAGAAAGAAATCAATGCGGGAGTAAGAAGAGGATGAAGACGAGAAGTAGCTGTAGTCTCTTTCCCCGCCATGTTGGCAACGCCAGACATCATATAAGCCCTGATCAGACAAAAAGGGGGTCAAAAGTGGGGAGCATCTCTGGGGGTTAGAGGAATCCAGGGAATTATCTAATAAACAATTGAAATCACCACCAATGATTAGCATTCCGGTGGCGAAAGCCCGGATTCTAGAAAGCACCGACTTCCAATATTGTGCCTGAGAGCGATTCGGGAAGTAAACAGTGACCAAGGTATATTTAACATTATTGATTAGGCAATTAAGACCCAAGAACTGACCTTTGGGATCAGCTAAAACTGACTCGAGGGAAAAAGGCTACTGAGTCCCGCACAGCAATAAGAACGCCCTTACGTTTAGCATCACAAGAGGCTTGATATATATTAGGAAATGAGGGATTAGAAAACTTATGTCTCTTGCCTGCATGGAAATGAGTTTCCTGAAGGAAGAGCACATCACAACGGAGGCGACGGGCCTCCCTCCACACAGAACTTCTTTTACAGGGACTGTTTAGACCCCTAACATTAAGGGATGATATTTGGAGTACCATTATAGAAACTTAAATACATGCTGCAGTAGGAATCAAGGTGGCTGTGCAAAAAAAAAAAAACATATACAGGGCATACATATGCATATACATAGACCAGTCAACATACCAGGTAAAAAACAAGAACAATGAATGCAAACAGAACAGCATAGTGCCAAAAAAAGACACCGAATAACAAAATTTGAGCAACTGGGGGAGGGGGGGGGGGGTAAAAAATTGGACAGAAACACTCAGTGAGAATGTAAATTAGAAAGGCACACAGGTCGCCTATCAATATAACAATCACCAAAAGTTAATAAATGCAGGGCATAGTGGATCAGTCCATGAGGACGGGTAGGAATATCATTTAGAACCGCCCACCACAGACCATTCCTTGGAAAGATGAGAGGGATGGACTGAAGACTCTGGATCAGTTGGGAGTGAGTCATCAGAAGTCAATTTCCATTTGCGCAGAAGGGACATTCCTGCTTCTACGTCAGAGACAGAGTGGAAAACCCCATTACGGGGTATCAGCAGCTTAGTAGGAAAGCCCCAACGGTATTTCATACCCCGCTCCCTGAGGATCCTGGTAATGGGCGCCAGATCGTGTCTAGCCTGCCTTGTGGCTGCCGACAAATTGGGGAACAAAGAAATGGACGCAAAGGGAGCAGGCGGAGTACCACGTTTCCTGACTTCTGCAAGGATCAAGTCCTTAATATGATAGAAGTGGACCCTAGTCAAAACGTCTCTCGGAGCATCCGCCGGAGCGGAATTTGCCTTCGGAATACGATGGGCTCTGTCTAAAGTAAGGTCCAGCTCAGTAAGATGTGGTAGGATTTTCTTGAACAGACGCTTAATATAGGCCAGCAGGTCCTCCGATGCGATATCCTCAGGGACTTCACGTATCTTGATATTATTGCGCCTGGACCTATCTTCAGCATCAGCAGCTTTAATTTTGAGCCAGCGAACTTCTGCCTCGAGGGTATTATGGGCATCGACCAGCTCGTTATGGGCTGATGAAAACTCTTCCATCTTATTCTCAAGGTGATCAGTCTGCTCCCCCAGAGCATCAACATCCTGTCGCAACTTTCCCACCAAGGAGGAAACATTCTTATTTATCCCTGCCTGCAGAAGAACAAGCATCCCCTTCAGGGTATCGCATGTAACAGGATCCAAAGAGGCCGGAAAGTCAGAGATATCTGGGTGATCAAGATCAGAGGTGTTCCCAGAGGCAGATAAAACAGCAGTATTCCGCTTGCATGCCGGCTCCTTTCCAGATGGGGATCCCTGAGGAGACACAACCAAGCCCCGCTTACCTCCGTCTGTCGGCAGGTGGTGATGATCAGCAGGAAGGGTATCTGACTCAGTTAGAGAGGCCACCAGTCCAGACGGTGGAGGCGACTTCGCCGGGGAGCGGGGGCTTACTGGCTGAGGGGGTGGCTGTTGAGTCATGTTGCCGGAAAAAAAAGTCAGAGAGTTTCCTAGGGACTTTGGAGGAGGATGGTTTCCGTCTGGTCATCCCGACTGCGATAGAGAGCTTTAGAAAAGTTGGATGAGGAGGCAGGAGAGCAGCAAAATACAATAAACACGAGACTGCAGCAGAAATCAGTAGATCAAAGATTGGCAGACTTCCGCAGGGTCATAGGGGCAGAACAGTAGAGTGCCTAACAATCAGCTGTGAGCTGCCATAGGTGACACTGTTGGTGATTTATTCAATCATCACCAGAGGATAGGGACGGGTATGCAGGACCAAGTGGAGGGATCCGACAGTATAAACACAGAGATAGTCACAAATCCATGGGAGCCCAATTTAAGGAGCCCCCCCCCTGATTGTGGAGTAGGGGCTCGTCACTTACAAGGGGCTCAACCAGCAAAAGCAGGGTAAAGCGTGAAGCTATACAATGTTCCGGGGGGCAAGATGAGGAGTCCCCCCTGATGATGGTGTAGGGTCTCAACACTCTCTCAGCCTCCCCAGACCAGCTGCCCGGAAGAGTTGTCAGAGGGACAGAAGGATGATTTATGTAGCAGTTCCTTCCAAAGGGAAACACTGACACTAGGCCCCAAGATGGCAAGTCCACAGCCAGTAAATGATTTCACTACCTGAATGCCTCCGGAGTGGAGACACTTACCGCAGGGCTTCTACAGCAGGGAGCCGACAGGCAATGCAGCAGACAGGCCGGAGCCAGTGGGGGAGTAATGCTGTGAGTCCTCAACAAAATGGCCGTCACCACAGGCACAGCAGCAGGCCGCAGATGTCACTTAGACCCGGTCTCAGGCAGGAGACCAGGATTAGTACTCCGGGAGCAGTGTACAGAGATCGGGAGGGCTCCGCTCACCTCAGGTTGGATCCGAAGGAGGAAGCACAAGTCCCGGCCGCAGCATACCACAGGGATGGTGAAGGTCCGGGAAGCAAGATGGTGGAGCAGAGCGGTGAGTAGGCCGCAGTTAACAGGGACTCCACCGGTCTCAGGAAGAGGAGCAAGAACAACAAAAAGCCGTCCACTGGGGTCCGGGGAAGGTCACCGGGCGTTTCTGACCAAAATCGGGTAAGGCAGATCGCTGATGCCGAGGAGATTAAGCCTAGAACGGCAGGAGCTCCAGTAAGCGCGCCTTGTCTCCTTGCCAGCTAACCACGTCCCCGTCCCCCCCAGTGATACTGATTCATACATGTACAGAGGTATTGCAGTTTGGGCCTATAACAAAAGCAATGTTTAATTATTATGTTTAGATTGTTTCCTCTTTGTAACCTTGCTTAGATTGATTGGATCCTTGAAGTTGGTTGTGATATGGCTACTCTTTCTCTCCTTGCCTCAGGCAACAAATAGGCTACAAACTCAATAAAGCAACAATGTGGTGACTACTTACACACTCATACAGTAAAGGTGACATGAACACGATTTTAGATTGAATGCAACAGAGAATGAATGTCTGACATTTCAGGCAAACAGAAAAGCTTTGGGCTAAAGTTCTTGCAGACTAGAGTCTGCATTATGGCTCTACTTTGTTCTGCTTTCAAGAAGCCAGTTCTGAAGTCACTGAGGCTGGAACTAATTTGATAGGGCCATGTTGTTGTTGACTTTTATTTTTTGGCCTATTTTCACAAGGCAGTTTATTTTCAGTTGACCAAGTTAATGTGATTACTGTGACTGGAACCTTGTTTGCTTCCTCATCTCCTTGTAGGCTATTTATCTTGCCAGCCAGCTTCTTGTGTTATGACTTGGACAGATGACTTGCTTTATTTTGCTATTTGCCTGTTGGAGCCTTTCTTAATTATAGCCTAAGTGTATATTCTGATTGTATGGAATATTCTAATAATTTAATTGCTGTACCTTGCATGTTTTCAGAATATTACCCAACAAAAACAAATAATGTATAAAGCGTAGAAAAAGTGATCTACCTTATATTACCCTTTACATTCCCAGCCTGCAATACCCTTCATTAAATTGTTTTTCTTAGATTATGCAATGGATATGTATTACTGTTTTATAGTTTACATTATGCATTCTTTAAAATTGGATTATAGAAACATGTATTCATATTGTTGAGTTAATTAAAATTGAACAATATTGTGGGAACTTACAAGATTTTTACTTTAATTAAATGGATCTCTAGCAAATGCTTGCATGTGCTTTAATAAGTGACATACGCTGTCACACTTTATTGATTGACACCTATTCTGTGCATACAAGCATGCTTGGTAGAGGTATCTGTGAACCAAATTGTTAAGCTGAGGTCTACTGTTTCTGTGTTTCTGTGACCACATGTAAGTATGCACAGATGATCAAAGCATTCATAGAAACAAGCAGCTGTGGTTGAAAGTCAAAGCACAACTTTGGATTGGCTTTTGCAGCATCTCCATAGACATCATTTTTGTACAGTGTATGTGTAACATCTCTGCCTGTTCAGGTCACTGCGGCGGTGCAGGAGGCGTGTGCAGTTTAGTTCCTTGCTTAGAGTTTTTGGTTGCAATGTGTGAACACGGCTCTAGTTCTGTAATTGAATTTGCACCACACCCGTCTTCTGCCCTTGTCTGCCTCAGTCCATTAAGTAGTTAAATTTGGTCTTGCCCTGTGATTGACAGCCTGCTTTCCTGTCTGGTCCAGGGCGGGTTCATCCTCCCCTATTTAGTCTTGGCTCACATTCACACTGGTGCCTGTTATTGCCTTGTGCTTGCTGGCTTCTCTTGCTGTTATTTTACTTGTATTCTTAATCCTGGCCTCTGGCTTTACCTACTGACTATTCTTTTGGACTTCAATTTGGCACTGCATTGCTCGACTGTTACCGAACCCTGGCTAGCTGACCTCCCTTTGTTGTTGTTTGTCTTGTCTGCGTTTTGTGTGTCACATATATAGGAAGGGATCATCTCCAAGTTGCCGCCTATTACTTAGGATAGGACCTGGCAAGAGGAAGGGACAGTGGGGGGCTTCAGCTTAGAGCTCACTGTCTCTTGTGCCTCTTCCTCCAGGGTTCTCCAGCAGCTACTGGGGAATTGTCATCTAGCTATTCCCTAACAGTATGGCTAATAGTTTTCATTGACACTGGAGCCTTGTTAGGTCTAACAGATGCTGCCCCTAAAACAGATTAAGGCTTGGGCCCACAATGCAAAAACACCACAGCAAAAAACACTATGTTTTACAGTATCTGCAAAATGGCAATGTCAATTTACTTACGGAAATGCTGATGTTTTCCATATAGTTATAAAAGGGGCAGAAATTTCACAGAGGAGACTTTCTGTGAAAAATGATGCGGAAAAATGCAACTCGCTACGTGGGGCCTTAGTCTCACTAAGAGTTTTAAAATGGCACAAGTAATAGAAGTAAGGAAGTTTACATATAGTGAAAGATACATGAATAAGAGAAAAGGAGGTGTTACCAGTGATGGCATATGTAAAAATTCAGGTGTTTGCATAGTTTGTATGTGTATATGGACAAAAGTTCTTAATCTTCTTAATCTGTGAATTCAGATTCATTCGGTTCAATTGCCACAGGTATACAGTATAAATGAAGCAGCTTTCACACCGTCTTTCCTTACAAACATTTATGAAAGATCTGTTTAATAATGTACAGTGTTACAGGAAGTCTGAAAAATGTCTTTTCCATGATAATATTCCATGATAAACTGTGAGTGGTATTATTGCAAATGTGGCAGATGATACAAAGTTAAAGAGCAAGGTCACAAAGTGTCAATGCTCTGCTGACTGCAGGGTTACAAACCTTCCCTTAACATCAGCACAACGGTGCACTAGGATCTTCATGTAATAGGTTTCCACTGCCAAGCAGTAGTTTGCAGCTCTTACATCAACAAGCAGAATGACAAATGTAGGATAGAGTGTTTTAAAGAACACCCCCACTGGACTCTGGTGAGGAAATGTGTTCTGTGGCGAAATGAATTATCCTTCTCTATTTGGCAGTTAGTCTGATGGATACATTTGGGTTTGGCAAATGCCAGGAGAACATTGCCGGTCTGCCTGCATTATGCCAACTGCGGAGTTTGTTGGAGGAGGAATAATGTTATGGAGCGGCCTAGGTCTTTTAGTTCCAGTGAGGGGAAATCATAATGCTTCAGCTTACTAAGACATTTTGTCCACTGTCAACCTTCTGGGATCAGTTTGGGGAAGGCACTTTTCTGTTCCAGCATGACTCTGCCCTAGTACACAGAGAGTGGGAGTCAGCCCCCTTGTCCAACATAAGTGTGTGACCTCACAAATGACCTTCTGGATAAAAGGACAAGAATGTCCACAAACTCCTATAAATCCTTTCCAGAAGAGTGAAAGCTGTTTTAGCTACAAAAAGGGGGGGGGGGGGGATATTTCTGTGTTGAGCCTATGGATTTACAATGGGATGTCATAAAACTGCATGTGGGTGTAATGAGTAGGTGTCACAATACGTTGGTCCATACTCGTACAGTGTGTGAATGTTTATTTTTTTATATATATTTTTGCACAAAAGATTTGGCACTTGTACAACCATCTACCTTTTTGTTCACCTTGCACAAAAGCCACAATGATACAAGGTAAACCAAAGAACTAACTTTAAGGATATAAAGTGCATGGGCAGGAAATGACTTTTCTTTGCAAAATACATTCCATGTCATTGCTTTATATGCCTTTCCCTTGATTTACTTGAAATAATTCTATTTACTCTGCAGTGGTAGAAGAAAACACTTATGCTCCAGATGTTGATTTATTTATTTCATCACATTAAACACAGGAAATCACAAAGATCATAAAGACACAAACTCTCATTACTAAAAGTGCCTAAATGGAACATAGCAAAAAACATAGATGTCTGATCCAGCTACATCAAAAGGTAAATCGAGCTAAGCTTAGCTATTTTGCCTGAAGTTTTTATTTCCAAAAGAGTGGGATTTAGCTAATGTGTTCCTGAGTTCTGTAATGTAGGTTTTTTATTACTTTTTTGCATATAGATGCCATAAAGAATTCTTTACAATGTCTCTGGCATATGAGTATTTCCCCCATATTTCCGACTAGCAGTTGATACCAAAGGTAATAAAGCATTAGACATAAAATGTCTCCGAATCCAGAAATGTTCCTATATTTTACATGCCCCTTGGAAACCTGCCCAGGTCAAGCATAGGAAAAAAAACCCAGCAAAAATCTTGGAATGCCATTGAATGTGATATTATAAAAATACAGCATTAGGATTGGTAAAAAGGGATATGCCCTAAATAAGTTAAGTGTAACATATACTTATGCATTTCTTTCACAACAGCAGTTCCCATTAACAACTTAATTATACAATACAGTATTTGTCCCTGTGCCCTATTAGGACAACATAAAGAGTGTTCCCCAAAAATAACAAATGGTAAAATCATCATCATCATCATCATCATCATCACAAGGTTCCCTGTTCACTTTAAAGGTTTCACTAGTTTCAGCAAATAAATGTTATTGTTTGTATAGTGAAACATTATACAATTTACCAATATAATTTCTGTATACTGGAAAATAGTAAAACATATCTTCTATAAACAATAACATCTCCTACCATAAAATTCCTTTTGTTAAGGATTTTTGGGAGGACAATAGTTAACCAATACATTCAAATTGCAATTGTAATGCCAAAAAGAAAAAACAATATGAATGATGCAGCATGTTGTAGCTTACATTGCCGATAAACACAAAGTTCCGTTGGATAAAAACACAACAACATGGTGTGTTCTAATGTAATATTCTCTAACCTGGTCACCCTTTCAGTGCATTTAGTGTATTGCTATCTTCGTTGAATTAGTTTATTTTTTTGTGAAAAAAAAAGAAGAAAAAGACATACACACAGTGTTAGAATTGTTGCCAATCACTACTATATAAGCAGTGTGCAGTAAAATGACTGAAAAAAAACAGGCAAGAGACAGGCTAAAAGAGAAAAAGGAAACCTTGTGAAAGAACTAAATCTAAGAATGTGGGTGGAAACACTACTTCTGGTTTTGATGGTGCTGTCAGTAGCAGCAGGATTAATTTAGTTTGCTACTCTCAATAGGAGACTATTGCATCTGAGAACTATATGATTTTGAGTCAGGCTTCTGTAAGTTCTTCCTTTAATGTTGTAACATGTATTTTACTGCAGAGCCTTTCAGGACTGTCAACCATGTAATCTTCATTTTCACTGACAGAGATCCCTAGAAGTGATGTGGTGCCTGCTGAAAAAGATATTCCTCCTACTCAGAGTCTTCCTCCTCTTTTTGATGAATTGGATGGAAACGGCATTTGTTTGAAAGTAGCTAGAGCTTCCTAAGAGCTAGAGGTGGAAAAGGAAGACATGACCGTTTGACCATTAGAAGTGGGTGGAGATAGTAGCAATCAACCTGGTAGTAGTAGTTGTTCTGGTAGGAGCAGTAGGGAGAAATCTGGAGAATGAAATTATGAGGGTGTGCAAAAATGCATTGCCATAATGAGTCAGAAAAAATCTGGGAAGACAATGAAATTGCAAATGCCACATCCATACCTAGTACATGGTTGCTTTAATCATTATCATAATCACTGGGCCCAGTGATAATCCCACACATTTGTGCAGACCCATTTCCAACACCATGCAGGATTTATCTGCCTCCTCTGGATTTTTGAACTGTTTCCCGCCTCCATCTTCTCCAGGACAAGGCGTTGCTTTCATGGGAGTAAAGTGAAGTGATGCCATGCAGTTTTACAGCTAATGAGCCTGGATCAGAGAAGCCACACAGCTGTTGAGTATAATAATACATTGTCCCTATATGCCACATGTGCTAAATTTGGTGGTCTGTCACTTTATTAACATACATAGTGGGCTAAAGGAGGTACTGTCATGGCTAGAAAAGTTTCTGAACATTTCAGCCATTCTTAAGTGCTAAAAAACACCCTGCTGGACTTGCAGCAACAAAACAGTTGAGTATCTATGAGTTACTGTTGCATTGTAGCACTACCCGACATCCTCTCAGCCAATAGATAGTGGGAGATGGACCTTACAGTGCTGACGTCATATAAAGCTAGTGTATTTGTTGTCAGCATTTAGTTGCTGACTGTAATGGTAAGCCTCTGCTCATAACTAAAGAGCTGATTTGGGTCCTGTAGGACCCAGCAGCTCCTTCAGCCACTGATCCCGGTGGATCACATAACTTCTGGGTCAAAGGAGAGCAGCATCATAGCGGCTCCCATAGCTGTGTACGTATAGCTTATTGAGTTCTGTATTCAGAGTGATCAGAAAAAAAAGGGCAGTAATAAACCTTCCTTTCCTAGGGGAGCTCTGGCTGTAGTAACAGCCGGATCCCCTTTTCTGGAACTGCAACGGCTATCTTGTTCCTTGCAGAACAAGACAGCCACTTCCAGATGTATAAAGTCAATGAACCATCTGAAAGTGGTTAAACATTTTTCTAAGGAAACAATCTTGAAAAATCCTTTGTTAAGGACTTTTTTGTGAAAGAGTGAACATTTTTTTCATTAAATACATATTGCTGTTCTAACAACAAAGCACTGATTTCATCTGCGCAAATCTGAAAAAAAAATAACAATCTTGTATTTGTTGACACAATATACAGTCTAGCCCAGACCTGGGCAAAGTCCGGCCCCCGGGCCATATCCGGCCCTCTGGCTGATTCAGACCAGCCCGCACAGCTTGTCTAGGGAGGCGTGTCTAGGGGGCAGTGTCTAGGGGGCGTGTCTTAGTGCCGGTAGGACAGTGCAGGAAGATGGAGACATGTGGTGTGTGTCATAAGGTACTGGGGAATGTAAGATGCAGGGGGGAGTGTGTGTGTCTGTATGTGTGTCTGTATGTGTGTGTCTGTCTGTCTATATGTGTCTGTCTGTCTATATGTGTCTGTCTGTTTATATGTGTCTGTCTATATGTGTCTGTCTGTCTATATGTGTCTGTCTGTCTATATGTGTCTGTCTGTCTATATATGTCTGTCTGTATGTGTCTATCTGTGTGTGTCTCAGTAACCTAGGGGCAGAGATGGAAGGGGAATGTTATACTAGGGCAGAGATGGCAGATGGAGAGGGGACATGAAACTGGGGGAGAGATGGAGGGAGGACATGAAATGGGGCAAATGAAGGGAGATATGAAACTGAGGGAGACATGGAGGGGGGAACATGAAACTGGGGGTAGATGAAGAGGGCACTTAAACTGGGGGGACATTAAAATGGGGACAACTGGAGGGGGCATTAAACCATAGAGGTAGGTGGAGGGGGACCTGTCAGCCTCTAGTTGCCCCCAGTTTAATGTCACCCTCCAGCTACCCCTACAGTTTTAATGTCTGCTTCCAGCTTCCCGATTTTAATGTCCCCCCTAGTTGCTTCCAGTTTCATGTCCCGCTCCAGCTGTCAACTGGTTTCCACCAGTTTAAACTGGGGCACCAGGAGAGGGACTTAATACTGTGGGGCAGTTGGAAGGGAACATTACAATGTGGAGGCATATAATGTATGGGTGACTGTAGGAGGATTATACTTTGTGGGGGCACATGGAAAGATGATTGGGAATGGGCAGAGTCAACGTAGAAGTGGGGGGAGCTAAATTTGCCATGGCGTGGCCCTCTAGCATAGTTTCAATTTCTTATGCGGCCCCATGGGAAAATTAATTGCCCACCCCTGGTCTAGCCTGTGCTAATCTAAAAAAAACCATTTTATAATTTAATGGCTTGTTTTTTTCCACTCTGGTGACCAAATACACATCGTAATGGAATGCTGTTGTTAATTAAAAAAAAAAAAAATTCATTGCTTAAGTGTTTCTGTTTATGTGCAACCAAGCATGTATGCATAGTAGTGAAGCCTCTGCTATTCTAAAATAAGAATCTTAAATAAAAAAATAATTTCTTTTTTTTGAGTTCACCCAATATACAGCCTAGCCTGCGCTAATCTGGAAAAAAAATATTTTAAGCGGACTTCTCTTGAAATACTTGTTTGTGAACCCCCCCCCCCCCAGAAAACCCACCCCACAAAGAAATAGGCACAGTCCCAGAAGTGTTGCCAAATTGCTAACACTAATTAAGCACTGTGCGCATTAAAAAGAATGACTAGAAAAAACAAGGCACGGGACAGACAAAAGGAGGTGGAGGAAACACTTGATTTTGCATCAGAGAGTGATGTGATCTTGAGTCAGGTTTCTGTATGTTTCTCCCCTCGTACATAACATGTAATGTACCGCAGATCCTTTCTGACCTGTCAACCTTGTCTTTTTCAGATTCTTCACTGACACAGATTTCTGATAGTAATTAAAAATGGGCGAATCCCAGAAGATTCTTTTCTCCCTATATTTGGATGAAGCAAATAGTTTTGTCTGTTTGGTCTGAACTTGTTCATATAAAAAAACAGAAGGAAAATTATTGTACTTTGGGGTCTCTTTACCCCAGTCGCTGTAACACACGTCTGGCAAACTCATTACACATGCCTTTTGGGGTTATATATATTTACTGTGTGTGTGTGCGCATATATATATATATATATATATATATATATATATATATATATATACTGTATATATACAGTCCTATGAAAAAGTTTGGGCACCCCTATTAATCTTAATCATTTTTAGTTCTAAATATTTTGGTATTTGCTACAGCCATTTCAGTTTGATATATCTAATAACTGATGGACACAGTAATATTTCAGGATTGAAATGAGGTTTATTGTACTAACAGAAAATGTGCAATATGCATTAAACCAAAATTTGACCGGTGCAAAAGTATGGGCACCTCAACAGAAAAGTGACATTAATATTTAGTAGATCCTCCTTTTGCAAAGATAACAGCCTCTAGTCGCTTCCTGTAGCTTTTAATCAGTTCCTGGATCCTGGATAAAGGTATTTTGGACAAACAATTCGCGTTCAGTTCAGTTTGATGGTCGCCGAGCATGGACAGCCCGCTTCAAATCATCCCACAGATGTTCAATGATATTCAGGTCTGGGGACTGGGATGGCCATTCCAGAACATTGTAATTGTTCCTCTGCATTAATGCCTGAGTTGATTTGGAGCAGTGTTTTGGATCATTGTCTTGCTGAAATATCCATCCCCGGCGTAACTTCAACTTCGTCACTGATTCTTGAACATTATTCTCAAGAATCCGCTGATACTGAGTGGAATCCATGCGACCCTCAACTTTACCAAGATTCCCGGTGCCGGCATTGGCCACACAGCCCCAAAGCATGATGGAACCTCCACCAAATTTTACAGTGGGTAGCAAGTGTTTTTCTTGGAATGCTGTTTCTTATTGGACGCCATGCATAACGCCTTTTTGTATGACCAAACAACTCAATGTTTGTTTCCAAAATGAAGTTGGCTTCTCCAAATGTGCTTTTGCATACCTCAGGCAACTCTATTTGTGGCGTACGTGCAGAAACGGCTTCTTTCTCATCACTCTCCCTGACAGCTTCTCCTTGTGCAAAGTGCGCTGTATTGTTACCGATGCACAGTGACACCATCTGCAGCAAGATGATGCTGCAGCTCTTTGGAGGTAGTCTGTGGATTGTCCTTGACTGTTCTCACCATTCTTCTTCTCTGCCTTTCTGATATTTTTCTTGGCCTGCCACTTCTGGGCTTAACAAGAACTGTCCCTGTGGTCTTCCATTTCCTTACTATGTTCCTCACAGTGGAAACTGACAGGTTAAATCTCTGAGACAACGTTTTGTATCCTTCCCCTGAACAACTATGTTGAACAATCTTTGTTTTCAGATCATTTGAGAGCGGGCTGTCCATGTTCGGCGACCATCAAACTTAACTGAACTTGAATTGTTTTGTAGAAAGAAATGGTCCAAAATACCTTCATCCAGGATCCGGGAACTGATTAAAAGCTACAGGAAGCGACTAGAGGCTGTTATCTTTGCAAAAGGAGGATGTACTAAATATTAATGTCACTTTTCTGTTGAGGTGCCCATATTTTTGCACCGGTCAAATTTTGGTTTAATGCATATTGCGCATTTTCTGTTAGTACAATAAACCTCATTTCAATCCTGAAATATTACTGTGTCCATCAGTTATTAGATATATCAAACTGAAATGGCTGCTGCAAACACCAAAATATTTAGAACTAAAAATGATTAAGATTAATAGGGGTGCCCAAACTTTTTCATAGGACTGTATATATATATATATATATATATATATATATATATATATATATATATATATATATATATGTATATAACCACGGACAAACATGAACAAAATGACTTTCAGACAAACTGATACATATGTATATATGTATATATATATATATATATATATATATATATATATATATATATATATATCTCCCTATCTTATAAAAATGAATTCTTGTCTGTCTGTCTGTCTGTCTGTCTGTCTGTCTGTCCGTCCGTCTGTCTGTCTGTCTGTACTCTAATGCGAACCAAACGACTGGACCGATCTTCACCAAATTTGGTACAGAGATACTTCAGGTATCCGGGAAGGTTTAAGACGAGACTCCAACTCGCTCGGACGTACCGTTGCTGAGATACAGCATTCCAAACACAGTGTCCCCCCCCCTTAGCCAATACAAACCTGCAAGTCTTTCACTCATATTCCAACTGCAATACACACGGTCACTCCACATGCACAATACAACACTGATATCCAAACTGAGATACACGCATCAGAGGATTAGATACACAGATCAGCACACAGTATCACATGCCAGAGGATTAGATACACGGGTCTGCACACAGTCCCACACACCAGAGGATTAAATACGCATTTCTGCACACAGTTCCACACACTGAAGGATTTGATACGTGCATTTGCACACGGTTTCACATGCCGAAGGATTAGATACAGGCGTCTACACACAGTTCCACACTCCAGAGGATTAGATATGTGCGTCTGCACACATTTGTACACGCCATAGGATTAGATACACGTGTCTGCACACAGTTCCACATTCCATAGGATTAGATATGCGCGTCTGCACACAGTTCCACATTCCAGAGGATTAGATACGCGCATCTGCACACAGTTGTACATGCCATAGGATTAGATACACGCGTCTGCACACAGTACCACATGCAGTAGGATTAGATACGCGCGTCTACACATAGTTCCACACGCCAAAGGATTAGATATGCACATCTGCACACAGTACCACACGGGGGAGGATTAGATATGCGCATCTACACACAGTACCACATGCCATAGGATTAGATACGCGCATCTGCACACAGTACCACATGCCGGGGGATTGGATACGCGCGTCTACACACAGTTCCACATGCCATAGGATTAGATACGCGCCTCTTCACACAATACCATACAGGGGAGGATTAGATACACTTGTCTTCACACAGTTGTACACGCCATAGGATTAGATACGCGCCTCTTCACACAATACCACACTTTGGAGGATTAGATACGTGTCTCTGCACACAGTACCACAAGCCAGAGAATTAGATACGCGTCTCAGCACACAGTATCACACAGGGGAGGATTAGATACGTGTGTTTACACACAGTACCACACGGGGGAGGATTAGATACGCGCGTCTACACACAGTACCACATGCCATAGGATTAGATATGCGCATCTGCACACAGTACCACATGCCGGGGGATTGGATACACGCCTCTACACACAGTTCCACACGCCGTAGGATTAGATACGCGCCTCTTCACACAATTCCACACGGGAGGATTAGATACACGTGTCTTCACACAGTTGTACACGGCATAGGATTAGATACACGCGTCTGCACACAGTACCACATGCCGTAGGATTAGATACGTGCGTCTACACACAGTACCACATGCCTTAGGATTAGATACACGCGTCTGCACACAGTACCACATGCCGTAGGATTAGATACACGTGTCTACACACAGTTCCACACGCCGTAGGATTAGATACTTGCCTCTTCACACAATACCACACAGGGGAGGATTAAATACGTGCATCTGCACACAGTACCACACGCCAGAGGATAAGATAAGCGCGTCTGCACACAGTACCAAATTCCGTAGGATTAGATACGCACGTCTGCACACAGTACCACATGCCGTAGGATTAGATACGCGCCTCTTCACACAATACCACACAGGGGAGGATTAGATACATGCATCTGCACACAGTACCACATGCCAGAGTATTAGATACGTGCATCTGCACACAGTACCACATGCCAGAGTATTAGATACCAAATTCCGTAGGATTAGATACGCACGTCTGCACACAGTTTCACTTACTGGAGGATTAGATACGCGCCTCTTCACACAATACCACACGGGGAGGATTAGATATGTGCATCTTCACACAGTACCACACCAACAAGGATTGGATACTTGCATCTAAACACAGTACTACACGGGGAAGGATTAGATACAGCTTTACTCCAGGTATCCATAACAATTGATCACAGGTTTTTCACTGACATCCAAAATGAGATACACATAATCACATGACGCTTATGGACATACACACAAACAACATACAAAATACACCAGTGCAAAATTGGACAATTCTTATGGGGCCACTACACAAACATAAAATGTAATATACCCGTGCGAAGCCGGGTCCTCCCTCTAGTATATATATATATCTCCCTATATTATAAAAATGAATTTCTGTCTGTCTGTCTGTCTGTCTGTCTGTCTGTACTCTAATGCGAACCAAACGACTGGACCGATCTTCACCAAATTTGGTACAGAGATACTTCAGGTATCCGGGAAGGTTTAAGACAAGACTCCAACTCACTCGGACATACCGTTGCTGAGATACAGCATTTCAAACACAGTGCCCCCCCCCCCCCTTAGCCAATACAAACCTGCAAGACTTTCACTCATATTCCAACTGCAATACACACGGTCACTCCACATGCACAATACAACACTGATATCCAAGCTGAGATACACGCATCAGAGGATTAGATACACAGATCAGCAAACAGTATCACACTCCAGAAGATTAGATACACACGTCTGCACACAGTCCCACAAACCAGAGAATTAAATACGCACTTCTGCACACAGTTCCACACACTGAAGGATTTGATACGTGCGTCTGCACACAGTTCCACATGTCGAAGGATTAGATACACGCGTCTGCACAAAGTACCACACCCCGGGGGATTGGATACATGCGTCTGCACACAGTCCCACAAACCAGAGGATTACATACGCGCTTCTGCACACAGTACCACATGCCAAAGGATTGGATACACGCATCTGCACACAGTTCCACGCACCAGAGCATAAGATTTGCACGTCTGCACACAGTACCACATGTCGTCGGATTAGATACGCGCGTCTACACACAGTTCCACACTCCAGAGGATTAGATACGCGCATCTGCAGACAGTTGTACACGCCATAGGATTAGATACACGTGTCTACACACAGTTCCACACACCAGAGTATAAGATATGCACATCTGCACATAGTACCACATGCCGCAGGATTAGATATGTGTGTCTACACACAGTTCCCCACGCCGTAGGATTAGATACGTGCCTCTTCACACAATACCACACAGGGGAGGATTAGATACGTGTGTCTGCACACAGTACCACACTTTGGAGGATTAGATACATGCCTCTGCACACAGTACCACAAGCCAGAGAATTAGATGTGCGTCTCAGCACACAGTACCACACGGGGGAGGATTAGATACGCTCATCTGCACATAGTACCACATGCCAGAGGATTAGATACGCACATCTGCACACAGTACCACACAGGAGAGGATTAGATACGCACATCTGCACACAGTACCACATGACAGAGGATTAGATACACACATCTGCACACAGTACCACACGCCATAGGATTAGATACGCGCGTCTGCACACAGTACCACATGCCGTAGGATTAGATACGCGCGTCTACACACAGTTCCACACGCAATAGGATTAGATACATGCCTCTTCACACAATACCACACAGGGGAGGATTAGATACGTGTGCCTGAATACAGTACCACACTTTGGAGGATTAGATACATGCCTCTGCACACAGTACCACAAGCCAGAGAATTAGATACGCGTCTCAATACACAGTTCCACATGCCGTAGGATTAGATACGCACCTCTTCACACAGTATCACACAGGGGAGGATTAGATACGTGTGTCTGCATACAGTACCACACTTTGGAGGATTAGATACATGCCTCTGCACACAGTACCACAAGCCAGAGAATTAGATACGCGTCTCAATACACAGTACAACATGCCGTAGGATTAGATACGCGCGTCTACACACAGTTCCACTCGCCATAGAATTAGATACACTCCTCCTCACACAATACCACACAGGGGAGGATTAGATACGCGTATCTGCACACAGTTCCACACACCAGAGGATTAGATAAGCACGTCTGCACACAGTACCACATGCCGTAGGATTAGATACGCGCGTCTGCTTACAGTTCCACATGTCAGACGATTAGATATGCACATCTTCACACAGTTGTACACGCCATAGGATTAGATACACGCGTCTGCATACAGTACCACATGCTGTAGGATTAGATACGTGCGCCTACACACAGTTCCACATGCCGTAGGATTAGATACACGCCTCTTCACACAATACCACACAGGGGAGGATTAGATACGTGCGTCTGAACACAGTACCACACTTTGGAGGATTAGATACATGCTTCTGCACACAGTACCACATGCCAGATAATTAGATACGCGTCTCAGCACACAGTACCACACGGGGGAGGATTAGATACGCGCCTCTGCACACAGTACCTCAGGCCAGAGGATTAGATACACCTGTCTGCACACAGTACCACACGCCAGAGGATTAGATACGCGCGTCTGCACATAGTACCACATGCCGTAAGATTAGATATGCACGTCTGCACACAGTTTCATTTACCGGAGGATTAGATACGTGCGTCTTCACACAATGCCACACAGGGGAGGATTAGATACACACATCTGCACACAGTACCACACGCCGGAGGATTAGATATGTGCATCTGCACACAGTACCACACCAACAAGGATTAGATACTTGCGTCTAAACACAGTACTACACGGGGAAGGATTAGATACAGCTTTACTCCAGGTATCCATAACAAATGATCACAGGTTTTTCACTGATATCCAAAATGAGATACACATAATCACATGACGCTTATGGACATACACACAAACCACATACAAAATACATCAGTGCAAAACTGGGCCATTCTTATGGGGCCACTACACAAACATAACATGTAATATACCCGTGCGAAGCCGGGTCCTCCCTCTAGTATATATATATATATATATATATATATATATATATATATATATTAGCATTACCCGCGGCTTCATCCGTGGCCCCCTCACTCCGTGTGCGACCCACCTCCAGCTTGGCTCCGGCCCCATGCACACGCTCCTGCGCCCGTGCCATTCTTGCACAGTGGTTCAGCTGCCGCTGACACTCCTGCCCATGTGCACCACCAGCCCTCCTCCGCGATGCCTAACAACAGCTCCCTCCGGTTCAACATACACAAACTGCCACTGTGACGATGTGGCTGTGCCTGCGGACCCCACGCCGTCCCCCAAACTCTTCTTCCACGTCCCCCTGCCCCGGCCTGACTCCCCAAATCCCCCTTAGCAACGCCGCCTCGTGTTGCCCTCTCCTCCCATGCGCATCCACCAAACTTCTCCCCCATGTTCCCACCATACTCCGTGGTCTTGTGCACCACCTTGTGCCCCCAAAGCCCTTATTTCCCACACTTGCCTCCTGCCTGACCCTATGGCCCCCTAAACGCCGCTCCTGCTCCCCTTGGCTGGCCATCCAGCCCTGTAACCTTAAGTACCCCAGTGTACTGCCGCTCTACTTGTGGGGTGCCAGAAGGCCAGACCGTGTATCCACTTTGGTCCAGTGTGTGAAGTAGGAGGCAGCATGTGAGGGGGCGCAGACTGTCCCCAGTCACTGGACTTGTTGGGCTCCACAAAGTTCAGACGGGCTAGCCGCACTGCGCAAGCAGCTGCCATGTTCTCCGGCTTTCACAGTCTCTGGTGGCCATGCCTACTGAAGCCAGCATACCTATCGTGCAGTGTACATCGGCCATGGGGACGCCCCACACACTGCCATGCACCTATCGGAGAACAGTTGCAAGACTGTGGATGACATCATACCAGGTCTTGCAACGGAGCCGGAGCAGACTTTCGCCAGTACCGGTGGTGATTTCTGGAGACATAGCCAAATAAGAAGTGGCCTATGTTTCCTTCCCGGAGAACATCTAGGTATGTGGAAAATCTCAGCCAAATACATTCCATCATTTGGCCATGATTGAGGAACAAACATCCAAACACACAAACATCCAAACTTTCACATTTATAATATTTAAGGATTCAGTAATGACTGTGTCTGTTCTACAGGATTGGCGCATAGCAAATGTAGTGCCAATTTTCAAAACGGGGTGTAAAAGTGAACCTGGAAACTATAGGCCAGTAAGTTTGACTTATGTGGTGGGTAAGATATTTGAGGGCTTTCTAAGAGATGCTATTCTGGAGTATCTCAATGTAAATAATCTTATAACACCAAATCAGCATGGGTTTATGAGGAATCGGTCCTGTCAGACTAATCTGATCAGCTTCTATGAGGAGGTTAGTTCAAGACTGGACATGGGTAATGCAGTAGATTTGGTGTATGTGGACTTTTCAAAGGCTTTTGATACTGTTCCACGGTTGGTATGCAAAATGAGAATGTTGGGACTGGGGGAAAACAACTGGCTCACTGATAGGAAACAGAGGGTACTTGTTAATGGTAAATATTCAGACTGGGTCATAGTCACCAGTGGGGTGCCACAGGGGTCAGTACTAGGTCCTCTCTTGTTTAATATCTTTATTAATGACCTGGTAGAGAGTTTACAAAGCAGAGTGTCCATATTTGCAAGATGATACTAAACTATGTAAGGTAATCAATAATGAGGAGGATAGTAGAATATTACAAGGGGATCTAAGGAAACTGGAAGCATGGGCGGAGACTTGGCAAATGAAGTTTAATGTTGACAAATGTAAAGTAATGCGCATTGGTCGATGTAATAAAATGTATGATTATGTCCTTAATAGTAAATTACTGGGTAAGTCTGCCAATAAAAAAGACTTAGGGATTTTGGTGGACAGCAAGCTTACCTTTAATGACCAGTGTCAGGCAGCTGCCGCCAAGGCAAATAAAATTATGGGATGCATCAAAAGAGGTCTAGATTCTCATGACAAGGACATAGTTATGCCTCTATACAAATCATTGGTACGGCCACACTTAGAATATTGTGCACAATTTTGGGCTCCAATATACAAGAGTGAAAGAATTGAACTAGAAAAGGTGCAGAGAAGGGCAACCAAGATTATTAGGGGAATGGGTGGATTGTAGTACAACGATAGATTAATAAACTTGGGGTTATTCAGTTTAGAGAAAAGACGTCTACGGGGAGAGCTAATAACAATGTACAAATACATGAAGGGACAATACAAAGAACTTTCTAAGGATCTTTTTACTTCTAGGCCAGTGACAGTGACAAGAGGACATCCTCTACGTCCGGAGGAGAGAAGGTTTCACCAGAAACATAGAAGGGGATTCTTCACAGTAAGTGGTGATGGTGGATTCATAAAACAAGTTCAAAGAGAGCCTGGATGCCTTTCTTGAAGAGAACAACATTACGGGTTATGGTCTCTAGATTTTAAGGACACATTGATCCAGGGTTTTTATACTGACTGCCAGATTTGAGTCAGGAAGGAATTTTTTCCCTGAAATGGGGCAATTGGCATAAGCCTCATATTTTTTTGTTTTGTTTTTGCCTTCCCCTGGATCAACATTGTAGGGGATTGTAGGGTTATAGGTTGGACTTTATGGACTGATGTCTTCATCCAACCTCATCTGCTATGTAACTGTGTACATAGTGATAAATTTACAATTTAAAACCTACTGTTTTCTTTTTCAGTTTTTTTTTTGTTGCAGATTAGTGGTGGCTTTGGCTTGCATTCTTGCTTATTTGGTGTAGTTGGAGTGGGTCATGGTCACTGGCACAGCAATACGGGCTGAAGCAGGCCCTGGCACCTCAGGTGGCCCAAAGGCCTCTCTAGAACATGAGCGGACACCAGTGTTATAGATAGCACATGGTAAGTAGAGATCCTGTTACATATTTTGCAGGAGCATCAAGTTACGCCTCTGCCCCTGGCCCCAATGACAACATGCCGATGAACGTTGTTGGAAACCATAGTGAGATCAGTGAAGAAGAAAGTAACTATAATAGCTTTTCCAGTCCCATGGATTTCAATAGAAAGGAAATACAAGAAATGACTTAGGATGGGATTTTTTGCTAAAAATACAGCTGTTTATTGTTTAGTCTGAGGCATACTGTGAACAGTTTCTGCTCAAATCTCTGAAACCAAGCTTCCACTGTAATAACTTAACAGTTACAAACGCTTTGAAAATGCTTTTACTTTCAAAAGAGAGTGTAGACAATAGAAAAAAGACAATAAAGGAGGATTAGAGAAGCACAATGCGAAGAATCAAACCTAATAACTATAATAGATTAGGTGCTAAATGCTCACCTAACGTATCGTAATTGTGCACAAGGATGCGTAATCCTCCAAATAACATGATTATAGATGTCTAATTAATTGTGAGTGAAGAACGTCATATGGTGGAATCATCACTGTCTGTCCCATGGGCAGATCTGAACCAGGAAAAGATGGGTATCACCTGGCGCTCATGTAAGGAGAAATGAATGAACTGAAAGCCACTCTTTATTTATAAAGAACATGTGTCATGTAAATACAAACTTCATCAAGTTCATAAAATAACATAACAATAACAACACAATGCCAGGTATATAACACTATATAATAATACAGTAAGTATATATTGTAAGTATATAAATGGAAATACTTTGATTAAAGGGGTATTCCCATGTCGCATACTCAGCAGTCTTCACTGCTGTAAAATCTTCTTTCTTCCAGGTTTCTTGCATCATTTGGTGGGTGGGGTTTCACATGCAACCTGACGTTTAGCTCCGCCCCCACATTGTGTGTAGCTCCACCCACCCATATTGGACTATGAAGTACAGGCAGCAGCAACTCCATTCTGTGTTACATACAGACACTGCCTGTCTATGCCATAATGAACACAAATGAGTTAGCTAGCCTGATAACTGGGAGAACAGAAGACAGTTCAGAAATGAAAGCAGCTCCTCTCCTCTATCTGATAGCAGGAAGGTCACGTGGTGTAGACACAGGAATAGCTAGAAACACAGGCTCGCTCCCGTGCACTTAGCCCCTCCTCCCTCCCCCTGAGAGCAGGCAGATACATCATTTGACTTTTGAGCAGATAAGTCAAGGGCTGTGTCAACAATGAATTGAATAAAGTAAGATAGTGGACAAACAAAGCAGCTTTGCTGAAGCAATGTATTTAGGAAAAGTCTTACATCCACATTAACAAGCAGTATAGATAGGATCCTTGTGATGGAACAACCCCTTTAAACTTATATAATGTGAGATTTTGTATGTATTTACGTACAGTACATGTTATGATTACAGTATTTTATTGGGCAGCTTCTGCACTTTAAAAAGATGTCTTCCTTATTCTACATTGCAGCTCCATTTTCAAGAAAATCAACATTTTATTCTGACGCAAAGGTGAAAGTGGCTTTAACCCTTTCCCGACATCTGCCGTACTAGTATAGCAGATGTTGGGCGCTTAAGGATGGCAGCTGCTTGGAAGCTGGGCAGCTGCCATAGCCGCCGTGTGTTTGCTTTTTTATATGGTGCGGGCAGTGATAAACTCATTTTACCGACGGCGTGTGGGCGATACCATTTTGTCAGGGCTCACTGGCAGCTGAAGCGAGCTCATTGTCATGACAGCCGGGAGCCTTGTAAAGCACCATAGCAGGAAAAAAAAAACACTACTGTTTTTTCACTGTTTTGCCTCTGTAAAAATTTGAATATAAAAGCGATCAAAGCAATAGACATTCCCCAAAATGGTATAACTAAAAAGTATACCTGGTCTCACAAAAAAGATATATATAAAACATATGAATTTCCGCAGCACAAAACTGAAAATGCGATGAAAAACGCACGTGCATGTGTGTTTTTTCCGCAATATAAAACGCAGCGTTTTCTCTGGCTTTTTTACGCTGTGTTTCTGCCCAGTGGGGCCTTAGCCTAAACTTGGTATCCTTGAAATCATACCGAAACATAGAATACAGGGGACATGTCATTTTGTTGCATGGTGAACACCGTAAAACAAAGCCCATAAGAAATTTGCACAAATGCACTTATTCTTCAAATCCAGCCCATTCTGAATTTTTTTTTTACAGCTTCCCAGTACATTGTACAGAATAATAAATGAAGAAAAATCATGAAGAAAAATTTGTCCCACAAACATTAAGACCTTTAACATTAAGATGGCTCTGAGAACAAAGAAATAAAGAGGTTATGGGGTTTGGAAAGGGGGGGGGGGGGAGGGGGGTCACACACAAAAATCAAAAATCGAAAAATGTCTGTGGCAGGAAGGGGTTAAGGAGCATTTCTTCTCCTGTTGGGGCTTTGCTCTCTGCTCTCTACAACTGCCCCTAGCAACAGAAAAAGTGTGACAATGTGGTATATGTCACTCAGAGAATGAGAGGTGGAGCTGGGCAGACGATAGAGGGGATTATCTAGAGCAGAGAGTGAAGCCCCAGCTGGAGGAGAAATGTCCATAAAGTCCTTTTGCGTAAAAATAAAATGCTTTTCGTGAAAATGGGGCTGCAATGCAGAATAAGAACTTGTTAAAGTGTAGAAGCTGCCTTACAATATACTGTCATTAGTTTTATATTTTCCTGCTCACAAACTCCTTTTAAATGATCACTGTCATTTCAAAAAAGTTTGCTTAAATCAATATTACACATGCATAAAAAAAAAACAACTTTGTAATATATACACTGATTATAGACCATCATCTTGGCTATCTCATACATAAATCTGACTTACAACTATTTAGCATATGATTAGTTATGCAGATTCTTGTCATGTTACTGCATTGTTACTGTTTTGCTCCTGGTGGGGGGTAAAATAAATTTCTTCTCGTATACTACAAATGACAACCTGTTCTCACATTCCCTAATGGCTCAGTGTGTTATTAGGATGATTCCCAAGAAAAAGGTCACAGATTCAAATCAAGGTTCAGCCATGAAGATTTCCAAGAAAATCGAAACCTCACTATCCAGCTCATCAATAGCGGTCTCTCGGCCAAGAAAATTGCCAAACTCCATCATGTGATATGCTTGATTTTTCTGTCTGTAGTGGAAGAGTGTAAACTAGTGATATAATATGCTGTGATATAATATACTGTTTCCTTAGTTTACTTCTTTTTATTATTAGTATTTTTATTATTTAACCACTTCAGTACCGGGCCAATTTGTGGTCCAGGACCAGACACATTTACGGTTTATTGTGTATGCGCGGTTTTGAGGTCTGTAACAAGTCTCAGTCAACTAATTTTTGCGTCTTTTTTCGGGGACACATAGGGCTTTGTTTTTGTTGTTTTTATTTTCAAATGTGTTTTAATTTTTTTATATCCAGGAAAATATAACAAAATAGGAGGGAAATTGTGTCTGGTTTTCAATTTATAATTATTATTTTTTTGTCTAATAACACAAAGTGTCACTGAAAAACTTTATAATATAGTTTTTCCTCTCTGTTACGATAATTTTTATTTTGTATGGTGTCGTTGGGGGTGGGGCTATAACCTTTAATAACGGCATTTTATTAGCTTATTTTTTTTTATTATTATTATTATTATTATTATTATTTTATTTACATTTTTAAAAAACTTTATTATTATTATTATTATTATTATTTTTTTTTTTTTTTTTTTTTTTTTTTCAGATTGTGTCTCCATAAGGTGATAATAGACCTTTGGGGACATCTGATCACAGTTTTTTTTTGTACTGGAGGCTGATTTCCCTCATAACTGAGGCTGCTATATTTAGCCTCAGTTGCAGGAGGTTGCAGTTGCAGCCTCCTGCACGCTGTATATACAGCTTACCGAACTGATCTGGGTCCTGTAGGACCCAGCAGCTCTTGCAAGACTCTGCTCCCGGCGGATCATGTGACCGCCGGGTCAGAGGGCGGCCACATCATGGCAGCGTCCATAGCTGTGTATACAGCGCTCATTGAGTGCTGTATACACAGCGATCGAGATGGCAGGGGAGGTAATAAATCTTCCCTGCCATCTCTGTGGGAGCTCCGGCTGAAGTTACAGCCGGCTCCCAGCTTCAGTAGCTGCACGATCTCCGTGCAGCTACTGTGTTCTGACTGGACATACCGGTACGTCCTGTCAGAACTAGGCAACCACTATCCGGACGTATATAGTCTATGGGCGATAGACTATATAGATAGTGGTTAAACAAGACCTTTTTGGTCTGCCAATTTTGCCAATGGTATTCGATATATTTGATTCCGATCGAATACCATGCGGTAAACGCAGTAAAAATTTGTATCCCCTCCCACCTCCCCTGGCGCTTTTTTTGCACCAACAACTGTGCATGGAAGGTGGGACAGGAAGCAGGAAAACGTAGGCATTGAAAAAAATAGGAAAAAGTCATTGGCTGGCTAAATCAGGTGACCTCAGATTTATAAGAATAGTGTCAGCCATATTCGTGTCAGATTCAGTTTGGTGAGATAGGGAGAGACATCATTGTGAGGATCAGAGAGATATTTCAGCTTCTGCTAAACAGGAAAACTGAAAATCAACAGCTCTTTTCAGAGTTACACTGCAGGAAGAGTATATACACCTCCATTATACACACTCAACTTGCCAAAATTTCACAAAAGCCCTTTTTAGGGCTCAAATTCCCTACCACTTGTCCCATAGGAGGTGAGAAGAAACCTGTATACTGTGATCCGGTATATAGGGTAGTGGATATACGCTCAATATATCTACCTTCCAAGTATATACTTTAAACAAAAACACTTGTACACATCTGAAAATGCATCAGGGTAGCACAAAGGGATGGGGACAAGGACGGGGATGTGGAAATCTAGCTGGGGATCCAGGCCGCAGTCGAGCTACTGCGGATCCAATGGCTACTGGAGAGGGGCAGCAAGCAGTACTCTCATCCACAACATCAAGCAGGGTACAATGCTGACGAGCCCCTGAGCACTAGGAACCGGTGTTACAATGGATAACGGATATTGCTTCCAGTGGCATTTCCACCAGCCAGTCAGCCACTACCTCCAGGCATGTTACTACACAACAGTCTGCCTCTCCTGGCGATATAGTGGTTGTGGACCTGCAACCAGCATGTCCCGTCTTCAGTGCTAATGACGAGACACAGTTCCATGTTTCCTCCACCACCACCACTGTTGAAAAAAATTTAAAACCACTCCATTAAGGCTCACCCAAAAGGCCAAAAACACTGCTGGTTAAAGGCTCAACTCACCTCAAGGACCAAAAACACTGCTGGTCAAAGGCTCAATTCACCCAAAGGGCCTATAACTATGCTGGTTAAAGGCTCAACTCACCTCAAGTGCCTCAATCTCTGCTGGTAGCTCAGTTTAAGGTCCTCTAACTTAATTTGGAAGGGCTCACCTCAAAGGCCAGAAAAGTTTTTTTGGAGGTTTCACCACATCACACACATACACAATGACAGTTAAGGGTGGGGGCTGTTGGATTTCCCATTGCCTATGCCATCTGTGGTTGTCATGGGCAAGGTGATTTAAAGGGGTGCATGCTAATGTTTCTTTAGCTTAAAATTTGTGTTTCTGTCCATACTAATGTAGAGGAAAGAAGGTTTCCAAGTATTTTTCCACTTTCATAGAGGTTCTATTGAGTTTGGAAAGTGTCTAGTTGATAGGCTGTGATACTGGGGGTAATACTGGTACTTGGGTGTGTTAGATGCCCCCATACATGCTTCCCCTTCTGTCCCAGTTGCATTCCAGAGGTGTTGTTATCATTTGCTGAGGTGTCATTATGGACTTGGTGACTCTCCTTAGTCGAATTGTTTCCCTTGAAATGAGCATTTTTCCCTATAGACTATAATGGGATTCGATATTCGGTCGAATAGTCAAATATTGAGGTCTACTCGAAACGAATATCGAATATTTCACTACTCGCTCGTCTCTAATATTTATCTACAGTATATCCTAGGGACACTTTCTTATAATCTGAAACGGACGTCACCAGTACTCCCCCCCCCATCCCCATCAATACTTATGTGTCTTCCTGTGTCCAGAACAAGACCTCCTCTCCTCTTCTCTTCCATCGCATGCACATTCTGGAGGATGAGGTGTACACATGCACAGTAGGGATGGAAATCCATCTTTACTGCGCATGTCTTACAGTTACTTTCGGTCTGTGTGCAGCATCTCCAGGCTGCGCACAGTGAAGAGGAAAAGAGGAGTCGGCTCCCACATTGGAATCTATGTAAGTATGATGCTATGGGATCAGAGGGCTATCAGTGGGCAGGATAGCTAGCTTAGCATAGCTAGGGAGGGATAGTTTAGTGTAATTTAGCTAGGGAATGAAGGGGGATGTAAAACGGTGAGAGAGGTGGGGGGATGGAAGTGACAGGGAGGTAGTTTAACAGGTAAATAGGAAGTTATATAGTAGGAAGCTACACATTTAAACAATTGCAGAAAATACAATAGACACCTAGAAATTACTAAAAACACTGCTAAAAGTATATGGGTGTACTTTTAACACTAACACTAAGAGACCTTTTTTTAAAAAAAAATAAATAAAAAAATGATTTTTTACCCAGAAAGCCCCTTTAATAATCTAATTTGCAACCTAATTTGGCTGTACACATCACATCTCCAACCAAAATGACAGATAAGGAATTAAGCATGTGTGGTATGGTATAATTCTACTATATATAGTCATGTATATCCCTAAAATTTTTATTGTTTATGTCCTTCATTTGTATTGTAACAACACAAAAAAACTAAAAAAAGTAAAAAATGATTTTATTTCACTCAAATCTCCAAAAATTATTGGTACCCTTAACTTAAAATTTGGTTGCACATCCTATGAAAAAAATAACTGAAATCTATCCCTTCCTATAATCATCAACAAACTTCTTATATCTTTCAACTGGGATTTTGAACCAGTTTTCTTTTGAAAACTGTTCCAGGAATCTCATATTTGAAGGGTGCCTTCTCCCATCAGCAATTTTAAGATCTATCCACAGGTGTTCAATGTGATTTACATCCAGATTCATTGCTGGCCACTTCAGAACTCTCCAGTTTTTTTCCATCCATTTCTGAGTGCTCTTTGAAGTATGTTTGGGGTCATTGTCCTGTTGGTCAATAACCTAAGATGCAAACCCAGCTTTCTGACATTGGGGCCTACTTTGAGACCCAAAATGCTTTGGTAATCTTCAGATGTCATGATACCTTGCACACAGCACCAACCCCCACTTCAGAGGGATCAACCTCAATAACAAATGGGCGATCTAAGTCTGGAGGTGCTAAAACAGGAGCCTCAACAAAACATTTATTGAGTCACACGAATGCCTGTTCAGCCTCAGGAGTCCAATTGGTCAGATCAGCACCTTTCTATGGTAGAGAATTTTGAATAAATTTTCGATAACAGTTGGAAAAACCCTGCAAATATTGAAGAACCTTAAGATTAGAGGGGTGTTCCCAGTTATTAATAGCCGTGACTTTGAGTGGATCCATACAAAAAGAGTTGGGAGTAATGACATAACTGAGGAAGATGACCCTTTGGACTCCAAACAGACACTTGGACAGTTTGGCAAAGAGACAGCTTTGACGCAAAAGTAGCAAAACACTCCTAACATGGTTTTATAGTGTTTTTGATAATTAAAGTTTTTTCCGTGTGGATTTAATAAATGTTGATATTTATGGATATAATTTTGGCAGTTATGTTTTTTATTTTGCTAAACCATTCCAGTTAGGTAAAGAAAAGATGCCAACAAATTGTGGCCGACCCATTTTTGGAGTTTTGTGTTTAGGAATTGGTTAGATGACAATTCCCCAGTAGCTGATGGAGAACCCTGGAGGAAGGGGCACAAGAGACAGTGAGCCCTAAGCTGAAGCCCCCCACTGTCCCTTCCTCTTGCCAGGCCCTATCCTATGTAATAGGCGGCAACTTGGAGACGATCCCTTCCTATATATGTGACACACAAAACGCAGACAAGACAAACAACAACAAAGGGAGGTCAGCTAGCCAGGGTTTGGTAACATTCGAGCAATGCAGTGCCAAATCGAAGTCCAAAAGAATAGTCAATAGGAAAAGCCAAGGTCAGGATTAAAGGGGTATTCCCACATCACATACTCACCAGTCTTCACTGCTGTAAAATCTTCTTTCTTCCTGTATTCTTGCATCATTTGGTGGGCGGGGTTTCACATGCAACCTGCCATTTAGCTCCACCGCAAATTAGCATGTAGCTCCGCCCACCACATAGCGTGATCCTATGGGGCGGCTGAAGGGCCTGTGATGTCATTAAAGGTCCTCAAAAAACACTATATGCACAATATTGTTCTATGAAGTACAGGCAGGAGCAACTCCATTCTGTGTTACATACAGAGACTGCCTGTCTCTACCATAATGAACACAATTGAATTAGTTAGCCTGATAACTGGGAGAACAGAAGATGAGTTCAGAAATGAAAGCAGCTCCTCTCCCCTATCTGATAGCAGGAAGCTAGGTCACATGTGGTGTAGACACAGGAATAGCTAGAAACACAGGCTCGCTCCTGTGCACTTAGCCCCTCCTCCCCCCCCCCCTGAAAGCAGGCAGATACATCACTTGACTTTTGAGCAGATAAGTCAAGGGCTGTGTCCACAATGAATTGAATAAAGTAAGATAGTGGACAAACAAAGCAGTTTTGCTGAAGCAGTGTATTTAGGAAAAGTCTTACATCCACATTAACAAGCAGTATAGATAGGATCCTTGTGATGGGACAACCCCTTTAAGAATCCAAGAAAATTAACAGCAAGAGAAAGCCAGCAAGCACAAGGCAATAACAGGCACCAGTGTGAATGTGAGCCAAGACTAAATAGGGGAGGATGAACCTAAACCAGACAGGAAGACAGGCTTCGATCACAGGGCAAGACCTAAATTAACTACTTCATGGACAGAGGCAGACAAGGGCAGAAGATGGGTGTGGTGCAAATTCAATTAAAGAACTAGAGCCGTGTTCACACAGTGCAACCAAAAACTTTAAGCAAGGAACTAAACTGCACATGCCTCCTGCACCGCCTGCGAGAGGGTGGCACAGTGACCTGAACAGGCAGAGACTTTACATTTTGTGTGAAGTTATGTTTAATAAACATGTGTATAACAAAATGTGTAACTGCAATAATTTTCTGGTAAAAATAATAGATTTTCTGGAAAAATTTCAGGGATGCTAACACTTATGGGCATGACTTTATCTGTACAATATATATAAGTTAAGTATTATTTATCTTTATTATTAATAGCACTATTTATATCTATCTTAGAAAAATGAATTTCTTGTCTGTTTGTTCTTTATGTCTGACCAAACAATTGGACCGATCTTCACCAAATTTGGTACAGAGATACTTCAGGTGTCCTGGAAGGTTTAAGACAAGAACCCAACTCACTCGGACATACCGTTCCAGAGATACAGCTTTCCCAAAGCCCTGACCCCCCCATTAGCCAAAACAAACCTGCAAGTCTTTCACTCATATTCCAACTGCCATACACACGGTCACTCCACATTTACAATCCAACACTGATATCCAAGCTGAGATATAGGCATCAGAGGATTAGATACACAGGTCAGCACACAGTATCACATGTTAGAGGATTATATACGTGCGTCTGCACACAGTTCTGCAAGCAGAAAGATTAGATATGTGCGTCTGCACAAATTTCCACAAGGCAAAGCATTAGATACGCGCGTCTGCACACAGTTCCACATGCCAGAGGATTAGATACACCCATCTGCACAAAGTACCACATACCAGAGGATTAGATAGATTAGTCAGCACACAGCAGAGGATTAGATACAGGCATCTTCACACAGTACCACACGCCGGCTGGAGGATTAGATACAGTCCTATGAAAAAGTTTGGGCACCCCTATTAATCTTAATCATTTTTAGTTCTAAATATTTTGGTGTTTGCAGCAGCCATTTCAGTTTGATATATCTAATAACTGATGGACACAGTAATATTTCAGGATTGAAATGAGGTTTATTGTACTAACAGAAAATGTGCAATATGCATTAAACCAAAATTTGACCGGTGCAAAAGTATGGGCACCTAAACAGAAAAGTGACATTAATATTTAGTAGATCCTCCTTTTGCAAAGATAACAGCCTCTAGTCGCTTCCTGTAGCTTTTAATCAGTTCCTGGATCCTGGATAAAGGTATTTTGGACAAACAATTCAAGTTCAGTTAAGTTAGATGGTGGCCGAGCATGGACAGCCCGCTCTCAAATCATCCCACAGATGTTCAATGATATTCAGGTCTGGGGACTGGGATGGCCATTCCAGAACATTGTAATTGTTCCTCTGCATGAATGCCTGAGGATTTGGAGCGGTGTTTTGGATCATTGTCTTGCTGAAATATCCATCCCCGGCGTAACTTCAACTTCGTCACTGATTCTTGAACATTATTCTCAAGAATCTGCTGATACTGAGTGGAATCCATGCGACTCTCAACTTTAACAAGATTCCCGATGCCGGCATTGGCCACACAGCCCCAAAGCATGATGGAACCTCCACCAAATTTTACAGTGGGTAGCATGTGTTTTTCTTGGAATGCTGTTTCTTTTTGGACGCCATGCATAACGCCTTTTTTTATAACCAAACAACTCAATTTTTGTTTCCAAAATGAAGCTGCCTTGTTCAAATGTGCTTTTTCATACCTCAGGCAACTCTATTTGTGGCATACGTGCAGAAACGGCTTCTTTCTCATCACTCTCCCATACAGCTTCTATTTGTGCAAAGTGCGCTGTATAGTTGACCGATGCACAGTGACACCATCTGCAGCAAGATGATGCTGCAGCTCTTTGGAGGTGGTCTGTGGATTGTCCTTGACTGTTCTCACCATTCTTCTTCTCTGCCTTTCTGATATTTTTCTTGGCCTGCCACTTCTGGGCTTAACAAGAACTGTCCCTGTGGTCTTCCATTTCCTTACTATGTTCCTCACAGTGGAAACTGACAGGTTAAATCTCTGAGACAACTTTTTGTATCCTTCCCCTGAACAACTATGTTGAACAATCTTTGTTTTCAGATCATTTGAGAGTTGTTTTGAGTAGCCCATGATGCCGCTCTTCAGAGGAGATTCAAATAGGAGATCAACTTGCAATTGGCCACCTTAAATACCTTTTCTTATGATTGGATACATCTGGCTATGAAGTTCAAAGCTCACTGAGGTTACAAAACCAATTTTGTGCTTCAGTAAGTCAGTAAAAAGTAGTTTAGGGGAATTCAAATCAAAAAAATGATAAGGGTGCCCATACTTTTGCACCGGTCAAATTTTGGTTTAATGCATATTGCACATTTTCTGTTAGTACAATAAACCTCATTTCAATCCTGAAATATTACTGTGTCCATCAGTTATTAGATATATCAAACTGAAATGGCTGTTGCAAACACCAAAATATTTAGAACAAAAAATGATTAAGATTAATAGGGGTGCCCAAACTTTTTCATAGGACTGTATGTACGTCTGCACACAGTACCACACGCTGGAGGATTAGATACACACGTCTTAACAGTACCACATGCCAGAGGATTAGATATGCACCACTGCACACAATACCACATGCAGGAGGATTAGATATGCACATCTGCACACAGTTCCACACGCCACAGGATTAGCTATGTGCATCTGCACACAATACTACACGCCGGAGGATTGAATACGCGCCAATGCACACAGTTACACATGCCACAGGATTAGATATGCGCATGTACACAATTCCACATGTCGGAGGATTAGATACGCGTGTCTTCAAACAGATTTAGATGCCAGAGGATTAGATGCATGCATCTATACACAGTTACACATGCCACAGGATTAGATACACATGTCTTTACACAATATCACTTGCTGCAGGATTAGATACGCACATCTGTACACAGTGCCACATGCCACAGGATTAGATACACCCGTCTGCGCACAGTTCCACATGCCGGAGGATTAGATACGCACGTCTTTACACAATACCACACAATGGAGGAGTAGGTACGCACCCCTGCAAATAATACCACATGGCGGAGGATTAGATAGGCACTACTGCACACGATACAACACAGGGAGGGTTAGATACACGTGTCTGCACACAGTACTACATGCCAGATGATTAGATACGCATATTAGCACACAGTACCACACACTGGAGGATTACATACATACGTCTTTACACAATACCACACGATCGAGGATAAGATACGTGCCACTGCACACAATACCACACGCCGAAGGATTAGATACACGCTACTGCGCACAATACCAGAGGGGGAGCATTAGATACACGCATCTGCACACAGTACCACACGTCAAAGGATTAGATACACATGTCTTCACACAGTACCACACACTGGAGGATTAGATACACAAGTCAGCACACAGTATTACACGCCAGGGGATTAGATATGCGCCTCTTCACACAGTACCACACGCTGGAGGATTAGATACACAAGTCAGCACACAGTACCACATGCGGGAGGATTAAATACACATGTCTGCACACAGTACCAAGCGCCAGAGGATTAGATACACAAGTCTTCACACAGTTCCACACGCCAGAGGATTAGATACGCAACACTGCACACAATACCACAGAGTACCACATATTAGAGTTTTACTCCAGGTTTCCATAGCAACCCAGCCATTTTTCTTCACTGCCTTATGTCAGCTTTAAAGGGGCAGGGTGCTGTGGATGACACTGTTACACACAGCTTTACTCCAGGTCTCCATAACAACTGATCATAGGTTTTTCACTGATACACACAGCTCTACTACAGGTCTCCATAACAACTGATCACAGGTTTTTTACTGATATACGAATTGAGATGCTTATGGAAACAAACAAACGATATGCAAAATACACCAGTGCAAAACTGGACAATTCTTATGGGGCCACTACACAAACAAAAAATGAAATATACTCGTGCGAAGTCAGGTCCTCCTGCTAGTATTTGATATAATGGGTGTAACAGAACTATATGTAAGGCATAGTAGTACTATATATGTTTATGGTATAGTTATCAAGTACAGTAGAGCTGCACCACTGTTTACTTTATGTATAGCCAGAAAACTGAGTAATAACTGATAATTAATTATTAATGTTATACGATATGTAGCATTTGTTTAAAGGAGTGTATGCAGAGTTAAATTAACGTTCTTTCCTCCAGCAGGTTCTTTACTCTGGATTCTAGGATAGTTTCGATCATGGAACGCATGATAGCTCTAATTTATCATAACTAGAACTGCAATCTTGGTAGTTTGAGATCAGCTTTAACATGACACCAGAACCACTGTTGTAAGTTATAGAAAACTAGAGATGTACTTATTCATCCAATATCCCTTTTCTAAGCCTCTTCCTACAGTATAAGAAAATCACAAAATGTTCATTTGACAACTGCTATGTACATTTAACGTCTAAGTTTTCCCCTTGGAAAAGCATAGCCTAGCTACAGTCCTAATATGTATACACACATTTCATTGCTGTAACACTGGTTTATGCAGTGGAAGAAATGGCATCTCCAGGTGACTGGTTGTGTGAGGATATAACTAGACAAAGAACATAAGTTGTTAGTTTCTTATAAGTTGGTATTACACCAATAAAATTTGACCTATTAATATATAGCAATTTTTTATGCTGACAATGTAAACACTGTAAAAATACACACAAAACTGAATCTCTAATAGTGGTAAAGTGTACAGTAAGGTGGTGGACGGAGTGTACAGTCATGGCCAAAAGTTTTGAGAATGACACAAATATTATATTTTCACATGATCTGCTGCCCTCTGGTTTTTATGTGTGTTTGTCAGATGTTTTTATCACATACAGAAATATAATTGCAATCATATTATAAATAACAAAAGCTTATATTGACAGATAGAATAAGTTAATGCAGCAAGTCAATATTTGCAGTGTTGATCCTTCTTCTTCAGGACCTCTGCAATTCTCCCTGGCATGCTCTCAATCAACTTCTGGACCAAATCCTGACTGATAGTCCATTCTTGCACAATCAATGCTTGCATTTTGTAAGAATTTGTAGGTTTTTGTTTGTCCATCCGTCTCTTGATGATTGACCACAAGTTCTCAATGGGATTAAGATCTGGGGAGTTTCCAGGCCATGGACCCAAAATCTCTATGTTTTGTTGCCTGAGCCATTTAGTTATCACCTTTGCTTTATGGCAAGGTGCTCCATCATGCTGGAAAAGGCATTGTTGATCGCCAAACTGCTCTTGGACGGTAGGGAGAAGTTGATCTTGGAGGACATTCTGGTACCATTCTTTATTCATGGCTGTGTTTTTAGGCAAGACTGTGAGAGAGCCGATTCCCTTGGCTGAGAAGCAACCCCACACATGAATGGTTTCAGGATGCTTTACAGTTGGCATGAGACAAGACTGGTGGTAGCGCTCACCTCGTCTTCTCCGAATAAGCTGTTTTCCAGATGTCCCAAACAATTGAAAAGGGGATTCATCAGAGAAAATGACTTTACCCCAGTCCTCAGCAGTCCACTCCCTGTACCTTTTGCAGAATATCAGTATGTCCCTGATGTTTTTTTCTGGAGAGAAGTGGCTTCTTTGCTGCCCTCCTTGAGACCAGGCCTTGCTCCAAGAGTCTCCGCCTCACAGTGCGTGCAGATGCACTCACACCTGCCTGCTGCCATTCCTGAGCAAGCTCTGCACTGCTGGTAGCCCGATCCCGCAGCTGAAACAGTTTTAAAAGATGGTCCTGGCGCTTGCTGGTCTTTCTTGGGTGCCCTGGAGCCTTTTTGACAACAATGGAACCTCTCTCCTTGAAGTTCTTGATGATGCGATAGATTGTTGACTGAGGTGCAATCTTTCTAGCTGCGATACTCTTCCCTATTAGGCCATTTTTGTGCAGTGCAATGATGACTGCACGTGTTTCTTTAGAGATAACCATGGTTAACAGAAGAGAAACAAAGATGCCAAGCACCAGCCTTCTTTTAAAGTGTCCAGTGGTGTCATTCTTACTTAATCATGACAGATTGATCTCCATCCCTGTCCTCATCAACACCCACATCTGTGTTAATGGAGCAATCACTGAAACGATGTTAGCTGGTCCTTTTAAGGCAGGGCTGCAATGATGTTAAAATGTGTTTTGGGGGATAAAGTTCATTTTCTAGGCAAATATTGACTTTGCAAGTAATTGCTGTTAAGCTGATCACTCTATATAACATTCTGGAGTATATGCAAATTGCCATTAGGAAAACTGAAGCAGTTGACTTTGTAAAAATTAATATTTGTATCATTCTCAAAACTTTTGGCCATGACTGTATATCTCACCTGGTTTCCTCAGCCAGGCGAAATAAAGGAAAGCCAGAGGAATAATGTTCTAGCAGAGCATAGTCTGCTAGAGCTCTTGTTCCATATTATGGGCTTGCTTTTCTGGACTGGAGGGCAGGTTGGTAGTGGGAGCCTTCCAGTCCACACCCTTACTCCACCACGGGTTTTGCCCTGAGTCCGGGGCATTCACAGGTAAGGCTTCCTTAGGGCTATTTACTGGGGAAGGAAGCTTAGTTATGGGGCTGATACACACACAGAGTGTGTGAGGAAAACACTCCTGAGACCAACAGGTATAGTGTGGACTTTGTCCTGCTACTGTGGTGACTCAACCTGCTCTAGATCAGAGAGGTAACCTGTTGTATAGGTAGAGCCGGACAAGGCTTAGGTTTTTTTGTTGTTTTGTTACTTTGCTGGCACAGTGTTTTATGCCGAAATCCCAAATAAAACACGCTGGACTTGTTTATCCTACTACCTGTCTGCATGGTGTCATTACCGTTCCAAACCGTGTGAGCTGAACCCCCTACAATATAAATATATATATACATATATATATATATATATATATATATATATATATATATATATATATTTTTAAATGCGGTTTTGTTTTGTAAAGTAACAGTAGTACAAAATTACCAAATTACACCCCCAAAATTATGAAATTTCCTTGAAAACATTAATGAGAGCTAAATAAAACATACCGTAAACCAAAACCCTGCATCTGGATGGGGTTAAAAATGATGCCATCAAAAAGTAAACTGTATAGTAAATGTTAATTATTAATAAAGATGAGCGAGTAGTATTCGAACGAGTAGGTATTCGATCGAATACTACGGTATTCAAAATATTCGTACTCGATCAAATACTACTAGCTATTCGCAGTAAATATTCGATTCAGAACCAGAGTTGATTGGCCGAATGCTATACAGTGTATAGCATTCGGCCAATCAACGCTGGTTCTGCAGGAGGCTCGTCCTTGCTAGGAGCAGGCAGCTTGCTGTTACAAGGGAGCTGACTTTTTCTCATAGGAATTAATTGACTAGTGTTGATTGGCCAGTGTACAGCATTCAGCCAATCAACGCTGGTTCTGCCGGAGGCTCATCTCTCTTCCGACTAGCAAGGACGAGCCTGCCTCAGAACCAGTGTTGATTTGCCGCAGGCTCCTCCTTGCTAGTCGGGAGAGCTGGCAGCTTGCTGTTACGAGGGAGCTAACTTTTTCTCATAGAAATGAAATGACCAGTGTCGATTGGCCAGTGTACAGCATTCGGCCAGTCAACACTGGTTCTACCGGAGGCTCGTCTGTGAGGAGGTAGAGTCTAAGATTGGACCACAGTAGTCCTTTGTGGTCCTTATATTAGACTCCGCCTACTGACAGTAGGCAGAACCAGCGTTGATAGGCCGAATGCTGTACACTGGCCAATCAACGCTGGTCAATGCATTCCTATGACAAAAAAGTCAGCTGCCTTGTAACAGCAAGCTGCCAGCTCTCCTGACTAGCAAGGACGAGCCTGCTGCAGTACCAGCGTTGATTGGCCGAATGCTGTACACTGGCCAATCAACGCTGGTCAATGCATTCCTATGACAAAAAAGTCAGCTGTCTCGTAACCGCAAGCTGCCAGCTCTCCCGACTAGCAAGGACGAACCTGCTGCAGTACCAGCATTGATTTGCCGCAGTCTTGTCTTTGCTAGTTGGGAGAGCTGCCAGCTTGCGGTTACGAGGGAGCTTACTTTTTATCAGCGCAACTGTAAGCGCTGTGCAGTTAAAGCGCACGGACCCCATAGACTATAATGGGGTCTGTGCGCTTTAACTGCACAGCGCTCCTCCTAAACACTCTCCTCCTGCTATTCATGGACTTGGTGACTCTCCTTTAGTTGAATAGTGGTTTCCCCTGAAACAAGCATTTTTTCCCATAGACTATAATGGAATTTGATATTCGATCGAGTAGTCGAATATTGAGGCTCTACTCGAAACGAATATCGAATCTCGAATATTTCACTGTTTGCTCATCTCTAATTATTAAGTGTTACAAGTAGTAAAACTCAAATTTTACAAATTCTTAATTTTTTTTCAAGATTTTCTGCAGACTTCATGAAAACTCCCTTCAGACAAAAATTACCACTAACATAAAGTATTATGGGGTAAACGTATTACATTAGTGTGCCAAAATTGAAATCTACACCAGTCAGGAAATGACATAGATTTCATGTATTTCTAATGACAGTTTTCTGGTGTGAGTTATAATAAATTTGTCGGTCTAAGGCATAGCTACCCAGGCCAACCTTACTCTCCATCTCACTCCATCCATAAAAGGTATTGAGGTACACAATGAATGATATGTTACATTTTTGGTACAAGAAATAGTCATTATACCCATCTACAGTAGAAAACTGATGAATGTAGATGGGTTGATAAATTCCACTCATTTTGTCACGAGAAACAATCTCAGTACAACTTAAATAAGTAAATGCATTATAAAGTAATTATATAAATTAACATGTCAGGTTTCAAAATTAGGGGTTGAGTTTTAAGACCTAAACTACACTGTGTTCTTAAGTGGTAATAACTAGTGATGAGCGAGTAGTATTCGATCGAATACCTCGCCGGCATAGGAATGCGTGTAATCGGCCGAACACCAAGGGGTTAAACGCGTCGAATATTCGATGCGTTTAACCCCTTGGTGTTCGGCTGATTACACGAATTCCTACGCCGCGAGGTATTCGATTGACTACTACTCGATCATCACTAGTAATAACCTAAAGCATTTTGTATGTATTAAGATATTAATTTTTTTTGTTAGTTTTAATTAAACATTTTCCAAAAACACCTTTCTTCTTTTCAGAATGACCTTCTAGTCTGGAATAACAATGACATTGCTGCTAACCTACAGTAGCGGCCTAGTGAATGAGATTTTACAAAAACAGCTTTATCCTTTGCCAACCATCAAACTTAATATTTAATACTGTCTACAAGGGACAGGAGTTGTTATTTTACTTACTTGTCCTTAAAGGGTTTTCCAACACTAAGAATAAGATACGTCAACAATATCACATTAGTAGGAGTCCCAACACCAAGACCCCTCCACTCACCAGCTGTTTAAAGAGTCTGCAGCATCTTGACAAGTGCTATGACCTCTTTACTGCTTACAATGCACTGGCAGCCACTAGAATATGCACAGCTTAGTCTGGCATGAGATAGCTGTAGCAAGTCTTAAAGTCCACACATCTAAACTCTGTGAAACAATGTCTCTCCATTGTTTTGAAAAAACAGCACGCTTCAGTTGATCCAGACCATGTTTACAGATATTATCAGCCAAAACAAGGGCCTGTTTTCTAATGACATGTACTATATAAGGCTATGTTCACACATTCACACTGTTGTTCAAGAATCTGTTTGAGACCTCTGCTGATACTTTTGTCACAAATGAAAGCAATAATAGAGCAACATACAATGTTGTTCTTAATGTCAAAATGATTGAAACCTCATCAGGCCCCGAGTGGACCCGAATGTAAGTGCTTTTACTTGCTTTATGTATTGAAGCCACAAAGCAGATGTTAAAGAGCCTGTAGAAGTAAGTTTAACCTCTACAGAGCCTTGGTTTCCATCAATACTGCGCATTGCAGAATTCTCAGAAGAGCACAACCTTTACCTTACTCTCTTGACAAGGTGTATACCACTTAGTTCAGAGGTACTGTATTAATAACCTCCAAGAAATCCAAGACAATAACACAAATTGTATTGAATTTATCGCTGTGGAGTTGATAGTATGATCTGGTTAGATAAGTTATGTTTTTCTTCTTCACATCATCTCTGATTTGTCTTGATTGTTTTAGACACTTTTCTTTAGACACTTTACAAATATCTCAGTTTTGAAGAGGACCTGTTAGCAAATCTGCAAAGCCCAGTGACAAACATCATCTGATAGGTGCTGTTACCCTGAGCATTTTGGTGTTTTGTTTATGTCAATTTCATCAGCCATTCCAAAGATATAATTGTTTAGATTATTGTTGATGCAAATTAGCGTATACTAGCCAAGTGGGTGGTAACGCTGAATGACATATAGCACACAGGAACCACGTCCTCAGAGAAACTCGTGGGCGGGTTCACACCAGCACCCATTGTCCGCTTTGAATTTAACCTTGTGGATAATATATCCATTATTTATATATCAGTAATTTATGCCTTCTTGAGTTGGTAAGCATTAACACAATGTAACAACGGAGTCGCCAGTCACTGTTTTCCTCTGCATATATATTGTTATAATGTTATCTGAAGAGATTTTCTGATGTGAGGCCTGGTTCACATCTGCGTACTGTAATCCGTTCGGGGAGTCCGCATGGGGACCACCCAAAAAAACTACCGAACACATTGACAAGCAGTGACCAGTGAAAGTATACGCACCCCATAGACCAGTGATGTTGAACCTTTTAGAGACTAAGCGCCCAAACTGCAACCCAAAACCCACTAATTTATCACAAAGTGTCAACACGGCAATTTAACCTTAATACTGTGCAGATCCACAATTGCGGACAATTATGGACCCACAAAATACGATTGTGTGAATGGGGCTTTACAGAGCTTTCAATAATACAAACAACTTTGTACTGCATTTGGTATAATTTTGAACAATTACTATTCACTATTTACAATGCACAGATCTGTTTTATAGTGACCGCGCAATGTCATTATGTCTGCTATAAAACAGATACTGTGTGATATAAATAGTGAAGGGCTTCCACTCAGTTCAATCTGTTCCACAGTGACCCCCACACAATCCAATCTTCTCCACAGTGG
This sequence comes from Leptodactylus fuscus, assembly GCF_031893055.1. Classification (NCBI taxonomy): domain Eukaryota; kingdom Metazoa; phylum Chordata; class Amphibia; order Anura; family Leptodactylidae; genus Leptodactylus; species Leptodactylus fuscus. Next base: position 257,805,919 of record NC_134265.1, on the reverse strand, counting down.
CTCCCACACAATACAATTTGCTCCACAGTGGATCCCACACAGTATAATCTGCCCACAGATGGTGCCCACATGGTGCCATAGGTTCGCCATCACGGCCATAGACTGTAATGGGGTCTGTGTGCTTTCCGCAGCAGACAGGGAAGTCATGCGGACAGGAAAGTAGATTGTGAAATACTTTTCTGTCCGCATGTTCCGTGTTAACGCTGCACGGAAAGCACACAGACCCAATTATAGTCTATGGGGTCCGTGTGCTTTCATAAGCTCATCGCTTATCAATGCATTCGGTAGTCCGTTCAGGGGGTCCCAGTGCGGATTACTGAACGTAGATGTGAATCAGGCCTGAGGATGTCACATCATGGAAATAGTAAATTATGCAATGTAAAGCTAGCTTTCTTCCTGTCTTTTGATTAAAAGTAATTTTGTTCTTCCCCTATCTACAGTTTTTGTGGCTCATCCTAAAGAAAGCCCAATTAGTCATTGGCTTTCCTCCATTCTGGACAACTGCTTGCTGGAGATAATGGTGCCAATAATTTCAGCACTGATATCTTCCCACTATTAGAAAGGTGAGCGCTACAGCCAGGGGTGAAGGGGGCGTGGCGGAGTGAAGGGGGCTGGGCTTAGCGCAGAGAACAGGCAGAGAGCAGGCACGGAGAGGACCTGCTCTCTGCCTGAGCGTGAGGGGAGGCTGCTGGAGCAGCGCTGTTCCAGTGGCCTCCCCAAACCACCGCTCGGTGCTAAGCCAGTCCAGGGCAGCTTGTCCTGGACTGGCTTAGGTAATCAAAAATGCCGCCCTCCCTGGGGTCCTGACATAGCGCCGGCTGAAGCGGTCGCTTCAGGTCGCCTCATGGGAGGTGCGGCGCTGGCTACAGCCTAGCTTCATTGCTGCTGTGAGATAACCACCTTCTGACAGTACAAGGCTATGGAAGAGTGCTGATATCTCCAGCATCGGGGTGCATATTGGGTAAACCAACAGTTTGTCTGCATTCTAGCAGTATGTAATACCGCACATTGATGAGGATGTGACAGGTTGTCTTTATCTATTTTTGACCAATTTATGCACTGGCCACATCACTTTAACACGTGGTACTGACATTCAATATCATATCCAATGTATAACTCATAAATTAACAATGTTTGCTATTTACATGTTTTAAAAAATGATCCACTGAAGGTTTCTAAGTTGATATTTACTGTTGATAAAATGTGATGCTGGGGTTAAAAGTATATAACGTGCATTGCTACCTAATGAATTGAGTGCTGGCAAACAACCATACTCAATCACTCTCTCCACAGTTTTCCATATAGTTATTCTCTGTTCACTGAAGAGCAGCCTATAGACGTACCTTTATGTTATTCATGAAAGGAGGAGAGCAAATATCATGGCAGTATCACTGAGACGACTTCTGCACAGAGTAAGATGGGAATACAGTCATCCATGTATTGCATACAGAGTCTGTCCAGAGCGCATCCCCAGTAGCACAGATTAGAAGCAGCATCAAATGGAGCACAAAATTACTTTTGCATAAGGGGCAACACGGTGGCTCAGTAGTTAGCACTGCAATTTGCAGCACTGGAGTCCTGGGTTTATATCCTGCCGAGGACATCATCTGCAAAGAGTTTGTATGTTCTTCCCGTATTTGCATGGTTATCCTCCCATATTGCAAATACATACTGATAGGGGAAAAAAATGTACTTTGTGAGCCCTATATGGGGCTCACAATCTACAAAAAAAAAAAAAAAAAAAAAAAAAAGAATAGTTTTGTATGTATATTTTCTATGGCTGAAAAATTCAAAACATCAATTAGTAGCTTATTGGGAGACCTGATTTGAAAATGTCTAATTGGTGCTAGGTTCACACCTTCATTCGGCACTCCGTTCTCGGGTTTCCATCTTGTGCATTTTATGCTCTCCGTGGCAAAACCGTTTTTTTAAAAAAACTGGACACAGAGTACTGCATATCCGACTCTGTGTCCGGTTTAAAAAAAACGGTTTTGCCGCGGAGAGCATAAAATGCTCACCGGCGCTCACAGCCAGACACCTTTCAAACCCATTCAAATGAATGCGTTTGGAAATATGCCGGCAGGTTTCCGTCTCCTGCCCAGTTTTGTGCAGGAAACGGAAACCTGCAAAACGGACTCCCGGGTGCAGATGTGAACGAGGACTGAGTAACACTTTTACAAGAATTCAACTTCTCTATACAGTTGTAATACCCTAATTTCAAACAGCAATCAGTTGGCCGTTTTAAAATCCATTTTTAAAATCCTCTAATTCATAACGGATTTAGATCAAAGTAGATTAGTGGTATTAAAATGGTTAAGATAAGATAAGATAATCCTTTAATGGTCCCACAATTGGGAAATTTCAGTAATACAGTTTCATGGATGGTACAGTAGTATATAACAAGAGAGAAAAACACATACAAGCTCATGGCAGATAGAAAAATCCTAGGAATCATAGCAACTAAAAAGAAAGAAACACAGACACACTGCAGGATCATTTAGTTCTCTGTGTGAAGTGATGTTAATAATACAGCCCGACCGTGGTTGGAGGACATGCGGAGGGGGGTCACAGCATGTAGATATAACAAGCAAAAAAACATTTTTTTTTGCAGAGGTGGGGGACATATGCAGCATATGCATCATGATAACATGTGGTAGTTCCTTTGGTAGGTGGTGAGATCTCCTGCTCACAGCTGATAGTTCGGTATCTTGCATCAGCGCTATTGTCCATTAACCACAAAAAAAAATGCCCCAAATAACCTTCATCACAAGCCCTCCTCTTCCTTTCTTCTTACCACTGTGTTCTACTGCCCAGAGAGGTCTGAAGCCATCCAGGTAGACAGGGTGCTGCTCTCTTGCCCAGCTTCCATAAACACATGGGTAGGTGGGTGATGGTAGGTTCCCAGGTTGTAACAGAGTCCCACGTGTCCACAGTAAAAGAAAGAAATACCAGTCAGCTGTAGGCATCTTCACACATCAGCAATAGACTCCAAAAATCATCTCCTTGAAAAGAAGAAGTACATACTTCCATGTAGGTTTCTCCTCCATGCCACATGGTGTCCATGCTGTCCTTAGCTCCTGGGGGGATGGTAACAGGCACATGTGCACAGGAAAAACTCCCCAGGTCTTGAGTCATTGTCCATGCTTAACAATAGAAACAAAAGGAACAAAATACTCCACAGGATCTTCCATTCGATTTATAGTTGCTAATTCATAGTGCTAGTTTGCTTGGTTACAGGATTCATGAAGCTACAGAGAAAAAGAGTGAAAAAGGAAAGATAAAGGTTGCTCCCAGCTTGGAGCTCTGTATCAGGCAGCCACACACAAGGCAGCGCCAGGAAATAAAAGGGCTCTATCACTGTGAAAAGTCATTTTTAACTAATCACATCCTTGCATAGCCTTTAGAAATGCTATTCCACACTTAGCTTTTGTATGTAGATTGCCTCAGGGCTCGTTCACATCTGCGCCCAGGTGTCCGCTTGTCACGTTCGTGTCAGAGTCCAGACACATATTCCGGGCTGAAGATTGCACCGCTAAGGAAACAGGGGAAGGAGACTATCCCTGGCACTACGGTGGCTAGCTAGGCCCTGCCTACGGGTGGTGGTCAGCTGTCCCCAAGCTAGCCTTGGCCCCGACAACTCCTGGCTCTCTAGCACAAAGACCTAACAGACAGATAGGACAAGAGCTGCAAGAGAGCTAGGGACTGGGGTTTCTAAGGTGGTGACCCCTACAGAAATAAAGGTGCAGCTGCAGACAAACAAACTGGATGGGGTGTGCTGGACAACGGACACGCAGCACAACACAATACAAAACCAGAGAAATGAGGAGAGGGACAGTGGAGAGGTGAGGAAAGGGTAAACATGTGACTGGGGTAAAATAAACTGGAACCCACCTCAAACAACCAGATAGTGCCAAACAAACAGACGTGAAGGGCAGGGCAGACTAGAAGTGTGGAGGGAAACCAAACTCACACCAAACAACACTCAAACTCCTTTCTAGTCAGTAAGCACAAGCAAATCCCTCCTCCTCCTCCTCCTCCTCCTCCTCCTCCTTTCTTAATCCGGACACAGAGTCGGACACGCAGTACTCTGTGTCCGGATTAAAAAATCCGGTTTCGCGGCGGAGAGCATAAAACGTTCTCTGCCGCTCACGGCCGGACCCGGTCTGTGCTTTCCCTCTTCTGGCATGCAGAAGACGGAAACCACAGAACAGAGACCAGAACGTAGGTGTGAACCTATCTCAGTTCAAGCAGCAGCACAGCTATGCGCTCACTCCTATCTACTGATTTCTATCCCTAATCTTGTTTGCGTTTCAGAACTGTGATCTGTATGATTCAATGAGAAGAATCACAGATCCTTCCCTCTCTCCACCATTGCTGAAACTAGCTAATGATGATTCTTATAGCAACTTAAATAGTATATACCTGTATGACATCAGCTCTGTAATGTGTCCACCTATCACTGTCCTATAGCTGAGTGGCTGTGAGCTGATGTCAGCTGGTGTTTTGTTGAAAATTGAACAATTTGGAATATTTGACTCAATCCCAGCTTGTAACGTAGCGGTTCACCCATCTCTAGTGTATACACCCACAGGCACTTTGCATTTTTATAAATGACCATCACACAGCCATTCTTCACTGTTTTGTGAATCAGGCCTAACAGTTCTGGCCCTGAACCTATCCATCTAGATGGTGGTTGGGTGAATATGTGTTTTCACATTTCAGTTAAACTTCAAGTTATCTGAGGATAAGCACTATTAAAAATATTCATTTCAAATATATGTCCCCCACACCAACACCTGTGTCAAGCGGAAAAAGCCTGAGGGTGCAAGAAGATTTAATATTTTTGTATTATATTTTTCTTTTGTTAATGTTATGTCATATGCACGTGTCTATTCTGCAGATGTGCTGTTATAATATCTTTTGAGCATCTACACCTAAGTGCACACATTGGATTACTAACGCAGCTGCTACTATAAAGTCTAAATCATTTTCTATTAACTTGTATATTTAACATTTTTTCTGATTTCCTAAATGTCTAACCTTACTTTCTGTATCTATATTAAATCTGATCTGCCAGTCAGCTGTCCAAACGCATAGTATCTCTCCGCTCGTCTAAAGCCATTTTCTATTGATGTCATATACTAATGTGGATAACGCAGTATAATCCCAATAAACTGGTCTATAAGGAAATGCATTAATAGAGAAAATGACAGTTATTCTTGTAATATGCACCACATCTTCTACTATCTTCAAAAAACAGATGTTTATGTCACAGTGTTATTTGAAGTACAGTATACAATATTTGAGAGATAATAAAAAAGCAATAGCTGATGCAAAACCTGTAAATTTAACTTGTGTATGTAGAAGGATCCATTTTATTAGTGAAATTTTCAAATCATGTACAGCAAATGAAACAAAAATTGAAATTCTAGTGTTCATTCTCAATTCATTATTTAAGGGGGTTGTCCAGGAATTTTTATTTATGGCCTTTCCTTAGGAGAGACCATAAATATCTGATTTATTGTTAGAGGCTGCTGGCCCTCTTCTGTTTGCGCTCCCAAGTCCCCCACTTCCGGAGCTCAGGAGGTAAGCATCTTTGTGCAGGGGTTGCCAGTCTCCTTCTGAACCAGAAGGGGGGCGTCTGGTTTTCGGCCTAGTGGCGGGCCGGAGCCTATTTAAGGAGGTCATCTGGCTCCGGACCACCACTGGTTATTCAGTGTTTCCTCGTGTTCCTGTAAGTGTTCTCCTGTATCTGACTGCCTGTGCTCTGACCCTTTGCATTGACCTTTCACATTGCCTTTGCTTCCTGATTTGTGTACTGTGCCTGCTCCTGTTTATGACCCCGGCTTGTCTCTAGACCTCTGTTTCCTGAATATAATTTTGTACTTCTCCACCACTCCTGTTACCGACTCGGCCTGCCTGATGTTCCATTTAGATTACCCACTGTACTGCGTTGCCATCTTGGTGACAACCTGGATCATACGACTAAGTTTTTCTCTCTGTTGCCACCTGCTGACCACCCGCCTCAGACTTCTAGATCCTTGGACCTGTACCCCTACCCAAAACATCTGCTGGTAAGAGTTTGCTATGTCTGGTTGTGGGGTTGGAGTTGGTGCTTCCCAGGGGTTTTTGGACACACAGCGCTGTGTTAACCATTTTGATCAGTGTATCTAGTACTGGTTCTCACTTTGACTTAGAACTGCATCTGCTATCCTAACATTTATGAGGGGCTGACAGGTGGCCCCCACTCTGATCAACTGTGCAGGGCCACTTCCAACAACCATACTAAACACTGCACAGAGCCACATACAGATTGCTCCTTGCCCAGTCTAGTGGCCATGTCTCATATTAGGTCCAAGCCTAGTATAGTGACTGTGTACATTGAAGTCATTATGTAGAAATCAGAGCTATCTGCTTCCAGCTCTGTGCAGATTATAGTATGGGCATTGGAAATGGCTCCAAAGAGCTTATCCATGTGGGGATGATCTAAGGGCATGCTGAAAGTAATGTCTATCACCACTGTGAGAACCTACAAACTATAAGAAGGCAAGCTGCCTGTGATGTATGGTAAACTTCCACAACTGTGGCCATTTTCTCTTGGCACACTCCTCTGAAGCAAGGGAGGTGATTGGGAGACTTATGTGAAATCTCCTGATATTTTTAGAATTCCCTGATGAATCCTTGTGACTATGAGACAATATGCGTAGAGACTTAGGGTCCATTCACACGGAGTATACACACGCTCATTTTGGCAAAATACACGTGTAAAAATAAGACTCCCTTTGACTTCAATGACATTTTTTTACACGTGTAAAATAACACGTCAAAATGCACGTCAAAGTACACGTCAAAATACACGTGTAAAATGTCATTGAAGTCAATGGGAGTCTTATTTTTACATGTGTATTTTTACACGTGTATTTTGCCAAAATACACGCACGTTTACTCTGTGTGAAGGGGCCCTTATAGTGCTACTGCTGAAACCAGGGAGAAAGGAGAAGACAGAGAAAAAGAGTCCTAAACTTGACCCAGCCCCTGTCCCTACTTACTTGCCACAACTACCCTAGGCAATAGCAGGGAGACTGAGCAACAGTTCCTTCTCCGAATAAGTATTACACAGATCAGGACAAGACAAACAACACAGAAGAGGAGTCAGCAAGCCAAGGGTCAAAGCCAGAGAGAAGAAACAGTACCAAATATCAAAGGTCAGAAGTCAGTTATACAATATAATAAAAAGAGAACAGCTTAGCAAGGTCAAAGTCACAGGACAGAATCACAATAGCCAGCTGTATCTGTATGGGCTGATGACCTGTTTATAGGAAGTCCAGAACTCGCCATAGACTTGATTGGCATATAGTCTGTCAATCACACAGATAAGGCTAAGATTAACTATTAGAGGAGCAGAGGGAAACCAAGGAGAAGGAGATGGGTGTGGTGGGAAATCATTTACAAAGATGAGGGAATAGGGCAGTGTTCAAACAGAGCAACAAGAATTAAAAACAAGGAATCATAACTGAACACACCTCCTGTGCCGCGGCGCACAAATGGACAGTGGCACAAAGACCCGAACAGAGATGTTACACCAGTCATCCTTCTGAAAGAATTCATCTCCTGAGTTCTGAAAGCATTTGCCAAATTTAGAATAGCCAAATGGATCCTAACAAAGCTTAAACAACTAGGTGGCCTAGTGGCCCCGGATTGTATTCACTATTACCTAGCCATGGTCAGTGCTCACATCCTAGATTGGCACCACTCCACTCGCTCCAAATTTTGGATTGCTCTAGATATATCTGCTTCTGATTTCCCATTCATTGGTAGTTAAGTCCTCAGTGTTCATTGTTTTCACAGTACTGTTATGCCTTTTTCACATATGGATGATCGAAAGACTCCTGTCTTGGGCAACCCAGATTCCTCACAGCTCCACACTCCACCTTTCTCTCCTGCAAGTCACTTCTCATGTTCCCTCAGGTACCATCCCCATCCTCTCTCCTCCCCTACACTGAATTGGTACCTCAAGAAATCAGAAACCTAGCCTCTCACTGGAAATATCTACAACTGCACTACCTCTACACATTCTTGAAAAGATGCATAATCTACACAGAACACTATTCCCATTTGAACGCCTTTGAATGTGCCCTGAAATTCCTTTTTGTCCCATCATTATTATTTACAACCTCCTCTCTGACAATGTACCACTGCTAATGTACATTGCTGGCCAGGAGAGGGAGTTTGTGGTTTCCTTTCCACCTGACGCGTGGGTCTGGTTTTCGCTCATGCCATAAATTTTATATCTGCTGTAGATCACAGGAAACCAACTACAATATTCTCTCACTCTGATACAGAGTCACCACTGTCCTTTATATGATCTTCTCTTCTATTTCCGATCTATGTTGGTGACACATTCGCTGGTTGGTGTACAATGTTGCACATCTGGTAAAACTGCCCTAGGCTCCACCCTTTTGGCATGTGGTTCACAGAGTCATCAGGACAGTCACTGGTATTGCATTGGAGGATGACCCAGCTCCTATTCTTCTCTCCATTTACCCCTACAAAAATTCAGAAATATATGCATAAACTAGGTTGGTTTCTTACTGGTATAGGCCAGGTCCGTCATTTCCTGGCTGTGGAAATCTATTTCACCTCCAAGAGATCCTATTTATTCAGTGGGAACCTGATCACTGAACTTAGCAAGGATGATAGTGCCCACCAGAAAGTGTACCTTCTATTTTTCCTCTACCTTCCAAACTTCCTTTCCCTACTCTTCATTCCTAACCTCTCCTTTCTGCCCTACTAACCTACTTTCTACATCTATAGAAGTGTATATCAGAGTACACCCCAGATATAGCGTTTAAAAGGGAAAAGACATCAGAAGTGACTTCCCATCACCAATCATAGGAGCTACTGGGAAGATAGTAGGGAACTTGGTTTACCCAATGGACTCCACACAGCTTACATAATAACTTTTCTCCATCCACTGTGCATTCAAATCTGAGAAAACTAATACTCATTACAAACCTTGATAAATTGTTTGAGTCACACTATAGCGAATTTCATTTGAGGGGTACCTTAGGTGCTCTGCAAACATGACATGGTGTCCAGATACCAAACATACAAATCTGTGTTTCAAAAGCCATGTAGTGCTCCTTCACATCTGTACCCTGCTGTCTGCTCAAACAGTAGTTTATGCCTGCATGTATGATAATGTTGTACCCAAGATAACTCACTTAACAATGCCATATGTGGGTACAAAGTGCAGTTTGAGCACACAGCCGGGCACAGAAGGGAAGGAGAGGTAAACTCTGAATTGGCAGTAAAGGGGACTCCACAGACACATGACCCCATTTTGGAAACTACTCCACTCAAGAGATTTATTAAGTGGCATAGTAGGCATTTTTAACCTTTGACTGTTGCATTAATTTAGTTTGCAGGAATATAGACATTTTTTCAGATACACACTATCTCAGTGCCCAATATGTTAGGCTAAAATGGGCTCATGTGTCAAAAGATTACACTTTAATGGTATTTCAGGGCTCTGTAAAAGTAAAAATCTTTGCTCCAAAAAACAAAAGGCGCTCCTCCCCTTCAGCACCCCATGGTGTCCCAAACAGCAGTTTATACCCATGTATGACATTAAGTACTTTACAGTGGGGAAAAAAGTATTTAGTCAGCCACCAATTGTGCAAAAAGATGAGATTGGCCTGCAATTAACATCATAGGTAGACCTCAACTATGAGAGACAAAATGAAAAAAACAAATCTAGAAAATCACATTGTCTGATTTGGAAAGAATTTATTTGCAAATTATGGTGTAAAATAAGTATTTGGTCACCTACAAACAAGCAAGATTTGTGGCTCTCACAGACCTGTAACTTCTTCTTTAAGAGGTTCCACTCATTACCTGTAGTAATGGTACCTGAACTTGTTATCAGTATAAATTACATCTCCCCACAACCTCAAACAGTCACACTCCAAACTCCACTATGGTGAAGACCAAAGAGCTGTCGAAGGACACCAGAAACAAATTTTTTTTTTTCTTTTTTTTTTTTTCTTATGGTAGAGTTGGAAGGGACCTCAAGGGCCATCGGGTCCAACCCCCTGCGAGTGCAGGTTTTCCTAAATCATCCCAGCTATATGTTTATCCAGATTCCGCTTGAAGATTTCCATTGATGGAGCGCCCACCACCTCCCGTGGCAGCCTATTCCACTCTCTCACTACCCTCACTGTCAGAAAGTTTTTCCTAATGTCTAATCTGTATCTCTTTCCCTTTAGTTTCATCCCATTGCTTCTTGTACTTCCTTGTGCTAATGAGAATAGGGTAGATCCCTCTGCACTGTGACTACCTTTCAGATATTTGTAGACTGCTATTAAATCTCCCCTCAGCCTTCTCTTCTGCAAACTAAACAATCCCAGTTCTTTTAGCCGCTCCTCATAGGACATGGTTTGCAGACCTTCCACCATTTTGGTTGCTCTTCTCTGGACTTGCTCCAATATATCGATGTCTTTCTTGAATTGAGGCGCCCAGAACTGTACACAGTATTCCAGGTGTGGTCTGACCAGGGAAGAGTAGAGTGGAATAATGACCTCTCTTGATCTAGATTCAATGCTTGTCTTAATACATCCCAGAATTTTATTAGCCTTTTTTGCAGCAGCACCGCACTGTTGGCTCATGTTGAATTTGTGATCTACTATTATGCCCAAGTCCTTTTCCCCTATGCTATCACTTAGTTCTATTCCTCCCATACTATATATGTTTTTTACATTTCTGTTACCCAGATGTAGAACTTTGCATTTGTCCCTGTTAAATACCATTTTGTTCGCCTCCGCCCATTGTTCCAGTGTGTCTAAGTCCTTTTGAATACACTCTCTCTCCTCTCTAGTGTTGGCTATTCCTCCTATCTTCGTATCATCTGCAAATTTTATGAGTTCCCCAATAATTACATCGTCCAGATCATTTATAAAGATATTAAAAAGTACTGGGCCCAGAACAGAGCCCTGCGGCACCCCGCTTTTGACTTTCTTCCAGTTTGATGTGTAGCCATTTAGTATTACTCGTTGTGCCCGATCATTAAGCCAGTTGTGAATCCACCTAACTGATTTTTTGTCAAAGCCATACTTAATCATTTTGTAGCCCTGCACCAGGCTGGGAAGACTGAATCTGCAATAGTCAAGCAGCTTGGTGTGAAGAAATCAACTGTGGGAGCAATAATTAGAAAATGGAAAAGATACAAGACCACTGATAATCTCCCTCGCTCTGGGGCTCCACGCAAGATCTCACCCTGTGGGGTCAAAATGATAACAAGAACAGTGAGTAAAAATCCGAGAACCACACAGGGGACCAAGTGAATGACCTGCAGAGAGCTAGTACCAACGTAACAAAGGCTACAATCACGAAGAAGGACCAGAGGATGAGAAAAGAAACTGTGCTACTCCGTAGGTGTTAGATGAACACGCACTTTTATTGAATTTCAATAAAAGTGCATATTCATCTAATGCCTACAGAGTAGCGCAGTTCCTTTTCTCATCCTCTGGTCCTTCTTCGTATTACTTCACCCCTTGGGGGTGCTGGGTGTTTCAATTGCTGCTGCTGATTATCTCAGGTATCTATCTAATATCTCGGACTGTCTACCACTATAAGTGTGAATTTAAGGTGACAGAAGTCGGTTGCTCAGTATACCTCCTGTGTAGGCTACAATCAGTAATACACTACGCCATTAGGGACTCAGATCCTGCAGTGCCAGACGTGTCCCACTGCTTAAGCCAGTACATGTCCGGGCCCGTCTGAAGTTTGCTAGAGAGCATTTGGATGATCCAGAAGAGTATTGGGAGAATGTCCTATGGTCAGATGAAACCAAAGTACAACTGATTGGTAGAAACACAACTTGTCGTGTTTGGAAGAGAAAGAAAGCTGAGTTGCATCCTACACCTTACCTACTGTGAAGCATGTGGTTGGCAACATCATGCTTTGGGACTGTTTCTCTGCAAAGGGGCCAGGACGACTGATCCGGGTACATGAAAGAATGAATGGGGCCATGTATTGTGAGATTTTGAATGCAAACCTTCCATCAGCAAGGGAATTGAAGATGAAACGTGGCTGAGTCTTTCAGCATGACAATGATCTCAAACACAACAGCAGGGCAACGAAGGAGTGGCTTAGTAAGAAGCATTTCAAGGTCCTGGAGTGGCCTAGCCAGTCTCCAGATCTCAACCCTATAGAAAACCTTTGGAGGAAGTTGAAAGTCTCTGTCTCTCAGTGACAGCTCCGAAACATCACTTCTCTAGATGAGATCTGCATGGAGGAATGGGCCAACATACTAGCAACAGTTGTCTTATAATTTCAGGTATAATTATTAAAACCTATGGTAAACAAGGTGTGACTCCGCAGAACAGCTGAAAGTGTGGATGTCTCAGTAGTAATATGGGCACTAAAGTGCTGAAGCATTTCAGTTTGTGTTATTTGTACATTGTGGTAACCTAGAAACCTCAGCAGGTTCTCCTGTAGTCCTATGTAACAAACACATCACCCCGTATTATCACGATTAGTGTAATGACAAAGTCAACATCTGTGCTGTGTATTTACATATTGGTAATGTCAAGTTTTTTTTTTACTTCTTTTGGGAGCTCATTTTTTGTTCTTTTACGTTCTGCTCCACACATGTTGGACAGATGCAATCTACAAACTGCATGAGTCATTGGAAGATCATGATTAATCAGATTTACCATTGTTACTTCCAATCACCTCATCTTGTCTTATCTTTGGAAAATGTGGAGATGGTTTGGCTGTACTTTCTTCCAGGACATTATTATATTTGGAGTGGTTTAATGTTGTAGTTTCGAAATATTGACAAAAATCAATAAATCAGCATGAAGTGAACAGTTGGATGTGGAATTTGTAATAAGTATTATGCAAAAAACAAACATTTTCACGAAATAAATGCTTAAGCATGCAAATTTTATGAATTTATTTTAATTGTATTTGTATTGTTATTTTAAAGAGGACCTTTCATGTCCTTGGGCACATGTGATTTTATATTCCGCTAGAAAGCTTAATTCAGTGCACTGTCTGCTTTCTAGAGGTTTATAAAACCGTATGTGCCCGAGGACATGAAAGGACCTCTTTAAGATATTCAAAACATTGCAATATTCATCTTTGATAGCATTCACATATTTGGGAGGCAGTTACAATATGTACTCTGTAGTATAAGAACCATCATGTGTGATGTCTTATCTATTCAATGATTTTACTTAACTAGTAAAAGCAAATATATTACAACACTCACCTGGAAAAGAGCAATGCCTAGTTTGGTGCTGATAGTTTCATAGATCATTCTACTTACAATTACTACTACTATGGTAACTGTTGTATGTGGATGAAAATTTAATGTAGGGTTTAAGGTATTGACATCTCTCTCCACCCATTTGAACTACTGTTAACACTCATTAACAGGGGCCATGATAGCTGTCCAAGGTGCTGATACTCAGACCGTTAAGTGGAAAACTAGTGATTATGACATGCTTATATACCTACAGCACAATGTATGTGTTCAGTTAAATACAACAGGACTCCAGCCTTGCAATCCAGCCACTGAATACACGATCAAAATTGGATCCCAGTCCATAAAAATATAAAATATTTCCATTCACTGACAGCAATTAGAAATTTTCACTAGGCAGAGTATAAAGTTGCATAAACATAAACTACATTTATCTAACCCTATTCTCTATATTGTTGTGTAGTTAGCAGCCACTGTCAACCTGGTAATAAAATACACATATATGTATCTGGTTTTGCTGCAGATCAGTAATAGTATGACTCCATTCCCATTCTTCACTGCATAAGTATAATTTAATGCCTCATGACCAAGCTAATTTAATGATCTTTTTGGTGTGCATTAGCAATGTTGTGCCATTTTCTACTATAGGCCCCTGATCTTCATCGGCTGCTCCCCTTTGCCAGTCCCTCCACTGGCTACCCATAGCCCAGCGAATTGAATTCAAGCTACTAACGTTAACATACAAAGCCATCCACAACCTGGCCCCTCCATATATCTCTGAACTAATCTCCCGCTACCTGCCCACACGTAACCTCAGATCCTCCAACGACCTCCTACTCCGCTCTGCCCCCATCCGCTCCTCACACAACCATCTCCAAGATTTCTTCTGTGCATCCTCCATACTCTGGAACTCCTTACCAAGACACATAAGACTGACCCCCACATTCACAGGCTTCAAGAAGGCCCTGAAGACTCACCTATTCAGGAAGGCCTACAACCTCCAATAACACTATCACCACACTGCCATCTGTACAGTCTCCCCCTCTCCTTCTGTCTCTACACTGTTTCCCTCATAGATTGTAAGCCCTCACGGGCAGGGCCCTCTACCCCATTGTGCCAGTCGGTCATTGTTAATATTATATCCACCTGTATATTTTGTGCATTGTATGTAAATCCTCAAATGTAAAGCACCATGGAATTAATGGTGCTATATAAATAAACAACAATAATAATAATAATAATAATAATAATAATAATAGGCCCATTCCGTACCTTCATGTGCCTCTGATTTTATAAAGGAATCCAATGATGGGCTAAATTCCACAAACACAACGGAACCAGCACTGGTCCAGTTAAAAAAAAGTCTTTATTGAAGGATAACGCACTACGCATTTTGGGCAAAGCAGTGCCATTTTTCAAGTGTATAAAATTGACTTCAATTTTACACACTTGAAAGAGGGCACTATTTTGCCCGAAATGCGTAGTGTGGTATGCATCAATAAAGACTTTTTAACTGGACTAGCGCTGGTTCCTTCGTGTTTGTGGGATTCATCCCATCATTGGATTTCTGTGACATAAGACTCATACCACGTAAAGAAAGTGCCCAGTTGCTCCTAGAGTCCGGATTCCCATTGGAAAATGCCTTTTATGCCTTTACAGTAGTGAGCTTATCACAACTTTACAAGGTGAGAACCTTTGCATCTTCTTTTATACTAATAATTGCTGTAACAATATTACACCATTGGTGCTCGCGGCCGTTTTTTTTATTTTCTGGTGATTTTATAGAGAGGCATTCAGAACTGTAATCTTATCAATCCCATATAAAAATAGGGGGGAAAAAAATGCTGGCATTAGTAAACTGAATGCAGTATTGCTTCATGGGATTACCATATACCTGCACACATGCCAAGTTTCTGAAATGTACAAGGTGGAAAATATTAAAGATTATTTTCAATATGTTATGATAAATAAAACAAGTATTATAATACTTTTTAAGGGAAACTGTTACATTTGCCATCGCTTGAGTAATAATTAAACGTATAAATAATATCTAATAAACTGTCAGTAAAACAGAATATTTAATTGTCTATTAAATTAGATGTTTTTCAGAACTAAAATTATAAATTAGTCAACTGTTTATTTGTTTTGGTTTTATTAAAAAGTATCTGGGTGGCCTGACTCTATTAGTCATAGTGAAGCCAAGAAAACCCAATGCACTTATGTCACATTACTAGTAATGACAGCCTAATATCAGTCAAATTGCATGACTTAGTTCACTGGATAATGCCATGGGATTCTAAGACGTTCAGCAGATTCCAGGAACCCGTGTGGTCTGAAATGAGAGAAATTGGTATATAAATAGTAGTCAAGTTAGACTGGAATAAGAAGTGTGCACAACGCCTCTCCCAATTTCATAAGAGAAGACTCAAAGCAGCTGAAGCTGAGACTGCTGAATTTAATTATCAAATATTACTGTTTTGTCTCCAAACATGTCCTAGTTTCTCTGAGTTTATTTTACTCATGTTATTGTAAGACCTTGAAACATTCCACATGAAAGGAAGCATTGAGTACATGAATCTTGTTTTTCTATTCTTAAGCAGAAAAAAATTCGCCTATGCAGATTTTACTCTTATGAGGGATTAGACATAGCAAAAGTCATCTATTTGGATGCATATTGAAAACATGAGGGCTTAGCAGAAGAAAGTTTATGGATTTAAATACTGCTAACTATTACACTCATATGTGGTCAGGATTTCCTTTCTGGGAAACATCAGGGATTCTGAGCAAGGTTCTAGCACAGTGTTTGCTGCAAATCAATAAATTCACTTTAACTCTACATTCTGGGAAACTTTTCATAAAGTATTAGAAAATTATTATATTTAAGTTCATAATCATGCAGCAAGTTAAAGTTATTATGTAATTACATTATAGAGTGCAACAGTTCTGTAAGCAATTCCAAATATCATATTTGCTCCAAACGCCATTCAGTATTATTTGACTAGGCTTAAAAATATAAAAATATCCAGCAAGGCATTGTAAATATTTCTAAGAAGAAAATCATAGCTCTGTAAGTAGTAAAATATCTTTGTAATATATCTGTATTTCCTTCCTGGTGTTTTTACTTATCGTCCATTCACTTTGATTGCTGAGTAATGGTGTTTCTGAAAGTACAGAAAAAAAAGACTGTGCAGAGTACTACATAGTGGAAGACCAGTGCCGTAACTATCGGGGTAGCAGTGGTAGCGACTGCCATAGGACCCAGGACATTGAGGGGCTGGCAGGCCCCTGATGTTTTTTTAAAAAAATAGGTAGTTACCTGCTGCTAACGGGCCCTTTTTACTTACCGATCACCACTCCTACTCATGGGAAGTGGGATCAGTAAGTGAGGCCACAGGCACACAAACCCCACAAACACTATCGTTATACTCTTGGGTCTTTTCCGAACCCAGAATATAATGATTGTTTGGCCAGTGGAGGTGAGGGAACATAAAAAAAAAACACTGTTACCTACCTCTCCTTTGCTCCGGCAGGCTTTGACCCTGTGTGGTGACATCCCAGATGTCACGTGGGCCTAGTCTGTGTCATTATGCGTTGCAACACAGGCTCAGCTCACATGACGTCTGGTCCATCATTGAACTTGACCGAAATCAACGGGGAGTGTGGCGGAGCTCAGTAGAGGTAAGTAACAGTGCTTTTTTTTATGTTTGTCACCTCTCTTGAGACTCCAATCATTACACTCGCAGCGTATAATAATAGGTCATGGGTGGTCCACACTGGGGCATGATACTGTACGCAGGGGCCACTATAGGGCACAATACTGTGTGCAGGGGCCACCATGGGGCATAACACTATGTAGGGACCACTATGGAGCGTAATAGTGTGTAGGGGCCACTAGAGGGCATAATAGTATGTGCAGGAATGTGGTTATGTGTGTGCATGCAGGAGTGTATGGGGTTGGGTCGATCGGAGTCCATGGGGAGGGAGCGGTTGGATCAGTCGGGGTCAGGGGGTTCTATGTCAAATGTTTGCCTTAGGCCTAGCCATTCCCAGTTACACCACTGTGCAATAGAGTCAATGTATAAGGCAGAAAGACAGAGCATAAGCACTTGGATGTACTTTGTACACCATCAGACAAACTTGGGTGTATGAAGATCAACTGTGGACTACTCAAGGAAAATCTCCAGAGCCAGAGAAAAGTATGCTAGCCAAAGCACTCTTTGTCTACTCTAAACACTATTCACTTTGTTTGGGTTCTAGGAAACATTAGCATAAAGTGGACAAATGCTTTGGCTGACCTATTTTTCTCTAGCTCTGGAGATTTTCCTTGAGTAGCCCACAGTTAATCTTCTTACACCCCAACTTGTCTGATGGCGTACAGAGTACATCTAAGTGCTTATGCTTCATCTTGCACTATCACGTACTCTGCACAGTCTTTTTTTTCCTTTTCTTTCAGAAACACCATTAGTCAACAATCAAAGTGAAGAGAAGAGATTAGATGTGGCTGGGAACAGACACTTGATGTCACCAACCCCACCACTGCTTTTAGATAGTAGAGGTGGTCTGTAGCCTAAACAATGAGCTGTGAATAATGTGATTACATAATCAGCAGTAGCTGACAAATGGAGAAAGATGTATAAAGAAATGGATTCAGTGTTCCATAAAACACTTCAGTTAGCCTATTCTGATTTTAAAGTGATCCCAGAGAAGAGAATGTCCCTTTAATTATGAATAACACTCCATGATCAGCTTTTACTTCTTAAACTGCTCTGGAAAAATGTAAGGTGAGCTCTGATTGATAGCTGTGGGCAGCAAAGTCAGTTTTACATATATAGTGTGACAGTATAGATAGGTGAACCGCTGAATCATGAGCCAGGATCAACCCAAATATCCCAAATTGTTCAGTACAAAACTGAACGATTAGGGATTTGCCTCAGACAAAATAAAATGGCAGCCACAACATGCACTGCACTACATTTTTATACTCTGGGGTTTCTTCAGACCCTAAAGTATAATAGATGCCAACCCAAGGGAGATGGAAAAAGCAAAACAAAAACATTTATACTCGCCTTCCCTCACCTCTTTTGGGCCTCCTTATGGCGAGTTGAGGAAAGATGAGTATAATAATTTCACTTACTGTTCAATCCGAACTTGTTCAACCCTAAACAAATCAAGGACCAATCCCATCCTAACCCCAAAATGAATCTTGGGAGGATTGCCCATCTCTAGTGACTCGGGATTTGTGAGGTGCTAGAACTATGTTCACATCATGTGTATTTTTTCTCCTTTTGATGCACCGCACAATATTATTTGCTTCGGTAGCTGCTGTCTGCTGTAGTTAAGTTTACTGTAAACTAAAAAGTCATTTCCATATCAGTTTTACCCACTGTTTACTCATTTAATATACACATTTTTCCTCTCCATTTATTTATTAGTATTAAACCTCATTTGCCATTTCTCTGCCTAAAGGGAACCTGTAGTGCCCCATAAATGCCACATAAAATATACCACTGTTTTAAACGGCATAATGTAGGGGCCCCATTACAAATTTTGCTTCAAGTTACGCCTCTGCTTCTTTGTGTTAATTACTTTACATAGTAAAGTAGTAAATTTATTAAAGTGAACAGGGCCCAATACTGACCTCTGTGGTACCACCCTAGTAAAAGTGACCCAATCGGAGTATGGATTGTAAGTAACCACACTGACTGTTACCAGTTACTGTACTTACCCACTTACACACATTTTCTCCCTGTCCAAGCGTTCTCATTTTTTGTACAGTGCCAAACCTTTTATTCAGCACAGTATACAAATGTGCAATTGAACTTTCTGAACATGTTGTTTCCATATTACAGTGCAAAGTCAGATGAAGATATTGAGACATATACCCACAGACTGCAGACACCACCCACTGTGTCAATGTAAATATTATTTTTGAACCTACTACTTGGTAGAAATATTCCAGAACATTGAGCGTCATGTGGCTGTCAGTATAACGTAACATGCAATATGTGAGAACTGCCTTTAATAAGGAAACACATTGCTTCTCCACCCAGTTTTGGATCTTCACTTGGATCTCTGTTTCTAAACTTGCTACACAAACAGTTTGGTTTTACTTGATACTAAATCATGCTCGCGCCAGAGAAACTTGAGTCACATTAAGTTGGCATGATAGAAACAACAGACTTCCCAAGTAGATATTGCCAGCTGGGTGATACATTTACTAGGCCCTAGATGATGTATGCTATAAAAACATCTTGATACTAGCTTTATAGTAAACTGTTAATATTGTTCAATTTTGTAGTAACTCACTTCTTGCCAAGAGCCAGTTTAGTTCCGAGCAATTTTGGTTATTTTGTACATACTATGCTCCCTAGCAAACTAAAATAAATTCATTAGGATGACCCAAGCCCTAGTTCCATACAGTCAAAAAAAAAACTAATATGCCCAATTCTGCTGTATAAAAATTGGAATATATGGCTCTGTACTTAAAGAGGGTCTATCTCCGAGCACTCAATACTAAATGTGATACATTATGTGATTCTTGTGGTGCCTCTTGCTCTATTTGCTGGTTTTCTTTTTAAACCTATGGAAGATGTAACCAGCTCTGATTCACCAAGTGGGTGATAACCTTTGTTTTTCTCATAGAAAATAAATAGGCTTCTGTCCACCTGGGAAATAATACCTTCAGTCCGTGCCATACCTGCATTCCTGCACTAGTGGACTCCACTGGTCAATGCACACTTCCTGCAGTAACTATCATTGCATGTACAACATTTCACCACTAAAGCCAGTGGGCACATGAATTATGTACTATACATAACATCATCATTGCAATAAGTGGCCAAGGTTTGATAGGGGATGTGATTTTTGGATACTTTGTTCAGATAAAAAATCAGGTTGACAATCTTTCCTCTGACTTGCTTCACCATATGCCATATGAAATGTAAAGATTGAGAGTCCTCAGTAGTTTGATACCTTTTTCATAGCTAAGACAAAATGATGACATATACCGTATATTATATATATACTATAAGGTTCCTTCAGTTGGCAAGTTTACATATAATCTTCCAGCGGTCATATCATTTGAACAGATGTAGGGATTTTAAAAATAAAAGCGGCAAATTGATCGTGGGCACAGTGACACAATGTATGAGATTTAGTGTTTTTATTTATAGACAGATGCTCTTTAACCCATTCCTGATATCCGCCATAATAGTATGTAGTACTTAAATATGGCAGCAGCTCAGGAGGCTAATAGCGTACATTAAGGCCTCCAGTCCCCACCATGAATCTTCAGCAAAATGCCACCTCATTCAGCTTTGACTGAGGCACCATTTTGCCGGAGGCTCATGGGTGCCACCATTTCCCGCTAGGAAGCTGGTGAAAGACTAGAGCCTATTGAAGGCTCCTAGGCCTGTTTTATATTAACTTCTATTACACGCTACTTTAAGCAGCCTATAATAGAAGTGCCATCAATCAGCAAATTAAAAATTAAAATTTCAAATCACCCTTCTTTCCCTAGAACACATTTATAAGTCAAAATTTTTTAAGTGAAACACATACATTAGCTATCCCCATGTCTGAAAACCGCTGATCTACTAACTTCTAAAACTAATTTTTCTATATAGTGAACACTATAGCAGGAAATAAAAATCAAAAGAGCCAAACAGCCATTTTTTTCACAGTTTCGCTTCTCTTAAAATTTTAAATAAAAAGCAGTTAAAGCAATGGACATTCCCCAAAATAGTATCACTAAAAATTACATCTGACTGCTAAAAAAGACATTTTATATATTGAATTATAATAAAGTTACAGATGTCAGAATGTGGCGACTCCAAGAATTTTTTTTTTTTGTAAATTTAGCATCCCTGGAATCATGCACTTATATAGCACCATCATTTTCCACAGCGCTTTACAAATGTTGTCAATAGAATACAGGTGACATGTCATTTTGGGTGCACACAAATTCACACAAATGCAGTTGTTCTTTAATCTCATCCCATTCTGAATTTGCTTCCAGCTTCAAAGTACATTGTATGGAATATTAAATAGTAGCTCTAGAAAGTATAATTTATTTTGCAAACATTAAGTCCTCATATGGCTCTGTGAATGGAAAAATGTAAATGTTATGGGGTTTGGAAGGCAGGGAGGCAAAAACGAAAATCAGAAAATGTCTTCAGCGGAAAATGGTTAAGCTGTATCTGTGGCATGCATTAGCAGTTCTATATACATAGTTGACTACTAAAAATAAAGGCAAACAAATCACGTTTGTAACACATGCTTTGGCATTCAGTTTTCAGCTGCAGCATGACCATTTCATGGCTACACCTTGTGATTATACCCTTAGAATAAGGAACAGTTTTCTTCTGTTTAGACGTGTACTAAACATAAAACTTCAACATTGCATATGTGATATACATAACAAAGGTATGTTGTTTACCACTGTAATGTGCTCTGTAATGACTTGGTAGCAGTTGAAAATGACTAGGGGAGGCGGTAGACTCCCTTTATTGACCTGTAGTTTAGAGGTATAACTAAAGGCTCATGGCCCATTTGTAAAAACCTCAGCTAAAGGCCCGGTTCACATCTGTGTTCAGTATATTGTTCAGGGAGTTCACTTGGAGACCCACGAACGGAATACCAATATACATTAAAAAGCGGTGAGCAATGAAAACACTCGGACCCCATAAACTATAATGGGGTCCGTGTGTTCTCCGCGCGGTGTCCGCACAAATCTTGTAGAGACAAAAGTGCTGCTTGAAGTACTTTTGTCTCCGCATGATTCTTGAGGACACAGAGCCGAAAACACACAGACCCCATTATAGTCTATGGGGTCTGTGTGTTTTCATTGCTCTTCGCTTTTTAATGCATTTGATATTCCGTTTGGGAGGTCCCCAAGTGGACTCCCCAAACGGAATATCGAATGCAGATGTGAACCAGGCCTGAGCCACCCGTGCAAAACTTTGCCTCAAAACAGTCAGCTATATTCCATCTGTTTATTTTAATAGCGTTTATACACTGTCCACCGATAAGTATTTGGAAACCTGTGGTAGAATAGAATAACAACATTTATTCATATACATATGGTATATATATGGTAGAGCCTCCACGAGTGGCAATTACAACCTAAACCCTGCACGGCATGCTTTCCACAAGTCCTTGTATGATGGCTAGTGGTATTTTATTCCATTCGGCTTGGAGAAGACAGATAAGTTCTTTCACCGATTTTGGACAGCTGCAGTTTCGGGGGGTCTGCTGACTTGGGGCACATTTCGACAATCTCTGTTCACCTTCCACTTCATAATCACATAGTCCCCTGTCGATTTTGGGTAATTCAGTTTGCTTGCTATGTCCCTTAAGGATCGAACATTTTTGTGATCCCCTTTTCTCAAAATCGGACAACTCTGTACTTTGTGGCATCTTGCATGCGACTAATGCCAGTGCTGTTTCCTACACGATATTTAACGGCAGAAGGCGTGATGTACATCACGACCGCAGATATCTTCATTTGCATTTGCATGGGTGTCCAAATACTTATTGGTAGACAGTGTATTTACATCTCTATCATAGCTCAGACCATCATAAAGATTCATACATAACATGTGCGTTCAAAGTTCCCATCACTTCATCCCCTATCAGTGCCCCCAACATAATAATCATTGCAACAGCCTCCCTCCACAGATTCACTCCTTCACTTTATGCTGCTGACTAGAGATGAGCGAACAGTGTTCTATCGAACACATGTTCGATCGGATATCAGGGTGTTCGCCATGTTCGAATCGAATCGAACACCACGTGGTAAAGTGCGCCAAAATTCGATTCCCCTCCCACCTTCCCTGGCGCCTTTTTTGCACCAATAACAGCGCAGGGGAGGTGGGACAGGAACTACGACACCGGGGGCATTGAAAAAAATTGGAAAAAGTCATTGGCTGCCGAAATCAGGTGACCTCCATTTTAGACGAATAGTGGATTTCAAATCCGGGTCATATGAGAATGTGAACTTTGTGACTATGAGACAGGGATAGCTGTACAGGCAGGGATAGCTAGGGATAACCTTTATTTAGGGGGGAATGTTATTAAAAATAACTTTTTGGGGCTCTATCGGGTGTGTAATTGTGATTTTTGTGAGATAAACTTTTTCCCATAGGGATGCATTGGCCAGCGCTGATTGGCCGAATTCCGTACTCTGGCCAATCAGTGCTGGCCAATGCATTCTATTAGCTTGATGAAGCAGAGTGTGCACAAGGGTTCAAGCGCACCCTCGGCTCTGATGTAGCAGAGCCGAGGCTGCACAAGGGTTCAAGCGCACCCTCGGCTCTGATGTAGGAGAGCCGAGGGTGCACTTGAACCCTTGTGCACCCTCAGCTCTGCTACATCAGAGCCGAGGGTGCGCTTGAACCCTTGTGCACACTCTGCTTCATCAAGCTAATAGAATGCATTGGCCAGCGCTGATTGGCCAATGTATTCTATTAGCCTGATGAAGTAGAGCTGAATGTGTGTGCTAAGCACACACATTCAGCTCGACTTCATCGGGCTAATAGAATGCATTGGCCAGCGCTGATTGGCCAGAGTACGGAACTCGACCAATCAGCGCTGGCTCTGCTGGAGGAGGCGGAGTCTAAGATCGCTCCACACCAGTCTCCATTCAGGTCCGACCTTAGACTCCGCCTCCTCCGGCAGAGCCAGCGCTGATTGGCCGAAGGCTGGCCAATGCATTCCTATGCGAATGCAGACTTAGCAGTGCTGAGTCAGTTTTGCTCAACTACACATCTGATGCACACTCGGCACTGCTACATCAGATGTAGCAATCTGATGTAGCAGAGCCGAGGGTGCACTAGAACCCCTGTGCAAACTCAGTTCACGCTAATAGAATGCATTGGCCAGCGCTGATTGGCCAATGCATTCTATTAGCCCGATGAAGTAGAGCTGAATGTGTGTGCTAAGCACACTCATTCAGCACTGCTTCATCACGCCAATACAATGCATTAGCCAGTGCTGATTGGCCAGAGTACGGAATTCGGCCAATCAGCGCTAGCTCTGCTGGAGGAGGCGGAGTCTAAGGTCGGACCTGAATGGAGACTGGTGTGGAGCGATCTTAGACTCCGCCTCCTCCAGCAGAGCCAGCGCTGATTGGTCGAGTTCCGTACTCTGGCCAATCAGCGCTGGCCAATGCATTCTATTAGCCCGATGAAGTAGAGCTGAATGTGTGTGCTTAGCACACACATTCAGCTCTACTTCATCAGGCTAATAGAATACATTGGCCAATCAGCGCTGGCCAATGCATTCTATTAGCTTGATGAAGCAGAGTGTGCACAAGGGTTCAAGCGCACCCTCGGCTCTGATGTAGCAGAGCTGAGGGTGCACAAGGGTTCAAGTGCACCCTCGGCTCTCCTACATCAGAGCCGAGGGTGCGCTTGAACCCTTGTGCAGCCTCAGCTCTGCTACATCAGAGCCGAGGGTGCGCTTGAACCCTTGTGCACACTCTGCTTCATCAAGCTAATAGAATGCATTGGCCAGCGCTGATTGGCCAGAGTACGGAATTCGGCCAATCAGCGCTGGCTCTGCTGGAGGAGGCGGAGTCTAAGATCGCTCCACACCAGTCTCCATTCAGGTCCGACCTTAGACTCCACCTCCTCCAGCAGAGCCAGCGCTGATTGGCCGAATTCCGTACTCTGGCCAATCAGCACTGGCTAATGCATTGTATTGGCGTGATGAAGCAGTGCTGAATGTGTGTGCTTAGCACACACATTCAGCTCTACTTCATCGGGCTAATAGAATGCATTGGCCAATCAGCGCTGGCCAATGCATTCTATTAGCGTGAACTGAGTTTGCACAGGGGTTCTAGTGCACCCTCGGCTCTGCTACATCAGATTGCTACATCTGATGTAGCAGTGCCGAGTGTGCATCAGATGTGTAGTTGAGCAAAACTGACTCAGCACTGCTAAGTCTGCATTCGCATAGGAATGCATTGGCCAGCCTTCGGCCAATCAGCGCTGGCTCTGCCGGAGGAGGCGGAGTCTAAGGTCGGACCTGAATGGAGACTGGTGTGGAGCTATCTTAGACTCCGCCTCCTCCAGCAGAGCCAGCGCTGATTGGTCGAGTTCCGTACTCTGGCCAATCAGCACTGGCCAATGCATTTCTATGGGGAAAAGTTAGCTTGCGAAAATCGCAAACTGACAGGGATTTCCATGAAATAAAGTGACTTTTATGCCCCCAGACATGCTTCCCCTGCTGTCCCAGTGTCATTCCAGGGTGTTGGTATCATTTCCTGGGGTGTCATAGTGGACTTGGTGACCCTCCAGACACGAATTTGGGTTTCCCCCTTAACGAGTTTATGTTCCCCATAGACTATAATGGGGTTCGAAACCCATTCGAACACTCGAACAGTGAGCGGCTGTTCGAATCGAATTTCGAACCTCGAACATTTTAGTGTTCGCTCATCTCTACTGCTGACCTATTATTATTTTTGCCATTAAGAGTTCATTTTCTCCTTTCTGATGGTGGAAGGCTGTGCTTCATAAATCTTCTCACTCATAGTACTAATAGTACTATAAGACAGGAATAATAAATCTATAATGCACAGACTGTCAGCCATCAAAGGAAATCATAAAATAGATCAAAGAAGTTTAACTAGGCCAAGTGTATTGATAACACAATGAAAAAGTAGTATTGTTCAACCAACTGTGAAGCAATATACAATCTTATATGAAGAGTATGAACTAAGGGTTGCATGGAATATACTGCTCTGGACTGCTGAGGAGCTTCATACAGATGCAAAAAAATGGATAAAAAATTCCAGCATGCCATATCTGCAAAATATAACTTTTACTTCATTAGACTAAAAAAACATCCAATTGACAAGGATCCAAGACATAATGGAATCAATTATATAGCTTACGCGTTTTGGGAAACCGCAGTTAGTCCCTTACTTAAAGCAAGTGAGTTGATGGTGACCTGTGTGCTCCCCTGGATTCTGGGATCAGATCCTGAAAGAAAAAAGAGGCAACACATGGGAAGAGAGTCAGTCTCTAGTTTGGCTTGCTGATGGGAGCTGCTGAGGGTGTCACGTAATGTCCACTGGTATTAAGAGCATTATAAGAGAACATGGGAGGTTAGCAAGTCTCCCTTCTTCATAACTGTATTGTGGAGACATCTGCATTTAGGATGGCAGTATTAAGATTGAGGCTGCAGACTGGACAGAACAAAGCCACCGATGACTAACATGTAGAGAAATGCTTTTAAGAGAGGCGGTTCCAGAAATGTGTGAGTCTGTCAAATTTCTGGAAGTCTTTCTATAGGTAATGGTAGGGAGTGAGTAATGAAGTACAGCAGGCTGAAAGGCATACGGGCTGTATGTTAATACCATTTCTTAGATCAATATATTTTTTCATGAATAAGTTTCATTTGGGCAAACTGTCCAAAAACTGAATGATCAACATCTATTCGAATTATAGTTTTATTATTCTATAAATGTGCAGATTGTTTCCAAAATAAATTATTAAAATGGGTTTCCTATTTTGCTTCAGACATTTTAGTATGTAAAATGTATAGTCTCAGTCTAGTGATGGAATGTGTGTTGTATGGGTTATGTTTTATTAAAACATTTTTTCTATTTTTGCATGTATGTATTTTTGCTACACACAGAAATACGCCCCCTAAGAAGTCATACCTTTTATTCCAATGTTCACCTCTGGGACATATTCACACTTTATTATTTTTGTTTTTTACTGCAGCTTTTACCTGAATCCATAATAGCCCTTGTCACAGCTAAGCCTTTCCCTCTATTCACTACATAGCACTCATCATATAAACAGCTTCTGACTTTTCATTTGTGTACCTAGCCGTGTCTGACAACTGATAGCATTCTGTGACACCAGTAAGAGTTGGAGGGTACACAGGGAAGGCAGCACTCACACAGTAACATAATCCCAATTGCTCTCTGTAAAGGTAACCCTCGTGATTCCTGTGAACCTACTTATGCTTATTAGAGATGAGCGAACACCGAAATGTTAGAAGTTCGAAATCCAATTCGAACAGCCGCTCACTGTTCGACTGTTCGAACGGGTTTCGAACCCCATTATAGTCTATGGGGAACATATACTCGTTAAGGGGGAAACCCAAATCCGTCTCAGGAGGATCACCAAGTCCACTATGACACCCCAGGAAATGATACCAACACCCTGGAATGACACTGGGACAGCAGGGGAAGCATGTCTGGGGGTATATAAGTCACTTTATTACATGGAAATCCCTGTCAGCTTGCGATTTTTGCGAGCTAACTTTTTCCCATAGGAATGCATTGGCCAGCGTTGATTGGCCAGTCTTCAGAATTCGGCCAATCAGCGCTGGCTCTGCCAGAGGAGGCGGAGTCTAAGGTCGGACCTGAATGGAGACTGGTGTGGAGCGATCTTAGACTCCGCCTCCTCCGGCAGAGCCAGCGCTGATTGGCCGAATTCTGAAGACTGGCCAATCAACGCTGGCCAATGCATTCCTATGGGTATGCGGTGATGCAGCAGAGCTGAGCGAGTGCACATACTCACCTCTGCTGTGCAGAGACTCAGCAGTGTTAAGCCAGTTCTGCTCAACTACACCGTGTGCCGGTCAGCTCTGCTGTGCGAGCTCGGCACACACTCAGCTCTGCTGATTCTGTATACTGATTCTGTATACTGGCCAATCAACGCTGGCCAATGCCAGCGGTGATGCAGAGCTGAGTGTGTGCCGAGCACGCACAGCAGAGCTGACCGGCACACGGTGTAGTTGAGCAGAACTGGCTCAACGCTGCTGAGTCTCTGCACAGCAGAGGTGAGTGTGTGCACTCGCTCAGCACGGCTGCATCACCGCATACCCATAGGAATGCATTGGCCAGCGTTGATTGGCCAGTCTTCAGAATTCGGCCAATTAGCGCCGGCTCTGCCGGAGGAGGCGGAGTCTAAGATCGCTCCACACCAGTCTCCATTCAGGTCCGACCTTAGACTCCACCTCCTCCGGCAGAGCCAGCGCTGATTGGCTGGAGACTGGCCAATCAACGCTGGCCAATGCATTCCTATGGGTATGCGGTGATGCAGCCATGCTGAGCGAGTGCACACACTCACCTCTGCTGCACAGAGACTCAGCAGTGTTGAGCCAGTTCTGCTCAACTACACCGTGTGCCGGTCGGCTCTGCTGTGCGGGCTCGGCACACACTCAGCTCTGATGATTCTGTATACTGATTCTGCATACTGGCCAATCAACGCTGGCCAATGCCAGTGGTGATGTAGAGCTGAGTGTGTGCCGAGCTTGCACAGCAGAGCCGACCGGCACACGGTGTAGTTGAGCAGAACTGGCTCAACACTGCTGAGTCTCTGCACGTCTTCTCTATCTCATTCGGCCAATCAATGCTGCTCAGTGCATTCCTATGGGAAAAAAGTTTATCTCACAAAAAATACAATTACACACCCGATAGAGCCCCAAAAAGTTATTTTTAATAACATTCCCACATAAATAAAGGTTATCCCTAGCTATCCCTGCCTGTACAGCTATCCCTGTCTCATAGTCACAAAGTTCACAGTCTCCTATGACCCGGATTTGAAATCCACTATTCGTCTAAACTGGGAGTCACCTGATTTCGACAGCCAATGACTTTTTCCGATTTTTTTCAATGCCCCCGTTGTCGTAGTTCCTGTCCTACCTCCCCTACGCTGTTATTGGTGCAAAAAAAAAGCGCCAGGGAAGGTGGGAGGGGAATCAAATTTTTTTGGAGTTTGCCACGTGGTTTCCGTATTGAATCGAACATCTCGAACAGCCTGATATCCGATCGAACATGTGTTCGATAGAACACTGTTCGCTCATCTCTAATGCTTATATATTAGTAATAAATTAAACCATGAAGTGTCCTGGAAAACTTTATTATTAACCAAGTTAATTGTAATGATCCATGTTGGTTATCTACAAAACACATACTGTATCCTCTTTGATAATAAGCCTCACAATAAATTACAGTTCATAGTTTTCTATTAAAGGCGTTGTCCTGTTTCACCAAATAGATGTTAGTCTTTGTATAATGAATGGTCATACAATTTTCCATTATACTTTCTGTATGAATGCATGGATGGCTTGAGAGAGTACTAAAGCGTGAAATGACTGTTGCCTGATCTTCCATTTCAGTCACTATCGTCTTTCTCCTATGTTCTTAAAGGGATTCTACCACTAAAACACATTTTTTTCTAGTTACCACGTCGGAATAGCCTTTAAAAAGGCTATTCGTCTCTTACCTGTGGAAGTGCTCTCCGCCACGCCGTTCGTTCAAAATACCGGTTTGTACCGGTATGCTAATTAGTTCTCTCGCAGCGATGGGGGCGTCCCCATCGCAGGAGCAGCGATGGGGGCGTCCCCATTGCAGCTCGAAAACCGACCGCAGCGCCACATCTCTGGTCTTCGGTGTCCTCCCCTTGCTTCTTCAGCGTCTGTCGGACGCCTGCGCAGTATGCTCTGTTCGGCGAAGATTGCCGAACGTACTGCGCATGCGCGAAATTGCGGTCCCAGCCATAGTGCGGGCACCGCAATTTCGCGCATGCGCAGTACGTTCGGCAATAAAGGACTCTCAACACATTCTTCGCTTTTCCCACAATGCTTGGCGAGTAGCAAAGTATTGTGGGAAATAATCACCGATCTCGATCCCACCTAAAAAGATCGTGTTCGTAATTCCGGTGGCGATCGTGAAATTTTCTCGATCGCTGATCGGAATCCAATCTTTTCCGAACACGATCGCTCAACCCTAGTAAGAAGTACACATCTGCATCTATAAACATTCATTATATTTTTTGAATGTATGGTAATATAGTGGTAAGTTATTTACCATTTTCTTGTATTGCATAATTACGGGCGCATTGCATTTATTCAGGGCAATGAAAACATTGCAGATATCATAACTAAATTTATTCTAAACAGCTGAAAGTTATAAACAATGTCAAATTTCTTGGACAATGTGTTACAAGCATATATTGTGTACAATCTGAATAACATACACATAATCAATCATAATTCCCAGTTGGTCTATTACATGGTGCGAAGTGGGTAAAATAGACAGTTATTCTAGAAAATAATATTTTCTCAATCACCTATAAATAAAGCTAATGAAAATACATTAAAACTAAGCTAAAATAACAATGCATTATTCTTGAATACATGTTCTTACTGTGTTATCATAATACATGTGGTTGTACATATATATATATATATATATATATACAGTATATATATATATATATATATATATATATATATTCCAGCTTTATGACATGGCGCATTATCCTGCTGAAAGTAGCCATCAGATGTTGGGTACATTGTGGTCATAAAGGGATGGACATGGTCAGCAACAATACTCAGGTAGGCTTTGCCGTTGCAACGATGCTCAATTGGTACCAAGGGGCCCAAAGAGTGCCAAGAAAATATTCCCCACACCATGACACCACCACCACCAGCCTGAACCGTTGATACAAGGCAGGATGGATCCATGCTTTCATGTTGTTGACGCCAAATTCTGACCCTACCATCCGAATGTCGCAGCAGAAATCGAGACTCATCAGACCAGGCAACGTTTTTCCAATCTTCAATTGTCCAATTTCGATGAGCTTGTGCAAATTGTAGCCTCAGTTTCCTGTTCTTAGCTGAAAGGAGTGGCACCCGGTGTGGTCTTCTGCTGCTGTAGCCCATCTGCCTCAAAGTTCGACGTACTGTGCGTTCAGAGATGCTCTTCTGGCTACCTTGGTTGTAACGGGTGGCTATTTGAGTCACTGTTGCCTTTCTATCAGCTCGAACCAGTCTGGCCATTCTCCTCTGACCTCTGGCATCAACAACGCATTTCCGCCCACAGAACTGCCGCTCACTGGATGTTTTTTCTTTTTCGGACCATTCTCTGTAAACCCTAGAGATGGTTGTGCGTGAAAATCCCAGTAGATCAGCAGTTTCTGAAATACTCAGACCAGCCCTTCTGGCACCAACAACCATGCCACGTTCAAAGGCACTCAAATCACCTTTCTTCCCCATACTGATGCTCGGTTTGAACTGCAGGAGATTGTCTTGACCATGTCTACATGCCTAAATGCACTGAGTTGCCGCCATGTGATTGGCTGATTAGAAATTAAGTGTTAACGAGCAGTTGGACAGGTGTACCCAATAAAGTGGCCGGTGAGTGTATATATATATATATTGCTCAAAAAAATAAAGGGAATACTCAAATAACACATTCTAGATCTGAATGAAAGACATATTCTCATTGAATACTTTGTTCTATGCAAAGTTGAATGTCATGACAACAAAATCACACAAAAATCATCAATGGAAATCAAATTTATTAACCAATGGAGGCCAGTCATCCCCAAAATTAAAGTGGAAAAACACACTACAGGCTGATCCAACTTTGATGTAATATCCTTATAACGTGTCAAAATTAGGCTCAGTAGTGTGTGTGGCCTCCACGTGCCTGTATGACCTCCCTACAATGCCTGGACATGCTCCTGATGAGGTTGCGGATGGTCTCCTGAGGGATCTCCTCTCAGACCTGGAATAAAGCATCTGCCAACTCCTGGACAGTCTGTGGTGCAATGTGACATTGGCGGATGGAGCGAGACATGTCCCAGATGTGCTCAATCGGATTCAGATCTGGGGAACGGGCAGTCCAGTCCATAGCTTCAATGCCTTCATCTTGCAGGAACTGCTGACACACTCCAGCCACATGAGGTCTGGCATTGCCCTGCATTAGGAGGAACCCAGGGCCAACCACACGAGCATATGGTCTCACAAGGAGTCTGAGGATCTAATCTCGGTACCTAATGGCAGTCAGGCTACTTCTGGTGAGCACATGGAGGGCTGTGCGGCCCCCCAAAGAAATGCCAAACCACACCATTACTGACCCACTGCCAAACCGTTCATGCTGAAGGATGTTTCAGGCAGCAGATCGCTCTCCATGGTGTCTCCAGACTCTGTCACGTCTGTCACATGTGCTCAGTGTGATGAACCTGCTTTCCTCTATCAATAGCATAGGGCGCCAGTATTGAAGTTGCCATCCTAGTGTTCTGTGGCAAATGCCAAGCTCCTGCATGGTGTTGGGCTGTGAGCACAACCCCCATCTGTGGATATTGGGCCCTCATACCATCCTCATGGAGTCGGTTTCTAAACGTTTGAGCAGACACGTGCACATTTGTGGCCTGCTGGAGATCATTTTTCTGGGCTCTGGCAGTGCTCCTCCTGTTCCTTCTTGCACAAAGGCGGAGGTAGTGGTCCTGCTGCTGGGTTGTTGCCCCCTCCACGTCTTCTGGTGTACTAGCCTTTCTCCTGGTAGTGCCTCCAGCCTCTGGACACTACGCTGACAGACACAGCAAACCTTCTTGCCACAGCTCGCATTGATGTACCATCCTGGATGAGCTGCATACCTGAGCCACTTGTGTGGGTTGTAGAGTCCGTCTCATGCTACCACGAGTGTGAAAGCACAACCAACATTCAAAACATCAGCCAGAAAGCAGCTGTCCTCTAGAACTTGGTGGCAGCACCGTAATAGTACGGCACTCGTCTCCTGGAGGTTAAAAATGTTGTTTACTTTCAGCAAATAAATATTATTGTTTGCATAATTAAAAATTAGACAGTTTAGATATCTGATTGCTGTCATATTTTGTTTACTTCCAG
This sequence comes from Leptodactylus fuscus, assembly GCF_031893055.1. Classification (NCBI taxonomy): domain Eukaryota; kingdom Metazoa; phylum Chordata; class Amphibia; order Anura; family Leptodactylidae; genus Leptodactylus; species Leptodactylus fuscus. The sequence continues at coordinate 257,772,993 of NC_134265.1, read as the reverse complement.
TGGATAAAAATCAATCCATAGTCATGTGATAAACACACAAGTGCACAGCTTGTTAGAGGCACAGCCTAGTAATAAACATAACCATGGACAGTATATAATGTGAGAGGCAGGTAAATATACCACACTTGCCCAAGTTTGACAACCTATATATTCTGAATAAGTAACCTGGAGTTTGCAATGAGCTGTACAGTTGTATAGTTGCACATTGTATGCTGATTACATTACATTGTATGGACTAATGTCAGCAGTATTGCCCTTTGGTGACAAGATGCCACTGCCCCCCCCCCTTCTCCCCCAATTGTTCCTCCACAGACTTTATTAGAGATTTGTTGATAGGCGGAAGTGCTTCTCAGGAAGCTCTGTGTGGCCATTTTAGTTAGCTAGGCTCCAAGGATTGGTGAAAGGCAGAGGTGCAGGATAGGATCTGTCGCCATTTGCGCTGGGGAACTTTCTGCTGGGACTGAGAGCAGCACTGGGTGAACAGAGACAATTTCTTCTACACTTCTCACCGTAGATGGGAGAAGATTGTGCAGCAGAGTGTCTCACCGGTTCTTGTGCGGAGCCGCATCGGGAACTGCAACTAAATGTATGATAGTCTAGAGGCAGTGCTGTTCGTAGTAGAGAAGACCTTGCATCAACAGTAGCTATTACAGCCGGAAAGGTCCATGATCTGGATTAGTAAGCCTGAACTCAGGTCCACCGTGCAGTGGTCGTGTACAACGTGCATGCAAAAACAGTTAGTTTTGGCACCAAAGTGTAGGATTAGGGTGTTAGCACCTTCTATTGACTCAGTTCAGCTTGTTGCTATTAGTCAAAGACATCATCTTCAGTTAATCATTATTTGCATCAATAACTCTGGATTCTTTACTGTTCTTGTTGCAAACTAAATGCAGAGGATCCTGTGCATTTCTGAGATATTACCAAGTCCATCAAATTGCCTGTTTCCACTTGCTCATGATTGGATACTGATATTCACTAGGGAGGAACAGGGAAGTCTGGGTTTAGAGTTTCCCCACTTCTTACTTTTACTCTTAGGGTGCATGCACACTACGTAACGCCGGGCGTGTATGAGAGCCGTACACGCCGGCGTTACAGCAGGGCTGCCGAGCACTTCCCATTCACTTCAATGGGAGCGCTCGTAAACGCCGCTGTTACGAGCGCTCCCATTGAAGTGAATGGGAAGTGTTCGGCAGTCTGCCGTAATGCCGGCGTGTACGGCTCTCATACACGCCCGGCGTTACGTAGTGTGCATGCACCCTTAGTTGGATTTTCTCATATTTACAACCAGCTTTACCAAACAACATGATTTAGTGATTTTATGTCACAAGCTATCTACCCCATATGTGTTTATTTTTGGACATCAAGTGATGGTGTCGTGAATTCAGTCGTTCACGTTCAAGAGGTCTCACATGTCACAATCTCATATAGAATTGTTTTTTTGAGAAATTGAATCCCTAAGCAAATTAAAGCTAAGCTAATAGTGGATGTATGTGCAGGTGCAGTATGTTCTCGAAATGTTCCAATGTCAATTCAACATCAACACATTTATATCAAAACTATTTTATATTTTATACATCTGTTATTGCCTTTCTTTCTGTAATGGTGTCTGTGCCCACCTTTACATTATAGAACATGTCACAGCCTTGTTTTACCTATTAATAGAGATGAGCGAACACTAAAATGTTCGAGGTTCGAAATTCGATTCGAACAGCCGCTCAATGTTCGTGTGTTCGAATGGGTTTCGAACCCCATTATAGTCTATGGGGAACAGATACTCGTTAAGGGGGAAACCCAAATCCGTGTCTGGAGGGTCACCAAGTCCACTATGACACCCCAGGAAATGATGCCAACACCTCTGGAATGACACTGGGACAGCAGGGGAAGCATGTCTGGGGGCATCTAACACACCAAAGACCCTCTATTACCCCAACATCACAGCCTAACAACTACACACTTTACACACTCAATACCACATCTCTGACAGTAGGAAAACACCTTGAAACATGTGTATTTGGCACTTGCAGTGAGGAGAGCTTATCACCAGCAGTGAATTTGGCCCTTGTAGTAAGTTGAGGTTGGCACCAACATTTGTTTTGAAAATCAGGGTGGATTGAGCCTCTAACCAGCAGAGTTTGGGCAAATTCATGGTGGAGGGAGCCTCTAAACACCCCAGTTTGGGCAAATTCATGGTGGAGGGAGCCTCTAAAAACCCCAGTTTGGACCAATTCATGGTGGAGGGAGCCTCTAACCAGCCCAGTGTGGGCAAATTCATGGTGGAGGGAGCCTCTAAAAAACCCAGTTTGGACCAATTCATGGTGGAGGGAGCCTCTAACCAGCCCAGTTTGGGCAAATTCATGGTGGAGGGAGCCTCTAAAAAACCCAGTTTGGACCAATTCATGGTGGAGGGAGCCTCTAACCAGCCCAGTTTGGGCAAATTCATGGTGGAGGGAGCCTCTAAAAAACCCAGTTTGGACCAATTCATGGTGGAGGGAGCCTCTAACCAGCCCAGTTTGGGCAAATTCATGGTGGAGGGAGCCTCTAAACAGCCCAGTTTGGGCAAATTCATGGTGGAGGGAGCCTCTAACCAGCCCAGTTTGGACCAATTAATGGTGGAGGGAGCCTCTAACCAGCCCAGTTTGGACCAATTAATGGTGGAGGGAGCCTCTAACCAGCCCAGTTTGGACCAATTAATGGTGGAGGGAGCCTCTAACCAGCCCAGTTTGGACCAATTAATGGTGGAGGGAGCCTCTAACCAGCCCAGTTTGGGCAAATTCATGGTGGAGGGAGCCTCTAAACAGCCCAGTTTGGGCAAATTCATGGTGGAGGGAGCCTCTAAACAGCCCAGTTTGGGCAAATTCATGGTGGAGGGAGCCTCTAAACAGCCCAGTTTGGGCAAATTCATGGTGGAGGGAGCCTCTAAAAACCCCAGTTTGGACCAATTCATGGTGGAGGGAGCCTCTAAAAACCCCAGTTTGGACCAATTCATGGTGGAGGGAGCCTCTAAAAAACCCAGTTTGGACCAATTCATGGTGGAGGGAGCCTCTAAACAGCCCAGTTTGGGCAAATTCATGGTGGAGGGAGCCTCTAAAAACCCAAGTTTGGACCAATTCATGGTGGAGGGAGCCTCTAAAAACCCCAGTTTGGACCAATTCATGGTGGAGGGAGCCTCTAAAAACCCCAGTTTGGACCAATTCATGGTGGAGGGAGCCTCTAAAAAACCCAGTTTGGACCAATTCATGGTGGAGGGAGCCTCTAACCAGCCCAGTTTGGACCAATTCATGGTGGAGGGAGCCTCTAAAAACCCCAGTTTGGACCAATTCATGGTGGAGGGAGCCTCTAAACAGCCCAGTTTGGACCAATTCATGGTGGAGGGAGCCTCTAAAAACCCCAATTTGGACCAATTCATGGTGGAGGGAGCCTCTAACCAGTCCAGTTTGGACCAATTCATGGTGGAGGGAGACTCTAACCAGCCCAGTTTGGGCAAATTCATGGTGGAGGGAGCCTCTAAAAACCCCAATTTGGACCAATTCATGGTGGAGGGAGCCTCTAAACAGCCCAGTTTTGGCAAATTCATGGTGGAGGGAGCCTCTAAAAACCCCAGTTTGGACCAATTCATGGTGGAGGGAGCCTCTAACCAGCCCAGTTTGGGCAAATTCATGGTGGAGGGAGCCTCTAACCAGCAGAGTTGTGGGAAAGCAGGGTGGAGGGAGCCTCTAACCAGCAGAGTTGGTGGAAATCAGGGTGGAGGGAGCCTCTAACCAGCAGAGTTGGGGGAAATCAGGGTGGAGGGAGCCTCTAACCAGCAGAGTTGGGGGAAATCAGGGTGGAGGGAGCCTAGTATTAGCAGAATTGTGCAACGCTTATGGTGGATGAGTATGAGGATGCGGAGGAATTGGAGAGGTTGAGTACAGACATGGAGTTTCATGTTGGGGTGCTTTACACAGGTGGGCACAAAAATGAAGGCTCTATCCAGTGGTGGTTCATTTTTATCAAAGTGAGCCGGTCGGCACTCTCAGCTGACAGACGGGTGCGCTTGTCAGTGATGATGCCACCGGCTGCACTGAACACCCTCTCAGATAGGACGCTGGCGGCAGGACAGGACAGCACCTCCAAGGCATATAGGGCAAGTTCAAGCCACAGGTCCAACTTCGACACCCAATACGTGTAGGGCGCAGAGGGGTCGGAGAGGACAGGGCTGTGGTCGGAAAGGTATTCCCGCAACATGCGCCTATACTTCTCACGCCTGGTGACACTAGGACCCTCCGTGGCGGCACTTTGGCGAGGGGGTGCCATCAAGGTGTCCCAGACCTTAGACAGTGTGCCCCTCGTTTGTGTGGACCGGTGAGAACTTGGTTGCCTACTGGAGGAACTGCCCTCCCTGCCGCCAACGTCACATGCTGGAAACATCTCCATCATATTCTGCACCAATTGCCTCTGGCAAGCATTGATGCGATTGGCCCTCCCCTCTACCGGAATAAAAGACGAGATGTTGTTTTTATACCGGGGGTCAAGGATAGCAAAGATCCAGTACTGGTTGTCCTCCATGATTTTGACAATACGCTTGTCGGTTGTAAAGCACCCCAACATGAACTCAGCCATGTCTGCCACAGTGTTAGTTGGCATGACTCCTCTGGCCCCACCGGAAAGTTCAATCTCCATTTCCTCCTCATCCTCCATGTCTACCCATCCGCGCTGCAACAATGGGACGATTCGAAGTTGCCCGGAAGCCTCCTGTATCACCATCACATCATCGGACAACTCTTCTTCCTCCTCCTCCTCCTCCTCCATTAAACGCAGTGAAGCGGACAGATGTGTGGACCTACTCTCCAGCTGTGACGGATCGGATGCTATCCCTAACTCCTCTGTGTGATCTGAGTTATCCCTGATGTCAATCAGGGATTCTCTCAGAACACACAAGAGCGGGATTGTAAGGCTCACCATCGCATCCTCAGAGCTCACCCTCCTTGTGGACTCCTCAAAGACCCGTAGGATGTCACAAAGGTCTCTCATCCATGGCCACTCATGGATGTGAAACTGAGGCAGCTGACTTTGTGGCACCCTAGGGTTTTGTAGCTGGTATTCCATCAAAGGTCTCTGCTGCTCAACCACTCTATTCAACATCTGAAATGTTGAGTTCCAGCGTGTGGGGACGTCGCACAAAAGCCGGTGTTGTGGCACATGCAGGCGTTGCTGGAGAGATTTTAAGCTAGCAGCGGCTACTGTCGACTTGCGAAAGTGGGCGCACATGCGCCGCACTTTCACCAGTAGCTCTGGAACATTGGGGTAGCTCTTTAGGAAACGTTGCACCACTAGGTTGAAGACGTGGGCCAGGCATGGAACATGTTGGAGTCCGGCAAGCTCCAGAGCTGCTACCAGGTTCCGGCCGTTATCACAAACGACCATGCCTGGGCCCAGGTGCAGCGGCTCAAACCATATTGCCGTCTCATCGAGGAGGGCATCCCTCACCTCGGAGGCAGTGTGCTGTCTGTCCCCCAAGCTGATCAGCTTCAGCACAGCCTGCTGACGTCTACCAACGCCAGTGCTGCAACGTTTCCAACTCGTAGCTGGGGTCAATCTAACAGCGGAGGAGGAGGCGGTGGCGGAGGAGGAGGCGGTGGCGGAGGAGGAGGCGGTAGAGGAGGAGGAGGGGGGTGTTCTTCTCGTGTCCCTGCCAGGAATGTTAGGCGGGGAGACGAGGTACACCGGGCCAGTTTGGGAAGCAGTCCCAGCCTCAACTACATTCACCCAGTGTGCCGTCAGTGAAATGTAGCGTCCCTGTCCGCATGCACTTGTCCACGCGTCGGTGGTCAAGTGGACCTTTGTGCAAAGCGCGGAACTAAGGGCCCGCCTGATGTTGAGTGACACGTGCTGGTGCAAGGCGGGGACGGCACACCGGGAGAAGTAGTGACGGCTAGGGACGGCATAGCGAGGTGCCGCAGTTGCCATCAGGTCCAGGAAGGCGGGAGTTTCAACAAGCCGGAACGCCAACATCTCCTGGGCCAGCAGTTTAGCGATGTTGGCGTTCAAGGCTTGCGCGTGTGGGTGGTTAGCAGTGTATTTCTGCCGCCGCTCCAATGTCTGAGAGATGGTGGGTTGTTGTAAAGAAACGCCTGATGGTGCCTTTGATGGTGCAGGAGAAGGAGATAAGACAGGACCAGGGGAGGATGAGGTAGAAGTCAACAAAGTGGCGGAGGCAGATGAAGTGGTGTCCTGGCTCGTCCTCTGGAGTGCATCGCCAGCACAGTCAGCAGTGGCAGTGGCAGAGGCAGAGGCAGTGGCAGAGGCAGTGGCAGTGGCGTGAACGGCAGGCGGCCTTTGTCCTGCCGTTGCTGCCTGCCACTGATTCCAGTGCTTGGATTCCAAATGACGGCGCATTGAAGTGGTGGACAGGTTGCTCTTCTCAGAGCCCCTAATCAATTTCGAGAGGCAAATTGTTCAGACAACACTATATCTGTCCTCGGCGCATTCCTTGAAAAAACTCCACACCTTCGAGAAACGTGCCCTCGAGGTGGGAGTTTTTCGGGGCTGGGTACGAACTGGAACATCTTGGGAGATTCCGGGTGTGGCCTGGCTTCGCCTAAGCTGCTGACCTCTGCCTCTGCCTCTAGCTACCCTTTTTGGTGCTGCACCTGCCTCAACATCTACACTACTTTCCCCGCTTGACATCCCCCCTGTCCAGGTCGGGTCAGTGTCCTCATCATCCACCACTTCCTCTTCCAACTCCTGTCTCATCTCCTCCTCCCGCACAATGCGCCGGTCAACTGGATGCCCTGACGGCAACTGCGTCACATCATCGTCGATGAGGGTGGGTTGCTGGTCATCCACCACCAAATCGAACGGAGATGGAGGAGACTCTAGTGTTTGAGCATCTGGACACAGATGCTCCTCTGTTAGGTTCGTGGAATCGTGACGTGGAGAGGCAGGTTGAGGGACAATGAAAGGAGCGGAGAACAGCTCTGGGGAGCAGGGACAGTTTGGGTTATTGTTCTGTAAAGCTTCGGAATTTTGGGAGGAAGGAAGACAAGACTGTTGGGTAATAGGAGGAGAGGAGGCAGAGTCTGACTGGCTGCTGGACAATGTGCTGTAAGCGTTCTCTGACAGCCATTGCAAGACCTGTTCCTGGTTCTCGGGCCTACTAAGGTTTGTACCCTGCAGTTTAGTTAATGTGGCAAGCAACCCTGGCACTGTGGAGTGGCGCAATGCTTGCTGCCCCACAGGAGTAGGCACGGGACGCCCTGTGGCTTCACTGCTACCTTGCTCCCCAGAACCATTCCCCCGACCTCGCCCACGGCCTCGTCCACGTCCCTTTCCGAGAGCCTTGCGCATTTTGAATTCCTAGTTAGAAATTGGCACTGTATACCAGTAGTAAAAATTGTGGGTGCACGTAACCCCAATATATTCTTTGAATTGCCAGTCAGAAACTGGCACTATATGGCAGTAGCAAGAAATGAGGGTATTTGTATTCCCAATATATTCTTTGAATTCCCAGTCAGACAATGGCACTGTATACCAGTAGTAAAAATTGTGGGTGCACGTAACCCCAATATATTCTTTGAATTCCCAGTCAGACACTGGCACTATATGGCAGTAGCAAGAAATGAGGGTATTTGTATTCCCAATATATTCTTTGAATTCCCAGTCAGACAATGGCACTGTATACCAGTAGTAAAAATTGTGGGTGCACGTAACCCCAATATATTCTTTGAATTACCAGTCAGAAACTGGCACTATATGGCAGTAGCAAGAAATGAGGGTATTTGTATTCCCAATATATTCTTTGAATTCCCAGTCAGACAATGGCACTGTATACCAGTAGTAAAAATTGTGGGTGCACGTAACCCCAATATATTCTTTGAATTACCAGTCAGAAACTGGCACTATATGGCAGTAGCAAGAAATGAGGGTATTTGTATTCCCAATATATTCTTTGAATTCCCAGTCAGACAATGGCACTGTATACCAGTAGTAAAAATTGTGGGTGCACGTAACCCCAATATATTCTTTGAATTCCCAGTCAGACACTGGCACTATATGGCAGTAGCAAGAAATGAGGGTATTTGTATTCCCAATATATTCTTTGAATTCCCAGTCAGACAATGGCACTGTATACCAGTAGTAAAAATTGTGGGTGCACGTAACCCCAATATATTCTTTGAATTACCAGTCAGAAACTGGCACTATATGGCAGTAGCAAGAAATGAGGGTATTTATAACCCCAATATATTCTTTGAATTCCCAGTCAGACAATGGCACTGTATACCAGTAGTAAAAATTGTGGGTGCACGTAACCCCAATATATTCTTTGAATTCCCAGTCAGACACTGGCACTATATGGCAGTAGCAAGAAATGAGGGTATTTGTATTCCCAATATATTCTTTGAATTCCCAGTCAGACAATGGCACTGTATACCAGTAGTAAAAATTGTGGGTGCACGTAACCCCAATATATTCTTTGAATTCCCAGTCAGACACTGGCACTATATGGCAGTAGCAAGAAATGAGGGTATTTGTATTCCCAATATATTCTTTGAATTCCCAGTCAGACAATGGCACTGTATACCAGTAGTAAAAATTGTGGGTGCACGTAACCCCAATATATTCTTTGAATTACCAGTCAGAAACTGGCACTATATGGCAGTAGCAAGAAATGAGGGTATTTGTATTCCCAATATATTCTTTGAATTCCCAGTCAGACAATGGCACTGTATACCAGTAGTAAAAATTGTGGGTGCACGTAACCCCAATATATTCTTTGAATTACCAGTCAGAAACTGGCACTATATGGCAGTAGCAAGAAATGAGGGTATTTGTATTCCCAATATATTCTTTGAATTCCCAGTCAGACAATGGCACTGTATACCAGTAGTAAAAATTGTGGGTGCACGTAACCCCAATATATTCTTTGAATTCCCAGTCAGACACTGGCACTATATGGCAGTAGCAAGAAATGAGGGTATTTGTATTCCCAATATATTCTTTGAATTCCCAGTCAGACAATGGCACTGTATACCAGTAGTAAAAATTGTGGGTGCACGTAACCCCAATATATTCTTTGAATTCCCAGTCAGACACTGGCACTATATGGCAGTAGCAAGAAATGAGGGTATTTGTATTCCCAATATATTCTTTGAATTCCCAGTCAGACAATGGCACTGTATACCAGTAGTAAAAATTGTGGGTGCACGTAACCCCAATATATTCTTTGAATTACCAGTCAGAAACTGGCACTATATGGCAGTAGCAAGAAATGAGGGTATTTGTATTCCCAATATATTCTTTGAATTCCCAGTCAGACAATGGCACTGTATACCAGTAGTAAAAATTGTGGGTGCACGTAACCCCAATATATTCTTTGAATTACCAGTCAGAAACTGGCACTATATGGCAGTAGCAAGAAATGAGGGTATTTGTATTCCCAATATATTCTTTGAATTCCCAGTCAGACAATGGCACTGTATACCAGTAGTAAAAATTGTGGGTGCACGTAACCCCAATATATTCTTTGAATTCCCAGTCAGACACTGGCACTATATGGCAGTAGCAAGAAATGAGGGTATTTGTATTCCCAATATATTCTTTGAATTCCCAGTCAGACAATGGCACTGTATACCAGTAGTAAAAATTGTGGGTGCACGTAACCACAATATATTCTTTGAATTACCAGTCAGAAACTGGCACTATATAGCAGTAGCAAGAAATGAGGGTATTTATAACCCCAATATATTCTTTGAATTCCCAGTCAGACAATGGCACTGTATACCAGTAGTAAAAATTGTGGGTGCACGTAACCCCAATATATTCTTTGAATTCCCAGTCAGACACTGGCACTATATGGCAGTAGCAAGAAATGAGGGTATTTGTATTCCCAATATATTCTTTGAATTCCCAGTCAGACAATGGCACTGTATACCAGTAGTAAAAATTGTGGGTGCACGTAACCCCAATATATTCTTTGAATTCCCAGTCAGACACTGGCACTATATGGCAGTAGCAAGAAATGAGGGTATTTGTATTCCCAATATATTCTTTGAATTCCCAGTCAGACAATGGCACTGTATACCAGTAGTAAAAATTGTGGGTGCACGTAACCCCAATATATTCTTTGAATTACCAGTCAGAAACTGGCACTATATGGCAGTAGCAAGAAATGAGGGTATTTGTATTCCCAATATATTCTTTGAATTCCCAGTCAGACAATGGCACTGTATACCAGTAGTAAAAATTGTGGGTGCACGTAACCACAATATATTCTTTGAATTACCAGTCAGAAACTGGCACTATATGGCAGTAGCAAGAAATGAGGGTATTTATAACCCCAATATATTCTTTGAATTCCCAGTCAGACAATGGCACTGTATACCAGTAGTAAAAATTGTGGGTGCACGTAACCCCAATATATTCTTTGAATTCCCAGTCAGACACTGGCACTATATGGCAGTAGCAAGAAATGAGGGTATTTGTATTCCCAATATATTCTTTGAATTCCCAGTCAGACAATGGCACTGTATACCAGTAGTAAAAATTGTGGGTGCACGTAACCCCAATATATTCTTTGAATTCCCAGTCAGACACTGGCACTATATGGCAGTAGCAAGAAATGAGGGTATTTGTATTCCCAATATATTCTTTGAATTCCCAGTCAGACAATGGCACTGTATACCAGTAGTAAAAATTGTGGGTGCACGTAACCCCAATATATTCTTTGAATTACCAGTCAGAAACTGGCACTATATGGCAGTAGCAAGAAATGAGGGTATTTGTATTCCCAATATATTCTTTGAATTCCCAGTCAGACAATGGCACTGTATACCAGTAGTAAAAATTGTGGGTGCACGTAACCCCAATATATTCTTTGAATTCCCAGTCAGACACTGGCACTATATGGCAGTAGCAAGAAATGAGGGTATTTGTATTCCCAATATATTCTTTGAATTCCCAGTCAGACAATGGCACTGTATACCAGTAGTAAAAATTGTGGGTGCACGTAACCCCAATATATTCTTTGAATTCCCAGTCAGACACTGGCACTATATGGCAGTAGCAAGAAATGAGGGTATTTGTATTCCCAATATATTCTTTGAATTCCCAGTCAGACAATGGCACTGTATACCAGTAGTAAAAATTGTGGGTGCACGTAACCCCAATATATTCTTTGAATTACCAGTCAGAAACTGGCACTATATGGCAGTAGCAAGAAATGAGGGTATTTGTATTCCCAATATATTCTTTGAATTCCCAGTCAGACAATGGCACTGTATACCAGTAGTAAAAATTGTGGGTGCACGTAACCCCAATATATTCTTTGAATTCCCAGTCAGACACTGGCACTATATGGCAGTAGCAAGAAATGAGGGTATTTGTATTCCCAATATATTCTTTGAATTCCCAGTCAGACAATTGCACTGTATACCAGTAGTAAAAATTGTGGGTGCACGTAACCCCAATATATTCTTTGAATTCCCAGTCAGACACTGGCACTATATGGCAGTAGCAAGAAATGAGGGTATTTTTAACCCCAATATATTCTTTGAATTCCCAGTCAGACAATGGCACTGTATACCAGTAGTAAAAATTGTGGGTGCACGTAACCCCAATATATTCTTTGAATTCCCAGTCAGACACTGGCACTATATGGCAGTAGCAAGAAATGAGGGTATTTGTATTCCCAATATATTCTTTGAATTCCCAGTCAGACAATGGCACTGTATACCAGTAGTAAAAATTGTGGGTGCACGTAACCACAATATATTCTTTGAATTCCCAGTCAGACACTGGCACTATATGGCAGTAGCAAGAAATGAGGGTATTTATAACCCCAATATATTCTTTGAATTCCCAGTCAGACAATGGCACTGTATACCAGTAGTAAAAATTGTGGGTGCATGTAACCCCAATATATTCTTTGAATTCCCAGTCAGACACTGGCACTATATGGCAGTAGCAAGAAATGAGGGTATTTGTATTCCCAATATATTCTTTGAATTCCCAGTCAGACAATGGCACTGTATACCAGTAGTAAAAATTGTGGGTGCACGTAACCCCAATATATTCTTTGAATTCCCAGTCAGAAACTGGCACTGTATACCAGTAGTAAAAATTGTGGGTGCACGTAACCCCAATATATTCTTTGAATTCCCAGTCAGACAATGGCACTATATGGCAGTAGCAAAAATAGTGGGTGTATATAGCCCCAATTCTATTGCTAGGGGACTTGCAGGGTATTTCTGGGGTGAAGGTGGGGGGGCACACCGTTGGAACGGGTATCGGGGTATATATCGGGTATACGGGAATACACTGACAGTGTATTCCATTCAGGATCCTGGGAAAGCTGGGTTGCGGCGATTGAGCCCGTCAGTGCCACGTTACACTGACAAGCTTCTCCCTGGAATTTAGCTCTTACAAGAGCTGTTGTGGTTGTCTTCTCCTTCCTATCCTAGCCTGTCCCTGCCTACCCAGAATCTAAGCCCTAGCTAGCTGGACGGAAACCTCCGTCCTCGGTGAATTGCAAGCTCAGAATGACGCGAACCTGGGCGGCGCTGTTCTTTTAAATTAGAGGTCACATGTTTTCGGCAGCCAATGGGTTTTGCCTACTTTTCTCAACGTCACCGGTGTCGTAGTTCCTGTCCCACCTACCCTGCGCTGTTATTGGAGCAAAAAAGGCGCCAGGGAAGGTGGGAGGGGAATCGAGTAATGGCGCACTTTACCACGCGGTGTTCGATTCGATTCGAACATGCCGAACAGCCTAATATCCGATCGAACATGAGTTCGATAGAACACTGTTCGCTCATCTCTACCTATTAACATCAGTGTAATTCCTCAATATTATCCTCATAAGCCATCACCCATAATAATGTACAGCATAAGTATTATTATTTATAGAGTGACCGTTGTGCAGTTTCCCTTTACACAGCATGACAAAGGATGTATAAAGAAGCAGCATTTAATTTCTTATGCCAAACCAGTGACAATGAAATCCATATGAATAATTTGTAAGCCGATAGCTTAAAAAAATTGCCTTCTCTACACTTTCAAACATCCTATTAAAGGAGCTCTATCACTGGGAAAAGTCATTTTTAGATAAACACATATTTGCATAGCCTTTAGAAAGACTATTCCACGCATACCTTTTGTATGTAAATCACCTCAGTAGTTTTTGAATGAGCCTGTTTTTATTCATATGCTTATTAACCTCCTTCGTGCACTCTGGAAGTGTCTGTGAGCACTGTCTTCTATATGTGTATGAGAGCAGAGAGGCTGCTGTGCTGATGATGACTCGTCTCCCTGATCTCACACACATAGAGAATAGCAGAGAGATTGCACACAGACACTTCCAGAATGCATGGTGAAGGCTAATTAGCATATGGATAAAAACGGGCTCATTCAACAACTACTGATGGGATTAACATAAAAATGTATAGGTGGAATATCCTTATGCTGTGTTAATGTTTGGATGTATAAAATTTATACAATTTAGTTTAAAATCATAAATAAGGGGCTTCTATTTATTTTGGCATACAAATTATGCATCAAATTAATAGTAACAAACTAACAGTAAAATCCTATGCGTTCAGACAAACATTGCCCCAGTATCAGAAAAAGAAAAAAGATTTGGAGCTCACCGTAAATAGTCCATAGTCCTAACGGGGTGCACGACCAGCTTGGGGACCCAAAAAGCAATGAAGTAAACAAGAAGGAAGAAAAATCGGCATCACTCCGTGGACAATAAAAAGGTTATTCTTTAATCCATATTAACGACAAAAATAGAAAAAATGACAAAGAAATGAAAAACAAGAAGGAAAAAGCATTAAATAACGCCAAAGCATTTCGGAACACGCAGTTCCTTATTCATGGCATCCATAAATAAGGAACTGCGTGTTCCGAAACGCGTTGGCGTTTTTTAATGTTTTTTCCTTCTTGTTTTTCATTTCTTTGTCATTTTTTTCTATTTTTGTCGTTAATATGGATTAAAGAATAACCTTTTTATTGTCCACGGAGTGATGCCGATTTTTCTTCCTTCTTGATTGCCCCAGTATAAGGATTTAAGATAGGCAAGTGCAGAGTGGCTGCAAAGAAGGACTCTCCTGAAGACCCAGAGGGTCAATTGAAACCCTTCAGCATTCAATTTTTTTTTTAATGGGATACTCTATAGTGGTGTCCCACTGCAGAGAAAATGGGTTATAATGTACAGAACAACTAACTGTGAGTTGTCCTACTAATAGGAGCCCCATCCTTCTCTACTTGGAAGTCACACAGTGTTTATAGGCGCCCGCTGTATTGTAAATCTTTTCTGTTAATTGGTGTTACAGTATATTTTCTATATTGTAGTGCAACGTGGCTGATACTTCCTATTTGTATATCAGGTTGTCCTTTCTAAGCTTAATTTGAAAAATACCTATTTTGTATTTTCTTGTGGTTTAAGGGAATGTGATATGTTATCAATCCCTCATTGCTCCTAGTCGGCAGCTTCCCTGATCCCCTACTGATCTCTACTTCCTGCTCCCTATCAACAAACAGGGAAATATGGCTCAGTCAGTCACTGGCCGCAGTTGAGTGAAGAGCTCACAAATTTAGTCACTTACATACTCAGCCTGTCCAACTCCATTCTTATCTCTTCCATCTTCCTCTTTTCTAAATTGACACCTGTATATTCCCTAACTTGTGCTTTTACTAATATGTATCAACGTTGTCTCCTTTAACTATTGTCCTTTAGCAACCACTTCTTGGGCAACTTTCATTTTTCCAGAGCAGTTTAACAAGCTCATTTTGGATTGATCACTATGGTGAACATGGCAACATTCTCAGTAATAGTTTATTTTGATCTTATCACGATATACTTATCACTTGCAGAGTTTCAAGTTAAAAAACGTCTTGTCTCATGACGACAGTGTTGAGTGTTTATTGCAACATAATCTTCTAGACATAATCCGCTCAGATCATCTTGTCTGAACTAAGTATTTTCAAGTGTCCAATTCAACCATGGCATATATTCATTTCCAAATCCTCAAGAGCCTGTTTTCTTTTGCCAGGTATCTTGATGGAATATTGGCCTGATGCATAGCTCAAAGATCATACAGTCTTACTTGGAAGACTTTACAGTTTTTGCAGTCACCTAAGGTAAGAACTTCCATTTGACTTCAGCTTACTTTCCCACCTCTAATATTCCTCATTCTAATACTGGGAACGATTCCATCAACACTATTCCAGTGTGTAATATTCAGAATAAATCCTACATATTTTGGCAAATATCTCTTTTGTAGTCACTGTTTTTTTAAACTTAAAATTACATGTTACTACTTTGTTGAGAAGGTCATATAGTAGCATTTGGGTTTTTTCATGAAATTATAAGGATTGACGTTTGTGTTAATAGTGGTTGTATTTGTGACACAAAAAAAAATATACATACTATAAATTATATGATTTAAAAAATCCTGTATAAATGGCTAGATAAGATAATAATATAGTAGGGACTCATGCATATGCCAAGGGTTTGTAGCGCACTGTATTATGATTATATTGTTCTAGAAATGCACTGCATCCAATAGATAATAGCAGTATTCTGTATGAAGCTAATACACCCATATACTCCCACTACTACTCACACTAGTTCTGTAACTACCCCATGACCATGAAAGGGGCCTGCACAAATTCATATATTTGTCGCTCTCTTCTGGTTACGTAGAGAGCCTCCACCGCTTTCCCTCTGGAGGGAGAAAGTCAATCAGATCACCAGATTTGAAGAGTTAATGAGCTGGTCTTCCAGCACCCATGACAGATACCGGAAAACTTGGACCTCTTGATTACTTCGTAGGCCCTGATTTATTGGATTTTGGCCATTGGATTCTTCTCCTCTCCCCCCCCCCATCCCTATGTCTTTCCCCTTGGATGTCTCATTCCCTATTCCCCTAACCTTTCTTTACTCGTATCTTTTCTTCTCTCACTGTCTTTCCTTTTCTCTTTCTATATCTTCTATACTCACACTGTCACGTATTTGCCGCGGTTATTTACTTAGTGATAATTAGCTCTCTGGGCATATTGTTGTATATTTTTATTTCTTTTCTTTCCGAGCAATTATATACCACAAGATTGTACAAGCCATTTTTGGATCGTAATTGTGATGGTTTCTTTTCCTGTATTGTCTGAAAATTTAAAAAAACGATAAAACATATGAATTAAAAAAAAATCATACATTTGCTACCAATACAACACAGTAACTGATTTTCAGTGTGATTTTTTTTTTTTGCATCAAATCTACCACTTGTAAATATACAGAATCCTTATTAATTGCGGATGTTGAACATATTATTAGAAAATGACATTATATTGAGTGGGAAATATGACTTGGAAATATGGGTGGGATATGTTACAGTTTATGTATGGAAATATTGCAGTGATACCAATTTTTTCCTCTAATACTGGTTATGGTTTCTTTAGAATAATTTAGACTTTATTGAGTGTCATATAGCATATACAAGTGCTTTATGACATCATAGATAACATGTCCTTGTTGCCCATAGTAATCAATTAGCTGTATCATTTTCTGTATTGTGGTTGCTATGGCTATTTAAACTACTTTTGTCTCTATAGAAGTTTTAGTACACAAGTCCTCGTATATGTTTCATCACCATGTTACTTTCCAGTTAAATACATACTGCAAGAAAAATGAATGTGAAAACATTTATCATTATTTCTCATCGGGACGTCAAGACACTTCTTCAGCTAAACATCTTGGTTTATGATATCAGCGCAGCTTTGTGTTAGATTTACTGCTTGTGTTTTGTGCATAGGGGGAAAACACATTGAGTATCTAAAGTTTACGTTCCGTATAAAGACTGTGATTGGCTGTTCATGATGTCATATTCACATTTGGTTGTCACAATCCTTAGGAAATGCCAGATTAGGCCACTTTTGTCTATTTGCTTTATGGCTTACATTTCATTATTGTCATAAGACTCACCAGGAAATGTATTTCTAGGGGATTATTGAAGTTCTCATGAGATTGGAATCACCTGGCCTTGGTTTCAATCCCTGACAATATGTCTCAGGCATGCAAACCAATTTAAATGATCTTCCCATATTGTGTTTTGTTACAGACTATGACTGATGGTAACTTTTGCTATACCATTATATGTGGTTATTTCTGTTATCTCCAGCAGAGGCAGTGTTTTATAGAAGTGGGAAATAATGCACATTGTTTCTGAATTTTCCATCTGCCTTCCTGCACATCGGAGGGCTCCGCAGCACAATACTTATATATGTGTGATAGCATTAAGACTTCGGAGTAGTATAGCAGGGCTGGGTTTGTAACTGTGATGTAAGGACTAGAAATAAAAGCAAAGGAACGAGTATGCAGCACCAGCAAGATGGACACAACAAACCAATCTGGGCTTGAAAAAACAGGACTGGTAGAGCTAGACTTAGACAAGCACAGGAGTGGCAACCAGAAGCCAACCATGAGTAGGTCTAGGTCATAACTAGAGATGAGCGAGTAGTACTCGATCGAGTAGGTGTTCGATCGAATACTACAGTATTCGAAATACTCGTACTCAATCGAGTACTACTAGCTGTTCGCAGTTAAGATTCGATGCAGAACCAGCATTGATGGGCAGAATGCTATATATTGCCAATCAATGCTGGTTCTTCTCTTACCTTTAGAAGTCTTCTCTGAATTCACTCTGCCAGGCATCGGGCCTGGGCAGAGCCGACTGCGCATGTCCGCTTGTAGTGCGAGCATACGCAGTCGGCTCTGCCCAGGCCCGATGCCTAGCAGAGTGAATTCAAGGCTGGAAGACGACGCGGGGACGCTGCGCAGGGAGAAGAATCCAGCCCGACCCTTACTCATGGACTTGGTAAGTAGAATTTGATCGAATGTTGCCTACCCCTGAAATGAGCATTTCCCCCCATAGACTATAATAGGGTTCGAAACCCGTTCAAACAGTCGAACAGTGTGCGGCTGTTCGAATCGGATTTCGAACCCCGAACATTTTAGTGTTCGCTCATCTCTAGTCCTAACCAAAGGGCAACAAGTGCAGCAACCAGTAAAAGGCCTTGAATGTAACTAAAAGAAACAAGAAACTGTGACTCCTCCTAGAATGAGTTAGTCATAACCAGACTGGAGTGGGATCATTGTTGCAGGAGTGAAACATGGTTAATTGTACCAAGACTAGAGCATGGTCATTTGTAGCAGGACTACAGTATGGTCACATGTAGCTGGAGTAGAGCACATAGACAGCTGCATGAATGGAGCATGATCTTAGAAAAGGGACTCTAGCTCAAACATGAGTATCCAAAGGTCATAACTAGGAAAGCAATGCAGAAAGCACCAATAGAATTCACATGCATGAACAAAGTAATATAAAGCCAGTAGTCTAAAGGAGAAGCATAGGTCCAAGGAGCATGAAACAGGATCAGATTCCAAATTTAGAACTTAGGGGGCGTTCATACTAGCGTCAGTGTCCGACAGCTAATGTCTGTGCAAAATCTTGCAAGGACATTAGCATCGGACACTAGCTGTGTCCGTTACATTTTGCATTGATTTAAATGAGACATCATGTGCGCTCTTTGCAGCCTGTGTCTGTCCTTAAGTGTCCGTTCACAAAGATGTCCAATTTTTCAAGCAGACAGCTAAATCCTACATGTAGGATTTAGCTGTCCGCTTGAAAAATTGGACATCTTTGTGAACAAGCGCACATTTAAATCAATGCAAAATGTAACGGACACAGCTAGTGTCCGATGCTAATGTCTGCGCAAGATTTTGCGCGGACATTAGTATCGGACACTAGCTGTCGGACACTGACGCTAGTGTGAACCCTGCCTTAGCAACAAAAGGTAGAACCCAGAAGCAGAAAATGCAAGATTAGCCTGGATCTAAGAACAATTCTGAGGACAATACATAAATCCTGAAGCACTGACTGATGGGAACACGTTAAAATAACAGAGTTCATCACAAACAATCAATGGGGCAGCAGGTTGCACAGCACAGGAAGGGTTAACTACTGCAGGACGTGGTAATATAATGCTTATGAGTATGAGTTGAGGCAAAAATAGGCAAAGTAACAAAGAAGATTAGGTAAAAAAGAAAAACCTCAACTGCATAGAGGGAAAACGGGAAAAAGAGCATACAGCCCACTCACAGGCAACTAGTAGTTGCGCCTCATATAGCCAGCTATGAGTAAGGAAGCAATTTCCAAAACGCGTCAGCAGGCGCTTTGTGAGATCATGGAGGTTTTTCCCTGCCATGAAGTTTTTATTGTATGTATTTTTGTAGCAATTAAAAGTTAAGTTGTATGGATTTTTGTGCCATGCTAGATTCTTCCATGCTTTCCTAAAAAAAAAAAAAAAAAAAAAAAAAAGAAGCTTCTAGGAACAAAAGATGGCAAGCAGAGCATCAGCGCATATAGTGCAGTTCATGGCACCAATCTGCAAACATTCTGCTTCATGCTTAGCCCTGTAATTTTCAACAAATTCTGAATAATAGCAGAAATGTATTATGTAACTCTCAAACATCCCATTAACTTGCACCCTCTCAATTATTTAGATTGGTTACTCATGAGATACCCATTTACTTTTCTGCAATGTTAGGCCTTATTCATATGTTTGCATTTCATATACGTATGGAGTCCGTGTCATGCCATACTTACCATCTTATTTCAATATGCCTAATGACATGACAATATTTTGGAAGCATGTCCTTTTTTACAATATATATAAATTGTATAATATGACATTGTTATTTTCTGCTAAGTTACAGATGGAGTTGTATTTTTGTCATAGTCAATCTTTACTAACCAGCTTGCCTACATAGACTTGCAACTGCTGATGCATCACATTAATGAAAATCTCTGCATCCATGGAAAAAAAGGAAGACATCCATGAGTCATTTGTTTTTCATGGACCCAGAGACATACAAAATATAGAAAATGAAACAAAAAGAAGTTGATTCACAGAAAAGCAGATCAACCATGGACTGTACATCACCCACAACTGAGCAAGGTGGGGTGCTGACCGTGAATTTCATGGATGCGTGGGTGACTTCAAGACTTCAAGAGAAGAGCAGTTGCAAGTCTACTGTGCAAGCAGGTTTGTAACGATTGACTATGACAAAAATACAACTGTATCTGTAACTTAGCAGAAAATGACAGCTTAATATTAGACTATTTATATATAGTTTATGGTGCTGCATCCATGGGACATGGGATTGGCAATACACATATGCAGTTTGCCACTCAGTTCTCTCAAAGATCAAAGGAGCTTTATGCAAGTGAGGGCATTGCCCTAATGCCTGAGCAGTCAGTCCACCCTTGGAACAGATTCTCCAAGTTGAAGGACTTATATGTAGTTTAACGTATAATGTAAAATATCTGGTATTTTTTCCCCCAAAGACATGTGAAAACAGTGCTATTGATTTAGTTTTCTGTCTGAGTGTGATTTAGGTGTATGTATGCTCGAGCAGCCATGGCACCACTCCTCTATTTTCCTAACTGTGTCATTTCTTGAGCTGTCTTTGTTTACACGTTTATTCTTGCTCTGCCACTTCCAATCAAAACTTTTTCCTTTG
Source organism: Leptodactylus fuscus (assembly GCF_031893055.1). NCBI lineage: Eukaryota > Metazoa > Chordata > Amphibia > Anura > Leptodactylidae > Leptodactylus > Leptodactylus fuscus. The sequence continues at coordinate 257,752,439 of NC_134265.1, read as the reverse complement.
TTTAAAGCATCTGCCTAATTAATCTCAGCCCTGACACTGTCCAAATAAACATCTTGATAATGAGAGATGTAAAATCTGCTGTCTGAGATTCACTTTCTCTTCCAAACGAGTTTAAATCTCTGCTGACTTAATTAAAGTAAAAGCGTAAACTATACAACTGAGCGGGGTCTAAAGTAAAAAAAATGGAATTAACATTACACAGCATAGCTAATATTAATGCTTTTTGGCAGGTCTCTAAGGCTGACCTCAGTTGAGTTGAACCCAAGGCAGACACTTGTTATTTCTCCAGGAGGAAGTGTGAGACACTTAGGGATATGCAGGTTAATTATACAGTGTACTGATAATAAACAGTTTGGTGTTGTAATTAATAAAATGTGGTCAATCCTACAAGCAATTTCCATGCCAATTGTGACTGTTTTTATAAGGCATAGTTACTTTTTCTATGTAATTGTTAAAGGGGGATCAGAGATTTGACATATGTTGTTTTATTGTATATATTTGGTCTTTAAACAATACCATGTCAATGTACTTTAGGACACCGGGATAGTATTTCTAGAAAAATAAACACTTATGTTTTAGAGGTTAACTAATACAAACTTACATTAACAATGTAGTGACATTAAAAGGAATACTTTAATGGGTATTAAATTACAGGATTTTTTTTTTACGTAAATGAAACTTTTAATTCCCTGCCACAAACAAAGCAAATTCTCAATTGTTCTAACCCATATGATGTCTCTTGTTCCACACTGCAATGATATAAAATAATACAGTGAACCCCCCCCTTCCCCACAATGACAAAAATCAATTTATCTTAAAGACTGATCAATAGAGATGAGCGAGTAGTATTCAATCGTGTAGGTATTCGATCGAATACTACAGTATTCGAAATACTCGTACTCAATCGGAGTACGAGTACGAGTAAATATTCGCAGTAAATATTCGATTCAGAACCAGCATTGATTGGCGGAATACTATACAGTGTACAGCATTCGGCAAATCAGCATTGGTTCTGCAGCAGGCTCGTCCTTGTTAGTCGGCAGAGAGCTGACAGCTTGTTGTTAGGAGGGAGCGGACTTTTTCTCATAGGAATGAATTGACCAGCGTTGATTGGCCAGTGTACAGCATTCGGCCAATCAACGCTGGTTCTGCCGGAGGCTCATCTGTGAGGAGGCGGAGTCTAAGATCAGACCACAGCAGTCTCCATTATGGTCCGATATTAGACTCCGCCTCCTCACAGACGAGCCTGCTGCAGAACCAGCGTTGATTTGCTGCAGTCTCATCTTTGCTAATTGGGAGAGCTGGCAGCTTGCTATTACGAAGGAGCTTACTTTTTATCAGCACAACTGCAAATGCTGTGCAGTTAAAGCGCACAGATCCCATAGACTATAATGGGGTCCATGCACTTTAACTGCACAGCGCTCCTCCTAAACATTGTTCTCCTGCTATTCGTGGCCTTGGTGACTCTCCTTTAGTTGAATAGTGGTTTCCCCTGAAACAAGCATTTTTTCCCATAGACTATAATGCGATTCGATATTCAATTGAGAAGTCGAATAATGAGGCTCTACTCGAAATGAATATTGATTCTCGAATATTTCACTGTTCGCTCATCTCTATTGATCAATAAAGGGGATGACAAGTTGTGACCATCTAGGTATGTTTGGTTAAGAAAATGGGATGGGTTTGAGCTCCAATTTTATAATATATAAAAGTATTAAAAGTAGCATTTGTAAACAGAGTAGAGATAAGGAGGACATAAGGACATTTATTATATCTCCTTATCTTTACTCTGTTTACAATTGCTTTTAATCCCCTTACCTGTCCTCTAGGGGACAGAGAACATTTGCTATCAGCATAAAAAGGTGTCAGTATACAATCAGTATGTGCATCAGTCCGTTTAGAAGTGTCAAACTGAATTCTAACGGATGGATGGCATACTGATGTGTGAACATACCCTAAGACACAAAAAAAAACTTTAGGTTGAGGGCCTCACGTTGCAAAAAAAAAACAAAACAAAACCCCACTGTGCTTTACATTATCTGCAAAGTGGAAGGAATTCTAATCCCATTTACACATTGGAGAAAAAAATCTGCAGCAGATATGGTGCAATTTCAAAAATGCAGCATTATATCTACAGCAACGTTGGTGTTTTCTGTATAGGTATAATAGAAGATGGAAAACTATGCAAACTTTCTGTGGAAATGCTGCAGAAAAGAACACAATGCGTTTCCCCTATCTTTTCCACAACACTTTTTTTGCAGCAATACTCTGCATGGAGCCTTAGTTTTTGATACTTTTTATTTGCTGTTTATCATTTGTTTTTTATTATATGTTTTAACCTTGAGCAAAATATGTTCATGAAAACATAAATTATTTAGATTTTTATATAATTGTTAATGAAAGTAGCAAACTGTGTTACTTGTATCTAAAACCTAGTGGCTGTTTCCAACACAGAACATTACATAATTCCCACAAAATATTCATAGGACCTCTGACATTATGAGAATCAAACGTTCTCTCAAAAGTTAATTTGTTGATATGAAATGAATATTTATTATGAGAACAGCATATTCTATTAAATTGTGCCAATACGTTCAAAGCACTTTGAAACATACATCATGGTGAACTGTAGACAACGGGCCATCTTTATGCAAGTGGGAAAATAGGATGAAATATGAAAAATTTGATAAACAGTCTGTTAGATGCCATTGTTAACATTCTGTTGCTTAGGAGAAACCTGTTTTTTCTTAGAATTCTGGACGCTTATCTTTGTGTCAGTATGGTTAGCTCTGTTCAGTCGATAAAACTAGATTCAGAGATAGCTGGGTTGCACACGACTGTGTGCTAGCCACCAGTCGTGAATGAATGGTATGGCTAGTGCATGGGCAACACACGTCTGTCATCCATGTGCCGCCACTGAACCAGCCGTACTTCCGCTGCCCCATTCATTCAATGAATAAGAGCCGCTGCACTATGGTTACAGAATTAGACAGAATTAGGTCCTGCTCCATATTTTGCGGCCTGGACTATTGGCCCGCACATGGAACTGTGTAATTCAGAGTCATGTACACAGGCCCACAGAAATTAAGTCAGTGCCCAGGAAAAACCCGGATAGCACATTGACCTAGAAAAAGGTCGTTTTTAAGTTAGGTGTTCGTATGGTGGGCATTAGGTGGTAGTGAACCGGTCCTCACCCAGAGTAGTGATGAAGCAAATTAATTTTATACATTTCACTTGCACTTGCTGCAAATCACATGTACTTGATTTAACCACCATGCCCCTTGTTTGCAGGAACCAGGAGTGTTTCACACAGTAGAATGTTCCCTTTACTTCCCCCAGACAGTGTATAGTCCCCTTTATTGGACCTCACACTGTATATGACCTTTTTCTGGCCCTTATGCAGTGTATTGCCCTTTTACTAGCCCAACACACAGTGTATTACTCCCTTTACTGATCTCCCCAGAGTATATTTGCTATTTTACTACTCCACATACAATGTGTTGCCTCCGCATAGTATATTTTCCCCTTTACTACATAGTGACACAATAGATAGCTACCTATTGCATTATTCCAGTGGGTACCAGCCTTTTCTCACCCCTCCATCCTGCCACTGCAAACCACATCCAGATGCTAAACAAGGTCAGGATGTGATGTCTGGATGTAACATGTAGCATTGCCTGGAGCCAAAGCGAAGGCTGGTCTATGCAGGAGCAGGGATTTGTAAGTAAAAATTTGTCCTTTACCTGTTTGAATAATCCATCAGGTAAAGGCTGGATTAAAGAAATAAGACAGCCATAATGCTTCCCAAGTAACCCACCTGATCTGTGGGGTCCCACACAATTGTGTGGGTTATGTTATGGCCAAATCCACCTCTGCTTGTTGCTAATCATATACAGCTATTTATAGTAATTCTCAACCAAATATAAATTCATAACATAATTATTAGAGATTAGTAGAATACCCGCAGCTTTGCTTGCATAAAATATGTTAAATTGTTGGCTATACTAGCTAAAGTAAAATTTTCACACTGAAATTGACATTTTCAGAGCTACAGTAAATTTTATTTTACAGTTAAGTTTTTATTTTGTCATTTTACTAATTTGTCGTGACATTAATGTGAACAACAACTTTTTCTTTAATTTCAATGTTTTTATTGATTTTATATATTCAATACATGTTATGTAGTATAAACTATTACAACTATTTTTTGAACTATTTTTTTTTTTATCAAAAATTAAAATTTCTGCCCCTTACACAAACATATAAATCATTTACACCCAATTAACAACATAGTGCAACCCTTCCCCCTCCCTCCAGTGTAATCTATAAGTAGCTCACAGACAAAAGAATAAAATTGGTTTACAGTTACACAACTATTGATTGTAGGGCTTTTTTTTTTTTTTTTTTTTTTTTTAATGTAGATTGTGAGCCCTACATAGAGCTCACAATGTACATTTTCCCTATCAGTATGTCTTTTTTTTTTGGAATATGGGATGGAAATCCATGCAAACACGGGGAGAACATACAAACTCCTTGCAGATGGTTTTTTGCCCTTGGCGGGATTTGAACACCAGGACTCCAGCGCTGCAAGGCTACAGTGCTAACCACTGAGCCACCGTTTGGCCCGCCATTGGAAGGGCTTTTTGGTAACATGTTTCTGGTTTTACCTTCAGGTGCATACCGTATATGAAAAGATTTTTGGGGTTACCGACTCTAGAGCAAGCAACGTACAACTGTCCATGTGAAAAACGCGGCTACTTTAAGTGATTGACCTTGTGCTTTATTTAGGATAAGTTCACACTGGGTTTTTTGGACTGGAACCTGAAGCGGTACAAAATACGGGATGCTGTGACTGGGCCTGTGATTGGGCCACATGGGCCCGTGAATAGTTGGTGTGAATGAGCCTAGTTGGGAGGGAGTGTCTTCAGGCGGATGCCGTGAGGCGAAACGGCCTGAAGAGTGAGCATCTCACTTTTTTCCAGGAGCTGGAACAAAATGGCTCCCGGAAAAAAAGAACTGACCGGCTCCCATTGAAATCGGATATGGCCTCAAAATCCTGACCAAAAAACCCTGTGTGAACTTACCCTTAGGCGGGGCCCCACGGACTGGAAACATCGTGATTTGCCCGTGGCGGAAACGCTGTGGGAAAAATCGCGGCATTTTACGTTACTTGCAAAGTGGATGAGATTCATGTGAATCCCATCCCCACTTTGCAGAAAAAATTGCAGCACGGACACGCTGCGATTTCCGTTGTGGTTTTGAATATCACAGCATGTCAATTATATCTATCGAAACGCCAGCGGCTTCCCCGTAGATATAATTGTAACAGAAAGTCTTCGGAGGGAAACTCATGAACTTTCTGTTCTAAGCACTGTGGGAAGAACCGCGATGCATTCACGCCAAAGCTGTTCCTGCAGCGCTTTAGTGCTGCATTTCCGTCCCATGCTTTAAAGTCATAGCAAATGCAAGACAAATTGGGAACTGCAGACGCTTAAAATTGAAGGGCATGTCGCTTGGTAGCAACACCTGACACTGATAAGAGATATAATAGGAGGAATAGTAAATACAGAGCAGCCCTCACACAGTATTAGGGTCCATTCAGATGGAGGAGAATGACACTGTATTTGGTGCTGAATTTTCAGAGCTGAAAAAAGCCTCCCATTGATTTCAATGGGTTTGGCTAGCTTTTTTTCCACTCGCATAATTTTCTGTTAGCTAAAAATTCAGCGCCATTTTCCTTTTTTGGCACTGATTTTGACGCTGAATCCGCGTCAGAATCCACATGGAAAAAACACTTCCCCATAGAGTTCTATGGGTCCCAATCGCTTTATTTTTCCACTTGCGGAAAAAAAGCTTCCTTCAGGAAGATTCCGCCTGCAAAAACCAATGCAGTCAATGGGTGACGTAAAATCCACATTGCAGATTTGGGAGCAGAATTGGCAAAAACCACACGGAAAGAAACGGTAGCAGTTTTTTCCAGGGTCCATGCATTGTGCTGAAGGAAAAAAAAAAAAAAAAAAAAAAAAAAAAATGCTCCAAAAACCACTTCAAAAAACCATTTCTTAATTCCTGAAGTGGATTTATTCCTCGCCAGAATACTCCATTCTAGCAGGAAAAAAAAATCATTGAAGTCAATGGGAGGCTTTTTTTCAGTGTTGAAATTCCACACCAAATTCCTCACCTTTTTCCTCCGTGTGAGTGGACCCTTACTATCACCTGAAGGAGCTGACATCTCAGTAATGAAAACCGCCTCACAGGCAGACTTGTGCAGTTGCCCATAGCAACCAATCAGAGCTCAGCTTTCACTTTACCTCAGCAGCTTCAGTGATAAGTAAGCAATAATGACAATCTTACTGTGAGAAAGTTTTTGCCTGACCAATATTGCTGCTCAGTAAGGCTGCTTGCACACTACAGTTTTTTTCACGGGTCTCTGGGCCATGGATTCTATATCTCCATAGACTTCTATAGAACTGCAAAATTCACAGCTTTGTGCACAAAGAAGTCTATGCAACCACCAAATCCATGGCCTGGAGGCCCGTGAAAAATACTGCAGTGTGCAAGCAGCCACTAAGGAGACCAGACATGTTTTGTCAGTACGTGCGTGTGTATGTGTGTGTGTGTGCATGTGTGTGTGTCTGTGCATGCGTGTGATCCATGGGTATGTATGCGTGTGTGCATGCACGTGTGTGGTCCATGTATATGTATGCATGTATGTGCGCGTGTGATCCATGTGTTTGTGTGTGTGCAGTGAAAGTGTCTATGCGTGCAGTAGTTGTGTGTGCTCTGTTCATCCTTGTGTATAGTGTGCATCCATCCAAGTGTGTTTGCGTGTGTGTGTGTGTTTGGTGTGCATGTGGTATTTATGGGGTGGTGTTGTGCTATTTGTGGGGTGGTGTTTGTGTGTGTCTAGAGTGGACTTGTGTTTGTGGTGTGTTGTGGCATTTGTGTTTTGCTTGTGTGTTGGTGTATGTGTACTGTCTGTGTGATGTATATATGGTGTTTGTGTGTGGTGGTGCGGCCCCTTCTGCAGCGACTCTTTGGCGGCGGTGCTATAATCCGTCTCTGTCAGTCACAACTGTTGTTTTCCCCTCAGCGCTTTCACTTTCACATTTCCCCATTATAAGTATAGGGCCTAAATTCGGGGGCCAAAATCTCATGACGGGGGGACGCTAGCGAGATGTAACGTGTGCAGTGTTCTGCTCCTGTGGGTGGAGAAGGGGCGTGCCAAATTTCACCCAAATCGGGGGGGAACTGGCGATTTGTATAGAGCAGACTATTACAGAATTTGAGTTTTATATATATAGATTGTCACAAAAATGTTCTGTCACATTTAGGTTGGGATGTTAAATAAGATTTGGTTTGACGGTAATGATTACCAACTTTTTTTTTTCAGGTACTAAAAATTATGTATAGACAAAATTTGTAAGTACTTTGGGGAAGGTAGCTCGGTAGAAGCAGTGGTGTGGACCCAACCAGTCAGAGACCTGGACACAAATCGTGCAGCAAAGCAGTTTATTTCTTAAAAAAACAAAATAAATAAACCTCTACTTTAGGCACAAAACTGAGCAAAATAAAATACAGCCTTAACTTCGGGCAAACTAATGTCAAACAAAATCCTGCTCGTCTGAGCGCTAACTAAATGGAAAATATTAACTGTACGTGTAGCTTAGTACCAGCTACACGATTCTACAAAAAAACACTGAACTGTATTACAAGGTTCTTAGTTTCAGGACAGCCCCAGGCACTTCCTCTCCTCCCAGGATCTGTTCTGAAGTGCAGGCTGTGCAGCCTTTTATGACCCAGTAACAAGCCTATGACCTACACCTGGGGCTGAGGCCTACTCCAGACCTGCACTGGACCACACATATGTCAGGAATCTGTAGCTGATATAGCGAGACTCCACCACTCTGCCTGTCACCTTCTCACAGTAGTTGTTTGGCATACCAGCAAAGTATCCTCAAATTTAATACATATTTATAGATACAGTATAAATACTTATGTATGTAATCATATCAGCAGGATTTACTGTGACCTGTAAAATAGAGATGAGCGAACAGTGTTCTATCGAACTCATGTTCGATCGGATATTAGGCTGTTCGGCATGTTCGAATCGAATCGAACACCGCGTGGTAAAGTGCGCCATTACTTGATTCCCCTCCCACCTTCCCTGGCGCCTTTTTTGCTCCAATAACAGCGCAGGGTAGGTGGGACAGGAACTACGACACCGGTGACGTTGAAAAAAGTAGGAAAAACCCATTGGCTGCTGAAAACATGTGACCTCTAATTTAAAAGAACAGCGCCGCCCAGGTTCGCGTCATTCTGAGCTTGCAATTCACCGGGGACGGAGGTTTCCGTCCATTTAGCTAGGGCTTAGATTCTGGGTAGGCAGGGACAGGCTAGGATAGGAAGGAGAAGACAACCAACAGCTCTTGTAAGAGCTAAATTCCAGGGAGAAGCTTGTCAGTGTAACGTGGCACTGACGGGCTCAATCGCCGCAACCCAGCTTTCCCAGCATCCTGAATGGAATACACTGACAGTGTATTCCCGTATACCCTATATATACACCCAAAATCCCCGTTCCAACGGTGTGCCCCCCCACCTTCACCCCAGAAATACCCTGCAAGTCCCCTAGCAATAGAATTGGGGCTATATACACCCACTATTTTTGCTACTGCCATATAGTGCCATTGTCTGACTGGGAATTCCAAGAATATATTGGGTTTACAAATACCCTCATTTCTTGCTACTGCTATATAGTGCCATTGTCTGACTGGGAATTCCAAGAATATATTGGGGTTACAAATACCCTCATTTCTTGCTACTGCTATATAGTGCCATTGTCTGACTGGGAATTCCAAGAATATATTGGGTTTACAAATACCCTCATTTCTTGCTACTGCCATATAGTGCCATTGTCTGACTGGGAATTCCAAGAATATATTGGGTTTACAAATACCCTCATTTCTTGCTACTGCCATATAGTGCCAGTTTCTGACTGGGAATTCCAAGAATATATTGGGTTTACAAATACCCTCATTTCTTGCTACTGCCATATAGTGCCAGTTTCTGACTGGGAATTCAAAGAATATATTGGGGTTACAAATACCCTCATTTCTTGCTACTGCCATATAGTGCCATTGTCTGACTGGGAATTCCAAGAATATATTGGGTTTACAAATACCCTCATTTCTTGCTACTGCCATATAGTGCCATTGTCTGACTGGGAATTCCAAGAATATATTGGGTTTACAAATACCCTCATTTCTTGCTACTGCCATATAGTGCCATTGTCTGACTGGGAATTCCAAGAATATATTGGGTTTACAAATACCCTCATTTCTTGCTACTGCCATATAGTGCCAGTTTCTGACTGGGAATTCCAAGAATATATTGGGGTTACAAATACCCTCATTTCTTGCTACTGCCATATAGTGCCATTGTCTGACTGGGAATTCCAAGAATATATTGGGTTTACAAATACCCTCATTTCTTGCTACTGCCATATAGTGCCATTGTCTGACTGGGAATTCCAAGAATATATTGGGTTTACAAATACCCTCATTTCTTGCTACTGCCATATAGTGCCATTGTCTGACTGGGAATTCCAAGAATATATTGGGTTTACAAATACCCTCATTTCTTGCTACTGCCATATAGTGCCATTGTCTGACTGGGAATTCCAAGAATATATTGGGTTTACAAATACCCTCATTTCTTGCTACTGCTATATAGTGCCATTGTCTGACTGGGAATTCCAAGAATATATTGGGTTTACAAATACCCTCATTTCTTGCTACTGCCATATAGTGCCATTGTCTGACTGGGAATTCCAAGAATATATTGGGTTTACAAATACCCTCATTTCTTGCTACTGCTATATAGTGCCATTGTCTGACTGGGAATTCCAAGAATATATTGGGTTTACAAATACCCTCATTTCTTGCTACTGCCATATAGTGCCATTGTCTGACTGGGAATTCCAAGAATATATTGGGTTTACAAATACCCTCATTTCTTGCTACTGCCATATAGTGCCAGTTTCTGACTGGGAATTCCAAGAATATATTGGGTTTACAAATACCCTCATTTCTTGCTACTGCCATATAGTGCCATTGTCTGACTGGGAATTCCAAGAATATATTGGGTTTACAAATACCCTCATTTCTTGCTACTGCCATATAGTGCCATTGTCTGACTGGGAATTCCAAGAATATATTGGGTTTACAAATACCCTCATTTCTTGCTACTGCCATATAGTGCCATTGTCTGACTGGGAATTCCAAGAATATATTGGGTTTACAAATACCCTCATTTCTTGCTACTGCCATATAGTGCCATTGTCTGACTGGGAATTCCAAGAATATATTGGGTTTACAAATACCCTCATTTCTTGCTACTGCCATATAGTGCCAGTTTCTGACTGGGAATTCAAAGAATACATTGGGGTTAAAAATACCCTCATTTCTTGCTACTGCCATATAGTGCCAATTGACTGACTGGGAATTCCAAGAATATATTGGGTTTACAAATACCCTCATTTCTTGCTACTGCCATATAGTGCCATTGTCTGACTGGGAATTCCAAGAATATATTGGGTTTACAAATACCCTCATTTCTTGCTACTGCCATATAGTGCCATTGTCTGACTGGGAATTCCAAGAATATATTGGGTTTACAAATACCCTCATTTCTTGCTACTGCCATATAGTGCCAGTTTCTGACTGGGAATTCCAAGAATATATTGGGGTTACAAATACCCTCATTTCTTGCTACTGCCATATAGTGCCATTGTCTGACTGGGAATTCCAAGAATATATTGGGTTTACAAATACCCTCATTTCTTGCTACTGCCATATAGTGCCATTGTCTGACTGGGAATTCCAAGAATATATTGGGTTTACAAATACCCTCATTTCTTGCTACTGCCATATAGTGCCATTGTCTGACTGGGAATTCCAAGAATATATTGGGTTTACAAATACCCTCATTTCTTGCTACTGCCATATAGTGCCAGTTTCTGACTGGGAATTCCAAGAATATATTGGGGTTACAAATACCCTCATTTCTTGCTACTGTTATATAGTGCCATTGTCTGACTGGGAATTCCAAGAATATATTGGGTTTACAAATACCCTCATTTCTTGCTACTGCCATATAGTGCCATTGTCTGACTGGGAATTCCAAGAATATATTGGGTTTACAAATACCCTCATTTCTTGCTACTGCTATATAGTGCCATTGTCTGACTGGGAATTCCAAGAATATATTGGGTTTACAAATACCCTCATTTCTTGCTACTGCCATATAGTGCCATTGTCTGACTGGGAATTCCAAGAATATATTGGGTTTACAAATACCCTCATTTCTTGCTACTGCTATATAGTGCCATTGTCTGACTGGGAATTCCAAGAATATATTGGGTTTACAAATACCCTCATTTCTTGCTACTGCCATATAGTGCCATTGTCTGACTGGGAATTCCAAGAATATATTGGGTTTACAAATACCCTCATTTCTTGCTACTGCCATATAGTGCCATTGTCTGACTGGGAATTCCAAGAATATATTGGGTTTACAAATACCCTCATTTCTTGCTACTGCCATATAGTGCCAGTTTCTGACTGTGAATTCCAAGAATATATTGGGGTTACAAATACCCTCATTTCTTGCTACTGCTATATAGTGCCATTGTCTGACTGGGAATTCCAAGAATATATTGGGTTTACAAATGCCCTCATTTCTTGCTACTGCCATATAGTGCCATTGTCTGACTGGGAATTCCAAGAATATATTGGGTTTACAAATACCCTCATTTCTTGCTACTGCTATATAGTGCCATTGTCTGACTGGGAATTCCAAGAATATATTGGGTTTACAAATACCCTCATTTCTTGCTACTGCCATATAGTGCCATTGTCTGACTGGGAATTCCAAGAATATATTGGGTTTACAAATACCCTCATTTCTTGCTACTGCCATATAGTGCCATTGTCTGACTGGGAATTCCAAGAATATATTGGGTTTACAAATACCCTCATTTCTTGCTACTGCCATATAGTGCCATTGTCTGACTGGGAATTCCAAGAATATATTGGGTTTACAAATACCCTCATTTCTTGCTACTGCCATATAGTGCCAGTTTCTGACTGGGAATTCAAAGAATACATTGGGGTTAAAAATACCCTCATTTCTTGCTACTGCCATATAGTGCCAATTGACTGACTGGGAATTCCAAGAATATATTGGGTTTACAAATACCCTCATTTCTTGCTACTGCCATATAGTGCCATTGTCTGACTGGGAATTCCAAGAATATATTGGGTTTACAAATACCCTCATTTCTTGCTACTGCCATATAGTGCCATTGTCTGACTGGGAATTCCAAGAATATATTGGGTTTACAAATACCCTCATTTCTTGCTACTGCCATATAGTGCCAGTTTCTGACTGGGAATTCCAAGAATATATTGGGGTTACAAATACCCTCATTTCTTGCTACTGCCATATAGTGCCATTGTCTGACTGGGAATTCCAAGAATATATTGGGTTTACAAATACCCTCATTTCTTGCTACTGCCATATAGTGCCATTGTCTGACTGGGAATTCCAAGAATATATTGGGTTTACAAATACCCTCATTTCTTGCTACTGCCATATAGTGCCATTGTCTGACTGGGAATTCCAAGAATATATTGGGTTTACAAATACCCTCATTTCTTGCTACTGCCATATAGTGCCAGTTTCTGACTGGGAATTCCAAGAATATATTGGGGTTACAAATACCCTCATTTCTTGCTACTGTTATATAGTGCCATTGTCTGACTGGGAATTCCAAGAATATATTGGGTTTACAAATACCCTCATTTCTTGCTACTGCCATATAGTGCCATTGTCTGACTGGGAATTCCAAGAATATATTGGGTTTACAAATACCCTCATTTCTTGCTACTGCTATATAGTGCCATTGTCTGACTGGGAATTCCAAGAATATATTGGGTTTACAAATACCCTCATTTCTTGCTACTGCCATATAGTGCCATTGTCTGACTGGGAATTCCAAGAATATATTGGGTTTACAAATACCCTCATTTCTTGCTACTGCTATATAGTGCCATTGTCTGACTGGGAATTCCAAGAATATATTGGGTTTACAAATACCCTCATTTCTTGCTACTGCCATATAGTGCCATTGTCTGACTGGGAATTCCAAGAATATATTGGGTTTACAAATACCCTCATTTCTTGCTACTGCCATATAGTGCCATTGTCTGACTGGGAATTCCAAGAATATATTGGGTTTACAAATACCCTCATTTCTTGCTACTGCCATATAGTGCCAGTTTCTGACTGTGAATTCCAAGAATATATTGGGGTTACAAATACCCTCATTTCTTGCTACTGCTATATAGTGCCATTGTCTGACTGGGAATTCCAAGAATATATTGGGTTTACAAATGCCCTCATTTCTTGCTACTGCCATATAGTGCCATTGTCTGACTGGGAATTCCAAGAATATATTGGGTTTACAAATACCCTCATTTCTTGCTACTGCTATATAGTGCCATTGTCTGACTGGGAATTCCAAGAATATATTGGGTTTACAAATACCCTCATTTCTTGCTACTGCCATATAGTGCCATTGTCTGACTGGGAATTCAAAGAATATATTGGGTTTACAAATACCCTCATTTCTTGCTACTGCCATATAGTGCCATTGTCTGACTGGGAATTCCAAGAATATATTGGGTTTACAAATACCCTCATTTCTTGCTACTGCCATATAGTGCCAGTTTCTGACTGGGAATTCCAAGAATATATTGGGGTTACAAATACCCTCATTTCTTGCTACTGCCATATAGTGCCATTGTCTGACTGGGAATTCCAAGAATATATTGGGTTTACAAATACCCTCATTTCTTGCTACTGCTATATAGTGCCATTGTCTGACTGGGAATTCCAAGAATATATTGGGTTTACAAATACCCTCATTTCTTGCTACTCCTATATAGTGCCATTGTCTGACTGGGAATTCAAAGAATATATTGGGGTTACAAATACCCTCATTTCTTGCTACTGCCATATAGTGCCAGTTTCTGACTGGGAATTCAAAGAATATATTGGGGTTACAAATACCCTCATTTCTTGCTACTGCCATATAGTGCCAGTTTCTGACTGGGAATTCAAAATGCGCAAGGCTCCCGGAAAGGGACGTGGACGAGGCCGTGGGCGAGGTCGGGGGAATGGTTCTGGGGAGCAAGGTAGCAGTGAAGCCACAGGGCGTCCCGTGCCTACTCCTGTGGGGCAGCAAGCATTGCGCCACTCCACAGTGCCAGGGTTGCTTGCCACATTAACTAAACTGCAGGGTACAAACCTTAGTAGGCCCGAGAACCAGGAACAGGTCTTGCAATGGCTGTCGGATAACGCTTACAGCACATTGTCCAGCAGCCAGTCAGACTCTGCCTCCTCTCCTCCTATTACCCAACAGTCTTGTCCTCCTTCCTCCCAAAATTCCCAAGCTTCACAGAACAATAACCCCAACTGTCCCTGCTCCCCAGAGCTGTTCTCCGCTCCTTTCATTGTCCCTCAACCTGCCCCTCCATGTTGCGATTCCACGAACCTAACATTGGAGCATCTGTGTCCAGATGCTCAAACACTAGAGTCTCCTCCATCTCCGTTCGATTTGGTGGTGGATGACCAGCAACCCACCCTCATCGACGACAATGTGACGCAGTTGCCGTCAGGGCATCCAGTTGACCTGCGCATTGTGCGGGAGGAGGAGATGAGACAGGAGTTGGAAGAGGAAGTGGTGGATGATGAGGACACTGACCCGACCTGGACAGGGGGGATGTCAAGCGGGGAAAGTAGTGTGGATGTTGAGGCAGGTGCAGCACCAAAAAGGGTAGCTAGAGGCAGAGGCAGAGGTCAGCAGCTTAGGCGAAGCCAGGCCACAACCGGAATCTCCCAAGATGTTCCAGTTCGTACCCAGCCCCGAAAAACTCCCACCTCGAGGGCACGTTTCTCGAAGGTGTGGAGTTTTTTCAAGGAATGCGCCGAGGACAGATATAGTGTTGTCTGCACAATTTGCCTCTCGAAATTGATTAGGGGCTCTGAGAAGAGCAACCTGTCCACCACTTCAATGCGCCGTCATTTGGAATCCAAGCACTGGAATCAGTGGCAGGCAGCAACGGCAGGACAAAGGCCGCCTGCCGTTCACGCCACTGCCTCTGCCTCTGCCTCTGCCACTGCCACTGCTGACTGTGCTGGCGATGCACTCCAGAGGACGAGCCAGGACACCACTTCATCTGCCTCCGCCACTTTGTTGACTTCTTCCTCATCCTCCCCTGTTCCTGTCTTATCTCCTTCTCCTGCACCATCAAAGGCACCATCAGGCGCTTCTTTACAACAACCCACCATCTCTCAGACATTGGAGCGGCGGCAGAAATACACCGTTAACCACCCACACGTGCAAGCCTTGAACGCCAACATCGCTAAACTGCTGGCCCAGGAGATGTTGGCGTTCCGGCTTGTTGAAACTCCCGCCTTCCTGGACCTGATGGCAACTGCGGCACCTCGCTATGCCGTCCCTAGCCGTCACTACTTCTCCCGGTGTGCCGTCCCCGCCTTGCACCAGCACGTGTCACTCAACATCAGGCGGGCCCTTAGTTCTGCGCTTTGCACAAAGGTCCACTTGACCACCGACGCGTGGACAAGTGCATGTGGACAGGGATGCTACATTTCACTGACGGCACACTGGGTGAATGTAGTTGAGGCTGGGACTGCTTCCTAAACTGGCCCGGTGTACCTCGTCTCCCCGCCTAACATTCCTGGCAGGGACACGAGAAGAACACCCCCCTCCTCCTCCTCCTCCACCGCCTCCTCCTCCGCTGTTAGATTGACCCCAGCTACGAGTTGGAAATGTTGCAGCACTGGCGTTGGTAGACGTCAGCAGGCCGTGCTGAAGCTGATCAGCTTGGGGGACAGACAGCACACTGCCTCCGAGGTGAGGGATGCCCTCCTCGATGAGACGGCAATATGGTTTGAGCCGCTGCACCTGGGCCCAGGCATGGTCGTTTGTGATAACGGCCGGAACCTGGTAGCAGCTCTGGAGCTTGCCGGACTCCAACATGTTCCATGCCTGGCCCACGTCTTCAACCTAGTGGTGCAACGTTTCCTAAAGAGCTACCCCAATGTTCCAGAGCTACTGGTGAAAGTGCGGCGCATGTGCGCCCACTTTCGCAAGTCGACAGTAGCCGCTGCTAGCTTAAAATCTCTCCAGCAACGCCTGCATGTGCCACAACACCGGCTTTTGTGCGACGTCCCCACACGCTGGAACTCAACGTTTCAGATGTTGAATAGAGTGGTTGAGCAGCAGAGACCTTTGATGGAATACCAGCTACAAAACCCTAGGGTGCCACAAAGTCAGCTGCCTCAGTTTCTCATCCATGAGTGGCCATGGATGAGAGACCTTTGTGACATCCTACGGGTGTTTGAGGAGTCCACAAGGAGGGTGAGCTCTGAGGATGCGATGGTGAGCCTTACAATCCCGCTCTTGTGTGCTCTGAGAGAATCCCTGATTGACATCAGGGATAACTCAGATCACACAGAGGAGTCAGGGATAGCATCCGATCCATCACAGCTGGAGAGTAGGTCCACACATCTGTCCGCTTCATCGCGTTTAATGGAGGAGATGGAGGAGGAGGAGGAGGAAGAAGAGTTGTCCGATGATGTGATGGTGATACAGGAGGCTTCCGGGCAACTTCGAATCGTCCCATTGTTGCAGCGCGGATGGGTAGACATGGACGATGAGGAGGAAATGGAGATTGAACTTTCTGGTGGGGCCAGAGGAGTCATGCCAACTAACACTGTGGCAGACATGGCTGAGTTCATGTTGGGGTGCTTTACAACCAACAAGCGTATTGTCAAAATCATGGAGGACAACCAGTACTGGATCTTTGCTATCCTTGACCCCCGGTATAAAAACAACATCTCCTCTTTTATTCCGGTAGAGGGGAGGGCCAATCGCATCAATGCTTGCCACAAGCAATTGGTGCAGAATATGATGGAGATGTTTCCAGCATGTGACGTTGGCAGCAGGGAGGGCAGTTCCTCCAGTAGGCGACCAAGTTCTCACTGGTCCACACAAACGAGGGGCACACTGTCTAAGGTCTGGGACACCTTGATGGCACCCCCTCGCCAAAGTGCCGCCACGGAGGGTCCTAGTGTCACCAGGCGTGAGAAGTATAGGCGCATGTTGCGGGAATACCTTTCCGACCACAGCCCTGTCCTCTCCGACCCCTCTGCGCCCTACACGTATTGGGTGTCGAAGTTGGACCTGTGGCTTGAACTTGCCCTATATGCCTTGGAGGTGCTGTCCTGTCCTGCCGCCAGCGTCCTATCTGAGAGGGTGTTCAGTGCAGCCGGTGGCATCATCACTGACAAGCGCACCCGTCTGTCAGCTGAGAGTGCCGACCGGCTCACTTTGATAAAAATGAACCACCACTGGATAGAGCCTTCATTTTTGTGCCCACCTGTGTAAAGCACCCCAACATGAAACTCCATGTCTGTGCTCAACCTCTCCAATTCCTCCACATCCTCATACTCATCCACCATAAGCGTTGCACAATTCTGCTAATACTAGGCTCCCTCCACCCTGATTTCCCCCAACTCTGCTGGTTAGAGGCTCCCTCCACCCTGATTTCCCCCAACTCTGCTGGTTAGAGGCTCCCTCCACCCTGATTTCCCCCAACTCTGCTGGTTAGAGGCTCCCTCCACCCTGATTTCCCCCAACTCTGCTGGTTAGAGGCTCCCTCCACCCTGATTTCCCCCAACTCTGCTGGTTAGAGGCTCCCTCCACCCTGATTTCCCCCAACTCTGCTGGTTAGAGGTTCCTTCCACCCTGATTTCCCCCAACTCTGCTGGTTAGAGGCTTCCTCCACCCTGATTTCCCCCAACTCTGCTGGTTAGAGGCTCCCTCCACCCTGATTTCCCCCAACTCTGCTGGTTAGAGGCTCCCTCCACCCTGCTTTCCCACAACTCTGCTGGTTAGAGGCTCCCTCCACCCTGATTTCCCACAACTCTGCTGGTTAGAGGCTCCCTCCACCCTGATTTCCCACAACTCTGCTGGTTAGAGGCTCCCTCCACCATGAATTGGTCCAAACTGGGGTTTTTAGAGGCTCCCTCCACCATGAATTGGTCCAAACTGGGGTTTTTAGAGGCTCCCTTCACCATGAATTGGTCCAAACTGGGGTTTTTAGAGGCTCCCTCCACCATGAATTTGCCCAAACTGTGCTGGTTAGAGGCTCCCTCCACCATGAATTTGCCCAAATTGGGCTGTTTAGAGGCTCCCTCCACCATGAATTTGCCCAAACTGGGGTTTTTAGAGGCTCCCTCCACCATGAATTTGGCCAAACTGGGGTTTTTAGAGGCTTCCTCCACCATGAATTTGGCCAAACTGGGGTTTTTAGAGGCTCCCTCCACCATGATTTGGTCCAAACTGGGCTGTTTAGAGGCTCCCTCCACCATGAATTGGTCCAAACTGGGGTTTTTAGAGGCTCCCTCCACCATGAATTTGCCCAAACTGGGCTGGTTAGAGGCTCCCTCCACCATGAATTTGCCCAAATTGGGCTGTTTAGAGGCTCCCTCCACCATGAATTTGCCCAAAGTGGGCTGTTTAGAGGCTCCCTCCACCATGAATTTGGCCAAACTGGGGTTTTTAGAGGCTCCCTCCACCATGAATTGGTCCAAACTGGGGGTTTTAGAGGCTCCCTCCACCATGAATTGGTCCAAACTGGGGTTTTTAGAGGCTCCCTCCACCATGAATTTGGCCAAACTGGGGTTTTTAGAGTCTCCCTCCACCATGAATTGGTCCAAACTGGGGTTTTTAGAGGCTCCCTCCACCATGAATTGGTCCAAACTGGGGTTTTTAGAGGCTCCCTCCACCATGAATTTGGCCAAACTGGGGTTTTTAGAGGCTCCCTCCACCATGAATTGGTCCAAACTGGGGTTTTTAGAGGCTCCCTCCACCATGAATTTGGCCAAACTGGGGTTTTTAGAGGCTCCCTCCACCATGAATTTGGCCAAACTGGGGTTTTTAGAGGCTCCCTCCACCATGAATTGGTCCAAACTGGGGTTTTTAGAGGCTCCCTCCACCATGAATTGGTCCAAACTAGGGTTTTTAGAGGCTCCCTCCACCATGAATTAGTCCAAACTGGGGTTTTTAGAGGCTCCCTCCACCATGAATTTGCCCCAACTCTGCTGGTTAGAGGCTCAATCCACCCTGATTTTCAAAACAAATGTTGGTGCCAACCTCAACTTACTACAAGGGCCAAATTCACTGCTGGTGACAAGCTCTCCTCACGCCAAGTGCCAAATACACATGTTTCAAGGTGTTTTCCAACTGTCAGAGAGGTGGTATTGAGTGTGTAAAGTGTGTAGTTGTTAGGCTGTGATGTTGGGGTAATAGAGGGTCTTTGGTGTGTTAGATGCCCCCAGACATGCTTCCCCTGCTGTCCCAGTGTCATTCCAGAGGTGTTGGCAGCATTTCCTGGGGTGTCATAGTGGACTTGGTGACCCTCCAGACACGGATTTGGGTTTCCCCCTTAACGAGTATATGTTCCCCATAGACTATAATGGGGTTCGAAACCCGTTCGAACACACGAACAGTGAGCGGCTGTTCGAATCGAATTTCGAACCTCGAACATTTTAGTGTTCGCTCATCTCTACTGTAAAATGATGACTGCTACAATCAGGTACTTAATATTTTTATTAACCCTTTAATGACACGGGGAAGGTTGGGTGTTAATGCTCAGTAACTTTTTTTCAAATTTTTCATCTAAGAGTTTTTTTTCTGTTGACATAGCTATGCAAGTGCTTATTCTTTGCGCAATGAGTTCTACTTTCGTTTGGTACCAATTTTGGGTACATATGTTTTGATCATCTTTTATTAACGTTTTTGAGGGTCCATGTGAAAAAATCGACAATGTTATTGTTATTTTTTGCAGTTTGTTTTTACGGCATTCACTATTTTATAAATTATATGGCAACTTTTTATGATTATGGCAATACTATATTTTTATTGGTTTTATTATGTTTTATCACTATTAGAGATGAGCGAATACCATTCGAAATGAGAGTGTGCTATTTGAAACTGCCACTTCGAATAGTATTCGCTCATCTCCAATCACTATCCCCTAAATATATATATTTTTTTTGATAATGAATCATTTGCCTGAGATCACCATATTCTGAGCTGGCTGTGCGCTGAACACTGCTACATCTGAGATGTTGCAGAGCTGGCTGTGCGCTGAACTCTGCTACATCTGAGATGTAGCAGAGCTGTGCGCTGAACTCTGCTACATCTGAGATCGGACCACAATGGAGACTGCTGTGGACCGATCTTAGACTCCGCCTCCTCACAGACAAGCCTCCAGCAGAACCAGCGTTGATTGGCCAATGTTGTACACTGTATGGCATTCGGCCAATCAACACTGGTCAATGCATTCCTATGAGAAAAAGGCATCTCTCACATAACGCAAGCTGCCAGGGATCCCGACTAGCATATAATGGGCTGCCACGAGATGTGCTTGCAGGTGAAGTTTGAAAGTGATGAGACCTTGCCAGCCAGAGCTAAATGTGAGAGTAAGTTCAATGCAAACACATTGTGGCAGTGCACCATATGCTAGTTGGGATCGCTGGCAGCTTGCGGTATGCGGGAGCTGACTTTTTCCCATAGGAATGCATTGACCATACTCTTGCATGTATCTCGGGCTGGCAAGGAAGGTATATAGAACATCCTGATATTCGATCAAATACCAATTCGATCGAACGCTGTTCACTCATCTCTAGTAAGGAATCAATTCCTTTCCTTTCTGTTAGGTGTAGAGAAGGCATAATTGTTGGATATATACAGAGCCCTGGCTAATAATAGATAATCTGAGAAATCTCTGTATTGATGTTCAGCAGTCTTTTCTAAATAGGTACTAGGTACTATAGCTATATATATATATATATATATATATATATATATATATATTTTTTCAGTTGTTGCCCAAAAGTACCTGATCACTACAGTTTTACTTTACTAGACTAGTCTCTATAGGGCTAGTTCACACAGGGCATGGGATGGGAATAGGACCAAAATGCGCCTGCTGCGACGGTTGCGGCTTCCCACTCCGGAGTAAGTCCAAATGAATGGGCCTAGCCCGGAGGGTGCTGCCGCGAATCAGTAGTGGAATCCACCTGAAGAAAGGGCAGCTTGATTCTTTTTTCTGTGAGCATACTGCTAGCGGTCTGCATAGATCTCTATTGTGAGGGGGCAGATTCTGACGTGGATTCAGCACCAAAATCTGCCCCCTCTTGCCCCGTGTGAACATGCCCTAAAGTAGTGACATCCTGACTATGGGCTTGTGTTGCTAGGCAGCAGCACAAACATCTTGTTATTTAGGTGAGCACAGATCGCTATGTGTTGAAAAATCATCAATTTCACTGGTGTCCTCTATAACTTCCTTTTGCTACAAACTGATTTCTATCATTACATTTATTTTATTTTTTGTACTTTTGACAACTAACTCTACAAGGCAGATAAAATTGTAAATGCCTTATTCTTTATTCAAAGTTATACAATTCTAAACCAAATTGTAAGCATAAGCGATTCTAAAGTGCTGAGCTACTCATCATTTGGTCTGAAAATTCCACTTTTCCAGCCAGTTACTCTAAAGCAAATATTAACTGATGTCAAACTGTAGATAAATGATGATGTCTCCCTACCAGCTGACTACCAAAAATAAAAAATACTAAAAGGTTGGCGCCAGTGTCCTTATTCATATTAGTCACTACATTACACTATAGACAGCATATGTGGATATTGTACAGTTTACATAATATAAACAATTGTGAAGCGGGCCGTAGGTTTTCACATTTATATATCAAAAAATCCAAAAGGTTGAAACTTAAGAAATGTATTACAGCGCTGCAATGTTTGCTGCTTAAGCTCTTTCAGTAGAGCATAATGTTACATTTGGAGCCACTTGACAAAGTTATTCAGATATGTTGGGTAACATAGAACCAAAATAAACAGGAAAGAGAGCTTTGTTCTCGGCTATGTCTATTCTGTGCCCATTAAATCATAATGTTCCTTTACAGTCTTCGTGAGCGTACATAGCAGCAGGATTTCAGGATTAGTAGCTTGTGGCACCTCACTAAGAAGAATAAAAATATAATAAATTGATTTTTCTAAGCAATAAAAACTAAATAAGAGACATTGGGGGAGATTTATGAAGACTGGCATTTATGGAAGATGCCCAGGAACATAGACCAGATGCAACCCAGAAGAGGTGAATATGACAGTTTTTTTTAATTTTCTGCACCACCCCAGGGCCTCCAATTTTTATAAACTGCAGTCTGAAGAGATCCCAGAGTAAAATAAAAGTACTTTGGTTTGATCTGAAGCAAAATTGGTTGGCGATTATTGTGAATATTTGCCAAACAAATCTTGCAAGGTTGACCCATATCTAGTTATCACTCTTTGAAGTCTAGCCTGTTTTGATAATGAGATGTCTTTTATCTCTACGGAACAGAAAGTCTCTAGTGAGACTCAGGCAAGTGTGAAAACTCAAACTGTAATGTACTGTAAAAAAAACTTGTCTACAATCTCCTGGCATCCACTTGATTTGAGAGCAACAAACAATACCAACCTACCTCAGGGGTATCCCCCAGACGCCAGTGTGCCTGACAGAGATGGCACTCCAACCTTTAAGGCCCTTCAGTGCCCGTCCACCTACCTGTGGCCTAGTCGTAGACCCCGAGCAGCTCACCTCCAGCCTGTTGCCAGCTCCTGAGGTCCCTGGACTACTCCTTCCTCGGCTCCAGACCCTGGTGCTCAGGTGGAGACATAACCGTTCCGATTTGTACAGAACGAGGCCTTCAGCCCTGCAGAACTGCCCGACATCTTGCTGCGGCAAACAGACAGATCCACACACAACACAGCGGAGTCCACAGGACCGAACCTAGCACAGGGGAAATAGTTTCAGAGGCCCCTACAGCCTACACCGGGACAAAGGTGAAAGACATTTTAAGGATCAGTACTATTCTGGACTCCCTGCAAGGCTAATAGCATTTCAGGAGCACAGCCTACATGCTCTTCTAAATATTGGACACCTCCAGCTAGAAGTGGAGTTATTCAAGAAATAGGCAGACACCCTCGGCCTATATCCATCAAAGGAAGGGTAAGGCAAAAGACTACAGACTCTCCTGACCTCTTAGCTGTGCCTGAGGCCTGCACCTGCTGTACCAGCCCTAGACTATCCTCCTGGTGCCTTACTATATAACAGCTGCTATCCTAACATTACCTGCACCTGCATATCTTTGGTTCAACTCCCTTCTAATTATAACTGCAGCAGCACAGAGAGCCTCCATCTTGCTAACTATATAATTTTTTGTGCTACTTACTCCCTGTTCATCACCCCACAAATTACCCCCCACCCACCTCTGGACTGTCTACACTGTGGACTGTATCTGTTAACCTCCTACTTACCTTCAGATCCTTTAAGGGACACTTAGGAAACTCCTCCTGGCAGAAGTGTTAGTGGGGTGAAGGGAGTGCAGAGCCCCTACCCCAACATCAGGGGGAGCTCCTCACCTTCCCCCACTCACATGTGATATTCCACGACCTTCCCACGAGGAATGAAACCTGACCACATATAGAGATGGAAGTTTAACTGTAAGACTTTGTCTCACATAGCCACAACCTGCTCGTAATTGATTTTTTTCAGCTTACAATGGAGAAAACAGGAAAGAATAGAGCCGCTGAGGCCCCAGATACTCCGCGTCAAGGAAAACAACAAGGAGATCTACAAAAATTTCTCAAAAAGAAAAATTTATACTCTCCAGCTCGTTCTCTTAAAATGGCGCCTTCTACTAGGCAAGAAATAGAGACAGGAGAGGACTCTGACCAGGAGGGTGTGGGAGGATACGACCATTCTGATGATGCCCTAACTACAGTTTCAAAATCTTTTTTACAAAAGGCTCTAGCTGCTGCATTGACTTCGGTCATGACTAAACTTTCAAACATTGAATCCCAGCTTAATGACATGGGGCATAGAGTGAATACTCTTGAAACCAGCTGTGCAGCCTTAACTAACTATGCTTCATCAGTCTCCTCCAGACTTGCACTCTACAAAGATTACATAGATCGTTCACTTGTTTTGATCGAAGATCAAGAGAGTCGTAGCAGGAGGAAGAATATAAGAATTAAAGGTCTCCCTGAAAGTAACACACAGGAAGTCTTAAAATGGCCACCACGCTTTTCTCTGATCTTCTAGGCCAGGAGAGAGCTGAGAAAATTGTTATTGAAAGAATCCATAGAGCTGTTCGCCCGCGACCGCTACAAGGAGATCAACCACGGGATATCATTTGTGGTTTACTCTCTTACCCTGATGTTGCAGCCATTCTTTCTGCAGTTCGTGAAAAGTCAGAAATTCGAATTGGCGACGCAGAGATATCGATATATCAAGATGTTGCCCCGTCCATTCTAGCGAAAAGGCACATACTCAAGCCCCTCCTAAAAGTACTTTGTGCAAAAGATATCAAGTACGCATGGTTATACCCCTTTGGCCTAGCGATTATACATAAAGGAAGACGTATCACCATTAACTCTCAGAATGATCTTATCACCCTGTGGGTCCAATTGAACATACCACCAATGGACATCCCCTCCTGGTCACCCACTCCACCACTACCTGACCTGCCTGAGCTACCTGAGGTAGGCTCGTGGCAACAGATTTACAGCTGACAGATGTTTGGAGATCTCTCCACCCCTCTGAGAGGGAATTCTCCCATTCTCCTTCCTCATCCGAGAGATATCTCCCCGCCAGTGGTCCTAGAGGTTAAATGACGGTCTTCTAAATGATAATTCTTTGCTTTCAAATATCTCTAAAAGTCTCAAAGAATATTTCTCGATTAATTCTACCCCTGACGTCTCTGAACTACGACATGGTAAGCGCACAAGGCCTATATGAGAGGCCTTCTTATCTCAAAAGCAACTCTCACCAAAAAACAAAGACAAAAAGAAGTTTACTCTCTACTTGCCCAGATTAGAGTACTTGAAAGGACACATAAAATCATGAGACTTGCCTCCACTTTGTCTGATCTTTCAGCACTCAGGGAGAAGCTTAAAAGGCAGTTCCATATGCAAACTGCCAAAAAACAACTTCTCTTTAAATTTTGCCTCTACGCTCATGGAGACAAAGGTGGGAAAATGATGTCACAGATGATCAATAAAGCTCAGGCAAAGACTCACATAGACAAAATAAAAGATGACAAAGGCAACATTGTTACAGACACCGACAAAATAGCTAACGCTTTCCAGAAATGTTATTCCAAACTTTAAGCATCTCCCCTCCCTGTGATGCACCCGTAGCGAATGATGCCAAAGAAGCCACTTCCAACTTTCTGGCCTTACATTACATGCAATATCCCTGTTCCGCAAGTTGAGAAACAAGCTGGTCCTTCTCGGCATAGATGCAGAGAAGGCATTTGATCAGGTGAGCTGGGATTTTATGCACGACACACTGGAGATTTTTGGTTTCCCATCTTCTTTCATCTCTGGGATCTTCTCCCTCTATGCCCAACCCCAAGACTTAAAATCAATGGAACATTGTCGCTATTCTTCAACATCTCTAATGGGACAAGGCAGGGGAGTCCCCTCTCACCTTCATTGTTTATCTTAACAATAGAGACTCTCCTGCAGGCAGTTCGCATACACCCTGACAGTAAGGGAGTCCCCATAGGTGCATCTTCCTTGCACTCTGTCGCCTTTGCTGACAACGTTTTGTTTTTGCTTTCGAATCCTGAAAGAGGACTACCTTCTTTAACGAATCTCCTTCATGGCTATGACAAGATGTCCAACTTCAAACCAAATCTCTCCAAATCAGAAATCCTAGTTATTTCACTACCCTCAGCTTTGGAGACATCGTTGAAAAAGGACTCCCCTTTTGATTGGAAGTCGGACCACATCTCCTACTTAGGCGTTAAACTGACTAGTGATTTACAGAAACTATTCTCGGCTAACTTCCCCCCTTTACTCAAGGAAGTGAAAACTGAGACACTCCTGTGACATACCCTATGTCTCATGGTTCTGGAGAAGAGTATCCTCCAAACCTATGTCCTACTTAAGCTACTGTACACAATTAGAATGCTGCCTAGCCCCCTTCATCACTCCTTCCTTTTCTCTCTAAGAGCTCTCTTTATCAAGTTTCTTTGGAAAAATAAAGCAACATGACTACCTTTTAGACTGCTTACTCTGAACAAAGCCAGGGGCGGAATTTCCTTACCTGATGTGACGACCTACTACAAGGCAAATCTCCTGACCAGATGGCTTACCCTGAGTGTGCCTCCACAGGACTCAATGGTAAGAGAGATGGCAGCTGTATAGCATGGTGAATTACTAGACAAGCACCTTTGGACCCCAGACCTTACCATACTAAGAGATCCCTATTTTGATCCCCTTCTGAAAGGATCATGCCAAATCTGGCGTGAATTAAGTACCTGACTCATGCCGCATTATGAAAAATATTTCCCTGCTCATCTTTTACCACATCTCCTCCAGAAGCCCACCAGCTGATATGATGATTTGTGGAGATTACTAAAAGATAAGAGACTGACAGATCTCCTGGTCAATGGGGAACGTCTAGATAAAGACGCTCTGCAGACACTAATTGGCAACAAACAACTCTCTTTCTTGCATTATCAACATTTCAGACACAGTATCGCCTCCTTACCTCGCCCATTTACAACTGACGAACCAGTGTCCAAGTGTGAGAGGATGGTTGTCCTTAAATCTCCAAGAAACAGAAGATTAGCTAACTGTACAGCAGCTTTGCTAGATACCATTCCAGATTCCAAGCCAGGATATCTTTCAGCATGGGAAGCTGATCTCAATACAGCCTTCATTCAAGATGAAATCACATCCATCTTACAATCCTCACATGGCTTCTCAAACTGTGTGCGTCTTCAGGAATCACATTTTAAACTCCTAGGGAGATGGCACCGTACTCCAGATTGGCTACATGCTCACAAACTGGATGCAGACGACTTGTGCTGGAGATGCCGAATGGAAAGAGATTCCCCTTATCACATATGGTGGACCTGCCAGAAGATTAAGGCTTTCTGGTCCCAAATAATGCAAGAGATTCAACATATCACCTCGTCCACTCTAATCTACCCACCTGCTGTAGTCCTTCTCTCATGCCCTACATCTTACTATTCACCCAACAAAGCTAATCTCACAATGCACTTATTTGAGGCAGCAAAGTCCCTCATACCTAAATATTGGTTCCAACCCATCATCCCTTTGACTGTTGAATGGAGAGAAAAAGTGACGCAAATTTTTAAATTCAAAGAGATGCTTAGCTGGTCCACCGGCTCACACAACCGATTCTTGAAGACGTGGTCACCATGGTCTAAATTCAACCAAATTAGTATCTCAGCAGACACCCAGTAGGCGTCTTCAAAGGTTGTTCTTTACCAAAGACCCACACTCATGAGACTATTACAGACTGACAGACCCTTCTCTCACCTTTCACCAGACCTTTATATCCCCTGCCCTCCCCGTCACCCTCCTTTTTTTCATTTTTATGACTTTTTCTCCCATTTCCTTTCCTTAAGAACAAGAATCCCTGTACTTTACTTTAAATACATGGTACTTATTCAGTCTTTTTCAGATAATTTGAGGGTTTGAACCTCTTTGTATTGTTTGATCTTATATGCTCAAAATGTTCATACCACTGCTACCTCCTTTTTATGTTTTATTTTCTTTAAAAAAAAAAAATTGAAAATGTTAATAAAATGAGATTTGGAAAAAACAAACAAACTTTGGATTAAAAACATTGGCTAATTCATGGTCAGTACATCTCCTTTGATATATCCCGATTACCTATTTTAAGACAGGATAAGATTTTTTTCTTATACTATATACTAAATAGCAGGCATCTTTCTGACACCATTTGCAATAAATACCTAAAACTACCTGACAAGTGACATTGTATAACAAAATATATAGCAGGAACACTTCCCCCTTGTATATGTTTTGGGGTACCAGGCAGGGATCTCAATTGTCCTCTGCCCATTTTAACTTGTCTTTAGATCCCTTCCTCTACAATCTCACTATTGCTACCTATTTCTCTAGTGACCATATGAGACATAGTGTCACAGCGTATGCAGAAAATTTACTACTAGTGGGATCTGATCCCAAACATCCAAACATAGATTACAGTCACTGCTTGACCACTGAGCCCATTTTGGTAGATTGTCATTTATGCATTAAATCTGGACAAAACCGAGGTGCTCCTACTACAGGGCACCAACAACCTTCTGTGGGATTCTAGTTTTCCATTCACATAGTGTACATCATTGTTATCCTACTTGGGGGAATCGAATATCAGGGATGCCTCTTCATTGTACCAAATGAATGTCTACTCGTATATAACTTCCCTGGAGGTCATGAGTAACCCTTTCGCTGCCAGGCACGTACACTGTACGTGCTCCCAAGATGGCACTTCAGTAGCGGAGGACGTAGTTACTACGTCCTCCCTACTAATGCCGATATCTCTGGACTGCATCAACATATCTTGATGCTTTAAAATGCATTTTAAAGAAGATACTATCATCTTTAAAATGATACCAGGGACTTGATGATTTTACTTACAGTTTTGTAGTGATTCACTGTTGAAAACACTATTTGGCATTGAGATCCAACTGCAGATCTCAATTCCCGACAGCGTTTCAACAGTGAATTGCTCCAAAACTTTACATCCAATATCTTGATATCATTTTAAAGATGAGATTCTCCTCTTTAAAATGCAATTAAAAGCATCAAGATATGTTGATGCAGTCCAAAGATATAGAGCTCCAAAGTGTCCCCCCCCCTCCTGTCTAAGCAAGCAATTTGCGATCAAGAAAGGAAGAGGGACACGGAGCAGTGCAGCAGAGAGTGAGAGAGAGAGAGAGAGAGAGAGAGAGAGAGAACTATCTGACTCTCTGCATAACTTGTATGTGACAGCAGGAAGGGGGTGGCAGGGACTCTATTGTCCCTATTAACCCTTCTCCTGCCAATCAGAGCGTATACTATACATTTGTCTCTGATTGTCACATACAGTTATAATGTAATTCCCCCCTGAGCTTTACTAGTGGGGTATTCTTATGTTATACCTCCTGAACATAACCAGGAAGTTTGTTGGCGCTTTGACCCAGACGTTTACCATTGTCCAGGTCGCAGCGCCAAAAAAAAAAAGTCACACCAAACACTTACACAACATATACATAAAGTCGCAAATAAAGTTTACATTTCACCCAATCCCTGTCCTGTCTATACCTGAGCTTTCTACAGTAAAATACATCTCTAGTGATGTCCGTTACATACTAAAATAATAGTAATAACGATTATCACTAGAGATGAACGTATAATTGCTAAAATTATTATAGGGGATGGAAAATAACATTTTTATGTAAAGTCCTATTTAATTTGCATGCACAAAATGGGATGGACAGTACATTATGTTTGCAGAAAGGGATTTCTTGAGCCGCACTTTAGTGGCAAATTTGAATTTTTGCGCAATTTTTGCTAGCAATCTCTGTTTGCGGCAAAGTTGAATGAAGGTGGTTGTATATATAAACTATTAAATTGTGTTTTTATATACGGTATGCTGTGTACTCTGAAAAAAGTTAGATTTTGGTATCACAGTCACAGTTTGGTAGGTGCAGTATAGCTTTTTAACATATTAGTGAACAACAGCAAAATCCTGCTTGTCTTCTGTATTCATGTTTTTGGGAGTCCGAGCTCTTGTTGTAGTTGATGTTTGCGGTACATATAGTATATATACACATTGTATACACCATAAGCTATTATTTTAAAAGTATTTTGTATATGAATGTGAGATTGAACATGACTTTTAGGTGCAAATATGTGTTTTAGCGTATTTTTTCAAAAAATTATTTGTGTTGGTCGCAAAGTTGCATGAAGGTGGATGTGGCTATCGATGACCCATTAAGAAATTTGTAATCTTCAGGTTGTCTACTTTCAAAAAATCTATAGGGTTTAGGGGTTCACTTACTTTTCATGGTGTGTAATCCCTACATTTTATAGAATGATACTTTTTTAACATTTCCAGCTTCAAAGCAGAATTTTGTTCCTTCCAGTTCTAGCGATTTTCTGAAGACACGTGCATGTGGGTTCAGGCCATAGTGATATGTATGAACTCTGCACATGTTGAACTCTTATTTTTAGGAGGTTTGGTGCATTTAATTTTTTGTTTGGTTTCCGCTTTTAACAACTAATATACATTTATTTGCATTTTTTCATAAAACATTCACTTTAAATCAAAATTGCATGAAGGTGCCTGTTCGTATACAGTACCAAGTGGCATTCTGACAATGCTGCAGGTGTCTACTTTAAGAAAATATATAGGTATGGGGGGGTTGGATGCTTTTTTAATGTTGCAATTTAGGTTTGATTTGTCCATGTCAAAACTGTGAAAATTGCTCTGGCTACTGGAGGTGCAAAATTTCCAGAGACCCTTGGCAGCGAAAAGGTTAACAGGTGGAAATCCCACACCCTATTTTGGAGAGAGTCAGTTTATTAAAAATGTGTGAATTTCCCAGACTCCTATATCTATTACCATTGTTACTGCTATTGTTTGGACCTAAATATTTCAATTATATCAATAAATTCTGTAGATCATTTATACGGGGAGGGTGACACTGAAGAATAGCATTTAATGACACTTCAGTGGTTGGTCAGGGACTGGTTGCATGGCACTTCAGTTTATTCTGACATCCCTAGAAAACCTACTATGTCCTAACATATGCCTCTCAAATTTATTACTTCAGTCAATATGAACAATCACAATCCCAGACAAAACCAAACTCTTTGCCTATTTGTACATGGAAGGCCTGGAACAAAATACAGATGAGTTTTGGTGTGTGTGCCGCTTACTCTTTATTTTTGATGTTTATTAGAAATCCTCAATTTGAGAATGGATAGTCCCACTGTGTGGGGAGTGTGAGTGGGAGAGTCTCCATATAGTGAGGGACATTTTATACTATTTTGATTGGTGTCCCTTAACAGTATCGATTCTGTGGTACAATGACTCTGGAACAGAGTGATCTCTTTGTCAGCTACCCACTTGATCACCTATATCCCAAGTTATCCATAATGGGCAATATTTGGCCATGTTGACTCAGGTATGCAAAGATGTTCCAAATAGAGTGGGAAACTCCTTACAGTAATTGTAACTGTGGGCTGTAAACCTGTTCTCCCGCAGTGGTTGAGCCTTGACCCACTATCTTTTGAGCTTTTCTTAGAGAAGTTGTTTTTCAGTTTAGAATGGATTTGATGAAGGTTCCTTGCAGGTAGAAAGCAGAGTGTCTTTCTTTCTTGAGTGTCATCAGGATATTACACAATGCTTTATTTCTACTACCTGGTACCAGGAATGACTACTGGTGGGGATACCGCGCTGCTGGTGAAATACATCATTGCTGATGTGGAGCAACTCACCATACTGCTTTCAGACCGCTTTCCTTGCATCTTTTGTCACGATCTGATTTCTGAGGGATTTCTGTCTGCTGTTCACCATGATAGTGTTGTGTGTTAGACATTTCATACAGTCTTTGTCACACTCTGATTTTTATTGTGTTTATATTTTGAATGAGATGATCTATACAGCTAATACTGTGTATTCTCGATCCAGTGATGGATTACAATTTATGGATTCCATTGCTTCTCACACACTATATTGTTGGCTACATTTATTCTAAATGTTAATAAAAACAGTTAGAATTTTTTTTTCATTTTTTTAGGAATTCTTTGATTGTTAAATAGTAGGAAGAAGCCAGAAAACTGACCACAATGAACTCCATTAATCTTTTATTCTGAGTTAGAAACCAATCAAGCCTTCATGAAGAGCTGCATAACATCAATAGCATTTCATATATGTAATATGGTCCATCTTTGGCAGGGTTTATATGAAATCAAAGGTGGTATTGATATGTTTAAGTCTACCTTGGCACCCAAAAGCAATATATATTTCAAGAAGCTTATGATTTACTGTTTCACAATCTGGATATTATCTAGTGCCAGGAGATACCTTAGAAATTGTTATAATTTGTGAGATTCTGTAACATAAGCACATCATTATTAGTTGGATGAAATGAAGCAGAACAGCCAGTCCATTTATGAAAGAAGTACAGTCGTTGGCACTGTAATTCAACACTACTTTAATATCAGTTGAAGTCCATACTGAGTTCATACTGCAAACCTAATATTCATACTGTAAACCAAAAAATTCTCAGGTATGATTCTATATTTTTGTATATTTATGTCACTGCCCCAGGGACATGACCATGGCTTGGAGAAGTCTGGATCTTACAGAAGTTGGTCACACGCTCTACTGCTCTGACTGAAGTTTATGATAGAGGCAAAAAGAGAACCAAGCATCATTTCTACTGTTTTCCCTGTTATAGAAATTAGTGGGGATCCCAGCCAGTGGTCCAATGTGCATCTAAAATATACAGTATAAACCATTCAGTGGATGGATGATATGTGCTTCAGGCTGGTATTCTCCTTTAGGGGAGGATATGGTTCAAGGTTCATCCATTCCATAAAAAGTAAAAAGTTCAAATCTTTAGGGGTAGGTTCACATGTAGGAATTTGCAGCGGATTTGGGCAGATTCCATCCTGCTTGATTTTGCCACAGATACATCTGGGCCTAATGAGCAGTGGAAAGCCACAACGGAATACGCAGGGGCATTGGCATTTTGTTGCAGATACAGTCCTATGAAAAAGTTTGGGCACCCCTATTAATCTTAATCATTTTTAGTTCTAAATATTTTGGTGTTTGCAACAGCCATTTCAGTTTGATATATCTAATAACTGATGGACACAGTAATATTTCAGGATTGAAATGAGGTTTATTGTACTAACAGAAAATGCGCAATATGCATTAAACCAAAATTTGACCGGTGCAAAAATATGGGCACCTCAACAGAAAAGTGACATTAATATTTAGTAGATCCTCCTTTTGCAAAGATAACAGCCTCTAGTCGCTTCCTGTAGCTTTTAATCAGTTCCTGGATCCTGGATGAAGGTATTTTGGACCATTTCTTTCTACAAAACAATTCAAGTTCAGTTAAGTTTGATGGTCGCCGAACATGGACAGCCCACTCTCAAATGATCTGAAAACAAAGATTGTTCAACATAGTTGTTCAGGGGAAGGATACAAAACGTTGTCTCAGAGATTTAACCTGTCAGTTTCCACTGTGAGGAACATAGTAAGGAAATGGAAGACCACAGGGACAGTTCTTGTTAAGCCCAGAAGTGGCAGGCCAAGAAAAATATCAGAAAGGCAGAGAAGAAGAATGGTGAGAACAGTCAAGGACAATCCACAGACCACCTCCAAAGAGCTGCAGCATCATCTTTCTGCAGATGGTGTCACTGTGCATCAGTCAGCAATACAGCACACTTTGCACAAGGAGAAGCTGTATGGGAGAGTGATGAGAAAGAAGCCGTTTCTGCACGTACGCCACAAATAGAGTTGCCTGAGGTATGCAAAAGCACATTTGGAGAAGCCAACTTCATTTTGGAAACAAAGATGGAGTTGTTTGGTTATAAAAAAAGGCGTTATGCATGGCGTCCAAAAAGAAACAGCATTCCAAGAAAAACACTTGCTACCCACTGTAAAATTTGGTGGAGGTTTCATCATGCTTTGGGGCTGTGTGGCCAATGCCGGCACCGGGAATCTTGTTAAAGTTGAGGGTCGCATGGATTCCACTCAGTATCAGCAGATTCTTGAGAATAATGTTCAAGAATCAGTGACGAAGTTGAAGTTACGCCGGGGATGGATATTTCAGCAAGACAATGATCCAAAACACCGCTCCAAATCAACTCAGGCATTCATGCAGAGGAACCATTACAATGTTCTGGAATGGCCATCCCAGTCCCCAGACCTGAATATCATTGAACATCTGTGGGATGATTTGAAGCGGGCTGTCCATGCTCGGCGACCATCTAACTTAACTGAACTTGAATTGTTTGTCCAAAATACCTTTATCCAGGATCCAGGAACTGATTAAAAGCTACAGGAAGAGACTAGAGGCTGTTATCTTTGCAAAAGGAGGATCTACTAAATATTAATGTCACTTTTCTGTTGAGGTGCCCATACTTTTGCACCGGTCAAATTTTGGTTTAATGCATATTGCACATTTTCTGTTAGTACAATAAACCTCATTTCAATCCTGAAATATTACTGTGTCCATCAGTTATTAGATATATCAAACTGAAATGGCTGTTGCAAATACCAAAATATTTAGAACTAAAAATGATTAAGATTAATAGGGGTGCCCAAACTTTTTCATAGGACTGTATACTCTGGCCAAAGACAGCAGCCAAATATGAAGATGAATTTCTCTTTGTTTTCCTCAGTTTGAACATACCCTAAATTGAAACCAAACAAAGAAAAAAATGTAGTCCTGCGACTAAGAGACAGAAGTCTCGAAACGCGTCAGCCGTTTTCCAATATGTAATCGTGGGTCTGGTTCATCTTTTTTCGTTTTTCTTGTCCATGCTCGGTATGTGTATGCATTTTTTATAACCAACGCATCTTTTGTACTATGTGTCCCATTGAATGTTTTTATATTTTTTTCATTAAATTAAAAGTTATGTTTTAGTCAAATAACTTGACTGGTGCTGGACTACATTTTTTTCTTTGTTTGGTTTCTATTCAGTCCCAGTCCCAGGGATTGGTCCGTGCACCCCCTTTTTTCTAAGGAATACCTTTTATAGTGATTGGCTGGGCTGTGAACTCACGTTGTTTTTTGGACAATACCCTAAATTGTCTTCATCTTGAAAGCTGTAGGGAACCGGAAGGGCAAGGAGAGACATTTCCATAACTATGTCTAAGAGTACAAATCACATTTGAAATGCGTAAATAGTGCCTTTTGTTTGCCCTCCCCTATGCCCTTCAGATTTTAACCCATAATGCTCTGTGACCAATATATCTGTCATGAGGTAATGCTCCATGATGGATATATTTGCAAAACGGATAGTGTAGACAAATCTCATCATCATGAAGCCTATGTAAGATTACATAAAGAAACATAAGGATTTGAGGAAGCCTACATCCACAGTAGAACTGTGGTTAGGTCTCCAAGATGATTGGAACAACCTTCTTGCCAAGTTCCTCCAAAAACTGTATGCAAGTGTACCTAAATGAATTGATGCTGTTTTGAAGGCAATGGAAGGTCACACAAAATATTGATTTGATTTAGAATTTTTTTTTTTTTACAAAATAAACTATTAACACTTTTATTTTTGAATATATTCTTACTTTGCAGTATGTTTTCTATACCACTTTAGGATCTCAAGGATCCTATCTATACTGGTAGCTTATGCAAATTGAAGTCTTTTCCTAAATATATTGCTTTTGAAATGCTGCTTTGTTTGCCTGCTATGTGGCCTTATTTCTTCCATTGTTTACACAGCGTTGCTATAACCACGGACCTGTAAGACAAGTGACATCACCCACTGCTTGCTGGGAAGACAATCAGCTAAGATAATTGCACTTTGCAGATAAAGCCCAGTCTGTCATCTCTCTATGTAAATACACAGATAACACAGAATCATACTCAACAAGCATCTGCATATTATCTGATCTGCATAAGTATTGTGATCCTTCTCAGGCACGTTCAGCAAGAGGGGAGGAGAAATACAGGAAGTGAGAGGAGGAGACTGGAGGCAGAGCTGCTGAAACAAGCAGATGGGAAAACCCCTTTAAAGGAAAATGTTATGGTTTTCAGAAGACAAGGATGAGAAAAGCAAAAATGTATGTCCTATAGTCATAGGCTGTGAAGACAATTAATGTTTTGAACTCTTTACTTTTAAAGTGTTGGTTGATTCAGATTTTTTGTGTTTCTCTGTACATATCCAGTGTGTTAATGATGGAAACCCACATTTACCATGGAGGTTTTCCTTCTTTTGTTTCTAGGATATACCATCAATATCAGATTGGTTGACGTATGATTGCCATGACTCTGAAAAGTGACATCAGAGCCAGAAAAGTCCCTACTATTTAGAATCATGTCAGTCACACTCAACTTCTATCTAGAAGGTCAAATATTCAACCTGCTATAGCAAATAGTTGCTCATGTTGTCTTCAAAAAAGTAGAGAAGTGCTTTTTTAGTTGTCATGCAACTTGATCTAGCAATTGGCAGAGGTCACATCAGTCAGACTATCAGAAGTTTCAACAGTAATAGCATATTCTAGCAATGTACTATCCATTTCTATAGCAATACAACCCCACTTATCTCAAGAAAAGATTTAATAAAATGGATGAATAATATGCAGTTTGTTCCATTCATACATCATTTCAGGACCCTGTAAAGTTAGCATTTTTAAAAGAGGACCAAGTATCTCCTGTTTCCTATAGTATGATAATATGGCTGGATAAATAAAGCAGTAAAATAATAAATTCTGCCTAATCTTTGCATCAAGCATACACACATGACGACACATTACAAGTAAAGAGTCTATGTACGAGAGTACTTTTAGATAATTGTGGATTTTGATACATGAAAATTCAATTTGTGCAGGCTTTACCCTTCCCATTTCAAAAAGTGAAAATCTGACTGAAAGAGTAAAATTCATGCAAATCCACTGATCCAACCTGTAACTTATATACCACTGTTACCTGTTATAATGTCCTATCTTGGACTCCTCTGCATTACCCAGCCTATGTCATCTGAACGTTTTGACCACTTCCTAATTTAGAACCTGTTAGGGAGGTTTCACATCTGCTTCTCGGTCTCCAGTTTGGCAAATCCGGCCGCTTTCCGTCTTTTGCCCTGCAAAACTAGACAGGAAACGGAAACCCTTTGGTCTGTTTTCAAACCCCTTCACTTGAATGGGTTTGCAAAGGTGAGCGCCCGTGTGCCTCTTCTGCCTCTCCACGGGGAAACCGTTTTTTTTCAACCGGACACAAAGTCGGACATGCAGGACTTTGCTGTCCATCACAGGTATGATTTGGTTTATCGAGGCATATATCTTATATTCTATACATTAGTCATTGCATTATTTTTACCTACATTATTTTGCAACAATCATCTTGCTCTGCAGTATCTCAGCTTCAACTTCCTATAGGGGGTTATTATGTTTTCACATCCCACATTCCTATACTAATATTTCACAGAGATGTGTTCCCTCCTACTTTGAATTTGGTTAAGGACTCCAATGTCTCATAAGATAGACATATTGAATATACCATTGTCTGTCAAATGTTAAAATCCTTGTAAGGTTTTAATGCACAAAACATCCAATGGTTGGAAAATCATATATACACACATGATATAGTGATTTTGTGACAGAAGAACATAAAATCTTGTAGTTTTGATAATCTGGTTTTATTGTGACACACATAACGTATGTGGTTATTTCCACCCAAAAGAGGAACACATCTATACAATATGTAGCTCCATTACCCTACTGAAATGGTTAGCATTGCTGATGTTGCAATTGCCTGACTGACATCATTACAGGAGACAACTCCAACTCTCCATCATCTGAGTCATTAAGCATGAGATTGGCACCTTACCTTTAAGAGATTATTACTTGGACAATATTATTCCTGAAGACTGATTTAAATCCATTGTTTTATATACTTATCGTAGTAATTTGGGCATTACGTTTGGCAAAGTATTTCCCATTCTCACTCAGATAACAGCAACCCAAGCCAGAATTAGTCACTAAAGAGAATAAAAACAAGTCAGTTTTATGGAATGCTTATGTACACGGGAACAGATCACAGCTTTCCATGCAGCTTTTCTTATTTGTTTAATATCAGTGAAAATAAAATCCCTTCAACTAAAGTTAAACCACATTGCAATTTTGTTGATCATTGCTTTCTGCCAAAGACCCATAATATCAAAATTACTTATGTTGGAAAATCAATATCACTATTTTGATCAATTTTCCTGGCTACAGCAATGATCCATCATAAAACAAGAGCAAATACAGATAAACAACCAAAGGCAAGGAAACTTTAGCAGTAAATTACAAAGTTGTAATGATATCATGTACAAAAGGCAGAAAAAAATCATAAGAGTATATATATATATATATATATATATATATATATATATATATATATATATATATATATATGGCCAAAAGTATTGGCACCCCTGCAATTCTGTCAGATAATACTTGTTTTCTTCCAGAAAATGATTGCAAGCACAAACTCTTTGGTATTAATATCTTCATTTATTTTGCTTGCAATAAAAAAACACAAAAGAGAATGAAAAAAAAGTCAAATCATTGATCATTTTACACAAAACTCTAAAAATGGGCCGGGCAAAAGTATTGGCACCCTCAGCCTAATACTTGGTAGCACAACCTTTAGACAAAATAACTGTGAACAACCGCTTCCAGTAACCATCAATGAGTTTCTTACAATGCTCTGCTGGAATTTTAGACCATTCTTCTTTGGCAAACTGCTCCAGGTCCCTGAGATGTGAAGGGGGCCTTCTCCAAACTGCCATTTTGAGATCTCTTCACAGGTGCTCTATGGGATTCAGGTCTGGACTCATTGCTGGCCACTTTAGAAGTCTCCAGTGCTTTCTCTCAAACCATTTTCTAGTGCTTTTTGAAGTGTGTTTTGGGTCATTGTCCTGCTGGAAGACCCATGACCTCTGAGGGAGACCCAGCTTTCTCACACTGGGCCCTACATTATGCTGCAAAACTTGTTGGTAGTCTTCAGACTTCATAATGCCATGCACACGGTCAAGCAGTCCAGTGCCAGAGGCAGCAAAGCAACCCCAAAACATCAGGGAACCTCCGCCATGTTAGACTGTAGGGACCGTGTTCTTTTCTTTGAAGGCCTGTTTTTTTTTTTTCCTGTAAACTCTATGTTGATGCCTTTTCCCAAAAAGCTCTACTTTTGTCTCATCTGACCAGAGAACATTCTTCCAAAACGTTTTTGACTTTCTCAGGTAAGTTTTGGCAAACTCCAGCCTGGCTTTTTTATGTCTCTGGGTAAGAAGTGGGGTCTTCCTGGGTATCCTACCATACAGTCCCTTTTCATTCTGATGCCGACGGATAGTACGGGTTGACACTGTTCTATCCTTGGACTGCAGGGCAGCTTGAACTTGTTTGGATGTTAGTCGAGGTTCTTTATCCACCATCCAGACAATCTTGCGTTGAAATCTCTCGTCAATTTTTCTTTTCCATCCACATCTAGGGAGATTAGCCACAGTGCCATGGGCTTTAAACTTCTTGATGACACTGCGAATGGTAGACACAGGAACATTCAGGTCTTTGGAGATGGACTTGTAGCCTTGAGATTGCTCATGCTTCCTCACAATTTTGCTTCTCATGTCCTCAGAAAGTTCTTTGGTCTTCTTTCTTTTCTCCATGCTCAATGTGGTACACACAAGGACACAGGACAGAGGTTGAGTCAGCTTTACTCCATTTCAACTGGCTGTAAGTGTGATTTAGTTATTGCCACCACCTGTTAGGTGCCTCAGGTAAGTAACAGGTGCTGTTAATTACACAAATTAGAGAAGCATCACATGATTTTTCAAACAGTGCCAATACTTTTGTCCACCCCCTTTTTTATGTTTGGTGTTGAATTATATCTAATTTGGATTTTGACAATTATTTTTGTGGTTTTCCATTGAAGACAAATTAAATGAAGATAATGATACCAAAGAATTTGTGATTGAAATTATTTTCCGGAAGAAAATGAGTATTATCTGACAGAATTGCAGGAGTGCCAATACTTTTGGCCAACACTGTGTCACACATATATAGTGTATGCTGTGTACTATAATACTGTTTAATACAGTTATTGAAAATATGAACCATATTGGCGTTGAAACAATAAGTGATCATATTTTAAGTAAACTGGACACATAATAAGGATTCAGTTAAAGAAATTGCAAAAAAGTTTTTTGCAAATTTTTTATGAGAGTGAGAACAGCATCAACACATTTGAACTAGCGAAGAAATGATTTATTGAGTACAGGTCAAACCTAGACATGGGTGAACAGCTTTGTCACTTTAAAACCACAAAATGAAAAGTATTTTATTGAGATTTTAAAGTATAGACAACACAAAATAGTTGATAATTGAGAAGTGGAAGGAAAACGATACATGGGTTTCAAAATTTTAATCAAACATCTGAAAAGTGTGATTTGCAAAAGTATTCATTCCCCTATATCAATACTTTGTAGAACCACCTTTCACTGCAATTACAACTGAAAGTCTTTTGGGGTATGTCTCTACCAGCTTTGCACATCTAGTGACTGAAATTTTTGACCATTCTGATTTGCAAAATTGCTCAAGCTCAGCCAGAGTGGATGAAGAGTTTCCATGAACAGAAATTTTCATGTCTTGCCACAGATGCTCGATGGCATTTAGGTCTGGACTTTGACTGGGCCATTCTAACACATGAATATTCTTTGATCTAAACCATTCCACTGTAGCTCTGGCTGTATGTTTAGGGTCATTGCCTTGTTGGAAGGTCTCGCAGC
Source organism: Leptodactylus fuscus (assembly GCF_031893055.1). Lineage (NCBI taxonomy): Eukaryota > Metazoa > Chordata > Amphibia > Anura > Leptodactylidae > Leptodactylus > Leptodactylus fuscus. The sequence goes on along the minus strand of NC_134265.1, from coordinate 257,711,869 downwards.
AGCTTCTTGTCCGCTTATGCTACAGGTCATTCTGAGTGGTTTTTGTTGTGGAGTAATTCAGGAAAATCCTCTGCTGGTTTCCTGCAATAGGATATCATCATCAGCGGACACTTATCTTATGTGGAAGTATGTGCAATCTGTACAGAAGATTAGGTACGGGGATGTCAGCAATTTACTAATATACATCGCTACAAGTTATCTTGTTAAATCTCATTGCAAAGGGTCACCCTTGGTAGCCTAAAAAAGGGTGATGTGATGCTGCAGCAACCCCTACCACAACCTATTTAAAAAGGTCCACACCACTAGAAAGCCGACAGTGCACTGAATTCAGTTGGTTTTCAAGACGTATATAATACCGCACATCTCTGAAGACATGAAAGGTTCTCTTTAAACGCACTTCATATGCATTAGTTCTCTGGTTGTCCAGGACCATTGTCCAGCTAGGAACCTGCAGAGGTGCCGTGTATGACATTTTGTTTATTAAATTGACATATTTAAAAATTTAATGTCCATAGGGATAAATGGATAAAGGTAATAAATAGTTCACATAGTAGTTGTTGCAAAAAGCTGACACATTTCAAACTATGTGTTAGACTACGACGAAGAACACATAGTTCGAAATGCGTCAGATTTTTGCAACAACTACTATGTGAATTATTACCTTTATCCATTTATCCCCATGGACATTTAATTTTTAAATATGTCAATTTAATAAACAAAAAGTTTTTATCTAACAAGTAAGTTGCTGGATTTCGCTATTTTTTGGCCTATATTATTAAAGGGGTTGTCTGAATCTCAGGTATAATGGATACTGATAACCTATCCACAGTATCAGATTGGTGGGGGTCTGACACCCGGACCCAGTACCGATCAGCTGATTTAGGCACTAGAAGTTATATACTAGGGCCATTTAGATGAGTGGGAGCAGAGCTGCAGTTCGTCTGCCCCAGAAGCTGTAGCGGTCATCAATATCCTTCATGTCTAGATCTCAGACAACCCCTCTAACAGCCTCATAGGTGAAAAATCTCTCCTATATGTGAAGTAAGTGCAGATCTTGGCTTTTGGACATGAAGATATTAGGAACGATTACTCATTTATCAGAATAATATCTGGACATCTAATAGCAATAAAGACACAGACACAAAGATGTAAGGGGTAAAAATAACATTTATTCCTAGTTAGTAGGGGAGGTGGGGTTAAGGCAGAGTACTTAACCTACAGTAGTAACGAAAATAGTGTTTTGTATTTTGTATTTATTTTTACTGATATTATTTAATACTTTAAGAAGCTAAACCTAAAACAATAAAAAGAAAAGATAAAAAGTGTTTATTTTTTTTTATATTATTTTAATAATTTTAAGAAATGTTAAATTTTTTTGAAGATAAACCTATTTGTTTCATATATATATATATATATATATATATATAATATTATATTATATATATATTCATATTATGTTACTGATATTACTATTTAGATATTATATAAGATAAAGCACAAACTAAACTTTATTTTCTTTCTTTCTTTATTTCTGGTATTATATATGGCAATTATATGTTATTTATGCAAATACTTAGATAATAAATAAAACTACAGTCAAAATACTTTACAGATCTAAGAATTAACTCTATTAGAGGCTGAGTTGATCCAGTGGAAGGCGAAAAATCCCTTGAGGAAAGAGCCAATTGTCCTCATGTAAGGGGGGAAAATTCCTTCCTGACCCCAAATATGGCGGTCAGAGCAAGTCCCAGGATCAAAAGCCAATATCTAACCTATCAGATTTGTTTGCCATGATATATATATATACAGTATATATATATATATATATATATATATATATATATTATAATATATATATATATATATATGTATATATATCTCTATACTGTTATTAGTATGTATCTTTTTTATTTTTTGTATATTTTGCTCATCTACATCTTACAAATCTATAGCTATGTTTTCTATATTTATTTTATATGAATAATTACTTATACGAGGGGGGACCCAAAAGTTTCCAGAATGAGGCTGCTGCGCGTGCAGTTTTCGTAGTACGTGATTCTGCAGCTAGTTATTTGTTCAAACACGCCTTCTCAGTCAGTGTTCCAAGGGGCGTTGATGCGGAAGGTTTCGTCTACCCGCAGTGAATTTTCTTGCAAGAGCTGTTTTGTCCAGCCGTCGTTTTTCTTCATGGAGAAGTTTTATGAGCAGTGCGCGGCTGTGAAGTTTTGCCTTCTGCCCGGGATAAAGCATCGGAAACCGTTCAAATGTTGAAGACCGCTTACAAGGATGACGCAATGTGTTAAGCTCAAGTTTACTCGTGGTTCAACCGCTTTAAAAATGGTGAAATGTCAATTGATGATCAACCGCGTTCTGGATGTCTGTCAACTTCCCAAACAGATGAAAGTGTCCAAAAAATCAACGAGCTCGTGTGTGAAGATCGACGATGAACGATTGAGGAACTCGAAGAGTTGTCTGGAGTGAGTTGGAGCTCGATTCAGCGCATTTTATTGGAGGATTTGGGCATGTCACAGGTCGCTGCAAAGTTTGTGCTGCAGTTCTCGACTGATCAACAGAAAGAGCGTCGCATCAAAACATGCCGTGCCATGAAAGAACATGCCGAAATCGACCCAGAATTTTTTTCTAAAATTATTAAGATGAGTCTTGGTGCTATGCTTACGACCCGGAAACCAAACAACAATCAAGTCACTGGAAGACGCCATCCTCGCCCCGCGCCAAAAAGGCTCGTCAAGTGAAGTCCAATGTGAAAACAATGGTCATTATTTTTTTGATGCAAAAGGGATTGTGCACTCGGAATTCGTTCCAACAGGTCAGACCGTCAACCAGGTTTTCTACTTGGGGATTCTCAATAGTACGCAAGAGTATGCGGTGAAAAAGGCCCAAAATGTGGCAGTCTGGTGATTGGTTTTTCCACCACGACAATGCCTCAGCCCACACCATCTTGGTGACCGCTTTCATGGCAAGAAACAGCATGGCTGTCTTGCCCCACCCACCCTCTTCACCCTATATGGCTCCCAGTGACTTTTTTTTTTATTCCCACCAATGAAGAGGAACCTCAAGGGGAAGCGTTTCACCGACGTGGAGGAGGTAAAGAGGAAAACGATGGAAGTGCTTGCACACATCAAAGTAGATGAGTTTTAAAAATGTTTGGAACAATGGCAGACGAGATTTAACAAGTGTATTGCCGCTATAGGAGAGTACTTTGAAGGAGATTGAACGAATTTTGTACAAAAAAAATAAATACACGCTTCAAAAACAACTTTTTTGGAAACTTTTGGGTACTCTCTTATACATTTTAAAGCTCTATCACTCTAAACCTATTTAAGGCTAAGTTGATCTAGAAGAAGGCAAAAACCTCCTTGAGGAATGAGCCAATTATCCTCAAAGGGAAAAAATTCCTGCCTGACCCCAAATATGGCGATCAGAACAAGTCCCAGGATCAAAGCCAACATCTACATCTATCTGTTCTATGTGTTTGTGTCTATACATGTATATATTTATGTGTCTATAGTTCTATCCATATCTCTATACTTATATCTATCTACGTGTATGTGTCTATTCTATGTGCATGTACTATGAGTAAATATGTGAGGTGTATAACTTACCTGGCCTGTGCTTGGAGATGGAATATATGTGCACAGGCCACTCTTCAGAGAAGGTGAGGTTTGACGCTGGTCAGATATTGAAGGATGTATTGTGAAGGTGCAGGCAAGAACTTGGTGGAACATTTTCAGCATAAATATAGGATATAGAGATGACGTAGGCAGCCAAGGTCTCATACAGTAGCAGAGACATGGGTCAGGGGGCACAGAGTTCTGGCCATTGGCACGGGTTGATCCTGCAAAACACAAGATAGAAATGTTAGTGTTACCTATTCAGAATATACAGAAGTGGGAAACTGTAATAAGGAGACGTGTCCTGATCAGATTTATAAAAGTGTGAATATCTGCAAATGTCTCTGTAGTATAGGTGGAAGTAGAGAATACTCACCAGATGGTCGTGAACTCCTTCACAGTCAAGATCTTTCCATCAAACTAAGAAGAATCAGAGACATAGTAACTGGCAGGAGCAATGAGAACAAAGTACAGGAGGGAGAAGACTGAGGAACAACTTGGTGACATATAATCGAACTCATCCTCAGGGTGAAGGGTTTGGTTCTCCGGCCACAGCAGGTCTTCATTCTCAAGAATGGCCTTGAATGGTATGAAAGGTGGCTGTGCTCTCCTCCTCTCCAGATCCTCCCAGCAGTTGGTGTTGAAAAATGGATGGTCTCTGATGTTACTATTCACATCCCGCCGCTTCTCAGGGTTTATCTCCAGCAGGTTTAGGAGAAAATCTTTTAGGTCAGCATCTATCCAAGATGGAAGCTTTGGCTTGTCTATGGTGATGTTGCCGCCATAGTAAAATTGAGAGAATCCCATGGACATCCTGTACACAACAATACCCAGGCTCCAGTCAGCCGCTGTATTGAATTCCTGCCTGAGAAGCACCTCAGGGGTCTTATAACCTGGTGTGCCCGCCTTTCCACAGATCTTACTGGAGGAGGTGAAACCATCAAGGTAATCCCCAGGTCAATGAGGCAGATGTGTCCATTTCCATCCAACATTATACAGTATTTGCTGGCTTTATATCTAGGCAAAGAAAGAAGACAGATGATATATTAAAAAGTGAATGGCAAATCTATCCAGGGAGGTGGTGACATGGGAGTCAAGGCATGTACTATAGCAAAACCAGGTATCAATCAGGACTCTGGGAAAGCTGGGTACATTATTTTCACCATTACAAGGGAATTTTCTGCTTACCTGTAGACGATGTTATTTCTATGGAGTAACTGGAGTTCACATGGTATCTCTGCTGTGTAGAATCTGAGGACAGAGTATAGAGTCAGTGACATGAAATCTTCTTTAATACTTCTTTAATATCACATTAATATTAAAGTGTCAGTCATCAGCAGGATAGAGGAGACGCTGTATATGTCCACTTATATTCCTTCCAGTCTCTGCATTCTTCTATACCTGATCTGTCATGTCACCCTATACTTTCCTCCCTTCAGTCCACTTTCAGTCTTTTCCCCCTGTTTCCTGATACATCATTTACTCGCCTTATGCTGTTGATGTTCAGACTGCTGCACATTCTAAGTAAATCCTCCAGGCTGCCACCGGACAGATACTCCATGATGAAATATACTGCATCCTGAGACTGGTGTGCGGCATATACACTCACCGGCCACTTTATTAGGTAGACCTGTCCAACTGCTCGTTAACACTTAATTTCTAATCAGCCAATCACATGGCGGCAACTCAGTGCATTTAGGCATGTAGACATGGTCAAGACAATCTCCTGCAGTTCAAACCGAGCATCAGTATGGGGAAGAAAGGTGATTTGAGTGCCTTTGAACGTGGCATGGTTGTTGGTGCCAGAAGGGCTGGTCTGAGTATTTCAGAAACTGCTGATCTACTGGGATTTTCACGCACAACCATCTCTAGGGTTTACAGAGAATGGTCCGAAAAAGATAAAACATCCAGTGAGCGGCAGTTCTGTGGGCGGAAATGCGTTGTTGATGCCAGAGGTCAGAGGAGAATGGCCAGACTGGTTCGAGCTGATAGAAAGGCAACAGTGACTCAAATAGCCACCCGTTACAACCAAGGTAGCCAGAAGAGCATCTCTGAACGCACAGTACGTCCAACTTTGAGGCAGATGGGCTACAGCAGCAGAAGACCACACCGGGTGCCACTCCTTTCAGCTAAGAACAGGAAACTGAGGCTACAATTTGCACAAGCTCATCGAAATTGGACAATTGAAGATTGGAAAAACGTTGCCTGGTCTGATGAGTCTCGATTTCTGCTGCGACATTCGGATGGTAGGGTCAGAATTTGGCGTCAACAACATGAAAGCATGGATCCATCCTGCCTTGTATCAACGGTTCAGGCTGGTGGTGGTGGTGTCATGGTGTGGGGAATATTTTCTTGGCACTCTTTGGGCCCCTTGGTACCAATTGAGCATCGTTGCAACGCCAAAGCCTACCTGAGTATTGTTGCTGACCATGTCCATCCCTTTATGACCACAATGTACCCAACATCTGATGGCTACTTTCAGCAGGATAATGCGCCATGTCATAAAGCTGGAATCATCTCAGACTGGTTTCTTGAACATGACAATGAGTTCACTGTACTCCAATGGCCTCCATAGTCACCAGATCTCAATCCAATAGTGCATCTTTGGGATGTGGTGGAACGGGAGATTCGCATCATGGATGTGCAGCCGACAAATCTGCGGCAACTGTGTGATGCCATCATGTCAATATGGACCAAAATCTCTGAGGAATGCTTCCAGCACCTTGTTGAATCTATGCCACGAAGAATTGAGGCAGTTCTGAAGGCAAAAGGGGGTCCAACCTGTTACTAGCATGGTGTACCTAATAAAGTGGCCGGTGAGTGTAGATGACATACAGTGTTGGCCAAAAGTATTGGCACTCCTGCAATTCTGTCAGATAATACTCATATTCTTCCAGAAAATGATTGCAATCACAAATTCTTTGGTATTATTATCTTCATTTAATTTGTCTTCAATAGAAAACCACAAAAAGAATTGTCAAAAAGCCAAATTGGATATATTTCCACAGCAAACATAAAAAAGGGTGTGGAGAAAAGTATTGGCACTGTTTGAAAAATCATGTGATGCTTCTCTAATTTGTGTAATTAACAGCACCTGTTACTTACCTGAGGCACCTAACAGGTGGTGGCAATAACTAAATCACACTTGCAGCCAGTTGAAATGGATTAAAGTTGACTCAATCTCTGTCCTGTGTCCTTGTGTGTACCACATTGAGCATGGAGAAAAGAAAGAAGGCCAAAGAACTGTCTGAGGACATGAGCAATCTCAAGGCTACAAGTCCATCTCCAAAGACCTGAATGTTCCTGTGTCTACCGTGCGCAGTGTCATCAAGAAGTTTAAAGCCCATGGCACTGTAGCTAGCCTCCCTAGATGTGGATGGAAAAGAAAAATTGACGAGAGATTTCAACGCAATATTGTGGGGATGGTGGATAAAGAACCTCGACTAACATCCAAACAAGTTCAAGATGCCCTGCAGTCCAAGGATACAGCAGTGTCAACCCGTACTATCCGTCGGCGTCTGAATGAAAAGGGACTGTATGGTAGGATACCCAGGAAGACCCCACTTCTTACCCAGAGACATAAAAAAGCCAGGCTGGAGTTTGCCAAAACTTACCTGAGAAAGTCAAAAACGTTTTGTAAGAATGTTCTCTGGTCAGATGAGACAAAAGTAGATTTTTTTTTTGGAAAAGGCATCAACATAGAGTTTACAGAAAAAAAAAGAAGCCTTCAAAGAAAAGAACACGGCTCCTACAGTCAAACATGGCGGAGGTTCCCTGATGTTTTGGGGTTGCTTTGCTGCCTCAGGCACTGGACTGCTTGACCATGTACATGGCATTATGAAGTCTGAAGACTACCAACAAGTTTTGCAGCATAATGTAGGGCCCAGTGTTAGAAAACTGGATCTCTCTCAGAGGTCATGGGTCTTCCAGCAGGACTATGACCCAAAACACACTTCAAAAAGCACTAGAAAATGGTTTGAGAGAAAGCACTGGAGACTACCAAAGAGTTTGTGCTTGCAGTCATTTTCTGGAAGAAAATGAGTATTATCTGACAGAATTGCAGTGGTGCCAATACTTTTGGCCAGCACTGTAGAAATGGGCAGTCTTGGGCCTTCAGGAGTATCTGCCACTCTCTCATTAGAACTGCTGTGTTGCGACCTGCATTGGTAACAACCTTGACGGCCATGAAGGTGTTTCGGCCGGGTAATGATGCCAGGAACACCTGAAGAAAAAGATAGAAAAATCATTAAAACTGGTTACAGAGGAAATTCTATAACGTTTATTGCATTGAGGATTTATCTGCAGGGGTTTCTGGCTATTCTGCTGCCTGTGACAGAGGGATGGACTGAATGGTCAGTCACGGGGCATCCAGACCCTACAGCAGAAGTGAGCAAATATAATGTGTCTGCTCTTGGGGACTTTATGGGAATGAACAATTAATAGCAAATACACAACAGGCCCTTCCTTCCCTGAGACCGACTTTCCATCACACTGGATAGCCTTTTCTAGCAGACTAGGGAACATTGTGAGCTGACTGAGGAGGAGGAGTTTTGCAGCACAAGCAAGATGACACTGTGGGGTACACGGAACGGCCAGAGAGACTGATTTGCATATCCAAATTACAAAGGTAATTAACAAAAATGGCGGGGGGGGGGTGTCTTTTTAAAAACGACTAGCAGCACCTGAATAGCCTTTCTAAAGGCTATTCAGGCATATCTTTGTCTCAAAGACCTAAAATCTATTGATAGAGCCCCTTTAATTAATGTGACAGATGGGCTTTAGAGCCCCACGTAGTGAACTGCAACAAAAACTGCAGGAAAAACCTCACCGTTTTATCCGCATCACTTTTCACAGGAGGAGACCTCTGCGGACTATCTGCTTCCATTATCTATAGGAAAACTATCAGTTTTGCCGTAGGTATAATTGACATGCTGAGATTTCCAAATCCACTATGGTTTTGGAAATCACAATATGTCTTCTGCACTTATTTTTCCGCAATGTGTGGATGGAATTCTCTAGAATCACAGGAACTATAAAATGCTACAGAAAAAAACTGTTTCCACCACCTGCAGCCCCAGCCTTAAGAAGTTTTCCAGATCATTATTATTGATGATCTATCCTCAGAATCATTAAGAGATAAGTGACTCCCCACTGATCAGCTGTATGAAGGGGCTATGGCACCTGTCTATATCACATGCTGTCTGCTTATAGTGACTGTGTGATGTATTTACAGTCTTGTCACATAGATGTGTATAGGACAAGGCTGTAGTTACATTACATGAATGACACTATGTAAATAGAGAAGCAGTCACTGCGCTTACATAGGTACCACAGTTCATTCAAACAGCTGATCCTGGGGGTCCTGGGTATTGGAACCCCACTAATTTCTTTTTTACATTTTAATTAGGAAACTCCTGGTGCATTATTAATAGGGGGCATTACTTAAAGGAGGTACACAGGAAAGTTATTAATATAAAGATGCACCTGGGGGTGTTATTCATGGGGTGTTCTATTATATATTTTATAATTGGGGGTAGCACCAGGATGGATGTGCAGGTGAGGACAATGTGGGTCAGGTGCCTGGAAAAGTGAGGAGCCAAAGATGTCTGTGCTGCAACCTTTACAGAGAGTGGAAGAAGTGGTCATGGCGGTCCAGATGGAAGAGATGGGAAATGTGAATGATTAGTCAGAGACATCACATGTAAGTCAGTAAATATTACTGTACTGTATTCACCTAAATGGTGTGCAAAGCACTGTATAGAGTCAATATATACCACTGTGCATTCACTGTCTAATGATAATATTGGTATACCTAAGTTGGGGGCCATTTGGACATGTTTGACCCCCCTGTGCTGAACCCCTAGCTACGCCTCTGGGGAGATGATGTTAAACAGTCATAGTAATGCATAGTATACTCTGCATTATAAGGCTTGACAACAACTAAGATCTAATATTTAGGCTGATTCCAATAAAAAAAAAAATAGCATACAAATTCATAAGTGTGCAATCTACAGTATGTGTTACGTAATTGCTAGGACAGCAATTCCCTAGTAACTGTTTGAACCCTGGGACGGGACACAAGAGACAGTGAGCCCTAAGCTGACGCCCCCCACTGTCCCTTCCTATTGCCAGGCCCTATCCTACGTAATAGGCGGCAACCACGAAGACGTTCCCTCCCTGTATAGGTGAAACGCAAAATGGAGACAAGACAGACAACAACAAAGAGAGGTCAACTAGCCAAGGGTCAGTAACAGTCAAGCGATGCAGTGCCAAATCGGAGTCCAAAGAATAGTCAGTGAGGACAGCCAAAGGTCAAGGATAATAGTGTAAGCAAAAACAGGGACAGTAAAGAGCAAGTATGCACACAGCAATAGCAAGCATAGGTGTGAATGAGAGCCAAGGTTAAATAGGGAGGAAGAACCCGCCCATGGAGTTGACAGGAAGGCAGCTGTCAATCACAGGGTAAGGCAGATTAACCATTAGAGGAGCAGAGATAAACAAGGGCAGAAGACGGGTGTGGTGCAAATATAATCACAGCAGTAGAGCCTTGTTCACACAGCGCGACCAAAAACTCTAATCCATTAACCAGACTGCACACGCCTTCTGCGCCGCAGAACGCGAGCAGAGGGCGGTGCAGAGACCCAAACAGGCAGAGATGTTACAGTATGAGAGAAAAGATATAACCTGGTATATAATTATTATTATTTGTGTATGGCCATAGCCAGGGCTGCCGATGGAGGGAGGGGCAAACTGGTCAATACCCCAGGGCCCCCATGCCCAAAGGGGCCCCAGGATCCGTAGCCTTATGACTCCGGCCATATCAAAAACAGAAAGGGACCCAAACATTTTCACTAACCTGTTGTAGGCATCCAGCATTTTATGACAGCCTGCCCCATTGAGGCCCAATCACAGGCCTCAGCAGTGACACCTGAACATTATTATACTTTGGGGTCTGAAGTACAGTGACATCTTCAATTATTATACTCTGGGGTCTTAAGAGACCCCAGAGTATAATATAATAATAACACTGAGGGAGTCTTTAGGGCTACGGTGGAGCATTATACTGTGGAAGGGGGCCCTCTGGACAGCATATTATATTCTGTGGGGCCATTGTAGAGCATTCTACTGAGGGACCCCTCTGGAGAGCATACTACACTGTTTTGGGCCACTGTGGACCATGTTGATGTATGTCACTTTTGTAGATATAGAGACAAGCAATGTTGATGGCTTATGTAAATTAAACTGTTGGTGCACTTGGAGAGAGTCATTGCACTTACTATTTCCTGTCTGCATCACCACTTGCACTGGGAGTTGATCCGCCTACTGCTATGACATCACACATCCTGTTTGAGCAGCAAGAGCAGTGCTCCTGAAGGCCTGCACCTAGTGCACCAACTGCCTTATTTGTATAAAAAGTCAAAGTTTAATCCCTTGCTGACATCCACCGTAATGCACAGAAGAGACCCAGAGCTAATGCCTGCAATCAGAGTTCACTGCTTTTTGTGATGCCCTCTCAAATTCTCCCCTTATCTGCTAGCCACTGACCCCATACCTTTCTCACTGTGAGAGCTGGTGTGTTCCTGTGACAGCTAGGAGACTGAGGATCAGTGCACACAGAGTTCTTTGGCGCTGATTTTGACGCTGAATCCACCTCAAAATCAGTCTCCAAAAAAAAACCTCCTAAGGGAGCCTTCACACGGAGTTACGCTGCGCTCATTCTCAATGTAAAAACACGTTCAGAATGAGCGCGTAAAAAGCAGCTCCCATTGACTTGAATGGGAGCCGGCATATGTGCGCTACCCATTGAAATCAATGTGAGGCCTTTTTGGTACTTTTCCCTTATCGCATAGCAGTTCAGCATCAGCATCGGGACATGCTGAACTGCTGACTGCTGGCCCGATGCTGGCTGGCACTGGAGCTGTGTTTAAAGGAGCAGCGGATCAAAGGATGCCAGAGAGGGGCGCCCAGACCCTGCCCTCACTCGCGGTGCGGAGAGGATGGTGGAGCCGGCCTGGTGTGAGCGGTGTGCCACCGTGACAGATGCTGTGTGCGTGTCACTGCAGCCGCAGCATCAGGGGGTGACGTCCAGCTTCACTGTGTCTTCCGGGCACTGGGACGTGCAGCCCGGCTGCTGACAAGCTTGTGCTCACCGACAATCACCGCAATCCCCAAGTCAATCCACGGCCCCGTCGGAACGTGGGTTGACTTGGTGATTGTCGGTGAGCAGAAGCTTGTGAAGCCGGACGTCACCCCCTGATGCTACGGCTGCAGTGACACGCACACAGCATCTGTTACAGGACAGAACCACACACCTCCTCTCACCTCATGGAACTGCACTGCAATGCAAGAACTGCAGCCTTTTCTGGCCCAGTAATGAACGAAGAATCTATACCTGGGCTTAGGCCTACTCCAGATCCGCCGTGGACCACACATACGTCAGAAACCCGGTGCTGATATATCTGGACTCCAGCACTCTGCCTGTAACCTTCTCACAGAACATAAAGAAACAAATTGTGAATTGCTATGACATACCCCATTTCTACACTCCACACTGAAAGTCCACAAAATATATGCTGCGTCTGAACCTCATTTTACCACGCTGAGTCTTTACTGACCCGTGTGAAGTTTTAGATGTCTGTGCACCCAAGATTGCAGTGCACATAATATAAGTCTCTATATTGAACTGTATATGTTTATATTCTTTTGTTTTTGTAACTACAGTCAATAATGAAATCACAAAACCTGATGACATGTTAAATCATTTTAATTGTTAGTTACAAAATGAGAACTTATCAACAGACATACACTACATAGCTGAGAGAACTCAGGACTCATTGATGTAATACAATACAAATAAATAAACAGACATCAGACTTTCTCTACAGGCAACAGAACAATAAATACAATATGTTGTCATAGAACAAACTTTTATTCCCTAATGCTGTGGTTTTGGTAATAGAAAGCATTCTTAAACCAGAGCTATTGTGTGTGCTTCACATCTGCAGAATTTCTCCCACAGATCTGGTTATAACATTAGTTATGGTTATAAGTTTGAGAGCATGGAGATGATGTATATAGTATACTGTATATTCTACAAAATGAGAATCCTATAGGAAGCTTTACAATTTTTGCAGAATCTGAGAGTTGTGATATTTTGCATCGGTTTCTTTTTATTCCGACATTGTGTAAAAATACATTTCCTATTTTGTAATACCTTTTGTAGTGGCCATTTGTGAAGTATACTATGAATATATTACATACAGATACAGGTATGAAGATTAAAAAAATGTTCTGTATTAAAACCAATAAATAGTGATGACACTGTGGGGTATGCAACTGCGGATGATAGTTATTTGCCCAAGTTGTGTGTCTGCAACTCTAATATACAGTCCTATGAAAAAGTTTGGGCACCCCTATTAATCTTAATCATTTTTAGTTCTAAATATTTTGGTGTTTGCAACAGCCATTTCAGTTTGATATATCTAATAACTGATGGACACAGTAATATTTCAGGATTGAAATGAGGTTTATTGTACTAACAGAAAATGCGCAATATGCATTAAACCAAAATTTGACCGGTGCAAATATATGGGCACCTCAACAGAAAAGTGACATTAATATTTAGTACATCCTCCTTTTGCAAAGATAACAGCCTCTAGTCGCTTCCTGTAGCTTTTAATCAGTTCCTGGATCCTGGATGAAGGGATTTTGGACCATTTCTTTCTACAAAACAATTCAAGTTCAGTTAAGTTTGATGGTCGCCGAACATGGACAGCCCACTCTCAAATGATCTGAAAACAAAGATTGTTCAACATAGTTGTTCAGGGGAAGGATACAAAACGTTGTCTCAGAGATTTAACCTGTCAGTTTCCACTGTGAGGAACATAGTAAGGAAATGGAAGACCACAGGGACAGTTCTTGTTAAGCCCAGAAGTGGCAGGCCAAGAAAAATATCAGAAAGGCAGAGAAGAAGAATGGTGAGAACAGTCAAGGACAATCCACAGACCACCTCCAAAGAGCTGCAGCATCATCTTGCTGCAGATGGTGTCACTGTGCATCGGTCAACTATACAGCGCACTTTGCACAAATAGAAGCTGTATGGGAGAGTGATGAGAAAGAAGCCGTTTCTGCACGTACGCCACAAATAGAGTTGCCTGAGGTATGAAAAAGCACATTTGGACAAGGCAGCTTCATTTTGGAAACAAAAATTGAGTTGTTTGGTTATAAAAAAAGGCGTTATGCATGGCGTCCAAAAAGAAACAGCATTCCAAGAAAAACACATGCTACCCACTGTAAAATTTGGTGGAGGTTCCATCATGCTTTGGGGCTGTGTGGCCAATGCCGGCATCGGGAATCTTGTTAAAGTTGAGAGTCGCATGGATTCCACTCAGTATCAGCAGATTCTTGAGAATAATGTTCAAGAATCAGTGACGAAGTTGAAGTTACGCCGGGGATGGATATTTCAGCAAGACAATGATCCAAAACACCGCTCCAAATCCTCAGGCATTCATGCAGAGGAACAATTACAATGTTCTGGAATGGCCATCCCAGTCCCCAGACCTGAATATCATTGAACATCTGTGGGATGATTTGAAGCGGGCTGTCCATGCTCGGCGACCATCTAACTTAACTGAACTTGAATTGTTTGTCCAAAATACCTTTATCCAGGATCCAGGAACTGATTAAAAGCTACAGGAAGCGACTAGAGGCTGTTATCTTTGCAAAAGGAGGATCTACTAAATATTAATGTCACTTTTCTGTTGAGGTGCCCATACTTTTGCACTGGTCAAATTTTGGTTTAATGCATATTGCACATTTTCTGTTAGTACAATAAACCTCATTTCAATCCTGAAATATTACTGTGTCCATCAGTTATTAGATATATCAAACTGAAATGGCTGTTGCAAATACCAAAATATTTAGAACTAAAAATGATTAAGATTAATAGGGGTGCCCAAACTTTTTCATAGGACTGTATATTTACTGTATATATCCAATGTTTTACATACTGCAAACTATGCTGTGTAGTTACAACCTGCAGTCATGTATTACTCTATTCCAGTGATGGTGAACCTATGACACGCATGTAACAGGTGACACGCCAAGACATTTTAGGTGCCACACGTCGGCAGCTACTTATTGTGTTATTGCAATAAGTAGATGATGATTTTTTCTCACCTGTCCATGGTCCTGGCCACCCTCCACTGCCTTCTCTAGGCAGTGCTACACTGATGTCATGATGTTAAAGATCCCGGGTAACTACGTACAGTGTCCCAGCGTTGTTCTTCAGCGTTGGCTACAGCATACCCTGGAGGCAGCAACAGAAGGCAGCCAGGACTGGAGAATGGACAGATGAGTACAAAGTATTGGGGATGGGGGAGGGGCAAAAGGGGTCGTATACTAGGAGGTGGGCTTTAAAAAAGGGGTCTATACTGTATGTTGTGGATATATAAGGGGGGTCATAAACTGTGTGGGGGCCATAAATAGGGGGCTCATTTACTGTGTGTGTGGGGGGGGGGGGGTAAAAAAGGGGGTCATATACTGTGTATGGGCCAGATATGGTGTGGTAGCCTTAAGAAAGAGGTCATATACTGTGGGGATGGCATACGTAAAGGGTCATATACTGTTAGGGGAATAAAGAGATGGATCATACATTGTGGGGGCCAAAAAAGGGGGTCATATACCATATGGGGGTTAATAAAAGGGAGGTCACATACCATGGGGGGCTGAAAAAAGTAGGTCATATACCTGGAATGAGCCAGAGAAAGGGAGCCATATACTGTGTGATCAGCCAAAAATACGTATAATTCAAATTTATATATCAATAACATAACTCTTTCTTTTTTTACTAAAGCTACAAATATCACAAAATTACAGATACATCCAAATGTGACACAGCACCCGAAGTAAACTAGGGATTTTTTTAAACAAACTTTTTACGTACCAAGCTCAAAAGGTTAGCCATTAGAGATGAGCGAGTAGTATCCGATCGAATAGGTATTCAATCGAATACTACGGTATTTGAAATACTCGTGCTCGATCGAGTACCACTCGCTGTTCGAATGTAAAAGTTTGATGCAGAACCAGCATTGATTGGCTGAATGCTATACAGTTGGCCAATCAACACTGGTTCTTCTCCTACCTTTAGAAGTCTTCTCCGTGCAGCGTCCCCGCGGCATCTTCCGGCTCTTCATTCACTCTGCTTAGGCATCGGGCCTGGGCAGAGCCGACTGCGCATGTCTGCTTGTAGTGCGGGCATGCGCAGTCGGCTCTGCCCAGGCCCGATGCCTGGCAGAGTGAATTCAGAGCCGGAAGATGCTGCGGGGACGCTGCACGGAGAAGACTTCTCGGAGGATCCAGCCTGACCCTCACTCGTGGACTTGATAAGTATAATTTGATCGAACATTGCCTACCCCCTGAAATGAGCATTTTCCCCCCATAGACTATAATAGGGCTCAATATTCGATTTGAGTAGTCGAATATTGAGGGGCTACTTGAAACGAATATCGAATCTCGAACATTTTACTGTTCGCTCATCTCTATTAGCCATCACTGTTCTATTCTATCCATGCCCCTCCCCCTTCTAATTTCTGTAGGTTACCAAAAATCTTCAACAATCCCTTCTATTGCATTTTTTAAAGAATTAGTGTCTATTCAAATACCTGTCTCCAATTGACTGTGTTCTTTACTGCCAATTTCCATTCCATAGGTCATCTGTTTTCTCATGGACATATTGACTTCTATGGTCAGATCTTTGAATACAGATCCCTGTATCCAAGAAATGACACATTAGAGCATGTCCGATTTTTTTCATGGATCATGAATAGCAAATGGCCAAGAAACACTCATACCCATTATACTTACACACGATATTACACATTAATATATTGAATTAAAGGTTTACAGTACTGTATGTCTTTTGATTAGTAAGGGTGCAGCTATTATATAAGTTGGATTATGTATGTCCAATGAGGCACGCCATCTATAAATAACAAAACGTGGAGAATTTTGCAGTTTATTTTAACAAGATTTAAGTTACTGTATTGCAAAAGTCAACTCTTATTGTGCTGGAACACTGGAAAAAATTATGCTGTAGACTATCAGATGTGAGGTTAGAGAACATGTGCTTCTTGTTCCCATGCGTAAAGTAGAGTAAATCTAAACAATTATCACAAACAACTTCCCACATATGATTAGAAATTGGTTTATATCTTAAATTACAGTGATACCATGTGTTTAGTCATAAAATAAAGAAATATTTCATGAAAACAAACATTTTATACTGTATAATTTTTAGTAGCAGCATAAGCCTTTACCATTATTCATGATGGTATACGAATATGAAATATAAACCTTGTTTCCATTTTGACTGTGTATTAATGGTCAAAAATTATAGTGGAATATTTTGACAGTAGCCATTTGAGTTGATATGGGGTTATTCGGTTATGCATATGCCTATAATGTTTCATATAACAATTAATGGGCTCCTGGCACCAGCACATAGTACAATGTTCTAATACAATAGAAACGAATCATTAAAGACACACTAAGGCCCCATTCACATCTGAAACGGTAATCCGTTTGGGGAGTCTGCATGGGCATGGACTACTGAATGCATTGGCAAGCGGTGTGCAGTCAAAGTACACGGACCCCATAGAGTATAATGGGGTCCGTGTGCTTTCCAGGCGGTCTCCACATGGAACATGCGGACAGAAAAGTAGTGCACAATCTACTTTCCTGTCCGCATGACTCGTGCGGAGACCGTGCGGAAAACACACGGACCCCATTATAGTCTATGGGGTCCATGTGCTTTCACTGCACACCGCTTGCCAATGCATTCGGTAGTCTGTTCAGGAGGGTCCCCATGCAGACTCCCTGAACAGATTACCGACGCAGATGTGAATGAGGCCTTACAGGATCCTTAACGCTATCAAAGGTGCCCTCAAATAGCATAGTACTTCATGCAGCATCGATTCTGACAATATCTACTGTATACTTCATACTGTAAACAGAGCAAGATAAGCAAATGTCTACTGCCTTCCCTAAAAAATATTGGTTTTCTCATACAGTTCTATTAAATCAAGACGAGATATAGCTTTAGCACTAGTTGGAATAAAACATTTTTGCTTAATTCCCAAACATACAGCTACATATAGACATTGAAGACTTAACTTGATCTCCTACAATTGGTTAAACTACTGAAATACAATATTTTCTCACAGAAGACAACAAAAAAAAACTAATGAAAAGTCATTGGAAAAAACAGTTTTCAATAACTTTTCATATTTTTTGTATTGTTTTCTTTGATAAGGTGTAACACTGTAGCAGTTTAACCAGTTGCAGAAGTTTGGGTTGCTATATTTGTACGTCTAGGCTATATGTCGGGGGTATACACCAGTTTTTATTATTAAGAACAGTACAGTTCTGGGGAATATGGGGAAATGATGAATGCAACAGACCGACCACATAGGTCAGCTCCAACTCATATGTGATACGTCATTAAAGCCAGAATTCAAATAATGGAACCTAAACATGTTTTGCACCTATAGGCCGTGCTGAAGATCATTAGCTTGGGGGACAGACAGCACACTGCCTCTGAGGTGAGCAATATGGTTTGAGCCGCTGCACCTGAGCCCAGGCATGGTCGTGTCTGATAATGGCAGGAACCTGGTAGCAGCTCTGGAGCTTGCCAGCCTCCAACATGTTCCAAGCCTGGCCTACGTCTTTAACCTAGTGACGCAACATTTTTTAAAGACATACCCAAATGTGCACGAGCTACTGGTGAAAGTGCATCTTTTGTGCGCCCACTTTCGCAAGTCAACAGTAGCCGCTGCTAGCCTCAAAAAACTCCAACAACGCCTGCATCTGCCTGAACACCAGCTGTTGTGCAACGTCCCCACACGCTGGAACTCAACATATCATATGTTGAGCAGAGTGGTTGAGCAGCAGAGACCTTTGATGGAATACCATCTCCAAAACCCTAGGGTGCCACAAAGTCAGCTCCCTCAGTTTCTCAACCATGAGTGGCCATGGATAGGAGACCTATGGGTATGGGTATAATCCTATTGGGGGTTTGAAGAGTCCACCAAGGGAAAGGGTTTTCAGCGCACCCGGTGGTATCATCGCGGATAAGCACAGCCGGCTGTCAGCTGAGGGTGCTGACTGGCTGACTTTCATCAAAATGAAAAGCCACTGGATAGACCCATCATTTTCGTGCCCACCAGTGTCAAGCACCTCAACATGAATTGAAGTGTCTGCGCTCAACCTCGACAATTCCTCCTCATATTCCTCCACCATCTGTGTTGCACAATTCTGATCCTTCTAGGCTCAATCCACCCTGATTTCCCCAAACTTTGCTGGTTAGAGGCTGAATCCACCCTGATTTCCCCAAACTCTGCTGGTTAGAGGCTGAATCCACCCTGATTTCCCCAAACTCTGCTGGTTAGAGGCTGAATCAACCCTGATTTCCCCAAACTCTGCTGGATAGAGGCTCAATCCACCCTGATTTCCCCAAACTCTGCTGGTTAGAGGCTGAATCCACCCTGATTTCCCCAAACTCTGCTGGTTAGAGGCTGAATCCACCCTGATTTCCCCAAACGCTGCTGGTTAGAGGCTGAATTCACCCTGATTTCCCCAAACTCTACTGGTTAGAGACTGAATCCACCCTGATTTCCCCAAACTCTGCTGGTTAGAGGCTGAATACACCCTGATTTCCCCAAACTCTGCTGGTTAGAGGCTGAATCCACCTTGATTTCCCCAAACTCTGCTAGTTAGAGGCTGAATCCACCCTGATTTCCCCAAACTCTGCTGGTTAGAGGCTGAATCCACCCTGATTTCCCCAAACTCTGCTGGTTAGAGGCTGAATCCACCCTGATTTCCCCAAACTCTGCTGGTTAGAGGCTGAATCAACCCTGATTTCCCCAAACTCTGCTGGATAGAGGCTCAATCCACCCTGATTTCCCCAAACTCTGCTGGTTAGAGGCTGAATCCACCCTGATTTCCCCAAACTCTGCTGGTTAGAGGCTGAATCCACCCTGATTTCCCCAAACGCTGCTGGTTAGAGGCTGAATTCACCCTGATTTCCCCAAACTCTACTGGTTAGAGACTGAATCCACCCTGATTTCCCCAAACTCTGCTGGTTAGAGGCTGAATACACCCTGATTTCCCCAAACTCTGCTGGTTAGAGGCTGAATCCACCTTGATTTCCCCAAACTCTGCTAGTTAGAGGCTGAATCCACCCTGATTTCCCCAAACTCTGCTGGTTAGAGGCTGAATCCACCCTGATTTCCCCAAACTCTGCTGGTTAGAGGCTGAATCCCCCGGATTTCCCTAAACTCTGCTGGTTAGAGGCTCAACTAACTCCAAGGGCCAAAAACACTGCTGGTGCAAGGCTCAACTAAGTTAAAGGGCCTAAAACTCTGCTGGTAAGAGGCTGAAATCACCTAAAGGGCCTCAATCTCTGCTGGTAACTCAGCTTATGGGCCTCTAACTTAATTTGGAAGGGCCCACGTTAAGGGCCAGAAAAGTGAATTTTGGAAGGTCTTACCACATCACACACACACACACACACACATCCACAATGACAGTTAAGGGTACTGTTGGATTTCCCATTGCCTATTCCATCTGTGGTTGTCATGGGCAATGTGATTTAAAGGGGTGCTTGTTAAGGTTTCATTAGAGTAAAATTTGGGTTTCTGTCCATCCAATTGGTGAGGAATAAAGGTTTCCACCTTCATAGTGTTTTTTTTTTTGAGTGTGGAAAGTGTGTAGTTGATAGGCTGTGATGTTGGGGTAAAACTGATTTCGGCTTGTTAGATGCCCCCAGGCATACTTCCCCTGCTGTCCTAGCTGCATTCCAGAGGTGTTGTAATCATTTGCTGAGGTGTCATAGTGGACTTGGTGACCCTCCTGAGTCGAACATTGGTTTCCCCCTAAATGAGTATTTTTCCCCATAGACCATAATGGGGTTCGGTGTTCGATCGAACAGTCGAGTATTGAGCAGCTACTTGAATCAAACTTCAAACTTCGAACATTTCACTGTTCGCTCATCTCTAATTGTTACCCTTTTGTTCATCAGTATACTTACTGTAGACCAGAGGGACAGGAACTGGAATCTGGGATTGTCCTGCTGAATCCAGAATGATTGGAAGGTTTCCCTTTCTACTTCACTTAGGGACTGGAATAAAATTTCAACTTTTATGTAAGCTTATAACCCTTCCCACTGCACCCATTTTTTATTTCTTGATTTACTCCTTACTGTTAGGGAATTGGTAGTTGAACAACTCCCCAGTACTGCTACAAAAACCAGGACAAAGGGAAGACAGAGACAGTGAGTCCTAAACTCGACCCAGTCCCTGTCCCTATCTACCTGCCAGAACTTCCCTAGGAGACAGACAGCAACTGGGCGGCAGTCCCCACTTTGAATAAGTGAGTAGTCAATAAAAGCCAAAAGTTAGAAGTCAGAAAGTACAATACAATAAAGAGCAAGTAGGATGCTTAGCCAGGACAAGTCACAATAGCCAGCAACCATGTGTGAGCAGATGACCTGTTTATAGGAAGTCTAGGACCTGCCCCAGACTTGATTTGTAGACAGACTATCAATCACACACAAAAGGCTAAGGTTAACTATTAGATGGACAGAGGGAAACAAGGTGTAGGAGATTGCTGTTATGTCTCTGCTGTTTAATAAAACCCCTGACCCATCTTTAAAGTGACACTGTAATAGTTCAGTATATTTCGGCAATGGGTTAATAAAATTGCAATTCATAAAAGTGTCTAACAGCTCCCAGGCCATACTCACATAGCCCAGCAAAACAGAAAAGTAACAGGGTTGGTAGAAATTATGCCAAAAATAGAAAAAAAATGTTGATTATCCGTTTCCTAACTTTCCCAGTGTAATAGAATGGCAGATGTTGGTTATTTAAACATGTCTGCTGGAGACTAGTAATGTAACACTCAAGGCAAAAATGCTCACTATGTCCTTTGATAAATTCCATGAGGGATGAAGTTTTCTCTGAAATTTTTTGTTACTTCGAGCTACTGTGCCCCACACTGCACTACAATTTTAGCGCAAACACGAGAACACAGGGCCAGGCAAGATTTAAACATAACCCCCTAGTCCTGTCACTAAAGAAGGGATGACGAGAGTGTATTATCACAGTGTGGAGCATAGCAGTATGTAGCAACGGACCACCCTTGATGCTGCAGATTAGTCATTTGCATATTGTGAAATAAATATAGCATTAAAGCAATGTAAGCCCGACCACATATCTATGAATATGTTAAGAGGAGGGTTGAGCGATTGTGTTCGGAAAAGATCGGATTCTGATCGGCGATCAAGAAAATTTCACAATCGCGATCTGAATTCCGAACACGATCTTTTTAGGTGGGATCAAGATCGGTGATTATTTCCCACAATGCTTTGCTACTGGCCAAGCATTGTGGGAAAAGCTAACAATGTGGCTTGTGGCTTAGGAGAGTGTGGGTGGGTCCCAGTACCCGCCCACACTCTCCTAACCCGCCCACACTCTCCTAACCTAGGAGGCAGGGGGCAGCAAGGCGAAGAAGAACGAGAACACTGGGCACCGGACCAGCCATCTCTGCAGGTAAATGGACACCAGGGGGGAATAAGTAGCCAGAGGATTAAAAAAAAACAAAAAACCTCTGGCTACTTAGTGATTAAAAAAAAAAATCATTACACAGCGTGGATTCTAACAATTAAAGCGTTCAATTGTTAGATTCCATGCTGTATAGTGAATAGGATTGTTTTTAAAATCCGATCTCCGATTAGTAAAAAAATCCCATTGACTTGCATTGGGATCGGAATTGGGATTGAGATCGGGTTCGAATGAAAAATGATCAGAAATCGAATTTCAAAATCGATCCTGAAAAGTCAAGATCGGCTCAACCCTAGTTAAGAGAGAAAGTACAAGGGGAATAATGAAAAATAGTGGAAGAGGTCTACACCATCCACTAGTAGAGATCCAGTCCCAGGAAGTGGGTAGAAGGAACTGCTATCACACAATAGCCTATTGTGTCTCTCCAGGTAAAAAGAGTAACTACTAGACTGAAGTACCAATAATGTGAGCTTGGAACCCACTCTAATGTTTTCCTAGATTTTTTTTTTTTAGAGGTCCACTAAATAGCATCCCATCCAGTAAGACAGTACAGCTGTGTGCATCCTGTTTCACCATCATACATGCAAGAGAATGTGGCCATCATAAAGATGGCTCAAACAGAGTTTGTCAGTGAACCCATTTACTATCATCAGCAACTTCTCTAGTCCTGTGTACTACAAATATACATTAGGTAGCTGAATCTTTGTTGACTAGGTTACCTTGACATCTGCATCAGAGGTTACATGAAAAGCATTCATCTCAAAGTTTGTCAAACATCACAGATGAAGAAGTTCTGCGTGCGTTTTTTAGTCAATGGGGTGCACTGGGATTTGTTTGTTTCCATCATATTCCAGATCTGTCCTTGCCAGAAGTTAAAGGGGTTATCCAGGGGTTGTCTAGGAAAGTATAACGTTTTTGGCAAGGAGGCTGGGGAAGGTGAAAAAAAACAAAAATAACCATACCTGTCCCCAGTGCTTTGGTGTCTCCAACTGTGGTCCTGTCCTGCTGCACCCCAGAGTCTTGTTTTGCCAGAAGTCCTCTTTCTGCACATGACTGATTAACCTCAGCCGCCTAGGGAAATGACACGGGATGTCACATGTGACGTATATGAGTGACACCCTAGTTCTTTTCATTAGACTGATAATGATCACACCAGAGGAAGCACCGGGGCGCCAATGAACCAGATCATGATAGGAGACACCAGAGCACCAGGGACAGTTGAGGATAGATTTTTTTTCCCCAAAATTGTACATCCTGAAGAACCCCCTTAAGTTTCCTACATACATAAAAATAGTCTGCTAATAAATGCAGAACAAGGCATGTACATCAGTTCTACTGGTCAAATTACATCAGAATTAGTAATTCTGCCCCACTGTGCTATACAGGACCCTAGAAAAGCTCTTGTTCTCTATATATAGGATGTGACTATAGCTTCCAGCTGTTCTTTCTGATTTTTGAGGACTTGCTTTATCTGTATTAAATATATTTTGTGTTTGTTAATTTTTGCTTAATATTCAGTTTTTCTTTTTTATGGTGACATTTTGCATCCTTTGAAACCACAGAATAATTATTTCAAGTTAGAATATTTTCATCTCAATATATAGTATAATGGTCCTCTGAGAATTAAAGGGATCCTATCATTAAAACACAATTTTTTCTGCCTACCACGTAGAAATAGCCACAGGCCACAAGAAAATGTCCACTTACTTACTGTGCAAGCGGCCATTTTTCTTGTGGCTGTGGGCATGCGCAATCAGCTCTGCCCAAGGCCCAAGGCCTAGAAGTTTGACCCCCAGTGCCAGAAGAAGACGCGTGAAGAGGCCGTTCCTGAAGAAGATGGAGGCATCGCTGGAGAGTTCTCTCGCAGCATTGGGGACACCCCCAGTGCTGTTTGAGCGCTGGGGCCCGCCCCCAGTGCTGCGAGATAACTCATTTGCATACCGACGAAAACTGGGATTTATACCAAACGGCGGCGCGGAGAAGACATCTAAAGGTAGGAGAAGAATAGCCTTTCTTAAGGCTATTCCTATGTGTTAGTCACAAAAAATTATAGGATAGGATCCCTTTAACTTTCTACATTATATATATAAGAATGAAACGTGAGTCACCTGTTGTCCTGTAGTAGACTTCATACAAATTCCCACAATTTCCATACTGTACTTCACAGATCATATCTGTGCCTGGGTATGCGTTGTTCTAGTCCATCGGAAGCCCAGAACAATGAACACACAGACCACTTAAACAGTTGACACTAACAGACCCACAGACCCTATTGACTACATTGGGATCCACTGAGTGTCTGTTGTTTTGAACTAAAACTACCAAACGAAAAAGTTGGACTTGCAGCAATTTTTTATCTGGCAATTTTCAGTGCTCACTGCGACAGACTCTAGAAACTATGAAAATGTGAATCCATCCTGAACAGACACTAAACAATCCAGTAGATATAGTGGACCTTACTTATTTTGATATAATATGACAAGCAGGGGCTTAACCTGAGGGTTGCAGAGGGTGCGGCCGAACCAGCACGCAGGAGCTATGGAGGGCCTCTAAGGTATCTCTTCCCGACATGAAAAGACCAGTACCAAAGATAATACATTATAGTTGGGGGGCCTGGTATAGATTTTGCATTGGGGTCCAGCTTCATGTTAGAATTCAGTAAACGGGATATATATTATATTATATAAAGTGTTGTATTTCGTGCACAAATAATTATCTAGACAGGACATACTACAGCATACACTTAGAATCCAAGGATTTGGTTCATATCAGTTTTAAGTCCCTGCATTTAACACATTCACTTATAGCAACTAGTTTAAAATAGAAACACAATTTCCATGACCTTTTTCTTTTTTTGTTATGTTCTAATGTTTTTGGCACTGTACTAGTTATCACAGTTCTAGAAGTTGGTTTCATATAATATAACCATGTTGCTCAGAGGAAACTGGTCTGATTTAATATTGATCAGCACTCATGTAAAACAGACTTACACTACTTAGCAGGAATTCAGGAATCAGAGCGAGCACATACATGCCAGTGTACCTGCTCTCAATTACCCATCTGCGAGAGCTCCGATCCTGCCAGTATGTTCACTGGAGCTTGCACTTTGATATGTTAAACATATGGTGAAATATATTTGCCATAACACTTTCAGACATAATTCTATATCAGAAACATGCAGCATGAAGCTCTGGTCATCCCACATGGAATGCTTGTATATGAAGGATGTCTGACATTCAGAGGGACAGAAAAAAAGGAAATATTTCCTGTGGAACAGCTGCACAATAGTTGTTTGTAGGGCAGGAAAGACAGAACAATAGGATGTGCCTGAGTGTAATGTCTTCCACATAACAGGCAAGGAATAAGAGGTGTGCATTTAGCGTCTGCACTCCAGGATGCAGAATTGTAGGAAGCATGTAGATAAACTTCTCAGGAGGGCATCTCTCCCTCTCTCTTCTTCCTTCCAAATGTTAGAAGTAGCTGGGGGATCAGTTTCATGCTTTGTCACTCCTGGATGTGGGCGGGGGAAAGAAACCCATTGTGGAAACCTATAAAAAGAAAGGAGCTGAGGTCATTAAAGACCAAAGAGAAAGGGGAAGCCAGAAAGAGTCAGAAACACATGGAATTTTTGTATGTGTGTTATTCCAGAGTGATCAGGTCCTGTACATGACTGCTAGCTGTGTGCAGCCTGACTGTGTTAATGGGACTGGAAAAGTGCGCCTGCAGCATCCTAGCACACAGCTGCTCACCTGGACCTCTGTCTAAAGATGCTGCTGGACCCCACTAGGAGGACAATCAACAGCTGAGCAGACCCCTCTTTTCATGGACAGTCTCTCACTGTAATTCCTAATTCTAGGGAATCTTACAGAAAGTTATTGAATGCTGACTCTCAGTGCATGCATTGCATTTTCCACTCCCATGTATTCTTACAACCAGATGTGCAGTTTCTCCAGTAACTGTTTAAAGTTATTGGGTGTGATTGTGAACTAGAGAGAACAGATCCTGTAGTGCCTTCTGTTTCAGACATTTGGAGAATTGTGTCATAGTGCTTTCCTTCACTTCCACTCAGAGCTGAAGGATGAACATGGTTTTCCTGGGGTGGAATGGGGAGTCTTGCTGTTTGCTACCCCTACTAGCTGTAGTGCTGATGGTGGAGAGTACCCAAATAGACACCTCCAGATCCAAGGTCAACTCCATCAAGTCCATTGTAGTGGTACAGACTCCTACTCTGGCCACCAACAGGTCTTTAAGTTTCCACCATGGAGTTTCCCACAAGAAAGGGAAGAATCTTGGCCAGGTAACATTTTTTTTACTAACCTCATGTTTTTTTAACTTTCACTGGCATTTGTATTAGAGAAGACTTTTTATTCTACTATTGCATGTATCATCACTAAAGTGAAGGTATGAGATATTGCAAGTATGGAAATGACTTTGTATCTGTCATTGTATATTGGTGACATAGTATTGCGCAGAATTGACTGGCTATATATTTTTTGTACAGTAATGCAGGTGGGGAGAATGAAGAGACCCCTATAGTGGCTGGAGACCATCTTTCCTTGTAAACAACCTGTAATTCTATGTATAGAATAAGTAGGCTATGGGTAATCTAGTATGTAATTATTTTAATATATATTTATCATATCATTTACTACCATATTGGGAAGACATGTTTATATGTTGGCAATATATGTTACAATAGTGACTGTAGCTGTACAGGACTTTATGTGAATATTAATTAAATTAATTAATACTTGCTAGAATTAGAATCTGGACAGTAATGTAAGAGGTTACTGCTCAAGTAGAACATTACATAAGAGATTCTAGCACAGAGTGCCAGTGTAGGGTTACAGGAACTTTTGGGACAGGTCGTATATATATTTCTTTAGGCTTACGCTTAATGTATTTGTTAAAGCAAGCTATGTTTTTATGTTTACCTATTCCTATCCTGTCCTATTCTATAACGTCAATTAATGTGTCAATATATAGGTGGCACATATAGGTTCTCTATAACTGTGCAGTGCTATGGTGCTGCAAATACATAAATACTGGGTTTATGGTGTGGTGTGACATTGTGCTTGCTAGGTGTAAGGATTACACCTAGTGTTAGTATTAGGGTGTTAACAGTTACCAAATGTTATTGGCCATAGAAAATGTCTTTCTGGGAAGGATGTTTACGGTGTTCATCCAGAGAATCTTGTTGAGTTCAACCTGTACAGGAAAACTATAGATGGGATTTATTTTAGGAGCTAACTTTTTCTGTGTGTTATAGTTGAAGCATTTACATTCTTTGACTTTTCACTTAAATATGCTTTAGCCAAGTGCAGATGTGAAAAGGAAATGTGCGATATTAGAGATTTTGAGGAGCAATAGATCATATAGAGGATGACTCAGTAGGTTTATCTGCACTCATATGTAACACACAGACACTAGATGAGTTGGATACCATGCTGAGTTGAGGCACAGACAGTATTACACAAACTTCATAGTGATGTCACTATTATTGAGGCGATGATACCCAGTATTCTATGGGCTGACATATGTTATAGTTATACTCTGCACTATATGGTGTAGTAAGGTATGTTTGGTGTATTGAGGTGTTTAGTTATATATAAGTTATGTTTAATTGTCTCATCTCGTGAACAGGTATATAGAGGCAATAATTTTTTTAAAAAATATTATTCTTGATTTCCTATTTATTTCCTAGTAACACATTACTATTTATGTAATTGCTGTTACAGATAGCTGAATTTATTATTTGTAGCTCATTTTTACAAAAAATTCCATAGAAAAGCACATAGCAGCATCATGATGTATCATGATGTATTGTGCTAAATGACACACTTAGCTCTGCTACATCTGTAAATTCTTGCTACATTTCCATCTGCTATTTCATTACGAAATGAATGCTATGCAGCTGTGCTGTGACTGTGGTCATACTGACCCTAACTTGTGTGGTTGCTTTTGCAGTAAGTTTCATTGCATGTCCTATGTGCAGTCCTCTGTTCCTCAATAAGATGTGTAGACAGGGAATTCATCCCTTCAGCTCTGGCCATTCTAGACAGATATTCCCAGCACCCCATCTTATCACACCGGCCATCTGGCTTCTATTAACTTGCTTCTTACACATTTTTTTTTCCCTTCAAAATGAGCTAACATGAACTACACATCATAAGATAAGTGACATATAATATGTCAAAGAAAAGAGAACATTATAATTTTAACTGAAATAACACGTTGGACAGGTTACCTGATATGGCAGCTGAAGATAAACATATGTTATTTATCTAAATAAATCAATACTAATTACATGCATGTGTCTGAGAATGGCACAAGATATAGATCACAAGATGGTCAGAAGCTTCGCTTCTACTATATAGATGCCTTACTGAAACATATGTATGTATACAATTTGTTCTGTGGATCATTAAATGCTAATTTGTAACTTTTACTACCACAAGCATTAGATTACAGGACTTTCTCTTCTTTATCCCTAAGGCAAGACTTTCACATACAGCGGCTCTTAACTCTCACTACATTTTATGCAAATGTACTAAAACATACTGTATATTGATAATATTCATATTAATAACATCTTTCTATCATCATGTTTGTAAAATAGACTCTTACATGCACTGACACACAAATGTTTCCATAGATTGTCCAATTCCTAGATAAACAAATATATATATGATGTCAACAATATATAGTTATACATCATATAAGTAGGTGTATATATAGGTATATACATATAATATATACACACACACACACATATATATATATACATATGTATACACACACACACACACACACACACACACACACATATATATATATATATATATATATATATATATATATATATATATATACAGGTACATAGATATCAGAGATAGATACATATGCAATTGGCAGATATAGCTGACATAGTTATGCAATAAGTAGATACATAGACATGGGATAGATAAGTAAATATTCTATATGAGACAGTTATTTAAGTAACTGAATAGGTAGGTTTGTTACATAATTATATATACAGAAGAGAAATGTCATATTACATAGTAAAATATGATTAATATTTGTCTTATTTCTGTCAAACTGCTGTTTAGTGTTTGTTGTATTTTTTGCTTATTATTCCTAATTTCCCCATTTGTTTAATGGCTTTAGCTGAACAAAGCAAATATAAAAAATCTGCACAACCATTTAATGTAAAAAATGTCTGACAGATGGGGATAGTTAGATATAAAAAAAACATCCTGCGTTAATCAGGATTTTCTAAGACGTTAAATTCGAAATTGTGATTTATTTATCTTAAATGTGCACCTCCTGGTTTTCCAGTTTCCAGTCAAAATAAGTATTTTCTGAAAATCTGTTCCCTTTTATACTGTGGGTCTGTCCTTTTTAACAATAGATTGTAAACTGTTGTGCAGTTCCTGGAGTCATGCATGAGCTATGATTATACCTTCACTGTGAATTCATCTGGAGGGTGACTGCTGATACACTATGTTGTAATGCTTGCAATTTTGGGGATTTTTTTTTACTTGTGCATATGTCATATTACATATAATGTCTGCTGGAAGGCTACCTTGGACTGGAGCCAGAATTATGGTACTTCAACTCATTACTGTAGGACTTTAAAAGGAACCTGACAACAGAATTGTAAGATTGAGAATAATCATATGTACATTTAAATAGGACCTTCTGCAGCTCTGCTACATATGTACCGTGTGTAGTCATGATGCAGAAATTAGATATTCATTGACAAATCATACAAATGTACAGTTGGCATCTGCTTCTTTTGGTCACAGTATAGAATAGGGTTACCTGTAATCCATAAACAATGCATTACTTTAATGTAAATTTATGGCAAACTGACCAGCACAGCTCTGCTGCATGTAGACTTCTCCAAAATATAATGTGTGCAGACTGGTAGACTGATGGTTTTCATTTTCATAATCCAAAGTGGAAGTATCCTAGAAGTTCAGCATGGGCGCTAAAAAAAAAAAAGATTCAGTTATGGGTTAAAACCATGAATGTTTGGGGAAAAAAGATGAATGTATGGGAAAAAGATGTATATATGGGAAAAAAATGTATATATGGGAAAAATATGTATATATGGGAAAAAGATGAATGTATGGGAAAAAGATGTATATATGGGAAAAAGATGAATGTATGGGGAAAAAGATGAATATATGGGAAAAAGATGTATATATGGGAAAAAGATGAATGTATGGGAAAAAGATGCATGTATGGGAAAAAGATGAATGTATGAGAAAAAGATGAATATATGCTTTAAAATAATATGTAATATGTAAAGGTTTGCAGATGGTTAACTAGGTATTCATGTTTTACCTTCTAAGATAATAGTTAAAAAATGATATCCATTTACATATTGTACTGATGGAGAAACGGAAGCAAAACATGTAAATTATACATAATTATTATTGTAATTTTCTACAAGTGTTATTGGATATGAGTCCCGTATGGCGGCATATCATGTTCCAGCCAGACAACACTAGAGACAAATGAGGGCTCAATAACAAGTGATATTGGACAGTCATTTATTGAACTTTCCTTTACGCATACCTTCTTGGTGAACATAGTGAATGAAGTCTTTGGGCATATTCGCACGCAGCAGATTTGTTGCAGAAAATTCTGTAATTAGCTGCGTTGATTTGAATCAGGTTGTTTTGATGGCGAGCGCATGGATTTCTGCAAGCCGCATTCAGATGAAAGGTACAAGTTGTTTAAATTTCTGCAAAAAATCTCTTATATGTGAATTCATCCATAGGGTTTAAAATAATTGCTTGCCTCAGTCCAACTACTGTAGGCAACAAGTGGAAAAATAGTATTTGTATTACAATATAAATTTCCCTTCTTTTTGTGCCTTCTCTTATAACTACAGGTATATGCATATTTTAATGACCTGTAGGCAAATATGATTTTCCATATATTACAATCTCTTTGTTTGCAATCTGTCTTGACTAAAGGTTTACATACTGTAGAAGATATAGGGCAAGGTAGCAAAAACGTACTATGGGCTTTATTTCCTAGTGTTAGTTTACTCTACTCACTCAACCACTTTTCTCACTAACTGCATTCAATCTCTTGTGAGAGAGACCAGCAGCCACTGACGTAACTATAGGGGTCGCAGTGGTCGCAGCTGTAACCAGGCCCATAAGTCAGGCGGGCCCACAGGTCACCCTTACCACGCTAAGGATGATTAAGTTTCTTTGATGCTTGACAGTCTGTGCATTGTAAATGTATTACCCTTGTCCTCTGATCTACTGGAGTAAGATACAGGAATCTTTTATGATTCATAGGCTTTCACTGACAGAAAGAAGAAAATGAATGTTTTAAAGCCAGTTGGTCAGCATATGGTCAAAAAGAGATTCTGTGCAGAGAAGCAGCAGCAGAAATGGGGACACCATTACAGTGTGGGGGCACTGATGGGGAAGGAAATTATGTTATGAACAAGTCTTTATGCTGGTCTTGGCCCAAATGGAGAAGAACAGAGGAATGTAAAATCTTCTAAAGTGCGAAAGTCTAAAATTTCGAAAGGAATGCGTCTGGCAGTCATAAGAAGTAGCAGGGCAGGTCCAAGCTAAGCTTTCGCACCAATTTAGTTATGCCCCTTCCAGCAGCATGATACTTAGACCCTCTTCAAAAAACCATATGGCCCCCCAGACCTGCTGTCATAAAATGCTTGTTATGGGCTGCTTCCTATTGAAAAAAATCCCATTTTACAAATATTATTAAAATAAAAGATTAAAAAAAAATTAAATTCTAATACAATAGACTGATATGAAGCTTAGAACTCAAATATCATTGCTGTATTGCAGCATTTCACATTTCATTGATGGAGGGAAAACATCCATTATGAAGAAGAAAATATATAGTCAGATTACAAGTTTTGTCCCTTTGTCTTTATTGAAGTGGCTGCCTATTATTATGTGAAAAAGAAATACTATATTAACCATTTTACGTCTTGTAATACCTTCTCCGTTTCGGCATATTCCCAGGAGACGTTCCTCCTGTAAACAGTGCCCTGCCATTTCTCCTTGATATAAATATATCAGTGAGAACTAAGTGGAGAAGTGACATTTAACACTATCAGGATCAGGTATTTAGCTTCAGGGCTAATAGGAAAAAAGGCCGCTTTGGAAAAAAAAAAAAAAAGAGGAAATCTAAGAGGTGTTCAGGTCTAAAACATGATTTTGTCAGTGATGAAAGGGCAAACGGATAGATTACGTTCAGGCAGACATTATTAGCACCTTCAATGCATTCTTCTCCTGAGAACTATAAACACCCAGACACATTGCAAGTGTTACAATAGGAGATCTTGAGTGGCATCCAGCAGGCACTGGGAAGCAGCCTGTACCCGGCATTGTAAGAAGTTCACCTAAACACAATGCATTGTCAAATGTTACAAAGATATCCCAAATAGCTTATTTAGTCCTTGGTCATGCAGTTTTAGGTTGCCTTTTCTTACTACACTTTAGTAGTTGGCCCCTTATGGCTCTTAGATCTTCTACCCTGGTTGTTACTGTACTCTCAGTTCTTCCAAGCAGCCTGGTACACATGTGAGATTATCTGTTTAAATGGACCAAATGTGGTACAGAAAAGGTTACAAATAAAACTTTGCTCAGGTCACTATCGAGGTATCTGGTCAGTATGCAGCTGTATGGTTCCTACTGACTAGAATAGACGCTGTATACAGCTGTAAATGGGTTGGACCACCTAGTGGTGCCAAATTTTAATACATGATGCATCAATTCTTGGCAATATTAGTGGTCTGACCCATAAATATCTGTATGAAGCTCCTATTTAGGTGACGTAATAGTGTAAGGAAACAGGGATGTGTACTATGTACTAAAGGACAAGAATACCCATTCTTAATGAAGCACCTTATTGATATAAAGCGCATTAACTATGGAGTAACAAGGTAAAAATCTCCCATGAAATAGTCCATGAAAAGGCTGCATCTACTAGATACATTTTTAGATAGTGTGTATTGCGTTGTTTTAGTCGTTTTAGATTTTGACATTCGTTATTCTAGGTATATTAATAGACTGCGATAATGCTCAAGAACAACTAATTGATTCCACCAATGAGATATGCTGTGTTTTATCAACTTTAGCCGTATGCTATTGTTGACATACAGATTTGGGGAAAACTATGAACACCTGTTTGACGTGTGCAGCTGAACTTATGTAAGATTTATTATCCCCTCAATTGCTCATAAGATCATAAAACTAAAATTGTGTAACAATCACACATCTGTTAGGAAGCAAAGGAGGGGACACAGCATAAGGGATTTTAGATACTACACCAGAGTCAGAGTTGATTCATTGCTTTAGAGAATGGCTGAAGAATGTAATTCAGGGTTCTGGAGAAAGACAATTGGTAAAGTCTGTAGTGAAAACTGAGTTTTCACTACCACCTGATGAGCCTCAATTACATAGCAAAACATAGATGTGTGCAACACCGCTATTATGTGACATGTATTCCTGTTTACCAGAGACCAGCAACAAATAGTTATGAATATGGTGGGATATGGTCGTTGCAAAGTAACATGTGCAACACACACTAGGCCATAATAAGTGCAACTACCATTTACTATAAGAATACATATTAGTGATGCCAAGAAGAAAGGTGTTTTCCAGGATAATAAATAGTTTATTTATTTTGCTTGCTTATGTATCACAACTGTTCACATTACTCACTTTCCCAAATAGGGCTTACAATCTAAATTCCCTATCAGTATCAAGAATCAAGAATCAAAGAAGCTTTATTGTCACGTCCAAATAGATATTTGGCATTGCCAAAGCAAGTAAAGTGTGGGGGGGGAGTTGGTGTTGGGGGGGAGGACGGTGGGTATGGGGGGTAGGGCGGGCGTAGGGTGGATAGATGGGTGAATGGGTGAGTGATTTGGGGAATAATAGTCTTTGGGGTCTCATCTTCCCCTCAGTTGGAGGCAGTTGGACACATATTGGGCAGCGATATCCACAGTCGACTCCTCTTCTCCCAGTAGGATGTAGAGTTTCCTCTTCTCATAAAATCAAATTAGGTCAAGTCAGAAGAGCTTTTTTGGTGTCAAAGGGAGTGATTGGGTTGGTATAGTGGTATACCTTTGGTGTGTGGGAAACACATGCAAGCACAGAGAACATACAATCTCCATGTAGATGTTGTGCTTGGCTGGACTTGAATCCAATAGTGCAAGGTAACAATGCTGACCACCAAACCACTTAGCTATTGATAACTGATCCTAAGAATTGGTCATCAATATCATATCAAAATCAGTGGTTATCAGAGGTGGTCCAGAAATTGGGATTCCCACTAATCAAAAGAATGGAAGTCCCATGTCCCCAGTATAAATGGAGGGGCAGGTACAGCTGTCTTCATCATTGATTTCTGTCAGACAGCTGAAGGTAGCTGAAGGCTATACTCGAATTTCCCATAGATAGAAATAGAGCAACAGTGCACATGCTTGGCCTGCCATTCCATTCCTACATGGGAATGATCGGGGGGGTTCCAGCAATCAGATCCCCAATGATCATAAACTATCGATCCCCAACGACCAGACACTATCCTCCAGAAAACTGTCCCAACTTCTTTCAGATTAGTAATTGCCTCATTGTTTCCCAGTACTAAGTGTCCCAATTATTTATAATGTGACAAGCAGAGTGAGTGCATGTATTGTATTGTAATGCAAAAGCAACACCTTCTTGGACAGTAATTCATACCTGTCTGACAGTATGCTAATACCTATCAACAATGTCTTTATTACGTGAGAAGAAAGAATAAATCTGTTTTATATGAAATTAACATGGTATAGCCTTTCCAGTTATGCAGGCATGCATTTATACAGTGAGTAGGATGATATTAGATTTGTGTTGTGTGGAAAAATGTAAAGCTTTACAAAAATTACCTTTATTTGTTAATCCTAAAAATATATTTATAAACTGTCAGTTCTATGTAACCAGAAATTATTATTAATATTATTTTAACTATGTCTTCTGTCTAAAATGGAGTTATTTAATACAGCATTACTGTTGTATCTAGAACTAATGAATTAATGTATGAAGATCTACGAGACTAAGAAAAAAGGTTTGGATGCCTCCACCCAACTACAATCCTTCTCTAGACTAAGAGAGGTTAACATCACAAAAGGGGTGTACCCCATGATATCTGCTCTCTAGACTAGGTCATTAGTGCTTGTTTGATGAAGGTCTGACCCTTGGGACCCCCAGTAATCAGAACAGCACCGTAAAAGGGCCATTGTTTACACAGGAATAGTGACCCCCCCCCCCCCCCCCAAGACTGCTAAGAGCTCTAGGCAGGTGACATAATACATACATCCTAGTTGTATTACCAAGTAAAAGAACATTTAACCATGATTGAAGGTGTTAACTGGTTAGTTGCTAACTGTGACATCTCCTAGGTTATCAATAGTCAATGTTCTCTAACCCTGTCCTTTGCACTACCGTGATGGCTCCAGCCTTTTCCTGGATGTGCACTGGAGTTATCAGTCAAAACTATTCAGTGCCTTGAGATTATCAAGAGACCAAGAGACTTCACAGTTAAGGAATGTCCAGGTGGCTGTTCAGGTGGATTAGGTATGAGGTGGATTAAATCTTCTTTAATGTTGGCCATACAAATTTTAAGACCATAAACATAGCTATAGCTGTAGCAGTGAGTGTAGGTACTGAAGAGCTGCCTCATTGAAGTATAGTTTGTATGGTGAGTGAACAGTGTGGCTCTCACGCGCTGCATTGGTACTGGTGATCTGCGGGGGTCCCTAGTATTGGAACTCTGCAGATCTAATATTGAAAAATCTTACAAACCAGATAACCCCTTTAAATAAATAGAAACCTTTTACTTGAAGAAAAAGAAACATTATGAAATATGAATAATGGTAACAGAGGAGAATGTGTTCTTGAGCTTAAACTTTGCAAAAGAAGAGACAGAATGATATAATGTTGCTATTGTTATTAGTATGTCAATGAATATACTTTATTGTCTGAATGTAGATGTAGTCAAAGCTTATATAAATAAATGTAAAGATGACTCTGTGTCCAATTGCACTACACTCAATATTATACATATAAGTTCTTAAGGAACCCAGTTCCATTATTTAAACCCACAGAGTAAATGTAGTGCTAATTTACAAATGAAGCCCTAGGTCAGGAGCAGGAAGTTTTTGGCTCTCCAGCTGTTGGGAAACTACAACTTTCATCTTGTATACTTTCTGTGCATGCTGGGAGTCATAGTATCAAAGCAGTTCAAAGGTTGATCTCTACTCTAAGTCTTCCCTAGGTAATTAAAGCCCTGCAAACTTAAAGTGTAACTCCCATTTTTTAATTTTTTTTTGCTTGTGTTGGGAGGTGTTTAGCAAACATTTTTGTAATATGCTTAACCTATCTAACTTTCTTTTAAACAGAAAACAGGCTTTAAAGTTTCAACTAGCAATGCTGCAAGCAATGTAAGCATTGCGAGGGAAAGTCTGTCCAGTACACCTTTATTCAATGCAATAAGCAGAGCTGTAGTATTTGCCAAAGTGAGATGGTCACTTAAAATAGCTACCTAGAAAAATGGAGATTCCCAGGTTTTACATGATGTCAGAATTACATCTGTAGCTATAGCAAAAGAGGAGATATCACTATTTAAAAACAGAGTTGTCAATGCAATTTTTTTATATAAAGCTCAAACTCTTGACTGTATTTTACTAGTTATATCTCAGGTTAATTTATACCTAACCTCAGTTTTCATATGATATTAGAACCACTTTTTTAGATTGTACAAAACCAGAGTGACATCCATTACAGTCCCTTGAAGTGACCTTATCCTCCTTTGGCAAGTGCTACAGCTATATATACTGGCATCACAAATTTGTACAGACTTTTTGGTAACAACTAGTTGCTAGGGAGAATTGTAGATTTTATTAAGATTAGGTTAATCAAGTATATTACAAAAATGCTCATCAAACTATTTCTAACACAATACCAAAATAAAATAGAATAAAATGTGATTTACACTATGACAGCTATAGTGGGAAAAAAAGATTTGACAGGGTATTTTCACAAATATGTAAATAGTAGAGATGAGTGAACAGTAAAATGTTCGAGGTTCGATATTCGTTTCGAGTAGCCCCTCAATATTCGACTACTCGAATCGAATATCGAACCCTATTATAGTCTATGGGGGGAAAATGCTTGTTTCTGGGGTAGGCAACGTTCGATCAAATTATACTTACCAAGTCCACGAGTGAGGGTCGGGCTGGATCCTTCGAGCAGTCTTCTCCTTGCAGCGTCTCCACGGCATCTTCCGGCTCTGAATTCACTCTGCCAGGCATCGGGCCTGGGCACTACAAGCGGACATGCGCAGTCGGCTCTGCCCAGGCCCGATGCCTGGCAGAGTGAATGAAGAGCTGGAAGACGCCGCAGGGAAGCTGCACGGAGAAGACTTCTAAAGGTAGGAGAAGAACCAGCGTTGATTGGCTGACTGCATAGCATTCGGCCAATCACTGCTGGTTCTGCATCGAACCTTTCCATTTGAATAGCGAGTGGTACTCGATCGAGTACGAGTATTTCAAATACCGTAGTATTCGATCGAATACCTACTCGATCGAGTACTACTCGCTCATCTCTAGTAAATAATATTGTAAGTAATGGCAGAAGGACAGAAGTTGTCAGACTAACATGATTTGTTTTTAAGTTGAATTTATTAGAAGCCTTTAATATAGTGTTTGTAAACTTTGCTAAGGCATTTGACACTGTCCACCTGAGTAAAATAAAATCTAATAAAATCTGCTATAGAGAGTAAAATTCGTAGACTGAAAACTGGCTTAAAGGAGCTCTATCATTGGAAACACTCATTTTTAACTAACCACATCATTGCATAGCCTTCAGAAAGGCTATTCCACACGTACCTTTTGTATGTAAATTGCCTCAGTAGATTTTGAATAAGTCCATTTTTATTCATATGCTAATTAGCCTTCTCGGTGCACCCCAGAAGTCTCTTAGTGCACTGTCTTCTGTATATACAGCACAGGCTGCTGCTGCTGACTCCTCCCTGCTCTCATACATAGTACACAGCATAGAGAGGAGAGCTGGCTGACAATTTCCTGTGTTGGCTGGAAGCTAATTAGCTTATGAATAAAAATGGACTTATTCAAGCACTACTGAGGTGATTTACATACAAAAAGTACATGTGGAATAGCCTTTCTAAAGCCTATGCAAGGATGTGATTAGTTAAAAATGACTTTTACCAATGATAGAGCCCCTTTAAGGGTCATATTTAGAGAGCTGTTCTCAATGATTTCTACTTTGAATGGTCCCTGGAAATAAGTGGTTACCCTAAAGTTTAGTCTTGGGTCCTGAGTTATTTACCGTATATCTGACATAGATGAGATTGATAGCACTGCCTCTGTTTTTGCAAATGATACTAAGCTATGTAGTACAGTGCAGTCTATGGAAGATGTTCACAATTTACAAGTCAAATTGGACTAACTGAGTGTTTGGATAAATGTAAAGTTACGCACTGGAGTACTAATAAATCTAGATCCTAGACTAAATAACATAATGTAAAGTTGAATGGTTGCTCCTAAGGCCAGAAAGATATTATGTATTAAAGGAGGCATATTCTCATGGGACAAGGACAAACAACTAGGGTAAGCTGTCATGGCAGGTTTTGCGTTGGAAGGAAGATTTTTTGTGCTGGGTTTCATTAGTGTGGTCTTATCTTCGCATTTTAAACCCTTTTCAGGTCAAAACTGAGCAGAAATCACGCAGACCCTAATATAGTCTATGGGATCCATGAGTTTCCCCAGATAACTGCTTTTTTAGGTTCCAAGCAGACCCCCTGAATGGAAACCTGAACGCAGGTGTATACCTAGCGCAAGGGGTACACCCAAACAGCTGAATGGATTGCTTTGAAATTTCACACACATCTACATATTGGCCACAAAGGATACATAGGCTACTTTAAACGTGTCTTACTCACCCCAAATCGCCACCGCGACCCTCAAAAGTTGGCTCCGGCTCCACTGTCGGCCCTGAGGTCAGCACAGGTAGTGACACGCAGCTCTGATTGGTGCATGGCGGTGCGGGGGCGGGATAGGGAGACAGCACAGCAGCCCCATAGGTTAGCGCCGAAATGTGGGCATGGCCAGCGCGCGAGGACACTTGCCTGAACATGGCGGCTGCCTGCATGTTCCCAACGCTGCTCACATGCCGGCCAGCCACATATCGCATAATGCTGGCATTACATACAGCAGCACGACCAGGCCTCAAGCCCACAGCCGCCCGTACCCGTGTACTGTGTGGCCGGGAACAGACAGCACAGACAGCACTCACTCTCATGTCACGGTCACTACACACAGACATCCCCAGCATATGCAAGGTGAGTGCTGGAGGTTCGGTGATCGCCAGTTTCCTTACTGGTGGTGGTGGTGGGGTTTACAAGAGTTGGTGTGTAGGGGGCTGGGGGAAGGGGAAGAGGTGCTGGGTAGGAGAAAAAGGGGGGGTTGGTGGTTTAGGGGAGCTGCTAGGAGTTAGGGAGGGGGCCTGGAGGGGTTTTTTGGTGGGGGGGTTGGGACCAGAGGGCCGAGGGTGAGTAGGAGGGAGGCCGATTGCACAGGTTAAAGGGGGAGGTGGGCGGGTGACTGGGGTCACGGGTAGTTGGTGGTGGTGGGGGCAGGGGGGGAGATGTGGAAGGTGACTGAAGGCTCTGAAGGGGGGAGGGGGCGTGGGTGGGAGATAAGGGGACAGCAGGGGGCGTGGGTGGGTGCTAGGGGGGTAGCCGGGGCCAGAGCAGCAGGGCTGTGGGGTCCCGCCACATGAGGGTGTGGGAGGGGACCGTGGTGGCCACAAGAAAAGGGCCATGGGGGGCCAACAGGCCGCGCTGCACATGGTTCGCGCAAGGAAGGGGGGTTCGCGGACGAAGTCGCGGGTATAGCTAGTTATATATAAATATTACACAAATCATCAGCTTTCAATATAAAAACAATGTCATTAACTGTTCACTACTTCATAACACACATAATACATTTTGTGTTATATATTGTATCCTTTATTTCAAGAAGATTGCCCTTTTTCCAATTGCTGAAAGAAGATTTCAAGCAGCCACATTGTTATCAGTAATGTTATATATACTGTATGTCTAGAGGAGATAAGTTACTTTTATTTGTATTTGTGACTTGTTCTTCTTACCAAATTATTACTTTTAAGTATTCGACTTTAAAAGGCTTGTTAAAATTCTGTCTCTTAATAATATTCTTCATGGTCCCACAAGAGGGCGCACAATGGAGAATAATGTGCGTATGTGTGGATTTCTCTGATATATCAGGTTTCTAAAGCAGCAATGAGCTCTGCTTTGATTTTGGAATAATTGGCATGTAATACAGAATCATGTTCTTGTAGCTTTCCAATTGATGCTTAATATTATATGAGGCTCCCTGATGTATATGCCAGTTTTTTATTGCCAGCATTTATAGATATGTATATATATACATGTGTGCCAGTTTTAGAGGCAATTTGGTCACTCAGTTGTATCAAGTGACTGCTAGGATGTCAGACTGCATCAACAATCTTTTCTTGTAGCTCCGTTTAGCCCTATTATTTTAGCCCTATTGTGTAGGTTTAGTACTGTTCCTGTCCAAGCTATATTAATTTAGCAATGACCTCTGACTCAAACTTGGAGAATGAACTGTAGGGACCTTTTTTTTCCAACAGGAACATCTATATAGGATATTTCATGTAAAAAGACCAGTGTATGATTTTATTGTATCCTAGCAATCTTGGAGTATAACCAAGCCAGAATATCTCCTCCAAAAGGAAGAGAGACCCATCTACAGACGGGGTACTGGCTGACTGGGTGAGTGGTCATAAATATGAGACAGAATGGGTGTATTGCAGTATACAGGCACTTTTTACACCCTATATGCATACATACAGTCATCTTTGATGTAAAAAGGGAGAACTTGTTCTACCTCCACCTTTTGAAAGGGGTATTATTTCTTAAAGGGGGTCTATCACTAGATTTTCGTGTTTTTAGCTAAATCATTTGTAGAAATATCCTCCTGTTTTTGTTAATTACTGTGGAAATCGATATGCAAATCAGCTCCACCGTACATGGTGGGTGTTCCGTGCTCTCCCTTGCGTCATACCTTCTGGATGCCCAGCGCTGCCTCCAAGCCCTCCTCTTCCTGCTTATTCACCGCCTCCATCGTCGGCGATTTCTATTGAAATTATGCGCGTGCACAGTACCACTCTCTCTGGCGCATGGAGGGAACACTACTGTGCACGCACGTGACTTCAATAGAAACCGCCGGTAATAGAGGCGGTGAATAAGCAAGAGGAGGAGGGCTTGGAGGCTGTGGTGGGCGTCCAGAAGGTATGATGCAAGGGGGTGCACGGAATACCCACCGTGCACCCTGGAGCTGGAGCTTCTACAAACGATTAGCAGCACCTGAATAGCCTTATTAAAGGCAATTCAGGTATATCTTTAGCTAAAAACATGAAAATCTTGTGATAGAGCCCCTTTAAGGAGATAGAACATTCATTCTGATCCACATTTATGACTTATTGTCCTGCCAGACACTATCCTGCTTTGCACTGATGAGAGGCAATAACCTTAAAACAGCTCTTTGTGGATGCGCCCACACCACTCCATTCATTTCAATGGGCACACCAGCTATCTCTGTTGCCCCACCTCACATGCATGGAGCAATGCACACACTGCTTGACCATCAATCCATTCATTACAGAGGACAACAGTCCCCTGTCTTCCTGATTAGTGAGGGGCTGAGCATTCGGAGCCTCACTCATCATTTGCTTTGATTGGAAAATCCCTTTAAACGTAGGCCATAGTACTGTGAAATCTGGATCATCCAGAAAAGTATACTTTCCTTTTGTAAGATTGCTCCAACTAGAAAGTATGAAGGTATGTCCTGTTAAAAAAAAAAAAAAAAAAAAAAAAAAAGCTCAACTAATCACAAACCAGAACCATGAATGAAGCTGCTGTAATGAATGAAGCTGCTAGTTCATGACCTTTCAGTTCTGTATAAATTGCCCAGTGTGTCACCAAAAAAATCACCCCAAAATAATGAAACTCCCTCCCCATAATTCAAGGTGGGAACATGTAAACAATATGTGTCATCCTTCTTTATTTATAATAGAGTAACCCAAAAATGTAGACTTATCAAACCAAAAAATAGATTTTCACAGATGTCCATTGCCTGGATTCTTTACCCTAGAAAAGCTCTTCCTTACTGTTGGTTTTCTTGTAGTAAACTGACAAGCAAAAAGCTACCAATGTTTTGAACCTATGACTTTCAGGCTCCATATCTCACCATCCATTACAGCATCAAACTTGAGACTACCATCAGTTTATAGACACTCATTTTGGTTATCTCATAAATAAGTTTTACTTGCAACTATTTAGTATATGATTAGTTATGCAGATTCTTGTCATGTAACTATATTATTACTGTTTTTTCTCCTAGAAACCTAAATTTTAATATTTATTATTTTGTAAATCCACCTTTGACTTTCAACACTGCCTGAATCCTTCTGGGCGTGCTCTCAATCAGATTCAAGTATGTCTTGACAGAAATTTGATTCCAGGTATTTTCTACATATTCCCAATATTGGTGAATACTGGTTGACTCACTTGGGTGCAAATATAGCTTTATCTTCAACTCTACTCACAAGTATTCGATTGGGTTAAGGTCTGGGGACTGTATGGGCCAATCCAGCACCTCTACTTCACTGTCATTCAACCAATTCTTTGCTAATCGACGTATGCTTTATGTCATTGTCCTCCTGGAATACTATGTTGCCTTTTTAATGACCATAGTAGTCAAATGTATGAAGTAACTTGTCTTGTAGGATACTTAAATATAACTCAGCATTGAGACCATTTATCTTGGTCATGTATTCAATGCCTTTGGCTGTGAGACAATCTAATGTCATCAGGTTTCCTCCACCAAACTTGACAGTTCATTAGATTTCTCATTCCATTAGTCCCCTTTTTCCCTGTTTCTTCCAGACTGATTTCCACTCTGAAGAGCCCAGTCTATTGACTTCTGTCTCATCACTCCAAATCACCCATTTGCAATTTTCTACTGTCCACTTTATATACTTTTTTCAAACTCCAGCAGATGCTTCTTATGACAATA
Source organism: Leptodactylus fuscus (assembly GCF_031893055.1). Lineage (NCBI taxonomy): Eukaryota > Metazoa > Chordata > Amphibia > Anura > Leptodactylidae > Leptodactylus > Leptodactylus fuscus. The sequence continues at coordinate 257,668,439 of NC_134265.1, read as the reverse complement.
CTGAAGCTAAGGCTTCTTCACCTGTTTTTTGGGACACCATTAAAGACTTGTGTAATGCTACTTCCACAACCGTGTTTGTTCCACCAGAACGAATAGACCTTGTGATGAGCCGACTTGTTGACTCCAATATTTTGCCTGTACGCCCACCTCTTGGTTTTGAATGGATGGGCTGACTTCATTCAAATTGTACTCATTTGATGCAGTTTGACAATTTTGGCTGAGAGATTACTGTTAATGAGCTGGATGATGTTGTCTCTCTTTTTTCATGGGATATCGTCTTCATGGTTAATCCTCGAACCAGTGACCTTTTCGCTTGGGAATCAACCTGAAAACACACTAATCTATTGGTGAATATTACAACAGGTTGTAATTTGTAGTATACAAGATGAAAAAGATTTTTCCACCACTAGATGCAAAACAGTAACAATGTAGGAACATGACAAGAATCTGCATAACTAATCATATGCTAAGTAGTTGCAAGTCAAACTTATGTATGAGATAGCCAAGATGATTGTCTATAAACTGATGGTAGTCTCACGTATGAAGCTGTGGTGGATGGTGAGATATGGAACCTGGTAGTCAAAAGTTAAAAACATTGTTACCCTGTTGCTCTGCTGTGAAAAACAAAAATAATGGAAATGCTGAAACCCTTACATGAAGCATCCCAATGCTGTCTGAAAGACTCTTAAAGGAATTTTGCAAGATTTTGAAAACATGGCTACTTTCTTCTTCTCAGGAAGTGACATCATGTCCGTTGATCATATTGTACAACTCAAACCCTTTCATTCTAATGGGATAGAGCTATACAGTAGCATGTGCCCTGCGACCAACGGACATGAAGGTCACTTCCTCAGAAGAAGATAAAAGCCATGTTTTTCATGTCCTGCACAACTCCTTTAACATTAAGCACACATTTTATGTACATTAAATTTCCACTTATTATGTATATTATATATACATTTACAATGCGCTCCCTAAAACGGTGGCATTTTCTACATATAAAATTCACTGGAATTCAGTCTTTATTAATTTATTCATACATAGGCATACACCACAATATGTTCAATATATATTTCTGTTCAAAAAAATTCAAGGATTTAGCCTGAGACCCCATGTTGAGAAAACACTGCATCTTACAGTACCTGCAAAATGAATGGGTTCCTGGCTAATCCTATTCACATACCACAGAAAAAAGTCAGCAGTGGAAAATATGCTTTTTCGTTTGTGTTTTTGAATATCACTGTATGTCAATTATACCTACGGAAACCCTGGCGTTTTCCATAGAATTATAAGAAGGGTAGACAGTCCGCAGAGGACAACTCTGTGAATATATAATGAAAAACGCGGCAGAAAAAAGAAGAGTTGCATTTCTGCTGCATTTTTTTTCTGCAACATTTTTTTTTTTTGCTATTTGTTATTACGTTGGGCTTTGGCCTAGAGAAGAAATCCTTTAGACTTTTTAACTGGTACTGTACATATATAAAATAAAAAAAACAACATATAAAAAAATATTCCCATTTTCATGGAGCTGCTGATAATTTGCACATTCCTTCAGTAAAGAAATGCAGTGCAGGCTCTGTCCATATTCCTTTTTACACAGATATTCTCTCCTAGAAGCATGTAAATATAAGCATTAACCACATTACCCAAAAGTTTAATAATCAAAAAGAAATTATAATAATGTTAATAATCATAAAGAAATGCCATTTTGGGGGTAAATAAAGGTAAGACATTTGTGTATTAATGAACACCCAAGTATGATTTATTTGTCTTCTTTGGCTTTAGACCAAAATTAAAAGGCTGATGAACCCAACACCTGTTTATTCCCTAAAAAACTCCCCCCCTAACACTAATTGAAGTCAGCTGGAAGTCTGTTATGTTCTTGGGATACCATCTCAAGTCCACCTGCTAAAAATGTGACAGCAAGCCTAGTGAAGGAAGCTATTTAATAACAGGATGTGGGAATTTCTTACAAGACTTGGTGAAATGTCATAATAACATGACCAAATTTCTTTTCTATGATGTTTTTGAAGATTCTCTCAGTCCATATGACGGTGGCCCTGTAATATACAATAATTAAATTTCTGTCATATTTAGATGTTTTTTCATATTTATTTTAATTTAAATGGGTTGTGCCATATCAAGGATCCTATCTGGAAGCTGGTAGCTTATGTAAACTTTTCCTAAATATATTGCTCTAAAAATTCTCATTTTTAAAATCCGATCTCTGATTATTAAAAAAATCCCGTTGACTTGCAATGGGATCGGAATTGGGATCGGGATCATGTTAAAATGGAAAATGATCGGAAATCGGATTTTAAAAACGATCCTGAAATCTCAAGATCAATTCAACCCTAATCCTGAGTCTTTCTTTTTCTTCTTAGTTGCTATGACTCCTAATCTCTTTTCTATTTGCTATGAACTTGTATGTGTTCTTTCTTGTAATGCATTACTGTATTATCCATGCTGCTGTAACACACAGAATTTCCCCATGGTGGGACTATTAAAGGATTAATCTTGTCTTATCTTATTTCCACTTTCAAAAGTAAAGTAAACAGCTGCATTTTTGGGGGCAAATAAGCTCAAAAAGTGACAAAACTCTACTCTGTAACTTTTCTAACCTAGAATTCCTAACATTATGTTATGTTTAGTGCAGGGCATGGGGAACTTCCTCGAGTTTGTACTAAATATAACAAGTTGATGAAGATAAAAGTCATAAACTATACTATTTTTACCGTGCCCTTATTTTAGTGTCAACTTTAAAGTGTCCTCAATCACAGTGCCCCAATAACAGTTCTAGCCACATCATAAGTATCAGCCCCACAGCGTCCATGGTACCAAAAACAACTTATTAAAATCATGGAAAGTTAATATTTTAAGGAGTACATCTTAAAATGATAAGAAATTAGGATTATGGGTGACATATAAACTGTAAATGATAATAATCAATATAATCCGTACAAGTTCTTCTATGTTCAAAGAAAATCATGTAAGCATTTATTTTCTTCACAGACACTGGAAAAAATGTATGGACAGTCAGCAACACTGACAGTGCTCCATCTACTGCCAATTAGTCACAGTCCTCAAATAGTACTTGCTTGTCCCTGATCCCATGCTGAGTACCAATCTTCTTCGATGACAGCCTCTAAAGGGCGGTCACCTGTATATGACTTGCATTCATATAGAAGTTCGGTGCAGGAAAGAGAGGATTGGATTACTGTGTGTCATGATGGTTGTGGGCCACACAAAACAGCATTAGTTGAATTATGCACCCTTAGTGGCTGGAGTCACAAATAGAAGAATTGTTAAATAGATGTTATATTTTTTCATTGGATTTATGGCAGCCTATTCTGATGTCCTACAACTACACAACAAATCCATCTGTAGTAGGTAATTGTGATTTGCCTTTTCAAGTCATCGTTATATTTTATTAGAAACTCATAAGAAACAATACTGAGAGATGCCGGTCAGATAGAATTCCAGCTTATATACGCTACTGCTAGAGTTTGATAACAATACTTCACATTAGCCATCATCTTTTCCATGATGAAATGCATTAAATGTTAATTTGCCAACATTTCCTTACATTAAAGGCGTAGTAAGGAAATTAAAAGTAGTCATTTCCTTTAGAAGTCACAAGCCACACAATTCAAATGGGAGGGACAGGAACACGATTTCAATAAGCTTGCTTCAAGGACACAGACTCATTAGTGTAATATCGTGTAGACTTTTTGATTACATATGCCTAATTTAAAATATTATTTCATCTTAATATGTTTTCAAAGAAATAATACCACCACACCCACATAGCCTTTGGGAGATGTCTGGGGAGTGGGTAAGGAGAACAACTCAGAGAATTTTCCAGCTGAATTTGCAGAGGTGACAGCCTTAGTATTCAACGCCCAATTAAAAGACATCTGATAAAACAACAAATATGGGAAGTTACTCTTGAGATTTTCTTTTTAAGTGTTTATTACAAGTACCTGATAATTGTAATTTATTTAGCATGGCAAGAGTTATAATAACTGTTAATAATGGACATATTGCGCAAACATTACTGAGTGTATCTTTCAATTATTATCTCCGTGACTTATCTAACAAGGTCCATGTAATAGTATATTTGAATTGGTATTCCTAATGTTTTACTCAGGTGATTCATTCCCAGCCCAGAATTTCTATAGACAATGAAACAATGTAATGTACAGTAGTACCAAACTAAGCTTGGGATATTCGTGGAACCCTTATACCATGGCAGCCACCTATCCTTCATTAGAGACAGCCACAGACTCCCCCCCCCCCACACCTAGCATGTCAGCTATAATGTAACTACACAGTGTTCTCCACCAAGAATTACTTCAGAGTCAGCCTAAGAATCCCCATTCCTTGCCACCTAGAGCCACCATTCATGCCCCAGCATAGGGCCAAACCATTACCATTACCCCTCTCTACTCCAGAGCAGGTCTACTTAACTAGGAAATTATATATTGCTAGTCAATTAGGTTGAAAACTGAAATAATGAAAAGTGCAACTCATCCCACAAAAAATGGATCAATGGAAAAAGAAACAAATTATGGCTCACAAAGGATGGCAATAAAAAAAAAACATGGCTTTTTTCTCCAAAATGATTTTAGAGAACAAAATTAGAAACTCACAAAAAAGTTGTATAAATTGGTGACCAACTAATTATAGGTGCAGAATTCTGACAGCTCCCTGTTCCATCATAGTTTTTAACCGTATCCACCCAAGGATGCAGATGCAGGTTAAAGTTGAAGGGTGCTGTGGGTCTCTTTTAAAAGTGCGCTACTGTAACCTACAAGTTAAATAAATTGCCAGGGCATTGCCATGTCATGATGATAACTCCAACGCCAAATATAGAAAAAAGAAAAGGGGATCATCTAATTAAATAATAGCTTGCAATGTGTACTTATCCTCATATAGTATGATGCTCAGCATGGAGGATTATTATTGTACTTCCATGGTTACATTTTGGAACATGGAGTAAAGGACAGGCAGTTAATTGTAATGTCTCAGTGACAATAGATTACTCAGCTCTCACTAACAGAACATTGTGGTTTCTGCTGTTTACTGAGACTTATGCATAAGAGAATTCACCATAAATATGCTGCACAGGCAATAAGCCCTTATAGGGAATATGTAATTTTATAACCTAAGAATTCACACTTGGGTCATTTGAGTTCTTAATAGAGATGAGCGAACACTAAAATGTTCGAGGTTCGAAATTCGATTCGAACAGCCGCTCACTGTTCGAGTGTTCGAATGGGTTTCGAACCCCATTATAGTCTATGGGAAACATAAACTCGTTAAGGGGGAAACCCAAATTCGTGTCTGGAGGGTCACCAAGTCCACTATGACACCCCAGGAAATGATACCAACACCCTGGAATGACACTGGGACAGCAGGGGAAGCATGTCTGGGGGCATAAAAGTCACTTTATTTCATGGAAATCCCTGTCAGTTTGCGATTTTCGCAAGCTAACTTTTCCCCATAGAAATGCATTGGCCAGTGCTGATTGGCCAGAGTACGGAACTCGACCAATCAGCGCTGGCTCTGCTGGAGGAGGCGGAGTCTAAGATCGCTCCACACCAGTCTCCATTCAGGTCCGACCTTAGACTCCGCCTCCTCCGGCAGAGCCAGCGCTGATTGGCCGAAGGCTGGCCAATGCATTCCTATGCGAATGCAGAGACTTAGCAGTGCTGAGTCAGTTTTGCTCAACTACACATCTGATGCACACTCGGCACTGCTACATCAGATGTAGCAATCTGATGTAGCAGAGCCGAGGGTGCACTAGAACCCCTGTGCAAACTCAGTTCACGCTAATAGAATGCATTGGCCAGCGCTGATTGGCCAATGCATTCTATTAGCCCGATGAAGTAGAGCTGAATGTGTGTGTTAAGCACACACATTCAGCACTGCTTCATCACGCCAATACAATGCATTAGCCAGTGCTGATTGGCCAGAGTACGGAATTCGGCCAATCAGTGCTGGCTCTGCTGGAGGAGGCGGAGTCTAAGGTCGGACCTGAATGGAGACTGGTGTGGAGCGATCTTAGACTCCGCCTCCTCCAGCAGAGCCAGCGCTGATTGGCCGAATTCCGTACTCTGGCCAATCAGCGCTGGCCAATGCATTCTATTAGCCCGATGAAGTAGAGCTGAATGTGTGTGCTAAGCACACACATTCAGCACTGCTTCATCACGCCAATACAATGCATTAGCCAGTGCTGATTGGCCAGAGTACGGAATTCGGCCAATCAGCGCTGGCTCTGCTGGAGGAGGCGGAGTCTAAGGTCGGACCTGAATGGAGACTGGTGTGGAGCGATCTTAGACTCCGCCTCCTCCAGCAGAGCCAGCGCTGATTGGCCGAATTCCGTACTCTGGCCAATCAGCGCTGGCCAATGCATTCTATTAGCCCGATGAAGTAGAGCTGAATGTGTGTGCTTAGCACACACATTCAGCTCTACTTCATCGGGCTAATAGAATGCATTGGCCAATCAGCGCTGGCCAATGCATTCTATTAGCTTGATGAAGCAGAGTGTGCACAAGGGTTCAAGCGCACCCTCGGCTCTGATGTAGCAGAGCCGAGGGTGCACAAAGGTTCAAGTGCACCCTCGGCTCTCCTACATCAGAGCCGAGGGTGCGCTTGAACCCTTGTGCAGCCTCAGCTCTGCTACATCAGAGCCGAGGGTGCGCTTGAACCCTTGTGCACACTCTGCTTCATCAAGCTAATAGAATGCATTGGCCAGCACTGATTGGCCAGAGTACGGAATTCGGCCAATCAGCGCTGGCCAATGCATCCCTATGGGAAAAAGTTTATCTCACAAAAATCACAATTACACACCCGATAGAGCCCCAAAAAGTTATTTTTAATAACATTCCCCCCTAAATAAAGGTTATCCCTAGCTATCCCTGCCTGTACAGCTATCCCTGTCTCATAGTCACAAAGTTCACATTCTCATATGACCCGGATTTGAAATCCACTATTCGTCTAAAATGGAGGTCACCTGATTTCGGCAGCCAATGACTTTTTCCAATTTTTTTCAATGCCCCCAGTGTCGTAGTTCCTGTCCCACCTCCCCTGCGCTGTTATTGGTGCAAAAAAGGCGCCAGGGAAGGTGGGAGGGGAATCGAATTTTGGCGCACTTTACCACGCGGTGTTCGATTCGATTCGAACATGGCGAACACCCTGATATCCGATCGAACATGTGTTCGATAGAACACTGTTCGCTCATCTCTAGTTCTTAATATAAGCCCATACTATACAAACTTATTTGTGTTATTTCCTCCTGTACAGTGAACATTGTAAAAAAAAAAGATATACATACCACAATACCCTAGTTAATATACCGTATTTTACGGACTATAAGGCGCACTGGACTATAAGCCGCATTGCCCATGAGCGCCTTATAGTCCGTCTCGGTTCATATATAAGGCGCACCGGACTATAAGCAGTCCCTCCCCCCGTTTTAAAATAAAAGCCTGAAACAGAATGTGAAACTTACCGAACGGTGTAGGGTGGGCGGGCATTCAGGCCTCCTCTTCCTCCGATGTTCCGTCCTCCTCCGGCGCTCGCAAGCTGATAATGGCCAGGGCACATGCGCAGTAGAAGCATTATGATATTGCGCATGCGCCCCGGCCATTATCAGCGAGCGCCGGAGGAGAAGGACGGAACATCGGAGGCAGAGGAGGCCTGAATGCCCGCCCGCCCGCCCTGCACCGCTGGGTAAGTTTCACGTTCTGTTTCAGGCCGGCGTGACAGCAGGGCTGCCGGACACTTCCTATTCATTTCTATGGGAGCCGACATGCGAGCGCTCCCCATAGAAATGAATGGACTGCTTTTTTCCATTCATTTCTATAGGGAGCGCTCGCATGCCGGCTCCCATAGAAATGAATGGGAAGTGTCTGTCCATTCATTTCTATGGGGAGCGCTCGCATGCCTGCTCCCATAGAAATGAATAGGAAGTGTCCGGCAGCCCTGCTGTAACGCCGGCGTGTACGGCTGTGATACACGCCGGCGTTCGGTAGTGTGAATGCACCCTTACGGTGCCTTTTATGTATGTATGGAAGCGGCACGCAGTCTTTGCCGCCGCTTCCATCCATATATAAGCCGCACCGGACTATAAGCCGCACTTACGATTTCTGAGGAAATCGTAGGTTTTTATGTGCGGCTTATAGTCCGGAAAATACGGTATTTTGGTCACCATGCTTCTCTCCAAAAATAACAATAAAAAGTGATCAAAAAGTCATACATAACAAAAACTGGTACCAATAAAACTACAACTTGCCCTGTAAATAAAGAGCTGCATCAACTAAACAGTAAAACATTATAGGCATCAGAATATGGTGACCCCAAGAAAATCAGTAATTTTTGAAAATGACTTTTTGCTCTAGGTTCACACCTGCGCCAGATTTCCATTCAAGTCTTCTTGGGGACCTGAAAAATGGAAACCCAATCCACTTAAAAAGCAGTTAACTGTGGAAAACCGTGGATCCCATAGACTATATACCTGGTTTCCGCCTGAAAAATTCCTAGAGAAAAACTCTGCTTAAGGTATGGAAAGGAATCCGGGTGCAGGTGTGACCCTAGCTTTAACATAAAACATAATAAAGCCCACATAAATATGGTATCTCCATCATTGTAATGTCTTTAAATGGTTAAAAAGTTCCTAACCTACTGAGCAGATCATTAAAATAAGCAATAGATAAGTAAGTTGTGTTTATAAATGAGAGATTAGTGGAGTCAGGGGCTTAGCATATGATGTCTAGTGTCAAAACGTCATCTACATCAACTAATGACCAAATAAATCTAAGAGCCCCTTCTCAAAGTTTTTTTTTTTTAATTGTTATAAAGTATAATTTTTTTCTTGTATTGAAAATGTCAAAAAAACAATGACAAGAGCTAAAAAGGTACCAAGAAACTTGTTTGAAATCAGAGCCCTCTTCCACCTTGATGAATGAAGTTAGAGATGGGCTCTCTTTGGAATTATGTCAAGTACTTCAAAAGAATGGCATGCAAAAATAGTTCAGCATATAAGTATTGTAGTTTACTCTGTAACTAGATGGGTAAATCTCTGTGACAAGAACGCATTTTAGTTCTGTTGACCCTTTCCTACCCCTTCCCTCTCTGCCCTAAAAGTATGTCTTTGGAATGTGGTATGAAATACATACATACATAGTATTGGCTACCGATATCACTACACTGTGAGAGTGGCCAGCCTCATAGCTCAGCCATAAAAACCCACCCCAACAGTACACTTCATGACATAGTTGTGTAATGTGGAGAGGGTTGTTTCTCACCACCCAACAATGATGCTGAGTTGTGAGGCTGGTCCCTCTCACAGGGAGGGCAACTTAACACTGTGTAAACAATAGGAGGAATAAGTTCACATAACAGGCAAACAAAGCTACATTTCTAAAGCAATATATTTAGGAAAAGTCTCCAATTTGCATAAGCTACAAGGATAAGGATACAAGGATAAGCTCAAGGATAGATAGAATCCTTGAGATGGGACAACCCCTTTAACTGTACATTTGAAAAAAAGACGCAAACATGCAGACCTAACTGACTGACTAATGTCTGCTCCTATACTCAGTACTTTGTGTTTTATATCTCCATGGCTAATACTTGCAAATATAGTTATATAACAATAGCATGAAAATTACCATAGTATAAATGTAAAAAAATATAATACGTAAATGTTTGCTGTCATGGTCACATGTTGATAAGTTGTGGATTTAACAAGTTGTTATACAAAATGTTCGTAACTACAACTGTATTACAAGATCATGATCGGTTCTCACACATACAGTCTTTTTATGCTGTAGTACTTTTCCCGATTTTAAAAAAATAGATAGTAAAAATAATATCCAGAAAATGGGACTGGGCTGCTGTATCATTTATAGCAACTACACAATACATGGTGTTGTCCCTGCTTTCAGAGTACTGTGGCCTAATCAATCAGATTATCAGTAAGTGACAGCAGTCAGTGCCCCACATAACTGATATGTCCCCTACCTCTGCAAAAAGCTGATTCTGCCTGTTATGTCTACATGCTCCAACTGCGGTCGGGCTGTAGTATTAGCATCACTTCGCACAGAGAACTAAATGATCCTGAGGTTTTTCTTTTTTAGTTGCTATGACTCCTAGTATCTATATACTATGAACTTGTATGTGTTCTCTCTTGCTGTATAATACTGTACTATCCATGATGCTGTATGACACAGAATTTCCCCATGGTGGGACTATTAAAGGTTATTTTATCTTATATTGGTGACATATCCTAAAGATACTGTAGTAGTATTAAGATCCTGGAAAACCTCTTTAAATTGCTGCATTCTCCATATGACATTTCCTTTTAACTTCTACTGTTTCACTGAAACACTATGTAAAGAACTGCATCTGCACAACCACCCCCCTCCCCCTTCCTGATTACTGTTCGTGACTTTTTGGGAATTAAAGAATTTGGGCAGATTATGAAAAAAAAAATAAATCTGCAGACACTTAAAGGTTAAAAGTTCTAGTGTTGAAAGGGGAGGAATACTGTATGTCACTTTTTCCAAACTTTGCACGTATTTACTACTGATGACAGATATTGCTACAGCAGGTAAAACACATTGATATAATTCATTAAATACACATTGGATCAGATCTTCGTGAATTGTGGACACTTTGATCAGTTTATTATCTGAAGAAGTTAGACTTATTGTCTGTCCATTAATCACCATAGCTAGCAGTAGGCAAAAGGTTCACCTCCAATTGGGAAGGTTGACATACATGTATAAATATGGAACATACAAAGAAATTTGTGGAAAAGGAAACGTGTGCATTTGGGAACAACGTAAGTGAATTCAATTATAAAGACATTTATCTCCCCTTTCGGAAACTGTCAGTGATATCTTCATCCAAGACACATTGCTCTCTATGGGTGTTAATATTTTCCTGTACAAGTTTTCATCACTGATAATGAGCTTCAGAGATGAGCCTTGTGCCTTGTAAACATGTGTATTCCAGGTGCGATCTGATGAGCGCCATGTTTCCGACACTAATTCCTTGGCCTAGTAAACCGTGAGCTGAAAAGTGGCTGTAATACCTTTAACACTAACTCTCCCGCCTCACATTCCAATCATACTAATTCCGATGAAGATTCTTCCCAGACCGGTTCACCCACTATTATTTCACTTTACTCATTTTATTTAATTTTACTAGTTCTATAAAATAATATTACGTAAAGCAAGGTCTTTAGAGTAAGTGGGAAATTAAAGAGCCCTTTAAAGTCAGACATCTGGTTCTGGTCTTCTTTTCTTTCTGTAGCTGATTCTAATTGCGATTGACAAAAAATGCGCATAGCCATAAATTATCCATGAGCAGGAAATGTATTGTCATTAGGATAGGAAACATTCCTTTCTTCTGTATTTTCTCATATGATACATGCAAGAAAATTGATATTGTTATGGAATATAGGTTATGCAAGACTTATGATTGCTTTACAGCAACCGCATGGTGAATACCAAAGGTAAGTCAGAATCGTAGCTGCATTACACTAGGATGTTACATTAGTAAGCACTGTGTACCCCATATTTAGGATTATAGTAAAGGGTTGTCCTGGAGCTTAAAAAGTAGCCTAAGAGTAAGTTCACACTGTGTTTTTTTGTCAGGGTTTTGAGGCCGTATCCGCTTCAAAAGCCTGACCTAAAAGACGGCTCCCATTGAAATCAATGGGAGCCGCTCAGGTCTTTTTTCCAGGAGCCGTTTCTTCCGGGTCCCAAAAAAAAGAAGCGAGGTGTTCATTCTTCAGGCCGAGTCGCCTGAGGAACCTCCCTCCTCCGGACTAGGCCCATTCATTGGGCCTAATCTGGAGCAGAGTGCGTGGCTGGATACCGGTGCAGTGCACCAGCTTTCAGTCGCAGCTACCCGGTTTTTGGAACGGAACATGAGGCGGCCTCCGCCTCAGTTTCCAATCCAAAAAACCCTGTATCAACTTACCCTAAGAGCCCTTGCATATGGCCGGATTCAGGCCATGTGTATGCCATATTGCCCTGCCTATGCTCTAAACGTACAGCATCATTCTCACTTATGATGATGTAAGCTTAAGAATTAGGGTCCATTCACACGGCATTTTTTGGCATGGAAAAAAAAAGCCTCCCATTGACATCAATGGGTTCCTTTTTCAGCTAACCCATCAAAATCAATGGGAGGGTTTTTTTCCCACTTGGATTTTCAGCGCCAAATTCCTTGCCAACAAATTCTGTGTGAATGGACCCTTACAATGTTTCCACTGTTCTGCACTCAAAATGGATGGTATTTTGCACTAACATGACCTGAATACAGCTGTGTGAAAGGGCCCTTAGGGTATGTTCACACTGTTGAATTTGGAACTGAATTTCAGGTGGATTTCAATTCAAAATCAACTCCAAATTCTGCCTGAAATCTGCCTCCCATTCATCTTAGTGGGAAGCAAAAGCTGATGTTTATACTAGCTAATATTTTCAGCCTGTGTATAAAATAAGTGTTGTTCTTTATTTTCGATGTTCAAGCTAAGGCTCCAGGCTAAGGCGAAAAAGCACTGTGAAAAAAAAAAACGCAATGGAAACCCAATATGGTTTGTCCCACAGCACTTTTCACTATTTTTTTTACCTATAGGGAAAACACCAGAGTTTCCGTAGGTATAATTGACATGCTGCAATTTCCAAAAACGCATCAGTTTTGGAAATCATAGCATTTCTGTTGTGTGTATTTTTATGCAATATTTTAATGGGATTCGCTTTACAGTGACTGTAAAATGCTGTGGCCAAACCGCGGCATTTACACCATGTCGGACCCCCGCCTCAGTCAGATTTTGTCTTAAAATTCAAACTGCAGTAAATGGGAGGCAGGAAAGTACTGCCTGTCCGGTGTGGAATTTCCAAATTTTCTGGCGGATTTCATTGCAGGTTTCACAGGGGAATTTAGTCAAGAAGAAAAATGGAATTTCATATTCCTGTAACTGAATTTTTTGGCTTGTACAAATTCCACTATGTGAACATTATCATGCACCAATTTACTAATAGTTAGATAGTATAAACTTAGACAGTCTTAAAATATGCCAGACTTATCTCATAGTATGTATGATAAATATGGCGTATCTATAGACTCTTTTTTTTTTTTTTTTTTTTTTTAATCAAACTTTATTGACCGAAAAGATAAGCAAAATCTGTAAACTTTCTTGTCTGCGTTTATATCACCTTTTAGTTGGCTTACTTTGAGCCACAATTTTACGACACAATCTCGGTGCATTTTTGCAATATTATGGGGCATTTAAGCCACACACTCTTCTCCTGAGGATTCACACCCACATGTCCAAAAAATTTATCACAAATTAGATGCACCAAAATGTACCAGACGTATAAAAGAGAATAGAAGTATCAGTCCTTTATTTATAGTTCCTTTTTTAGGGTGGGGCAACACGTGGCATTTTACAGTCACTGCAAAGTAGATGGGATTCCAGCAAATCCCATTCACACATTGCAGAAAATTCCGTGCAGCAGAAATGCTGTGCCATGGCTTTGGAAATCGCAGCACGTCAATTATACCTATAGAAACACTGACAGTTACCCTATAGGTGTAATTGAAGCAGAAAGCACTATGGGAAAACCCACAATGCAGTACCACCATAGTCTTACCCCCAGTGTTTTATCACCGCTTACATGGGCCTTAGCTTTTGATCCAGTTCTGACTTTGACAGATATATAGCCATTACTGCACAGTGGCTTGGAACAGTAAGTTATAACAATATCTCTGCTGAAGAATATGTTGGTACTATACAGGGTGTCCAGAAAATAAGGACACAAAATGAAAGGGTAGACCTTAGGCGGTATATGAAGCGGTTTTTTATTAATGAACATGTGACCGGAAATGCACCATTGTGGCGCTGCAGGTAGACTGAGATGTCGGTTTCCTATCCCTCGCTGCATCATGTGAAAGGAGAAATGAAGAAGAGAAAGCGTTTTAATGGGAAATCAGTTACTCAGTGCGGACCTTGGTCATTGCCTGGTACACCATGGATAAAATATCTGGTGGTGTAAGAGGCCACACTGAATATAATGTGTCCGCAAATGGTCTGCAATTGAAAACCTACAATTGCTATCATTTGCGGACTTAAATTACGGTCGTGTAAGACCAGCCTGACAGGTGGGTCTTAGTTGTTTTTTTATTTTATCAGATTTCCTACTGTAATACTATTTCTTAAGCTCCTGGAAAAGGCCTTCAACAATGTACTTGGATTTATAGTACAACAAATTAATTTACAATAATGCATTGGTGTATTTTATACTATTCATAAGTCCTAGCTTTTGGTATATAGTGGTGGATGGGAGCAGAACCACATATAACAAATCAGTTCATGGAATGATGAGAACAAAGAGAATTTCATAATATATGTGAAGAAGTTGGAGACAGTGACTTGACTAACCATTGCTAAGAAATGATGTTATTTTACACTCCAAGTAATAAACTGCTAAACACACACATTATAAGACATTGTGATAATATTATTGATCATCAATAATGCTGCTAGTATTACTACCACTAGACATGCCAGTTTAGTTTTCACTAAAAGGGATATGATACGTTTATCATGGTAAATGATTATTTATTCATTTATTGTTTATAACAATGGCTAATAGGTATAGATTACAATATTATAATTAATAGTAAATTGCTAGATTGCTGGTCCTGGAGGACAATTGTCTGGACAGTGTTTTGGGGTGATTTATCCTTTTGTGTATAAAATCATTATCTTCTAAATTATATTTTTATTCATCAGGGTATAATAGAGATCTATGTGTTGTACATAGGGTATGGTATTACCATCAATTTGTATTTGGACTACTTGAGGGTTACCCAAGTAGTCCAAATATAATAGAGATCTAGTAAAAATTGAATGACACTCGCTAACCCATGATGCAACAAGTTGTTATTGCCAATTGAATGGGTATAATCTGCTATGAAATCAGGTGTTTTCCATGTAACAGCAATATTGCTTGATAATTACTCTACTATGGAGAAATACACGTACACATTATATTCTTCTTTTTAAAAAAACAAACAAAAGAAAAACCCTACGCTATATCCCAAGTATTCACATAATGACATACTATTATATAATCATATATGAACGTATATTAGAGCAATATATCAACCTAATAACAAACTGGGCTATTATGAAATGTGAAAACAGGTTGAAATTTGTAATATGCAAGAAGAAAAAGATTTTGCAAAACAGTAACAATGCAGGTACATGACAAGAATCTGCATAACTAATCATATGCTAAATAGATGAAAGTCACATTCATGTATGAGATAGCCGAGAAGATTGTCTATGAAATGATGGTAGTCTCACATTCAAAGCTGTGGTGTATGGTGAGATATGGAGCCTGAAAGACAAAAGTGTAAAACATTGTTACCCTTTTCCCATCATTGTATGTTCACTAGATCTTCATTTGTTAAGTAAAGCAAACTCAAGCTCTATGTTCACCTATTCCCATGTGTTGTGAAGTGGTTTTTTTTTTTATATCTAGTAATGTCCACCAATGGCTGTGAGATAGTGGACACACTTTGTCCACTCTACAGCTTTTCCAAAAAGTCTCTGCCTGGTTTATCCTTCACATTTCCCTGCGTTCTCCTACTGAACATACCACTTGGAGTTGGGGGGGGAGGGGGTCGAGGGCTCAGAACAGCCAGAGTTCTATGCGCTCACTTTTGAGATATGAGGTTGCTTGATAGTTGCATGGTATGTCACATGGTACAAGTATGTGCCTGTTCTTTGAAAATGAATGGTAAAGTTGTATAGGGTGAGTAAAAAGACTAAAAAAAACCTTTAGAGCAGCTGCTGTTAATATTCTGTGTGTGTGCATTACTTCAAGGAGTTTTTATCAATCATGGGATAATACCTTTAATTATTTATTTTGCTTACTTATATAGCGCTATCATATTCCACAGTACTTTACAGAGATATTCTCAATGCTGTCCCAAGCACAATTTAAATCAACTATTATTTTAATACTAAGGGGAGTTCACACGGAGTAACGTGCCGCGTGATGTGGCACGTATACGGCATGTGAGACTTTGCGGGCCGTATACGCTCCCATTGATTTCAATGGGAGTCGGGATCGTATACGCGGCAAAATAATGCCGCGTATATGATCCCGGCTCCCATTGAAATCAATGGGAGCATATACGGGCCGCAAAGTCTCACACGCCGTATACGTGCCACATCACGCGGCACGTTACTCCGTGTGAACTCCCCCTAAAGAGGTACACTACAGACAAAACAATAAGAAAGCATTAACCTAAAGTTTTTTTTCCATTGTATAAGGTTATGTTCAGTTGGGAAGACAACAGTTTACAACAGATTAGTCAAAAATATTGGAACCCACTTGTAAATCTGATGTGCACCTTAAACTTAGCAGAATGTATTAAAATCAAATTCAACATGGCTGATAGCTGTGTCATAAATGGAAGCCATGATAGTAGTATGAACATAGCCTAAGTAGTTCATTCATAAAATCTGTAGTATTGTGTATGTATCGAAGTTTTGGATAAGTTACTGTTTCAAATATATCCATATTCTGTTTCATTTCTGCAGGCTTGGCCATTTTGATAGGTTTTTTTTTTTTTTTTTTTTTTTAAATATGTATTTAAAATGTAGGATTCATTTTCTTTGAAGACACATGGGAAAGTCATTAAACTGTGTGAAGAAGAAATTGTACTTGTAACTATTCTAAATCAGACATGAAATTTCCGAATTCTATAAAACCGCTCCTGCAGCCTCACACTGAGTTAGGTCTGGCTGGTAAACTTTAGAACATATTATTTCTTTGTAATTTTTTTTCTCAGAATTTCCAAAATAATTGTTCTCTAAATCTCTAAATAAATAGTTCCTACTTTTATGTTGTTACAATTGTTTCTTTTCTGGACACCTTCCTGGGAAAACATCTTGTAATCTTAACAGGAAAAAAAGCTTGAACTGATTTAATCTGATTTGATCATATTTTCTGATATACTGATGTGCTGATATATTTGCTGTATATAACACAGCTACTGTAGTATACAGAACACCTACTATATGTTTATATGTCGGTATAGTTACAAATAGAGGGTTTGTCATCAGTAAGATAACTTTTAGTCAGTTTCTAACAGGGCTGTCCCATTATGTGCCAAAACCAGGATCTACCTGGGAATCTAAAATAGTTATCAAACAGCTATTGACTGTCTGTTCATCTACAGGGTCTGGCAAACTCTAATTCTAGTACTCACTAAAGTAAACTTTTATGGCCATCTTTGCAATACCCCTGTATAGCATGCATTTGTATCACTCTACTGTACTACAGTATAATAACTGGTCTATATACATTTTAGTATACTGGTGTTTGCCACTAGAGATGAGTGAACCAGTTTGGAATGAACCAGGTGCAACACAAGTTTTTCAAAAGTTTCAGGTTTGGCCCAAACCCAAAACTTCTGGGCTTCACCACCCAGAAACCACTATATTGTGGGATCTCTTCAGACCCCAAAGTGTCCAGGGAAGGTGCAAAAAATAATAAATATTTATACTGATATTTTCGCACCTTTTCTCAGTTCCTTCACAACATCTAGTGATCCTTCAGTGTCCTCTTTAGGTCTCCTGGCGATGTCACAGACTCTGGGTGACCACTAAGGCCTGTAATTAGGCCTCATTAGTCATATGGGGATTGGAGATGTTATGACATCATGAATGCTCACAAAACAAATCTGGCAAACATTTTTTACATGTAATGTAACATAAAATTATAGCAGATAAACACAGAAAATAAGGCTAGTATTGGGTGATCAGAAGGGAAATGGAGAGTTAAAATCTCTGTAAGAGTGTGCTAAAGCCAAGGCCTATGAGGAGAATTCACAATGTAAGCCAAGATATGGTCACGGAAACCTAAGTATAAATATGTCAATGCAGAAAGACACTAATATTGTACAAGGACCATAACAAAAATACAAGCAAAAGAAAAATTATACAGACGGTTCCTAAAAGAAATAAGAAGTGACACAATGATTTAGATTGGGGAGTAAAGGTGGAGGAGGGCATGGGGGGGTTAATGTGTTAGCGTAGATGAATTAGAGCTTCTAAAGTTACGCCAAGGAGACTACGTCTTAAGGAAGGATGTATATGAACTTTGTGTCCAGCCACTCAACTCCTTCATTCTGCTCATGTTATCGACCTTCTCTAACCACTGCTGATAGCTCCAATGTAAAGGTATGAGAAGTGTGGCCTTCATTAATAGATGTGTGGCCAGGCCATTTCCGAATGGTTTAATCCATCTCTGTCACCAGGAAATTCAATATCAAAGCAGCGACAATGTTTTAGAGGGGACATTGCACTGAGCGTCATCATACCTTTAAATAGTTAAAAAGATGAAACATTTCCTTGAAAAAAACAGTTGTTATAAATATGCAAATGAGGCTCAAGTTCAATGAGGTATGCCAAAGCCGACAAGGGCTGTGTATGCAGGCTTGAAAACCTGACGCTCTGCCTTGCACCCAGTGCACTGGAGTATCATTTGCATATTTCTAAAACCTACTTTTCCAAGGAAATGGTGCATCTACTGCACTATCTAAATGTATGATGGTGATTAGTATAATGTCCTTACAATGTATTGGGGCCGATTTGATATCAAGATTTCTGGTGACGTACTCCCTGTAAATATTTCCAGCAAACACTAAAATGACTTCTGCCCATTTCTAACAGACCTCAGAATTTAACCTTTATTGTTATATATAAAACTATACATTAAAGAAATTGGTTCACCTGAAGTGTAGCCTTTTATTGTATACTGTATATTACGAAGATTGCTAATTGCATTGCATTAGTAAAGACGATTGGGGGCAGATACTATATTTTATGACCAAATGTATCCATTCACTTTTGCGGTAATGACCTGTATTATTGGTGAACAGATCACCTACTCTCTCTACATATTTCACCATCATGGAGGCATCATCAATGATAAGGCAAGTCTGCTATACCTGATGATACCACAACAGCATTGAGGAGAAGGAGTAGACATGCTGGTGACCATTCTAATATGCTTGGATTGGTACTGCAACGTAAATGGAGGTAGTTGGTCTAGATCAGGGGTGCTCACACTTTTTCAGCATGTGAGCTACTTTATTAGCTGACCAAGGCAAAAGATCTACCAGGGCGGGGCCGGGCGGGCTTGTGGGCGGGCTTGTGGGCGGGGAGTGTCTATGGGCAAGGCCGGGCGGGTCATGAGAGCAGGAGACAGCGGCGTTCTGTGGCTGCCCAGGGATCCCCGCTGTCTGCTTCTTCACAGTGCAGGCTGAGAGTTATCTCTGGACCCTGGCAGTCTGGGGCTGCGGCAGCCTCACCTGCCAGTGTCCAGAGATGACTCTCAGCCTGCGCTGTGAACAAGCAGACACCGGGGATCCCTGCATCCCGCAATCGACCCATATGTCCTTTGCGATCTACCAGTAGATCGCGATCGACGTATTGGGCACCCCTGGTCTAGATACTGTATATCTGACAAAGTAGGTGGTTTTCATTATTACAGTACAGTAATTTGCCATTGTAGTCAATACTAGGCTCGAGTCAGCTTTAATTCACTTCCTGTGACCTATTTTTCATGTATATCTTTTATTGGAACAATGAAGGTCATAGTTTTAAGTCTGCTGGAGACTGGTTGGGTTACTAGTGGGGCATAAGACATTTCAGTGTTCCTCTACACAGACACCTACAGCTATCTCTGGCAATATGGCATTTTAGTTCCTTGTTAGGTTTCATTGAGCCAGACAAGTATTTTATTATTGAGTCTCTGTATTTGTTGAATATTTTGAGTCACGAAAGTGTAAAGACAAATGGAAGCTTCTGTTACAAGTGATAAGAAGCAAAAATTGAACAGAGGTCTGTTGTTTGCATTGGAAGAATAAGAGTATATTAGCTTTCTGAGAGCGATCCAAGTAGGATGCTTTGAAGTGGTTTGATAGCTGCAGTCTTTTGTGATGATGGGTTAAAGTGCATTCAGATCGGCAGTAGACCATTTCCTGCAAGAAATTTAGCACAATCATGTTTCCAAGTCTGCTTCAATGGAAAGGCTTAACTTTGAAGGCATATTTATTAGGAAATATCTTACTTCTTGATCACAGCCATTAATATCACCTACTCACATGTTAAAGAGTGTTTTATGTGATACGTCTTTAATGGGTTTTGAATGTTGTGAATCACACTTACTTTTTCACACGTCTAACATGGTCAAGAATTCTTATTGTTACATTTCTTTTGTTTCCCAGGTGACTATTATTCATTAGATTTCTAGCACTACACCTGGTCCATGTTATCTGAATGGTTTTGGAATATTTTGTTAACCCATAGAATCCATTTCCTAGTGATTGTTGTGATTTTCAGTTTACACTCACTTTACACCATAAATCTAATTAACATGATCACAGCACAGTAGTAATATCCACATAGACTTGCCCATACCTATGTGCAAGCAACTTTATCATATAGCTGTGTCTATATACAGCCAGGACAGTGGGTTTATAGAAAGGTCAACAGTATTAAAATACTTTGGTATTTCTCAGTTATTAATGTGTACAACAATCTTTAGGATCAAGCTTGGAGGGATACGGCATGTATCTAATCACAATTAATAATTTCCAGCTCTACAATGAAGACCAAGAGGCGCCATTGGGGTTACATTTTTTCTGATTAATCATCATGATCAATAAGTCATAAACCAGTGCAGTTATTAAATATTGGAACTGCTCTCTATGTACAGACATAGCAAAGTTTAAAATCAAAAGTAAAGTTAACAACGCTGTGGTGCAAAGTGTTAAGAGAATTTTCTTCAAAGACTTTCCATTGGCTTTTGTTGCCTTCTGTAAAAATGTCTCGTACTGTAGCAAGTTATTATGCTGCAGAAAGTAAGGTAAACTCTGCAGTGCAGATATACAGGACCTCATCAAAATCCAGGCCAGATTAACTGATGAATGATCTTACACATAAGGGGTTGTTCACACTTGTGCCCAGTGTCCACCCTGTGTCATTCTGCTGGGTTTACGTCCTCAGCCCTGGAAAACTGGGAGGGCTTCCCAGTGGTCAGCTTTAAAACCCATTCATTTGAATGGGTTTTTAAAGGTGACCGCCAGTGTCGGTATGCAGCCTCCCTGCGGGGAAACAGTTTTTTTTCGGCCGAACACAAAGTCCTGCATGTCCGTCTTTGTGTTCGGCTGAAAAAAACAGTTTCCCCGCAGAGAGGCTATAAGCTGACACTGGCGGTCACCTTTAAAAACTCGTTCAAATGAATGGGTTTTAAAGCTGACCACCAGGAAGCCATCCCCTCTCCAGTTTCTCAGGGCTGAGGACGGAAACCCGGCAGAATGGCACAGGGTGGACACCGGACGCAAGTGTGAACACCCCCTAAACGTAATGGCCATTTAACGCCATTTCACCGACGTTCAAAAATCCAAAATAGAAGATGAAGATCCCAAAAACTGTACAAACTGGATATATAGTACACAGTGTTTTTATGAAAAGTCTCCTTTGTTAATATTCATGGTCCATTTACTTAGAAAGCTCATAGAAGGCAGAGCAATTAGAAGCTTCTTATTCTGTTTAGTCTGTATTTCAGATACGTCAACATAAAACTGCTGAGCGACTCACTACGAGCCCTCATTACAGTACTTACAGCCAGACTGAAGATTTATGAGCAGAAATTTTGGTAGCATCAGCATGAAAATGTGATATGGCTGAACATGAAAGAAGTTGATAATTTTGTGAAAGAGAAACAAGATGAAATTTAAGAGAAGAAGAAATAGAAAAGGTCTAGAAATGACTTAGAAACCCTAAGTTCCTAAATTTCTACAGTTTAATTCTGCTACGGAAATCGCCCAGCAACTTTAAGTTATACCTTTAACAGGCATGTCTATTTTCAGATAGGGATGCAGAAGTTATATTGTATTTAGACTATGAAGGTAGAGATGTAAATATATGATAACATTACATTGAGTCCTGCTCAAGTTTCTAGACAATTGTTTTGGTACTTTAGTTATACTATATCTAAAGGAACTGTTTACTTTGCATTTGAACCCTACAGTATGTTTGCTTTATACCTCAAGAAAGTATATATATATATTATGCATATTCATAGGGTTGTATTCATCTAGGGCTGGTGTATGTTGACATATGATCACTTTTCTTTACTGTCTAGAAAGGCATAGACAACTATACTTTTCTCTCCAGATAAAACCACCAAAAACATATTGTGGTTTTCTTACAATGGGTGTCAATGAACATTAAATGACACTGTATGCCTATACAATATCATATGTTGGATCCTTTCATTGGAGGAATACGTCAGGAAATACTTCAGACATATGAATCTGATGGAAGGCAAAGAAGAGATGTCAACAGAGCTTAAGGGGGTGATAAGACATGGGAATTTGATGCTGATTTGGGAGCAGATACCACCCCATATCAGCGTCAGATTCTGCCTCCCAATAGGAGGCAAAGATCGCAGCAGAAAAGCGATCTGCTCACATTGCTGCAGATTCTGATTTATCCATGGAGTCCACGGCTTGAGACTCCCCATTGATTAGCCCCATTCATGAGGGCCTATTCAGTGGGCAAGATTCATGAAGGAGTGCTGATGTTCTGCATTGGCATTCTGCTGAAAGGAGCCAGTGGCCAGAAAATGATGAGGAATTCCTTCTCAATTTTAGTCCTGAATATCCCCTAAGACTCTAGAGTGCATAGGGTTCAAACAAAATGTGAACCTTAGTCAAGCTCAATGCACAAGACTGTTCATGATGGCGTCTTTTACAGAATTAGTCCCTATGCTAAGACTTCCACTATAGAGAATAACTGCTCAGACATCAGTGAACTCTGAGATTCTTGATGAACAATTATTGAATAACACTAGATGTCAAAGTTTAGTCATGTCTGCGGTATCATTTCAATCTGAAAGCCTTTTAGACCTGTAAATTTGGAAGGATGATCGCAAGAAAAGTGTCATCATATTTGTATTCAAGAGGTTAAAAGCAGTAACAAGCTTCTTATAGTCATTAGTCTAGAGAATCTTACATTACAACCCATTTTAAGTAATCAGCATTACATGTTGCTCCTTAGCTTAAATCTATTGCTAGAAGTATTTGTACAAATGCCAGCTAGGCCACCCACTATTGCGTGTGGTGACCATTATAAAAACCAATGCTTTCATGTGTTAAATATTTACTTCAATGGCTACAAGGAAAGTGTACCCAGACTGATGTGGTGCCAAGCATGC
Organism: Leptodactylus fuscus; assembly: GCF_031893055.1. NCBI lineage: Eukaryota > Metazoa > Chordata > Amphibia > Anura > Leptodactylidae > Leptodactylus > Leptodactylus fuscus. The sequence continues at coordinate 257,645,112 of NC_134265.1, read as the reverse complement.
AGGATTAAGCCTTTAGAGGAGGTTGCTAAACATATCGAGAATATTGCTTTCAGCTGAGTGGGATCCAGAAGTTGATCAAAAGAATCCTTAATAAGCAGGGGAAAGTGCTTAAGTGAATCCAAAAGTAAAATGTAAATTGTTTTTAATCATTAAGAAGATATTTCATTTATAAAAATTTTGGAAAATTAAATTCTTGGCAGACAAGTTGTCATGTAAGTTGCTCTCCTGAGTGACAAGGTTCACCTCTGTGAGATTGTAAAGGAAACAAATGAATACATTTTACATTATATATATCCCCAGCATTTCCAAATACGTAGAGAAAGGCCACAAACCATAGTGACCAAGCCTCTTTTCTGAGGAGATGGGTCATCCTGGAAGGGCAATGTTCGGCTGTGTAGCACCTAGAACGATGGTTCTGTTGTCATTGTATTGCAGAAAACCTTAGCTTTGAAATGACACTGGATCATGATTCTTTATGCCACAAAAAGCAGAGATAATGTCAGTTAAACACATGGAAGCCATATCAACAGCTTCAGTCCTCAACTGTGTAGTTACTGCTGATAGCACCAATTCTGTAGCAAATAGAACCACATTAGTGTTTTAAGTGTGGTGTTCAAGCTGGAATTCTTAGGTATAAAACATCACCAGAACCATGGCTTCATGGTGCTATAAAACCTATCATACCTGTATCTGAAGTTATTCCTTCCTCCATCCTCTCAGCACAAGTCATCTCCTCAGAAAATAGACCACTATGACTCTTCTCAGCTAACTCGCATACAGACTTCTGACATGTTTTTCACAAATAATGGAAAAAAAAAAGCTAGAAACAATATTTCATTCCCTTACCAACAGTGCAGTGGGTTTAGTTGTTAAAATTCTGGTGACAGATTCCCTTTAAAAAGAGTCTGCCAGTAGTAAATTGGTTACAACCCTAATTCCAGTACCTTGTAGAAGCAATTCTACAGTTTCCAACTAGGCCTCTGATATTTGTCTTTGAAGCCCCGTTTAAGGTAAAGTACAGTTTTGTTTTTTTGATATTTCATAAGTGCTTTTTCTAGGCATCTAGAGTTGAGAACAAAGTGCAGGCAAGATAAAACATTCCTCTAAAGCAATTCCCATCATTTACATATGAAAAACAGGGATTTACATGAAAATAGGGCTCTAAAGCTGAATAACTGAGGCATATTTGGAAACTGTAGTAACACCTCTACAAGGTTGAGTTTATAACCATTTTACTGCTGACAGACTCTCTGTAAGTAAATATTATACACAAACTGACTGTATAAAAGTATTTTTGTGCATCTTGAGAATAACTTCTATCCTGTCCAAGTGATTTCTCTCCATGGCGTGTTTTGCTGAGCATACACATGGGCTTCACCAGGGAAAAATCTGTCACTGGTTGCCCTCTATTCCTTCTCTTGGCTGTCAGCAATTCCTGTGAATTCATATTTGCTGATGCCTTTCTTTATGGAAAGTAATAGCTCCCAAATAGCTGTCTAGTGATAAATGACACTATTAACAAGCGTGTCACATGTTAAGAACCTACAGCATTGCAGCCCAGCCTAACACCACACTGGGTTATTACACCACATGTATACAATATAGAAAGTCTTATAAATTGTCACATTAAATTTAAGTTTAAAACTTTGTTTATCCTTAATTTAAATTTAAAACTCATTGTTCGTCCCTAACATATCCCTTATTTTTTATGCAATTACATCTGTCCATTGCCATAAAGGCACGGTTGACTTTGGATAAGCACCTGTGTGAAATCTGCTTGGAAATTTTGCAATTCAGCTCTACTATAGGGAATCAAACAGCATGTATTACATACAGAATCAATGGGCTATTGTGGGATGCATAAAAATACGGAGTGATGGTCTTTGTAGCTGGCTAAAGAATAAAGGACCATAGTAGACAACTGCCCCTGTTGAAAATGGATATTTACGGTACCTAAGATATTACAATTTCATATTCATTTAAATATAAAAAGAAAAAAGAGAAATCTGAAAGTTCATAGTTAAAGTTTTATGCTCAATTCATTTTCTGTATTGACTTTGACTGCTTTTATGAAAATGTTTTCTAAACCAGTTGTGATAGTGCCATAACAAATACGCTATATGCTGTGATAGTGGTTGTGCGCTAGAGCTGCTACATCAGCTGAACTCAATTGCCCATGTCATAACTAAGGGGAAAAAAACTAAACTGAAGAAACCGCTCTTGTGGTTAGACATGTCTTGTAGGTTATAATTATGGCTAGAGAGCATTGGGCAAGTTACCACACCACAAATTTCACATGATAGCTCTGCCAGAGAGATAGACAAATGATATGAAGAAAAATATAAGATTTAACTTATCTTCGCCTAAAGAGCACCTAAGTTTTATTTTCAACTTATTTAATTTTAGCAAAAATCGAAGCTCAGTTTTATTAGCCAGGCTAGTAAGTTTAACATAGGAGTATCACATTGGGAATTGCGAACATCGCTCTTTATGGAAATGAAATACATACAAAATAAATTGTAAAATATTTTTGTTTAACAATAATGTACAATTTTTGCAGTTATTGGTTGAATTTAGGATTGCCTAAAAGGACAAAGTTTGGGGTTGAAAAGATTAACAATCTCTCTCCCTATTACGATGACCATACACGTTAAAGTTGTCTACACTTTTAAGGCACATTGCACATAGTATGCATATACATAATATATTCATAATGAGAGTTATCATATAAAATTCTAATATGGATACATTTAACTGGAATAAGCCCATTCTTGAAGAATGTTGGCTGTAGGATTGAATAAACCCCCCCTTTTTGCAGCCTAGACTGCGGGCAGAAGTCAGTGGAGGGTGTTCAGCGGAGGTTACATGAAGTAATGTTGCACATGGCAGCATATATTTTTATTTCTGATCACATGTGACCATTTTGTCACCCACATGAACAGCAACAGACATCTTCTTAGAGAATATTTCATCCTCAAATCGTATTTTTCTTGTCGTCCAATTTCCTCTCTCTTTCAATTTCACAGCATGAGAAATATTGGTTTTCTTTTCATTTCCTTTGAGGTTAAAACCTGTGCCTTGTTTTTACTTTGAAGATTGCCCTTTACCAGTGCCATTTTATGTAACAAGAACAACGACGTTTGGTTGGTCTATATTTGTCATAAATAATTCCGCTAGAGGATTTCCGAGGTAAAATGGTGATCTCTACACCACATGTGCAGCTGTATATAATATGTTGCTTTTACAAAGTTTCCGTTTCCCATATCCTGCAATAATATATTTCAGAGTTAGAAAAATGACTATTTTATATTGCTGTAGTGTGTTGAAAAATAAATGGCAAGTGTCAAAATTATAAGCCTTAAATAATGGAGGTTTTCTGACGTAGACTTGTTTGACATGGTGGCCAGATATATAGATGCCAGTTTATTGGGCTTCTTCTCCATAATTTCATCCTAGAGGTGTCCCCTTGCATATACTGTTAACCTTTAGAAACGTACTTTTGTATATATAATTGACATTTTAATAATTTCTGTGAAATAAATCCTTCACGCTGAAGCCCCATGTTGTGAAAACACCCTCACAAGTGGAACTATGTTATTAGCAAGCAATTCGAGATTCAGTATGCTACAAACTCTCTTTCATGGGTGACAAATGCTGCGGTATAGTAAGGAGCACATATTGATCATTGCTTGGGCTCCCCTCTCTTCTGTGTAAGCCACTGTATTAACATGTGAGAAGGTGACAGGCAGAGTGCTGGAGTCCAAATATTTCAGCCCCAGGTTTCTGACATATGTGTGGCCCAGGGCGGATCTGGAGTAGGCCTCAGCCCAGGTGTAGATCCTGTGCTCATTACTGGGCCAGAAAAGGCTGCAGATCCTGCACTGTGTGCAGTTCCATGAGGTGAAAGGAGGTGTGTGGTTCTGTCCTGTAACCCTGAGTCCGGTGAGACTATATTGTTCCTGTTTTGTTCGTGTGGCTGCTAGTAAGCCGCATATATAGTTACATTATCAGTTCTGTTTAGTTAGTTGCTCAGACGAGCAGGTTTTTATTTTGTTTTTGCCTGAAGTTAAGGATATATTTAGTTTTGTTTATTTTGTGTCAAGCTTTATTTTTTCCTGTTTTTTTTCTAAATAAACCAGTTTGCTGCATTTTTTGTATCCCTGTCTTGACTTTTTGGGTCTGGACCACTGCTTCTACCGAGCTAACTTCTCCATACATGCTATAGGTATATTGGTTAGTAAAATAAATGCACTACAAAATAAATGTTCATGTCTATTTGAATAAGTAACATGGATTTTGGTGAGACTTTATTCATGGCAGGACCCTTAGGCACCAAGTTTGTAAATATGAATATGTATAAAAGTATAAAATTTTGCCCATAGGTTTTTTTATTAGAGGTTATTCAATAAGTTATCAAAAATAATGGAGAATAAAAATGGTTTCTCCATTACAATTTAGGTTAATATCACTTAAGGTAATAGAATGAACTTTTGTGAACTTTTTTAGATAACATTTTTGATAAAAAAAAAATCCAGTGGGAACAGTCATAGTAGAAAAATATTGCAGTCATTTGAGGTTTAGCCTGTTGGCCTGCTAATAAAGCAGAGCATACTATACATGTGACATTGCGGTAGAAACCAGTAAGTCTGATACATGTGACCGAAAGCCAGATTATGCCAATGTTGGATTCAAGACATGCTCCATCTGTAAGTTATATTTATTTCATTATCTTGTGTTGTGTATTACTTTATTTAGCAATTTGGCAGATAAAGGACATAGGGATATTTGACTCAGATCCACATTGCCAACCAAAATATTCTTTTTTACATAGCGCTCAGCATCACAATTGCCCTTTGACCGGGAGCAAAAGCCAACTGGGAAGCTTCCCGGCAGTGTGGTTGTTCATGGACTGAGTGGATAGGTGGCAGAAGAATGGTGCAGAAAAGGTCAAAGCATTTTCATTTAGTAAAAGTTAGAAAAATATTATTGTTTCTGCTGAAGAGTTAGAGAAATTGGCCTTTAAAAATGTACGGTCACACCCAGGATCAGTACAGAGAAATACTTAGTAAAGCTCTGGACTCTCCCAGGCAATGAATTAATCGCATGAAGTACAGAACGTTATGTTTGATCATCATACTTGCTAGAATAGATAGTTCCAACAAGCTCCATTTATAAAAAGAGTGTTGTTCTCTCTGCGGGTTCGTACACTTTCCATTTGACACTCTTTATATAGTGGGATACACCTCAGGTTCACAGTACATATATGCTTCTATTAAGTGGACTGGGTCAAGAAGTCAAAGTCTCCCCCCTATCAGGGTAAACTATTGGACAACTAATGCTCTTGGAAAACTGTCCACCTATAACATTAAAAGGTCAGTGTCTTTAATGCAAGTGTAATGGCCACTTTCCATGGACCTATTATTGGACCAGTGAATTCATAATAACGCTTGTTCCTAATACATGACATGTTTACATATCATCCATATTACTCAACAAGCAAGCAAATGTTTGTCAACTGATTTCATTTTTATGCTGCATAAAAGATACAATAATATCAACGAAGATCACCTTGAGTAATATATAGATGTAACAGTGAAAATCAATTACTCTCTATGAAAGAGGAGCTATTGTAGGGGTGATCATTCCGCCCCAATGTGCCTTGCATCAGCCTCTATAAACACATTATATCATCGATCAGTACAGTAGTCAGGTGATAGAAAATGCAGCACTTTAGCCACAGCAGACATTATATTTTATATTACCTGCAAAGTGAATGGGTTTCTAGCAAAAAAACATCCACACATTGCAGATAAAAAATGCAGTGAAAACACTCACATGTTTGAAAATCACATTTATATCTACGGAAATACTGGTAATTTCCATATAGGTATAACAGAGGTAGAAAGAGGAAAATTCGGCTGACTTTCTGTGAAAAATGCTACAGAAAAAAAACACAATGTGTTCTTGTGCCGTAGTTTTTTTTGGCTTTGGCTCGTTATGTGAGTAGAAAAGATAATTGACGCCAATGACGCCACTGAAAGTGAGGAAATTAAATTGCCACTTCCTTGTATTCTATATGATCAATTCTGACCTATACTTTCGCTCCTTTGGAGACCACCCAACTTTTTTTTTTTTCAAAAGGTTGCAAATTTTACCTGTAAAATGTAGTATTTAAGACATTTTAACACGAGTGGGCCAAAGTGTCCAAGTCATCATCATAAGAAAAACCGCCATCAACAAAACGCAATGAATAGGCAATATCAAAGTATTTATGAGTTCTAACAAATCCCATCCTCAATCTCATTTAGTCTCCTTGAACTGTAACTTTCCAACCTAAGCAATACTGTTTCTCCATCTTCCCACTTCTTTTTTGTAATATCTAACCACATTACAATTAAATTGAGAATGTTAATATTAATACTATATTTAACGTTTTAGTCTCTTTAATGCTTTTAAATGGAATAAACAATTCCTGGAAAGACACTGGGTAGAAGGGAAAAAGAAATCTAAAATGATATTATCTTTGCTGGGTTCAGCTCTCCTAAAATACATGACTGAGCTGAATGGTTTGGAGGCTATGGCCTAAGACCAAATATGTAAAACCACATTCTAGCTCATTGTTGGTGAAGGAGACATACTTATTTATACAGAACTCACATCCAATGGTAATGAAATGCTCTCATCTTGAGGAGAACATGCTTATCTTCTTTTATCCCTGCGTCTGTGGTGCTTAGCTAAAATAAGCACATCCAAATTCCAAATAGTGCCTTGTTAATATAGCCTCAAAAATTATTATAGTACTAAAGACTTTAAACACTTTGCCTTTATTTATAGCACTGGAATTGTGTCTTGTGTGATATGCCATGAACAGTTTAACAAACCTCATCGGCTCGTGCTATAAATCACATTAGAAACAGGGAGCAAAAGCCGAGCTACTTAAGACACCTGCAAAAACAGAAAGAACTTGCTGTATTTCCAAATACATTGTGTTAATGAACAAATTTCAGACCTCACACATACCGTGATCTATGCTAGAACATATTAAATGCTCTTCTGTGATTCAATCTGTGACTGCATTCTTTTATATACAGCAGTAGTCATAAGACAGACATACAAACCCATATAATATACATGTTGTACAGCATCGTGACATTCCTTTATGTAGTATGGAAGGTTTAGTCTTGAATATTAATTTTTTGCATGAAAAAATGTTTATTATATAAAAATATAAAAAAGAGGACAAGGCGCAGCATATGCACTATTGATTATCACCAGTCTTCATCACCATTTATGTATGGGGAAGTTAGAAGACTTTCAATTATATAAAACTATGTTATTTCCATAGCTACTCTAAGGCTGAGGCACGATAAAAAGACAATACAAAAAAAAAAAACGTGGCAGAAATGCTTTGCATTTTTTTCTGGAGCATTTTTGATTGCGTCTTTACAGAGTTTTCCTCTGTGTACTTTCTGTCCATATTATAACTATACAGAAAAAGCTTTCCGCAGGTATCATTGAAATGTGGCGGTTTTCAAAAATGCGCTGCAGATTTTTTGCTATATTTTTGTGATGAGATTAGCCAGAATCCCATTCACTTTGCAGGTACTGTTAAACGCTGTGTTTATGTAACATGGGGCTTCAGCCTAAATGATTTGCTAGATACTAGTCATTGGAGCAGCGCCGCACCTACCATGAGGCGACCTGAAGCGACTGCTTCAGACGGCGCTATTCCGGGCTCCCGGGGGGGCGGCATTTTTAAACTGCTAAAACTGCTTCTGAGGATCTCAGAAGTTAGACTTTCATAATCCTGAAGAGATAACACATCCTAGAAATAATTTTTTTATCAGAAGTGATTTCCACTTTAAGTCATGTAATTTACCAGTTTTACAAAATAGAAATTCTAACTGAAGACTAAAATAAAAACTCTTCTAAAATTCTAAAAAAAATTTGTTGAAAAAAATGCTGATTTACAGCTGAACAGATCTGAAATTATTCAATTCACCTCCTTTTCTGATCTATTTAAAGCTAGTTCAGTTTTTTTGTCAGAATTATAAATTAGACCCAAGAAAATCTTACAAATATTAGTAGCAAACTGTTATGTTATGAACCCAACTTAGAAATGCTCAGTTTCATCAATGGTTGCATGTACAACATCATAAGTTCATCTCACATATTGTTGAAGACCATTTAATTTCCCCCAAAAAAATCTATATACTCAAAGAATGTACAACTTGTGTGACATACATTTACAGTACAACTGGGTTTTAGCATAAAGAAAATTATATATATATATATATATATATATATATATATATATATATATATAGGGCCGGCTCCAGGTTTTTATGGGCCCTTGGGCGACAGAGCCTCAGTGGGCCCCCTTGTAAAGGAGGCGGGGGAGTTGAGACACTGTGCGTCGCAGATGAAGCGAGTGACGTCACGCAGGAGTGTGGCGTCACCAACGCCATACCTCCCAATTTTTAACCCCTTCCCGACATGCGCCGTAATAGTACGGCGCATGTCGGGTCTGTAACTATGGCGACCGCCCGGGAGCCGGGCGGCCGCCATAGCCGCCGGGTGTCTACTGCTTTAACCCCTTCCCGACATTCGCCGTAATAGTACGGCGCTGCAGGGAAGGGCTTCCCGCAAACCGCCGTACTATTACTGCGGATGCATGGTGCGCACACAGAAACTGTGTGCGCACCATGCACAGCGGGTGTCAGCCGTAATACACGGCTGACAATGCCCTGTAACACCCGCGGTCGGAACTGGGTCCGATCGCGGGTGTTAACCCCTGATATGCCGGCGGTCAACATGACCGCCGGCACCTCCGGGGTTACAGTGTAGTATGGTGCCGATCGGCACCCCCCGCGCCGGTTTCGGGGGGTGCCGGTGTTCGTAGGGGGCAGCCCGGGGTCTGATCAGTGACCCCGGGTCTGCCCCATCACTTACCCCGTCCTCGCTCCTGGCTGATCCTGCCGTAAATGAAGCTGTCAGCCTGTGCGTCTACACAGGCTGACAGCTTCCTATACAATGCAATACACGTGTAACACGTGTATTGCAGCGTATCTCTATTGAAGCAGTGATCAGCCGATCACTGCTTCAATCCCCCATGGGGACAGAAAAAAAAAGTTAGAAAAAAGTAAAAATAAAAAAGTTTAAATAAGTTTAAAATAAATTATAAATAAATAAAGCCCCAAAAATCCCATTTTCCCCATATAAAATGTTTTATTATGTAAAATAAAGAAAAATAGAAAAAATCATTACATATTTGGTATCGCCGTGTCCGTAATAACCTGAACAATAAAATTAAAACATTATTTAACCCGAACGGCGAACGGCGTAAAAAAAAAAAACATAGAAAACCGCACAAAATAATGATTATTCACCACCTTTCCCTTACAAAATGCTCAATAAAAAGTAATCAAATGGTCAGATGAAAATCAAAATGGTACCAATAAAAAGCAGAGGTCTTCCCGCAAAAAATAAGCCCTCAACCAGCTCTGTCTAGCGAAAAATAAAAATGTTATGCCTTTCAGAAGATGGTGATGCAAAAATAATGATATTTTTCCCTAAATTGAATTCTATTCTGCAAATAGCAAAGCATTAAAAAAATCATATAAATGAGGTATCGCCGTAACTGTACCGACCCGCAGAATAAAGGTAACATGTTACTTATAGTGTACGCTGCACGGGAAAAAAAATAAATGCTAAAGAGCAATGCCAGCGCCCACCCAGAAAGAGTTAATAAAATGTAGTCAATAAGTTACAGGCCCCAAAATGGCGGCATTGAAAAGCACATCTAATACCGCAAACACCAAGCCCTCATATGGCCACATTGCCAGAAAATAAAAATAAAAATCTACCTTGTACAATGTGAAGACAAAAACCCTAAAAGTCGCCAAATCATTAGGACATAAGTGGCTGCGACTAGAAGGAAATGTGTAAGCGGTGCGAGTGTTTTCAGGGGACCCCCCATATTTAGAGCTTATGAGGAATAATACACCAGTGCTGATCCCCCAGAATGCCCCTCTTCCCTGTCCGTGTCATAGGAGCTAGTGGGAAAATAGAATGGGATTTGGTGTGCCCAATTTACTCCGCACAGCTTACACATTCACTTCGGGGTTACTAATGCTCACTACATCACTTGATGAATTCTTTGAGGGGTGCGGTTTTCAAAATGGGGTCACTTTCTAGAGGTTTCCACTGTTTTGACACCTCAAGGGCTTTGTAAATGCAACATGGCTCCTGAAACTGATCGCAGCCAGATCTGCCCTCTAAAAGCTCTTTGGCGCGCCTTCCCTTCTGCGTCTCACTGTGCGTCCATATATTAGTTTACACCCACAAGTGGGGTACTATGGTAGTCGGGAGAACTTGCCTAACAAATTGTGGGATGCGTTTTCTCATTTAACCCCTTGTGAATGTGCAAATTCTAGGGCTAAACGAAAATATTAGTAAAATAAATTCAAATTTGAAAATTTCACCTCCATTTTGTATCAATTCCTGTTAAGCACTTATAGGGTTAAACTACTAGGTATATGTTGTTTTGGCTTATTTAAGGGGTGCAGTTTTGAAAATGGGGTGATTTATGGGGGGCTTTAATACAAGGGTCTTTCAAAACCCCTTCATAACTGGATTAGGCCCTTTAGAAAATGGGTTTTGGAAATTTCTTGAAAATTTTGAATATTGTTGTTTCACTTGTAAATCTTATAATGTCCGTAAAAATTAAAAGGGTGACTAAAGTTTGATGCCGACATAAAGCAGAGATCTTGGACATGAGATTTATGACATAATTTTGGCGGTCTGACTATCTGTATGTAATGTACATCATTTAAAACTTTATAAAATGCATATTTTTCAAAATTTTCACAAAATTTCAAATTTTTTCATAATTAAACACAAAACATATCAACCAAAATTTACCACTAACATGAAGTACAATGTGTTACGAAAAAACAATCTTAAAATCACTTTGGTAAGTTAAAGCGTTCCAAAGTTATTGCCATATAAAGTGACACGTCAATTTTGAAAAATCGAGCTTGGTCAGGAAGTCAAAAAGTGCCATCGGCGGGAAGGGGTTAAGCAGTAGACAACCGGCTCTAATGCCTCCGATCGGTCCCCGGACCGATCGGAGGCATTAATCCCTCCGGCACCGCGGTCAAAGGCGCTGGAGGCGCCATTTTCCCGGCGTCGCATGGGCGCCGCCATTTTGGCCAGGATCGCCGGCTCCTGGAGCATGCTCCAGGGCTGACATCCCATTGCCATGACAGCCGGGAGCCTTGTACAGGCTCCCAGGCTTGTCTGCAAATCCTTTCTTTTGCAGGCTGGTCTATGCAGCCTGCAAAAGAAAGGATGCTTTTTTGCAATGCATTGCAATGCATTAGCATTGTAATGCATTGCATTAGTGATCAGACCCCCTGGGGGTTCAACACCCCTAGGGGGTCTAATAAATGCAAAAAAAATTAAAAAAAAAGTTAAAAAAAAAATAAAAAAAATATAAAAAAAATTAAAAGTTCAAATCACCCCCCTTTCCCTAGAACACATATAAAAGTAGTTAAAAACAGTGAAACATATACATGTTAGGTATCCCCGCATCCGAAATTGCCCGCTCTACAAATCTATAAAAATATTTTTCCTGTTCGGTAAACGCCGTAGCAGGAAAAATAGTCGAAATTGCCAAACCACCGTTTTTTCACTGTTTTGATTCTGATAAAAATTTGAATAAAAAGTGATCAAAGCAATAGCATTTTCCGAAAATGGTAGAACTAAAAAGTACACCCGGTCCCGCAAAAAAAGACACTTTAAAGCTGCGGCTCGGCTTGTGTGTGTAGGCGCGATGTGATGACGTCATCGCGCCTACACACGCACGCCGGGCCGCAGCTTTAAAGCAGGAGCTGAGCTCACACAGCTCCTGCTTGAATTGCTGATGTATTCAGCTCATCGGCGTCCGTCGGATGAAATCGGGACAGACAAGTGCTGGGGGGCCCCCAGAGGCTCTGTGGGCCCCGGCACTTGCCCGACTATGCCGTGCGCTGACGCCGGCCCTGTATATATATATACATATAGTCTTAGGTAGGGTTCACACTACCGTTGGATTCTGTTATGAAGGTGTCTGTTTAAAAAAAAAAAAAAAAAAACGGACACCTATCATAACAGACATTATCAGACGCTAAGGAGTCGTTCACACTAGCGCCTTCTGTCCACCCAGAGATTTCCGTCCTAATCCCCAGAGAAACTGGGAATAAGTCTGTTAAAAGTCCATTGCCCATAGATTTCAATGTTTAAAAAAATAACAGACACTTGCCGTCCGTCATGAATCTGTTTTTTTCAAACAAACACAATAGTCCTACATGTAGGATTTTTTTGTCCACTGCAAAAAAAACCGGACTTCAGACGGATTGGAGGTAAATGGACACTAACGGACACAAGATAAAATCCCATTGAAATTAATGGAAATTATAACGGATTACTGATGGCTCAGCTAGTGTCCGTTGCTAAAATCTTGTAACAGACAATATCTAGGGACACTACTGACGGTCAACAGCGGTAATGGGAACGCCTCTTAAAATACATGTTTATTAGAAAATTGGATAAGATTATGGTCTATAGACAGATGTATAATAATGACCAAAAAATATCCCTTTAACTTAAAAAGATAAGTTAGGAGTGGTGGCGGCCCTATCTAAGCTTATAAACTGAAATATTAACAGAACTCCATTCAGACTTGTCCAGCTTATTCTGGCTTTCATGGCAGCTTAATAACATTATATAAGATAGAATCTGTGCAGTCTATATCATTGTCATCAGTGGGTTTTGGAAACCCTAATGCAGAATTCTTTACAAATCTTCCAGTGAATAAGTCTATGTCTTCTTCTTACATATTGTTCTTTTGATAGTAACACTGAAGCATCAGAGCTTTTTTAAAGTTGTATTTTGTGTATTGTTATAGCTTACCAAGTTATAGTTTCCATATGTTGCAGGCACAATTTCTTGTTGCTAAGTGCCTATATCTTGACAATGTTTAGAAGATCTGACACCATTTCACTACATCTACTAAGTTCGTCTACCTACTGTGCTAGCCAATAATGTCCAGCAAGTAAAATGAACAGACATGCAAAGTCTAATATATTCCTTAACACTATTTTCAGGTTCCTTGACACCCATCATCCTTTACCACATCATCACTTCATTCTCTAACACTCGCAGCTGTAAAATGATGAATCCACACCCATCTGCAAGTAATGTTTGAAACACCAGGTATATGTCTAAAGAATAAGAGCCCAAAGCTTAAAGCAAAGTCACATCTACATAAACCCTGACAGTTGTGAGAGAAGTGAACAACAAGCAGCGAGAGGAACAGAATTAATAGACCTAAGTTATAACATGAAATAAGCAAGAACTTATAAGAATATCAAAATACATGTAAAAGTAACTGAAGCAAATTATAAGATGTTGGGTATACATAAATGCATAAATCAGTGTCCATATAACTAAGCTAAGGTTTCATGTCCTGTTGTTGGATTTAATATTTGTTGAACAAGTGGCAACAATGCTAGGAAATTCTACTTTACGGTATATGGAGCAGTAGTGTGAATGGTTGGTAAAGTCAGTGGTTTGGCGATATATTGCTGGTAAGATTGTTTATTTTGAAATTCCCTTATACCACAGCAATCACTCTACACAGAGAACTAAATGATCCTGAAGTCTTCCTTCTTTCTTTTCTTCCTTAGCTGCTATGGATTCCTAGTATTTTTTTTTTCTCAGCATATGTGTCTACTTCTGTAATATATTACTGTGTATTATCCTGTATCTGTACTACCATGCTGCTGTAACACAGTGAAATTTCCCCACAGTGGGATTATTAAAAGATTATCTTATCTTATATTTCAATAGTTCATACTCTCTACAATTTTGTCAAAAAAGGCCCATTAGCTACATTTGTGTCTTTTGTATTAAAGTTTACAATTAACATTACTAGTGTTGTGATTTAGGGTGCCAATCCTGGCAATGGCATTTCCATCTGGTCTCATTTCTGGCAACTCCCTGCACATGTTGCACTGACACAGACTAGGACTGATTATAAGTAGAGATGAGCAAGTAGTATTCAATCGAATATCGAATACAATTATAGTCTATGGGAAAAAACAGGAATGTTATTCCGGTTTCCATGGAAACCAAAGTTCGACAAGATCCTCCACGTTCAGGAAGTAGTAGGACGAGGGGCACGAAGAGGTTTTTGAATTGAATGGAATTTTCCTGCGTGGTATTCGACCGATATGAGTATTCGCTCATCTCTAATTACATGTACACTCACCGGCCACTTTATTAGGTACACCATGCTAGTAACGGGTCGGACCCCCTTTTGCCTTCAGAACTGCCTCAATTCTTCGTGGCATAGATTCAACAAGGTGCTGGAAGCATTCCTCAGAGATTTTGGTCCATATTGACATGATGGCATCACACAGTTGCCGCAGATTTGTCGGCTGCACATCCATGATGCGAATCTCCCGTTCCACCACATCCCAAAGATGCTCTATTGGATTGAGATCTGGTGACTGTGGAGGCCATTGGAGTACAGTGAACTCATTGTCATGTTCAAGAAACCAGTCTGAGATGATTCCAGCTTTATGACATGGCGCATTATCCTGCTGAAAGTAGCCATCAGATGTTGGGTACATTGTGGTCATAAAGGGATGGACATGGTCAGCAACAATACTCAGGTAGGCTTTGGCGTTGCAACGATGCTCAATTGGTACCAAGGGGCCCAAAGAGTGCCAAGAAAATATTCCCCACACCATGACACCACCACCACCAGCCTGAACCGTTGATACAAGGCAGGATGGATCCATGCTTTCATGTTGTTGACGCCAAATTCTGACCCTACCATCCGAATGTCGCAGCAGAAATCGAGACTCATCAGACCAGGCAACATTTTCCAATCTTCAATTGTCCAATTTCGATGAGCTTGTGCAAATTGTAGCCTCAGTTTCCTGTTCTTAGCTGAAAGGAGTGGCACCCGGTGTGGTCTTCTGCTGCTGTAGCCCATCTGCCTCAAAGTTCGACGTACTGTGCGTTCAGAGATGCTCTTCTGGATACCTTGGTTGTAACGGGTGGCTATTTGAGTCACTGTTGCCTTTCTATCAGCTCGAACCAGTCTGGCCATTCTCCTCTGACCTCTGGCATCAACAACGCATTTCCGCCCACAGAACTGCCGCTCACTGGATATTTTTTCTTTTTCGGACCATTCTCTGTAAACCCTAGAGATGGTTGTGCGTGAAAATTACAGTAGATCAGCAGTTTGTGAAATACTCAGACCAGCCCTTCTGGCACCAACAACCATGCCACGTTCAAAGGCACTCAAATCACCTTTCTTCCCCATACTGATGCTCGGTTTGAACTGCAGGAGATTGTCTTGACCATGTCTACATGCCTAAATGCACTGAGTTGCCGCCATGTGATTGGCTGATTAGAAATTAAGTGTTAACGAGCAGTTGGACAGGTGTACCTAATAAAGTGGCCGGTGAGTGTATATTGTAAGAACCAACATCATATACAATGTTGAAAAATTTAGTTGTGCTTAAATTTAGAAAATGAACACCATGCCTTTAAATCCTCAGTAGAGGAATCTAAAAGTATGCCAATGGTGTCTTGAAAACCCCTTTAACATGTATTGTACCATAGTATGCTGAGCTTGTGCTCCAACACTTCACCTGTACATATCCTACAAGGCGAGGTTTACATTGTCAAATTTCTAGAAGCTGAAAAATTCTGCTTCAAGAATTCAGAAGCAGAATATTTCTGCTTAACCAAATAATTGTAAATTCTATGTCAAATTGTACAACAGCCAGTTGGTATTTTTCTGCTTCCCATGCATTTTAACCCACTAACAGTCACATTAAGACTAAGGCACCACAGAGCGAAATGCAGCAAGAAAACGCTATAGAAAAAAATTGGAAATGCATTGCATTTTTTAAAAAGCAGCTTTTTCGTAGTGGATTTTTTTCTGCAATGTGTGGATTGCTTAGCCAGAATCTCATTCATGTTGCAGGTACTTTAAAATCGAAGATTTTCTTCCACGGCATTTCCGAAATGTGAGGCTTTAGCATAATACAGTAAAAAAGGTCTTTTTTTAACTTTTTTTTTTTCTGTACAATGCAGCATATAAAGAGTTAAATGACCATTATGCTAAGGGGGTGGTGGGTGATATCATGAACAAAAGTCTATAGTAACCCCCTCTACTGGTGTTATCTGAAAAGACAGGAGAATAATAAAAAAAATTTCCCCTCCCTGCACATGTTCCCCTGTGCACTGTGCACACTGGTTAAAATGAAGCTGGGAATATTTCCAGCTTCACTTTAACTAGTGATATCTCAAAATCCTAGTAGACATGATTTCGGTCATACAGACATGATTCTTGGATTTAAAACAATACTGAGATTACGACTAACCCCTCCACCTCCTGAGTTAGAGCCGTTTAAAGTGACTGCTCCCTCTGCAGTTTCTCTGAACATATCCATGCTCAGGGTAAACTGTAATGTACTTTGCACTAACCCTGAACTGGAAACGTTCAAATCTGAAGGGGGTGGGGGTGCACTAACCCTGAGCTGGAAACGTTCAAATCTGGGGGGGGGGGGGGATTAAGCTCCCTGAAGCTGCGTGGACACCCATTCAAGTTTCAGTGCCATTCATGCAGTGTTTTTCTGTCTATAGTCAATGGACAATGACCCCTCCTTTTAACTAGATGGAATACCTTTGGAACTAGTAGGAAGGATTCTTTTAGACTTTTTTGTTGTCAGAAACAAACCTCAAACAACTAATTGCAATCTGAGCCCCGGGCAATGGATTTTTCATAGTACACAGTTTTATGCCTATAAGAGAAGGGAGATGTTCTCAAAAAGCCAGTTATGCCTATTACTGATCCACTATGATCTCCTTCCCTGTAAAAAAAATCTTACAGTTTTCACTACTATAGAAAGAATCCGATTTCTTGGACTAATTTGAAATGTTTCCAATTGTTCCCCTGATACAGAAATTTAGAATACATAACCATAGTTCTATAAAAGGCCACAATGTCAAAATAGAAGAAAACCAGGTAACACTAACACATTTGTACATACTTAGGAGGTGAAATCAATCTCGCAGAACTAATGTAGACAAGTACAGGAACTAATGAATGTCTGCTTCTGCTATGCCCAATTGGCACCTTTTCTAAGATTTACAGCCCACTATACTTTAGTGTCAGTCCTGATACTTCCCAGCCAAACTGGCATGGAGCATAAGACTTCTTGGCAAACAGAGACACTTTTACTAATGTAACGTACAACCTTTGGGAGCCAACAAAAACTATAGGAAATTGTTACCCTGTGCAACAAGTAGAAGATCTGGAGAGGAAAGCTGCGGAGCAATTGGTTTGGAGCTCTTGATCACTACTGTAGCAGTAAATACCTGC
The DNA here is from genome assembly GCF_031893055.1 of Leptodactylus fuscus. Taxonomy (NCBI): domain Eukaryota; kingdom Metazoa; phylum Chordata; class Amphibia; order Anura; family Leptodactylidae; genus Leptodactylus; species Leptodactylus fuscus. Next base: position 257,627,663 of record NC_134265.1, on the reverse strand, counting down.
TGTTACTGTTAGCTCAGTCAAATCGCTTTTTAACTAGCAGTAACCATAGCAAGCTGAATAAATCGGAAAGATGTAATTCATGGAATAATAGTAACACAATATTTTCATGTATATTACTAAAAATACACATTATGGATTACAGATTACAGTTGTTTGCAGATTTATATACAATCTCCACATTTTACCATAACATCCATTGCTTCTAATGTCTCAGGGGGCGTTCAAACTTGCACCCCTGTCTGTCCGCCGTGTTTACATTCTAATCCCCGGAGAAACTGGATAGGGGATGGATTGCTAGCGGTCAGTTTTAAAACCCCTTCATTTGTATGGGTTTTTAAAGCTAACCACCGGTGTCTGTATGCAGCCTCACTATGGTGAAATAGTTTTTTTTTTGCACAGACACAAAGGCAGACGTGCAGGACTTTGTGTCCGGCCACAAAAAAAATGGTTTCCCCATGGAGAGGCTGCATACAGACACCAGTGGTTTGCTTTAAAAAAACCATTCAAATGAATGGGTTTTTAAAACTGACCGCTGGAATGCCGACCCCAATCCAGTTTCTCTGGGGATTAGTATGGAAACACGGTGGACAGACAGGGGTGCAAGTGTGACACCCCCTAATACACACCATGCATGAATGTAGTCCTGGAGTGCTACTCTTGAGGACCCAAATGAGGTGAGAAGACAAGTTATTACAAGGATTATGCATGCTTCGTATTGCTCATATACCTACTATATGAATATATAAATCATGTGGCCAGCCTATGGATATGCAGCATGAAAATGAATCTGTTAGATGTGCTATCAACAGACAAGGACACAACATTTACGTATATTATAAAGTTGGAGCACCACATTAACTCTACAGTCTAAAGGTCCCCTTGAAATATCTCATAAGCATTTCTTTATGGGTTTTTTCAGGCTTATCCATGTGTAAGTGATAAAGAATGTGAGGTTGGAAGATATTGCTACAGCCCACACCAGGCTCCATCCTCATGCATGGTCTGCAGAAGAAAGAAGAAACGATGCCATAGAGATGGCATGTGCTGTGCTGGGAATCGCTGCAACAATGGTGAGTAGTAGGATAGATTGGTTTTGTACTACACTTATTATATTATCATAACTGGGTAAGTTTAGATCCACTAATTCAAGTGCATTTTCAATTATTAGGTGACTGGATAGACTTTGCTTTTGCATCAGATAAGTTTTATTATAGTGATGGTTTGACAAAGGTTTTCACAATTTATGTAACTGACAATTGCCTCCTCATTGCAGCTTAAATATAGGTATAAGAAGTAATATAAGAAATGAGATATTTCACAGCCTGAGAAAACAACACCCTGTGCAACTATGTAGACACTAATGCTATGATGTAAAAGACAAAGTATGAAATACTATAAGGACCTAGACAGAAGGGAGGAAACAAAGAATGTGAATCTTATGTCATTCAAATAAAATCTTTAGAAAATATGTTAACTGTATAATAGAAAAATAATCCAAACTTGATGGAAGGATGATCACATTTTATTATTTACACCAATTTCTTTTCTTGGTAATATAACTAATATATCATACAAGTAAAGCAACAACGAATCTTTCATAACAACTCAAACCTTGAAAAAATGGATAGTTCTTTATTCCAAAAACGGGGGTAGATAAAATTTAGGCTATTTTTTAAGTTCAAGCAAGGTCAAGTGGTCCTATTATTCCAATGTTATTTTCCTGAAGTGAGAACATTCTCTGTTAGGGTCAGTGTACACAGAGTTTTTTGGAGGCTGATTTTGAAGCAGATTCAGCGTCAAAATCAGTGCCAAAAAACTGAGTTTGCACCGACTCTTACTGTTTAAAAACATAGCTGATTATTAGAGATGAGTGAGTAGTATTCGATCGAGTAGGTATTCGATCGAATACTACGGTATTCGAGATACTCGTACTCGATCGAGTACCACTTGCTATTCGAATGGAAAAGTTCGGTGTAGAACCTGCATTGATTGGCTGAATGCTATACAGTCGGCCAATCAACGCTGGTTCTTCTCCTACCTTTAGAAGTCTTCTCCGTGCAGCTTCTCCATGGCGTCTTCCGGCTCTGAATTCACTCTGCCAGGAATCGGGCTTGGGCAGAGCCAACTGCGCATGCCCACTTGTAGTGTGGACATGCACAGTCGGCTTTGCCCAGGCCCGATGCCTGGCAGAGTGAATTCAGAGCCGGAAGATACCGCGGGGACGCTGCACGGAAAAGACTTCTCGGAGGATCCAGCCCGACCTTCACTCGTGGACTTGGTAAATATAATTTGATTGAACGTTGCCTACCCCTAAAACGAGCATTTTCCCCCCATAGACTATAATAGGATTCGATATTCGATTCGAGTAGTCAAATATTGAGGGGCTACTCGAAACGAATATCGAATCTCGAACATTTTACTGTTCGCTCATCTCTACTGATTACCCATAAAATATGGACCAATCTGCTTTAGGCACAATTCCTCCATGAACCCAATAGGAGTCACATGGTCTACCCCTCTGGTGTATTTGTCCTGTATGAGAGCCAAACAATGATTTCACCATTAGACGTGTGTAAAAAGTGATGTAGGCAGCAGATCAGTATGGCATTGTCAATATACTCAGCTTTTATTTCTACAAAGGACCAGTGATCTTAATGGAATAACAGTGGAAAAAGATTTATTATAGCTAGCAGAGCATTGGGTCCCTGTTCTAACTCCGCATCCAAGTCTTCATATTTCACATAATTAATTGGCTTTAAGTGTTCCAAAAAGACAAAACCCCATGATAACAAAATGAAACCTGAGTACACAATGCCATAGATTACTGCTTATTATATACTTCTATAAAATCTAGAATTATTCTGGCATTATAATGAAACAACATTTCCAAAGGATATCCTTTTTGGTGGTACAGACTAACCGATAGTGTTTCAGCTCATGAAGTGATGCCAGTGGTTTATTGCTGCTGAATACAACAATGAAAGCGACGCATACATATTTCTGTGGAAATTGTGCTGGACTTTGTAATGCGTGTTTTGGCAATGTCAAGTTTAATATGGTTGATGACAAATTTTCACAACTTTTTAAATGCTCATAGAGGATTTTGTGCTCTTGTAGGTCAAACTGCATATGTTGTAAGGCAGCCTTATTGTGTCATTCTCATGTTACCCCCTTTTTTAAATTGGACATTTTCATCTGATGTACAGCAAATAAGTGCAAATGTAGAGCCCGAGTGTGAAAGTCAGTTCACAGGTATAGCATTTTAGAGCCTGCAATAGTAATTGTGCCCAAGTGTCTAGAAGACCCATTGGCCACCCTGCCACGTCAAAAGCAAAGGAGGGTGTAGATATAAGAGTCTCACTGTATAATTCAGCGGGTGGTATGTTATTTTAACATTATTGTTTCCAAAGTTGTAAGATGTGGCTTTAGGTATAGTTTTTTTTTTTTTTTTTTTTTTTTTTTTTTAATAAGAGACCAAGAACTATAAGCTACACCATTGCCAATATGCTTATAATTTTGCACAGTAAGCTGAGTTGCACATGACCGTGTGCTAATCGCCGTCCATGAATGAACAGCACAAATGGTGCGCAGGTGACATTCGGACTTCATCCATGTGCCACCCATGCATCAGCCATGCTTCTGCGTCCCCTTTCTTTCAATGAATAGGAGGCGGGGAAGCACAGCCATAAAATCAAACAGGAATAAAGCCTGTTCCATGTTTTGTGGACCTGAATTTCGGCCCACACAAAGGACCATGTAATTCATGGTCATGTGTACAGACACATAGAAATTAATGGTTCAGTGTGTTATCCCGAAAAACCCAGATAGCACACTGACCATTCATATGGTCATCTGCAAGGGGCTTAAGATCTTTATTGTTATATAATCTTGATGTGTTTTTCTAATTTAAGCAATTGGTGGTAGTCCACCTGTCAGATATCCACTGATCCATTTATTATCTGTTGAATGGATAGATAAATGTTTTTTGCTGAAATAGGAATACCCCTTTATAACACACCGCTGTTTCGCTTATTCATCAGTTGCTATTAAGCTAGATTCATACACAATGTTTTTATTGCAGTTTTTTTTTTTAAATTGTCTTAGTCAACTTTTTTGATGTTGTTTTAAATTACACAAAAAACCCCTGTGTGAATCTGATCTTAGAGGAGTGTGCCTATGAAATATACTTATAGCACATCCACAGAATATGTCATAAGACCCCACATTGCAAAACCGCATCATTTTAGCTGCAGTGAAAATGTCATGGCAAAATAAAATTCATTTTACATTATCTGCAAAAAGGATGGCCATAACTGTCTTTTTTTTGGGCAAACCCGTAAGTTGACAATGACTAAAAGAGACTCACAGGACATTTAATAGATCTCCTATAGATACTGTACATTCAAGACACACCCTACCAGCATTAATGACTTCCAGACAGCAACAGAAATCCCTTATCTACAAAATTATAATTTCAATGGGTAGCGCGCGTATGCCGGCATGCCAGCACCCATTAAAATCAATGGGAGCTGCTTGTTACGCGCATATTCTGAACGAATTTTACGTTCAGAATGAGCGGAGCGTAACATCGTGTGAATGCTCCCTTACATGTGTATTTTTTACACATGTATTTTGCCAAAATGAGCGCGCGTTTACTCCGTGTGAATGGACCCTAAGGCTGGATTGTTTACACACTCAGTTTGGATGCAGTTTTTTTAACCTCTTGAGAATCAACCAAATTTTGGCTTTGAGGATCAGAACAATTTTTAGATTTTTGTATTCCGGCAGTCAGAGCTTTGTTACCCTTTTGTATTTGACATTGCTGCATGCGTTTTTTGGGGGCATAGAGTATAGTTTGTGTATGTAGGTACCATGTTTGTGTTTTATTTGCACAATAACATTTCACAATGTGTGAAAGTGATATGATAAATTGCAAAAAAATATAACAGATAATAACAACAAACACACAGTAAAAGTAATCAAAAACCGATGCTGTGTCAGAAATATTCTAAAATATATCCATATGGCTCTTCAAATAAAGGAACATTTCAAGACGTCTTGATGAGTCAAATGTCTTTATTTTTAACTATTTTCCTGGGTGGTCACTATTGCCTTGCCATGAAGCTCGCTGCATGTTAGTTGTCTATATATCATTTGAAGGGAATTGAGCTTTATATTTGGGATGATTGTGGGGAAATTGGGGGTCTTATTAACTCAATAAGCTTTTACAGAAGAAAATCTGTGTACAATTCTCTGACCACAGCTGGAAACCAATCCCTCTCATTCACTAGTTTTTCAGTTTATTCTATATTTCTTACTAATTTTGAGTATTTTTTTATATAATTTTTTTCTGAGTTTTAATCAGATCCATGTCTTCCAATTCCACTGTAAAATTCCCATCTAAGCCTCTGCCTAGTTGTTTTGTTTTTATCAACACTTTTTGATCCTTTAATCTCCATTCATTTTCTTTCCCCTCTCTATATAGGAAAAATCATTTTCTTTATACACTTTCTAGTAGTTTCTTCCCCACAATCACCATGGGTACCAAAGGGACGTCACTACTCAACCCGTCTCAGAAAAAAATATTTCCTTCAAAGAGAAATTGGGCAGATGCTACGGATTATTCTATTCTACTAGCTGGTCATGTTGTTTTGACCCTTATTTCCATCATTTATTTTGATGACTACAAGCCTTGTATTTTCTTGTTAGATTTTTCACATCTTGACATGTTTCTTTAACAGGTATATGTATCCCAGTAGCTGAGACCATTCTGACACCTCATATTCCAGAACTCGAAGGACGCCCAAAGAAAAACAGTCACATGTCTAACAAGGATATGGGTTGGCAGAATATTGGAAGGCATCATTCCAAAATGCCACACATAAAAGGTAAGATTATACATAATTTAAGGATGCTCTCTGCTTAAAGTTATTTTTGTAAAGATATGTATTTAGGACAGAAGGTGATAAAGATAAGGTTGAGGTCCCAACAAACCATCTTGCCCTACCCTCTGTTCAATGGTAATTTTACCAGTTACTTTAGATTGGGGACTCTAGAGATATGAAGCTTTACAATTCCATTGAAAGGACTGTTCTTGTTAGGACCTGTAAGCCGTCTCTCCTAGTCAATCCGTGCAAGAATAAAATGTGTCAGAGAATATGGAGATTCAATGAATGCCTCCCACCCCATATGAATGGATCATGTACACTACACTGTTGATATCTGACGCTCTTGTTATGAATGGCACCAATATTGTTGTATCATTAATAGACACAATTTATTAACAGCTAAGAAGGTTAAGTATTTGCAATTGGAGAGATTGTTAGCAAATACTTTAACTGATTTAGTAAAAGATACACAGAATTTTAGATGCACTTTTTTAGCTTTTTCCATTTTTGGTGATATGGGGTATAAATTGACAAAGAAATGTGGACCATAAACTTGCATTTGAATATTAAAGACTGTCTCAGACCTCCTTCTACTACATAGTTGTAGAGGGGTCCATCTTTGTCTTGATGTCTTAATTTTGTCATGGGACTCCTCTCAATGCATGAAACCATCAGTCTATTTTCTCTAGGTTGTTCTTAATAAAAGAATCATTGTGTAAATACATATTGCCTGGCATTGTCTTATCTTATCAGGATTTTCTCTTTTGTACTACTCTGTACTTCTACACATAGTTGTAGTGGATTTTTTCTTGGATTTCATGCCTTAGTTTTTCCATGAGACACCTTTCAATGCATGAAACTGTCAGACTAAAAAAAAACAATTGCTATATCAACACAGACTTAATGAAAACTTGTAGAAAACATAGTTGAATGGGTTTCAGGGTTCCAGGATAGACCATCAATATCCAATCAGTGGGGACTGGCTCTTGACATGGACCTTCAGCTGATCAGTGGAGATGCCAAAAGTTAGACCTCTATGATCTAATTTTGATGGCCTATTCTAAGGCAAAGCCGCTAATATCCAAAGTCGTGGAAAATCCATTTAAGTTTATTCTCTGTAGGCTGTTCTTAATAAAAGAATAATTGTGTAAATACATATTACCTGGTATTTGCTGATCCTTAATAAAAATGGAATTAACATCTTATATACTTCCTGGCAGGACATGAAGGAGATCCCTGTCTGCGGTCAACTGATTGTATTGAAGGCTTTTGTTGTGCTCGACATTTCTGGACCAAAATTTGTAAACCTGTATTACGTCAAGGAGAGGTCTGCACAAAACTAAGAAAAAAAGGCTCTCATGGCTTGGAGATATTTCAAAGATGTGACTGTGCTAAAGGACTGTCTTGTAAAGTATGGAAAGATGCCACATATTCTTCAAAATCAAGACTACACATTTGCCAGAAAGTATAAGCCTTTGGCAAAAAGATGCTGTTCTAGCGGACTGTGACTTTGCCATTGGTACAAGATGGGGACGTTTATTAGCGTCATCGGTACTGGAGAACATAAAACACTGACCTGAAAGGAATCTATATATTTGAACTGGAGCTTTCGGAGCTTATCCATGTAAATAAACATGTGACAGTGACATTTCTTTAAAAAAAAAAAATGACATTTACTATTGTAACAGTGCATGCCCACTGATTTTACAAAATGTATGAAATTTATCTACGTAGAAATAACCTCTGTTTATGTATTCTGTCAATGCTTTAACAAAATCCAAACATATTTCTTAAGTTTCCTATGCATTGGCATGAGGTTCTTTTCATAGAAAGCAGTGCAGATCATGTCCAGGGAATAGAGCTATAGCATTTTCATATGATGATCAATCTTGCCGGATCAGAATTACACTATATCCTGTTCTTTGTCAAGAATCCATTTTCAGAACACAGAAATTTGGCTGAGCCAATTACTGGCAACTTCCATATGCATCTGAGAGCTCAATTATGAATACCAGATCTATGAAGCTTAGAGACTGCTCAGGCTGTACAGAGGAGATCAGTATTATTAAATTAGACCAATTAGAAGGACGCATGCCTGCTTAACACACAGTCCATTGTAATGGTTAGACTCCATGTGTCTGCTGTCCAGGATGAAATACTACAGTGATTCCTTGTGGCTTACATAAATTAACATTATGAGAACATGGTATTAAAATGTCTACAAGTCAACACATTATAATTTACTAGCAATGATGATATCATTGTAGTGTGAAGATTGCTACAATACGATAGGAAAAGCAGAAAGTAATGGATTCCACTCTTCCTGAATTTTTATTGCCTTTGTTACTCTTTGCAGTTACAGTATTTATACTGTCCCATATAAAAGCACATTTCTTCTTTTCAGTTTTTGACCATTGGCTTTCAAACTGAATAAAATATTCATGTGTTTTACTGCAATCCATTGTGTTTCATTGTATTGAGCAGCCAAAGTGACATTCATTGTCAGTTAAATGTAAACTTCAGCTGCTAGGAGTCATCACTTTGTATGATACCTATAGCGGATGTTGGCGGCCTCTATGTTTATGACTTCCATTTACTTCTATGGGAGTTTCTGAATAGTGTAAAACTGCTGTTGCCATAGTCTTGGCTAGAAATTGATAAACCCGCCAAGATTTTTTATTTTATTTACCGTATATACTCGAGTATAAGCCGACCCGAATATAAGCCGACCCCCCTAATTTTACCACAAAAAACTGGGAAAACTTATTGACTCGAGTATAAGTCTAGGGGGAAATGCAGCAGCTACTGGAAAATTTCAAAAATTAAAATGGCCGAGTTCTTGGGTGCAGTAAGTGCTGGGAAAGGGGAGGGGGTGTTTTGGTTGTCTGTCTGCCCCTTCCTTGAGCTTGAGGACTGGGTTTTTTACCCCCACTTGGAATTCAGCCTGGCTGAATATAGGGGATCTGCAGTGCTCCTATTAACCCCTTCCCGACGGAATAGAAGCACTGCAGATCCCCTATATTCAGTAGACCGGGCACTGTCAGACACAGTGATACCTAATGTGTTTGTGTTTCACAGTCATTTTCTACTTTGAGGGCAGGTTCACACCAGCGCCCAATCTCAGTTATGCAGGTTTCCGTTTCCTGATCGAGAAACATTCATGGGTTTGAAAAGTGTCCGCCGGTGAGCGTCTTCTGCTCTCCGCATTGAAAGTTTTTTTTTTTTTTTTTTTTAGTCGGACATGCAGGACTTTGTGACCAGTAAAAAACAAAACGGTTTCGCCATGGGCAGCAGAAGACCAGCAGACACTGAATGTCGGTTTCTGTCTTCTGCTGACAGAAAACAGAAACCTGCATAACTGAGATCAGGTGCTGGTGTGAACCCGCTGTGAACTTTTATTTATTTTATTTTTTATTATATTTTTTTTAAACTTTTTTTTAGCCCCCCTGGGGGACTTGAACCTGCAGTCATTTGATTGCAAGTTCCATAGACGGCAATACAAGTGTATTGCCATCTATGGGAGATTCTCTACATTACTATTACGGCTGGTCATAGACCAGCCGTAATAGTAATATAGCGATGACAGGCCTGGGAGCCTTCATTAGGCTCCCGGCTGTCGTCGGAACAGGTCGGCTACTGCGAGCTCGCTGCGCAGGAGCCGGCCTGCAACTTTAAAGGTATGGGGCCGGTGGGCACCGGCCCCAGGGGCTAATTTTGAACTAGGAGGGGGGAGGGCATCTCCGAAAGGCACCTCTGCTGTAACGCTTACAGCAGAGATGCCACAGCTTATGCCTACAATCAGAGATCGCAGGCATAAGCTTCAGCATCTCTGCTGTAAGCATTACAGCGGAGGTGCTGGTTTCTATTGCGACCACTCTGCAGAGCGGCGCCATTACGTTTACAGCCCGGCATCCCGACCCGGCATCCAGACACCGCGGCGGGTGCCGGGGCCCACAGCATCGCCACGCTCCTGCCAGGACATGCCGGGTGCGGGCCTGAGTTTACGTGGCTAAGTCACCCGGCGTGTGATGGAGCGGTGGGGGGGCGGAGTCTGCTATCCTGGCCTGCTAGCAGAAAATTACCGTAATGACCCGAATATAAGCCGAGGAGCACTTTTTCAGCACAAAAACTGTGCTGAAAAACTCGGCTTATACTCGAGTATATACGGTATGTAGATTGTGAGCCCCACACAGAGCTCACAATGTAAATTTTTTCCTATTAGTATGTCTTTGGAATATGGGATAGAGATCCATGCAAACACGGGGAGAACATACAAACTCCTTGCATATGGTTTTTTTGCCCTTGGCGGGATTTGAACACCAGGACTCCAGCACTGCAAGGCTGCAGTGCTAACCACTGAGCCACCATGTAGCCTAGAACCCACAAGATTTGTTTAGTTTTTGATTTTGGTGGCTTGGTCCCTGATTCATTTCTGGTCGAACAAATTTGGTATGAACTAGAAGTGAAATTATTATACATTGGAGTATCACCAGACCTCAGAGTATAATAGGTGGAGGGGAGATGTTAAAAAAAAATTATATTCACCTTCCATCATCTCTTTTGGGCCTCCTTGCAGAATCCGGTGCTCTCCTGGTGATATCATGAATCTGGCCCTCAGCAGTTAAATATATACTGTATATCTATTCCTATTGTTGGGCAATGTTTCTACTATAAGTGCTACTATACTAAACCTTCTTTGTAGTAGTATGGGTTATTCTTATCTCAGTGTCAGTGTCTTATGTCAGTTATTTCCTTTTTAGGGAGTTGCTACCTAAGTCTCAATAATGAAATGAACAATCACTAAAGATGTCTGCTGTAATATATGGTTTTTAAGATATTTCATCTCTATAAACTATGTATACTCTAGTACTTTTGTTCTTCTGATAACTGTTATTGTGGTGTCCCTCCAACTATCTACTATACTTCATAAAGACTTCACCAACCTAAGCATAATAAAATGATAAACTATCTTTTACACACTGGCATAGATTAGCTATTGTGACTGCGACTAGATACTGGTATATATATGTATATATGACACATCCAGTTTGAGCTAAAGTTTTTTCAACTTGCCCAAAGTAAGCCTACTAAATGGTGATATAAACTTATATTAGACAGCCTAACGATACATTAGGTTTATGAAGCAGCATTAGTGATGATTTCAGACTAAATCCACACTATCCAGCTATTAGTAAATCTGGGCTACTGTATCTGAAGAAGAGGTGCAAAACCAAAAATCTTGAAACATATTTTATGCTTGATATCTAATAATTAGAGAAGAGCGAACAGTAAAATGTTCGAGGTTCGATATTCGTTTCGAGTAGTCCCTCAATATTCAACTACTCAAATCGAATATTGAACCCTATTATAGTCTATGGGGGGGGGGAAATGCTCGTTTCAGGGGTAGGCAACATTCGATCAAATTATACTTACCAAGTCCATGAGTGAGAGTCGGGCTGGATCCTCCGAGAAGTCTTCTCCTTGCAGCATCCTTGCATCTTTTGGCTCTGAATTCACTCTGCCAGGCAGTCGGCTCTGCCCAGGCCCAATGCCTGGCAGACTGAATTCAGAGACGGAAGACGCCGCGGGGAAGCAGCACGGAGAAGACTTCTAAAGGTAGGAGAAGAACCAGCGTTGATTGGCTGACTGTATAGCATTCGGCCAATCAATGCTGGTTCTGCATCAAACTTTTACATTCGAATAGCGAGTGGTACTCGATCGAGTACGAGTATTTAGAATACCGTAGTATTCAATCGAATACCTACTCGATCGAGTACTACTCGCTCATCTCTACTAATAATATATTAATCCACAGCTCCAGTTCTGGTTTCATCTGGCTCAGATCCACATGTTTACTTAGACTGTATTATTAGAGATCTGTCACCCCTCTTTTACCTTTCTTCTTGAATGGACATATTCAGATACTGTATATGCGTTCTGGGTTGAATACTGTTGCTTGATATTGTATCGCAACATGACATGCTCCCCTGTATGTGTCTAGGTGTGGTCACCCATTTGTGAACTTAAGTCTTTCAAAGATCTCATAAAGACCGCAGATTATAATAATAGCACCAGGTCACTGTGGAGCATATTGTACTGTGGGGGGGCCACTGTGTGGAGCATATAGTACTGTGTGGGGGCCACTGTGGGGAGCATATTGTATTGTGTGAGAGCTACCGCGGGGAGTATATTTTACTGTGTGGAGCATATAGTACTGTGTGGGGGGCCACTGTGGGAAGAATATTGTATTGTGTGGGAGCTACCGCGGGGAGTATATTTTATTGTGTGGGGGGCCACTGTGGGGAGCATATTGTACTATGTGGGGGCCAGCTGGTGCAGGCATGTTAGGAGAAGAAAAAAAGGTTGCACAAGAGTGTTACACAACCTCTGGCCGTCCTAAGTGCGTCTTATGGTCCGGTGCATCTTATAGCCTGAAAAATATGTTATGTCCTGACCTGTAAAAATAAATGTATTGATCAGGATTTTCATCTGAAACCATGGTGAGCAGGAAACAAATGGCTAGTTTGTATGGTTTCACATTTTGCCCATAACAAAAAAATGGAAATAAAATGTGTAAACACCTTTTACCCATGGATTTTACTTAAAGTGGTCTGCCTGTTTGGCTATTATTGGAACACCCATTGAAATGAAAGAAGAAAGAAACTTTTCCATTCACAGCTGTTTTGAGATGACTCCTAAGGATCAGTGCACACAGAGTTTTTTGGCACTGATTTTGACACTGAATCCGCCTCAAAATCAGCCTCCCAATAGAACTCTATTGGGAGGCTTTTTTATTTAGTCGGATTTTGAGGTGGATTCAGCGTCAAAATCAGCACCAAAAAACTCTGTGTGCACTGACCCTAAGGGATTCCCATTATAGGAAAATTGTGCTGTCCCAGAGGTGGGACCTACAAAGCCATTTTTGAATAACCCTTTAAAGTATCAGGGACATTATATAGTCTTTTTTTTTACAATTACACAATTTTTTATTTTTGTTTATAAATAAGCCTACAAAATCTAACAATAAAAACTGAATTTTAAACCATATATTTTCAAGTCTGATATATTACATGTAAAATACTAATTTATTACTTGCTGAAAATTGATGACACTATGGTCTAAACCTTTTTCTTCTATGAGTTCTTCATGTAGACAGTACACTTAAATATTATTAATTTACTGCTCCTATCATTTGGAGAGGCTACCATGCACTGAGGGAAACATAATTCATGCGGCCTATTATACATTTTGGACCCTTTTGAGTACAGCAAAGATTGCCAGTTGGACCCAGGATGAGGTATTTTCATTCTGGGAACTTTATATCTCTGGGATTCAAGCCAAGACCACCAGATTCAAATCACTTAGACCTTTCTAACATCACCTCATCAGAATGATTTTCATTCCCACAAGTTGTGACTGGCTTGAAACCAGGGTGCTTCAAGTTTTTTTGTAATGATAACCGATTCTGATTAAGTTCTTTAGAGATTGTTCATTGCTATTTTTAATTTATTATCTATTAAATCTAATACAGACATCTAAGTTTACCAGATGGCAAACACCACAAGAATCATTACATAAGGATGCATTGAAACTGCAACTTAAATGTATAAACATAATATAGCATATCTGAAGAAGATATATTTATATACATATATTACATCAACTCACAATACAGATTCAATACAACATCATAACCCGTTAGCAAAAACACTGACAGGCTGAAATCCATTTCAAAATCACATATATATTGCATAGACATTCCCCAACACAGTATATCAAAATTACGTTTTCTTTCAAAGCTGGTCATCCCATGACGCTTATCTCAATTATTATGCTAATCGGTTTTAAGTGTATTAGTTTTTCTATTATACTCATGGATGGTATTGTGTCTCATGGCTCTTTGGATCACTGACATCTATCTCTAACACCTGTTCTCCAGGTGAGCCCAATTAAAGGAAACCTACTTAAGGCTAAGGCCCTACGTTGCAGAAAATATGGAGGAAGCATTTAGATGTTTCCCTTCTGTTAAATCCCATCCTGGCTTTGGCTCAAAAAAATGCAAAAAAAATCGGCAACAAAAAATGCTGCATTTATGCAAAGTGGGGGCCTTAGCCTAAGAAAGTTATTCCACATTATTAAGCAGGCCACAGGTTTCAGGCAATATGGGAAAGAAAAAGGATCTCTCTGCTGCCAAAAAGAGTCAAATAGTGCAATACTTTGGACAAGGTATGAAAACATGAGATATTTCATGAAAACTTACGTGTGATCATCATACTGTGAAGAGATTTGTGGCTGCTTAAGGTTCTACAGATAAAGGCATAATAAGGAAGATTTTTATCAGTCAAACTCATTGGATTTGCTGAGCAGTTGCTAAAATACTATTACAAGCAGATAAGAAGGGCCAGCTCTTTCCTGGGGAGCCCCCTGGACCCAGTGCAGGAGGTGGGTGACACAAGGATCCTTAAAGGGGTTTTCCGGGATAATTAAAAAAAAACAAACTGTTTTACATTAAAATAAACATCCCCCTCCCCCATCTACTTTATAAATTACTTTTATTAGCAAATGTGAATATGTACCATGATTGCTGGGGTGGTCAGGTGACAGCCCCAGGCACATCTTCATAGTCTCCTGTGACTCTCCATCTCACCGCTTCCGAAGACAGGGTTACATACTATTTCCCCCTCTCTCTCCTCCCCCCATCCTCTGCCATCCCCTCACTTCCCATCCCCTCCCCTGAATAAACTCCTCCTATCCCCAGCTCACCCTTCCCATCCCCCTCCCCTCACTAAACTCTTCCCGTCCCCAGCCCAACCCTCCCATCTCCTATCCTCCAGCCCACCCCCTCCCCTTGCTACACCCCTCCCAGCATACTTACCTTTCTTTCCTGCCGTCTCCTATCAGGTTGCATCATGGACATGTGTGCAGTGAGTGATAATGGGCTATTGCGCATGCGTGAGCCACCTGGTGCCGTCACAAAGGTGGCTGCAGGCAGGGAATTGGGCTGGCTAGCTAGAGAAAAAGAGAGGAGGATTGTTTTGATAGGGAGGGGGACAGTGAGTGTGAGAGGGAGGTGTGATGGATATCTAGTATTCAAATGATGACTGCAGAGGGTGTAGTGGGTGGACTAGCTAGGGAAACAGGGAGGGGGAGTGTTTGAGAAAGGGAAGGGGTCAGTCAGTGAGAGAAGGAGGAGAAGTGAGGCATACTGCAACTTGTAGGAAACACAGAAGAAGTTATGGATGTAAAAAAATTCTGAGGATATAATGAGCTCATTGAGAACCCCAGAAATCACTCAAAACACTGCTGAAGGTATTTAGTGGCATTTAATAACCCATTAATAGCACTTACAGACTTTTTTGTACAATGATTTTTTGCCCAGAAAACCCTTTTAAGTTTGTGATATCCCTCCTATTTTTTACCTTTGCTTTTACCTTTGCTGTCACTGTAATGCCTCTACTGTGTAGCTTTTGTATGTGTATTTTGTACTCTGAATTTCAGAGTGGTGGTACTATTAAAGAGGACCTTTCACGTCCTCAGGCACATGCGGTGTAATACACAGCTAGAAAGTCAATAGTGTGCTGAATGTAAGATTATGCACTTTGGTCAATGTCATAAAATGTATGATTATGTCCTTAACAGTAAATTACTGAGTAAGACTCAGTAAGATTCTCATGACAAGGACATAGTTATGCCTATATACAAATCACTGGTACGGCCACACTTAGAATATTGTGCGCAATTTTGGGCCCCGATTTACAAGAAAGACATAAGTGAACTTGAAAAAGTACAAAGACGGGCAACCAAAATTATTACGGGAATGTGGGGATTAGAGTATAACGATAGATTAACAAACTTGAGGTTATTCAGTTTAGAGAAAAGACGTCTACAGAGATATCTAATAACAATGTACAAATACATGAAGGGACAATACAAAGAACTTTCTAAGGATCTTTTTACTTCTAGGCCAGTGACAGTGACAAGGGGACATCCTCTACGTCTGGAGGAGAGAAGGTTTCAGCAGCAACATAGAAGGGGATTCTTCAGAGTAAGAACAGTGAGGCTCTGGAACTCTCTGCCCCAGGAAGTGGTGATGGTGGATTCATTAAACAAGTTCAAAAAGGGCCTGGATGCCTTTCTTGAAAAAAAAAAATATTACAGGTAATGGATCCAGGGTTTTTATACTGACTGCCAGATTGAAGTTGGGAAGGAATTTTTTCCCCTGAAATGCGGCAATTGGCATGAGCCTCATGGTTTTTTTTTTTTGCCTTCCTCTGGATCAACACTGTAGGGGATTGTAGGGTTATGGGTTGGACATGATGGACCGATGTCTTCATCCAACCTCATCTACTATGTAACTACAGTATGTATCTATTTAATTCAGCACACTATCGGCTTTCCCATTCTGTACCCCCGCTGAAGACTTATCGGTGTCATTACCATAGCTCTTCAGTGTCAGAAGGGGGTTTCTAACAGTCTGTCAGGAACGCCCCTCCTTACAGTAGTGTCTATAGCACTGTACTGTGCGAGGGTTTTTTTCTTATGCATGCATTTTCAACAAGGTGGTTATAAAAGCTACTTGTGAATAGCCCTCAAGTTCAATGCATTATAGTTAATGCAGGTTATTTAGATAACCCCTGACATACTAAAGAATGGTTTCCTTTTTTGTCTGACCACTTTCCATTTTTGCTTGTATTTTGCTTGGCATATCATTTGAGGATATGGTGTTTCCTGGGTGAGTTTGAATGTTACACTTACAGAACAGGATTTCTCCGTCATCTGTGTATTATACTATTGAGTTGTTTAGGCAGAGAAAATCCTCCCATAGACAACAGCTGAGTATGTGGCTCACTATATATCTCTATATGTCATATAGAAGACCTAAAGTCCTGTTCCCTTTCTGACATGTTAATATGATGTGGCCCAGGTATTTTTTGTAAATAATTAATTATCAATAGAAACTTAGGTATTTACATTGATTAGTTGGTAATTAACTTTAAAATACAAAACACTAGCTTGATATGGATCAGAATAAAGTTCTGGCAGAGAAGTAACGCCTTACAAGGAATGATTGTAAAGTGATACGGGTTTTACTCAACAAATACATTTGCAGATGTTATTTTATGAACAATGTCAGCCACCCGTTACTTTGTGGCATGCTTTTTTATGAGTGCGTTTCATTTACTCTGAAGCATGTCCTGAGAAGAAGAACATATGAGGTGTAAATCCCATAAATTCACCAGAATCAGGAGGCGAAAAGTGACTATACAACGCAGTGCACTGACAGGATAAATATATATCCACATAATATCACTGGAATAAATGCTAACAAACAGCAGCCAGATGATTTTCACATGCATAGCAGGTGAAAGTGTGACATTCAGTTCAGCCAGCAGACTATCTGCAGAATGTGATTTTGCTTTGAAATTTCCCATGCAAATTACAGTGGTGACACCACTAGGTATCAAGGGAATGCATGAGATTTACCAGATTACATTACCTTCTGCTTTGAGTTATTGCATTCATTGGAAGTAACCTTAAGACGAAAACACTAGGGTGTCTCAGACTGCAACACCTGGGTGACTTGGAAGCTATTTTATAAATCACACTTCTCAGAATGAAGAGTACTTGGGATCTAAAGCGCACAATTAGTTATTTATTATGCAACAGTGAAGATTTTTAACAAAATCTACTAAAACTACTTCCAAAAAAGCATTGCTAAGTAAAATAGGAACATGCTAAAGCAGAATTTGACCCAAAAGCAGAAAATAAAGTATGGGATACAATGAGGTCACATATGTTGCATACTGTATGTAGTATCACTCACTTGCAGTCACCATAGTCGTCATTCTATATGCCAAAGAAGAGAGATGCTAAGTAACTCTGACAGACCCAGGGCGGCCATATATTACATTTTTCCAACCTAAGACTGGACAACTGATCAATAGGAGTTCTATCAAATAAATTCACCAGCCATAACATTAAAATTTAATATTGTAGATATCCCCTTCATAGCCACCAAAGCAATTCTGAACCCAACAAGGCATACACTTCACAAGATCTCTGAAGATTTACTGTTATGTCATATCTATCACTAAATTCTTTAATCGTACACATCAGGGAGAATGTGTTTCTACATAGGCAGTACGGAGACTTACAAGTCATTCCTGCTCCGCTAGGGATTCTGGGTAAAAAATATGCAAATCAATTCTCTAGGATGTAATTAGGAGAACAGTGATGTGTACGATTATCCCCTGACCCTGGTCTATAGTCTCTCACTCTGCCAAATTAGTATTCCTACGCTATGCTGAGGAGGCCCAATAGGCCGAAACAGCGCTGTCCATAGCTGGGAATCTGTTCCTTTTGGAATAGAAATACTAATTTGGCAATTAAATCCGCATCATGATATTAGACTTTTTAACTGAGTCATGCATGATGTTAAGGATACTGCCCTCTAGAGGGCGGTGTACAGAGTGAACTGTTCTCCTAATTACATCCTGGAGAATAGATTTGCATATTTTTTACCCAGAATCCCTAGCGGAGCAGGAATAACTTGTAAGTCTCCATACTGCCTATGTAGGCACACACTCTCCCTGATGTGTACGATTATCCCCTGACCCTGGTCTATAGTCTCTCACTCTGCCTTAATCAGTATTCCTATGCTATGCTGAGGAGGCCCCATAAGCCGAAACAGCGCTGTCCATAGCTGGGATTCTGTTCCTTTTGGAATAGAAATACTAATTTGGCAATTAAATCATGATCTTAGACTTTTTAACTGAGTCATGCATGATGTTAAGGATGCTGCCCTCTAGAGGGTGGCGTACAGAGTACACTGTTCTCCTAATTACATCCTGAAGAATAGATTTGCATATTTTTTTACCCTAAATTCTTTAAGTCATTGTGGAGCCTACATGGATCAGATTTGAGATGCTGAACGAGGTTGCTGCCATTAAGGAACACTGCTGCCATGAAGGGGTATACTTGGTCAGTGCCATTTACATGAATGCATAGATCCAAGCTTTCCCAGCAGAAAAGTTCACAGTACTCCTTTTAATAGTGCAATGTGATACATCTTTTCCCAGGTAACCAACACACATTTATATGATGTTAAATATAATGTGTTTCATCAGACAACTGCACCATTTTCAATGGCTCCATGATCCAGTTCTGATATTCATGTGGCCATTGTAAATTATTTTGATGGTGAACAGGGGTAAGTATGTTTAAGACATTTTTATTATACAATAGACTGAAATTTTTTCAGCAATTTGTATTTTAGTTCTTCGATGAGATTAGTCCAGATAGTTTAACCTTTGTGTCATGCAAGCTACATTGAGCATTGGGCGGCCTTGTTACTGGTTCACTAGTAAGCCTTCAATACTGAGTACTTGGAAATACATTACAAGAAGTGCGATTTTAGAGATGCTCTGTCCCAATCATTTACCATCACATTTTGGCCCTTGTTGCTCAGATCCTTATGTGACCAAATGTTATGGTTGATCGGCTAAAGCACTTACTTCTGCTTGGTATAACTTTATGGTATATTTTAAAGTGGTCAGTGTTGCCTTATTATGCAGCGCTCCAAATCCCCTGCTTCCCATCTGACTCTCTGCATATGGATACATTTAACTCAGCCTGAGCTATATAAAGCTGTATACATTGAGTGCCTAAGTGAATTACTGTAAGGTAAACAGAATGTTATCATAGGTAAGCAGTTGTAGCTTTTCATTGTGGAGCAATGACTTGGTCTAGTGGATAAAAATATGACTTTCAGAATATTTCACACGCTGTGCTCATAACTGGAAAAAGAATGGATTTTACTGTGAGTTTAGCAGAGAATAAACAGATAAAACGGTGCTCATAATGTGTTGAGTAGGAAATAGGGTTGAGCGATCGTGTTCAGAAAAGATCAGATTCCGATTGGCGATTGAGAAAATTTCACGATCGCCATCGGAATTCTGAATACAATCTTTATAGGTGTGATCGAGATCGGTGATTATTTGGCTACTGGCCAAGCATTGTGGGAAAAGCTAACAATGTTAGCCTTCACACTGAGTATACGCTCCACTCATTCTGAGCAGAGTGTATACTCAGTGTGAAGGCTCTGCTGCGGTTCCATAGGAATGAATGGAAGCAGCCGGCACACAGTCTTAACCCCCTGCACGCCGGCTGTATCCATTCATTCTAATGGGAGACTAGCTAACATTTCTAGTAGCTACTTACCTGCAGAGATGGCTGGTCCAGTGCCCGGTGTTCTCGTTCTTCTTCTCCTCGCTGGCCCCGCCTCCCAGGTTAGTGTTAAAAGAGCTAGGAAGAAGGCGGGGCTTGTGGCTTAGAGTGTGGGCGGGTACAGGGCGGGGAGACGTGATGTCTCCACTCCCAGTACCCGCCCACACTCTCCTAACCCACCCACACTCTCCTAACCTGGGAGGCAGGGTGAAGCAAGGCGAAGAAGAACGAGAACACCGGGCACCAGGCCAGCCATCTCTGCAGGTAAGTGGACACCAGGAGGGACTAAGTAGCCAGAGGATTAAAAAAAATCCTCTGGCTACTTAGTGATTAAAAAAATTCACTACACAGCGTGGATTCTAACAATTAAAGCGTTCAATTGTTAGATTCCATGCTGTATAGTGAATAGGATTGTTTTTAAAATCCGATCTCCGATTAGTAAAAAAAATCCCATTGACTTGCATTGGGATCGGAATTGGGATCAAGATCGTGTTCGAATGAAAAATGATCGGAAATCGGATTTCAAAATCGATCCTGAAAAGTCAAGATCGGCTCAACCTTAGTAGGAAACAAAAGAGACACGTGTATGAGACGCCATTTTTTGATTGTCGTTCACCCATAATACAGTCTTTACTGTTACCCTGTGGTAATCTGAAATAAAAAAAACTCTTGTTGTTAATAGTTTTTTTTTTCTGTTCACCATTTCACAAAGGGATGGAGTGTTAGGCTGAGGATCCACATTACTGAAATGCAGCTTTTTTTTGTTGCGGATTTTGCTGAGCCAAATCCAGGAGTGGGTTGAGAGGCAGGTAGAAGTATCAGAACTTCCTATATACAGTCCTATGAAAAAGTTTGGGCACCCCTATTAATCTTAATCATTTTTAGTTCTAAATATTTTGGTATTTGCTACAGCCATTTCAGTTTGATATATCTAATAACTGATGGACACAGTAATATTTCAGGATTGAAATGAGGTTTATTGTACTAACAGAAAATATGCAATATGCATTAAACCAAAATTTGACCGGTGCAAAAGTATGGGCACCTCAACAGAAAAGTGACATTAATATTTAGTAGATCCTCCTTTTGCAAAGATAACAGCCTCTAGTCGCTTCCTGTAGCTTTTAATCAGTTCCTGGATCCTGGATAAAGGTATTTTGGACAAACAATTCAAGTTCAGTTAAGTTAGATGGTCGCCGAGCATGGACAGCCCGCTTCAAATCATCCCACAGATGTTCAATGATATTCAGGTCTGGGGACTGGGATGGCCATTCCAGAACATTGTAATTGTTCCTCTGCATGAATGCCTGAGGATTTGGAGCGGTGTTTTGGATCATTGTCTTGCTGAAATATCCATCCCCGGCGTAACTTCAACTTCATCACTGATTCTTGAACATTATTCTCAAGAATCTGCTGATACTGAGTGGAATCCATGCGACTCTCAACTTTAACAAGATTCCCGATGCCGGCATTGGCCACACAGCCCCAAAGCATGATGGAACCTCCACCAAATTTTACAGTGGGTAGCATGTGTTTTTCTTGGAATGCTGTTTCTTTTTGGACGCCATGCATAACGCCTTTTTTTTATAACCAAACAACTCAATTTTTGTTTCCAAAATGAAGCTGCCTTGTCCAAATGTGCTTTTTCATACCTCAGGCAACTCTATTTGTGGCGTACGTGCAGAAACGGCTTCTTTCTCATCACTCTCCCATACAGCTTCTATTTGTGCAAAGTGCGCTGTATAGTTGACCGATGCACAGTGACACCATCTGCAGCAAGATGATGCTGCAGCTCTTTGGAGGTGGTCTGTGGATTGTCCTTGACTGTTCTCACCATTCTTCTTCTCTGCCTTTCTGATATTTTTCTTGGCCTGCCACTTCTGGGCTTAACAAGAACTGTCCCTGTGGTCTTCCATTTCCTTACTATGTTCCTCACAGTGGAAACTGACAGGTTAAATCTCTGAGACAACTTTTTGTATCCTTCCCCTGAACAACTATGTTGAACAATCTTTGTATTCAGATCATTTGAGAGTTGTTTTGAGTAGCCCATGATGCCACTCTTCAGAGGAGATTCAAATAGGAGATCAACTTGCAATTGGCCACCTTAAATACCTTTTCTTATGATTGGATACATCTGGCTATGAAGTTCAAAGCTCACTGAGGTTACAAAACCAATTTTGTGCTTCAGTAAGTCAGTAAAAAGTAGTTAGGGGAATTCAAATCAATAAAATGATAAGGGTGCCCATACTTTTGCACCGGTCAAATTTTGGTTTAATGCATATTGCACATTTTCTGTTAGTACAATAAACCTCATTTCAATCCTGAAATATTACTGTGTCCATCAGTTATTAGATATATCAAACTGAAATGGCTGTTGCAAACACCAAAATATTTAGAACAAAAAATGATTAAGATTAATAGGGGTGCCCAAACTTTTTCATAGGACTGTATTTCCTATTCCTTTTGTAACCAATTTTGGCTTTGGATCAAAAAACGGAGCAAAATCTGTAACAAATTTTTTTTTGCATTTTCACATTATAGTACCTCAGCCTTAATCTGAAAAAATATTTGTTTTTATTTGTTGCTTCTCAAACTTATATATACACAGTACTGCAGCCTTTTCCAACTAAAAAAAAAAAATCTGTTATCGAGGCCAAGGCCCACATGGAGTAAATGCTAAGGTTTGTCCATGGCGTAAATGTCACAGAAAAAAGCGCAGCATTTTAAAGTCACAGCAAAGTTG
The DNA here is from genome assembly GCF_031893055.1 of Leptodactylus fuscus. Lineage (NCBI taxonomy): Eukaryota > Metazoa > Chordata > Amphibia > Anura > Leptodactylidae > Leptodactylus > Leptodactylus fuscus. The sequence goes on along the minus strand of NC_134265.1, from coordinate 257,604,806 downwards.
ATGTGGAAGTCCACCCCCACTTTGCAGAAAAATGCACACAGCAGACACGCTGCGGTGTAGTAATACTAATGGTAGTCTTGGTAAGGGAACTACGGGAAAATATACAGGTAGAAATTATGAGTGTGCACAGGAATCCCATTCCTATGATGTGTCAGAAAAAAGTAGGGAAGACAATTATATTGCCGATAATGATAATCCCTTTGCAGATATGACCTGCCAACTGGGTCAGGGTGACAAGGTGACACCAGATGAAATGGATTGTGGAAATGGTAATAGTAACAATTCCAGCCAATGCACAAGCTGAACATCCAAAAAGCCTGCTGCTGCTGGTGTTGGTAGCAGCAACTATACGCGGTTATCTCCCATGTGGGAATTTTTTTTGCACATTGCAGTAAAAAACAAACAAACATGGCAATGTGCAATATCTGCAAGCAGAAACTTAGCCATGGCCATGCATGAACAAATGTAGAAAGAACATCTATACATACTCACATGAATAAGAATCACCATAGTATTTGGCAAAATAGACGTCACAAACTACATATATAATTGGGTTGTCAGTACAACAACTTCTACAATAAATGTGCCATGTATTCAAAGCATACAAATCAATCATAGCCATACAGAATCGGGTAAAAGTTACAAGTTTCATTTTAACAATTCATAGAATATAAAATAACATGTAGAAGGAGGAATATAACCAAATAAAAAAAACATATCCCTCAGGGTAAGTATAATGGAGTATAATCTAGGCATAAAAAGCATACCAAAGCAATACAATGTAAACTTCAATAAAGTGACCTACGCACACAAAGTAACAGTCAAATAAGGAATACAGTGTATATGGTGAGTAACTGAGGTCAAAGTGTCACCCTGGAGAAATTGATGACGCGCCCTGATGCACATTGCACCCAGGCTTTGTCTGGGGGAGTGCCAAGTCTGACAAAAGGACACTTATTTATAGGATATGTAGATATAGAGTGTACCAATAGAAAGATAGAAATCCAATCAGCTGAAGTAGCATCTCACCTGGATAAAATCCTAAGCTCACTAAGGCCTATCTGGCATGTGCATACAGCTACTGCGCAGCCTCATGATCGGGGACTGCGCCTGCGCACTACTGTCCACACTTGGACACAATCAGAGTGCATAGGTAAAGAACAAGAAAGACGTATGAATAAACCAACCATGCCCCAACAGCGTTGTTATAACTCGGATTGAGAGCCACTGCGTTAAACTGATCCCCAGTGTATCTGTAAACTCAATATCTGATAGGCAAAAGCCACATACAGTTAGGGCCAGAAATATTTGGACAGTGACACAATTTTCGCGAGTTGGGCTCTGCATGCCACCACATTGGTTTTGAAATGAAACCTCTACAACAGAATTCAAGTGCAGATTGTAACGTTTAATTCGAAGGGTTGAACAAAAATATCTGATAGAAAATGTAGGAATTGTACACATTTCTTTACAAACACTCCACATTTTAGGAGCTCAAAAGTAATTGGACAAATAAACATAACCCAAACAAAATATTTTTATTTTCAATATTTTGTTGCGAATCCTTTGGAGGCAATCACTGCCTTAAGTCTGGAACCCAGGAACATCACCAAACGCTGGGTTTCCTCCTTCTTAATGCTTTGCCAGGCCTTTACAGCCGCAACCTTCAGGTCTTGCTTGTTTGTGGGTCTTTCCGCCTTAAGTCTGGATTTGTGCAAGTGAAATGCATGCTCAATTGGGTTAAGATCTGGTGATTGACTTGGCCATTGCAGAATGTTCCACTTTTTTGCACTCATGAACTCCTGGGTAGCTTTGGCTGTATGCTTGGGGTCATTGTCCATCTGTACTATGAAGCGCCGTCCGATCAACTTGGCAGCATTTGGCTGAATCTGGGCTGAAAGTATATCCCGGTACACTTCAGAATTCATCCGGCTACTCTTGTCCGCTGTTATGTCATCAATAAACACAAGTGACCCAGTGCCATTGAAAGCCATGCATGCCCATGCCATCACGTTGCCTCCACCATGTTTTACAGAGGATGTGGTGTGCCTTGGATCATGTGCCATTCCCTTTCTTCTCCAAACTTTTTTCTTCCCATCATTCTGGTACAGGTTGATCTTTGTCTCATCTGTCCATAGAATACTTTTCCAGAACTGAGCTGGCTTCTTGAGGTGTTTTTCAGCAAATTTAACTCTGGCCTGTCTATTTTTGGAATTGATGAATGGTTTGCATCTAGATGTGAACCCTTTGTATTTACTTTCATGGAGTCTTCTCTTTACTGTTGACTTAGAGACAGATACACCTACTTCACTGAGAGTGTTCTGGACTTCAGTTGATGTTGTGAACGGGTTCTTCTTGACCAAAGAAAGTATGCGGCGATCATCCACCACTGTTGTCATCCGTGGACGCCCAGGCCTTTTTGAGTTCCCAAGCTCACCAGTCAATTCCTTTTTTCTTAGAATGTACCCGACTGTTGATTTTGCTACTCCAAGCATGTCTGCTATCTCTCTGATGGATTTTTTCTTTTTTTTCAGCCTCAGGATGTTCTGCTTCACCTCAATTGAGAGTTCCTTTGAGCGCATGTTGTCTGGTCACAGCAACAGCTTCCAAATGCAAAACCACACACCTGGAATCAACCCCAGACCTTTTAACTACTTCATTGATTACAGGTTTACGAGGGAGACGCCTTCAGAGTTAATTGCAGCCCTTAGAGTCCATTGTCCAATTACTTTTGGTCCCTTGAAAAAGAGGAGGCTATGCATTACAGAGCTATGATTCCTAAACCCTTTCTCTGATTTGGATGTGGAAACTCTCATATTGCAGCTGGGAGTGTGCACTTTCAGCCCATATTATATATATAATTGTATTTCTGAACATGTTTTAGTAAACAGCTAAAATAACAAAACTTGTGTCACTGTCCAAATATTTCTGGCCCTAACTGTATAATATAGACAACAAGAAGTGCATCATAAAAATACTACAAGTAATGAGGCAGGTAGAAGTATCAGAACTTCCTATATATTTCCTATTCCTTTTGTATAAATAACAATAAAGTGCATATAAAATACATACATATACAAAAGTGTATAGATAATAAAGTCACTCTAAAGCAATATAAATATCATAAGGACAAAATAGAATCGAGTCAAATTCTAATAATAACAATAAAAGTGAACAATTGAAGTCATATCCCAAAAGAGGGAAAAAGGTAAGAATAAAGTGCCATAGAGTGCAAAAAAAAAATACTGTGTCCAAAAGATGGGACAAGGGAAAAATAGAGATTCCTCTGCAATTCAAAGTGTTATCACAAATCAAATGACATAAAAAATTATGAAAAACACATTAAAATTATATATGAAAAGAAAAAACATTTTAAAAATAGATCTAATTGAGGACTAAAACAATTGAGAAATAAAGGAAGCCAGCAACATCCATAAATTGAAACAATTTAAAGTTGAGAATCGTTGACGCCAAGTGACTATTGATTATGATGAAATATCTGAAACAAACACAAGCTGTGAAACCATTTAAACAGACATCTGTGGGGAAGATTCTAAATCCTTATGAAATCATGACATCACCAGTCATCTAAAACACAATAAGATTGGTTTTATCTGTTAACAAATAGGAACATGCACACACATAGATTACAAGCTATAGTGTATATGCCCACAGACATCCAATTGATGCAGATTTTTATACCTTACTGGTCACATAATTTTAAGGGTTGGCTTTTTCACAACATACAAAAACATCTGCTGCATCATGTAATCAACGCTGGTTCCTCTCCTACCTTTAGAAGTCTTCTCCGTGCAGCTTCCTCGCGGCGTCTTCCGGCTCTTCATTCACTCTGCCAGGCATCAGGCCTGGGCAGAGCCGACTGCGCATGTCTGCTTGTAGTGCGGGCATGCGCAGTCGGCTCTGCCCAGGCCTGATGCCTGGCAGAGTGAATGAAGAGCCGGAAGATGCCACGGGGACGCTGCACGGAGAAGACTTCTCGGAGGATCCAGCCCGACCCTCACTCGTGAACTTGGTAAGTATAATTTGATCGAACGTTGCCTACCCCTCAAACGAGCATTTTCCCCCCATAGACTATAATAGGGTTCGATATTCGATTCGAGTCGTCGAATATTGAGGGGCTACTTGAAACAAATATCGAACGTCGAACATTTTACTGTTCGCTCATCTCTAATTATAACTAGTGTCCATAGAAAAAAGCTAAACTAAAGTAAGGAAAAAGGAAAAAGAAAGAGAGAAACACAATAACAGACAGACTTCCCAGTGCATGTGATCTTAAATGTTCTACTCCTTCTCCCCATGATCTTCCTTGTAAACAGGCCACATCTACAGCTAGCACATGGTTGTAATTATCACTATTATCAATCGTTTCTCCTCCTCCTCTTTCACGCCAATGTCAGTCATCCACAAGGAAATGTGTGTACAGGAAACAACAGTATATGCCTTTTGCAACTTAACTCACACCTGGCCAAGCTGCATTTAGTGCAGTTGCTGCCATACCAAATGTGGGCCATTTTTTTGGATATGTAAGAGGAAATGTGCATGTCATCAGTCATCATTGACACGTGGAGCAGCAATTAAGGACAAGGACTATACATGTCTTGAATGTCCTACTGGGTCATTTTTGAGCTGCAATTCCCACAGTCCAGAAATGCAACAGACACAGATGAATGCAGAAATTTCTGGCAGACAATTTAACTTCATGAACTACTGGAAACTGGAGCTTGTTCAAGCGAGCCTAACCTAGCTAACTGTGCTGCTGGTTTAATATACTTCTCCTGGTGAAGAGATCCCCTCTAAAGGCTAACTTTCAGATCAGTAGGGGATTAACTGCTCAGACTTTTCTTAACCATTCTGAACAAAGTGATGGTCAGACGGCGCACACATATTCCATTCATTTCTATAGGAGTGATGGAGATATTTGAACGTTGTATGTTGGCTATCTCTAGTACTTCAATTGAAATTAATGTAGCAGTACATAAGCTACCTGACCATTGCACCATTCAGAACAGAGGAGATCTAAGTGGTCAGACTCCCGCTGATCTGCGAGTTACTCTCTATCCAATAGATAGGGATTAACTTGCGTTTTTGACAGGCTGCAATTCAGAACACAACCACTGGAAAGCCAGATATTGTAACATATTGAATAGACACCTTGTTACAGAGGATGGTGAGATCATGTTATTCTGAAAAGCTGGTCATCCTGTGGCACACATATGTGGTCATGAGACCAGAGCAAAGGTAAGGAAGGACTTATCTGTGCTAATTAAGGGGAATCATCAGTTGAAAGGTGTTTGCTTTATTTTCTAAATGTTTTTAAGTTGTTGTGTTGTGTTGTATTGTTCATCTAGATATAATGTCCATATATTTCAGAAACTTCTATAATTTATTTTTAGTACTTTTTTCACAACTTTTCTTTGTCTTTTCAGCGACAACAAAATGTCGATAAAATTATAGGCAGCTATAAATACATGTTTGCATGGTAGTTACAATATCATTAATGTTTATGGCTTCCTTCCTGGCTACTTCCCTTGTCCTTAAGGCACCTGCAGTTTTATTGTGTGAAATTATTATATTTGCTGCAATTAGATCATGTTGAAGTGCAGGTGTGAGAAGTGGAATGGATTCATGTTTTGAGAACTCGAAGCGTAAGAGTTTGTCTCCTCCAGGCCATTGTCGCTCATTGTTTCTTTGTTTCCTGGGACAACAAGAGCAACATTATGTCTATTTCTATGGTAACAAAAACTTCTGAAGCATAATCTTGTGTACATGACAACGTGTTAGTATTACAAGACAAAACATAGTGTTTAAAAGATATTACATTACTGTTTGGCAGAGAGGGCTTGTTCTTAAAAGCCTGTGTACTACCCTTCCAAGTAGAACTCTGTGGTCTCTCCAGGGTCTATCTGAGAACCAGTAGTAAAGGTTAATTGGCGTCATGTTCTTTAATATCAGATTGACAGCAAAAAATAGATAAAATTTTGGTCTAATATACAGTTATTTTTGCAGTCTAGTTGGGAACAAACTGTACATTTTTTAGAAACAAAAACTATAGAAACTAAATTTGGATTAAGAATTGCTTCTACCTTCTACCTCTATATGTAACAAGCTGGACCTTATTCAACATTCTTGAAAATACTTACAACATGCAAAGAAAAAGGCCTTGTTATTAGAGGCACGGAACAGATCGCAGTCAGAATAGACATCATAAATAAAGTCTTTAATAAAAGTTCATAGAATGGTTAGTTTGGTAGATTCTATGGAAATCCTCTTATTTGTGCTTAGAAATGCGTCTAACAAAGGGAAATTAGATTGTAAGCTCCCCTGAGGCAGGGACTGATATGAGTGAGTACATTCTTCAGTATTGAGGAATAAATACTATTTTATAGAGAGAGGAAAACAGATGGCTTTGTGGACTAAGATGACTATAGGCTATAGATATAAGCTGACAGATTTCCCCAATAACATGGATGTTCATCTGTAAGTCATTGCAGTAGAATGGGCTAGACCAGGATTCTCAAGATGCCATTGGCTTTACCTATCGCCTAGGTAAATAAGGCTCAGACAATGAATGCAACACTATCTGATATATTTCGTCTTATGGTACTCCTCCAGACTGTGGGACAATTCTAATATCTATGGGCAGTTTTGGAAGGTTTATCTTGTAAGAGACTTTTTTTTTTTAAAGAATATTTAGCATGCCAAAATAAAATTAAAGAAAATTCATTTCATATATAGAAAAGAAAATTCATTAATACGCTACCCATTCAAAACAAGGACAACAATGAATCTAAATATAACAAGGCAGAATATTAGAAGGGTACATATGATTATAAAATACAAAGAAAGAGATATGAGGATATCATAGATTTATCAGGAAAAGTATTCATCACTGAAGAACTTCTCCAGGGGTACAGTGAGCATTCTAACACAATGGGTGTTTCATAGTATTTATTAACATTGGGTAGTAAAAATGAAAAATTTAATTTGTCCCATTTTTTAATTTTTACAAAGAAGACAATGCACTGCACATTTTTATGCAATTTCTTCCTAATATAAAAATACCCATGTGTGGTTGTAAACTGCTGTATAGCCATATGCCAGGGCTCAGAAAGGAAAGAGCATTATATCTCCTTTGGAGGGCAGATTTTGCTGGAATAATTTCCAGGTGCCATGTTTCATTTGCAGAGCTTCTAAAATTCCAGTACAATGGAAAACCCAAAAAATTTTTTTAGAAACTACAACCCTTGAAATGTACCCCAATTATAAACAAATTTTCAAATTTTCAATTGTCGGCTTTCACGATCTTTTCCCCGGGTGAAGAGCTATCGGTGCCAATACCGTAGCGCTTCACCGTCAGAAGGGTGTTTCTGACAGTTAGTCAGGAACTCCTTTCCTCAAAGTAGCACCTATAGCATTGTACTCTGAAAGTGGTGAGGAACGCCTCCCTCCCTTCCTGATAGTACTTGTCCATAGACGAGTACTGGGGTGGGTGTTCCTTACCACTCTCACAGTACAGCGCTATAGATGATGCTGCGAGGAAGGGTGTTCCTGACTTTGGCTTTGAAACAACTCCAATTAATCAGGTTTACTTCACCAAACTTGAGAGTTACTTCAATATCTTGATCCATTAGCCCCCGTTTCAATTGTTTATTCCAAACTCATTTTCACCCACTGTGGCCCAGTCTATTGACTTCTGTCTCATTGCTTCAAATCACTTGTTTCTAATTTTCTACTATCCACTTTTTGTACTTTTTTTCAAACGTGAACAAAAACTTCTTATGACAATATTGAATTTGAGGTTTCACTTTTTTTTTTTTTTTTTTTTTTTTTTTAAGGCCATCAGTCCAGACTTGTGTAACATGCATTGCATATTGCTTGCATGGATGTCTGTGATCTCATTATTACAAGGCATACATGCCACCTCCACTGTTGTTTTTGTTCTGCCAGAACTGATAGACCTTTTGATGAGCCGACTTGTTGTATATTATGAGTCAACATTATATTTTGCCTGCAAGGCCACCTCTTGGGTTTAGAATAGATTAACAGACTTCATTTCGTATTATTCCAATTGTCATGGCACTCACATGATGCAGTTTGGCATTATTGGATGGGAGACCGCTATTGTTGAGCTGGATGATGCTTTTTCTCTTTGCTTGGGAAATCTTCTTCATGGCTGATGCACAATTTGAACCTGTCACCTGTGGGAATCATCCTAATAACACATTGAGCTAATAGGGAATGTGATAATAGGTTGTCATTTGTAGTATACAGGAAAAAAAAGATTTTTTCCACCATCTTGAGCAAAATATTAACAATATAGTTACATGAATAAATATCTCATCAGCCACTTCTCATGTATATGTTGTTTGGGGTTGTTCTCAAACCCTGTACTACTCAGTGGATGAAGCCATACGCAAATAATTGTATACGCTGTATAGTAGCTGAGTGGCAATAATGCCGCTCATTCACTATACAGGGCATGGAGTTGTCTGCCTCTGGCTCTGTGCATTGCATTGTGTAGGGACTAGAGATAAGCGAGTAGTACTCGATCGAGTAGGTATTCGATCGAATACTACGGTATTCGAAATACTCGTACTGAATCGAGTACCACTCGCTATTCGAATGTAAAAGTTTGATGCAGAAACAGCATTGATTGGCCGAATGCTATACAGTCGGCCAATCAACGCTGGTTCTTCTCCTACCTTTAGAAGTCTTCTCCGTGCAGCTTCCCCGCGGCGTCTTCCGACTGCCGACTGCGCATGTCCGCTTGTAGTGCAGGCATGCGCAGTCGGCTCTGCCCAGGCCCGATGCCTGGCAGAGTGAATTCAGAGCCAGAAGATGCCATGGGGACGCTGCAAGGAGAAGACTTCTCGGAAGATCCAGCCCGACCCTCACTCGTGGACTTGGTAAGTATAATTTGATCGAATGTTGCCTACCCTTGAAACGAGCATTTTCCCCTCATAGACCTATAATAGGGTTCAATATTCGATTCGAGTAGTCGAATATTGAGGGGCTACTTGAAACGAATATCGAACTTCGAACATTTTACTGTTCGCTCATCTCTAGTAGGGACTAAACATACCCCTGGTCAGTTGATGGGCCAACCTTTGGTCTCCCCATCAACCAGATTTTTCTGACTTATCCTAATGATAGGCTATAAGTTAAAAAAAATAAAAAATCTGACATTCCTTTTAATAATGCCCCTAATAGTCCCTCTCTATTAAAACTGGCCAAAAGCCCTTTTCAATGGCAATAGTTTCCTCTACCACGTATTTCAGCTATAATGGTGCCTTTCAGCTGCATTGCCTGAGTGGGATCCTACTATGCCCTTTCTCACACACTAGCTACAACTCTGCAAGAGGGGTAGAAGGAAGAGAAAAAGAATAACCACAATATATGTTTTCCATCTGCAGTGTAGATAGCTCTCATATCACTGTAAAACATATATATATATATATATATATATATATATATATATATATATAAAGCCTTGACGCAGCAAGATCCAATCTTTCTTCTATTAGAATCATTTTTAAGATTTCTTCTAGTCTTCAGTAAATAAAGCCGTATGTGGAAGTGTGATACTGAGTGGATTTATATAGCAATGACTTCTCATAACTTCAGATTTTATTAAATAACATTTGATCCAATAGCCCTATAATACAGTACATGGGAACTTTGTACTAAACCTTGGATAGTCTCTTAGTATAAAACTCATGCCAAATAATTTAGCCCATTACAAATGAAATGTATTACACCATATTTACCACAAGACACCTTGAAACATATTGAAGTCAACAGACTACATGTACTTTTATTGAAAGATCTCAAGCAAAGATATAAAGCCTTTACACAATCCTTATATAACCCATGTGATCAGAGGGACCTATATAGGCTATGCTTAGGCCACATTACTGTATAACAAAATGACCTTACCTTTTGCACAATTCTTGTACAAGTTATACAAGAACTTGTTTGGGCACTACAAACCATTATATAGTACTTTAGTACAGGGGTCAACAACCATCAGCACTCTGTTAAAACTGCAAATTCCAGCATGCACTATTTACTTCAACTAGAGTTCAAAGATCGAGACAGCAAATATGGATATCGGGTGTCGTAGTTTTATAACAGCCAGAGCGTTGGATGTTGCTGACTCCTGATTTCATACATTTTTAAAAATACGAAGCACAACTAGCGATAAAAACGTAGCAAAGTTTAAAATGACACTTAACACAGAGTGTTAACAGTATCTTTCCCAGTCTTCCCATTGGCTTTTCTTATCTTCTGTAAAAAGATATCATGCTGCATACAGATCTGTATGTGTATGACTTTCCCTTTAAGACCCAAGTGTGGAAACAACACTTCACTTTTTATTAAAGTGTCCCATCTAAAACTTAAAACAGGAGCAAAAATAAACATATTCTTAAGGGTGGGTTCACACCTGCGCCCGGTCTCCACTTTGCGGGTTTTCCATCTTCTGCCCGAGAAACTGGACAGGAGATGGAAACCCAACAGTCAGTGTCCACCCATGAGCGTCTTCTGGTCTCCGCAGTGAAACCAGTTTTTTTTAACTGGACACAAAGTCCTGCATGTCCGATTTTGTGTCTGGTTAAAAAAAAAAACGGTTTCGCCACGGAGAGGCAGAAGACGCTCATGGGCGGTCACTATGCAAACCCATTCAAGTGAATGGGTTTGAAAATTGACTGCCGGTTTCCGTCTCCTGTCCAGTTTCTCAGGCGGAAACTTGCAAAGTGGAGACTGGGTGCAGGTGTGAACCTGCCCTTAATCCCTTCTCTTATCATACAAAGATATTTTATACTCTTTTAAAAATAAGATAGCTTTACTGAATTTTTTTTCTTTATAAAATTTTTCTTTAAAATCACAAAGCTATTTACCTTCAATAATACTTTTTTTTCCCAAAATTGTTAAGAACTAACCAATTGATTTTTTTTTTTTTAGTGACAATCGGGTAAAGCAAAATACTAAACTTTGGCTACTGCTGTAATTTCTGATCGTCTAATACATATCTCATTAAAATGTTGGGTAAATTAATTGACTTTCTATTAAATTTATGATTAAGATTCATTCCTTACCCCAGATCTTTGGTCGCAGTCAGTAAATGTGACTGCTCTTACTTATTATATAATGTGACTTGTTTCTTGTATCAGATGGACACAAGCAGTACAGGTTTTCATACTTACAATGTAAACCAAGATCTTAAAGAAAAGACATACAAAGTATCAGTGGCGTAATTAGGAAAGCTGGGGCCCCCATGGCGAACTTTTGACATGGGCCCCCCCGACCGACACCAAAGACCTCGACCGCCCCCTCCTCCGCATTCTTGCGCGCTCTATTATGCCCCATAGTGGCCCCTGCACACAGTATTATACCCCTGCACACAATATTATACCCCATAGTGGCAACTGCACACAGTATTATATCCCTTAGTGGCCCCTGCACTCAGTATTATGTCCCTTAGTGGCCCCTGCACACAGTATTATGTCCCTTAGTGGCCCCTACACACAGTATTATATCCCTTAGTGGCCCCTACACACAGTATTATGCCCCACTGTGGACACCCATAAACAATTATTATACTCTGGGGTCTTTTCAGACCCCAGAGTATAATAATTGGAGACCCAGGGGGGGATAAAAAATAAAAAAAACACGGTTACTCACCTATCTCCCACCTCCGCTGCAGTCCTTCGCTGTCGGCCTGCCCTGTAGTCCATCTTCTATGACGTCAGACGTCACATGACCTAGGACGCAGGTCGGGGTCATGTGACGTCAGAGATGGCAGATGACTAGGCCTGAAGCCTGCCCGGATCGTGGAGAGGTAAGTAACAGTGTTTTTTTATGTTTCTTACCTATTCCTAGCATCCGATCATTATACTCGGGGGTCTGAAAAGACCCCCAAGTATAATGATAGTGTTTGTGGGGCCCGCGGCGTCACTTACCGATCCCGGCCCTGCCAGGATTGGTAAGTAAATAGGGCCTGTTACTGGCTGGAGTGACTCCAGCCGGTAACGGCCTATTAAAAAAAAAAAAAACGCAGCGTTAGCGGCTTTCGTCTGGCCCCCTAATGTCCTGGGCCCTGTGGCAGCTGCCTCTGCTGCTACCCCGGTAGTTACGCCACTACAAAGTATATTAAAAAGCTGCACAGCTTATTATACAATGATAAAATGTTATAACTTTGTTTTGAAATTAACCCAACCTGTGGGTTAAACTAAGGACCAGTAAGACCACTGAAGGCATAAAAATAAATCGGCACTTGTCCAGCGTTACTGTTATGGTTCTGTATATATATATATTTTTTTTAAACTACAGAACCTCTTAGCTGTTGAACACTACAGCGAGGTTCACAGGCCCAATGGTGGGCGGATATACTGTATGTCTGAACTCAATGTGAACTACTGCAAAGACACTGCAGCGTTAAAATCAATATGAACTACTGCAAAGACACTGCAGCGTGGACTCAATGTGAACTACTGCAAGACACTGCAGCCTGGACTAAATGTGAACTACTGCAAAGACACTGCAGCGCGGTACTTAATGTGGACAGCTGCAAAGACACTGCAGCCTGAACTCAATGTGAAACGTGAGTACTGTGCGACACTCCATGTGAATAAGGTGCAACTAAAACCCTGCCAGTTTAGCTCACTGGCCAGGTGCACCAGTACAAGTGAAACACACAAGACTGCCAAGGGTTAACACTCAGCCCAGGCCAGTAAACACACACACTTACCCCTGCGATAGCTAGGGACCACCACGGAAGTTTAGAACATACTCCTGCACACAGCTTGGAGCCATCAAACACCCATGCTCCCGCACACAGCTAGGAGCCATACATGAAGTCGGACGGTACATATAGGCTATCTCAGAGACCATACCTGCTGCAGATCTACAAGCTGGAACGGCGTCTACCGCTCCTAGCCCTGGTGTAGCTCTAACAGTTCAGGGTTTACAGGTCCTACCTAACAGCACCCAGGAGAAGCAGAGGAACGCCACACAGAGGCCTAGTCTGAAACCTGCCTGAGTACTGGAGCCTATCCCTGCAAACTACTGCCATTCACTCCGTGGACTTTGAGGAGATTTTAGTCAAAGTGTGAGCACCCGGCGGGCGTCGGCTCACACTATTTAAAGGGAAGTCCCTGCCCAATAGGGGTGGTGGTGATGACCTCACCGCTTATGCTCAGTAGGGGAGAAATGGCACTTAGTTTGTGAGCAGCTCCAATACGTCTGAGCATGTTCAGTAAGGTGAAAGCTGGATAGTTAGACTGACCCGCAGGTGGCACTGTGCGCTATGATAGCAACCTGCAGGACCCAATCCTCACAGTTACCCACTGGGCTCCTCTTCTGGATGCAGATTAGAGCAGACAGACATAAAATTTACATGTAAAATTTCTCAGTCATCCATGTTTAGATAGTTTGAGGACTTTGAGCACTGTATTGAATGATAGACCATTGGCCCAAAATGTAACTAGTTGCATCAATTATCATTATTATTATTATTATTATTATTATTATTACATGGTGCTTTACATTTGGAGGTTACATACAGTACACAAAATATACAGGTAGATATAAAACTAACAGTGACCAACTGGCACAGTGGGGTAGAGGGCCCTGCCCACGAGGGCTTACAATCTATGAGGGAAGATTGTAATAATAATAAATTATGTAAAATAATAGTAGCCTCTGTAGACATCTGTGTAAACCTTATATGGTCTTTTAAACAGTCTCAATGTCATAGAGTGAAGAATTGTCTTTTGTACATATATTTGGCTGGCCATGTCAAGTGGGTATTTGAACAGTACTTATGGTAATAAGTAAAATAACACTTCCGGGTGCGATTTGCACCTACAACTGCCTCCCATTTCCCCTGCTCTGATCCACAATGCTTGGCATTTGGCCGTCATGATTCCCTCTAGTTTGGCGTGCTTCCGGATAGTTAGCAGGGGTGTGCTGTGGTCAGGAAATAAGGTTGACGACCGTGACCAACCTGAATTAAAGGTATGGGTCATCTTATATTAATTAAAGCTATCGGCCATTTTACTGTCTGGTGGAAACTCCCATGGGGGCTAATGGTCAATATTTATTTCCACATATGGTTTAAGTTGGCTATGTTGAGTGGAGGCCTTACTTGAAGAGGACTGCACCAGAAACCATTATCTCTCCTTAGGAATGTCCTTTCTTCCATAGTTGTATTGGTGAAAAGCCGACCTGGTGAATAAAGCACGAGGAAGAATGAAAGTACATAAAGATAATAATAATAATAATAATAATAATAATAATAATAATAATAATAATAATAATTTTTTATTTATATAGCGCCAACATATTCCGTAGCACTGTACAATTTGTAGGGTCCAAATACAGACAGAAAGATACATTACAAAGAAAGTCATTTCACACAATGGGACTGAGGGCCCTGCTCGCAAGAGCTTACAATCTATGATATCAGCACATAGGTAAGTATTGCTGCTTTTTTCCCTTATTTATTGGTCTGAAACTATACTCTGGGAATCGATACAACGTGAAGTTTGCATAAGAGACTATAAGATAAATGGTAAACTATGTAAGACAGTTTAGTTTGTGCAGTATTGGTGTTACTTCTAAAGATGCCAGCTAAATCAGCCAACATGTCATTTAAAGGGGATCACCATGAATTTGGCCACTTAGTGGTGGAAAAATCTCCCAGAAGGGGAAGGGGAGAACAGACTTGTCTTTCTGAGGAAAATCAAAGATACATTAAAGAGTGTATTCAAGAGACCAATAAAGAGATATTGCCAATACAGTAGCAAAGTCAATTGTGAAGTCAATGCAAGACCTTAGAAGCTGTTAGCACTCAGTCTTCAAAAATAGTCTTTCTGGAACAAAAAATAATGACTATGGAAGATGACTGAGTTAGAGGTATGTCATACAGAGATAGAAGGATTAAGTAAGGATAAAAAAAATGGTGAAAAGAAAAAGGGGAGGACCATGCACATTGAAGAATATTAGGATTAATGGACTTCCTGGATGCTAACAGGAGGAAGAATGCAATGGTTGTAATGTGGTAGAAATTGTTGCTGTTTCAATTCTTCCAAAATGGCGAATACAAAGAGGATTTTTTTCGGCACTATATAAAAAGTTGTTTGAAGATAAGATCGGATCTTTTTGGCTTACTAAAAATTATTAGCAAAAAATAAAAAATTCCCAAATATTGGAAATCTTTAATGATATAAAGGAGGCTAGATAGTTTGTTGAAAAGGAATGGGGAGTTAAAAGATAAATCATGTTCCCACACGATGAAATGCTGTGGATGTGAATATTTTTATTATTTTTTTTGCTGTGGTTTGGTGTCATTATAATGTTGAGAGATCAACTGTGGGATTATTTGAGAAGGAAGATCAGAGTAAGAGTGGGTTAATATGTATTTTAAAAAGATTTAACATTTATTTGTGGATTTGATAGAATTTTTTTTATAAATGAGTGTTTATTGTAGAATTTTCAAGGAGTTGAGGAATTTATACACACAAATAAATTTATGAGAGTATAATTAAGAGTTTAGGAGGAAGGTATGATAGTAATAGAGGTTTTTGAATGTTTTTTTCTTTTTTTCTTTGCTTTTGTTTGCTCCATCTTAAAAGATTGGGATTGGACATTGCATTATTACACATTTGTCCCAAAAGAAATAGATAAAATTAGAAGATCTTGGATAGGTCAAGTATTTGGCTCCCCACCCGTGGGGAAACAAAACAGTAGTGCAAACCTTTGCAGGTTTGCATTTATATTGTGTATGCTTCTAACAGTAATAAGAAAAAGTTTTTCAACCATTTGGCAATTAAACTAGCAAAAGGTCAATATCCATGTAAGATTATTGGTTGTGAGTTCAACAAAGTAGAGCAATTTAGTGTATAATTTTGCAGTAAAATTCAAGATAAGAATATGGTGCGAGAATTTCTGGATATGATGGGGATGGTAGATCCATGGCGATTAATGAATCCAGTGGAAAGAGATTACACATTATGTGGATCCCTATTCAGTATGGATTTTCTTTGAGTTTCAGAGAATCTGTTGAATTCTGTTCTTGATGCTGATATCCATGATAGAGTTATCTGGACCTTTCACCACTTAGTTTGGTAGTTAAGCGCATGATAGATAAAATTTATCAATGTTATATAGGGAGATTTCCTGTACAATTTATAGTAACTTCCACCATGGTGGAGACACTATATACATTTCGTTTCAATATAGTGAAACGAAAATAGCCGTTCATTGAATGTCACTACACTTTGTGAAACACTAGAAATTACTTAATCAGATTACTTAATCAGATCAGAAAAATGGGGTTGGTATTTAAAGTGTTTGAGGATATCTTTTCAAGATTTATTTGTTTGTTATGGAGTGTTCGTCTATAGAGGGCTTAACAAGAAAGCATGAAAAAGATAATGGGTTTGGGGAGGTGGCGAGTATTGTGGTCGGGTAAACATATGTTTGATAAATAAATTAATATTGTAACCAATGTATTCATTTCTGAACAATGAACATAATTAGCTTTAAAATTGAATTAAAAGTATATACCTGTTTCAAGATATACCAGTTTCAATGACTATAAGACAGGGAAGGGGAGGAGATGATCTGATCCCGATACCTATTGTAGTGGATCATTTGTTATATGCCTCCAGCATTATAATAGAGGTGTATGAGTCAATTTCTGAAAAATGGTCTACAGTATCCATATATATCATGAGGCCCAAATTAAAATGTTTTCTTTCTGAAATAGTGACTCATAAAATTTGTATCTGATGAACTTGACATGAACAATTGAATATTCTGGTTTTAAGAAGACTAGGATCATGCCTATGTACAGTGGACCTTTTTAAAGAGTCAACCAACCATATGCCTCAAACTTTATGGCTATCTAGTTAGATATGTCTATCTTAGAATCCCATTTGAGATACATGCCGAACATTCACCTCTCATGGTATGAACCTACAATAGTCATAAAAAAAACTGTTGAGTTTATCAAATTTCATTTCTCTACCAATCCATCCTACTTACTGCAAAATCAATAACAATGATGCATATTAGCTATTCCTGTCTCATATGAAAATTGGCAATTGTAAATTTTTCAGAAAATTCCATGTTTTCATTATTTACACGTTTGAGGAAAGAGTTATAGCACATATACATTGTATATCACACATTGTGTATGGTATGGTTCATCAGTTTTCATTAAAGTTTGATCAACATTCAGTAATGAATTATATATCTTATATAAACTATTCCATTATCAGTCCTGCCAACAACAAAATGAAATACGAGCAAACTCTTCTTAAGTTAGGTAACATTTAATGGAAATATTTTTGCTGTTCGAGCACAATTCTGGAAACTGACTCTTTAACTTTGGATATTATCTGATCTGCTTCATTTTGCCTTGGGGTGAGTGAGAATGTAAGATATTCAGATTTCAGCCTGGTTCTTATTCCAGTGCAATCAAATGGTACAAGCTGTTTCAGATTTATATCCTGTGCTAAACAGGCCAAATGCATAGATAATGCCTAATAATACTTTCAATTGCATACGTTATTGCTATAGAAGGAGAACAGCTATGTCTTGGACAACAATGCGACTAAAAAGAAAAAGCTGTTACTTAATGTCTTGATGTTATTATTTTTACACATGGTGTAGCAAGGTGGACTGAGTGAATAGTCCAGAATCATTTCCAGTTGGAATAGGAGCAGAATAGGTTATATATAGTTTATATATGTAGATACTGTATGTATATATACATTGACTGGAGGAATTCTCAGATTGCCGCACGTGTTTCTTTGTTAAATTCACGTTAAAGCTTGTCTCAAAAATCTTGTGGTCTTTGGCTCACACTGTATTAATAAAACCCAGGTGTATTAAAACCTGATTATATGACACGTGAGGAATTCAATACCAAATGGAGTATCTAGATGATGGTGTGGTAAAAGCATAGACTACAATGATTAAAAGCTAATCTTCAACAAAATCTACAAACACTTTCTGGATCCTTCCCTTGTAATATGTGCAATATTTCTATCGTCATGAGGCCTATACTCCTGCATCTGCATTGCTCCCAATAGCTTTACCTTGCATTCTTTAAATCAGTCCACTGTGAGAGTTTAATGGGGAAGTGTTATTTCCCGAGTATCAGAATAACACAAGATAATGTATATTTAGAATGACAGTCAGGTTTTTTTTAGCAGTTTAGTTTAAAACGAATCATGTAAAGTCCTGATTTCAACTGGTCCCAGAAAGAGGTTGTCTATTTAGATAGTCCATGTTATGCTATTTCAGCAATTCCATGATTTGTAACAGGTAAGTGATAGGATCAATAGACTGCAAACAAAATACACTGTCTATAGCATAGTTTGCAGAGTCTAAGGCTACTCTGAGTATTCACCAGAGTATCATGGTATGTTAAATCATAGAATTTTGGTTGGAATCTGATATGATATGATATGATAAGCCCTGATGAATGTCTTATGTCAGAATTTTCCTACTGAATTAAGTAAAAAATTTTCATGCTCAACTAAAACTGAGCTCAAATGTTGACTGTTTATTAGATTCCACTTGTGTAAAGGAACTGAAAAAATAACCAATCTCAATTTTCCTGTCACAGATGGGTACTGTATGAGCAGATGCAAACTATTGTATGCCAAACACATTATATACATATAAGAAATATCCCTCAATCTTATAAACTTGTTGATGGCATGTACAATATATTCCAAGATATTGAATAACATTTTTCTTCTCCAATTTTTCTATAAGTTGTTGTAATAGAAATTATCTATCAGTCTTCTTGGTCCTTGTATAAAATCATTGTAGGGGCTTAGCTGAATATCCCCTGGTTTTAAATCTTCTAAGAAGTGCATCACATTATTTTTGAAAAAGGATGGCAGTTGCCCCAATGTAATAGTCTATAAGAGAAGGTGCTCTTGCAAAACATCTCTGTGCAGAGACTGCCACCAGGATGAAAGGATATCCTTAAATCAAGAAATATACTCTTTTCTTTATCAATATCATAACTGAATTCCAATCATGTAGAATTTTGATTTAGTATGTGGAACGTTCCACAAAACTAAAATGTCGTTGATGTGACGACCCTAAAATAATATATGACTGGTAAAAAAGTCAAGATTCTCAGAAAAAAACAAATGTGCTTTCCTATAAATCCTGAAAACAAATTTACATATGTGGGTGCACATATTGTACTCATAGTGGTGCCACATAACTCATGGTAACATTTTATGTGTCAATAAAAACTGAAGAAGTGAAATAGACTCATTATGAGCATAAATATAAATCTCTCGTGTTGAGAAAGTGTCAAACAGCTGTCATTCCTAGTGAATGTTGTATATTAGGGTACAGGGATTCTACATCAATATTCATAGTCAAAGTGGTATTTGAAACAGCTGCAATTGATCACACCCAATCTGGTGACAGTGTCCTTGGCGTCCCTCAAAAAAGATGGGAAATCTGTAACAAAGGGGCGTAAGATAAAATTGACATATGTACTGATACTTTTGGTCAAACTGTTATTACTTGACATTATGGGTGTAAAAGGAACAGGACAACTGTTTTTATGTATTTTTTTGCATTGCATAAAACAGTAGGAGACATTGAAAGTGATTCTTTAAATTCATCATTTGAGATTCAATTGTTAAAGGGGTTGGCCACTTTCAGACCAATATTGACAATCAAATGTACAATAAAAAGATATACAATTTCCCAATATACTTTCTGTATCAATTCCTCACAGTTTTCTAGATCTCTGCTTGCTGTCATTCATTCTGTTACTTCTAGTGGATAAAAGTCTGACCATGGTCATGTGATTTACGCTCCATGGTCATGTGATGAGGACACAGGTGCACAGCTGATTACCAGGCAGATGTCTGATTACTGTGCTGTGAGTAAAGCTGTATCTAATCCTTCCCCGTGTAGTACTATGTTTAGATGCAAGTATATAATCATTGTTGGTGTAGATGCGTGTATCTAGTCCTCCCTGTGTGGTATTGTGTGAAAAGGCGCGTATCTAATCCTCCGGTAAGTGAAACTGTGTGCAGACGTGCATATCTAATCTTACGGCATGTGGTACTGTGTGTTGAGATGCATATCTAATCCTCCGGCTTCTGGTACTCTGTGCAGAGTCATGTATCTAATCTCCAAAGTGTGGTACTGTGTTCAGATCCA
The DNA here is from genome assembly GCF_031893055.1 of Leptodactylus fuscus. Classification (NCBI taxonomy): domain Eukaryota; kingdom Metazoa; phylum Chordata; class Amphibia; order Anura; family Leptodactylidae; genus Leptodactylus; species Leptodactylus fuscus. Next base: position 257,584,571 of record NC_134265.1, on the reverse strand, counting down.
CGTATCTAATCCTCCCCTGTGTGGTATTGTGTGAAGAGGCGCGTATCTAATCCTACGGCATGTGGACCTGTGTTTAGACGCATGTATCTAATCCTACAGCATGTGGTACTGTATGCAGATGCGTGTATCCAATCCTTTGGCATGTGGTACTGTGTGTAGATGCGTGTATCCAATCCCCCGGCGTGTGGTACTGTGCGCAGACGCGTGTATCTAATCCTTGGGCATGTGGAACCATGTGCAGACACAAGTATCTAATCCTTCAGTGTGTGGAACTGTGTGCAGAAGCGCGTGTTTAATCCTACGGCATGTGGAACTGTGTGTAGATGCGCATATCTAATCCTACAGCATGTGGTACTGTATGCAGATGCGTGTATCTAATTCTATGGCGTGTACAACTGTGTGAAGACGCGCAAATCTAATCCTCTGGCATGTGGAACTGTAAGCAGATGCGCGTATCTAATCCTACTGCATGTGGTACTGTGTGCAGACGTGCTTATCTAATCCTCTGGTGTATGGAACTGTGTGAAGATGCACGTATCCAATCCTCTGGCATGTGGTATTGTGTGCAGATGCGTGTATCCAATCCCCAGGTGTATGGTACTGTGTGCAGACGTGCATTTCTAATCCTCTGGCGTATGGAACTGTGTGCAGATGTGCATATTCAATCCTCTGGCGTGTGGTACTGTGTGCAGATGCGCGTATCTAATCCTCCCCCGTGTGGTACTGTGTGTAGATGCGCTTATCTAATCCTCTGGCGGTGGTACTATGTGAAGACATGCGTATCTAATCCTCCAGCGTGTTGAACTGAGTGCAGATGTGCATATCTAATCCTCCCCTGTGTGGTATTGTGTGAAGAGGTGCGTATCTAATCCTCTGGCGGTGGTACTATGTGAAGACATGCGTATCTAATCCTCCAGCGTGTTGAACTGTGTGCAGATGTGCATATCTAAGCCTCCCCTGTGTGGTATTGTGTGAAGAGGTGCGTATCTAATCCTCCCCCATGTGATACTGTGCGCTGATTTGTGTATCTAATCCTCTGATGCGTGTATCTCAGTTTGGATATCAGTGTTGTATTGTGCATGTGGAGTGACCGTGTGTATTGCAGTTGGAATATGAGTGAAAGGCTTGCAAGTTTGTATTGGCTAAGGGGGGGGGGCATTGTGTTTGGAATGCTGTATCTCAGCAACGGTACGTCCGAGTGAGTTGGAGTCTTGTCTTAAACCTTCCCAGATACCTGAAGTATCTCTTTACCAAATTTGGTGAAGAACGGTCCAGTCGTTTGGTTTGCATTAGAGAACAGACAGACGGACAGACAGACAGACAGACAGACAGACAAGAATTCATTTTTATAATATAGAGAGATATGCAAAAAGATTTATATCTTAAACCTAATTGAAATTATTGAAATTTGAGATAGGAGTAAAGCAGAAACCATTTTGAGAAGTGCTAGTTGAGTTTCTGAAAATGTAACTGATGACAGATTCACCACGCACAAGTTCATGTTCAGGGTGCCTCCTATAGAGGGCAGTATAACAGAGGCACTGTCTCCCTATTTACATTTTGGGAGACAGATTTGCATATTCCTCCCATGATCCCTTACAGTGGAGCGACTATGGCTGTATAAGTCTCCACACACCTAATAGGTGGTTTCTCCTTAAGGAGTAACATTATCTCCATAACCCACCCACAAGTTATCCATTTCATTGCTCAAATTTGTTGTGGCCCCTATTTCTCTTTCTCCCTCACTGGTATTCCGGTGGCCCTAAAAAAGGAAATCCCATGGTGTCCAGAGATGGTACATTGTTGTTTCATTTTGATTTATGGTTGTTTTTGTAGCTATCCCCAAGGATCAGATGGTGACCAAAAAAGACTCCCTTCGGTGATTGGCTGATGATTTGGCACATCTCTGATGGGATGATTAGAAAGTGGTTACCTCTGTATCTCATGTATGCATTCAACTGGCATTCAACCCTGATAACCACATGGATGCCATGAATATGGCGAAACATGGTAGGGGGGCTTGATATGTGTTTTTAATTAGTTGAGTCTGTGGGTGTAGAGAATCTGGGGGTACTTCAGACTTTCCCATCTTCCATCTGTGCAATGAGGTGAACTGTTAAAGTTAAAATAAGCTGTTAATAGTTAAAATAACATTGTCGGCAAATACATTTATTTTTCAAATTCTTCAGTAAAAGGCTCCATCATCATAACAAAAATAATGGGTAATGGTGACATCCTTGTCTTATCCCAATGGGTATTCTAAAAGGATCTTATAGTATTCCATTGACAGGGACTAATGCAGAGTGAGTAGTATACAAAGCAGTAATGGCTGTCAATAGAACCTGAAAAACTGAAATGGCCATGAAGTGGCATGCATGTATCCCCAATGAACTTTGTAGAACACCTTCCCTGTATTCAAAGAGAGGAGCAGAGAAGATGGTCCTCTGGTCCCAAAAATTGGATAGCAGATTTACAATATCTGGGGCTTGAGGACCTCTTGTAAACCCAACTTGATCACATGTATTAAAATGTGTGGAGCAGAAATTTTTCAGGGACAGTAGGAGGTTTAACTGGGTTTTGAATAACTCTAATCATTGCATTCAGCATTTCCAGAGGAAAATAACCTGTACTCATTGCTGAATGAGAGAGGTTGCAAAGGTGTGGGGTAAGATGATATTTGAATTTTTTGAGATATTAATTTGAAAACCATCAGGGCCGAGGTATTTGCTTAAATTAAGGAAATGGATGGATTTAAAGATTTCAGCTACCGAAAACATAGCAGATAGGGACTTGAGTTGTTCTTCTGAGAGTATAGGAAAATTGATGGAAGAAAGGAATTGCTTAATTGGGAACTTAGTAGGTTGCACAGTCTGTATTGATGATAAACAGTAGATGCAAACTTTCCTGCTCTGTGCCATACTATTACATTGTGTCGTAATAGTATGCGTTATAATTAGAAATGAGCGAATACTATTCGAAACAGCCGTTTCGAATAGCACGCTCCCATAGAGATGAATGGAAGCCGCTGGCACAGCCACTTAACCCCCCCCCACACACACACACACACACACACACACACACGCACGCGTGCCGGCTACGTCCATTAATTTCTATGGGAACATGCTATTCAAAACGGCTGTTTCGAATAGTGTTCGCTCATCTCTAGTTGCATCTCTAGTAGCAGCTGGAGGGGGACATTAAACAGTGGGGATAGTTTGAGGGGGGCAATAAATTGACAGCTAGAGTGGGACAGAAACTGGGGGCAACTAGAGGGGGACATTAAAATCGGGAAGCTGGAAGCAGACATTAAACCGTAGGGGTAGCTGGACGGTGACATTAAACTGGGGGCAACTAGAGGCAGACAGGTCCCCCTACAGCTACCTCCACGGTTTAATGTCCCCCCAGTCTAAGTGCCCTCTTCATCTACCCCCAGTTTCATGTCCCCCCCCTCCATTTCTCCCTCAGTTTCATATCCTCCTTTATTTGCCCCATTTCATGTCCCCCCCTCCATCTGCCATCTCTGCCCTACTATAACATTCCCCTTCCATCTCTGCCCCTAGGTTACTGAGACACACACAGACAGACACATATAGACAGACACATATAGACACACACACACACATATAGACAGACACATATAGACAGACACACACACATACAGACACACACATATAGACAGACACATATACACACACACACTCTCCCCCCTGCACAGGGTCGGACTGGCCCGCCGGAGCACCGGGGGATCCCCCGGTGGGCCCCCGGGCCCGGACTATACTACTAATCATTTTAGCATAGGCAGGGGCCCGATCGGGCCCCTAACCACCCCATTGATGATCGGGCCCCTGCCTATGCTAAAATGATTTCAATCGGGCCCCTGCCCATGTCAGAGGAGGATTAGGGGAGGCGCTTAGGGCCCCTCCCCTAATCCAAAGAACCAGCGCAAGGAGAGCTACCGATCTCCTTGCGCTTGTTCAGCCATCTACGTATCAGCGTAGGCGGCGTCATCACAACGCCTACGCTGATACACAGACGTCTGACAGAAGAGGATGCGGCAGCAGCGGGAGCAGCAGCAGCGCGCGGTCGGTCGGTAAGTATAATAACTTTTTTTTTTTTTTTTTTTTATAATAGGCCACTGCCTGCTGGAGTATCTACCAGCAGGCAGTGGCCTATTTACCAACCCGGACCTGCTCACTGCCGCCCCCGCTTCCCCTTGTACTTTAGGCCGCGGCGGGCGGTAGTGAATAGGCCCGGGCCAGGCCGCGATCCCACTGCCGCTAATATTATACTCAGGGGTCTTTTCAGACCCCCGAGTATAATAATTGGGGCCCCAGGGGAGGTGAGGGAACATAATAAACAGTGTTACTCACCTCTCCGGGATCCGGTGTTACTCCTAGCTGGCTTCGGGGCTATATGTTAATGCCCAGACGTCACGTGGTCTGGAATATTACCATATAGGCCCGAGGCCTGTTCTAGCAGTAACATATAGGCCTGAAGCCTGTGGTAGTAGTAATAACCTGTTACTGCGAGCACAGGCTTTGGGCCTGTATGGTAACAGGCTGTTACTGCTACCACAGGCTTTAGGCCTATATGTTACTGCTAGTACAGGCTTTGGGCCTATATGTTACTGCTAGCACAGGCTTTGGGCCTATATGGTAATATCCCAGGCCACGTGACGTCTGACACATTACCATATAGGCCCAAAGCCTAATAGGAGTAAAATCAGATCCCGGCGAGGTGAGTAACAGTGTTTATTATGTTCTCTCACCTCCCCTGGGGCTCCGATTATTATACTCAGGGTCTGAAAAGACCCCCGAGTATAATAATAGTTCATGGGTGTGCAACTGTGGGGCATAATAGAGCTTGAAAGGTCCACTGTGGCCCCTGTAACCTCTATTATGCCCTACAGTGGCCCCCCTGCAACCTCTATTATGCCCCACAGTCTATTGTGCCACCGTGGGGCATAATATAGGCTGCAGGGGCTGCTGTGATATATATATATATATATATATATATATATATATATATATATATGGTCTGGATGTGTGGAGAAGTGAGGAGTCAGACGTGTCTGTGTTTCAAACTTTACAGAGTCAAGTCACAGCTGGAAGAAGTGGTCATGGCGGTCCAAAGGGAAGAGACGGGAAATGTGGGAAGACGTCTCCTGTGAGTATTACTGCACAAAATATTACTGCATTGTATTTATTGTAATGTTGTGATTTATTGTAATGGTACTGCTAGCACCCCCAATCCCCCCGCTGTCTGAGGTGGACAATCGAAAGATGCCCCCAAATCTTTCAATTACTACAACTCCCAGCAGCTCCAGATGCCCTGGAACTGTTGAGAGTTGTAGTCCACCCACCCCATAGATGATGTCCCACTCTATTGTTATGCTGGTGCCCTTTTCTAGAGCTCCAGCATAACAATATCCAAGTTTCAGAAACGCTGAGGACTTAGGATATGTTCACACATCAGTATTCCATCCGTCCGTTTGAATTCAGTTTGACACTTCAAAACGGACTGATACACATACTGATCTCTACTCTGGTTACAATTGCTACTTTTAATCCCCTTATCTGTCCTCTAGGGGTCGGAGAGCGTTTGCTATCAGTATACAATCAGTATGTGCCTCAGTCCGTTTTGAAGTGTCAAACTGAATTCAAACGGACGGATGGCATACTGATGTGTGAACATACCCTTATCTGCCTGAAAATGGCTGACACCTGGCGGACTTCATTATGTTAATGAGGTCTGCCACTGTCTGTGTGTAACCGCCATTTTAATAGTCCACCTCTCCGTCATTCTGGTCCCATGGTGGACCTGTATGACGGAGAGCTTGCCGCTGTTGTGAACCTAGCATAAGGCTATGGCTACACTATAACTTCTGTCATACAACCAAAGATGTGTCGCCCTGTGATTCTTTCACTCATGTTAGTGAATGGAGTCACATTGCAACCTGAGGGACCCAATGCGACTCCATTCACTAATGTGAAAGAGTCCCAAAGGGACACTGCGATCTTTGGTTGCATGAAGGAAGTAGTAGTGTAGCCATAGCTGTTTTGAACACTGTATTGTGCGTGAAATTGCACTTTAAACGAGTATAATGGCAAAAACTGGACGGGCGATATTACATATGGCAGTAGGGTGGGCCCCTGGAGATAATCCCACTGGTGGGCCCTAGGCACCCCAGTCCGACCCTGCCCCTGCATCTCACCTTACATCTCAGTACCTTATGACACTCTCCACATGTCTTCATCTTCCTGCCGGCACTAAGACACACCCACTAGACACGCCTCCCTAGACACGCCTCCCTAGACAAGCCGTGCGGGCCGGACTGAATCAGTCAGAGGGCCGGATACGGCCCGGGGGCCAGACTTTGCCCAGGTCTGCTCTAGAGGTTGCTCAGGTGTAGCTTTCGAGCATGTGGAGAATCACATGGCAAGAAGCCCCTCCCACAGGAAATGACATCACAGAAACCAAATGGCAAGAAGTCACTCCCACAGGAAATGACATCGGATAAACCACACGGCAAGAAGCTACATCACTTCCTGGAGGTAGTGCCCTGGAGCTGATGTCACAGGAGGCGGATACCTCGACCAACCAATCAGAGCTTGCTGTTTTTTCACTTCCTGTATGTGGATATAAAAACCTTGATGCATAATAAAGCTCGCTCTCTTTTTGTGTGCACTGCTCAGACTAAGAAAGAGATTCTTATACCAAACATTTTGTGTGGTATGAAATTTCATTGCTAGCACTTAGTCTTTGAATTTGGCCAGCTATAGTCACTCATAGTTACTGGACAGGCAACCACAAAGGCCCTGTTTCAGACATCTGCTATCCTTTGAATCCCACACAATGGGTTGCCATAGCAGCCAGGAGGTCAAGCAATAGCATCCTAACTGTCTATGCACTTTACACATAGGTTCCCTATGTGTTATCTCTCTACATTATAAAAATGAATTCTTGTCTGTCTGTCTGTCTGTTCTCTAATGCCAACCAAACGACTGGACCGATCTTCACCAAATTTGGTACAGAGATACTTCAGATATCCGGGAAGGTTTAAGACAAGACCCCAACTCACTCGGATGTACCGTTGCTGAGATACAGCATTCCAAACAAAGTGCCCCCCTCCCCCCTTAGCCAATACAAACCTGCAAGACTTTCAGTCATATTCCAACTGCAATACACACGGTCACTCCACATGCACAATACAACACTGATATCCAAACTGAGATACACGCATCAGAGGATTAGATACACAGATCAGCACACAGTATCACACGCCAGAGGATTAGATACATGGATCTGCACACAGTCCCACACACCAGAGGATTAAATACTTACTTCTGCACACAGTTCCACACACTGAAGGATTTGATACGTGCATCTGCACACGGTTCCACATGCCGAAGGATTAGATACAGGCGTCTACACACAGTTCCACACTCCAGAGGATTAGATACGCGCGTCTGCACACATTTGTACATGCCATAGGATTAGATACACGCGTCTGCACAGAGTACCACATGTCGTAGGATTAGATACACGTGTCTACACACAGTTCCACACTCCAGAGGATTAGATATGCGCGTCTGCACACAGTTGTACACGCCATAGGATTAGATACACACGTATGCACACAGTACCACATGCAGTAGGATTAGATACGCGCATCTACACATAGTTCCACACGCCGAAGGATTAGATATGCGCCTCTTCACACAATACCACACAGGGGAGGATTAGATACATGTGTGTGCACACAGTACCACAACTTTGGAGGATTAGATACATGCCTCTGCACACAGTACCACAAGCCAGAGAATTAGATACGCGTCTCAGCACACAGTATCACACGGAGGAGGATTAGATACGCGCGTCTGCACACAGTACCACACGGGGGAGGATTAGATACGTGCGTCTACACACAGTACTACATGCCATAGAATTAGATACGCGCGTCTGCACACAGTACCACATGCCGGGAGATTGGATACACGCGTCTACACACAGTTCCACACGCCGTAGGATTAGATACGCACCTCTTCACACAATACCACACAGGGGAGGATTAGATACACGTGTCTTCACACAGTTGTACACCCCATAGGATTAGATACACGCGTCTGCACACAGTACCACATGCCGTAGGATTAGATACGCGCGTCTACACACAGTACCACATGCCTTAGAATTAGATACACGGGTCTGCACACAGTCCCACACACCAGAGGATTAAATACGTACTTCTACACACAGTTCCACACACTGAAGGATTTGATACGTGCATCTGCACACGGTTCCACATGCTGAAGGATTAGATACAGGCGTCTACACAGAGTACCACATGCCGTAGGATTAGATACACGCGTCTACACACAGTTCCATACTCCAGAGGATTAGATACGCGCGTCTGCACACAGTTGTACACGCCATAGGATTAGATACACGTGTCTGCACACAGTACCACATGCAGTAGGATTAGATACGCGCGTCTACACATAGTTAAACATGCCAAAGGATTAGATACGCGCCTCTTCACACAATACCACACAGGGGAGGATTAGATACGTGTGTGTGCACACAGTACCACACTTTGGAGGATTAGATACGCGCATCTGCACACAGTACCACACGGGGAGGATTAGATACGCATGTCTACACACCGTACCATATGCCATAAGATTAGATACGCGCCTCTTCACACAATACCACACGGGAGGATTAGATACACGTGTCTTCACACAGTTGTACACGCCATAGGATTAGATACATGCGTCTGCACACAGTACCACATGCCGTAGGATTAGATACGCATGTCTATACACAGTACCACATGCCGTAGGATTAGATACGCGTGTCTGCACACAGTACCACATGCCATAGGATTAGATATGTGCGTCTACACACAGTTCCACACACCGTAGGATTAGATACGCACCTCTTCACACAATACCACACAGGGGAGGATTAAATACGTGCATCTGCACACAGTACCACACAACCGAGGGTTAGATGTGCGCGTCTGCACACAGTTACACACGCTGAAGGATTAGATACATGTGTCTGCTCTAAGTACCACATGGGGGAGGATTAGATACGCACATCTGCACACAGTTCAACACGCTGGAGGATTAGATATGCATGTCTTCACATAGTAGCACCGCCAGAGGATTAGATACGCGTTTCTACACACAGTATCACATGGGTAAGGATTAGAAATGCGCATCTGCACACAGTACCACACGCCAGAGGATTGGATATGCACATCTGCACCCAGTTCCATACGCCGGAGGATTAGAAACGCACGTCTGCACACTGTACCACATGCCGTAGTATTAGATATGTGCGTCTGCACACAGTACCATATGCCGGGGGATTGGATACATGCATCTGCACACAATACCACATGCCAGAGGATTGGATATGTGCATCTGCACACAGTTCCACACACCAGAGGATTAGATAAGCAGGTCTGCACATAGTACCACATGCCGTAGGATTAGATATGTGCGTCTGCTTACAGATCCACACGCCAGAGGAATAAATACACGCATCTTCACACAGTTGTACACGCCATAGGATTAGATACACACGTCTGCATACAGTACCACATGCTGTAGGATTATATACGCGTGTCTACACACAGTTCCACATGCCGTAGGATTAGATACGCGCCTCTTCACACAATACCACACAGGGGAGGATTAGATACGTGCATCTGAACACAGTACCACACTTTGGAGGATTAGATACAGGCCTCTGCACACAGTACCATATGCCAGAGAATTAGATACGTGTCTCAACACACAGTTCCACATGGGGGAGGATTAGATACGCACATCTGCACACAGTACCACACGCCAGAGTATTAGATACGCACATCTACACACAGTACCAAATGCCAGAGTCATTAGATACGCGCGTCTGCACACAGTTTCACTTACTGGAGGATTAGATACGCGCCTCTTCACATAATACCACACGGGGAGGATTAGATATGTGCATCTGCACAAAGTACCACACCAACAAGGATTGGATACTTGCATCTAAACACAGTAAAACATGGGGAAGGATTAGATACCAGGTATCAGGTATCCATAACAACTGATCACAGGTTTTTCACTGACATTCAAAATGAGATACACATAATCACATGACGCTTATGGACATACACACAAACCACATACAAAATACATCAGTGCAAAATTGGACAATTCTTATGGGGCCACTACACAAAAATAAAATGTAATATACCCGTGCAAAGCCGCGTCCTCCCTCTAGTGTTCTATAAAATTATGTATTATGTATTACCTATGCTATGTATTGCAGTACACTGCACTGGGGATCAGAGATCCCAGGTTCAAGATCCCTTGTGGGACATGCAAAAGTATTTTAAAAAGTTCAAAAAGTTTAGAATAAAAAATAAATACAAATTTTAAATAACCCACCTTTACATATAAAAAAAACACATAACGGAATTAAATTAAATCGATACAACAAATGATGATAGAATTTGAGGGTTTTTTTTCAAATGGACCCCTAAAAAACATTAATAAAAGCTAATTGATACCTTATATGTACCCCAAATTAGTGCCATATTGAGGAACAACTTGTCACGCAAAGGATAAACCTTCACATAGCTATGATAAAAATAAAAAAGTTATGAAATTTGGAAGACGAGAAGGAAAATCTGAAAAAAGTCGACAAAAAAACTACCCTGCGTCCTTCAGGGGTTAACCATACATTTCCCTACCATTTGCTTTTACACATTTTAACCTTTAAAACACTCCACAAATTAGCCTGTTTTGGGTTAAGATGATTGCCCATGGATTTTTATGCACACATGGTGGTCATATTGCAGAAAGTCATGATTTTAAATGAAAAAACTTGTTTGCCTATTTTGGGGACTTGTACAGTAAGTGCAACAGACTGGTTACTTTGAATAAAAATTTGTGGTGATGTGTATGGCTGAAATGTGATGAAGAAATAGTGACTTTCCACAAAAAGTCACCAAAAATGATCCCTTTATGCAAGTAGAATGCCTCACCAACTTGGCGTTGATATTGGATATTGAGTTCTACCAATATATTTCTCTGTTTGTCTATCCTCATATCTATTTATATATCTATTTCTCTATCTCTCTATCTACCTGCCTAGTTATCTATTTGCCTATATATCTGCTTGTTTATATGTCTATCTATAGTGATTCAGCATCCAGTCTAGTGTAGACTTAAAAAATTTTCATACTTTAATTGTATTAAATTAAAATTGCATTAAAGTATGAAAATTTTTTAAGTCTACACTAGACTGGATGCTGAATCACTATATATATTTTTTTTTCTGGGACTGTCTAACAATACCTGTACCGGCAGGGTTTAGTTTTTCGTGCATCAGTGCTAGTATATTACACAATGGGATCACACAAAACACCAAGGCTGTGATATACAATTTTTTCAGTGTTTATATGTCTATCTACCTGACTGTCTGTCTATCTATCTATCTATCTATCTATCTATCTATCTATCTATCTATCTATCTATCTATCTATCTCTCTCTCTCTCTCTCTCTCTCTCTATCTATCTATCTATCTACCTGTCTGTCCGTCCGTCTATCTAACTATGTATCTGTCTTCTTATTTATCTATTTGCCTCCCTATTGTCCTAGCTATCTCCTATTACTCTCCTCTGTATCTTTCTATCTGCTTACTTTGCTATGCAGCATCTACTTATGGTTATTCCCAGATACAGCAGCTTCAATAACTTAAAGGGATTGTCCCATGACTAACATTTCTAGCATATCCATACAATCCACAGGACCCACCCCGGTCTCTAGAATAGACTCTCAAAGACACATACCACTCTAGAATGGACCCTTAAATATCATGTTCTGCCTTGCCCAGTCCCACTGACACTCAAATCCAGCCCCTCACCTGTTTCCTAAAGTCATTCAGCTGTATTTGGCTGTCAGCAGGGAACAAGTGAGACAGGATGAGGTCTGAGCAGTATTCTAGAGATGGTCCCTGAGGTGGCATGGAAATCCTGTGGACATGCAATAAATTTCTATTAAGGAGTCAACGCCTTTTAAAGAAAAGAGAATATGGGGATCCTTACAATTTTTTGTCTACAGGTCTCTATGAAACTTAATCCACCCCAGATAACTCTGGTTTTGCTGATACGAGCTAATGACAATATAACTTAAAAATCTACAAACGGAACAAAAGATTACATTACACCATAGCAGGCACCTTTAAAATGTAGACAATTTATCTGAATTTATTTTTGTTAAATTAATTCACGGCCCAAACAAAAAAAAAATCATGTGCAGTGAAGATTAATGTTGAAATTCATGTTTATGTCTATTTCATCTAAATATGATGGTTGGATGCAGAGTGAATGAACACGTTGATTCTAGTTTATACAAGGTGTGCAGTTCCTGTTCTTAAAATTTGTTTTCTCTATAGCATTTTAACAATGCATTTTATGTTGTGAAAAGTGATACTTTCCTTAAAATGTTATATTGTTGGACCCTGGAGACATTTGCTTATATATTTGTAGGATTCTGGATAAACAGATTTGCTGAAATCTGGAATGCATTTAACATTATGTGTTCATTTGGTTTCCTCATCCAAGCATTGACAAGGGCATGAACAGTGAGCACTCATTACTTTGACTCCGAGACAGTGTAATAGAATTAGGCGTCTAATTGAGAGTTTCTTGATATAGACGCAAACAATGGCTGGACATGTTATGAAGTTGTATCCTCTTGTTGAATGAAGACAGTTGAACATATAGATCAGGGGTCCTCAAACTGCGGCCCGCGGGCCACATGCAGCCCGCCAAGCACTTCTGTCTGGCCCCCGCCGGCAGGCGTGCATTTATAATGAAGCTCCTGGGGAGCTCGGTCCAGGCCATGGAGCGCACTTCACTTTACCTATTGGAGGGCACCGCTCCCGATGTCTGTGCGACCTGCTCTGCCTCCGGCCCACTGTTTAAAAAGTTTGAGGACCCCTGATATAGATAGATAGATAGATAGATAGATAGATCGATCAATAGATAAATAAGCCATTGCTTGCTTACAGTTTAGAAATCTAGCTTGTTGCTCTTCTATTTCCTTTAAAGGGATTGTCCAGGCAAAAATGGACAACCCTTTCAACATTTAAATCACCCGGGGCATTGAATAAAATTTTAAAAAAGTATACTTACCTGTCCCAGATGGTCCAGAGTCCTCCTGTGTGTTCCGGTTCTTCTGCTCCGGCAGATCTCTTCCAGAGTTCTGCTGAAACTGCTGATTGGCTTCAGTGGTCACAACTGTTAAGGTCAATCAGTGGCCCCAGTAGACCTCAGGAAGAAGACCCATAATGTCACAGGTAGTGACATTCAGGCCCTTCACTAATTGGCCTCAGCAGTCACGTGACCGCTGAGGCCAATCAGCAGCTTCAACTGAACTCTGGACACGCGGGAGAACACTGGAGCATCTGGGAGAGGTGAGTATGATTTTTTTTAAAATTTTATTCACTGCCCCAAGCTGATTGGAACATTAAAAGGGTTGTCCATTTTTGCCTGGATAACCCCTTTAACTTGGAGATATTCGGATCCAAATATAATTACCTTCCATTTTTGACCCCTGAGCATTTTGAGTAAAGTAACATAATTCAAGTAGAATATTCTAGAACAGCTAAACAATTTTCAGAGGAAATATCCTGCTCTAAATAAAAACTGATTTTGTGGGTCACAGACAAAACCATATCTAAAATATGGAATTGAATGTATAATACAGTTCTAAACATTTACCCTGTTTCCTTTCATTCAAATGGCAAAAATTAAGACATTAAGCCTATATTTTATGCAATGAAACCACATTCCTTAGTTGAATAGCAGGAGAAGCCAAGCATGCTATTGCTTACTGAAAAACAGGTTTAATGACCTAAATAATTGGAAACATACATAGAATTTATGTTAATGTTAAGCCTGTCCAAATTGTGACTTAAGAGGTCAATCTATTGGTAATTGTTCACATTTTTAGTAATTAAAGATGAAGCAGTCAAGGAAATGCACATTTTATTTTTACGATTTCAGATCTTTTTTTGTCTTTTTTTTCCAAACAACAGAGACAAGGTAATTTTTTGGCATTGTGTAGAATAATCTTTTCATTTCCTTCTGCCTAAGATCCAAAGTAAAGCTTTGATGGAACAGATACAACCTATCTATTCTTAAATCATAACCACTACATTTATTTCTTCAAAATAAATCATTCATATTCCATTATCTGAAACTAGATAGCTGACATTTTCTGGCCTTCGTGCTGATCAACAATAAAGTATGTGATTTGTTTGTACGGCTATAATTCTCTGTATACACCGACATAACTCTAGACATTTCTAAACAATATCTGAAAGGCACTACTACCAACAATAAAGAATCTGGAACACACTTATGTTTGTTCCATATCTGTCCATTGACACCTGTGTAGGGAAAATCCATTAAAATATGACATTTTTAAATTTGGAAGAAAAATTTATTATTGTCATTTGGATAAAAAAAATAACTTTATAATTTAAATAAAAATATATATTTTACAAATATATTTTAGTACTTCCCTCAATGGTCTGCTTTGTTTGTCCTGAGATAATGCTTGGTTAATGTATAGAGCCATCATATTCCACAGCATTTAACAGACATTATCAATCACTATCCCTTGTAGGTCTCACAGTCTATATTCCTTATCGGAATGTCTTTGGAGTGTTGAAGGAAACCGGCGTACCTAGAGGAAAACCATGCAAACACAGAGAGAATATACAAACTCCTTGCAGAAATTTCCCTTGGTTGGATTCAAAGGACTGTAGCGCCGCAGCGCTAACCACTTAGCCAACAAGCTACACACATGGTACCATGTTATTGTAAGATATACACTGTACACAGTAATTGCATCTTCTAGTGGTTTTAAGGAAGAAGCTACTTTTATACATTTCTTTGTGTATACCTATTTACATCGAAGCAACATTTGATGACTGCACCTCCCTTTACCTAATGGGCCTCTGTCCAGGTGGAAAAGCTATGTACAGTCCTATGAAAAAGTTTGGGCACCCCTATTAATCTTAATCATTTTTAGTTCTAAATATTTTGGTGTTTGCAACAGCCATTTCAGTTTGATATATCTAATAACTGATGGACACAGTAATATTTCAGGATTGAAATGAGGTTTATTGTACTAACAGAAAATGCGCAATATGCATTAAACCAAAATTTGACCGGTGAAAAAATATGGGCACCTCAACAGAAAAGTGACATTAATATTTAGTACATCCTCCTTTTGCAAAGATAACAGCCTCTAGTCGCTTCCTGTAGCTTTTAATCAGTTCCTGGATCCTGGATGAAGGTATTTTGGACCATTCCTCTTTACAAAACAATTCAAGTTCAGTTAAGTTTGATGGTCGCCGAACATGGACAGCCCGCTCTCAAATGATCTGAAAACAAAGATTGTTCAACATAGTTGTTCAGGGGAAGGATACAAAAAGTTGTCTCAGAGATTTAACCTGTCAGTTTCCACTGTGAGGAACATAGTAAGGAAATGGAAGACCACAGGGACAGTTCTTGTTAAGCCCAGAAGTGGCAGGCCAAGAAAAATATCAGAAAGGCAGAGAAGAAGAATGGTGAGAACAGTCAAGGACAATCCACAGACCACCTCCAAAGAGCTGCAGCATCATCTTGCTGCAGATGGTGTCACTGTGCATCGGTCAACTATACAGCGCACTTTGCACAAATAGAAGCTGTATGGGAGAGTGATGAGAAAGAAGCCGTTTCTGCACGTACGCCACAAATAGAGTTGCCTGAGGTATGAAAAAGCACATTTGGACAAGGCAGCTTCATTTTGGAAACAAAAATTGAGTTGTTTGGTTATAAAAAAAGGCGTTATGCATGGCGTCCAAAAAGAAACAGCATTCTAAGAAAAACACATGCTACCCACTGTAAAATTTGGTGGAGGTTCCATCATGCTTTGGGGCTGTGTGGCTTTTCAAACTTTTTCATAGGACTGTATTTGGTATTATACTCCTGTTCAAAGGTATAAACTTGTAATCCATTTGAGAATTCCAAATTTCTTTATTAAAATTAAAGGAAATCTATCAGGGAGAATGCAAACCAAAAAGAAAAATCCCAAAACTCTTCATCCTTGTATCTGCTATATTATCTTATCTCTCTCTATATATATAAATCTTCTATTTGTCCCTCCAGATCTGTCATTTACCAACCTCCAGTCACTTCCTCACTGTCCTATGTCTACTTGGGAGACAATTACCTGGAGCAGGAGCTTTTCCGGTCTGCCATGTCTACAGTAGGACACCAAGTACGGTATATGTATTTTGGTATAAAACCAGCAGAAACCATGCTGAAACATGATGGGTTTCATTATAGTCTATGCTGTCTGCTGGGTTCTGCAAGTAAGCACTTTTTAAGCGGAGAGGGTCTTCATCAAACTCTAGTGTAAGCCCTGCCTATTTGCCAAGCCCTTCCCCAATACTCAGAAAAGGAACAGATAAGCAGGAAATGAAACTGAGTATTCTCTAGCTATTTCTTTAAGGAACATGCAGACAATCCTGCAGACTGAACAACTACCAAGATTACAGTACCTCCCGTAATCGTTTACTTTTAGGTTTTCATGTTCCTTTAAGGTACTTTCCCAACTGTATAGTCGATCCTTTTACTAATATAGATATTTATTCTTATCACACTATATAGGTGTATTATCTTGTTAAGCTTTTCAGAGAACATGGAACCTCTTGTACACAAGAGGAAGAAAATATTATGTTCTCATACTGCAGTACTTTAAATTACGCATTAGTGGCTATGTAGCATGTTGACCTCTCTAAGTGATTTTTTCAACCATGATTCCAACACTTTATTATGTGTTTGTGATCTGCAGAAGATTAAAGGATTGGCAACTGTGTATGATCCAAAGTTCTCAATTTTTAAAGAGCTGAAATACTGATAGACTGGCCAAAGATCCCACCTTTCAGGCCTGACCATTCTCAGTCTCATTGAACCACAACATATAGACTTAGGGAAAAGTAAGCGCAGCTATACTTTTGACCCAGAAGCTATTTAAATTTAATTTAAGGTCCGTAGCCCAAGAGAAGAAATGCAGCTGCATAGTCCCTGCAGTGGCTAGATTGTTATTTTATTTAGTAACTTTTATTTCAGCTTGATGTGTTTTGCCATATGTCTTTATGTCCCATAGTGGGGTAGTTATGCTAACACATACAAAAGGAAGACACCATTAAAAGAAGGAATAAAAGGGCTATACTAGGGAGACCTAGAAATAAGCAGCATTGCTACATTCTTTTAGAGTTATGGCGCACACTGGGACAGTCATCTCATTCTAGAAATTAAGCTAAGAATTCTGAAAATTAATTCAGATGCTGTTGTGTTAGTAGATTTCTTTAGCAATTTTCATCTAACACTGAAAAAAGTGGTCATTTATGAAAGAGCATAAATAGGGACTGCATCCACAATCTGTCCCCTCCATATATCTCTGAACTAATCTCCCGCTACCTGCCCACACGTAACCTCAGATCCTCCAACGACCTCATACTCCGCTCTGCTCTCATCCACTCCTCACACAACCCCCTCCAAGATTTCTCCCGTGCATCCCCCATACTCTGGAACTCCTTACCAAGACACATAAGACTGACCCCCACAATCACAGGCTTCAAGAAGGCCCTGAAGACTCACCTATTCAGGAAGGCCTACAACCTCCAATAACACTATCACCTCACTGCCATCTGTACAGTCTCCCCCTCTCCTTCTGTCTCTACCCCCCTTCCCTCATAGATAGTAAGCCCTCATGGGCAGGGCCCTCTACCCCACCGTGCCAGTCGGTCACTGTTAGTATTATATCTACCTGTATATTTTGTGTATTGTATGTAACCCCCAAATGTAAAGCACCATGGAATTAATGGTGCTATATAAATAATAATAATAATAATAATAATAATAATAATAATAAATCTTCCCTATACCAAAATGAAACATAGCCTGCTTTGACAGTGTACTCATGAATTTAAGAGCACAGAAACAGCTGAATTTCAGACTAGAAAAATTCAAAATTATGTTAAACTGCAGAACTAATACCCTAAAACTGATATTGGATAAGATTTAGGAAACATGGCTGTTGCCTTCAGAGAACATTTTTGATTGTCCAAATGAATGCTTACTGGCTTAGATGAATGTGGCTGAGCTGCAACACCAGACATACCTGTGGACAGGGACATAGCTATCGGGGTGCAGTAGTAAGAGTAGTAACATCATTATTCAGAATATTAAACCAACCTTGCATATAGATGGGTTAGGGTCACCCAAATCAATTGGTGTTTTCTGTTTGTGATTCGGTGTCAGTTGCTGAGATATTGCTCTTTTTGTCCATATGCAAATGAGCTTTTTGTAGGAATGAGGACATTGCCCTTGCTTCAAATAGGTAAGCAATAATGCCCTTGTTGGTCCAAATAGCTAATTTGCATATAGACAAAAGCAGTAATATCTCAGCAGCAATTCACAATGGGAAAGCATTCGATTCATGTGAACCAAACCTAACCTATGTGCATGGGTTAATATGCTGGAATCTCATGACAGACTCCCTTTAGGATTGGACTCCAGCATAATGTTAATGAAGAAAATATCTAGAAGTAGGAATACGGCTTACAGTTTCTGAAATACTGATGGCTTAAAAGGATATCCCTCTATAAAACTAGCTGCTATGTTACTGCCACCACATGCTGTATTCATTCTTTGTAAAAACTTTGACACAACGCACATTAACTGGTTTAATTTTCAACAAATAATTCACTAAAAGACAGTGTCAAGTCCTGCCCCTTCCCACATTTAAGCTTAGGGTCTGCAAAACACAGCTTGAAAATGCTGCAGAAAAACACTTACAATTTTTCAGATAACATGAATGTGATGTATTTTTTCAGCTCTTTTTTTCTGCAATGTGTGGATGAGTTTAGTGAAATCACATCCACTTTGCTGGTACTGTGAAATGCAGATTTTTTTCCACTGCATTTCTGAAGCAGCTAAAAATGCTGCGTTCCCAGCACATGGCCTAAATCCTTTCCTGACCCTTCCCCTTCATTTCATGGATGACACAGTCTAAAATGCTTAAAAAATCATACAAGGCTTATTTTCTGATGTCAGTTAGGTCTCAGTTCATACGAAAATCTTCCCTTTTGCATATCAGGCTATTCTGAGAGGAGATACCATAGTCGTATACTGTTGCTGATGTATTTAGCTAACAGAGGATAGAAATGTGACAAAAACCATAGCGTTTGTCCACACAGATCTGCTGCAATGTACAGTAACAGAAAAATGGATGAGAGAGGAGATAGATAGATAGATAGATAGATAGATAGATAGATGATAGATAGGAGATAGATAGATAGATAGATAGATAGATAGATAGATAGATAGATAGATATTTGGTTTATTGTGTAGTGGTAGATGTCACTCATGCCAAGTACTGGTTAACAAATAGATCAGAGCAAGCCAAATTTTTGAGTTTTTGCACCAATTGCTCTTAGAGTATTTACATATACAGCCATTGACCCATACAGCTATTTCATGCACGTATACACCTCTAGCCTTGGTAACTGAATCTTTGCAGATTCCCCAGAATTGAATCCCTTGTGAGCTCTAACATAGGTATTAAATAACTCCTGATATTAAAGAAATATTGTAGCCAAGAATTACTTTATAGATTCATTGAGTTTCACTGCTCAAAACTGAATGCTTGCATTGTCTTTTATGACTAGGATGATTAACTGACATCCCACTGAAAATATATAATAAAATGTTGCTAAAAATAAGCTTTGTTTTTATACGTTTTTGCGTTACACATCAGAAACTCATTTTTATCAGACTCCATAGAATGCCCTTATGTTGCTCAGCATATTTTAAGAGTCAAAAAGTTACTTGCTCGTTATATGGTTGTTTTGAGAGCACATTGAATTCAGTTGAGTCTATTCACATGGTCTGACATGAACTATCATTGTCCACCAAAGCGGACATAGATAGAGCCATGTGAATAGCCTCATTGACATACATGGGTTCTATAATGGCCTTGTTATGGCCATTTTAAAAATGAATGTGGCAGGACTATGGCTTGATTCGCATCTACACGTAAAAAAATGGTTATCTTAGGAAACTTGCGGTATATATTGAGACCACTCGACCTTCCATGACCTCAGCTTTTGCAAATTACTGGAGTACATTGTGTGCTTCTCTCCCTATGTCACTACAGAGTTACAGTATCTTAAAAATGTTTAATAGATTCTAATACATAAGAGCCATTCTAAAGTGGCGAGTAGGGTTGAGCCGATCTTGAGATTTCAGGATCGTTTTTAAAATCCGATTTTCCAGTCAAATCCGATCCTGATGCCAATCCCAATCCTAATGCAAGTCAATGGGATTTTTTTTAACAATCAAAGATCGTATTTTAAAAACAATCCTATTCACTACACAGCATGAAGTCCAAAAATTGAACGCTTTAATTTTTAGACTCCAAACTGTGTAGTGATTAAAAAAAAAATCCTCTGGCTACTTAGTTCCCTAGGTTTCCACTTACCTGCACAAATCGCTGCCTCTCCTTGTTCTTCTCGGTCTGGTTCTCTCTCATTTACAGGCCTTCAGAGCGCCATGCATGCGCCCGCCTCCATAGGCTAGTGTTAGAGATGCTGGGAGTAGGCGAGGCTTGTTGTGGCTTAGGAGATTGTGGGCAGGTAGAGGGCAGGGAGACATGCATCACTCACGTCTCCCCTCCCAGTACCCGCCTCCCAAGCCACAAGCCCCACCTTCTTCCTAGGTCTGTAACACTAACCTGGGAGGCAGGGGCATGCATGGCGCTCTGAAGGCCTGTAAATGAGAGAGAACTGGACCAAGAAGAATGAGAGCGACAGTGGCAGTGGATCTGTGCAGGTAAATTGAGTGATCGGGATCGGAATTCGTTCGTGAAATTTACTCAATCGCCAATCGCAATCTGATCTTTTCCAATCCCGATTGCTCAACCCTAGTGGTGAGTAAGTTCAATGTAAGTCAAAGTTGATTCCATTTTAGTTAGCTACAGAAGAGATGCAAAGATGATACAAAGATACACATCTAAAAATGTTTATAAAAATCATTCCTTCATATCATCTATACACACATTTATAACAGCTGCCAATTCTTGCCATTTTCTTAAGTCTAGGATAAAGTTGGTATGTATAATAGAGGAATTTTCCAGTGTTTACATGGACAGTAAATCACAAATGGAAGTGTCTTTGTTTCAATTTGGTATGCAAGCTAATGAAACATAGATATTCATATTCAAATAAGAATGCATATTTTCCACCCTATATTAAAAAACCGGATGATACATTCCAAAATGTTATGCCAAATATAGTTGTAGAACACAGAATGACATAGAATGAAACAAGAGCAAGCAAACCAAGCACCATACATGGAAACATCTGACACTGAAAGGAGTCAGTGTGAATATCTGAAAAAATAAAAATAAAATTGCTTCTTGCAAAAGAATTGGCACAATTCTTTTGGGAAAAAATAATTGATTGAGATTTCTTCAACCTCAAAACATCCCATCTCTGTGTGAATGTCTAAACACCGGAAACAAGAAGTTGCTCTTCATCTCTTTGGGTGGCAAACTTCCTCTTAGTAACTGGAAAAATAACAGTTACAGATGCTAATAATGGAACAAACTGTTCAGAACTACTATGTGAACCACTGCATGAGATGTTTCAATACAGATACAGAGAAGCCTGGGCCTTTGCACATGTTTCAGTATATGTATTTACTAAATGTGTGGGTCTATCAGACCTCAAAAATGATTAAATGACATTACCTCGTACAGCCATATTGTGTAGTAGGATTGCTATAAGGGTTTTTTCTCTTGGATATCATCTTGACGGCCTTCATCATATCATCTGCTTTGGAGAGATTTTACAGTTTTAGATAATCCTTTCACAAAATGAATATTGATGTACAGTATATTTAACCATTGAACTTTGGATTCACTGTGACAAAACTATCCAAAACTAACAAAGCAATTCCTTGGGCTATGACAGTATGCTTCCTCTTATAGAACTGGAAATCCATGAATATTGCGACTTTCAATAAACAGTTAGTTATTCTGATATTAATGCAAATGTTTCAAAAGAAAATTACCTTTTATTAAATCAAGTTTTATGTTGAACAGTTTTTTTCATGTTATTACTAGAGATGAGTGAGTAGGTATTTGATCGAATACTACGGTATTCGAAATACTCGTACTCGATCGAATACTACTCGCTATTCGAATGGAAAAATTCGATGTAGAACCAGCGTTGATTGGCCGAATGCTATACAGTCGGCCAATCAACGCTAGTTCTTCTCCTACCTTTAGAAGTTTTCTCCGCGCAGCGTTCCCGCAACGTCTTCCGGTGCTGAATTCACTCTGCCAGGCATCGGGCCTGGGCAGAGCCGACTGCGCATGCCCGCGCTACAAGAAAATGGCCGCTTTGACTGTAAGCGGCCATTTTCTTGTAGTGCTGGCATGCGCAGTCGGCTCTGTATTCAATATTCGTTTCGAGTAGCCCCGCAATATTCGACTACTCGAATCGAATATCGAATCCTATTATACTCTATGGGGGAAAAATGCTCGTCTCAGGGGTAGACAACATTCGATCAAATAGAACTTACCAAGTCCACGAGTGAGGGTCGGGCTGGATTCTCCGAGAAGTCTTCTCCGTGCATTGGCATTAGTCAAATGCAAGATGTCGCTAAGTGCAGAGTTGTATGATTTCGAGAAAGGGGTAATTGTGGGGTAACACAGAAATGGTCGATCCTTAATGGACATAGCAAGCGAACTGAATTACCCAAAATTGACAGTGGCCGAATAAATAATCTATTGACAGACCAGAATAAATAATCTATTGCACTGTGTTCTATCAGGATTAGTTATAAATTAATATAGTTATAAATTAATATAAAGAACCCCAGGCTTAGTTTTTATAGCCTCACACATTCATTTGGTTGCCCATTCTGTCCATTTCCCTTATGTCTTTTTTATAGAGTGATACCCATAACCGCAGTGTTAAAGATAGTTTGTCACCAGGAAATTCAATATCCAACCAGCCACAGTGTCTTTTAGGGAAGGTTGTGCTAAGCACCATCATACCATTAGATAGTCCATTTCCATAAATATAGAAGTGGGCTCAAGTGCAGTGCGACATGTCAGGGCCTCCAAGTTCTCTGTTATCTATTCTAAAGCCAGAGGTTCTGGCTTGCTTCACTGCACTTCAATCTTATTTGCAGATTTATAGAAGCTTTTTCAAGGAAATGGCGCATCTACTGGACTATCTAAAGGTATGATGGTGCTCAGCAGCCTACAATGCACTGTGACTGGTTTGATATCAACTTGTCTGGTCCCTGGCTTTAAAAGAAAAGTTGGAAGGAACTTCCTTCAGCTTTCGTTTTTTAAGTCTGAAGGAAAAAAGCGACATGCTGCTTGTTTTATTCCAACTAAAAAAGTGAAAGCAGATGAACGAGATTTTCCATCTGTTTTATGAAACATGGCTGCTGCCTTCAGGAAACATTTTCATTTGTCCAAGTGAATGTTAAATTGCTTGGTTGAATGATGCTGTGCTGAAAAAAAGCATTCTCCTAATTATTAAACAACTTTACATAAATGAACAGTACAAGTGAATAAGAAACATTGTAATAATTCTTATTTTCCTTCTCCATTAATCACGATGAACATAGAAATCTATGGAGAGGGGAGAAATAGGCTGCTGGAAAATACATACAAATAACTTCAGCTGCTAAGCTCAGCAAAACTGTGAATCAGTGAGCACTACTCACTGTAATGTTTCAAGATAAGACTTTACAGAATCAGGTCATAAATCAAGTAACAGCCTCTTCCTCCCCCTCTATTCTCCATAGAGTTCTGTTTGTGAGTTGAACAGAGAAGGGCTCTATATAAAGAAAGAGCACAATGAATGTACTATTCATTTCTAAAAAGTTGCCTTAAATTTGGAGGCATGCTTTAAAGATTCAGCATTCTGGGCATCCCCTTTTTGGAGTCCCTTTAATGCTCTTCCATTAAATTTCCATTTAATACCAGTGGGCTCATGCTTAAGGTTACATTCACACAGTTAATAATGGCTGTGTGATGTCTGTTTTCTTAAGTGTGTGGGATCTGAATCACATTGTACATGAAGCCCCCTAGCTGTATAGCATCTATTAATGTACAAGGCTAAAGAGGGAACAATGGCAAATTCTCATATTCCAACATATTTCTTCCTATGATCCAAGGGCGTTTCAATAACCTTATACTTCAGAAATCTAAGTCACGAAGAAGAAAGCGTAAGTAAGCTACAGATAAAAGGTTGCAATTTATAGGAAGTAACCAGGTTGGTCAATAACACAAGAGATAATGTTTGCTATTCCCGTAATATCACGTAATAACTATTTCTGTGCATTTAAATATTTTTATTAAAAAAAAATCCATTGTTGTATAATGCAATTTCTTCTGAGGAGTGAATTTGGAAATATTCCTTCTTTATGAGTCAACACACGCATAGGCACCATCCCTTGGCTACAAATGTAACTCTTGACTTTGTTTTGAAAGTATTGAGGCCAATGTTATATTGATGCACCTGTTTTTGGGGAATAAGTAGTTAACCTGCACGAATCTCTGGGAACTGCGTGAGCAGGCTGTCAGTCTGATAATTTTGTAAGTTTTGGCAACACTTTAATAGTACAATCAGTAGACAGGAACCGCTGAGAGCCTCGCCCATCTGAGGAAGAATTTGCATCTGTTCTGAGAAAGGGAATTTTAATCCATGTAAATGAAAATTTAGATGAATGAGTGTAAAGAAAATAAAAGCCCCTTCAAGCGATTGACATGGAATAGAGATAAGTAAATGAAATGAGCTTAACCGCTGTTGGACTGAAAAAAAGTCACATATCTGCTCCATATTGAAGATGAGTGAAGTGATTCAATTTGAATTGGGCTTGTTACATATATTTGAAAATATTCACATTGAAGAGAATCCAAACATTTTGGAGTTGTATTAATATGAAATATGAAATATGCAAGGCCTTCCCTGAATGAGACGTTTTCTGGATGGGATACGTTGTTCTAAGAATTCTATATACTGCTCAGCTTTCATAGTGCCTTTCAAGATGTGTCAGATATGTAATGTGCCACAGACACTAATGCAACCCCATACTACCAAAGATGCATGAACTGTGCATTGATAATAAGCTAGATGGCTCCTATCTTCTTGAGCCTACAGGACACAGTATCCATGGTTTCCATAAAGAATTTCAAGGTCTAAGTCATCTGACCACAGAACAGTATTCCATTTTGTTTCTGCCCATTTCCAATAAGTTTTGTCCCATAGAAAATGATGACCTTTCTAGATTGTGTTGATGTATGTTTTCTACTTTGCATGATACAGCCAAATTATATATGTCGTTAGAAAAAGCCCAATAAAATCCCACCATTAACCTTTTCCCTACCACCGTTTGATCACAGTTGCATATTGCACCATCTTATTTCAGGATGCACATGCCTGATTTTTCTATTTCTTCCATATACCTGTTTGTTAGATAAGTGCTGCATAACCATGTATGTGCAATAAGAATGCATGTGCAATGCATGAACAATTTCTGTAAGGAAAAATGATAGTGTGGCAGATAGGAAGTGCACAGAGCATTTTGCTCCTGGGAAATACAGTTTTCACAAGTGAAGCAGATGGTCATGTGCTGCATAGTAAGCTCCTCCCACTTTGGCCACTGTAGGCTGAAAATGGAGCTATGCTGGAGCAGATCTTGAAAGGGAGCACACATGGTTGGGTGAAATCATAGTTACTGTAAAGCTTTATTTGCAGGGTTTAAGAAAAGCTGTATGTTAGGAAAACCCCTTTAACTCCTTCCCATCACATCCATTTTTTTATTCTCATTTTTTACGCCATGCCTTCCAAAAGTCAAATTTTTTTTCCTACTCACGAGGCTTCACTTTGTAATGGTATGATTTAATATTTTGTAATTGTACTGGGAACTGGAACACACTTCAGAGTGGAGTGGAATTAGAGAAAAACTGTACTAATACAATTCAATGCAATGCAAATGTTGATATACAAACAACACCATCATCTTCCAGTGGCAGCCCCTATAATAATGCCTTCTTTCTGCAAACAAAAAAGGAATAACTAGCCCCATGTTCCCCACACACAATTCAAATAAGCACCTTTGTATCACCTGTGAGAGAGTGAAGGGTGTGGTCTGGGAAGACAGGTATGTTCCAGCCAGGCAGCTAAGGGGAGTTTGGTAAAGGCCCACACCAGGGAGGTCAGCTGTGTAATTAAGGCCTGATATAGTCTGTGTGTGAGGACTAGGAATGTGGCACCACACTGACAGAGCTGACCTGTCCAGATGGAACCTAAAAAGCAGGTACTGTGCCACCCGTTGTTGTTGCCAAGGTGGGAGTCTGTTAGCCAGGCTCCTGTAAAGTCAGGGGAAAGTTTTCTTATGTTTAGTTAGTTCTCAGCTGGGAAGGTTTTTGTCTTGTTTGTTTGTGCCTCTGCAAAGGCAGTTTATGGACAAGAAGTGAATAAATACTGAACTTAAGTACAACCCAGTCTCTGTGTCCCTGTTTCCTGCACTGCTACCGAGCATCTACCTGAGCGAATCCCCACACACCTAATAGATTTTTGAACCCAGTTATTAGTTATTCTAGCACCTTCTTATAAATAATAGTCCCTTCTTATAAATATTATCACAAATAGCCCCCTTTATAAATAAACCTACTTAACAAATACTCCCCCCTTATAAATAGTTTCCCTCTTATAAATAATAGCTCCCCCTTATAATAGATGCCTTATGTATAATGGTTTCTCCCTTTTTATAGGCCTCTTATAAATAGTAACAAAAGACAGGAGAGATAAGCGGGATGGCACTGCTGGATCTGTAAATATGATTATTGGTAGGCTGGAGATGAATTGGAGGAATTCGACCTTATGGATAAAGAGCCATAGGGGTGCTCAACAACCAATAAAAAGCACTATGGCAATAACAAAAAAGAGAAAATTGGAAGGGCACTCTTATAAATAGTTCCTCCCTTATAAATAATAGTCCGTCTTATAAATAATAGTTCCCCCTTATAATGGTCCCCTCATATTTAACAGTTTCCCAATTATATATAGTAACCTAGTAGTGATGATCCTTTCTGTTCCTCAGTCTTCTCCCTCCTGTACTTTGTTCTCATTGCTCCTGCCAGTTACTATGTCTCTGCTTCTTAGTTTGATGGAAAGATCTCGACTGTGAAGGAGCCCATGAACATCTGGTGAGTATCCACTACTTCCACCAATACATACACATCTATATACCTATATATACACAAAATGTTCTTTATTATAAACATTCTCAATCATGTAAAATTAATTTATAACATATTTATAACATTATTCAAAAATAACAAAAGTCTTTTCCTCTCTTTAGTTATATCTACTATTGTTAAATCTGACAACCAATTGTAACATCTCTGCCTGTTCGGGTCTCTGCACCACCCTCTGCTCGCGTGCTGCGGCACAGGAGGCATGTGCAGTTTGGTTCATGGCTTAAAGTTTTTGGTCGCACTGTGTGAACACGGCTCTAGTTCTGAGATTGTATTTGCACCACACCCTTCTTTTGCACTTGTTTGTCTCTGCTCCTCTAATGGTTAATCTGGCCTTGCCCTGTGATTGACAGCTGCCTTCCTGTCAACTCCAGGGGCGGGCTCTTCCTCCCTATTTAAACTTGGCTCTCATACACACCAGTGCTTGCTATTGCCGTGTGCATACTTGCTCCTTACTGTCCCTATTTTGCTTGTATTCTAATCCTTGACCTTTGGCTTTCCTCACTGACTATTCTTTGGACTCCAATTTGGCACTGCATCGCTTGACTGTTACTGACCCTTGGCTAGCTGACCTCTCTTTGTTGTTGTCCGTCTTGTCTCCGTTTTGTGTTTCACATATACAGGAAGGAACTGTCTTCGTGGTTGCCACCTATTACGTAGGATAAGGCCTGGCAATAGGAAGGGTCAGTTGGGGGCTTCAGCTTAGGGCTCACTGTCTCTTGTGTCCCGTCCCAGGATTCAAACAGTTACTGGGGAATTGCTGTTCTAGCAATTCCCTTACATAATAGCAAGCCCAAAAAACCTACTGCCATCTCTTCCCTCCAGATAGCATGGATCCTATTCACGGCCTTGCAGCAAAGTTGTAGGGATTGACAGGCCTGGTAGCTGAGCTAGCTAGACAGGTTCAGACACTTACGGATGCTGCTGCATCATCCCCAGCTGTTTCAGCACCTTATAAGGTCAAGATGTTACTCCCAGATCGTTTCTCAGGGGACCGTGAAAAATTAGAAACTTTCAGGGAGTCTTGTCACCTATACTTACGTGTTAATCCACATGTGACTCAGGCCCAAATGGTGGGAGTGGTTATATCTCTGCTACAGGGGGATCCACAAGCTTGGGCCCTTAAATTCCCTCCTGACGCTGATGAGTGGTCTGATTTGGAAAAAAATTTTAAGTCCCTGGGCTCTATTTATGCTGAGCCAGACCACATTGCACTTGCAGAATCTCAACTCCTTACCATGCGGCAGGGAAAACGCTCTGCAGAGGAGTATTGTGCAGAGTTCCGTAAGTGCAGTGTAACTACAGGTTGGTGTGAGTCAGCTCTAAAGGCTCACTTTAAGCAAGGTTTGTGTGACCATGTTAAGGAGCTCTGGGTTGGTCACCCAGATCCCCCGACTCTTGAGAAGGCCATGACTTTGGCGGTCTGTATTGACCGTAAGATCTGGGAAAATTTGAAAGAGAGAGTAGGATTTGTTTCCTCCAAATTTTCTGTCTCTTCCTCTCTCTCTCTCCTGAAAAACTCACCTTTCCTCCCATTACTTCTGGTGAGGAACCCATGCAACTGGGAGCTGTGGACGCCAAGACACGACGAGAGCATCGTCTTAGGAATAACCTGTGCCTGTACTGTGGTTTTCCAGGTCATATCATCTGAGACTGCTCGATCAGACCCTTGTCACCAGCAAAAAAAATTCAGTGCCTGAGTGGTAATCAGAAGAACCACTCAGGCAACCAGGTATTTGGTGGAAATAACAATAAGATGTTGTTATCTGTGTCTTTGTCCTCTGGGGACAGATCTGTTTCTGGCCAGGCCCTAGTTGATTCTGGGTCTGCAGATAACTTTATTAAATACTTGTTTGTGTCATCTTTGGGCATTGAACTATTGCCACTTGATACCCCTCTGTCTGTTACTGGAGCGGATTTTGCCCCACTGGCCAGGGGAAAGATTCAATTTAAGACCCCCTTAATTCCATTGCAAGTGGGCTCTACACATTCAGAGGTCATAAGCCTTTTTGTTATGGAGCATCTGTCTGCTGATGTTATTTTGGGGTTCCCCTGGTTAAACCTTCATAACCCTATTTTTGATTGGGGTAAAAAGGAATTGGTAAAGTGGGGAGATCAGTGCTCATCCCACTGTATTGTGTTGCATTCCTTAGAGTGTGTCAGTGTGGAGAAGGTCGCAACTACTAAAAATTGGGAACGCCCCTCCGGTATTAAAACCTGGTGGTATCAGAAACGCTAGGTGAATAAAAAATGTTTGCCTGGTCCTCAAACATCTGTGGTTGAAGCAGAACTGAAATACAGTGCAGGGAAAATTCTGAATCCCTCTAGAACTGGTTTGTCTGGTGAGGGTCCAGTGGCCCCTCATAAAAGGGTGGGTACTGTAACATCTCTGCCTGTTCGGGTCTCTGCGCCACCCTCTGCTCACTTGCTGCGGCACAGGA
Organism: Leptodactylus fuscus; assembly: GCF_031893055.1. Lineage (NCBI taxonomy): Eukaryota > Metazoa > Chordata > Amphibia > Anura > Leptodactylidae > Leptodactylus > Leptodactylus fuscus. Next base: position 257,554,710 of record NC_134265.1, on the reverse strand, counting down.
GTCGTGTGCAGTTTGGTTCATGGCTTAAAGTTTTTGGTCGCACTGTGTGAACACGGCTCTAGTTCTGAGATTGTATTTGCACCACACCCGTCTTCTGCCCTTGTTTGTCTCTGCTCCTCTAATGATTAATCTGGCCTTGCCCTGTGATTGACAGCTGCCTTCCTGTCAACTCCAGGGGCGGGCTCTTCCTCCCTATTTAAACTTGGCTCTCATACACACCAGTGCTTGCTATTGCCGTGTGCATACTTGCTCCTTACTGTCCCTATTTTGCTTGTATTCTAATCCTTGACCTTTGGCTTTCCTCACTGACTATTCTTTGGACTCCAATTTGGCACTGCATCGCTCGACTGTTACTGACCCTTGGCTAGCTGACCTCTCTTTGTTGTTGTCCGTCTTGTCTGCGTTTTGTGTTTCACATATACAGGGACTGTCTTCGTGGTTGCCGCCTATTACGTAGGATAGGGCCTGGCAATAGGAAGAGTCAGTTGGGGGCTTCAGCTTAGGGCTCACTGTGTCCCATCCCAGGATTCAAGCAGTTACTGGGGAATTGCTGTTCTAGCAATTCCCTTACACCAATAAAATGCAAACAACATTTTGGACGCCAGACTTTCAAAACTTGCAATATAGACCCATTTTATTATATATGTACGAGATATTTATTTATTTATTATATATATGAGACATTTGCAGATATTCACACTTTTATAAATCTGATCAGGACACGTCTCCTTATTACAGTTTCCCACTTCTGTATATTCTGAATAGGTAAAACTAACATTTCTATCTTGGGTCTTGCAGGATCAGCCCGTACCAATGCCCAGAACTCTGTGCCCCCTGACCCATGCCTCTGCTGCTGTATGAGACCTTGGCTGCCTACGTCATCTCTATATCCTATATTTATGCTGCAAATGTTCCACCAAGTTGTTACCTGCACCTTGACAATACATCCTTCAATATCTGTCCTGCATCAAACATCACCCTCTCCTGAAGAGTGACCTGTGCACATATATTCCATCTCCAAGCACAGGCCAGGTAAGTTATACACCTCACATATATACTCATAGTACATGCACATAAAATAGACACATACACGTAGATAGATATAAGTATAGAGATATGGATAGAACTATAGACACATAAATATTTACATGTATAGACACAAACACATAGAACAGATAGATATAAATGTCGGATTGAGCTTATATAGCGTCACTGAATTGCTGTGTGTCACACTTACCTTTTGGGGGGCAGACCCCTAAAAATTGGATTGAGCTGATATAGCCTGATTGAATTGATGTGTCTCCCTTTTAGCTTTGGGGGGTACACCCTTAAAAATTGGATTGAGCTTATATAGCGTGACTGAATTGCTTTGTCACACTTAGCTTTTGGGGGGTAGACCCCTAAAAATTGGATTGAGCTGATATAGCTTGACTGAATTGCTGTGTATCCCTGGTAGGTTTTGGGGGGTACAGCATTAAAAAATTGGATTGCGCTTATATAGTGTGACTGAATTGCTGTGTGTCACACTTAGCTTTTCAGGGGTTACACACAGCCTGAAAAGCACTGATTTTTTTCTGTTTCCCTGTTTTGGGGTTACACACTGCCTGAAAAGCTGGGTTGAGCATATATTGCTGGACTGAATTGCTTTGTCTCCCTGTTAGGTGTTTGGGGGGACACAGCTTGGAAAGCTAGGTTGAATGTATATAGCTGCACTGAATTGCTCGGTATCCCCGTTAGGTGTTTGGGGGGAAGGCCCGTAGAAAGCTGGACTCCTCTCCCTGCAGTATATAGCTCTGAAAAGAGCTGCTGTTTTTCTTCAGTTTTTCCCTGTCTACTGGAAGCTAATGCCTATCTAGCCCACAGCAGATACGTTTCTCTCCCTATCTCTCACCGCAAAGCTGATGAATATGGCGGCCACTATTCTTATAAATGGGTGGTCACATGTTTTCGGCAGCCAATGGGTTTTTTCAATTTTTTTTCAATGCCTACATTGTCGTAGTTCCTGTCCCACCTCCCCTGCACAGTTATTGGTGCAAAAAATGCACCAGGGAAGGTGGGAGGGGATATGAATTTTTACTGCATATGCTGCGTGGTATTCGATTGGAAACAAATACCTCGAACAGCCTGATTTTCGATCGAATACCTATGACAATTGGCTCTTTCCTCAAGGGGGTTTTTGCCTTCCTCTGGGTAATGGGAAATATTTTTTTTTTCTTTGCTAAACAACACCAAAATTGATTAAAATTATATTTTATACATACTAGTGCCCATTAAATTGAGATTTTGTTCCATAAAAGTGCCCAAATAAAAAATGTCCTCCTCCTCCCAGTTGTCATTTTTGTAGCCAGGTCATGACCACATCTAGTACATGTTTTCAGTTATCATCATCAACGCCATCATGGCCTGCTTCTCTTACTCCTCTCATTTATTTGCATCAACAGTCAACATCGATAACTGACAACAATACACACACAGTCATCTATGTATTCAGTAACTGAACTCATACCTGGTGGGGCGGCTGAATGGTGCGGTCACTGCCACTTAGCTTTAGGCAACTGTTAGGCCTCAGTTAAGAATACCTGTCCACAAACAATGTGTTATGCAGGAAGAAATAGAGGAATTGAGGAAGATTTGTAGAATGTGAGGAGGACCCCTATTATGGCAATGATGATAATGACAATGAGGACAATGATGAAGCTGCCAAGACCAATTATGGCAGTGGAAGGAGGAGATCCATACTGGGTCATTGGTGAGTATGAAAGATGCATTTTCTATTGTTTTGCCATTTCTTCAGACTCCTTTTATAATGGTATAATATATTTTTTTCTGCTTCTGAAAGGGACGCAAAATTAGTATACGTAAAGAAATGCTCTGTGCCCAGCTGACCACAGCTTTTGTCGAGCAGACTCCTGCCACAAGTTTAACTGGGAGCCTGCTCATTTCTGTCAGCATTACAGATACAAGCAGCAGCAACCAATACAGGTCAGGCAGGAGGATGAACAACTTGATATTTCATTCACAGTACCAGTGTGAACCTGACGCTTCCTTTCCACACCTCCGTCCCCCTTGATTCGTGTCTTGAGTAACCGCCTTGTTTGTACTTTTGCCATGGTAATTTTCACTCCCGATTAAGTGGTTTTTTTTTATTGTCATTGTTGTCATTTCCACTCTTAGGGTGCATTCACACTACGTTTCCTGAAGCTTATTCTGAACGTAAAACACGTTCAGAATAAGTGGCGTATAAAGCAGCTCCATTCATTTCTATGGGAGCCGACATACGAGCGCTCCCTATAGAAATTAATGGGCTGCTTCTTATACTGCGAGCAGTCCCTTTGAAGTGAATGGGAAGTGCCGGCGTGTACGGCTCAGCTGCCCCCGGACCGATCGGAGGCATTAACCCTTCTGGTGCCGCGGTCAAAGGCGCCGGAGGTGCCATTTTCCCGGCGGCACATGGGACGGCGCATGCTCCAGGGCCGACGTCACGTTGGCATGACAGCCGGGAGCCTTTACAAGGCTCCCCGGCCAGTCTGCAATCTCTTTTTTTTGCAGGCTGATCTATGCAGCCTGCAAAAGAAACTATGATTTTTTGCAATGCAGTAGCATTGTAATGCATTGCATTAGTGATCAGACGCCCTGGGGTTCAACACCTCTAGGAGGTCTAATAAATGAAAAAAAAATTTTTTTTAAAAAAAAAGTAAAAAAAATATAAAAAAAATAGAAAAAGTATTAAAAATTCAAATCACCCCCCTTTCCCTAGAATACATATAAAAGTAGTTAAAAACTGTGAAACACATACATGTTAGGTATCCCCGTGTCCAAAATCACCCACTCTACAAATCTATAAAAATATTTTTCCTGATCGGTAAACGCCGTAGCGGGAAAAATAGTCAAAAGTGCCAAACCGCCGTTTTTTCACTGTTTTGATTCTGATACAAATGTGAATAAAAAGTAATCAAAGCAATAGCATTTCCCAAAAATGGTAGAACTAAAAAGTACACCCGACCCTGCAAAAAAAGACGCCCTATGCATCCCCGTACACTTACGTATAAAAAAGTTACGGCCATCGGAATATGGCGACTTTTAGAAAAAAACATTTTTAACACAGTTTTGGATTTTTTTTAAGGGGTCAAAATGTAAATAAAACCATATAAATTTGGTATCCCTGGAACCATACCGAAACACAGAATACAGGGGACATGTCATTTTGGCTGCACAGTGAACGCCGTAAAACCAAAAGACGGTAAGAAAGTCTCAGAAATGCATTTTTTCTTCAAATCCACCCCATTCTGAATTTTTTTCCTGCTTCCCAGTACATTCTACAGAATAATTAATGGTGGCATCATGAAGAAAAATTTGTCCCGCAAAAATTAAGACTTCATATGGCTCTGGGAGTGGAGAAATAAAAAAGTTATGGGGTTTAGAAGGAGGGGAGTCAAAAACGAAAAACAAAAATCAAAAAATGCCATCGGCGGGAAAGGGTTAAAGTAAGGCCAGGCGTATATGTGTGATATCAGTTTTCCTTGTCCCTTTCTTCCTTTCTATCTTTCTGATTGCTTTTTATCAATCAAATATATTATACAGTAAATAACCAAACATCAACAGGGCAATACTACTATTCTGTAAAGCATATTTTTGCAATACTAAAATAATATAGCAAATAAAAATAGGTTTGAGATAAGAGTTTTCTATGGAAAACTATACTGCACCACAGAATACAATACAAACGTATTACATTCACCCACAAATCCCTCCATAGCTCTGTACCACTCTACATCTCCTCTCACATCACTGCCTACCAGCCTGACTGTCCATTCTGCCAATGACCTTCGATTTGTATCTCCTGTTTCCAAGTCTTTTCTTTGCTCGAGCTGCAGTGGCATCAAGTGTGCACATCTTTTTTAGGCACTCATACAGATGCATTGGGCTTTCACTGTATATGTATTACTCTGTATGTGTCATATTTTATATGATAGAACATTGAGTTTTTGTCTAATTCTGTGAAATTCCAACAAAAAAAATGATGACAATAGATGCACTTTGTAGAGAAGTATAAAGAAGCATAATTTCCCGGGATGAATATCTCCATATAAGTTATTCAAGAAGCCATTATGGGCAAATACAGAAGATATACAACCCGGTATACGCTATACAATCACCATGCACCCCTAAGAGTAATGGCCAAAAACAGAAAAAAAAACATTTGTATTTTCATAAATATTGCATATCTATTAAAAATACTGTAAACAGATGGACTGACTTACGTAAGAATAGGAAACAAAAAAATCATTTCACAATGCAGGAACAATACTGATAACATACTAATGGAATACAATTGACACATGGATATACCAATATTATGACACTTTTCCAACACTGACAGATGATTTGCATTAGCAAAACAAATAACATTAATTCATGTTGTATACGTAGATATGCAGTTGTATGTAAAACCATAGAATAACATTACAAACATGAATGTAAAAGTAAATAAAAGTATTCTTGCTTGAAAGTATCAGATTAGTGATTCATTCTCTTATTTGTTCTTATGTGTTGTAGATCCCGGAGGTCGGGGCCCCACGTGTCGTAAACGATCGCGACATTTTACACTCAGAGCAATGTGGATGGGATTCTAGCAAATACCATATCCACTTTGCAGTACAAACTGTACTGTGGACACGCCATGATTTCCAAACCTGGCACGGTTTTGGAAATCGCAACATCTCAATTATACACCTACGTAAATGTCAGCCAATTGTTTGTCCAAAGCGCTGCGGGAAGAACCGCAATGCGTTGCCGACGCGGTCTTTACTGCAGCGCTTTATTGCTGCGGGACACTATGTGGGATCTTAACCTAAAGAACATTTTCTTTCATTAAAATATTTATATAAATTTTTTCTATTTTCTTGTTTTATAAACTTAAGTTAAACTGTTTGTTTTCCCTTTTAGAAAATTATTATAAACTTTCTCTTGTACATGAAATCATCCTACACTTAGGAATATTGTAAAATTTTTGATCTACAGAAAAAATACTGTATGATCTTCCAAAAAAGAAAAAAAAAATCCTTGGCTCATATTTTTAACTGAGTTTTCTACATGAATAATACCAGATGCTGCTGGATTCTTGCAAACTCTAGGGTATTTCTGTCTTTCAACAACCTCCAATTCTTTACTATTCGCGTTAGAAGAATCTGGAACTATGTCAAGACAGAACATTACCCTATAAAGAGTACCCATATCAACAATGACAGATATGTTCTGCTGGATAGATCCTTACTACTGAGCTTAACATGTGAAATTTTAAGCACACAGATTAGGATATTCTAAAAAAGACAATTTCAATCAGCATACCTCAATCTCACATGCACTTGTCACACAACTGACTCGTATGTACAAAGTTTATTCTGTGCACTTTGGGGCAGTTTTACTAATAGTATCTACGTTTAGGGCTCGTTCACACGGGGGCGGTGGGGCGGATTTTGGCACTCTCAGGTCAAAACCCGCCTGCCACAACCCCCTGGAGTCGGCTCAAATGAATGGGCCAACCCCGGAGGTTGCTGCCGCCAGGCAAAAGCCGCGGCCCAGCGAGACGTGGAATCCGCCTGAAAAAAGGGCAGCTCGCTTGTACTATTACTGCTAGCTGCAGTGGCTGTCCTCTCACAGAAATGTCTCTTCTCTCTTTGCAGTATCTTATAACCTGATATGACATTGTCACTGAAACTGGTCCTCCCATCATTCAGGCTGTCAGGTGATGATGTCAGATGCTTACCTAGGTCACACAGACCATGTGATCCCCTCCCTATGCTCTTCTACCTCATGATACAGATGGCAACAGCTGTTTTATAGGTTTGTCTAAGACAAATCGCAAAAGTTTTGGTTTTGTTCCAGGTGGAAAGCCATTTGTTCATTCATCTCTATTGGTGACTCCCGGTGATCAAAACTTCTAATATGTCATAATGACATGCTAAAAGATTTTAGGAACCCAAATGATGCTTCAAAGTAATGTAACCTTTAATGTTACTTTAATGTCAATATAAAGCAATTCTACCATTTGTATGTCTGATCTATGTTTTATCTATATTTCTCCTCCTATACTTACTAAACACGCCATTTGCCTATTGTCTGAGTGTCTCACGTGAATGTGGTAATAAATTATTATTTGAACCCAGATATGAAAACGTTTAAATTCTGTATATAGAATATCAAATTTAGAAAATAGTTTCCATTGTTTCTCAACAGTGGCGTAACTACCGCCATAGCAGCAGAGGCAGCTGCCACAGGGCCCGGGACATAAGGGGCCCGGCGACAGCTACCTCTGCTACCCCCGCTCTTATCACAGACAAACTGTTTTAACTGTGCTAAGAGCGGGGGAAAGCTGAAAGGACCTTGTGTGACGTCATCTGTCACATGACTGGATGGGCGTGTCTATAGCCCGTACAGTCCTGGAAAGAGAAGGAGAGATCTGCTGCGAGGTAATGAAGGGGAGGGGGAAGGGAGATGCAGGATGGAGAGTGTCTGTCTGTGTGTAAGTGTGTGTATGTGTGTGAGTGTGTATATATGTGTGGTGAGGAGCAACAGTAACCTAGGGGCAGAGATGGAGGGGAGGACATGAAAATGTGGGTAGAGATGAGGGGTGCATGAAACTGGGGGCAGATGGAGGGAGGGTATGAAATGTCATGTGACATCCGTGTGTTATTAAAGATGGACAACACCACCAAAGACTGCAGCGGAGCCGGAGGCAGGTAAGTAACTTTTTTTTTTAATGTCTGTATCTCCCCTCAGTCTCCGATTATTATACTCTGGGGTCTGAAAATACCCCAGAGTATAATAATTGTTCGTGGGTGTTCATTATCGGGCATAATCCCGTGTGCAGGGGCCACAATGGGGTGTAATATTGTGTGCAGGGGCCACAATGGGGTATAATACTGTGTGCAGGAGCCACTATGGGACATAATTGAGCGTGCAGGAATGCGGTGTGTGGGGGGGGGTAGTCGGTCGAGATCTTCGGTGTCGGTCAGGAAGGGGGGGGCCCATGTCAAAAGTTCGCCACGGGGCTCCGCCATTTCTAGTTACGCCACTGTTTCTCAATACTATTTTCTAGTGTAGAGTGTTCTCAAAACTGTGTAACACATTTTTCTCATATTCACAGGATAAGGGTTTATTTGTCACAGATTGCATACAAATCCATTCATTTCATACATTTATATTTTTTTCATGAACCATGGGTCTGTCCGATTTTTGTCCCAAATGCCAGTGTATCACATTTTTTGTCCCAAATGCCAGTGCATGCTCACAGACTTGCATCATGCCAGTGCAAGTTGGAGAGTATATAAAGAATGGAAGCATCCCTTTATTTCTTAGACCCAGAGAAATTGACTAACACCGTAATACAAAAAAAGATGGTCACCAAGGATCATGGGCTGTCCACGATAAACACAGACATTATAGGAATGACATCTTAGTAATAAATGTCTGATCCCATGGGATCCTACTGCTGAAGCTCCCCCAGTGAAACCTAGATAGGGAATTGGCAAGTTTCCATGAGTAGTGGCCATCATCCCATTCAGTTCTAAGGGACTGGGAAAACAGCAGTGTCAGGAAGCCCATTCATGTGAACTGAGTGATGGCCACCACCACACCATTCACATGGAGCACATAGGAGAAGTTGCGAGTCCTCATTCCTGCATTGACAAGGATATAAGAAATCTCCCACCAGGAGAGAAGGGCGGGGGTCTGCCATTCCTCTGTTTTTCTAATCAGAAATTACAAACTGAGCAGAATAGTAATATTTAGAAATGTCAATCTTCCCTAGGCTGTGTTTGCAAGCCAAGTGATACAGGCTGGAGCACGAAACCCTCTGATTTATCTCATTCTAGACATATTACAGGACCATCTGCTGGACTGTCCAAAATATTTGCCAGGGACTGGAACAGGAAGAAATAATAAATGAATGGATGTATTGAATAAGGAGATTATTCTGATACTGCTTATTATCTTACAACCGGGATGACAGTGAAAAAGCCTTTGAGACATATAGATACAGTGTACCCAAATGTGCAAATGGGTTATAATCAGTGGCATAACTACCACCATAGCAGCAGAGGCAGCTGCTACAGGGCCCGGGACATTAGGGGCCCGGTGACAGCTGCTACTGCTGCTATCATTATTCTCGGAGGTCTTTTCGGACCCCCGAGTATAATGATCAGGGCCCCATGTTGGTGGAATACTTTCCACCAACAGGGGGCCCCGAAGCTGCAGCAACGGCTGACACACAGGAGCTGCAGGTCTGGCTCCTCTCAGCGCTTCAGGACGCTCCCCCTCTCTCCCCCTCCTCCCTTTCTCTGCCTGTCCTCTGCCCACCAATGAGAGGGCTGAGGAGAGCCCAGGGGGCGGGGCTTATCCCTGCCGAGCTCCTGCCGTCCTGCACTCAAGAGGAGAAGAGGAAGAAAGGAAGAAGGAAAAAGAAACTAAAGATACACAGGTAACAGGTACATACTGGGGTTACTATACTTATTAATATCAGACATTTGGGGGGATTACTTTTGTTTAGTAACTCCATGTGCCTCATATTAATAGCAGTTAACCCTATCATGTCCCTCACATTAACCCCTGTGTGCCTCACCATAAGAGTTACTGATATGTGAGACATATAGGGGTAATAGTAATGAAGATACTTTATTATTACCTCCATGTCTCTCACATATCAGTAACTCTTATGTGAGGTACACAAGGGTTAATGTGAGGGACATGATGGGGTTAACTGCTATTAATATGAGGCACATGGAGTTACTAAATTGTAATGCACATGACCAGATTTTTTATCCACAATTGTCCTGGTATAGTGGTCAGTGGGTGACGTGACAGTATTTAGTCCTGTAGGGGCCACTATGGGACATAATACTGTGTGCAGTGTCCACTATGGGGCATAATACTGTGTGCAGGGGCCACTATGGGACATAATACTGTGTGCAGGGGCCACTATGGGGAGGAATGCGTAGGAGGGGTCGGTCGAGATCTTAGGGGGGGGGGGAACATGTCAAAAGTTTGCCACGGGGCCCCGCCATTCCTAGTTACGCCACTGGTTATAATACCTGTTGTTGGTGGGTGCACTCATTTTTGTTTACTTCCAGTGGCGGAAATATCTTACAGACTTAACACTGCAAGCAAGAGTTCTATAAGATTTAATGCGTAACTAAGCTTTAGACAACTAGACAACTTTGATTTTCAGCAGTATTTGTGTCACCAATACATTTTGAAATATACTTAATTAACAAATTTTGGCTCCTTTATGTGAAATCTTGAATCTCTTTATTCCTTCCATCCCTATATCGAGAGCTGTTCCTGCCTCTCACTGAGTAACTGTGTATGGAGTGTGGGCTTGGAGTATGGGGCTGTGTAAAATGCAGAGAAAATGAGGGTAGAAGAATATCACTTAAAACAGTCATATCTCAGGTGTTATAAAACGTAGAAACTTGCTTTTGGTGTTATATCAAATAGGAGATCCTCTTCCTTCATGTATCACTTAAGTTCTATACATTCATTTCAGAGATACTACTAGTTAAAAACACTCAGGATTAGGATACTTATATGCAGCCTCATAAAATTGATATACATATCCCAATCCCGAATGTGTTTTCAACCAGTAATATTTCTTGAAATTATATAGATATCACTGCAAATGTATACATTTTATAATGTCTGATATATAACTGGCTGAAGTGACCCTCCCCTCATTATATCTACATGTTACACGACCCCGTACTCCATACACATTTACTCAGTGAGAGGAAGGAACAGCTCTTAATACAGAAGCAAGGGGAAGAATAAAGAGATCCAGGATTTCACAAAAAAGAGCAAAAATTTGTCAATAATCTACTGTATACTACAATATTTATGACACAAGTGCCACCAGAAAATCAAAAGTTGTCGGAAAGTTTAGTTATGCTTTAAAGGATATAAACCTTAGATTGGTATATTTAATTTAACAACAGTAAAAGATTTGTCTGATGACAAGAGAACTGTGCAGGTTTATAACCTCTGCATGTAAGGTAAGAGCTAGTTCACAAGTATTTATTTGGTCCGGATTTTGACACGGGAAGCCACGGTTTTCCGACAGTCGCGGCTTTCTGCTCCGATCTAGGCCCAAATGAATGGGTCTATTCCGGAGGGATTGTCTTGATGCAGAAGCCGCGCCGGCTCCCACCGTGGAATCCACGTCAAGATAGGGCAGGTCGCTTCTTTTTTTACCACTATTTTACCACTTGCGGAAAAATGAAATGACTGGCTCCCATTGAATTCAATGGGACGCGTTTTTTTTACCCGGATTTTGACGCGGATTCCACATAAAAATCCGGACCAAATAATTATGTGTGAACTACCCCTAACATTTCCCTATTTGCTGGCAACAAGCAGAACTTGAAAATTGTAGAAATGGAAATTTGGAGTATAAGTTAAATTTGCAACGTCTTACACAATATTGCAGATTTTCACATCAGTTTTTTGCTGTTCAGCAAGCGCTAAATTTTATTATTCCCTCTGAGATCAGTAGGATTCATCACAATATATAAATCCAGGGAGTCAGTTTCTGGTCACTTGTGGTCAGCTGTATGGTATTTCTAGCACTGAGACCCTGGTGGTCAACCATAATGAGATATTTCTAACAAGAACATACTTGGTATATCAGAGAATCTTACTGAAACACTCATCTGTGGTGTATAGATCTAGAACTTCAGAATTATATAAAGTACAACTTATACATCCAAACATAACACTGTATACTCTTCATAGAACACCTGTACCCCTGGACCAGGCTCAATATATGAATTAGGACAATATAATGTCAAAAGGAAAAAACACATTTCTTGACAGGCTTTTTGTAACATAACAAACAGAAATGTCATATAAATCTTATTGGTGAAGGATAAGAAACACACTGGGAACACACAGCGTTATGGCCACGACGGAAACGCTACATTTTATAGTATCTGCAAAGTAGATGAGATTCTCACTAATCCTATGTATACCTTGCAGAGGTGAACCTACCTTTGTTGCCGCCCGAGGCGGACGACAGAAAGCCGCCCCCCCCCAGGAGGAGGGGGCGGAGCGGAGGAAGGAGGCGGAGGAAGGAAGCAGGCAGAGAGCAGGCAGGGAGAGGACCTGCTCTCTGACTGAGCGTGAGGGGAGGCCGCTGGAGCAGCGCTGCTCCAGCGGCCTCCCCAATCCACTGCTTGGTGAGAAAAAATGCCGCCCTCCCCGGGGCCCTGGCATAGCGTCGCCTGAAGCAGTCGCTTCAGGTTGCCTCATGGGAGGTGCGGCGCTGATACCTTGCAGAAACAAATCTGCAGTAGAAACGCTGTTGGTTTCTGTATAGGTATAATAGGGGTAGAAAGAGTTACTGCAGCTCTTCTCCTATTTACTTATATATGGCCTAAACTGCAGTATACTGATCCCATGGTGGATCCTATTAACTAAAATCCAGCTAAAAAGAGGATAGATAAATGAAGGACTGAGACCCACTGATATGTGTTTTATGAATATTTGGTTGGCATGGCAATAAAATATATTGTCAGATTTATATATGATTAAAAGCAATAATGAGAACTTTATTTTTTTTTACTAATATATTCTAGTGCCCATTACAACAAAATAGTGGTATAGTGCTGTTTAATGTGTGACGAATATGGTTTTATGAGCTAGTATGCTCTAGAATGATTACTTCATCTATTGTCCTTGCATAGAACACATCTGAACTGATGTAACTGATTTAATATGTATTGTGCGCCGATTTTCTGCCATACAAGACATGGAAAAAGTCACATTTTTAGTGTTACACAAAAAAATTCAACTTTTTAATTTTTGTGTCACCCTGACCATTCTTGTTGAAAGTGGGCAAGGAAAGAATTATGGCAGGCTAGGTATAGGAACATCTTGGCCTAAGAGAGTTACTAAAACTTGCGCCATGACTTATAGCTGCAACTTACCCTGCTATGGCTGCTATGGATTTCATTTCTAGGGCATGTCCGAGAATTAACAAGAGGCCGGAGCCCCAGTATCTAAATGAAAACGTAACACTCCCAATTTATTATAACAGATAGATAAGACCAATATATCAAAAGTAGCTTGTGCATACATATGTAATCCCATAGCTAGAAATACATTGAAATAAATAGTTTGACAGTCCCGCGAGACAATGATTGCTAGCTGCTGTGAATAATTTGGTTCTAATGGAGTTGTATGTAATGTTGGTTATATAGCTTGGTGGGCTATGGAGTTTTTTATGAATATAGTATAGTAAAGGTTTTTGTTGCCTTTAACATGAGTGTCTCCATGTTGAGTATTTTCATGTGTGATGTAATATTTTTAGTAGTAAATGAAGCAGGAGCTTACAGTGTTATCATGCATTACCCGCCTTATGTAAATAATTAGGAAGCAATACATTAGATATATATATTTCTCAGCCGTTTCTGAAGCACTAAACACATGGCACTAGATCAATACTGAGTCACAGTTGGGTGCTAAACTCTGCTGAAATGGGAAAGCTGCAGGTGTGGTTTGGAGACATTTCAAAGAAAAAAGTTGATTTCCCATCAGTATTGAAAATGAAATTGAATGATATAACATATTTCCAGTTCCTGGGAATGCAATTACATAGCCCAGAACTTCAGAAACATGCCATGTTCTTTTCACATATTCGGCTAACATCTCAGAAGCGCGATCCAATAAAAATTAACGATTACAGGCAGGAAAAGATGACATTTGCAAAGCCATAGACGCTAGAAACGTGAGCTAAACTTGCTGAACAGAAAGAAATTCTCTTTCTATCCCTGGTGTGAAGCATGGGTGGCCTGAGATGGTTGCAATTGCAATAGACGTCAAGGTGGTACTTGATGTGACAGGAAAGTGCGTGAAGACGTTTTGTCAGCGTGTTAACACTTACAAACGTGGGGGAAAACTTGTGTGATGATTAATTTTTTCCTCTCTCTAGATTTCCTACCAAATGAACAGGAAGGAAAAATAAACTCCTTTTATTGGTTCATATGCTCTTCATTTGAGCAGCTGTATTTTTTCACTTGTATGTGGTTTTTGCATGCTACTTTATATGACATGTGTACTGTAACATATAATGCTCAACATAAATAAACATCTAGAGAAAAAGTAACATTTAGTCAGGGAAAAATGTAAGCACATCGCACATTTAGTAAAAGCACAAGCTCAAGCAAAGGTTGTCTATATCTGCATCTCTTATGTTTAATAAGGGGTTAAATCTGAATTATTTTCTACAATAATATATTATGCTTTTTTTCCCCCAACTGTAATGTAATCCAGTTATTTCAATTCCCCCTCTCCACTATGCAGGTGTCATACACAAACTACCTTTTATATAGAGCCAGTTTTTGTTTAACTTAAGGTGGTCTAAAGCAACACGGTGGCTCAGTGGTTAGTACTGTAGCCTTACAGTGCAGGAGTCCTGGGTTCAAATCCAACCAAGAACAACATCTGTAAGGAGTTTGTATGTTCTTCCAGTGTTTGCATGGGTTTCTTCTCACATTTCAAAGAGATACGGATCAGGATGTGTCTCCTCCCTTCTCTCTCATGTTCATTGCTACACTCACCGGCCACTTTATTAGGTACACCATGCTAGTAACGGGTTGGACCCCCTTTTGCCTTCAGAACTGCCTCAATTCTTCGTGGCATAGATACAACAAGGTGCTGGAAGCATTCCTCAGAGATTTTGGTCCATATTGACATGATGGCATCACACAGTTGCCGCAGATTTGTCAGCTGCACATCCATGATGCGAATCTCCCGTTCCACCACATTCCAAAGATGCTCTATTGGATTGAGATCTGGTGACTGTGGAGGCCATTGGAGTACAGTGAACTCATTGTCATGTTCAAGAAACCAGTCTGAGATGATTCCAGCTTTATGACATGGCGCATTATCCTGCTGAAAGTAGCCATCAGATGTTGGGTACATTGTGGTCATAAAGGGATGGACATGGTCAGCAACAATACTCAGGTAGGCTTTGGCGTTGCAACGATGCTCAATTGGTACCAAGGGGCCCAAAGAGTGCCAAGAAAATATTCCCCACACCATGACACCACCACCACCAGCCTGAACCGTTGATACAAGGCAGGATGGATCCATGCTTTCATGTTGTTGACACCAAATTCTGACCCTACCATCCGAATGTCGCAGCAGAAATCGAGACTCATCAGACCAGGCAACGTTTTTCCAATCTTCAATTGTCCAATTTCGATGAGCTTGTGCAAATTGTAGCCTCAGTTTCCTGTTCTTAGCTGAAAGGAGTGGCACCCGGTGTGGTCTTCTGCTGCTGTAGCCCATCTGCCTCAAAGTTCGACGTACTGTGCGTTCAGAGATGCTCTTCTGGCTACCTTGGTTGTAACGGGTGGCTATTTGAGTCACTGTTGCCTTTCTATCAGCTCGAACCAGTCTGGCCATTCTCCTCTGAACTCTGGCATCAACAACGCATTTCCGCCCACAGAACTGCCGCTCACTGGATGTTTTTTCTTTTTCGGACCATTCTCTGTAAACCCTAGAGATGGTTGTCCGTGAAAATCCCAGTAGATCAGCAGTTTCTGAAATACTCAGACCAGCCCTTCTGGCACCAACAACCATGCCACGTTCAAAGGCACTCAAATCACCTTTCTTCCCCATACTGATGCTCGGTTTGAACTGCAGGAGATTGTCTTGACCATGTCTACATGCCTAAATGCACTGAGTTGCCGCCATGTGATTGGCTGATTAGAAATTAAGTGTTAACGAGCAGTTGGACAGGTGTACCTAATAAAGTGGCCGGTGAGTGTATATTATGGGGATAATGTCCATCCTTAAGGAGAGACCACCAATTAGGTGTGTGGAGACTTATATAAACATAGCTTATATAGCCATAGCTGAAAAACTGTTTTGGTATAAAACCCACATTATGCAGTAAAGGCTTCTGGGAAAATTGGGCATGATGTTTGGGGTGCTTCCTATAGAGGGCAGCATAACAGAGGCACTGTTTCCCTAGTTACAAGGTCGGCATGATGTTTCTCTCCCAACATCATTACAAATAAAGGCCTCTGAGAAGGTCGGCATGATGTTAAAGGGAGCGCTCTCTATAGGCTTGCTTGACTGAGACTCTTGTCTTCCTAATTACATCATGGAAGACAGACTTGCACATTCTCAGTCAGCACCCTCTATTGGTGTGCATACTTGAGGCACTGGCATCCTACTTACATCTTGGGAGACAGATTTGCATATTCCTCCCATAATCCCTTGCAATGGAGCAACTATGTAATAGGTGGTCTCTCCAAAAGGATGGACATCATCCCCATAATCTGGTCTCTCAGCCTCTCACTTCTACCAAGTCAGTTCTCTCTAGGCTGTGCTGACGAAGCACAACTAGACTGAAATGGCCGTCTGTAGCTGAGAAACTGTCTTGGTTTAAAACCCACATTATGCAGTAAAGGCTTCTGGGAAAGTCAGGCATGATGTTCAGGGTGATTCCTATAGAGGGCAGTATAACAGAGGCACTGTCTCTCTGTTTACATCTTTGGAGACAGATTTCCATATTCCTCCCATGTTCATTGCTAGTTATTTGTACTATGGGACTGGCTTTACTATTATAATGTTAACCTACAAATTTCCACCAGAATTCCATACTATGAAATATCTGAAGTATAGTATCTCTACTATGAACTGCGTTTTTTTTTATTGTTTTTAATGCTAATATTGTTATTAAATAAAATATTTCTTTGTTTCTATTTATGTTTTGGGTATGGTTTATTTGGTATATTCATGTAGGGTGTTTTTGCTATTATAATGATCTAGTCTTCCAGCTCCAATAGTGCAAGTAACTAGCAGTGAACATAGGAGTAGAGACGTTTAGACTCGGGGTTGGGTGGTGGTTCCAATCACGTGACTCAGGGTCAAAAGCAGCCAAGAAGCCAATGGTTTGTCAAAAAAAAACAAAAAAACAGAGAAAGTAAGAAAGTAAGTGATGAATCATTCCCAGGAGAACCCATTTACATGACTGTCACTAAACATAGTAAGGGCTCGTTCACATCTGTGCCTGGTCTCCGTTCTGCAGGTTTCCGTTTCCTGCACAAAACAGAGGCATTCATTTGAATGGGTTTGAAAGATGTCCGACCGTGAGCGTTTTATGCTCTCCGTCGCGAAACCGTTTTTTAAAAATCGGACACAGAATCGGACATGCAGTACTCTGTGTCCTGTTTTAAAAAAAAAAAAAACGGTTTGGCGGCGGAGAGCATAAAACGCTCACCGCCACTCACGGCCGGACCGATCTGACAGGTTTGCATGCAGAAGACGGAAACCACAGAACGGAGCCCAGAACGCTAGTGTGAACCCAGCGTAAGTAACATAGATATATTTGGTATTGTTGTAACCAAACAATAAAATTAACACAACAGTTATGGTGATATTTAAATGGCATAAGTACAACAACGTGTGTCCTCAGCTGGAGTGCTGTTTTCTATCTAATAGATTTATTATATATTTCAGCTTCGCGATATGTATGACCACCCACCTAAGATTGTCATCTACAGTTGCTAAGATATTTACAAGTTGCAATACTTCAGAAGCAATAACAGAGCACAAAAAGTCTGAGGTGAGACAAAGGCCTGGGGCATGTAACACTATTAACTAGCCATAAGAGGTATGGTAAACTATACAGTCATCAGAATCACCATTGATGGTATGTTTATTTTGTACATTGATTACATTATGTAAAGCTCCAAATACACACAATAATTAATCTTCATGACAAAAGACCAGCACAAAGCATTAGATATTGTTCCAAGAGCACGTAAAGATTTATTGCTGTTGCTCTTCTTGTACCTGTACAGTTCCTGAAGAATCTATTTGTAAAGCTGACCTGTATTTGTAAATGTACACAATAAAATCTTAACCCCTTAAGGACACAGCCCTAAAGTGCATTAAAGACATGTCACTTTAAATGGCTATAACTTTGAGACGCTTTAACTTACACAAGTGATTTTGAGATTGTTTTTTCGTGACACATTTTACTTCATATTAGTGGTAAACACTAATCAATATTTTTGTATTTATTCATATAAAAATAGGAAATTTGATGGAAATTTGGAAAAAATAATCGTAATTTTCAAAATGTGAAATTCCCTGCTTTTCAGGCAGATAGTCATACCACCCGAATACATGAATAAATATTATGCACCATATCTCTGCTTTATATTAGCATTATCTTTTGATTTTCTTTTAATTTATTTTGGATGTTAGAAGACTTACAAATGTAACAGCAATTTTCCAGATTTATAAGAAAATTCCCCAAACCAATTTTTAGGGACCACTTCAGTTCTGAAAGGAATTATAAAGGCCTATATTATAAAAACCCCATAAATCACCAATTTTCAAAACTCCACCCCTCAAATAATTCAAAACAGCATTTGGGATGTTTGTTGACCCTTTAAAAATTTCATAAGAATAAAAATAATATGGAGGTGAAATTTAGACATTTTATTTTTTTTGCTAATATGTTCATTTAGACCTAAAATTAACAAATTCACAAAAAGTTAAAGTAGAAAATGCATCTGGCAGTTTGTTATGCAATTTCTCCCAAGCACAGAAATACCCCACATGTGGGTGCAAACTGATATTTAGGCACACGGCAGCGCATGGAAGAGAAGGAGCGACACTGGATGTTTGAAAAGCAGATTCTGCTGGAATAATTTTCAGGCGCCATGTCTCATTTGCAAAGCCCTTAAATTACCAAAACAATGTAAATCCCCTAAAAGTGATCCCATTTTGGAAACTACACCTCTCACAGAATTCATTAAGGAGTATTGTGAACATTTTGACCCCACAGCCGTTTCACAGATTTTACTAACATTGGAATGTGTAAATTAAAAATTACTAAAATGTCACTTTAGTTTTCATATTCACAAGGGGTTAAAGGAGTGAAAGCCTCCCACAGTTTGTTACACAATTTCTGCTGAACACGGCACTACCCTATATGTGGTTATAATCTGCTTTATGTACATGGTGGGGCTCAGAATGGAAAGAGCGCAATTTAGCTTTTTTAGGGCAAATTTTGATGGGGAAGTTTTCAGGCGCGTTTTAAGGCTACATTTGCAGAGCCCCTAGAGTACCAATACAGTGGAAAACCCATAAAGTGATGCCATTTTGGAAACTAAACCCCTCACAGAACATATCAAAGGGTATAGTGAGCATTTTGACCCTATAGCTGTTTCACCGATTTTATTAACATTGGGATATGAAAATGATAAATTACTTTTTTTTTTACCAATAAACTGTCAATTTAGCCCCAAATTTTTCATTTTCACAACAGGATAAAGGAGAAAAAGTTCCCTAAAGTTTGTTAAAAAATGTCTCCTTAACACAGAAATACCCCATATGTGGTTGCAAACTGTTGTATGGGTGTAAGGATTGGAGTCAGAGTCAGGCAGTGCAAAGTGACACAGCTGGAAAGCAACACTGTGCAACTAATGACAAAAGGGGTCGCAGGCCCTGCAGCTATAACTATGCTGTAATATCTGAGATGAGGCAGACCAATGCACTTCCTAATTGAAGTGCGCCTACCACGACTCCTTACGCTTCTATCCGGCAGCTAGGATAAGGGGAGAGGAGGCCCTGAAAGTGCTAGGGACTGGAGTCACGGGGGTCACACCTAAACAGAAAGCACAGTGTAACTGCAATGCAAAACAAAAGACTAAACCGCATGGAACCAGGGAGGACCACAAGTCTCAGCAAGACACAGAAGAGAAGGCGAGGTCAGACGAGCAAGAGGTCGAGCCAGGAGATATAATAAAAGGTACCAAATCAAAAGACAAGGGATAGCCAAAAATACAAGCCGGGTAAATAAACCAAGAGAACAGACCGAATACAAACAGACAGGGAATCAGACTGAGCAGAGGAACCATGAACCACAAAGTGAATGGCTGGCAAGGATCCATGCCTGGGTGGGGTTTAAATAGCAGCAGAGAACACACCTGATGGCTAACGGCATGGAGACTGAAAGCAAGGAAAAGATTAACCCTTAATGACCTAAGCACACCCAATAGAACTCCTAACACGTCTCCCAGGGAGACGCCGCGCAGCAAGGAGACCGCGGCGACTCCGTATCCTGACAGTACCCCCCCTTTGAGGAGGGGCCTCCGGACCCTCAAGAGGACCCCCTGGCTTAGTAGGGCAAGAACGGAAAAACTTCTCCACCAATCTAGGAGCGTGAAGGTCTCTGGCTGCCACCTAAACACGCTCCTCTGGTCCATACCCCTTCCAATGTATGAGGAACTGAAGGGAATTCCGTACTCTGCGTGAATCAATGACCCATTCCACCTCATACTCTAGTTCCCCCTGAACGATCACAGGTTCGGGTGGGGAACGAGTGACCATTGCCGGAACATACTTTTTGAGTAGGGACTTATGAAAAACTGGGTGAATATGGAGGGACCTAGGAAGTGATAATTTGAATGACACAGGGTTGATTATTTCAGAAATGGGATATGGACCAATAAAACGCAGGGCAAACTTAGTAGATGGAACACGAAGTTGGAGATTTTTTGTGGATAACCAGACCACCACAAAGTCAGGTCCAGGGCGGCGCTTCCTGTTGGCGAAATTTACTTGATTAGCCTGGGCTTTTCTCAGTGATGCCAGGCTTTCAGCCCATATAGTACAGAGAGATTTAGCAACATCCTCTACTGAGGAAAAGGCGAATTCATTGCCTGTTCCTGAGGAGAATCTGGGGTGAACACCATAGTTAATGTGGAAAGGAGACAACCGAGTCGAGGAGTTGACATGATTATTTAGTGCAAACTCAGCCATGGGCAAATATTCACTCCATTTATCTTGGCAATCAGACACAAAGCACCTCAAATATTGTTCTAAAGATTGATTCAATCTCTCTGTTTGACCGTTAGTCTCTGGGTGGAAGGCTGAGGAGAAAGAAAGAGAGACTCCCAACCTGTTACAAAAGGCTTTCCAAAACCTGGACACAAACTGTACGCCCCTGTCCGACACCACATTTGAAGGAATACCATGCAGACGTAAAATGTGACGGATAAACAACCAGGCCAACAATTTAGCTGAAGGCAATTTTTTCAAGGCAATAAAGTGGGACATCTTAGAAAAACGATCTACTACAACCCAAATTACCGATTTCCCTTTAGAGGAAGGGAGATCAGTAATAAAATCCATGGAGATGTGTGACCAGGGTCTATTGGGTAGCGGGAGTGGATGTAAAAGACCCGCTGGAAGTTGATGGGGCACCTTAGATCTGGCACAGGTCTCGCAAGAATGAACAAACTTTTTTACATCCCGTTGCCAAGATGGCCACCAATACGTACGTGATAACAGATTCCCAGTACCAGTAATGCCTGGATGACCTGCCAGAACAGAGGAGTGGATCTCCTCTAAGAGCTCCAAGCGGAGGTGACTAGGGACAAACAATTTACCTGGTGGTAACGCACTAGGGGCAGCATCCTGAGTGTTGAGAATACAGGTTTCAAGATCCGAGGTCAAAACTGCCACTACCACCCCAGGAGCAAGTATATTTTCAGGTTCCCCATCAGAACTACCACTAAGACCAAAACTTCTGGACAAGGCATCTGCTTTAGTATTCTTTGAGCCGGGACGGTAGGTAATTACAAAGTGGAACCTAGTGAAAAATAGAGCCCACCTGGCTTGACGGGGATTTAACCTTTTTGCCTTGTCTAAATATAATAAGTTTTTGTGGTCAGTCAGTACAGTAATTTTATGTCTGGCCCCCTCCAGGAAGTGTCTCCACTCTTCAAAGGCCCACTTAATCGCCAGAAGCTCTCTATTGCCAACATCATAATTGGCCTCGGTAGTGGAGAACCTCCTGGAAAAGTAGGCGATAGGTTGGAAGTTGGTAAATGGTTCAGTGCCCTGAGACAGGACGGCTCCTACACCTACTTCTGAAGCGTCAACCTCTACAATAAAGGGCAATTCAGGATCAGGATGGACCAGGACTGGGGCAGAAGTAAAGAGTTGTTTTAAGGTGGCGAACGCTACCTCCGTCTCTGGTGTCCAGGAGGCAGGATCCACCACCTTTTTGGTCAAATCGGTGAGAGGTTTAACAATAGAAGAAAAATTTCAGATAAATTTTCGGTAATAGTTGGCGAAACCTAGAAACCTCTGAACTTCTTTTAAGGTAGTAGGTTTCTCCCATTCAAGTACTGCAGATACCTTTCTGGGATCCATACCAATGGTACCAGGAGTAAGGATGTATCCCAAAAAACCTATCTCCTGGACTCCAAATTGACACTTGGATAACTTAGCACAGAGGTGGTTTTGACGTAGCCTAAGAAGAACCTCTTTTACATGTTGCTGATGTGACTCCCAGTCCGGTGAGAATATGAGGATGTCATCTAAATAAATTACTAGATATCTACCTAACAGATCCCTAAAAATGTCATTCACAAAACGTTGAAATACCGCCGGAGCATTGCTCAAACCAAAAGGCATAACTAGGTATTCAAAATGACCTTCAGGGGTATTAAATGCGGTTTTCCACTCATCCCCATCTCTTATCCGAATCAAGTTGTAAGCTCCGCGGAGGTCAATTTTAGAAAACCATCGAGCCCCCACCACCTGGTTAAAAAGATCCGGGATAAGTGGCAGAGGATGTTGGTCTTTGACCGTAATCTTATTCAACTCCCTGTAGTCAATACAAGGTCGGAGGCCACCATTTTTTTTTTCAACGAAGAAAAACCCCGCCCCCACAGGAGAAACTGAAGGTCGGATATGTCCTTTAGATAGGCTCTCTTTAATGTACTGGCGCATGGACTCGCGCTCTGGAGCTGAAAGGTTAAAAATGCGACCTTTGGGTAGTTTAGCTCCAGGAACCAAATCAATTGCGCAGTCATAAGGTTGATGTGGAGGCAAGGCCTCCGCATTGAGCTCGTCAAAGACGTCTTTGAACTCAGTAATAAATTCCGGAATTTTGATATCATTTTTGATAGTACAAACAGTATTAATATGAGAAGTACAGGAATCTCCCCATCTAACCAACTCTGAAGTTTCCCAATTAAACACTGGATTATGTACACGCAACCAGGGTAAACCAAGAATAACATCTGCAGCCAGTTTTTTCATAAAAAAAAATGACACTTTTTCAACATGTAAACTGCCGACAAAAAACTGCACCTCAGCAGTATGGGCTAAGATTTTCCCTTCAGACAAAGGGGTTAGATCTGCTCCAGATACCTGAAATGGGTATTTCAAGGGAATCAATTCAATTCCTAGAGCTTGTGCCACCACTTCATGGATGAAGTTCATGGCGGCACCTGAATCCACCATCGCCTGACATGCAAAAGTTTTGTTACCATTAACAAGAATAGCAGGGAGTAAACATTTCTCAATATTATTAGGAGGTACCTGTGTGCCTGAGTGACCCTCCTGGAAATCACTCAGGCATTGGCGTTTCCCGGCGGTGGTTTAGGTCTGGTTGGACAGTTTCTCAGGATATGTCCAGGTTTGCCGCAATACAGACACAGAGCGTTTTCTAGGCGATACTTTCTCCTGGAGGCGGTTGTGGACCCCAATATCATTGGTTCTTCTTCAGAAATAGAACAAGAGGTAGGAACAGCAGAAGGAGGTATAGGTTCCGAAAGGACAGACCAGGATTTAGCTGAGGACCCAGGTTTGCTTAATTTCTCTCTACGCCTTTCCCTAAGCCTCCTATCAATAGAAATAGCCAAGGACATAAAGTCTCCTAGATTTTCAGGGACTGGATGACTTACTAGAGCATCTTTTACAGAATCAGATAAGCCTTGTCTAAAAAGGGTTAACAAAGGTCTGTCTGTCCACCCTGACTGGGAACTCCATTGACAAAACTCCGTACAATAGTCCTCGGCAGTTCTAACTCCCTGCTGAATAGACAACAGATGGGACTCGGCCAAGGCAACTCTATTAGGGTCATCATAAATCTGACCTAATATTTCAAAAAACTTTTTTAACAAATTCCATTCAGGAGCTCCAGCAGGTAGAGCCAAGGCCCAGTCTTGTGGTGATCCTCATAGAAGGGACACCACCAGCGCCACCTGCTCTGCTTCAGAAGAAAGGAAATTAAAACGAAAAAATAAACGGCAAGATTCCCGAAATGTTCGGAATCTGTCTGGTTTACCGTCAAAACGGTCAGGCAAGAGCATTTTAGGATCCTGACGGGTATACAATGTGGGAAAAACTGGTGATTGAATAGAAGCACCTGCAGCGGCTGATGTTGGCTCAGGCAAAGCCTCCAGACGCTGCGAGACTTGGTTAATTAACCCAGCCATGCCCTGCACCTGCCTTGACAGTTCATCCAGCCGGTCAGTTACGGAGTGTTCGGCATCCACACTAAACCGCCGGACGGCCTGCCTAGGGTAAGGGCCAGACATTATGTAAGGATTGGAGTCAGGGTCAGGCAGTGCAAAGTGACACAGCTGGAAAGCAACACTGTGCAACTAATGACAAAAGGGGTCGCAGGCCCTGCAGCTATAACTATGCTGTAATATCTGAGATGAGGCAGACCAATGCACTTCCTAATTGAAGTGCGCCTACCACGACTCCTTACGCTTCTATCCGGTGGCTAGGATAAGGGGAGAGGAGGCCCTGAAAGTGCTAGGGACTGGAGTCACGGGGGTCACACCTAAACAGAAAGCACAGTGTAACTGCAATGCAAAACAAAAGACTAAACCGCATGGAACCAGGGAGGACCACAAGTCCCAGCAAGACACAGAAGAGAAGGCGAGGTCAGACGAGCAAGAGGTCGAGCCAGGAGATATAATAAAAGGTACCAAATCAAAAGACAAGGAATAGTCAAAAATACAAGCCAGGTAAATAAACCAAGAGAACAGACCGAATACAAACAGACAGGGAATCAGACTGAGCAGAGGAACCAGGAAACCCAAAGTGAATGTCTGGCAAGGATCCATGCCTGGGTGGGGTTTAAATAGCAGCAGAGAACACACCTGATGGCTAACGGCATGGAGACTGAAAGCAAGGAAAAGATTAACCGTTAATGACCTAAGCACACCCAATAGAACTCCTAACACGTCTCCCAGAGAGACGCCGCGCAGCAAGGAGACCGCGGCGACTCCGTATCCTGACAATGGGTACATGATGGAACTCGGAATGGAAAGGGCGCTATTCAGTTTTTGGAGAGCATATTTTTCTGGAATAGTCTTTGGATGCTAGTATAGAGAGCATTTTGACCTCACAGCTGTTTCACAGATTTTAACATTGGGATGGAAAAATGAAAAATTACTTTTTTTCCAATAAATCTTCCATTTATCACCATATTTTTAAATTTTTGCAATTGATTACAGAAGATAAAATACACCACAGCTTGTTTCACAATTTCTCCTGAATACAGTAATACCCCATATGTGGTCATAATCTGCTTTATGGGTACATTGTGGGGTTCAGAATGGGAAGAGCGCTATTTGGCTTTTGAAGGGCAGGTATGGCTGGAATAGTTTTCAGGTGCCATGTCGCATTTGCAGAGTCCCTAAAGTATCAACCCAATGGAAACCCCTTAAAAGTGACCCTATTTTAGAGACT
This sequence comes from Leptodactylus fuscus, assembly GCF_031893055.1. Lineage (NCBI taxonomy): Eukaryota > Metazoa > Chordata > Amphibia > Anura > Leptodactylidae > Leptodactylus > Leptodactylus fuscus. The sequence continues at coordinate 257,529,129 of NC_134265.1, read as the reverse complement.
GCACCTTTCAAGGAATGTGTCAGGAGGTGTTGCTATGCCATTTCAGTGACTAATAAGTTTTGACCACTTTGGCGCATTTTTATTTTTCTTTTATTTTTTTTAGGGGGGGGGGGGGTCTATGACCAGCCACAATATCAATATATAGAATCTCCCATAAAATAGTGGGGGAAAAAAGAAGCTTTAAAAAAAATATAAAAAGATAAAAGTTCTAAATCACTCCTCTCCCTAGCATACATACAAAAGTAGAAAAATACTGTGAAACACAAACACATTAGGTATCCCTGTGTCTGAAAGTGCCCGGTCTACTGAATATAGGAGATCTGCAGTGCGCCTGTTCTGTGAGGAAGGGGTTAATAGGAGCACCACAGATACCCTATATTCAGCCAGACTGAATTCCAAGTGTGTGTGTGTGTGGGGGGGGGAATCCCAGTCCTCAAGCTCAGGGAAGGGGCAGGCAGACAACCAAAACACCCCCTCCCCTTTCCCAGCACCCAGCAACTACTGCACCCAAAAACTCCAACCATTTTAATTTTTGAAATTTTCCAGTAGCTGCTGCATTTCACCCCTAGGCTTATACTAGAGTCAATAAGTTTTCCCAGTTTTTTGTGGTAAAATTAGGAGCCTTGGCTTATATTCGGGTCGGCTTATACTCGAGTATATACGGTATGTGGGTGTAAACTGCAATTTGGGCACACAACATGGCTCAGAAAGGAAGGAGTTTTGCACTTTTTAGCTTTTGGGGTTGTGAGAGAGTGAAGGGTGTTGTCTGGGAAGACAAGTATATTCCAGGCAGGCAGCTAAACGGTGTTTGGTAAAAACTCACACCAGGGAGGTCAGCTGAGTAATCAGGCCCTAATAACAGTCTGCGTGTGAGGACTAGGTGTGTGGCACCACACTGACAGAGTTGAACTGTCCAGACCAGACCTCCAAAGCAGGTACTGTGCCACCCGTTGTTATTTCCAAGGTGGGAGACTGGTAGCCAGTCTCCTGTATAGTCAAGGAAAAGATTCCTTACATTTAAGTTAGTCTCTCAGCCAAGAAGGTATTTGTTTTGTTTATCCTGTGGCTTTGCAAAAGCAGTGTATGCGTTACATGTGAATAAAGCCTGAACCTGTGTGAAATCCAGTGTCTGTGTCCCTGTTTCCTGCACTGCTACAAGTATCTACCTGAGCGATTCCCCACAGGGTACAGACTTAGGGGGACTTTCTGGATGCCATGGTGTTTTTGCCGAGCCCTGGAGGTGCCAGTAAACTGGAATTCCCCAAGAAATGACCCCATTTTGTAGGGACAATTTTATGGTCTCTGCAAATATGACATGGTGTCCGAAAAACAAAAGCACATAAAAGCACATAGCACTGCTTCACATCTGCACCCTGCTGTGTGCCCAAAAAGCACTGGTGTACCAGGATAATGTACTTAATGCAGTTGATACCCACATAAGACATAATGAACTTTATCCTGGGTACACCAGTGTCATACATGTGGCATAAACTGCAGTTTGAGCACACAACAGGGTGCAGAAGGGAAGGAGCGCTATGCAGCTTTTGGAGTACAGATTCAGATGTTTGGTATCTGAATGCCATGTCATGTTTGTAAAGCCTGTAAAGGATTCCCCAAAGGAGTGACCCCACTTTGAAAACTGCACCTCTCAAAGAAATTATCAGGGAGTGTAGTGAGTATTAGTATCCCAGACGTGACTGCACAGCGGATGGTGAAGAGGGAATATGTAAGTTGTGCAGAATGCATTGAGAACACCAAATTCCTTACTATTTCCCCAGTGGGAAAGGCTTGTGTACACAAGCTGAAACCTTGCTGTTATGAGGTAATAAATAGAGATGAGCGAACAGTGTTCTATCGAACACATGTTCGATCGGATATCAGGGTGTTCGCCATGTTCGAATCGAATCGAACACCACGTGGTAAAGTGCGCCAAAATTCGATTCCCCTCCCACCTTCCCTGGCGCCTTTTTTGCACCAATAACAGCGCAGGGGAGGTGGGACAGGAACTACGACACCGGGGGCATTGAAAAAAATTGGAAAAAGTCATTGGCTGCCGAAATCAGGTGACCTCCATTTTAGACGAATAGTGGATTTCAAATCCGGGTCATATGAGAATGTGAACTTTGTGACTATGAGACAGGGATAGCTGTACAGGCAGGGATAGCTAGGGATAACCTTTATTTAGGGGGGAATGTTATTAAAAATAACTTTTTGGGGCTCTATCGGGTGTGTAATTGTGATTTTTGTGAGATAAACTTTTTCCCATAGGGATGCATTGGCCAGCGCTGATTGGCCGAATTCCGTACTCTGGCCAATCAGTGCTGGCCAATGCATTCTATTAGCTTGATGAAGCAGAGTGTGCACAAGGGTTCAAGCGCACCCTCGGCTCTGATGTAGCAGAGCCGAGGCTGCACAAGGGTTCAAGCGCACCCTCGGCTCTGATGTAGGAGAGCCGAGGGTGCACTTGAACCCTTGTGCACCCTCAGCTCTGCTACATCAGAGCCGAGGGTGCGCTTGAACCCTTGTGCACACTCTGCTTCATCAAGCTAATAGAATGCATTGGCCAGCGCTGATTGGCCAATGTATTCTATTAGCCTGATGAAGTAGAGCTGAATGTGTGTGCTAAGCACACACATTCAGCTCTACTTCATCGGGCTAATAGAATGCATTGGCCAGCGCTGATTGGCCAGAGTACGGAACTCGACCAATCAGCGCTGGCTCTGCTGGAGGAGGCGGAGTCTAAGATCGCTCCACACCAGTCTCCATTCAGGTCCGACCTTAGACTCCGCCTCCTCCGGCAGAGCCAGCGCTGATTGGCCGAAGGCTGGCCAATGCATTCCTATGCGAATGCAGACTTAGCAGTGCTGAGTCAGTTTTGCTCAACTACACATCTGATGCACACTCGGCACTGCTACATCAGATGTAGCAATCTGATGTAGCAGAGCCGAGGGTGCACTAGAACCCCTGTGCAAACTCAGTTCACGCTAATAGAATGCATTGGCCAGCGCTGATTGACCAATGCATTCTATTAGCCCGATGAAGTAGAGCTGAATGTGTGTGCTAAGCACACACATTCAGCACTGCTTCATCACGCCAATACAATGCATTAGCCAGTGCTGATTGGCCAGAGTACGGAATTCGGCCAATCAGCGCTGGCTCTGCTGGAGGAGGCGGAGTCTAAGGTCGGACCTGAATGGAGACTGGTGTGGAGCGATCTTAGACTCCGCCTCCTCCAGCAGAGCCAGCGCTGATTGGTCGAGTTCCGTACTCTGGCCAATCAGCGCTGGCCAATGCATTCTATTAGCCCGATGAAGTAGAGCTGAATGTGTGTGCTTAGCACACACATTCAGCTCTACTTCATCAGGCTAATAGAATACATTGGCCAATCAGCGCTGGCCAATGCATTCTATTAGCTTGATGAAGCAGAGTGTGCACAAGGGTTCAAGCGCACCCTCGGCTCTGATGTAGCAGAGCTGAGGGTGCACAAGGGTTCAAGTGCACCCTCGGCTCTCCTACATCAGAGCCGAGGGTGCGCTTGAACCCTTGTGCAGCCTCAGCTCTGCTACATCAGAGCCGAGGGTGCGCTTGAACCCTTGTGCACACTCTGCTTCATCAAGCTAATAGAATGCATTGGCCAGCGCTGATTGGCCAGAGTACGGAATTCGGCCAATCAGCGCTGGCTCTGCTGGAGGAGGCGGAGTCTAAGATCGCTCCACACCAGTCTCCATTCAGGTCCGACCTTAGACTCCGCCTCCTCCAGCAGAGCCAGCGCTGATTGGCCGAATTCCGTACTCTGGCCAATCAGCACTGGCTAATGCATTGTATTGGCGTGATGAAGCAGTGCTGAATGTGTGTGCTTAGCACACACATTCAGCTCTACTTCATCGGGCTAATAGAATGCATTGGCCAATCAGCGCTGGCCAATGCATTCTATTAGCGTGAACTGAGTTTGCACAGGGGTTCTAGTGCACCCTCGGCTCTGCTACATCAGATTGCTACATCTGATGTAGCAGTGCCGAGTGTGCATCAGATGTGTAGTTGAGCAAAACTGACTCAGCACTGCTAAGTCTGCATTCGCATAGGAATGCATTGGCCAGCCTTCGGCCAATCAGCGCTGGCTCTGCCGGAGGAGGCGGAGTCTAAGGTCGGACCTGAATGGAGACTGGTGTGGAGCGATCTTAGACTCCGCCTCCTCCAGCAGAGCCAGCGCTGATTGGCCGAATTCCGTACTCTGGCCAATCAGCGCTGGCCAATGCATTCTATTAGCTTGATGAAGCAGAGTGTGCACAAGGGTTCAAGCGCACCCTCGGCTCTGATGTAGCAGAGCTGAGGCTGCACAAGGGTTCAAGCGCACCCTCGGCTCTGATGTAGGAGAGCCGAGGGTGCACTTGAACCCTTGTGCACCCTCAGCTCTGCTACATCAGAGCCGAGGGTGCGCTTGAACCCTTGTGCACACTCTGCTTCATCAAGCTAATAGAATGCATTGGCCAGCGCTGATTGGCCAATGTATTCTATTAGCCTGATGAAGTAGAGCTGAATGTGTGTGCTAAGCACACACATTCAGCTCTACTTCATCGGGCTAATAGAATGCATTGGCCAATCAGCGCTGGCCAATGCATTCTATTAGCGTGAACTGAGTTTGCACAGGGGTTCTAGTGCACCCTCGGCTCTGCTACATCAGATTGCTACATCTGATGTAGCAGTGCCGAGTGTGCATCAGATGTGTAGTTGAGCAAAACTGACTCAGCACTGCTAAGTCTGCATTCGCATAGGAATGCATTGGCCAGCCTTCGGCCAATCAGCGCTGGCTCTGCCGGAGGAGGCGGAGTCTAAGGTCGGACCTGAATGGAGACTGGTGTGGAGCGATCTTAGACTCCGCCTCCTCCAGCAGAGCCAGCGCTGATTGGCCGAATTCCGTACTCTGGCCAATCAGCACTGGCTAATGCATTGTATTGGCGTGATGAAGCAGTGCTGAATGTGTGTGCTTAGCACACACATTCAGCTCTACTTCATCGGGCTAATAGAATGCATTGGCCAGCGCTGATTGGCCGAATTCCGTACTCTGGCCAATCAGCACTGGCTAATGCATTGTATTGGCGTGATGAAGCAGTGCTGAATGAGTGTGCTTAGCACACACATTCAGCTCTACTTCATCGGGCTAATAGAATGCATTGGCCAATCAGCGCTGGCCAATGCATTCTATTAGCGTGAACTGAGTTTGCACAGGGGTTCTAGTGCACCCTCGGCTCTGCTACATCAGATTGCTACATCTGATGTAGCAGTGCCGAGTGTGCATCAGATGTGTAGTTGAGCAAAACTGACTCAGCACTGCTAAGTCTGCATTCGCATAGGAATGCATTGGCCAGCCTTCGGCCAATCAGCGCTGGCTCTGCCGGAGGAGGCGGAGTCTAAGGTCGGACCTGAATGGAGACTGGTGTGGAGCTATCTTAGACTCCGCCTCCTCCAGCAGAGCCAGCGCTGATTGGTCGAGTTCCGTACTCTGGCCAATCAGCACTGGCCAATGCATTTCTATGGGGAAAAGTTAGCTTGCGAAAATCGCAAACTGACAGGGATTTCCATGAAATAAAGTGACTTTTATGCCCCCAGACATGCTTCCCCTGCTGTCCCAGTGTCATTCCAGGGTGTTGGTATCATTTCCTGGGGTGTCATAGTGGACTTGGTGACCCTCCAGACACGAATTTGGGTTTCCCCCTTAACGAGTTTATGTTCCCCATAGACTATAATGGGGTTCGAAACCCATTCGAACACTCGAACAGTGAGCGGCTGTTCGAATCGAATTTCGAACCTCGAACATTTTAGTGTTCGCTCATCTCTAGTAATAAAGTATCTTTTCTTTTTTTCACCATATTTTTGAGAGTGCTGCCTGATTTGATTTGATTTGATTTGGCCAATAGCCTATACGCTTAGGCTAGCACCCACTGCTTGATACCAGTGCTGTCTTTATTACTTTTTACAATTCCATTCATGTCCATTGCTCTCATCTTATGATGACATTAATAACATTAAAAACAGTAGTATGAGCCTACTCTGAGTATTCCATAAAAGGACATTTGGCAATGGGCTTTCTGAAAGTAGACAATCACTTCAATGTGTAGACAAAGCTGGCAAAAATTATATTTTATGATATTAGTCATTATTAAAATAAGCTGAATTTTTTTTTCTTAGTTTGCTAGAATAATTGTAAAAAAACCAAACTATAAGTCCTCCAGGACTTGCACTGGTATTACTTTGTTATTCTGTCCAAGCACATCCTATCTTCTCTGCATTTGGCAATGTTGGAAGTCCAGGCTGTCAGGAACCTGACAACAGCTCATAAATTTGTGGCTACCATAGGACTGTTTATTCAGCGGATAAGAAAGATAATCACATACTCTGCTAAAATCATCAGACAATGCTTCCCCTTTCTTGTGTTTAGTGGTTAGCCTCCATGGGACCTATATATCCCATTCCAATGAAAAAAAATTTCAACATTGAAGCAATGAACAATGTGATTCCTCCTGACATCTTGGTGAATTGAGCTGTTTTTGGCAGTATACCTCTTTCCAGATTTTACAACACAGGTAAAAATCTTCTCCAAATATTTCTGTGTCGAGTGACCAAAGAGTTCTTTTCAATAACATCGTATTGCAGGTGTCATTGGAATGTCAGCCTTGGCAGGTATATACGGTATGCCTCTAAGGTATAATAAGGCAGCTGTTAATCAATGATAGACTAGAATCTCATCCAGGGATAAGAAAAAATATATTAGCCATCATGATGTTACACTTTATATACAGTCCTATGAAAAAGTTTGGGCACCCCTATTAATCTTAATCATTTTTTGTTCTAAATATTTTGGTGTTTGCAACAGCCATTTCAGTTTGATATATCTAATAACTGATGGACACAGTAATATTTCAGGATTGAAATGAGGTTTATTGTACTAACAGAAAATGTGCAATATGCATTAAATCAAAATTTGACCGGTGCAAAAGTATGGGCACCCTTATCATTTTATTGATTTGAATTCCCCTAACTACTTTTTACTGACTTACTGAAGCACAAAATTGGTTTTGTAACCTCAGTGAGCTTTGAACTTCATAGCCAGATGTATCCAATCATAAGAAAAGGTATTTAAGGTGGCCAATTGCAAGTTGATCTCCTATTTGAATCTCCTCTGAAGAGTGGCATCATGGGCTACTCAAAACAACTCTCAAATGATCTGAAAACAAAGATTGTTCAACATAGTTGTTCAGGGGAAGGATACAAAAAGTTGTCTCAGAGATTTAACCTGTCAGTTTCCACTGTGAGGAACATAGTAAGGAAATGGAAGACCACAGGGACAGTTCTTGTTAAGCCCAGAAGTGGCAGGCCAAGAAAAATATCAGAAAGGCAGAGAAGAAGAATGGTGAGAACAGTCAAGGACAATCCACAGACCACCTCCAAAGAGCTGCAGCATCATCTTGCTGCAGATGGTGTCACTGTGCATCGGTCAACTATACAGCGCACTTTGCACAAATAGAAGCTGTATGGGAGAGTGATGAGAAAGAAGCCGTTTCTGCACGTACGCCACAAATAGAGTTGCCTGAGGTATGAAAAAGCACATTTGGACAAGGCAGCTTCATTTTGGAAACAAAAATTGAGTTGTTTGGTTATAAAAAAAAGGCGTTATGCATGGCGTCCAAAAAGAAACAGCATTCCAAGAAAAACACATGCTACCCACTGTAAAATTTGGTGGAGGTTCCATCATGCTTTGGGGCTGTGTGGCCAATGCCGGCATCGGGAATCTTGTTAAAGTTGAGAGTCGCATGGATTCCACTCAGTATCAGCAGATTCTTGAGAATAATGTTCAAGAATCAGTGACGAAGTTGAAGTTACGCCGGGGATGGATATTTCAGCAAGACAATGATCCAAAACACCGCTCCAAATCCTCAGGCATTCATGCAGAGGAACAATTACAATGTTCTGGAATGGCCATCCCAGTCCCCAGACCTGAATATCATTGAACATCTGTGGGATGATTTGAAGCGGGCTGTCCATGCTCGGCGACCATCTAACTTAACTGAACTTGAATTGTTTGTCCAAAATACCTTTATCCAGGATCCAGGAATTGATTAAAAGCTACAGGAAGCGACTAGAGGCAAAAGGAGGATCTACTAAATATTAATGTCACTTTTCTGTTGAGGTGCCCATACTTTTGCACCGGTCAAATTTTGGTTTAATGCATATTGCACATTTTCTGTTAGTACAATAAACCTCATTTCAATCCTGAAATATTACTGTGTCCATCAGTTATTAGATATATCAAACTGAAATGGCTGTTATAAACACCAAAATATTTAGAACTAAAAATGATTAAGATTAATAGGGGTGCCCAAACTTTTTCATAGGACTGTAGGTTGTAATACAGGTAACATAAATCACCCTACACTATCTGTCTTTTTGGGCTGATCAGGCTATTTGCCTTCAGAAATTATTAAGACTTGAAAATTGCTGCCACCCGTCTTTAACCCTTTCCCGACATATGCTGTACTAGTACAGGTAGATGCTGGGTGTTTAAACATGGCCGCCGCCATAGTCGCCGGTTGTCTGCTGTTTTATACAGGTATATATATAAAACTTTGTTAAAAATAGAATGCCATAGCATGAAAAGATGTGTCTTTAGTTTACGCTCGAAGCTGTAGAAATTAGGCGTTAATCTAATTGTCCAGGGCAGAGCTTTCTAGAGAATGGAGAGCCCAGGTTGGGTGATAAACAGAGTTGAGGGAGGAAATGTAGGGAGGTGAGGGTAGAATTTAGTAAGTGGAAGACCGATTAGTAGGGAGTTGTAGCATTCAAGTCAAGAGTGGATCAGGGTGATAACAAATGTCTTTAATGTATCTCTGGTAAGGAAAGGGCAGATTCTTCAGATGTATTGAGGTGGAGATGACATGAGCATGCAAGTGATTGTATATATCACTATATACCGTTGTGGTTTACAGAGAGATTGACATGGTTAGTTTCAGTTACTGATATCATTGCACTATTGCATTGTCAGAGGAGCTGGCCTCACAGATCAGCACCATTGTTGGGCAGTGAAGAACACCCTCCTGACTGTATACTTCTGTATTCTTGTACTGTGAAGGGAGGCGCTATTTACCATCCAGCGATGGCACTGAGCTGTGAGGCCAGCCCAATTGACAGTGCAGCGATATCAGCAGTCTTTGCAACAGTATATAACAGGCCCCATCTTATATGACATGAAAGGTTATTTTTAAAGAAATAGTGTTGAATAGCATCAAATAGTGAAAAATATTGTAAAATGGTATAAAACTATATATCATGTAATATACATTACATGTATGCTGGAATACTACAAGTATAATACTATAATGACAATTTCACTACTTTTTTCCAATCTTTATCTTATGATAAAGTAACCATGAGAGTTTTTCCCAGAGTTTTCAAACATAGTATATAACAATGTATGCTACTATTATAGAGAGTCACCATTCTTCTCCTTTAAATATAGTACTTATGGTAAGTAGCATAGTGCAAGTGTACAGTCATTTTAACTTTTAGGGCTCATGCACAAATCCACTTTTAGAAGTCTGTGTTGCACCTGTTTGTCCTTTTTTAATATCCAAGTTATCAACATCCAAGTAGCATCTGTTTCTCTTCTGCTTCACACACATAAACTTACATATACTTCAATTGGCAAGGTCTTCAATGAAAAGACCTCATTCAGTTTGGTGGCATTTTGAATATTACAGTAAGGCTGCGTTCACACAGAGTTTTTTGGTCAGGAATTTGGTCAGGAATCCGCCGCAAAATCCTCCTCCAAAAAACGCCTCACCAAAATTCAATGCAAGTCAATGGGAGGCAGAAAAACTGCTACCGTTTTTTCTGAGGCATCTTTTGAGGCATTTTTGACAAAAAATGCCCCAAAAACCGTCAGGTGGATTTTCAGCCTCCCTTTGACTTGCATTGATTTTTTCAGGTGGAAAACACTTCAAAAAATGCTTCAAAAACGCTTTAGGTGGTGGCAGTGTGTATCAGGGATACGTAGATTGTGTAGGTTTTTGATTCATGCTCAATTTTCAGCGAAGGATGAGTGCAAAATTGTGTGAGTATAGTGAATTAACTCCTGACAGCCGCATCCAAGTCATATGGTAGGAGAGTCTGTACGTGAAACTGACAAAAGAGTGAGGTAGGAAGATTCCTCAATTTTTTTTTCCTTCTATAGATTTATAAGTGTGGGGAAGTAAGCTCATTAGAAGCAGTGGTGCAGACCCAAATAGTTAAGACAGGAACACAAAATGCTACAAACTTGTTTATTTAGAAAAAAAACAGGAAAATAAATAAACCTCGACTTCAGCCACAAAATGAGCAAACAAAATACAGCCTTAACTTCAGGCAAAAACAAAATTTAAAAAAACCTGCTCGTCTGAGCATCTAACTAAACAAAACTGATAACCTAACTATACGTGTGGCTTACTTCCAGCCAAAACAAAATAAGCGAAATATTGTCTCAACGGACTCAGGGTTACAGGACAGAACCGCACACCTCCTTTCACCTCATGGAACTGCACTGGAATTCAGAATCTGCAGCCTTTTTTCTGGCCCAGTATCGAGCCAAGGATCTACGCCTGGGCTGAGGCCTACTCCAGATTTGCCCTGGACCACACATACGTCAGAAACCTAGGGCTGATATATCTGGGCTCCAGCACTCTGCCTGTCACCTTCTCACATAAGGTATAAACTTATGGGATATTTCAGCCAAACAAAACCAGAGAGATTCTTGAAAAAGCCATTGACTTCACACAAAGTATTTTAGATTACTGTACATCGTCCCTATCATATACACAAATACATATGCACAGAACTGTCAATTTCATAGGAAACCAACTTACCTGTTGGTATCTTTTAGTAAATGAAGGAAATGCACAGGGAAAACATACAAACAATAGAAAACATGAAACATGTAAACAAACAAACTCAGTACAAGGTTATCATTAGAGATGAGCGAACAGTAAAATGTTCGAGATTCGATATTCGTTTCGAGTAGCCCCTCAATGTTCGACTACTCGAATCGAATATCGAACCCTATTATAGTCTATGGGGGGGAAAATGCTCGTTTCAGGGGTAGGCAACATTCGATCAAATTATACTTACCAAGTCCACGAGTGAGGGTCGGGCTGGATCCTTCGAGCAGTCTTCTCCTTGCAGCGTCCCTGCGGCATCTTCCGGCTCTGAATTCACTCTGCCAGGCATCGGGCCTGGGCAGAGCCGATTGCGCATGCCTGCACTACAAGCGGACATGCGCAGTCGGCTCTGCCCAGGCCCGATGCCTGGCAGAGTGAATTCAGAGCCGGAAGACGCCGAGGGGAAGCTGCATGGAGAAGACTTCTAAAGGTAGGAGAAGAACCAGCGTTGATTGGCCGACTGTATAGCATTTGGCCAATCAATGCTGGTTCTGCATTGAACTTTTACATTCGAATAGTGAGTGGTACTCAATCGAGTACGAGTATTTCGAATACCATAGTATTCGATCGAATACCTACTCGATCGAATACTACTCGCTCATCTCTAGTTATCATGATACAATATTTAAGGTAACCACCATAGTGCTCATGGTACTAACCCCTCATTTGCAAAGTCTTCTTTATCTCCTCCTTTATATCATTGTAATCCTTGGCTTACTCTGATGTTCACAGCTGAACTTTAACATTAAGAATAAATTAGAGATGCGTATATACAGCAGACATTTGTTATAAATTTAATTGAGTATCTGGAAATTTGACTAAGTGTTTCCAGGGCTGGTAATCATGATAGTGTGCTGTATTTCACAGATATCACAAGCATTGCAGGTTTTCCTGGAAAGATTGATGAGAACCCTCTATAGAGCCTGGCTGTTTAGGACACAGATGAGGCTAGGTCCATGATAATAATATTCAAGAATTTTGTCAATGTGTATACAAACCACAATCCCAGCCTATTATTGGCAGCTATGATAATTGAGAACAGACACATAGTTTATGATTCAATTAATAGAGGAAACATCACACAGTCAGTTTCTTAAGAGGCACATGAATTTTCAACCAAAAAGAAATGATAATTTTATTAAACATAAAATTAATTGTGTTGTAAATGTTATTCTTTTACAAATACAAAGACTTTCCCAGGCTTTGCAAGTTGAGTTTGCACTGAGTTCATCTTTGGAGGTAAAAAAACAAAGACTTTCTTAGAGAAGAATAAGTCACTATTTTTCCAATTGTGTAGAAGTTCACAGAGTAGATATAATGTATTCTGAGAATTGTTTTAGATTCCACATGCAGCAGACTGAATGCTGTCATACAGGTCATGGAAGGCCAAGGTGATTTATAATATACTGTATAATTTATAAGACGTGGTATGTTACTCCTTATAATACATATCACAGCTGCTGCAGAATTTCTGTTAGAATATGGACTTTCCTGCTTGTGGATGGTTGGATTGACTGCTCTTTGGAGGCTGGGTCTCCTATTCCTCAGTATGATCCTTTGAAGCCACTGTTATACATGTTTGACATTTACCGTTTCCTTAGAAGGTTGGCTATGAACTATTGGTGAGAGACAAGATGGACCAGGTGATGCTGGATGCAGCACTGAAAGTGGTAGCATATAGTGATAATGTCACTGTCTTTATGTCATGAGAGGTGACAGAGTGGGTTATGCCAGAGGTTGATCGCCTCCTGGTCCAAGATCAACTAAGATAAATCTCTGACGGGGAGGAGTAGATCCTGGTTTCGATCTCAAGGATCCAAGGATCAGCAAAAGTCTTCAGCAAGGGGATTACCATGTAAGATTGGGACAGCAGGCTTAGGATCGCTGCTCAGAGGGTGGAGGTGTGAAGGTTGATTTTTGACTCTCATGGAAAGGGTGCACCTGATCAAAATTTACCTAAAACCTTTACTGATATATCTGGGCCGTGTGTGCATTTTGCTGGAGCCTCTCTGGACTGTTCATCCAGCTTTAATGGGGTAAGACTGACCCAAGTCAAGAGGGAAGTTACTTATCACAGGAGGAGACAATGGAGGTTGTGTATGGCCAACCCTATGGTGTTCCTAATGAATACTTTTAATACCAATATTGCAAACCTCTGACCAAAGAGGGTTCCTCCATGGGTATTCTCCTGTAGTGGATGGTTTCTGCCTTTGTTGCTGGAATTGGAGACATGAGGGCAAGTAAAGGATCTTTGCACATCACACAGGCATCTTTCAGCTTATGTTACCCAGGTTCTGAAGGTACTTCCTCAGTGTGGTTTGGGTATATGATCAAAACTCTGTGGATGAAATTCCTTGACAAGAGGGTCCTATCGACTCATTTTCTCATTTTTGAGAGCCCATTGGTGCTCAAGAATTGCCCAAGGCCAGATCTGAAGAGAAGGGGGGGGGGTAATTACTCTAGCAGCCTATTCACAAAAGAAAAAAAGCCTATGGTTGGGGGGCCCTGTAGCAGCCACTCACACTTTCGCCACTGAGTCTCAGACATCTGTGGCCAACGTGACCAAATTTTGTCAAACATTGGTCTGTGCCATTAAAGGAAACTTTTTACCAGGAATATGTAGTGCAATTATTAGATATAATTTTATAGGACAGGTGGAGATGAGCAGATAGATATATAGATTCAGTATATCTTCTCTTTGGTATACTGAAATCTCTGCTCTTTCTTTGCTATGAAGTCAAGGAGGTGGTCCAATCACTGACTGACAGCCTCTCCTCTATAACTGCATATAGGGATCACTAATCACTAATAGGACCGCCTCCTTGACTATACAGCAAGGAAAGACCAGAGATTTTAATGAATCAATATAAATCCTAAATAAGAAATCTTTTCCAACAAACTATATGTTTGCTTTAACATGTTGCCTGCTGGATTGTACTGCAGTTTCCTAAAGACAGGTTCCCATTAACGTTAGCTGCCGTCATAGCTTAATTTAGTGACAACAACTTGAAAATTTACCCTGTTTTTTGATCCTTGGATCAAGATTAATTTAAAAAACATTAGATTTGTGGAGTGTTAAATATCATGGGTTACAATATCCATGTGAATGAGACATAAGGAGTTAATTGTATACACTGCTGATGATACATTCCATATTGGAGCTCATGGGTGTATCATGGGTATCAGATATATTAGAGTTATTCATACATAGTGACAAGTTCCTAGGACCCACCTTCAGTATCGGTATAAATGATTAGCAGATACAAGTGAGTGTGTGTGTGTAGGGGGGGGGGGGGGGTTACACTTATGTAGTGGTCCCACTGACGGACAATGTACAGATGCATACACAGGGAGCTAAGAGGTATTCCTGATGTCTAAACATGAGAACTTTTAAAGACTATTGACTGCTACATGTATAATTTTCTATCTTTTACCTGTATCTTCTTTTCATGAAGACTTCAATACATTTCCTCCTGGTAAACCCCAAGGATTACATGTGGGTAAGAATTACATCATCATCCTAGAATATTATTATTACATGGTGTTGTTTCTAAGAAGAATTATCAGTAAATGGCACTTCTTTAAAACTTTAAGAAGGCATTTCAGTTCTACGGCCTTGTCTTTCTTATTAACTACTTGTATACTGCATATAAAAACAATTATGGAGCAGCCCTTGCTAGGACTCTGCAGTATGTTGTTCCTTTGCTTTTCAGAAAATTTCTAAATTCATTGAAAACTGTGTTTTACTTTGCTTTTAGGTATGTCCCTACCCAGTCTGATACTGTCAGTACCAATTGGAGAATTGGACTTTCAGACTATGTAGGGACATACCCTAAAGTCACAGCTTTATAGTAAGTATGACAGAGGAACAATAGAACATAGAGTTCCAAGAAATGTTATTTCATGGGGAATCTAATTCCTTACACTACAGACATGTCAGGAGTAGGGTTGAGCCGATCTTGACTTTTCAGGATCGATTTTAAAATCCGATTTCCTATCATTTTTCATTCGAACCCGATCTCGATCCCAATTCCGATCCCAATGCAAGTCAATGGGATTTTTTTTATTAATCGGAGATCGGATTTTAAAAGCAATCCTATTCACTATACAGCATGGAATCTAAGAATTGTTAGAATCCACGCTGTGTAGTAAATCACTAAAGTAGCCAGAGGATTTTTTTTTTATCCTCTGGCTACTTAGTCCCCCCTGGTGTCCACTTACCTCCAGAGATGGCTGGTCCTGTTCCCCGTGCCTTCATTCTTTGCCTCGCTGCTGCTCCATGCTGCTTTTCTTCCTTCGCTGCCCCCTCCCTGCCAGGTTGGGAGAGTGTGAGCGGGTACTGGGAGGGGAGATGTCACGTCTCCCCGCCCTGTACCCGCCCACACTCTAAGCCACAAGCCCCGCCTACCTAGCGCTTTAAACACTAACCTGAGAGGCGGGGCAGCGAGGCAAGAAGAAGGAGGGCACCGGAGAAGCCATCTCTAGAGGTAAGTAGCTGCTATAGATTTAGTTTAGCCTTCCATTCGAATGAATGGAGGCAGCCGGTGCGCAGGGGGTTAAGGCTGTGTGTCAGCTGCTTCCATTAATTCCTATGGAACTGCAGCGGAGCCTTCACACTGAATATACAGCGTATACTCAGTGTGAAGGCTAAGCAAAGCATTGTGGGAAAAATCACCGATCTCGATCCCACATAAAAAGATCGTGTTCGGAATTCCGATGGCGATCGTGAAATTTTCTCGATCGCCGATCGGAATCCGATCTTTTCCGAACACGATCGCTCAACCCTAGTCAGGAGAGATCAAGAAGAAATTCCTTAAGGCGGACCAATCAGGAATGGAGGAATCGGGGGTGGGCGCGCACAACCAATCACTTCCAAATATTCCTTTTAACAAATGTTATTTCATGGGGAATCCAATTCCTTACACAACAGACATGTCAGGAGAAATGACAGGTCATCTTTATATAATGTGATGGGCAGACACTTGAATGCGTATCTTCTAAATGTTTATGTTTCTATGATTTATCTGCTTATTCTGGATTAAGTACTAGTAAATTACATTCATGAATGGTAAAATATTTTCATACTTCAAAACTATTCTTCATAATAAATTCCAGACTCAAGACATTTTCCATTATGTCTAAAAATAAAACATATTACTCTATCGTTATGCTCATTACAAAACTAATTCTTGAATAAATTCACAAAATAAACCACTTCTCCAAGAGTGTATGTATTTCATATGTTATCCAGACATAAAGCAATTGGGTAATATCAAAGAAAGACATTTCTGAAGTCACTGGAACTATAATGGTGCTTCAAAGTTTGTGAACCATTAAGAATTTTCTATATTTCTGCTTAAATTTGATTCATAACTTGATCTGATTTTCACCCAACTCTTAAAAGTAGATAAAGAGAACCAAATCAAACAAATGAGTCATCTGGATTTTCTCTCCATAGATGTCTCAGGTTATATTTCTCACTCCTAGACATGTTTGATAACATCTACTTTGCTTATTATACACAGATTTGGCTTTAAAAAGATCCCTAAGACCAAAATGTTGCTTTATGGTTCTGAGAACTTTTTGTTTACCTACTTTTTAGGATGGATGACCTCATGCTACATGTCTTCTAATGTGAATTCCAATAAACTTTGTTACGTTTGCAGTAATACAATCATTCAAAGTGTGCCGTTATCTTGCTACACAATGGAGAATGTCAGGGCATCTCTCCGTGAACTGAATCTCCAAAGAATGTGGGTCATGCAGCGTGATAACAACCATAAGTACATAAGGCGTTCTACCAAAGAATGGTTCAGGAAGAATAAAGTTAAAGTTTTGGGATGACCAAGAAAAAAAATCCTGACCTTTGTTTAATAAAAATGTTGTGGAAGGACCTGAAGCAAACAGTTTATGGGAGTGACTTGTGACTTGTAGTTTTGGGTCAAATTTATGCAGAAACATAGAAACTCTGAAGTGCTTGCATACTTTCAAACACCGCTGTATTTCCTTAAAGAGATTCTATCATTAGAATAGACTAAGAACATGTTGGAATAGCCTTAAGAAAGGCTATTCTTCTCTTACCTTTCTTTTTCTGATCTGCGCCTCCGTTCCTGAGAAATCTCTTATTTATTCCATATGTAAATGAGCTTTCAGACAGCACATGGGGCGTTTCCCTTTGCTGAAAAAGCACAGGGGTCATTCCTTGTGCAGTCCGAAGGCTCTCCAGCAAAGCCTCTGTCTTCTTCTCCCAACCGCTTCTTTGCACGTCATCAGCTGCATCTTCAGCCAAAAGTGCTGACTGCACATGTCCATCAGCCATCTTCCTGTGGCCTCTTACATGAGCGCCCATTTATGTGATGGACACCAAAATTCATGAACTGCTCTGAAAGCTGTACTATATTTGGAATGAACACTGCACTTGTATGTCTGCCATATAACCCAGGAGCTCTGCATATCCACTAGATGTAAATGGAAACTTATGTCCTATTCTGATCATATCTGTCATGATTAGAGATGAGCGAGTAGTATTCGATCAAGTAGGTATTCGATAGAATACTACGGTATTCGAAATATTCATACTCAATCAAATACTACTAGCTATTCGCAGTAAATATTCGATTCAGAACCAGCGTTGATTGGCTGAATGCTATACAGTGTATAGCATTCGGCAAATCAACGCTCGTTCTGCAGCAGGCTCGTCCTTGCTAGTCGGGAGAGCTGGCAGCTTGCTGATATGAGGGAGCTGACTTTTTCTCATAGGAATGAATTGACCAGCGTTGATTGGCCAGTGTACAGCATTCGGCCAATCAACGCTGGTTCTGCCAGAATCTCGTCTGTGAGGAGGAGGAGTCTAAGATCGGACCACAGCAGTCTACATTGTGGTCCAATCTTAGACTCCGCCTCCTCACAGATGAGCCTCTGGCAGAACCGGTGTTGATTGGCCGAATGCTGTACATTGGCCAATCAATGCTGGTCAATTCATTCCTATGAGAAAAAGTCAGCTCCCTCGTAACAGCAAGATGCCAGCTCTCTGCCGACTAGCAAGGACGAGCCTGCTGCAGAACCAGCGTTGATTTGCCGAAGGCTCATCTTTGCTAGTCAGGAGAGCTGGCAGCTTGTGGTTACGAGGGAGCTTACTTTTTATCAGCGCAACTGCAAGCGCTGTGCTTTAACTGCACAGCGCTCCTCCTAAACACTTTCCTCCTGCTACTCATGGACTTGGTGACTCTCCTTTAGTCGAATAGTGGTTTCCCCTGAAATGAGCATTTTTTCCCATAGACTATAATGGGATTCGATATTCGATCGAATAGTCGAATATTGAGGCTCTACTCGAAACAAATATCAAATCTCGAATATTTCACTACTCGCTCATCTCTAGTCATGATTCAACCACCGAAGTATTCTAACTGACAATAATTCTAACTGGCGTAATTTTATAATAATTACAGTAGTTCATCTTATACTGGAATACAAAAAAAGTACATTATTTGGGAACAAAACAACATGAAATATATTTCTCATGCTTCAATTTTACAATTATTTATGTTCAATATTTTATAAGAAAATAAACGCATGATGTAGGGATGGGCAACAAAAGAAAAGATTTGCAGTTCACATACAAAGGAACAAGCTTCTATGTACTGTAGTGTCCAGTGTGTTCATGCAATCTATAAAGCAATCTATAAAGCTTATCACTGCTCTCATCAGAGAAGTCTTGACTAGTTTTTTGTCACAGACCAATGGACAATTTTCTGTCACTGAGAATGACTCATAAAGATACATTATATACAATATCTCTATCTCTGTGCACAAACATTGCACCTTATTTAGTAAAACTGTAGCAGAAAACTATCCAGTGTGTGGCAACAAATCAGAGCTCAGCTATTATTTTGTAAATGGTGTTGAAAAAATAAAAGCCGCACTGTGATTGGTTCTGCTGGGAACATGGACAATTTATTTATATCAAACAGTTGAGTTAGAAATATTCCCCATTGCTGTTCATATACAGTATATATACTGTATATGTACCGTTATGTGTTATGTTTGTTTTTTTTACCTCTGTACAGGGTCCTAAAATGCAGTAGAAGATGGGTTAATAACATATGATATATAAGTATAGCCTTCTGGTGCTGTCAGGGATCAGCTTTACGACATCACAGGTTTGTGAGGTCACAGCACTATGGTTTCACCTAAACATTTCATTACTCCTATTACTTCAGTTTGTTTTTTATTGTAGATTTGAGAGAAACTATGAACATGAATCTATCATTTTGTTGGCTTAGGGAGCGTTCACACTACCGTCGGTGTCCGACATGTAGTGTCCGCTCCTAGTGTCCGTTCAAAATCTGTCACGGACACTAGGAGCGGACACTAGATGTGTCCGTGACACCTGTCATTCACTTGAATGGGCATCGGGTGCGTTCTTTTGCACTCCGTGCCCGTCCTTCCCTGTCCGCAAGAGAAGATGTCCGACTTCTCAAGCGGACAGAGGAACCCTGCATGCAGGGTTTTTCTGTCCGCTTGAGAAGTCGGACATCTTCTCTTGCGGACAGGGAAGGACGGGCACGGAGTGCAAAAGAACGCACCCGATGCCCATTCAAGTGAATGACAGGTGTCACGGACACATCTAGTGTCCGCTCCTAGTGTCCGTGACAGATTTTGAGCGGACACTAGGAGCGGACACTACATGTCGGACACCGACGGTAGTGTGAACGCCCCCTTATTTTTACAGATCCATTTTACAATGGCTGTGAGTGACAGACTGAAGCTGAGGAATACGTGGATGTCAGAATTTATAGTAACTAATTGTTAACTAATTGTGGTAATTTATAGTTACTACAGATGAGCGAACGGCGTTCGATCGAATTGATATTCGATCGAATATCAGGCCGTTCGAGGTGTTCGATTCCAATGGAACACCATGTGGCAAACTCACTAAAAATTTGATTCCCCTCCCACCTTCCCTGGCGCGTTTTTTGCACCAATAACTGCGTTGGGGAGGTGGGACAGGAAATACGACAAGGTGGGCAGTGAAAAAAAAGGGAAAAAGGAATTGGCGGCCGGAAACAGATAACCTCCAATTTAGACGAATGATGGATTTACCATTCGGCTAATTTGGGACTGTGAACTATATGAATGTGAGACAGGGACAGATCTACAGGCAGGGTTGGCTAGGGATAACCTTTATTTAGGGGGGAATGTCACTCACTCAGCTCTTTGGGGCTCTATCTTGTCGGGATCCCTGTCAGCTTGCGATATGTAAACCAACTACTTCTCTTCCTCCTCTTCAACACCAATGTCCATCAGTTTTCTGGTTCTATTTGAACAAGTTTAGACTACAATGGGGGGGGGGGGGGGTCGGCCAAACACAGGATGAAACAAATTTTCTGTTGTCCGCCTATCTTTATCTGCAACTTAATTTGACCTGCCCAAGCTGCTAGTGTTCTAGTGGCTACCATAGCACTTAGTGGATTCCACTGCATTTCATCAACGGATGGCATGTGCTCAACCTCAATGGAGGATATCTAGCCACGATTATTTCTTCACTAAAACTGTCCCTTCATTATGTGTGTTGGAGAATGTGGGCTTTTTCTTGGATTTGTCAGTCTGGGGAAGGGTGCATGCTACCTTTGACATGTGGAGCAGAATTGGGTCAACATTTTGAGCAGCAGTGGTACAGTCCGGACCGCAACAAGGCTATTTTGCTAGTTCCACCCCGTTTTTACAGGCCCAGTTTCAACACTATGCAGTACCTATCTGTCTCCTCCTCTCTGGGTTGTCTCTAGCTTACATCTTTACCAGGGCAAGGCATTGCTTCTGCTCCTCCTTCTTCATTTTATGGGTTAAAGTGAAGCGCTTCCATGCAGTTTTACAGCTGACGAGAATGTATCAGAGCAGCCACACGGCAGAGGGATTGTTTCACTATATTCTGCAACAAGCATCCCACTGAGGTTTCCAAAATCAGTGGCACCAATACTTTATCTTTCGTTAAAGAAGTAAACAAGCTTCCACCATGTTGTTTACATTGGTATCAATAGAAACCGACAGAATCAGCCTGAGACCGTTCTCTGTGACAGTTTAATGTCCTATTACAGAAGACAGCAATGGATATGAGTAATGGCAGTGTGAACCCCCTTAAAGAGGACCTTTCATCAGATCGGGCACATGCAGTTTTATATACTGCTGGAAAGCTGACAGTGCGCTGAATTCAGCGCACTGTCAGCTTTCCAGCAGTATATAAAACTGCATGTGCCCGATCTGATGAAAGGTCCTCTTTAAAAATTTAGCACATCTTTCAAGTCACTTTTCTCTTCCTTATGTCATCTATTACTTTATGCCATAATGCTCACACAATTTTCTAATCCCTTTCTGACTCTGCTTAGTGAAGTCCAAGAGGTGTTTAAAACGTATAAATCTGGTACAAAACATGTACAGTCCTAAATAGGTTTCATGGAGGAACTCAATCCAGAGATTGTAAAGCGCTATCGGTCCCGGTACCGTAGCGCTTTAGTGTCAGAAGGGCGTTTCTGACAGTTAGCCAGGGACGCCCTTCTGCCCTGCAGCGCCTATCGCGCTGTTCTCTAAGACTGGAGAGGAAGTCCCCACTCCCACTCCTGATAATACTCGTCTATGGACGAGCTGTGTGAGCAGAGGGAGGAGGCGTTCCTCCCCGCTCACACTCTACAGCGCGATAATCGCTGCTGGGCAGAAGGGCGTCCCTGGCTAACTGTCAGAAACGCCCTTCTGACTATAAAGCGCTACGGTACCGGGACCGATAGCGCTTTACACCGGGCACAGATAGGGAAAGCCAATAGTGCGCTGAATTCAGCGCACTGTCAGCTTTCCAGCAGTATATAAAACTGCATGTGCCCAATCTGATGAAAGGTCCTCTTTAAAAATTTAGCACATTTTTCAAGTCACTTTTCTCTTCCTTATTAGAGATGAGCGAACACTAAAATGTTCGAGGTTCGAAATTCGATTCGAACAGCCGCTCACTGTTCGAGTGTTCGAATGGGTTTCGAACCCCATTATAGTCTATGGGGAACATAAACTCGTTAAGGGGGAAACCCAAATTCGTGTCTGGAGGGTCACCAAGTCCACTATGACACCCCAGGAAATGATACCAACACCCTGGAATGACACTGGGACAGCAGGGGAAGCATGTCTGGGGGCATAAAAGTCACTTTATTTCATGGAAATCCCTGTCAGTTTGCGATTTTCGCAAGCTAACTTTTCCCCATAGAAATGCATTGGCCAGTGCTGATTGGCCAGAGTACGGAACTCGACCAATCAGCGCTGGCTCTGCTGGAGGAGGCGGAGTCTAAGATCGCTCCACACCAGTCTCCATTCAGGTCCGACCTTAGACTCCGCCTCCTCCGGCAGAGCCAGCGCTGATTGGCCGAAGGCTGGCCAATGCATTCCTATGCGAATGCAGAGACTTAGCAGTGCTGAGTCAGTTTTGCTCAACTACACATCTGATGCACACTCGGCACTGCTACATCAGATGTAGCAATCTGATGTAGCAGAGCCGAGGGTGCACTAGAACCCCTGTGCAAACTCAGTTCACGCTAATAGAATGCATTGGCCAGCGCTGATTGGCCAATGCATTCTATTAGCCCGATGAAGTAGAGCTGAATGTGTGTGCTAAGCACACACATTCAGCTCTACTTCATCGGGCTAATAGAATGCATTGGCCAGCGCTGATTGGCCAGAGTACGGAACTCGACCAATCAGCGCTGGCTCTGCTGGAGGAGGCGGAGTCTAAGATCGCTCCACACCAGTCTCCATTCAGGTCCGACCTTAGACTCCGCCTCCTCCAGCAGAGCCAGCGCTGATTGGCCAAATTCCGTACTCTGGCCAATCAGCACTGGCTAATGCATTGTATTGGCGTGATGAAGCAGTGCTGAATGTGTGTGCTTAGCACACACATTCAGCTCTACTTCATCGGGCTAATAGAATGCATTAGCCAGCGCTGATTGGCCAGAGTACGGAACTTGACCAATCAGCGCTGGCTCTGCTGGAGGAGGCGGAGTCTAAGATCGCTCCACACCAGTCTCCATTCAGGTCCGACCTTAGACTCCGCCTCCTCCAGCAGAGCCAGCGCTGATTGGCCGAATTCCGTACTCTGGCCAATCAGCACTGGCTAATGCATTGTATTGGCGTGATGAAGCAGTGCTGAATGTGTGTGCTTAGCACACACATTCAGCTCTACTTCATCGGGCTAATAGAATGCATTAGCCAGCGCTGATTGGCCAGAGTACGGAACTCGACCAATCAGCGCTGGCTCTGCTGGAGGAGGCGGAGTCTAAGATCGCTCCACACCAGTCTCCATTCAGGTCCGACCTTAGACTCCGCCTCCTCCAGCAGAGCCAGCGCTGATTGGCCAAATTCCGTACTCTGGCCAATCAGCACTGGCTAATGCATTGTATTGGCGTGATGAAGCAGTGCTGAATGTGTGTGCTTAGCACACACATTCAGCTCTACTTCATCGGGCTAATAGAATGCATTAGCCAGCGCTGATTGGCCAGAGTACGGAACTTGACCAATCAGCGCTGGCTCTGCTGGAGGAGGCGGAGTCTAAGATCGCTCCACACCAGTCTCCATTCAGGTCCGACCTTAGACTCCGCCTCCTCCAGCAGAGCCAGCGCTGATTGGCCGAATTCCGTACTCTGGCCAATCAGCACTGGCTAATGCATTGTATTGGCGTGATGAAGCAGTGCTGAATGTGTGTGCTTAGCACACACATTCAGCTCTACTTCATCGGGCTAATAGAATGCATTAGCCAGCGCTGATTGGCCAGAGTACGGAACTCGACCAATCAGCGCTGGCTCTGCTGGAGGAGGCGGAGTCTAAGATCGCTCCACACCAGTCTCCATTCAGGTCCGACCTTAGACTCCGCCTCCTCCAGCAGAGCCAGCGCTGATTGGCCGAATTCCGTACTCTGGCCAATCAGCACTGGCTAATGCATTGTATTGGCGTGATGAAGCAGTGCTGAATGTGTGTGCTTAGCACACACATTCAGCACTGCTTCATCACGCCAATACAATGCATTAGCCAGTGCTGATTGGCCAGAGTACGGAATTCGGCCAATCAGCGCTGGCTCTGCTGGAGGAGGCGGAGTCTAAGGTCGGACCTGAATGGAGACTGGTGTGGAGCGATCTTAGACTCCGCCTCCTCCAGCAGAGCCAGCGCTGAATGGTCGAGTTCTGTACTCTGGCCAATCAGCGCTGGCCAATGCATCCCTATGGGAAAAAGTTTATCTCACAAAAATCACAATTACACACCCGATAGAGCCCCAAAAAGTTATTTTTAATAACATTCCCCCCTAAATAAAGGTTATCCCTAGCTATCCCTGCCTGTACAGCTATCCCTGTCTCATAGTCACAAAGTTCACATTCTCATATGACCCGGATTTGAAATCCACTATTCGTCTAAAATGGAGGTCACCTGATTTCGGCAGCCAATGACTTTTTCCAATTTTTTTCAATGCCCCCGGTGTCGTAGTTCCTGTCCCACCTCCCCTGCGCTGTTATTGGTGCAAAAAAGGCGCCAGGGAAGGTGGGAGGGAAATCGAATTTTGGCGCACTTTACCACGCGGTGTTCGATTCGATTCGAACATGGCGAACACCCTGATATCCGATCGAACATGTGTTCGATAGAACACTGTTCGCTCATCTCTATTCCTTATGTCATCTATTACTTTATGCCATAATGCTCACACAATTTTCTAATCCCTTTCTGACTCTGCTTAGTGAAGTCCAAAAGGTGTTTAACCGGTTAAGGACCAGGCCCAAAAGTATGTTAAAGACCAGGCCTTTTTTTTCAAAACTGACATGTGTCACTTTAAATGGCAATAACTTTGAGACGCTTTAACATAGACAAGTGATTCTGAAATTGTTTTTTCGTAACACATTGTACTTCATGTCAATAGTAAATTTTGGTCGGTATGTTATGTCTTTGATTATTAAAAAATATGAAATTTGGCGAAAATTTCGAAAAAAATGCAGTTTTCAAACTTTGAAATTGCAAGTCTTCCAAATAGAGAGTCATACCAACCAAATTTTTTCATAAATCTAATTAACCATGTCTTTCATTTATGTTGCAATCAAATTTTAATCACTCTTTAAATTTTTTCAGATATTATAAGGCTTACAAGTCAAGCAGTAATTTTCCAAATTTTCAAGAATATTTCCAAAACACAATTTTCAAGGGACCAGTTCAGTTCAGAAGGGAACTTGAAAGGCCTCTGTAATAAAACCCCCCATAAGTCACCCCATTCTAAAAACTGCACTCCTGAAAGAATCCAAAACAGCAGGTAGAAAGTTTTTTAACCCTTTCAGCATTTCACAGCAATTAAAACAAAATGGAGGTCAAATTTACATTTTTCAATTTCTATCACTAATATATTCATTTAGCCCTAGAATTTACACATTTACTAAGGGTTAAAAGTGGAAATGCACCCCACATTTTGTTGCACAATTTCTTCCGAACACGACAATACCACATATGTGCTGTTACCCTAATGTACGGGCACACGGTCGCTCTCAGAACGGATGGAGCGCTAATTGGATTTTGTAGACCAGATTTTGATAAAATAGTTTGCAGGCACCATGTCCCATTTGCAGAGCTCCCAAGGTGCCAAAATAGTGGAAACCCCCAAAATGTGACCCCATTTTGGAAACTAGACCCTTCAAGGAATTTATCAAGGGGTATAGTGAGCTCTTTGACCCTACAGGTGTCTCACAGATTTTTTTACCATTGAGACGTGAAAATGAAAAATTACTTTTTTTGTAATAAAATGTTACTGTAGCCCTAAATTTTTCATCTTTACAAGGGGTTAAAGGAGAAACTGCACCCCATATTTTGTTACATAATTTCTCCCGAACACAACAATACCACATATGTGCTGTTACCCTAATGTACGGGCACACGGTCGCTCTCAGAACAGATGGAGCGCTAATTGGATTTTGTAGGCCAGATTTTGATAAAATAGTTTGCAGGCACCATGTCCCATTTGCAGAGCTCCCAAGGTGCCAAAATAGTGGAAACCCCCAAAATGTGACCCCATTTTGGAAACTAGACCCTTCAAGGAATTTATCAAGGGGTATAGTGAGCTCTTTGACCCTACAGGTGTCTCACAGATTTTTTTACCATTGAGACGTGAAAATGAAAAATTACTTTTTTCGTAATAAAATGTTACTGTAGCCCCAAATTTTTCATCTTTACAAGGTGTTAAAGGAGAAACTGCACCCCATATTTTGTTACACAATTTCTCCCGAACACGACAATACCACATATGTGCTGTTACCCTAATGTACGGGCACACGGTCGCTCTCAGAACAGATGGAGCGCTAATTGGATTTTGTAGGCCAGATTTTGATAAAATAGTTTGCAGGCACCATGTCCCATTTGCAGAGCTCCCAAGGTGCCAAAATAGTGGAAACCCCCAAAATGTGACCCCATTTTGGAAACTAGACCCTTCAAGGAATTTATCAAGGGGTATAGTGAGCTCTTTGACCCTACAGGTGTCTCACAGATTTTTTTACCATTGAGACGTGAAAATGAAAAATTACTTTTTTCGTAATAAAATGTTACTGTAGCCCCAAATTTTTCATCTTCACAAGGTGTTAAAGGAGAAACTGCACCCCATATTTTGTTACACAATTTCTCCCGAACACGACAATACCACATATGTGCTGTTACCCTAATGTACGGGCACACGGTCGCTCTCAGAACAGATGGAGCGCTAATTGGATTTTGTAGGCCAGATTTTGATAAAATAGTTTGCAGGCACCATGTCCCATTTGCAGAGCTCCCAAGGTGCCAAAATAGTGGAAACCCCCAAAATGTGACCCCATTTTGGAAACTAGACCCTTCAAGGAATTTATCAAGGGGTATAGTGAGCACTTTGACCCTACAGGAGTTTCACAGAATTGGCCCAGCAAATTGGAAAATTACATTTTTTGCTATAAAATGTTGCTTTAACCCAAAATTTTGCATTTCCACAAGGGGTTAAAGGAGAAAATGCACCCCACAATTTGTTACGCATTTTCCCCCAACTACAGAAATGCCCCACATGTGGCTGTAAAGTGATGTATGGGTACACTGTAAGGTCCAGAGCAGAAAGAGCGCTGTTGGGATTTTGGCGGGCAAATTTAGCTGGAATATCTTTCAGGCACCATGTTGCATTTGGAGAGCCCTTGAAGTGCCAGAACAGTAGAAACATCCCCAAAATGACCCCATTTTGGAAACTAGACCCCTCAAGGAATTTATCAAGGGGTATAGTGAGCACTTTGACCCTACAGGAGTTTCACAGAATTGGCCCAGCAAATTGGAAAATGACATTTTTTGCTATAAAATGTTGTTTTAACCCCAAATTTTGCATTTCCACAAGGGGTTAAAGGAGAAATTGCACCCCACATTTTGTTACCCAATTCATCCCGAACGTGACAATACCCCATATGTGCTGGTAATCTAATGTACGAACGGATGGAGCGCTAATTGGATTTTGTAGGCCAGATTTTGCTAGAATAGTTTGCAGGCATCATGTCCCTTTTGCAGAGCCCCCAAAGTGCCAAAACAGTGGAAACCCCCAAAATATCACCCCATTTTGGAAACTAGACCCTTCAAGGAATTTATCAAGGGGTATATTGAGCACTTTGACCCTACAGTTGTTTCACAGAATTGGCCCAGCAAATGGGAAAATGACATTTTTTGCTATAAAATGTTGCTTTACCCCAAATTTTGCATTTCCACAAGGGGTTAAAGGAGAAATTGCACCCCAAATTTTGTTACCCAATTTCTCCCGAACGTGACAATACCCCATATGTGCTGGTACCCGAATGTACGGGCACACGGTCGCTCTCAGAACGGATGGAGCGCTAATTGGATTTTGTAGGCCAGATTTTGCTAGAATAGTTTGCAGGCATTCAATAAGTGCTTTAGCATCTTCTTAGAGTATCCAGATTTTTTGTGAAATGTTGAAAAAGATGCAAAAAATGTAATTAGTATTTTTGTTCCCCAATGTATTCATCTAGGGGTATAATTTAGGGAATTTAGAGTTTATAACAATAGGAATTTGCAGGTTTATGCAAAAAATGTAATTAGTATTTTTGTTCCCCAATGTATTCATCTAGGGGTATAATTTAGGGAATTTAGAGTTTATAACAATAGGAATTTGCAGGTTTATGCAAAAAATGGGGCTTGGTGGCAACCACAAAATTAGAAGTGGAATATTTTCTGGGGAAGAGCTCTAATAATGAACAACAGTGTGGTATCTCTCAAAACAAGAAATACACAGGCCTGGTTGTGAGGGGCATGAGGGACAAAAGTAACGGGTATCTCTGCGTCGCCCATTTTTGGCGCAGACACGGCATTTTTTTTGCACGTTAGCTCGTGTTGTTGTGGAGGGAATTAGACTGATAAAATGCCTTTCAGTTAGTCGTTTGACATTTTCAGACTGGGGGTTCTCTATGGGGTCCTGAGGGTCAAAAAGGAGGTTGTGAATTATTTTTTCCTGGAAATCCAGATATTTGTCGGTGCCTCCCTTCTTTTTATAAAGTAAAAAGGCATTGTGAATTCCAATTTGTATTAGGTAGATGGCCACTTTTTTGTACCAGGTTTTGGTTTTCCTTTTTATCAAATAGGGCTGTAAGATTTGATCACTTAAATCCACCCCCCCCCATGTGTTTGTTATACTCGGACACACTTATTGGCTTATGCTTGTCTGCTGTTGCCCCTCTTTCCCTCACTGCCACTGTTCCTGTGGGGTGTATTGTGCTCAACACATATACATCTCTCCTATCTCTGTATTTCACCGCCAACAGCTCCTCACAAGAATAAGAACAGGACTCCCCCTTTTGTATGCCCTTCCCCACTAGCTGCTGCGGAAAACCAATTCGGTTTTTGCGCATGGTTCCACATGCTCCTGTGCTTGCACAATGCAAGTGTCTAAATAGGGCCACACCTGAATAGAAGTTGTCACAATACAAGTGGTACCCTTTGTGTAGCAGGGGCTGCATTATCTCCACCACTATTTTACTACTGATGGGAAAATTTGGGGGGCATCCTGGGGAATTAATTTTTTTATCTCGTCCCTCATATATTCTGAAGGCGGCGGTGTAGCCAGAACTGCTTTCGCAAAGCTTATATAGCTTTATGCCATATCTTGCCCGTTTGGAAGGGAGATATTGGCGAAAGCTCAGTCTGCCGTGAAAACTAAGGAGGGATTCGTCCACACTGACGTTTTGCTCTGGGGTGTAATGTTGTAAAAAGGAGTGGTTCAAATAATTTATGAGGGGTCTCAGTTTGAATAACCGATCACGGTTTGGATCATCACTTGGGGGGGCCTGTGAATTATCACTGAAGTGAAGGAACCTCATTATTCACTCATAGCGAAGCCTGGACATGACTGCCGAATATATTGGGGTTGACTGTGCGGGACTTTTTGACCAATATGATCTGATTGAGGGCTTTTTTACAATACCCATATTTAGGGTGAGGCCCCAAAATTTTTTCATTTCCACTAGATCTGTGGGTGTCCAATCTTTGGCATGGGCAGAGGAAGGTTTTTGGGTTATGTACTGGGTGGCATATAAATTCGTTTGAAGGACAATTTCATTGAGGAGGTCGTCGCTTATGAATAAACTAAAATAATTCATGTGGGTAAACTGGGAATCATCCACTGTTATGCCAGGAGATGCAGTAAATGGGTGGACTCTAGGGGCAAAAGATGGAGCAGGTGCCCACTGGAGGGAACGCACATCAATTAGTGGGAAAGTGTCACTGTGTGCTGCCGCACTGCTAGTTCCTGCACCTTCACCATCTGAAGAGTCAATGTCATCAGGGAGAACGTCCCCTGAAGACACATCGGAATTGACACTTATATTGTCATTTTCATTGTCTGCAAATGTTTCAGTGTCAGACGCATCTGATGCATCTGACCAAAGAATGGCGTATGTCTCCTCACTAGTATAAAACCTCCTCGCCATAATCGCTATACAGGGGACAGATATATATATATACCTATATGGCGGGTATATATATATATATATATATATATATATATTTTATACGGTAGATATATATATATGTATTTAGCTAGAGAGCTGATTACTGCGAGCCCTCTTTGACACTTTGGCTGACAATGTCTGTAAAGCGCCACAGAATATGTTAGCGCTATACAGGGGACAGATATATATTTATACCTATATGGCGGGTATATATATATATATATATATATATATATATATATATATATATTTTATACGGTAGATATATATATATGTATTTAGCTAGAGAGCTGATTACTGTGAGCCCTCTGGCACAGTGGCTGTAAAGCGCCGCAGAATATGTTAGCGCTATACAGGGGACAGATATATATATATATATATACCTATATGGCGGGTATATATATATAGATATATCTCCCTATCTAGATCTGATATACAGAGATATATATATATATTTATTTTTTTATATATATATATATATATATATATATATATATATATATATATGATCTATGTATAAGGTGATATGGGGTGGGAATTAGGGGTTTTTGGGCAGTGGATGGGGTGATCGATGGGTTTTTGGGCAGTGGAAACAAAGTATAGTGCTTTGTGACAGCTGCTGCTCTAAAATATCGCTTCTTCTTCTCTTCTCCTCACAAAAGAAACTAAGTGTAAGAAGAAGAGGAGAAGGAGGAGACTTAGAAGCAGCCGTCACTACAGTAAATAGAACGGATCGCTGTGACTTGCTGTCACAGCGATCACATGACCGGGGACCAATCAGATCGGTCCCCGGCATGTTCACCAAGTCCCGCGCCGGTAGTGGGGGCGGGACTGTCGCCGGGGGGACGCGCGATCCCCTCTAAAATGGAGTCTAAAGACCGGACGTATTTTTACAATCGGCCGGTCTTTAGGTACCAGGATCACTGGCCGTAATTTTACGGCCAGCGGTCCTTAACCGGTTAAAACGTATAAATCTGGTATAAAACATGTACAGTCCTAAATAGGTTTCATGGAGGAACCCAATCCAGAGACTGATTATTGAAGGCAGAACTGGATACAGCAGAGCTGCTGGAATTGGCAATCACAGAGTATTCAGGAACAATGATAATTAGCAGCCTGTGGTTGCTGCTCACTGCTGTGTGTGTATATAGATATAGATATGGATTGCTCTAGAAGAGTTAAACCAGCAGAACTTTTTACAGAATATATGCATCTGACTGGGAAAAAATATATAAAATTTGTTCAAAAACAATAAAGAAAGAAAGATTATGAATGATAATCTGTTTTCCCTTAGCCCAAACAGCAGCACAACTGGGGTATTCCTGCCCCTATGAGCTGTTAGGACAGGCGGAATTTTTAATTACCTAACAGCTTTGACCCCTATAAGAGGCCGGAAGACCTGCTCCTCCCTTGTGTTAGTATCAAGTATAGCATATAAAGAGCAATTACAAAGTGGTACACACACATAAAGAATCTGTACAACAGTACCTCCTAGGGAGGGAGCCTTGTGCTGCTGTTTTGGCTAAGGGAAAACAGATTATCATTCATAATCTTTCTTTCCCCCTACGCCCAACAACAGCACAACTGGGGATTTAGCAAGTATTGTTTCCCCTAGGGCGTGTCATCCTGGCAGGCTGATGCCAAGACGGAGCGCCCAAATGCTGTAGCATCGGCCGTATGCCAGTCCAGTCTGTAATGTTTGGCAAAAGTCAGTTGTGAGCTCCAAGAGGCTGCAGCACATAAAAGAGAGGAACCGTCTCTCTGCCCATGATGTTGCCACTGCCCGGGTGGCATGGGCTTGTAGGAATTCTGGAACAGGAAGATCTTGGGCCCGTAGGGAACAGCTAATAGCTTCTCTGATCCATCTAGACAGGGTTACCTTTGATGCTTTACAGCCTCTATAGTGGCCAAACACATTAACCAGAAGATTCTCTGATCTTCGGAACGGTGCTGCACGGTCTAGGTAAATACGTAGTGCTCTTACCAGATCCGGTGTGTGTAGCTTCTCCTCCTGCTCCGTGGCAGGAGAGGGAAAGAAACCCGGTAAGGTGATCCCTTGATTGGTGTTCTGAAGTATGGGTACCTTCGGCAAGAATCCTGGGACGAACCTCAGCTGCCCCCTGTCTGGAAAGAAGGTTGTGAAGAGTTCGGAGGCCGCTAAGGCCTGTAGTCCACCAACTCTCTTAGCGGAGGTTATTGCCAGCAGGAACGTCACCTTGAATGACAGGTACTTCCAGTCCACTTCAGATAAGGGTTCGAAGGGGGGCGCACAAAGCCCTTGTAGAACCGCGGCCAGGTCCCACCTTGGGACAGGGGGCCGTACCTGGGGGCGGAGCCTGGCAGCCCCCCTAAGGAACTGTTTGACAAGAGGATCTTGTGATAACCGCGTCTCCAGGAGAGCAGATAGAGCTGACACTTGGACCTTGAGGGTGGCAGGTGCTAGTCCTCTCTCCAGGCCGTTCTGTAAGAACTCTAGGACTGCATCTCTGTCTGGATCGCGGTGGCTGCCTGTACACCAATATCAGAATATCCGGGCGATCCTGTGGTAGCTCTGATTGATTGGTTGCCTCTGTTCTTGAATGGGCTAAGGTACTTAGCACTCCCTGGGGAAATCCTCTGTCTGCACGTATGGCGCGGTTAACCTCCAGGCAGTGAGGTTGAATTTGTCTAGGCCCAGGCACGTCTGACTGTTCAGTGACACCAGGTTCCTGACTGGTGGAAGCCTCCAGTAGTTCCCCCGACTCATAAGGATAAGGTCGGTGAAACATGCCCTTTTTGGCCAGAACGGCATGATCACTATAGCCGAAGTCTGGTCCTGCCAGTTTCGCCAATACCTTCGGGATCATCGGGATGGGAGGGAACACGTATGCCAGTTCGAACCTCCATGGTATTGACAGGGCATCCACAGCCAAAGGGTTGTCTTCCCGGTACAGGGAGCAAAACCTTTCTACTTTGGCATTGTGTTGGGTGGCCATCAGATCCACCTCGGGGAGACCCAACCTCCTGGTCAGGTAGTGGAAGATGTCCTGATTCAAGGACCATTCGCATGCAGTCGGGCGGCCTCTGCTGAGTTGATCCGCTAGGGTCATCCATCTGGATGACCCAGGGGTCCCGAACACTTTGGTGCCAGGCATCCACATAGTGGGAAAGACGGCCGCCCACCACAGGGAAGAAGGGGGAAGGTGGGAGAATTAGAAGGAGGTTCTCTTACGGCCACGAGAGGAACCCCGACCTCTTCCTGCACCGGACCACCGCTGGCCTCTGGTTCCTCTTCTAGAGGCTCCCCGACCCCGAAAGGAGGAGCTCTGTCCTTCAAAAGGCTGAGGTAGATTTTTGCCTTGGAGTCGGCCAATCCCTCCATAATGCAGTCGAGCTCCTTCCCGAACAGCCGGCCGGGTTCAAAGGGGAGGCTACACAGGCTGTTCTTAGATGTGAGGTCAGCTCTCCAGGGCTTCAGCCACAGGGGCTGGCGAGCAGCGGTAGCTAACGCCATAGATCTAGCGGCCAGACGGGTCTGGAAATGGGTGGCCTCCGTTAAGTGGTCTACCAGCAAGGTGATGTCCGACATCGCCGCTAGGAGGTCGTCCCGATCCACTCCGGAGTCAATGTCTTTGGCCAGAGACGAGAGCTATGCCCGCAGGCCAGTGACTACTTCATTGGCGACAATGCCGAGAGAGGCCTGGGCAGAGGAGGCCGAATACACTCGCCTCAGGGATCCTTCCACCTGTCGATCCATAGGATCCCTCAGACTTGAGTCTTCAGTCGGGAGGACCGTGCGTCCTGATAACTTGGCGACAGACACCTAGATGGGGCAAACGGTTTTTCTGGGCGCCTCCACTCCCCTTCCATCAGGCGGAGCATCTCTGAGGAAGGCTTGAAGGTACGGGACCTGCGGTCTGCGCCTTCTCCACCCTCCCGGTCTCTAATCCTGAGTGCTCTGAACAATTTTGACATCTTCTCCATAGGGAAGATCTCCTTCTCCTCCTCAAAATCCGACGACGACTCCACATCTCTGAGGCGCAGGTTCTCCAAGGGCGGGAGGGACAATTCACAGTCCAGGCGCGGTCTCTTGGCCAGGTGGGAGACGGAGGTTTCTATCCTCTTCATGGAATCCTGGACAAATCCCTTCACCCAGGATACCATCTCACGCATGGGGGTCGCCTCAGAGGAGGGAGCTTTACATCCCTGGCAAAACCGGTACTGGGAGTCATCCGGAAGAGGGATTCTGCAGGTGGCACACATAAGGTGCTTTCTCTTTGAGACTGCTTTCCTCCTTGGAGGAATGGCGGAGGAGGAAGAAGAAGACATTCTGTGGGAGAAGAGAGAAACAACAATACTAACAAACTTGCCCCCATGGTGGGGATATTCCCCTTTCCTCACCCCCCCGGCCACCTCCACCAAACCTCACTCGGCGTAGAAAGTTAGCTTTCCACAGGACACGAATAACTGACAGGAGCTTCTTCGTGCTGCTTGTAACCGAAGCGACAAGCACTGAAATGGTGGGTAGGAGGGGAAGTTATAGGCCAGGGGGGTAGGAACTTCTGGAGGGAACATCCCCTTCCTCTCTCTGGGGCAAAGTTTGAATTGCGGCTAATGGGGCCCCCCCCCCCCTAGACTTCCAGGCTGCAGGACCCTCAAGGGAGGGGAGGGGAATCCCTCCCTGAACTTCACCGGCAAACGCTCGTCTCTAGGGGTTTTTCCCCGGCCGCCGCACGCCTCGCGCTACTGCGCATGCGCGGCGGACACCCCCAGCCGGTGGACCCAGGAACCTAAAGAAAGGTTCCTAGGTCCGAAAGTTCCTCCCCGCACAGGGAAGCCCCGGCAGCGCAGCAGATGCCGCCAAGCGTGCGTGTGAGCCAGAGAGCTCACCCGGTGGGGGGAGAAAAAGTAGCAAAACAAAAAGGAGCAAGAAAAAGAAAGTCTTCAGCTGTCAGGTACGAGGGGGAAGAGAAGCAGACCCGTATGAGAGGTCAGAACTCCTGCTCCCCCCTGACCACCTGTCCTGTCCCACAGGACAGAAAAAAACACAAGGGAGGAGCAGGTCTTCCAGCCTCTTATAGGGGTCAAAGCTGTTAGGTAATTAAAAATTCCACCTGTCCTAACAGCTCATTAGGGGCAGGAATACCCCAGTTGTGCTGCTGTTGGGCGTAGGGGGAAAAGTATGCACTGAAATGTTATTGCATGCCATTAATTCAGTGATTTATTTGCATTTGAAAGGTGTTTGTGACAAATTTCAGCTGTAAACTAGCCTTCCTCAGACATACAGTGAGGAAAATAAGTATTTGATGCACTGGCGATTTTGCAAGTTTTCCCACTTACAAAGAATGGAGAGGTCTGATATTTTTTATCGTAGATACACTTCAACTGTGAGAGACAGAATCTCAAAAAAATCCAGAAAATCACAATGTATGATATTTAAATAAGTAATTTTCATTTTATTGCATGAAATAGTATTGATCACCTACAACCAGCAAGCATTCTGGCTCTCACAGACCTGTAGTTTTTCCTATCTGTATCAATTGTACCTCTTTGACCTCGTTACCTGTATGAAAGACACCTGTCCAAACTCTCAATCACACTCCAATCTCTCCACCATGGCCAAGACCAAAGAGCTGTCTAAGGATACCAGGGACAAAATTGTAGACTTGCACAAGGCTGGGATGGGCTACAGGAAAATAGACAAGCAGCTTGGTGAGAAAGCAAGAACAGTTGGAAAAAATCTTCCTCAGTCTGGGGCTCCACGCAAAATCTCAACTCGTGGGGTAAGGACGATTCTGAGAAAGGTCAGGAATCAGCACAGAACTACACAGGAGGACCTGGACAATGACCTGAAGAGAGCTGGGACCACAGTCTCCAAGATTTCAATTAGTAACATACTATGCCATCATGGATTAAAATCATACAGGGCACTCAAGGTCGCCCTGCTCACGCCAATACATGTCCAAGCCCATTTGAATTTCACCAGTGACCATCTGGATGATCCAGAGGAGGCATGGGAGAAGGTCATGTGGTCAGATGAGACCAAAATAGTACTTTTTGGTATCAACTCTATTCGCTGTGAAGGAAGAAATAGAAAGATGAGTACAACTTTAAGAAAACCGTTCCATCTGTGAAAAATGGGGGTCGAAGCATCATACTTTGGGGTGTTTTCTGCCAAGAGTACAGGATGACTGCACCGTATTGAAGGGAGGATGGGTGGGCCACGAATCTCAAGATATGGGCCAGCAACCTCCTTCCCTGAATAAGAGCATTAAAGATGGGTCATGGCTGGGTCTTCCAGCATGACAATGACCCAAAACACACAGCCAAGGCAAGTAAGTAGTGGCTTCATGGAAAGCATTTCAAGGTCCTGGAATGGCCCAGCCAGTCTCCAGATCTGAACTCAATCAAAAATCTTTAGAAGGAGCTGAATCTCATTGTAGCCAGGCAACAGCCCCAAAACCTGAATCATCTGGAGAAGATCTGTATGGAGGAGTAGGCCAAAATCCCCACTACAAGGTGTGCAAACTTGGTCAAGAACTACAGGAAACGTCAAACTGCAAACAAAGGTTTCTGTACCAAATATTAAGTTCTGTTTTGTATTGAATCAAATACTTATTTCATTCAATAAAATGCAAATTATTTATTTAAAAATCATAGAATGTGATTTTCTGGTTATTTTTTTTTTTTACATTCTGTCTCTCACAGTTGAAGTGTACCTACAACTAACATTACAGACCTCTCCATTCTTTGTAGATGGGAAAACTTGCAAAATTGTCAGTGTATCAAATACTTATTTTCCCCACTGTACATGGTACTAGAGTTCCATGATACCAGAGTTTTGTTTAATATTGATAAACAATACTTTGGCATGTAGCTAGCCATGCAATTCAAATAGACATTTTTATAGATGCCATTTGATGGCAACTTCCTCATTCTAGAGCCTCAGGACCTGACACAATCTCAGCATCCTTGGTCCCGGTAGTTACTAGATCGCTTCGGAATACCGAAGGACTGGCATACCTTTGGAGGACTGGCAGGAGAGGTTGGAGTCAGTGGTGCAACTGTGTGACCCCATAACTGAGGGTCAAATCGGTGCCAAGCATTTCAGAAGGAGAATCTTGGAAAACTGTTATGCTCTGGAAGGCTCTGAACAGGCCAATACATATCCTTTTTTATTAGGCTTATGTTTGTTGGAATAAACAAAAGAACATTGAAAGTGAGTGCCAGGGCTTTTCTTTAATTGTTATGCTACAGCTTGCTGCCGGGAACCGTATGGTCAAGCAGATCTTAACACTACTGGAAGAAGATTACAGGATGTGTCCAGTCAGACCACAGCACAAAAGAAGAACTTTGCAAGAATACAGGGCAAAGATGAGACCTTAGCACAGTACGTCAATGATCTCCATGAACTTCTTGCTAACTCTACTGAGGAAGGCACTCTGTTGACTGTGTAATGGAATTACCATTATGCAATTACCAATTAATGGAATTGCTGTTTAAGCAATTTCCAAATATACTGCAGGAAACTGGCAGATTAAATACAGCAAGCAAAACAAGCTACCTATAATCCAACACTATTCTTGAGAGTAGAGTCTAAGGCACCTCTGAAGTTTTGACCAGACACCATTACATGGTAGAATGGGCTTTGCGGACCAGAGATCAAGGTTACCCAGTGAATTTGATGTAAAAAAAAAAAATAGGTGCAAGTGCAGACTCAAAAGGAGACCATCAAACATACCTGCCAGTTCAAAGCCAGGAGTCCACAGGAGTTTGCAAATTGTTTGTAAAAGAATAGCAGTCTCCAACCCAGAGTCAAGTCCAGGAGTTCACAGGAATGTGCTAATTGATTGTAGAAGAATAACAGTGTCGAAGCCATGATCAAGTCCAGGAGTTCACAGATGAAGCCAAATCAGCGAGAAATTAGATAACCAGGAAACAAGCCAAATATCAGTAACCAGGAAGTCAGCAGAAAACCATATAAGTTCGGAGAACATAAAGCTAGCTGCAATTAATAGCAAAGACATGAGTAGTCTCAGTGCAATTTTTAAATAAACCAACTCAGCTCAGGATTGGACAATGAAGCTGCACTTTGATTGGCTCAGTGTCTCATTACTCTATCTGGCTGTAGATCCTACAAGAGTTTGACTTGCATGCACTACTTAATGCAACTACAGCAGTACTGCACTGAAAAGTAGAATGAACACCAGTATTATTACACTTATTGTGATGCCTAATAGACTGGTTACACTGCGGGTGTGTTCTGAGATTGCGAGACCTTCTGAAACTGACATTATTGGAGCATCTATAGACCCACCCCCAGAGGTTGTTCCACCGGGTGCTCCAAGAGGCAATTATCTGTAGCAGTAGGAACAGGCCAAGGTTCTTCCAAGGCCAAGGTTGCCCTGCTGGTCACTCCTTTTGTGAAGCAGGCCTTTCCATGGAAAGGTACTAAAGAGATGAGGCTCCTTTCTCTAGAAGAAGCCCTGAAGGAATTACAGGTGATCCGCAGGCGAGGTGGCAATGGCAGCCATGAGGCCAGAGGCCATGAGCCTGCAGACCTGGAAGAAAGCACAACTCAACCTACACCTTCTTGGCATGCTGGTGACAGGAGCATATTTATCTTGAGTTCACCCTTCTGAGAATGATCCCACAGCAGAACAATTTAAGCTAGGACAAGTTTGCTTCCATTTAGTTTTGATGCAGTATGTAGAAGAATGGTTGCAATTTCGCAGTCGCTTTCCCCCTAAGACAGCCGAGGTGACGACCAAAGTGTTGTGGAGACTATACCTGATAATACTGGACTGTTTTTACAGCAACACCATAGTAAAGGTGTGTACCATCGCAGCATCCACAGCATCCCTTTGTTGATGGACTCCATCTTTGATGAAAATTAACAGAGTTTCTCTCGCTCAACAATAGTCTCCCTTTGCCCATGTACAGGTTAATGGTTGCCCTGTTGCCCCAACACACAGTATGATAGCCCCCTTATTCACCCCAACACAGTAAAATGGTCCTCTTATATCCCCACACACACACAGTATAAATCTCCCTTATACTCCCACATACAGTATAGTGACCCTCTCATGTCCCCACACAGTGTAATGGCCCCATATGCCTGACCCCTCCCCCACATACTAAAGCTTGAGTGTCCCAGGAAGTAAGTATGGATTTTATCTTTCATCACTGCTTCTAGTTACCCAGACTCCCTACTCTTTCTTTCTACTCTACCAGCACGCATAACCCTGTGCTGATGACAGAGCAGGCAAGGGAATCCAGGGATGCTAAGAGTGGTGAGTAATGATGAAATCCATACTGAAATCTTTGACAAGGCAGTGCTATTTAGACAACTGGCTGGCGGTGGTTATTTGACAACTATGTGATTGCAGTATCTATGCACTATATGATACACAATGAATGCACCAATGTAATACTTTTATATATCACTTTTCATATTGAATAGAGTTATTGCAATAAATTCAGAGACACCAAATGTGGTCCAGAAACATATTTAACACTAAATCACACTGCTGTCTCTCCAACGCTTTCACAAGCCATAAACATTTTAACAAAGTGTTTATTTAAGGAAAGAAAAGTCTAAAGGATTGTGATACTAGTAAAGAAGTTTTATTTAGATCAGCCTGTCTCCATCCATAAGTCTTGTGTTGGTTGTCACGACCCCAGTATGTTATGACAACATCTGATTATAGTTTTAATGGAAAAATAATGATGTATATTTTTGGCTGATACAATGTTACATAAAATGTAGAACTATAAGGTTTACATATATAAGTCTACTATCATTGTTTTCTGGATCTGGATAACAAACACCATACTCCAAAATCTACAGAGAGCAGAGATCTATTAAAAAAGCTTTGCAAAAATTCAACATATAGCCATGATAGTTTAGCTTTCACATTGTTCATCCCACAGGCTTTCTCTATGGGTCAGGCTACTCGTGCACATCTTTTTTTAATGTAAAATGTTTGGTATGTTAGATATGTCCAAAACGAATTATCTCCACAAAATGGATATTGTTACAGATAATTTGAGTAATAAAATGCTTTGAAGAAAAAAACAACAAATAACAATAAAAGAGCAGAGATTATTTATCATTGTCATGCTATATTACATTGGCCGTATTATGATAATGAAGAAATTCAAGACCATATTCAGATGAAACAATTGTTATTTTGTATGCATGTAATGCTGTAATCTAAAAATGCAAAACAATATATATTTATTTATTTTGCACAAAAAAGCTAAATAATATGAATATATTTAGCAGTCTTGGGAACTATAAAGCTGAAGCCCCACATTGCAGAACTGTAGCTTTTTTTGCTGCAGATTTGTCTACAGTTTTTTTAACCGAGGCCAAGAATGGCTATAAAAGGAATAGTTAATCTAGTTGTTATACTTCTCCCTTCTGCTCAATCCACTCCTGGCTATGGCTTAAAAAACTGCAGCAAAATCTGCAGGAAAAAGAGATGCGTTTCTGCAACGTGGAGTCTCAGTCTTTGGCCCCTCGCAGATGACCACAGATGACCGTGGCATGGTTCAGTGTACTATCCGGGCTTTCCAAGATAGCACACTAATCCATTCACTTCTGTTGGCCCATACACACGACCGGGAATTACATGGTCCCCTGCGGGGGCCGACAGTCCGGTCCACAAAACTCAGGTCGGGTCCTACTCCTGTTTTGTGCCCGTGCTTTTGCAGCTCCTATTCATTGAATGAATGGGGCTACAGAAGCACAGCCGGTTTACGGCCACAGCTGGCGGCTAGCACACCGTTGTGTCCAACTGGCATTAGGGTATTTTCACACAGCTGAATTTGGAGCTAAATTTGAGGCAGATTCAAAATAAGCTCCAAATTCCACTTGAAATCTGCCTCCCATTTATTTCAGTGGGAGGCAGATGCTGATTTTTCCCTATAGCTAGTGGAAAAAATAAGCATTGTGATCTTCAGGTAAATTAAACCTTATAAGGTTGGGTTCACACCAGCACTTAAACTTTTTTCGGAGTTTCCATCCCTGAACCTTTTTAAAAAATGCGTCAAAAAACACTGCATGCAGCAATTTTCTCTCTGCATTTTCGCCCCTTTTTTGCCATTATAGTCTATGGGGTCCGCGGGTGTCCGTGGATAACCACTTTTTTAAGTGGATTAGGTTTCCGTTCGAGGGTACCCAAGTGGACCCCCTGAATGGAAACCTGAACGAATGTGTGAACCTAACATAACTCTATTTGAGACTAAGGCCCCATGGGACGTCCCACAGCAACAAAGCACTGCAGGAAAAACCACGGTGGCAACGCATCACAGTTCTTTCCTCAGCGCTTTAGACAGAAAGTTCACTGAGTTTTCCTATGTGGACTTTCTGTTACAATTATAGCTATGGGGAAACTGCCAGCATTTCCGTAGGTATAATTGACATGCTGGGATTTCCAAAACCGAACGAATTTCTGCACCGCAGTTTTTACTGCAAAGTGGGTATCAGATTCACTAGAATCCCATCCACTTTGCCATTACTGTAAAATGCTTTGATTTTTCCCATGGCATTTCCGCCACGGGCAAATCGCAGCGTCTTTGTCCCGTGGGGCCCCGGTTTAAAGGTAATTGAAGGTGGATAAATTCTTGGCCAGTGCATAATTCCAAACTCTTGAAGCTGAATTATTTAGCTAGTAAAAATTTAGCCTTGTGAACATACTCTTAAATTGCCCCTTCTCACACCAAAATGTGGACTTGGGTAGACAAAATCCACAGGTAGTAGGAAAAAACATGATATAATTTTGTGGAAGTTTGTTTAATCGCTTAAAAACCACCCATTAACTGCACTAACTGCACCCATTGACAACTGCAGAAGCAGGGAGCCTGCTGTTACTACAGCCGGAGTTCCTATAGAGAGGACAGGGGTGGTTTATTTATTGTCTCTACTTTCCCAATGGCTGTAAATACAGGGCGCAACGTATACAGTTATGATGTAGCTACCCTCTGATCCGGTGCTCACATGACCACTGGGGCTGGGATCTCCATGAGCTGCTGGATACTATCAGACCCAGATCAACCCTGGAGTACAGCATAGGAGGAAACAATATATAATTCCTCCCTCTATTATGACCATATTGAGGGACACAATATCTAAATATATATATATATATATATATATATATATATATATATGAAAAAGTTTGGGCACCCCTATTAATCTTAATCATTTTTAGTTCTAAATATTTTGGTATTTGCAACAGCCATTTCAGTTTGATATATCTAATAACTGATGGACACAGTAATATTTCAGGATTGAAATGAGGTTTATTGTATTAACAGAAAATGTGCAATATGCATTAAACCAAAATTTGACCGGTGCAAAAGTATGGGCACCTCAACAGAAAAGTGACATTAATATTTAGTACATCCTCCTTTTGCAAAGATAACAGCCTCTAGTCGCTTCCTGTAGCTTTTAATCAGTTCCTGGATCCTGGATAAAGGTATTTTGGACAAACAATTCAAGTTCAGTTAAGTTTGATGGTCGCTGAGCATGGACAGCCCGCTTCAAATCATCCCACAGATGTTCAATGATATTCAGGTCTGGGGACTGGGATGGCCATTCCAGAACATTGTAATTGTTCCTCTGCATGAATGCCTGAGGATTTGGAGCGGTGTTTTGGATCATTGTCTTGCTGAAATATCCATCCCCGGCGTAACTTCAACTTCGTCACTGATTCTTGAACATTATTCTCAAGAATCTGCTGATACTGAGTGGAATCCATGCGACCCTCAACTTTAACAAGATTCCCGATGCCGGCGTTGGCCACACAGCCCCAAAGCATGATGGAACCTCCACCAAATTTTACAGTGGGTAGCATGTGTTTTTCTTGGAATGCTATTTCTTTTTGGACGCCATGCATAACGCCTTTTTTTTTATAACCAAACAACTCAATTTTTGTTTCCAAAATGAAGCTGCCTTGTCCAAATGTGCTTTTTCATACCTCAGGCAACTCTATTTGTGGCGTACGTGCAGAAACGGCTTCTTTCTCATCACTCTCCCATACAGCTTCTATTTGTGCAAAGTGCGCTGTATAGTTGACCGATGCACAGTGACACCATCTGCAGCAAGATGATGCTGCAGCTCTTTGGAGGTGGTCTGTGGATTGTCCTTGACTGTTCTCACCATTCTTCTTCTCTGCCTTTCTGATATTTTTCTTGGCCTGCCACTTCTGGGCTTAACAAGAACTGTCCCTGTGGTCTTCCATTTCCTTACTATGTTCCTCACAGTGGAAACTGACAGGTTAAATCTCTGAGACAACTTTTTGTATGCTTCCCCTGAACAACTATGTTGAACAATCTTTGTTTTCAGATCATTTGAGAGTTGTTTTGAGTAGCCCATGATGCCACTCTTCAGAGGAGATTCAAATAGGAGATCAACTTGCAATTGGCCACCTTAAATACCTTTTCTTATGATTTGATACATCTGGCTATGAAGTTCAAAGCTCACTGAGGTTACAAAACCAATTTTGTGCTTCAGTAAGTCAGTAAAAAGTAGTTAGGGGAATTCAAATCAATAAAATGATAAGGGTGCCCATACTTTTGCACCGGTCAAATTTTGGTTTAATGCATATTGCACATTTTCTGTTAGTACAATAAACCTCATTTCAATCCTGAAATATTACTGTGTCCATCAGTTATTAGATATATCAAACTGAAATGGCTGTTGCAAACACCAAAATATTTAGAACAAAAAATGATTAAGATTAATAGGGGTGCCCAAACTTTTTCATAGGACTGTATATATATATTAAGCTGTAAAAATAAAAATGCCACTACCATACTTGTCACACATTCTAGCTTGCCTTAGTGATACAACAATAATTGTCACATATGTAAAAATGACGTTAACAGAGAGGGAAAACTTCCTAAAAATGTTTTGTATTACTTTGTGCTATTAAAAAATTTAAAATATGAAAAACAGAAAAATTTCACCATTTTTTTTGTTTACATTTTCCCGACAACCATCTTAATTTGATTTACATTAGCATTACAATGCATTGTATTAATGGCAATCAAGACCTCTAGGAGTCTAAAAATTACAGTAAAAAAAAAATAGAAAAAGAAAAAAAAAATTAAAAGAAATAAAAATTTTAATCGCCCATTTTTCCCCAGAACATATAAAAGTAATTAAACAAAGTGAAAAACTTATAGATTAGGTATCTGTGTCAGGAAACAACCAGTCTACAAATTTGTAAAAATATTTTTCAAATATGGTGAACACTATAGCAGGAAAAATATTAAAAAGAGCTTAAAAGAGATTTTCACAGTTTCACTTCCCATAAGAATTTGGATAAAAAGGGAACAAAGCAAAGCAGTGGGCAGAAATTGGTATAACTAAAAGTATGCCTCGCCAAAATAAACCAAAAAACAACACCTTATGCATCACCATACATGGAAATATAAATACGGGTTTCAGTAAGGTGACTGCAAAGTTTTGGATTTGTTCGAAGGGGTCAAAATGTAAAAAACTATATAAATTTGGTATCGCCTAAACTTTACTGACCCCTAGAATTCAGCTGACATATAATTTTGGCAGCACAAACTAATTTTTTCTCCAATTCCACCCCATCGTGAATTTTTGTCCAGGTTGTTAAT
The DNA here is from genome assembly GCF_031893055.1 of Leptodactylus fuscus. Classification (NCBI taxonomy): domain Eukaryota; kingdom Metazoa; phylum Chordata; class Amphibia; order Anura; family Leptodactylidae; genus Leptodactylus; species Leptodactylus fuscus. The sequence goes on along the minus strand of NC_134265.1, from coordinate 257,484,536 downwards.
ACATCATACATAATGTTAAATTACAACATCATTGTCTTTGCATAAGCTATATGTGACCCTGGGGGGGAGGGGGGTAGCATGGAGTTCTTTCTATGTTATCCCCTCTCGTATCAGAGAGCCTACTATACTTTGGTCACATAGAGGGGTACCTCTGAGCCTAATCACAGGGGTATTCTTAAGTAATACCTCACTTAACATAACCAAGACATTTATTGGTGCATTTACCATCGTTCAGGTCACAGCATCAAAAGAGATGCACCAAATACTTACACAAAACATACACTAAGTCATCAATAAAGTTTACATTTGACCCTGTCCCTATTCTGTCCATACCTGAGCTTTATAGAGTAAAATATACCAACTGCCTCTCTAGTGATATCCGTTAAACGCTAAAATAATAACAATTATCACTAGAGATGATTGTATAGAAAACACTTCTGACAGCCGGAAAAGTTCCATCAGTCAGATAACATATTTTCACCCTTTGAATGTTACCACATAAAATCCCAGTTTTTGGCAGCTTTCAGAAGGGCATAAGATAAGATAATCCTTTAATAGTCCCACAATGGGGAAATTTCAGTATGTTACAACAGCATAGTAATACAGGTACAGGATAATACAGAGTAATATATTACAGACGTAGACACACATATGCTGAGAACAGAAGATATACTAGGAGTCCATAGCAGCTAAGGAACAGAAGAGAAAGAAGGAAGACTTCATAGTCATCGTCATAATCATTAGTTCTTTGTGCAGAGTGATCTTCGCTTGGTCTGATGTAGATTATACAGCCTGGTCGCACTTGGAAGGAAGGACCTGCGATAGCGCTCCTTCTCACACTTGGGGTGAAGCAGACGGTCACTTACAGTGCTGCCGAGTCCCATCAGGGTCCCATACATGGGGTGGGATTTGTTCTCCCGCATGGAGGTCACCACAGACAGTATCCTTCTGTCACCCACCACCTGTGCTGGGTCCAAAGGGCTCTCTGGGACAGAGCTGGCCCTCCTGATCAGCCTGTCAAGTCTATTTCTGTCCCTGGTTGATATACTGCTCCGACAGCAGGCCACACCAAAAAAGATGGCTGAAGCAACCACAGAGTTGAAGAAGGCCCTAAGGTTATGAAGAAGGCATTTGGATTTTCTTTTTGCATCCACAGTACAAATGAATCACCTGGACTTCCAGTAGGTCATCAGATCTTGAATTATACAGTCCTATGAAAAAGTTTGGGCACCCCTATTAATCTTAATCATTTTTTGTTCTAAATATTTTGGTGTTTGCAACAGCCATTTCAGTTTGATATATCTAATAACTGATGGACACAGTAATATTTCAGGATTGAAATGAGGTTTATTGTACTAACAGAAAATGTGCAATATGCATTCAAAAAATGATTAAGATTAATAGGGGTGCCCAAACTTTTTCATAGGACTGTAACTCTCTAACACCATTAATGATGACCCGCAGGAACTTAGGAACTTCAGAGGTTGTGTCCATAATACGTGGGCAATAAAGCACTCATGTTACGCCAATCTGAAACCTTCCCTAGTTTTCACATTAGTTAGGTATAGAGATTATAATTGTTCATTAGGGTTACGATTTTTATAGGGGGATAGAAAACTATATTCTTATGTAAGCCCCTATTCAATTTGCATGCACACAATTGGTTGGTGCATTTCTGAGATTTTTGGAGTTTCTTTAACATCTGCACCTATCTATCTGTCTATCTATCTATTTATCTATGTGATATGTATGAACTTTTCACAACTTGCAGTTTTTTGGAAATTACATTTTGTTTGCAGAAATGGATTGCTTGAGCCACACTTTAGTGGCAAATTAGATTTTTTTTTGTGCAATTTGTGCTTATCATCTCTGTTTGCTGCCAAGTTGCATGAAGGTTGTTGTATATATGAAAAATCAAGTTGTGTTGTGTTTTTATACACAGTATGATGTGCAGTCTCAAAAAAGTTAGATTTTGGTATCACAGTCACAGTTTGCTATATGCAGTATAGCTTTTTAAACATGTTAATGAGTAACAGAAAAATATTGCTTGTCTTCTGTAGCAGTGTTTTTGAGAGTATGAGTTGTAGTTCATGTTTATTGTATATATAAATTGTGTACACCTTGATCTATTATTTTGTATGTGTTTTGTATGTAAACGTACAATTGAATAGGAGTTTTAGTGCATTAAAAAAAATTATTTGTGTTTGTCACAAAGTTGCATGAAGGTGTATGTGGCTATTGATAAGCCATTGAGACACATGTAATCTTCAAGTTGTCTACGTTCAAGAAATATATAGGATTTAGGAGTGCACTTTTTTCATGGTGTGTAATCCCTACATTTTATAGGATGATACTTTTTTTTAACATTTCCAGATTCAAAGTAGATTTTTGTTTCTTTCAGTTCTGGTGATATTCTGAAGACACGTGCATGCGGGTGTAGGCCTTAGTAATATGAATGAACTTTGCACATGTTGAGCTCTTATTTTTAGGAGGTTTGGTGCATATAATTTCTTGTTTGGTTTCATATACATTTATTTGCATTTTTTAAATAAAACATTCACTTTAAATAAAATTGCATGAAGGGGCCTGTTCCTATACAGTACCAAGTGGCATTTTGATAATGCTGCAGTTGTTTAGTTTCAGAAAATATATAAATATGGGACAATTTTTTGACGTTACAATTTAGATTTTATTTGTCCATCTGAAAACTGTTAAAACTGCCCTGGCTTCCAGAGGTGCAAAATATCCAAAAACCCAAGTGATAATGGTTAATGTGTACACTGGGAGAATTAGATAAAAATGTCACGTTTGCCTCCAATAACAGTAAATGAATAAATAAAACAACAGAATCAAAATCATTATATAAATATGGTATAATAATGAAGAAAATAAATAAATGTGCTATGAAAACTCAGCATGGTAAATAAATACAGATGTACTAAGTTAAAGAAATACAGTACCAGAACACAACTTAGTTCAGAAATATTTGCATTAGAATCAAGCTCAGTTTATAAATACAGTGCAAGAAATATTCTCAGTAAATAAACTATTAAATGTCACCAAAAACCAACCTCTGTACAGTTTATAGAGTACTAGAGCTAGGCGCAAATAAGGCGCCAAAACCAAGCACAGAAAATAAATAACAAATATGGCATCAAAACAAATGATGGTAAGTAATTACAATAATAGAAATAAGAACAGTTAATAAAAAAAAACAGAAGCAGAACTAATAGATAATAACAACATGAATTATATCAGTATAACCTCTTCTAACTGCGGTGCAGTAATTTGACTCATGTGATACTACAGCTCACAATATGGCCAACCACCTATCATAGTAGGGTACCACCTACAGTATCACTTAGCTATAGACCAGGCATGTCAAACTCAGGGTACCCCGAGGGCCACATGAGTAACAAGAGGTTGTTGCGAGGGCTGCACACAGCAGCTAATGGCTAGGGCCTAGGGGACTGATCACTAGAGATGAGCGAACACTAAAATGTTCGAGGTTCGAAATTCGATTCGAACAGCCGCTCACTGTTCGTGTGTTCGAACGGGTTTCGAACCCCATTATAGTCTATGGGGAACATATACTCGTTAAGGGGGAAACCCAAATCCTTGTCTGGAGGGTCACCAAGTCCACTATGACACCCCAGGAAATGATGCCAACACCTCTGGAATGACACTGGGACAGCAGGGGAAGCATGTCTGGGGGCATCTAACACACCAAAGACCCTCTATTACCCCAACATCACAGCCTAACAACTACACACTTTACACACTCAATACCACCTCTCTGACAGTAGGAAAACACCTTGAAACATGTGTATTTGGCACTTGCAGTGAGGAGAGCTTGTCACCAGCAGTGAATTTGGCCCTTGTAGTAAGTTGAGGTTGGCACCAACATTTGTTTTGAAAATCAGGGTGGATTGAGCCTCTAACCAGCAGAGTTGGGGCAAATTCATGGTGGAGGGAGCCTCTAAAAACCCCAGTTTGGACCAATTCATGGTGGAGGGAGCCTCTAAAAACCCCAGTTTGGACCAATTCATGGTGGAGGGAGCCTCTAAAAACCCCAGTTTGGACCAATTCATGGTGGAGGGAGCCTCTAAACAGCCCAGTTTGGGCAAATTCATGGTGGAGGGAGCCTCTAACCAGCCCAGTTTGGGCAAATTCATGGTGGAGGGAGCCTCTAAAAACCCCAGTTTGGACCAATTCATGGTGGAGGGAGCCTCTAAAAACCCCAGTTTGGACCAATTCATGGTGGAGGGAGCCTCTAAAAACCTCAGTTTGGACCAATTCATGGTGGAGGGAGCCTCTAACCAGCCCAGTTTGGACCAATTCATGGTGGAGGGAGCCTCTAAACAGCCCAGTTTGGGCAAATTCATGGTGGAGGGAGACTCTAAAAACCCCAATTTGGACCAATTCATGGTAGAGGGAGCCTCTAAACAGCCCAGTTTGGGCAAATTCATGGTGGAGGGAGCCTCTAAACAGCCCAGTTTGGACAAATTCATGGTGGAGGGAGCCTCTAAAAACCCCAGTTAGGCCAAATTCATGGTGGAGGGAGCCTCTAAACAGCCCAGTTTGGACCAATTCATGGTGGAGGGAGCCTCTAAACAGCCCAGTTCGGGCAAATTCATGGTGGAGGGAGCCTCTAAAAACCCCAGTTTGGACCAATTCATGGTAGAGGGAGCCTCTAACAGCAGAGTTGTGGGAAATCAGGGTGGAGGGAGCCTCTAAAACTCCCAGTTTGGACCAATTCATGGTGGAGGGAGCCTCTAAACAGCCCAGTTTGGGCAAATTCATGGTGGAGGGAGCCTCTAAAAACCCCAGTTTGGACCAATTCATGGTGGAGGGAGCCTCTAAAAACCCCAGTTAGGCCAAATTCATGGTGGAGGGAGCCTCTAAACAGCCCAGTTTGGGCAAATTCATGGTGGAGGGAGCCTCTAAACAGCCCAGTTTGGGCAAATTCATGGTGGAGGGAGCCTCTAAACAGCCCAGTTTGGGCAAATTCATGGTGGAGGGAGCCTCTAAACAGCCCAGTTTGGACAAATTCATGGTGGAGGGAGCCTCTAAAAACCCCAGTTAGGCCAAATTCATGGTGGAGGGAGCCTCTAAACAGCCCAGTTTGGACCAATTCATGGTGGAGGGAGCCTCTAAACAGCCCAGTTCGGGCAAATTCATGGTGGAGGGAGCCTCTAAAAACCCAAGTTTGGACCAATTCATGGTAGAGGGAGCCTCTAACAGCAGAGTTGTGGGAAATCAGGGTGGAGGGAGCCTCTAAAACTCCCAGTTTGGACCAATTCATGGTGGAGGGAGCCTCTAAACAGCCCAGTTTGGGCAAATTCATGGTGGAGGGAGCCTCTAAAAACCCCAGTTTGGACCAATTCATGGTGGAGGGAGCCTCTAAAAACCCCAGTTAGGCCAAATTCATGGTGGAGGGAGCCTCTAAACAGCCCAGTTTGGGCAAATTCATGGTGGAGGGAGCCTCTAAACAGCCCAGTTTGGGCAAATTCATGGTGGAGGGAGCCTCTAAACAGCCCAGTTTGGGCAAATTCATGGTGGAGGGAGCCTCTAAACAGCCCAGTTTGGACAAATTCATGGTGGAGGGAGCCTCTAAAAACCCCAGTTAGGCCAAATTCATGGTGGAGGGAGCCTCTAAACAGCCCAGTTTGGACCAATTCATGGTGGAGGGAGCCTCTAAACAGCCCAGTTCGGGCAAATTCATGGTGGAGGGAGCCTCTAAAAACCCAAGTTTGGACCAATTCATGGTAGAGGGAGCCTCTAACAGCAGAGTTGTGGGAAATCAGGGTGGAGGGAGCCTCTAAAACTCCCAGTTTGGACCAATTCATGGTGGAGGGAGCCTCTAAACAGCCCAGTTTGGGCAAATTCATGGTGGAGGGAGCCTCTAAAAACCCCAGTTTGGACCAATTCATGGTGGAGGGAGCCTCTAAAAACCCCAGTTAGGCCAAATTCATGGTGGAGGGAGCCTCTAAACAGCCCAGTTTGGGCAAATTCATGGTGGAGGGAGCCTCTAAACAGCCCAGTTTGGGCAAATTCATGGTGGAGGGAGCCTCTAAACAGCCCAGTTTGGGCAAATTCATGGTGGAGGGAGCCTCTAAACAGCCCAGTTTGGACAAATTCATGGTGGAGGGAGCCTCTAAAAACCCCAGTTAGGCCAAATTCATGGTGGAGGGAGCCTCTAAACAGCCCAGTTTGGGCAAATTCATGGTGGAGGGAGCCTCTAAAAACCCCAGTTTGGACCAATTCATGGTGGAGGGAGCCTCTAAAAACCCCAGTTTGGACCAATTCATGGTGGAGGGAGCCTCTAAACAGCCCAGTTTGGGCAAATTCATGGTGGAGGGAGCCTCTAAAAACCCCAGTTTGGACCAATTCATGGTGGAGGGAGCCTCTAAAACCCCCAGTTTGGACCAATTCATGGTGGAGGGAGCCTCTAAAAACCCCAGTTTGGACCAATTCATGGTGGAGGGAGCCTCTAAACAGCCCAGTTTGGGCAAATTCATGGTGGAGGGAGCCTCTAAAAACCCCAGTTTGGACCAAATCATGGTGGAGGGAGCCTCTAAAAACCCCAGTTTGGACCAATTCATGGTGGAGGGAGCCTCTAAAAACCCCAGTTAGGCCAAATTCATGGTGGAGGGAGCCTCTAAACAGCCCAGTTTGGGCAAATTCATGGTGGAGGGAGCCTCTAAAAACCCCAGTTTGGACCAATTCATGGTGGAGGGAGCCTCTAAAAAACCCAGTTTGGACCAATTCATGGTGGAGGGAGCCTCTAAAAACCCCAGTTTGGACCAATTCATGGTGGAGGGAGCCTCTAAAAAACCCAGTTTGGACCAATTCATGGTGGAGGGAGCCTCTAAAAACCCCAGTTTGGACCAATTCATGGTGGAGGGAGCCTCTAAACAGCCCAGTTTGGGCAAATTCATGGTGGAGGGAGCCTCTAAAAACCCCAGTTTGGACCAATTCATGGTGGAGGGAGCCTCTAAAAACCCCAGTTTGGCCAAATTCATGGTGGAGGGAGCCTCTAAAAACCCCAGTTTGGGCAAATTCATGGTGGAGGGAGCCTCTAAAAACCCCAGTTTGGACCAATTCATGGTGGAGGGAGCCTCTAAAAACCCAGTTTGGACCAATTCATGGTGGAGGGAGCCTCTAAAAACCCCAGATAGGCCAAATTCATGGTGGAGGGAGCCTCTAAACAGCCCAGTTTGGGCAAATTCATGGTGGAGGGAGCCTCTAACCAGCCCAGTTTGGGCAAATTCATGGTGGAGGGAGCCTCTAAAAACCCCAGTTTGGACCAATTCATGGTGGAGGGAGCCTCTAAAAACCCCAGTTTGGACCAATTCATGGTGGAGGGAGCCTCTAAAAACCTCAGTTTGGACCAATTCATGGTGGAGGGAGCCTCTAACCAGCCCAGTTTGGACCAATTCATGGTGGAGGGAGCCTCTAAACAGCCCAGTTTGGGCAAATTCATGGTGGAGGGAGCCTCTAAAAACCCCAGTTTGGACCAATTCATGGTGGAGGGAGCCTCTAAACAGCCCAGTTTGGGCAAATTCATGGTGGAGGGAGCCTCTAAAAACCCCAGTTTGGACCAATTCATGGTGGAGGGAGCCTCTAAAAACCCCAGTTAGGCCAAATTCATGGTGGAGGGAGCCTCTAAACAGCCCAGTTTGGGCAAATTCATGGTGGAGGGAGCCTCTAAACAGCCCAGTTTGGGCAAATTCATGGTGGAGGGAGCCTCTAAACAGCCCAGTTTGGGCAAATTCATGGTGGAGGGAGCCTCTAAACAGCCCAGTTTGGACAAATTCATGGTGGAGGGAGCCTCTAAAAACCCCAGTTAGGCCAAATTCATGGTGGAGGGAGCCTCTAAACAGCCCAGTTTGGGCAAATTCATGGTGGAGGGAGCCTCTAAAAACCCCAGTTTGGACCAATTCATGGTGGAGGGAACCTCTAAAAACCCCAGTTTGGACCAATTCATGGTGGAGGGAGCCTCTAAACAGCCCAGTTTGGGCAAATTCATGGTGGAGGGAGCCTCTAAAAACCCCAGTTTGGACCAATTCATGGTGGAGGGAGCCTCTAAAACCCCCAGTTTGGACCAATTCATGGTGGAGGGAGCCTCTAAAAACCCCAGTTTGGACCAATTCATGGTGGAGGGAGCCTCTAAACAGCCCAGTTTGGGCAAATTCATGGTGGAGGGAGCCTCTAAAAACCCCAGTTTGGACCAAATCATGGTGGAGGGAGCCTCTAACCAGCCCAGTTTGGACCAATTCATGGTGGAGGGAGCCTCTAAAAAACCCAGTTTGGACCAATTCATGGTGGAGGGAGCCTCTAAAAACCCCAAATAGGCCAAATTCATGGTGGAGGGAGCCTCTAAACAGCCCAGTTTGGGCAAATTCATGGTGGAGGGAGCCTCTAACCAGCCCAGTTTGGGCAAATTCATGGTGGAGGGAGCCTCTAAAAACCCCAGTTTGGACCAATTCATGGTGGAGGGAGCCTCTAAAAACCCCAGTTTGGACCAATTCATGGTGGAGGGAGCCTCTAAAAACCTCAGTTTGGACCAATTCATGGTGGAGGGAGCCTCTAAGCCCAGTTTGTACCAATTCATGGTGGAGGGAGCCTCTAAACAGCCCAGTTTGGGCAAATTCATGGTGGAGGGAGCCTCTAAAAACCCCAGTTTGGACCAATTCATGGTGGAGGGAGCCTCTAAACAGCCCAGTTTGGGCAAATTCATGGTGGAGGGAGCCTCTAAAAACCCCAGTTTGGACCAATTCATGGTGGAGGGAGCCTCTAAAAACCCCAGTTAGGCCAAATTCATGGTGGAGGGAGCCTCTAAACAGCCCAGTTTGGACCAATTCATGGTACAGGGAACCTCTAACCAGCAGAGTTATGGGAAATCAGGGTGGAGGGAGCCTCTAACCAGCAGAGTTGTGGGATAGCAGGGTGGAGGGAGCCTCTAACCAGCAGAGTTGTGGAAAATCAGAGTGGAGGGAGCCTCTAACCAGCAGAGTTGGGGGAAATCAGGGTGGAGGGAGCCTCTAACCAGCAGAGTTGGTGGAAATCAGGGTGGAGGGAGCCTCTAACCAGCAGAATTGGGGGAAATCAGGGTGGAGGGAGCCTAGTATTAGCAGAATTGTGCAACTCTTATGGTGGATAAGTATGAGGATGCGGAGGAATTGGAGAGGTTGAGCACAGACATGGAGTTTCATGTTGGGGTGCTTTACACAGGTGGGCACAAAAATGAAGGCTCTATCCAGTGGTGGTTCAATTTTATTAAAGTGAGCCAGTCGGCACTCTCAGCTGACAGACGGGTGCGCTTGTCAGTGATGATGCCACCGGCTGCACTGAACACCCTCTCAGATAGGACACTGGCGGCAGGACAGGACAGCACCTCCAAGGCATATAGGGCAAGTTCAAGCCACAGGTCCAACTTCGATACCCAATACGTGTAGGGCGCAGAGGGGTCGGAGAGGACAGGGCTGTGGTCGGAAAGGTATTCCCGCAACATGCGCCTATACTTCTCACGCCTGGTGACACTAGGACCCTCCGTGGCGGCACTTTGGCGAGGGGGTGCCATCAAGGTGTCCCAGACCTTAGACAGTGTGCCCCTCGTTTGTGTGGACCGGTGAGAACTTGGTCGCCTACTGGAGGAACTGCCCTCCCTGCCACCAACGTCACATGCTGGAAACATCTCCATCATATTCTGCACCAATTGCTTGTGGCAAGCATTGATGCGATTGGCCCTCCCCTCTACCGGAATAAAAGAGGAGATGTTGTTTTTATACCGGGGGTCAAGGATAGCAAAGATCCAGTACTGGTTGTCCTCCATGATTTTGACAATACGCTTGTCGGTTGTAAAGCACCCCAACATGAACTCAGCCATGTCTGCCACAGTGTTAGTTGGCATGACTCCTCTGGCCCCACCGGAAAGTTCAATCTCCATTTCCTCCTCATCCTCCATGTCTACCCATCCGCGCTGCAACAATGGGACGATTCGAAGTTGCCCGGAAGCCTCCTGTATCACCATCACATCATCGGACAACTCTTCTTCCTCCTCCTCCTCCTCCTCCTCCTCCTCATCCATTAAACGCGATGAAGCGGACAGATGTGTGGACCTACTCTCCAGCTGTGACGGATCGGATGCTATCCCTGACTCCTCTGTGTGATCTGAGTTATCCCTGATGTCAATCAGGGATTCTCTCAGAACACACAAGAGTGGGATTGTAAGGCTCACCATCGCATCCTCAGAGCTCATCCTCCTTGTGGACTCCTCAAACACCCGTAGGATGTCACAAAGGTCTCTCATCCATGGCCACTCATGGATGAGAAACTGAGGCAGCTGACTTTGTGGCACCCTAGGGTTTTGTAGCTGGTATTCCATCAAAGGTCTCTGCTGCTCAACCACTCTATTCAACATCTGAAACGTTGAGTTCCAGCGTGTGGGGACGTCACACAAAAGCCGGTGTTGTGGCACATGCAGGCGTTGCTGGAGAGATTTTAAGCTAGCAGCGGCTACTGTCGACTTGCGAAAGTGGGCGCACATGCGCCGCACTTTCACCAGTAGCTCTGGAACATTGGGGTAGCTCTTTAGGAAACGTTGCACCACTAGGTTGAAGACGTGGGCCAGGCATGGAACATGTTGGAGTCCGGCAAGCTCCAGAGCTGCTACCAGGTTCCGGCCGTTATCACAAACGACCATGCCTGGGCCCAGGTGCAGCGGCTCAAACCATATTGCCGTCTCATCGAGGAGGGCATCCCTCACCTCGGAGGCAGTGTGCTGTCTGTCCCCCAAGCTGATCAGCTTCAACACGGCCTGCTGACGTCTACCAACGCCAGTGCTGCAACGTTTCCAACTCGTAGCTGGGGTCAATCTAACAGCGGAGGAGGAGGCGGTGGCGGAGGAGGAGGCGGTGGAGGAGGAGGAGGAGGGGGGTGTTCTTCTCGTGTCCCTGCCAGGAATGTTAGGCGGGGAGACGAGGTACACCGGGCCAGTTTGGGAAGCAGTCCCAGCCTCAACTACATTCACCCAGTGTGCCGTCAGTGAAATGTACTTGTCCACGCGTCAGTGGTCAAGTGGATCTTTGTGCAAAGCGCGGAACTAAGGGCCCGCCTGATGTTGAGTGACACGTGCTGGTGCAAGGCGGGGACGGCACACCGGGAGAAGTAGTGACGGCTAGGGACGGCATAGTGAGGTGCCGCAGTTGCCATCAGGTCCAGGAAGGCGGGAGTTTCAACAAGCCGGAACGCCAACATCTCCTGGGCCAGCAGTTTAGCGATGTTTGCGTTCAAGGCTTGCGCGTGTGGGTGGTTAGCGGTGTATTTCTGCCGCCGCTCCAATGTCTGAGAGATGGTGGGTTGTTGTAAAGAAGCGCCTGATGGTGCCTTTGATGGTGCAGGAGAAGGAGATAAGACAGGAACAGGGGAGGATGAGGAAGAAGTCAACAAATGGTGGAGGCAGATGAAGTGGTGTCCTGGCTCGTCCTCTGGAGTGCATCGCCAGGACAGGTGGCAGTGGCAGTGGCAGTGGCAGAGGCAGAGGCAGAGGCAGAGGTGTGAATGGCAGGCGGCCTTTGTCCTGCCGTTGCTGCCTGCCACTGATTCCAGTGCTTGGATTCCAAATGACGGCGCATTAAAGTGGTGGACAGGTTGCTCTTCTCAGAGCCCCTAATCAATTTCGAGAGGCAAATTGTGCAAACAACACTATATCTGTCCTCAGCGCATTCCTTGAAAAAACTCCACACCTTCGAGAAACGTGCCCTCGAGGTGGGAGTTTTTCGGGGCTGGGTACGAACTGGAACATCTTGGGAGATTCCGGGTGTGGCCTGGCTTCACCTAAGCTGCTGACCTCTGCCTCTGCCTCTAGCTACCCTTTTTGGTGCTGCACCTGCCTCAACATCCACACTACTTTCCCCGCTTGACATCCCCCCTGTCCAGGTCGGGTCAGTGTCCTCATCATCCACCACTTCCTCTTCCAACTCCTGTCTCATCTCCTCCTCCCGCACAATGCGCAGGTCAACTGGATGCCCTGACGGCAAATGCGTCACATCGTCGTCGATGAGGGTGGGTTGCTGGTCATCCACCACCAAATTGAACGGAGATGGAGGAGACTCTAGTGTTTGAGCATCTGGACACAGATGCTCCTCTGTTAGGTTCGTGGAATCGCGACGTGGAGGGGCAGGTTGAGGGACAATGAAAGGAGCGGAGAACAGCTCTGGGGAGCAGGGACAGTTGGGGTTATTGTTCTGTGAAGCTTGGGAATTTTGGGAGGAAGGAAGACAAGACTGTTGGGTAATAGGAGGAGAGGAGGCAGAGTCTGACTGGCTGCTGGACAATGTGCTGTAAGCGTTATCCGACAGCCATTGCAAGACCTGTTCCTGGTTCTCGGGCCTACTAAGGTTTGTACCCTGCAGTTTAGTTAATGTGGCAAGCAACCCTGGCACTGTGGAGTGGCACAATGCTTGCTGCCCCACAGGAGTAGGCACGGGATGCCCTGTGGCTTCACTGCTACCTTGCTCCCCAGAACCATTCCCCCGACCTCGCCCACGGCCTCGTCCACGTCCCTTTCCGGGAGCCTTGCGCATTTTGAATTCCCAGTCAGAAACTGGCACTATATAGCAGTAGCAAGAAATGAGGGTATTTGTAAACCCAATATATTCTTTGAATTCCCAGTCAGACAATGGCACTATATAGCAGTAGCAAGAAATGAGGGTATTTGTAACCCCAATATATTCTTTGAATTCCCAGTCAGACAAAGGCACTATATAGTAGTAGCAAGAAATGAGGGTATTTGTAACCCCAATATATTCTTTGAATTCCCAGTCAGACAATGGCACTATATAGCAGTAGCAAGAAATGAGGGTATTTGTAACCCAAATATATTCTTTGAATTCCCAGTCAGACAAAGGCACTATATAGCAGTAGCAAGAAATGAGGGTATTTGTAACCCCAATATATTCTTTGAATTCCCAGTCAGACAATGGCACTATATGGCAGTAGCAAGAAATGAGGGTATTTGTAAACCCAATATATTCTTTGAATTCCCAGTCAGACAATGGCACTATATAGCAGTAGCAAGAAATGAGGGTATTTGTAACCCCAATATATTCTTTGAATTCCCAGTCAGACAAAGGCACTATATAGTAGTAGCAAGAAATGAGGGTATTTGTAACCCCAATATATTCTTTGAATTCCCAGTCAGACAATGGCACTATATAGCAGTAGCAAGAAATGAGGGTATTTGTAACCCAAATATATTCTTTGAATTCCCAGTCAGACAAAGGCACTATATAGCAGTAGCAAGAAATGAGGGTATTTGTAACCCCAATATATTCTTTGAATTCCCAGTCAGACAATGGCACTATATGGCAGTAGCAAGAAATGAGGGTATTTGTAAACCCAATATATTCTTGGAATTCCCAGTCAGACAATGGCACTATATGGCACTAGCAAGAAATGAGGGTATTTGTAACCCCAATATATTCTTTGAATTCCCAGTCAGACAATGGCACTATATGGCAGTAGCAAGAAATGAGGGTATTTGTAACCCCAATATATTCTTTGAATTCCCAGTCAGACAATGGCACTATATGGCAGTAGCAAGAAATGAGGGTATTTGTAACCCCAATATATTCTTTGAATTCCCAGTCAGACAAAGGCACTATATAGCAGTAGCAAGAAATGAGGGTATTTGTAAACCCAATATATTATTGGAATTCCCAGTCAGACAAAGGCACTATATAGCAGTAGCAAGAAATGAGGGTATTTGTAAACCCAATATATTATTGGAATTCCCAGTCAGACAATGGCACTATATGGCAGTAGCAAGAAATGAGGGTATTTGTAAACCCAATATATTCCTGGAATTCCCAGTCAGACAAAGGCACTATATAGCAGTAGCAAGAAATGAGGGTATTTGTAAACCCAATATATTATTGGAATTCCCAGTCAGACAAAGGCAATGTATAGCAGTAGCAAGAAATGAGGGTATTTGTAAACCCAATATATTATTGGAATTCCCAGGCAGACAAAGGCACTATATAGCAGTAGCAAGAAATGAGGGTATTTGTAAACCCAATATATAATTGGAATTCCCAGTCATACAAAGGCACTATATAGCAGTAGCAAGAAATGAGGGTATTTGTAAACCCAATATATTATTGGAATTCCCAGTCAGAAACTGGCACTATATAGCAGTAGCAAGAAATGAGGGTATTTGTAACCCCAATATATTCTTTGAATTCCCAGTCAGAAACTGGCACTATATGGCAGTAGCAAGAAATGAGGGTACTTGTAACCCCAATATATTCTTTGAATTCCCAGTCAGAAACTGGCACTATATGGCAGTAGTAAGAAATGAGGGTATTTGTAACCCCAATATATTCTTTGAATTCCCAGTCAGAAACTGGCACTATATGGCAGTAGCAAGAAATGAGGGTATTTGTAAACCCAATATATTCTTGGAATTCCCAGTCAGACAATGGCACTATATGGCAGTAGCAAGTAATGAGGGTATTTGTAACCCCAATATATTCTTTGAATTCCCAGTCAGACAAAGGCACTAAATAGCAGTAGCAAGAAATGAGGGTATTTGTAAACCCAATATATTATTGGAATTCCCAGTCAGACAATGGCACTATATGGCAGTAGCAAGAAAAGAGGGTATTTGTAAACCCAATATATTCCTAGAATTCCCAGTCAGACAATGGCACTATATGGCAGTAGCAAGAAATGAGGGTATTTGTAACTCAATATATTCTTTGAATTCCCAGTCAGACAATGGCACTATATGGCAGTAGCAAGAAATGAGGGTATTTGTAACCCCAATATATTCTTTGAATTCCCAGTCAGAAACTGGCACTATATGGCAGTAGCAAGAAATGAGGGTATTTGTAAACCCAATATATTCTTTGAATTCCCAGTCAGAAACTGGCACTATATGGCAGTAGCAAGAAATGAGGGTATTTGTAAACCCAATATATTCTTGGAATTCCCAGTCAGACAATGGCACTATATGGCAGTAGCAAGAAATGAGGGTATTTGTAACCCCAATATATTCTTTGAATTCCCAGTCAGACAAAGGCACTATATAGCAGTAGCAAGAAATGAGGGTATTTGTAAACCCAATATATTATTGGAATTCCCAGTCAGACAATGGCACTATATGGCAGTAACAAGAAATGAGGGTATTTGTAAACCCAATATATTCCTGGAATTCCCAGTCAGACAATGGCACTATATGACAGTAGCAAGAAATGAGGGTATTTGTAAACCCAATATATTCCTGGAATTCCCAGTCAGACAATGGCACTATATGGCAGTAGCAAGAAATGAGGGTATTTGTAACCCCAATATATTCTTTGAATTCCCAGTCAGACAATGGCACTATATGGCAGTAGCAAGAAATGAGGGTATTTGTAACCCCAATATATTCTTTGAATTCCCAGTCAGACAAAGGCACTATATAGCAGTAGCAAGAAATGAGGGTATTTGTAAACCCAATATATTATTGGAATTCCCAGTCAGACAATGGCACTATATGGCAGTAGCAAGAAATGAGGGTATTTGTAAACCCAATATATTCCTGGAATTCCCAGTCAGACATTGGCACTATATGGCAGTAGCAAGAAATGAGGGTATTTGTAAACCCAATATATTCCTGGAATTCCCAGTCAGACAATGGCACTATATGGCAGTAGCAAGAAATGAGGGTATTTGTAACCCCAATATATTCTTTGAATTCCCAGTCAGACAATGGCACTATATGGCAGTAGCAAGAAATGAGGGTATTTGTAACCCCAATATATTCTTTGAATTCCCAGTCAGACAAAGGCACTATATAGCAGTAGCAAGAAATGAGGGTATTTGTAAACCCAATATATTATTGGAATTCCCAGTCAGACAAAGGCACTGTATAGCAGTAGCAAGAAATGAGGGTATTTGTAAACCCAATATATTCCTGGAATTCCCAGTCAGAAACTGGCACTATATAGCAGTAGCAAGAAATGAGGGTATTTGTAAACCCAATATATTATTGGAATTCCCAGTCAGACAAAGGCACTATATAGCAGTAGCAAGAAATGAGGGTATTTATAAACCCAATATATTATTGGAATTCCCAGTCATACAAAGGCACTATATAGCAGTAGCAAGAAATGAGGGTATTTGTAAACCCAATATATTATTGGAATTCCCAGTCAGACAATGGCACTATATAGCAGTAGCAAGAAATGAGGGTATTTGTAACCCCAATATATTCTTTGAATTCCCAGTCAGAAATTGGCACTATATGGCAGTAGCAAGAAATGAGGGTATTTGTAACCCCAATATATTCTTTGATTTCCCAGTCAGACAAAGGCACTATATATCAGTAGCAAGAAATGAGGGTATTTGTAAACCCAATATATTCTTGGAATTCCCAGTCAGACAATGGCACTATATGGTAGTTACAAGAAATGAGGGTATTTGTAAACCCAATATATTATTGGAATTCCCAGTCAGACAATGGCACTATATGGCAGTAGCAAGAAATGAGGGTATTTGTAAACCCAATATATTCCTGGAATTCCCAGTCAGACAATGGCACTATATGGCAGTAGCAAGAAATGAGAGTATTTGTAACCCCAATATATTCTTTGAATTCCCAGTCAGAAACTGGCACTATATGGCAGTAGCAAGAAATGAGGGTATTTGTAAACCCAATATATTCTTTGAATTCCCAGTCAGAAACTGGCACTATATGGCAGTAGCAAGAAATGAGGGTATTTGTAAACCCAATATATTCTTGGAATTCCCAGTCAGACAATGGCACTATATGGCAGTAGCAAGAAATGAGGGTATTTGTAACCCCAATATATTCTTTGAATTCCCAGTCAGACAAAGGCACTATATAGCAGTAGCAAGAAATGAGGGTATTTGTAAACCCAATATATTATTGGAATTCCCAGTCAGACAATGGCACTATATGGCAGTAACAAGAAATGAGGGTATTTGTAAACCCAATATATTCCTGGAATTCCCAGTCAGACAATGGCACTATATGACAGTAGCAAGAAATGAGGGTATTTGTAAACCCAATATATTCCTGGAATTCCCAGTCAGACAATGGCACTATATGGCAGTAGCAAGAAATGAGGGTATTTGTAACCCCAATATATTCTTTGATTTCCCAGTCAGACAATGGCACTATATGGCAGTAGCAAGAAATGAGGGTATTTGTAACCCCAATATATTCTTTGAATTCCCAGTCAGACAAAGGCACTATATAGCAGTAGCAAGAAATGAGGGTATTTGTAAACCCAATATATTATTGGAATTCCCAGTCAGACAAAGGCACTGTATAGCAGTAGCAAGAAATGAGGGTATTTGTAAACCCAATATATTCCTGGAATTCCCAGTCAGACAAAGGCACTATATAGCAGTAGCAAGAAATGAGGGTATTTGTAAACCCAATATATTATTGGAATTCCCAGTCAGACAAAGGCACTATATAGCAGTAGCAAGAAATGAGGGTATTTATAAACCCAATATATTATTGGAATTCCCAGTCATACAAAGGCACTATATAGCAGTAGCAAGAAATGAGGGTATTTGTAAACCCAATATATTATTGGAATTCCCAGTCAGACAATGGCACTATATAGCAGTAGCAAGAAATGAGGGTATTTGTAACCCCAATATATTCTTTGAATTCCCAGTCAGAAATTGGCACTATATGGCAGTAGCAAGAAATGAGGGTATTTGTAACCCCAATATATTCTTTGAATTCCCAGTCAGACAAAGGCACTATATAGCAGTAGCAAGAAATGAGGGTATTTGTAAACCCAATATATTCTTGGAATTCCCAGTCAGACAATGGCACTATATGGTAGTTAGAAGAAATGAGGGTATTTGTAAACCCAATATATTATTGGAATTCCCATTCAGACAATGGCACTATATGGCAGTAGCAAGAAATGAGGGTATTTGTAAACCCAATATATTCCTGGAATTCCCAGTCAGACAATGGCACTATATGGCAGTAGCAAGAAATGAGGGTATTTGTAACCCCAATATATTCTTTGAATTCCCAGTCAGACAATGGCACTATATGGCAGTAGCAAGAAATGAGGGTATTTGTAACCCCAATATATTCTTTGAATTCCCAGTCAGACAAAGGCACTATATAGCAGTAGCAAGAAATGAGGGTATTTGTAAACCCAATATATTCTTTAAATTCCTAGTCAGAAACTGGCACTATATGGCAGTAGCAAGAAATGAGGGTATTTGTAAACCCAATATATTATTGGAATTCCCAGTCAGACAAAGGCACTATATAGTAGTAGCAAGAAATGAGGGTATTTGTAAAGCCAATATATTATTGGAATTCCCAGTCAGACAAAGGCACTATATAGCAGTAGCAAGAAATGAGGGTATTTGTAAACCCAATATATTATTGGAATTCCCAGTCAGACAATGGCACTATATAGCAGTAGCAAGAAATGAGGGTATTTGTAAACCCAATATATTATTGGAATTCCCAGTCAGACAAAGGCACTATATAGCAGTAGCAAGAAATGAGGGTATTTGTAAACCCAATATATTATTGGAATTCCCAGTCAGACAAAGGCACTATATAGCAGTAGCAAGAAATGAGGGTATTTGTAACCCCAATATATTCTTTGAATTCCCAGTCAGAAACTGGCACTATATGGCAGTAGCAAGAAATGTGGGTATTTGTAACCCCAATATATTCTTTGAATTCCCAGTCAGAAACTGGCACTATATGGCAGTAGCAAGAAATGAGGGTATTTGTAACCACAATATATTCTTTGAATTCCCAGTCAGACAATGGCACTATATGGTAGTTACAAGAAATGAGGGTATTTGTAAACCCAATATATTATTGGAATTCCCAGTCAGACAATGGCACTATATGGCAGTAGCAAGAAATGAGGGTATTTGTAACCCCAATATATTCTTTGAATTCCCAGTCAGACAATGGCACTATATGGCAGTAGCAAGAAATGAGGGTATTTGTAACCCCAATATATTCTTTGAATTCCCAGTCAGACAAAGGCACTATATAGCAGTAGCAAGAAATGAGGGTATTTGTAAACCCAATATATTCTTTGAATTCCCAGTCAGAAACTGGCACTATATGGCAGTAGCAAGAAATGAGGGTATTTGTAAACCCAATATATTATTGGAATTCCCAGTCAGACAAAGGCACTATATAGCAGTAGCAAGAAATGAGGGTATTTGTAAACCCAATATATTATTGGAATTCCCAGTCAGACAATGGCACTATATGGCAGTAGCAAGAAATGAGGGTATTTGTAAACCCAATATATTCCTGGAATTCCCAGTCAGACAATGGCAATATATGGCAGTAGCAAGAAATGAGGGTATTTGTAACCCAATATATTCTTTGAATTCCCAGTCAGACAATGGCACTATATGGCAGTAGCAAGAAATGAGGGTATTTGTAAACCCAATATATTATTGGAATTCCCAGTCAGACAAAGGCACTATATAGCAGTAGCAAGAAATGAGGGTATTTGTAAACCCAATATATTATTGGAATTCCCAGTCAGACAAAGGCACTATATAGCAGTAGCAAGAAATGAGGGTATTTGTAACCCTAATATATTCTTTGAATTCCCAGTCAGAAACTGGCACTATATGGCAGTAGCAAGAAATGAGGGTATTTGTAAACCCAATATATTCTTTGAATTCCCAGTCAGACAATGGCACTATATGGAAGTAGCAAGAAATGAGGGTATTTGTAAACCCAATATATTATTGGAATTCCCAGTCAGACAAAGGCACTATATAGCAGTAGCAAGAAATGAGGGTATTTGTAAACCCAATATATTATTGGAATTCCCAGTCAGACAAAGGCACTATATAGCAGTAGCAAGAAATGAGGGTATTTGTAAACCCAATATATTATTGGAATTCCCAGTCAGACAATGGCACTATGTAGCAGTAGCAAGAAATGAGGGTACTTGTAAACCCAATATATTATTGGAATTCCCAGTCAGACAAAGGCACTGTATAGCAGTAGCAAGAAATGAGGGTATTTGTAAACCCAATATATTCTTTGAATTCCCAGTCAGACAAAGGCACTATATAGCAGTAGCAAGAAATGAGGGTATTTGTAACCCCAATATATTCTTTGAATTCCCAGTCAGAAACTGGCACTATATAGCAGTAGCAAGAAATGAGGGTATTTGTAACCCCAATATATTCTTTGAATTCCCAGTCAGAAACTGGCACTATATGGCAGTAGCAAGAAATGAGGGTATTTGTAACCCCAAAATATTCTTTGAATTCCCAGTCAGACAAAGGCACTATATAGCAGTAGCAAGAAATGAGGGTATTTGTAAACCCAATATATTCTTGGAATTCCCAGTCAGACAATGGCACTATATGGCAGTAGCAAGAAATGAGGGTATTTGTAACCCCAATATATTCTTTGAATTCCCAGTCAGACAAAGGCACTATATAGCAGTAGCAAGAAATGAG
This sequence comes from Leptodactylus fuscus, assembly GCF_031893055.1. Lineage (NCBI taxonomy): Eukaryota > Metazoa > Chordata > Amphibia > Anura > Leptodactylidae > Leptodactylus > Leptodactylus fuscus. Next base: position 257,464,022 of record NC_134265.1, on the reverse strand, counting down.
GGTATTTGTAAACCCAATATATTCCTGGAATTCCCAGTCAGACAATGGCACTATATGGCAGTAGTAAGAAATGAGGGTATTTGTAACCCCAATATATTCTTTGAATTCCCAGTCAGACAATGGCACTATATGGCAGTAGCAAGAAATGAGGGTATTTGTAACCCCAATATATTTTTTGAATTCCCAGTCAGACAAAGGCACTATATAGCAGTAGCAAGAAATGAGGGTATTTGTAAACCCAATATATTCTTTGAATTCCCAGTCAGAAACTGGCACTATATGGCAGTAGCAAGAAATGAGGGTATTTGTAAACCCAATATATTATTGGAATTCCCAGTCAGACAAAGGCACTATATAGCAGTAGCAAGAAATGAGGGTATTTGTAAACCCAATATATTATTGGAATTCCCAGTCAGACAATGGCACTATATGGCAGTAGCAAGAAATGAGGGTATTTGTAAACCCAATATATTCCTGGAATTCCCAGTCAGACAATGGCACTATATGGCAGTAGCAAGAAATGAGGGTATTTGTAACCCCAATATATTCTTTGAATTCCCAGTCAGACAATGGCACTAAATAGCAGTAGCAAGAAATGAGGGTATTTGTAACCCCAATATATTCTTTGAATTCCCAGTCAGACAAAGGCACTATATAGCAGTAGCAAGAAATGAGGGTATTTGTAAACCCAATATATTCTTTGAATTCCCAGTCAGAAACTGGCACTATATGGCAGTAGCAAGAAATGAGGGTATTTGTAAACCCAATATATTCTTGGAATTCCCAGTCAGACAATGGCACTATATGGCAGTAGCAAGAAATGAGGGTATTTGTAACCCCAATATATTCTTTGAATTCCCAGTCAGACAAAGGCACTATATAGCAGTAGCAAGAAATGAGGGTATTTGTAAACCCAATATATTATTGGAATTCCCAGTCAGACAATGGCACTATATGGCAGTAGCAAGAAATGAGGGTATTTGTAAACCCAATATATTCCTGGAATTCCCAGTCAGACATTGGCACTATATGGCAGTAGCAAGAAATGAGGGTATTTGTAAACCCAATATATTCCTGGAATTCCCAGTCAGACAATGGCACTATATGGCAGTAGCAAGAAATGAGGGTATTTGTAACCCCAATATATTCTTTGAATTCCCAGTCAGACAATGGCACTATATGGCAGTAGCAAGAAATGAGGGTATTTGTAACCCCAATATATTCTTTGAATTCCCAGTCAGACAAAGGCACTATATAGCAGTAGCAAGAAATGAGGGTATTTGTAAACCCAATATATTATTGGAATTCCCAGTCAGACAAAGGCACTGTATAGCAGTAGCAAGAAATGAGGGTATTTGTAAACCCAATATATTCTTTGAATTCCCAGTCAGACAATGGCACTATATGGCAGTAGCAAGAAATGTGGGTATTTGTAACCCCAATATATTCTTTGAATTCCCAGTCAGAAACTGGCACTATATGGCAGTAGCAAAAATAGTGGGTGTATATAGCCCCAATTCTATTGCTAGGGGACTTGCAGGGTATTTCTGGGGTGAAGGTGGGGGGGCACACCGTTGGAACGGGGATTTGGGGTGTATATATAGGGTATACGGGAATACACTGTCAGTGTATTCCATTCAGGATCCTGGGAAAGCTGGGTTGCGGCGATTGAGCCCGTCAGTGCCACGTTACACTGACAAGCTTCTCCCTGGAATTGAAGTTATATGTAACCCCAATATATTCTTTGAATTCCCAGTCAGACAATGGCACTATATGGCAGTAGCAAAAATAGTGGGTGTATATAGCCCCAATCCTATTGCTAGGGGACTTGCAGGGTATTTCTGAGGTGAAGGTGGGGGGGCACACCGTTGGAACGGGGATTTGGGGTGTATGTATGGGGTATACGGGAATACACTGTCAGTGTATTCCATTGAGGATCCTGGGAAAGCTGGGTTGCGGCGATTGAGCCCGTCAGTGCCACGTTACACTGACAAGCTTCTCCCTGGAATTTAGCTCTTATAAGAGCTGTTGGTTGTCTTCTCCTTCCTATCCTAGCCTGTCTCTGCCTACCCAGAATCTAAGCCCTAGCTAACTGAACAGAAACCTCCGTCCCCGGTGAATTGCAAGCTCAGAATGACACGAACCTGGGCGGCGCTGTTCTTTTAAATTAGAGGTCACATATTTTCGGCAGCCAATGGGTTTTGCCTACTTTTTTCAACGTCACCGGTGTCGTAGTTCCTGTCCCACCTACCCTGCGCTGTTATTGGAGCAAAAAAGGCGCCAGGGAAGGTGGGAGGGGAATCGAGTAATGGCGCACTTTACCACGCGGTGTTCGATTCGATTCGAACATGCCAAACAGCCTAATATCCGATCGAACATGAGTTCGATAGAACACTGTTCGCTCATCTCTACTGATCACTAATACCGTGCATCATAAAAATCTGGCATTTTCTATTGCAGGCTACATAGAGTAGCCTACAATAGAAAGTATAGAATGACAGGCTGGAGCCTCTCAAGGCTCCCAGCTGCCATAAAAATGCACGCAGGCCCCGAATCTTGCTCCAGGTGCCTGCGATTGCCGGTAAAATGGCACCTCAGTTAAAGCTGGCAAACACCATTATTGTGTTGGAGTGCTGGGGAAGGATTGGAGTGCTGGGGAAGGGGGCTTCTGGATGTCTGGCCCTTCCCATTTTTTCCCACCCACTTGCAATTCTTGCACTTGGGGGTTAATAGGAGCATTACAGACTGTAATGAAAGAATTACAAGGTGGGTGGGAAAAAAAAAACAGTCCTCAAGCCCAAGGAAGGACCAGACAGACATCAAAAAGCCCCCCTCCCCCAGCACCCCAACCCTTCCCAAGCACCCCAACCCCCCCCCCCCCCCCCTATCATCATAAATCTAGTATTTATCCCCTATTTCTCTTGCAGAAGCTTACCTGCTTCTGCTCTTCAGCCTGCGCAGTGGTCGTAGGATGCAGGCACACGTCGGGTGCAGGCCTGATTACGTGGCCACGTCACCCGGCGTGTGGGGAGGAGGGGGCGGAGAGGAGGGGGCGGAGCAGGCAGAGAGGAGGGAGGAGGGGGTGGAGCGGGCAGAGAGGAGGGAGGAGGGGGCGGAGTGGAGCAGGCAGAGAGCAGGCAGGGAGACCAGAAGTGCTGATCGTGAGTTTTATACATCTGCGGCCCGCACAAAAGTCTCAAACTTTATCTCTAAAGTTTAGAGACAAAGTTTGAGACTTTTGTGCGGGCCGCAGATATGCTTGTAAAGGGCCGCATGCGGCCCGTGGGCCGCATGTTTGACATGCCTGCTATAGACCATACAGAGAATACAGTGCGCGTACAATGACGAAGAATAGGCAATAACCGGCAGATGGAACAGTGACTGGTGTTATTTATTATTTTAATTCATCTCCACAAGACTTTCTCTAGCCAAATGTATATAACTCTTGTTACCCAGATCTTTGTTTTACTGCACGTTTTCACTTTCTAACAACACAATCCCCTCATTCTGCTGCCTATTTTAACAATGTCACCTCCAGAAAATCATGCCTGCCATTTACCCACTATTGTGCCCAATACTATGTCATGTCATGCTACAGTTGCCACCACCCACAATACTCAACTATGCAGCTGCCACAATACAATCTGTTTATTTTAAACTAGTAGCCTCATCACTGAAATAGTGCTTCATTGTGCTAGATACTGTACCCCTTATACAGTTAAATAGATATAGGTGGCCCAAAAAAATCATGACAAACACAGTGCCACTGAACATAACGCCATAAATATTGCACTTGAATCTCACCTGTCCCATTTCCACAATGCATTTAGCATTGTAGGGCTCTTTTTGCCAGGGTGGTCAATGCAGATAGGCATGGTGATGTCATCACAATATTATGAGTACAAGAAGTCAATGCAGACAGGCATGGTGATGTCATCACAATATTATGAGTACAAGAAGTCAATGCAGACAGATATGGTGATATCATCACAATGTTATGAGTACAAGAAGGCCTACTGCCATTATTGATGGGTCAGGAATACTAGGACTTCTTGTATCTGCTGGAGCAAGTTCCATCATCCAATTGTATTATCATCTCGAGGATCCAATCCAATTGAAACCAACTAAGATGCATTACACCTACATTAGATCACCAAATTAGTTCAGACCCTAAAAAATTAATTTACGCAAGAAGCAAAGGTTAATTTCAGATCAGACATCTCAATTACACTAGATCAGATCCCAAAAAGAACCTAAAATTAATTCAGATCCAAGAACAGACTTCAAATTAAATTGAGCCCCCAAACCAGATCTTCAAATACATACCCCCAAATTAATTCAGCCCTTAGACAAGACCTATAAATAAATGCAGATCCCAAAATTAATTCAGACCCCAGACTAGACTCCTAAATACGAAGGCCAGACTACACAGCCTAGACCTACCAGCCTAGAGAGTGTAAACCAGACTGCTTAATAAAATCAGAACCCAGACTAGACATTTTAATTAAATTCAGACCAATTTAGCTGCAATTTACAAAGGACAGTACAGGAAACAACATAATACTGAACAAATTGCTGAAACATGACATGAAAATATGTAGATTATGTTAGTTAAGGAGAAAACCACCTGAGGGGTGCAGTTTTGGTGCAAGCTACTCTTAAACAAAACTACAACAGAAAAAAGGTCCCTATAGATGAATCCCTATGTGGGAAAAATAAAACTTAACATTTATTTTAAATAACTATTAAAAATGCCCCAGAACTATGTGAGAAAAGTGGTGCTTGTGTGAAAAAACAATACAAATAGTCAATGGACTATGTATCAGACAGGACCCGCATAAATGCTGTGGGATAAAAACACCCTTGAGGAACCCTCATAGATATAAAGTTTGTTAAAGGCTTCTCACAATGATGGAATAAGGACAAAAAATCAACTGCATGTGATATATCCACTAACAAAGGGGTTGGGTTGCTGATGTAAAAAAAAACCTTCATGAGAGGGAACTAAACATGTAAATTTAGATAAATCATCAGAACCCAATAGAGGGTCTGCCCCTGATATAGAACTATGCTGAAGAAAGAAAGCTGACCTGCCCTAAAGTAGCCAAGTTTTGGAATTAGGTCTTCAGTCCATCACTTAAGCAGCTGCTTTTAGACACTTTGGCAGAGTTGGAGGGAAATGAGACTTGAAAGTGTTAAATTGAAGAACTATATATATATATTATTTAGACCAATTCTTCAAAAAAATAAGTGGGGTTTTCAGTGTATTGCAATGTTTGGGATATCCCTTTTCCTACAGTGGACCCCCAGTCTCTTATCACTACCTAGAATTTTGCGTAGTCAAAAATTCCATTTTCCAGCAGAAATTTCTTGAATACTTTGCTTTCCCCAACATCAGGCATACATTCAGACCGAAATCAGCTTGTAATCTCTACTGTAAATTTGACAACTGCTGCAGGTGCTGTCTTCAGTGGAAACTGTCTACATGCCAAAGACATCCAGGGCCTTGCTTGTAACCAGTGTGATAAATGAATAGAGGAACAATATGGATAAATATATCTACAAGCAATACACTATTCTGAAATATTGGTTGTGGATTATTGTGCCGATTTATCTGCTCTTCCACCCATTGCCTATGATTGCCCTATATTGTTAGTTCAGCTTACTCGATCTGCAGTTGCACTTCTAGTCATTATGCTGTATGACCCCATATTAAGCATACTGTATAGTCAACCGGTCTATTATTGTAGTTTTACAAGTAGCTTTGCCTTTTAAAACTGCTTTCATCATATCACGAGATCGACAGGTTTTGAATATTCTTTATTTTTAGTCTTTATCACCACTGTTCCACTTCTTAGCACAGAGGATTTAACATAACTTCATGTATGTGTAACAGAAGGATTTGGTAACATTATTCAGCACAAATTCTAATGTCAAGCATATGCAGCATTGCAAAATATGTGGACCACCAACCCATGTCAGACAGGTCTCCTCTGAAATGCCTAGGAACAACTGGTTTGAATTGTGCTGACCTGACATAACAATTCATTAGTTCCTTATTTAAATGTCCCCATTGGACTAAAGAATAGTTAAGTATGCATAGAGATAAGGAAGTTGTTAATTTCTGTACCTCCAACCTTGATATGAAACAGAGCAGTTCCTTAATCTCCAAGGACATTTAACAGGCCAATAAAGTGACTGTCTAATGTTAGTTTGCATTTTCTGGTACTCTAGATGGCTGTTGTAAAAGTGTAAGCCTTCGGATGAACACTTCACAAGATTTTATTACTCGAACACTTTACACAAAAGCAACAGTGACTCATACCCCTTTTATGAGAGCATGTGTCTGCTGAATAAAGTTGTAATAATGCTGTTTGGCTTGTCCATTGCCTCCATGCCAGAAATATGTCAGACCATGTTTTTGTCAGTGATAGAAAATATACATTGGATATATCTTTAATTCCATCCGAAACTCTGTTCCAACTATATTGATAGCAATATTCTGCAAACTGTGCAACTTCACTATACCATATGTATGTATTGCATGTAATAACAGATACCGTACATATATCAGTATATTCACCAACAAGGAATAAAACAGAATCAGACCAATACAAATGAGCAACCACTATACAAAAGAAAAGCTACACATACACATTCAAAATTCTTCAACATTTCCAAAATGTGCTTTCTTCTTTATATTTAGAGACTGTAAATGGAGTCCTGCTCTGAACTGAGAAATATATACAATGGTATATCATCTAGTCAATGCTCTGTGACAGGGGCATAGCTAAAGTCGCATGGGCTCATGGGCCCTGGTGCAATAGTTCAGCTATCTAAGCCACTATGAATGTATGAATGTATGGCCATTAGAGATGAGCAAGTAGTATTCTATCGAGTAGGTATTCGATCGAATACTAAGGTATTCAAAATACTCTTACTCGATCGAGTACCACTCGCTATTCTAATGGAAAAGTTCGATGCAGAACCAGCATTGATTGGCCGAATGCTATACAGTTGGCCAATCAACGCTGGTTCTTCTCCTACCTTTAGAAGTCTTCTCCGTGCAGCTTCCCCGCAGTGTCTTCCGGCTCTGAATTCACTCTGCCAGGCATCGGGCGTGGGCAGAGCCGACTGCGCATGTCCGCTTGTAGTGCCCAGGCCCGATGCCTGGCAGAGTGAATTCAGAGCCGGAAGATGCCGCGGGGACGCTGCACGGAGAAGACTTCTCGGAGGATCCAGCCCAAACCTTACTCGTGGACTTGGTAAGTGTAATTTGATCGAATGTTGCCTACCCCTGAAATGAGCATTTTCCTCCCATAGAGTATAATAGCGTTCGATATTCGATTCGATTAGTCGAATATCGAGGGGCTACTCGAAACGAATACCGAATATCGAACATTTTACTGTTCGCTCATCTCAAATGGCCATATTACAGCTCTGTCCATACAAAGATGGATACCCAATGGATCCCCATTGATTATTACTGGTGCCTACTGTATACATACATATTCTCCCACACCAGGCATAAAGGCCTAATGTACCGTATTTTTCGGACTATAAGACGCACTTTTTTTCCCCAAAATTTTGGGGGAAAAGAAGGGTGCGTCTTATAGTCTGAATGTGCCTGGCCTGGCACCCGCCGTAATAGAGAGGCGAATGCCGGCAAGTGATAGACGCCGGGGCCTGAGACATCGCTGCGATCCTCTGCCCTGAATGAAGCCAGCAGCGGGAGGAGTGATGCTATTCCGCTCCTCCGTCCCCCCGCCGCTGGCTTCAGGCAGGGCAGAGGAGCGATGTCTCAGGCCCCGGCGTCTATCCCTCCCCGGCATCCGCCTCTCTAGTACAGCGGATGCCGGGTCTGCAGTCTGTCAGCGGCCTCTTCTCCCCCGGGGCCGGTCCCCACCGGCCCCGTACCTGTAGAGTTGCAGGCCGGCTCCTGCGCGGCGATATCGCAGGAGCCGACCTGTTCGGGTGACAGCCGGGAGCCTAATGAGGCTCCCAGGCCTGTCACTGCTATATATTAGTATTGCGGCTGGGTCTATGACCAGCCGTAATACTAATAGACAGAATGTCCCATAGACGGCAATACACTTGTATTGCCGTCTATGGGACTTGCGATCAAGTGACCGCAGGCTCAAGCCCCCGGGGGGGAATAAAATAGTAAAAAAAAAAAAAAAAAAAAAACACCTTTAAAAATATATAATAAAAATATGAAAAATAAAAGTTCTAAATCACCTCCTGTCCCTAGAATATATATATAAAAGTAGAAAATCATATGTCATAAACCACCGGGTTTTTTTTTTCAATACAAGGTGATCTAAGCAATAGATATTCCCCAAAATGGTATAACTAAAAAGTACTTCTGGCCCCGCAAAAAAACCCACTGTATGCGTCCCCGTACAGCTGCAGGGTCACCTGTCAATGTGGCCTTGCAGCTGTTGCAAAACTACAACTCCCATATATTAAATATTTTACCATTTTTTGCTTCAAATTTTTTTTCCCCTATTTTCCTCCTCTAAAACCTAGGTGTGTCTTATAGTCTGAAAAATATGGTACATTATTAAAATTAACAGTAAATTACACAAATCTGACACATCTTCAGCTGCCTAAACAAAGAAAATATAAGCTATACCCGCCATATGTAGATATAGATTTGTGTTAGAATTTGTGCAATCTTCTGTATTAAGCTATATCAGAACAATGCTGAAAGGCAAGAAATGTTGCATATTTTTGTACAAATGGCATGTGCTGTCATTTTTGTACCTCAAAAATTTGTAAAGTTTGCCATTTTGGCAAATACAAATGGAAGTCGGCAACGTAAATTTTCCTTTTGTGTCCATCCTTTTTGAAGTCAAGGTAGAAATTTCTATTCTGAGACATATGGGTATAAACTGAATTAAAGTAAGTGGAAAAAAATCCTTAAAGGTTCGACAGAGCTGGAAGCTATTTTAAAGTCAGTATTCCCCTTTCATTGGACAAAGAATGGTTTTACCTTTTTTGGGGTTAAAATTGCCTATTTATTGATTTTGATAAGAAATACAATATTAATTATATAACATCTAAGCACAGCAAGAATTGCGGAATTTAGAAAATATTCCCGCCTTATGGGTAGCTGGAATAAACATAATCTAGATTAGTATCCATCCCATAATTATTTTTTTTTTTTTTTCAGATGTGTCTCAATCAATTTTTTAAAACTTTTATTAATGAATTTCAAAATCTTCCAATATTTTATTTGGAAGAAGAAATGTCCTAGAATTATAATTCTATTCTATCAATAATACTCCTTTTTTTTACTTTCCTATTTGGGTGTTATGGGAGTCCCCAGTGGCAGTAACTAGGAATGGCGGGGCCCCATGGCGAACTTTTGACATGGGCCCTCCCCCTCCTTACCGACACGGATGCCAAAGACCTCGACTGACCCTCCCACATTCCTGCGCGCTCTATTATGCCCCATAGTGGCCCCTGCACACAGTATTATGCCCCATAGTGTCCCCAGTACAAAGTATTACGCCACATAGTGGCCCCTGCACACAGTATTATGCCCCATAGTGGCCCCTGCACACAGTATTATGCCCCTTAGTGGCCCCTGTACACAGTATTATGCCCCATAATGGCCCCTGCACACAGCATTATGCCCCATAGTGGCCCCTACACACAGTATTATACCCCATAGTGGCCCCTTCACACAGTATTATGTCCCATAGTGGCCCCTGCACACAGTATTATGCCCCATAATGGCCCCTGCAAACAGCATTATGCCCCATAGTGGCCCCTACACACAGTATTATACCCCATAGTGGCCCCTGCACACAGTATTATGCCCCACTGTAGACATCCATGAACAGTTATTATACTCTGGGGTCTTTTCAGACCCCAGAGTATAATAATCAGAGACATAGGGGGATACAAACATAAAAACACTGTCACTTACCTATCCCCGGCTCCACTGCAGATCACTCCATGCAGGAAACGAATGAATATGATTATGATAAATTCTTCCTTCTTTTTTCTTCTGTTCCTTAGCTGCTATGGACTCCTAGTATATCTTCTCTTCTCAGTATATGTGTGTCTACTTCTGTAATATATCACTGTATATTATCCTGTATCTGTATTACTATGCTGCTGTAACATGCTGAAATTTCCCCACTGTGGGACTATTAAAGGATTATCTTATTTCATGTTTACATACAGTGTTCAAAACATTGTTACCCTTTTGCTCGTCATGTGTATGTGTATTATGGAAAACATTATTAATCACTTTTTCATTTGAGTGAACATTATTCTCTTAGTGAAAAGAAAAATAATAATAACAATAATGTTGCATTTAAGTATCTATTTTATGGTTACACAACAAGACCGGACTGAGGTTCTACAGACTTGGACGTACATCCCCTAGACAAACATGCTGAAAATAATAATGATAGTAAAGATAATAATCCTATGTAAGATTACATGTAGTAAAGACACAATCTACTAGTGCAAACCTGGACAGTACACAGACCTGTAATATTATTTTACATATTTAATTTGATTTCTATTAAAACCATAACCTAGACAGAACTAGTAGAATGCTTATCACTCAATTACTACATGAAATTACATATATCTATATGAGAAACATTACATAATAGTACATAATATACAAATGAAGGTTAATGGTGACAGCATAAGGCTCCGTGCAGGAATACAGCAGGATGAAAGGGGCCACATGGTGGCTCAGTGGTTAGCACTGCAGCCTTGCAGCGCTGGAGTCCTGGTGTTCAAATCCCGCCAAGGACATAAAACCATCTGCAAGGAGTTTGTATGTTCTCCCTGTGTTTGCATGGATTTCCATCCCATATTCCAAAAAAGACATACTGATAGGGAAAAATGTACATTGTGAGCTCTATGTGGGGCTCGCAATCTACATTTAAAAAAAAAAAAAAAAAAAAAAAAAAGGAATACAGCAGGATGATTACAATCTGTCATAGCCTTACAGAGGTAGAACACATGGTTCATGGTTCAAGGCATTTTACCCACACAACCCCCTTACTATCTACTTATCTTGACCATGTCTTCTGCCAATTTTATCCACCTATGACATGGGCCCACTTTTAGAATTTTTCCAGCTCTGTAATAAGTTTCTAATCAGAATCTATATATAATTTTGTATAACAGTGTTTTAAAATATTTTTTTTAAAAAAGCTACTGGTGATCCCTCCAGGTATTATTTTACTTTGTTGCAGTTGACTATGTCCCATCCACCTATGTTGCAGACAGGCACTGGTAAGGCCTGGTTCATATCTGCGATTGGTATTCCATTTGGGGAAAACTATACACATTAAAAAGCGGTGAGCAATAAAACAACAAAGACCCTATAGACTGTAATGGGGTCCGTTTGTTGTCCGCACAAATCATGCGGAGAGGAAAGTAGTTCTTTTTTATATATTGGTCGGGATACAATTGGATCGTTGTCGATCACATTAATCATATTCTTTATTAATTTTAATTTCTAAAAGTTGCTGCTTGATGCAGTGTAACCATCACTCATCATGTTTCCTTTGCTAGAAAGCCTTGTAATAACTCATATTATAAGAGGACTGATTCATGGAATTACATATTTATTTTAATTACACATTAAACATTTGCTGCAAGTGTTGAAAGTGTACTTGTGCAACAGCCCAATGTACTGAGTGTTGGGCACATATTTTTCTGGCATAGGCCAGTACTCTTTGGCACTTGAGGTCAGTTTTCATTCAGTCTTCGTGTGCATAAATATTGTGGCTACAATCAATAAAATGGGATGATTTAATGCACTATAAAAAAGAGCAAATGACAAAAAACTGCTTGAGTTGTCAACATGAGACTAATAATTACCACTGACATTTTCACTTACTGTTTCCTCTCTGCTGAGTTTTATAACTTGCTGGTCACAGCTCATTGCTGTTGGATATGTTTACAATCATTTCCTTGCCAGTACCTATGTTATAAAGGAGAAAAAGAATGGATATATGGAAAGAGAGAATGAAACGGACAGGAATGTAACTTACAGGGATGAATGGAAGCTATGAAGAAGTGACACTTATTATATCAGAAAATTGGACACTCACCAGTTATTTGTCATTATTCTCTATGACCCTCTACTGAACCATCATACGCTGTACATTAAACTAAATGACTGCTTACATGGTAATATATATGGCAGTGCTAGACACTGGCAAGATTCTTCTATCTGAAGTCCACAGATGCTGAGATGCCACATCCTATGACTATTCTGGTAGAGCCACTGTCTTTTGTACACCAATAGAACGGATTTCTGACTTTTAATTCTATTTCTAGGCCTTGGCCCAAATTAATCCAGGTTCAGCTTGGCTCCTTTAGGGTGGCTTGAAGAGGACCTGTCAACACTTCTGACTTGCTGTTATAGTACATGCTTGTATTACATATGAAGTAACATAAAAACTCTACTCACTTGCAAAGAAATGTTAAAGGGAGTCTACCACCTTCCTTAAGCACATTCAATTGTCATCACCATGTTACAAAGCACATTTTGCTAATAAATAACAATCCTTATGTTATGTAAGTCACTTTTGAATAACACCATTCCAGGATGGACTATAGTGTTATTAGGAATGAGATAATGCTGTTTTCACACAAAGACATGCACGTTACTGTAGCTACAATAGAAATGAGAATACAAAATATTGCAATAGCACTCTGCTAGCTGCAAAAGCATGCATGCATGAATACATGAAAAACTAGGTTCTTGGTCTACCTTTTAAATAAAACCCTATAAGCCCATCTGCCAATGGTGAGGTGAACTCTTTCAGATGGGACTATACAATAAAATGACTCATCTCTTTTAGGGCCTTGTCCTCCCATGAATTAAGGGCAAGTGTATTACAGCTATACACAGTCCAGTCACATTAATGTGACCACCGCCTACTTTTGACGTCCACGTTAAATAGCCAATCGCAGAAGGCACATGTCATCAGCCATCTGGGTGCACTCAACATTGTGGAAGGCACAATGGATTAACACAATTATGCATCTATCCTTGCAGACCAAGTTCACCCCTACAAGCTAATAGATTTTTCCTCAGGATGATGGCATCTACCAACAGGACAATGCGACATGTCATAAAGCTCGCAGTGTATGTGCGTGGTTCGAGGAGCACCAGGATGAGTTTACCGTACTCCCTTCGCCAGCAAATTCCCCGGACTTGAACCCAATTGAGAATCTGTGGGACCACCTCGATTGGGTTGTTTGTGCCATGGATGCTCAAACACATAACCTAGCACAGCTGGCCACGGCACTGGAGTCGGCATGGCTTTACATCCCAGTGAACATCATCACAACATTCCTTCTCTTCCTGTACGTCTCGCAGCAGTCCACTCCACGAAAGGTGGTTATTCTGGATTTTGACAGGTGGTCACATTAAAGTGACTGGACTGGGTATAACTTTCTGATACTAAAATGAAAAACTACAAATATCTAAGGGCTCGGTCACACAGAGGTTTTTGGCAGCAGATTTTGATGTGGAATCCTCCTCTAAATCCACTGCCAAAAAGGGCTCCCATTGACTTCAGCGTAAATCAGGATTTGATCTATGATAAAAGATGTACAATAATACAGTATAATTTGTTTATGTTTGTTTTGCTTACTTCTAGGAAAGGGATGATTTGGATTTTTAGCTTTTGCTATTTCGTTGTTTACCAGTTTAGTATATTGGTTGATTTACCAACATCATTAGTCGCAAGTGCTCACTCTTGGACTGGACCACCTGAGGATCTGGCCCAGCCACATCGCTAGCAAATAAGGGCCCCGCATCAAGTCTCATGTACTGCTGGGCCCCTTTACAATAGACATCTACCCAGGGGAGATGAGTAAAAATAACAAATATTTATACTCACTGATTATGGGCGGTCACTAGTCCCCAACATCATCTTCTGACCATTTCTTGCTTGTGGCTGACATCACGTGTCCCAGGGGGTCACTGCAGAGGCCACTGTGAAGTGTTATACTGGTGGGGCTCTGGAGAGTTTATTACACTGCATGGGGCCCCATCACACTGTGGGGGATCTGGGTAGTATATTATACTGTGTGGGGCCACTGTGTAGCATTACACTATGGGGCTCTGGAGTATATTATACTGTGACGTGTGACAGACAACACCAGACCTTCACAGTTGTCAACTTATTGCTGGGTGCTTTCTTTTCGCTTCTTTGTAACATAAGTTATTAAACACACTTAGTGAACTATCGCATTAGATTACCCATTTTTACAGCTACACTCATTATTACTTACTCATATTGTGATTATTCTGTCTTTTATCAGAAATTGATATCTAACATGAACAATTTCCTTCTCTAGGTCTGTTCATGTGGTCTAGGACTGTGTATGTTTTGTGGCGCCATATAAATAAATCACTATATCTGTATGCATGGCTACAATACACAAAATTTGTTGGCGAGTTCATTACAGACAGTGTGACCTCAGCAAATTGACAAATAAAAAAGGGCTTGTTTGCTTATGGACATAAGATGCTCTAAACAATTCATTTATCTAAAAGAGAAAACAAGCCAGACTCAAAAATATATATTTATTCTCCACAGAGTAAACATACATTCTTTAAAATTCTTGGGGTTGTATAAAAAAAATGGAAAAAATGTAATTTATCTTCTAAATGTATTTTTCTATTAGACTTCAAGCAACTAAAGCAATGTAAATAGGATAGGCCTGACATGTTAGTCTGACATTCTTCACACCGTGTAAACAGCTCTCTGGGTTTATTTGTACTTTAGTTTTCCAACCTCGATTCTCTCAGTATTGTCTATAAATCATGCAGGTTGTATCACAATCTTGTTATATAACAGATCCCAGCACAAGAAAGTTGTGTCACTGGAGGGAAGTTATTATAGTGGCTAAACCTGAATTCTGCCTTAAAAAAAGCACATTTTAGGCCTTGTTCACATCTGCGTCGGTAATCCATTCGGGGGAGTCCGCATGGAGAACCCCTGAATGGACTACTGAACGCATTGGCAAGCGGCGTGCAGTGACAGCATACGGACCCCATAGACTATAATGGGGTCTGTGTACTTTCTGCACGCTGCCCACATGAGTCATGCGGACAGGAAAGTAGATTGTGAACTACTTTTCTGTCCGCATATTCCATGCGGAGACCGTGCAGAATGCACATAGACCCCATTATTGTCTATGGGGTCCGTGTGCTGTCACTGCATGCCGCTTGCCAATGCGTTTGGTAGTCCGTTCAGACGGGTCCCCATACGGACTCCCCCCGGACATATTACCAACGCAGATGTGAACCAGGCCTTTGGCACATCTAGTTTTAGACCAGGAGAAGGGATCAGAGCATGACCATGGAGGAGTGAAATAAGTGCAGGTGGAGGTCGTTTTACTGTATGGGGCCACTGGAGGGGGACATTTTATTTCATGGGACAGTGATGGGGGTCATTATATTGTATGGGACAATGCAATGGAATATTAAAGGGATTATCCACCCTTCCAATATTACATCTAAGGGAGTATACCAATCAGGATACCTGCAAAGGTTTCGGGACAGTGTAATGACCAATAATATTAACGTGTCAGGAATCGCACTGCTCAATCGCTATCCAATATGTAGCAGAAGAATTAGATATTGCAGCATAGCATATTGTACGGCAAGTGAAGAGAGGCATGTTAACATTACCAGTATCCACTCTGTATTGTACTGAAATTGAAAAGAATGCACCTTATCAACTTTTAATTTTTTCTTCGTGTGGTCCATTTGAGTTGAGTTTGAGACCTCTGTTTTAAACCATTTTTCTTACTACCTGAACAAGATTGTATTATTTAAGATGTAAGGGTGCATTCACACTAAGTATACTCTGAGCTGATTCTGAACGTAAAACACGTTTAGAATCAGCGTGTACAAAGCAAATCCCATTCATTTCAATGGGAGCTGGCATATGAGCGCTCCCCGTTGAAATGAATGGGCTGCTTTTTTCCCTATTGGTTTCAATGTGATACGTGCATGACTAACAAAGTAGTATAACTAACAAGTGCATCTGGCCCTGCAAAAATAGACGTTCTATGCATCCTTGTACACAGAAAATATAAAAATGTTACGGGTGTCAAATGTAAATAAAACAATATAAATTTGGTATTTCCACAATCATATAATAGAGTTGACATGTCATTTTAGCTGCACAATGAATGCTGTAAAAATAAAAGCTCATAAGAAAGTCGCACAAAAGCTATTTTTCTCCAATTGCACCCCATTTTGATTTTTTTGCAATTTCCCATTACATTGTATGGAATAGTGGTACCACTATGAACTACAATATGTCCCACAAACATTAAGCCCTCATGTGTGAACAGAAGAATGAAAAAGTTATAGGGTTTGGGAGGCAAGAAATTAAGTACACTCTTTCAGGTGAGCTGACCACTGCTTTGCTTTAAATTGGATACAAAGGTGTGACCCGAAACAAATTTTACAATTGAACACTCGAACCTGAAACGCAACAAATTTTGAGAGGTCTCTAGTCTGTATTTACATACAGAGATAACAGAGGAACTGATTAACAAACTTTTCTAGCACTTAAAAGGGATCAGCAACTAAAAGCAATATGCAAAGAGAGGGAGTGAAAAAAGATTGCCGGGAGCAGGGACTAAGTCCAACCAATGAAGAGGTCTGTAAACTATACAAACAGCTTTAAATACTAAAGATTGTTTTCTGAAAATGGCAAATAGAGCAAGATAGATAAAGTCATATATTGGGTAAAATATTTCATTTGGCTTAAGCTACATGTCTAAATATGATCCTTGAGATAGAATACCCCTTTAAGAGTTAGTGACTTGGTCCACATTTTCAGAATGAGTAATCAGAGTTAGTTGATACATATTGTGTATATATCAACCAACCCCTTACAGTATTCTTTGTTAGATGTACTCTTATTGGACACTCAATATACTGTTGCACTGTTTGACAGTTCATATTTTCTAGTACAAGGTGGTAGTGACTACAAAGTACGTCATTTCATTTATCCTTCATGCAATTCAATGCTCCGTTATAGCTTCAGAGTATCATTATTACTACCCTCACAATAACACTATCTGCCTGTTCACATAACATTGAAGAGCTCTGCACTTCCTTGCATTGTCTTCCTCCTAATTTTAGTTTTAAGTGCAAAGGGAAACACATCCAACTTACAGCTGCCAGTTGGAAAGTTCCAAAAAATGTGCCAATATTAAAATATTAATAGGAAAAACATTTTCTATAGTATATATTTAAGATGGAAAAATGTAACCAAACACTATAGCTTTGTTCCATCATACAATAGCTTAAGGAACATTTGCACTTATTAACCCCTTCCCGACATGCGCCGTAATAGTACGGCGCGTGTCGGGTCTGTAACTATGGCGACCGCCCGGGAGCCGGGCGGCCGTCATAGCCGCCGCGTGTCTTCTGCTTCAAGCAGTAGACAACCGGCTCTAATGCCTCCGATCGGTCCCCGGACCGATCGGAGGCATTAACCCCTCCGGCGCTGCTGTCAAAGGCGCCGGAGGCGCCATTTTCCCGGCGGCGCATGGGCGCCGCCATTTTGGCAGGGATCGCCAGCTCCTGGAGCATGCTCCAGGGCCGACCCCCCGTTGCCATGACAGCCGGGAGCCTTGTTAAAGGCTCCCAGCCGGTCTGCAAATTCTCTCTTTTGCAGGCTGGTGTATACAGCCTGCAAAAGAGATGATGCTTTTTTGCAATGCATTGCAATGCATTAGCATTGTAATGCATTGCATTAGTGATCAGACCCCCTGGGGTTCAACACCCCTAGGGGGTCTAATAAATGCAAAAAAAAAATAAAAAAAAAGTAAAAAAAAATATAAAAAAATATAAAAAGTATTAAAAGTTCAAATCACCCCCCTTTCCCTAGAACAGATATAAAAGTAGTTAAAAACTGTGAAACATATACATGTTAGGTATCCCCGTGTCCGAAATCGCCCGCTCTACAAAGCTATACAAATATTTTTCCTGTTCGGTAAACGCCGTAGCAGGAAAAATAGTCAAAAGTGCTAAACCGCCGTTTTTTCACTGTTTTAATTCTGATAAAAATTTGAATAAAAAGTGATCAAAGCAATAACATTTCCCGAAAATGGTAGAACTAAAAAGTACACCCGGCCGCGCAAAAAAAGACACCCTATGCATTCCCGTACACCTATGTATAAAAAAGTTACGGCCGTCGGAATATGGCGAATTTTAGAAAAAAAAATTTTTAACACCGTTTTGGAATTTTTTTTAGGGGTCAAAATGTAAATAAAACCATATAAATTTGGTATCCCTGGAACCGTACCGAAACACAGAATATAGGGGACATGTCATTTTGGCTGCACAGTGAACGCCGTAAAACCAAAGCCCGTAAGAAAGTCGCAGAAATGCATTTTTTCTTCAAATCCACCCCATTCTGAATTTTTTTCCTGCTTCCCAGAACATTATATAGAATAATTAATGGTGGCATCATGAAGAAAAAATTGTCCCGCAAAAATTAAGACCTCATATGGCTCTGGGAGCGGAGAAATAAAAAAGTTATGGGGTTTTGAAGGAGGGGAGTCAAAAACGAAAAACGAAAATCAAAAAATGCCATCGGCAGGAAGGGGTTAAATATGGAAATGTGCATGAGGAATATTGAATGGTCTTTGTGGATACATTCCTGTATAAATGGAAACAGCCAGTAACAGCCGCTGCTTCCTGAACAGATACAATGAGCAGTACTCAAGTAATCTAGGAAACCTCCCCATTGGAACTACAGATTAACCTTTGGATAAAATACGACAAATTCACAATACCTTTTTCAGTATGTCTTTGTGAGAGATTTAGCTTCCAGATAAAAACTCTGAAATGTGTTTTTCCCAACCTAAAGTACAGGTGCATAATGTGGAGCTGAGCATTCATGACCTCGTAGTCAGTCAGCGAATTGGCTGTAAAATACATCATCTTATCATTCAGAATAAAATAAAATTCTTAGCTGATACAATCACACACACTTTTAACACCCATCATTTACGACTGTAAGCTTGGGGGTTCAAAGCCTGATATCTCTAAAAGAAAACATGTGGGCTGAGGGCCCAGCAGCCAGCTCCTGCCACTACTACGTTATCAATAACCCACCTTGAATCATGCGCAAAAATAGTTCCTTAGAGTTACTGAAACATCACTGTATACTAGGGGAATAAACATTTGGACTTTATATCCAGGAGTACTGCTTTTTTCTTGAATACCTTTTTTTAATATTTTTTTTTTTTTTAAATGTAGATTGTGAGCCCCACATAGAGCTCACAATGTACATTTTTCCCTATCAGTATGTCTTTTTTGGAATATGGGATGGAAATCCATGCAAACACGGGGAGAACATAAAAACTCCTTGCAGATGGTTTTTTTTTTCCTTGGCGGGATTTGAACACCAGGACTCCAGTGCTACAAGGCTGCAGTGCTAACCACTGAGCCACCGTGTGGCCCCTACCTTTTTTTAATATTTCTATGCTCCCCGATTCTCAAGAAGCTCCGGCCATGTGCCAATATTGTTTACAACTTGATTTTGCTTTCTATACATCCCAAATCACAACACATACTGTGTCACCAAACTGGTCAGGCTTTGAGCTATTCCTGAGGGTGTTGTCTAAGTGACCTCCAGTTTTCACCCATTAATCCTTGTATACGGATCGTGTCTCCTCTGCACGGAATCACCAGGTTGCTAACTTTAGGAATAGTCCTATTGTAGGTGGTAACTGACCAAGGCACTCCAGTGTTTAGCAACGAAGGATCAGGCAAGAAAGTAATCACAGTACAGTTCAAAGTCGGGTCTGGCAGGATACGTTCTTCGTGGTAACTCAAGCAATGGTTGCAGCAGGCAGCACAATACTAATGCGGTAATCCTAGCAGAGATCAGAGCAGGTTGCACAAAATCAAACAATATTAATAAACTGGAAAAGTACAGACATACTCCTTGGCAGCAAGCCAGAAGGCTTTTGATCAGTGAGATTGCTGTAGCACAACCTGCCTTAAGTAGTTCACAGTTGTAGAAAACTGGCTGTGAGCAGATACCAAGGTTTAGAGCTTCTTAAAAAGCCAGCACTCCCTACAGGCAAGGCCTGAAACAGTATGACCAGAAAGAACAGTGGCAGAACTAGGATGGCACAATAGTAAGCATCATATGCCTGCTCTTTTTGGCTTCAGACCGCTGAATCCAAAGGCATTTATTTTGCTAGCAGACACACAGGATCTCTTTTCTAGATGAAAGCCCTTCCAGTCCACCAAGTAATGTCTTCTTTTCTATATTTTTTAAATTAAGGTCACATGGCAGCAGAAAGTAATGATTGAGTATCAAGGACTTGAGCAAGGACATTTTGGAGGAATTAGGATCACAGAGTTTAGGAGGTAGAAGTAACTTATAAGAGACATAATTTATCTCTAGCAGGGACCTAGAGTCCTAGAGTAGAACTCAAGGATTCTGACTGTAGACAAGTAGATGATGAAGAAAGGTGAAGTACCTGAGTAACTGAACTAAAGTAAAGGAACTAAATTCACTCAATCATTGTATTGAGCCAAAACAAAATGGCAAAGATAGTTCTCTAGCACTTAGTTGACCAGCTCTACCTGACTATTAGACCATGGATAGTAGACAAAAGACAAGTTCAATTTGACATCCAACAAAGGGCCTTATGGAAAGTCCAGAAAGTCCATTTCTATAGCTTGCAGCACACCAACAGGCTTAGATGAGACACACTTGTTCTGACCACATTAGTCACAAGTAGAAGCAAAGTCTCAGATATCCTTAGAAAGGGAAGTCCACTAGAAGTAACAAAGTATAAGTTCCAAGGTTTTATGAGTACCAGAATGACAAGAATACTTAGAATTATGACCTGAGGAGAGTACACTTTTGCTGCATGGAAAAATTTTCCTACAATATTATTCTTTACCAACAGAGGTGTAATCAGAATTACACAAGAAAGATTGATAATATGTTGAGGTTCACCCACTACTTAGGAGGTACAAAGGACATGGACAAGTTGCCTGATTTAAGTTCAAAACCACAGAAATACAAGAGGTAATTGAGCTGAGCAAAGAACAATGACCACTTTGCCTGGAAAGGATTCAGCTGTTGAGCGGACTGCAGATAAGTCAAGTTTTTATGATTGGTATAGATTATATATTTGTTCCTGAAAACTGTTGTTTAAACTGAAGGTCATGACCAGACATTCATAAAGGCCATCCCGGGCAGGGCCGCCGATAGGGCAGTACTACCGCTACTGGCGTCAGGGGCCCGGCCAAATTGAAAAATTGGGGGGGCCCGGCCCCTGGCGCCAGCAGTCCAAGGGCTGGATTGGGGGACGGGGACCGATCGGGGCCCTGACATTTCGATCGGGCCCCCTGCAGTGCCCACTGCCCAGGCCCCAGGTCAGAGGAGGTTGTTTAAGCCAGTGTGCCGGGTGTGCCGCGGGGAAAGTTCCCCAAACGCGTGCCAAGATTGGCACGGGAGACCTACTGTACATTGCAGGCACAGCAGCCAGTCCCTGCTTGTAAATGTAGACGGAGCGTCCTTACACTGCTCTGCTAGAGCTCAGGTGTAGGACACGCCCCCTTCTCTCCCTGCCCACCAATCAGAGATGAGCCTCTCACTGCACAGGATAAGGGACCTGCTGCTACACATGAGGAGCTCCTGCCGTCTGCAGCCCAGAATAGGAGAGGAGGAGAGGAAGCTGAACAAAGTGAAAGTAAAAGAAAACACCAGGTTAGTAACTATTCTTATTAATGTCAGGCATTTGGGGTTATTAATTTAGTTTTAGTAACTCCATGTGCCTCACATTAATAGCAATTAACCCCATCATGTCCCTCATATTAACCCCTGTGGCTCACATAAGAGTTAATAACGTGTGACATATGGGGGTACTATATAATGAAGATATTTACTTAATTATTACCTCCATATGTCTCACATATCAGTGTCCCTTATGTAAAGCACACAGGTGGTTAATGTGAGGGACATGATGGGGTTCACTGCTATTAATATGAGGCACATTGAGTTGTAACCTGTAATATACATGACCAAACTTTTTATACACAACTGTGGATATAAGTACAGACCTATACATTTCTAAGGACCCATATATACAGCCATTCTTTTTGTGGCTGTGTATCTGGGCCAAATTGAAGAGCTGAAAATTATAGAGCAGGTCCTATATCTGTCCTATACATTCCCTATATCTGTCCTATACATCACCTATATCTGTCCTATACGTACCCTGTATCTGTCCTATATATACCCTATATCTGTCTGCATTTGTGGCCCTGTCAATTAATTTTTAATGTTTATATCAGTGAAAACCACATGCGTGCCACTTGTATGCAGGAGGCGTAAGGCTGAGGCCCCACGTTGCATAAACGCAGCGTTTTTGTTGCAGATTTTGCTGCAGTTTATTTCAACCAAAGATTCAACCATTTAGAATCTATATTAACTATATGTATAATATGTACTGTTCATTTTGTGCCATTTTGGTTGGTGGTGTGCCCCGGGATTTTTGAAGTGTAAAAAGTGTGCCGCGGCTCAAAAAAGGTTGAAAATCACTGGTTTAATTGTCGCAAAATGAAGTAGTCTTAAAATGGTGGGGGGGGGCCCAGACACTTAGGCTGTATGGGGCCTCAAAATTCCTGATGGCGGCCCTGATCCCGGGTGTTGAGAGCTGACTGCAATTCATCACCATCACTAATGTGGACAAAGTTATCGACCCTCTCAGATCCATCTTGAAGAACAGTTTAGCTATTTAGCTATAGAATCTACAAATTCTAAAATCAATGGCAAAAACAGTGCTTCTGTTTTTGCCAGTAATTTTTTTGAAACCTCTATAGTCGAAGCAGGAAGCCATCCCTTTTCTGCACAATGAAGAAACCTAAATCGGTAAGAATTTCCAAATGAAGAACATTTCTACATGAAGGAAGTTCCAGGAAGTAAGTCTGTTGGGCAGTTGTACAGACAATAGAGGTGAAAAGTCTTAGCTTACTTCATGCTAAACAGATCATCATACATGATATTGTGGTGGTAAGCTGCGTAGGCTTATCAGAACAGAAGAAGTAGATACAGGACAAGCCTTGAGAAGAAAGCTCAAGTGACAATGAGAACTCCAATGGAGAACTTGTCTAGTCTCCTTTTCCAGGATGGGTGCATTGAACTGGAGCCAAGGAAGATACAGATGATAAAACATGATTTTCTCAGTATGGAGGGTTCCAATTTGGAGTTCAAGAATACCCAACTGGACAGTTTCTGGAAGAGGACTGACATTGACCAAGGACACTAATAGAGGTTACTCCAAGTGAGTGAGACAGAAATGATGATGGTCAATCAAGGCTTGATGCATAAAATTTCCATCTTAACTGGAGTCCAGGTAGGCATATACATTCATATGTATACATATTTTTTTTTTTTTTTTTAAATGTATTTTCCAACTAGAGTTGTCTATCCTTCTAACCCAAGATGTTTCAGTTATCCCAACTTAAGGGGATAATTATGAACATAGAAGTTACCAGTATTTCTGTAAAGATGTTCCTTAGGGTCAGCTCACATTAGCGTTTGGCTTCCGTCTGGAAGGAGACCGCATGAGGACCCCCCAAATGGATCTCATGCGGGCAGTGGACGGCAAGCACACAGAACCCATTATAGTCTATGGGGTCCCGTGTGCTTAATTGCACAGCGCTTGCAGTTGCGTTGGTATTCCGCTCGGGGGGAGGCTCATGTGGACTCCTTCTGGACGGAAGCCAAACGCTAATGTGAACTGATCCTTATTATTTAGTTTTTGGAAAGATGGAGCAAAATTGGGTGTCTTCTCATATGTGAGTACTTTGCCATAATAACAAGGCATGGAGAAAATGCATATATAAATTGACATATATAGCATAATAGATGAGGCAGTGAATGAGAGCAATGAATGGGAACAATGTAAAAAGTAATACCTATATAAATATACAAAAAGTATGTGCCTAAATGGAAAACAAAATAAATTTCTAAGAATAAATAATACATGATAATTGATGAATAATAAATAAGCAGAATCAATAATAATGATAATGATGAAAAAAGTTGTAAAAAATATATATATATTTATGAGAAAATACAGAAAAATATATGTGGATACATTAATGTATTTTACTACATTTTCAATACTTGAATTGCTAGAGATGTTTATTTTACGATGATTACTGAAATGGCAACATTTACAGTGGGAAGTGTTGCATTGATAACTTTCACATGGTTTGGTGGAATCTGAAATTAATATCGTCACTCCTCCTCCCTTGGGATCGCTTAGTTTACTTGGGCTAGGAGGTTCTTTAGGGTTCTTGCTCTTCTATACATGTTACCAAGTTGTTAATGGTTGTTTGAGCTATAAGTCTTTTTTTTACTCAACAGCATTACACTATTTTTTTCTGGAACCACCTCTGCAAAGTTTACACAGTTTCTGAGTTAATACTTTCTTCCATAGTGCAAAAAGAAGAACTGTGCCTTCTGTAGCAAATTCATATTTATCCATGACAATTCCCCATCTCATGCAGCATAGAATACCTCCGGGGCATAAAAGGAGAGAAACTCATTGTGAGGCCACCAACTCCACTGACCTAAACCCTATTGAGAACAACTGGAGCATCCTCAAGCATAAAATCTATGAGGGTGGGAGGCAGTTCACATCAAAGCAGCAGCTCTGGGAGGCTATTCTGACATCCTGCAAAGAAATTGAAGCAGAAACTATCCAAATACCCACAAGCTCAATGGATGCAAAAATTGTGAAGGTGATTTCAAAGAAAGAGTCCTATGTTAACAAGTATCTTGGCCTGGTAAGATGTTTTTGGTTGATATGGCTTTTGATTTTAATAATTGTGACTGCTTAATTCTGAAAATTCAACAGCATTATAGGCAGTTATTTAATGCTTAGAAATAGTAGATTTTGACTTTTTAACTCAATGAAAAAGACATTTTATAATTGTGAGGTTTGCTCACTCAATCTGGCTTTGGTGGTGGAGAGATGCAACTGCACACAAGACAGGACAATTGCCATGGTAAACATCCAATCTAGCAAGTATCTTGTAGAGTATAAATCTAATTAATGGGACTTATGCTTGATAATCATTGGGTGTTAGACTGTTAATCATATTTATTTTGCTTACTTACGGTATATAACTGTAACATCTTCACCCGTACGGACTCCTCCGGCCGCATGCTGTGGCACAGGAGATGTGTCCGGCTGTGATTTCTTCTTTAGGGTTCTTCTGGTATTGTCTGAACACTGTCCTATTCCCTCACCCCTTGTAATTGATTTTCCACCACACCCATCTCCTTCACTTCAGTTTCCCTCTGCTCCTCTAGCTCCTTTAGCCTTACCTGTGTGATTGACAGCCTATCTTCCTATCAAGTCCAGGGCGGGTTCTTCCTCCCTATTTATTCTTGGCTCACATTCACATTGGTGCTTGCTATTGCCTTGTGTGTGCTGGCATACTCTTGATTACCTGTTACCTGAACTCTTATTATTGATCTTTGGCTTTACCTTTGACTATTCTCTTGGATTACAATTTTGTACTGTGCTACTCGACTGTTACCAGACCTTTGGCTAGCTGACTTCCCTTTGTTGTTGTTTGTCTTGTTTGCATTCTGTGTTGTCGCATATATATAGGAAGGGCTTGTCGACCAGTTGTCGCCTGTTGCTTAGGACAGGATCAGCAAGCAGGAAGGAATAGTGCGGGGCTTCAGCTTAGGGCTCACTATCTTGTTGTGCCCCTCCCCACACAGTTCACCAGCAGCTACTGTGGAATTGCTCTTCTAGTAATTCCCTTACAATAGCGCTATCCTATTCTGCAGAGCTTTACAGATATCAACACTATCCCTTATAGGGCTCATAATCTATACTCCCTATTAGTATGTCTTTGGAGTGTTGGAGGAAACCAGTTTACAAGACAAACACGGGGAGAACATATTAACCCCTTGCAGATGTTGTCCTTGGCCAGATTTCAGTCTAGGCCTCCAGTGCTACAAAGCACCAGGGCTTTCCTCTGAGCCACCATGCTGCAACTGCCCAGATGTTAGATCCAGCTGGAAAGTTTGTCAGTACATCCCCTGGCCAGAAGATAACTTTTCCAATGTTTGGTTCCAATGTTTCGTTTCAATGCATTGCTATGACTTTAGCCATTTGTCTTTAGCGCTGGCGAGTTGCTAACTTGACCCCTAACTATATATACATGTTTACTTTTGTAAAATCAAGCTGAAATGAATACATTATAAAAGTTATTCCAGGCATAGTTTTCTATGAAGCTAAGTAAGTTCAAGAGAAAATGCTTACATAAAAATAAAATATTAAAATGCCATTTTTATGGGATGTATGGTTCATTGGAGACATACACTATAAATTTCTAGCCCATTCCATAAGAAATGATGGAGCACATTGTAATGACTATACAGGCATTGAAGCTAAGTAACCTCTGTGCAAGAAGATTTCTGGAATCTGTAGCTTTCTTTAATCCCCTTGTTGTTATGGGCGATAGTTTTGATGGATTTGATACTTTTAGGGATGTTATAGCCATTTAACATTTTGGAGCTAGTTACATAATAACAATTTCCCTAATACAATGCTTCATATCTTTTTCATTAACTCATCATTGGGCTAGGCAGCACATTTTTTTAGGAAATATTGTTTTGTATGCTATATTTTACATGGTTGTTACAAATCCATAAACATATGTATATATCTATAAAACTCAAAATCTGTAGTAGCCCCCTCTATACAAATCCACAGTTCTCACCTGATTTGGGTGAAATTTGGTATGCCCCCTCTCCACCCACAAGATCAGAATAGTGCGCATGTTAAATCTCGTTAGCATCCCCTCGTCATGAGATTGGGGTCCCCGAAGTTAGGCCCTATACATATAATGGGGAAAAGTGAAAGTACTGAGGGGAAAACAACAGTTGTGACTGACAGGGACGGATTATAGCGACAGCGCCAAAGTCGCTGCTAAAGGGGCCGCACCACCACACACACAACCATATTAATATCACACAGACAGCACACATACACCAACCCACAAGCACAACACCACACAAACACCAGACCACTCTAGACACACACAACACAAATACCACAGCACCACCCCATAAATACCACATGCACACCACACACATGCATGCAAATACACTCAGATGGATGTACACTACTCACACGGAAGAACAGAGCACTACTGCATGCATGGACACTTGCACTGCACACGCACAAACACATGGATCACATGCGCACATACACGCATACATATACATGAACCACACACATGCACGCACACGCTAACAACTACAGTGTTTTTCACTGTCCTAGTTGTACATATAATATGACCTACTGCCACTAATTCGCAGGAATGTCAGCCCTCTGACGGTCCATGGTCATGTGATATACGGTCCATGGTCATGTGATGAGCACACAGGTGCACAGCTGATTACCAGGCAGATGTCTAATTATTAGGCTGTGACTATAACAAGTGACACCTGTGTGCGCATCACATGACCATGGACCGTAAATCACATGACCATGGACCGTAAATCACATGACCATGGTCAGAGTTTTCTCCACTAGAAGTAACAGAATGAGCAGAGATCTAGAAAACCGTGAGGAATTGATACAGAAAGTATATTGGGAAATTTTACAACTTTTTATTATACAAACCATAACATTTGTCTCTCAATATTGGTCTGAAAGTGACCAACCCCTTTAAGGGAACTTAAATTACCATGTAAACCGAACAACATATGGACATCTATCTCTATGATATCTATAGAGCATGAGACAACCCTCCAACATTCTGCACTAATGATTGTTAGTATATATAATGGCCAGGGCTCCGATTTTGTACAGAGCTTTAAAATCCCTAATATGCAATAGACTGTCAGTTAAAATTCTAGTTGTATATACAGTAGTAAGCTTCGAAATAACCCCCTAAGGGGCATGCAAACAGGGAGAATGTTATCTTTTTACTAAGTCTATGTAGGGTATTTACTGTAGGTCACATGGGGCCCCAGCCTTAAACTGTTTTCTCGGAAACACTACAGCATTACAAAGTAATGTCATAAGGGATTTCATACTGCCCATGGTCCAAGCAGCCTGGTTATAGGTTTTCTTAAAAATTACAAAATTCACTTAAAATTAAAACTACACTAAATATTACATCTAGAAATCCAAAAGACATACAGATCTTTATTTGTTGCCATAGTCTTCTCAACTGAATGTGTTATTGTCAAACCTTTATACTGTATAACCTATAGAAAACCAGCCCTGCCAGTGTTCACTATTTTGGCATCAATAATCACTATGTAAATTTCCCTATAGTAACAGCGGAGATATCAACTGGAATGATTATGTGAAATACATTTTACAGCACATTTTAAATGCATTTCCTATGTTACTATTTCAATAAAACATACCATAGTCATAGTAACCATAATTGTTTGTGTGACCTATGTTGGAGCGCTATCAACATCTGCTTATCTGTCTGCATGGAGCTAGAGGAACATACTAAAACGATCCATCAATCTTATATGTACTTCATTGGAGTGACCTCCCCATGGTCCCATAACAACATAGCAGTTTCATTTACTTCTGACAATTTTAGCTTTTAGCATTAATAGCATAGCTAAATTGTATTATTTATTGGAAAGATGGGATGCTATGGCTGGCTGCTAAGGCTTTCACCTTTCTCTGTATACTACTCTTGGAAGCAGATACTACATTTTTCACAGATCAGCTATTTCATGTATGTTTCAGGTACATTAGTAACGGTATCAGCATAATGGTGCAAACGTGTGTTAAGCCATTTGGCCCTCTACAGACCTGCATTAGACATCTGCCCAGGATTGTGCAGAACTATATTAACCCCTTCCCGCCGATGGCACTTTTTGACTTCCTGACCAAGCTCGATTTTTCAAAACTGACATGTGTCACTTTATGTGGCAATAACTTTGGAACGCTTTAACTTACTAAAGTGATTTTAAGATTGTTTTTTCGGAACACATTGTACTTCATGTTAGTGGTAAATTTTGGTTGATAAGTTTTGTGTTTAATTATGAAAAAATTGGAAATTTGGTGGAAATTTTTAAAAATATGCATTTTATAAAGTTTGAAATGATGTACATTACATACAGATAGTCAGACCGCCAAAATTATATCATAAATCTCATGTCCCAGATCTCTGCTTTATGTCGGCATCAAACTTTAGTCACCCTTTTAATTTTTAGGGACATTATAAGATTTACAAGTGAAACAACAATATTCAAAATTTTCAAGAAATTTCCAAAACCCATTTTTTAAAGGGCCTAATCCAGTTATGAAGGGGTTTTGAAAGACCCTTGAATTAAAGCCACCCATAAATCACCCCATTTTCAAAACTGCACCCCTTAAATAAGCCAAAACAACATATACCTAGCAGTTTAACCCTATAAGTGCATAACAGGAATTAATACAAAATGGAGGTGACATTTTCAAATTTGAATTTATTTTACTAATATTTTCGTTTAGCCCTAGAATTTGCACATTCACAAGGGGTTAAAGGAAAAAATGCATCCCATAATTTGTTAGGCAAGTTCTCCCAACTACCATAGTACCCCACTTGTGGGTGTAAACTAATATATGGAGGCACAGCGAGATGCAGGAGGGAAGGCGCGCCAAAGAGCTTTTAGAGGGCAGATCTGGCTGCGATCAGTTTTAGGAACCATGTCACATTTACAAAGACCTCGAGGAGTCAAAACAGTGGAAACCTCTAGAAAGTGACCCCATTTTGAAAACCGCACCCCTCAAAGAATTTATCAAGTGATGTAGTAGCATTAGTAACCCCGAAGTGAATATGTAAGCTGTGCGGAGTAAATTGGGTACACCAAATCCCATTCTATTTTCCCACCAGCTCCTATGACGCGGACGGGGAACAGGGGCATTCTGGGGGATCAGCGCTGCTGTATTATCTCTCATAAGCTCTAAATATGGGGTGTCCCCTGAAAACGCTCGCACCGCTTACACATTTCCTTCTAGTCGCAGCCACTTACGTCCTAATGATTTGGCGACTTTTAGGGTTTTGTCTTCACATTGTACAAGCTAGATTTTTATTTTTATTTTCTGGCAATGTGGCCATATGAGGGCTTGGTGTTTGTGGTATTAGATGTGCTTTTCAATGCCACCATTTTGGGCCCTGTAACTTATTGACTACATTTTATTAACTCTTTCTGGGTGGGATGTAAAAGGAAACATCAATTCTGGCATTGCTTTTTAGCATTTATTTTTTTTCCCATGCAGTGTACAGCATAAGTGACATGTTACCTTTATTCTGCGGGTCGGTACGGTTACGACGATACCTCATTTATATTATTTTTTAATGCGTTGCTATTTGTGCAGAATAAAATTCAATTTAGGGGAAAAAAATCAATTATTTTTGCATCGCCATCTTCTGAAAGGCATAACATTTTTATTTTTTGGTAGACAGAGCTGGTTGAGGACTTATTTTTTGTGGGAAGACCTCTTCTTTTTATTGGTACCATTTTGGTTTTCATCTGACCATTTGATTACTTTTTATTGAACATTTTGTAAGGGAAAGGTGGTGAATAATCATTATTTTGTGCGGTTTTCTACGTTTTTTTTTTACGCCATTCACCGTTCGGGTTAAATAATGTTTTAATTTTATTTTTCAGGTTATTACGGACGCGGCGATACCAAATATGTAATGTTTTTTTCTATTTTTCTTTATTTTACATAATAAAACATTTTATATGGGGAAAATGGGATTTTTGGGGCTTTATTTATTTCTATTTTATTTTAAACTTATTTAAACTTTTTTATTTTTACTTTTTTCCAACTTTTTTTTCCTGTCCCCGTGGGGGATTGAAGCAGTGATCGGCTGATCACTGCTTCAATAGAGATACGCTGCAATACACGTGTTACACGTGTATTGCATTGTATAGGAAGCTGTCAGCCTGTGTGGACGCACAGGCTGACAACTTCCTTTTTAGGCAGGATCAGCCAGGTGCGAGGACGGGGTAAGTGAAGGGGCAGACCCAGGGTCACTGATCAGACCCCGGGCTGCCCCCTATGAACACTGGCACCCCCCGAAACCGGCGCGGGGGGTGCCGATCGGCACCATTTTAGAACGAAACCCCGGAGGTGCCGGCGGTCATGTTGACCGCCGGCATATCAGGGGTTAACACCCGCAATCGGACCCGGTTCCGACCGCGGGTGTTACAGAGCATTGTCAGCCGTGTATTACGGCTGACACCCGCAGTGCATGGTGCGCACACAGTTTCTGTGTGCGCACCATGCATCCGCAGTAATAGTACGGCGGTTTGCGGGAAGCGCCGTACTATTACGGCAAATGTCGGGAAGGGGTTATTGGTCAAGCGCTTGCAGGCAATTGCTGTTGTGTAAGTGCACGTGACGCATCTCCCCGATCAAGAGCAAAAGCAAATGTTTAATACAGAAATGCAGTCACCTTTACCTCCTGTATGTGATAAATCATTATAAAAGGTTTATGAAAAGATTGCATTAATGTAATACACATTAACCCTTTCATGCCTCTGTCAATATTTGTTTTTGTATTTCTGTTTTTTCCCACTCCCCATTCCAAGAGCCATAATTTTTTCATTTTTCAGATCACAGAGTCACATGATGGCTTATTGCTTGTGGGACAAATCGTAATTTGTAATGGTACCATTCAATATCCTGTGCACTGAACCGGGAAGCTGGAAATAATTCTGAATGAGGTGGAATTGGAAAAAAATGCATTTTGCCAATTTCTTATGGGTTTAATTTTTACAACATTCGGTACGTGGTAAAAATGATATGTTACTTGTATTCAGTGGGTTAGGACGAACACGGTGATACTAAAGTTATATAGTATTTGTAATGTTTTGATACATTTTACAAAATTTAAAACTTAGCAAAATAGAGAGAATTTTTGTGTCGCCATATTCTGACACCTGTAACTTTTTTTTTTACATGTATGTGTACGGAGCTTAGTATGGCGACTTTTATGTGGGACAAGATGGCATTTTTATTGATACCATTTTGGGGAAGTTCTGATAGTTTGATCTCTTTTTTTTTCCATTTTTTATAGGAGGCACGGTGTTGAAAAAATGGAATAAATATTTTTATATTTTAATAGTTCAGACATGGGGACACTTAAAATGTTTAAGTTCATTATTGTTTATTTATTTTTATATGTGATCTAAGGAAAGGGGGTGCTTTTTGTGTTTTTTTATACTTAAAATTTTTTTTTTTACTTTTGTTTTTAGACCCCCTTGGGAATAGCAGTAAAATACATTGCCTTCTATTACATGCTGCCTCTGGCCTCAATTGTCTTAGGTTCATCAGATTCCCATCATTCCCTCAATCCTGGTGCCCTAACAGTGTTGCCCTGCTGCTACCCCTAATACTGTAATAGCACCCTACAAATACATATAGCCCACCTGAAAACACTAATACTACACAGATAATGTCCTATGGTTCAGGAGTTTTTTGAGGCTGTGGCTTAACATGATGCAGCTAAAAATATATTTATTTACCAAACCTCTAACCACAAGTCTATACAACCTCCACCAAGATTCTTTGTGCCAACATAGAATATAATGCCCTTTTGTGCCTCCCACATAGTATAATGGGCCTAAACGGCTCCTACACAGTTTATTGTTCCCTCAAGAGCTCCCACACAGTTCAATGCCCCCTCAGTGGCCTCCACACATTATACAGGATAATACATCCTCAGTTGTCTACTATGCAAAGTATACTGTCACTTAGTGGCCTCCCATATAGGATATATAGAGAAAAAAATATTAAAATTGAATGACTCACTTCACTCCCTCTCCCTGCTAAAGTCTACAATGCGGTGCAGCACTGAGGCCTCTTCTGGGCTACTGTATGTTTGGTGTAGGCCAGCTCAGGCAATGTGAAGGCATCATTGCACCTCCATGGCAGCTATCCTCTCCCTCATAGGCTAAAAGCCATTTCAGCTTTGACTTCCACACCTTAGGACCCATTGACTTGGGATTGATGCTTTGACTCTGCTTTATACCTGTGATACTATGCTGCCTTCTTGCATGTCTTCAGAGCTTTATGCACCAAACTTACTTCAATACACACAGCATACAGAATCATGTCTTACAAGATTCTCCCTGTATCTCACAAATCCCTTCTCCCAGGAACCAGTTGTTTTCATCTAGTGCTTTCTAGAACAGGCTGCAAGTCCACAATGCAATGGGTTTACACTTTATTAAGTGCATTAAATAAGAGAGTAATGCTTTAAACTTTGAGAGTTGATAACTATAACAGCGAGTCAAGAGGTGAAGTAAGACCCACACAAAGTCCACTGAGCCCCACCAGATATAATCCGGAGGAGACTGCTGGGGGTAAGTGTCCCCTTTACCCAACAGTCTGCTCTCAGTTGTAAGGTCACAGATATTTGTTTTCCCTCCTCTATCACAAATCCTCCTACATCACAAAGTAAAACAACAAGGAACTCCTACTTAAAATATTTACATAAACCAAGCAAAAGGAGAAAGAATTTTGTCCGAGACGTTTCTACCATAATTTGAACAGATGGTATCTACTTTTTATTGTTGCCCTGTTGTTTGTTAATGGTGCATGCATTCCAATTTTAATGACCAAATTTATCACATAAAAAAGATGTTGCAGATGAACATATTTTGCTGGGCTTTCATTAAATCTAACAATCGTCTCCTTGTACTTTCCGGACAGCTGTTGATCTCCACAACATTGTAATCATTAATCACACACAACAGAGCGTTAACCTGCTCACATTCTGGGTCCTAAGTGAAATAAGTCTGGAAGTCTTAGCTTCGCCTTTTGGGAGGTGCAGCATTTTGTATCCGCAAGACCAGAACACCTGAGTCTACAGACTTTGACCCCTTTTAGAACCAAGTATGGCAAATACACAGAATGTAAATATAATTGAATGGAAATTTAATTATCTCTCACCTCCAGAGACAGAAGAAGCCTGCCAGGGTTGCTTATAGGGCGCTATGAAATTCTCACATTACAGATGCTGAACCTGACAAACTAAGCCAGATCAATGCACTTGTTAGATACTAAACCCGAACGTTCATATATTTACTTTATGTGTTTTACAGTCATGAGATGTAGAAGTCCAATGCACTTAAATATGACTGTTAGTATATTCATTCCTCAATGAAATTAAGTTTTTATGTTATTTCAGTGAATTGTTCTCCACCTTTCCTGTGCAAGCAAAGCATTGCTGTATTGCATCCAAACTTTACCTTCTCTCTGGACAAATGTCTTGCCTTGAATGCAGTTTTCTTTAGCTCAGCATCTTGTGGGGACTTATAAAATATGTCTGTATTGGAATCATAAATTAACCACTTAATAGGTAAAGGTTTATCTCTTGTCATGGCCATAAAGAATTATTGAGATGGAATGCTGCAATGTTTTTTGGTGTATTTATTTATTTACTTGTTTGAGTCCTCACTATATGGACACCATATGTACTCGTTAAGAATCTGATTTCTATGGGTGCAAGACCTCATTCACATTGCAGTTGTTCAGTGATTTCATCATATTTAAGCCATGATCAGGATTGTGGAAGTATAAAGTAGGGGCACATTGGCGGCTCAGTGGTTAGCAATACTGGAGTACAAGGTATGTAATCTGACCAAGGATGACATCTGCAAGGAGCTTGTATGTTCTCCCCATGTTTGTGTGGATTTCCTTAAGTTACTCCAGTTTCCTCCCACACTTCAAAGGCATACTAATAAAGGAATGTAGATTGTGAGCTCTATATGGACAGTGATTGACAATGTCTGTAAGACACTGTGGAATATGTTGGTGCTATACAAGTAAGTAAAATAAATAAATATGAAAATTTACATTATAAATTTTTTCCATTCAACCCCTATTCTGTTTTTGGTATAAAAAATTCTAAAAGTACTGATCAAATATAGAAATGAGGGCTTGATATTTAAAGTTTCCTTACTTTGCTGCAGTAACAGCCACACATTTTCTATGAAGGCTTTTTACTAAATGTTGGAACATGGTTGCAGTAATTCACTGCATCATTCTGACACAAGATCTTTTGCAAGGTAGGACCTCTATGTTAAAGAAAAAGAGGCCTGGCTTTTTAGTAACGATTTCAACCAATTTAGCAAAACATCAGAATTATCCAAAGTGTATAAGTAAAAATATAGTCTTCCCCAAAGGTTCCTCAGAACATGGACTCACAAAAGGATGCATGTGACCACTCCAGGGACACTTTCTGATAATCCGATGACAGTCCGTTTTACCATTTCCAAAATGGTGCGTCACCATCACGCATCCCCCTCCCCTATCCCCTGCATTACTTACCAAGCCTTCCTGGGACGCAAGCCCGGCCCATGTGACGTCTGTGATGTCACCAAGAAGGCCTAAAGCCAGCCAGAGTCCAGGAGAGGTAAGTAACAGTGTTTATTATGTTTCCTCACCTCTCCTAGTCCTCCAATCATTATACTCTTTTCAGACCCCCAAATATAATGAAAGCAGTGTTTGGTGAGTTTGCGGGCCAGCGGCCTTGCTTATTGATCCTAGCTCCTGCTCACAGCCATCTCCGCAGAAGGGGAAGAGCAGGTGGCCGTGAGCAGGAGCCAGGATCGGTAAGTAAATAGGGCTGGAATAGGTACCTGCTGGAGTTAGTTGGCCTATTAAAAAAAAAAAAAAAAATCAGCAATAGTGGCTGCCACTGGGCCCCTTAATGTCCTGGGCCCTGTGGCCACATGGCCACCTAATGTCCCGGGCCCTGTGGCAGCCGCTACTGTTGCTACCCCAATAGTTACACCCCTAATTATACATATTATGCTAGGTTCACACTAGCATTCACCTGTCCGTTCTGAGCTTTCCGCCTTCTGCATGCCAGAAGTCAGAAAGCTCAGACCGGGTCCGGCCGTGAGCGGCGGTGAGCGTTTTATGCTCTCCTCCGCGAAACCGGATTTTTTAATCCGGACACAGAGTACTGCATGTCCGACTGTGTCCGGATTAAAAAACCCGGTTTCGCGACGGAGAGCGCAAAACACTCACCGCCGCTCACGGCCGGACAGCTTTCTCACCCATTTAAATGAATGGGTGAGAAAGTCTCCTGCAGGTTTCCGTCTCCTGCCTCCGTTTTAGGCAGGAAACGGAAACCTGAAGTACGGAGAGGAGAACGCTGATGTGAACGAGCCCTTAGATTGGCAGATGGTTCCACTAAAATTACCACTTTGGAGTTAGGGCCCATTCACAGTACGGATATGCTGACTGAGATTCTGAATGTTAAAACACGTTCAGAATCAGCGTGTATAAAGCAGATCCCATTCATTTCAATAGGAGCTGGCATACGAGCGCTCCCCATTGAAATGAATGGGCTGATTTTTTCTCTACGAGTGCTCCCATTGAAGTGAATGGTAAGCGCTCGCGTGTACGGCTCGGAATTCACTTCAATGGGAGCGCTCGTAGAGAAAAAAGTTTCCCATTCATTTCAATGGGGAACGCTCGTATGCCAGCACCCATTGAAATGAATGGGATCTGCTTTATACGCGCTGATTCTGAACGTGTTTTAACGTTCAGAATCAGTCAGCGTATCCGTAGTGTGAATGGGCCCTAATACATATTAACACATATTATGTGAATAGCCAGCTTTTTGTTGTTCTACTTCGCCTGCTATTATTTCTTTAAACACTTAGTAGCCTGAAGTGAATTGTTTCTGAATTGTACTTCCATCATTACTCCACCTAAATCCACCACTTCAAATCTCAAAAAAGTGCAAAGACAAGTGGAAAGGTGGAAAACCGAAAAAATCCTTTAATCTCTTCTTAACTTGGCATAACAAGTTTTGTGCATTTCCCACTAAAAGAATTAGATTTTGCATCAGGTAAGGGATTTGCACACAGCAGGCACCCAAGTGTTCTTCAAGCTCAAGGATTCCATGATTTATTGACAGGAAACCTGACATCCAGACTTTCTAACTATGGACTTATTGCTACATCTGCTTTTCCATGAGTCAGATTTCAACACATCTCTCCTATGTATTAAAAAAATGTGCACTGTTGAAAGATCTTAACATGAATAAATAAGGCTCCCATAATCCTTAGCAAACATCTAAACATGTGCAACCTTGTTTTATTTATTAAGACAATGCATTAGTCTTGGTAATTTTAATCTAAAACTAGACTTTGGTGAGTGTTATTTCCATACTAGTCCAGTGTCTATGATCAGTGTCGACCTTGCTAACCATATACTGTTGTAGTAGGGAATCATTATAATGTTAGATACTCCAGTGGTGAATGATCTGGGTTGTCGTCTACTGGACCATTGGGGCTCTGTTGTTTTGGGGAACCAGTAATTGTAAAAGATTTTAGAACTTTGAGCCTAGGTTGTGAAGAATAATGTCAGATCTAGTTCAAGTTAAGAGCTTTGGTATTTGTAGTCAACACAGCTCAAATCTTCTTTTGCCACAGTTTTAAAAAATAAGACCTTTTGGGTCAACCACAAAACTGTGCAAGAATTTTATTTTAAAAGAATAAGACGTTGGTGTCACAAAAGGATTATTATAGTCGGAGAAGAAGCATGGAAGTTAAAAAAGTTACTTTTCTATCCAAGGATCTGGGATTACCAGTAATTCATACAAGACCAGAAAGGGGTATCCCCACAGCAACAAAAATAAAGATTAAAACCTAACTTTTATTAAAGTCATTTAAAACAAGTCTATAAAGTTCATGTGTACCTCCTACTACCACTTAGTGCAATAAAATCACTATTCCTCACTGAGTGGCAAATCTTTTTATGCAGGCGTGTGTTCTGTGATACCTAATCCGTTTGTCGGGTGTTCACCCTGAATCTAAGTACTTGTTCACACCACTCCCTCTAGCACTCCTAAGCCGACAGGTGCTCGTTCTGACCGCTCCCTCTCCCCTCCTCAAACAATTGGGTTTCAAATTGACTGTGCTGGGAGTCTCTGCCTGAGCCTGGACACTTATGGGAACCTGCAGCTCTGGACCCTGCTAGTTATTCTGCCTGTATCTGTGAGGACAGATTGATATTCTAGGACATCAGATATGTTCGTCCCTTATATTATAGCGTCTCTACGCGTTTCATCAAGATCATCAGGAGACGATTAAAATTTTTGCAGGCTGCCCTAATAACTATAGCCTGCCATCTAGCCTATTGCAATACCAGCGATATGGCATGTGGTAAAAACCACAATTGAGACCGGGACCCTGATGGTGGATCCCGGTTGTAGTAAAGAGGCTGACACTGCGCTCTGTCGTCTCGCTCTTAAATAACCCCCGAGCGAGTGTAGGGCTCCACCTCTTTTAGGTCACGCCCCCTCAACAGGTACCCACGTGGGGGAGTGATGTCTCAGCGACATCACGGGGGGGCGTGTCCCAGCTGGAGCCGTTCATTTCATTGGCCCAAGATTCCTCCATGTCTCTCCTCAGAAACAAAATCACAATACCACAGATAGTGATAATGTTGCACTCATACCACTGTCAGTACTTCAGACCAGCAACACAATGTGAACACGGTTCAATAAGCATCCAGGATATATTGTATTGATGTTTAGACGGTAAGTATTCTCACACACACCCCCCCCCGAGTATATGGATTCAGTATCACAATGTGAAGACCAAGGTTCTATACTCATAAATCAGGCCTCCCACAGCAAACATACTGTTTCATAAATGCCCAAGTCATATGGTAAATACCCTAGCATGTGGTCCCTCTGGTTATATCTAATACAGAACTGGCACCATGTACCTATTCCTGTCAGTCCACACATGCACAAATAAACCATTCTGTGTATGGGCAATTCGATAGTTTAGGGGTGAATGTCTATATTTAGGGGTGATTATCACCGTATGTGACCTCTATGTTGATAAATTTAACTAGGTCACACACAAAGCTATATGTCTTAAATAAATGAAAGAAACGAAATCCCGTCATTCAGACCCTCGGGTTTCACTGATGAAAATCGGAAGATCCATTGCGCCTCACGGCGAAGAATCATCTTATCCCAATTCCCACCTCTCATGGGTCTTGGGACCTTTTCAATAACCTGGAAGCTGAGACATAAGGGGTCACCATTGTGTTTGTCCCAGAGGTGTTTGGACACGGGAGTCTCTGTACGTCTGAGCACATCGCCCACATGTTCGAGGATTCGCACCCGCAGTTGGCGGCGGGTTTTGCCCACATAGTTCAACTCACAAGGGCATGTGATCACATATATCACCCCTTCCGTCCTGCAGTTAGCAAACTCTCTGATTTGGAAGATGTGTCC
This sequence comes from Leptodactylus fuscus, assembly GCF_031893055.1. NCBI lineage: Eukaryota > Metazoa > Chordata > Amphibia > Anura > Leptodactylidae > Leptodactylus > Leptodactylus fuscus. Next base: position 257,424,679 of record NC_134265.1, on the reverse strand, counting down.
CGTGGCAGAGGCACGTATCTCCTTGCCCCGTTTTATGTAGCAGCAGGCTTTACAAGAGCCACATCTGTGGGTGCCCACCACTCCCGTCCGCCCCAGCCAAGTTCCCGGTGTTTGTAAGGGTGAGAGGTGACTGTGGGTGACCCTGTCCACCAAGTTGCGACCCCTCCTGAAAGTAATCGAGGGGTGTGGGGAAATTACCCCACAAATGACAGGGTCTTGTTTTAAGATATCCCAATAGGTTTTAAAGATATTAGTGACCTCCCTTGACTGGCTATCATAAGAGCCGATCATACGGATCAGTTGTTTCCCCTCCGTTTTTGATTTGGGTATCAGGAGGGAGTTACGTGGGACCCTCCGTGCGGATTCTCTTGCCGCTTCTACCAAATGGCGTGGATATCCACGTGCCACGAAACGTTCAATGAGAGTGGAACTTTCCCTTTCAAAATCTCCCATCTCCGAGCAGTTCCTCCGTAATCGCAGGAACTGCCCTTTGGGTATTCCCCGTTTTAAGGGCTGTGGGTGTTGACTATTCCAGTGTAGGAGTGCGTTGGTTGCAGTAGGTTTCCTAAACAAGGTTGACGCAAATGTACCATCATTTTTTAGAGTAATCTCCACATCCAGGAATGGTATAGTTTTGGTGTCATAAAATGAAGTAAAGTGTAGGTTAAACTCATTAGAATTGAGGGCATTCACAAACTGATCAAATTCAAGCTTAGTCCCAGTCCACACAATGACAATATCATCAATGAACCTGAGCCAAAGCACTATGTGCCTGGCCCAGGTTTCTGCATGTTGGCCGAAAACAACCCTCTCTTCCCAGTGTCCCAAGTACAGATTAGCATAAACGGGTGCGGCGGGGCACCCCATAGCGGTGCCCCGCCGCTGATGGTACACCCGTCCGTCGAAAAGGAACACATTATGCGTTAGGGTAAACTCCAGGAGATCTAGGACTAATTTGTTATGAGCCCCAAACTGTTCTCCCCGGGTCCCTAGGAAGCGCCCCACAGCCCCACACCCCTTGTCATGGGGGATGGAGCTGTAGAGCGCCTCCACATCCAAAGTTGCCAGGGCCGCCCCAGATGGAATCTGGATGTCCTCTAACTGGAGGAGGACATCCATCGTGTCTCTGACATATGACGGGAGGGCCAACACGAAGGGCCGCAATATTTGGTCTAAGTAATTGCTGACCCCCTCCGTGGGACAAACACAATGGTGACCCCTTATGTCTCAGCTTCCAGGTTATTGAAAAGGTCCCAAGACCCATGAGAGGTGGGAATTGGGATAAGATGATTCTTCGCCGTGAGGCGCAATGGATCTTCCGATTTTCATCAGTGAAACCCGAGGGTCTGAATGACGGGATTTTGTTTCTTTCATTTATTTAAGACATATAGCTTTGTGTGTGACCTAGTTAAATTTATCAACATAGAGGTCACATACGGTGATAATCACCCCTAAATATAGACATTCACCCCTAAACTATCGAATTGCCCATACACAGAATGGTTTATTTGTGCATGTGTGGACTGACAGGAATAGGTACATGGTGCCAGTTCTGTATTAGATATAACCAGAGGGACCACATGCTAGGGTATTTACCATATGACTTGGGCATTTATGAAACAGTATGTTTGCTGTGGGAGGCCTGATTTATGAGTATAGAACCTTGGTCTTCACATTGTGATACTGAATCCATATACTCGGGTGTGTGTGTGTGAGAATACTTACCGTCTAAACATCAATACAATATATCCTGGATGCTTATTGAACCGTGTTCACATTGTGTTGCTGGTCTGAAGTACTGACAGTGGTATGAGTGCAACATTATCACTATCTGTGGTATTGTGATTTTGTTTCTGAGGAGAGACATGGAGGAATCTTGGGCCAATGAAATGAACGGCTCCAGCTGGGACACGCCCCCCCGTGATGTCGCTGAGACATCACTCCCCCACGTGGGTACCTGTTGAGGGGGCGTGACCTAAAAGAGGTGGAGCCCTACACTCGCTCGGGGGTTATTTAAGAGCGAGACGACAGAGCGCAGTGTCAGCCTCTTTACTACAACCGGGATCCACCATCAGGGTCCCGGTCTCAATTGTGGTTTTTACCACATGCCATATCGCTGGTATTGCAATAGGCTAGATGGCAGGCTATAGTTATTAGGGCAGCCTGCAAAAATTTTAATCGTCTCCTGATGATCTTGATGAAACGCGTAGAGACGCTATAATATAAGGGACGAACATATCTGATGTCCTAGAATATCAATCTGTCCTCACAGATACAGGCAGAATAACTAGCAGGGTCCAGAGCTGCAGGTTCCCATAAGTGTCCAGGCTCAGGCAGAGACTCCCAGCACAGTCAATTTGAAACCCAATTGTTTGAGGAGGGGAGAGGGAGCGGTCAGAACGAGCACCTGTCGGCTTAGGAGTTCTAGAGAGAGTGGTGTGAACAAGTACCTAGATTCAGGGTGAACACCCGACAAACGGATTAGGTATCACAGAACACACGCCTGCATAAAAAGATTTGCCACTCAGTGAGGAATAGTGATTTTATTGCACTAAGTGGTAGTAGGAGGTACACATGAACTTTATAGACTTATTTTAAATGACTTTAACCCCTTAAGGACCCGGCCATTTTTTGGTTTCGCATTTTCGTTTTTCCCTCCTCACATTTCAAGAGCCATAACTTTTTCATTTTTCAGTTCACAGAGTCACATGATGGCTTATTGTTTGCGGGACAAATTGTACTTTGTAATGGCATCATTCAATATGCTGTGCATTGTACTGGGAAGCTGGAAAAAAATTCAGAATGAGGTGCAATTGGAGAAAAAATGCATTTGCGCCATTTTCTTATGGGTTTAATTTTTACAGCGTTCACTGTTTGGTACAAATGACATGTTACCTGTGTTCTACGTGTCAGTACGAACGCGGTGATACCAAATTTATATAGTATTTGAAATGTTTTGATACTTTTAAAAAAATGATAAACTTTGCAAAATAGAAAAAAAAATTTGTGTCATCATGTTCTAACACCTGTAACTTTTTCATATTTCCATGTATGGAGCTGGTTGTGGTGTCTTTTTATGCGGGACAAGATGACGTTTCTATTGATACCATTTGGGGAAAGATCTGATGGTTTGATCACTTTTTATTCAATTTTTTATAGGAGGCAAAGTGTTGAAAAAAACGCTTTTTGGCGGTTTTTATTTTTTTGCCGCTACGCCGTTCGCAGTACGGGATAAATGTTTTAATATTCTAATAGTTCGGGCATTTTGGAGCGTGGGGATACCTAATATGTTTATGTTTATGTTCTTTAATTACTTTTATAGCTAATCTAGGGAAAGGGGGGTGATTTGAACTTTTATATTTTTTTTATTTTTTTAATACTTTTAAAAACTTTTTTTTTTCTTCTGTTACATTTATGATCAGACCCCTTAGGTACCTTGAAACCTATGGGGTCTGATCGCTCATACTATTCACTGCAATACTACAGTATTGCAGTGAATAGCAGAATCCCAGCACTTCTATTAGACGATGCCTCTGGCATCGTCTAATAGATCTCATGCAGAGACAAGCCTGGAAGCCTTCAATAGGCTTCCGGCTGTCATAGCAACCGATCACCGCCCTCATGTGACGTTCAGGAGGGCGGCGATCGGCGAAACATGGTGGCGCCCATGCCGCCGGCGCCGTTTACACACTGCGGTCACGTTTGACCGCAGTGTGTAAAGGGTTAACAGCAGCGATCGGCTCGGGCACCGACCGCTGCTGTTATTGGCAGGTCCTGGCTGTATGATACAGCCGGCATCTGCCGTGTATGGAGCGAGCTCAGCGTGTGAGCTCGCTCCATACATCCCCATGCGACCCATGACGTACAGTTACTTCAAGGGTCGCTAAGGGGTTAATAAAAGTTAGGTTTTAATCTTTACTTTTGTTGCTGTGGGGATACCCCTTTCTGGTCTTGCAAGTTAAAAAAGTTAGTTGTAAGTTTGGAAGAGTACAAGCAAAACTTCAGTCGCTCTTAACTTGCGACCAACATAGCATCTGGGCAGGGGTGTAACAAGTAGCCATGGGGCCCTGAAGAAAAACTTGCACTGGGACCCCACTCTTCCATATAAAGTAAGTTCTAAATTATAAAAAGCATAAAATTATTTTGGTCTCCTTTACACACAAGGATAACGCACACAGTGACGTCACACTACAGATAATGCCCACAGTGATGTCACAGTACTATAATTCACACAGTGATGTCACAGTACAGATAATGCCCACAGTGATGTCACAGTACAGATAATGCCCACAGTGATGTCACAGTACTATAATTCACACAGTGATGTCACAGTACAGATAATGCCCACAGTGATGTCACAGTACTATGATAATTCACACAGTGATGTCACAGTACAGATAATGCCCACAGTGATGTCACAGTACTATGATAGTTCACACAGTGATGTCATACAGTGATATCACAGTACAGGGATCATAAACACAGTTATGTTATAGTACAGGGAAATTTAATAGTGTGATGTCACAACACAGATAGTGCCCACAGTGATGTCAGAGTAAAGGGAAATATATACTGTCATGTCACATACCACAATAATACACAGTGATATCACACTACAGGGATAATACACACAGTGATTCCACAGTATTGGGAAAGTGCCCACCATGTTCAAAACAAATTGAAAAAAGGTTTTCCAGCTCACCCTTCATATCCTAATGTGGATTCCAGGATGTATTCAATGCCTGGAAAACCCATGGACTGCACACTATGACATCATAATAGAGAGATACTGCAAACAGAGAAAAAGCACTGTGCATACAGTGATATCACAGCACACGTCACATCCAGGCATTATAATTAGAGATGAGCGAACAGTGTTCTATCGAACACATGTTCGATCGGATATCAGGGTGTTCGCCATGTTCGAATCGAATCGAACACCACGTGGTAAAGTGCGCCAAAATTCGATTCCCCTCCCACCTTCCCTGGCGCCTTTTTTGCACCAATAACAGCGCAGGGGAGGTGGGACAGGAACTACGACACTGGAGGCATTGAAAAAAATTGGAAAAAGTCATTGGCTGCCGAAATCAGGTGACCTCCATTTTAGACGAATAGTGGATTTCAAATCCGGGTCATATGAGAATGTGAACTTTGTGACTATGAGACAGGGATAGCTGTACAGGCAGGGATAGCTAGGGATAACCTTTATTTAGGGGGGAATGTTATTAAAAATAACTTTTTGGGGCTCTATCGGGTGTGTAATTGTGATTTTTGTGAGATAAACTTTTTCCCATAGGGATGCATTGGCCAGCGCTGATTGGCCGAATTCCGTACTCTGGCCAATCAGTGCTGGCCAATGCATTCTATTAGCTTGATGAAGCAGAGTGTGCACAAGGGTTCAAGCGCACCCTCGGCTCTGATGTAGCAGAGCCGAGGCTGCACAAGGGTTCAAGCGCACCCTCGGCTCTGATGTAGGAGAGCCGAGGGTGCACTTGAACCCTTGTGCACCCTCAGCTCTGCTACATCAGAGCCGAGGGTGCGCTTGAACCCTTGTGCACACTCTGCTTCATCAAGCTAATAGAATGCATTGGCCAGCGCTGATTGGCCAATGTATTCTATTAGCCTGATGAAGTAGAGCTGAATGTGTGTGCTAAGCACACACATTCAGCTCTACTTCATCGGGCTAATAGAATGCATTGGCCAGCGCTGATTGGCCAGAGTACGGAACTCGACCAATCAGCGCTGGCTCTGCTGGAGGAGGCGGAGTCTAAGATCGCTCCACACCAGTCTCCATTCAGGTCCGACCTTAGACTCCGCCTCCTCCGGCAGAGCCAGCGCTGATTGGCCGAAGGCTGGCCAATGCATTCCTATGCGAATGCAGAGACTTAGCAGTGCTGAGTCAGTTTTGCTCAACTACACATCTGATGCACACTCGGCACTGCTACATCAGATGTAGCAATCTGATGTAGCAGAGCCGAGGGTGCACTAGAACCCCTGTGCAAACTCAGTTCACGCTAATAGAATGCATTGGCCAGCGCTGATTGGCCAATGCATTCTATTAGCCCGATGAAGTAGAGCTGAATGTGTGTGCTAAGCACACACATTCAGCACTGCTTCATCACGCCAATACAATGCATTAGCCAGTGCTGATTGGCCAGAGTACGGAATTCGGCCAATCAGCGCTGGCTCTGCTGGAGGAGGCGGAGTCTAAGGTCGGACCTGAATGGAGACTGGTGTGGAGCGATCTTAGACTCCGCCTCCTCCAGCAGAGCCAGCGCTGATTGGTCGAGTTCCGTACTCTGGCCAATCAGCGCTGGCCAATGCATTCTATTAGCCCGATGAAGTAGAGCTGAATGTGTGTGCTTACCTTTATTTAGGGGGGAATGTTATTAAAAATAACTTTTTGGGGCTCTATCGGGTGTGTAATTGTGATTTTTGTGAGATAAACTTTTTCCCATAGGGATGCATTGGCCAGCGCTGATTGGCCGAATTCCGTACTCTGGCCAATCAGCGCTGGCCAATGCATTCTATTAGCTTGATGAAGCAGAGTGTGCACAAGGGTTCAAGCGCACCCTCGGCTCTGATGTAGCAGAGCCGAGGCTGCACAAGGGTTCAAGTGCACCCTCGGCTCTCCTACATCAGAGCCGAGGGTGCGCTTGAACCCTTGTGCAGCCTCGGCTCTGCTACATCAGAGCCGAGGGTGCGCTTGAACCCTTGTGCACACTCTGCTTCATCAAGCTAATAGAATGCATTGGCCAGCACTGATTGGCCAGAGTACGGAATTCGGCCAATCAGCGCTGGCCAATGCATTCTATTAGCCCGATGAAGTAGAGCTGAATGTGTGTGCTAAGCACACACATTCAGCACTGCTTCATCACGCCAATACAATGCATTAGCCAGTGCTGATTGGCCAGAGTACGGAATTCGGCCAATCAGCGCTGGCTCTGCTGGAGGAGGCGGAGTCTAAGGTCGCTCCACACCAGTCTCCATTCAGGTCCGACCTTAGACTCCGCCTCCTCCAGCAGAGCCAGCGCTGATTGGCCGAATTCCGTACTCTGGCCAATCAGCACTGGCTAATGCATTGTATTGGCTTGATGAAGCAGTGCTGAATGTGTGTGCTTAGCACACACATTCAGCTCTACTTCATCGGGCTAATAGAATGCATTAGCCAATCAGCGCTGGCCAATGCATTCTATTAGCGTGAACTGAGTTTGCACAGGGGTTCTAGTGCACCCTCGGCTCTGCTACATCAGATTGCTACATCTGATGTAGCAGTGCCGAGTGTGCATCAGATGTGTAGTTGAGCAAAACTGACTCAGCACTGCTAAGTCTGCATTCGCATAGGAATGCATTGGCCAGCCTTCGGCCAATCAGCGCTGGCTCTGCCGGAGGAGGCGGAGTCTAAGGTCGGACCTGAATGGAGACTGGTGTGGAGCGACCTTAGACTCCGCCTCCTCCAGCAGAGCCAGCGCTGATTGGTCGAGTTCCGTACTCTGGCCAATCAGCACTGGCCAATGCATTTCTATGGGGAAAAGTTAGCTTGCGAAAATCGCAAACTGACAGGGATTTCCATGAAATAAAGTGACTTTTATGCCCCCAGACATGCTTCCCCTGCTGTCCCAGTGTCATTCCAGGGTGTTGGTATCATTTCCTGGGGTGTCATAGTGGACTTGGTGACCCTCCAGACACGAATTTGGGTTTCCCCCTTAACGAGTTTATGTTCCCCATAGACTATAATGGGGTTCGAAACCCATTCGAACACTCGAACAGTGAGCGGCTGTTCGAATCGAATTTCGAACCTCGAACATTTTAGTGTTCGCTCATCTCTAATTATAATGTCCCAGAAAAGTAACAACGGTTCATTCAGTTTCCAAGTCCCCTTCCATCATCCATAGTTATCATTAATTGCATCCTATGGTTTCATGGAAATGGGCCCAGTTATCTGTTGGGCTCATAGCAGCGGCTATGTTTGTTACCCTTGTAGTCGCACCCATACAACTGGGTTGACTTCAATAAATTTCTAAATAATATTTAAACTTGCTCAGAATTGAGGGTCTAATGTAAACAAATAGTTTGCACCTTCACCAATCCTGGGGCCAGTTCAGTTCCAACACCATCTGGATCCCTACTTCTTCTACTTCTTCTCTCAAGACTCAGGAATTACCCACTCAGCGTCTCACTGGCTGCATAGTGACCTGCGAGCAGGGAAAGATTGTAAATCTAAAGTTCCCTTGAAAAGTATCATGTTAGAGGTTAAATCGGTAGAGGACAGGGCCAATATAAGAAAGTATGTAAGGGGATAATTTAGATAAAATGCATTCAACCATGAACCAAAATGGGTAGTTTTTTAAGGTTGTGAGACATTATAAGATCATGCTTTGATCCTGCACTGAAAGCCTTATTGTGAACCCATTAAACTTTGAGCCTCCTATAGAAGTAAAGTTGAAATCCAAAGCTTGGTCTGCAAGAGTAGAAAATAGACTGATTTTGTGAGTGTGACTTGTGACTTATCATGTAGGTGTTAGAATTATCATTATGACTGGCCAGGGGAATGTATATCCTGATCGCTCAACCCTAATGAGATGCAATTATGCATAATGCATAATGCAATAAATAAAGTGACTTAATAAGGTGTCACTCATATGTCTACATGAAGTGGTGTTCAGATAAATTGGCCCCATATGCAGGGGCATAGCTATTTGCGGATATAGCCACTACCAGGCTGGGGGTCCCAGAGGTGCCACTATACCACTATTCTAAAAGGTACAAGGTACAGGATAGGTTGGGGCCACATTAAAAATTTTCAACTGGGGCTAATCTCCTTTAAGTTACGCCTTTGGGTAAAGTGATTCCAATAAATGATTGTTTTGGGGGGGTTCACATGAGATATCCAATCAAATGACTTTTATACCACTCACTACAGCCCTACAATTAGCTACAATTGGAATACCCACGCCTACCATCAAGGCGTGGGGAACGGTGGCCATTACTTTTAGGACTGCTGCGCTATCATGCAGATTTATTGCTAGTGGGATCGCTAATTGTTTTGTATATTTTAGTCTCCTGAGGAACTCTTTAGATCAAGAGGCAAACGCGTAGAGACTTGAGATTTTGGAGATAGGGATAACTCATGAATCTTAGAGTTATCTTCTTGGTGGACAGAATATATGTGGTGCTTTCTAGCGATAGTTAGCTGGTAGGATGCTGTATACTGGCTTATGATTTCAGTCCAGGACAGCACTAGCTATACATGAGATTGAGAGCGTCAGTGTTGTCAGTATGTACCTGAGGCGGTGAGTGATTATTGGCACTTAGTGTTACATTACTGATTGTTCCATTGGGTCTGATTCTATTGTGGGAGTAGGGACATGCTAAAAAACTAATAAAGTGTGTATTGCTCTACGCATACGGCGGCAGTGTTTCTGCTGAGTGTAGATAGCATTCTAAATCTTCATACTATCCCTCAGTGTTCCTAGTTAGCGCAAAGTGAAATATATCTAATATCCTTAATTCTAGCTATTACTGAATTTGGGAATGCATGTCTACACAAACGTGACCCATAATATCTTGCTCCTTGCTGTTCTGCATTAATGAGTATAGCATATACTCATTAATTTTGCTCAGATATTAGTGATTGGGTATATCCCTTTACCCCAAATACAGGGAAATAGAGGAAGGGGTACAATCCTTTTTTGTTGGGTGGTGTATATCTTTTTATCTTTTTCTTTTTTTATGTAGATTTGTGAGCCCCACATAGAGCTCACAATGTACATTTTTCCCTATCAGTATGTCTTTGGAATATGAGAGAACATACAAACTCCTTGCAGATGGTTTTTTGCCCTTGGGGGGATTTGAACACCAGGACTCCAGCGCTGCAAGGCTGCAGTGCTAACCACTGAGCCACCGTGTGGCCCCTTTTTTATCTGTTTCTACATGGGATTTCTTTTCATATTTTAGTGTATAGCAATAAATGTGTAGTTTCAGTATTTTTGCCATTTCTTTTGAAATTGTTAGTGCTGGAATTGTAGATTCCCTTGGAAATACTACTAAATAAAAAGTAATAATAAGCTAACTATGTGGCTTACTAATAGCCACATGAACAAACAAATAAGCACGATACAGTGTCGCCAGACTCAGACACCAGAATCAGGACAGACCCAGATGCCTCCTCTCACTCCCAGGATCTGCCTTGAAGTGCAGGCTCTTCAGCCTTTTATGGGCCAGTAACGGCCTATGACCCACACCTAGGCTGAAGAATACTCCAGACCCACCCTGGACCACACATATGTCAGAAACCTGGGGCTGATATAGCAGGACTCCAGCACTCTGCCTGTCACCTTCTCTCTCTCTCTCTCTGTATATATATATATATATATATATATATATATATATATATATATATTTTGACCTACCAGCTGTGATGTAATCAATCATCCCCTGCAGTACAAGACTCCGGGAGAAAGAGGGAGCTGTCAGCCTGTGCAAGCACTTGTAAAGAAGTGGGTAAGTGGGGTGAGACAAAGTGGCGTAGTCAGCACCTGACAGCCAAGTGAACCCCCTTGGGGACCTGGTACTTGCCTGGGTTTGCTGGTGCTGATACTAGCCCTGTACAAGATAATTTTCATCTGGATAGTTATAAACATCCTATATGGTAAAATTGTCCATTGGTCATGCGAGAATTTAAGACTAACTGTTCCACTTTTGCTTTCCCACATGACCACCATTCTTGGTGAACACAAATCCATCTATACTAAGCAGAAACAGACACAGATCTGTAACTTTAATTTGTGTATCTAAACTTAAAACTTCACATTAGAGAACTTTGCTATTATTGATGCCGGGGGGCCTGTGAGAAGCGAAAATGAATTCCATAGATTATTTATTTTATAAATGAATAACTTGTGCCGGAAGCAAATCTCGGACCACACTTGTCGTTCCACATGTTGATTATTGAAGATTTGAAACGAATCAGAAAGTATCACCATTGTATTCTCTGATCTTCTGTCACATGAAAGGAAAGATAAGATTTTATCTTCTAGGCCATACGTTTTATAGGGAAACGTGCTTATTATGTCCTGCGGTCATTACTGTATATTTCTAAACTTCAAAAACAAAAAACATTAATTCCATACTCTAGAAATTCTGTATTTGCTGTTAGTCTATTTAGGCAAAATATAAAATTTAAAATTTTAGACATAGTGATTTCAAGTAAATTATTTCTTGAAAGTATTAGTTGTGGACTATATTAGATGAAAGATATGTTTTTATGTGTATACACAAATAGGATAGATAGATAGATAGATAGATAGATAGATAGATAGATAGATAGATAGATAGATAGATAGATAGATAGATCTTAGAAAAAATAGCTGCACAGTAATAGTTGGATGCTATCCTCAGATCTGACCTAGACCCTTTAACGAAAAAATGCAAAAACAAATAGGGAGCACTATTGTCTTATTGGATTTTGCTTGGATTAATATTATTACTATAAATGTTTTAAAAAAAGTTTTAAAAGTTCCTTGGGGGGGGGGCGCTAATAAAATAGTGGAAAAAAAAGTTTTAAAAAATATAATAAATAAAAGTTCTTAATCACTCCTTTCCCTAGAATACATAGCTCTGCAGATATGCTATATTCAGCCAGGCTGAGTTCCAAGTAGGGGGAAAAAAAAACAGTACTCAAGCTCAGGGAAGGGGCAGACAGACAACCCCCTCCCCTTCCCCAGCACCCAGCATCTACTGCACCCAAAAATTCCGACCATTTTAATTTTTGAAATTTTCCAGTAGCTGCTGCATTTCCCCCCTAGGCTTATACTCGAGTCAATAAGTTTTCCCAGTTTTTTGTGGTAAAATTAGGGGTCTCGGCTTATATTCGGATTGGCTTATACTCGAGTATAAATTTCCCCAAGGTGGGACTATTAAAGGATTATCTTATCTTATCTTATATACAGCATGTGGTGTGCGTGCAGTACTTCACTTCTTTTGCTTATACAGTAAATGGGGTTGTGGTGCCGAACAGTAGAGGCTGAGTAGTTCACCTCATACAGGGATTACAGGTTGGATCATCAACTCCATTATTGCAATTGATTACAATGGACAACAAATTTCAAGTGATTATGATAAACCCATTCAAGCTAAGCAGAAATATAATTTTGGATAGTCTGTATCACGTACAAATTTTAAGAAACATGAGATTAAGTGTTAGTGATTATGAAGCATGTAAATGTTACCATTTGTGCAAAGGTACTCAATGTCTGTTGTCAGCAGTGATGGATTCTAGCAGCCCTGATAACGCTTTTCCAGCATGGCAATATCCTGGTGAAGTCATTTTCCATGTTCGTCACTGACAGCACCAAGATTTTCAGGGAATATATCCAAATGAGAACGCAGGAAATGAATTTTCAATGACATGTTGAACTTCATTGCTTTGTGAGCTTCAAGAAAGTTGTCAGCCAATTCAATGTAGATTGGGGCTTGATAGTTGCTGAGAAAATTCTCTGAAACATCATTGAAAGATTTCCAAGCAATTTTCTCAGGCCCTATCAGCAGCTCTTCGAAGTGCTTGTCATTCACGATGTTCTAGATTTGTGGACCAACAAAAATGTCTTCCTTAATCTTGGCATTGGTTATTGCTGAAAAAAACAAAAATGTGTGTTGCTGCTACCATATTAATGCATCCTCCAGTGATAGAAACATATATAAGCAGAAGCTGACTGCACGGAGTATCTCCCGGGCTGTTTAACGGGGTACAAGATGCAGAGAAAAAAAGCGTTCACTCCAGCATGTCCAAAATAGAATAAAATTTAACTTTTACTCAAAAGGTTAAAAACATGTACAAAAACATGGATCCAAACATGAAAAAAACCACTAAAATACAGCTTACGCGTTTCGGACGTTAGGAAAACGATCCCTTAGTCATAGCTGATGAGCAATTGGTTATTGCTGGGGACATTTATTTCAATTATCTAAAACCTACTGCTTTCTTGTTCATTGTTTTCACTAAATTTTTCATCAGCCCAAGTTTTATGTAAAGTGGAGTCAGAAATATCATTGCTGGGTCCATAACTGCCTTAAGTGAAACTTTTTTCTGCTCTGGAGTCAACTGGTTATAGATTGGCCACTTCCTTCTACTGTAATGTGACTGCGTAGCACGTTTGTCCTATTCGCAAACAAAACAGCAGAAATTGGTATATCCAAGCTGCAATCCAAGCAACATTGCCACTACTCTTAAATTTTCACAGATGTTCCAATTGTAGTTGCTGTACTTGATGTGTTTCATCAACACTTTCATGTTCTCTTATCTTTCTTTCATGTGTGCACCATAACCAACAGGTATTGAAGGATGGACATTACCATTGTGTAACAAGACAGCCTTGAAACTTAACACTGTTGAGTCAATAAAGAGACACCACTATACCACTGATTCAGCTTATACACACAACCCAAAGCTGTGAGCAACCCATCAATGTCTGGTTGTCAACCTGTTCGTAAAACTGTGTTAAGTCCCGGACATTCAGTTCTGACTGTGTTACAAGATGAGGCTCACCAGACATACATGGCTCAAAGTCTGAATTAGTGTTGTTCCCCATCTCTGACCTATGGACTGCAACATCTTCATCAGCTGCCTCCTCTAGGCTCCATGTCTCTGGTGGCTTTGGTACTGGAAGAGTGTTATCATGTGGCACTGGTCTCATAGCTGAAGGCAGATTGGGATATTCAATGCATTTTTTATGCTTAGCAGTGAAACCAGAGACATTGGTTAGACAAAAGTAACAGTCAGTCACATGATTCTTCAGTTCCCATATCATTGGGAGAGCAAACAGCATTAATTTGCATCAATTTGGCATGTGTGCGCATGCGCAGATCCACAAAGGGATCATAAGGAAACATGTATAGTACTGGCACATAGCCATTTGCCAATGCGCATGCAGGAACAGGAACAATAGGTATGAAAATTATAGAGGCGCATATTTAGTACTGGCGAACCCTAACTCCACTGTATAATTCTTTAAGAAATTGCAACAGTACGGTCATAGTTTAGAAACATAATGATTTTAGTAATTGACCCTCTAAATGAAGAAGAATAGGAAATAGCAAAAAATAAATAAAAAGAACGAAGGAATAATAAATTATAATAAATTATAAATGAGAGAGCGACAATACAGCCACTATTACAATACCTATATATACAGTGGCGCAAAAAAAATGCACCATTTCACAAAACTTAATGATTGTAGCGAAAATGATTTCTTGTCTTTTTCCATTTCTATCCTCTTCCCTCCTGGATGACGAGTATTTGGCAATTTTGAACATGATGTCACAGGACATTTTTCAGTCGATTTCGTAGTAGGAGGTTTACATATCATCTGCAGGGACTCAATTTATACGCATCACATACATTTGACAAAATCCACTGATGGTGCTTTTTTTTTGGCCTTCACTGATATATATATATATATATATATATATATATATATATATATATATATATATATATATATATATATATATATATATATATATATATATATATATATATATATATATATATATATATATAGAACATGGAAATCAGTAGATATATAAAGACATACCCAAACCATGACATATGGCTCTGGCCTGTCCTTTTTTCTAGGAAGATCAACCAGGCAATATGATTAGCTGTAACCAAATATGAGACACACCCCCCCACACACACATATAGGTGAATGCACTGCACTTAATCTGAGCACAGACCAAGTACTTGCACCACCTCACCAGCCACAAACTGTCTAAAAATTTCTTAATATGTGCGCTTAAGTTGCTAAACCCTCAAAATAAAAATAAAAAAAACCTCAAATGTAATAATGATAATATTCAGTAAATAAATTAAATTACAACATTTAAAAATAAAGAAATAAAAAAGAGATAAAAAAATAAAGATTTTTTCAAAAACACAAGTGCCATAAATGCACCTAAAACACTATAAGCCATAAATATGTATAAATTGATGCACTCAAGAGCTTGTAAAAATAAAACATAAAAAAGATAAACTTTTATTACTTATTAATATGCACAAAATAAATCATTAAACTTAATATAGGGATGTTCCATATTCTTCCAATTTCTCAACACATGTAAGTCACCAGTGAAGAGTGTCTATCTGTACAAGACCAATGAAGGGTGCGTATCTGTAAAGATACAAATAAAATCGATAATTAATATATTATTTTCATAGTGAATATACAATTCAATAGACTATCATCATAGAATATTTTTTCACTCACTCGATAAGTACAACTAAACAAGTAGAGGAAAAGAACTACAGGAAATACACAAGACAAACCTCCATCTTAACATATTGTGGATAATGTATACTCCACATTTAAAGGGGCTCTATCACTAGGAAAAGTCATTTTTAACTAATCACATCCTTGCATAGCCTTTAGAAAGTCTATTCCACACCTACCTTTAGTATGTAGATTGCCTCAGTGGTTTCTGAATAAGTCTGTTTTTATTCATATGCTAATTAGACTGTTGCACGATACATCGTGCACACCTCTCCCTGTTGTTTCCTATCTGAGGCTGCTGATGATGATGACTCAGCTTCCTGTTTGCCTCACATAGGAGATAATAGAAGAGAGGAGGCTGCTGGGAACTTCCTGAGCTGGCTGGATGCTCATTAGCATATGAATAAAAACGGACTTATTCAGACACCACTGAGGCAATCTACATACTAAAGGTAGGTGTGAAATAGCATTTCTAAAGCCTATGCAAGCATGTATTTAGATAAAAATGAGTTTTCCCAGTGATAGAGCCCCTTTAAACCGTTGGATGGATGGATAGATAGATAGATAGATAGATAGATAGATAGATAGGAGCTAGATAGATAGATAGATAGATAGATAGGAGATAGATAGATAGATAGATAGGAGATAGATAGATAGATAGATAGATAGATAGATAGGAGATAGATAGGAGATAGATAGATAGATAGATAGATAGATAGATAGATAGATAGATAGACTAAAAAATAAAAACACATGAATCAATTTTTATATTTCTTCTCTGAGGTAGCTGTATGCTTTTGGATTTGTACCCACACCTTGTATTTTCTGTGCCGTTTTTATTGTCTATTGATAGATAGATAGATAGATAGATAGATAGATAGATAGATAGATAGATAGACAGACAGACAGACAGACAGACAGGAAACATTTTGGAATAGAAAGGAAATAGATCAGAATCTGTTACACAAATCCATAGCTGTAATGGTAATGGAGCCAACTTCTACATGTGGAGCTATTTTTTTCATAGAAAAACAGGAAAAATGCAGTAGTATTTGTAAATGTCTTTTAAATGCAAATTTCAAACAGATTTCTTATCATAAATTCACAGATGGCAAAAATGTGCTGTGTTAGTGTGACTATTGAGCTAAGCATCCAAGAAAATCTGGAAGCTAGAAATAAGTAGTAAGTCTTTTGTAAGACTTTGAGGACAGTACTAGGAAAGAAGAGATTTACATGGCTGTATATTGTCCATCACATTCCATGGCTGAACCTCCAAACATAACCAAATTTCAGTCTACTTTTCATTCTTTTGCTGACCCATCTGTATGTCATATGTGTGCTCTACAAAGCAGTGACCCATCTCAAACTTATGGTCAAGTTCATGTGAAATGTCAAGTAACAGTCTCTTTAGGTAAAGATATCTCAGAATTGTTACTGAGGATACAAGCTCTAAGTTTAACCATACAATGCACTGACATAACACATTTTAACAATTAAAACACTCCAAAATTTACTTTTTTGGGAAAAGGTGCTTGACCGTGGGTTTTTTTTTTTAGAGGCATATGATTGTTATATTGCAAAAAGCAATGGTTTTATAAAAACTAGCTCATTTTGATGACTTGTAAGTGCTAAAGGTTTGATGTTATTTGGGAGACAAATGTGTAGCTGTGAATCTAGTTGAAAAGTGATGAAGAGGTGGCTTCTAAAAAAGGAAACAAAAATGATCCTTTTATGGGAGAAGATGTGAAATTAAATGGTTTGGTTTTTTATGTGCCAACACTGTGACACCAACAATGTGGTATAGTAGGATGTGATGAACCAGGCCACAGGACATGTCTGGCTCAGTGGTAGCACTGATTGTAGCTGTGGCAAAATGAATGGCAATACGGCATAGAATAATATGATAGACCAGGTCATAGAACGTGTCTGATTGATGGCAGTGGTGGTAGCTGTGACAAAATGAGTGGTAGTATGGCATGGAATAATGTGATGGACTGGGCTGAAAGAGATGATGATTCTCAGGAAATACAATAATCCTGCGGTTACTGGCAGTGCCAACAAAACCGCAAGTAGTGTTGCCATCCACATTCTGTGGGTGCATTCACAATGTGTTTTTGGTGAGGATTTTGGCGCTGAAAATTCACGTGGAAAAAAAAGCCTCCCATTGACTTCAAGGGGTTCCTTTTTCTACTAAAAACAAATTTAGGTAAAATCTGGGTCTTCATTACCAAATTTTGGTTTCACAATGCACCAAATCTTTTCTATTGGTGAAAGGCCTAGACTGTATTTTCTATTGTTACAAGGTCTAGACTGTAGGCTGGCCAGTTCTGAGCTTGGACTATTCTTCTGTGATGGATGTAGTATGTGGTTTAGCATCGTCTTGATGAAATATACACAGCCTTTCTTGAAAAAGACATTCTCTGGATAGGAGTATATTTTGTTCTAAAACCACTATATATTGCTCAGCATTAATACAGCCTTTCAGGATCTGTAAGCCGCCCATGCCATAGGAACTAATAAATCCTCTTTAAACTTGCATTTGTGGTTTTCACAACTCTGATTATAGACAATGATTCCTTGATGTATTCTTGAGCCCATGCAGTGATTTGCATTTCTGTGTAATGTATGTAATGCAGGCCACCTAAGAGCCCCATGAGCATCCAATATTGACTGTTGGCCTTTGTCCTTTGGGTTACATGGATTTCTCCAGATTCTCTGAATCTTTTCATATTAAGTACTGAGGATGTACTGAGGATGATGGGATGTTCAAAGTCTGCAATTTTACATTAAGGAACATTTTTCTGAAATTATTCCTCAATATTTAGATGCAATTAATCAGTGAGCCTCTCACCATCTTTGCTTCTGAGAGACTCTGCCTCTCTAACATGCTCTTTTTAGGCTAAGGCCCCACGGGACCACAGTGGGAACACATCGAGGTTCTTTCCACAGCACTTTGAACAGCAAGTTCACAGAGTTTTCATCCACTGATTTTCTGTTACAATTATATCTACAGGAAAGCCACCGGAGTTTCCATAGATATAATTGACATGCTGAAACTTCCAAAACCACACTAGTTTCGAAAATCGCAGCGTGTCCACGTTTAAACGCAAAGTGGGCATGGGATTCGCATGTGTCCCATCCACTTTGCAGATACTGTAAAATGCCGTCATTTTTTCCGCGGTGTTTCCGCTGCTGGCAAATTGCGGCGTTTCCAGCCCCTGGGGCCCCGCATTATACACATTTTATGAAAATTGACCCTCTAAAAGTCTTTTGTTAACCCTGTTCCAACTCTTTTAAAATAAGTTACTGCCATCAATTTCTAAGTGAGTAAAATATATATATATATATATATATATATATATATATATATATATACAGTTAGGGCCAGAAATATTTGGACAGTGACACAATTTTCGCGAGTTGGGCTCTGCATGCCACCACATTGGTTTTGAAATAAAACCTCTACAACAGAATTCAAGTGCAGATTGTAACGTTTAATTCGAAGGGTTGAACAAAAATATCTGATAGAAAATGTAGGAATTGTACACATTTCTTTACAAACACTCCACATTTTAGGAGCTCAAAAGTAATTGGACAAATAAACATAACCCAAACAAAATATTTTTATTTTCAATATTTTGTTGCGAATCCTTTGGAGGCAATCACTGCCTTAAGTCTAGAACCCATGGACATCACCAAACGCTGGGTTTCCTCCTTCTTAATGCTTTGCCAGGCCTTTACAGCCGCAGCCTTCAGGTCTTGCTTGTTTCTGGGTCTTTCCGCCTTAAGTCTGGATTTGAGCAAGTGAAATGCATGCTCAATTGGGTTAAGATCTGGTGATTGACTTGGCCATTGCAGAATGTTCCACTTTTTTGCACTCATGAACTCCTGGGTAGCTTTGGCTGTATGCTTGGGGTCATTGTCCATCTGTACTATGAAGCGCCGTCCGATCAACTTGGCAGCATTTGGCTGAATCTGGGCTGAAAGTATATCCTGGTACACTTCAGAATTCATCCGGCTGCTCTTGTCCGCTGTTATGTCATCAATAAACACAAGTGACCCAGTGCCATTGAAAGCCATGCATGCCCATGCCATCACGTTGCCTCCACCATGTTTTACAGAGGATGTGATGTGCCTTGGATCATGTGCCGTTCCCTTTCTTCTCCAAACTTTTTTCTTCCCATCATTCTGGTACAGGTTGATCTTTGTCTCATCTGTCCATAGAATACTTTTCCAGAACTGAGTTGGCTTCTTGAGGTGTTTTTCAGCAAATTTAACTCTGGCCTGTCTATTTTTGGAATTGATGAATGGTTTGCATCTAGATGTGAACCCTTTTTATTTACTTTCATGGAGTCTTCTCTTTACTGTTGACTTAGAGACAGATACACCTACTTCACTGAGAGTGTTCTGGACTTCAGTTGATGTTATGAACGGGTTCTTCTTAACCAAAGAAAGTATGCGTCGATCATCCACCACTGTTGTCATCCATGGATGCCCAGGCCTTTTTGAGTTCCTAAGCTCACCAGTCAATTCCTTTTTTCTTAGAATGTACCTGACTGTTGATTTTGCTACTCCAAGCATGTCTGCTATTTCTCTGATGGATTTTTTTCTTTTTTTTCAGCCTCAGGATGTTCTGCTTCACCTCAATTGAGAGTTCCTTTGACCGCATGTTGTCTGGTCACAGCAACAGCTTCCAAATGCAAAACCACACACCTGGAATCAACCCCAGACCTTTTAACTACTTCATTGATTACAGGTTTACGAGGGAGACGCCTTCAGAGTTAATTGCAGCCCTTAGAGTCCATTGTCCAATTACTTTTGGTCCCTTGAAAAAGAGGAGGCTATGCATTACAGAGCTATGATTCCTAAACCCTTTCTCCGATTTGGATGTGGAAACTCTCATATTGCAGCTGGGAGTGTGCACTTTCAGCCCATATTATATATATAATTGTATTTCTGAACATGTTTTAGTAAACTGCTAAAATAACAAAACTTGTGTCACTGTCCAAATATTTCTGGCCCTAACTGTGTATATATATATATATATATATATATATATATATATATATATATATATATATATATTCTATGTTGTACTTTAAATAAAATATGGTTATATTAGTTGAGATATATCCAAATCATAGCATTATTTATTTTTACACAGAATCACAACTTTTCTGGAATTTGTGTTATATATAAAGGAAACTTAATGTGAGCAATAAAATATTTTATAGAATTTTTGTGGCCACTACAATCCTTATGATTGCTAATTGATTGGCTCCTTAAATTTATGTGTAATGGAAATGTCATAAAGCAGACAATCTTTAAAAGCAATCCTTTTTCTAATTATTACCCCTAGCTGTTATTCCAACTATATACCATGATTGTGGAAGAAAAAAATAAAAACCACAAAAACCACATAAATAGCTTTTGTTTATTGGCTCACGTACTTTGGTAAATATGTTTGTCCTGAGAATAAATGCATAGCCTTTCTAATCTGATAATATAATGATCATGAGAGACTACTTAACACTATAAAATTGCAATTTATTCTGCCTTTTTAGTTTTCCACAGTAACGTTTGAAAGTCAAAGAAAAAATGTGAGGCTGTAATGAATTACATGCTGTAATAAAACTCTCTGCTTGTAAATGTCCTGGATTAAAGGGTTAAAGGGAAAATGGCACAAAACTAACAGGGAATGTAGATTGTGAGCCCTGTATGGGACAGTGACCCACAATGTCTGTAAAGCGCTGTGGAATATGATGGCACTATAAATAAAGCAATAAATAAATGAATGAATGGAAATATCTGACCATAAAGTTATATAGGAAAAATATGCAAATCTGTTCTCTAGGATGTAATTAGGAGAGTACTGGGAGGGGAGCACTTACGTCTCCCCTCCCTGTACCCGCCCACACTCTCCTAAGCCACAAGCCCCGCCTTCTTCCTAGGTCTGTAACACTAACTGGGAGGCGGGACAGCGAGGTGAGAACAGGAGCGAGAACAGCGGGGACTGGACCAGCGGCAGAACTTCTGTGCAGGTAAGTGGACACCAGCGGGGACTAAGTAGCCAAAGGATTTTTTTTTAATCATTACACAGCGTGGAGTCTAACAATTAAAGTGTTCACTTTTTAGACTCCACGCTGTGTAGTGAATAGGATCGTTTTTAAAAATCCGATCTTCGATTATTAAAAAAATCCAATCGACTTGCATTGGGATCGGAATTGGGATCGGAATTGGGATTGGGATTGGCTTCGAATGGAAAATGATCGGAAATCAGATTTTAAAACGATCCTGAAATCTCAAGATTGGCTCAACTCTACTAGTCAGTCGAAATGTCAACAGATAAATACGATAGTTATGGCTGTTGGAAGGCAGTGAGGCACCTACGCCCGACACATTGAACTATGACACATTATAGAGCACATTATAGTCATATACAACATGCCTTTGTTTTGTATGTCACTTTTGTAGATGTTTCAAGTATTAAACAAAGGAGGCAGTTGGTGCACTGAGGACGGGCCTTCAACCTTCCTGGAGCACTGTTCTTACCTCGCAGACCCATCCACCTCTTGCCTGTCCTACACTGTGTGGTGAGAAATGACCCTCCCACTGCTATGATTTCACCCATCTTACTTGAACAGCAAGAGCAGTGCCACCAATACTGAAGACCTGCCCCTGTGCACCAATGGCCACATCTGCCTAAGACTTTTCAAAGCATGTTGTTTATTACGGTAATGCATTTCTGGTAGTTGAATATACTTGGCGGAGATGGTAGACCTTTATTGCCAAAATTGACTGGATCATTAAAGGGCTTGTCCAGGATTATCTAAAATTGGATCACAGGTGGACATGGCTTAAGATAAAAAAAAAAAACTAAGCAGTACTCTCCATTTGAATGTCTACATCTCCTATGCTGCAACTCCAGTACCCCCTACTGGTGTCCACAGAACAGCCACGTGAGTACATTTCTACAACTGAACAACTGCAGTACACCCCTGAGACCAGTTATTAGCTACAATGGTAATGTTGTCAATATGACAGTCTGAATACAATATGCAGGCATAAACAAATGGCTGGTCACCAGATAGAAGGTGACAGGAAGTGGCTTAATGAGCTTAATCTATTCTTCAATAGATTTGACTCCAAGCCAACTCTCCCTTCACCAGCATGTCAGTCAACCCCCCTCTCCCCACACGCCAAGACCAAACCCCCACCGACCTGCAGTCAACTGAAATCTGACTATCTGATCCTCAAAGAGTGTCAAGTGTGTAGGGAAATCAAGAGGATTAAAGCAGACAAGGCCGGAGGACCTGATGGGATAAGCTCAAGAGTTCTTAAAATGTGTAGAGACCAGCTGTGCAGTGTTATTACGCACATGTACAATATGAGTCTAAAGCTAGGACTGGTACCTCAACTGTGGAAAACATCTTGTGTGGTACCAGTACCAAAGAAACCCAACCCGATGGGCTACAATGACTACCAACCTGTAGCACTGACATCTCACCTGATGAAGGTCCTAGAGAGACTGGTCCTGACACACCTACGCCCTCTAGTGTGCTGCGCTCTGGACCCCCTCCAGTTTCCCTTTCGGCTGGGCATTGGGGTAGATGACGCCATCATCCACCTTCTTCACAAAGCTCTCTCTCACCTGGAGAAACCCAGAAACACTGTGAGAATAATGTTCTTTGGTCTCTCCAGTGCATTCAACACCATTCAGCCAGGGCAGTTGAGGGAGAAGCTGAAACTTGGTGGTGTGGACCAGCACCTGTCCAACTGGATACTAGACTACTAGAGATGAGCAAACAGTAAAATGTTCGAGATTTGATATTCGTTTTGAATAGCCGCTCAATATTCGACTATTCGATCGAATATCGAACCTCATTATAGTCTATGGGAGAAAATGCTTCACTACAGGGGATCCTACCATTCGACTCAGGAGGGTCACCAAGTCCACTATCACACCCCAGGAAATGATGCCAACACCCTGGAAAGCAACTTGGACAGCAGGGGAAGCATGTCTGGGGGCATCAATATCTTTATTATGTCGGGATCCCCTGTCAGCTTGCAATATGCCAGAGCTGACTTTTTCGCATAGGAATGCATTGACCAGCGTTGATTGGTCAGTCTACGGGATTTGGCCAATTAACGCTGGTTCTGCCTGAGGAGGCGGAGTCTAAAATATCTGCCAGGGTTTGGGGTTTGTAGTACTAACATGCTCAGCTGGGCTATTCCTTAGTACTGCTAACATGCTCAGCTGGGCTATTACACTAAGGAATAGCCGAGCCGAGTATGTCAGTAGTACTAAGGAATAGCCAGCTGAGTGTGTAGGAAATGTAGGAGAGCTGGCAGATATGCATCAAACTAACACGCTCAGCTTAGCTATTCCTTAGTACTACTAACACAGTCAGATCAGCTATTACACTAAGGAAGCTGAGCTAGTCGTGTTAGTACAGGAGGAGTAGCTGGAGGGATGGTTGGGTGTAGTGCAGAGCTCTTTCATCTCCGGTGTCTGGAGTAGCCAGGCTAACCGCACGGGCTCTGCTATAGCTCACTATAGAAATGCATTGACCAGCGTTGATTGGCCAGTGTAAGGGCATTCGGCCAATCAACGCTGGCCAATGCATTCCTATGGGAAAAAGTCAGCCCACGCATATCGCAAGCTGACAGGGATCCCGACAAGATAGAGCCCCAAAGAGCTAGGTGAGTGACATTCCCCCCTAAATAATGGTAATCCCTAGCTAACCCTGCCTGTAGATCTGTCCCTGTCTCACATTCATATAGTTCACAGTCCCAAATTAGTCGAATGGTAAATCCACCATTCGTCTAAATTGGAGGTTATCTGTTTCCGGCCGCCAATTCCTTTTTCCGATTTTTTTTTCACTGCCTACCTTGTCGTAGTTACTGTCCCACCTCCCCTGCACTGTTATTGGTGCAAAAAACGCGCCAGAGAAGGTTGGAGGGGAATCAAATTTTTAGTGAGTTTGCCACCTGGTGTTCGATTGGAATCGAACACCTCGAACGGCCTGATATTCAATTGAATATCAATTTGATCGAACGCCGTTCTCTCATCTCTATAGACTACCTGACAAACCACCCTCAGTATGTGAGAGCCCAGGACTGTGTGTCTGACACTGTGATCTGTAGTACAGGGGCACCACAAGGTACAGTTCTTGCCCCATTTCTTTTCACACTGTACACTGCTGACTTTAAGCACAACTCATCCAGCTGTTACTTACAGTAGTACTCCGATGACTCTGCTATAGTAGGCCTTATCACTGATGGTGACGATAGGGAATACAGAAACTTAAACCGGGACTTTGTTGAATGGTGCCAGCAGAACCACCTCAGTATTAATGCTTGGAAGACCAAGGAGATGGTGGTGGACGTTAGTAAACGGAGAGGTGCTCCGACCCCAGTGGAGAGCCAAGGAACATGTATTGAGATAGTCAGGACCTATAAGTATCTAGGTGTGCTCCTCAATAATAAACTAGACTGGACTGATCACCTAGAGGCACTGCACAGAAAGGGCCACAGCAGACTCTACCTGCTCAGGAGCCTGAGGGCCTTCGGAGTCCAGGGGCCACTTCTTAGGGCCTTTTTCAACTCTTTGGTTGCTTCAGCCATCTTTTTCGGTGTGGCCTGCTGGGGGAGCAGTATATCAACCACGGACAGAAATAGACTTGACAGGCTGATCAGAAGGGCCAGCTCTGTCCTGGGGAGCCCCCTGGACCCAGTACAGGTGGTGGGTGACAAAAGGACGCTGTCAGTGGTGAGCTCCATGTGGGAGAACAAATCCCACCCCATGTATGAGACCTTGATGGCACTTAGCAGCACTGTAAGTGACCGTCTGCTTCACCCCAAGTGTGAGAAGGAGCGTTATCGCAAGTCTTTCCTTCCAGAATCTACATCAGACCAAGCAAAGATCACTCCGCACAGAGAACTAATGATTATGAGGTCTTCCTTCTTTCTTCTTCTGTTTCTTAGCTGCTATGGACTCCTAGTATATCTTCTCTTTTCAGCTTATGTGTGTCTACGTCTGTAATATATTACTGTGTATTATCCTGTATCTGTACTACTATGCTGCTGTAACATACTGAAATTTCCCCACTGTGGGACTATTAAAGGATTATCTTATGTCATCACTGTGACAACCCTATCTACAAATGGTGGAAGAGTACAAAGAAGTAACACCAAACTGTTGGATTCATAAATAAATGTAAATGCTTCTTGGTTTGTTATTTTAAACCATCCTCTGCTTGTAGCCTAATGTCTCATAATCCCAGACAGCCCCTTTAAGGGTTAATGCTAATAATCGCAACAAAACCACAACATTTTTGTCACAACTATAAAAGCTGTGGCAAAAAAAATGTCTTATGTTAATAAACCCTAAAATTCCCAATCATGTGACTTTGGAGACCTATTAAATGGCTTCTGTAAAAATCACAGAAATAGTCAGAAATTTGTATGCAAAAAAGCGTACATTTGTCTAAAATCACTAAAAATGCAGTATAACCGTGTCAACTGCAGCCATCACTGGTGCTAAACTAGACCCTGTAATGTATAACAGCTGCTAATAGACAATGTTGCTATTTTTGACAAGTACATTTTGTAACACTGATGAATTAAAACAACTATAAATGGAATTTTGGGGTTTAAAAATGACAAGTAATGAAAATGGAAGAAAAATTGCTAAAATAATGGTTAGATTCAAAACATGTGTGTGCTGAACTTTTCAACCATCGTGTGCATTTGACTCGGCAAGTGGTGGGGACTACAAAAACTACGCAGGTCATTGTTTTTGTGACAGAGTACAGATGACAACATATACTGCTGAATTCTTGCTAAATATAGCACTATATACTCTTAGTAGCTTCTGAATTGAAACATCCCTCTTTAACAATCCTAACTCATTGATCGCTACCGCAGTCTTTCTGACCACAAAGTTTACATGACATCAACAGACATAAAGATTTGCATTGCTGAACTTCAAGATTTTTTTAGGCACAAAATTCCCTCTGGCATTAAGTCAGTGCAAAGTGCTAATGTAACAGATGCAAGGCTTTACAAGTCTCTCCAAGCACATTTTTCTATGTCTCCACAACCACTTCATAAGGATATACCGATGAAGATATAATCTTGTGTCAATATTCATTCCACAGTGAATTATGGAAACCATTACATGACCGGTGCCATAACCATGGCATTAACTCCTGCTGTATGAACTACAATCCATTTCTGACCCTAAGGAATAGGTATGATTTCCCACTGGGCAGCCCATAGACACAAGCCTCTAGTGCCAAATGAAAAATTTGACTCTAGATATATGGTGTTGCATAGATTGTACAGTGCAGAAACACAAATTGTTTTACAAGTAAAGTGAGTTAATGATAATCTGGGAATTAACTACTATGGTTACAGTGGTACGGTAGCAGTGACTAACAGGTCCTTGTGTCTGAGTGGGGGGCTAATGGTCTTTATGCCACAAAAACTACCAGCATTAGAAATAGCATACTGTAGTTGGGAGCCTTGTTACAGATTTTGCATTACAACTGGGGAGTTTCAAGATACATGCACATAATGGTTTACTAAAGACAAGCTCTTACGAACAATGCTTTCATATTTCCTGTACAAAGCAACCTGGAAAACTCTTGGGGGCTGGAGGTGAGATGAAATTTAAAAAAATTTAAACTTACCCCTAGTCCTTCCTCCTGTCCATTCTGGACAGAAATACAGAGGCCTTGGTGAACTCTGCACACAATCAGTCACGTGGTGAGTACTGGTGATGTCACTGTTAATACTTCACTGGTACCCAACATGTGATTGATGAGGCCATTTTTATGGACTTATTCAATATCTACAGGCAATTTACATCCAAAAGGTAGGTGTGAAATAGCCTTTCTAAAAGCTATGCAAGGATATGTTTAGCTAAAAATGACGTTTCCCAATGATAGAGCCCTTTAACCCAGTTTATGATAATCTCTCATTAGGGTAGTTCACCAAAATGTAAAATTCACTTAAAATGTATAAAAGCAGGGATCTACTTTAAAGAGGCCCTATCATGTCCTCCAACATTGGTGGTATCATATACTTCTGGAAAGCTGACAAAGTGCTGAATTCAGTACACTCTCAGTTTTCCCTGCCAGTATATAGGCTGGTTACAGAGATATTAGTAGCATTAGTATTGGCACCAATATCACTGCACTGTTAGAGGGGCCAGCCTCACTGCTCAGCATCATCACTGGTTGCTAGGAACGCTGCCCCCTCACAATACAATTCAATAGCCTTCTACTGTCAGAAGGAAGGCATTCCTCGCTGGCAAGCAATAATGCAGAACAGTAAGCCTGGCCCCTAAGACAGTAAAGCGTTATCGACGCATAAATTAACAATATTTTTTATCTTCGAAAGGGGGGCACATACCAGCAAAGCTGACAGTGTATTCAATTGAGCACACTGTCAGTTTTTCAGTGGTATATAACAATGCCAATGTTAGAGAACTTGAAAGGTCCTCTCTAAGATAAGATAAGATAAGATAATCCTTTAATAGTCCCACCATGGGAAAATTCAGTGTGTTACAGCAGCATGGATAATACAGTAGTATATTACACGTAAAGAACACATACAAGCTCAGAATAGGAGACAGAAAAGGATACTAGCAGTCATAGCAACTAAAGATAAAGAAAGACTTCAGGACCATTTAGTTCTCAGTGCAGAGTGATCTTCGCTTAGCCCGATGTTGATTATACAGCCTGACCGCAGTTGGGAGGAAAGACCTGTTACATAAACATATAGCTACTAGAAAAAATCCACAACGAGATATCCTGCATAATTTTCATAGAGAAATTTTGAATATGTCAATTTAGTAGGAAGTCTTTATTTGCTTGATATATGGTTTTTATTATTAACACATTCCTTCTCATTCTGTGGTTGTATATCATAGATTTTAATCTTTGTTTGTTGAACAAAAGTATTTTACAATTTAATATGGTTACTTTTACAGGAACGTAAAAGATGGCCCTTTCATAGTGTCACTTCAAAGGCAGATTATCGAATACTGGTCATTGAGACAAGTTATTAAAGTCAGATCAGTGTGAGTTCAGCCATGAAGGGTTGTCACCATGATTTTATGGTTTAAGCCTTCACCTGTAAATGTGCTTATATATATTGACAATGAAATGGCATGACCATGTAACATTCATCAGGACCACCATCGGTCTATCTTTTATTAGAGATGAGCGAATACTATGCGAAACTCTAGTTTCAAAAACCTTGCTCCAATAGGAATGAATGGGAGCGGGTGAACTGCAAGGGGTTAAGCGCTGGCTGCCGGCACCGGCCGACACGCGGCAGCTCCCATTCATTCCTATGGAGCGAGGTATTCGAAACTGCAGTTTCGAATACTATTCGCTCATCTCTATCTTTTATGACTTGACTGGTGGTCACTTATAAAGTAACTTATAGAACAATACATTTCAATTAGAATTACAGTTGACACCAACACATTTGAGACTGGCAAAAATTATGGTTTTCACAATGTTTTCTGCTTCAATGCTTTTAGATCTTTTAGTTCAATGGGTTCCTTTTTCCGCTAGTGGAATGAACCCTTAGTCAGATGGTTCTATTGCCCAATTATAATAAGTTCATAAATTTTAAAGTCATCAAGACATCAAGACATCAAATTGTTTCAATACACCTGCAATTAGAAAAGCACATAAATTGTACAACTGCAAGCACTGGTTAGGTAAGAATAGGTTACCATCAGTCAGGAGTGTACAAATATAGATGGCCTATTCTAAGGGTAGTTTATCAATATTAAAGATGGACGAACCCCAGAAGATTTGTTTTGTCCTGTGTTCGGATCAAACAAATCTTCTGGTTCAGTTCAGTCTAAACTTGTTCAGACAGAACTGGAAGGAAAGTTATTATACTTTGGGGTCTCTTCAGAACCCAGAGTATAAGAGCGGGAGGCCCAAGAGAGGTGACAATAATAAAAATAAACAGTTACACTCACCTTCTTTTACCTCTTCAGAGGTTCCTTTTGGTATGCAGTGCTCTTAGTCTTCTTTCTCAATGTCTCCTTGAATAGAGACATTGCTTTGTGGAAAGCGGTACATCTTATCCAAAGATTGGCATGACCTAAAGTGACACCATGTTTTAAAAAAATGTGACAAAATGTTGGTATATTGTAATACATAATATAAGGACTCGACTGTTTAAACATGCACAAGATTCATCAAACAGAATTAAACATATTCCATTAGTCCATGTTTGCACTGTCTGAAACTTAGACAATATTAGTAAATCCAATTATGAATTGATTATTTTTTTCGTATGTATGTATTGTATCATCTTTGCTGCATATGTTCATGTACTGATAACATGTACGTCAGGTATGGCTGTTTTAATACATACAATTGTTACTTCAGTAAATTACATGGATTAGGCATATTAGCTCAGATCCTCGCTTACAGTACACTCTGTCTTAAAAATGTTCTTGTAAGAGAACATTTCCAGGAATAATAGCTGGGGTGTCAAGCTCTTGTGAATCTAAACTGTCATTAATAATGGTGGAATTTATGTCATTGGCCTCCACTTTACACATTTTAATGGCTGATCCCCCACTAAGATGTTATTATTTAATATCCTTTATGAATCACATATGATCACAAATAAAGGCCTCATGCAAAGATTACAAATCATAAAACTACAATTAAAATGTCAAATGGGGCACAAATCTAAGGGACTATAGTACATTGGGCAAATCACAATGAATTATTCTAAGATTCTACCCACATGTAGAGGAAAGGTTCACGGTTCAAGTATACGGCATAATAACAAATTCTAAGTGTTATATCACGAGACTTTAAATTCAGCAATGTGATAGACCCCCAGCAGTGAGGGATTTTAACTTTGGGTTGTCTATTTTTTTAACCACATAGACCCTTGCTGTAGTTGAGCTTTATTACTGGGTCTGATTTTTATGACCCTGTCCAACTATAAGGGGGCAGACATTTTAGTGTATTTCAAAGTAGTTCAGCAAGTCAATGGACTCTAATATCGACAGTACTCATATCCACAATGGAGGTGGAGAGAAGACTTGCCTTCACCAAGAATTGTGCCTTTAAGAATGAAGAAAATGATTGCTGCATTTGTATTGAAGATATATTAGTAATTGTTCCCTGCCCCCTCTATACCACCCCACGTCAGAGTTTATTTAAAGTGGCTAATACCTTTAAAACCCCAACAGGTCAGGTGAATATCTGGTTCATCTTTTTACAATGGCACCTCTCAAAGAGTGCGATAAACGATATAAGCCCATAAGTGAACAGTTATTGAAGTTGATATGTTAGAAGCAGGAAAAGTGACCAAGAATAAGGATCTACGACACTGACAAGGTTCAAATTGTGATATCTAAGCAACTGGGTCGGAGCATCTCCAAAGCAGCACATCTTGTGGGGTATTTCTGAAATGCAGTGGTTAGTATCTACCAAATGTGTTCCAAAGATTAACAACTTGTAAATTGGTGATATGGCCCCACACAGTATAATGCTCCACAGTGGCCCCACACAGAATAATACTCCACAGGGCAAACCACATGAGGTTTCTTTGAACTACTATACTCTGGGGTCACCGTAGACCCCAGAGTATATTAAGTGGAGGCCCAGGGGAGGTAAAGAAAAATAACAAACACTTATACTTACCGTGTCTCATCTCTGGCAAAACCTTGGCATTTGGCAGCATTCTTTAGTCACCTTTCATCATCTTCAAGCCTCTTGTGATGTGATGCACCCTGGAGGTCACCCCCAAGGACCCCTGTGGCATGTGACATCACAAGAGGCCTGAAAAGTGTACCAGAACTTTGCCGGACACACCACAGAGATGAGTATAAGTGTTATTTTTACTCACCTCCCCCAGGCTTTGCAGTGTTCTGATTCAGCTGCTGATCATTAACAGCAGCCATACTGGGACCGTAGCACAATGCTGCACCATCCTAATTACTGCTATTGGCTCACGAGCCATGAACAGTATTCACACAACTCTCAGGTGGTTGCGACCCATATTTTTGGAACCACTGCTCTATCCTATAAATTGAGGATAAATATTTTTCATGGTATAACCTTTGATATTATATAAAATCTGGTTTCCTGATAATAATTAAAAGGATACCCTCCTATGCTCATATCTCCTGATTCGCAGACACACCGATAAACCTAAAAAAAACTATAAAACAACTTGTCATTGCATTTTAAAGTAACAAAAAAAGAATAAACCTTGACTGCTGTGATGGGAATCTTGAGCTTTCTGCTTCATTAGGTGACCCAGCAGCTGCAAATTTGAAGTGAACGTAGGAAATGAACTTGAGACCTATAGTTGTCTGTTAAATATGTGTGTCCCATTGTGTGTGGTTGTTTTCTGTGCATGGAAAGCTATTTGCGTACATTATACATATACTTATACTTCTACCCCTATAATTTAATACACAGTGGTGTATGGACATCAATGGTTGTGGCATCATGATAAGCAGATTATCTTCTGCCTTCCATTGCTATACAACATACTAGAATGAATCAATGCCCAACGGGAAGAGGTCTCCAACACAGTGAACCTTCTGAGCCACATTCAGACTGATACCATTAGAATACACATTCAGCTTATGAATCGAGGAGAGCATTGGGAAGGAATGCGAGGCAGCAATAAACCTTCATGCAGGGTGGTTAAAAAGATCAATGTCCTTCACACCGTGGTACAAAGTTCATGGAGCAGTGCTAGACCTCCCGATATACTGCTGTTTTCTCTCTGTTGCATTTTACAGAAGAAGTATAACATGTAAATGGAAACAGAACTAGAAATACTACCTTTGTGCAAAAATAAACCATACCGTTGTCTCACATGACAGTCCATGACAGCTTGGGGAAGTCAAACGTTGGACAAATACTATAGGGAGCAATTTGGGAAATAACTCATATCTTGATGAACTGAATGACTGAAATACCCAATGTTCCTCTCTCTTTGTATAAATTCCTGAATGAAATATTAAGTACAAGCTCATTGGTGCCTCATGGATTTACTTTATGGATGCTGATGGTATCTTCACAAATGAATGTTATATATTTTAGCTCTTTTCAAACAGGTCCTGGGAGATCTATATATTTCTCTGTAGGCTTCTTCTATTAAACAAGTCGTAATGTGTTACATTTTTTAAACATATTGAAATGTCATTAACAAACACTGGCCTTTCCGTGATCATGGAATAAAGGATTAATGGACGTAACGTATTATCATAAAAGGGGCAGTCCACAATTAGAATAATATGGCTGAATCCTTCTACAAACAAAAAACAAAGTCCCACATGTCTTTGGGTTAAATGTAGTCTTGCAACAATGGGTGTAACCATAAGGGGTTCAATTGTCACTAGGTGCAGGAGCCTCAGGGGAACCAAAGCTTCTCTAAAACAGTTTTATAGATATCACATGGTAATAGAGGCCCCATTACATATTTTGAATTGGGTCTCAGAAGCCTCTGTTTGCAACTTAGCTCTATTGAAAAGACAGAGCTGCAATACCACATACAAACTCTGCAAATGTAACACCATTTTTGATGACAACATCCATGTTTTCCAAGCCTTAAAGGGTTTGTCCATTTTCAGACCAATATTAAGAGACAAATGTTATTGTTTGTATAATGTACATGGTCATGTGATATATAGTCGATGGTCATGTGATGGACATACAGGTGCACAGTAATCACACATCTGCTTGGTAACGAGCTGTACACCTGTGTGTTCATCACATGACCAAGGATTGTAAATCACATGATCATGGACTGTATTTCAACAAGGATTAATATTTACATGATTATTTTTTTGTCTTTAAAATGAATAAGTAGATAAAATTTAACCATTATTCAATCTCAATAAACTATTCATAAACGTACATTACATACTAAAACTAACACTCTGTGTCACACACCTAGGATACTGGTATAATACCACAACATAAGACCAGACCACAATTGATATCAGCAGTGTCAATAATTGTAGGCATCCTAAATGTACAATCTTGTACATTGTTTCCACCCATCAACCCCTGATGAATAAAAGATAGGAAACATGTAGGGTCTGTTACCACTGCTCCCTTGGCATGGATTTAGAGCAGTAACCTTGGGGGCAGATGTTTTATTGATATAGAAAAAAGGTTACATTTTTATATACTCCCTTTGTAATGTATATTGGGAACTAGTTTAGGTAATTAAAAAGGAAAACATAAGTGTAAGGGAGTTGATAAAATATCAATTTCCCAGTAGCTGATGGTGAACCCTGGGAGAAGGGGCATGACAAGACAGTGAGCTCTAAGCTGAACCTCCCCCATCCATGCCTACTTGCCTATATTGCCCTAGGCGACAGACAACTGGGCGTCAACCCCTTCTTAAGATATAAGTGATGACACAGAACACAGACAAGACAAACAACAACAAAAGGGAGGTCAGCTAGCCAAGGGTTCGGTAACAGTCGAGCGGTACAGTACAGAATTCATATCCGAGAGAATAGTCAATAGTCAAAAGTAAAGGCAGAAGTCAGGAATATGAATAGAGGTAACAAATAGGAAAGAGTAAATAGCCAACACACACAAGCTAACAGCAAACACCAAGGTGAATGTGAGCAAACAATAAATAGGAAGGAAGAACCCTCCCCAAGACTAAATAGGAAGACAGGCTGTTAATCACACAGGTTCACACTTGCACATTGACCTGTCTGCCATGATTCCACCTAAATCCCATGAAAAACTGCTTGGGGATAGCTTGCCAGCGGTCAGTTTTAAAAGCCCATTCATTTCAATGCCTTTTTAAAGCAAACTGCCAGTGTCTGTATGCTGCTTCTCCGCCATGAAACGTTTTTTTTTTTTTTTGCATGGACACAAAGTTGGACATGCAGGACTTTGTGTTCATGCAAAAAAAACTAATTTCACAGCAGAGAGGTTACATATGGACACCGACATTTGCTTTATAAACCCATTGAAATGAATGGGCTTTTAAACTGACCGCTGGCAAGTTATCCCCAAGCAGTTTTTCCAGGGATTTAGGTGGAATCATGGCAGACAGGTCAAGGCGCAAGTGTGAATGCCACATAAGGTTAAAATTATCTATTAGAGAACCAGAGGGTAACAAAGGTAAAGGAGATGGGTGTCGTGGAAAATCAATTACAGAGGTGAGCGAATAGGACAGTATTCAGACTATAACAGAAGAAACTAAAACAAGGAATCATAGCCAGACACACCTTCTGCGAAAGAGTAAGGCGCCAAAGCCTGAATGGGCAAGGATATTACAATAAGTGGCAATGAAGTGTATCAGGGATACAATGAAGTGTATGATGTCTTGCCACTCAGTGAAAAAAAGGTTATGAGCGGTTTAGTAGGCACAATAGATAGGAAACACTGTGATACTATGGTAATAATTTGTATCCATGAACACACAATAACAAATACGCGAGGAATACAGTGAGGGCACCCCACAAGAGCCACCAAGGAGAAGGTCCATAACTAGCAGTCCTCACATATCAGCTGAAAATAATTAGCTCTGTGCTGTCTGTGTCTGCTCCTAGTATGATATGCACAGATATTAAAGATTAAAAAACATTACAATACATTTTCTGATTTTCAATTACATATCTCCAATTTTTTTCTTTTTTATAATGATAACAAAACAAATAAATGTTTCTATTATACTAGATTTCAACATGGTGTTCGACGCTGTTCTTTAGCACGCACATAATCTCAAGCTACTTTGACAGATTCAGCACCAACACCTCATAGCTCTGGCTACAGGAGAAAGTCATTTGAACCATACGAGCCAGTTAAAAGAAAGATGATTCATAGTTTGGAAAACAGATCAGTGGTCTATGCTTTCAAGAATGAAATGGAAACAATACCAGGGATAGAAGCTGCCACAACCTTAAATTCCCTTGGTAGAAATGTTTCATACATGAAAGTGTTTCCTCTCCTTGCTGACATGGATGTTAAGTTCATAACGGAAAGTGTCAAGAAAGTGTAATTATTTCCAAATAATCCTAACAGAAACCATATTGTGCAGGGCATGTGGTTTCTATTTAAAGAATTATATATTCAAATTAATATCTGTATTTGTATGTGAAAGGCTAATTCAGATTTTCTCTGGTGTAATATGTGTAAGGTGTTAGTTACTTGTTATTTGAGAGTTGAGGTACTAGAGTAGCAGGTTGTCTTTCTAATGGCTATTGCCTTGGTAACTGTGCTTTTAGAAAACTACAACTTGTAAACTATCTGACAGTTGCCTCAACAACCAGTAACTTGTTTTCTATACAAAAAAAATATGGTAACATACTGGATGTACCTGTACATTTCCCTAGGCCAGATATAAAAATAATTAAATAAAGAAAAACATGTATACATTAGGTATCCCTATGTCTGAAAGTGCCTGAACTACAAACCTAAGATAGTTTTCTCATATGGTGAATGCAGTTATGGGGGAAAAAATTGAACTACTGAGTCAAAACGCTGTTTTTTTTCGACTGCAAATCTACCAAGGCATGGCCATCAACTGACGGATCGAGCATGGAGAGCACTAGTCACAGAAGCAGCCAAGGGGCTCATGGTCACTCTGGTGGACCTGCAGAAATTCACAGCTCAGGTGATAGAACCTGTCCACAGGACAACTATAAGTCGTGCACTCCACAAATCTGTCCTTTATGGAAGAGTGGCAAGAAGAAAACTATTGCTGAAATAAAGACAGTCCCCAGTGGCCCCTGAAACTTCTATTATGCCCCACAGTGGCCCCTGCAACCTCTATTATGCCCCACAGTGTCCCACCCAACCTCTATTATGCACCACAGTGGCCCCCTGCAACCCCTATTATGCCCCACAGTCTATTGTGCCACTGTGGGGCATAATAGAGGTTGCAGGGGCCGCTGTCGAGCATAATAGAGGCTGCAGGGACCGATGTAGGGCATAATTCCGTGTGCAAGAAAGATTTATAAAAGTGTTCATTAGGGGACATTATGAATAGAAGGCGCTATATATGTATATATATTGAAGTCAGGTACGTGGAGAAGTGAAGAGTCAAAGATGGCTGTGTTGCAAACTTTACAGAGACAAGTCACAGCTTAAAGAAGTGGTCATGGCGGTCCAAAGGGAAGAGAAAGGAAATGTGAGCAGACATCTCCTGTAAGTCACAAAATGTTACTGCACTGTATTCACTGTAATGTTACCTATAGCACACACTAACACACACAAGCCCCCCACCCCCTCCCCGGTATTCAGTCCAGGGGGGGGGGCCTTTCGATCGTTCGCCTCAGGCAGCAGAGAGGCTAGATTCACCACTGTTAAGTGCCCTGTGGTAGGAAATACTGTCAATACTACTTTACATCTAAAAATGTTATTCTCTATCTCCTGTTTTTCCTGGACTTGGCTTCACTGTTGTGCATATGACTGTTCCGACTGCTTGTACTACAATGTAGCGGCGGTGCTCTTATTCACACAATGCAGAGTATAAACAAGCCCTAGAGGAGATTTTAAAAATAACTAACAGAAGGTGAAAGAAAGAGTCAGAGGTAATACAGGCAGCAAGGTATTGTTGGCCATTTTCTATGGTTGTAGTGACTTGTGGCTCTCATCTTATCTAACCATTTCTGCAATACTCTAGGCAACTGGGCTTGATTTTGTCTCATCTGGTCTTTTTTCATGGTTTGTTCTCTATTTCTGTTCTGGCATTTTTTTCCATACTGATTCATGCGGCTGAATCTCTTAGTCACATTGTTACAGGTGAAGACATGTATCAGTTTAGTGTGTATACCCCCGGAGGCATTGCTTACTGCTGACCAAATAGTCCTTGCCTCCACTCTGTGACAATTACTCCTACATGTATAGTTACCTCCTGTACAGTAAATGTTTATACTTTCTATAGTTAATTTGGTATGAAGATAATTTAGGGTGATCTCTTCTCAAATGGTGGTACTATGGTCCCATGTCAGCTCCCTATCAGGGCAATGGATTTGGTAGAACAAACCACAAACTCAGATGCTTGTATTTTTGCACAGCCAAACTCTGATACCTACTCCTTCATAAATGACTGACAGCAGTAAAGATTCTCTAAGGGAGCCTGCACATGGAGTTACGTAAAACTCGTTCAGAATGAGCGCGTAAAAAACAGATCTCATTGATTTCTATAGGTGCCGGCATACATGCGCTACCCATTGAAATCAATGGGAGGCTTTTTTCCCTATTGCTTTCAATGTGATACGCGCGTATACGTGGCACCCATAGAAATCAATGGGATCTGGTTTTTATGCACTCATTCTGAACAAGTTTTACGTTCAGAATGAGCGGAGCGTAACTTCGTGTGCAGGCTCCCTAATTCATTAAAAAGCTAGTGATTGAATTCCTGTGAGAGTAAATATGAAGAGAACTATGAATATAATTCATTATACAGTATTAATATTGTATATAAAATTAAAAATAAAGAATCATTTTATTTTGAAGCCGGAATGACTCCACAGCCTTGCTCCCTGTGACTGCCTCTTCAGCTGGACCCATGTGGCTCCAATGAAGTTCATTATAGAATCCATATCGGAGACTCCAAAATATGGTTATATCGTAACTGCATGAAACAGGCAGAGAAACCCCTATTTACAGGCTGAGAAATCTGTATTTTTGCTCAGTAATCATGGAAAATCAAGTAAGCGGGCATTCACACTTGCACCCCTGTCCGTCCACCGTGTTTCCATCCTAATTCATGGGGAAACTGGGTAGGGGACGGCTGGTTGGCTGTCAGTTGTAAAACCCATTCACATGAATGGGTTTTTAAAGCAAACCGCCAGAGTCCGTATGCGGCCTCTCTGCAGGAACACTTTTTTTTTTTTTTACACGAACAAAAAGTCGTACATGCAGGAATTTGTGACCAGTCACAAAAACGGTTTTCCTGCGGAGAAGCGGCATACAGACACCGGCGGTTTGCTTTAAAAATGAATGGGTTTTAAAACTGACCACCGGCAAGTTGTCCCCTGTCCAGTTTCACCGGGGATTAGGTTGGAGACCCAGTGGACTGACAGGGGTGCAAGGGTGAACGCCGCCTCAAACAGCAACTATGTGACTATAGATTATAGGTTAAAATAAATTCACCTTACATGAAGTTGTGCTGCAATCTTTTTTACACAAGGAATTTTTAAAAAGATTGCATAAAAATTTCTGAAGTTGATATATTTTTAACAACAGTGGTTTCTTCTGAATTGTCTTTGCAACTGTCTACTTAGGAAATATATTCCCTCGGAAAAAGCACACATCAAAGCATATACTGTACAAATGGTGTTTGACACATACTTGGAACTGATTATTAAAACAGATGTCTTGAGTTAAGGTTTAGGAGCAGTTTAAGCAATGCTAATAGCGTCTATGAATGAACTGCAATATGTGCTCCCTACACATCATAACACTGAATAACATCTCATTCCAAAGTTGAGGAATGTGAAACACAACTACGGTACCATATTACTCAAATGGTAATCATTGCCGCCACTAGCCCGAGCGAGCAAGGAACCTGGAAAAGGATCGTTTTTGTCATTTGCATATGGCATGCTCTAGTCTATTTATCAACTAACCATTAACTTTTCATGGTATACATTCCATATTCCATCCATCTCTGCTTGCTGTGCATCTTTGTTTCAACTCATCATGTAACTTTTAGCAATACACATTAAATATTCTATCCAACTCTGTTGTACTGTCTATTGAATCCTATTCTAGCGTTCCATCAAGTCTTATTCTTAAATTATGGCTCATGCCAGTCTAGAGTTCTCCATTTAGGCTAAGTTCACATTTGCACCACAATCACCTCGGCAGAAACCGCCAGTAATTGGTGGAGAGAAAAGTCCTGTATGGAGGTCTTTTCTCTCCACCAGTTTCAGTATAAAAATGACGGACCTGGCAGGCCCCGCTGTTTTGGTGGTCGGGCTCTCTGTCAGATAGAAAGTCCAGTGCAGATGTGAACATAGCACTAGTGTCAGTCTTTTGATCCCCAGTAATTTTATGGTACTTTCTGGTCAGTGCTTGTTTCACAGCTCTGTCTCCTCATGTATCACAATTTTTGAATTAATTGTACAACATAAATTAGGCCTAGTTATGACGACCAGTTTCCCTATAAATGTAGACACTGCTTATGGGGGAAGCATTTTCAATGCGGGGGGATATTTTTAATGCAGAAGCGTTCATCACCCAAAGTGCAGAATCATCCCAAGTGCACTTACAGTAAATACGCCACTTAGACAGGGCCGGGACACACCAGCTATGAAAGTATGAAAACTAAACTTGCGTAAAACAACAAGTTTTTACACATGGTATTAAAGATTTACATTAACACTTGTTATCTTAGCACTTGCTCTCATGTAAACCTACCCTTCACCTATAGTATCAGTGCACACTATGCTATCAGTCTCTCTCTTCTTCCCTTTTCTATGTCAGCACTCACACACTATTTTCCCTTTTTAACCACCCTGATCCCTCTGTCTTTTATCATTGAAACTAAACAGAAATGCCCACATAAAGTGCTGACCCATCTTCTGTCTCTGTCTATTATGCTCCTGCTAGCTGTTGAGGACATCTCTCCCAATTCGAGCCCACCTTCTTTTATTAACTTTACCTCTCGCAGCACACATAGAGGTCCGGGAGAATGGGGAAACATGGGTATTAAGGTTTGTTTTTTTCTTTAATATAGACAGTTGGAGACATGAGACTGTGGGGGTAACCTGGAGGAGAGGCATGACATTGAAGGGGACATGAAACTGTGGGGGCAACCTAAGGGGACATGACACTATGGAGGCAAACTGGGTGGTGGGGGGACATGATACTGTTGGGGAAATCTGGGGGAAACATGACACTGTGGGGGCAACCTGGGGGGGAATTGACACTATGAGAGCAACCTACTGGGTGGAGGGGGCGACATGATAAAGTGGGGGCAACCTGGGGGTGACATAACACTGTGGGGCAAGCTGAGTGGGACATGAAATTATGGAGGCAACTAGGGGGACTCACATGACATTGTGGGAGCAACCAGGAGGGTGGGGAGACATGAATCTGTCAGGGAAACCTGGAGGGAACATGAAAATGTGGGGGTAAAATGGAAGAGGACATTATAAGGGACATTATATTGTATATGTACCGTGTGAGGGCCTCTAATGGGTGTTGGAGGCCATTGACGGGGCATTATAATTTGTGCAATTTGGGCAATTTATAAGTGGCAGTGATGGGGGAGGGGTCCTTAAGAAATCTTTCCACAGGGCACGCCAATGTGTTAAAACAACTCCGAGCCTAACAACAGGCCAGGTATACTTCTGTCACCACAGTGTTCTTTTCAGGGCATTAATCCAGTACCCTCACTAGCCTTTCCTTCAGTTGAGGTCCACACTGATCAGACCTTTCCACTTAGTCTCCCTATGCATAGCCAAGATCCACCTGACTCACCGTTACCAATTGCTGGACTACTTTGATTCTTGGCTTTATTTATGTAATTAATATAACCCTTATTATAAAAACAGCTGGACTTGTGTATAAGTAAAGCGAACTCCAATGCTTTCCCTGCTTCCCTGTCACCCCCTCCACCTCATAGGTTCTAAG
The DNA here is from genome assembly GCF_031893055.1 of Leptodactylus fuscus. Taxonomy (NCBI): domain Eukaryota; kingdom Metazoa; phylum Chordata; class Amphibia; order Anura; family Leptodactylidae; genus Leptodactylus; species Leptodactylus fuscus. The sequence continues at coordinate 257,383,776 of NC_134265.1, read as the reverse complement.
TTCTTGTGAGCAAGGCCCTCACAAGAATTGTGTGAATTGATTTATTACTCTGTAAGGTCTCATTTTGTCATTTTAACTCTTGAATATGTTGGCACTGCATAAATAAAATTTATTATTATTATTATTATTATTATTATTATTATTATTATACTTTAATAATATTGGGAAAAGAAATAATTATGTACAAATTAATTTCTTTTCAGAAGTTGGCAAACATACATTTTGTCTATCATCCAAGATTTCTGCATTACAGAATTTGAATGTATTTTTAATTATGTCTTGCTATTTTTGTATATTTATCATGTTTTGCTTTTTTTTTTTTTTTTTTTTTTTTTTTTTTTTAACCTTTTCTTCTCATGTATTTATTATCCTGAGTCTAAAGCAGGAGGGATATCGTCATATTTGTTATTCTTGTAGAACACTATGTATAGATGGTATGGGTAAGGCTGCCTTCACACGGAGTAACGCCGGGCTTGTAAAAATCCTCATTCACAGCCGTACACACGAGCGCTGCGGAAGGCTCCCGAACACTTCCCATTCACTTCAATGGGAGCGGTCGTAATGCTGGCTTTACGAGCGCTCCCATTGAAGTGAATGAGAAGTGTTCGGGAGCCTTCCGCAGCGCTCGCGTGTACAGCTGTGAATGAGGATTTTTACAAGCCCGGTATTACTCCGTGTGAAGGCAGCCTAAGGGTGTATCATTTGCTCAAAAAGAATACCTCTCAGAAATAATAGCACAAAAAAACTAAAACATAACCAATCGGTATAGACTACTGAGTACTGTAAGCCGATGGCTGGTCAGGTAATGGAGGGGGTGTACATTTCACCCAGACTACTCAGGTGGATGAGATGAAAAAACTCCAGGAATGTTTGTTCTCAGCAGACAACTTTCGTCTGCTGAGCATTTTGGTAAATGCTCAGTATTGGGTTGGATTTTTAGGAATGACAGGTAGGTTGGTAGTGGGACCTGTCAATCCACCCCCTCCAGTCCACACTTTGGGGATGTTCTGGCAGCGACTCAGCTGCAGAGAGTCTCCTCGTCAAGGAGGCTTAAGAAGTTGCTCCGGCAGCAACACTTTGGCAGAGCTTGGCTGGAGAGTGAAAGAGAGATGTTATATTTTTGGAGCTATGTCCTGAATGATTCTACTGGCTTTTGGATTTCTGTTATTCTTGGTGAAGTAACCTATTCTATGTTTAGTTAGAGCCTAGCCAGGAAGGTATTTATTTTTGTATTGTTTCCTTTTGTTGCTGCACTACATTTTTGAGTGAAAATAAACTCTACCTTTGTTTTTGGACTAAAGAATCTGGACTTTTGTGTCTATGCCACCACACCTAGCAACCCCAGACCCTGACAATTGGTGGAGGATGCGGGCATACAGCGGTTGCTAGGGGCAATGACACGTCCACTCCTTGCTGGAGAAAAAAGAAACATTTTATGTTCTGGGTAAAGGCTGCTGCCACTATACAAACCCGGACTATGGAGGAAATACTGAAGCATCTCATGCAGTCCAATGTGCATCAACAGGAGGCAAAAGAGTTCCTGCAGAAAAATAGATGCAAGTTCTCTAATCTACCAGGGCGTACACACCTGATAGAGCACCATGTAGAGACAGAACCTGGGAGGAAAGTAAACCTCAAACCTTACAGAATACCAGAGGCATGTAGGGAGGTAGTGTCAGCTGAGGTTAAACGTATGCTGGAGTTAGGTGTAATTGAGGAATCCAAAAGTGAGTGATCTAACACAATTGTATTGATACCAAAGCCCAATGGTACTTGGTGGTTCTGCAATGATTTTAGAAAATAGAATGAGATTTCCAAGTTTGGCGCTTATCCCATGCCCAGGGTTGATGAGCTGATTGAGAAGTTGGGTAATGCCAGGTACATAACCACACTGGACCTGACAAAAGGTTACTAGCAAATATCTTTGTCTAAAGAAGCCAAGAAGAAAACTGCCTTTGTTGTTCCAGAAGGTCTGTTCCAGTACAAGGTTATGTCATTTGGTTTGCATGGAGCTCCTACTACCTTTCAGAGGTTGATGGACCAGATCTTGCAGCCACATCGTGACTATGCAGTGGCTTACCTGGACGATGTGGTCATTCATAGTCCAGACTGGGGAAGTCACCTCTGTAAGGTGCAGGCAGTACTGGACTCCATAAGTGAGGCAGGCTTTACTATCAACCCTGAGAAATGTGCTTTAGGGCTGGAAGAAGCCAAGTACCTGGGCTACTGGGTCATTGGCAAAGGGGTAATAAAGCCCCAAATCAATAAAGTGGAGGCAATACAGAACTGGACAAGACCGCTAACCAAGAAGCAAGTCAGGGCATTTCTTGGCATTGCGGGTTACTATTGGAGGTTTGTGCCAAACTTTGCCTCTACTGCAGCTCCTCACACTGACCTGATGAAAGGTGGGATGTCAGTGATGATCCACTGGACACCAGAGGCAGAGGAGGCGTTCCAGAGGTTAAAGCAAGCTCTATGCCAGCAGCCAGTGCTGATAGCCTCTGACTTTAGGAAGGAGTTCCTGGTGCAGACAGATGCCTCAAATGCAGGTCTAGGAGCAGTGCTGTCCCAGGTTGTACATAGTGAGGAGCATCCAGTAATGTACCTGAGCAGGAAGCTGTGCCCCGCTGAGAAAAATTACGCCAATGTAGAGAGGGAATGTTTGGCCATTAAGTGGGCGCTGGATGCTCTGAGGTATTACCTCCTGGGGAGAACCTTTAAATTGGTCACTGACCATGCTCTCCTTACATGGATGAAAATCAATAAGGACAGATATGCTAGGGTTACCCGATGGTTCCTGTCTCTGCAAAATTTTGTGTTTGGTATAGAACACAGGCCAGGGAAATTATTGGGAAACACTGATGCCCTGTCAAGGGTGCATTGTATAATGGCCACAAACGCCCAACCCTCAGGTCTGGAGAAGAGGGGGGGGGGGATAAGTAAGCCGATGGCTGGTCAGGTAATGGAACGTATGCACGTTTAAAACATTGGAAACAACTTCATCTCCAAAATAACCTCAAGGTGGATTCTGCCTCCCATTGTTTTCAATGAGAGGCAAGAGGCTGGAAAAATAAGCGTCCTGGTCAGTCTTGCATCAGATGCCACAGCATCACAGTTCCCTAGAGGCACCAAAATGGCTGGCAAGGGTTACGAATACCTGATCTCAAATACAGAAGTGAATACTGTTCTAAAACTACTTTTTCCTAACAAGTGCAATAGTGTGCAGACTAAGAAAAAGGGAAATTTCATGAGTATGTGTAAGATTTTGCATTTTGGCCAAAAATCCCCTTTAATAATAATAATTAGAGATGAGCGAACACTAAAATGTTCGAGGTTCGAAATTCGATTCGAACAGCCGCTCACTGTTCGAGTGTTCGAATGGGTTTCGAACCCCATTATAGTCTATGGGGAACATAAACTCGTTAAGGGGGAAACCCAAATTCGTGTCTGGAGGGTCACCAAGTCCACTATGACACCCCAGGAAATGATACCAACACCCTGGAATGACACTGGGACAGCAGGGGAAGCATGTCTGGGGGCATAAAAGTCACTTTATTTCATGGAAATCCCTGTCAGTTTGCGATTTTCGCAAGCTAACTTTTCCCCATAGAAATGCATTGGCCAGTGCTGATTGGCCAGAGTACGGAACTCGACCAATCAGCGCTGGCTCTGCTGGAGGAGGCGGAGTCTAAGATAGCTCCACACCAGTCTCCATTCAGGTCCGACCTTAGACTCCGCCTCCTCCGGCAGAGCCAGCGCTGATTGGCCGAAGGCTGGCCAATGCATTCCTATGCGAATGCAGACTTAGCAGTGCTGAGTCAGTTTTGCTCAACTACACATCTGATGCACACTCGGCACTGCTACATCAGATGTAGCAATCTGATGTAGCAGAGCCGAGGGTGCACTAGAACCCCTGTGCAAACTCAGTTCACGCTAATAGAATGCATTGGCCAGCGCTGATTGGCCAATGCATTCTATTAGCCCGATGAAGTAGAGCTGAATGTGTGTGCTAAGCACACACATTCAGCACTGCTTCATCAAGCCAATACAATGCATTAGCCAGTGCTGATTGGCCAGAGTACGGAATTCGGCCAATCAGCGCTGGCTCTGCTGGAGGAGGCGGAGTCTAAGATCGCTCCACACCAGTCTCCATTCAGGTCCGACCTTAGACTCCGCCTCCTCCGGCAGAGCCAGCGCTGATTGGCCGAAGGCTGGCCAATGCATTCCTATGCGAATGCAGACTTAGCAGTGCTGAGTCAGTTTTGCTCAACTACACATCTGATGCACACTCGGCACTGCTACATCAGATGTAGCAATCTGATGTAGCAGAGCCGAGGGTGCACTAGAACCCCTGTGCAAACTCAGTTCACGCTAATAGAATGCATTGGCCAGCGCTGATTGGCCAATGCATTCTATTAGCCCGATGAAGTAGAGCTGAATGTGTGTGCTAAGCACACACATTCAGCACTGCTTCATCAAGCCAATACAATGCATTAGCCAGTGCTGATTGGCCAGAGTACGGAATTCGGCCAATCAGCGCTGGCCAATGCATTCTATTAGCCCGATGAAGTAGAGCTGAATGTGTGTGCTAAGCACACACATTCAGCACTGCTTCATCAAGCCAATACAATGCATTAGCCAGTGCTGATTGGCCAGAGTACGGAATTCGGCCAATCAGCGCTGGCTCTGCTGGAGGAGGCGGAGTCTAAGATCGCTCCACACCAGTCTCCATTCAGGTCCGACCTTAGACTCCGCCTCCTCCGGCAGAGCCAGCGCTGATTGGCCGAAGGCTGGCCAATGCATTCCTATGCGAATGCAGACTTAGCAGTGCTGAGTCAGTTTTGCTCAACTACACATCTGATGCACACTCGGCACTGCTACATCAGATGTAGCAATCTGATGTAGCAGAGCCGAGGGTGCACTAGAACCCCTGTGCAAACTCAGTTCACGCTAATAGAATGCATTGGCCAGCGCTGATTGGCCAATGCATTCTATTAGCCCGATGAAGTAGAGCTGAATGTGTGTGCTAAGCACACACATTCAGCACTGCTTCATCAAGCCAATACAATGCATTAGCCAGTGCTGATTGGCCAGAGTACGGAATTCGGCCAATCAGCGCTGGCCAATGCATTCTATTAGCCCGATGAAGTAGAGCTGAATGTGTGTGCTAAGCACACACATTCAGCACTGCTTCATCAAGCCAATACAATGCATTAGCCAGTGCTGATTGGCCAGAGTACGGAATTCGGCCAATCAGCGCTGGCTCTGCTGGAGGAGGCGGAGTCTAAGGTCGGACCTGAATGGAGACTGGTGTGGAGCGATCTTAGACTCCGCCTCCTCCAGCAGAGCCAGCGCTGATTGGCCGAATTCCGTACTCTGGCCAATCAGCACTGGCTAATGCATTGTATTGGCGTGATGAAGCAGTGCTGAATGTGTGTGCTTAGCACACACATTCAGCTCTACTTCATCGGGCTAATAGAATGCATTGGCCAGCGCTGATTGGCCGAATTCCGTACTCTGGCCAATCAGTGCTGGCCAATGCATTCTATTAGCTTGATGAAGCAGAGTGTGCACAAGGGTTCAAGCGCACCCTCGGCTCTGATGTAGCAGAGCCGAGGCTGCAAAAGGGTTCAAGCGCACCCTCGGCTCTGATGTAGGAGAGCCGAGGGTGCACTTGAACCCTTGTGCAGCCTCGGCTCTGCTACATCAGAGCCGAGGGTGCGCTTGAACCCTTGTGCACACTCTGCTTCATCAAGCTAATAGAATGCATTGGCCAGCGCTGATTGGCCAATGTATTCTATTAGCCTGATGAAGTAGAGCTGAATGTGTGTGCTAAGCACACACATTCAGCTCTACTTCATCGGGCTAATAGAATGCATTGGCCAGCGCTGATTGGCCAGAGTACGGAACTCGACCAATCAGCGCTGGCTCTGCTGGAGGAGGCGGAGTCTAAGATCGCTCCACACCAGTCTCCATTCAGGTCCGACCTTAGACTCCGCCTCCTCCAGCAGAGCCAGCGCTGATTGGCCGAATTCCGTACTCTGGCCAATCAGCACTGGCTAATGCATTGTATTGGCGTGATGAAGCAGTGCTGAATGTGTGTGCTTAGCACACACATTCAGCTCTACTTCATCGGGCTAATAGAATGCATTGGCCAATCAGCGCTGGCCAATGCATTCTATTAGCGTGAACTGAGTTTGCACAGGGGTTCTAGTGCACCCTCGGCTCTGCTACATCAGATTGCTACATCTGATGTAGCAGTGCCGAGTGTGCATCAGATGTGTAGTTGAGCAAAACTGACTCAGCACTGCTAAGTCTCTGCATTCGCATAGGAATGCATTGGCCAGCCTTCGGCCAATCAGCGCTGGCTCTGCCGGAGGAGGCGGAGTCTAAGGTCAGACCTGAATGGAGACTGGTGTGGAGCGATCTTAGACTCCGCCTCCTCCAGCAGAGCCAGCGCTGATTGGTCGAGTTCCGTACTCTGGCCAATCAGCGCTGGCCAATGCATTCTATTAGCTTGATGAAGCAGAGTGTGCACAAGGGTTCAAGCGCACCCTCGGCTCTGATGTAGCAGAGCTGAGGGTGCACAAGGGTTCAAGTGCACCCTCGGCTCTCCTACATCAGAGCCGAGGGTGCGCTTGAACCCTTGTGCAGCCTCGGCTCTGCTACATCAGAGCCGAGGGTGCGCTTGAACCCTTGTGCACACTCTGCTTCATCAAGCTAATAGAATGCATTGGCCAGCACTGATTGGCCAGAGTACGGAATTCGGCCAATCAGCGCTGGCCAATGCATCCCTATGGGAAAAAGTTTATCTCACAAAAATCACAATTACACACCCGATAGAGCCCCAAAAAGTTATTTTTAATAACATTCCCCCCTAAATAAAGGTTATCCCTAGCTATCCCTGCCTGTACAGCTATCCCTGTCTCATAGTCACAAAGTTCACATTCTCATATGACCCGGATTTGAAATCCACTATTCGTCTAAAATGGAGGTCACCTGATTTCGGCAGCCAATGACTTTTTCCAATTTTTTTCAATGCCCCCAGTGTCGTAGTTCCTGTCCCACCTCCCCTGCGCTGTTATTGGTGCAAAAAAGGCGCCAGGGAAGGTGGGAGGGGAATCGAATTTTGGCGCACTTTACCACGTGGTGTTCGATTCGATTCGAACATGGCGAACACCCTGATATCCGATCGAACATGTGTTCGATAGAACACTGTTCGCTCATCTCTAATAATAATTTAAAAAAAGCAACACAATGTGAAACATTCCATGAAGGCATTACATCATAGTACAAAGCAGAGAAAGAAAAGACAAGTTAACATATGATCTATCTTTACTACCATTCAAGAAAATATCAACACTCATGTCGCTGCTATCAGATATTCCCTAAGTAAAACATTGCAACACAGTGATGAGATTATAATGATCTCTTTCCTGGACATCAACCGTAAACATGAAGAGCATAAACAAACTTAGCAACATCCAGCAGATTATATGCAATATCTGAATGTATATCCAAGAGGTAAAGAACATTAATTCACCCACTGACAGCACGTCATGCTTCAGGTTTCATAAAGCATGATATAATATAAAACAAGTCACTCTTGTGGATTGCTCAAACATTATCCTGAACCATATTCTAGTTTTTCTTCAGCAGGTTATGATCCCATTTGTTTTGTTATGCTTTTGGGTTTGCATCAAAATCTATACAATAACAGAATTTAGCTTGCTCAACATTATCTGCATACCTTACTATGTTTAATGATGAACATATGGAAACTGGAAAGAATAATTTTTACCATAAAGGACCAAACTGGAATATTCACTGACTTCTATGACAATAGTTACAATTTATCATTTACAATGAAAGTTCTTGATCTGCTTCCCAAGTACTTAGCATCAGTTGTTTTAGTTACAAGTTGGCAGCATAGACAAATCTCTCTCTATATATGTGTCTCCAAAAGAATGAGTCATCTGTGCATTGCTCGGTACTGTATGTCTGACTTCATATGAGAAACCAACCTTCTAGAATTATATTTGGTAAATGCTGTCTGCCAACTGCACTGGATTTAAAGGGGAAATCCAGTCCAAATTATCTCATAAGTTCTAGATACATATGAAGACAAAGCTCCCATGGGTGAAGTACATCAACTTGGATTGACAGTGATTTTCAGAATCAAAGGTCTATATAGGGCACCAAAATACCTTTAGTACTTCAAAGAGATCACTGTTATTAGCAAAAATAGTAAATATTCTATGCAAAGAGCCAAAATGACAATGGGGAAGACTTAGGCTGCCTTCACACGGAGTAACTCCGGCTGCCATTCACAGCCGTACACGTGAGCGCTGCGGAAGGCTTCCCATTCACTTCAATGGGAGCACTCGTAAAGCCAGCGTTACGAGCGCTCCCATTGAAGTGAATGGGAAGTGTTCAGGAGCCTTCCGCAGCGCTCCCGTGTACGGCTGTGAATGGCAGCCGGCGTTACTCCGTGTGAAGGCAGCCTTACTAAACCAAATATGCCAAAATGGTATCTTAATATGAGTTAAAGCACGGGCCAGAAATGGCACTATGTATTCTTAGGGAGACTGCCTTTACAGGCCACCTTGTTGTGTAGAGTCTTACAGACCGTACATAAACTACTAGGAATTCTGGAAAAAGACTATGCAAATAAGTTCTTCATAATGGAAGAAAAGGAAAACTTGCTTTATTGCTGTCGTTTGGAAGATAACTCTCTAAAGATTAGTATGTGATTTTCTAAGAAACCTAACAACATTGCTTGGGATTAAGGCCAAACCAGACAATCTCCTCTAAAATAAAAAGAGAAACCCATCCACAGACAGCTGTTTTAAGGTTATTGCCCTTAATTGTCAAAGCAGGGTAAAAGTTCATAGACATGGGTCAGAACGGGTACTACATCTCCTTAAGAACAAGTAAGGCTAAAAAAAAAAAGGATTCTCCAAATTTTTAGTGTCATTTTCTGGTATTCAAGACATGATCAATTTTGTAAATAGAAAGTTTCATTGTTTAAAGTTAGAGACTGGAGATCTGGTCAAGTAGATAGTAGATAAATTCTAGAAAGTCCCCTTATATGAAACATATAAGGTTAGGTTCACACCTGCACCCCGTCTCCGCAAGGAGATTCCGTTCCCCATTCCACTTTAAAAACGCAGAGAGAAAAGTCCTGCAAGCAGCGATTCTATCTCCGCTTTTTCTGTCCAGAAACCGTCCGGAATCTTAGCGGACCCCAGTTTAGTCTATGGGGCCGCAGGTTTCCAAAGTGACTGCTTTTTTAAGCGGATTAGGTTTCCGTTTGGGGGGAGTATAAAGTTTAGTACCTTTAGTTGAAGACCCACATTATAGCATAAATCTTGTCCCTAACTCTAAGGCCTGATTCACATCTGCGCATGGGTTTCCATTCAGGGAGTTCGGTTGGGGACCCCCTGAATAGAAATCTAATCTGCATAAAAAAGTGGTTACTTTAGGAAGACTGTAGACCCCATAGACTATAATGGGGTCCATGTGGTTTCCATTTGGTGTCCTCATGATAAGTTTGGAAAGAAAAGTGCTGCTTGTAGGACTTTCTCTCCGAGAGAGGGGAACGGAATAACCCAAATGCAGATGTGAACTAGGCCTAAGTCTATGTGTTCAGGAAGGACAGATTTTATCTACATCGGTCATATTTATATCCCTTCATTAATATCTAATTCTCCTACCTCCACTGTGTATAACATGTCTAGATTTTTATGAAAACTATGAAAGATTTGACCCATCCATTTGGGGAATATTTATCAAGCCCTGCAATCCAGATTTGAAGCCTAGATTTTGTGACTTTTACACTTATTTGCACATAAAAATTGTGACAAGCTACATCTTTACCCCACCCATTCTGCTTAGGAAACATGAGTGGGAAGGTATTTAGCCTGTCAAGTTGATATGCACCAGATTCAATGCGTAAAAGTTGTTACAATTCTACAATAATAAAGTATGGTGTAAAAAATGGAAATATCTTCTCAGGACAGAAATCTAATCATAAATTTGCAAATTATGACTCCAGCAAAACTGATCTAAAACTTGTCTTCATGATAAACTCCCCACAATGTGAGAAGATTGGTTCATCCAGGCAAGGTTAGCAGAATGTTACATTTACCTTGGGGATTCAATACCATATTTACTTCAAGTGCATGTCCACTCTGGAACACCATGCTTTGTTACCTAGAGACTAGAGATGAGCGAACAGTAAAATGTTCGATATTCGATATTCGTTTCAAGTAGCCACTCAATATTCGACTACTCGAATCGAATATCGAATCCTATTATAGTCTATGGGGGGAAAATGCTTGTTTCAGGGGTAGGCAACGTTCAATCAAATTATACTTACCAAGTTCATGAGTGAGGGTCGGGCTGGATCCTCCGAGCAGTCTTCTCCGTGCAGCGTCCCCGCGGCATCTTCCGGCTCTGAATTCACTCTGCCAGAGCCAACTGCACATGCCCGCACTACAAGAAAATGGCCGCTTACGGTCAAAGTCGGCTCTGCCCAGGCCCGATGCCTGGCAGAGTGAATTCAGAGTTAGAAGACGCCACGGGGAAGCTGCACGGAGAAGATTTCTAAAAGTAGGAGAAGAACCAGCATTGATTGGCCGACTGTATAGCATTTGGCCAATCAATGCTTTTTCTGCATCGAACTTTTACATTTGAATAGCGAGTGGTACTTGATCGAGTACGAGTATTTCGAATACTGTAGTATTCGATCGAATACCTACTCGATTGAATACTACTCGCTCATCTCTACTAGAGACGACTCCTGAGAACCAGCTGATGGGCACAGGCGACTGACTTCTAAATGCATATGAAAAATGATTGAATGAACATATACAATGATTACTCTTGGTCTTTTTCTCAGAATGTTGTGTGGCAATATTTTATCTATTCACTATAAATATTACAGTTATGAGATAAAAAGGAACAATATGCTGCCCTCTAGAGGGCGGCGTATAGAGTGCACTGTTCTCCTAATTACATCCTGGAGAATAGATTTGCATATTTTTTACCCAGAATCCCTAGCGGAGCAGGAATGACTTGTAAGTCTCCGTACTGCCTATGTAAGCACACACTGTCCCTGATGTGTACGATTAGCCCCTGACTTTACACTGTTCTTTCTTCTTAATCCTTATCTGGCTGATTTTGGTGTATGACATCTGCCTGTCACTAACCTGTGAACCTGAGCTGCCCGTCCTGACATTTTGGCTTGTTTATGACCTTGCTCTCCTGCTGTCTGCTATAGATGTAACATCTATGCCTGTACTTGTCTCTGCACCATCCTCTGCTCGCATGCTGCGGCGCAGGAGGCATGCACACTTTAATAACTTGCTTAGAGTTTTTGGTTGCATTGTCTGAACACTGTCCGATTCTTTCACCTTGTTAATTGATTTTCCACCACACCCGTCTCCCGCACCTTCTTTTCTCTCTGCTCCTCTAAGAGTTAAGTTTTGTTTTGCCCTGTGATTGACAGCCTGCTTTCCTGTCAGGTCCAGGGTGGGTTCTTCCTCCCTATTTATTCTTGGTTCGCATTCACATTGTTGCTTGCTATTGCCTCGTGCTTGCTGGCGTTTTCTCTTGCTGTTTTGTTACTTGTATTCTTAATCCTGACCTCTGGCTTTCCCTATTGACTATTCTATTGGACTTCGATTTGGCACTGCATTGCTCTACTGTTACCGAACCCTGGCTAGCTGACCTCCCTTTGTTGTTGTTTGTCTTGTCTGCGTTTTGTGTGTCACATATATAGGAAGGGATCGTCTTCTAGTTGCCACCTATTACATAGGATAGGGCCTGGCAAGAGGAAGGGACAATGGGGGGCTTCAGCTTAGAGCTCACTGTCTCTTGTGCCCCTTCCTCCAGGGTTCTCCAGCAGCTACTGGGGAATTGTCATCTACGCACTGGGGAACTGCTGTCTGCACTTCCCTAACAATAGACCTTTGGTTTGTACCTAACTAATCTTTGCCTGACCCTCTGGTGCTTTGCAATGGGGTCTCTCTGCCCGTGGCCAACTACCACCAACACTGGAAATGTGAGGACATGACCTGATAGCCCACCCACGATGAAGACGAGGTCCTCATAGGAGGAGTTGAAGGGTGAAGACCAGGGAAGCTACTTAGATAACACCCTTGGAAATGGGCAAAAGTCAAACCGATCAGGTAGCACAATGGGTTCATATCTGCGGCATGTTACACCTTTACCTAGAGTGAATGTAGTTTTCAGGTCATAAAGTAGATACGTTTACTGAATAATTTAATTTTATTGATGACAAAATAGGTCAGATCAGTTCACCGCTGCTGATCAGTTATTTGAGGAGACTGTAGCACTCAATTGATTACTTCACTGGCAGGTGTGCAATACACTGAACTCGATAATAAAGCAGTATACAATAAGTTCATGCTTATGTAGAAAATTTGGATTTCTACATCAGAAAAAAGAAGTTTTGACTACAATAAAGATATATCATTAAATAAGTCATCAGAGAATGCTAATGTTATCTGTAGAGATGAAGATCCACTTTAATGCCGGGTCCTACGTTGTCAAAACGCAGCATTTTGGCCGCGACAGAAACAGCACTGAAACAAATGCTACGTTTTACAGTATCTGCAAACTGGATAGAATTCTGTCTAATCCCATCCACACATTGCAGAAAAACTGTGTTTTCACAAACACTCAGGTTTTTGAAAATCGCAGGATGCCTATTACACCTGTAGAAAATCTGTAATCCTATTAATATTATAAAGGTGAATGTTTGTGAGTTTGTGGGTTTGTGAATTGTGTGTTTGGATGTTCGGATGTTTGTTCCTCAATCACAGCCAAACGGCTGAACGGATTTTGGTGACATTTCACACACACCTACATATTTCCCAGGAAGGTGCAGTAGGCTACTTTAAATCTGGGTCACTCACCCCAAATCGCCACCGTCACCCTCCAAAGACCCCTCCGGGCTCAGCTGTAGAAGCTGGCATTCTGCCAGCACTGGTCTGTCCACCAGGGGTGAACCTGCCCCTTTCGCCGCCCGAGGGAAACGACAGAAAGCCGCCCCCCCCCCTGGGGGAGGGGGCATGGCGGAGCGGGCGGGGCTAAGTGAAGAGGTGGGGCTTATCGGCGTTCGCAGGCAGAGAGCAGGCACAGAGAGGACCTGCTCTCTGCCTGAGCGTGAGGGGAGGCTGCTGGAGCAACGCTACTCCAGTGGCCTCCCCAATCCACCGCTCGGTGCTAAGCCAGTCCAGGACAGCTTGTCCTGGACTGGCTTAGGTAAGCAAAAATGCCGCCCTCCCTGGGGCCCTGGCATAGCGCCGCCTGAAGCAGTCGCTTCAGGTCGCCTCATGGGAGGTGCGGCACTGCTGTCCACGCTCCTCCTATTGGTGCATGGCAGGCTGTGGGCAGGCTATAGAGCCAGGGCTGTGGCACCATAGGTTGGGGGCTGAATGTGGGGGTGCTGATTCAGCAGGGACACACTGAACAATATGGCTGCTGCCCACAGGGTCCCGGAGCTGCAGCTATACCAGGCTGCCTACACACATTGCGGAGGCTAAGGAGGAGGTCAGTTCAGTGGGGGGAGGGGGTGTCCCAGGGGGGGTCTCCCGGGGGGCAGGAGAGGGGGTGTCCTGGGGGAGGGGTTGTCCGGGGAGGAGGGGGTGTCCCTCGGTCAGTCTCCCCAGCTCCCCAGCTTCAGTTCCCCCCCTACATCAGCCCCCTGTGTAGTACGACTCGTCTTTGTCTTTGTCCTCCGCTGCTGTGTGTGCTGGCTGAGTTCACACAGGTCTCGGCCTGCTGCTGCCTATGTCCTATATGAAGCACAGCGAGCTCCGGCATCAGGTTGCTATGAGCTGGGGGCAGAGATGGGGGACATGAGACTGGGGGGGAAGAAACTGGGGGCAGAGATGGGGGTGAAAGAAACTAGGGGCAGATGAAGTGAACTGGGGGCAGAGAAGGGGAGACATGAAGCTGGGGGCAGAAATGGAGGGAGAAGAAACTGAGAGCAGAGATGGGGGGACAGGAAACTTGGGGCAGAGATGGGGGGACAAGATGATGGGGCAGAGATGGGGGGACAAGATAATGGGGGCAGAGATAAGGGGACATGAGACTGGGGGCAGAGATGGGGGGGTGAAGAAACTGGGCGCCGGAGAGGGGGGGACATGAGACTGGGGGGCAAAGATGGGGGGGGAGCGCTCGGCGCCACCGCCAAACCGCAGACGAAGTCGCGGGTAACTGCTAGTTTTCTATATAGGTACAATAGCAGAAAGTCTAGAAGGAAAACTTCTATTCTATTGCTTCTATTAAATCTATACGGAAAACGCCAGCGTTTCTCTAGGTATAATTGACATGCTGCGGAGTTGAAATCGCAGCATTTCCGCTGCAGATTTTTGTCTGTAATGTGTGGATAGGATTAGCTAGCATCCCATCCACTGTGCAGGTACTATAAATCACCATGGTTTTTGTCGTGGTGTTTCTTTCTGGGCAAATCGTGGTGTTTACGCTATATGGAGCCCCAGCCTCAAGGAGTTTTTCCAAAAACACAAAAATGGCAGGGACTGTGATAAAATAACCAAAAAAATATTCACCTGTCTAATGCTCTGCCTCTTCAGCACCACAACCTGCAATCCTGCCGTGTGTGTATAACCGATGACCACCAAGTAATGGCCTCAGTAGTCTTGTGCCATTCACTACACTACAGTGCTTACTGATACAGCCAAGAAGACAAGGAAAAGCAGGAGTAACCAGACCACCTACATTGGAGTTGAATGTGGTTAAAAGGGTGAATTTTAGTTTTATTTTTTTAATTTTTTTTTATTTTGTTGCAGTATCTGTTTTTAGCTATATTTTCCACATTTCAGAAAACCCTTAGAAGCTGGTCACGGATAGAAAAGTCTTATTATATTTACATGAGTATATTCCTGTTTCCCATTTTTGCCACTAAACAATTCCTGATTTCTCCTGTTTCTCCGGGATTTTCATGATTGCTGGGGGTTGGTTTCAGTTACCATTTTACTGCATTATGGATGTTTTTAAGTATAAGTGGTGATCACATTTCTTGTAATGAAAGTATCTTCATTTCTATCATAAGATGAAGGCTTCTTGAGACATGATATGGGAAAAAAGTAATAAATGTTCAACAATTCATCACATGAACAGACGTGTACTGATCCTAATGGTCTGCTCAACAGTTTCCACATGTGGTGAATCTAATAGTAGGGTAAACAACTAACTAAAGGGTTTTTTCTTCATTCTACAGGAAGAACACTTATAGAAAAATATTTTCTCTAGTGAAAATCAATAGATGCATAGAATTCTGATTCTTTCTACAGGATCAGAGCTAATATAATGACACAATATTTCCAAGCTGAAATATCTAATTAGGAAATAGGAAAAGTTTAATTAGTTATTTCAATTACAAAGAGAAGGAAATGGCCCAATTTTAAGATACTTGTGTCCTGTGCCAAAAATTACAGCACGTACTGCAATCAATTTTCCGGATGCTTTTTATTCCTGAAGGAGAATCTGCAATTTAATGGTGACTTAGATTTACTGAACTGTGCAGAGTACAAGACACAACAGTGCTAATAGGGATTATGTAACCAACGGGTGAACGTGGCATCCGGGTCATTGGGGCGCCTTCAGCACAGAACGAACAAAGGGAAATGCTGGATTCTGGGATTCAACCATAGCACCTTCCTATACTTTGTATTTAGCGACTTAAACCTATACCTGGTTGATGCCCAGAGTTTAGACAAATATTCTTTAAGTCTGACACTTTGCTGGTGAACAAGACAATTGGACAAGTAATGACTAAAGAGAAGGTCCCTGCGGGCATTAAATTAACAAAATAAAAGCAGTTAAATAGAGAGGTCACCAAAGGACAAATAAAAAATCGGTCAGGATTTTTTACGCTGAAATTGTACAACAGACTTTAAGTAATGGATTTCAGTGGGATTGGCAGGCCATATAATATATACGTCCTCTTTGTTGTTGAGGTCAAGAGAAGGATATGACAGATAAAAAAACAACGTTCCCAATGCTTTTCATCCTAAAACTGTCTGTAAGTTATCTACTCCCCTCACAGTGTGCATATGTATGGATGGGGGAGCAGTTGTTCAACCACCATAAGTGTATGGTCAGCTTTACACTAGGTTCACACTAGTATTTGGGTTTCCATCCTTCAGGTCGGCTTGGGGACTCAATAGACAAAACCCCTATCTGCTTAAAAAGTGGTTACGCATGGAAATCTGCAGACCCCATAAATTGTAATAGGATCTGCCGGGTTTCCTCCCAAGTTTCCAATGAAAATGGTGGAGAGAAAATTTATTGTATGACCTGCCTGCCTCCCTCTACATTGCTGCATAAAACCAAAAAATAAATATTGGTGGCACCCAAGTTATTCCTCCCATTCCTTGACTGGTCATTCACCAGTCACCACCCCGCTTGGTTAACATGAGCCCAGTATAGGATCAAGGCAGGGGTTTTCCTTTATTTGGCCCCACTGGTGATTTGGGTAATATAAATAATGGACCTTAATGACATGAATGTTGTATGTGGTATACACCATTGTTTATTTCATTGACTACCATGTATTTAAACTGGTTAGTTAACAGGAAAATACATTCTGTAAGATAATTGTCCATTTGGTAACCAAAACCAAACTCAAATAATTCTGTAGTCTCCAAATGTTTTGTTAATATCATTTAATTCATTATACAGATGGTTGAAAGGATCATGAGTTACAGGCTGAATGTCTTTATATCATGAACCATTCCTCGTTTCATTACACATTTTTTGGTCAAGAACCAATTTCCAAGTCTCTGGGTATTCTATCTACCTAACTATCTGGATTCTAGTTTCTTGAAACTTCCATCTGTTTCTTCTTTCCATAGAAATAATTAATTAGTGTCAAAATTTGATTACATCTGTTCTGTGTACATAACATTTCCTCAAATACAAGATTTCACAGAAAGCTTAATAAAACATTTAGATATATTCAGGAAAGACACTTGGTTTTCAGGATAATAAACCTCATGGGTATAATTTATTACGTTGCATTGGCATTTTAAATAGTACAATTGTGATGGAAAGAAATAACATATTATTGAAATATCAACCTCTGTTTCACATTATATACACATTTATCATGACTTTTTACATTAAAGGCAATGTCTAGAGTTTCATATACTTCTACATTGTCTTCCAATTTTGACTGTTCTATTAGGCTTACGACAAGTAAACATTTGGGGCATCACAGTAGAATAAAGGAGGGAGCTGGAAATAATAGAAATATGATGTAAAGTAAAAAGAAATATTCAGCCTAGGTTCTGCAGCATGGGTACGTCAAGTGTCAAAAGAACCCACAACCTATAGTAGTATCCTGTATGTAGACCAACCTAAGTACATAGACCAGTCTAGGTAACAGAGGAAGGGATGCAATCTGGGACAGAGTGTGCATAGGGAGCAGTCTGTGGAGACCAGTATATGTTAGGGAGCGTTCACACTACCGTCGGTGTCCGACAGGTAGTGTCCGCTGCTAATGTCCATTCAAAATCTTTCACGGACATTAGCAGCGGACACTAGCTGTGTCCGTGACATTTTTCATTCATTTAAATGGAGATCGGGTGCTTTGTTTTACACTCTCGTGCGTGTCCTTAACTGTCCGTTCCTAAAGATGTCGGGTTTTTCTGTCCGCTTGAAAAGTCGGACATCTTTAGAAACGGACACTTAAGGACAGGCACGGACTGTAAAACAAAGCACCCAATCTCCATTTAAATGAATTAAAAATGTCACGGACACAGCTAGTGTCCGCTGCTAATGTCTGTGCAAGATTTTGAACGGACATTAGCAGCGGACACTACCTGTCGGACACCAACGGTAGTGTGAACGCCCCCTTACACTTGGTGCAAAAAGTGTCATGGAGCAATCAGAAGGAGGAGTCTGTGAGAGAGGGAGTAGGAAGAGCTGTATATGAGGGAGAGGGCACCAGGGCAACAAATTGTGAAAGAGGCAGGAGCAGGAAGAGCTGTATGAAAAAAGGGCCATAGGAAGAAGTCTGTGTTAAATAAGGGCAGAGCGAACACTGTGTACAAAAGAGGGGCCATAGGGAACAGTCTGTGTGATGAGAGAAGTCTGTTCCTTTTAGGTCCTCTTGCCACCAAGACAATGCCAGATCCTGGAGGAGTGAGCAACTCACTGAACACTGGAGATATCAACCCTTTTACTGCCTTAGACCTCCAAGAATACTGACATTAATCCTTTATCTGCCCTAAGCCACTAGGGATACAGAAATTAACCCCTTCACTGGCCTAGGCCACCAGGGGTACATAAATTAACCTGTTCACTGCCCTAAGCCACAAGTTGCAGACATTAATTCTTTTTCATCCCTAGGGACAGCGCCGCACCTCCCATGAGGTGACCTGAAGTGACCGCTTCAGGCAGCGCTATGCCAGGGCCCCAGGGAGGGCGGCATTTTTGCTTACCTAAGCCAGTCCAGGACAAGCTGTCCTGGACTGGCTTAGCACCGAGCGGTGGATTGGGGAAGCCACTGGAGCAGCGCTGCTCCAGCGGCCTCCCCTCACGCTCAGGCAGAGAGCAGGTGCTCTCCCTGCCTGCAAACGCCACTAAGCCCCCTTCGCTCCACCACGCCCGCTCCGCCCCCTCCTCTGGAGGGGGGGGGCTTTCTGTCGTCCTCCTCGGGCGGCGAAAAGGGCAGGTTCACCCCTGCCTAGGGATGATCCAGGGATGTTAAACATATTAACTAACCTGGCAAATTATGGCAAAGTATCTAGCGCTAGACAAGTGGCTCAGTGGTTAGCACTGTTGTATGTGGGTGTGGGGGCCTGGGTTCAAATCTGTGAGTAAGAGCACCTAAGTTCCCTTCTCCCTTGTTACAAAGTCTAGGGGGAAAGATTGCTTATGCTTAACTGTTTCTGTAACTCATTCACGATAATGGAGAAAGCTGAGCCATCACCTATTTTTCTATTTCTTTTGTCACTTGAAATAAGAGGGATGATAGGACTCTCATTCTTCCAAGAGGTCCCTAATGCTTAGTGCATTTCTGTTGTGGATATCCTCGATATGTTACTGAAGATACATAAATACAGTAGATACACGACAGCTTTTATCTCATCACCTTTTGATTTTCATTATTAAAAAAATGGATGACATTAACAGAACAATATAAATAAACATTGAAAAAATGAAAGGCAATAACTACAGACAAGTGCATGGAATTATTCCATGTTCTTATTATATTCATGGTCATATTAATAGGAGTTTCATGTATCAAGGCCACAGTGCAGATGAATCACTATATTCTGCCATTAAATTGCTTTTGGCCATACCACTGGAAATTTTATTCTCTCTACCATGTGATATAACTCTTTGTTTTCAATGCTGCACTTAGTTGGTGCTCATGAACTGAAAATATTGGAATTCCTTTAGCTAAATAGAGTCTAGTATCAAAAGAGCTTATTTGTAGGTCTTTGAACTAATCCTTTTGGCTTTCCTGGCTTCACTAAATGCTTTTTCCAATCTATTCCAACATCGTTTCCTTAAAGTGACAAAATTCATCAGCCATCCAAATCCCAGATTTGGAGATAAAACGAAAAAATGTAACTCAAAAAGACATGCAAGGACTGTAGTGAAGAAATTATACAACTCAATAAAAACTGAATGGCCAAAAAATAGATCTATTTTTCACCAGTTTATACGCACAAAAAGAAAACAAACATAGTTTCCGAAACCAATACATTGGTAGCAGCATTGGCCAATTTTTTTTTGTTTTAAAATTAAAGGATAAAAATTTTGTTTTGATGCTGAGCAAATGGAGAAACATAAGGCATCTTAAAGGGATATTTTAAATGGCACCTTGACGATAGGGTCATCTTTAGTTTTTATAAGTTTTACAAAGGTTGCAAGGAACAGGGTGACACATATAATGTCACAGCATAATATCATATCATGTGCAAAGAAGAAAACATGAAAACCATGCATAGAAGGACATACATATTAAGTAGAATAGTCAAACATCATATACAGTGGGGCAAAAAAGTATTTAGTCAGTCACCAATAGTGCAAGTTCCACCACTTAAAAAGATGAGAGGCGTCTGTAATTTACATCATAGGTAGACCTCAACTATGAGAGACAAAATGAGAAAACAAATCCAGAAAATCACATTGTCTGATTTTGTAAGAATTTATTTGCAAATTATGCTAACAAGTGCTAACAAGGAAGTGCTAGAAAAACCAGTGACAGATTGGTATATTACACTTTGTACAAAGTCACATTAAAACTGATGTACATATAGAAGGAGAGTTACAGATCACGGTTATCCTAGTAGACTAGCATATGAAATACAAGGATGTACGGTAATGGTATATGATCCTTAGAAAACGTTGAGCTAGGGGTCAGCCACCGAATGGACACTCCAGTACACACACCAAATAGTTGTGTGGTCAAAACAGTAATATGAGTCGGGTAATAGTTGAAAGGTATAGTGTTACTAACCAGTAAGTTGCGGTAAGGTAGACGTAGTCAAGGGTACAGAGTAAGGTAGGTTGTAGGATTAAACCTGTGTGGGGAAAGGAGAAATGAGCATATATAGAAGAGTTGATGTAACTGTGGGATAGGGGAAATGAGGACTTAGTGAGGTGTGACAGATGCAAAGAACCGTGATGATGGTGCATTATAAGCAGTAAGAGAGAAAATTGAAAAAGTACTGCTTACTGATGTCAGCAGCAAAAGTAAGCAAGAACTAGATACATTAATCTATGTATTTGTATATGCTACATAATGGGTGTACAGTATAATATGTATATCTACAGAGACACAGCAAAGCTTCAATCACATATAATAAGTTTGGCAGTACCCCAATGACAGCCTGCCTTACAAATTTAGAGAGCTCACACATTTTATATATAGAACGAGAGAGAGAGACAGAGAGGGTTCTAGGCAGAGTGTTGGAGTCCCTGTATATATCCCCCAGATTTCTGACATATGTATGGTCCAGTGCAGGTTTTGAATAGGCTTCAGCCCCAGGTGTGGGTCATAGGCTCGTTACTGGACCATATAGGCTACAGAGCCTGCACCTCAGGGCAGATCCTGGGAGTGAGAGGAGGTGCCTGGGTCTGTGCTGACACTGTGAGTCTGGTAAGACTGTATTGGGCTCTTTTAGTTAATTCATGTAGGTCGTAATAAGCCACCCATTCAGTTAGTACTTTTTGTTTAGTTAGTGCTCAGACAAGCAGGGTTTTGTTGCTCATTTTTGAAAATAAGCCTGAATTTTATTTTGCTTATTTTTGAGCCTGAACTGAAGGTTTATTTATTTTGCTGTTTTGTTCTAAATAAACCTGTTTGCACCAGATTTTGTGTTCCCTATCTCTGACTGTTGGGTCCACACCATTGCTGCTACCAAGCTTCCTTCCCCACAATATAGAGGCTGTCAGGCAGTGTCCTGGAGTAACACTATATCTCTCTCAGGTTCCTCACCTATGCCTGGTGATAGTGTGCTCTTGTGCTGCTAGGGAGTAGACCTTAGCCCAGGTGTCAGCTTGGCTCATCACTAGCCCATAAGAGGCTGCAGGAAATTTAGTTCAAGGCAGATCCTGGGAGTGAGTGGAGGCCTGTCCTGGAGATCTACTATCTGGTAAGACCTAATTGGTCTAGTGACTGTTGCTTGCTTCATTTGTGTGGCACACGTGTTACTAGTTTTATTTTCTCTTTAGTTAGAGTTCAGACGAGCAGGAGTTTGTTTATTTTTGCCTGAAGTAAGGATGTATTTTATTTGGATTTTTTTGTTTATAATAAAACTACAGGAACAAAACCCTGTTTTATCTCATTTTGTGTCCCTGTCTCTGACTGCTTGGGTCTGCACCACTGCTGCAACCAATCTCCCTTTATTTCTAGCTGCTAGCTTTTGCAGGTTTTTTGAGGCAGGCTTGAAATATGACTTACTCCAAAAACAAGTCCTAGCTACAGTCAGTGTAACCCCTTTCCTGACATCTGCCATGTTATTATGGTGGATGTCGGTTCCTTGACGATACCTACTGTAACGGGTCTCCTCTGTAATGTATAACACATGGCCATGCACTCTATTGAGTGCTCTTCTTCCTACTACTATCTATTCTGGCTAAGTGAGAGGACCTTGAGGATCCTACTTCATAATTTCTATAAATATATAAATTCTTAGGTACATTTCTGTTCATTCAATGGACATCCTAGGATACCATGGTACAGCGGAGACCTGGCGGTAATGACTGTGAGTCCACTCTGATCACGGGCATTGCTAAGTGTAATAAAGTACTGTATGACAACTGTTCCCAGGCTTGGTCCCCATCAGCCCCATAACTGATTATTTTGCAAGCAAAGTATATACATAACATAGGTTCAGAATTTTTTGGACTGTGACACAAGTCTTTGCATTTTATGAAAACATATTCAGATAAAGTTATATAATCAATATGGAACTTAAAGTGAACATATACACTTCAATTGCATCTCGCTTGTTTCATTTCAAATCCAATGTGGCGGCATAAACTACAAGCAACTACACCAACATTGACAATGTATAAAGATTATCATAAGAACATAGTAGATAAGGTTGAAAGTTACAAGTCTAACCTATCAAGTCTAACCTATAAACCTACTAAATTGATTCAGAGGAAGGCAAAAAATCCCAGGCAAGATTGATGCTAATTGCCTCATCAGAGGAGAAAATACCTTCTCAACTTTAAATATGACAATTAAGCCAAGTCCCTGGATCAGCATCCTGTTGCAAAAAGTTCTAGCTCTCATAACCTATGCTATTCTTACTTTCATGAAAGACCTGTCAGAGTTACAGGCATCGGTATAAAGAGAACACCGCATAGTTCTTGGTACTTTCCATGCATATATTTGTACATCGTAAGGCCCTAAGCCATTTTTTTCCAAATGGAACAACTCCAACTGACAACAACTGCAACTCCAACTGGCATATGCATTCTGAGCATAGAAAATAAATCAATGCCCATATAACACATGGCCATGCACTCTATTGAGTGTTCTTCCTCCTACCACTATCTACCCTGGCTAAGTGAGAGGACCTTGAGGATCCTACTCCATATAGTCTATAAATATATAAATTCTTAGGTACATTTCTGTTCATTCAATGTTAAAGGACATCCTAGGATACCATGGTACAACACTTATTTTTTGATTCAATGTCAAAAAAGAAATTGTACAACCTCTCAGATTAGGGTTAATCTATTCTGATCAAGAAGCTTTCTTTTAAATTTATATTCATTTTAGTATGTAGGACAAAATGAGATGGAGGGCAAGAAAGGAAATATGGTCATGTCAATCTCCAGATGTTTTCTTAAATATGCATTAGCCTTATGGAGACACGTGGCTGCAAAATATATGGCTTTTTTTGCCAGACCAAGTGCATATTCAGGTGTCACTGTGAATCATTCAACTTAACAGCACAGATAATTTACATTGTGGACTCTATTACATACTGAACACAAGATGGTGAAACGTGTTGCTTCCTTCATATTCTATACTAAGTGGTATTTTTAATGTGCATGTGTTGATGCTGTAACGAAATCTCTGGTGTAATGAAATAAAACCTTTTCTACCAGTTCATTTCAGAAGGGATTTGAGTGACTGAAGTTTCCTTTCCTTTGGTAGGTAAAATTATCTCTAAGTAAGATGGATACATTTTATTCAAGGGTTACATTCTCAATAGCCTAATGGGATTACAAAATTGTCCTAAAATGCTCCCCTCAATAAGAATTCTTTAACCAACCTTTCATTTACCCTCCATGAAGATGAATAATGTGCAGACCGACTATTGTCCATTTGGGCTGTTCAGTCACATATCAGCCTCTGAGTATAAATATTCCTGTATTTGTCACGTGCGCTGCAAGAATGTTGTAATGGCTACTTAGAGGTACTTGCCTTGACGTACATGCAGTCTGATGGGGCAGCAGATCGATATATATCCTACTATCAGACTGCTTAGTTTCTGCAGCACTGGAGCTAAATATCATGTTATAAAGTAGCTCACATGCTGACAAAGTGTGAGCACCCCTGGTCTAGCCTGATAGATGAGCCTGACTGCTGTATTCAGAATAGATTGTAGAAGGAAGAGTTTAGTAAGGGGAAGACCGATTAGTAAGGAGTTACAGTAGTCAAGGCGGGAATGAATCAAAGAGACAATAAGTGTCTTTAGTGTATCTCTGGTAAGGAAAGGGCGTATTCTGGAGATGTTTTTGAGGTGGAGGTGACATGAGTGTGCAAGTGATTCAATGTGGGGAGTGAAGGAAAGGTCTGCGTCAAACATAACCCTGAGGCAGCGGGCATGCTGCCTAGAAGTTATAGTAAGGCCTGAGACTGCAATGGATATATAAGGGACAGATCTATTAGATGGTGGAAACAGTAGTAGTTTGGTCTAAGGGCCCCTTCACACGGCGTAAACGCGCCGCGCATTGTGGCGCGTTTACGGCGCGTGTACGCCGCGTTTTTTTACGGTGCGTGATTACGCCGCGTTAACGCCGCGTTTACGTAATCGCGCACCGTAAAAAAACGTGTGAAGGGGCCCTTAGAGAGATTTAGTTTCAGATAGAGCGATGACATGATATTTGAGACAGCAGAAAGACAGTCGTTGGTGTTCTGTATTAGTGCAGGGGTGATGTCACTGGAAGATATGTATAATTGGGTGTCATCAGCATAAAGATGTCATATCGGAAGCCAAATCTGGTGATGGTTTGTCCAATGGGGCTGTGTAGAGAGAGAAGAGCAGGGGGCCTGGGACCGAGCCCTGAGGAACGCCAACAGCAAGGGAAAGAGGGGAAGACACAGAGCCCGCAAATGATACACTGAAAGTGCGGTCTGACAGATAAGAGGAGAACCAGGAGAGCCGACTGAACAGAGCGTAGCGAGGAGGAGTTGATGGTCAACAGTGTGAAAAGCTGCAGAGAGGTCCAGAAGAATAAGAAGAGAGAAGACACTCTTAACTACTCCCTGAGGGGTGTTACTATAGGGGATATAACAGCCCAATACTTAATACTTTTTATATTTAGAAATATTTTAAATATATACAGCATAATAAAAGTTATATTTTATTTTCACATCAGATTTTTTATTCACTGCCCTTTTTCTCACTCTCTTCCCCTTTTCATCTTTCCCTCTTTTCCTTGTATAAATTGATATTCAATTATTTTGACGGTGGCGTTATTGCAATTGTTATATGATCTATCTATCTATCTATCTATCTATCTATCTATCTATCTATCTATCTATGGAGAGGCCTCTTCATTATCCGGCAGAGCGATATTTGCAACAAATGGGAAGAGATCAGCATAGCAGCACAAAGATGAACAATTTCTGTCCAGTTTTATTTTCTTAGCCACTTGCATTCTTGTGGGCTGAACTGTATTTCCTTCAGTTTCTAAAATGAAAGTTTGATCCTGGTGATAATAACAATATAATAACAGTGTCATTGTGGAGCCAAGAATTATTAAAATGTATTACAAATCCCATATTTTCTTGGTGAAGTATTCTGTAAAGCATTTTAGCTTCAGTTTGTCCTTTGGTCATAAGTATAATGTAATGCAAATCTATTTGCCCCACCTCCATCTATTTGGTAGTGGAAATTTAAGATATTCCGCACATAACACATTTTGGCCCAATGCTCTAGTTTTGTACTTCACAAATATTCATAAAACAGC
The DNA here is from genome assembly GCF_031893055.1 of Leptodactylus fuscus. Classification (NCBI taxonomy): domain Eukaryota; kingdom Metazoa; phylum Chordata; class Amphibia; order Anura; family Leptodactylidae; genus Leptodactylus; species Leptodactylus fuscus. The sequence goes on along the minus strand of NC_134265.1, from coordinate 257,358,045 downwards.
TGCAGACTTTGATTTATATGTAACTCTTGGGGTTAAAGGGGTTTTCCATCTAAGTAAGTTATTCCCGTATCTGTATGATAGGGGATAAGTAGCAGATCAGTGAGGGTCTAACTGCTCAGACTCCCCCAGATCAGGAGAATGGGGAGCATTTGTCCCCTGTTCTCAATGGAGTAGAGGTCGAGGAGCATGTGTGTTGCTCCATTCATTTCAAAGGGCGTGTCAGAGATCGCTGTACTTTCTGTATTTACAGCAAACCCATAGAATTCAATGGAGTGGTGTACTCGTTGCCTGACCACCACTCCATTCAGAATGGAGGACAAATGTCTGAAGTTCTCATGATCGATGGGAGTCTGAGCAGTTGAAACCCCACTGTCCTGCTCTAGGGATAGGGTATAATTTGATGGAAAACCCTTTTAATTAAATAGAGCAAGGACAGCGCAGGAGAGAATGGCTGAATTGGTTTGGAAAGTCGAGTTGGAACTATGGATTAGGTTGTGTCTTTACATTAAACTAAAAATATTCATTTTACTAAAACTCAATTAATAAAAACTGATAAAAAAAAAAGTACGCTCATAAGATAAAAGATCTAATCATGGTTAGAAGATCATGTTTACAAACTGTTACTGACTCCGACTGTCATCTACGTCATTCACAAATACCATTGGTAAATCTCGTAATTTTCATTACAAGCAATGCAAGATGACTATAGGAATTATCTGAAAACCCTATCACGGACTCATCTAAAGAAGCTATTATCCTTACAACGTATGGATGCAATTATGGGCAAGCTGATGTAACTGTTTCTTGAGGTACCTAAGGAGATGACTTCAAGTTGTCAAATATTAACATCATTTCCTATATGGGATTGATACTAATAGAAACTACTGAATAAAGATCATTGAGGGATCTTTACTACTCGTGTTTATTATTGTAATACGTCTTGAATTTCCTCCCAGTGGAGTTCAACCATGATAGATGAAAAGCAACAAGATGTGCTTGTAGTCTTCTGCTGTCTCTTAATCAGTAAAGCCTTGAGAGACCTTCACCAGGTTGGGAATTTTTTTCACTAGTAATGCACAACAGATGACCATAGAGTAGATTATGCAGCAGTTAATAGCAAAGTACAGGTGACATACCATACCAGAGATACTGGTGTATAACAGCAAGCAAGGAACAATAAGGTTTGGAGATGTTCAAAAGGATGTAAGGTTCTTTAGTTGTTACAAAATTGCAAAAAAGAAATTGTAAAAAAAGAAGTAGACTTGGAGCTCTGAACCAATTTTAAAATTTCTGATTCATGTACATTTAGAGTCCATTCACATGGAGCAAAATGGTGAGGAATTTGGTGTGGAATTTCAGCGCTGAAAAAAAAGCCTCCCATTGACTTCAATGGGTTCCTTTTTCTGCTACCATTGAAGTCAATGGGAGGGTTTTTTTACAGCGCTGAAATTCCACACCAAATTCCTCACCATTTATCTCTGTGTGAATGCACCCTAATAGTAAACAGGGGGACACAGTTCAGGACTGTAAGGAGGCTGCAACTAATCCTGATACATGTAAACATTTCCTTAAAGAAGACCTTTCACCAACCTGCCAACTCCCACTTTTTGCATCCTTTATTATATGCCACTCCATTGATTCTGGCACAAGTGGATTTTTTCGAGTCCTCACCATTCCTGAGCAATAATTGGCATTAGATTTAGCATTGAATATGTAATTAGACTCTCTACTTTCTTAAGCTAGAGTAAACAGAGAGCAACAGTAAAGAGCCTAATTACCAGAAATATCAGCACTAACTGTTAAGGCATGATGGGGGTTAGAGAAAAAAATCCATTATGCTGAAATCTGTGAAGCAGTGACTACTAGGATACAAAGACTTGTGTTGGTGGAGATAGTTAAAGGGTCTCTTTAATGTATAAGATTAAATTAGCATGTAACCTGTCAGTAGGTAACTGTGGGGTTCATATAACGTGTCCAACCAAGCAGAAAACAGCACACTTTTCTAAGCAATACAGATGGAACTAATAGACATGTTATAATGTAAAATATTTTGCACTACAGAATATGATACTGTTACAGGTGATGAATGTATCCAATGTTCTTCTGTTTGACGCACTGTAAAAAGAAAAAAAATTAAATGTAAAAAGTGTATTAAATATTTATAAGAAGTAATTATTAAAAATTTAAAAAAACTCCAAATTCAAATAGAAATAAAATATACAAACAAAAAAAAAATCATAATTGGTTTTGCCAAGTGCGTAAAAATCGGACTGACCAAAATCTAATGGTAATTATTCTAGGAATTATTGAGGAAAAATATTCAATGTGTAAATAATTGCTTTTTGGTCACCTTACAACCCACAAAAAAATAGAATAATAAATTAACAAGAATCACGTATAACAGAAAATAATACCAATAAAAGCTATAGTTCACCCCACAAAAACAAGCCCTCATGTAACTCTGACAAGAAATCTAAAAAGCTATTGGTGTCCAACTATGATGCTCCTGTAAAAGTGTTTATTTCACATAAATGTGAAACATAACAAAAATTTATATAAATAGAAAAGAATAAGCCCCCATATGAATATGTCAATGGAAAAATAAAAAGGTTATGAATTCTGTAATACTGATACAGAAAAAAACAAAAAAAATCTCAGAAATTTTAATACTCAAGTTCACTTTTCAGTGTCCTAAAAGGGTAGTTATTTTGCTTGTGAACTTAATTAGGTCTCTTTTGTGGCAGGCAGATGTTGTTAAGCAAGTTGCTATCAGCTTTATGATGCAATAAGCAGTTCAAAGGTTACAATGGATAGGAAATTGCAATATCCTATTAAGCAGGTGGCATGTTTTCAGCCATATGCTTTTCTCTGTTAAAGTCAACCCAGATGCCCACCGAAACAATAAATTGATGGTACATTAAATTAATTTATTGATTTTGTATTATGTTTGTCACCTAGAATCCTGAATACCTCTAGAGTGACCCTCACCTTCTCTCATTAATTCCCATAAGCACAAATTAGCTTTGTTACTCATCTCTGTGATCTCTTTGCAATAAGTGTTTTGTGAACCATTTACGGTAGCACCAGAGGTCAGGGTCCTCAGTGGGAAAAAATATATTCGATATTTCCTGTTTTAAACACATCTAGAAGTTAATCTTCTCTGTATGACAGTTCATAAACAAGGCAATGCTGTGTGCCTGTACATTGGCGCTCAAAGTGAATACTTGTCTATCTTACCCATAAATAGTCATGTATTAGATCATACCTCCCAACCTTCCTGGATTCAGCAGGACAGTCTCGGATTCTGGGTCCAGTTTTACTGTCCCAGTCGATGGAAGTTATGTCGCAGCTTGAACTTATCTGCGTCTGGGGAAGAGCCATCGGACCCCTGATTCGCCACTGTGCCTCTTTGTACCCCGGCCTCGGGAGCTGTAAGCACAATGTGATGCCACACACATCACTCTTGCAGCTCCCTGAACACTCTGGGTGCGAGAAGAGATGAGTATCAGTGTTTTTTTCATGTTAAACTTTGGGGGAAGATGAAAGGGGACCTTAAACTGGGGGCGATGGAGAAGGACGTTAAACTGTGGGGGAAGCTGAAAAGATGCTTTAAACTGGTGGTAGTTGAATGTTCCTGGGACACCAGGAGAGGGACCTTATACTGTGGGAGTAATTGGAGGGGAACATTATAATGTGCGGTCATATAATGTTAGGGTGACTGTAGAAGCATTATACTGTTTGGGAGCACAAAGAAAAATGGATGGGAATAGGCAGAGTCAACACAGAACTGGGTAGATCTTAATTTTCCATGGAGCACTATATATACCGTATTTTTCGGACTATAAGACGCACTGGACTATAAGACGCAGGTTTTAGAGGAGGAAAATAGGGAAAAAAAATTTGGAAGCAAAAAATGGTAAAATATTTAATATATGGGAGTTGTAGTTTTGCAACAGCTGCAAGGCCACATTGACAGGTGACCCTGCAGCTGTACGGGGACGCATGTTTTTTTTTTTGCGGGGCCAGAAGTACTTTTTAGTTATACCATTTTGGGGACTATATATTTCTTAGATCACCTTTTATTGAAAAAAAAAATGGTGGTTTATGATATTTGATTTTCTACTTTTATATATATATATATTCTAGGGACAGGAGGTGATTTAGAACTTTTATTTATTTCATATTTTTATTATATATTTTTAAAGTTTTTTGTTTTTTTTTACTATTTTATTCCCCCCCCGGGGGCTTGAACCTGCGGTCACTTGATTGCAAGTCCCATAGACGGCAATACAACTGTATTGCCGTCTATGGGACATTCTGTCTATTAGTATTACGGCTGGTCATAGAGACCAGCCGCAATACTAATATAGCCGTGATAGGCCTGGGAGCCTCAGTAGGCTCCCGGCTGTCACCCGAACAGGTCGGCTCCTGCGATATCGTCGCGCAGGAGCCGGCCTGCAACTTTACAGGTACGGGGCCGGTGGGGACCGGCCCCGGGGGAGAAGGCCACCGATACTGACTCGGCATCCGCTGTACTAGAGAGGCGGATGCCGGGGAGGGATAGACGCCGGGGCCTGATACATCGCTGCCCTGCCCTGCCTGAAGCCAGCGGCGGGGGGACGGAGGAGCGGAATAGCATCGCCCCTGATGCTGCTGGCTTCATGCAGGGCAGAGATGCGCAGCGATGTCTCAGGCCCCGGCGTCTATCCCTTGCCGACATCCGCCTCTCTATTACGGCGGGTGCCAGGCGCCACATTCAGACTATAAGACGCACCCTTCTTTTCCCCCAAAATTTGGGGGGAAAAAAGTGCGTCTTATAGTCCGAAAAATACGATATATATATATATATATATATATATATATATATATATATGTTGTGATAGCATTTATGTTCTATGAGTGTATATATTTCTTGTTAGTGTATCTTTGTGTGATGGTAATCCTACTAATATTATAAATGTGAAAGTTTGTATGTTTGTGTGTTTGTTAATCGATCACACAAAAATGGCTGAATGGATTTGGATGAAATTTAGCATACAGATAGTTTGTAACCTTGATTAACACATAGGCTACTTTTTATCCCAGTAAATGACACGGCTTCACAACTGCTATGAAGTTATGTTCAAATACTGATCTCAGCTAATTGGAGGTTGCTGATAAAGCCTGGTCTGTTATTTCTCTATGTAAATACATAGATAACACTGAGTCCATTGTGTACTAGCATTTGCATATTATCTGATCTGCTCCAGGCAACATGCTGACACTGAGATGGGAAAACCCCTTTAATCCAAATTGGCAGTTTTCCAATTTTAAACATGCCAGGAAAACCAAAATATAATTTGTTGCAAAATTCTAAAACAATGAGAGCTATGAAGGTAGCCAGAAGTCAACAGATCTCTCCTCAAGTGGAGCTCAGGGGGATTGAGCAAGATAAGCCTCAAGCGGCTCTTAGAGCAGCCAAAATGGCGGAGCAGGCAGATCATTAATGCCAACAGCACACTCATTATATGGCGTCCCAGTGAGCTGCTGAGATGCCGGAACAATCACGGGCATGGCGTGAGGAACGAGTTCAGATTGAGAGCTGCCGAAATACCAAAATAGGCGAACCATCGACCGCAGCAATTTGCTGAATAAAGGTGGATCAGCGGATCATCGACGTCAACAACATACCCTAAGACTAACCTCCTCTATTATTAGAACCTACACATCTCTTCGGACAGGCCTATCACATTTCCCAATCTAAATATTTCTGAAGTTTCCATCCCTGACCCTCATCTGTTCAGGTTACTCCTCACCCTTCATTATCCTACAGGACATGATGTATTTTTCTGAGTGAAACCTATACGCCCCCAGGCTTTGGATCTGCACATAAAAGGACACTGGCTGGTGACGGCTCATACAGCTTTATTTATTTGTAGAATTATAGTAACTTTTTTCTTAAAAATAAATGGCTGGTCCACTGTATAAGCACTTCATCCTCCTGCGTGACCCCATCTACCTCCTAGATTGTAAGCCCTTATGAGCAGAGCTTTCAATTCAATTGTGGGAACTGACTTATTACTCTGTAATGTCTCATTTGTCTGTACATGAACCCTATGATTTGTAAAGTGCTACAGAATATGTAGGTGCTAGTTAAATAAAATGTATCATTATTATTATTATTATTATTATTATTATTATTATTATTATTCAGGCAAGCTACTACTGGAAAATCAATTCATGTTGGCAAAATTTTAGGAATTTGAGATCGAAAGTCAGGTAATATTTGCAAATAGCTGTATAAGCACCCTGTCCAGATAGCTCCATAGCTACTCCTGCCTCTTTTTCATACTCTCCTTTTTCTGTACTGCATGGTTGGGGAAACTTTAGATTTATATTAGGTGATTAGAATTATCACCAATTTCTAAGATAATGCTGTTTGAATGTTACACGTGGAGTAACCCAGTAATGACCACACAAGGAGATTCCATCCATAGACAAGCACTATATTTAATTATCCAACAACTCTGTTTGGGTTTGTTCACATTTTTTGTTTTAAATTTTTTGTCATTTTTACAAGAACGCGGAAAAAAAATTACATCAAATTCCCTGGAAGTGATGTAACAGCATCCAAGACGATATATTTGAGTGATATGAGTTTCTTCCTTGTGCTTGAGTTGTTAATACAAGTGTTATAGCTCTATTTCCAGCATACAACCACTAACGTCTAAATACATGCAATGACATTTAGATCCTATTGGCTTTTCAGATATTGTCTAGGACTAGACTACATATATATGTGATTGTTTTACATAATATTGTCATGCTACATTCTCCATATATATGATTTTTGTTTATGACATGGCTTAGCAGGCGCTTTGTTTGAATGACTGTGTTTACTTGTGCTTGGGCTAGCTGTGTGTGATACTCTGTCTTCTGTATGATTGTGTATACAGAGTCAGGGACTGTCAGGGCTCAGGCATTCGGTAAACACAGCCCCATGGCTACATCTGAAACATGCTTTACATTATCATTTATTTAAAACATCCAATTCTCCCATTTCATGATCGTGAAGTAATTGTGCAGTGAAGGCCATTTACTTCCCCCTATGCAAACTTGGCACTCACTTGGCTTACATTCAAAGTGTTTCCTTGCTATAAATTGAGCGATAACTGAAGCAAACTGAAGAATTGATGTCATGTGTATTAGACAGAGTACTTTGGAAAAATTGCTCCTAATGCTGTGTTCATTATACGCTGGGATGCATATGCCCCCCGCCTTCTATATGTCAGAACGTTAAGCATTGTTTCACAATGACTCTGTTCAGATTAAGGGAACTGTGACAAAGACTTGTGCAACATCTTTATCTCATAAGTTCTTTCGAAACTAAGCATGGCTGAGCCAGAAATCATGAAAGGAACAGTATCACATGTACTTTATAAAGCAGAGCTATAAAACTGGGGATGCATACTAAGGAAGAGATGTAAGAATAATTGCACAACTGAGACTTGGATAGGCCTAAATTGCTACGGGGCACATACCGTTCTCACACTCTCGCCGCACTATTCTTTCTCCACTTTCTCCACTGTAAACTCTGCTCTGTACATTTTTGTCTTTTCATAAGCCCTCAGACAATAAAGTTATGCATTTAAAGATTGATTTAAGGCGTTCTGAGACAGATCATCGTAGTTTTTTTTTTTACACTTTTATTTATTGAAATTTCAAATTGCACAGAGAAAAAAACAATAAAATACAGAAATTTTAAAGAGGTTATCTTACAATAAACACTTACATTGTCTCTTATCAAAGGATAGAGGATGGGTGTCCGACTGCAGGGACCCCTAGAGATCATGGGAACAGAGATCTGCAAGTTTATCCAACAACTATTATACATAATAATATGGCTGAACTGAAAATTTGTCACAGGGAATCTGCTGGAACTCTTGCTCTAACAGTGTATCTCTCTGCTATCTTCTATGCTATTGACCCTAAGGACACTGCTCGCTTGGTTTGCTTCTGATCTTTTTGACTGTTCAGTGTGTTTATCATTTGCCAGCTCCACTTCATCACCTCTTCCCTTTGCTGTTGGGGTTCCTCAGCATTCAGTCCTAGGTCCTTTCTTCTTTTTCTCTTTACACTTCCCTGAATAGACAAGCTATCAGCAGATTTGGCTGTTAATGCCATCTCTAAGCTGATGACAACCAGCTATATATCTCTTTCTGTGACATCATCATGACTGTACTACTACAAACACATTTGGAGTCAGTGGCGTAACTAGGAATGGCGGGGCCCTGTGGCAAACTTTTGACATGCCCCCCCCCCCCCACTTCCTGACTGACACCGAAGACCTTGACCCACCCCCCCACACACACACACACTGCATTCCTGCACGCTCTATTATGTCCCATAGTAGCCCCTGCACACAGTATTATGCCCCATTGTGGCCCCTGCACACGGGATTATGCCCCATAATGAACACCCACAAACAATTATTATACTCTGGGGTCTTTTCAGACCCCAGAGTATAATAATCGGAGACCGAGGGGAGATACAGACATAAAAAAAAAAGTTACTTACCTGTCTCCGGCTCCGCTGCAGTCTTTGGTTGTGTTGGCGATCTTTAATAACGCACGGATGTCACATGACATTTCATGTCTTCACTCCATCTGCCCCCAATTTCATGCACCCCTCATCTCTACCCCCATTTTCATTTCCTCCCCTCCATCTCTGCCCCTAGGTTACTGTTGCTCCTCAATTGCTCCACACCACACATACATACACACTCACACACAGACACACACTCTCCATCCTGCATCTCACATCCCCCCTCCCCTTCAGTTCAATACAATACAATACAATACACAGAGCGCCCCCTGATTATTAGACAGTCATTAGTAACAGCAATTGCAGGCAAGTCTGAATACAAACAATGTGTAGAATACTGATCCATCTATTGACACTGACCTCCCCCTCTTCCTAATACACAGATATCAGGACACTGTCCTCACCTCCTAATACACAGACATCAGCACACAGACCTCTCCTCCTAATACACAGATATCAGGACACTGTCCTCTCCCCTCCTCCACACCACACATACATACGCACTCACACACAGACACACACTCTCCATCCTGCATTTCACATCCCCCCTCCCCTTCATTACCTAGCAGCACATCTCTCCTTCTCTTCTTCTCTTCCAGGATTGCACGGGCTATAAAGACACGCCCACCTAGTCATGTGACGGCTGACGTCACACAAGGTCCTTCCCCTACAGGTCCTACAAGCTTTCCCCGCTCTTATCGCAGTTACAACAGTTTGTCTGTGATAAGAGCAGGGGTAGCTGTCGCCGGGCCCCCTAATGTCCCGGGCTCTGTGGCAGCTGCCTCTGCTGTTATGGCGGTAGTTACACCATTGCTTGGAGTTATGTTTGACTCAGAGGTGATAACTTAAATCTGGAGAAGGAACCTTTGAACTCACTGGCACATCCCATTGCACTTATTCCTCATTTGTGTAGTTCTAGAAACGTATTTTTCAAGGAAATTGTGCATTAATTGGACTATATAAAGTTATTCTACATAAATAAAATGTATTATTAATTATTATTATTATTATTATTATTATTATTATTTTGCTCAGCATGATTTTCCATACAATACACTATGAATGGTGTAATACTAAGTTCCTGAGGACAGACTCTCTTTAAGGGAAGGTTACAGCAAGTTTTTTGGTCAGGAATTTGGTCAGGAAACTGACTCAAATTCCTCCTCCAAAAATGCCTTACCATACAGTCCTTTTAGGAAGAGGAATATGAGTCAGTTTCCTGACCAAATTCCTGACCAAAAAACTGTGTGAACGCAGAAAATGGCTTTCTACAAACCATACAACCCTTTTTAATTGCTTGTTTTTTTATTTTATACTGTGACACTACATTTTACAGAACATCCAATATAAATCTAAGTTACCTAGAGACTTATTGTAGTGCTACTGATTTATTTTAACTATTGAGTGCCTGCTGCCGTGCACAAGGCTGCATGCAACTCAATGTGCTGCAATGGACTGCAGTCGTAACTTAAACAGGACCTTTCATGTCCTCGGGCACATGCGGTTTTATATAAAAAAAAAGCCAACAGTGCACCGAATTCAGCGGTTTTCAGCGGTATTGGTTAAACTATGAGACGTTGCATATATTGGTAAAATCCAGCTTCAAACCAGAAAACAAATATCCAAAAATACTGTGGTGGTTACATAAAAAATAACTTTTATTGAAACAAAAAATTAAAAAGGCTACATAGTAACCATAGATGTGGATGACATCAGGATACAGCTACGCGTTTCAGGAACGCAATGTTCCTTTCTCATGCCATGCCATACTAATTCCCTGCTTCCTGGAATTGCATCAATTTAAAAATGGATATGGTGAGCTGAAAAAGACTATTTGTATCTGCAGAAGAGGTATTGGTACAATTACCGTAGCTCTTCAGTGTCAGAAGGGTGTTTCTGACAGTCTATTAGGAACGTCCCTCCTCACAGTAGTGTCTATTGCGCTCTACTGTCAGAGGGAGCGTTCCTCACTGACACTGAGCAATGACACTGAGCGTTCCTCACTGCTCAGCGCTATGGATGTCCTTTTGACAGTGAAAAGCTATGGTACTGGCACCAATAGCACTTCAGGGCGGCACCGAACGGGAAGTGCAATGAATTCAGTGCACTGTAGGCTTTCTAGCAGTGTATAATACCACATGTGCCCGAGGACATGAAAGGTCCCCTTTAAACTGTCAAAATTAGTTAGCGGGGCTTCAAAAAGTGTAATCCCATGTCTTACAGGGTGCAATATATTTTTACAATTAAATGATGTATTGTAGCCCTTCATATTTCACAGGGCCAGACAAATCAGAAACAAGAAGACATATGTATAGACATGTGTATTCACAGCGCATAGCTAACGGAACAATTACTCATGGAAGCATGCAATATCTGTGACAGAGGCATGCAGTAATACGAAATGATGCTTACACCTCAGAGAAAATAAACAAGTCAGACAAAGAGAAAATAGCATTTTAGGCGTGTGTGTTTTTATTTGTTACTCTAAACCCCAATGATTGTTTATTGTCTAAGCTAAACGGCCGTTGTGACCTTGTAAAGTAAGACAGATGTGGACAAGAGCAGTCCATTCACAACAATGAGGAGAAGAAAAGTGGTCCTACCTTGTAGAAGAAAAGCCATCATTTTGCTGTGAATTCTGACACCTTGGGGGTCAATGACTTATTTCTAAATCTTGTTAGTATTGGGAAGAAAATATTATGGAGGTGAAAGCGGAAAATTTAGTTTGCAAATACAGTAATCTGATGCTGGGTTCACACAGCGCCTGAACTCCGTTTCAGGTTTCCGTCTTCTGCATGCAAACCTGTCATGCCGAGTCCGGCTGTAAGTGCCGGTGAGCGTTTTATGCGGTCCGCGGCGAAACCGTTTTTTGTGTCCGGTTTAAAAAAAAAACAGTTTCGCCACGGAGCACATAAAACGCTGACTGGCGCACACGGCCGGAGACTTTTCAAGCCCATTCAAATGAATGGGATTGAAACATGGCGGCAGGTTTCTGTCTCCTGCCCTGTTTTGTGCAGGAAACCTACAGAACGGAGTACAGGCGCAGATGTGAACGAGCCCTAACCAGGACTCTAAATGTATTTGTAATATAAATAATGATAGATCTTGTTGCATTTTTTTAAATCAAGAAACAGGACTGGTTTCTTTTTATAAACTATTGTTTGTATTGTATTTTCATCCCAATACTAAAATATCACATTGTCTCAAAGTTCACTAAGGTTAAGTGATGTTTTGAAGCTGAATTGTACAATAACAGAATGGAAAGCATTGACAGAAGGCAACCCATACAATGGTTGATAATAAACCAAATTAACACATTACATTACCAGTTCGGCAAACTGTCTGGGTGCTGAGTTAAGTTAAAACACCAACTGGCAAGGTAGGTTAAAGGGGTTGTGTCATCAATACAAATCATAGTAAGTAAACTCAATAGAAACGTGGTCCTGTTCTGTGGAAGAAAAGTCATATTATCGCTTTGAATTCAGAAGCCCGAAATATTGTTAGTATTTTGTGGAGAACATGATGGATTTATTCGAGTAAGTGTGCCTAACTATGAATTGGGTCTCAAACATTCACATCAATGAGTATTAGAAGAATGGCCCGGAATATAATGGGCACTCCCATGAATACCATTATACAACAACTGAATTAAATGTGTATTCAAAGGAAAACAAATCATGTAAAATCCAACATCAACCAGAAATCCACAGATGAGATATGTATAAAATTTAACTTTTAATGAACATGGATAAAAAGTAACTAAGTGGAAAACTATCTCAATACACATCAAAGCTACGCATTGCTGCCCCTTCATCATGGTGAAGCAGGGAACCTTTAGTTCTCTGCTTCACCATTCAGCCCCTATAGTTGTCACAAGCTGCTTGGACACAGGCAGGTGTGATGCAGTGACTTCATTACATTGTGTCATTTTTATTTTATTTTTTGCATCCCAACTCACTGACAGAGCTCTTCTATGCTGAACCTATCAGCATAGGAGGACATAGGAGGAGGGATATTTAAGGCCTGTTCCCTATGTCCCAGGTGCCTACTATTAGTTAAGTATTACCAAGTTTGGCTCCAGAACTCTTATTCTTTTTGTTTCTGTTATATTGACCTTGGCTTGTTTACTGCATTTTCTCTTGTCTTCTGATTTTGGCATTGCCTTTGACTTTTTGGATTGACCACGGCCTGGATACAGAAAGGAACTGGTTGGAATTGGGCAGAGTTAAAGGGTGTTTAGAGGCATGGCTTTTCATATGTAAATTTGCTGCTGCATACATGTATTCAACAGTTTTTGTACCTCTGTCTGTTGAAAGTTGGGAGGCATTATATAGTGCGATGATATGGTGAGATTCACATTTATTTATTTTTTCATTTTTTTTAATGTAGATTATGAGCCCCATATAGGGATAACAATGTACTTTTTTTTTTGATTGAGTGTTTTTAGTAAACAGCTGTGTCCTAAACTGCAAAACCATGCTGCAGCAACATTGAACATTCAATAAATAATCAGTTTGTTGTGAATTTTAATGGAGTACCATGGTGGCTTGCATGACCATACTATGTCCTAATCACTCCATGTAATTGTATAACAACAAATATTAGAACGGAGTTCACATAGCCTTTCGAAGGATCATTTGGAAACACTCTACTAAATGTATGTCCCAGATATATGCAAACCATACATTTACATTGAGTCTCAATGAAAAAAAAGCATATTGTGCAAGAGTATTACACATGTAGTTGTCTTTTCTTTTTAGTACAAGTGAGGAAAAGGTAAATCAATATTAGCTGACCAAACATGGCGCAACCAGGGGTGTAACTACTGTAGAGGCAGCAGAGGCAGCTGCCACAGGGCCCGGGACATTAGGGGGCCTGGTGACAGCTGCTACTGCTGCGTTTTTTGTTTTTTTTTTTAATAGGTCATTACCGGCTGAAGTTACTTCAGCCTGTAACGGTCCCTATTTAATTACCGATCCTGGCTGGGCCGGGATCGGTAAGTGACACCGCGGGCCCCACAAAGACTATAATAATAATAATAATTGTTTATGGGTGTCCACAGTGGGACATAATACTGTGTGCAGGGGCAACTATGGGGGATAATACTGTGTGCAGGGGCCACTGAGGGACATAATACTGTGTGCAGGGGCCACTGAGGGACATAATACTGTGTGCAGGGGCGACTATGGGGTATAATACTATGTGCAGGGGCGACTATGGGGGATAATACTGTGTGCAGGGGCCATTGAGGGACATAATACTGTGTGCAGGGGCCCCTAAGGGACATAATACTATGTGCAGGGGCCACTAAGGGACATAATAGAGCGCACAGGAATGTGGAGGAGGGGTCGGTTGAGGTCTTCAGCGTCGGTGTCGGTCGGGGGCAGGGGGGGCCATGTTAAAAGTTCGCCACGGGGCCCCGCCATTCCTAGTTACGCCACTGGCCGCAACATTATTATTTTACTGAAATGTGGCAGATGCTTTACCCCCTTCCTGCCACAGGCATTTTTTGATTTATGTTTTGACTCTCTGCCTTACAAAGGCCAAAACGTTTCTATTTTTCCATTCTCAGTCTGAGTCATATGAGGGCTTAATGTTTGAGGGACAAATTTTATTTCATAGTGGTACCATTTAATATTCTGTAAGTGCAGGTTCACATTTGCGCCCATGCGCCCTTTAGCCAATCCAGATGGGACTCCATTTTCTGCCCCGAGAAACTGGACAGGGGATGGAAATTCGGCAGTCAGTTTTCAAACCCATTCAAGTGAATGGGTTTGAAAAGTGAGTGCCCGTAAGCGTTTTGTACCTGCCCACGCAGGTACAAAACATGCAGGACTTTGTGTCAGGTTAAAAAAACAATTTCACCGTGGACAGGTACAAAACACTCACGGCGCTCACTTTTCAAACCCATTCACTTAAATAGGTTTGAAAACTGACTGCCGGGTTTCTGTCCCCTGTCCAATTTCTCGGGGCAGAAGACAGAAACCCAGCTGGATTGGCTAAAGCGCGCACGGGCGCAGATGTGAACTCGCCCCCAGATGTACTGGGAAGTTGGGGAAAAAAATCAAAGTAGTGTACAATTGAAGTAAAACTATGTTTTTGTGACTTACAGGCTTTGTTTTTACATTTACTGCGAGGTCAAAATGACACATCACTCTATGTGTTCTATGTGTTGGTACGATTCTGAGGATACCAAATTTATACAGCTTTATCTTACAGTTTTAGCACATTAAAAAAATCCAAAACTTTTCCAAAAAAATAAAGTCGGCATGTTTTGTTACCTGTAACTTTTTTATATTTCTGCATATAGGTATGCAGAAGGTGTCTTTTTTGCGGGGCCAGATGTACTTTTTATTTATATTAATTTATACTGTTTTTATGAGAAGCAAAACAGCAAAAAAGACCCTGCATTTTGAATTTTGAATTTTTATGGGAAAAATATCTATAAGTTTGTAGACTGGATGTTTTCGGACATAGGGATACCTAATGTGTATGTGTAGCACTTAATTTAAGTATCTTTATATTTGTTCTAGAGAAAGGTGGTGATTTGAATTTTTAGGCGATTTTTTATATTTTTTTACCTTTGTGTTTACTGTATGGCAAAATGACAATACTTTTTTTAAAGGCTACTTAGAGCATCCTGTAACAGAAGGGAATAGAAGATAAACCTGGAATCCTTTAATGGGCTCCCAGCTGTTATAGTGACGGATCGCCAGTCCTTCCACATCTTAGTTTTTACACATTGTACTCCATGTAGATCGGGTCCAAGATGAGTGTGTGCAAACTTTATTAGGTTCTAAGATATAGTTATCACTTATTTTCTATTACATAGGAAATAATAGTTTTCCATTACTAATATTTGCCTGTCACTGTCATACAGTTTGTACTGTCTACTGTGGGTGGTTTTGTACTGGCCGTGTGTGTAACTCTTCGTGGCATGGATATGAGATTGATGCATTGACCCCAGGGAGGATGCTCATAGATCCCTGGGTCCAATTTCAACTTCCACAATACATTTGTCATATAAATCACAGGTCTGTCTTCTCTGTCATCGGCCACAGAAAAAGTATCTACCAGTGCACTTTTAAGATGTTCCAGATGTCTCTTTGCCATACATAAACACAACGATCACTAACTGAATAAAGGGAAACTCACAAGAAAAGTTAGTAGTAGAATAGCAGTAAAACGGCATTACAGGGAAATGTAATAACAGTTATATAAGTGTATCATCTACTTACTTCTAGGCAGGCACCAAACTTGGAAATGGTTCTCATAGCTCCAGCAAGAAACTTAAAACGGGGACCAGTGTGAGCCACAGATGAACAATAATCCCATTGGTACCAGAGGATCAAGTTGTCACTTCCACCGCCACATTTTGTGGAATGAAGATTCCCTTTGTACAGTTCCAGGTGGCTGAAGACAGGGATCTTGTAATTGAACTATTTTACATTGTCCCTGTTTGTTTACTGTTCTACTGCATTAATGACTTGAGTAAATCTGTAAAAGAATCAGTGCACCACAATTTGGCATAATGTGATTTATTGATTGCATATAGCCTGTGCTATTAGTACTTGCACTGTGGTGCATGATACATCATATACATGTACATGTTGCTTTAATTGGTCTTTGCACCAATGTTATGATAATTGAAGCTGTATCTGTGTGGTGAATCCTTAGAGGTGAAAAGAAGGTGCGCCTGCCATTTATTTATTGCTTTCCTGTGGTTTGACTCACTGACATCAAACGTTGTCTTGACCACCCATAGCGGGAGATGACCAAAATTTAAAGGTCATTCCAGAGCTTTGGAGATAGAAGGACAGACAACTTTTCGAGGAGGGTAGAGCAAGTGCTTTTCCAGGAGAAGGGAACCTGGCAACAGGCACCCAGGCTTTACATGGAAGAAGATAACCAAGAGGAGAGCATGGCTAGAGAGGAATTCCCCCTATACAGGAAAAACTGGCCAGGAGGTATACAAGCTGCTACTTGGGACCCCCTCTCCCCCAACACGAGTAGAAGACAGGGTGAATTGCAGCTTGTTGGTGCCACTGGAGGACCCAAAATTCTCAGGTGGGACTGGGACCTGAGTAGAGCATTCCTTAGGTGTGACAACTGAAATGTCTTGGAGGGAGGAAGTTTCCTAACTGGTCCAGTGTGAAATTCGTAAGTCAATGTGTTCCCCAGATGGGTAGCTGGAGGTAAGTAACTAAGCAAGAAAAGTAAGTAAAGAAAACCAATCTTAGCTTCCCTCTAATACGGAAAACTATGCATATTCAGATATCACACTCGTGTATCATATGTCAGCATTAGTGTTCAGAGGTTAGGGTTCAAAGTCAGAGGTCAGTGTCAATGGCTGGGGCTAGCACCGAGTGTCAGAAGTAATAGGTCAGAGACAGAAATCAGCATAAGTATCCTATTTTAGGGCCATTTATGAGCATCTGGTGTCAGAGTCATGCATTAGCATTAAGAGTTACATGTCAGGTCTAAGACGCTGACCTGGAGCTCACGGAAATCCGTGGCCAAGGAGAGTCCCTGACGTCCCTGCAACCTCTGACCTAGATTGGTTACGGCTGGGTGCAAATCCAAGAATGCGGGAAGAAACAGATTGGGAAACTTTCCCTAACGGATTCCCTGACTGAACCTGCCTAACCTCAAAGTAGCGTCCTTACAAGGACGCCCCTCACTGGAACCTAAAATAGATTCCCTATAGTTACCCTAACAATGGGCTGAGATGTAATAAAAGAAACAAACCAAGAATTACTAGTAGTGGCAGATAACAGAGAACAATAGCTGATAAGCGTAGCCAAGCTAGACCAGTGGTAGATATTGGTGAGCAATAGAATACAAACATAAACAGGGAAACTAAACAGGCAGGGGACAGGAAGGGTAAGGGAAAAACAAAGCTTAAAGGGGTTGTCCCATCACAAGGATCCTATCTATACTGCTTGTTAATGTGAATGTAAGACTTTTCCTAAATACATTGCTTCAGCAAAACTGCTTTGTTTGTCCACTATCTTACTTTATTCATTTTTTTGTGGCCACAGCCCTGACTTAGCTGCTCATGAGTCAAGTGATGTATCAGCCTGCTCTCAGGGGGAGGGAGGAGGGGCTAAGTGCACGGGAGCAAGCCTGGAGGGGGGGGGGGTAGTTTACCCTTTGGGGGAAGGGGCCGCCAATTCAGGGTTAGACGCCGGCACAGCTGAAGCCAGCAACATCGCTATGCTTCTGCCCTGCATGAAGCCAGCAGCGGCAGAAGCGATGCTGTTATTCCGCTCTGGGGTCACATATGCAAAGCCAAGCGGCGAGATGCCGGCGGCCCTGCGTGCACGCTCATACACCAGTCTAGCCTTCACAATGCGAATACAGACCCAGCACCCTCTCGGATCTGTATTTGCATTGTGAAGGCTAGACTGGTCTATGAACGCGCACGCAAGGCCCGGCGGCATCTCGCAGCTTGGCTTTGCATATGTGACCCCGCCCACCAATGACGAAACAAAGCGGAAGACAGAAGATTTCAAAGAAACAAAGACTGGTGAGTATGCGACGTGGGACAACCCCTTTAAGGGCTGTAGCAAGTGTACAGGTAACGTTAAAGGGATTCTACCACTAAACTAACATTTTTTCTAATGACCACGTCGGAATAGCCTTAAGAAAGGCTATTCGTCTCCTACCTTTAGACGTGGTCTCCGGCCCGCCGTTCCGTAGAAATACCGGTTTTAACCGGTATGCAAATGAGCTCTCCGCAGCAATGAGGACGGGCCCCAGCGCTGAAACGCCGATGAGCGCGTCCCCATTGCTGCCCGAGAGCTGTTTCCAGCGCCGCCTCCTTCTTGAGCAGCAACTCCGCCTCTTCTGTCTTTTTTGATGTGGTCCAACTTCCGACGCCTGCGCAGTAGGCTCCTGTATTGAACTACAAGAGCTCTTGCTGCTCAAGAAGGAGGCGGTGCTGGAAACAGCTCTCGGGCAGCAAAGGGGACGCGCTCACCGGAGTTTCAGCGCTGAGGCCCGTCCTCATTGCTGCGGAAAGCTCATTTGCATACCGGTTAGAAACTGTATTTCTACGGAACGGCGTGGCGGAGACCACGTCTAAAGGTAGGAGACGAATAACCTTTCTTAAGGCTATTCCGACGTGGTCATTAGAAAAAATGTTAGTTTAGTGGTAGAATCCCTTTAAATAGAACCTGGAAGTAGCAAACAATTCTGAATACTATAGCAGGCACATGAACATGGGAGAGGGGACCTAAATAGGAACAGAGATACAACCCCACCCGTCACAGATAGGAATGACTGGCCAGACAGTTTGCCAGTCAAACCGACACTAAGGAGACAACTTAACCTCTTAATCTACTAAATACAGCCAGAGGAGTCTCTGACACGCCTCCGGGGCATGCGCCGCATAGCAGGAAGGCCATGGCGTCCCCAAATCCTGACATCAGGTGTAAGAATCACAAGTCAAGTGTCAATGAAAGTCATCAGCATTATGGGTAAAAATCAGATGTCAGAGACAAATGTCATAGTCAGTTTACATGTCAGGGTCAATTATCAGAATCAAGTGTAAACATGAAATGTCAGGGCCAGGGGTCAGTATTAAGGGCCCGTGCACACGGAGTAAACACGCACTCATTTTTGCATAATACACGTGTAAAAATCAGACTCCCATTGACTTCAATTACATTGACTTCAATTAAATTTTTTACACGTGTAAAAAATGTCATTGAAGTTAATGGGAGGGAGCCTTCACATGGAGTTTACGCTCCGCTCATTCTGAACGTAAACTCGTTCAGAGTGAGAGGTGTAAAAAACAGATTCTATTGACTTCAATGGGTGCATGCATACGCGCGCTACACATTGAAATCAATGGGAGGCTTTTTTACCTATTGCTTTCAATATGATAGGCGTGTATCACATTGAAAGCAATAGGTAAAAAAGCCTCCCATTGATTTCAATGGAGAGCGCACGTATGCCGGCACCCATGGAAGTCAATAGAATCTGTTTTTTATGCCGCTCAGTCTGAACGAGTTTACGTAAGCGTAAACTTCGTGTGAAGGCTCCCGCAGTCTGATTTTTCCACGTGTATTCTTTACACGCGTATTATGCAAAAATGAGTGTGCATTTACTCTGTGTGCACAGACCCTAAGAGTCATATCCAGCAACACATTTCAAGGTAAAGTGTCAAACGTCAGGATCAGTTATCAGCATGAGGTGTCAGAGTCAGCATTAGTCAGGTATTTCATGTCAGCAACAGATGACAGAATCATATGAGAGGCTCAAGTGTCAGATTTGAATATCAAATGTCAGTGTCATTCATCAGCATCAGGTGTTGCAGAGTTAAGGTTCAACATCAGGAGGCTGTGAGGTCATCTACAGGGAGTCAGTGTCAGATGACAAAGTCAAATGTCAAGGTCAGGTATCATATAATGAAATATATCAGAGTAGCATTTCAGCATCAAATGTCAAGGTTTGGGATTAGAATCAGGGTCAAAGTGAAGGTGAGTAATTTGTTACATAACAATAATATTTGACTCTGACATCTGATGATGCTCTAATATGGACCCTATACACCACAATAGTAATAGGAATGGTGGATCATAAATCTTCACCCTTCTTTGTTTGTTGCTTCTTTCTTTCCAAGACATAAAACTTGAAACGAAAATAAGTACCTGCAGCAGATGCTCCCTTGGTATTGGCCATGAGAAAATTGCTACCATTCTTCTGCCCATAAGATAAAATACAATTCAAAACAACAGATGTGTATATAGTTTCCTATAGCTCCAGGAATATACTGACATAAAAGAAATATGTGCATGGAAATAAATGCATCTGCAGACATTAGATAATAGTTGGCAGACCTGTTATTATCAGCCCCTGCAAAGATAGTATAAGAATTAAAGAAACGTGATTGTTGTTATTGGTGAAATGCTGAGGGCTGAAAGCCTCGTTGTAAAGCAGGCTGGATTTTTCTCTGACGTCCCTGATGTCAATGCAGTTCACAGGATGATATCCAGTTGGGAAGTCAGCATTGTACCTGCTGACTCTTTTCGTGTACTTGTAGAAAACCCAATTTTTCATTTTTTTACAGTAAATCTGCTTGAAGGTTGAAGAACCATTCTGCAACTTTGATAGGTTGGACAAAACTTGGTTAAAGTTCTAGTGATAGCTAATTTATACACAGGAACATTTCTGATTTATGACATTAATCTATCTGTGCTTCATAAACATTACCTCTAAGGCTCCAAATTATCTACTCTTTACTTTTTATCCAGAAGCCAAGAAAAGAAAACTTTCTTGTAACAATCTCATTAGCAAGCTCCTTTTAACCAGGTGACTCAGGAAAAGGCTTGGTAGGTTTCTCTATTTCCTGGGTAAAACTATATCTGGAATACTGTGTCTTTTTCTTGAGACCCCCACCTACAAAAAGTTCTAAATAAAATAAAATGTGTGCAAAGGCAAGCTTCATAGATGGTGGAGTGTCTGAAGCATAAAACAGATATGGAGAGACTTACTGGGATACCAGATTCTCATCAAAAGTTGAAATAAACGATATCCTGTAGACACCAATACAGTTGAAAGTGCTGCATGTGTTTGGGGTGAGCCCTACAAGGTTAGTGGGGAGTAGATCAGAAGCAATGTCATCCATTTTCGGCCCTACTCATTTATCAGATTTCTTCTTCCATACAAATGTTTTATGGACCACAGGTTTCTGCTCTGAGAAGCTTGTGGGATCCCACTGACTTCAGTGTGGCACATTATCCTTACTTACTACTTTTGGATAATTTCCACTGTCCACATGTTCTCTAGTAAAGCAGAGAGTGTGGCAACTAAATTTCAGGTTCATTTTCAAAGTTCTTCTTAAATCCACAGTAAAAACCAGACCGTAGTAGTAGAAATGACAGATATGCTTAGCTGTTTACATAGTCTCTGTGATGTCATAAGGCTGACCCCTAGCAACCCTAGAAATCTAAGCTTATTATAAGTTGGTTACACTAGGCTCATATTAGTGTTCGGGTTTCCATGGATATGTTTGAATACCATGCTGCGTCATAGTGGATTTCTGCACACCTTCCGGCAATTTTTAAGACAAAAGTTACAGCCAAACACTACTTACCTGCAGCTAATTATTCTCCTCAGTAAGTCTGGATAGGGGCACCCAATAGGGATGTACCATTTCTCCTGTCTTATTCAATCTAGCTCTGGACCCATTGTTGCAATATTTTCATACCTAATAACAGGACTTTCAGGGTGCATAGTGATGATAATAGAGAAGATTCTCGCATGTAGCCAGACTTGCGCACTATATGACTTTATTCACAGCTATCCCTTCCATTACATGCAGCTGCAAAGCTATGCTAATGTGGTTATTAGTACCTTAGGGTAAGTTCAGATGGAGTATTTTGGTCAGGATTTTGAGGCCGTATCCGCTTCAAAATCCTGACCAAAAAGACGGCTCCCATTGAAATCAATGGGAGCCAGTCAGTCCTTTTTTCCGGGAGCCGGAACAAGAAGCGAAAAGAAGCGAGATGCTCATTTTTCAGGCTGTTTTGCCTCGCGATTCGGCCTGAAGACACGCCCTCCTCCCGACTAGGCCCATTCATTGGGCCTAATCTGGAGAGGAGTGCGCGACGGGATGCCAGTGCAGTGCACCGGCATTCAGTCACGGCTACCCATATTTTAGGGTGGAACCTGAGGTAGCCTCTGTCTCAGGTTCCGGTCCAAAATACTCCATCTGAACTTACCCTTAGGGACAAATGTAGAGCCATTTTTTATTCCAACGCCCACAACTTAAACAACAGACTGGTAACAATACAGACTTTATATCCTAAATTATTTTAACTATCATGCATAAAAATATCTTATACTGTAAATATCTTATTGGGATGTGCTTAAAAATTGCCCACAGGGGGGAGTAACTGTGGGGTCCTGTTGCATATCACTATCAATGCCTTTGGGAATGGCAACATGTACAAGTGTTTTGGAAATGAGTGCATACAGCCCTCTCCATGAACACTAACTTTCAGATACTACCTTCCTGTTTAGGATCTGCCTGTACCTCCACAGCTTAAATGTCTGTTATTGTAATGCCTTTGCCTGTTCAGGCCTCTGCTCTGCCCTCCACTCGAACGCTGCACTGCAGGAGGCATGTTAAGTTATGATTCCTTGCTTTAGCTTTTTATTGCTCTGTCTGAACACTGTTAATCTTAGCCTTACCTGTGTGAAGACAGCTGATCTACCAATCTAGTCTGGGGCGGGTTTTGGACTTCCTATAAACTGGTCATCATCCCACACAGGTTGGCTGGCTATTGTGACGTGTCCTTGCTAAGCGGTTCTTTTGCTATTGTATTGTATTTACTGACTTCTGACCTTTGGTTTCCCTTGGTATTACTCTTTTGGATTTAGATGTGGTACGGTTTGTCTCTCTAGTTTGACCTCGGCTTGCTGGCTCTAGTTCTGTGTTGCTTGTCTTGGCCTATTCTGTGTAACACTTATTTTGAGAAGGGACTGTCGCCCAGTTGCCCTGCTACCGCCTACGGTAGTTGAGGCAAGTAGGCAGGGACAGGGGCTGGGTCATTCTCTTCCTCCCTGGTTTCAGCTACTTGGGAATTGCACAACTAGCAATTGCCTTACAGTTATATTGGATTTCAGCAGCAGCTTGCAAAATTATTTTACACACTTTTTTTAATAGCGAATACCCCCACGCACCATCTGTTTTTTGAAAAGTTGCTTCACATGGACTAGGTAGATGCTTCTTCACATAAGGACACACAGGTGAGATAGGTTTTAACACATGAATGCCAGTCATTTCACTATTAACCCCACAAATCACACTGTGAATTAAATATGGCTTTCAATCTTTCACATGGTACCTGTAACAGACCCTTTTAGAAATAGACCCCCTTTATCTCCAACCCTCTACTGCTATGGAAATCTTCTACTGACATATGAGGGGGCTGTCACAATTCCAAACAACGGTGGGGGTAGAAGTCACCTATCCTCAGCTCATGTCCTCCCCTTCTCCCTTTCCTTCCTCCATTTACTCATTTACAGAGTCTGCACTTAAATAGGGAAAAACGGTTGCAAAATCCCATGAACTCTTCCAGGCATTTGCTGAAAGACAATGCTTCTTATAATCCACCTGTCCAGTAACTCCAGTATTATTACAGACAAATACTTGTAGGACAATTTTACTTATTAAACATATGTCTTGTCAATTAAACAAGTGGTTGATGAGTGAGAGATATGATCAGGATAGACCACAAGTCTCCATTCGTATGCGGTGGACATGCAGGTGCAGGGCTCATCACTCTTACTGTAAAGTTTTAAAGGATATTCATGTACAGAGCCCTGACCAAAGTATCAAAAGAATAGTGGTACGCAGGAACCACCATGTTGACTGGGATCACTAGTGATGTGCTGGGATCTGCTACCAGGACAACCAGGAGCCTATTGAAGGATCTCGGACCAATCATTGTTGTTCCATAGCATGCCAGTAAGGGCTAGTTCACATCTGCGCCCAGGTGTCCGTTCTGCAGGTTTCCGTTTCCTGCCTAAAACAGAGCAGGAGACGGAAACCTGCAGCATTCTTTCTCACCTATTCATTTGAATGGGTGAGAGAGATGTCCGGCCATGAGCGGCGGTGAGCGTTTTATACGGGTTTTTAAATCCGGACACAGTCGGACATGCAGTACTCAGTGTCTGGATTAAAAAATCCGGTTTCACGGCGGAGAGCATAAAACGTTCACCGCCGCTCACGGCCGGACCCGGTCTGTGCTTTCCACAGAACCACAGAACGGAGACCAGAACGCAGGTGTGAACCTAGCGTAATTCAAGTCAATGGATTTTACAATATAGTGCAAAACATTAATCTGATGAGTTATGTGTTATGTATCTTGCTAATTTTTTTTGTCACTGTTGTTGTTAGTAGTCGATTCATTGTGTTATCCACACATCAGTAGTCGATTCATTGTGTTATCCAAACATCAATATGTAATCTGTGGGAGTCCGAAACCCAAAGCCTGTTCAGACAGCCTCCAGGCGCCAGAAGATAGTACTGTGACGCGGTGATGATGCAGACCTCTCCTATTCATGTGATATCAGCAGCATAGTCCAGACTGATGACTAGTGGTGGTTCTGGGGAATTACTTGAATGGGAGCAGCCTGCTCACACTCCCTGTTCACTGCACCAGCTCCTGACATCTGGAGGCTGACAGCATATATACAGTACATATTAGCAAAAAAATATTGAGCAACAGGTTCTGAGCTGATCATTATATGTAAACAGAAAAGTTCCTATATTAATCTCAGAACACAGACTACACTTACTGCCTATAAGGAAGGCATGGGGAACATGAATTCCCAGAAAATTTTATGCTATGATGATGTGTAAAGTAATTTTATTTATTATTTATTTATAGTAGTGGATTATAGGTTAATATGCCCTCTCATCAACGTTACAAGACGTTTCCTACAGTGGAAGTAGAACTGTACAAGTACTGGTACCGTTTGGAGTCCCTGAATGGTCACCGAACGCAGACGTGACCGTAGCCTCAATAAATATTCAACTGATAAGTCTGGAAGGCCTGGAAAGTGTGCCCTTGCAGGTTCTACAATCTTGGTGCAACCAATATGTGCCCATGGAAGTCTTAATCCTCCTGACTCATTAATACAGGATAGACACAGGAATATCATTTTGTATTAAAGAATAGACACATTCTGCGCACTAGCTGTACTGCACCATGACTGGGAGTGAAACCAAGTCTAACCTACTGACCTCTCAATCACAGACAGATCATCCACAGCCCACAGCCAGGCTTGTCTAATAATATCAATTGTGATAACATAGTCACAGCGGTTCTAATGTTCCCGTATTCATTTGTGGTGATACATAATAAATAACACATACATACCCTGTTTTATTTACATTTTGTTTAGTTACAGGGATTTTTTTGTAAATTGATATAGGAACTTCATGATTTGCATTAGGCTTGCTAGCCATGTACAGATTGTGCATGGATACACTGCCACCTTGTGGTACAGATTGAGAGTTAAGCCTTAAATTGCTAATTTATTCTGTTCACAGTCATTTCTAACAATAAATGACTACCATCTCTGATAGTATGTCACCTTATAGTACAAATTCAATGTGTTACATATTCACTCATTGCATGTGACACCATTTTTTGACTATTTAAATTATTGTTTTACAATAGAACGAACTTGTTAATGTTAATGCAACTGAAAAGAAAAAAAAAGAAAAAAAAAACATGATGGCCTTTTAATACACAGTTCATTATATAGGAGACTAATTTTTTGTTGTTTTGTTTTGAAGCTCAAATTTTTTTTTTTGCAAAACTTGCTACCTTTTAAGTTTTGAAGCCTGCATGCCTCAAAGGTAGCATGGTAAAGCATGGTAAGGGCATGGTGGGATTGTGCCATCAGACTCAGCATATTACAACAGTTTTAGGCTGAGTTCACACGTAGTTTTTTGGTCAAGATTTTGAGGCCGAATTCACCTCAAAATCCTGACCAAAAAGACGGCTCCCATTGATGTTCCGGCTCCCTGAAAAAAGAAGCGACAGGCTCATTCTTCAGGCAGATTCGCCTCGCAAAATCCGCCTGAAGACACCTCCCTCCCGACTAGGCCCATTCATTGAGCATAATCCAGAGCAGAATGTGTGCGACTGGATGCTGATGCACTGCAATGGCATCAAGTCGCAGCTACCTGTTTTTTGAGCCTCTGCCACAGTTTCCGGACCAAAAACCCCAGTGTGAACCCAGCGTTAGCATGCTAGGGCATGACTCCCTGCAAGTGGGGGCTGAACTGCACCCAGTTCTATAGACCATACAGAAGTCTATAGAATTGGGTCTAAAGGACTGTGGAGTTAAGTCTTGGGGACCATAAGACAGAATGGGTGTGTGGACAGAGTTATTCCATCTTCCAGTATTGGTGGACTGGTGACTGTCAATTACAGCAGCCACCACCTTTCACGAAAATGGCCTTACGGAATCGGCCTGTATAACTGTACACTCACCGGCCACTTTATTAGGTACACCTGTCCAACTGCTCGTTAACACTTAATTTCTAATCAGCCAATCACATGGCGGCAACTCAGTGCATTGAGGCATGTAGACATGGTCAAGACAATCTCCTGCAGTTCAAACCGAGCATCAGTATGGGGAAGAAAGGTGATTTGAGTGCCTTTGAACGTGGCATGGTTGTTGGTGCCAGAAGGGCTGGTCTGAGTATTTCAGAAACTGCTGATCTACTGGGATTTTCACGCACAACCATCTCTAGGGTTTACAGAGAATGGTCCGAAAAAGAAAAAACATCCAGTGAGCGGCAGTTCTGTGGGCGGAAATGCGTTGTTGATGCCAGAGGTCAGAGGAGAATGGCCAGACTGGTTCGAGCTGATAGAAAGGCAACAGCGACTCAAATAGCCACCCGTTACAACCAAGGTAGCCAGAAGAGCATCTCTGAACGCACAGTACGTCGAACTTTGAGGCAGATGGGCTACAGCAGCAGAAGACCACACCGGGTGCCACTCCTTTCAGCTAAGAACAGGAAACTGAGGCTACAATTTGCACAAGCTCATCGAAATTGGACAATTGAAGATTGGAAAAACGTTGCCTGGTCTGATGAGTCTCGATTTCTGCTGCGACATTCGGATGGTAGGGTCAGAATTTGGCGTCAACAACATGAAAGCATGGATCCATCCTGCCTTGTATCGGTAACGGTTCAGGCTGGTGGTGGTGGTGTCATGGTGCGGGGAATATTTTCTTGGCACTCTTTGGGCCCCTTGGTACCAATTGAGCATCGTTGCAACGCCAAAGCCTACCTTAGTATTGTTGCTGACCATGTCCATCCCTTTATGACCACAATGTACCCAACATCTGATGGCTACTTTCAGCAGGATAATGCGCCATGTCATAAAGCTGGAATCATCTCAGACTGGTTTCCTGAACATGACAATGAGTTCACTGTACTCCAATGGCCTCCACAGTCACCAGATCTCAATCCAATAGAGCATCTTTGGGATGTGGAGGAACGGGAGATTCGCATCATGGATGTGCAGCCGACAAATCTGCGGCAACTGTGTGATGCCATCATGTCAATATGGACCAAAATCTCTGAGGAATGCTTCCAGCACCTTGTTGAATCTATGCCACGAAGAATTGAGGCAGTTCTGAAGGAAAAAGGGGGTCCAACCCGTTACTAGCATGGTGTACCTAATAAAGTGGCCGGTGAGTGTATATTTCCTTGTGTCTTGTGCATCCTACTGTGCATTTTATGATGTGTATTGTACTGAATATGCTGATGACTGCACTGAACAATGTAACGCTGTCACTTTACTTGTGTTATGCTGCTGAGTTATTGTGTCTCTCTCGGTCTGGTACTTTCTGGACAGTGAGATGGTTCTACAAAACAGGTGAAACCAGGTTTACTCTTTGGCACCACCTGACATACAGTCTTCACATGCCATGGCCTGATAACTCCTAGTCATACCAGGAGGGAAAAATGGAGAGCAGAGCAATTCTGGAGCCGAGCATGTTGATTTAGAAGGCTAGTATATCTGTTTTGTGCCTGAGAACCGGTTGTGGTGAGTGCTGAGTACAAATCCCTGTGAAAACTGGGCAATTGCTTTTTGCACCACAGGACTGTTAATTTCACACTGCGTAAAAACACTGCTGAGGAGGGTCCTGCAACACTACTGGATGGTGGTGGTAGTAGTTTCCCCCTGGGCACTTCCATTTGGAGAGGGGACCTCTCTACTCTGAGCTGGTGTGATGATGTTTGGGTGGGTCCTAGTGGTGAAGCAGGCACAACTCAGGCAACCAGTAGATGCAGTTGAACAGGATAACTTTTATTCGGCAACTGGAGAGAGGTAAAAACAGCAGCTTCCAAATCGGGGTAGTAGTACCTCAGTGTCCTATTTCCCAGTCTTGGTCTTATGAGTGTGCCCAGGGATGATATCAGGCTCTAAGGCAGACTTCTCTCCAACTACAACTTCGATTGTGCCACTCCCAACTATGGATAATGGAGATAGTGAGGCAGGGTAGTCCTGACAGGAATCTGGTTACCTTTTGCTAAGACCTGAGTCAACTTCTCCTGTCAGCATACTACACTGCTCCTCCTGGCAGGGCCGCCGATAGGCCAGTACTACTGCTACTGGCGTCAGGGGCCCGGCCAAATTGAAAAATGGGGGGGCCCGGTTTTGGCCCGCCACCGTTTGCCGGCCCCCTGGCGCCCGTAGCAGTCATTGTATGTCCTATTTCAACTCAGATCTGCATCCAGAGGACGCAGATCTGAGTTGAAGACATACGCGGCTGAAGCGAGGAGCTGACCTGTGTCAGCTTCTCGCTTCAGCCGCATGTGTCACTGACACATGCGGCTGAAGCGAGAAGCTGACACAGGTCTGCTCCTCGCTTCGCCGCTGCGCGCCTCTCTCCCTGACACATATGCGGCTGAAGCGAGGAGTTGACTTGTGTCAGCTCCTCGCTTCGCCGCCGCCGCTGCTACTGGCTTGTAGACGCGATGTGATGACGTCCCATCGTGTCTACAACTGTGCGCCAGTGAGAGAGAGGCGCGCAGAGAACTGCGAGGGAACGAAGGTGAAGGTAAGTGTAATGTCGTGTACACTGAGGTGGAACGTGAAACTGGGGGCAGATGAAGGAGAGGACGGCATTACACTGGGGGCAGAGATGGAGAGGACGGCATGACACTGGGGGCAGAGATGGAGAGGACAGCATGACACTGGGGGCAGAGATGGAGAGGACGGCATGACACTGGGGGCAGAGATGGGGGGACATGACACTGGGGGCAGAGATGTGGGGACATGAATCTGGGGGCAGAAATGTGGAGACATGAATCTAGGGGCAGAGATGGAAAGGATGGCATGGCACTGGGGGCAGAGATGGAGGAGACATGAATCTGGGGGCAGAGATGGAGGGACATGACACTGGGGGCAGAGATGGAGAGGACGGCATGACACTGGGGGCAGAGATGGAGGGGACATGAATGTGGGGGCAGAGATGGAGGGGACATGAATGTGGGGGCAGAGATGGAGGGGACATGAATCTGGGGGCAGAGATGGAGGGGACATGAATCTGGGGCAGAGATGGAGGGACATGAATCTGGAGGCAGAGATGGAGGGACATGAATCTGGGGGCAGAGATAGGGGGCATGAATCTGGGGGTAGAGATGTGGGACATGAATCTGGGGGCAGAGATGGAGAGGACATGAATCTGGGGGCAGAGATGGAGGGGACATGAATCTGGGGGCAGAGATGGAGGGGACATGAATCTGGGGGCAGAGATGGGGGACATGACACTGGGGACAGAGATGGAGAGGACATGAAACTGGGGGCAGAGATGGAGGGGGGGACATGAAACTGGGGGCAGAGATGGAGGGGGGGACATGAAACTGGGGGCAGAGATGGAGGGGGAGACATGAAACTGGGAGCAGATTTTACCTGCAAATAGAATCTGATTAAGCCTTGTAATGCTGCTAAATAAAGGGAAATGTAATACAGAATTGGTATGTCGCAAAATAAGGTAGTTTTAAAATGGCGGGGGGGGGGCAGACACTTAGGCTGTACGGGGCCCCAAAATTCCTGATGGCGGCCCTGCCTCCTGGCACAGAGTCCAAAGACCTGACAGCCTCAATCCCTGCTCTCACAGCAGTCTCTGAATGAGCATTGGGCCACAATCACTCCTCCTAGAGGCTGTATGGATGAGTCTCAGTGCTGGTGCTCTCCTCTTTGCACAGTCTAGCATGAACTGCAAAGGATCTCTGCTGTCACTGAGTTAAGTCCTCAACAGTCATCATGGAGACAAAAGTCTCCTACAACCACGCCCAGTGGCTGAACCAAGGGAAAGGTTTGAAACACTGAGAGGAAAACAATAGTAAAGCTGCAAAACAATAACAAAGAACATAGAACACAGAGGACAGGACATACCAGCACAACCCAGAGGTACAAAAGACAAACACTTAGCAGTAGCACTCTAGAATGCTGCACTGTCACTAATATGTAAATGAAATGCTGATGAATTCCAGGCTATTTCTCATTACTGAGGGGTGACTCACTATGTACCTGGATGTAGTTAAAACTTCAGTAAGATCAGGGGTCACAGGTGCTGTCACTCATAAGTACAGCATTGGACTGGCCTAAGGGAGAACCGGAGGGCCCCTATCCATTATAAGCCTCTCCAGGAAAAATAAACATTTATACTTACCTCTCCTAGGTGTCCGGTGATCTGGCATCATCTTCTGGCATGTGGCTGATGTCATGTGTCCCAATAAGGTTTGTTATCACCAATAAGGCCTGTTATTGGGTCTCAGTGGATATAAGGGGTGCAATTTGGTCATAACATCAGCATGCCCCACATGACCGCTGGTGCCCGATTACAGGCCTCAGCATTGACATCTGGGGCGCATGGCGCATTATAATGGGTGCCCTCTGGGGAGCATATTATATTGTGTGGGGTCACTGTGGAGTATTATACTTGGGGAGGCACTGTGAGGAGGCTATTATTCTGTGTGGGGCTGCTGGAATAGCATATTACACTTTGTGAGGCCAATGAAGATCATTATTCTGGGGGGCTCTGCAAAGAATATTATATTGTGTGGGGGCCATAGGTTATTAGCAGAAAGCTGTTCGGTGGGCCCCCAAAACAAGTTTCTTTGGTAGGCCCTGGGCTCTTCATTCGGACACTGAATAAGTAATCGACAAAGTGATTAATTGCAGATTATTTCTCATTACTCAGTGGAGACTCCTATATATCTCCAAGCTATGGTTAATTATATATGGTATATGATGCAGTTTATAAATATTATCCTATAAAAATATACCAATACCAAAAAGAAATAAAACTCAGGATTACAAAGTACAAATATACAAATCAATTTTTTTTCATCATGATACTAGTTGTCAATTAAAAACATTTAAAATTACCCCCAAAATTGGGTGGATATCGCAGTGCAACACAAGGAAAGGAATGCAGGCATTCATAAATTTAAGCAAAGTCCTTATAGTAAAGAGAAAAAATGGACGGCACAGCTACATATAAATATTGGTCTTAGGTCGTTTTCTTTATCTTCTGTTACACCCTCTATCTGGCAGAAGATTCCAGTTGCACGCCGCTAACGGTGGTGCTCAACAACCCCTATTATATAGCGCAAAACATACAGAAAAAATGTAGAAAAAAATCGGGGTGGGCACTCACCATTCCATAATCGGCGGATGATACTTGATGTCTGACACTTCTCATATATAAAATCAAAATCCTTTATTAAGAATCAATAAAAATAGTACAGGGAGGGAGACAAGGCATTATAGGCAAAAAAAGGCAACAGCCGTTTCGCGTCTGGTACGATGCTTTTTCAAGCCAGAAATGCAATTCTGGCTTGAAAAAGCGTCGTACCAGACGTGAAACGGCTGTTGCCTTTTTTTGCCTATAATGCCTTGTCTCCCTCCCTGTACTATTTTTATTGATTCTTAATAAAGGATTTTGATTTTATATATGAGAAGTGTCAGACATCAAGTATCATCCGCTGATTATGGAATGGTGAGTGCCCACCCCGATTTTTTTCTACTTTTTTCTGTATTCATAAATTTAATCACAAATATTAGTATGTGTTAGTTCTCACCATAAAGTGCAAGTATAACAATAAGTATATAAAAAGTGACTCTGTGCAGTTGTTATATCAAAAATAAATTCATATGTAAATCACAAATCATATACATATGTAGTATATAGAAAGTGACACTATTCAATTACTATATAAGGGATAAGATCTTTCCATTTGCACATGAATATAACAACTCAAATGACTTGCATCATATCTAAAGGGTTAATCATTAGTAGATATAGGTATATAATACCCGAATGCATTTAATGTGATACCTAATAGTATAATAAGCAGCAAAGTAGCACAGTACAGTACAGCGATGATATGATCACAAAAAAGGCGCTGAGTAGACTGCAAATAACACACATTACACAGAGACATATATATATATATATATATATATATATATATATATATATATATATATATATATATACAGTCCTATGAAAAAGTTTGGGCACCCCTATTAATCTTAATCACTTTTAGTTCTAAATATTTTGGTGTTTGCAACAGCCATTTCAGTTTGATATATCTAATAACTGATGGACACAGTAATATTTCAGGATTGAAATGAGGTTTATTGTACTAACAGAAAATGTGCAATATGCATTAAACCAAAATTTGACCGGTGCAAAAATTTTGGTACCCTTATCATTTTATTGATTTGAATACTCCTAACTACTTTTTACTGACTTACTGAAGCACAAAATCACAACTTTTACAGTACTTGCAAAATGGATGGGATTCATGCGAATCCCATACCCACTTTACAGAAAAAATCGCAGTGCAGACACGGAGCGGGCAGTGCGCGGCAAGCACACGGAGCTCATTATATGCTATGGGGTCCTTGTGCTTAACTGTCCAGCGCTTGCAGTTGCGCTGATATTACGTTCGGGAGGTCCTCCTGCGGACTCCTTCCAGACGGGAGGCAAGCACTAATGTGAACCGCGTCTTACTTGTACTGCAGAACTAGCATTGATTGGCCGAATGCTATACAGTGTATAGCATTCAGCCAATCAACACTGATTCTGCAGCAGGCTCGTATTTACTAGTCAGGAGAGTTGGCAGCTTGCAGTTATGCGGGAGCTGACTTTTTGTCATTGGAATTCATTGACCAGCGTTGATTGGCCAAATGCTATACAGTGTACAGCATTTGGCCAATCAACAATGGTTCTGCCGGAGGCTCGTCTGTGACGAGGCGGAGTCTATAATCGGACCACAATGAAGACTGCTGTGATCCGATCTTAGACTCCACCTTGTCACAGACGAGCCTTCCGGCAAAACCAGCATTGATTGGCCGAATGCTGTACACTGTATAGCATTTGGCCAATCAACGCTGGTCAATGTATTCCTATGAGAAAAAGTCAGCTCCCGCATAACTGCAAGCTGCCAACTCTCCTGACTAGTAAATACGAGCCTGCTGCAGAACCAGCGTTGATTGGCCGAATGCTATAGCATTCGGCCAATCAACGCTGGTTCTGAATCGAATCTTTACTGCGAATAGCAAGTACCGTATTTTTCGGACTATAAGACGCACCCAGGTTTTAGAGGAGAAAAATAGGGAAAAAAAATTTTCAGGCAAAAAATGGTAAAATATTTAATATATGGGAGTTGTAGTTTTGGAACAGCTGCAAGGCCACATTGACAGGTGACCCTGCAGCTGTACGGGGATGTATAGGGCGTTTTTTTTTGTGGGGCCAGGTGTACTTTTTAGTTATACCATTTTGGGGGATATCTATTGCTTAGATCACCTTGTATTGAAAAAAAAATAGGAGGTGATTTAGAACTTTTATTTATTTCATATTTTTAAAGCTTTTTTTTTTTTTTTTTTTTTTTACTATTTTATTCCCCCCCGGGGGCTTGAACCTGCGGTCACTTGATCACAAGTCCCATAGACGGCAATACAACTGTATTGCCGTCTATGGGACATTCTGTCTATTAGTATTACGGCTGGTCATAGAGACCAGCCGCAATACTAATACAGCAGTGACAGGCCTGGGAGCCTCATTAGGCTCCCGGCTGTCACCCGAACAGGTCGGCTCCTGCGATATCGCCGCACAGGAGCCGGCCTGCAACTTCACAGGTATGGGGCCGGTGGGGACCAGCCCCGGGGGAGAAGGGGCCACGGATACTGACCCGGCATCCGCTGTACTAGAGAGGCGGATGCCGGGGAGGGATAGACGCCGGGGCCTGAGACATCGCTACGATCCTCTGCCCTGCATGAAGCCAGCGGCGGGGGCACGGAGGAGCCCCTGCCGCTGCTGGCTTCATGCAGGGCAGAGGAGCGCAGCGATGTCTCAGGCCCCGGCACCTGTAATGGCGTCTATTACTTGCCGGCTTCCGCCTCTCTATTACAGCGGATGCCAGGCGCCACCTTCAGACTATAAGACGCACCCTTATTTTCCCCAAAAAAAGTGCGTCTTAGGGGGCATTCACACGAAGTAACGCCGGGCGTGTATCACAGCCGTACACGCCGGCGTTACGGCAGACTGCCGAACACTTTCCCATTCACTTCAATGGGAGCGCTCGTAACAGCGGCGTTTACGAGCACTCCCATTGATGTGAATGGGAAGTGTTCGGCAGTCTGCCGTAACGCCGGCGTGTACGGCTGTGATACACGCCCGGCGTTACTCCGTGTGAATGCCCACTTATAGTCCGAAAAATACGGTAGTATTTGATCGAGTATGAGTATTTCGAATACCGTAGTATTCGATCAAATACCTACTCAATCAAATACTACTCGCTCATCTCTAATTGTGATCCCTATATTGGGCTCACAATCTACATTTAAAAAAAAAAAAAAAAAAAGTCCGCGGAAGAAAACTTTCTGTTCAAAGTGCTGTGGGAAGAATCACAATGCGTTCCTGCAGCACTTTAGGGAGCCTTCACACAATGTAACGCTGCGCTCATTCTGATCGTAAAAACACGTTCAGAATGAGCGCATAAAAAGCAGCTCCCATTGACTTGAATGTGAGCTGGCATACGTGCGCTCCCCATTGAAATCATGTATTACGCGCGTAATACATTGAAAGCATAGGGAAAAAAGCCCCCCATTGATTTCAATGGGGAGTGCACTTATGCCGGCTCCCATTCATGTCAATGGGAGCTGCTTTTTACGCGCTCATTCTAAACGTGTTTTTACGATCAGAATGAGTGCAGCGTTACATCGTGTGAAGGTTCCCTTAGCCTCAACCAAGCAAAACATTGAGTTTTTTTCTGCGGATTTTGATGCTTTTCCGCAGTGTTTCTGCAGAGTTTCCGCAACACATTTATCATACCGCGTTTTTGTTGCAGTTTTCACATTCTCCATAGAAATCTATGGAGGGAAAAACTCAGCATTTCCGCAACTATAATTGACATACTGCGTTTTTTAAAAATGTGAACATTTTTGAAAAACGCAGCTTTTCCGCAGTGTGGAGCTAGGACTAGGCAAAATTGCATTCATTATGCTGGTACTGTAAAATGCAGCGTTTTTTTCCGCTGCGTTTCCGCAATGCCCAAAAACGCTATATATATATATATATATATATATATATATATATATATATATATATATATATATATATATATATATATATATACTATTTAAAACTCCAGTCTGGGAGATTAACATCCCACTAATAAACATCGCAACAAGTTTTTTATCTTTAAAATCTGGAAAGGAGGACAGGACGTCCACTCGTCCAGCTGATCCAGGAAACTAACACGGGCCTCCTCAGCTGACGCTCTTATATATTCAGATTTCCTGCCGTTTGAATCAGCTGGCCAATCAGCTGCCACTCCTGCTGCTGGGCAGATTAAGAAGAAACATCTGGAAGCTGCTACCTCTACCAGGTAAGCACCAATTACACCAGATTACCTCAGAAAACAGGGGGAGAAAAGACCAAGAAAACTGGAATGTACCAACACTAATTAATTAGATTATTAACCAAATATCACTTTAATAAAACTGAAAATGAATGAATGAATTAATTAATTAATTAACTATTTCTGGGGCTTTGCCACCTTGTGTCCCCAGAGGCTATGTAGCTCTTGGGGGCCCCTTTCATTCTACAGTGTCAATGGTTGATATACTGTATATCCTGTAGGAGCAGTTATTGGAGAGCTGCAAACCCCTGCCTCACTACAAGATCCTGTATACACTGAATATTATCTACAATAAACTTTGATCTTTCTGTAACTCATTAACAAATACAAAGATTTTGCATTCCCCTCGGAGTGGTACCAGGGACAAAATCATCTCGGAGTCAAAGTTCACTCATATTAGTAACACAAACGGCAGGCTGCAAGTTAAGGTAAGGCGACAATATTAATATTAGACAGCTTCTTAATACACATTTATATGTTAGATTAAGTTTTGCTATATAAATTACAAGTTTGCTAATCTGCCATTATTAATAATTATTAATACAATATTGTTATTCAGTCACCCATTCTATTATCACATAAAGCAGAGTGAAGCAACGCTGGCTGCAATATACATGCAATGTTACATTTGGGACATCCTTAAAGCTACAGTTTGGTTTAAAAAAAAATTAATTCTTTAACCCCTTCCCGCCGACGGCATTTTGACTCTCCCCCCCCCCTCCCCCCCTTCCAAACCCCATAAATTTTATAATTTTCCACTCTCGGAGCCAGATGAGGTCTTAATGTTTGCGGGACAAATTTTTCTTCATGATGCCACCATTAATTATTCTGTACAGTGTGCTGGGAAGCTGGAAAAAAAATCAGAATGGGCTGGATTTGAAGAAAATATGGATTTGTGTGATTTTCTTACAGTCTTCGTTTTTATGGCGTTCACTGTGCAGCCAAAATTACATATCTCCTGTATTCTGTATTTCAGTAAGATTCATTCTGGGGATACCAAATTTATAAGGTTTTATTTACATTGTAACCCCTTAGCAAACAATGCAAATTGCCCCCAAAATTTTTTTCTAAAAGTCGCCATATTCTGACACTTGTAACTTTTTTATACTTTCGTGCGCGCGCATGTATAGGGTGTCTTTTTATGCGGGGCCGGGTGTACTTTTTGGTTACACCATTTTGGGGAATTGTTATTGCTTTGATCACTTTTTATAAAAAATTTTATCAGTGGCAAAACAGTGAAAAAACGGCGGTTTGGCACTTTCAACTTTTTTCCGCTACGGCATTTACCATACGGGAAAAATATTTTGATACATTTATAGAGAGGGCTCTATAACAGGGATACCTAACATGTATATATTTTACATACTTTTATATGTGTTCTAGGGAAAGGGGGGTGATTTGTATTTTTATTATTTATTATTTTTTATATTTTTGTTTTACTTTTTTTTTTTTTTTTTTTTTTTAAATGTATTCATTTATTAGACCCCCTAGGGGTCTTGAACCCCAGGGGATCTGATCACTAATGCATTGCATGTCCACTGTATAAAACAGACACCCAGCGGCTATGGTTGCTGCCCGGCTCCTGGGCGGCCGCAATAGTTAAGCACCTGGCATCCACCGTACTAGTAGGGAAGGGGTTAAATAATTAGTACTGAGTCGTCAAAGGGGTCCCCTGTCAGGTCACGAGATCGACAGACTGACCAGCCAATTCACATAGAAGCTGGAAGTCCCTTTCTCCTGTGCAAGTCTATGAGACCCTTATATCTGAAAGCTGTCATAGATTTAGGTCACTGTGTGAATTAGCAGGTCAGTCTTCTAACGCCCTCACATCATTGTGTACTATATAGTGTCCAAATAATATCATTTCATTGTATAATATACCTGTATATTATCATTATATTATCAAAAACTACCTAAATAAGACTGCTGAGCATTTTCTTATATAACAGTGCCCAGTATATAAACTACACTACAGTAACTACATTCTACCTTTTCATAGGTTCGAGCAAAAAGTGTAGGCTGGGGAAAGTTTTGGGTGCCTTGCCCACCAAAATTAGTAAGGCACCCTACAGCAGTGATGTGCCCTATGCAATTGCACCAGGCGCACGCTGCCAGTCTGCAGATCGCCTCTTTATGTCTGTTTCCCTACTAAATAAAAGGAAGTGTAATAATGTGCGCTGTATGACTGTATCACCTATCTATGTCTGTAATGAAGTCATTGTATTTGCTATGATAACAATATAAACTATGCTGTAAGATAGTACACAGTTGAAAAATAAGAACGGCTATTTCCTGTGATTCAATGACCATAATATAATCTTATCCACATATCCCTAAGATGTATTCTTGTATAACGTCACAGTTATTTCTCTACATACTTGGCCTGTAACCCGATCATTTCTAGGTATTCATTAGATATAACCTGCATCACATAAATCTTGAGAGAGCTTTTTATTAATGCTGTCCAATTATTCCTATTGTTTGACAGAGAATAAATGGATGATAACAATGAGATCACCATTAATCTCCTTCTCCTGGGAAAGACGCAATGTGGTAAAAGTTCTCTTGGAAACAGCCTGCTAGGAAGTTATGAATTTGAGAGTAGGATTTTCCCACAATCTGTGACTAAAGAGTGCCGACTCTGCAGAATACGAATACCCGATTTTGCTCGGCGGATGGGGAGAGAGCTGGGCCTGAGATTGCAGGTGCTGGACACACCTGGCATTCCTCATAGCAGCCTGAACCAGGATGAGGTGAAGAAGAGAGTGAGAAAAGCCCTCACAGAGCACTTTCCAGAGGGGTTACATATGGCTCTACTTGTCCTAAGGGCTGACATACCACATTGTGAAGAAGATAACCAGCACACTGTCAAATTAACAGAGGTAATTCCTGTAATAAGATGAGTAATTTCTAGCACTTGCTAAAAAATGAGCAATTCTCTCCCTGTCTGTTTTGTGTGCACGTCTTCATCAATTTTCGTGATAAAAAGAAGAATAGATAAATGAAGATGTTTAGCTGTTGTACAAGGGGAGGATTTACATTCTGTTGCCAGGCCCTCCAGAACTAGAGTTTTATCTGTAATCCCGTATCGGGAGATCTGCCTTGTATTTTCTTCAAAAAACATGGCTGAACTTGTTAATTGTTGCCAGATGAAAATAGGCTCGTATTAGGCCATCGTCCTTATTCCCAGCAAGGCCAGGCCAGGTTACGCTATTCACACACATCCTGTCAAGAGGTATTAGGGCCCAACAAGAGACAACATGTTGGATTTATGTTAGGACAATTTGGTGACCTTTACCATTGTAATGGCTTTATTGGCTAAAGATTTCCTTACAAGAAAAAACTCAAGATGAGATGATTTTCATAAACATATGAAAGTTCTTTGAGTTTAGAAAAACTTCTCCAAATCATTACAAATTAAGAATATATATTTTGATGTGCTGTATACGAGATGTAAAGAATATATACATAACATGTGGTTAAAGAAGCCATGTTTGATTAACCAAAGTACACAAGTATATAATGATTTACAATGCATGTAATATATATATATATATATATATATATATATATATATATATATATATATATATATTACAAATAACAAACAACAAGCATATATTGAGGATATTTATTGAAAGTAGTGCATGGAAAAGTAGAGCTGTGGCCCATTACAACCAATCATGCCTCTGCTTTCATTTATAAAGTAAGATAAAAAAAATCCTTTAATGGTCCCACCTTGGAGAAATTCAGTGTGTTACAGCAGCATGGATAATACAGTAATATTTTTCAAGAAAGGACACATACAAGTTCAAAATAGCAGATAGAAAAGATACTAGGAGTCATAGCAACTAAGAAGAATAAAGAAAGACTCAGAATCATTTAGTTCTGTGTGCAGAGTGATCTTCGCTTAGCCTGATGTTGATTAAACAGCCTGATCTCAGTTAGGAGGAAGGATCTTGGGGTGAAGCAGTCGTTCACTGACAGTACTGCCCAGTGCTATCACAGTCTCATGCATGGGATGGGAGTTGTTCTTGAGCATGGAGATCACCATGGACAGAATCTTTCTGTCACCCACCACCTGTACTGGGTCCAGGGGGCTCCACAGGACAGAGTTGGCCCTTCTAACCAGCCTGTCAAGTCTATTTCTGTCCCTGGCTGGTATGCTACTCCCCCAGCCGGCCACTCCGAAGAAGATGGCTGATGCTAAGTAGAGGCCTAGGTAGAGCCTGCTGTGATCCTTTCTGTGCAGCGCATCAAGGTGATCATCCCACTCCAGCTTATTATTGAGGCGCACACCCAGGTACTTATAGGTCTTGACTATCTCAATGCCCGTCTCCTGGATGTCCATTTATAAAAGGTCCTTTGAAAATAAGAGCTAACATCTTATTGGTTGTTAAGGTGCACCACTTTCTTGCTTTCAGCCTTCTACGCCTGTCTCTAAAACCCTCCCTGTCCCAGAAATGAATATGCTGATGAGATTTTGCCGAAACGTTAAGCTGAGGCCCCAGCTTGTGGAAACACAGCTTTTTTAGTTTCTGATTTTGCTGTGTTTTTTTTTTTTGAGCCAAAGTCAAAAAGTAGATTGAGCAAAAGGTAGAAGTATTAGAACCTTCTATATATTTCCCATTCCTTTTGTAGACACTCCTAGGTTTGGCTCAAAAAACGCTGCAAAATCTGCAACAAAAGAAGCTGCGCTTTCGCAATGTGGAACCTCAGCCTTAGGGAATCTGAGCTAAATTTTCATGAGACTTGAGATTGTCCTACCATATGGTTGTAGGTTTTCAGGAGATGTCATCTGCAATAGTTCCTGTACCAAAGATCACATGTGCTTAGTAGCCATTACCAGTTCAGTCTAGGAAGCATGGACCCCATGGAAATATTCTGACATATGTATTCTATGTGACACATGGCATATTTGTAGCAGACATGTCTGCAAAACATCAGTTCCATATAATTTAATGGGGTTGCGTGTAATTTTCACAAACACCATTTCAGATATAAAGAATGGATTTCTGCAACAAATCTGCAATGTTTGGCCATTCTCATACTACAGTGCATTGAACGGATAATGTCAAACCTGTTTGCAACCCATTGCATAATTATTAAAGAAGACATCTTCATAGAAGAATTAACATTGTATAGATATAGTCTACAGAACAGAAAAGTCAAAGATTTATAGCATCCATTAATCTGACATGTGGAATTTTCTTACCTAATTGTGCGCTTTGTATGATGCCATAGTCAGCTTTTGCATTCTTATTTAACTTTAGTTCCAGGTGCTCCCATATGCAACTATCTATATAGAATAAGATGAAGAAAATGGAGCATAAATCAAGCATTATGTAATCTAAATTCCGGTACTTTACTTATTCATGTACATAGTTTCCAACAATTTCAATAAACTTGTCCTGAAGAATTATGTGCAGCTACTACTAAATGTAAAGAGCCCATACATGAAAACTGGACATATTGTGTCTAGACAAAGGTTACTCCTGGGGGAATCATTCACTTCTATTTCTCACTTATCTTGACCTGACTGAGAACGGCTCTTAAACTTCCCCCAGTGCAGCCACCATTTTCACATTTATTTTAAATAGATTTTTCAGCAATTGTTTCTCATATTTGCAATAAAGACTAAACCTGGCTATATCCATAAGATAACTGTTGGATGACAATCATTTAACTGACAGCTATCTTGCCCAAATCCCTCGTATGCAAGCATGATTTGCTGAGGGGTGCATATGTTCTGAATAGGGAGATGGGAGAAATCCAGTCCATTCACACGGAGGAAAATGGTGATGAATTTGGTGTGGAATTTTCCACATGGAAAAAAAAAAAAACATTGATTTCAATGGGTTCTTCTAGCTTTTTTTTTCCACTAGCGGAATTTTCCTCTAACAGAAAAGCCAGCAGAACCCATTGAAATCAATGGGAGGCTTTTTTTTTTCTACGTGGGAAATTCCACACCAAATTCATCACCATTTTCCTCTGTGTGAATGGCCTTTCAGACTCCAGCTCATCTTCTGAGAACAAAACTATCAGATAATTGAAATCCAACGGCCATATCCTTATCTTCTCCAACATCTGCTGTTAGGGTTCCCAATACATCTAATGTATTTACTTTAACCTACATCGCCAGGATTCTCAATCCAGCTGCTTCACCCTTAAGGTTACCGTGTCAACCTGGGAAGCTTCTACAGTTTAGAGAAGTTCCCTGGGTTGATCCAATTAGCAGTTGAGGAGGCTTATATAAGACCCCTCCCCCCGACACATGCGCTGACTAATGGTTGTTCTACTTCCTGGTTTGGCAGTGTATCCAGTTGCTTGCTTCATACTGACCTCTTGGCTTGGTTTTGGATTCTCGATTGTCTACTGATTTTGTCTGTGACGTGCCGATTTGGATTTTGACCTTTGACCTGTTTCTGGATTTCACATTTGTCTGTCTAATTTGCTCTCTGATGTCAACTCCTGGTTCTTACCTTGCTGTAAGACTTTTCGCCTGCTTCCTCTCCTCTGTATAAGTCAATAGTGGATTTTGTTTTGATTCCAGCTAGCGGTGCTTTTATGAATGGAACATCTTTGTGTTGGTATCCAGCCTCGCAATGGGCTCTGGTGAAGGTGTCTGGGGTCTGTCTTGATTCACAGTATTGTGCTGGTTTTAAATAGTTGTCTCTACTGCTGTCATTCTCCACCCCAGTTCTGATTTGCAGAGGTTTGACATCTGGGACCTGTGCTGATCCTGAAAACACAGGTACCATAGCGCCTTTGACATTTTTCTAGTACACCGCTTGGACAAGAGTGTAGCTGTGCACTGATTTTGTTTAAATGGGCACAATCTAAATATCACTGACCCCTTTAAGACAGAAGCACCAAGTATAATATTAAAAACGATTCAACTTCTTTAGTCTTAATTTTTTTTCTAAAATAATGAAATAATAAATTATACCCAGAATCGGATAATAAGATCATTTACATTTATGGAAAAACACAAAACTCATGTTGATGCTTCAAACTCTGTAACATTCAGTACCGGAATGGTGGGGTATTAGGTTTCATCATTTCCACAAGTTGTTTAAAAATGAAAACATTCACGAAGATCATGAAACGTGAGTCGTGTTTCGTCTTTCTGGATACAATCATTTAATCATATGGTAAAAGCAGTAACTGAAAGTCCACACAGACTTGCGGTCC
Source organism: Leptodactylus fuscus (assembly GCF_031893055.1). Classification (NCBI taxonomy): domain Eukaryota; kingdom Metazoa; phylum Chordata; class Amphibia; order Anura; family Leptodactylidae; genus Leptodactylus; species Leptodactylus fuscus. The sequence continues at coordinate 257,314,781 of NC_134265.1, read as the reverse complement.
CTTCCTTTTATGTCAACCTTTATGCATTACTTGATATGAGCACTTGCAAGCTTCAGGATATATACTTAAATAAAATATGATTTTTACATATGTTTATGGAGCATTTTGAAGAAAAGCATGTTAGTCCTGTCAACTATCTGCTATGGAGAGCATTTGAGTTAGTTATTGTACACATTTTGTTCCTCGGCATGCTCAATAGAGCCAATGGAAGCCAACTAATGACATATACTTATTACCACTTAGCTCTCTAGACATAACAGTGGAGACCAAGGTGCCATTCCTTCTAGAAAAACATCCTTGCTGATGTATTTGAGGTCTGGAAGTTTAGTAGTTGACTGTCCACAGTCTCGATTCTAAAAGGAGAACTATCAATTAAAAAGTTAGTTGTAATAGCTAGCTTAGTCCCCGTATTTGATATTACACCCTGTTATCTACATCAGCTCTTCTCCTGAGTAATTACTGAGTTATTATGGAGACACTATGAAGACAGTAATATTAGCTATTAAATAGCACCAATATATTCTGCAATTTTACAAAGCAGTAAACATACAAACAATAAACTATAAGTTTATAGGGTTTAACTGCAATACCAAACCCATGCCATATGACAAGAGTCGCACTGTTTCTTGGGGGGAAAAAAAACACATTTTCAAATCTCATGTCCTTTAACTCTGTCTTGCTCTGTGTTGCAGTAAGAAAGTAGTCTCCATTAGTCAGTGTGATAGTACCATCGCCTGTATTGTCATACTGTATTATATAGTCTGTGCTCTCTCTCGTCCTTCATAGCACAAATATGGATTGCCAATGAGTGCGTAACAATCATTTCCAGGCCTGTCATATATGGATATCTATTAAGCCCAAAGGTAGGATCTAATAGGCTGCCTAGTAATAGACAAGAGCAGAAGTATGGCAGTGTATTGTAAAATTGAGCAGTGGATTGCTTGTACACAATAACCTCCTCCACAATAATCTCATTTTTACCATAAAAAGTCCCTTCCTTGGAAAAGAGGAAAACCATGTAAAATAAAATATCTCCAACAGTATTTAGATAAATATATAAAATAGTCACATTATTTATCTTGCACAGTGACCATCATAAAAACAATGCCAACAATGCTGTTTTTATGTTGATTCAACACACAAAACACACTGTAAAGAGTGGTCAAAAAAGTAGTCTATACACCGAAATAACGCCGATAAAAAGCTTTGTGGACGGAACAGTAAAAATAGGTCTTTGAATGCAATGCAATCACAGTTTATTATAAATATATATATATATATATATATATATATATATATATATATATATATATATATATATATATATATGTAAACTCATAGACATATATACCCTGTTTCCCCGAAAATAAGACATGTTCTTATAATTAATTATCTAACGAAATATATGACCTTTCTTATTTTCGGGGGATGTTTTATGCAGCGGCTGGAGCGGGGAACAATCGGCAAACGAAGCGGGGAACAATTAGCGGAGTGCCGGCATGACTGCCGGTTGTATGTGATCCAGAAGGTGAAGGGGGGGGGGTCTTATTTTCGGGGAAACAGGGTACATAGAACTCTCTCTCTCTCTCTCTCTCTCTCTCTCTCTCTCTCTCTCTCTCTCTCTCTCTCTCTATATATATATATATAAATTTTAAATAGTTTCAGTGAAGTTTTTTTTACTGACAGAGTTTTTTGTGCATTTCCTATGCTTCCAGTGTCTGTGCTCAATTTTTAACACAGTTTTTGTGTGTGATTATTAAAAGTTAAATTGTAATTAGAAGTAATTAGCTATATATAAAGAGAGATAAAGAAATTGTATTTAGTTCTAGTGCAGATGTAATTTTTTTTACTGTACATATTCCCAAACACTTCTCTGAAAAAATGAAGTTAATACACACTTTACATGTGCTAAATCATTTATATGTTTACAACACATAAAAGTAAAAATGCCCCAAAAGTCCCAATCATCCTAGAGAATTTAATCAGCAGAAGATGCATATGACTTCCTTTCCTCTGAAACTGATATAGCTAGTGAGGAAAAAGAAGAATATGCCTCATTCCTCCTGACGTCCTTGTTCTGGGGATTGTTGAAAAAGTCGGGCATGATGTTTAAGGGGGCTGCCCCTAGAGGGCAGCAAGCAGAGGCACTGTTTTACTATTTACATCTTGGAAAACAGATTTGCATATTTTTCACTTACAACCTTCTCAACTTCATCCAGTGATAAGGAACCTCAGCGAAGACACTGTAGGACAGCAACTAAGGCAGCTCTCCAAATGACAGAGTATATATGGACACTACCCCCCTGAAAATGATGAGTCTCAGATTTCTGAGTTCGTAGCCAACTCTGGATTCTAGTTCTGGATTGCTGGCATCACCGAAATATACTTATTAAGGTCTTTTTCTCTGAGGATCTGGTCAATTTAATGGGGACCCAGACCAACCAAAATTCCCCATATTGGGGGAAAGATATTTTGTACCAGATCTCATCATTCCATGTGGTCTTAAACAGAATACACTTTGAAATGATACTAAAATGTCTGTACTATAATGACAATACACAATGCCCATCTCCAAAATGACCTTGCAATTCATTGCCTCTTCAAAAATCAAGCATGTCCTTTATCATTTTAGTAATAAATTTGCAGAGGCATACCTCTCCGAAGAATGCATTGCAATAGACAAGTTTCTCATCCATTTCAAAGGGAGGTTTTAATTCCACCAACACCTACCCAGGAAGAGAGCAAGATATGGCATTAAAATGTACAAACTGTGCGAGGGTAGTTCAGGGTACACTAGCTAAATTATCTAATATATCTGCTAATGCCACTATAGATATAGGGATTTTTATGTTTTTATGTCACTGGGTAGGATTTCACATTGAGTTGGGTGTTTCTGGGATCTCCAGGTATATGTATTTATACAGACACAAGTGGGTGGCAAGCACTTAGTTGCTATTTTATTATATATGAAATAAAAGTTATGTTTTACTTGGACCCAAGGGTAATATAGTGTATAGTTCAGGGTACACCCATAAATTTAAGGTATATGGAAAAGACACCAGAATTGAGCTCCCAGAATACCCTCCAATTCTATGACTTAGTGGGAAAATAGTGTGGGATTTGCTGACTCACTGCTGGACCAGAGTTATTGGTCAAATATAAGTAAAAGAGGGATGCCTTTGTACTGACCACAAATCATGGTACTAGCAGCATGCTTGCCCCTGTACTAGTTACCCATTCTCCCACCCCTCGCCAGACTGCATCCTGGCCTACAATAAGCACATGGGAGGGGTTGAACTATCTGAACAAATACTGAGGCCACGCAGTGCTCTCCATAAACTAAAGTTTGGTGCAAAAAGCTGACCATGCAGATTGTACACATGGTCAGATTATAGTGTATGCACTATTCCAAAGTATAGGCCAGATGGGGATATAACTTCATTTTCAGATTCCCTTATTATACTAGGTCAGCATTTCTCCAATTAAGTACCCCCAAACTGCAAAGGGCCCAAAACAGGTGCAGAGTGTGGTACAAAATGGGTTAAGGAGGTATACCATTTACCACTGTGAAACCTGATCTCTGCATAAAGGATTTCTTCAAAGCATACCACACTTATTTGCATTAATGCGGGTTCACACCTGTGTGCGCTTTAGGCAATCCAGCTGGGTTTCCCTCTTCTGCCCCAAGAAACTGGACAGGTCATGGAAGCCCGGCAGTCAGTTTTCAAACCCATTCAAGTGAATGGGTTTGAAAAGTGGGCGCCCGTGAGCGTTGTGTACCTGTTCGCTGCAAAACCTTTTTTTTTTAACCAGACACAAATTCCTGCATGTCCGACTTTGTGTTCAATTTAAAAAAAATGGTTTTGCCGTGGGGAGGTACAAAACGCTCGCGGGAATGGGTTTGAAAACTGACTGCGGGTTTCCGTCCCCTGTCCAAAACAGAAATCCAGCTGGATTGCCTAAAGCAGACACGTACACAGGTGTAAACCGGCCCTTACTGGTTTTCTACCGCCTATTTATATCCTAATGTATCCTGCACTATTTACGCTTCAATTTTTGCTATCCATTAAAAAATAAAATAAATTAATGCAACACTTTATAATATCTTAGATAATGCCCTTAAGAGATGTAGTTTACAATATGTGGTCAGTTTTGGGGGGTTTACATTGTTCTGGTATATCAAGGGCTCTGCAAATGTGGCACGGAACCTAAATACTATTTCAACAAAGTCTGCTCTCTAAATAGTGCTCTCTGAATTCCACTGTGTGCTCATACAGCAGATTACATTCACATGTAGAAATGAGCGAACAGTAAAATGTTCGAGGTTCGATATTCGTTGCGAGTAGTCCCTCAATATTCGACTACTCGAATCGAATATCGAATCCTATTATAGTCTATGGGGGGAAAATGCTCGTTTCAGGGGTAGGCAACGTTCGATCAAATTATACTTACCAAGTCCAAGAGTGAGGATCGGGCTGGATCCTCCAAGCAGTCTTCTCCTTGCAGCGTCCCCGCGATGTCTTCAGGCTCTTCATTCACTCTGCCAGGCATCGGGCCTGGGCAGAGCCGACTGCGCATGCCCGCACTACAAGCGGACATGCGCAGTCAGCTCTGCCCAGACCCGATGCCTGGCAGAGTGAATGAAGAGCCGGAAGACGCCGCGGGGAAGTTGCACGGAGAAGACTTCTAAAGGTAGGAGAAGAACCAGCGTTGATTGGCCGACTGTATAGCATTCGGCCAATCAATGCTGGTTCTGCATCGAACTTTTACATTCGAACAGCGAGTACTACTCGCTCATCTCTATTCACATGTACATGTGGGACATTTCCATATTCAGGAGGAGTTGTGTAACAAAAGTGTGGGATGCTATTTCTTCTGTAACCCCATGAGAAAATAGTAAATGTTTGGTTAAAGCAACATTTTATTGCAAAACTGTAATTCTTAATTTGCAGAGCTCAATGTTAATAAATTTTCTGAAACAACTGTGATGTCCAAATGCTCACTATACACTTTGATAAATTCCTTGATAGATGTAGTTTTCAAAATGGTGTCAAATTTTGGGTTTCCACTGTTTTGGTAAGTCAGGTGCTTTGCAAAGGCAACATGGTGCCTTAATGCTATTTCAGCAAGATCCGCCCTCCAGATTATGTTCTGTCTTTTCTAAATCCCGCTGTCTGCTGAAAGGGATCCTATCATTTGCTATAGTGTTTTTTAACTAAGCATGTATTTGTATAGCCTTTAGAAAGTCTATTCCAGACATACCTTTTATTCATGAATCCTCTCAGCCGTTTTTGAATTAACCTGCTTTTATTGATATGCTAATTATCCAGAACGGCGCATCGGAAGTCTCTGTGATGCTCTTGGAGAACTGCTTGTGTGATCTGTGTAAAGAAGGGGGAGGTGAGAGCAGGGAAGGCTGATGAGTCATCATCATTATCATCATCTCCTTCCTTGCTCTCACCTCCCCCTTCTTTTCACATATGAAACATGCAGTGCTCAGGGAGCATCACAGAGACTTCCGATGCTCCATGCTGGCTGATTAGCATATCAATAAAAGCAGGCTAATTCAAAAATAGCTGGCAGGATTAATGAATAAAATGTACATCTGGAATAGCCTTTCTAAAGGCTATGTAAAGATATGCTTAGTTAAAAATCACTGGAGCCAATGATAGAATCCCTTTAAAAGGATTCAATCATTAAAATGACATTTTTTCTCCCTAACACGTAGGAATAGCCTTAAGAAAGGCTATTCTTCTCCATACCTTTAGATGTCTTCTCTACACCACCGGTTGGTAGACATCCCGCTTTTCTTCTGTATACAAATGAGTTCTCTCAGAACAGTGGAGGCGTCCCCAATATTGCGAGAGAAATCTCCAGTGCCACCTCTATTTTCGCCTGGAATGACCTCTCCTTGCATCTTCTTCCGGCGCTGGCTTCAAACTTCTAGGCATGTGCAGTTGCCTCTGCCGTTGGGCCTCGGGCAGAAAATAGCCACACCAGTTTACCGTCGGGCCTTGGGCAGAGCCAACTGCGCATGCCCGCAGCAATTTTCCCGTGGCTGCTTACACAGCAAACTGGTGTAAGTGGCCATTATCTGCCTGAGGCTCAACCGCAGAGCCGACTGCAACAAATTGTGGGATGTTTTTCTCCTTTAACTCTCATGAAAATGAAAAATTTGGGTCTAAAGCTTGTGAATGTGTAAGAGAATGTATTAGTTAAAGTTGAAAGCTGAAATTCAAATGTGTAAATTTCATGTCCATTTAGTGTTAATTCCTGTGAAAAGCTTTCTAAATTCTGTTTTGAATTATTTCAGGTATGCAGTTTTGAAAATGGGGAAATTTTTTTTCAAAGTACGGTACCTTCAGAAATGAAATGGTGCCTTGAAAAATGCCTGTTTACAGCATACATATGGTATAAGACTTAGATTGGGTGACATCACTGCCTGGAAAGCAGATAATTTCAAACTTTATAAATTCTAACTAAATTTCCTATTCTTAAATAACTAAATATAAAACATATCAACCAGAAATTAACACTAATACGTATTATAATGTGTCAGGAAAAAATTAATCTCAAAATGGCATATATCATATTTCAAAGATAGACCTTTGTGAGGAAGTTTAAAACTAGCTGCGGCAACAAGGGGTTAATGCATATGCAGGATTGATATCACTTTGTGAAGATCAGCCAGTGGAAGTTACAGCTTGTATTAATTATGAAACATACCCATTTGTTGTGTCCCCCAAACAAAGGACAATGCTTTCAGTAAACTGTTGTGTTCATGTATGATGTTTTATGTTTTATGTAATCTGTTTATTATTTTTGTTTTACACTTCTCCAGCCATTATTATGCTCCTGTATAAACAGGATTGGCTCCTTCTCTGAGTCTTGTATAAGAGGGTGGGAGTAAGCCACTGCTAGGTAGCTCCAGCCTTTAGCCAGTGCTTGGGCCTGTTTCAGCCAGATGGTAGCACGCTGCAGTTGAGGACAGTAGTTTGAGAAAGAGCACCTTCAGCTCTTTAGGTTGGTGATACATACCTCCCAACCGTCCCGATTTCCGCGGGACAGTCACGATTTGGGTGACACTTCCCACGGTCCCGGTTGGAGGGAGGTATGTCCCGATTTCAACTCCGAACACATATGCGGCTGAAGCAAGGAGCTGACACAGGTCAGCTCCTCGCTTTGCCGCTGCCGCCGGTCTCGCTGACACATATGCGACTGAAGCGTGGAGCCGGTCAGCTCCTCGCTTCAGCCGCATATGTGTCAGCGAGACCGGCGGCAGTGGCGAAGCGAGGAGCTGACACAGGTCAGCTCCTCGCTTCAGCCGCATATGTGTCAGCGAGAGAGGCGCGCAGAGAGCGGCGAGGGAGCGGAGGAGAAGGTAAGTTTAATGTGGAGGTGGAACGTGAATCTGGGGGCAGATGAAGGAGAGGACGGCATGACACTGGGGGCAGAGATGGAGAGGACGGCATGACACTGGGGGCAGATGAAGGAGGGGACAGCATGACACTGGGGACAGAGATGGAGAGGACGGCATGACACTGGGGGCAGAGATGGAGAGGACTGCATGACACTGGGGGCAGAGATGTGGGGACATGAATCTGGGGGCAGAGATGGAGGGGGGACATGAAACTGGGGGCAGATAAAGGGTGTATATGAAACTGGGGGAGAGATAGAGGGGGGACATATAATTTACGGGTGACTGTAGGAGGATTATACTGTGTGCGGGCACATAAAAAAATTAACCGGCGGGCGGAGTCAACGCAAAAGTAGGCGGGGCTATATTTTATGCGGCGCATAGCGCGCCGCACATTTTGTCCCTCTTTCAGTTCTTCAAAAGTTGGGAGGTATGGTGATATTTAGGCCTCAACCAGTAGTCTCATGCAAATGGCCTCCACAGCTCACAGAAAAAGCCTTCTTCATAAAAGAACATTTCATTTGCTTCATCAATGAAGAAATCTGGTATCTGTGTGCAAATCTGCCTTGTATTTCGCCAACAATAGCAGAAAGAAAAGTCATCCTCAGCATCTGATTTCTTGCAGTGCACAGCAACACAGCACAGTTTTAGTTCATCAAGTACTTATGGCTCAAGGAAGTACAACAAGGTTTAAATACAGTTCTGACAGTTTTGTAGAGCTACCCTGTTTCCCCGAAAATAAGTCATTCTCTGAAAGTAAGACATAGCAGAGGTTTTGTTGAATTGCCTAATATAAGGCACCTCCCGAAAGTAAGACATCCCCCAATAATAATAATCTTTCTGCGTTGTATCCACTGTTCCTGCTGCTGTGCATACACTAAGCATTGCATGCGGTGGAAGGTCCATTCTCCCAGCTCATCCCACAGCAGCAGATTCAGTGGATACAATGTACAGTATCACAGCAGCAGCAGCAGCCAGCTTTCCTGTGCACACGGAGCACACAGCGTTCAGCTGGCTGCAATGTTTTATTTCATAGAGTCTGCGCAGCAATCACATCTCAGAGTAGCGCAGTGGTGGCAGCAGCACACAAAAATAAATTAAGTCATTCCCCGAAATAAGACATAGCATAACTTTAGGACCAAAATTTAATATAAGACACTGTCTTATTTTCGGAGAAACACGGTATGTATCACAGCAGGATGCTCAGGGTCGGACTGGCCCACCGGGGAACCGGTGAATCCCCCGGAGGGCCCCGAGCCTGACCATTAGTTTTCATTTAGCCTATTCAAATGCACTTATCAGGGGCTCGATCAAGATGTTCAGGGTCCCGATTGGGCTCCTAACCATCCCAAACGGGCCTCTGTACCAATCGCTGGGAGTTTGTGAGACCATTAGCAGGCGTCATGTAGCAGGACCTGTGCTGCCCCTCCCCCACACAGATCGGAGTGTTTAGGGGGAAGTCTGCTGGCTGCTACAATGAACCAGAGCTTTCACCACTGCCAGACAGGACAGAGCTGCACATGAGCCTCCTCCATACCCAGTGCACCCAGCCAAATGTAAGTTCATATTTTGGGTAAAATATGTATATTTAATGTGTGTATATTTGTGTAAGGTGTCTGATGTACTGTGAGAGTCCTGTATGTTTGTAGATAGGTGTGTGTGTTTGTGTGTGTATGTATGTATGTATGTGCAGTATATTGTATATACATTGTATATGAATGTATGTGTGTAAATATATGTTTATATGTATTAGGCACAGTTCACACCTGTGTTCAGTATTCTGTTTGGGGTGTCTGCTTGGGGTTCCCCCGAACAGAAACCTATATGGATTAAAAAGCGGTGAGCAATGTAACCACATGGACCCCATAGACTATAATGGGGTCTGTGTGTTTTCCGCAAGGTGTCTACACGAATCACGCAGAGAGAAAAGTAATGCTTGAAGTACTTTTCTCACCACATGATTCATGAGGAGACTGCACGGAAAACACATGGACCCCATTATAGTCTATGGGGTCCATGTGGTTTCATTTCTCACCGCTTTTTAATGCATATAGGTTTCTGTTCCAGGGGTCCCCAAGCAGATTCCCCAAACGGAATACTGAACGCAGGTGTGAACTGTTCCTAAGTATATCCAGCATATCAGTTTCTTTCTATGTTTTCTTCTGTACATGACTACCATTATTCATACTAGAATTGCATTTTCTAGTGTGATGTTCAGTATATTGAGATGTTAAACTCCATACTCGCCTATCCATGGTGTCTCCCACGTCCGTCTGGTCCAACGGCTCCTGGGGCCTTGTTCTGGCAGATGTCATCGCCACACGACTGCGGCCTAAGGAAAGGACATGTGACATCACAGGTGACATATGTGAGTGATATCCCGGTTCCTTTCCTTAGGCTGCTGAGGCGGTTGATTGTCTTCAGCGGCTACGTGTGGCGAGGACTGAAGAAACTCTGTGGTGCCGCTGGACCAGACAGGGGTATGAGAATCAGGGACAAGTGTGGGTTTTATTTTTTTTTTCCTTCACTGGCCTCCTTGTAGAAACCTATAATTCCTGGACAACCCCTTTAAGAATCAGGCCTTATAGAGCCAAACATAGCAAACTCACCTGTCCCCAGTGTCTCCCAGCGCAGTCCAGTCCAGCATGTAAGTACCACTTTAGGAGGACACCGGAGCACTGGGAACAGATGAGTGTGGGGTGTTTTTGTTTTGTTTTTTTGTTTACTTTGTTTTTCACCTCCTTGGACTAATTATAAACAACAACAAAAAAAATATGCTGGACAACCTGTTTAAAGTGTGGGGCATTTGAGGGTATATTAAAGGGGTTGTCCAGGCATAATTTTGTATAGTTTATCGTCAGCATAGGCTATAAATACCTGATCTGTAGGGGGCTGACACCCAGCCCTCAGACCGATCAGCTGTATGAAGCCACTTCTGACACCAGTCTTGTACACAATACGGGGCCGGAAGCAGAAAGCTCTGTCCAATCTACATCAGCCGGCACCTTCTCTGCATCTCGGCACTAATTGAAGTCAGTGGGAGCTGAGCTGCAGTGAATCTGCCAGGCAACTAAACAGCGGGTGCAGCTTTCTGCTTCCAGTCATGTATTGAGTACAAAACGGGCATCGGAAGTGATTCCATATAGCTGATGGGGCCACGTACCAGCCCCCTAGCGATTAGGTATTTATGGCCTATCCTGAAGATACGCCATAAAAATAATTAAACCTGGACAACCCCCTATAATATGCCCCAAATAATTTAATGTCCCCTTCCCCCCCCAGGTTTTTAGCCCCCATCACTGCCCCGACGCAATATAATGACCCCATCACTGTTCCCAATAAATAAATTAGACCCAGACAGCTCCTTTGAAGAGGTTGTCTAAAGCATACTCACCTGTCTCTGCCTGTGTCAGTTTGGTCTCATGGCAATGCCTCATTTCTCTACAAAATCCTCTATGTAATTGGTCTCAGCGGTCACATGAGGTGCAGGACTCCCAGCAAGAAGGCGCCGGCACAAGAACGAATGGACACTGGTGACGGAGCGCTGGAGACAGGTGAGTATGCTTCTTATTTATTTTTTTTAGTTTACACCTCCTGCTCGCCACATGGGTTGCTTCAATTCCTGGACAACCTCTTAAATAGATTCATCCATGTTTCTAATATTGACGGCCTGTCCTGAGGTTAGGCTGTAATATTACATCTGAGGGGTACAACAGCTTTTTTCAGGACAGTGTGGCTGCAGGTACTGGTAACATTTCCAGGAGCCCTGCCGTTCACTTGCCATACAGGGTGTAGAAGTTGGTTTAGGTATTGCTTATCGTATGACGGGTGAGCAGCATGGAATTGTTATTACCTGTAGTTGCACTGTCTTGGTACAGCAGGGTCCTGGCAGTGGGCCCCTAGAAACTATTACACTGGCGGGCCCTAAACATCCCAGTCCGACTCTGAGGATGCTTATGAAGAAGGGCTAACTTCAGAACTTATGGCCCTCAATACAGCACAGAGAACATTTTAGCCACACCAAAACACCAAACTGCAAAATACATACCAATTTTTTTTTTAATGAAAGAGTCGCAATGTGGCGCCATTTACTTATGATATGCTGCGTAGTAGCACAATGGAAGTAAAATATTTTGTTGCACAATGGCTGTTGAAGCCAAAATTGCTGTGTAACACTACTAAAGGACTGTAACCTTGAAGCTACAGCTGAAATCTGAAGGAATTGCATCCCCCACAAGCTGTGTCTAACGCATTTCATCTAGCAATCTAATGTTGTCCTCAATTAAAATAACATATGCATTGAGACTAAACTGCCATACCGCACACAGCCTGAGGATATGTGTGGCACTGTTTCAGGAAGAGCAGCTTTGGTTTTCTAACACTAGACAATGTTCTACAGTTGATTTTGTTTGACTATATCAATAATTATCATATTTTATCTATAAAAAGTATTCAACACATGGCCTGCTTGGGTTCCTTGAGGACAGGTTCGGATAAAACTGCCATAAACTGACAGCATATACTTACTATCCATATTGACCAAATTATGTGTATCTTATTGCATAAACTAATGAACACATCTTGTTCCACAGGATCTCCTGGGTCCGAACTGGAAGTATTTCACTGCTGTCGTGTTCACTCATGCAGAAACATTAGAAGACATGAGGATAACAGAAGAGAAGTTCATCAACTTGGCCCCAAAAAGTCTTTCTACTCTCCTGGAAACCGTGCATGGTCGATGCATCTTTAGGGAGCATCCACATGAAAGGCCACGTGAGGCAAGAGCCGTACTGGCCAACCAAATCTTACATTTTGTCAGACAGAACAGTTACCAGACATTAAAACCTACATAACACTCAACTGGAAGATCTTGCAATGGCATTACAACATAGATTGAGATCATTCATTACTAGTGTTTACTATAGGATATGTGTTCTGAAAGTAAGAGATGTACATACATACATACTGTACTAATCTGAATATATACACACAGTTAACAATTGCTTCATTTATTTCTGGCCAAGTTTATTACCCTGTGGAAATGGTATACATTGTGAGAGTATTAGATGGTTAGATCATCTCAGTGTGGGATGCAAGATCATGAATGGTCTTATGCCACCTATGGTGCCATCCCATGCAGTCCCAACCATATCTGGTGCCCCCTTTTTTGGGACTCTTCGCTGTTCAGCACTTGAGATAAGATGGTTGTGCTTGAATGCATGTCTCTCTGCTACAGTTTATAGGGATGTGAAAGACTTGGCAGGAGAACCCTATTCTCTGGATATCTTGATGTTCAGGATAAATACAGACCGTGAAAGCAGGCCTCACAATACTTCTGACTTTTTTGGGTTCAGATACGGAACCCCCACTGATCAGATATTTGTAGTATATGTTGTTAAAAGGGCATTCCCATCTGAGACATATAACGTTTTACAGAAGCCCTTAGTAGAGATACCATCTAACAATATGGCCTTTGGACAAGAAAAGATTGGCCATCTCTGTGCTCAGATAATCCTTTAACCTCTTCAAGACCAAGCCTAAAAGTACCTAGATAACCAGGCCTCATGTTTCAAATCTGACGTGTCACTTTATGCGGTAATAACTTTGAGACACTTTAACTTATACAAATGATTTTGAGATTTTGAGAATGTTTTCTCGTGACACATTGTACTTCATGTTAGTGGTAAATATTGATCAATAATTTTATATTTACTTATAAAAAAATAGGAAATGTGTTGGAAATTTGGAAAAAAATTGCAGTTTTCAAAATGTGAAATATTCTGCTTTTCAAAGAGATAGTCATACCACCCAAATACATGAATAAATATTATCTACCATATCTCTGATTTATATTGGCATCATCTTTTAATTGTCCATTTATGTATTTTGGACATTATAAAGCTTACAAGTGCAACAGCGATTTTCCAAATTTATAAGAAAATTTACAATACTAATTTTTTAGGGACCCCTTCAGTTCTGACAGAGATTATAAAGGCCTATATAATAGAAACTCCCACAAATCACCCCATTTTCTAAACAGCACATCTCAAATAATGCAAAACAGCATATGTGAAGTTTGTTAACCCTTTAATCATGTCACAGAAATTAAAACAATATGGAGGTGAAATTTAAACATTTCATTTTTTCCAATCAAACATTCATTTAGCCCTAAAATAAACACATTCACAAAGGATTAAAGGAGAAAATGTATATGACAGTTTGTTGTGAAATTTCTCCGGAGCACATAAATACCCCACATGTGGGTGTAAACTGATGTTTGGGCGATACTGAGGGTTTGAACAGCAGATTTTGCTGGAATAGTTTTTGGTGCCATGTCTCATTTGCAGAGCCCCTAAAGTACCAGTATAAAGGAAATCCCCAAAAGTGACCCCATTTTGGAAACTACACCCCTCACAGAATTCATCAAGAGGTATAGTGAGCATTTTCACCCAGCAGCCTTTTCACAGATTTTATTAACATTGGGATGTGTAAATGAAACATTTATAAAATGGCACTTATTCACCGAATTTTTTCCATTTCACAAGGGGTTAAAGGAGAGAACGCACCCCACATTTTGTTAAACAATTGCTCATGAACGTGGCAATACCCTATATGTGATTATAATGTACTCTATGGGTACATGGTGGGGCATGGAATGGAAAGAGCGCTATTTGGCTTTTGGAGGGCGGATTTGACGGGATTAGATTTCCACTGCCATGTCACATTAGCAGAGCCTCTAGAGTACCAATACAATGGGAACCTTCAAAAGTAACCCCGTTTTGGAAACTACACCCCTCACAGAACATATCAAGGAAGGTAATGAGCAGTTTGACCCTACAGCTTTTTCACAAATTTTATTAACATTGGGACGTGAAAATGAAAAATTTGGGTTTTTTTCAATAAACCGTCAATTTAGTCCAAATTTTTTATTTTTACAAGAGGATAAATGAGAAAAAGCCCCCCAAAGTTTGTTACAAAATTTCTCCTGAACACAGCAGTACCCCACATGTGATCATAATCTGCTGTATGGGAACATGGTAGGGCTCAAAATGGGAAGAGTGCGTTTTGGATTGGGAGGGCAGATTTTGCTGGAATAGTTTTCAGGTGCCATGTCACATTTGCAGAGCCCCCTAAAGAACCAATACAATGGAAACCCCCCAAAAGTGACTCCATTTTAGAAACTACACCTCTTAAGGAATTTATCAAGGGGTATTATCATTTTGAGCCTAAGAGTGCTTCCCAAAAATTAATGTACAGTGTGGAAATTTAAATTTTGAAAGAAATATGCCATTTCGGTGCCCAATGCATTGCACCCACTTTGTGCTGTCAGAGACCTGCACTCCTAAAACTATTAAGGGGCCATCCCGGGTAGAAAGAAGTTATATACACTCACCGGCCACTTTATTAGGTTCACCATGCTAGTAACGGGTTGGACCCCCTTTTGCCTTCAGAACTGCCTCAATTCTTCGTGGCATAGATTCAACAAGGTGCTGGAAGCATTCCTCCGAGATTTTGGTCCATATTGACCTGATGGCATCACACAGTTGCCGCAGATTTGTCGGCTGCACATCCATGATGCGAATCTCCCGTTCCACCACATCCCAAAGATGCTCTATTGGATTGAGATCTGGTGACTGTGGAGGCCATTGGAGTACAGTGAACTCATTGTCATGTTCAAGAAACCAGTCTGAGATGATTCCAGCTTTATGACATGGCGCATTATCCTGCTGAAAGTAGCCATCAGATGTTGGGTACATTGTGGTCATAAAGGGATGGACATGGTCAGCAACAATACTCAGGTAGGCTTTGGCGTTGCAACGATGCTCAATTGGTACCAAGGGGCCCAAAGAGTGCCAAGAAAATATTCCCCACACCATGACACCACCACCACCAGCCTGAACCGTTGATACAAGGCAGGATGGATCCATGCTTTCATGTTGTTGACGCCAAATTCTGACCCTACCATCCGAATGTCGCAGCAGAAATCGAGACTCATCAGACCAGGCAACGTTTTTCCAATCTTCAATTGTCCAATTTCGATGAGCTTGTGCAAATTGTAGCCTCAGTTTCCTGTTCTTAGCTGAAAGGAGTGGCACCCGGTGTGGTCTTCTGCTGCTGTAGCCCATCTGCCTCAAAGTTCGACGTACTGTGCGTTCAGAGATGCTCTTCTGGCTACCTTGGTTGTAACGGGTGGCTATTTGAGTCACTGTTGCCTTTCTATCAGCTCGAACCAGTCTGGCCATTCTCCTCTGACCTTTGGCATCAACAACGCATTTCCGCCCACAGAACTGCCGCTCACTGGATGTTTTTTCTTTTTCGGACCATCCTCTGTAAACCCTAGAGATGGTTGTGCGTGAAAATCCCAGTAGATCAGCAGTTTCTGAAATACTCAGACCAGCCCTTCTGGCACCAACAACCATGCCACGTTCAAAGGCACTCAAATCACCTTTCTTCCCCATACTGATGCTCGGTTTGAACTGCAAGAGATTGTCTTGACCATGTCTACATGCCTAAATGCACTGAGTTGCCGCCATGTGATTGGCTGATTAGAAATTAAGTGTTAACAAGCAGTTGGACAGGTGTACCTAATAAAATGGCCGGTGAGTGTATGTGGGTGTACACTACCGCAGGGCTCAGAAAGCAAGGAGCAGTGGGCTTTTTAGCTTTTGGTGTACAGATTTGGAGGGGTTTCCTGACGCCATGTTGTTTTTGCAGAGCCCTGGAGGTGCCAGTAATTTGGAATTCCCCAACAAGTGAACCTATTTTGTAGGGGAAATTTTAGAGTCTCTACAAATGTGACATGGTGTCCAAAAACCAGCAATCTAAATCAGCTGTCCAAAAGCACATATCACTCCTTCCGTTCTGTGCCCTGCTGTGTGCCCAAGGGGCAGTTTATGCCCACATGTATGAGACTGGTGTACCCAAGATAATGTACTTAATGCCATATGTGGGTAGAAATGGCTGTTTGGGCACAGAAGGGAAGGAGCGCTATTTTGTTTTTTGGATCGCAGATTCAGTCGTTTGGTATCTGGTTACCCATGTCATGTTTGCAGAGCCTCTAAAGTACCAGTAAAGTGTAATTCCTTAGAGAATAACCCCATTTTAAAAACTGCACCCCTCAAAGAACTTATTAGGGGGTGTATCGGGCAATAGTATCCTAAACGTGACTGCACAGCAGATGGTGAATAGTAGATATGTAAGCTGTGCGGAGTACATTAGGAACACCAAATTTCCTACTATATCCCCAGTAGCTACTACAGTCCTATGAAAAAGTTTGGGCACCCCTATTAATCTTAATCATTTTTAGTTCTAAATATTTTGGTGTTTGCAACAGCCATTTCAGTTTGATATATCTAATAACTGATGGACACAGTAATATTTCAGGATTGAAATGAGGTTTATTGTACTAACAGAAAATGCGCAATATGCATTAAACCAAAATTTGACCGGTGCAAAAGTATGGGCACCCTTATCATTTTATTGATTTGAATACTCCTAACTACTTTTTACTGACTTACTGAAGCACAAAATTGGTTTTGTAACCTCAGTGAGCTTTGAACTTCATAGCCAGGTGTATCCAATCATGAGAAAAGGTATTTAAGGTGGCCAATTGCAAGTTGTTCTACTATTTGAATCTCCTCTGAAGAGTGGCATCATAGGCTACTCAAAACAACTCTCAAATGATCTGAAAACAAAGATTGTTCAACATAGTTGTTCAGCGGAAGGATACAAAAAGCTGTCTCAGAGATTTAACCTGTCAGTTTCCACTGTGAGGAACATAGTAAGGAAATGGAAGACCACAGGGACAGTTCTTGTTAAGCCCAGAAGTGGCAGGCCAAGAAAAACATCAGAAAGGCAGAGAAGAAGAATGGTGAGAACAGTCAAGGACAATCCACAGACCACCTCCAAAGAGCTGCAGCATCATCTTGCTGCAGATGGTGTCACTGTGCATCGGTCAACTATACAGCGCACTTTGCACAAATAGAAGCTGTATGGGAGAGTGATGAGAAAGAAGCCGTTTCTGCACGTACGCCACAAATAGAGTTGCCTGAGGTATGAAAAAGCACATTTGGACAAGGCAGCTTCATTTTGGAAACAAAAATTGAGTTGTTTGGTTATAAAAAAAGGCGTTATGCATGGCGTCCAAAAAGAAACAGCATTCCAAGAAAAACACATGCTACCCACTGTAAAATTTGGTGGAGGTTCCATCATGCTTTGGGGCTGTGTGGCCAATGCCGGCATCGGGAATCTTGTTAAAGTTGAGGGTCGCATGGATTCCACTCAGTATCAGCAGATTCTTGAGAATAATGTTCAAGAATCAGTGACGAAGTTGAAGTTACGCCGGGGATGGATATTTCAGCAAGACAATGATCCAAAACACCGCTCCAAATCCTCAGGCATTCATGCAGAGGAACCATTACAATGTTCTGGAATGGCCATCCCAGTCCCCAGACCTGAATATCATTGAACATCTGTGGGATGATTTGAAGCGGGCTGTCCATGCTCGGCGACCATCTAACTTAACTGAACTTGAATTGTTTGTCCAAAATACCTTTATCCAGGATCCAGGAACTGATTAAAAGCTACAGGAAGCGACTAGAGGCTGTTATCTTTGCAAAAGGAGGATCTACTAAATATTAATGTCACTTTTCTGTTGAGGTGCCCATACTTTTGCACCGGTCAAATTTTGGTTTAATGCATATTGCGCATTTTCTGTAAGTACAATAAACCTCATTTCAATCCTGAAATATTACTGTGTCCATCAGTTATTAGATATATCAAACTGAAATGGCTGTTGCAAATACCAAAATATTTAGAACTAAAAATGATTAAGATTAATAGGGGTGCCCAAACTTTTTCATAGGACTGTATGTTTGGGGGGGGGGGGGGGTTGTCATTTAGGGGGGCAGTTCTGGTTTATTTTCCCTCGTAAGCTCTAAATCTGGTTTGTACCCCAATGTTCACTCACACAGCTTATACATTCCCCTCCTGCGGTAGCCAGTTGTGTTCTTATGATTTGGTGATGTTTTTTTTGTCTTCACAATGCCGCCCCTGCTACCTCTTGTGTCACCCCCTCTACCTCATAGATTGTAAGCTCTTGTGAGCAGGGCCTTCAGTCCCATTGTGTGAAACGACTGTCTTTGTAATGTATCTTTCTGTCTGTATTTGAACCCTACAAATTGTACAGCGCTGCGGAATATGTTGGCGCTATATAAATATAATTTATTATTTATTATTATTATAATTTTTATTTTTCTGGTGATGCGGCCGCATGAGGGCTTGATGTTTGCGGTATGAGATGTATTTTGTTATAACATTTTTGGGTGTTTTTAACATATTGACTAACTTTTATTAACTCTTTCTTGGTGAATTAAAAAAAAATCCCTATCAATTCTGGTATTGTGTTTTGCCTTTAAAATTTTTTTCTGCAAGACGTATAGCATAAGTAACGTGACCTTTATTCTGCGGGTCGATACAATTACGGCAATACCTCATTTATATTGTTTTTTATGTGTTACAGGTTTTGCAGAACAAAAAATCCATTTGGGGACATAAATCAATTACTTTTGCATCACCAACTTCTGAGAGGTGTAACATTTTTATTTTTCGGTTGACAGAATTGGTTTATGGCTTATTTTTTGCGGGACAACCTGTGCTTTGTATTGGTGCTGTTTTGGGGTACATGTGACTTTTTGATCACTTTTTATGGCATATTTTGTAAGGTGAGATGGCGAAAAAACATTACTTTTGCCGGGTTTTTTGCATTTTTTTTTCTTTCCAGTATTCACTGTGTAGGTTAAATATTGTTTCAGTTTTATTGTACAGGTTGTGACGGACGCGTTGATACCAAATATGTATTGTTTTTATTAATATTTTGGTTTATTTTAATATCATTAATCCTACTAATATTGTAAGTGTGAAAGTTTGTGTGTTTGGATGTTTGTGAGTTTGGATGTTTGTTCCTCAATCACGCTAAAACGCCTGGACGGATTTGCGTGCAATTTTCCACAAACATAGTTTTCCCTTAGGATTGAGTCACAGGCTACTTTTGGTGCCACTAAACAACATGGCTTCCTAGCAGGAGACTCACAAAAGCAGGACTCCTAGCCCCAGCTATAGACTCACTCCTAGCCCCAGCTATAGACTCACACACACTGCCTGGCATTTCCTGCCTCAACCTGCCTGCACACTCCTTACTGTCACCTCAGGAGTAGCCCTCACTCTACTCACTCACATTTACATATAGCTTTCCACTATATAACAGATCACATTGTCTGTATCACTACATACACAATACAACACATCACATTGTCTGTATCACTACATACACAATACAACACATCACATTGTCTGTATCACTACATACACAATACAACACATCACATTGTCTGTATCACTACATACACAATACATCACATTGTCTGCATCACTACATACAAAATACAACACATCACATTGTCTGTATCACAACATACACAATACAACACATCACATTGTCTGTATCACTACATACACAATACAACACATCACATTGTCTGTATCACAACATACACAATACAACACATCACATTGTCTGTATCACTACATACATAATACAACACATCACATTGTCTGTACCACGACATACACAATACAACACATCACATTGTCTGTATCACGACATACACAATACAACACATCACATTGTATCACAACATACACAATACAACACATCACATTGTCTGTATCACTACATACACAATACAACACATCACATTGTCTGTACCACGACATACACAATACAACACATCACATTGTCTGTATCACGACATACACAATACAACACATCACATTGTCTGTACCACGACATACACAATACAACACATCACATTGTCTGTATCACGACATACACAATGCAACACATCACATTGTCTGTACCACGACATACACAATATAACACATCACATTGTCTGTATCACTACATACACAATATAACACATCACATTTGCTATCCCACCAAACTTTTTAAAGCACTTTTACAGTTTCACACGTCTGTGTCCGCCCAATTCTCAAATCACCGCAGACGAAGTCGCGGGTAAAGGCTAGTTTTATATAAGAAAAGGGAATTTGGGGGGTTTTATAACTATATAAAATTTTTTAACACTTTATTTATTTTTTTATTTACATTTTTTATTTGTCCTATAAGGACACTAGAACCAGCGATCAGAGAGGATCGCTGCCTCTATGCTATAGACTTGCAATACAGTGTATTGCAGTCTATGGAGGAAGCCAGTCGATACAGACGCATCGGCTGGCTTCCTCAATACCTGGCAGGATCAACCAGGTACTGGGGGCTCTTAGCAGCCTGGGGTCACTCGTCAAACCTCAGGCTGCAGAAGATACTTATGGGCACCCCCCATCTCGCCGCGGGGGGGTGCCCAGGGGGCACTTTTAATCTTTCGTAAGCCCCGAGCAGAGTATATCGGGCACAGTGTTAGCTATCAGATATAGCTAACACTTACTCCCGATGCCGCCCGCAGGATCATCTAACCTGTGGGCGGCATCTCATGTCAGGGAAAGTTTGTTACGCCAACAAACTTTCCCTGACATGGCTGCTACATGATCGGGACCTGAATCTATCAGGTTCTGATCATGTCTCCGTGGACCCCAGCAGCTATTAGCGCTGGGTCCATGGAGCTCCCAACCCTTGGGGAGAGCCGATCCCCATTTTAAAAGGGGCCGTTAATTAATGTCGGCACGGCACAGAGCCCAAGCCGCGCCGACGTTAATCTACAGGGGCTGGTCGGGAAGCGGTTAATACTATTTAGCGGGATCTTGGACTCAATTTTTTAAAGATTCTACAGTGTTGTTAATGTGGTCAATCACTTAAAGGGGCTCTATCAGCAAAATTATGCTAATAGAGCCCCACATATGCGTGAATAGCCTTTAAAAAGGCTTTTCAGGCACCGTAAATGTTATAAACTACAATGTGAAGAGTATAAAGCTCAAAAACTCACCAATACACTCGTGTCCAAAAGGGTGCACGATCACATATCCTGTGTCCCAAGGATAAACTCCAAACAGAAAAATACTTTTTCAATAAAGTTGGTCCGCACTCCTTGTGTCTCGTTTTTTCTTAAAATTTAGCTTTCAATAGACCATTTAAAAAACAAACAGTCCAAAAACAAAAAAACACACTTAACAGTGACAAAGAGTAGAAGATTAAGTGCCCATAGCAGTAAAAAACTGCGTTTTTCTTTACGCAGACACAAGGAGTGCGGACCAACTTTATTAAAAAAGTATTTTTCTGTTTACCGTAAATGTTACATCAAATCCTGGTCCTGTTTTTAAATAAAAGTATTAAAACATATATGCAACATATATCCCTCCGAAGCGCTACTGCGCAGGCTCACTCGTGACCTGCCATTAAGTAAAATGGCGAGTGAGCCTGCGCAGTAGCGCTTCGGAGGGAAGCGCTACTATGCAGGCGTGGGATTTAAAGAGAAGAAGCAGGAAGACACGGAACCAGAGGCGTCGCTCCAAGAAGACAGAAGAGGCAGGCTTGCCTGAAGCTGATGTCGCATTGTTTATCCACACCCATGGTGCACAATAGGTAAGTTTTGTTAAAGTCACCAGTAACGTCCTGTTTGTGCCAGGTCACTGCTGCAGCCAATCATAGGCCTCTGCAGTGACCTCTTGACAAACAGCATGTCACAGCAATCATGTATTGTTTGGCCGGCCTCTGTAGTGACCTCTTCACTAACAGCATGTCACAGCAATCACGTGGTTTGTTAGGAAGTTATGACTGAGACACGTATTTAGTCGCAGCGATCACCTGCACAAACAGGATGTCACTACTGAGGTCTATAAACAGAATACTACTGGCAACAGAGGTCTAACCAGAAGCGAGGTTTATTTATTTATTAAGATATTGGCCCCATATTAATTAAGAAAAATACTTTCACAACCCCTTTAACTATAGCACAGCCTTAAAATCTAGACATTTTTTGTGTGGACAGGATGTTTAGAAACGTCAAGTTTTTTATATGCAGAATTAAAAAATAACTACTGGTGTGAATCAGCAGGAGAAAGGAAAAAAAAGCAGCTACATGTCAAGAGGCAGCAGATCCTTCTGAAGGCTATAGATAGTTTTATGCCAAATTTATTTATAATGACCTTTCCATGTTTTGCATTCAGTAATCCTCGAGGCTGATTTGCAACCACTTCTACATTCATACTCCTGGGTCTTGCAGCATTCCATACAATTGTTCACCCTATCTTTCTTGGCTGTTTGATTTCTTATGATGGAGCTTAGCTTCACCTCTCTTTCATAGTTTTACTTTATTACAACCACAAATATTCACATGGCTTAAGATGTGCATCTCATCATGTGTAACCCTTTTAGCTGCTGTAGACAATCTTTCCCCACACTGTGCTGTGAGCTGCTGTAGCCAATGTTACTCCATACTGTGCTCTGAGCATGCACAGAATGGATCGTGTGCATGTTCTTAAGAGCAGTAATAAGGGTGGACAGAAACCAGTAGCTGGAGTCCTGGGTTCGAATCCCGCCAGGAACATCTGAAAGGAGTCTGTATGTTCTCCCCGTGTTTGCGTGGATTTCCTCCCATTCTACAAAGACATACTGATAGGAAAAAGAAAAAAAAAAGTACATTGTGATCCCTATATGGGGCTCACAATCTACAAAAAAAAAAAATAAATTATATTATATATATATATTTTTTTTTCTTCCATAATAATGTTTATATCCTTTAAACATAGTAATATGGAGGGATTTTATTTTTTTATTTTTTTGTACTGAGTATCTAAATTGAACAAGACCAAACTAAAGAGTGCTATTGTGGTAAATGATTCTTCTAGTATTTTTGAGCTTAAAATAAAAGACACATACCAAAAAAAGAACAGCAACCAGGACTGACAAATTATTGGCCTTTATTGTATGAGCGCTCTGAAAGGTTCTCGGCAACAGCATTACAATGTGCTTTGGACACACCAATAAATTACTTAATACCACTTTGGGACATAGTCTGAGCTTTGCATACTCCTTTTCCACTAACTTCGAATGGTACTCCTTTGTAAGTAGCCACACAGCCATCATTAGTACGAAGGTCTGGCTGGATCTGTTCCCATGTCTTTTTCTTAGGATTCAGCTCTTTGTCAGGTTCACCTATAGGAAGGAGGGAACGAACAAAAATCATCAATACATTGTTCATTCAACAAAAGCAGCAGGTTGTAAAATCCAAATGAAGTAAAAGGAAAACAAGTATAATCAGAGCTTGTAGGAATGAATACAGAAACGAATACCCACAAATCTTCAAATATTATGTATAATTCCACTTTTAAAAAACAACTCAAATCTCAGAAGTTCCATGACAAGTTGAGTAACTTTACAAATAGCATACTACAGTACTTTTGGTTTAAGTCATGCTGTCTCTTCCAAACTAGGGGTTGCTCTTAAGGTTTATCACCTATCGCCTTCCCCAATTGCGGTGTATACAGCACTCAATGAGCACTATATACTGGGATCAATGCTTCTTAGAGCTGCTGGGTCGTACAGGACCCAGATCAGCTCTATAGTAATGGACAGGAGGATGTATTCAGGAAAAAAAAACAGTTACAGGGAAAATCAGAGATAGTTTGTAAACCTGCAAAATGTTTAACTTTAATGGTCTACAAATGTAAATATAGCCATGTTGTGGGAAAAATCTGCACAAGCCAAAAAGTATTTACAAAGTAGCTCAAAATTTGATGTAGATACTTCCAGTGATAAACAACTTTGCATAAATGAACAGTACATTTAGAGATTGCCCACAGCACTGTTATGTTTCGAGGATGCACAGGACCAAATAATGTTCCATTGCGCACCATCGGCCGACCAAGAGCTTCCTCCTATCTGGTCATATATCTATGAACAGGAGGAGGCCGACCCTCAGAAGAGGATAGGAACTGATAAATCATAGTAACCAGGCCTTTCATAGAAGTACCCGCTCAGCACAACCTCTTGAAGGTAGTAGAGGGTAGCAACCATCAGAGATCCAAACAGTAAACATAGAGTGGGCAATTTGTTGTTGTGGAACCACTCGGCTTCAGGGATGTCTAATGCTGCTGTAAAATAGTCAAAGGGCCTGAGCTCTGAAGACAGGGGATCAACCAAGTCAGCCAGTCTGAACAGGCCAGCCCTGGATCAAGGGCAAATCATGGAGGAGCCTCTCCGGGAGGAGTGGATTATACAAAAAGGAGATCACGGAAGAATTCTGCGAGGCAAGGGGATAGAGTGTATTACAAGTGTTCCAAATCGCTCTAGTGAAGCATATCGGACCCAACGTGGGGGGCCGAGGGTAAGAGAGAGACCAGGTCCACAAAAGAGCATTGGGGTGCATAGGAACGAGCCGCATCTTCTCAATCTCCACACATTTCATGCAAGTCTGTGAAGCGTTCCAGAAAGGGATGAATCACAAGCTGGCGGCTCAATAATAGTGGAGAAGTTGTGGAACCAATAAGCCACCAATCCCACTCCCTGCCAGCATCAAGGATCGAGGGATCCAATGCCCCAGATGAATTGGAATACGGCCCTCTGTAGATCACAGCGATCAGAGCGGGGAAGTGTGACTGGGAGAGTCTCACAGAGTTTAAAAGCTTCAGGAAAATAGTCGTTTTCAATGTGGAGATTCTATCAAATAGAGAAATATCTAAGGGTTATCAGTTGTCCAGCCGCAACTTAAGGTCACGGAACAATCTGGGGAATTCACAGTGTAGCGCATGGTGTAGGAAGGGGAAAGATGAATCCCCAAGTATTTAAGGGATGGTTCCTACCATTGGAAATCAAAGTTATCGTGTAAAAGCTGGACAGCTGCCCTTGGGATATCCAATGGGAGAGCCTTTGTCTTAAGAGTTGACCTTGTAACCGGACAGTTGGCCTTAGCCCTGGAGGGTTCGCATGAGATTAGGCTATGTCCTTTGCTATTATCTACTTTGTTTTGCTGTGTGCGTCATTGCTTCAGTTAAAAATCACCAAGTTCTTCTTCTCTGCCATCAGTGTATGAAAGCACCTTAAGTGGCAGCTGAAGTATTGCAGACAGTGCCTAGGCTGCAAAGATGAACTATGTGACCTTAAGAAAAGTTTTATTCTTTGCAGTCTTCTTTTCCTGCCATATGAGGCAAAGCTCTAACAGCTCATGACACTGGCTTGTGTTTTTGAAGTCACTGCAATCTGGATTATTAGCTAATAAGGTCTTGTTCTGCACCTCATTAATCGCGCCATTCTGTATCCTGGATCACAAAGGGCGCTGGAAATGTTTTACGACTGACAAACCCTCCATCCTCACATTGCAACAATATGAAAAACAGACAGATCTTTAGTTGCTGCAGCAAAATAAAAAAAAAAATATGGAAACACAAGGTCTGTGCCAATTATTTTACACACAGATGAGAAGAAGGAAAATGCAGCTGTTGAGAACATATGGAACGGCATTGCAACCCAGACAAACTCAAAGAGTTTGGTAGATGTATTATCTAATAGTACCAGATGCAAATTGGCCAATAGAAAAATATATGTAATAAGCTAAAAAATGTTGTCTAATTAGCATGTACTATAGGATCCAGGCTACTCCCTTCCCTCCGTATAGGGCACCTGGAGGAGGTAGGTACAAGGTGTGAGCCCATAAAAAGCTGGGTGACAGAGCCAGGGTTCATTCCAGAGGCCACTGTGGAGACACCCAGCTTTTTCCAGCTCCTGGTACTTGTGGCTTGTGACTTGCAGTCAGAAATAAATCTTTCAGATGACTGTTTATCTCGGTCTGAGATTCTGAGGTTTGTGTTTTGTTTTTAATCACAACTCAGCATGCTTTGGAAATGGTATTTTATCCCTGGTGTTTATGTATCTGGCGTCATTCTCTATAGGCTACCAAAATTTCAGAAAACCGTTTGCAGTGTTTTGGAGTTTCCATACTGAATGCTATCCACGTGAGAGGTCATTGGTATGTGATCTGTAGGTCCGACTTCTCACACAAATAAGCTGTTCCAGTAGCCTACGAACATCAAAAGCAGCAGCAGTAGACGGGAGCACATGCAGGCTTCCCCTACTCAAGTAATAGTTCCTATCAATTCAATAGCACCAGACTGCACAGTCTCTCCATCCACTACAGCAGCTTTTGGCGCCTGGAAGTTGCCAGAGCAGCTGATCGGTGTAGTGGGTAGAAAAGCAGGCATCTGCCAGTAATATTTCCAGGTCCATTTCAAGATCTAATATCTCTGCTCTATGTGTATGGTCGATGTCGGTAATAGGCTAAAGAGTTGATCCCACTACGTCAATCCCTGATATCTTGAAGTGCAACTATTGCTCTGGAGCGAAAAGTGAACAAGTCACATTGAAAATACACTTTCATCTGCAAGAAGCATATTATAGAGCAGGAAGAGCTAAACAGAGCTTTAAATGGGATTTGTCAGAAATAATAAAGCTCTTCGGTGCATTCCCTGCAATGGTTAACTTTTATTATCAATATACAACCCAGTCCCCCGGAAGTCCTGTTTATTACCTGCGTGGATTTCATCTGGGGAGGCCAGAACCCTCATTCGGTTTCCCTTGCACCCTCTCCAACTATCAATGATGTCATTGACTCCCCTCTTGGACTGCAGTGCCATTAAGTAGAATGGAGTCAGTCATCTTAAAGTGTCAGCAGGGAAGACAGGTACAGATTTCCAGCACCCTCCAGATTCCTCCACACAGGAAATAAACAGAGCATATTTAGCAATAAACCTTAAAGGGGTTTTCCAGGATAAAAACAATTTTTTTTCATTTAAGCTGGGAGAATTGAAAAAATAAAATTTGAAAAAAATAAAAAATCATACTTACCTGTCCCCAATGTTCCAGTGCCTCCCAGCGCAGTCTGGTCCTGCAGCTCTGTTACTTTCTTCCGGCGAGAATTCCCACCACATGTGATCATTGAGTCCAATCAGCAGCCTCAGTGAAGGACGTTCCTGGGTCCCTTCCTTATGCCACTGATTAGCTATAGCGATCAGATGCAGCGGGGACTTGCGCTGGAAGAAAACAACAGAGTTGAAAGACCGGACCACGCTGGGAGGCACTGGAGCACCGGGGCAGGCAAGTTTGGTTCTTCTTATTTTCACCTCCCTGGCCTAATTAAAAAATAGAATTTTAGCCTGGAAAACCTCTTTAACTAGTTCAGGGAATGTACAGGTAAGCTTTATTATTTCTTGGATAATTCTTAAGAATGCAGCTACATCTTCACATTCAGAAAGCAACCTCAATTTTCAGTTTTGCATTGCTACATTCCAAGAGCAATAAACCTTTTATATATTTTTTTTTTTTCACTGATGTAGTTGTGACGGTTTGTTATTTTCATAATAAGTTATATTTTTACTACATCATGGGGTGGAAAGTGTTCATGATATTGCAATGTAATGTAGTCTACTGATTTTTGCAACAATGGAAGGAAATCTTTTTCCACTATTAGGAATCAAGGTTACCTGGAAATCCCTGAAAGGTAATTCTATCTCCAGGAACTGCTCCACTAGGGGGATCCAATATTTCCACCTTCTCCGGGGAGCTGGCACACATTACCATGGCTTGAGATAGGACCCCTCTCATTTTGGCAGGTTTCAAGTTACAGAGCAGGACTGCCATCCGATTCTGCATCTATAAAAACAAAGACGACACTTGTTCACACCTAGTATATTATACACGCTTGGCATGCATTAATTATAGCCTCAAATCTATTGACACCTCCCTATTCATACCTTTCGCCCCGCCCATTCGCAAAAATGTCTCTTTATGCTCCCACCAGTATAATGCCCCCCACGCATTGTCCCCCTAATTGTGGTCCCCACAGCCTAATGTCCCACTCATAGTTCCCCAATATATAGAATGCCCCCTACTTGTGGCTCCCACAGAAAAATACTTATAAAAAAATAAAAAAACAAAAAACCACTCAACTTGCCTAACAGTCCGTTCTCCACCACTCTAACCCAAATCCTACTCAAACTGCTAGTGAAAGCAGACAGTTCACTTAAGGTTACTCTAGATGGACATAAAATAAGAAAAGTAACCTGTCATGCGATGCACCTCAAAATGTAATATAAAGACACAGAAGATATTATTATTTCTACAGAGCTGAGCTCCATAAAAGGTTATTTGTGAAGGACTAGTACGTGGGATAAAGCTTTACCATACTCAGAACGGGGCTAAGCACATAATCCATCTTACATACATAAAATCGTGTCAACAAATTGAAAACACAAAATTCTGGATGTGCCCAAATCCAATCACTCTAACAATGTTAAATTTTTCAGCACATGTGCAGAGAAAACACAAAAGGCCAAAATACACACAAAACAGGTTTGGGCTGTATTGATCCAGCCAGTCACTGTACTTTCATGTTTTTCCTGCCAGAAATAAGATATAGCTGCGTTTTATTATACAGCCGAAAGAAAACTTCCAAAACATCTGAATGAAAATGAGTCCTTCCTCTACGTGTAACTCAATCCAAAGTTTACGATGGCTCACAGCAGGAATATTTCCCTTGAAGTTATTTTCGGAAGGAAAACTAATTCACAGCATTTACCTACTCCTCTCCCCCAAGACATGAGAAGATGCTAATATAAATGAAAATGTGCAGTAGTAGAGACTTAAAGGAGACCTACCAGAAGAAAATGAAATAAACATTAAAATGTGAAAAACGGTTCTTTACTCCTCACTTCTATGCTGAAATAGAAAAGCCTGAGGTTCCAGGCCTATAGCCAGGTTCCCAATGTTTCCTGTGCTGATTTCTATCCCATCCAGTGTTGTTCTAGGGACCCGCTGTGGATCCAAATCACCAAGTACATTTATGTCACCACATGCACACAATGGGAAGGATTTACTATGTTCAATACACCAGAATTCAGTTTCAGAAATGGCCTACATTCCGTGCACCAAATTTATTATGTGTTTTAGGCTGAGGCCACACTTTCTGGAAACACAGCTCTTTTTGGCCTTTGCAGGAACACAGCGGAAAAAACACTGCCTTTTACAGTCTCAGCAAAGTGAACGAGATTTTACTTAATCTCATCCTCATATTATAGGGGGAAAAAAACATGCTGTAGAAAGCATAGCAATATCAAAAGTGTATTAATATTGGTATGGGGAGGGGGACATAAAGTAAAAACAATTGGCTACATTTGGCCTTAGCTAGAGACACATTTTTTGCACCACGAAAGGGTGTGGCCTAGAAGGAAAGGGCGTGGCCTAGACTGAATCAGTGGGGCTCATTTATCAATACTGTCTATCTTAAACTAGGAATCCCATTTGTAGAGATGGACATGTTTATGAATCTGTCATACAGACCTGCATAAATATGTAGTGTTTTTAGAAGGTCCAAAATTCTTTTTTTTTTCTTTTTTTTCTCTATCAGTATGTCTTTGTAGACTGGAAGGAAATCCACGCAAACACGGGGAGAACATACAAACTCCTCACAGATGTTGTTCCTGGTGGGATTTGAACCCAGGACTCCAGCACTGCAAGGCTGCAGTGCTAACCACTGAGCCACCGTGTTGCCCCAGAAGGTCCAAAATTCTGACTCACCAGGAGACAAATATTTGACGCAAAACATGTAGACAGAAATCTTAACTTGCAGACTATAAGGAACAAACATTTGGCGCACTCATTAAAGACCCTACAATATTGGCATATCTCTTGCTTATTGAGAAGGCAAATATGTGGGGCACGACAGGAATTTTTGGTGCACAAACTAAATTGTTGTAAATTCTTTACACCATTTTAAACGTGGTCTACTTCGCACAGGAAATCTGCGCCATATTTGTTCTTTTCTGTTTCATAAATGTGTCATAAAGTGAGATACTTCTAACCCCCGCTCATTCTGCTGCACATTGCCTGTGGTGTTTTATTTTCTTTCTGGTACACAATGTATAAATATGTCGTAAATGCTGTATACTATGAATTTTGGTGTAAGTGTAAACAAAAAATAATAAGTGTCGGACTTGGATTGATAAATGGGCCCCACTGTGTGCTAAACTGGTGCAAAGTAAGCCGAGCAAGGGTTGGCATAAGGTAAGTCTATTCAATATAAAATGTGCCAAATTTATCATCCAGGACCAGCCACTGTGATACATTCGGCACGTCTAGTCTAGTTTTACGATTAGAAAGAGTATTAATACATCTGCCCCTTGCCAGGTAGCTATTTTTGTATTTTATGACTTTAATCCACGCTTGAAGATCCTTATGACATAAACACTACACGTTAATGATTCCAGGCACCAGATCCTGCTTTCAGTCATTTGCTATATACTTCTGTACATGCTACATCAAATGCATTGGTAGTTGACGGTACAAATAGATATAGTTTGATGGCAGTGTTTGGCCATAGAGAACATAACCAGTACATGAATATTAGTGCAAACTCCCCCTGATAACAGTATTGCAGACTATGAGAGATTTTCTACATTGCTATTGAGGCTGGCTCAATGGTAATATTCCTATGCTTCATAAGGAACAAAGGAACAGGTCCACTGCCGTGATCTCACTGCAGAACCTGTGTGCACACCCTGCCAGTTGTATGTTTTTTGCTGGCACTGTCCTCTAACATCCGGGGTCGGAACCGGGTTCGATTGGAGGTGTTAACCCCTGAGATACCACGGTCAAACATGGCCATAGCATCTCAGGGGTATCTGTATGTGCTGGGGCCCGATCTGCACCCCTGCAACGTTTTCAGGGTGGGGGGGGGGGCGGTATTCCTAATAGGCAGCCCAGGGTCTGATCAGTGACCCTGGGTCTGCCTCATCACTTCCCCTTCACGTACCTGGTTGATCCTGCCACAAATGGAGGCTGCCAGCCCATGTGTCTACTGTTTGACATTAACCATTTTTTGTACCTTTTCATTTCTGTTATGCATGGTTTATGTATACTGACTCACTTAATAGTGTTCTTACCTAACCTTTGACTTGGATATTTTTTTGTGAAAAACTTTTGCCACACAAAATGGCTCTTTCATCGTTCCTTGCCTAGAAAGGAACGATGAGAAGTGTAAGGGACACAGGCCGTTGTACTCACAATCCCTGCTAAGAAGTACGAGTGAGAGCTGAAGCTTGCACACTCAATGGGAACCATCTGAGCTATGGAGGTACTGACAGTCAGATACCCCATGATCTACCATTGAAGTCCCATCTTATGGATAGAAGATCAATTTCCAAAAAGCAGATAACCTTACTCAATTTAATGTGCATTTACTATTTGGGTGGTCAATACCATATCTGTACATTTATGTTCTCATTCTGGAATTTCACTTCAGAAGTAAAATTTCCAGGGCAATTCTGCCATTTTAATATTGGCCATCTGGAAATTGACTTTGGCGGCCATTTTACTCTCTAAGAAATTGTTTCCCTGGTGTTTCTCTCACAGTTTGCAAGCTGAGTAGCTCTACTCCAGGAAGCTCGTGGTTAAAGGGAATGTTAAAAACCAGCAAGCAAATGTAGTTACTTAAGCCCTACCACTTTAGTCAGCATTTGGACTGCACATACCAGCAATAAAATGCTCCATTTTCCCCCCATTGCTGGAAAATGATTTTCCTTGATAGATACCTTGCTTTGAGTATTTATAGCAATGATGAAGATATACGACTATAAAATGTAATTGACCAGATGTTTTATTTTTCTATTGTTGTTTTATATGTGTGCTTAGGACCACATGATTCACATCAAGTGCCGTTTTTCTTCTTATTTCCCAGGTGCTCCTTATTATTTATGCATGCATTTATTTTAAAGCTCAAGCAAGCATCAGAGACAATTATCTAATTACTTGAATGACTTGGCAGTGCACCGATCCTCCCCGCTGCACTCCCAGGAATATTGATCAGCAGTTTGTAATCGTTCCCAAGGTTAGCATTAATCTTGGCACTAAGGATGCAGTCATAAAAGACTTGTCCCCATGGAAAAAATGAAAAAGAGAAAATAGCCTTCAAATTAGACCCTACTCTTCCCCCATTCAAGGGTTCATAAAACAGGGATGAAGCACATGCAAACCTGAAATGTACGTATACTGCTTTCATAGAGAAAGATAAACTGCATATTTTAGTTTGGGAAAAAAACAAAAACGCTTTGAAATATTAGAGGATGTGGATAAATGGCTTCAATGACCCACAAAGAACGGTTCATCACTGCAATGAGTCGGATGTATGAAAAAAGGAACCCTAAAAGATCAAAGTAAAATAATGGCATATAAAGTAAGAAGTGAAAATATACTGCAAAATCGCTGCATAACCACCTTAGGAATCACTATGTATTTGTTACACTTGTTCAACATATGATTTTTGACTGAAAAAAAAAATGGATTATTTAGGGTGGACCACACACGTGCAACTGCATATGTATTTACAAGCAGGCTGCATTCAGCCAAGAGACCAGCGAAATGTATTTCACATTATAGAATTTAATCCTACAAGTTATATTGTAAGGATACACAGTGCCAATTCTAGCCGTATACTATGTGGCCCCTGTCCAGTAGGCCTGGATAACTACCCTGGTATGCAGTGGCGTAACTACCGGGGTAGCGGCTGTCACAGGGCCTGGGACATTAGGGGACCGGCGACAGTCGCTACCGCTGCATTTTTTCCCCCTTTACCGGCTGGAGTTACACCAGCTGGTAACGGGCCCTATTTACTTACCGATACTGGCAGTGGCCGGGATCGGTAAGTGACACCACGGGCCCCACAGACATCATTATTATACTCGGCGGTCTTTTCAGACCCCCGAGTATAATGACCGGAGGTCCAGGAAAGGTAAGAGAACATAAAAAACCATGTTATTTACCTTTCCACGCTTCGGGCAGGTTCAGGCCTACTTCTTTACGCTCCCTGACATCACATGACCCGAGACGCAGGGCCCGGTCATGTGACGTCCCGGACGTCATTGAAGAAGGCCGACGCCACCGAGGACTGCAGAGGAGCTGGGAGATAGGTAAGTAACATTGTTTTTTGTGTTTTTATCCCCCATGGGTCTCCGATTATTATACTCTGGGGTCTGAAAAGACCTCAGAGTATAATAATTGTACATGGGTGTCCACAGTGGGTCATAATACTGTGTGCAGGGGCCACTATGGGGCGTAATAGGGTATGCAGGGGTCACTATGGGTCATAATACTGTGTGCAGGGGCCACTATGGGGCATAATACAGCGCACAGGAATGGGGGGGGGTCAGTCGCGGTCTTCAGCGGGCGTCGGTCAGGGGGGGAGGGGGGGCCATGTCAAAAGTTCGTCACGGGGCCCCGCCGATCCTAGTTACGCCACTGCTGGTATAATTGGTGCAGATGCTGCCCCAGGGGATACATAAATAGGGGCAAACTTACTAATAATATTTAAAACAGGGTAAAAATCCAACAATTCTCCAGATTTACAACAGTGGCTGATGCTGGATAATACATTTGAGGAATATATGCACTAAATTTTGGGTGGATTAGTGGATCTTAAAGCCTATCTCCAGTTAGAAAACTGCTTTGAATAGTAGAAGTTAATATAAGTAACCATGTAAAATATCTTATTAAAGACAAAAGGCTTCTTACTACATTTATCCTTTAGTGTTATGCATCAGTAGCATACAGTTAGCAGGTTAGCCTACACAACTTCACTGTGATGCATAGTGGCCCTGAATTTCAGAAATATATAAGACAATACAAAAAAAAAAAAAGTTACAGTCCATGTAGCTTTAATGGGGTCCATGGAGGAAAAGGCCTAGGACACATTGGCTTCATCCCTTAGAAATAATGGTGACATGTTATGTCATAAAATATTGGTAAACAAGAAAAAGCACTTGCAACAAACAATCTTCAGACTCTTTTTAACCCCTTCCCGCCGATGGCATTTTTTGATTTTCGTTTTTCGTTTTTGACTCCCCTCCTTCTAAACCCCATAACTTTTTTATTTCTCCGCTCCCAGAGTCATATGAGGTCTTAATTTTTGCGGGACAATTTTTTCTTCATGATGCCACCATTAATTATTCTATATAATGTACTGGGAAGCAGGAAAAAAATTCAGAATGGGGTGGATTTGAAGAAAAAATGCATTTCTGCGACTTTCTTACGGGCTTTGGTTTTACGGCGTTCACTGTGCAGCCAAAATGACATGTCCCCTATATTCTGTGTTTCGGTACGGTTCCAGGGATACCAAATTTATATGGTTTTATTTACATTTTGACCCCTAAAAAAAATTCCAAAACGGTGTTAAAATTTTTTTTTTCTAAAAGTCGCCATATTCCGATGGCCGTAACTTTTTTATACATAGGTGTACGGGGATGCATAGGGCGTCTTTTTTTGCGGGGCCGGGTGTACTTTTTAGTTCTACCATTTTCGGGAAATGTTATTGCTTTGATCACTTTTTATTCAAATTTTTATCAGAATTAAAACAGTGAAAAAACGGCGGTGTGGCACTTTTGACTATTTTTCCTGCTACGGCGTTTACCGAACAGGAAAAATATTTGTATAGCTTTGTAGAGCGGGCGATTTCGGACGTGGGGATACCTAACATGTATATATTTCACAGTTTTTAACTACTTTTATATCTGTTCTAGGGAAAGGGGGGTGATTTGAACTTTTAATACTTTTTATATTTTTTTATATTTTTTTACTTTTTTTTTTATTTTTTTTTTGCATTTATTAGACCCCCTAGGGGTGTTGAACCCCAGGGGGTCTGATCACTAATGCAATGCATTACAATGCTAATGCATTGCAAAAAATCATCATCTCTTTTGCAGGCTGTATACACCAGCCTGCAAAAGAGGGAATTTGCAGACCGGCTGGGAGCCTTTAACAAGGCTCCCGGCTGTCATGGCAACGGGGGGCCGGCCCTGGAGCATGCTCCAGGAGCCGGCGATCCCTGCCAAAATGGCGGCGCCCATGCGCCGCCGGGAAAATGGCGCCTCCGGCGCCTTTGACAGCAGCGCCGGAGGGGTTAATGCCTCCGATCGGTCCGGGGACCGATCGGAGGCATTAGAGCCGGTTGTCTACTGCTTAAAGCAGTAGACACCCGGCGGCTATGACGGCCGCCCGGCTCCCGGGCGGTCGCCATAGTTACAGACCCGACACGCGCCGTACTATTACGGCGCATGTCGGGAAGGGGTTAAAGGGTTATGTTGGTATCAACCAG
The DNA here is from genome assembly GCF_031893055.1 of Leptodactylus fuscus. Taxonomy (NCBI): domain Eukaryota; kingdom Metazoa; phylum Chordata; class Amphibia; order Anura; family Leptodactylidae; genus Leptodactylus; species Leptodactylus fuscus. Next base: position 257,279,222 of record NC_134265.1, on the reverse strand, counting down.
CCTGAGAAGGAAGCCTTATTTTAATCCTGAATTCCCAAAACTTCCACTGCACTCCCCCATCTATAACCTGGGTCCAATAAATGTAAATCTGTATTGTAATATTACATTACTTTGAACACTGAAACATTTTTTAGAACCACTGTTGTATATATTTACACTACCATACACAGTACCTGTTCTAGAGGAATATGCTTCACAAGGCCACTGACAACAGTCCTTGGAGATGCTTCTCCTACATCTACTTCTTCTACATACAAGGAGTCAGCATCTGGATGTTTCTTGGCGGTGATAATGCACCCGACACGGAGATCCAATCGAGATACATCAACTGGTCTAGCATCATCATCGGCCGCAGCGGATTTCTTCTCTTTCTTCTCTCCTTAAGACAAAAACAAACAAAAACAAACAAACAATAAATGTATGCAAAGTGTTCACAAGAAAGTCACGATTTGGTTCACAAGTAACAAACCTCTCCTGCACAAAACGAATGACCCTTTATGAGAGTATGGCGGATGTGCACATCACCAGAGGCAAATGACAAAGCAGCACAGCCAGGGTAAGGACGGGTTCACACCAGCGCCCGATCTCTGTTTTCCAGGTTTCTGTTTTCTGTCAACAGAAACCCGACATTCAGTGTCCGCCTGTGAGTGTTTTCTGCTCTCCGTGGCGAAAACGTTTTTTTTTTTTAACCGGACTAAAAAGTCCTTCATGTCCGACTTTGTGTCCGGTTAAAAAAAACGGTTTTACTGCGGAGAGCAGAAGATGCTCACGGGCGGTCACTTTGCATAACCCAATCAAATGAATGGGTTTGAAAACTGCCTGCCGGATTCCATCCAGTTTCTCGGGGCAGAAGACGGAAACCTGCAAAACGGAGATCGGGCGCAGGTGTGAACCCGCCCTAAGCCTGTTTTGGCCACTTGGAGGCATGGCCTTAGTACAGTCCTCAACTGAGCACTGCAGCTTTCTGATAAATCGTACAAAATGTATTGTTAGTTTATTGCAGGTTTACCAGCTTCAAGGTATGTTCAGACACAGTTTCGGTTTTTTTTCCGGTTTTTTTTTTTTTTTAATGTAGATTGTGAGCCCCATATAGAGCTCACAATGTACATTTTTCCCTATCAGTATACCTTTGGAATATGGGATGGAAATCCATGCAAACACGGGGAGAACATACAAACCCCTTGCAGATGGTATTTTGCCCTTGGCGGGATTTGAACACAGGGACTCCAGCGCTGCAAGGGTGCAGTGCTAACCACTGAGCCACCGTGTGGCCCCATGTTCAGACACAGTTTTCAGAGCTCACTGACTATAAACAATCGAGAAACAGATGAAGAGGAGAAAGCTTTAAAAGGGGCCCACATTTGATGCCCCATCAGCAATCTGAACAGGGTGCACATTTTTATGCAATCCTCTCCAATTCTGCCTTGCAATTTCTGAGCTTCCAGGCACAGTGGTGTAGAAACAAGTAGTCCCATCCAAGGTGTAAAAGCATTTATACTGTAACCCAGGTGTTTGTAGAGAACTTCCTATAGGTGCTGTACTGGCCCACATTGCTAATTGGAATGAATCAGAATTGCATTCTAGTAAAGGACCCCTCTGAGTAACATGTAAATAGTGTGAACATAGCATGAACTCTCTTTTAGATACAAAACATGTTTTGAAAAGTTAAAATCCAGAATGTACCCAAAAGACAAGTAACTGCCTCAGAGCTTTCCCGCTAAGCCTCCCTCTTGCAGCGTGCTGTTCTAGCATCCAATGCTAGCGTCAAATGTAATTACAGCAGAATAAAGCAAATTGATAAAAGAACAAAGCCTAGCTGGTTGGGATCTGTTAAATATTATATATTTACAATATTCTCTAGCAGACATGGGGTTAACACTCTACTGACATCATATCTGTTGTATTTTGGGTACATGGGTGCGGTTAGAGTACACCATTTTAGAAACCTCCTTACATAGCTACAAGATGGAAGGTAACACCCACCCTCATGAACATAAATGAGTGACAGACACACACGTCGTCGTCGTCGTCATCCATGAGGGGGATCCATGGGGAATCTATGGCAGGTCTGTCTGCCATCCCTCTCTGTCATCCTGGACAAGATGTCGTGAATATTCCAGATGACCAGACCAGATGACAAGCATGAACCAAGCTGTAACTACAAGATATCCAGATGATTTAACTCCTCTGAAGATGTAAGCTATTGACAATTGACTGATATTTGTGTTATTTGGACATCTTTCCCTGTTCCTGTGTTTTCCTTCAAGATATTAATAAACCTCTACACTGATTTATAACAAGCTGACTTCTTCCTATCGTGGATAAGGCCTACAACACGTGACACAAGTCTATCCCACAATTTCAAGGCCAGGTACGGATATTTAACAGTGGACACAAGTCTCACCGGCAAATACAAGATATTTAACAGGATCCAATATCTGGAAATGAAACCTTATACCCCTTCTGTTTTTATGAGTCAGACACTAACTGCCTCCAGAATGTATTAAAGCTAAAAAAAAATATAAAAAAATCCTAAAAAAAATTCCTAAGAAGTGATGGCAAAAAGAACCAGCAAGTCCTATATCATATTGTGTCGCTATGATCATTCTTACTCTTGAGATCTCTTATTTTCCCAATTCTCCTAGAACTAGAAAACAAATGTGCAATAAAAAGATATACAATTTCCCAATATACTTTCTGTATCAATTCCTCACAGTTTTCTAGATCTCTGCTTGCTGTCATTCATCCTGTTACTTCTAGTGGATAAAAGTCTGACCATGGTCATGTGATTTACGCTCCATGGTCATGTGATGAGGACACAGGTGCACAGCTGATTACCAGGCAGATGTCTGATTATTGTGCTGTGACTATAACGAGTGGCACCTGTGTGCTCATCACATGACCATGGACCATAAATCACATGACCATGGTCAGAGTTTTATCCACTAGAAGTAACAATGAATGACAGCAAGCCGAGATCTAGAAAACCGTGAGGAATTAATACAGAAAGTATATTGGGAAATTGTATAGCTTTTTTTTTTTTTTGTACATTTCTTTGTCAATATTGGTCTAAAAGTGGCCAACCCCTTTAAACTCCTCAAACTAGTGACTAGTCCTTCTCCATACATCAGAGCCAAACTGATCTGCAGAATAAGCTGAAGACTAGTAGCTGTAGTAATGTTATTTAGCTGGAAACACAACGCGCATCCATCACTTCTGGGATACTTTTCAGAGCTGATCTTACAGTACAGAGAATGGTGGTTCTCACTTGTTTTTGAAATCTCTGCAGTAGGACAACAACCCCAAACATACACTGAATGTCAAGAACTACAGTATGTTCAGTGTGAGGCAGAGCAAGGACTCCTGGAAATGATGGTATGGCCCCACAGACCCCTGATCTCAACATCATTGAGACAGTCTGGAATTACACGAAGGGACATAAGGATTTGGGTAAGCCTATATGTAGAGAAGATCAGTGGTTAGTTCTCCAAGATGTTTGGAACAATCTTCCTGCTGAGTTCCTTCAAAAGTTGTGCATAAGGTTCATCTAACACTAGCGCTCAGGGATTCCGTCCCCCATTCCACTTTAAAGATGCTGTGAGAAAAGTTCTCCAAGCAGGACTTCTCTCCCCGCATTTCTCCACCCTTTTCGGACAGAAATCTGGCGGAACCCATTATAGATCATGGCGTCCGTGTGTTTCCAAAGGTAACCGCTTTTTTAAGCGGATTCGGTTTCTGTTCGGGGGTCCCCAAGCAGACCCTCCCCAACAGAAACCCGAACACTGGTGTCAACTTAGCGTCAGTGTACCTAAAAGAATTCATGTTGTTTTGAAGGCAAAGGGCGGTCATACTAAATATTGATTTCACTTAGATTTCTCTTTTGTTCATTCACTTCATTTGGGTAATTTATAAAAATAAACTATTAACATTTCTATTATTAAAAGCATTCTTACTTTATAATGTTTTATTCACATCAACTGAAAAGTTCTGTCCAGTACTGCAAGTATATAAAGTCCAATATAACAAAGCCATATAACATATTCTGTATAGAAGTGCTATAATATCCTGTTTATCTCAAGCCCATAATGGACTCGATATGTCTCCACTCTGCAATCCCCCTCCTCCCCCAATATCAGAGATGACGTCACCTGATTTCATTGACATTTATCTAGCCTTTGATGGTATCTGATCAGTGGTGCATTTATTTGGGGATGTTTATCTGCAAGCTACATGTATAGAAATACTGGTCTACATATACTGGTTTTAAGCAACTGTATCATACAATCAATATTAGATGGTATTCAGCCAGTGTATGATGGTGTTATTCACTTAAAATATAGTAGCATTATTCAGTCAGTGTATGGCATTACCATTCATTCAGTCACAGTATGGAGGTGTTACCTATTTACAGTACAATGGTATTTAGTTGTTGTTTACTAGTATTATACAGTAACTGTATGGTGATATATTATGAGGAGTTGTATCTCTAGTAATTGTTTTAACAGCAGCGTGATCAATGGGAAACTATAACTGCATTCGGAATCATTATAATATCCCAATAATGTGTTTATCATGACAATGACTGGACAGTGCAAATGGTCCTTAAAAGGGGCTAATTCAGTCTTAGCATATACAGCATCGTGATGTATGAATATGGACTTTATTACATACGGAGAACTTGCAGACACAAGTATACGTTGTGAGAAGTTGACAGGCAGAGTGCTGGAGTCCAGATGTATCAGCCTCAGGTTTCTGACATATGTGTGGTCCAGGGCAGATCTGGAGTAGGCCTCAGCCCAGGTGTAGCTCCTTGGCTCATTACTGGGCCAGAAAAGGCTGCAGATCCTGTACTGTGTGCAGTTCCATGGGGTGAAAGGAGGTGTGTGGTTCTGTCATGTAACCCTGAGTCCGGTGAGACAATATTGCTCCAGTTTTGTTCGTGTGGCTGGAAGTAAGCCACATGTATAGTTAGGTTAACCTATTGTTTAGCTAGTGGCTCAGACGAGCAGGTTTTTTTTTATTTTTTTTTACCTGAAGTTAAGGCTGTATTTTTTTTTTTTTTGTTATTTTGTGCCTGAAGTCAAGGTTTATTTATTTTCCAGTTTTTTTTCCTAAATAAACCAGTTTGGTGCACATTTTGTGTCTCTGTCTTGACTGTTTGGGTCCGCACCACTGCTTCTACCAGCTAACTTCCCCACAATATATGCATGTCCATAGCCATAGAAACAGAATAAAGCCATGAATGGATTCTACTGCTGGTTCCATATGAAGAACTGATTTCTTTTGCTGCATTAGATGCTATCGTGTGTTGTTCAGGGCATTTCATCTGCAATTTTAGTTAAGCGAGAAGAGGGTAAGGAATTTTTTTTCCTTCCTCTTAATTTGAAAACATAAACTTAATCTTCTAAGAAAGGCCCTGGCAGAGGAGGTGGATAATAGACCGTAATTAGGATTTCCTTTTGGGAGATTGAACTTGCATGTTTTGTTGGTTTCACAATTCTGTGTTTACCTCACCCACAAATCATATTCCTTCCTCTCATCTAAGCTATTTCTCGCGTCATTAAATTAAACAGCGTGAAATGGAAAATACCCTGCTGTGAGCACAGAGGGAAAGCATGGCACAGCTCTCCTTTTTTGGAGACAACAAATCAGGCAACCGTCAGTAAACCTTTCTGGCGTTAAAAAACAAGCTGAGTTTCATAATTGGCTTATTGGATTACAATCAATGAGAGCAACTTTATAATTATGACATATGTATTCCAGATGGTATTCTGCTTTCCCTTCCAGAGGAAACCGGGTCTTCCAAGTGTGAATTACTGTAGCTTGATGACATGTAAATGTGCATCACTGCGGCCTGGTCAATAAAGATATTATGATCTTATACTTAGAGAATAGAACTTCAAAAGCATCTACAGATTGTACAGTACTGCGGAATATGTTGGTGCTATATAAATAAAATATATTATCTAATAGATATATTTTAAGGGAGGTTCGGAAAGCAATATTGGAACTTGTTATGCATAAATGAGGTTTATGGATGACTATTGGGTACTACAGGAACGAGTTTATATGTAATCCTCATTAGAGCCGATCTGAACAGCACGCTCGCATAGAAATGAATTGACGTAGCCGGCACGCGGGGGGTTAAGCGGCCGGCCGACATCAAAGCGGAAGTACCAGGTGCATCCATTCTTTTCTATGGAGCGTGATGTTCGGATCGGCTGATCCGAACAGTACTCGCTCATCTCTAATCCTCATACAAGCAGCTACATGATGTGCATGGACTGACCAGTAAGGGCCCCCCAGTCTTATGTAATGGCTTTCATTAGCTTTTATTGTTTTAATGCAATATGTTAGTAAAACATCTTCAAGTCAGCACCATTTATTATTTACCAGTCTAGGTTCCCACCTGTGCCTGCTAGATTCTATCTCTGAATCTTATTAAAACATGCAGAGAGAAAAGTCCTGCAAGCTAGAACTTTTCCATACGCATTTTTCTAGCGGAAACCCGGCAAACCGTATTATAGTCTATGGGGTCCGTGAGTTTCCACGGGTGACGGCTTTTTAAGTGGACTGGGTTTCCATTTTTCAGGTCCCCAAGCAGACCCGAAGAACGGAAACCCGAATTCAGGAGTGAACCTAGTGTTTTTTTATATTCTTTAGCTGTATTGGATCTAGTTATATCTAATGGGGTTCTAGAACTCACATATGGTAATATATATATATGTATATCACACCCCTGTGAACACTTATTTTATATTTTACTTAATTCTAATTGCACAGTGCTACTGTGAATGCATTTATTAATGTACAACAAAGGTATAGAATAAACTACAGTTATGTATTAATGAAGTCTGCAAGTCTAAACATTGTATATAATTGTACTTACCATTCCCTTTTTGTTGCAGCAGAAAGATCTCTTCTATTCCGTAATAATGTGTCCTGCACACATCACTGAGCTGTTAGAGTTAGTGCTTGTATAGGGGTGACTGACTGTAGTATGTAATGGCTCCCCAAATCATCATAACAGCGTGGGGGAGCGTGTCGCTAAATTGCAAAAGCAAGTTTAAAGCTCTCACCATAAGGTCTCCATACTCAAACCAGACAAATGTCAGATCCTTAATAGAGATGAGCGAACACTGTTCGGATCAGCCGATCCGAACAGCATGCTCCCATAGAAATGAATGGAAGCACCTGTGACGCCGCCCGGCCGCTGGCAAAGTCAGCGTCACAGGCGCTTCCATTCATTTCTATGGGAGCGTGCTGTTCGGATTCGCTGATCCGAACAGTGTTCGCTCATCTCTAATTCTTAATAATATGCATTTGTTGCAATGGTGGCTGGCTGTCAATGGCAGGACATGTAATTGGTGCTGTGACACACAATTTACTTCTGAAAAGCATCTGAAAATGGTCCGGGCAGAGACATGGGAGTGTAATGAATGGTCTGTCTGTGTCTGCATGGTGGAGAATGAAACAGTGGGAGCTGCAGATCACCCCGGGTAATAATTTATGTCTTAGACATAACTGTATGCAGAGTATTGCAGAAATACAATCGGTCTGTCAGCAACTTGTATGGATGGAAAATGTCCTTTTATTTGAAAAAGCAGTACACCTCGTATCGGTCCACACTGGGACCTTTCTCAAGTGCGGTCCCAGTGTGGACCGATACGTGGTGTACTGCTTTTTCCAATAAAAGGACATTTTCCATCCATACGGATTGTTTTTTCTATTGCAAACCCTTTTGCCTGGAGAGGGGTTTCTGCCGTGCAATTTGTGGGATAATCCCCAGATTTGCTGGTGCTGCTGCAATTATTTTTCTTTGATATATGTATATAGTGGCTGGGGAAAGCATTATATTGTGTGAAAGGCACTGAGGAGAGCATTATATTGCATGGAGAGGCCAGTAGGGAGTGTAATATGGTTGCGGGACTAAAAATTTGGCTTAGTTCCTAAATATTTTTCCTGCCTGAAGCAATGCTCTGTGCTCCCTGCCTATACACTGCTCAGAGGGCAGTCTGCAGCTTGTCACAGCCTCAGGTACTCTACAGAAGTGTATATAGAAGAGTCTATCTACTTCTGATACTGTACGTGTCTGCCCAACTGCTTGTGTTATTGCTGATGGTATATTAGACAGACAAGTAGTAGCTTTCCTTATTGTGCTTAGAGCTCCCTTTCTCTGTGATAATATATTCACTTAAAAGTCACTAAAAAAATCATTACAGATATATAGAAATATATATATTTTATACATATGCAAATACAGATATATATTACATTGTTATATATGAAACTCCATAAAGCAGTACTAAGTTAGGATTACAGGAGAACCGCTGCCCTCAGGTCACCTTGTCACACAGTATCAGAAATGTGATTTCCAAGTGAAAAGCAATACTTCCTGTGGAAGCAAATTCCAGAGAAATCATTCTCCAGATAAAAATAAACGGAAATGTCATTAATCAAAATCTTCTAGAGATGTTGTCTTAGATGAAGCAGATTGCAATTACATTCTTCATGGGCCTTCGTTTACACAGATTTGGCAGTCTCTGCATCTACTTTATGACCGCTTTCAGAAACTGTTACAGTAACTAGACGTACCCCTAAGTGAAACCGGGATTGTTAAACTATCATAACGTAAGAAATAACTCTAGAGAGTAGCGTAGATATATCCTCGTACTTCTAAAATAAATTGGATACTATAATAATCATAGAAATCATCCAACAATACTATGTTAGCTTTTATTCACACACTACACAAACAAGGCTACATTCACAAGTGTCACAAATACTGGATTTTCTGTCTGAATTTGTTCTTGATTAAAAGCACTTTTTTCCTGCACTATTCCATCCCGCAAAAAAAGCACATAAAAACAGCATAACAGATCCCACTCATATGCTACATAAATTGTCTCTGCAGAAATTGACATGAAGTGTGAATGCTTAAACAATGTACTTAAACATTTGAACAAATTTTCCTTAAAACATTTCTAAAGTCAGATTTTCTGCCAACATTTGTGCGCTGCGCTGGCGTCTTGGCTCTGCGACATCTATGTATATGCGCAGTATATGCAGGTGCGCCCCCCGCCCAATACATGCTGCCAACATTTCCGCAAGTGTCACTTCCCGCCGGCAGAGGCTGAAAAATAATTAGGCATGCCGTGTGCACACAGCTGATACACGTCGCGGGGTCTCACACCAAGGCTGCATGGCGGTGGCAAGCTGGAGCATGGCAACGCCATTTTCCTGAGCGTGCACACTGCTATATAGCACCGCCCACACACTCGCACGATCCTATCAGAGAATGGCTGAAGGGCCTGAAATGACGTCATCTCGGGTCCTTTAGCCCAGAGTGAACATGAATTCAGCGGTTCCAGTGGCGAGGTACGGGCATTTAGCCGCATAATAAGAACTTACTTTTAATAAGCACATACTTTCACATTTATAATATTAGTAGGATAGGATTAGTAGGATAGGATAGGATATTAGTAGGATTAATTTATTGACAGATTTTGCCTTTTTTGTGAAATCCTTTGCTGAAATTTACTCCCCCCAGATTTTTCCCTGCATGCATTGCAGAAGGTGAAGTCCAAGGTAAATTTACAACAAAGTTCACCTGTAACACACATGAACATTGATCATGGAAATTAGCAGACCATTTTTTTTTCTGTTCAGTATAGACATACCCTACAACTATGGCTACATGGCAGCATACGCTAAGCTAGAACTGACACAAGATACGTGCCAAAACTGCGAACTGCATGCCATTTAGGTTTGTGAACATGTTTAATACTGTAGTATTTTTACATAGAAGTAGCCTGCAGTTCATTATATTCTTATTAGAGGCAGACAGCAAAATATTCAGATGCATGGACACACAATAGAGGAAATTAATTGTAAAAATTATTGTAGGGGAACTGAAAAGTTGCCCATAAAAACCAATAAAGCTGCTGCCTTTAAAAGATGAGATGTAAAAGCTGATCTCCACCTTTTATATTGTTAAATCTCTGCCATTTTGTTGTAAATATCAACAACAATATCTAGAATGCCTTATAAAGAAGATGTGGTTAGTTATACCTTTTTTTTCTGGCTTCTCTTTCTTTTTCTTCTCTTCTCCTGCTTTTGGTGCTGGAGGGGAGGTTTTTACGGGTGCAGGTTCAGCAGCAGGTTGTGAGGTAGCCGGGCTTGAGGCAGCTGGTGCAGATGCAGGAACACCAACCTGTTTCACTAAGGTATTAAAATAAGACACTTGTAAATAAGAAGACTCTGCTTGATGGTGGGCAAGACTTCTCATAATTGGTTTTGTGACAATACCAAACCCCAGTGCTCAGTAATCAAACAAGGAGACCACAAACTATAGATGTTCTAAAGCTCTGATGTGCTGAGGCATGGACTCAAACCACTGATGGTATCTGGTGCTAAGGTGCTTGAAGTCTGGTAGGGAACATTATCCTACTAAAGGGACCATTGCCAATAAGGAACACTGTGAATGGCGTATACTTCATCTGAAACAATGCTTAAAGGGGTTGTCCAGGAAAAGGATAAAGCAAACCAGTGGCCTAATGAAAGGAAACCGAGATGTCACAGCAGGTGAGGACTTCAGGTAAAATAAGCCATACGAGCAGGAACAGACCATGTGATTCAGGTGACGCTAACCTATCTGTGAGACTGGGTTGATATGCTCTGCTCTGGTGACAAATTGACTTTAAAATTATGGATTATTGGTGTATAATACTAGAGACTTTTAATTACTTGGCGACATCTACCATACATTTATGTCGCCTGTACATGCTTCCCAATTGCATGGTGAGGGACTGAGTCTGTGCCAACCACAATAAATGTCAGCTGCATTTTACAAGACACTCTCTGCTAGAATGAAAGGAATCAGAAATCACTATGACTTCAAAACCTTTAGATGCCATAGCAATGCCAGTGGAATCTAAGCAGAGGAGGGGGAACTTTTTGTGATCCTATTGAGGTGATATATTTATTACTGGGTGAATCTCTAACGCTTCCCGCAGCACCGCTTTAAAACGCTATGAGAGTGGCAGAAACCATAAGATCTTAGTAAATGTAAGCAGAAACATACTTCTATGGCTGCAAACCGATGAGGGGCACACCGGATTTCCCTACAGACAGTTGCAAATACTTTGTTTTTCCTCTGAAAGCAATGCCTAGTGTCTCCCTTTCAGCTGTGACATTGACACCGTCTGCATCACCGTTGTCTGTCGACAAATTTGGTAAATCATCCCCACTCCAAAGTACTCAACTAATTTGCTTAAGCTTAAAAAGATGAGTATCTCTGTTACATTCACAATGGATCTGTTTTGTGACGGACAGAAACCGAAACTGAACGATTCCGATGACTACAATGGGGTCCGGTTTTTGTTTTTTTTAAATGGAAATCGATGGAGAAAAAGTCAGCAGCACCGGAGGTGATTTACAAAAGATCTTGATGCAAACATGAGTTTAATCTTATTGGTTTCAGAGGCATTTTGGACCTGACAGGCTTCCTTTAAAGTGTAAATCCACTCAAAAATACAATACAGGTGTAAAAGATGCGATAAACTTACCTCCATTACTTATCTCGGTTTTAACAAGTTGTTCTTTCAAGACTTCAATCTCTTTCTTCAGCTTTGCATTTTCAACACGTAGTTTCTTCTCTTCCCGCAGAGATGCCTGTAAAACTTAAGTCAACACATTTCAGTTAACACTCATCTATTCTGATGACCAAAGGATCAGAAATCCATATTTGGTACTTGCATGACTTCGTACTTGCTTTCTCTTTCAGGAGAGCGACTTGCTGTTTGAGGTATTCAATCACTTGATCGGCTTCAGAGGCCCTCTGCTCTAGCTTGTTCAAAGCTGGATTGCTGGAAGCCATCTTAGTTAGGGATCTGACTAAAAACCTACAAATATAAAAAAAAAAATATTGGCATTTTGGAAATATTGGCAGGGAGAGAACACTATGTAGACTTGGTACTGGTAGGAACCGGTTACACTGTTTAAAGGGAGTCTGTCAGCAGTAAATTGGCTATAAACCTAATTCTGGTACCTTGTAAAGATGATTCTACAGTATTCAAATACGTTATTCAGATGTGCAGCCCCATTTTTATGTAAATCACTTTTTTATTCATATACAAATATAGGGAAACATAGTTTGCCTTGGAATATAGCGCTGAGACCAAAGCCCGGGGAAGCTAGAGCAAAGCCCCCAAAACACTTTTTCCCCTACATGAAAATGGGGCTTCAAAGCTGAATAACAGACACATTTGTGGGCATGACATAAGAGTCAAGGCAGTAAGAAAGGGATCTAGGAAATGTCGGAACGGGAATGCCAGAATAAAACAAAAGATGACTGGCTGGACAACTCCTTTAATACTTTAACACTTTTCTTAATGCACAATTCTTTTCTGAAAACTATCTACCGTATTTTTCGGACTATAAGACGCAAATTTGGGGGGAAAAGAAGGGTGCGTCTTATAGTCCGAATGTGGCGCCTGGCATCCGCTGTAATAGAGAGGCGGAAGCCGGCAAGTGATAGACGCCGGCAAAAGTGCCGGGGCCTGAGACATCGCTGCGCTCCTCTGCCCTGCATGAAGCCAGCAGCAGCAGGGGAGATGCTATTCCGCTCCTCCGTCCCCCCGCCGCTGGCTTCATGCAGGGCAGAGGAGCGTAGCGATGTCTCAGGCCCCGGCACTTGTGCCGGCATCCGCCTCTCTAGTACAGCGGATGCCGGGTCTGTATGGGCGGCCCCTTCTCCCCCGGGGCCGGTCCCCACCGGCCCCATACCTGTGAAGTTGCAGGCCGGCTCCTGTGCGGCGATATCGCAGGAGCCGACCTGTTCGGGTGACAGCCAGGAGCCTAATGAGGCTCCCAGGCCTATCACTGCTATATTAGTATTGCGGCTGGGTCTATGACCAGTCGTAATACTAATATACAGAATGTCCCATAGACGGCAATACAGTTGTATTGCCGTCTATGGGACTTGCAATCAAGTGACCGCAGGTTCAAGCCCCCGGGGGGGAATAAAATAGTAAAATAAAATAAAAAAAAAAGCTTTAAAAATATGAAATAAATAAAAGTTCTAAATCACCTCCTGTCCCTAGAATATATATATATAAAAGTAGAAAATCATATATCATAAACCGCTGGGTTTTTTTTCAATAAAAGATGATCTAAGCAATAGATATTCCCCAAAATGGTATAACTAAAAAGTACTTCTGGCCTCGGAAAAAAAACACTCTATGCATCCCCGTACAGCTGCAGGGTCACCTGTCAATGTGGCCTTGCAGCTGTTGCAAAACTACAACTCCCATATATTAAATATTTTACCAGTTTTTGCTTCAAAATTTTTTTCCCCTATTTTCCTCCTCTAAAACCTGCGTCTTACTGCGTCCAGTGCGTCTTATAGTCCGAAAAATATGGTAATAAACATAACTAGAACTAAAAGCATGTATAGAAACCTTATTATTAAACCTTATTATTTTTGGCGTCTATTGCTGATGTGGGAAGATGCCTACAGCTGACTGGTATTTCTCCCTATTACTGTGGACACGTGGGACTCTGTTACAGCCTAGGAACCTACCATCACCCACCTACCCCACGAGTTATGGAAGCTTGGCAAGAGAGCAGCACCCTGTCTACCTGGATGGCTTCAGATGTCTTTGGGCAGTAGAACACAGTGGTAAGAAGAAATGAGGAGGAGGGCTTGTGATGAAGGACATTTGGGGCATTTTTGTGGTTAAGGAACAATAGTGCTGATGCAAGATACTGAACTATCAGCTGTGAGCAGGAGATCTCACTACCTACCAAAGAACTACCACATGTTATTGTGATAGCTGCATATGTCCCCCACCTCTGCCTGTTTCTGCCTGTTATATCTACATGCTGTGACCCCCCCCCCTCCTCATGTCCTACAACTACATTCGGCTGTATTATTAACATCACTTCACACAGAGAACTAAATGATCCTGCAGTGTGTCTGTGTTTCTTTCTTTTTAGTTGCTATGATTCCTAGGGTTTCTCTATCTGCCATGAGCTTGTATGTGTTTCTCTCTTGTTATATACTACTGTACCAACCATAAAAAACAAAAAAAACCTTTGCAAGTCTTCAGTAGGTGATACCTTTTTTAATGGCTAACTCATAATGATGACAGAATATGACGTTTCGAAGCTTCCTCTGAGCTTCTTCTTCAGATATAACTAAAAACACTCTGTAGAGGCTGCATATTTATGACTGGACACAGGGGTAGGATTACAGGAGGGAGGGGGGAAGAGGCTTATTACTATATACTTATAACAACAAACAATCAATTGCCAGATCCCAGGTTATCTTAATGGCTGTCTTAATGATTTGTATAAAAAGACATAAACCCACGTGAGATGTTCATTCCATTGTCCAACGTCTGGAATAGGGTCATGGCCTTGTACTCATAAATCAGTCGCTGTTTCCTTGATTTAAAGTTCCCTTTTAAGATCAAGATTTTCATGTCATTGATGATGTTGTGGTCTTCCTGGCAGAAGTGTTTTGGCATGGGAAGATCAGTTCTCTGTTGTTTGTATGGCGATGTGAATTAATTCTCATTCTGAGTTTCTGTCCGGTCTCTCCAACATACAGATTTTCAGTGGAACATTTGGTGCAAATGATCAAATACACCACATTAGGTGTGTTACAGGTGAATGTACCTGGGATTTTATATTCCCTGTTAGAGTTTGGTAACTCTATCCTGTCAGTGGTCAGTATGTGCGGGCAGGTCTTGCACCTCTTCTGTCCACATGGAAATGTTCCTGTGTTAGTTGGAGGTGACAGTGAGCTGCTAATAATCATATTCCTGAGGTTTGGTGGCTGTCTGTAGCACAGGAGAGGGGGGTCTGGAAATATGGATTTTAGACGGTTGTCTTTTTGCAGTAGTGGATGTAATTTGCGTGTGATTCCTCTCAGTGTCTCCAGGTGTGGGTTATATGTGACGACCAGGAGCACCCGATTGTTCTCCTGTTTGGTATTGTATTTTAATAACTCCGATCTTGGTATCCTGGTGGCTCTGGTGATTTGGTTATCAACTGATCTTGGATGGTAACCCTGCCTCAAGAATGTATTTTTGAGGCCTCCAAGGTGTTCGTCTCTATCTGCAGGGTTCGAACATATGCGATGGTATCTGATGGCCTGGCTGTATACAATGGAGTTCTTTATGTGTTTAGGATGAAAACTATCCCATCTTAGGTACGTAGGGCGGTCAATTGGTTTCCGATACAGCGATTTTATAACCACTGGCTAACACGGTACCAAAACAAACATTTTCCTTTTACTGTACCAACAATGAAACTGTATCACTGAAATTTCCCCATTGTGGGACTATTAAAGGATTATCTTATCTTATCCTTGTTCACAAAAGAATTTTTTCTGCCATGTTACTTTTTTGAGCAGGAGAAATCATCATTTGTAATAAATAATATTAAAGTAACATCTGGATGCAGTGACATATTATTAAACATCCATAAATGCTGCAAAAAGCTGTCCTAGAAAAATTATTTTATTATTATTATTATTATTATTATTAATTTTTAAGTTGGCAGTTTTTGGTTTGTTTTTTTAATTAGATGGGGGAGAACTAATTAGAAACATACGCTGACCCAGATTTACTAGTGTGGCCACAAATAGAAACATAAACGTGGCACATCTCTGGAGCATGTAGTTGGGGCTAAAAAATTTTGACTAGACTATTGTGTGAAAAATCAGAAAAAGGAGATGTGGACAAAGTAAAGATACACCAAATATAGCATCAACCATTTTGATAAATCTGGTTCATTTTCAGAGCCCACCTGTCTGACTATTAGTAAATCTGGGCCATACTCTGTGATCTAAGCTTACCCAGCAGAATATTGCACAAACATTTGTAAAGAAATGTCAGACTGCAAAATACACAAAAACACTGATGAGGCTAAAAGAGAACGCACAGGAGTTGTGTATAGTCTCTACATTGTAGTCCTGGTATGAGAGGTACACACTGGATGAGTGTATGGTATGTCCACACTACAGATAAAATACTAACCCCCCTCCCCCATGCACTGTGAATACAGTCAACGCTGTAGGAGAAATCACAGTGATAAATAAGGAGATACATGACATTAGTGACACAGACATGACACAAATGCTACATCTCCTGCAGCCAAAACTTACAACCAGAATAACATCTACTCAACCCATGAAATAAGAAGATCAAGAGAGATAAAAGATGAGATAAGAGATCAAGGCTCAGCTCCTATCCCCAGAGCACAGAAAGCATTGCCCCAGTCACAGTAGACAAATTTACATCCACCATAAACAGCTCTAGAAACTACCGACAACTGAGTCACTGCTGACAACCAAGATTTGTAAGAAGACTTGTACTAACCTCCAATTTCAGTGTATAGTTTGATCTGGCAGATAAGAGATAAAGCAAGTCTAAAACTGAGGCTGAGTCCATCCGAGGTTACGAGCAACTGGCTGGTGTCACTCAAGCAGAGACATTCCACAATGGGCTGTCATCTCCCAGCAGCACTTGTGCTAAGGGCCTAGTGTGCACTGGCATGAAACATCACACAAGGGATTTTTTTCTGTTTAGCTTTTTTTTTTTCTAGATGACAAGACAGGGAAGGATAAGTCTTTATCCATGTTTCATCCCATTCCTGAATAAGACTCTATTTATTCATAGCATTCTACTGTGCTCAGGCTTTATGGCAAAAAAGGGGGATTTCTGTTCTTTTCTATAACGGCCTATCCTCAGGTCATCACATCAAATATATGACTTTCTTTGCAGTATTTATTACACAAAGTTTTGTATAATTTCTGCACAGTACTGTATGTTATAGATATAGGTAGGGCTGGGTGAAGTCCCCTTTCTGCATGTCAAGTCCCCTATTTATATGCTATGTCATACATCTTGGTTTTGTTTATTCACGTATCAGCAATCCCGACTAGAGAGCGCATGGTTATTTAGATCTCCTTTAGCCAATGGCAGTGTGAGACAGGATGGCATGGAAGAAAAATAATTGAAATTTTTAAAAAATGGTATATTATCATCAATGACATGTCTGCAAACTTTTTCAGAAATGTCACTGCATTGCAATTTCAGTGTTATACAGACCCTACACAACACCATGGTGGGGCTTCTGGACGGACTTCAGAGTAAGAAATACTGGGCGGACTGGCATTTAGAAAAAGCTTACACTTGTGTATCACAAATAGACCAGGCAAAGGAAGACAGCTGCAAATGAGGCCAAAGGGAGCAGAGAAATGAAACGTAGATGGTGAATTTACTTGGTCCCAGGCCAAATATGACAAATCATTATCCCAAAATAGACTGGTTACTTATCACTAATTCATCCACGAAGAACAGTTGTATGGCAACTTAGCATCCAAACCCTCCATAGTACTACACGTAAAAACACATTCAGACAAGGCATTGCATGGTACACTTGCAAGGTAGTATCCGTGAAAAGTCATCTGACAATTGTACATGTACGATTCCTTGAAAACAGCTAAACTAAATCAGTTTACAACACACAAATATTTGGGGTAATTTGCATGGTCAAGATAGACCATAGTAGTCTCACACACACTGAAAATGGCGAATCAGGAGGCGTTCACATTGGGTTATCTGTTCTGGTTCGTCAAAGAACAAGAGCGGTTCAAACAGTAAAACAGATCAGTCTAATGATACTGAGGGACCCCACTGACTATAAAGGGGTCCCTCAGATACCTGTTATTTTTCTCACTGACATCACCGGAAGAAAAAGTCATGCTTGCAGATGAACTTGAGGCAGATGTGAATATAGCGTACGGCTGGGTCCAGACGCAGTGAATAATTTTAGCTCACATTTGGCAGCAAATCCACATACATGATATGTAGATATTGTCACAAAGTGTGCTGTAGAGTTTTACACTGATTTTCGCACTGTAAAGGGCGACACCTGAAGCATCCCTGTACCAGTAATGGCCACTATACTCTGATTTATGTACAGAATTTCTTAAGTACATGTGAACGGAGCAAATTGGTGCTAAAACAAAACAGTAGGACCCTTCTACCACTAAAGTCCTTGCTATCTTCTGAGTGCTCTGAGAAAGAATTGTTACTAAAGATACACTGTAGGAAAACCATAGCACCCAGGCCCTGGCAAATGATTTATCCTAAGGTGGCCATACGCATTAAATCTGTTACATAATTAATGCACATGGGGGAGGGGGGTTCCAAAGTCTACCTGACTGAAGATGCTAGTAGAAAGAAGAGTTGGGCCTATGGGGCAACACAGTGGCTCAGTGGTTAGCACTGCAGCCCTGCAGCGCTAGGGTCCTGGGTTCGAATCCTGCCAGGAGTTTTTACGTTCTCCTCGTGTTTGCGTGGATTTCCTCCCTTTCTACAAAAGACATACTGATAGGAAAAAAAATGTACATTGTGATCCCTATAAGGGGCTCACAATCTACATTAAAAAAGAAAGAAAGAAGAGTTGGGCCTGGTGACTTGCAACAAGCCTGATATTAGGAGACAAGCTTCTACGAGAGGAGTTTAGCAGCGGCTTATTTCCCTTTTACTATTGACAACACAAGCATCTTTAGATTATCCCAACTTTTCATTCAAGGCCAAAAAAGTATCACGTTAAAGGCATAAAATGAGGCAGGAACTTGATAGTGCCACAGCTTTCTCCGTCACTTACTACCACATTGGTTAAAAAAAAATACTTGTACAATAAACGCAAATGGAGAATGTTCACCTTAGGCCTCATTCAGACAACTGTGATATAGCTCCACTTTAGATCTCAATGTTATGTCAATGACGCAATTTGGTCAGATCATAAGTCCCTCGGACTTGTAGCTGCAATATTGGTAGTGAAATGCACAGGCATTGCTGTCATCTGAAAGAGTTAGTGCATAGAATACATAAGAGGAGAATGACAGAGCACACTTCACCTCGAAAAGGAACTACTATTCTGAGAATTTGAGTAAAATAATTTAGCTAAAAGAAATGCTTATCTGGAGCATGCAGCCCCGAAATATGGTATAAATCAAGTTAATAATCCCGAAGAGATGTTCTTTATCAAGATCCTGAACCATAGCTTAATGATAAAAAAAATGACAAAATGTGCTGTAGAGATAAATGCTTTAAGGATCCAAGCTGGACCACAAAGAAACAAATTTAAGTCAATTCACTGAACCATAAATTTTATTTGGTACACCTGATTTCCGAGAAATCCTTTCCAAGAAATGTTTTAACATCTGCAGTTGTTATGGACCAAAGTCACCAAGTGTAATAAAAAAATATACTTCAAATGTTTGCCATACATTTTATTATGTTATAAATTATGACTCATATTTAAGTGTTCGGAAATCTTTGCCGGAAAACATGAATAGACCCTCTTGCAAAAATAACTGCTCGTAATGATTGTTACGTGGGGGATCACGGAACGTAATGTTCCTTTGAGTGATGCCATGTAGGACACAATCCAGAGGATGTAAAGTTGTGAATTCACTGTATGTGGAGATTCTTCCAGTAAGCTCAAAAAATCTCTCATTTATCTTAATTTGGAGCGGTATATAAGAAATATCCTGTTACAGCTACAGGAATGATACCGTAAGAACATGCAGGGGTATCGGGTATTTCAAGTTTTGCTTATTTAGGCTATTAGACACACACAGTGGAACCTGTAGCATAAAAATGAGGCCACATGCAGTGAAGAGTGTGGTCACTTATGTGTTTCAAAGGTGAGAGGGGAATAAGACAAAGATCTCTGGAACTTTGCCCTGCTTCCTGTGAGTGAGCGGGTCCCATTGGCCATAGTTGTTAGCCAGTTGATGGTCTTTAGGAGGTTGGTAGAATATCCCCAAGACACTCGCTGCTGTTCACCATTCAGTGTGCAGACCCCTGTCATCAGGATGTGTCTTCTTCAACACAAATTCAGAACAACTCATTTATTTGGACCCAATAGATTGGCTACACATGGTGATGACTTCACCTCGCTGCAGGACCTCCCAAATCTCTTCCCTTGCATGCTGAGTTCACTCGCACCCTACTTCCCTTTTGATCAAACGGGATAAAACCGTTGCACACTCTTGTCTATGTACCAACTACTATTTGCTCCCCCAAAAGGTTACACTCCTCCATTCCTACTGAACTAGGAAAGAGACCTAGTGTTAATGTTGACAGATGTACACCAAGACAAAATCATAGTCCAGGTCCTGAATTCTTCACTTAGTAAAGAAAGAAAGAAAAAAAGAAACTCGACTTGTGCCTAGCAGGATCCCTTATGTTGTTCAAAAAACGTTCTAACCTCTCTGTTGGAGAGAAGAGGACCATATTGCAAACTTTCTGTAGCTGCTCCAAGCTCAGACCCTTTTGGACTGATGTATAGTCATAGTCTAATCATATATGAAATTACAGGTTTGTCCATGGTGGATAATCCAGTGTGGATCCGATTTCATCACAACATATCCCTCGGAAGATACAAACACGCTCTACTATTACACAGCACAGACCTGTATTCTGGTCTGCAGGAAGTCCACTGAGACCCCATCAGTAATCCTGTGGTTAGAAAAGGTAAATGAGATCGGCTGACTGATTCATGCTCACACGACAAGAGCAACCCAACTCCAGAAACCAAAGTTCTACTGGCACACGATCTCGGCCTCTTCTAAATATAGAGAGGTGCTGGGCAGGTCCCTGGGTGACTGGCGGTGGGAGGTGGTCAAGGTAATTGTTTCCTTATTTCCATTTATGTTTCCTGCTCATGCTTTCTCTGTCTTCTTCGCTTGTTTTCTTTACTTTATTGCATTCCATGTCATGTTTGAGTACCTGATACTTCTTTGGTACATATATATATATATATATATATATATATATATATATATAAGAAAATCCATACTATTTCGTCACCTTCCACTGCTGAAGTCTGAAGATGCATGCTCCCAATCTCTAAGTGTCCACCATGTTGAGGTAACTGGTATAACAGACTGGGGTTACATTCCAGTTCAGGCCTAGACATTTAATATGGAAATAATTAGAACAAGAATAAATCATCTGCTCCCATGTCCCTGAAATGCCAGTCTGGAAAGTCAATCAATACCCATGATCCTAAAACAGCTGGAAAGACCTGGGAGAGAATTACATGTGAATAAGGCTGAACTGGAACAGAACTGATCTACAAACCAGAGCATTTCCAAAATGAAATAAAACCTTGTTTAATCACTTGTTTCTTTTCCACAGTTACTAGAACAAACACACCCAAAGTCACAGCCCATCTCTGACAGTGTCTCCAACAATAATAAACCATGTGCTAGGATCTGCCACCCCGTATATGTCACACCAACTGTGGAGCATACACAATCTAGATCTGCTTTCATAGAGATTTCCCTTCTGCCGTTCAGGGCTCAAACATAGTCATTTACAGTTTATTTTATATGGCTGTAATAGGACGCTCATGGGGCCTCTACCTACTTAGGCCTCAGATTTCATACAGAAATTTTCTGTTACATTCTGTATAAAGCTGATAAACAAAAACGGCACGTCCAAATACATTAGCTAGAAAATATATTCATAGGCTGATCTTATGTGGCAATGCACAGGTTTCATGCCCTTGTGTCCTTAGGCTGAGTTTACACCAGGCATGAAAAATCTGGCAACCAGTCTGAAATCCAAACCAAACCTGTAAATGCTACATGTAAAAGCGGCAGACAAATCCACTCAGATGTGGCAAGCTGTGAGTTTTGTATTATAAGCTGCATGTAAATGAGGTTTTGTAGAGAACCATCTACTGAAATGATGCTTGATGGTTTCATAACATTTATGCCTTGTGTCAACATAGCCAAGACATCGACTGGTCAAAACTAATAAACCAGTGACAATAACGTACATGGTGAAAGAAGGAAAAAAAAAAAAAAAAAAAACTGCAATTACAAAAAAGAACATTTCTAGAGATGAGCGAGCACTGTTCGGATCAGCCGATCCGAACAGCACGCTCCATAGAAATGAATGGAAGCACCTGGTACTTCCGCTTTGACGGCGGCCGGCCGCTTAACCCCCCGCGTGCTGGCTACGTCCATTCATTTCTATGCGAGCGTGCTGTTCGAATCGGCTGATCCGAACAGTACTCGCTCATCTCTAAACATTTCTAAAATGAGAAGAATACAAATCTAATGATTCAAGATTTTCCATGCAACAATTAAAATACCCAGCGATATACCTGCATTTGTGAAGGTGTTATTGAGTATTCTACTGAATGTCTAATCGGAGTTAGAAATCTATTGAGTAAAAATCATCAAACTGTCTACATGCATCAGCCACCTTTATGTGCCGCTCACATGAGCTACAGGAAACCCTGCCCTATCTGTATGGGTCATAGATAATAAGGCGGATTTATTCACGCTTATAGATCAGTCTATTTTAGATAGTCCTTACCTCTGAAAATACAGTCTACCAATATTTGCACCTAAATGTGTGCCACTTTCCAGATTTAATATATATGTCTACATGTTTTTAGGCCTAAGCCCCTCCTGGTAGACCATACACACGTTTTTTCAGTTCTGCAAAACAAAGCTCAGAAAGACACTTTTTTGCACAATTTACAACTTTTTTTCTACAAAAATAGGACTAGGCGATTCATATATGTGGCCAATTAAATGCAGTAGTGGGACATGTGTGTGACCACCGCTTTACTCTATCTCCTCCTCACTGCAGTCATGAAAGGGAATGTGAGCTATGCCGCCATAGTGCAGCACAGCCACTGCACAGAGTACAGAGTCTCCTTCCAGCTCCTGACTGTTGGTGTGCCCCAACTGATCTGATACCGATGACCTATTCTAAGGTAGTCCATCAATGTCCAGGCTTGGATAACATTAAAAGCATGTGCTGGCAAGGATGGAAGAGGATAACATAGAAACCTCATTTTCCAGGAAATCTTGTGGCTTTTCAATCAACTCATACCAGAACCTGATAAGAAAATACAAAATGTGAAGCCAATGTTTCTGCTACTAAAAGTACATAAAATCATCACAAACTAAACAATGTGTCAGGAGCATGGCCAGAATGCACAGAGAAGGGCCACAGAAAGCCAGCAGGATAAGTCCTGGTGCTTTACATTGTCAATCCACCTCTGGCTGTAGCATCTCTACAAAGGTCATGCACAATACTCATGGCATGTCATGATTGCTTCGACAATTGTTACAGCCAGTACCAGTTTACAATTGCATTGCACCCATTTGTCTATAGAACAAGAACTCAAGCAAATAGCCGACTACCTTGTTCTTTGTCACCTTGTAATACATGCATCTCTGATTTTGTATTTTTACATTTGTTATTACATGCTATTCTTATCAACAAAAGTGTCAACAGACCAAATGTGCCAATGGGTCTGCTGAAAAAACGCCTAAATCTGGAGAGCGATTTTCAGCAGATGTTCTTAACCTCTATGGAAGGGTCTCTTTGAGCTGTATTAAAAGTCTATTTAGTTAATTTAGCTAGGAGACACTAGTAAGCAGAGGTCCAGGCAGGATCAGAACAAAACTGGTGAAAGGATTGGTGAGATTGAGTACCACTTATTTATTTTAGGTTCCTATTACAGGGAAAATTGGGATAAGACCTTTCATTTGTTCCAGGGTGACCAGTGCCAAACTACAACTACATTCAAAATAAGTAACTGGCCCCAAAGCTCCCAAAATATCATCCCAAAGCAAGAGAAAAGATAAAGATAGGAAAAATATAACAAATACAGGTAAAGCAAGCCTTTACATATAAAAGTCTAGAATAGCGGCTGCAAGGTGTAAATCCCTCTAGGAACTTTTTCAGAGTCCAGAAAAATAAAATGGATCTGTCCGCAGCTGGTGTTCGGCAGCTCATCCTGGAACATATAAACAGGAGCATGGGACATGTAATACTACAGTATATATACAGTACTGTATAAAGAGACACTATTGGATAGGCAAACAATGTTTAACACAGGGGCTTTACTAGTGAAATATCCCAATGAACAACAGTGTCACTGTATGTTGAATGTGGTTTCAATTTACCACGGCCCATGAAGACCCCTTCATACTGACAATATTGTAGCCTGTGGAACCACAGTAGGATTATATAATTCTTGCTAGGCTAAATTCACACTACCTTTAGTTAAAGGGGTATTCCCACCTCACATACTCAGCAGTCTTCACTCTTGTAAAATCTTCTTTCTTCCTGGTTTCTTGCATCATTTGGTGGGCGGGGTTTCACAAGCAACCTGCCGTTTAGCTCCGCCCCCAAATTCACATGTAGCTCCGCCCACCCACATTGAACTATGAAGTACAGGCAGCAGCAACTCCATTCTGTGTTACATACAGAGACTGCCTGTCTCTGCCATAATGAACACAATTGTATTAGCTAGCCTGATAACTGGGAGAACAGAAGAAATGAAAGCAGCTCCTCTATCTGAGTGCAGGACCTAGGTCACATGGTGTAGACACAGGAATAGCTAGATACACAGGCTCGCTCCCTGCACTTAGCCCCTCCTCCCTCCCCCCTGAGAGCAGCAGATACATCACTTGACTCAGGAGCAGCTAAGTCAGGGCTGTGGCCACAAAAAATTGAATAAAGTAAGATAGTGGCCAAACAAAGCAGTTTTGCTGAAGCAATGTATTTAGGAAAAGTCTTACATCCACATTAACAAGCAGTATAGATAGGATCCTTGTGATGGGACAACCCCTTTAATGTATGATACTAACATCCATCATAGGTTGACAGTAACATACATTAAATGCAGCAGAGTAACGGAAACTGGCAGTGTCCAATCCCATTGACTACTATATATACACAGCATAATGTACACTTTCTTCTGTCATGGTTGGTTCCTTTTGTAATGGAAGAAAAAGTCCCGCATGCAAAACTTTTCTTCCATCAGAAAAGAAAAAATGTGACGTAAGAATGATTCCATCCTGGTTTTTACATGAGGGTGAATGCTGTCTGGCCCCCCGCCCCCCTCCAGTCCACCCTAAACTGCGCTGCTCGCTTAATCCACCTCACCCCCCGATCCTCATCAGCTGCTCCCCTCTGCCAGTCCCTCCACTGGCTACCTATAGCCCAGCGAATTGAGTTCAAGCTACTAACGCTAACATACAAAGCCATCCACAACCTGCCCTCTCCATATATCTCTGAACTAATCTCCCGCTACCTGCCCACACGTAACCTCAGATCCTCCAACGACCTCCTACTCCGCTCTGCTCTCATCCGCTCCTCACACAACCGTCTCCAAGATTTCTCCCGTGCATCCCCCATACTCTGGAACTCCTTACCACGACACATAAGACTGACCCCCCACAATCACAGGCTTCAAGAAGGCCCTGAAGACTCACCTATTCAGGAAGGCCTACAACCTCCAATAACACTATCACCGCACCCCCATCTGTACAGTCTCCCCCCTCTCCTTCTGTCTCTACCCCCCTTCCCTTACAGATTGTAAGCCCTCGCGGGCAGGGCCCTCTACCCCACTGTGCCAGCCGATCACTGTTAGTATGATATGTACCTGTATATTTTGTGTATTGTATGTAACCCCCAAATGTAAAGCACCATGGAATTAATGGTGCTATATAAATAAATAATAATAATAATAAAATGGAGGGGGCTCTGTCTGCATCTGTTATTTAGTGTCTGTAGCTCACATCTTGAGATGGATGAGAGTAATGCACAATAAGTAATAGTAGTGTTAACTTAGCCTTACATTGTCATTTGAAGAAGTTTGGGAGAGGCCACACCCCTTTCTGTGACGGGGGCACGAAATATGCTAGTCACACCCTCTTCCAGCACATAAAGAGGCCAAATCACAAACCCAATTACTGTTAGCCCAGTGGAATCTCAGGAGACTTGCCTGTATTTGAGGTGAAACCTTACTCATGAGCATTCCAGATATTCCACAAGATGACAACATGGATTACAATTTTTTCCCCACAACTGTGTAACAGTCTGTGCAGTCAGGACAGCACTCACTATAAAATGAAGGATCGGGTACACGTTCATAAGTGGAACTGGCGCCTTTCCACAGATATAATCCAGAGATTAATATCATAGAAATGCACTCCGGCATAGTTTTTCTTAATGTATATATTGAATTACATCTCAAATCAAAGCTTGTGAGCAGGCTCCCAAAGCAACGTTTTGGATAGTAACAACCTTGATCAGTGCACCTTTTCTGCCTGAAAAAGGGTATGACTACCCAAAAGGCTGCATTTTGAGTCAGCTCACAAAAACATTGATTTTTGAGATACAAAACGCTGCATATATAAAGCAAAACTATACCAGAGTACTGTTCTACGCGAGTGATCTGTGTGACAGTCTGTGTCTATGAGTGACCACCCAGTGGTTGTGCTGTGTGCTGCCACCTGTCAAAAGTTTTGCTAGCGTGTTGCAATATTGTACTTTATTGGTTTCATGAGAAATTGGACTCCTATATTGGAATTGTTCAAGTGCTCAAAAACCAAGGTGTTTGTGCTACGACTAGTGAAAGGAAAGGCACAGGTGTCCTGGAAGAAATGTCATTCCACTTTAAGAAAGACCATTAAGCAAGGCCTAGATAAAAACAGACACTTACATGTATGGGCAGTAACTTGCTGGCCAAGAAATTTTTCCCTCAGAAACTGGAAATCTACAAGCAGAGACCAGAAATGTTTCACTTTTCAGTTTACCAATGGCTTCCAGCAGACTCTCCAATTCTAGAAATACTCTGCTGCCTGGCAGGGAATGCTGGCTACAGACGGCATAAAGCATGGCCGCCAGGCTCTGTATATCTCAAGAGACTCGTGTCTTTTGGGAACCATGCAAGATTAGTTTTTTTTTTAATTAGAAATCTATACCCCCATGGTATGCATATGCTGCCAACACCAACGTTCTTAAACACATAAGGTTCTAGCTCAAGTCTTCCCCAAATGCGCATATCAGGACATGACTGGCCATCCAGGAAAACTTAAAGGAATCTGTGCCAAATCCCACCATGTGCACAGACCCTATAATATAGGGCCTATATGAAAACATCTCTGTCCATATGCCCTATAATAACACACAGGAGATCTTGGCCCATCCATACATTACATGGTCAGCTATTGAAACATGTAGACAGACTCCCAAGGAGATCAGAGCTGATGGCTACAGGTTAGAGAAGTCAGACCTGCTGCATCAGATTCTATTCAAGAAGTAGTTGTCTTTATAGGAACAACTCCTTTAGTTACTAAACCCTTTAAAATGTAATTTTGTTATATACATTAAACACTATTGGTAGCAACCATGGAATGAAGTTATAACTTGCTAACGAGTTTCACAAAAATCTTTAGGGATTGTGAGTTTTTACACTCGGACTGGAGAGTGAAAGGCATACAGCTTGAACCAATGTTTTGTTAATATAAAATCCTATAAAAAATCTACATGGAATTTCATATGTGAACTAACACATGTAAACATTTCTCATAAATCTTAGCCAAACTGATAGGAGTGTGAAATCAGACTTATGTTATGTTCGCATCTACGCCGGACGACAGTGTCCTGCATGTACGGCTTTTTTGTCCGCTGGTTTCAGTTTTAAAACAACAGAAACCAAATGTTCTCATTAACGTCAATGGGGTCCACTTGTACATTATTCTGATCTCCTGACAGACGATGCCAGTGAGGAACTTACTCTAGGTTCACACTAGCATTTGCATTTTCGTCCATCAGTTCCACATGGGGACAAGAAAGATGGAAACCTTGTCTGCTTAAAAAGCGGTTACACACAGTAGGGGGGCGTTCATACTACCGTTGGTGTCCACTCAGTAGTGTCCGTGGCTATTGTCTGTACAAGATTTTAGTAATGGACACTAGCTGGTCCATTTGCAATTTCCATTCATTTCAATGGGATTATATCTTGTGTCCTTTAGTGTCCGTTTACAACCACATCCGTCTTTTCAAGTGGATGAAAAAATCTTACATGTAGGACTTTTCTGTCCATTTAAAAAAAAAAACCGGACAGTAAGAGTCAATTTTTTTTTTTTTTTTTTTAACATTGAGGTCTATGGGCAACGGACATATAATGGACAGTATGGGCTAGTTCACACGTGAACTGCCCGCGCGGGTTTTGACACAGAGAGAGACGCGGCGAGCCGCGTCTCTCTCTTGTCAAAACCCGCCCGCCGCGACCATCGCTGTCGCGGCTTAACCCCCTGCTGTCGGCTCAAATGAATGAGCCGACATAGGAGGGAGCTGCGGGGGGCGGAAGCCGCGCTGTCTCACATGTCCTTTCTTTTCTCCGCTAGCAGCAGCTCGCCGCTAGCGGAGAACAGAAGCCCGGCGGTCTCCACAGACCACCATTATAAGGGGAGGTTTTGGACGCGAAATCCGCTGTCAAAAACCTCCCCTTATACTCACGTGTGAACTAGCCCTAACTGATAGCCATCAGCTACTGTCCGTTTGTGTCAGTAATGATAGGTGTGGTTTTTCTTTTTTTTTTTTAAACGGACACCTTCTGAGTGGACACCAACGGTAGTGTGAATCCTACCTAACTATAATGAAGTCCGCTGAGTTTATACTGATACACATCAAGCTTGCACCATCAGGGAGTCGGGAAATGGAGTTTTAACTCTTGAATCTTTCTTCTACCGACTGCTCTGAATTTCTCCTGATGAACACCACTGTCTGCAAGGCGTTGAGGTTCTGTTGCTTAAAGAGGACCTTTCACGTTTTTGGGCACAGGCAGTTCTATATACTGCTGGAAAGCCAACAGTGCGCTGAATTCAGCTGTGCTCTGAGACAGGGGAGGAACGCCCCCTCCCCTCCTGATAATACTCGTCTATGGACGAGTACTGTGAGCAGAGGGAAGGGGTGTTCCTCCCCGCTCACACTGTACAGCGCTTTAGGCACTGCTGTGGAGAAGGACGTTCCTGACAGAGTGTCAGAAACGCCTTTCTGACTGTAAAGAGCTACGGTATTGGGACCGAAAGCTCTTTACCCGGGGCACAAATCGTGAAAGATGACAATGTGCTGAATTCAGCACGCTGTCGGCTTTCCAGCAGTATATAGAACTGCCTGTGCCCCAAACCATGAAAGGTCCTCTTTAAGAGAGGTCCTATTACACTTAGGCTGCTTTCACACGGAGTTAATACTCTGGTCATTCTGACACGTAAACACGTTCAGAGTGAGCGCAGTAAAACAGAATCCCATTGAGTTCAATGGGTTCGGTCTTACGCGCACTACACATTGAAAGCAATAAGTAAAAAATTTTTTAAAAAGCCTCCCATTCAGTTCAATGGGTAGCGCGCGTATGACTGAACCCATTGAACTCAAAGGGATTCTGTTTTACTGCGCTCACTCTGAACGTGTTTACGTGTCAGAATGACCAGAGTATTAACTCCGTGTGAAAGCAGCCTTAGGAAATGCTTAGCCGTACACCTGACCCTGACTAGCATCTGTTTCCTTATTACTAGGGCAGGAATTAGGTTAGAGACATTTCACCATTTACCTCCGTTATAGGGGTTCTGATTTAGTAGGGTGTCTGGGCCAGTACACAGTCCAATTACAGTTTGGTTACAAATAACCAGGATTCTAATGAGAGATTGCAGATTCGGACAGTCTTTTCTCTATGACTTTTTACCTTATATTTACTCACATGGTTTAGGACTGGATTCAGAACACTCCTTGTATATTTCAAGAGTTGTTCTTAAAGAGGACCTTTCACCATTTTGCCCACAGGCAGTTCTATATACTGCCGGAAAGCTGACAATGCGCTGAGTTCAGCGCACTGTCGGCTTTCCTGATGTGGGCCCAGTGTGAAGAGCTTACAGTCCGGTACCATAGCTCTTCTATGGTCAGAAGGACGTTTCTGACACTCAGTCAGAGACGTCCTTCTTCACAGCACAGACAATCGCGCTGTGCTGTGAGAGCCGGGAGGAACGCCCCCTCCATCTGCTCGCAGTACTTGTCCATAGACGAGCATTATCAGGGGGGGAGTTCCTCCCGGCTCTCACAGCACAGCGCGATTGGCTGTGCTGTGAAGAAGGACGTCTCTGACTGAGTGTCAGAAACGTCCTTCTGACCATAGAAGAGCTATGGTATCGGGACCCTAAGCTTTTCACACTGGGCCCACATCGGGAAAGCAGACAGTGCGCTGAACTCAGCGCACTGTCAGCTTTCCGGCAGTATATAGAACTGCCTGTGGGCAAAATGGTGAAAGGTCCTCTTTAAATACTGACTCAGAATTGCCAGGCATAGGGTAGGTTCATATCTGTTTTAGATGACCATTCAGGGATTCTGTCCTCCATTCCACTTTCAAAAATGCATCTCTGCATATTTAGGGCAGAAACCATTATAGTCTATGGGGTAAGGAGATTAGGTTTCCGTTTTTCTAGATCTGAAGACCAGAAACCCCAGGAAAGGAGTGAGCCTAGTGTTCAGTACATTATAGTAAGATTTGTTTATTCTCTATTTGCTCTGCTTATGCTATTCCAGTTGACCTAATAAACGATTCAGAAAGTCTCTGACAGTGACACATCTGCAATCCCTGACTATTCATCCAACTGCCTGTTTCATCGTGACAGCCCTGATCTACTGGGGAATATTAAGTTTGTCTACGTGATGTTCCAAGTTTACTTAATACCTGGCATAACTGAGTATTTATCCTTCCTATTTCACTTTATATTTGTTTGCTTTTTTAGAGCATAATCATTAAACTTTTAAGTTTTGAGTGCCATCTTTTTTCAGTTTCAAGTCGTGGGCATGGAAATACCCCTCACTTAGGGCTCGTTCACACTGAGATTTTTTGGCAACGGATATTGATGCAGAATCCGCCTCAAAATCCGCTGCCAAAACCGGCTCCCATTGACTTCAAGGGGAGCGGTTTGCTTCTTTTTTCTGCTAGGTAGAGTAAAAAAAGAAGCGAGATGACCCTTCTTGCCGTGGATTCTGCGGCTGAATCAGCTGCAGTGTCAGCGGCGAGAGGCTCCCTCCCAATTAGGCTCATTCATTTGGGCCTTATCCGGACTGCATAATCTTCACATACAAATTCCACCGTGTGAACATACCCTAAGGTTGAATTCAGACAGGGTTTTTTGGTCAGGATTTTGATGCAGAATCCGTGTCAAACTCCTGACCAAAAACAGTCTCCGATTGAAATCAATGGGTGCCGGTCATTTCTTTTTTCCCGGGAGCAGTTTGTTCCACTTGTGGAGGAAAGAAGCGGCATGCCCTTTCTTCAGGTGAAATCCGCCTCAAAATCCTCCTCTAAAAAAGGCCTCACCATACAGTCCTATGTAATCTGCTTCTAA
The DNA here is from genome assembly GCF_031893055.1 of Leptodactylus fuscus. Lineage (NCBI taxonomy): Eukaryota > Metazoa > Chordata > Amphibia > Anura > Leptodactylidae > Leptodactylus > Leptodactylus fuscus. Next base: position 257,247,955 of record NC_134265.1, on the reverse strand, counting down.
ATTTTTACTGCTAGCGGAAAAAAAGAAGCGACATGTCTATTTTTCAAGCGTTTTCCGCCTGAAAAAAAATCAATGCAAGTCAATGAAAGGTGGAAAATCCGCTAGCGGTTTTTGAGGCTGAAATGACAAAAACTGCCTCAAAAAAAAAAAAAAAAATCGCCAGACGGATTTTCCACCTCCCATTGACTTGCATTGATTTTCTTCAGGCGGAAAACACCTCAAAAAACACCATACGTATTTTACTGAGTGGATTTTTCCTGACTAAAAAACTCTGTGTGAACTCAGCCTTAGTTTCCAAAAAGTCCTCCTTGCAGGATATTTCTCTCCATCGATTTTTAGAGGAATTTGCAGTGGAGTTGCATACGGAGACTCCAACGCAGATGTGAACCTAGTCGTAGTGTCATGGGTGGAGTCAGATATATGAAAGTTACCAATCCAACATGAAGTATTTGTATTGTAGAATTAATAGATGCATAGTTTGTTGTATATTTACTTCCATGATACCACTGGCTCTTCCCCTCAATCAGCAGCTCTTTCTGACTGGCCATGGCTGTCACTTGATAGGAGTGAGTGGGAGGTTTGGCCTACTGACTCCACAGCCCTGCCCACTAGCCTGTATTCCAGTAAATGATTAGAAGTCCCCCAACTATGTAAGGTACAGTCAGACAAGCCGATAGACGAGGGTGCGGGTCCCCCCATACAGGTGTATGACAGACCGGCACATCACACACGTGTAGTGATTAAGGACCGCCCCTCCCCCCGGCCGGCACACCGCCCTGTCCTCAGTGACAGTGCACACCACACAGGGCGCAGTGCGACTCTCATCCTGCTCTGCCAGCCCTTATATAACTATCGAGAGCCCGGACAGCCGCCACAGCCGCTCCAGCGATACCGCACATGAAACGCTGCCTTACCTTCTCCTGAAGCCTTGTACAGGGAGGCCGGCGCAGGGTGATGACCTCACCGATCACATGACCTGGTCGGACACGCTTGTTCTGTGGGCGGGTCTGCCGTATGGCGCACAGAGGGTTCACATAGATAATGTGCCAGCCGTGTGTATGCGTGTACATAACTGCTCGTGTTACTGGCAGGAGCTACTGAGGTGCTAATGGTACGTCATGTCTGTCAGCAGAATACAGGCCCAATAGTATGTGATATGTGCAGACAGGACAGAATGCTGACAATTACTAATCACTACAACTATTAGTTATGGCTGTGAGCCAAGGGGTAAATCAAATCAAAAGCTTTATTGGCACGTCCGAATAGATATTTGGCATTGCCAAAGGTAAAGGTAGGATAAGAAATAAGAGGGGCAGAGCAATCATTTAAAAGTTTCTATTGTGACAGTGGTTGTGCCATGGCTTTAACCGCATGGCATGAAGCAGCTTCACCTCTTGAAGCTATGAAGCAGCAGCGGTTTGTGGTGAAACCGCATATAGGTTTTTGCCTACTAGAAAGATGAATTTGGCAATGTGCCCTGTGTACAGGAAAATTCATGGAATAATAAAGCTATAATCACCTGGTCAATCCCTGCTCATTCATACTGGTACCAAAGTCTGCAAAGTGTAACATCACATATCTACTGCAGGGACCACCAGTGTAGCACAGCTGGAACAATGACTTTACACTTCAGGTTATCACTGGTGTTTTCAACAGTATTTTCTTTTCTTTACAACAGAAAAATGTTGTGGCCATATGTTATAGGTCAGTGATGGCGAACCTTTTAGAGACCGAGTTCCCAAACTGCAACCAAAAACCCACTAAATTATCACAAAGTGCCAACACAGCAATTTAACCTTAAGGGAGCCTTCACACGGTGTTACGGTGCACTCATTCTGATTGTAAAAACATGTTCAGAATGAGCGTGTAAAAAGCAGCTCCCATTGACTTGAATGGGAGCCTGTATACGTGCGCTCCCCATTGAAATCAATGGGAGGCTTTTTACCCTATTGCTTTCAATGTATTACGCGCATATCACATTGAAATCATAGGGAAAGAAGCCTCTCATTGATTTCAATGGGGAGCGCACGTATGCCGGCTCCCATTCAAGTCAATGGGAGCTGCTTTTTACACGCTCATTCTGAATGTGTTTTTCCGATCAGAGTGAGCGCACTGTAACTCCATGTGAAGGCTCCCTAATAGTCTGCAGATAATTGCGGATAGTTACAGACCCACAAATTACAGTCGTGTGAATGGGGCATTACAGAGCTTTCAATAATACAAACAACTTTTACAGAAAGGTAACGGTCTCTGCATTTGGTATTTTTGAACAATTAAAGAGGACCTTTCACCATGCGGTGTAATACACTGCTAGAAAGCCGACAGTGCGCTGAATTCAGTTTTCATGTTCTGTGCCTCCGGTGAAGAGCTATCGGTGCTGGTACCGTAGCTCTACACTGTCAGAAGGGCGTTTCTGACAGTCAGTCAAGAACACCCTTCCTCACAGCAGCGCCTATAGCTCTATACTGTGACAGGGGGCGTTGCTTACCAGCCAGCGATGATGCTGAGCAGTGAGGAATGAGTACTATCTGGAGAGGGAGGGGGCCTTCTGACGGTGAAGAGCTATTGGCTTTCCCGTTACCGATAGCTGAGCGGTGAGAAACGCCCCTCCCCCCCAGTACTCGTCTATGGACAAGTACTATGAGGAGTAGGGGAAGCATACCTCACCGCTCAGCGTCAAGGAACACCCCCTCTCACAATACAGCGCTATAGACACTACTGTGAGGAAGGGCGTTCCTTCTGACACTGAAGAGCTACGGAACCAGCACCGATATCTCTTCACTGGGGGCACACAGCGGGAAAGCCAATAGTGCGCTGAATTCAACATACTGTCAGCTTTCTAGCGGTGTATTACACTGCATGTGCCTCGAAGACATGAAAGGGCCTCTTCAAATCATCTCCTGACTTTGGTTAAAAAAAACACAGCAAAATCTGCAACAAAAAAACGCTGGATTTCTGCAACGTGGGGCCTTATAGAAATGAAAACAACCCAGCGAGGTAAAAGAAGTTACTCGAGGTTCACACTAGTGCTGGGCTTTGGTTCGTTGAGGTTATTATTATTATTTATATAGCACCATTAATTCCATGGTGCTTTACATTAGGGGGTTACATACAATACACAGAGTATACAGGTATACTAACAATAACTGACTGGCACAGTGGGGTAGAGGGCCCTGCCCGCGAGGGCTTACAATCTATGAGGGAAGGGGGGTAGAGACAGAAGGAGAGGGGGAGACAACAGGGATCTGAACAATGGAGAGCCGGACTGCCAAAACTGCCACTGCACACAAACCCAGTGAACCCCATTGGCTATAATGAAGTCTGTATGGGTGTGCGGCAGAGAAAATCGTCCTCAGTGCAGGACTTTTTTTCTCCACTGATCTTTATTGGTCTCTACAACATAGTATTCAATGCAGACTGTGACGCAGATGTGAACTCTTAGACTGGGTTCACATCACATTTTTGCAATACAGTTCATGCCTCCGTTTTGAAAAACCAAATCAAACAAAAAAGCCTGCAAATAAATGAAATGGAAGGGCATCCAGATAGTGAGGAGTGGGGTAAGGAAAGCATTTCTCTTCTGGAGGAGCCGACCAGCTGAGCTGGTAACACTGACACGCTATTAACACTTCAGCACGGCAGAGCTATAAAAGCACCTGCACTGTGTACACAGCAGAGATGAGTGTGTCACCGCGTGTGTATATCCCAGCGCTGCACAGCTGCTTACATGGCCTCAACACAACTAATCTAGAGCTCGTTACAGGACACTACTGTGAGCAGCTCAGGGCAGTCTCACCCCCAGCACTATGTGTACCGGCGCCTGCTGATGACGCCACGATCATGTGACAGCTGTTCTGTCAATGGAGTTTCCTGTGTGTATGTAGTACAGGGATGCCTGGACATTGAGGGCTGCTGCAGCTGGGAGGGAGACGCGGTGCCAGTCTAAGGAGCAGGGGTGAGACTAATGTGATGGGCAGATTGTGTGCAGGCATAGCCATGAGGTGGCTCACACTCTACTTAGTATCTACTCGATCTATCTGTCTACCTGTCTGTGTGCTTAGGCTTATCTGCACTGCACAATAATAAAGAAGAAAGCATACAGGCACACTGGTATGAAGAAACCCGCAGAAAATACTTCTTCTGAAGAATGTCTCACAGTTGAGGAACTTCTTACAAGTAGTTATGTATTCTGATCTGTACAGTGACCTATGGAATCCTTGTCATGTATCTCATGATGGTTGTAGCATGCAGTCATTTCTAGCAAATAAAAAGCGTATGACATTAGCTCACCACTTCATAACCAGAGAACGCCTTTGTAGCAGTCAGTAATTGTGTAAGAAAAAAATAACTTACTGTAATCTACAGCAAAATCCACAGCAATGCATCACTCGTCGATTTTGTCTCATTGAAATCAATGGCGAATATTTGCAACAAAGCCACACTCATACACAAAAGAAATTCATACCACTATGCAAAGGGTGAAATCAAATATACAATATATTTTGCATGTACTGTAAGAGTTATTCTGTGGATTTGCCTCGTCTGAAAAGGCTTTCCTACCTCTAGACATAACCTAGAATGCTACACTGCTATTACCATGCATAAGATACACTGTGGTCTTCTGTATGATGTAAGTATGTGAATACTGCAGTGATGGTGCATGATATGCTCTTACTGATCTCTGTTTTGTGTTGTGTTTGCAGTTAATTTCTTAGAACATCTCCATCAACCCTCCATGATGGCTCCTCTAAAAGATGCAGGACTCGGAGCGTTCACGTTTTTTGCTTCAGCTCTCCCTCATGATGTATGTGGAAGTAATGGTCTGCCTCTCACGCCAAACTCTATCAAAATCCTGGGGCGATTCCAAATTCTCAAGACCATTGTCCACCCCCGACTTTGTCAGTATGTGGATATTACCCGGGGCAAACATGGTAAGAACACACAACTGATGATCATGGCAGTGTCTACCAGTCAAAATATTTACTTGAAAGGGACTGTGTTACCAGAGTGAAACATGTTACGCTTGGTTCACATTTGCGTTCCTTATTCCGTTCGGGGAGTCCGCTTGGGGACCTCCCGAACGGAATACTGATCACTTGACAAGTGATGAGCTTATGAAAGCACACAGACCCCATAGACTATAATGGGGTCCTTGTGTTTTCTGCGAGGTGCTCGCACGGAACATGCGGAGAGAAAACTACTTCATGACATACTTTCCTCTCTGTATGACTCGTGCGGACACTGCGCGGAAAACACACATACCCCATTATAGTCTATGCGGTCTGTGTGCTTTCATTGCTCACCGCTTGTCAATGCATTCTGTATTCCGTTCGGGGGGGGGAGGCCAAGTGGACTCCTCAAATGGAATACCGAATGCAGATGTGAACCAGGCCTTAGACAAGCATCATGGTTAGATCGGTCAGGCTTTCCTGAATGTAAGGACACATTGATCTAATTCACCAGCTCAAATGTGAGAACACAGGGCCAGGCAAGATTTCAGCATAGCATTGTGTAGCTTAGCAGTTTGGAGCAACAACACTACCCTTGGTGTTTCAGATGGCTCATTTGCATATTGTGAAATAATTATCTTAGCAATCGAGGTACAAATTTTAATGGCAAAGGAAATGTTTTATTCAGTTCGGCCTGACCTACCTAACTGTGTTGCGTTTTTAATATGCTTCACACTGTTGACAGAAAATATTTATATACCACTAAGCCACCAAGAGCAAAACAGTAACAATGCGATTACATGACAAGAATCTGCATAACTGTTCATATGCTAAATAGTTTTAAGTCAAATTTACGGTATGTATGAGAAAACCAAGAAGATTGTCTGTAAAATGTTCTCATGTTCCAAGTTGTAGTGGATGGTGAGATGTGGTTTGATACTCAGGACTCCCACAGGTCACCAGTTAGCGGTTTTGTTTACATACTGCGAGTAAGTTGTGCAAACTATAGCAGTGAGTGTAGGTACTGCAGCACTGTCCCTCTGAAATCTGTACAGCAACGCTGTAGTACCTATATTCGCCACTATAGTTTGTAAGGTGAGTGAGCAGCATGTCTTGCATTATGTAAACAATACCGGGCTAGGCCATCAGTGTTTGAAACCAGATAACCCCTTTAAGGCTGAGGACAAACAGGCTATACACACAGTGGGTTATTCATCCCAATGATCTCATCCACATGTTGTAGCTAAAACTCATTTATTGCTACAGGTTGTGGCAGACCTACTGAAATTCCTGCAGTTTTGGGGTGATTTTTGCCACTACAATTTTCTGTGAAAAGTGGTACTGAATTCCCCCTGCTAAAATCCAGCAGCATGTCCATCCCATGTGTCCACAGCCTATATGGTTATTTCATTGGAATAAAAGTATGCCTAAAACAGGCTAAACAAAACACATGGGGCCCTAACATAACACATCAGTACTCTCCTTTCTCCAGTTCCAAATGCTGTTCCTATGTGTCAGGAGATGCCAAGAAGTGGTGAGCAGTTGTGACCATAATGGTAGGGAATCAGGGAGAGGAGAATAACACTTTGATCTTTGAGACCCCATGCTTACTCATTTTAATTATATCTATTTCCCTTAAATAAAAATTTCTTTCAAACAGCTAACTATGGGGGTCATTAAGTAAAGAAAGTAAGTGATACTCTCTTCTCATTGATTCCAGTTGCAATGATTTGTGAGCACTTGTTGGTCTTTACTTCAGGTTTTTGGACACACACAGGCTGACGTGGGCCATTACCGAGGTCAGTGAATGGCTGAAGAGGCACTTACAGGCCTTTCCTGTGTGTTAAGAGTGATTTATATATTTGCTGTTTCTGTGATTAGAAGCAGTCACCTAGTCATGGCAGTGAACCTATGTATGTGCATATAGTGATTGCTGTCAGTTACTTATATATGCACTTTATTAACAGCACAGTCTTTATTCATTCATTTTCAGACGCTGTTATACACTTTGCAGCTTACTCCTAGTTTCAGACTTTTCTCATGTTGGTGTGTACCACTCCATGTTGGATTTGATGTCTGTGTGTCCAGAATACTACTGCCATGACTAGCTCTCATGCATCAGTACTTCATTTTCTTGACTGATTTCTCTTTCTACAGTCCATGAGGATTCTCTTCTCCCTTGTGCTAAAGACAATGCTACTGTGTAGTGTATGATTGCCATTACTTCTTTGCAGCCATGGGTGCCCATCTTTGTCTTTGCACTTTCCCCTTTCCCCTGCAGACATCCTTTTGTGTGTGTTTTTCCTAACTACGGTACATATTATTTGGCCTTCTGCTATAATTTTGGATGCTTTTTCCTCCTCCCCATTCTCTCTGATCCGCCTTGTACTGATGCTGTTTCTAACACTGAACCAAAGTGAGTTCACAAAGCTTGGAGCAATGTTCAGTCCCAAGTAAGAAGCTTGCTAGGTGAAGGAGTTTCATAAATGAATAACATGGTAGGAAATTTTTAATGAAGACTATTAAGAAAGTTGCATAGTTTTACATATGGGAAGCAAATGAACCATATTAAATCAGTTATAGTACTAATAAATACAGCTTCCAAATATTACAATTGGATTTTTTTTTGTTTACTGAAGTTTTCTTTGAAGGCAGACTCTTTAAGTTATATTGCCAAGATCAATGTTTTGTTATTAAGCATGTAAGAAGCACAAAAGAGGTATTATGGATGGCTTTATCATTGCTATAATATTTGGTAAAATTGGATTCTATATATAGTGAAATCTTTCAAGAGGACCGCTCCTTTGAGAAGACACCCACGCAGTTTTTTGGGTGTTTTTTTTCTTTCATGGAGTAAGGAATATGCAAACAAGACCTTTATGGTGGAAAAAAACAAACTTTTGGAAGGAGCCCAATTTTTATCCCATTATACTCTATGCAAGCTGCCTGTACAACCAAAGATCACTTTTTTAAAGGGATTCTATCATTAGAATCCCTTTTTTTCCCCACGTCGGAATAGCCTTAAGAAAAGCTATTCTTCTCTTACCTTTAGAAGTCTTATCAGCGCCACCGTTTCGGTGATATTCCTGGGTTTTCACTGTGTGCAAATGAGTTTCCAGACAGCACTGGGAGCGTCCCCTGTGCTTCCTGCAGACTCTCCAGCGGCACCCTCCATCTTCTTCTCGAGACCACCTCTTCTCTGCGTCTTCAACTGAAAGCACTGACTCCGCATTTGCAGTGGCCATTTTCCTGTGGCCTCTTATGTGATTGTTCGTTCAACCACAGGAAAATGGGCACATCTTCACCTGAAAGTGCTGACTGCGCGTCTACGGTAGCCATTTTCCTGTGGCCTTTTGATGTTTGGCTATAGGAAAATGGCTGCTGCACATACGCAGTCAACACTTTTGGTTGAAGACACGGAAAAGAGGCTTTCTTGAGAAGAAGATGGAGGGTGTCGCTGGACAGGCTGCAGGAAGCACAGGGGAAGCCCCCAGTGCTGTTTGAGCGCATAGGGATCTCCTCTAGTGCTGTTTGGAGACTTATTTGCATATGGTGAAAACTGGGAATATCACCGGAACGGCGGAGGCGATTTCTAAAGGTAGGGGAACAATAGCCTTTCTTAAGGCTATTCCGACGTGGTAGGCCTGAAAAAAAGGATTCTAATGATAGAATCCCTTTAATCAAATTTTTCAGTGAGAACTCCTTTTTAAAGATCACATATGTGTCACCACAGTGTATGTAAGTCCAATATGGATGCAGCTTTGTTCTGCGCTATATCACTAGACTGCAGCAAGCAAGAGAGTCACCAGCCTGGAGCAGTGAGCCAGACATACGTGGCAACTATCTCAGAAGCTGGGCCACAAAAGGGAGGTCTTTTATGTGTACCAAGCACCAAAATGGGCATTTTGAAGATGTTCTCAGGCTTTAATCCTTTGGGATTTTTAAACATTTTACTCCACTGGTAACCATGGCAATTTTCACACCTTTTATGCTTCATTCACATTTGCGTCTGGTATCTGTCTGTCATGAATCCTCCTTAAGAGCAGAAAAACAGATTGGGAATGTTTTGGAAAAGTTCACTTCAATGGGTTTTTAAGACAATCTGTAGGTGTCCGTTTTGACAGTGGAATCCACGTCATAATCCTCCTCCATACAATGTTAGTCTATGTAGACTGCTAGCTTTTTTTTTCTGCTAGCAGAGAAAAAGAAGCGACATGACCTTTCTTCAGGCGTTTTCCGCCTGAAGAAAGCAATAGAAGTGAATGGGAAGCGTTAATTACCGCGCTTTTTTTTTTCCTGCAAAAAACGCGTCGTGGTTTTTTTACAAAAAAAATGCACGGTAAAAAACGCAATGCATTTTTTGTGGCCCGTTCTCTTAAATGATGAGAAAACCGCCTGGAAGCGGTTTTTACAAAAAAAAGCTCAACAAAAAGCGTGCCAAGGTTAAAAAAATAAGCCACACGTTCACATGTGAACTAAGCCTAAGAGCCCTTTCTTTTGAAGCACCTTTTTTTTTTTTTACCAATAATGGAGGCTCAATGGGAGCTTGTACCCTGGTTGTTTCTTCTAAAGCAGAGGAGTATACTTGTTTTCCTCTGTTTTCTGTGTTGCGAGGGATATATTTTCGTCCCTCTTTTTCATTACCCTGAGAACAGAACATACTTGTAACTGAGGCCTAGGACTCTGCTATATCACCACTACTTCTAACTGCTTCTCCAGATGCTCAGAATTTGAGACCACTAAGGACATGTAATGTTCGCTGACAATTGTCTTTATTACCGGCTCTGTCACTTCCTTACTGATCGTGGATCAGAAACCTCACACTGGATTACATGAGCTGAGAAAAGGCCTGACAGGGATTGAGTTTGTGTTCTGGCTCTGTGTTCAGTTTAATACATGTGCCTTTAGACACCTATATGTACAGTAATACGTACTAAATAGTATTTGCAGGTGTATATGTACTTAAGCACTTTTGCAAACTGGGGAATACAGTTTTACCTATACTGGCTTTTCAAGGATTATGGGCAAGATTGTATATGCTGCATTATTTGCTTTGTATCGTCTGTATCTTTCTTCTTATCTGACCTGACCTCCCCAATACACATGCACACTTTACTCAACAGAGCATGCATGTGTTCTGAATAAGAAGAGGGGTGTAAGCTGCAGTCAGTCACCTCTGGCAATGGCTTATATCTGTGGAGATCAAAAGAATTGAACATATTGAAATGCAGCAGCAGGTGTGACAGCGTCTATTACAAAGCAGAGCTCGGACGCCTCCCATTTTTCTGGTATGTGTTATAAATGTCTGTGTTTGGATATATCTTTAAGTAAGCATAGCTGATATATTTACTTTGAGCATGAAGAAATTACCCAAGAAAAGCCTATGCTTTACTATCAGCCGTGCAATGGAAACTGGATTATAAAATTCACAATTTTTGGTGCAGACCGCATTTGTGTAAAGATTTAGAATTTTTAGTCAATTGTGGTATGTTTTAAAAGTAATGAGAAAAGTGGGTTTAGTTGAAGGAGCAGGGCCTTCCATAATCTACCTTTATCGATAATGGACCGGACAAATAGAGGATCACCACGCTCAATCCATCGTCTTTTAAAATTTCTCTTTATTTTGGGAATGTAAACACAACGCGTTTCGGGCTTATCGCCCTTTTTCAAGTGTATAAACTTAGAACTCACGTCGAGCTGGATGCATCGTTGCACGCGTTGTGTTTACATTCCCAAAATAAAGAGAAATTTTAAAAGATGATGGATTGAGCGCGGTGATCCTCTATTTGTCCGGTCCATTATCGATATTGCCGACACCTAGGGTGACGTGGATCCTGCTGACTCACCACCAGGGGCAAAAGACCTCCCCTCCATAAGTGGTCTATAAGCCGAAATAAACAGTTGTGTATACAACTTTCCAAGGTGAGAAGCTCTCTTGTCATATTGACCATCTTATTTTACGGTACCTCACCATGTGCAGCTCGGTGCTGTTCTCTGTTTATCTATAATCTAAGCTTTAGTTATAGTTCACTGTCAGAAAATGGTCAAACTTTACTATCAGGGGTGCGCCTGTAAATTTGGTACATCTCTATCTGCTTCACATTATGGTATGTAACATCAGTGTTAATAACTTTCCCTATGATGTTATTTGAGTGTGCATGTACAGATGTGGCAGAGTTAACCCAAATGTCTGCAATTGGTCAAACTGCTACAGAGTATATCAGAAGACAACAAAACAAGTGAAAAGTCATTGAAAAAACGATTTTAGTGAACTTTCCATTGGTTTTGTGTTGTCTTCTGTGATAAGATATTCTGCAAAAGTTTGGGTGGTATGCTACTGTTTATTTTATTTACCCTGCAGATTGCATTCGAAGTGCATAGCAGTCATACAGTTCTGTGATTCTTTATCATGACCTATCCTGCTAAGTTTAATAGGTTAAAGGGGTTTCCCTTTAAGATAAGATGATCCTTTAATAGTCTCACAGTGGGGAAATTTCAGTATGTTACAGCAGCATAGTAATACAAATACAGGATAACACATAATAATATATTACAGACGTAGACACACATATGCTGAGAAGAGAAGATATACTAGGAGTCCATAGCAGCTAAGGAAAAACGGGGGAAGAGAAAGAAGGAAGACTTCATAGTCATAATCATTAGTTCTCTGTGCGGAGAGATCTTCGCTTGGTTTGATGTAGATTATACAGCCTGATCGCGGTTGGAAGGAAGGACCTGCGATAGCGCTCCTTCTCACACTTGGGGTGAAGCAGACGGTCACTTACAGTGCTGCTAAGTGCCATCAAGGTTCCATACATGGGGTGGGATTTGTTCTCCCACATGGAGGTCACCACAGTATCCTTCTGTCACCCACCACCTGTACTGGGTCCAAGGGGCTCCCCAGGACAGAGTAAAGTATATTATCCCCTAACTTGCAGATTAATTGGGGTCCATTTACTCAGACTCCCAATGATTAGGAGAATGGGGGACTTTTGTCTGTTCTGTGGCCAGTGCCCACCATACCTTTCTTCTTGGCCAGATATGTCCAAATATGTGTCTGGAGATGATTAGCTTTTCAAGACAATATTGCTTTGTGATAGGCTATTACTTAGTCATACAATATGAGGGGCTATCCATTGTTGCAGCATTTTATGAATTTTGCTAGCTGGCAGTGATATTGTATTAAATTGATTTTGTGAGAAATCCTTAACCAAATTGGAGCTAAGTTGGGGGTGGACACATCTGTAGAGTGGGTGACTCACAGTACAGTTCAGTGTTCAGCTCTGAAACAATCGCACACTCTTTGCCCTTCCCTTTCAAGAGCTTAAAATTATGAACTGTTTAAAAGTAATAATATGAAGAAGGGATTGTTCCAATATCCTAGCTATAAATACTATTTAGTGCACATGTACGGTCGCCTTGTGCTGATTTAAATCTGCACTTCACATACAATGAGTATAAGAGGAGCAAGAGCAGAACAAGATGTACCGTATGTTACATAGCAGCCAAGACATTATTGTTCTACCTATTTTTGTGTGCTGCACTTTGACTAAATAGGTTTTTTATATATTGCTATGATAATAATAGCTATTCAGGTCCTATTTCTATGTTTCATGCATTTCTTTCATCACTGTCTTATAAAATCTACAAATATCTTTTATTTTGCATTTGGAAGCGTTTTAAGCTTCCTTCTGCCCAAATAATAAAACTTCCATGTGCTGAGTTCTCTTGTATGGACAGTATATGTATCACTTGTTGTGCTCCAGAGGTCTGTCTTTTATCACACAGCTAATATATAAGTACACACAAACACTTCTTTCTTCTGCTCTTCATATTATTCATGATTTTCTATATATTACATTACAGTGCAGAGTTGCCGTCCCAATTTTGAAGGTTTCAGAGGTGAAATTGTTTTCCTAACATGTCAGTCTCTACATTTTTCTGCTGTATCTTAGGTGCCCAGATAAGTTGTTATGAGGGGATTTTCATCTTCTAAAGTTATGGATTATCACTAGATGTGCCAGTACTTTAACACTGATGGGGGGGTCTGACATCAGATTCTAAGAATGTATGATTGTCAGCACTGATACAGAGCTGTGGACTCTTTTTAGTCGCACCGTGCAGAGTGGCACTTCAGCCACCCACTGTGTTAGGAGATCTGCAACACAGCTTCACTCAAGTGAATGGGACCCACTGTAGTTCCCACTATAGTAGGGCGGCCAGGAGTGCCGCTGTGCAGGGAATAAAGTGCATATTGTTAAAGATCTCTTAAAATGTTCTTAGTAAATGTGCCCCAGTTTGTTTATAATGGAGAAGATTACAACATGGAGTTTTGTTTTTTTTGGACATTTTTTCACACCCAACAAAAGTTACTGAACTTCTATGTGCTACATTTACATTTTCTTGTTTCCATGCTTTTTTTTAACTGTATTTTTATTGGAAATGCCATTTGAAATTTAACCCCTTAGTGACCAGCCTATTTTGGACCTTAATGACCAAGCCAAATTTTGGAAATTTGCCCTGTGTCACTTTATCAGTGAATAATTCTGTAACAGTATAGCGCATCCAAGCGATTCTGATATTGTTTTTTCGTGACATGTTGTACTTTACTGAGAAGGTAAAATTAGACTGATATAACTTGCGTAAATTTATTTAAAAACTTGCAAATGCTGAAAATTTTGAAAATTTTTCAATGTTTTCCATTTTTAGCTGCGATATCTCACATATACACAATAATACAGGGCAAAAAAGTTAGTAGTTATATACTTCCAAATGTTCCTTTTGTGTTTCAAGCATATTTGAAATAATTTTAGCATATTTGAGTAACTTAGACAATTTACAAGTTTATCAAGTTTATAAGCAAATTTTGGAAATTTTGAGTTTGTCATTTTTTCCTGTACCAAGCTCAGTTTGCAGACAGGAATTGGTGGAATAATGACAGAACCGCCCATTAAATGACCCAATTTGGAAAACTAGACCCCTTCAGGTATTCTTTGAAGGGTATAGTGAGTATTTTGATCAAATAAATATTGTTTTGCAAGAATTATTACAAATGATGAAAAAAATGACATTTTCATTTTCTTCAAATATATGTCATTTTAAAGCCAGTTTTTTTGCACACAACACATCAAAAAGAAGAAACACACCCCAAAATATATCACCCCACTTCTCCCGTGTTAAAATATGTTCATTTTGTGGCCTTAGTCCTATGTACACACATATAGTAGGGCCTAAGAGGTAGGGAGGGCTAATTGGATTTCAAAACACAAATTTTGCTTGCAGATATTTTAGGCCCATTGCACATTCAAACAAGATTTGAGTTACCAAAGCAATTGAAAACCCCCCATAAATGACCCCATTTTATAAACTAGACCTCTTAGGGTATTCATTGAGGGGTATAGAGAGTACTTTGACCCCATAAGTTTTGAGAAAATTTGCGTCAAACAAAAAAAAAAATCATATTTTTTACACAAGTGTCATTTTATAGGCAGTTTTTTTGCACATAACACATGAAAATGAAGAAAAACACCCCAAAATAGATGACCCCATTTCTCCTGTGTTCAAAAATGTACACTTTCTGGCCTTAATCCTATGTACGGACGCACGGTAGGGCCCAAAAAGAAGGGAGCACCAACTGGATTTCAAGACACAATTATTGCTTCTGAATGTTTCAGGCCCATTGCTCATTTAAACAAGATTTGAGTTACCAAAATAATTGAAAACCCCCATAATTGACCCCATTTTATAAACTAGACCCCTTGAGGTATTAATTGAGGGGTATAGTGAGTATTTTGACCCCATAGGTTTTAAAAGAATTTGCGTCAAACAAAAAATTCTCATATTTTTTTACACAAAAGAGTCATTTTAAAGGCAGTTTTTTTGCACACAAGGCATGAAAATGAAGAAAAACACCCCAAAATAGATGGCCCCATTTCTCCCGTATTCAAAAATGTACACTTTGTGGCCTTAATCCTATGTACGGATGCACGGCAGGGCCCAAAAAGAAGGGAGCACCAACTGGATTTCAAGACACGAATTTTGCTTGCAGATATTTCAGGCCCATTGCACATTCAAACAAGATTTGAGTTACCAAAACAATTGAAACTCCCCATAAATGACCCCATTTTATAAACTAGACCCCTTAAGGTATTCATTGAGGGGTATAGTGAGCATTTTGACCCTATAGCCGTTTCACAGATTTTACTAACCTTGGGATGTGTAGGTTAAAAATTACTAAAATGTCCCTTTATCCCCAAAGTTTTCATTTTCACAAGGGGTTAAAAGAGAAAAAGCCCCCCACAGTTTGTTACACAATTTCTCCTGAACACGGCAATACCCCATATGTGGCCATAATCTGCTGTATGGGGACATGGTGGGGCTTAGAATGGGAAGAGCGCTATTTGGCTTTTGGAGGGCAGATGTTGCTGGAATAGTTTTCAGGTGCCATGTCGTATCTGCAGAGCCCCTAAAGTACCAATACAATGGAAAGTCCTCAGATGTGACCCCATTTTAAAAACTACACCCATCAAGGAATGTATCAAGGGGTATTATCATTTTGAGCCTAAAAATGCTTCCCAAAAATTAATGTACAGAATGAAAATTGAAATTTTTAAAGAAATCTGCCATCTCGGTGCCCAATACGTTGCACCCACTTTGTGTTGTCAGAGACCTGCACTCCTAAAACTATCAAGGGGCCATTCTGAGGGGCAGAAAATTATATATGTGGGTGTAAACTGCTGCTTGGGCACACAGCAGGGCTCAGAAGGGAAGGAGCACTGCGCTTTTTAGCTATTGGGGTACAGAGTTAGAGGGACTTTTGGGGCGCCATGTTGTTTTTGCAGAGCACTGGAGGTGACAGTAAACTGGAATTCCCCAAGAAGTGACCCCATTTTGTAGGGGAAATTTTAGGGTCTCGGCAAATATGACATGGTGTCCAAACACCATCAATCTAAATCTGCACTCCAAAAGCACATAGCACTCCTTCACATCTGCGCCCTGCTGTGTACCCAAATGGCGGTGTATGCCCACATGTATGACACTGGTGTACCCCGGATAACGGACTTAATGCCATGTGTGGGTAGAATCGGCTGTTTGGGTACAGCCGGGCACAGAAGGGAAGGAGCGCTATTTTGGTTTTTGGAGCACAGTTTGGTTTTTGAACGTCACTTTTGCAAAGCCCCTGAATTGCCAATAAAGTGGAATCCGCAGACATGTCACGCCATTTTGGACACTAGCCCACTGATGGGATTTATCAAGTGGCGTAGCGAGCATTTTTAACCCTTGAGTGTTGCATTTATTTGGTTTCCAGAAATGAAATTGCAGCTGATAATGAGAAGTTAAAAATGAAGTTTTCCAGAGATTCGCCATTTCAGTATCTGATATGTTGTGCCCAACTTATGTCAGCAGAGACACTCCAAACACTGGTAAGCGGGTATCCCGGGCACAACAGCTTTCAGAGCGTTCATCTCTGATACAAGTTGGGCACAACATGTTATGCACTGAATTGACAGATTCCTGGAAAAATGGTCATTTTCACCTTTCACAATCATCTGCGTATTCATTTATGGATAATAAGTTATAGCAATATTTGGGGGTTAAAATGCTCTCTGTACCCCTGGATAAATCCTTCAGGGGTGTAGTTTCCAAAATAAGGTCACATATCAGGGGATTCCACTTTACTGGCGTTTCAGCTCTGCAGAAGTGTCATGGCATCCAAAAACCAAACCGTCTGTGCTCCAAAAACCCAATAACCGTTCTTCCCTTCTGTGTCCGGCTGTGCCCTAATATCAGTATATACCCACATATGACATTACGTGCATTATCCTGGGTACACCAGTGTCATACATGGGGCATAAACTGCAGTTGGGGTACACAGCAGGGCGCAGAAGGGAAGGAGCGCGATGCGGCTTTTGGAGTACAGATTCAGATGTTTGGTATCTGGATGCCATGTCATGTTTGTAGAGCCTGTAAGGTACCAGAAAATTGGATTCCCCAAAGGAGTGACCGCATTTTGAAAACTGCACCCCTCAAAGAATTTCTCAAGGGGTGTAGTGAGTATTAGTATCCCAGACGTGACTGCACAGCGGATGGCGAAGAGGGAACATATAAGCTGTGCGGAGAACATTGCAAACACCAAATTCCCTACTATGTCCCAGTAGCTCCTATGATTGGGGGAGTCACTCTGGGGGTCACTTTGGGGTCACTTCTGGTGTCTTTTCGCTCATAAGCTCTAAATCTGGGGTTTCCCCTGATATTCGCTCGCACAGCTTATATATTCCCTTCCTGCTCAGCCAGTTGTGTTCTAATGATTTGGCGATTTTGGGGTTGTTTGTCTTCACATTATTAGACGCTATATTTTCTTTATTTTTGTGGTGACGTGGCCATATAAGGGCTTGTTGTTTGCGGGATGAGATGCATTTTGTAATTACATCATTTTTGGGTGCCTACAACTTATTGATTACATTTCATTAACTCTTTTTTTGCTGGATTTTCTAAAGAAAAATCAATTCTGGCATTGCATTCTACCTTTTAAATTTTTCGCCATGCAGCGTACAGTATAAGTAACATGTGACCTTTATTCTGCAGGTCGGTACGGTTACAGCGATACCTCATTTATGTTATTTTTTAATGCGATACTAATTCTGTAGAATAAAAACACATTTAGGGACATAAATCAATGTTTTTTGTATCGCCATCTTCTGAGAGGCGTAACATTTTTATTTTTTGGTTGACAGTGTTGGTTGAGGGCTTATTTTTTGCGGGACAATGTGCGCTTTTTATTGGTACTGTTGTACGGTGATTATGACTTTTTGATCACTTTTTATAGCATATTTTGTAAGGTGAGATGGCGAAAAATCACTACTTCCGGCGGGTTTTTTCCAGGTTTTTTTTCCGACGATCACTGTATACATTAAATATTGTTGCAGTTTTATTGTTCAGATTGTAACGGACGCGACGATACCAAATATGTATTGTTTTTATTAACTTTTAGGTTTTTTTTAATATAATTCATTTTCTATAGAAAAAAGGGAATTTTGGGGCTTTATAAGTTTATTCATTTTTATCAGACACTTTATTTATTTATTTTTCACTTTTTATTTTTTACTTTTACACTTTTTACTTTAGGACACTTGGATTAGTGATGCTTTGATAAAAGCATCACTAATTCTCTATCAGACGCTGCAGGACACAGCTGTCAGTGTCTTGCAGCGTCTGGAGGAAGTCAGACGCAGGGGCTGCCTGCGTCTGACTTCCTCTTACCCCGGGCAGGATCAACCAGGTATTGTTGGTCTCTTGGAGCTTGGGGTCACTGGCCAGACCCCAGGCTCCATGTTAGAGACATCGGCACCCCTCGATCTCGCCGCGGGGGGTGCCGATTCAGCCGGCACCGTCACGGAACCGCTTCAGTTCCGTGATCATGTTTGATCACGGAACTGAAGGGGTTAAAAACCCCCGATCGGAGACCCCTCCGATGGGGGGTTATGGAATGGGGTCTTAGCTGTTAGATACAGCTAAAATCCCATCCAATTATGTCGGCACTTACAGGGAATCCTTCCCTGACTGCCCGACGTAGTTTTCCTATAGGGCAGTCAGGAAGGACCTGCAAGTGCCGACGTAGATTCCCTATGGGCCGGTCGTTAAGGGGTTAAGGGGGTTGTCTGATATGTCACAAAATGTTACCTAAAGTAACACAATAATGCAGGTTCTCACCTCCACCTCCTCTGGTCGAGTTCTATTCCGCCTGGTGATGCTAGTAAGTATGGCATGTGGATAATGAGGTGACTGACCCTGCTGGTGACTTGTAAGCAAAGACCCTGGATCAACACTGGCAAATGCCACAAACCCCTTTAACGTATTGAGAAAGTATCTATGATGTTGTATGATGTCTACGCTTTTTTTTTTGGATTAGCTCACCAATGTATAGATACGTGACAAAAAACCTGTTCCTAATAGAAACACTAGAAATGACATCATTGTCCTGTAACAGCCGTCACTATCTGTCCTGATGTCCTGACAAAAATAACACATACAAGTGTGTGAGCAATAAATTATGCACTGTGAAATTCCCAGAGTTTTCTGAGGCTGGGGGGACCTGTTAAATTGTAATGTGTCTGGGCTATGACTGCGCCATTCTAAGCTACAGCGAGAATACAGAGAACAGTGCTGATGTGAGTTCCTTCTCCCTGGGAATGAAATCCAGTAAATTACCTGTAGTAAAAAGTTTCATTGGAACATATATTTTCCAGATTTCATTGCACGGACAATTCAGGATGTTTGGCGGACCTATATTACTTATAATAAATGTCGTGTAGTCATTCTATGGTTCAGGGAGTTTCCTTTTCTAAAATAACAGATCATGTCTGGTTTTCTTAGGTATTATTTACCCTTTATTTGTCATGGATACATACAAAGAGGGCTATCTATCTATCTATCTATCTATCTATCTATCTATCTATCTATCTATCTATCTATCTATCTATCTATCTATCATATACACAAAGCTGTAGCAGAGTTAACCAGAACTTCTCCAATTGATTAAGCTGCTGCAGTGTAATATCTTATCACAGAAGACAACAAAAACAATTAAAACATGTTCTTTAGTTCTTGCGTTTTTTTGTGATATATATACACCTTAAGCTTGAGTATACATGGAATACCTAATATGTTACAGCTTTCCCAAAATACATACTGTTAAAGCTGCTCTGGCACTCAGGACACTGCATACTCTTGTAAGTAATATGCATACCCTCCACCCCAATACTAACTAGACATAGCACCATAATGTGAACTTCTATCTTGGAGAATAGAGAAGAGGTTGCATAGCAGGGCAGTAGAGAACAAGAAGAGGACAGAGGAAGATGATCAAGGATCTCAAACATGCAGGACGCTTGCAGCACTTCTTTCCAGAAAAGAACCTGCTTCTAAATCTTCCTGGACTTGTAGACCACAATCTTGATAGGGACAGATTCAGTGTTGATACTTACCTTTTTGATCCCCGGCATCTCCTGCATTTGTCCCCCACTTTGGACTGGTGTAACGTATGTAGATGGAGTGAATGTGGTCGAGTCACTGCTGGGGAGGGATTTAAATGTGTGGGGCCACTCTAAGGGTGGGGGGATGACATTAAATTATGCGTGGCCACTTGGTGTGGGTTGGGATTTAAACTTTATTGGGGCTCTGCTGGGTAACATTTAACTATGTGGAGCCACTGGTGGAAGACGTTAAACTGTATGAGGCCTATGGTGGGGGTCATTCAAATGTGTGGTACCACTGCTGGGGGACATTATACTGTCCAGGGCATCTATTGAAGTTATTTAGTAATACTTTTGTATTATATAGAATTTGAAAAGATTGTAACTCATGAACTTCTTTGTGTGGCCTATTTGCTCAACCGAGTTTGAGGCCTAGAGTTTGCAGCACTCATTACATGTACAGAACTGCACAAATAATGGCTAAAAGAACATTTGCTGCTTAGTACAAATCAGGATTACGGCCATGATGAGTCTGGTGTTGAAGCCATATTACAGAGATTTTAATCTATGGTACTGAGGAAGAGTCCAGGGTCAGGCAGGAGCATGAAAAGCTCCTCTAGTTCAGGAAGAAAGCCAGGGAGTGTGATGAGAATGTGAGGTAGGAACAGACCATGGGAAAGAAGCATCAATGCCCCAGAGACAGAAGAGTCCAGACAAGACCCTCAGATGCCACCAGACAAAATCAGCCATCCAGAAAGAGATCCAAGGCAATTCAAGACAAATAAAAGCTCCAGAATAAATAGACCCAGTGTATATTCCTCTTGGACAGGCATAGGCTTGGAAGCTGTTAAATGGATGTAGATTTTTCATTTCCTTTTCATTGAATTTAACTCCAATTATTACATGAAAAATTATATTTAGTTTTCAATGTAATGCAATTAATTTGCCTTAATGTTCATGGCCCTGGCAGGTGAAGGATGTTTTATGTGGTTTTTATTTGTAATTCTCCACTTACATTAGTAAGTTTTCCTTCTTTGGGCTTATATGAACTCATTCTGCAATTTCAGTACATTTTAACATGATTTATTGATTTATTTTTGCTTTTTTTCCTCAGAGAGACTGGTGGTTGTAGCTGAACATTATGAAAAAAGTCTTGAAGATTTGCTACAGGGCAGGAAGCCTGTGAGGTAATGTCTCCATCTAGGACATCCTTGTTTGTGAAACTTTGTCAAACAAAAACAGATGGGAAGACTGCAACATAGGAGATTTTTTGCGTAGGAAATATATATGGCCCTGTTGTAACAGCTATAATGTTAGGAGTCAACCCAAGGAAGGTCAGCTAAGGGAATATGCATGACTGGCCGCTCTACTGAGAGCCATTTCTTCATATGAGCTTGTTAGGACCAGTCCCCTGTCTGTGTAAGATGGTCATCTGTGGGATAATACGCTACAGACAATGCTATTTCTCCTTGAGATTTGGACCTAGTTAGTATATCCATTGTCAGTCTATATGATTTTTTTATTTTTAAAAAAGCTCAGATGAAAGTAGTGAAGAGTTTGTGAGCCTTCATAAAGAAGGTCGGTGATGTGTGAATAAGGAGGGCCTGTGGCGAGGCTGAAAGGGATCTGGGAGGAGGCTCATTTTTAAGATGAAACTGTGAAAAGATATCCTTAGCCCATCTGGAAAGGTCCTCCTTCATAGTTTAAAGAAGAGAGGGGAGAGTTTAGCTGGAGATCTTATTGGGAAGTTTGATGCCCAAGTAAAGTAATGTAGCTCAACTTAAAGGAGAATCAGAATTGATCTCCCCCCAGCCCTGAGTCACGTGCCTCTGCACCTTCCCGGGCTTTTTCTAAATCTATTTAGCAACGAGACAGGCAACACGCTGTGTATATACTTCTGAACGCCTAACACTAAAGATCTGATGAAGGGGTGGTGCCTGTGGAGTACCAAAGGACCCCGAAACGCGTTATCTTAAATAAATCACGTTGTTGTTACATCAGCACACCAGCATTTCATTCCACCGAAAGGAGCGCGCAACCGGTTCTTCCATTTTCAGGTTGTATCCCTCAGAATAAGTTGCATTTATACCGTTCGACCCAAGAGTCGTAAGCCAAAGACGCTGCCCTACAAATTCGGTGACTAATACCTGATTATGTATCATAAAGGCATAAGACAAGGTAACTGACTATGAAATCTACAAGGTCTCATATGCCTAATTAGCGCGGCCACGCTTGGTTCGTTATATTTCTTTTGGTTCAGAATTGACAAGTGTAAGGGTTGAAGGTTTTGTGGATGCTTTTTCTGGGGCTTCTGATTTTTAATCATTTATTTAGTTTTATATTCTGCCATGAGATTGTCTGTCTGTTTTTTGGCAGATGTGCATGTAACCTTACTGTGTAATAAAATCCTAAAAGAATAATGTTCATTGTAGCGATGTCCTGCTGACTTTTCCCGACTCCGCAGCTTGTCTGTGTTCACTTGGCTTAAGCAGTAGCATGTCCGCTCCATGCCACTTACTGAATGTGCTGGTGACATCTGTGACACTGAGGTCATGGCTTTGGCCACTTATTGGATGCTGTGGTCAACATATAAATAGAGACTACCAGAGAGCTGTGAAGTGTTGTCACAGAGAGGGAGGTGATCATTGAGTATTACTCCTTTGGATATTTAGAGTTTTTTAAAGCTTTTTCTGAAAAAAAAGGAATATGTGGCAGGGCACTACTTTGTTAATATTGTAAAGATTTTGGCTTTTTACTGATTCTGCAGATATGAACCCACAAGGATTTAACTTATCTGAAAAAAATGGTTAAGTGATGTATAGAGTATGCTTACTATGAGTTTGGGTCATATTGACATCCTGTATGACCAGGGGCCCAGCTATGGGGGTGCAGATGTTGTTTGTTCACAATAACAACCTGTAGAGGGCTCACAATTTGTCTTTTCTCCATGTGAGGAGACTAAGGTCAGGTTTACATAGCACAATTTCTTATGTGTAATCTGTCACGTGAATTCCACATATCATTCATTTTAATGGGAGACAGATTATTTTCAGCTAGCTTCCTTCTTGATCTTCGGGCAGAGTCCTTCTGAACCTCCCTTTGAAGTCAATCGAAGTAGGAAATCTTTCTGCTATAGGCAGGAAGTTTTCCATGGCAGACTTTGGCAATGGTCCCACTGCAAAATCCGCCATATAAACTTCCCTTAATGCTACAAATAATGTGTGATAGTTGGGGAGGGGGGATTCTGTTATACATTTTCATTTATGCCTACGATCTTCAAGTAATGACACTTAAATTGGGGTTTTCTTTCCAGGGTGTTAGGACATACAGTATTTCTGTATTTCAGTTTTATCATATATCATATTAACATCATATTAACTCTCTTCAGGTGTGTTTTTATTTTTAGATTTAATAATTTATTTTGAAATATTGTGCATGGTAGATGTATCATAACATTACATTCCTGTTTCATCTTTTCCATGGCGTCTCCATTCCCCTCCATGCTGGTACTATATCACTCTATGTCGCTGTTCACTGAACCATGAAAGAGGTTATACAGTCTCCCACAAAGGTTTCCTTTCTGCTAAGCTGCCAAATCGATTCTCCACTTGAGTAAATTGGCAAATTCTTTTTTGAGGGACATGTTATTTCAATTTTTAAATGTTTATTCAATTTAGGGGACCATAAAGTTGAGACTCATCTGCTTCTCAGATCAGTCCTGCCAGCAACTGCCAGGAGCCTAAAAGAGAACAAAAAGGCCTTATGCACCTGTAGTCGGCACTGGTTCAGACCCAGCAGGGAATGTCCTCTTAACAGTGGTTGCTACTAGTATGTGCAGACAGAGAAATAACTGTATTTTCAGTAAAAATACACCATTAAAGCATATGTTAATCATAAGTCCTGGTAAAAGTTAGAAATTGCAATGTTTTTGATTTTTTTTTTACATTTTTGAATTGTTCTGAACAAAAGAAAACTTGGAAAAATGTATTAAAGTGATACTACAAATTTATGTTTCGAATTAGCAGGTGAAACTTCAGATTAGATAAATATGAATATTGAATGTACGTGGTGTAATGACATTCAATGAAATATTATGTTTCTTTGTTAGATCAACTGGAATCACCTTGTAGTTTGGGGCAAGCGAAAAAAAACAAAAAACACTAGTGTACCAACACAACCAGGATTTACTCTGAAACCTGTGTGCAGGGCCACAAGCACTGGCCATAACTATTATAATTGACAAATGTCATGTTTTGTGTCGATCTAACAGATAACTGTAATATTTGTTTGTAGGACAATCCCTTTAAGGGTATGTTCACACGAAGGAAAATGGATTCTGCATGTGAACATACCGCGTGGAATACCGATGCAGTGCACTGACTTCCCGTCGCGGTATTCCGCTTCGGATTCGGCCCAATTGAATAGGCCTAATCGGGAGGGAGTTTCGTGCTGTGGACGCCGCGGCTGAGTCAGCCGCAGAGTCCACGGCAAGATAGGGCATGTCGTTTCTTTTTTTCCACTACTAGTTAGCAGAAAAAAGAAGCGTGCGGCTCCCATTGAGGTCAATGGGAGCCTTTTTTGGCAGTGGATTTTGAAACGGATTCCACATCAAAATCCACTGCCAAAAAACTCTTTTTGAACATACCCTAAAAGGTCTTCAATATGTGCCAATGACTGTTTTATATTTAAGGGTAACTTGTAGCATTAAACAGGCAGTCACAGTTTTTTAGAGAAGGAGCTGAGCAGACTGATATTTATACAGAAAATTCTGTATAAATTAATATATTGATTGACGTTCCTGTCTTTACTCTGCTTAGGTGTCCAGTGGGAGGTTCTATCTAGCAATTGATAGCCATTTCTACTTACATGCTTGTACAGGGAAAGTTGTCTGTCTCTCTACTACACTTCATTCTCAACTTATCTCTTAAGCCCAGAATGATAAGAGATTTCAATAAATAAATGGCAAGAAACGCAAAATCTTTTCTCACAAAATGATAGAGCAATGTTCTCAGTTCTTCCTGCTTTATGACCTACTGCTCGAAGATTAGCCTGCATTTTCATGTTGATGGGGTCCTTTAATGCAGTGATATAAAATCACATACCTGAATTTCTGACGAAGCAGTTATTTCACACATCTTGCCGTACTTGTAAGTAAAATTAACTTGTCAGGCTCATATATAGAGCCTGTATATAGAGCCTGTGCGATCATTGTGGGAGCCTGGCTGTAGGTGACAGATGGGCTTCTGTTGCACCAGTCGGGACGGTAATAACATCAGTTCCAGCTGTTTAAGGAGAAGTCCGGAATCGTGATCGCTTCTTTTTTTAGGACGCTGCAAAAAGAGTCCTGCTCAATGTTACAGAGAAATACTAATGCTCATGGTTTTCCTTGTGTCATTATTCCACATAACTTCATTTATGGACATCAATGATTTGATTTCTTTGCTTGCGTGAATTTGATCTGGTGAGAATTTCATGTCAGTAGCACCTTTAGAAATATAGTTACTTAGAAAATTGGTGACGTGTTCAATACTTGAGGAACAAAACTGGTTTATACCCTGGTACTATTCCTACATGCAACTTAATAGTTGTAAAAGCTGCAAGGAATTGGTGTCACTTGCCAAACAAAACCAGTACGTCAATAACAGAATAACAACTTCTTATTCTGTGTTCAATACTTATTTCGCCCACAATAGTACTGCAGTGTATTTTGTAAGCTAAAAAAAATAGTTTCAAAAATCAGTCAGATAAAAAAAATAAAACATCAATTTCCCCTTCCAGAATGTTTTTTTTTTTTTTTTTTTAAATAATAAAAAACAACACACATATAGCATATTTCCACTCGAGCAATACAACTGTAACGTTTCTTTTTTTCTCCATGGTTGAAGACTTAAAAAAAATTAACAAAAAAAAAAAATACAGTGAAAGAATTTTTTTTTCTTCACACCACTGGAAAAAAAAAAAAAAAACCTATAAAAGGCTATTGAAAACTTGTATGTTCTTTCAAAATGGCACCAGTGAAAACATCTGGTCTTCCCACAATCCCATTACCTAAAAAATAATGTTATGGGTTTTGTAAGATGCAAACAAGTTGTTTTTTGTTGTGTTTTTTTTTTTTTTTTTTTAATATATATATATATTAGAAATAGGGTTTTTACTTTGCACAAACAGTAAAACTTAAAAGGTAATAATTTTTTTTATCAATGTAAATTATTCAGTTAAATAAACCAAACAGTGATAAATGCAAAATTTGCAATGTAAAAAGACAATGATAGAATTGCTGTTTTCGCTCCCAGAGTGAGTTAATAAAGGTTTATCAATAAGTGACAGTGACATTAAACACTACAAGTAGTCCCATAAAAAAACAAGCCCTCATGCATTGATGGAAAAATAAAATGTTATGGCTCTTGGGATGCAACAACAGAAATACACAAAAATGGTTTGACTATTAAAGAGGTTGTTCAGTTACAGACTGGGGTAAGTGTCACATTGCTGGAACCGCCAACAATTACGAGAACAAGAGACTGAAAGTCCCACTTCATCCACCCTATGAATGAAGTGTATTTTTATTTTCATTACCAAGGGGGGGAAAAAAGGTCTATTTATACTTTTTTTTTTTTCCTTTCTATAAAACAATGCAGGAGTGGTGGTCAGCATTGACTACAGCATATAAGTGGTTAAATGGCAAGTATGTTTCTGATTGATAATGGTGTTGGGGAGGGGAGGTGATATCATGAACAAAAGTTTGTGCTATACCCTCCCCTGTAGTAGTCTGGAGTGACGGGGACAGGAGAGTAATAAAATAATTTGCTCCTCTCCCAGCTGAACATTGGTTTACGTGAAAGTGCGAGTATATGCTCCTTCGCTTCAACCAGTGATATCTCTAACTTTGGTTAAAAGCCCCAGCGGCTTCAGAGTTAGAGCCATTTAAAGTTACAGTGTCTGTGAAGTGTTCTACTAAAGGTAAACTGTAATGTACATTGGTCCTGCTCATTCAATTGTAGGGGGTTTAAAGGGTATTCACATATTACTAACATTTATGTTATATCCGCAGTATATGACATGCATGATAAATAGACGTCTATGTCTGGGACTTGTGCCTTACTCAAGTACATGGTGCCACCATTCGGACTTGTGAAGAGAATGTACGGAGAATTAGAACGTGTGTGACTTTCTCCATCCACTTCTATTTGAGTCATGGATACAGCGAAGTGTACTTGCTCAGCTGTATCCATATGTCCCATATCAGTGAATGGAGATGGCTGTTAGTGTTGGATCAACCATGAGCCTGATGGTTTTTTGTTTTTTTTTGTCTTCCCCTGGATCAACACAGTAGGGGATTGTAGGGTTATAGGTTGGACTTGATGGACTGATGTCTTCATCCAACCTCATCTACTATGTAACCATATATGTAACAGCTAGAAAATACCCCTTTGAAAGTGGTAAAGAAGTCAAACTAGTTACATAACGTAACTATACAATGATAAAATGCTATTTTCAGAACACAAAGAATATTTTCTAATATCGTGTTCCTTTTAAATAAAAGATTAATTGTCATGTGGATTGTAGGTCCAGCTATGTTTTATGGAATAGTCCTAGCCAAGCCAAGAGCACATGACTGTGAGAACAGTATTTTTCTCAGGGTGATGGGGTCTTCCGAACGGAAAATAATTCCTCCTAGTTGAATGTTTGCTGATCTAAATCCAAAGTCTCTATTATTCAGTGTGTCCACTTCAAAGAAAAGTTTTATTTGATATTCCTGGCGCTCAAAAAATTCAGTGTGATGGAAGACAGACACCTGGCATGGAGCAGGCATTAGGGAAGTGCCAGGCTTGACTGTTGACATGGAGCAGTTCTGATAGATTTTTCCATCATACTTCTGATGAAAGTTAGTCATTGGGTCCACCAATGGCCATGCGACCACTGCAACACTAATAAATACATCTCCAAATATATTATGCATATGTTCTGCGTGGGCTTCTGGCTAACGTTTCTGTTGTTATCATTAGGCTGTCTGATTTTCCAACATCTTTTTATTTTAGGGCTAGGGCTAGTGACTCACATGACATTTTATTAGGTATGAGACAAATTTTCCCACCCAGAATTCTGTAAAAGTGCATTGCTTGCTGTTTATTATGTGTTGTGGTCTTGTCTGCCCTTGAGGATTACACAAAGCAGATAATCTGTATTGTCTACATTGGATTTTCTTACGTCCTGATAAACCACATAAAGTTTTCTTCACTACTATATTCTGGATACTTTATTAAACTTCCTGGAAGCTTGGGATAATGGAGAAATGGCCTGCAGGACAATTGGAGCAATCATCAGTGGAATGTATAAGCAATATGTTTCACCTTTATGATTCCAGCGGAGAGCAGGTGTCATCTATTAAATCCTGATGCACTGGAACGGCCCCAGCGAGCGGATGGCTTTTTAACTTGAAATTAGAGGAAAATGAATTCCTATTGGGCCAGATAAAACGTCCGGTCTCCGTGCCACTGATTTTCTGGCACGACAATCTGATATGAATAATGCTTTATTTTTCCTAAGTAAAGGTAAAAATATATTTTGAAACCCAGTACGTACATAGAGAGTAAATATCGCAAGCAATATTGGCATCTTTCAGGTATATAACTGATGTATTGATAGATATATCAGACATGGATGTTGAAAAAAAGTCACTGACTCAGACACCAGCTTTAAAACGATTCAAAAGTCATTATTCTTTTTTAAAGGGATTCTATCATTAGAATTCCCTTTAAATGAGTACATGTAGGAATAGCCTTAAGAAAGGCTGTTCTTCTCTTACCTTTATTATTCTGATCCTCGCCGCCGTTCTTGAGAAATATCTTCTTTCTTCCTTATGTAAATGAATTTTCAGACAGCACAGGGGCATTCCCCTGCGCTCAAATAGCTCAGGGGGCGGCCCCTATGCTGTCCAAAAACTCTCCAGCGACGCCATGGTCTTCTCCGCACTGCCTCTTCTCCCACATCACCTTCGTGTCTTCACCCAAAAGTGCTGACTGTGCGTGTCCATTGGTCATTTTCCTGTGTCCTCTCCCGTTTGTCCACAGGAAAATGGCTGACTGCGCGTATGTTGGCCATTTTCCTTTGGCCTCTCTCATTCAACCACTGGAAAATGGCTGTCGGACATTCGCAGTCATCGCTTTTGGATGAAGACATGAAGGTGACGTGGGAGAAGAGGCAGTCCAGAGAAGAAGATGGAGGCGTCGCTGGAGAGTTTTCGAACAGCACAGGGGATGCCCCAGTGCTGTCTGAAAATGTATTTACATATGGAAGGAAGAAGATATTTCTCAGGAACGACGGTGCGGATTAGAATAATAAAGGTAAGAGAAGAATAGCCTTTGTTAAGGCTATTCCAACATGTACTTAGTTAAAAAACGGAATTCTAATGATACAATCTCTTTAATCATATCATATATACAACTATTGGTGTGTTAATTAGTTGTATAGTTTTTTTCATATTTGCTTTCTTAGAAATTAATTAATGAATTGGAGGAGCTTTGCAGCTTTTGTCTGACTGTAGCTGTCAGCCTTTTCTGAAGCAGTCGGTCCTTTGGCCTACGGCCTCATAACCTTGTATGTTAGCCTTCACTGGTCTCTTGCGGCTCTGGTTCTTCATCTTCCCATGTCCATGCTGGCGTTTGCAATCCTGGGTCCTCTTGAAACTCAGAGACACAGAGAAAATGCAATCTCATCCATTCACTGCTCACAGCAGTGACCTGCACCCACAGTCTAAGTTTGTGTTTTTTTTTTTCCATTCTCACAAGAACTATAGATTTTTTATTTAATTGTGTGTTGTCTGTTTGTTTTTTGGTTTTTTTTGGGGGGGGTTAGGGGGGAAGCTATACTTCATTAAATAACTTTTATTAATTCTTTCTGAGAAGGCATAGAATAAAAAACTGCATTTTGCCATCGCCTTTTTATGCCATAAATTTTGAGCCACTTAGCCAATAACCTGCTAAATTTATTCACAGGATCAACAATTTTATTTTTTCATTGCCACAACACCCATGACAATTACTTTTTGTGTCAGGGATATTGTGCAAGGGCTTATTTTTTTGCAGAAAAAGTTTTCATTACTGGCTTGTTGAGGAACACTTTTTGATAATTTTTTTATAGCTTTTTTTGGTGGTCAAAAAGCAATTCTGGAATTTTTTTTTTTTTTTACTCTGTTCGTCCCTGCATTTTAGAAAAATAACATTACAGTTGTATTGTTCAGGTGGTTATGGACACAGCGATACTCAATAAATGTGTCATGCCTTTATTTTTTTATTATTATTTATTAAGTTTTGGATTGGGGATTTTTTAAATACTATATCTTAGTCCCCTAAGTGACTTTAAAGGGGTTTTTCCCATCTCCCTCGCTGATCAGCTTTGCATGCTCTCTTGCTTATAACTGTTGTACAAAGAGTACCTTTATACAGGTAAAACACAATAAGGTCTGGCTACATGGCATAACCAAAATGTAAATTGACTCCTTGTGGAGTATGCTTACTACTGCGACCTCCAACCAGAGCCCCGACACATGTTTCGCACCCTGCTTCGTCACGGCTGGTGGGTGGCTTTGACTGATGAACAGGACACTATGAAGTACTTCAGTAGATATACACTGCCATCATGGCCGACTGGGCAGATATCGCTGATACATGGTGCATCTTATTTCACCCAGTACCTCTGATGAGCTGGTATTCATGTTAAGCAGCAGAAATGCGTTAGATGGAGGGGCATTTATTGTATTTAACTTATGGCGGATTAGAGTGTAACATAAACTCTCCTCGGGGTATGGTGTTGTATTAGTAGTTAGACTTAGCTGAATACGCAGGTGTGTGTGGTTGTCAGTTGCTTTAGGAGTTGGCTTGAGAAATCACAGCCACCCCCTTGGTCTTATTCACACCTTGTGATTCAGGATAACTGATATAGATGTCTTTAAGACCAACAGTGTCTTTTTGGAGGAATTACCTTTGGATCTCAGCTGTTTGTTGCCAACTGCTCTTGAAGGGGTTTTGATTAAAATAAATACAGCCTCCTTATGAGCCTGAGCCATGCTGAGAATACCTTAGCTTGTGATCCACGAATATAAAACACAGAGATAGAACTAGAACTGTGGCCTTTATAGACTTTTAAGTCAGTGAATAAACAGGCTACAGTCACAGTGTCTTGACTCTGGATCTTGAGTCTATGAAGTCAGAGTGACTCCTGTATCTGACAACCTATATTTAATGTACACGCCATCAGCAGTGACTTGATTAAAGGGGTTATCCAGGATAAACTACAAATGAACTCCTTAACTATACTCCCTCCCCCGCTTAACTTCTGATTTACTTCTATTACAAAAAAAAAAAAAAAAAGAGAGATGTACAATTACTCATGTCCACATACTCATGTGACCACCCCAGGGACACTTTGATAATCAATACTTATCTGCCTTCTTATGTCCAGGAAAGCCTCTTCCGTTCCCCCTCTCTTAATGTGCTTGCGCAGTCTGTAGGTAAATGCAAGACATGCACAGTAGAGAGGGCACTTTGTTAGTTACTTGAGAAGGGATAGTAGTGGACAGGATAGCTTTGCGTAACTTAGCTAGGGAGACGGGGGGGAGGGCGTAACGAAGTGAGAGGGGGGGGGGGCAATGACAGGGAAGTAGCATGGAAGGTACACAGGAAGTTACATAGTAGGAAGGTAACACCATGTAAACAAATGTAGAAAATGCCAGGAGCTCCCACAGATACCTAGAAATCACTCAAAAAACTGCTAAAAGTATATGGGTGTACTTTTAACCCATTAACAGCACTAACAGACCTTTAAAAAAATAGATTTTTTGCTCAGAAAACCCCTTTAATTCTGATGTGCGTTTTATTTGACAATTTAGCTACTGTGTCATATGGAAGTGTGAAGGGCATTCACTATCTATGCTACTAACATACCATACCAAGACAGCATATTTTCACTATTCAGTATGATATATGTGTGATGTTTTTAGGCTTACATTTTTAATTTTATTATTAATAAAAAGCACCAACTAAGTATCAATGTACACTCACCGACCACTTTATTAGGTACACCTGTCCAACTGCTCGTTAACACTTAATTTCTAATCAGCCAATCACATGCCGGCAACTCAGTGCATTTAGGCATGTAGACATGGTCAAGACAATCTCCTGCAGTTCAAACCGAGCATCAGTATGGGGAAGAAAGGTGATTTGAGTGCCTTTGAAAGTGGCATGGTTGTTGGTGCCAGAAGGGCTGGTCTGAGTATTTCAGAAACTGCTGATCTACACATAAAAACATTTAAAAACAACAGATGTCAAACAACAAGTTTGCTGGAGCTGCTCAGTCCAGTGCGACCTCCACTCTTGTTGTTTGACATTTGGTGTTTTTAAATGTTTTTATGTGTTTGTGTTTTCCTGATACCAATATTCTTTACATTTAAAAAATTTTTTTGTAATAATAAAATTAGATTTAAAACCAAAAAATTTTTTTGTATTATTTATACATTGATACTTAGTTGGTGCTTTGAGTTTTTGTGGGTATCTTTGTTCTTTATCTGATATTGAGATTGCTTTGGGTTTTTTATTATTAATAAATCTTACATTTTAGTGTGTTTACTTTTGTTTTTGTTCTACATCAATGGGCTTCACTATCTGCTGCTGCTCAGCTCGGCCCACTAACTACTGTGCATGTCTGATGGTGACAAACTACACCCAGAAGTGAAGGATGACTTGAGATGGGGGCAGTGATGGCTTCCTTCACTTCCAGGTGCAATATGACATCAGACAAGCACAGTACAGTTAGTGCTGTGTGCAGAGGCAAAGGAGAGAGGTGTCCGTCAACTACTTGGGGCGGAGTTGAGCAGCAGATAGTCAAGCCTATTGATGAAAAGCCCCGCCCCTAAAGCCTTTTTCTGCTCATCTGCATAGTGATAAAAGGGCGATATTTACAAGAATGGAGCAAAAGTCTTGCCTAAAAAAATCCATCTTAGTAAACTGTGCTGACATCCCAACAAAGTTCTGTGACTAGTTTATATCTAATTTTTTTTGCTGACAGGCTCCCTTAAAGATAAAGTGGTAAACGCTATGGTATAACAGAATCATTCATGGATATATTACATGTAAAATTGGCAGCTCTGTTCCAGCATAAACAAAACTAAAATATCATTGCAGCTCTGAAAATGATCGGAAATGCTGATAATATGAAATTATATACCCTTGAAGCGTTCCCTTTCTACTTTTGCTCCATTTTAGCAATGTATTTTTTCCAGCTTCAATTTCATTGTTGTCTTTCTTCGTCTATTTGTTCAGCTTTTAAATGAGTTTTCTGTTTGCAAGAAAGTATCAGTCTCTGCCTTGATGTATGAGGACCACCCATTGTAAAGGGCCTGGTGCTGCATGGCCAGATAAGTCATATGATTGTTGTGGCTTTGTCGATTCGCCAAAAGTCAGTATATGTAAAGTGACCATAGAGTGAAGAGTAACCGGTAACATTTCCTTGGTCAGAAATCAAGGTACTTAAAGTGAACATCATTTTAAAGACATTGACTTTTTACCAGAAAAAACTTTCATTACTCTTAGATTTCAAGAAGTTTCCATGTTGCTCTGGGCTTGGCACCAGTTCTTAGTCATTCTTCTGAGATGCAGCTAAATATTAGTGAAGTAAATATATGACAGATTTCTATTTCTCACAAATATTATTAATACTTCATTAAGTATTTTCAGACTGAAAATTGAAAAGAAAGCTGTCAGACTGGAAAAAAACCCAACAAAGTGAAATCTACCTCAGTGATCGATCACCTGTTGCTTCTGTTCCTTCCCTTCTTGTGTCCCTGCTGGTCTCCACAGAAAATAGCCACTCAGTCAGTCAGTAGCTGAGGTGGGTTACGGGTACTAGTTCTAGTGGTCATTTTCTGAATGTTGAAGGCCAACAACATAGGATTGAATTTGTAGTGAGTTGTCAAAATTACGCAATTTTGACCCCTTTATAAATGAAATACCATTCATTCAACCCATATACCTGTCACCTCTCCGAACATGTCGTTTTTTTTTTTGTTTTTTTTTTAGTAAATAATCATATTGAGAACATTTTTCTGGTCCAGATTTACCATTGTGGGTTTTCAGGAGTAGGCTATAGGTAACTCTCTTATGAATCTGATGGTGATTCAATGCCCCGAATAGCTGACAAATTCCCTTAAAAAAAAAACAAATGTCAGGAGTGCCGATTTTGTTTTTTTTTTCAGAAGCTTCTATTTCCTCTTAAATTCATTTTTGTAGTATTTGCTAGTAACCTTGTTTAAAGTGTAATGTGTGAATTCTCAGCATAAGCTATCATGAATGTGTACTGCATATTGGCTACAATATAGTTACATGTATTAACTGTACAGTGGCCGGCAAAAGTATTCATACCCCTTGAACTTTTTCACCTTACAGCCACAAACTTGGGATGTGTTGTTATAACCTTAAGGGTCCACTCACACGGAGGAAAATGGCGCTGAATTTGGTGCTGAATTTCAGCACTGAAAAAAAGCCTCCCATTGACAGAATTTCAGTTCTCGTAGCAAAAAAAGGAACCCATTGAAGTCAATGGGAGGCTTTTTTTTTCAGCGCTGAAATTCAGCACCAAATTCAGCACCATTTTCCTCCGTGTGAATGGTCCCTAAACCTTCTTTAAACTTCTCCACGACCTTATCTCTGACTTGTCTGGCGAGTTCCTTTATCCGTGATGCTGTTTGTTCATTAGAGTTCCCTAACAAACCACTGAGACTAAATTGCTCACAGCTGGTCTCTATTAACTAATGAAGTGACTTCTGAAGGCAATTGTCTGCACTGGATTTTATTTAGGGGTATCAGAGTGCAGGGGGGCTGAATACTTTTGCATGTCACACTTTTCAGATTTTTATTTGATTAAAATTGTGAAAACCATGTATCATTTTTGTTCCACTTCACAATTATCTGCTACTTTGTGTTGGTCTGTCACTTAAAATCTCAATACAATGCATTTAAGTTTGTGGCTGTAAGGTGGCAAAATGTGATAAAGTTCGAGGGGTATGAATACTTTTGCAAGGCACTGTATGTGTTCCCAAACGGTCAGAAAACACACAAATGAGGGAAATTATTATTTTACTGTTCCCAGATTCTGGAGCTTCTTTGTTAGTTCCTCAGAAAATAGCCCCGACAAGTGATATTTGTCATAAATCAGACCTACACTGAACCAAGTTATACCGAGAATACTGCCACATAACAACTACCCCTGGGCGCAGTAAAGGTAACAGACCTGCTGTACAGTGCTGTCCATACATGTAAGGTAAACCAAAGTTTGAAAAGATGGCTCGTATTACGAGTGTAAAGATATTCCATCAAGTAAGCAAATAATTTTTCACTTCGAATCGAATGCACACGTTGTTTTCAGAAAAAATATTATACTGCAGAAAGTGAGAACGGAAGGACAGCGGGCAATAAATAATGGAGCTGGATGGAGAGCTTTTAGTATGAAGGTGAAATATTATCATCCAAGATAGACAAACACCTGGCAAATACCGAGGAGTAGAAGTGAGAAAACCCCAGTTACAAATGTATTTCCAATAGACCTGAGGCTGGAAGCTATAAACTCTCTGCGAGTATTTCAGAGCCAATATGGCTTCACAGACTAATATGTCTCACAGTGGTGACCAATAAATCATTTTCATCTCTTTTCCCTAAGAAATATTTGCCCTAAAACTCTTCTACACCTACAGCCGGCTTTTCTCTTCTCTGCTGTTAGCACACTGCCGGTGTAGTCTAGTAGTAAATTTACTGTCAACACATTTGTAGGGTCTTGAATTTGTATATTAGTGAGAATGACCAAAATATTGCTCCACATATTCGTCTGAACCACTCCCCTTTTGCTGACACCCTTAAACTGCATTGTAGGTATGCATATTTTCATACAGATGGATTGTGAAGGTTACTTTAAAAAGAACGAGGTAGGCGATTTTTCAAAAAAAAATTTTTTTTTATTTTTTTTTGGTTTATGGGTGATTTTCTATTTTAATCTTGATTTTCTTGTTTTTGTTTAAAAAAAAAATAAAAATTGCCGTAAGTGAATAATTGGATAAATTTTATGCAGCTTCCTTGTTCTATCACCCAACTGTTGACCACAGTGAAGAATTGTCGATCATAGCCAGGAGCTGGAGGAGAAAGCTTGCATGTAATATATCGCTGTTTAAACAGGCTGTGGATGACCTCTCTGATGGAGGGTGTGCCCTGGGACATAAAGTGGTGGTGCCATTAAAGACACATACCCTATCTACAAGCCATAAGTGGATAAGTGTCCAATTGCTGGGGGCCCAACTGCTTGGTTCCCCAGCCATCAGAAGAAAGGGGGATCAAAATTCCCTCCTAAAGCCTCCTTGAGAATGTAGCATCAGTGCATTATTGGTGTTACTGTATATTCACTTCAATGAGGCTGTGGCCGCTGCCAAAGATTACATGCCCATAGATATGAATGGAGCGAATGTCACAGAAGTGCACTGGTACTCCATTCATAAAGAGGCTCTAGCAAGACTTTTGCTCTCCTGATCTGTGGGGTAATTGGCGGTCTGGCCATCTGTGATGAGATAAATCAGTTTATATTCTTCTAGCCTGGGCATTTTGCAACACTGTGATGCATAATGTGTTTTTTTATTTACTTTTCTATGCATTATGGTGAAGGGGGAGACTGACTTTTAACATTTTTTTTTATTGTGTATATATATATATATATTTTCTTTTTTTTCAGATCTACTTAGGGGCCTAGGAACAGCGACCATTAGATCACTTCTACCACACTTCTGTATTTCATCCTATGGGAAAGTTCTTGTATAACTACTGAAGCCTGCTGTAGGCAGGCCTTAATAGTTGACACTAAGAGCCTTCAAGGGGTTGGCCACTTTCAGACCAATATTGACAAACAAATGTACATTAAAAAGATATACAATTTTCCAATATACTTTCTGTATCAATTCCTCACAGTTTTCTAGATCTCTGCTTGCTGTCATTCATCCTGTTACTTCTAGTGGATAAAACTCTGACCATGGTCATGTGATTTATGGTCCATGGTCATGTGATGAGCACATAGGTGCACAGCTGATTACCAGGCAGATGTCTGATTATTGTGCTGTGACTATAACGAGTGGCACCTGTGTACTCATCACATGACCATGGACGGTAAATCACATGACCATGGAGCGTAAATCACATGACCATGGTCAGACTTTTATCCTCTAGAAGTAACAGAATGAATGACAGCAAGCAGAGATCTAGAAAACCGTGAGGAATTGATACAGAAAGTATATTGGGAAATTGTATATCTTTTTATTGTACATTTGTTTGTCAATATTGGTCTGAAAGTGGACAACCTCTTTAAGAAGGATCTCAGTGGCCATCCCAACCAAACAGCTCCTGCAGTCTTGAAAAGTGGAAGCCTTTTTGGGGTTAATGGAGCAATGGAAAAAAACTGTTAAAAAAAGGAATGTGTGTGAACACCCCTCCCAAAAAGACAGCTCACTTAAAGGAGTATTCCCATATACATAATCATATCTATATTTGTAGATAATTAAAAGTTAAACATTTTTGCAAATATAAGTAATTAATAATTCTGCAGAGTTTTAAAGATTTTCTCTAACTTTCTTAGTGGTGACATCTTTTATCTTGATCGGTTGCCATGGATACGACCACTAATGCAGAAACTTTCTATGGTCTGGGACTTGTCAGGAGCCAGCTATGATTTTCTTATTGTAGCTGTGTTATCAGACAGGGACACTACATGTATCAGAAGATATCCCGGCCACAATAAAGAAATCATGGCTGATTTTCTGACCTTAGAAAGTTCCTGCATTAGTGGTCGTATCCATGGCAACCGATCATGATCACATGATAACACCACTAAGAAAGTTAGAGAAAATCTTTAAAACTCTGCAGAATTTTTAATTACTTGTATTTGCAAAAATGTTCAACTTTTAATTATCTACAAATTTAAAAATAATTATGTAGATGGGAATACCACTTTAAGATCTTACTAAAGTTTTTTTTTTTTGTCAAATACTTAGCAAACTTTTATCTGACAATTTATAGTTTGTCAAACAACTTACCGTAAATGTGTTTTAGTGCACCAAAAGAAGCCACTATTTAGCAATAAGGTCAGAAAATACTTAGCTTTACATATTCAGAATTGGACAGATGGAAAAAAGGTCAAATTCTGATTTCTCTTAAAGGGGTTGTCCCACAAAGTAAAGTGATCGCAGCCAGGCTGATTGTAGGTGGGACTCCTGGCGGTCTGCCCTTCCTTCGAAGTGAATTCGAGTGCCAACCATCACCCACCCGCCCACATTCAGCCTGGCTATAGACAGGTTGAATGTGGAACTTGTGAGAGGTCCTTTCACTTTACTTAATGGGGCAGCTCCTTTAACTCATTGCCTATTCAATGCTATATGAATGGTACTTAGATCACAGTATAGCCCGTGCTTTTGGTATTAACCGAATGTCAGTGTTAAAGCATGTGATATAAGATGGACAGTGTGAAAGAAGTCAAATGAGGTTGTACTGGCATACCGCTACATGTTCGTATGCCACTCAGGAATGTCAGCTAGCTTCAAAAAAGAATCAAGACTGTAAGAATATTAAAGTAATATAAACCAAATTCTTACAAGAAGAGACTGTAGGATTTACGTCTTTAATTATTTTCCATGTCAGTAGAAACATCATTTTTGCTGTCAGATTCTTAAATGCTTTTCAATGTAAGGAAGATTAGAAGATTTATTATATGATGTACAGCAATGTTTCATTTTTCGTATTAAAAAGTGTACTTGATTTGTTTAACAACATGTAAGTACCTGAGGGATAGCTTAAAATACGGCTTGAAAATTCTGCCAGAAGAGAGAGTAAAATGACTATTAGCGCTTTAGCGATACTTTAGAGATCTTTCCTGCTATTTTAACTTAACCTGCTATGTGTATAGTGGGTTTCCAACCACCAAGTATGTATGGAACATTGCAAAAAAAAAAAAAAAAAAATCAAATGTATAGCTATACATTTGATTATATCATGTCTTGGATCCTCGTCAATTGGATGTTTTTTAATCTGATGAAGTAAAAGTTACATTTTATATATATGGCATGCTGGAATTTTTTTTTTTTTTTATTTACATTTGTGTCAAGCTCCTTAGCAGTCTAGAGTGTTTTTTTCTTTGCAACACATAGTTCATGCTCTGCATATAAGATTGTATATTTGCCTATAGATGGTTCAGCGATGCTATTTGTTGTTGTGATGTATGGAACATGAATCACCAGTCACCTGGAGGGGCGCACAACCTCTTGACCATGTTATACTCTTCACAGCCTGTAAGTGACCTCATAAAAAAGCTAAGTCTAGACTGGTTGTACTATTGTACATTTACTGCAAAACTATACACCACATTGTTATACTCCTGCTTATATAGCTGAGTGGACTATATCCCTCTAAGCTGTTAACAGCTGGCTGTGATGTCTACCTTTGCAGTTATAGATGCCACTTAGTAACATTCACATAAAGGGTCAAGAGGGAGCCACACACTTATCACAACAGTAAAATCACATACTGTATATACTAGAGTATAAGCCGAAGTTTTAAGCACAGTTTTTGTGCTGAAAAAGCCCCCCTCAGCTTATACTCGAGTCAAGTTTTTTTTTTTTTTTTTTTTTTTTTTTTGGGGGGGGGGGGTCTATGACCAGCCGCAATAGTAATGTATAGAATCTCCCATAAAATAGTGAAAAAAAGAAGCTTTAAAAAATATAATAAAATAAATAAAAGTTGTAAATCCCTCCTTTCCCTAGAATACATATAAAAGTAGAAAATGACTGTGAAACACAAACACATTAGGTATCCCTGTGTCTGAAAGTGCCCGGTCTACTGAATATAGGGGATCTGCAGTGCTCCTGTTCCATCGGGAAGGGGTTAATAGGAGCACTGAAGATACCCTATATTAAGCTAGACTGAATTCCACGTGTGGGGGGGAATAAAACAGTCCTCAAGCTCAGGGAAGGGGCAGACAGACAACCAAAACACCCCCTCCCCTTTCCCAGCAACTACTGCACCCAAAAAAACATTTTAATTTTTGAAATTTTCCAGTAGCTACTGCATTTCCCCCCTCGGCTTATACTTGAGTCAATAAGTTTTCCCAGTTTTTTGTGGTAAAATTAGGGGGGGGTCAGCTTATACTCGGGTCGGCTTATACTCGAGTATATACGGTACTTGAAATGTTGTGGTTTTGTTTTTGTTTTAGTGTTCCTAAGAATCATAGGAATTGTTTTCCACTAGGATCCCCTTTTAATCAGAGTCTGTCACTAGGTCAAAAAGCTTTTTAAATCAGCAACAAAGATAGGTCATGCTCCCCTGAATGTAATGCCTTTTCCCCATAAAATGTGTGACTCCGTTACTTTTACAATATGCAAATAAGAAATCTAGAGCAGCAAGGGTAGCTCCTTTGCACCAAGCTGCTACGCTCCACACTGCTCTAATATACCCTCCTTCCCTCCTCCCATGTATGAGTGACAGGGCCAGAGAGCTATGCTGAAATCTTGCCTGGTCCTATGTTCTCCTTCATTCACACTGGCATATTAGAACAGTGTAGAGCACAGGAGCTTGAAGCAACAAATCTACCCTCCAGACAGGGGCTGATTATGATATGTGTGAAATGCATGGTTGTCTGGGGCCTGAGACTGTAAGGGGGTCCAGCAGCAAATAGCTGCACATTTCCACAGGGCACAGGAGTGTATTGGAGTTGAGTATGTGTTGGTCCAACCTCGGAGATTCATTTCGCGAATATTTATATAATTTTTAATTGTACTGATTACTATTTACGCTAGGTTCACACTAGTGTTCGGAGTTCCATCCATCAGGTCCACATGGCGACCCAAGAGACAGAAACCCTGTTAGCTTAAAAAGCGATAACACGCAGAAACCTGTGGATCCCATAGACTATAATGAGATCCACTGGGTGTCCGTCAATTATATACCGAAACCTCTTTGTTGGACTTTACTCTCCACCAATTTTAAGCAGATTCTGCGGCAGAGTCTGGGGTTCTTTTTGCTTCCCCCAGGGTCAGTGTACAAGGGTTCCTTAGTACCTGATCATGTCCTTGAGGATCATGAAGTGGTCATTCTTGACTCTTGCTAAGTTAACCAATACTTCTGCCTCTGACAAACAATTATACAGTATATATTAGATATAATGACCTTTGTCATAATGCGTATTGGTCGCCAGTAAGGAGTTAAATTGTGAAATCTCTGCAGGAAAGTGAACCGTGAGGTTTAGGCCAAAGGACTGCAACATAAGGATCAGGAACTCAAAATCTTCTGAGGTTAGTTGGATGTCCTGACGCTTTTATTTTTTCTTATTATTAAGTGGAAAGAGTTCTTTAAAAGAGTCCAGTTAAATAATCTGGGTTCACACTGAAAGATTTAGCACACCTATAGATCCGACTGTCTACGTTTAATGTCCCAAAGGGTGCATTCACACTGAGTAAACGCTAGCTTATTCTGAACGTAAAACACGTTCAGAATAAGCGGCGTCTAAAGCAGCTCCATTCATTTCTATGGGAGCGGGGATACGAGCGCTCCCCATAGAAATGAATGGGCTGCTTGCCGTATACGCCGGCACTCCCCATTCACTTCAATGGGACTGCACGGAGTGAAAGAAGCAGCCCATTCATTTCTATGGGGAGCGCTCGTATCCCCGCTCCCATAGAAATGAATGGAGCTGCTTTAGACGCCGCTTATTCTGAACGTGTTTTACGTTCAGAATAAGCTAGCGTTTACTCAGTGTGAATTCACCCAAGCAGTAAAGACTCTATAAATCAGGTTGTTTCATACAACCAAGGATAGACTCCTATTTTCTGCCTATAGGAGGCAAAAATCCATAGAAATTCCTCAGCTCTGGTGGGATTATGAGAGCATAATAATCACATTTTGGTTTCAGTCTTGCTATTAACATTGCTGAGAATAGTTTGTTGCAGAATTTGTTCTATTAATACACAATCCTCAACAATATAATAAAAAATGTTTTGACATATTTAACATATTAGTATTCGCTGTTCTATTACTGGCTCTCAAAATGAAATAAATGTTAATCTCAGCAAATATGGTGCACATGTGTTTAGAATTGACTGTATAGATTATCCAGAATGCATAGTGATAGATCGCCCTTGGAGGCCACCTGCGAAAAATCTGGTGCGGGAAATGAGAGCGGCTTGTGATTGGCTCCCCACCAGCATCACCTGGATAGTGCACATTTTATGTCAGGGCTTTCAAGTAATGTGTTTTGGGCTCGGTGGTCCGCAGGCCACCAGCAGACTTCTAAATAGAAAATCCTGATTCTGCTCATTGAAGCATGGATGTTGGAACAGTAATATCATTATGTTAAGTGAATCCAGTAGTTTATATTTTTCATGAAGTTACCTCAGTTTTGGAACGCTCTGAAGAGTGTTTTATAATGCATTCAATGTGATGGTGATTAAGTATTATACGCTTTTATTTATTATTGCACCATGGTGGTTTATTCTAACTTGTGTCTGTACTCTCATGATGAACTAGTCACCTTTATACCATATGACTAAAGGGAAAACAAACTCATAGGCTGTGTTCACGTGGTGCGCTTTCTTTGTAATTTTCGAAGATCACGCGAAAATCGCTGCATTTTTGGTAGATTTCTGAAATTGCAGCTAAATCTCTGTTGTTACTGTAATGTGTGAACATATAAGCCCTATTGTGTATACCTGGACTTTTATGTTAGTGCCTGGCATAAAGAAAATAGCCCTAGAATGCATGTAAAAGAGGCATGTCCGAAATGTAGAGGTAAAATGTTCAATTAGTTGTGATTTTGGTTTAGATCAAATAGACCAGCACTGCCTGTTATCTTATTGTTTTGTGTAGTATTCTGTTCTCTGTAGTAGATTTTTTTTTTTTTAATAAAGTGTTATCTTTGACCAAAGGAGCCTTTAATGTATAGTGTACAATACAAGAATTTGCTCTACTTTGCTAGTTTGGTCAGTATTACCCTGTTTCTTCACAAATAAGCCCTACCACAAAAATAAACCTTTGCTTGATTTTGCAGGGTTTTTGGAATAGGCTTGAACTATAAGCCCTACTCCCGAAATAAGTCCTAGTTACAGTCAGCGCCTCCAAAGCTAGGTTATGACTGACGTAACGGAGATGGAGTATAGGCATATCGTAGCTCCCAACTGTCCTAGCCACATGCCCCGCTACCTCCCGCCATCGCAGGGCAAAATCCACTCACCCTCTTCCTGGGTTCCAGCTCCGGCTGCTACTGTACTTTGGTCTTGGTTACCTATTTGACCAGAAATCAAGTGCCATCGCTGCTTACTCCCACAGACTCAGCCGCTCCACTACAGTGCCTCCACCTTAGCGTAAAGGAGAGGAGATAGAGAGGGCACAGAGCCACTGCCACACAGTGTTTAGAGAGAGTGCAAGTAAGTTTGTAAGCCCTAGCCCTTTTTTCATAGAAAAAATAATATAAGACCCTGTCTTATTTTCAGAGAAAAACAGTGTATAGAAACCTCAGCTATAGATTTTATAGATATAGACATTATTATAGATTTATAGATATTCTGTTAATATCATATGATATGGTATCATATATTGTATGATAGGTATGTTTTTATTTTTAAGTAGGGTTCATAACTAACTGATCATTAGCATCAGTGTCCATTACGATCAGTTAGGGTGTATT
This sequence comes from Leptodactylus fuscus, assembly GCF_031893055.1. Lineage (NCBI taxonomy): Eukaryota > Metazoa > Chordata > Amphibia > Anura > Leptodactylidae > Leptodactylus > Leptodactylus fuscus. Next base: position 257,204,286 of record NC_134265.1, on the reverse strand, counting down.
CACACTACTGATACGCTGCCTGATTCTGAATGTTAAGGCCGGGTTCACACGGAGTATAATCTGGTACGTAGACGCCGCGGGAGCTTTTGGGGGCCGTATACGCTCCCATTGATTTCAATGGGAGCTGGGACCGTATACGCGACGCTATTTTGCGGCCGTGAGCGTTCATAATCAGTGCGTATAAAGCAGATCCCATTCATGGGAGCTGGCATACGATACGGGATCTGCTTTATACGCCACTGATTCTGAACGTGTTTTAACGTTCAGAATCAGGCAGCGTATCAGTAGTGTGAATGCACCCTAAGCGTCCTTTTTTTACTGTCTGTAAAACGGACAATAAAAAACCCAACACTAACAGATTATTTGATCATTTGCACTTTGTCTATCGTGTATAACTTGCTCTTCAATTTAGATGTTTTTTTTTTAATTTATAAAGTGTTATCTTTGACCAGATGAGTCTTTAATGTATAACGTACAATATGAGAATTCGCATTACTTTGCTTGTTGTGTCACTAATATATAGAAACCAGAGCCAGGCAAACTTCAGTTGATCTTTGGTATTGTAGGTTCTATATTTTGTATGCTGGACAGTACTACAAATCTCAGATTACAAGGGGAAGCTGCGCCTGAACTGCCCTTCAAAAAAAAACTTTGTATGTTTTACACTGTGTTTGGGTATAAAAATTGGCAATTTTTCACTGGCAGACAACAGTGTTTGAAATGTTAAAGGGGTATTCCCACCTCACATACTCAGCAGTCTTCACTCTTGTAAAATCTTCTTTCTTCCTGGTTTCTTGCATCATTTGGTGGGCGGGGTTTCACAGGCAACCTGCCGTTTAGCCCCGCCCCCAAATCCACGTGTAGCTCCGCCCACCCACATTGGACTATGAAGTACAGGCAGCAGCAACTCCATTCTGTGTTACATACAGAGACTGCCTGTCTCTGCCATAATGAACACAACTGAATTAGCTAACCTGATAACTGGGAGAACAGAAGAAATGAAAGCAGCTCCTCTATCTGAGTGCAGGACCTAGGTCACATGGTGTAGAGACAGGAATAGCTAGATACACAGGCTCGCTCCCTGCACTTAGCCCCTCCTCCCTCCCCCCTGAGAGCAGCAGATACATCACTTGACTCAGGAGCAGCTAAGTCAGGGCTGTGGCCACAAAAAATTGAACAAAGTAAGATAGTGGCCAAACAAAGCAGTTTTGCTGAAGCAATGTATTTAGGAAAAGTCTTACATCCACATTAACAAGCAGTATAGATAGGATCCTTGTGATGGGACAATCCCTTTAAGTTCCTCAAAGCAGAATGTTAGTGATCAAAGGAATAACATTTACTAAAATAAAGAAGACCTGAGATGTAGTTTCTGAATGGTAACAGAAGACATTTTGCATTTCTATCTGTATGTGTTTCCCCTGGCAGAGCATTGTATCGTGCTTTAGTTTTTGTCAGTAAAAGCTTTAGCTCTTGCAACTTCTAACAGGAAACAGTAATTTTACAAATATTGGATAAAATACAGTACCAACACAAGTTAAGTTGAGGCATAACAGAGAATATACAGCATTGGGATATATAGGATGTACATTCTCCCATTTGGAGTTTAGATTTAGGATGGTTCTCATTGTCTAGAAAGCAGGTACTTTGCTGTCACCAAGTGGTCATTTATGTGAATAACACAATGTGTAAGTGTTATGGTTTGTTCCAATACAGGGTGTTTTTGCTTTGAATAATATAATTTTGATTTTAAGAATATAAAATAAGAATGGAGTTTTAGAATGATTATGAGTATCTAGAAAATAGTGGCTTTTCTGTCACTAAGTGGCCATTGGTGTCAGTGACACATCTACAAATAGCAAATCTTACAGCATATTCCAATCTAGTGTATTATTTGTTCCCTTAAAATGGATTTCTGGTGATTGAATATATATCACCTATCCTTAATGAGGGTTTGACACCCCAGACTTGAGTGGTGGACCCCCTCTGATTAAATATTGATGAGCTTCCCTAAGGGACATAGTGACATGGTGAGGAAGCGCCATACGGCCCAGACAGACCACCACTAGATTGTTTGATCTGCCAACATACAAAAGCTGTAATCACAAGTTCCTTGTTCACTATTAATACCCAGTTGGCACCTCCAATACATCCATTGTCTCACCGGACCACATCCAGGCACGCAGCAGAAGGAAATTTGGTATCATTATGCCCATTATGTGTCCTGCCATTGATTGCCAGCCACCTTTACCTTTGCAGTGGTGTTGTGAATGAGAAACCTGAATTCCTACACGTCAAGTTCGAGTATGGAGGCCTCGTGGTGATCGCTTTCTTCACAAAAGAGTGTTCACCCGAGGGTAACCCATTTTCATGTATCCCTTGTAAACTATTGAGGCATCCTTGAAAAGGGCCCAAGAAATAGCAAGTTCAATTATTTCATGGATTGGTCAAATGGACTGTTTAAAAAAAAAAAAAAAAAAAAAGGTTGTGGAAATAGAGCCATTATTTTCTATGGGACCATGTGCTGGCTGTTATAACAAAATAAATAAGTAAAAAAACTAAGGCTAAAATTCCCTGCAAGTTGATCACTACTTCATGATCACCCGCCATATCTCCAGTGCTGAGCGCCTCCAGATATATCTGCATACATGCGTAGGAATGACAGCAGCAGCTCTACATACAAGATGTACGGTTTCTGCCTTTAGCATGCTGCTCCTTTTAGTACATTGAAAATTCAATTCATAAACATTTTTGTTACCAGTTTTTCAAAGCAAACCCCGCTCTCTCTCCTTCTCTCATCCACCAGCCCTTTGAAGATCTTGCACATTGCTTTTGAAGCCCTTCAGGGATTGGAATATTTGAACTGTCATCGCATTGTCCACCGGGCACTGTCTCCGCACAATATCTTGCTGGATGGAGAGGTAAGAATGAATGATATATGGGGTCTTGGAAGTTACTTTACTGTCTGACAGAATGCCTTAATATGAAGATTGATTATTACATTCTTTATAGGATTTGATCATCAAATATTATTATATATGTGTGCTTTATACATATAGTGTGAAACTACCAAATCCAATATAGATCAAGTCCTTTTTTACTGGATTTAGGTGCATTCAAACTACAATATTTTATTTTAATAAAATTAAGAAATCCCCCAAGTAATACCAGTATACCATAGTAAATGAATATTTTTGTTGTGAAGATTTTGCAGACATTAACTTGATTTACACCGTGCTGTGTTTGTCACTTAGTGCAACACAGTGTTGTACGCTATTTGCTAATGTGGCTGTTCACATTCAAAATGAAAGAGTGACATTCTATGCAAGTAGTGTGCGATGCTATATTTTGTTATCTAAATAATGAATGCTACACCTGTATAGGCCAGGGACAAGTATACATACACAGTGTGAATGTACCCTTAATGATGGTCTTCTCATTTCATAATCACATGAATTATACAGGTTTTCAGGTTTATTTAAAGCTTCATCACTCTAAAGCCTGGTTCACATCTGCGTTCGGTATTCCCCTGAACAGAATACTGAACGCATTAAAAAGCAGTTAGCAAAGAAACTACACGGACCCCATAGCAGCATTTTTCTCTCTGCATGATTCATGTGGACACCGCACCGAAAACACATGAACCCCATTGTAGCTTATGGGGTCCGTGTGGTTTCTCTGCTAACCATTTTTTAATACGTTCGGGATTCCCCAAGCAGACTCCCTGAATGGAATACCGAACGCAAATGTGAACCAGACCTAAATGTCCAGCAATTTCTAGAACACTTTCAGTTTTCACCGTTTTCAATCTGTGTCTGCTGTCAGAACTCCAGACTGATACATTGTAGCAGACTGTCAGATATTCCTGCAGGTGCTGCTGATGTATGTAGCTCAGAGCATTGTTTAGGGTAGGCTCACATTAATGTTGTTAATGTTCGTTGCTCTCATTCGTTATAGGATGAGTACAACAGACATTAATTATAGAATGCAGATGAAGCCTCCTTCGTCTGGTGTCCGTCTGCATTCACTCTCATATTAAAAACATGACAGAAAAAAAGGCCTGCGTGCATGTTGCTTACATTAGATTCAATGGGAATGGACAGAAATGGAGGGGGCTTTGTTTATGTGTGTCACTCTATTGCTGTAAAAGTCTGTTGTTTCATCGATTTCAGATGAGAGTAATTTACATTAACAACAATGAAAGTCCATTAGACTACAAACAATAGTATCCACTTCTCAACTGAGAGCGAGATTTTGGTCATATCTTGTGCTTTTCCCGTGTTGGAGGTATATATGGGGAGACTTACCTGATATATATACCTGCAGTAGAGTGGTGCAACAGTGACATACTAAGCCCGTTGACTAGCTTTATAAAAATATGCTATATTTTAAGAGGTGTTTATTTTTTTACTGTATCAGACACTATAAAAAGTAAAAGTACTGTCAAAGTACAGCAGGCTTTGCTTTTCTCAACGGTAAAAAAAGGCTGTTATCAGGAAAAAATACATAAACCGTAAATAAAAATATGTGTGTGTATGACACAGATTGCTACATCAATAATTTTGTACCAGAATCAAAAACATAACATGACTACACACCAGAACCCCACTCCTAACATAAATACACCATCTACATCAAGCTCTGTACATAAATGCAGTAATGGAGTTAACCTCATAACAAATCCAGCACCATAACCAATAAAACATAAGTACGTTATCAGATGATGATTTATGTTTCCAGTTTAACAATCTGTTCTCTGTTGCATCACTCTCTTTGTGTGAATGTGCATATATTTTGCATTACGGATAGATAAATACATCCTTCAAATTCTTTTTCCAGGGTCATGTTAAGATGGCTAAATTTGGTCTTTATTACATAACAGATCATGGAGCAGATGTAGATTTTCCAATTGGGTAAGACTTTTTTTTCCTGCTGTCATATAATGGACCAGTAGATGGCAACGTAGTCATAGGGCAACCGAAATATTTCTTTAGATTACTGAATAGCATTTATTGTATAGTGTATGTTTGCTCTGTTTCACCTGTTAATTTGTTGCCATAGGTTAAAAAAAATCATATAAATTCATATTCATTCCAAGAACATACAAGTTACAGATTTCAATGTTTTTTTCATGTCTGTTCTTTTCGGTCCAGATAAAAATATATTGCATTTTGCTTGCTTGATATTTATCTGCCAAACAAGCAGAAAACTTCCAAAGAATCTTCTTTTACAGCCTATGTCCTAACTTCATTAGTGCTATCTCTTTTATGAATATGCAAATCAGGTGCCAATTCTAAGTGAGTCCACTACTGGTGTATCTACAGACTGATTTACATATCCATAAAATTCTATTTTGTGCATCAGGTTCTGGTATGTTTTTTCTTTTATTGAATAGCCCTATATTGTACTGTTATTGGTTATAGAAGCATTTTGGACCTGACAGATTTCCTTTAACCATATTCAGTAAGCTCCTAAGCTTCCTGTAGTGGTAGCTGAAGGTAGATACATAGCTACAATATACATAGAATAGACTTTTGAACCATATACTGTATACTGTAGATATTTTAGTAATTTAATCTTATTGGTTTAAAACACTTAGTGATTCTGACTCTGAGTGTCCCTATGTATGCTTTCTCTGCTCTTTCCTGGTATCATTGGCCATTGGTGACTGGCTAGACTTTAATTTATTATATTTTTATTGATATTATTTAATGTATTTTTCTTTTACACAATTCCTTTAAGTTACCCATCATATCTGGCACCAGAAGTAATTGCCCAGGGAATCGTAAAGTCAAAAGATCCCACTCAGTATGAGAGACCTCTGCCTTCGGGACCCAAGTCTGATGTGTGGTCATTGGGTATAATTTTATTTGAACTTTGTATGGTAAGTAAAGCAGACTTGTATGATCTAACTACAACGTCTATGTATATGAGCGTTTTGGGATAGTCCAAAGGGATCATGAAGATCCAAGAGTGACACACATCACAGATTTAAGAGATTAAAAATGGATAAAGTAAATGATGGTAAACACAGGTACAATAAAAGGATTTATATTAAACAAGAATATAAAGATAATATTAGAAACACAGATGTCTTAATCAAATACGCTGCCTATTATCATGTCCTCTAAGATTATATGACCCTACTCTTCCTCCCTAAAGTATACTGAAAATTAAAATGACTTTAGTTAGCAGAAGTGTCTGTGTTGTGCACCTGAATTATAGTCACTATTTTGGAATCTGGAACCTTGCACGTTTGTATAAGTCAGTCTACAAAGCTACAACTGAAATGGAAGAACTACCGGTTTCAAGACTAGTCATCAAGCATAATAGTGCAGCATTTTAAACTCCACTCCTGAACTAGCACATTTTCTGACTTGGCAGCAGTGTCTATAGTTGATGTCCTTACTTAGACATTAGACATTAACCCTTTGGATGTCTTGGTCAAATGTGAACAAGGCAGCTGATCACTGCCATTCCCAGGTGCAAGATCTAGAGATGGCATCCTGTCTCTCTGACAGGATGCTACCAATACTGTGTAAGCGGCCATTTTCTTGTAGCTGGCAGGCATGCGCAGTCAGCTTTGCACTAGGCCCGAGGCCTAGAAGTTTGAAGTCAACCCCGGAAGAAGACTTGTCAAGACCCCATTCCTGAAGAAGATGGAGGCGGCGCTGGAGAGTTCTCTCGCAGCATTGGGGATGCCCACAGTGCTGTTTGAGCGCTGGGGCCCGCCCCTCAGTGCTGCGAGATAACTCATTTGCATACTGGCGAAAACCGAGATTTCAAGCGAACGGTGGTGCAGAGAAGACATCTAAAGGTAGGAGACGAATAGCCTTTCTTAAGGCTATTCGTACGTGTCAACCAGAAAAAAATGTGTTTAAATGATAGGATCCCTTTAAACATAAACACATTCGTATCCCCACATCCAAAAATGCCTGAGCTATAAACATATAAAAATATCTCAATAAATATGTACAACAACAAGGAGGGGAAGGGGGAGAATCAATATGGCTGTTCAAAATTTGGGAGTTCAAAAAAAAGTGCAGTTTTTTAACTCACAAAAATTTTAATAAAAAAACTATCCAAACCTCCAGCAATCCCCAAAATTATATAAATAAAAAGCACCACTTACCACGCATAAATAAATAAATAAATAAATAAATATGCCTTAGACAGCTTCGTAAAAAGTAATGGGTGAGTACCCTAGCTAGGACTCATTAAAAAATTGATCTTTATTAAGAATCCATTTAAAAACTCCAAACTCACAAACAAAAACAAGAAAAATGTGCGTATAAACACAGAAAATTATTCCCACCAACCCTTACTTGAAAGGAAAAAAAATCCATTAAATATTGATATGTATAGCAAAGAAGGCCTAGCTAGGGTACTCACCCATAACTTTTCACATTTAGTTTTGGGCAAGCAAGACCTGTTATTTATTTATTATTTATTCTTACACAGCTTCATACACAGAAATATTAAAAATGTACAGGTGTCAAACTAAATGGTAACTAAAAAGAAATTACATTTTTCAAAGTTTTGGTTTTCTGTTCAGGTGTTAATACATGGCAACAACTTTATACATTTGCGATGTCTGTAATTGTACTTGCCCTGAGGATACAGCTAATAGGTCAGTTTGGCTGCATAGTAAACACCTTTAAAACAAAATCCATGCAAATATGGCTCAAAACCAGAATTTTTGAATTCCACCCCATTCTGAATTTTCTTCCAACTTCTCTGACATCATACTGAATATTGAACCATTGCAAAGCACAATTTCTCCATCTAAATACAAGCCCTCATACAGCGCCGTGAATAGAAAAATAAGTTATTACTTTTGGAAGATAGGGAGTAAAAAAGAAAAATGGCTGCGTCGGGAAGAGATTAACCCTTTCCAATACAATGATTTTCTGCAATCTGTTACAATGGGTATATGGGTTATATATGACTATGGTTAAATGGTTTGAATGACATTATGAAAAATATGAAAGAATCACAGCACTGTCTTCAAATGCTTCATAAAATTTGTGAAGCTTTATTCACTGCAACGTTTGTACCTTAACACAGGTCTTTTTCAAAACAGATATCACTATTTACTTTATATCGGAGTTTCTTCTTACGTATGTGAAAGTAAACTTTTACAAATATATATGGTTATCATATGATAATAAAATTTGTTATTCTTTTACAGGGAAGAAAATTGTTTCAAAGCCTGGACATATCAGAGAAGCTGAAAGTAATCCTTGAATTAGGTATGTAGCAATTCTAAATGCTCACATAATGTATTGAATTTATTGTGTACCTGTAGTTTATTTATAGACACATGAGTCTAACATCCATTGCTTCTTAATTATAGTCATATACTATATTTTTATTATTGTGTTCCTTAACACAGCCAGAACACTGGCTTCAAACTCACTATACAGTTTATAAAGTGGACAGTGTCAACAAACTCTACATAAATCATTAGTATTAGTGGATATTAGAGATGAGTGAACACTATTCGAAACAGCCGTTTGGAATAGCATGCTCCCATTGAAATGAATGGAAGCGGCCGGCACGCAGACTTTACCGGCAGCCGGCCGCTTTACCCCCTGCGTGCCAGCTACGTCCATTCATTTCTATGGGAGCGTGCTATTCGAATAGTGTTCGCTCATCTCTGGTGGATATGAGAAACATTATAGTATATGTCATCAGAGAGAAATGCTTCTTTCTACATGCATCAGGCTCTTTTCCTGATCCTTTTCCCTCCCTGCTAAACTGACTCTTTTTTTTTTTTTCAATTGTAATTTTTATAGGTTAAGGTTGTATACATTTACAAACAAAGATAAAGAAAAAGTAAAAGAGAATATACATGTTCCGATCATGTTACATGATCATGCAAAAAGTGCAGTAAGGAAAAATAAACATGGACACAAATTTTGTAGGTGAAAGTGCAACATCCACATTAAGTCTAAAGACGAACAGACGTCATGAAGAGGAAGGGAAAGGAGCGGATAAGGAAAAAAGTGGGGAAAACCATAGACCGTTGTCACAGAAAGGCAAAGGATGAAAGGGCAAAGTTATCCAGGGCTTACAATTCACAGAGTTTCCAAAATTTATCCCAATGTTCCCAGACAAGTTGAAATAGTCCCTCTCAATAATCAAAAGAACAGTATTTTAGCATCCTAAATTCTGGTATTCTAGTATACTGCTCCTCTAAGGATGGAGGAGGGGGTGCTCCTCCAGTGTTTTGATATAAGACATCATGTCAAGGCTATCGTTTGAACCTGTCATCAGTAGGGTTTGATTAAAGAGGTTGTCCAGGATAAATCAGGACTCTCTAACTAAGTCCTCTCTAACGCAGTCCTTCGATATGTTAAAATTTATAACATTTATTGAACCAAAAAAATTAAAAGAGCTATAGGTTCAGTCAAAAGATTACTTGCAGTATCTGGTGGAGTAACGTCAATGGGTCTAGCTGTGCTGTTAAGACTGACGCGTTTCGAGAGCGGGTTCTCTCTTAGTCATAGTCAAACTTTACTAACTGCCATGACTCCTTAAGTAATCCACACATAGACATGAACACACCCCCATAAAAATTACAGGTGATTAATTACAAAACAACACGTGGATAAAAACAAAAGCAGTTAAAACCAAAAGTGCACAGCTAGGCAAATATACATATATACATAGATCCACAATAGTATTAAGCAATAGATTTAGTTTTACATATAGATAGAAATAACAATGTCATCATGTAAGTGCTATTATATCAAGTATGTTATATCTTAGAAATTAACTGTAGTCAACATCAAAAGAAATAATGACAATAAAGCAATCCTGATACTCATAATATAGGAAAACATATTGTTCTCAAAAACAGAACTCAACTAACATGTGCAATCACAGATAGAATTTACGTGTACATCAAATTTTTTACTTATCTTAGAACAACCGCACTGTGTGAACAGGCGGCTAACTGTGATATATCACATTATTACAAACTTCAATTCCAATTCATCAATGCCTTGCCAGTGTTAACTTAATTATAATCATATGTTGGCTAACCAAACTGAGAATTATGGCTGGTAATTCAAACACTTACCCTAGATATAGAACAATCATATTCAACGTAGGAGATGGTTTGAACTAGATAATAAAAGTTAGGGACTCATATGCGATATTAAATAACGTCCACATTAATCGCTATATTATTACATGATGTTAAATGATGTCTAAGGCGACACCATTAAACCTTGTCCATATAGTGGAACACTTTAATTAGCGGCATACACAACCATATCGTGATAATTGTTAGATATCTAAGAGTTCGTATTTGCCCACATCAAAGATGGCCGTTTTTAAATATATGATTAAAGTGCGCATGCTCCCTTTTTCCAAGTTGATTTTATATATGTAGGGTATGTGACCTACATGTATTACATTTTTTGCTTTTCCACTGACGTAATAGGTTCTCGTTCTAATTGATAAACTGACCTGCTACGTCAGTGCAAAGGACTCGCCCCCTCCTCCGTATAGTACTCACCATTTCTTCGTGATCCGGATCTGACGCATCATTCTGGGAAGGCTGCCTCCTCTTTGTGTGTGCCAGCCACCCACACGTGCGCAATAGTGCCGGAACGCAAGCATGTGCAGTGAAAGCTCACACACAATATTTACCCAATTCGCTTGGTTCTGGTCCGGAGCGGAGCTGTGATGTCAGTTCCGGAAGTGACGTCACGCTGGCTCCAGAAAGCACTGCATCTTTCACTATGTGTGCCAGCATAGTGGATTGCTGGCTTGTGAAAGAGGAGGAGATGCCAACTCTTTTGCACATGTGCAAGAGAGAACAGAAGAACCGGACAGTAAGACAAGTATGTATGATGGGGTGGGCAGCTGTTCTGAGTTAATTAGTTGGGAAGGGCTAGTAGTGGGCGAGCTAGCTAGGGAGACAGGGAGGGGGTGTAAGAGAGTGAGAGGGGGAGCTAGTGTGAGCCACTGTGAGTGAAGTGCAATGCATCATGGTAGTTGGAGAATAAAAGAACAAGAAGCCACACCATGTAAACAAATGCAGAAGATACCAGGAGCTCCCACAGAAACTGCTAAAGGTGTTTCGGTGCATTTATTAACCCATAAATAGCACTTACAAACCTTTTTTTCTTTGCCCGGAAAACCTCTTAAATGCGCACTCTCCACCAGAACAAGTGGAATATGTTAGCCAGACAGGCATCACACCTACAACAAGGATCCAGTATAGTGCGGTTGAAAGACTGGAGCAATGCTGGGGTATGGTACCAGTGCAACAACATCTTGTAAAAGTTCTCCATCTATGTAACACAGCAAGAGATTTTTTTTCCCACACTCCTCCAAACCAAAAGCCAGGACATATCGGACAGAGGCTTTCCCAAACATGATTCTCATTTCCTCATATAGGGATATTTAGGATTGCCATCCGGGGCCGGATCTGAGAGAATTATGTAAATATCTATTATGAAATCAGTTGTGGACCCAGTCAGCCTTAGAGAGATTCTCGAAGTCCATGGAGAGAGGATCCCGGGGCCTTTGGAAAATTAGATTGGCCAAATGTCTCATCTGGATATAGGAAAACTCACTGTTAGAAAGGACATTAAATTTTGACCGAAGGTCAGCAAAGGACTGGAAGGAGTGCATTTTGTAGTCCACAATGTCTGCAAAATTGTCTGGCACGAAGCCAAGGGCCAGAGAATGCAGTCGTGAGACTGGGTGGATAGCTTGGGTGGAATGGAACGGCTGTCATAGAGGAGTGTGGAGAGGACAAGTGAAAGCATGCTGTACAGTTGTGCCAGATGTCTCGTGTCAGAGCCATATGTCTTAAAAGAGCACTAGAAGGTGGGCTATAGAAGTTCAATCATGTAAGGGAATTGGGATGGTTTGGGGCCATTTACAACTTCTATATTTCCATCCACTTGGAGTAACCTAAGAGAGTGGACCATGCTGGAAGTCTCTTCAACTGGGCTGACCAATAATAGTGAGTGAATTTAGGAATGGAAAGACCACCTTTGTTCTTTAAGACCATCAAGTTCACTCTAGAGATCCTGTGTCTCCCATCAACCCAGACAAAGCACAAAATAGAGCCCTGCAAAGACCATAGATCCGTCAAAGGAATGGATAGTTTTAGGGTCTCAAATAAATAAAGCATTAAACTGACTTTGAAGTTCACAGAGTTATCATATTACAGCTTACAATAGAAATCAATGGAGAGGAGAGGTAGGAGTGAAAAAGAGAAAGTATGAGAGGAAAAACACAGAGACGGCTGCAAATAACCATAAGCCTTGTATCTCACTCCAAGTGCTTTGCTTACTTCAGTACTTCTCTATAACTTTCTGAGGACTCAGTCCATCCTGACACATCCTTTTCTCTCCCTGTTACGCCCTGGAAAGATGCTGGCCTTAGCCCCAAATAGTTCACAACCTTACAAGGGCATTCCCATGTCAAACTACCCCTGTATTAATACCATTACCAGGACATGTATAATGACCCATACGTGGTTTGCTCAGCCAATGGCAATATAGTTTATTTTTTTGTTTTCCAGCTATCAATATCAGATCAATGGGGGCGCCTGACCACTGGTACCCCAACCAACAAGCTGCTTGAAGATGCTACGGTGCTCTGGTGAGCACTGCATGCCTTTAATTCTTAACCACTGCAAAATATACAGGTCTGTGCCTGGTAGTGTCTGGTATTGTGGTTCACTTGAATGGAATTCAATGTTCTGCCTTTCTAGGCACAACCGTGGCAAAATATATGGTGAAGAGGTAATGGAACTGCTCTGGCCCCTTCAGTCAGTTTATTGGTGGCAGTACCAGGAATTGAACTTGCAGCAATCTAATAATATCTTATCCATTGATATCAGAGTTCTCTACAACCCCTTTAACCCTTTAGGTAATGAAACTGATGGCATGTAATAGCTTACCTGAAATGACAATTCAGTAGACTAGTTCTTTTCATTAAGCATATAGACACAAATGCCAGTTAGATTTGGGATATGGTTATGTATAAGTATGCGAAAATTACCTTGCAATATATTGTTATAATATAAGGCTGGGTTCACATGTATCCGTTTTGTATACCTATGGTGAATGGTAGTGGTGCGTAATGCATTGTGCCTGCTGTATATAGCCAAACATATAAAAGCAAACAGAAACGCCGCATGCCGTGTTCAGCAATTTCTGTCAGTCATATAGACTGAGAATGTAGTGGCAGCCTGCGTGCTTTACCACTAATCATGCACATAGAAAACTCAGCCATGAATTGGGGTCCTCAAAGTGAAGCCCCCAATAATCATACAATTAGTAGTTATCCTATAATGAATAGGCACAGACATACCCTGCTTTGCTCTATATACCTTTACCATCATTCAGTAGGGTAACACAACTGCTTACACAATGTAAGCACCTCTTCCTAGAAAGTTTGGCAAAAATGAACAGAAAGATGAAAGGCGCTGTAGTTACTGTATGTCATGTAAGTAATTACATTTCCTGATGGGTCCTAATATATATTTTTACAACTTTTTGATGAAGATTTGTGTGTATTAGTAAAGTTAATATACCATGATCAGTGTTTTGCCTCCACTGTGAGAGTACCCAGCTACAAATAGTATCATGTCTGCAGGAAGCATTGATCTGCATTTAATCATATGTTTGTTTTGCTACTTGAAGATTTCTGTTCTGGCTGTATTTAGCTTTCCAGCCCTCACCATGTAATTCCCAGCTTGCTATTTTTACGTTGTTTCAAGTACGCGTGTGTACGGCACAGGCCTCATTTTCTTGTTATTTTGTTCCCTCAGGCTGTGTTGATGACATTGTGACCGTGCTCGCTGAAGAACATGGATGTGTGGAAGTGATAAAGGTGTGTGAAGCGCTTTGCTATTCCCAGGAAATTGCTGCTAAAGCTAGTGACATGCATTTTAAGAGGTGATTGTTAGTGATATTCCCTGTAGGTGGCACTGTAGAGCAGGTGAGAGTCCTATTTCATCAATTCCAGCAGGTAGCATTTCAAATCATCTGTAACAAGAGCGGAATTGGATTTATCCCTTTCTGTGGCTGTCATCACAGTGTGTAAATGCTTGTTACAAAGCCTGGTGCTACCGCGTAGACTTGTAATGATGCTGCACAGACTAATGCCTGGAAAATTCCAAATAATGCAAGTATTGTGCTGTGCGAGCAGAATAATAGATATAGATTCTAAAGCTGAAATGATGCGCCATGGATATCTCATAGCACATGACCGTAATTGTGCAATGTTTTCTGAAACCTGCTTACAGCCATGGTAATACATCGCAATGGTTGGAATGATACCAGGTTAATGCTGGTTAATCTACACGTTACTTGGTGTAAATAAGGTTTACCATATCATTGTATGTTGGGTTCATCATAAATATCTGAAAATGTTTTTTTCCTATTATTTCAAGAATCTTCCAGGAAACGTCTTAACTTTATTGAGAAAATGCCTTACGTATCATCCCTCTAAAAGGTGAGTGCATCGAAGGCGATGGTGACTATAACTTACCAATAGTAAGTGAAGTGTAATAGTATGGATTAGATTTAATTGTTCTCCAACCATGTATTGGGAGCCTATAGCCTTCCTTCTCCTCCACCCTCATGTTAACCAACAGTTTTAGGTAGTGGCAGAGAATGTGGGGGCGCTAGTTGCACCAGGGAGGTTATAGCATTATAAAACCTGGCACGGGGTCAAAACTATATTGCTGAAAGTGAATACTAGGATATAAGCATATTCCTTGGTCATACACTTACCTCTGTTATACTAAATACTTCCATTTCACATGAAATAACAATTCTTGAGCATCTTTTGCTAGGCCTCCACTTTGTAATTTTTTTAAGAATAACAATTGACAACTGGGTGTTTCCATTCCCCTTGTATAAAAGATGTGTCCCTACACAGTCAGTACATAGTGCACAGTGTCAGAATATACATGAATAAACTCTCAAGTGGTAAAACCCAATTTCCAGTTCAATTCACAGTGGCACAACATAGAGTTTTAAGAAAAGATGATACAGAAATGTTATTTAATGGGGAATACCATTTTTTTTTTTACTAAAATACTCATTTCCAAAGAGCTGGCTGGTCCTTTTTGAGTGTAGTAATAATAATTGAGAAGAAATGATTACAAATAAAAGTAACCAATGAATCCTCTTTATTAAAAATGTTATATTTTAGTAGGGTTCTACTTGTTTTACAAATGACAATTAAAGGGGTTGTTCAGGAATTTGGCCCATTCTTAGTGTAGGTCAAAATATTTGATCAGTGATGATACTATATACTGTGTATAGCTGGACGTTAGTGGAAGCTGAGCAGGGCAGAGAGCTTACGGCTTCCAGTTCTGTGCAGTGTATACGGGTATTTGTGGTGACCTCCACCAAAAGATCTGTCTGGTTTACGATGCTCCACCATCAGATATTTATGGTTTAACCTAAGTATAGATTATAATTAAAATTTCCAGACAACCACTTTCATTAAGAATAGAGAAATCGATCATTGAAATAATTAAAAAAGAAATACGATATGCACTATATGCACAAGTATTGAGACAGCTACCCTTTACTCCTATAGGAGCTTTATCCCATTCTAAAGATCAATAAAGCCATAGGCAATAATAGAGTTGTCCTCCCCATAGCTTAAACTCTTCTTAGAAGACTTTCTACATTTTGGATTTTGGAGTTTGTCCTATGGGAATTTTTGTCCATTCTTCCAGAAAAGCATTTGTGAGGTCAAGCACAGATGTTGGACAAGAGGGTCTGACATGCAGTCTCTGTCCTAGTTTATCCCAAAGTTGTTCCATTTGGTTAAGATTAGTGATTATTGCGGGCCAGTGAACTTCTTATATACCAAACCATACCATGTATGTCTTTATGGACCTTGCTTTTTACACTGGGATACTGTTGGCTGGAACAGAAAAGGGCCTTCGCAAAGCTGTAATCACAAAGTTGCAATAGTCCAAAATGTTGTTGTTTACTGGAGCATTAACATTTCTCCTCACGGAAACTAAAGAACCTAGGGAAAGTCCCGAATAACCACCCCACAGCATCATTCCCTCTCCCCTGAACCGTTGGCACAATGAAACCATGTGGGTAATATTCTCCTGGGATTTGCCAATCCCAGACTCATTGACCATACTGTCAGATACAGAAGTGAGATTTGTCACTCCACAAAACATGTTTGTTCAGAACACGTCAGCGTTGTGCTTGGGCTTGCCATGAAATCCATGCCACAAAGCTGGCACACCATGTTTGTTCTGATGTAGTCAATGTATCTAACCCATTGAGGCATACATAATAAGTGTATTAGCTTCTGTTTGACTAGCTATAACTATAAAACATGTCAATGGAATTAACACATGCTGTTAATAACCCAGCACCTCCAAGGTGGTCTTAAAGGGATTGTCCTTCACCTTCCATTGGATAGGAGATAAGTGTCTGGTCGCTGGTGATCCAACTGCTCAAGTGCCCACTAGAACGGCCAACCAAAAGTTCCCCTGCGTGCGTTATTTACCGCACGTCTCTGAGACTGCTGGTATGGCTATCTTTGATAGACCCTTAGAAGTAAATGGCTGCTGGCTCTTTTCTACAACCACAATACTAGCAGGGAATTAGAAGAGCTCTGTACATTTTGTATGGCCTGACGAAGTTGCTGCAAGCTGCTACCCAGTGTATAAAGTGACACTCGTTCTTGCCAGAAACTGAGCTATAATTTCCTTATTGTGGACAGGTTATCGGTTAGGGACACTACATGTATGACACGATAACCTGGTCACTATAAGGAAACCATGTCTGGGTTTCAGAGACTAGAAGTTTATGAATTCATGGTCTGATCCATTGGCAGTTTTTCAAACTCTGCAAAATTATTGATTATTTTCATTTTGCAAGAATGTTTAACTATTAATTGTCGATAAATATAATATGGTTACGTTTGTGGGAAAACCCTTTTAAGGTATTAAAAGGTGAATTTTCAGAAAAAGAAATCTTAGTGAGGAACACCATAGGAAAGGTCATTACATGTTCTGGGTTGGTTTTGGCTGGAAATAAACATCTGATAGTTTCCCTTAAAAAAAAACCAAAACATTCTGTGACTTCTTTTTATTTTTCCAGTTCTGGAGGCTTCTAAAGTGTGGTTATTCCTTTACTAGAGAGAGTGCATGCTGAATGTTTATCTTCATGTGTTGTTTTACTATACTTCCAATGACTGTCATCCTTTTAGGCCCACGGCTTTAGATTTAGTATCTGATAGCGTATTCAGTGAAATATCCCCTACATACACACCCTTCCGCAAACCTGCTGGCCTATTCTCTTCTGCTTTGAGATGTGCTGACCTGGTCTTGCCTGAGGACATCAGTCTCCTTTGCAAAGGTATTGTGACTATTTCGAAAATGGAAACCAGAACATAATTAACTTTCAGTAAGGAAATACATATTTACTCTGTCATCCCATTATGTTAGATGACGGTGACTTTCTGGCTGAAAGATCCATTGAAGAAGTCTACCACCTCTGGTGCTTGGCAGGGGGAGACTTGGAGAAAGAATTAGTCAGTAAAGGAATTATAAGGTCAAAGCCACCAATCTGCACATTACCAAAGTAAGTGGAAATAAACATAAAATCCAAAGTTTTATTCAATGCCTGGCTGAATGTGTTGCTGGACCACAACGTGAGTTTTCTTTGGACTTGTCTTTTACCTTGAAATGAGGCGGTATTTTGTCCGTGCATTAGAAGCCATGGAAGGACTTTGCCTTGTAAATATGGGATTACTGTGAGTGGGTTGTGTGTTTTTTCTTTTTGGAAATAAACATGTTTGGATTACTTTACATTTCCTGGCATCATTTGTAACATTAATACACTTCCTGTTCTTTCTATAGCTTTCCCCTTGCTTCTCTCACTGCAGCTGTTCCAAATATTCACTACTTTATGAAATATATTAATGCTGCAAATGCTGCCAGAAAATCAAAAATTGTTTTAAATTATCTAAATTTACGTATGCTTTACTTTATCTGTAATGGTCTTTATATGTCAATGATGGTTAATCTATGACACACGTGTCAAAGGTGACATGCCAAGACATTTTGGGTGGCACATTCTCTGAATCAAGTGCCAGCCGCTGGGGTCACCTTCCATGTGGCGACCTGAGCTGATGGCCTTAGACAATGCATCATGGAGTAAACTGGGGGGGGGGGGGTGTTTTTGCAGCTACTTATTGTGTTAATATATTGACATTATATTCTGTAGGGGGGGGGGGGGGGGGTAAAAAAAAAAGGGGGTCAGATACTGTGTGGCAGCCATAAAAATGGGTCAGATACTGTGTGCGGATCTTAAAAAGATGTGACATGGAACCCAAGTCGATCCAGGTTTTTTTTTTGTTTTTTTTACGAATATTGACACACCGATCTCAAAATGTTAGCCATAACTGTTCTATATGTTGTACGCAACAAAAAAAGGTTAAGACTGCACATCCCAGTGTGAACAGGTGCTCACTACGAAGTAATATATGTAAAAATACAAAAATGTAGGGCACAAGGGCATATGAAAACCTTAAAGGCAAATACTAATATAATAAAAACACCTAATATGCCATACAATATAGAAGTTCTTTGTTATACGTATTTGATCAAACCATATGAAGCCCACCTACCACAACAAGGCAACCTCATTTAGATGGGAACCTACACTAAACAGATACACCTTTCTTGGACCTGAACAGGTCTACAGTGTGAACACAGCGTGAGTAGGGTCCAGAGCACACTCTATAATTTTTGGACGACGACCTCTACCTGTATCGTGTGTGTTTTTAAAAATATTTGGCTTTTTTTTTTGTGCTCATAATAAAAATATATTTGTACATGGTTAATTGGTTGTTATATTTTCATTATTTATGAGTAGAGATGAGCAAGTAGTGTTCGATCGAGTAGGTGTTCGATTGAATACTATGGTATTCAAAATACTTGTACTCGATCGAACACTACTAGCTGTTCGAAGTTTAAGGTTCGATGCAGAACCAGCGTTGATTGGACAGAATGCTATGCATTCTGCCAATCAACGCTGGTTCCTCTCTTACCTTTAGAAGTCTTCTCCGTGCAGCGTCCCCGCGGCGTCTTCCGGCTGGAATTCACTCTGCCAGGCATCCGGCCTAGGCAGAGCCAACTGCGCTTGCGCGGGCATGCCCTCGCATGCGCAGTCGGCTCTACTCAGGCGTCGGGCCGGGCAGAGCCGACCGCACACGCGCAGTTGGCTCTGCCTAGGCCCCGATGCCTAGGCAGAGTGAATTCCAGCTGGAAGACGCCGCGGGGGCGCTGCGCCGGGAGAAGACTTCTCGGAGGATCCAGCCCGACCCTCACTCGTGGACTTGGTAAGTATGATTTTATCAAATGTTGCCTACCCCTGAAACGAGCATTTCCCCCCATAGACTATAATGGGGTTCGAAATCCGTTTGAACAGTCGAACAGTGTGTGGCTGTTCAAATTGGATTTCGAACCTCGGACACTTTAGTGTTCGCTCATCTCTATTTATGATGTATCAGTCTTGATAGGATTATATGCTCTATTTTTCAACAGAGCCAGCAAAGTGTCTTATCTTATTATATATAATAAACAGTCATTTTTTGAGTTATTATTAACTTTATTGAAAGCACAAAATTGCATATTAATATATGGAACATTAATATTTAATAGTTTGTTAGTGGAGTTTCACATCTTTGTTGAATAACTTGCTGCATTTACTGTAACGTAAGTTCTAAGAATTTTTTTTTTTTCAGTATGAACGCTGCCGCCACCATCTGGTGAAAGCTAAAAATGCAAAACTCTTCTACATGCTCAGCTACTAAGTAACTGTAGGGAAATAGTGGGGAGATTTATTAAGACTGACATTTCACATGCCAGTCTTAAACTGAAATACATATGCCAAATTTATTAAAAAGCTAATGCCTCTGAATAAATGTGGCACTTCTTGGATTGTGCAAAAGATATATATTGAAATCTGTGCATTCTCATGTTTCTGTCATAAGGAACAATAAATCTTTGGGAATGCAAAGACAAGAGCCCTCCTAGATAAACCATTCTTTCCTCTTGCCACTTTTCAAAGTCAAACTGGTTGAGAAAAATGTGTTTTTTTTACCCCCCCCCAAAAAATGGTAATATCACATATTAATTTATGATTTAGGACTCTTTGACTGCTTCTATTACTATACATTAGCTACTTCTATGTCTTAGAGAAAGCCAAGAAAACCATTGTGGGGAAAGCTGTCCTATAATATCACAGGACAAGCACAGAAGTAGAGGCAGCTGCTCCATAGTGTATTATTTTTATGTGTTTTTTCTTTTTTATGTAGCCTCTTATTAGAAGATGGGGAAAGCTTTGGTCGGGGAAGAGACAGAAGCTCCCTCCTAGATGACACAACAGTGACTTTATCTTTATGCCAACTAAGAAACGTAAGTCTGGATTTTCATAATTCTGTTGCTTGTGAATTATTATCTCCAGATTACATATAGTATTTTTCACATTTCTTTGCATGAAAAAAAGTTTCGTTTAAATTTGACAGTGAACCAGAACCCAGTGCTCACTGGAAATTTCCCATAACACAGAAGTATTTCAGTAATTGTATGATAGGCAAATTTTCAGGTTTTAGGCAACAAACTCAAACTCATGTCCTTACATTGTTTTTATGCCTAAAAAAAGTTCATTAATTAGTTTAAGGGTAGTGGAATGGAAGTCATAAAGCAATGCTAGATTAAAGAGGACCTTTCATCAGATTGGGCACAGGCAGTTCTATATACTGCTGGAAAGCTGACAGTGCGTTGAATTCAGTGCACTATCGGCTTTCCCAATCTGTTCCCTGGGTAAAGAGCTATCAGTTCCGGTACCGTAGCGCTTTACAGTCAGAAGGGCGTTTCTGACACTTAGCCAGGGACGTCCTTCTGCCCAGCAGCGCCTATCACGCTGTACAGTGTGAGCGGGGAGGAACGCCCCCTCCCTCTCCTGATAATACTCGTATATGGACGAGCACTGTGAGCAGAGGGAGGGGGAGTTCCTCCCCGCTCACACTGTACAGCGCGATAGGCGCTGCTGGGCAGAAGGACATTCCTGACAGAGTGTCAGGAACGCCCTTCTGACTGTAAAGTGCACTGTCAGCTTTACAGCAGTATATAGAACTGCCTGTGCCCAATCTGATGAAAGGTCCTCTTTAAGATATGTTTCAATTAGAAATGCACTTCCCTGGAGTCAAGCTTACACAGAGGATCAGGCACGAACCTTAGAAAGAGATAGCTTACATTACAAAATGAATTCCCCAAAATCCTAAATATTTGGTATAAATATCCTTCCATATACTAAATTACAATAAATTTACACTTGGGGAAAATAATATGTAAAATGTTTAGGTGT
This sequence comes from Leptodactylus fuscus, assembly GCF_031893055.1. Classification (NCBI taxonomy): domain Eukaryota; kingdom Metazoa; phylum Chordata; class Amphibia; order Anura; family Leptodactylidae; genus Leptodactylus; species Leptodactylus fuscus. Next base: position 257,182,888 of record NC_134265.1, on the reverse strand, counting down.
CAGCTACCTCATTGTTCCAAATTATTATACAAAATCAATTATGATCATCTACCCAGCCAAGTGTATCTTACTAAAACCCTTCTTTATCATGGCCAGGAAGAATTAACACAGTCAATATATCTATACTACCCACTATTCTAAACACCTTTAAATGCCTTTCTATACTACATAAAAAAAATATATATATATTGTAGGTGCTATAACCCTGCAGGTAAACTCTGGGTCTACATAGAAATATTGGCCTTCCAGAAACCTTACCAATGTATTATACCCCACCACTTTAGGTGTATTACAACTACACCTAAAACTAAATGTTGGTTTCAGCATGAACACGTCCTACAAAATCTAAAAAGTCGGACCATCCTCCCAACCTAACTTACCATTTAGATTTTTCATTCTTTATTTAGAGTTAAATCTGGAATACTGGGAGCGTAAGGGTATATTAAACCACTATTTCTTTTCCAGAATATAGTTTAAGTCAGTGGAACTTCTATAAATATATATACTGTAATATTTTTTAGAAGAGCTAAATATATGGTCTACAATATTTGGCAAAAATATAACCATCTTTTCTCCAAAACTCAAAACCAAAGGTATCTCCTTTTCTATGATATCATTCTTTCCTACCAATATGAAACAAAACTATATATCAAACTAAATAGCAAAATATCATGCAAATCCCTATTAGGGCTAGTTCACACAGAGTTTACGTGCACGCATTCTGGCACATACACACTTGTCAGAATGTGAGCGCTCAAAACAGATCCCATTCATTTCAGTGTGTCGTTACGAGCGTACTAATTACGCGCGTTATATGCCCGTAACTAGAGATGAGCGAACACTGTTCAGAACAGCCATTCCGAACAGCACGCTCACAGCACACTCCCATAGAAATGAATGGAAGCGGCCGGCACGCGGGGGGGTTAAGCGGCCGGCCGCCGGCAAAGTCTGCCAGGTGCTTCCATTCATTTCTATGGGAGTGTGCTGTTCGGATCGGCTGATCCGAACAGTGTTCGCTCATCTCTACCCATAACAACACATTGAAATGAATGGGATCTGTTTTGAGCGCTCACATTTTGACACGTGTATACGTACCAGAATGCGCGCGCATTAAGTCTGTGCGAACTAGCCCTTAGACTGGAGAACAGTTAGTAAAATTCCATTTCGTGTTAAATTGCTATGTGACACCTAAAAGGCTCTCAAATATGATACCTTCTTATCTAAAACAGTGTTGGACAAACATTGGTTCTTCATATCTGGTGAGGACTTTCCTGCAATACAAAACCTTTGGACCAGCGTATTTCTCCTAATAAATCAAGGATCTGGTTTGAGATCTTCTGATACAACCTCATTTATCACTTTGTTTTATTTAGATGAACCAAATACCCTAGTAGTAGGACACATAGTACTAGCAGCTCTGAATCATTGTCACTAAAGAATGGAAATCTTCCTCCTCACCATCCATAGATGAAGCTAAAAGCATTATCTCTTTCAGTGACAAAATAGAAGAATTATTTGCTATTAAATCACATAAATCCAGTAAATTTAAAAGTAATTGGAATCTTTGGGAAAATGTATATATACAATGATAACGCATAATGCGGCTCCTTGCACACTTTATCCTATTGACCTATTTTGTTTAAACTTTCTGTATAATTCTTTCCTATTAATATAATAGTTCGGGAAATTCTATACAATTATCTTCAATTCACCTTCATTCATATCTAACACCAACTAAATTATTAATGTCTCTCTGCATTGGGTCGTTCTTATTATCCTAGTGCTACAGGTTTTTTAATTATATCTTCTTTGCCTTTTTTTAATTCTTTATCTACTATGCTGTTATAGTGCTATATATTATAATTTAATACATTTACAAGCCATACATTTTCAATATCTCTAATTTATTTGTTTAAAAAAAAAACAACATATTTGTGTGAGTGTGTGTATATATATATATATATATATATATATATATATATATATATATATATATGTGTGTGTGTGTATTTCTCACATTCTATAATCCATCCTAAGTAAGCATTTTTTGAACTTTTTTAACCCCTTCCCGCCGATGGCATTTTTTGATTTTCGTTTTTCGTTTTTGACTCCCCTCCTTCTAAACCCCATAACTTTTTTATTTCTCCGCTCCCAGAGTCATTTGAGGTCTTAATTTTTGCGGGACAATTTTTTCTTCATGATGCCACCATTAATTATTCTATATAATGTACTGGGAAGCAGGAAAAAAATTCAGAATGGGGTGGATTTGAAGAAAAAATGCATTTCTGCGACTTTCTTACGGGCTTTGGTTTTACGGCGTTCACTGTGCAGCCGAAATGACATGTCCCCTGTATTCTGTGTTTCGGTACGGTTACAGGGATACCAAATTTATATGGTTTTATTTACATTTTGACCCCTAAAAAAAATTCCAAAACGGTGTTAAAAATTTTTTTTTCTAAAAGTCGCCATATTCCGACGGCCGTAACTTTTTTATACATAGGTGTACGGGGATGCATAGGGCGTCTTTTTTTGCGGGGCCGGGTGTACTTTTTAGTTCTACCATTTTTGGGAAATGTTATTGCTTTGATCACTTTTTATTCTAATTTTTATCAGAATTAAAACAGTGAAAAAACGGCGGTTTGGCACTTTTGACTATTTTTCCTGCTACGGCGTTTACCGAACAGGAAAAATATTTTTATAGATTTGTAGAGCGGGCGATTTCGGACGCGGGGATACCTAACATGTATATGTTTCACAGTTTTTAACTACTTTTATATGTGTTCTAGGGAAAGGGGGGTGATTTGAACTTTTAATACTTTTTATATTTTTTTTTTTTTTTTTTACTTTTTTTTTTTTATTTTTTTTTTGCATTTATTAGACCCCCTAGGGGTGTTGAACCCCAGGGGGTCTGATCACTAATGCAATGCATTACAATGCTAATGCATTGCAATGCATTGCAAAAAATCATCATCTCTTTTGCAGGCTGTATACACCAGCCTGCAAAAGAGAGAATTTGCAGACTGGCTGGGAGCCCTTAACAAGGCTCCCGGCTGTCATGGCAACGGGGGGTCGGCCCTGGAGCATGCTCCAGGAGCCGGCGATCCTTGCCAAAATGGCAGCGCCCATGCGCCGCCGGGAAGATGGCGCCTCCGGCACCTTTGACAGCAGCGCCGGAGGGGTTAATACCTCCGATTGGTCTGGGGGACCGATCGGAGGCATCAGAGCCGGTTGTCTACTGCTTAAAGCAGTAGACACCCGGCGGCTATGACGGCCGCCCGGCTCCCGGGCGGTCGCCATAGTTACAGACCCGACACGCGCCGTACTATTACGGCGCATGTCGGGAAGGGGTTAAAATTTTGATAAAAACTATTGTTAAAAAAACCGAAGGTATAGCTAGAGGGATTTTTTTTGTTACTTCCATAAACCAGTATGAGGAGAACCTACTAATTCACGAACATCTCTGTCCTTCTAATTTCCCTCTAGTCCTTTGTGGCCCCTACCATACAACACCTATTTTTACAATATCTTGTATATATTTAATTCACAAAATACTCCTTTACGACCAGTTGAACCAGAGGAAATCAAAAAGATTGCATAGAATAGTTTGTCCTAGAAGTAAAAGAAATCCTCCATTACCAACCAATTTACACTTTGCTCTTAAAAGGTTTAGAATCTTTAGTTTAAACAAATGCTTCATTCTTGCGAAAATCGCTTTCTGTGGTTGGCTTTTTAGTCTGTAAAAAACCCGTTTTACCTTGTTTTGTTTGAGTTACATACACTACTTTCCTGGATTTTATGGATCTTTTTATACAGGTAGTGTGTTTTGCCTGAAAGTGGCACCATTACAAAGTGAACTATTAAACGTAACTCTTAATTCAAGCTCTAAAAGAGGTTACAGCAGTGCAAATGTAAATCTCCATATATAGTAGTACAACAATAAAACACATCTGAGAGGAGATCCAAACAACTAAAAACGTTACCATAGCCAGGACTCTAGTGTAGCCCCCTCAAAGACATAAATGGTCAAGACTAAAAATAAAAAGTTGTAGACTCCCCTAGCTAGAATCCAAGTCCAAGTGGTCTATGGCACCAACTGAGGAGTAGCCCCGGGAGCAAGGTCGCTAAGCATTGTGGGGTTTTTTTAATGTTTTTTTTTTTAATTTTAGCAAAAGCTCCTTTCAGAAATGGGTGGTCGTGATAGATTGGGGACATGCTCAAGGGCAGGTATCCATACACCTCTGGCTCAAGTCTCTGAGAGAAACTATGCAAAACTAGTAATAATGAGTAATGATATCAGTCACAAAAAAAAAAAAAAATCTATTGATACGGAACAAGCTACTGCCATTCATTTATTTTAGATTTAATAGTCCGTCAGGCCTTTATAGCAGATTGCTCCATGGATCAAAAAAATAAATAAATAACATATATACAGTGTGTATATATATATATATATATATATATATATATATATATATATATATATATTTACGCTTATTCTTTGCCTATTCTGATATGTATTTTTTAACCTTTAGAGACTGAAGGATGTGCCTGGGGAAGCATATTATCCTCTCCTAGGAGAAGAGTGAGTATAGATTTATATAAGAAGTTTTCATTTTCCGCTTGTAGACTTTTATGTGTTATGTTTTTTTGTTTTTATTATAAATTGTGTTTTTGTATGTTTGTGATTGCCATATTACCTGAGCTGCTGATTACATTTAGGGTATGTTCACACGGAGGAAAAGGTCACGGAAACCTTTGCAGCATCGGTATTCCATCGTGGCATCCTGCTCCTGTGTAGGCCCGAATGAATGTTGTGGACGTTGCAGCTGATTCAACCGCGGAATCCGCAGCAAGAATGGGCGAGCGGCTCCCATTGAAGTCAATGGGAGCCGTTTTTGGCAGCGGATTTTGAGACGGATTCTGCTTCAAAATCCGCTGCCAAAAAACTCTGTGTGAACTAGCCCTTTGAGAGTTGTTTTACGGTAGCTGCATGGAATATGGACACAATTGTCTGGGGATGTTCATGAGAGAGTTCTGTAGGCATGCTCCTGTGCCGAGGACATTGAAGTGGAGTAGATGAGCTGTGGCTACTACCTGTTTAGACCAGTGGTCTCTGTGTTATCTATATATAGATGATATCTGTGATTATATTCCTGTCTGTGTAGACAATAAGGTGACCAAAGCGAAGAAAACTCCTACAGAACTGGAAGTGTCTGGCTATTACTAGGCTTATTGACCATAATGGAAACGGAGAGATTTTTTTTTTTTTTTTTTAAATACAAATTGACATGAATAATGTAAAACACTCCCCTCCCCCCGCAACACACAATTCTTAATAATATGTTTAGCACAAAACCTTTAGTGTGAAATGGGACATTTTCTGATGATCCATTCCCTCTAAGTGTGGCACTGTAATTTCATTCATGGCATTCTGTTTTATTTTTTTCGCTGTGGCGTTATTCCCAAGGGTATTATGTAAGCGCGGGGCTCATCAAATTAGTGAGATGTTTATGGCACCTGACATACATAGTGGTGCTTTGACTGTATGTAAATAACTGGCAGTGCAAAATGTTAACAGTGACATTGTAATATCACGCTGATCATCTTTATTAATGATTCATGAACGTCTCCCTAGAGAGCGAGATGGTACAGACACGGCCGGGGCATGGCAGGGACTGCTGTTCTGCGGCAGTGAGACACAAGCTGTCAGTGGCAGATGGGGCACGCATGTGTATATAACAAGCTTGTAATTTGTTCTTGTCTTTCTAATCACTTTTCAGCCAGTCAAACGTCCCTCATTCTGGTAGTAACAGCGAGCTCTCTACATCCACCTTACCTCTGATTATCAGAGAGAGAGACACGGAATATCAGCTCAACCGGATTGTCTTATTTGATAGGCTGCTTAAAGTAAGTACTTTTGGATTGTTGTATTAGTCTGAACAGACTTCTTTCACAGACCTTTAGATCGGAGTTAAATGTTTGACAGTGAACTAAATCCAAAGTCTACCTTATCTATATTTAATGTTGAACGCGACCTATTATTCCTTGTTATCAGCCAAAGAGAGGCTGCCGGTAGAGTTTTCCAATGTCACAGGAAGTCCAACAATATGTCTTCCCTTCATGGTCACTACCTAGCTCACAAATTGCCAAGACCTTTTTGTATGGGTATGAATATTGACATCTTTATTAAGCTGTACATCCATTTGTATGTACAAAATTGTTGTGTATATTTACTCCCCATCTACAAGTTCATGTGTGTTTGTTATTTGTGTATGTCATGGATCACATACTGTAAGTGTGTTTCTATTGTGGTAATTTAGTTATGGACCACAACTACCGGCATGGCCTTTTAATACATAAAAAATAAAAAATTATGCAGCTGTCAGAAGGTTACATTGGTCCTGCTGGCCAGTGTTACATTGACTTTCTTTGTGTTGCCTGAAGTATATTTTTTAAAGTTGCAGTGTTGTTTCATAAAACTTTTTACAAAGCATACATTTTTATTGAATTGGGTCCAGATGCCAAGACCGCTACTGATCTCTGAGATCCTTTGACTGTAAATGGCTTTGTTCGCATCTCCTCCAGTCCAGCCTGTGGTACACAGTTTCCTACAATAGTGAATCCATTCACCACATGTATGTCAGGTCAAGCCAGGCTGATCACAGCCGAAAGGGCACAATGCTTAGCTAAGAGCTTATGTCCCTTTGTTTTAGTGATTGGTGAGGATATCGGGAACTGGACTTATGTCATGACACTGACATGTCAAAGGTTTTATTAAAATTTAGGTACATTAACATTTTTAATATTTTTGCATTTGTGAATGTTTTTAAGGCTTACCCATACAAGAAGAATCTGGTTTGGAAGGAAGCTAGAGTGGACATTCCACCCCTTTTGAGAGGATTAACCTGGGCAGCACTCCTTGGTGTAGAAGTGAGTATCATATATGGTTGTTTTTCATGTTTTTTATAAAAAAAATCTGTGGGCAGCATGGTGGCTCTGTGGTCGGCTCTGTGGCCTTGCAGCACTGGAGTCCCAGGTTCAAAGCCAACCAAGGAGTTTGTATGTTCTGCTTGTATTTGCGTGGGTTTCCTCCAGGTACTCTGATTTCCACCTCCACTCCAAAGACATACTGGGAATACAAGTAAGCTAAATAAATAGCTGAATAAATAAAATATTCACATGTTGCAGTGCACATTGTTTATGTCCCTTTTAGAGATTTGGACAAAACAAATTTCAGTTGAGACAGTTGGTGCACTGGGGGCTGTCCTTTAACATTGGGAGTGCTGCTCATGTACAATTGGGAGGATCAACTCTCACTGCATGGGGTGGTGCGGGCACGAGATAGCAGAGATCTGAGTGGTAAGTGCAGTAATCCAGAGGGCTGTAGGCCCGCCTCCAGTGCACAAACTACCTAATTTGCATAAGAGTTATTTTTCTCCAAATCTAAGAAATTGTCCACCAGCGATTTTACATACAGTACTACCTGCAGTCACATTTGGTCTAGGTATCAGTTTGCAAAGCAACAGTATCATTGTTTAATTTACATATATCAGTCCGTAGGATTCTGTAGCATTTTTCACAACACAATATCGGGGGTAACACAATGTAATAATTACAAAAGAAGGTGAGGTGCAGAAAAATGAATACTGTTTCCACCAGAAATATATGCATGGCCTTACCTGGCTGACCTGAGTTCAGTACAAGCTGGTGTGTTTTCTTTATTCTGTAGTTACAATGTAATATATTACTTAATAAGCAATAATACTTTAACAGTTTTCATTTTTTTCATGTTTCCTTTTAAAGGGCGCAATCCAAGAAAAGTATGATTCTACAGATAAGGATACACCAATCCCTACTGACCGTCAGGTAATCATAATCTTTCTTCAGTATTGATATGGTTAAATGGGGTCTCAAGGTTCTATTTTCTAAAAAATGGTACTTACGCTGGGTTCACACCTGCGTTTGGGGTCTCCGTTCTATGGTTTCCGTCTTCTGCATGCCAGAAGACGGAAACCATAGACCGGGTCTGGCCGTGCGCGGCGGTGAGCGTTTTAGGCTCTCCGCCGCGAAACCGGATTTTTTTATCTGGACACAGAGTACTGCATGTCCGACTCTGTGTCCGGATTATAAAACCCGGTTTCGCGGCGGAGAGCCTAAAACGCTCACCGCCGCGCACGGCCAGACATCTCTCTCACCCATTCAAATGAATGGGTGAGAGAGACTCCTGCAGGTTTCCGTATCCTGCCTGTGTTTTAGGCAGGAAACGGAAACCTAAGTACGGAGTGCCGGGCCGCAGATGTGAACGAGCCCTTAAGTGTACGCATTGTGGGGGTCTAGATCAGTAGTAGAGTCGGTGTTTATAGACAGAAACACAGTATCAGGCCAAACAGTGGACAAAAGTAAGTATCTTCTTTCAGCAGGTTGTCAAACATGTGGCAAACAAAAACGCCTCACTTCAACCAAAAAGTCCAGAATAAATCAGTTGGTCTCACCAGCTTGGTTGGGACACCGTAGCAGACTCTGTCCGGTGCTTGTTCAGCATGGGGAACATATAGGGCAAGGGTCTCCTTCCAGTCTCTTAGTCCCAGAGACTCGCACACCACACCCTTGCTCTGTTCAATAACTAGAATATGTAGCAGGTAACAAGGAAAACCCCTGAAAGGAATATAGGATTGACCTCCCCACCAGGTCTGTAGTCACTCGTAAAACCTGGATCACTTCACCGAAGCAAGAGTTCTCGGTGACACATATATTCCATCCATGATCTTCCCCTTGATCTGCTACAATACTAATACAGGTCTGCTGATAGACCTTATGTAGAAAGCTTTTCTCATCGGCTTGTAAATCTAGTTTCACCCTCCCAATGGACACCTGTCTGCTAGTTTAGAGCAGGTTAGTGGAACATGACTTGCTAAGACTTTTGGGGAACAGATATGCAAATAAAAGGAACCTGCTTTAGTAGCACTTTTTGGAAGGTGCAAATTAGGGTCCTTATGGGCTAGTTGAGAGGTCCTAGATGGTAGGTCAGATGGAGTACTATGTCTCATTAAGGAGGCGTAGCCTCAAAAGAACCCACTTTGTATCTTACATGGACTTATTAGACTATGCATGTAACCCTTTCACTCAGCCAGCCTGTACCCTGCTTTGTACTGATAAAAGACAATTAACTCAAAACAGTTGTCTGCCGCTGGGTCTCTCTTTTGGAAAAGTTATTCTGACTTGGCTTTATTCTCAGATTATGCCACAAGTTTTGAAGGAAACCATTGATTTATTGGGAGCTAAATTTCAAAAGGTGGCGCTAGAGTAAGTTTTTTCACCAAGGATATTTGCATATTCCTTTCCCAATGCAGCGGAATACTATAAATGCTATGCAGAGTGTATTCTAGTAGACAGATGAAGGAAGAGCATCATTCACTGATCCGCCGGCACAACTTTATTATAAAAAAGCAAATAAAAATGGGTCAGAGCCTTTTTGTATTGGATTATTATGTAGAGTCTACTTATAACTGCAGTAAATTCACACGTACATACAAATGTGTATTCTAAAAACTGGATGTCCTAATAACTCAGTACTATGAAAAACTGTATTGTCAATACTCATATTTAACATTCCCGTCTGTGCAAATCACTAAAATAGAGAAGGGAAGTAGAAGTGGCGTGCCCCTTTGTGTATGTTCTGCTTTACTCAGCTCTCCTCCAAGACTCGAGGAGGCAGTTTGGTGTATAGATCCATAGAAAGTATGTGATGCTGTGCACTGCTCTGCTTGTGTATCTGATCAGAAGAGAGCAAAGCTGAGCTCAGCCGTAGGGGCATAGTGCTCAACTGAGCGATCGATGGGGATCTTGGTATTGGATCTCTCCAGTCAAAACGTCTGACTAGCAATAGTTACCCATTAAATAAAAAAAACCTTTATTTAGTTTTTATATTTACATGCTGTCCAGTTAGAAAATACTGTCAGATATATGTAATTTTGTTTTTGCTTAGTATATTCTGTAATTTGCTTTTTCTGCTCGCTGCTTTTCAGATTGAAGTAGATATCCCTCGATGTCACCAATATGATGAGCTCCTATCATCACCTGAAGGACATGCAAAATTTCGAAGAGTCTTAAAAGCATGGGTGGTATCACATCCAACCTTAGTATACTGGCAAGGTAACTTGTGCTGACATAGCTTCCTCAAATTAATGTATAGCATGTCAATGTAAATAATTTAGAACAGTTTCCTTCCAGAGTCCAAGAGCACACGGTTTGTGCCATTTATGTCTGAGGGACATTTAATCAAAATTTTCAGGCCACACCACTCATTAACAGTACTGCCTACCCATAAGCAGGTAAAAAAAAATTTCACCCATTATTGACCCCCACAAATTATAAAGTCCCCTTTTATTGACCCCCGCAGCATACATTCCCCATTACTGCCCCCCACACACACACACTGTATATCCCTTCCTTAATTGGCCCTTACCTAAAATATTGGCCCTTCTTATTTCTTTCACATAATACTTTGTCCCCTGTTATGGCTCCCACACACTATATATTGTTCCTCGTATTGGCCCCCACATGGTACATTACACCATTTTATGCCCACCCCCACATGATTCATTGGCACTTTTTATGGCCTCCACTTAGTACATTGTCCCTTTTTATGGCCACCAAATGGTACACGGCCCCGTTTTATGGCCCCCACATGGTATGTTGTCCCTTTTTATGATCTCCACATGGTACATTGGTCATTTTTAATGGCCCCCATATAATACTTTGCCCTCTTTTCTGGTCCCGCATGATATATTGCCACTTTTTATGGCCTCTACATGGTACATTGCCCCGTTATGGCCCCCACACAGTACAAGGCTTTATGTCATGTTGCCCCAATTTATGTGACTAACAACGTATAAATGCCACCTTTTGTGGCCTCACATGAATTATTGTATCCTTTTATGGCCCCACATTATTCTATTACCGGTTGTATTATTCAGTAGGTAGCACCGATATTCACTCATCCAGCCCCGCTCCTGGTCAGGACTGAGGTTTTCATTGGAAAGAAGGCATTCAAAGAAAATGGTTTGCGAGCCCCATAAAACTCTAGGCCTTTGAATATTGCCCAGTTATCTGTATAGTTTGTCCATCCCTTTTGGTTGTAAAAGTGCACATAACCTTGAAATATTATTAAAGGCCATTTACTACAACATCTTCAGTCACGTTGATACAAGCAGTGCAGTTTATAATTCCAGGCCAGATTTTCTTGAAGGAGACCAGGCTTCCACTATGTTCTCTGAAGAGAAATGGAGTATTGTGTGCTGCCTCCTTTCTTCTATTTTACATTTTGTGAACAGTTGGACAAATCCCCAGGAAAGCAATTGCATCTAACACAGCATTTTTTTTCCTTTCTCGTTTCTCCGAGTCAATATAAAAAGCTTGGACTTGATGTACTATAGATAGGAGGTTTATATTTCTCATAGGGCTGGCGAACTACCTCAATATCAGTGGAAACCCTTTGATTAGAGCATGGAAACGGATCATATCTATTTTTATTACACCAGTATTTTTTTTCCTTTTTGGGGTCAATTTTACCTATACTTGCAAGGTGAGAGAACTTCAAGAAATACAACTCAAAATGAAAGAAGAGTCTCAGAAGAGTCTTCTGAGATTCTAGATTATATTGCAGCTCCATATAAAAAACAAATGGCATCAGATTTTCCAGATTGTATGATATTGAGCTGCAGTATGTGGTTTTTGTACTTGTGTTTGTTTACATAAGTTTTATACTTTTGTATTGTCAGGTTTGGATTCTTTGTGCGCACCATTCCTCTATTTGAATTTTAACAATGAAGGTAAGTGTCTCTTACATTAAAGTATAACTCCAACTATGATTAAGTTCATAATATATCAATAAGGATATGTTCACATGGAAGAATATGGAACTGATTTTGAGTTAGATTCTGCCTCAAAATAAGCTCCAAATTCTGCCTGAAATCTGCCTAGCATTCATTTGAATAGGAGGGAGTCTTACTTATTTATTTTGCTTACTTATATACTTTGCCGATTTTGTCAATGCTGTCCCAAGTAGGGCTCACAATCTAAATTCCTTTCTGCTAGCTGTTTTTATTCAGCTAGCAGAAAAAAAAGAAGTATCCTGATCAAATTCTGCCTGAAACTCCTATTGAAATGAATAGAAGGCAGATTTTGAGTATTCTTTTAAGCTGATATATATATAAAACTGCATCAAAATAGCTTCCAAAATCTGCTTCCAATTCCTGAACCAGAAATTTCCTGCCTCACGAATTCAGTGTCAAGTTCCTCAGTATGAACCAACCGTTATAAAGACAGGAGCTTTGCGTGGCCCTGTTCTAATGGCAGAATCTGCTGCTAATTTTGTGGTGGATTCTTTCCCAAAATCAGCAGCAGATTTTTTGATCCTGCTGCAGGTTCTGTGGCTCCAGGTTCTCCACTGGTTAGGCCTAGCCATTTGAGCTATGTAGTGGGTGTGCTAAGTTACTGCAGCTTGTATAGCTCATGCTGCAAAAAAAGTTTTCATACACCTATGTCTATAGAAAATGTACAGTGTCATTTATACCACATGGTGAACACCTTAAAAAAAAGACCCAAACAAAAATGGCATAAAAACAAAAACACTGTGTTAAAGAACGTTAAAAATGGATCTAGCTAGAGCAACCATAACACTATTGTTCTAAGCTGAGATAATGGAGATGAAGGCCTTGTTTTTATAACACGGATACTCATCCATTATCACCTTTCTGCGCAGTCAGTCATGGATTACTATTACTGGGCCACACAAGCAGTATCTTCACCACAATACATTAGGGATCCTTTACAAACTTTTTGTATCTCCATTTCTACTGTTGAAATCACAATGTGACTAACTTAAATGACGATTGATGGTTGAATTCACATGTTTTATGTAGAAGGATACTTTGTTGATTCATCCCAGTTTTCTTGTAGTTTATAGCATAGGAATGTCTTTAACATGCAGTCATAGCTACAAAGCATTATAACCTAGAACGATGAAAGCCTAATCTAAGTATCTTTATCTTCTTCATTTAATAGCAACTTGCGACTCCTTTGTCTATCTCTGTCATTCACCACCCATGCCATTTGGCATCACAGGCTATTGACGATGAAAAGTATACTGCTGTTTGTATTCTGAAGTTTTCTATGGCTATTTTATTTGGGTTTTCAACGTCAACATATTAATGCATTTCATATATTTCTATAACTCTTTTATGACTGGGGTTGTTTTGGGCCTTGATGTCCCAAACAAAGTTCAGACTAGTATTCTCTTTTTAGAGGATGGAGCGCTTTGTATTTATTTAATTACTTAATTTTACTTCTCTTTTTTTTTATTTTTTAAATAAGGTTTTTCCTATTTTTCTCATTTTATGATATTTATTTATTTTTCACTATGGTTGTAACAGTGATTTGTTTACAATCTATTAGATGATTCTTTTCATCTGTGCAGATCACTTTTATTCAACATCCGCCCCCAAACCCCCTACACAGGGAATCCCAGTGACATGAATAATGATGTCAAGCGATTCCCTTGCAGTGGCCCAAATTTCTGAAGTTGCACTAAAGGCTAATTCACATGGGGTTCCGCGGCTTTCTGCTCCGGATTAGGCCCAAATGAATGGGTCTAGTACAGAGGGTGGTGTCGCGAGGCGGATGCTGCGGCTGAATCAGCCGCGGAATCCGCCTGAAGAAAGGGCAGCTTGCTTCTTTTTTCCGCGAACAGAAACATACCTCTCGCAGAAAAAGGAAATGACCGGCTCCCAATGATTTCAATGGGAGGCGGCAGGATTTTGACGCGGATTCCGCGTCAAAATCCTGACCATTTTGCCCCATGTGAACTAGCCCTAATAACTAATTGCAAACGACTTTTTACACATGTGGTGTTGCTTTCTCTTGTGTTTGGGTTTAGCCTTGTATTAATACTACATACCCTTATGTGGCAGAAGAGGACAGGAACGTGTCATATGTACTTAGTACTGTTTATGCTGTAAAGTCCTTTATGCGTACACGTTGCAGAAAATGAAATTTAAAGCAGGAACTCTTCTCTTTTCTTCTAGCCCTGGCATATGCATGTATGTCTGCATTCATACCAAAGTACCTGTACAATTTCTTTTTGAAAGACAATTCTCATGTAATTCAAGGTAAGGTGGTTACAGCTTTAATTGAAATCTACAATATATAGCATGCTTTCAATATACAATGCCTTGTTTTCCCATGACTGGCTGAATTCTTCACCTCACAAACATCATATGCTCCTTTATGGATACCTTGCACAGAAACTGGCCACACAAGAGACAGCTGAATCTGTTATGTCTGTATATTATTTGACTATTGGCATATTGCATCATATACATGAGCAGCACCACATCGAGGCACCTGAAAATAAGTAATAATGTTTACATGTATTCGGAATAATGGTATTGAGAGATTAATGGGACATCACATTCAGTTATGAGTGACAGAGGTCTATTTCAGGTGGCATATTGGTATATTCTATGAATCTGAGATAAGGCTCCAGTGTTCTTGAACAGGGTATTCCCTTTAACTTCTGTGTGTTCTAGTAAAGCATGTGAAAATTTAGATTGCCAGCCTATGTGAAATTTTGTAAATGCTAACTGTTTGCTCTGAATGCTTAAAAGATTTGTCCAAAACCATTAAAAACTTGATTATAAACTAGTATAGAATGCTGTAGAAAAAAAGGTACGGACTGGTATAGAAAATAGTTAAATTTGTGTACCCTTAAGAGGTTCTCAGCTCTAGTGGCGGCAGTCCAGTCCCGTTGTTGCTGGTCATCGATGATGTCTCCTGATGACATTTTCTTTGTGCTGAGGTGACACTGGTCTCAATGGTGGCCTGTATATTATTATGAGCTTGAAAAAATAAAACACAGCCCCGTGGTAACCGTGGTTGCTTAATACAGAATGTCCTTATGAATAATTCATTCCAAACAGTCAAACACATATGAAATATGAGAGAAGTTGATTTTTAGGCACTTACACACCCAAAGTGTCTTTGAGGAACCGCACGTGACCTCCTTTGTTCCTCCAGCCTGGAACATGGGTACACAACAAACAAGATGAACGGAGTCCAGCGAGATCCTCTTGAAGTTAAAAAATCACTGGCTTTATTTCAAATGAGTAAAATTCTCCATGACATATATACGAAAAAGGTACACGGACATAAGCAAGAGTCAGAGAGAAAAAAGATCAATCATAGTTGCACCTAGCTGACGCGTTTCGAAACTATAAGTTTCTTAGTCATAGCATGGTATGACTAAGAAACTTATAGTTTCGAAACGCGTCAGCTAGTTGCAACTATGATTGATCTTTTTTCTCTCTGACTCTTGCTTATGTCCGTGTACCTTTTTCGTATATATGTCATGGAGAATTTTACTCATTTGAAATAAAGCCAGTGATTTTTTAACTTCAAGAGGATCTCGCTGGACTCCGTTCATCTTGTTTGTTGTGTATATTATTATTATTATTTATTTATATAACACCATTAATTCCATGGTGCTTTACATTTGGATACACATGGCACATGACTGCTGAGGCCAGTTGTTCACGTGCCATTTATGTACGGGTCTTCACTGAGGTGTGTGATTGGCTGCAGCACTCACGCCATCAAGGACTGACAGAAATGGGGACTGGTCTGCCATTGCTGGAACATGGAACCTGTAAAAGGTGAGTTGGATTTTTTTTTTTTTTTTTTGTATTTCACACAATTTCCAGCTTATAGGCAGGTTTTAATGAAGTATCACAAGTCTTTTAATATTTCTATCTATCTTAGTCTGTGGTTGACCAGAGCTTCATTTCACTGATCATACCTGTCTGTGGTCTTGCTTCCATTTCAGAGTACTTGACTGTTTTTTCCCAAATGATTGCATTTCATGACCCTGAACTGAGTAATCACCTAAATGAAATTGGCTTCATTCCAGATGTAAGTACTAAAGGCTCTTACCAATACCTATAAAATAAAGTGGTAAATGTATCATAATAGGGAGAAAAAAAAGTCTAAAATTTGGAAAATGAAAATGTCAGGCATCTGGTCAGCTAAATGCCTAAATTTGTTTGTTTTGTAGCCAGCTAGTAGTCTTTGTGTTTTTGTGGTTTGCCCACAAATGCAGCTTATCCCCTATCCACAGGATAAAGGTTTAGGTTGCAGATTGGTAGGAGTACGACCACTGGAACCACCTCTGGTCAGAAGAATGGGGGTACCTTGCATCCCAATCTGCCTGGGGTAGCAGTGTCACAGGAAAAACCCTATAAGGAAATTTTCTAGTTAAGAACTATTCTTTGGTTGTCTTCAAGTGCACAATGAGGGAGAATTGCTAATCTAAACAACTTGGTAACAAAAACTGGCATACACAGTGTGCGCTACATTTATTACATCTTGGACTCTTTGGACTATTGTAAGCAGATTGCAACTAAGGTTTCTTTTCCAAACAGATAATGTGCAAACATACTCTTTGACAGCCGCATGTTGCGGCAGGGTCTTGCCAGCAACGCAAGATTTTGTATTGCATATCTGACCAATCTGTGGGTTAACCTAGATTATTTTTGACCTTCTAGAGCTTTCGCAGTTCCCCTTTTCCTTAAGTTTAATGACTTGTGAAGTGCAGATAAAAAGTATTGCAGGGAGTCTATCACTGCTACCAGCTTCTTTAAGCCGCTCCTATAGTGATTTAGATGCTGTTAGCAGAATAAAAATCATACTTTTGTT
Organism: Leptodactylus fuscus; assembly: GCF_031893055.1. Classification (NCBI taxonomy): domain Eukaryota; kingdom Metazoa; phylum Chordata; class Amphibia; order Anura; family Leptodactylidae; genus Leptodactylus; species Leptodactylus fuscus. Next base: position 257,166,139 of record NC_134265.1, on the reverse strand, counting down.
AAGTTTCAGAGCACCAGGGATTGTGAGAAAATGCATTTTTATTCTTTATTCAAATGAGGATCTTGGAGCACAGGGAGAGTTTTCTTCAGGCACTGAGCACTGCTGCTTCATCACTAAATGCGCCCATGCTGCATTCAGCTTCTCCCAATGAGCAGTGTGAAGATCAACTGACATTGCGAGGATCAATTCACACTGCCCAAGGGGATGAGCTGAATACAGGATGGATGTGTTTATTGATGATGCAGCAGTGCTCAGTAAAAGAAGAAAACTCCCCCTGTGCTCCAAGATCTTCATTTTAATAAAGATTAAATGTGCTTTTTCTACACCTTTCTGGGGCTCTGAAACATAACAAAGGTATGGTTTTAATTCTACCAGCAGCATCTACAGCACTATGGGAGCAGTTAAAAGTACCTGGTGACAATAATAGACTCCCTTTAAAATAGTCAACTATCAACTTCTGTATTCAGCTGCTTAGAGAAGCATTTTGGAGTTGTATACACCTGACCTCATATTAAAACACACATTGAAGCACATCTGTGATTTTTTTTCCTTCATTATCTATTTTTACAATATATAATTGAGTATTACCTTATTTAGTTATCCCATCCTATCTGTATTCTTTTCAGTAAGGTCACATGAATCTCACTTTGTTGGCATCAAATGTACAAGACCTAAATAATAAGTCCCTGACTTTCTGTAGAGTGGACTGTTCCACGCAGGTTGTCCACAGGGTGAGACTGAAACCTCTGTCACTAACTACTGATGAGCAGACACTTCCTGCCACATTGCTTTAATACAGCAGCTCACAGTTCAGCCTTCCTAACGCCATACTTGTATTCTCTTAGGTTATTTATGTGAATATAGAGAGAAGGATAGTTACACTGTGTCCCAGCAGGTAGATATAGAATAGTCTCTAGCTGCATAAGTGATGTGCGGCTGATATATCATGGGATTGATAGCAGACCAAAGAGAAATGGAAATATAAAATCCAAATGGTGTCTAGTCGTGTCTGAGCTGAGGAGAGGCTGGTTTGTTGGGATATGAGAGCACGTATATAAGGATATAAGAGTACACATGAAGGTATCCTGGAGTGTGACACTCGCAATCTGATGCTGGGTGTTGGGATGGAAGAACATGTTTTTGTTGGAGTGCTTTTTTAAGGTAGTATGAAGTAAAGTAGTAAGATTCTGGGGCCTTTCAAAAATAACATTGTTGGATCATCTGGAAAGGTTCACAAACATATTGCACATGGTTTCACTTTCTGGATTATGTTAAATGCTAAAAGCACAGTGATGGTGTATTCATATGTGCAGAATATACAGTCTATATACTGTATGTATATGTCATACAATAAAACCACCACCATGTGAAGTGAGTAACATTCATGTTATTGTTACGATGGCGCATGTCAGAGTGTGATATACAATATAAGACAGCAAGTAAAGCACTCCTGAAGTTGGTGTGCTGGAAGCAGGGAAAATGGGCAAACAGAGAGATCTGAATGACTTTGAGAAAGGCAATGGAGACCCCGCTTATACAGATCTATCTATCTCTCTATCTATCTATCTATCTAGCTCCTATCTATCTATCTATCTATCTATCTATCTATCTATCTATCTATCTATCTATCTATCTCATATCTAGCTAGCTAGCTAGCTGTCTATCATCTATCTATCTATCTATCTATCTATCTATCTTTCGTTCTTTCTCTCTATATCCATTTAGATATTATATCTATATCGATATCATCTCTCTGTAGTAGTCATCTATCTATCTATCTATCTATCTATCTATCGATCTACCTAATTTCTATATATTTAACCATGTATGTATCTCATATCCATCTCTCTATTCACCTATCCTACGAATAATATGACACCAATATAGTAGTAGTATGTTGAGTTATTCTCATGTATAAAATTCAACAAGTCAGATTATTTTCCCCAGACCATGTTCAGGGAGTAAGGATCTTGGTATTGGAGCGGTACATTACTCTCTGCCTCTACTGATTGCTGTAAAATGGCTGTAATTTTGTCAAGGCCATCATTTTTCTTAATCTCTCTTTTCTAGATACTAAACAGCTATAATTCCAGGCGTACTTATGGCGTGAAGTGCTGCTGAGTGCAATCACTGGTCCTGATGTAATCAGATGTCAGGGTTATTTTCTAGACTGATTCCTAATCATTAAGTATTGTTGATTTGACTTTTTTCTGGAATGACGGAATGACTTGGCTCAGCCCATGACTTATCATGGGAACATTGAATTTTATTTAACTCCATTATCTTGTTATAGAAAATGAAAGCAAGATCTATTGGTGGGTAGGTACCATGAACCGTAGTGCTCATTGTACACCAGTGATCCCCTCCCTTCAGTAATTTTTTCGTTAGCTGGTTATTGCGTTAAGCATGACAATCTGTTTCAGTTTTCATATTATTAATTGTAGTGAATGAGTTAATCAATAAAATTACTGTAATCCTCATTTAAGGTTGGTAAATCTCAAAACATAAGTCAAACAACAAAGAACGGCCTGCAATAGTACATTTGGAATAAACTGGCAAAATGATAGTTTATTATCTTGAGTGCACTTTTTATCATTAGATATATTAACATGCTTTCCTATTCTTACCACAATATGGCTTCATGGTTGCACCACTTTAAGAAGTCATAATGTGTTGTGCGTTCCTCCTGTACACTTGAAATTTGGTTTGGGCCATTGCCTGGTTTTGTATTTAAAGTGTATCCTTTTACTAGTATACTTGTATCTCACTCTATATGTATATAACTTTATCTCCTAACATTTTTTTTCTTGTCATGAGAATACTGACTCCACAGTCATTCACAAAAATTCTTTATAATGTGAATCTACAACCTCCTTCTGTTTAAGTACTATAAGCCGATGGCTGGACAGGTAGTGGAGGGGGAGTACATCTCACCCAGACTACTTAGGTGGGTGAGATGAAAAAACTCCAGAAAGAGCATTTCTCAGCAGATAACTATTGTCTGCTGAAGGTTATTTCAGAGTTCCGGTTACTGGGCTGGATTTTTAGGAATGGCAGGTAGGATTGGTAGTGGGACCTGTCATTCCACCCCCCTCCAGTCCACACGTTGGGGATGTTCTGGCAGCTACTCAGCTGCAGAGAGTCTGCTCATCAAGGAGGCTTAAGAAGTCAGCTCCAGCAGAAGACTGTGGGCAGAGCTTGGCTGGAGAGCCAACAGAGAGGTCATATTTTTGGAGCTGTGTCCTGAGTGATTCAACTGGCTTTTGGATTTCTGTTATCCTAGGTGAGGCAACCTATTCTATGTTTAGTTAGAGCCTAGCCGGGCAGGTATTTATTTTTGTATTGCTTCCTTTTGTTGCTGCACTATATTTTTGAGTGAAAATAAACTCTACCTTTGTTTTGGACTAAAGAATCTGGACTTTTGTGTCTATGCCACCCCACCTAGCAACCCCAGACCCTGACAGTATTTTATTCTGTTACCATGAAATTTAGAACAAGATTAGAAGGCATATACTTGTATGTAAAATGTATGCATTTTTTATGTATGTATGTTGTATTGAATATTTCTGGTAGATGGCTAAAAGTCTTTTAACAGTTTCTGAGTTTGCTATTTTTCAGGTCCAGTTTTAAGGCAAGTGATTGATATTTTTTTTTATAGGCGTTGTCACATCAAGGCAACCACAATTATAACATAAGCAGGTCAAAGGGAGCACTTTAACAGTGGCTCTCGTTCTGGTGGCCAGGCATGTAATAGTTTTATCACAATGACAGCCATATAATACTACAATTACTTATCCAGCATCTGACAGAGAAATGTCCAGGCACAATGAAATCAACTGGTCACGGCACTGAGGATGCCCTCGCTTTGGTAGACTTTGGCCAGTAACACAACAAGAGCTGCCATGTTGTGCTAGAATTACACTTCATCTGGCAGGGAAGTCAACAGATCACAGCATGGGTTGCCATATCCCATAACCCTAATGATTTCTATTGTGGGAAAATGCTTCCTTTTTCATTAATCATTTAGGGACTGGGCCATTTTCCGATTCAGGCCTGGACACTCTCTTGGGTTTTTTCGTACATGTGGTTAGGAGTGCTATAAATTTATTTCATTGGATTATTTCATTAATTTTGGCATTGTTTTTTCAGTGATAAAAAATGCTCTTACCCAGTATGACACCTCTTTTACCAGCCCCCACAGTATATTATCCCCATTATTCACTTCTTCACAGTACAACAACCCCTTTACTAGTCCCCATACAGTATATTGTCCCTTTCCTGGTCACCATGTAGTATATTACCCCTTTACTGATACCCACACATAATATTGCTCACTTCTTTTTGGCACCCTTCCATTTCCCCCCTTTTGGCCCCAAACAGTGATTTGTTAGACTTAGATTCGACTGGAAATAAGGAGAGGCCCAAGGGAAGTGAGGAAAAATTACAAACTTTATATTTACCTTGCCTTACCTTCCTTGGGCATCTTCACGTGCATCTGATGTCATGTGCTGCAGGAGGTCAAAACTGAGACCTGTGATTGGGCCTCAGCGGTCCTGTGAGGCGTGCCATGACGTCAGACGCAAGCCTGAAGAGGACGCTGGATGGGGGGGCTCCCATAGCTGTCTGCTTGGCGCTCATTGAGGCAACAGTTCTAACCATTAAGTCACCCTGTGGGCAACAGTACAATTGCTCCTTAAAGGGGTTGTCCTGTTACGTACACTTATTCCCTGTCCTGTAGATAGGTAATAATTGTCTAATCGTAGGGGGCAATCACCAGGTCCCTCAGTGATCAGGTGGACGAGAGACTGAAAGTCCCCCCTAAAGCCTCCTCATGAATGAAGCACTGGTGAACTTGTGTGACCAGCGTGCCATTCACTACTATGCAGCTACTGGGACTGTAATTACTGGCAGCCCCATGGAAGTGAATGAAGTGCCAGTCACATCTGTGCATTGGCGCTCCATTCATGAGGGAGGCCTTAGAGGGTCATTTGGTCCCCAGTCCGACTGATCACTGTGACACCTGACAGTTGGGACCCCACTGATTGGACACTTATTTCTTGTCCTGTAGATAGGGATAAGTGTCCATAACGGGGCAACCCCTTTAATGGCAAGTCTGTTGTTGGGATCAGAAATGATGTCCTAATCCTTGAATTTAGTAATTTGTTACATACAGTTTATGCCATATTTGATTTTCTCTTTTTCATAACCCTGCTTAATACTCGTAATGTATGGCGAAGCTGCAGTTACCTTCAGCGTTTTGATCAACATGGCTTCAAATCTTGTAATCTGCTCCATTATAGCAGTCAATACATATTGAAAATTTTCCAATTGCACACATTTTCCCACTTCAGATACTGTTAGTACTTTTTTTTTTAATGTATACGATTATTAGCCCATTAAAATGTATGTTTCTTAATTCCGATTTTCTAGAATTTGGGACTAAACAGATGCATCATTTGTTTTTGTTTTTTTCTCATCTGGTCCAAGTACAAGTAGAAATTAAATTCATTCTCTGAAAGATTTGCTGGCGAATGAGGTGCTGAAATGTGGGTGTGATGTGAAAGATTATTGACTACTTTACAGTATATTTCTAGAATTAAAGCAAGGGGCATCATCCCTGCATCATAGTAATGTGATCACACATACGTTATTGCAATTCAGCTTGTCAGGGGTCTTGTGCAACCTGCTGCTGCAGAAAATGCGCTAATATAAAGGAGATTGTTTTCTCCTCAAACAAGATGGCCTGTGTCTGGTCATGGTAACCTATCAGCAAGCCGATAATAGGGCCTGAACTTGATTTTCGTGCTTGAGCAGTAATCCGGTATCAGTAAAACCTGATTAATCTTTCATCACCCTAACGCAGAGTCTCGCTGCAGGAAGGATTGCGTTTCCTGGCAACCTTCCACTTGCTCGGGGTCAGTAAGAAGCTCTCGGAATACAGAATGCGTGTAAAGCTACAAACATCCTCAGTGTCATATGCTGACCCGCTAGAAAGGCAGCATCGGATTACCCTTGTATATTTTTAATTTTTCATTTTGGCTTTCATTACCTTATATGTAGGTATCCTATTTTATCATCTATGCTGTAATAAACTCCCCTTTCTCATGTATTGAACAATATACCTTTCTTACTGAGAAATAATCCACCTCTTATGTTCTCCTATTTGATTATATGTTACCCACTCTTTTAATCAGATATTCCTATGCAGATTAACCCTACAGTTGATAATTATCGTAGTCTGACAGTTCGATTTTACTACATTTGATACTTATATTATTTTGGCATTCCGAACTCTTTCGACAATTTTACCAGACAGAAACAGGAACACATATAGTCACATTTGGTTATTCTCATAGTAGTGAATATCATGCTCTTTACAGAAAATTGAAGGATAATCCCGCCAGGAACAACATCTGCAAGGAGTTTGTATGCAGATGTTTGCGTGGATTTCCTCCCATTCTACAAAGACATACTGATAGGAAAAAAAAATGTACATTGTGATCCCTATATGGGGCTCACAATTTACATTTTAAAAAAAAGAAAATTGACGGATAATGGTTTTTACAAAATTGACCAGCGTTGATTGGCCGAATGCCATACAGTGTACAGCATTCAGCCAATCAACGCTGGTTCTGCTGGAGGCTCGTCTGTGAGGAGGCGGAGTCTAAGATCGGTCCACAGCAGTCTCCATTGTGGTCTGATCTCAGATGTAGCAGTGTTGAGCGCACAGCTCTGCTACACCTGAGATATAGCAGAGATGTGTCAACTCTGCTATACCTGAGATCGGACCACAATGGAGACTGCTCTGGACCAATCTTAGACTCCGCCTCCTCACAGACGAGCCTCCGGCAGAACCAGCGTTGATTGGCCGAATGCTGTACACTGTATGGCATTCGGCCAATCAACGCTGGTAAATGCATTCCTATGGGAAAAAGTCAGCTCCCGCATTATTAGTGGCATAATACAGGGACTTGGGCATGTTAGATGCCCCCAGGCATGCTTCCCCTGCTGTCCCAGTTGCATTCCAGAGGTGTTGTCATCATTTGCTGAGGTGTCATAGTGGACTTGGTGACCCTCCTAAGTCGAATAGTGGTTTCCCCTGAAACAAAGCTTTTTTCCCCATAGACTATAATGGGATTTGATATTCGTTCAAATATTGAGGGGCTATTCTAAACGAATATCGAATATTTCACTGTTCGCTCATCTCTAGTATACATATATAAATATAGAAATGAATAGTAGAGTCAGTATCAGAAACTTAATGATATATCTTATTAAGGAAATCGTCACCACTTATTAGGCTGCCCACTTCCTCCTCAGTCTGTATGTATACATAGAGGTTCTTCTTTGTATCCAGCTCACTCACAGAAGTCTATAGAGAGGGGAGGGAGAAGGCGGCTGCTGGTGGGTTCATTGAATTTACTTCCTCATTCTGTGCAGTGGTAGAGCATTGACTTGAAGATTCAGCAGTGTCAGAAAAACTCCCTGATACACAGTGTAAAATAGAGTAACAGCAGCAGTATATGTGTGTTTTGCAGCAGGCTGCCCCTCATCTCCTCCATATACTAATATATATAACTCCTGATAATTGGAGAAGTAAAGATATTTCATTAATAAGACATATTAATAATTCTATTCACCGGTACTATTCATTTGTGAAATGTTGTGTTACAGCTGGAGTTCTGCTTTATATAACACTAGCAAGAAGACCCGACTTCACACGGGTATATTTCATTTTTTGTTTGTGTAGTGGCCCCATAAGAATTGTCCAGTTTTGCACTGGTGTATTTTGTATATCGTTTGTGTGTTTCCATAAGCATCTCAATTCGGATATCAGTGAAAAACCTGCGATCAGTTGTTATGGAGACCTGGAGTAAAGCTGTGTGTATGTGACCTTGTGTAACAGTGTCATCCACAGCGCCCTGCCCCTTTAAAGCTGACATAAGGCAGTGAAGAAAAATGGCTGGGTTGCTATGGAAACCTGGAGTAAAACTCTAATATGTGGTACTCTGTGCAGAGCCCTGCATCTAATCCTCCGGCGTGTGGTATTGTTTGCAGCGGTGTATATGTAATCCTCTGGCGTGTGGAATTGTGTGAAGACACATGTATCTAATCCTCTGGCGCTTGGTACTGTGTGCAGACATGTGTATTTAATCCTCCCGCGTGTGGTACTATGTGCTGACTTGTGTATCTAATCCTCCAGCGTGTGGTGCTGTGTGCAGACGCACGTATCTAATCCTCCAGTGTGTGGTACTGTGTGCAGACGCGTGTATCTAACCCTCCCCGTGTGGTATTGTGCGCAGTAGCGTGTATCTAATCCTTCAGGGGGGCCACACGGTGGCTCAGTAGTTAGCACTGCAGCCTTGCAGCGCTGGAGTCCTTCGGCGTGTGGTATTGTGTGCAGTGGCGCGTATCTAATCCTCCATCATGTGGTATTGTGTAAAGACGTACGTATCTAATCCTCCGGCATTTGGAAGTGTGTATGGACGTGCATATCTAATCCTTTGGCATGTGTAACTGTGTATAGATGCACGTATCTAATCTTCCTGTGTAGTACTGTGTGCTGCCATGCGTATGTCATCATCTGGCATATGGTACTGTGTGCAGACACGTGTATCTAACCCTCCCCGTGTTGTATTGTGTGCAGTAGTGTGTATCTAATCCTCCGCCATGTGGTATTGTTTGCAGGTGCGCGTATCTTATCCTCCATTGTCTGGTATTATGTAAAGATGTACATATCTAATCTTCCGGCGTGTGGAACTGTGCACGGACGGGTGTATCTAATTCTGCGGCATGTGGAACTGTGTACAGACGTGCGTATCTAAACCTGCAGCACGTGGTGTTGTGTAAAGACATGCGTATCTAATCCTGTGGCATGTGTAACTGTTTATAGATGCACATATCTAATCCTCTGGCGTGTAAAACTGTGTGAAGACGCACATATCTAATCCTCCGGCATGTGGAATTGTGTGTAGATGTGCGTATCTAATCCTGTGGCGTGTGTAACTGTGTGCATTGGCGCGTATCCAATCCTCCGGCATGTGGTATTGTGTGCAGTTGCGCATAGCTAATCCTGTGGCGTGTGGATCTGTGTGCAGATGTGCGTATCTAATCCTCCTGCATGTGGTATTTTGTGCATTGGTGCATATCTAATTCTCTGGCGTGTGGTACTGTGTGAAGACGCGTGTATCTAATACTCTGGTGTGTGATACTGTGTGCTGACTTGTGTATTTAAATAGATAAAATAAGAGCTTCACACGAAAATGATGTTGGATAATTCGCCACAAGTGTTTTAATGGTAGAGTGCAGGTTACATAAACGTTTTCGGTCATCCGACCTTCGTCAGACTCTGCACTGTAAGGAATGCCAAAAATTGAAATGCTGCACCTAAGTGCCTGTATGTCAGCAGAGCAGAGGTAATCTCCACCAACAGCCTATCCAGGCCCGCTGTGACCATCCGGTCGTGATATGAAGAAAGACGCAAAATATACGGCCTAGTCGGCATGAAAGATGAGCGCTCATTCATTCCTAACATTCCTTTTTACTCTACGAGCGCTCCCATTGAAGTGAATGGGAAGCGCTCGCGAGTACGGCTCGGACTGAGCCGAGCGCCGGGCCCCTTCACACGGCGAGCCGTACACGCGAGCGCTTCCCATTCACTTCAATGGGAGCGCTCGTAGAGTAAAAAGCTGCCCATTCATTTCAATGGGGAGCGCTCGTATGCCGGCTCCCATTGAAATGAATGGGATGTGCTTTATACGCGCGGATTCTGAATGTGTTTTAACGTTCAGAATCAGTCACCGTATCCGTAGTGTGAAGGAGCCCTGGACTTGACAGTAAAACCCAGTTTATTGTGGATGTTGACTTTCCCTTTTAATTTTAGGGGCAAAAATTTTCAAGAAACGTGAAACTAATTGATGTGCTGAGTATTTAAGCCTGCAGTATTTCCATCCAGTGTGAACATATCCTTACTATAATAATAGACATAGTGTATGTATTGCAGTGTAAATAAAATGGCAAACTTGCTCTTAATAAAGAATGAGAGAAGAAAACTTCCCAAGTAACAGAAAAGTATTATTAGGTATGCTGAAGATGTGGGGTAGACAGCATAAAAAATGGCTGAGCAGCAGAAGATGTGCCATGATGTGTTTGATTATGAATGTACTACATCACGTATTCCCTCAGGATCTGGATTTAGACTTGCTTCAAGCCACTGGTGAGGATAACAGCCATTTATTCCTTGGGGATTTGTTCTTATTTATCTTCTATCAGTCGGCTGTAAGCTGCAGTGAAAAATGCTGATTTGTGGCATGGAGCATATTTTAATTAATTTAGAGAATTTCTTCCTATAAAACAATCTAGTTGTACATTGTGCTTAAATCTGTTCTGACACGTTCTTAGTGCTTTTGTAATTGCCCTTGTTCTTATGGCTTGATAATACCCTTCCTTTTAAAGCGTTATTACTTTTTTGATTTTCTGGCAGTATTATTATAATATGCTTTATTAACAAATTTTGTCTCCTTTCTGTGAATTCCTGCATTTCTTTAATCTCCCCCTTGCTTCTGTATTGAGAGCTGTTCCTGCCTCTCACTGAATGTTACTGTATATGGCGTTCGCGCTGTGTAAAATGGGCGGGCTTAACTATCTTTTTATGTTATTGCCCCCAAGGTCCAATAGTAAAGTACAGATTGGTAGTAGATTGAGTCTGGATTTATTGATTATACATTAGTTACCTTTGTCTTTTGGTTTGTTCTTTATGTATAAGGGTGACACTTCTCTTTAGATTTCAGTGGATGATCATCACTATAACCATACGGTATTATGATTTGGGTCAAGGCATTATACTAATGGGAAGAAGACTCAAACGCTATTGTAAACTCATATAGAACAGAAAGACAGAACCAAGAGGGAAACATGGTAAAAATTTACAAAAAGGAATACCTAATGAATGTCCTCTCAACTTTTGTTGTGATGTGTCACAACAACAATACCGCATTCATTTATTGCCTTTCAGGTTAGAGCTGTAGGATCCTTGTCACTATGTGGAAAATTCCTTGGCGTTAGAAAGGTGTTTGTTCTTTATATCCCCGGGGAGGTGTTTTTTTAATGTTCATTTTAAGTATATAATGTATACTTGAGGTTTTAGATGTGTTTTTTTATACTCCACTTGTTACACTTGACAAAGTGGTGCTTAGGCCCAAAACGCGTTGTGTTTGTAGATACCAATAAAGCCCATCTTTTGTATAGAATTTGGTAAGCATGGATCTGTTCTTCTTCCTTTTCTGGTTGTTTCATGGATCTAGTATAATCCAATTGACCAAAAGCTATTGTGGGGATAGACTCACCTAGAGGACCCTCTGGAGATAGTTTGCATACTGTAGAACGAAATAGCCTAAAACTGTTCTTGCTTTTAAAGAAATGGCAACGTTTCTGTTCCCGTGTTTAGGTTTTTGTAGGTTTAAAGTTTCTATTCTCTATTGTAGACAATCTCTATTATTATTTCCAGCCATTGTCTGCTGCTTCTTTCCCATCAATAAGAGCTGTAACGAACATCCGTAACATGTTTCTTGTAACAGAATAGATTAAGCTTACAGTGGTAGGAAAAAAGCATCAAAACCTGGTTTGATGTAACGTATAGGCTGCATGCTTTTCATTCCAGCTGCCAAGGCTTTAGATGCATCCAATTTACACCCTGTTATAGGTCAGCGAGCACAGATACAGAAAGAGCATAGGAAAGTAAGTGTCCAACACCAGCTGAGACCGTTGCTGATCTGTAACACTGTCCAGCTGATGAGGAGGGGAATTCTCATCTGCTTTTTCACCTATATGAAATAACTATACGAGGGCTGGACAAGACAGAAGGATAGGTGAGACAGAATATGTGAAGATATCTCACTATGTGGTAGATATGTTGCCATGTGTAAACAGTTGCAGTAGACAACAGTTGCAAAATTGTCTTTTGTTGTATAATCCCTCTGAAGCAAGTTATCAGATTTAGGCCCAGTTCACATCTGCATTCGGGGAGTCCGCTTGAGACCCCCCGAACGGAAACCTATACGCATAAAAAAGCACTTACCTAAGGAAACGAGCAGACCCCATAGACTATAATGGGGTCCGTGTGGTTTCCGCTCGGTTTCTCCATGTAGAGAGAAAAGTCCTGCAAGCAACACTTTTCTCTCTGCATGTTTCATGCGAAAACCACACGGACCCCATTATAGTCTTTGGAATCCGTGGGTTTCCCAGGTAACCGCTTTTTTATGCTTATAGGTTTCCATTGGGGGGGTCCCCAGGCGGACTCCCCAAACACAGATGGAAATTGGGTCTTAAAGGGGTTGTCCAAGTTCCCTTGTGTTTTTGGATACTGATGATTTATGCACAGGATATCATCTGTATCATCAGTATCTGATCAATGGGGGGGTCGACATCCAGACCCCACAGCATTCGCCTGATCTGGCCACCAGAAGCAGGTCTGCTCCTGTTCACTCCGCTCACTTGAATAGGGGCAGAGCTTCTTCTGGATGGTTTAGTCTATGTTGATCCAGTTGTCTATACTAGCCACTAGTATCTGGATCAACTGATTGGTGCTGATCTCTGACCCCCAACTGTCAGGTAATGTTGAACTATCCTGTGAATAAGTCTTCAGCAACCATGGTGTCTTGGACCACCCCATTGAGATAAAGAAAAGTACTTCTGTGAATCTATAGAAGGATTAGAGAGATGGAATAGAGTGGTAGATAGATTGGTTTGCTGCCTAATAGGTATGAGAGATTGATAAATATGGGAGTTGGATTGACAAATATGGCAGGTAGATGGATAGAAGGAGAGAAAGATGAATATTATATAAGATTTGAGAGCTATATAGATAGGTAGAAATGTGATACAAGGTAGATAGATATGAGAGATAAAATAGATAGTTAGATTGATATCTATCATGTCTATCTGTTATTTCTATTTCTCATATCAGTAGATATGAGAAATAAGATAAATTGTATACCTGAGACCAATATACCAATTCCATGGCTGAGATATAAGTGAACAATGCCCTTCCCCCATCCTCTAGATCTTAGTGCTCCTATTACACGTACTATATTAAAACGTTTGAGCACTTCACAATGTTTTATAATTTTAGCAGCAATTGTAAAATAGGACCCTGAATTTTGTCTTCAGCGTGGCTAAATGGATTTTATTTTGTGACATCTCTCAGGATTATGAATGCCAAAGACACATTAAGAAAAGCCTATTTCTGAAGTGGTGATTTACCTTCCTTTGCTACTAGGGGGCACTGTGGGACAATAAAAGTAGCCTGCGTGTCTGTTCTTTATTGTGGAAAATAAAAAAAGGAAATATTTTTAAAGAGACCCGGGCCACAGCCACATTTTCAGCCAGTTTATTTATGTTCCTGGTAAAGAACCAATATTTTTTATTATAGCAGGTATTTAGAATTTTTTTTTTTTTTACAAATTTGCATATGTAAAATTTTAAATAATTACATCATTTTTTCTGTATAATAGGTCCATCTTTATTTTCATTTTTGTAGTAGACATTAGAAAAATATTGACATTATAATAGCAGTCCAAATAAGAGAGTATTGAATGAGGCACTAGTATAAAGGTATACATGCCCATAACTTTTGTTCTCTGGCACCTGCTCAGCCAAGCATTATTTCACTAGCAAAGGGAGATGTGACAGTCAGACACGTTTGCTATTTGTTTGTCTTGGGAGGAAACAGAAGATAAAGCAGTACAACCTGTTTTATCCTCGTTTCACCCACCCAGGGTTGAAGGATATCAACAGGTTCCACCAACCATATTTAATATGATCACCAGCATTACATAAATGGTAAGAGCATTGAAAAGTTAAACGCTGCGGCAGATTTTATAATACTGTGTAAAAGTACTTAGACTAGACAGTCTAAAAAGGCCCCTGATTTTACAGATAGGTCATCAGTATCTGATCTGTGGGGGTCCGATACCCAGATTTTGCGCTGATCAGCTTGTTGTAGCAGCCTCCTGGAAGCGGTTAGTGGAAGGGCACCATGTGCAACATTGTTCCTATTCAGGTAATAGTAATGGCGCAGATGTCCTGTCCACTGCATAGTGGTGGTTCTGGGAAAATGCAGCACTGCTCCCTTAAATCTAGAGATGAGCGAGTAGTAGTCAATCGAATACCTCGCCCGCATAGGAATGCGTGTAATTGACCGAACACCAAGGGGTTAAACGCATCGAATGGATGCGTTTAACCCCTTGGTGTTCAGCTGATTACATGCATTTCTATGCCAGCGAGGTATTCAATCTAATACTTCTCGCTCATCACTACTTAAATCTGATGTATCTTAAGGCTCTCTAGTTACACCACCTATTTGTTGGCTTACTTTTCAACAAAAAAAAAAATGTGACAAAATTTTGGAACATTTTTAAAAACCAATTCGGTTTCTTAAGCCTATCCTATTTATGCAGACTTCCCAAAAAGACCCCCCCCCCTTTGTTGAGCAAGATGCAAATGTGTCTAAAATTGTTATTTCGGCATAACCCGTGGCACAAATTTCACAAGAATTTTGATACGTTTTCAATAGTAAATCTTCTCCATTGTACCCAATATGGGGCTGAAATAGTGTTGATGAGAAGCTGACTGTTGATAAAGAAGGCTCTGGATTGTCGTGTAGAGCATTTTACAAGAATTTACATTTTCGATTAGACTTCAGGCTGATTGTGACATTGATGACTAATCTAGGGCAGCATGGAATAGATCTTTCTTACTATGTAGTATGTCCAGGAATGAACAAACGTTGGCTCTTTGGATTGCTTGATAGTGTTCAGCTAGTGATCCTGCACCAGAGGCGTCCGTTATTGATACTGAATATTCGTTATTAGATTATGGCAAAGTTGAACCCTAGAAGAGAAATTTGGATATGCATGTGGGGTCATCAAAACAACGGAGCCTTCTAAGTGTAGTCAGGTGGTCTGTAAATTCATAAACCTGCCTGCATATTGTTTAACTTCATGACTTGAATTTCAAGGAACGAAAATTGACGAAGATCAGTCTCATCCACTAGCACCGGTATTAAAAGACCTTTTATGTGGTTGCAGATTTCTGGCAAAGTTCTACATTGGGGCCTCCCACTTATTTGTGTAGTACCTGGATAATAATGTTAGGTTACAGAAAATCTGATTTTATAAGGGACAAGCATCCCGGGGGGTGAGGATGCACATATACTTGGGGTTGTCCTTGGAACAAATACTGCTTCGGAATAGTTTTACACGTTGAATGGTGTACAATATCTAACAATACGACTAGATTAAATATCCCGAGGTACACCCACTCATAACCTCTTACATTCTTAACTGGAAGCCCCTAGTCTCTTATAGAAACTTTCTCACAGACAAGCTGCTCTTGTACAACACTTCTCTATTTAGTAAAAAGATCAAAAGAACGGCTGAACCTCCATATCTGCTACATCTGTATTATTCTATGGAACCACAGGTTTTTTTTCCCTGTAAGTGTGAACTGGCTTTTTGTTTTCTAACTTAGTAGCAGATTATGGTTCAAGGCTTCTGTTCTTTTACCTTCCTTTATCCATCAACTCCTAAGTATTCTCCAGATCTCTTGTATGCTGTTATTCTCCAGAACCCTTACTCTGTATGATATGTAAGATATTCACAGTGTGTGTGTGACCTAAGCACATGCTGCCTTCATTTATTTCAGTGTTTTTGTGGTAGAGTCACCAAGTACTTGAGTCTCTTCCACTACACTGATCATTGCACGGTTCCTTCGTCACTGTATTGCTGTCGGCTCAGGGGAGCATAAACTCTTTATTTATTTATTTTTTTTCCAGTGAACTAATACCTTCACCAGATCACTAATGTCACAGTAAGGTTGCCATAAATCGATGATCATTTTTATTAGTCCCTTAAACTATAAGCTTCTAGAAGTGATTGATAGATATTTCATTAGACACGTTGATTGGGACAAATCTTTATCATACGTATCGTATGTCAAATATAAGGTAAGAAAGATGGTGTACAATGCAACCGCCTCCATGAGTACAATGATCAAAACAATTTTTTTGCACTGGATTTTACATAATATTTTCCATCAGCAAAGAAGATGGTAGATCCAAAATTACACTATTATCTACCTAGGCGCAGCAGACCTGTCACTCGGACAGGACAGAATCAATGAGGTGACAGGTTCTGTTATAAGAGTGTTTCCTATTAAAATTAAAGAATGTACTTTGTTGCTTCCAAGGCTGGGGTCTTGAAAATGTATTTTTGCTGTGTTTTTTTTTTTTTGTGTGTGGCCTTAGCTGAAAATCTCTTAATCTGTTTTCATAGTGACTTCACTAACAGGCTGCTGTTAGTACAAGTAAATTTCCCTGGCTGTTGGAGAGTTAGTTGTACTGGGAGTGAGAGATTATATACAGGAATTGACAGATGTGCCATTCAGACATCTGGAAACGCAAAGTGAAACATATTACACCAGCAGCACAGTTTGATAAATAGAAGAAGAAAAAAGTTTTTCAGCTCACCGCATCCAGATACAAAATGAAATGTGGAAGGGACACAACGCCATGACACTAGTAGCTTATTTTTGATATGACCTTTTTTCACCCAGTTACCATGTAACTTTCTTTTACCTATATGAATAAAAGTTAAATTTTATACATACCCTTCATCTGTGGATCCTTGTTGATGCTGGATTTTACTTCCCTTGTTCCATTAGCACAGTTTGATAGGCTAGGCCAGTGATGGCGAACCTATGGCACGCGTGCCAGAGAGGGCACGCAGAGCCCTCCATGCTGGCACGCGTGCGGTCGCCCGGATCGCTCACCAACAGGGAATCCGGTACAGGATTCCCCGTTGATGAGCGATCACTGCCTTCAGTTGTATGTGCAAATGCACATACAGCTGAAAGCTGTCAGGGTAGGCCGCGGATCGCGCGACCGCGGCCTACACTGGCTGCAGAGTTTGACCTCTGCCCCGACGCGGGCGCGATGACGTCATCAGCGCCGCCAGTGACAAGAAGGTGGATGCCGGTGGCTCTTCAGGGGTGAGTATGAGAGTGGCTCACTGTGTATATGATGTTGGGGGGAGCGCTTATAATACTTGGTGGGGTGTATGATACTGGGGGGGAGTGTATAATACTGGGGGGGCTTATAATACTGGGGGGAGTGTATAATACTGGGGGGAGTGTATAATACTGAGGGGGCTTATAATACTGGGGGGAGTGTATAATACTGGGGGGGCTTATAATACTGGGTGGGGTGTATAATACTGGGTGGGGTGTATAATACTGGGGGGAGTGTATAATACTGGGGGGAGTGTATAATACTGAGGGGGCTTATAATACTGGGGGGAGTGTATAATACTGGGGGGGCTTATAATACTGGGGGGTGTACTAAAGAGCATATAATACTGGGGGGGGGCTATTTATAAGCACACAATACTGTGTGTGGATGCCACTGTGGAGCATATAATCCTGTGGGGGGGGGGACACCTACTGCGGAGCATATAACACTGGGGGGCTACTGTGGTACTGTGGAGAATATAATATTGTGTGGTGGGCCCACTGCAGAGCATATAATACTGTCTGGGGTTTCCTCACTATTTATATCACACAGTATCTGTTTTATAGCAGACGTGATATTAGTACAGGATGTAAGAATATTACACGGTAACTATAAAACAGATCCTGTGCGATGTAAATAGTGAAAATTAATTGTTCAAAGTACCAAATGCCGAGACCTTTACATTTCAGTACAATGTTGTTTGTATTATTGAAAGCTCTGTAAAGCCCCACATGACTGTAATTTTTGGTCAGTAACTGTCCGCAATTGTGGATCCGCATAGTATTAAGTCTATATTGTCGTGTTGGCACTCCGCGAAAATTTTGTGGGTTTTGGGTTGCAGTTTGGGCACTCGGTCTCTAAAAGGTTCGCCATCACTGGGCTAGGCTAACCCGAATGTAACGCCTTTTTCCCCATGAAAATTCAGGTCTCCATTGCCGATATATTCATTTATTTCACAATCTGTAAATGAGCAGTGTGAAGCACCGAGGGTTGCTCCATTGCTCCAAACCGCTACGCCCTGCTCTGACACACTGTGTAGGGTGTAGCTGGTTGGAGCAATGGAGCCGCCCTTGGTGCTCCAGACTGCTTATTTGCATATTGTAAAATAAATTAATATCTATGTAATGGAGGTGCGAGTTTTCATGGGGAAAAAGGCATTACATTCAGGTGAACCTGACCTATCTAACTTCCCTTTAAGGGAAATTTCATAGCGTCCATATAGAGTTATTGACACCATGATATTACTCTGTGGAAAGTATTTTCACATTTGGTTTTATTAGTTTTCACTTCTGAAAGCAACACATCCATTTGTGTGTCCTCTGTAGCATATTTGTGACAGCGACATTACTCATTGCAGAAGGGTTGTGTTTCTACCGAGAACAGATTGTTCCCACATTGATTGCATCTTTCTTGTCTTTCAGCTCTACGCTATTCCGTGGTTCCTCACAATGTTCACACGTAAGTCCCAGCTTTTCTATTTTGTTCCTGTGTTCTGTTTTATTGCTTTACGTCACATTTTTTTGTCCTTGTCTACAGGCATTCTTGACATTTGTATTGCATTATGCTTCAGTTTGTCGTGCTTGCCGATCATAGATATTAAATGTCAGCAGACACCCAGTTTCTGCAAGTTATATCACGCCCTGCACTGATATAAAGGGGTTAAAAGACTGTAGACAGAGGGAAGCGGATATGTCATTGAAACCGAGAGGTGGATTGTTGTGGAAAATGAATACGCTGAGTCTCTGTGGAATGAGAAGACTTTGGAGTAATAGGAGTTCAATCAAGGTGGAAGATTAAAACCTACAAGGCCAAATTCATGCCTGCTGATGTGGCTGTTTCATGGAGAAGGTTTCTTGTCTTATAACTCTACTAGTTTCTCATAGCGAGAGCAGGTCGAGTGAAGAACTCTTGTCAGGTTTGATTAAACAATTAATGCCTAGATGCGAGAATTGCTTGCATCATTCAAGCAGGAGCAGAATTTGCAAGTAAATCACGCTGCTTTTGACAGTGCCAGAACAAGAAGAGGATCTTCTCATTTAACACTAGCCAAAACTCCCTTTAGAAAGCAATTTGCACTTCTCTGAAATACACTTGAAATGAAAAGCCTTCTTTAATAGGTTAAATAAAAATCAAGACAAATGCTTCCCGGTTGTAATTACGAGTCTTTTGGAAGTGAATACATTTGTTCAGTCTTGAAGAGGACACTGGTGCTGTTATAATAATCTATTTAAGATGTTGGCATATCTTGTTATGTAAAGTGGCCAGCTACCGTGTGAAGGACTTAACACTTCCTTAAGTCCACTTCACAGACCATATGAATTAGTTATACAAGTATCCATGGCCATTGCTTAATTTGTCAATCACTATAACTTAAAGTGAGTTCCATTGTAGATATATCATTAGTCATTTTGTCGGGCGTCCATCAGCTAGCAGCTCTGTTCTTGTTGTGAAAGAAAGGACATAGAGTTCACTTTCATTGATAGGTGCCATACATGACCAGCAATCGTTTGTTAGTAATAGCTTTATGTCTTAGGTTAGAAGAATGGATCAGCATACAGCATTATGATTCCAAAGCAAATGGAAACACAATGAATCCCTTATAAATCCATCATCCGCCATATAGATCCATTGTACAATATATCCAGCCTAAACATAGCCATATTGTACCATGACTTGTAACTACTGTTGAAGCTATTAATGGGATCCTATCATTCAGATGACATTTTTTCTAAGTACCACGTCGGAATAGCCTTAAGAAAGCCTATTCTTCTCCTACCTTTCGTTGTCTTCTCCGCGCCGCCGTTTGCCTACAATCCCCCTTCTTGTCGGTATGTAAATTTGCTCTCTTGCAGCACTGGGGGTGGGCCTCAGCACTCAGACAGCACTGGGGGTGGCCCCAATGCTGCGAGAGAACTCTCTCCAGCGCCACCTCCTCTTCTTTAGCAGCGTCATCTTCAGCCTCTTCTTCCGGCAGTGGCTTGTAACTTCTAAGGCCTCTGACCTTGGGCAGAGCAGACTGCGCATGCCCATAGGCCACGAGAAAATGGCCACTTGCATAGTATTGTAAGCGGCCATTTTCTTGGGGCCTGTGGGCATGCAAAGTCTGCTCTGCCCGAGGCCTAGAAGTAAGAAGACACCGCCGGAAGAAGAGAATGAAAAGGCAGTTCCTGACGAAGATGGTGCTGAGAGAGTTCTTTCTTATGGCTATTCCAACGTGGTACTTAGAAAAAATGTCATCTGAATGATAGGATCCCTTTAAGGATTTTCACCCAAATTGTGAATATGGCAAGCTGAAGTTTGCCAATTATGCTTCATCTGTTGTTTTTGGCAGCCATCTTTGCAAAAGTAACAGAAAGTACAGCCATAGTTCTTGCAACTTCTTAGCAAATGGTGATATAAATTGATCCATCACAGATCCTTCTTAGACCCATTACAATTCTAACAGGACTGGTCACATTTCCCCTGCAAGTGAGACTTCTGGGAATCCCTAGTTACAGTGGATAGTACAGTGTGAAAAACATATCTCTGAAAATCTATGGGTATACAGTACTATACAGTTTTATGCAGGTGATGTAAATTGTTTTAAAAATAGAAGTGTTAGTTTATATATGTCAATTGACAATTAAGTGAATGAATAAAAGAGAAATCTAAATCACATCAATACAAAATAAATAATACACATTAAAAGGCCCCAAGAAATCATAAACCCTAAAGTATACCATTAAAGGAGTTTTCCGGGCAAAAAAAAAGTTTGATGTTGTCTGTTAGTGCTACTAATGAGTTAATAAATGTACCCATATACCTTTTAGCTTATCTTGAGTGATTTCTGGGTGTCTCTGGGAGCTGCTGGTATCTCCTGCTTTTGTTTTACATGCTCAGCTTCTTTCTATGTAACTTCCTCACTAACCCCTCTCACCTTTCTCCCCCGTTCTTCCTTTCTCCACCCCCTATACACTCCCACTCTGTCGCTCTAACTATCCAGTCCTTCCCTGCTACTTAGCCCAACCCCCGATCTATATAATATACTTTCCCTCCATGCTTCTTCTGGTTAGACAACTCCTCCTGTACTGCTCCTATACTCCTTCTTTTCAGCAGTGATGATCCACGTCTACTGCACATGCGTGGAATCGCAGTAAAGGTGAATTACTGGTGGCACGCTCATTGGAGAAGAGTGCACACAGCAAGAATTATTATAGAAGGAGGAGCTGTCTCGCCAGAAGAAGCATGGGGAGCAAGTATAATGGAGTGAATGGGGGGGAGTAGTAGTCATGATCTGTTTCTGGAAATGGAGAAACGGATTGTTACCAGATAATCAGAAAACATCCTTGGGGCAGTCACATGACCACCCCAGGGATAAGATAAGATAACCTTTAATAGTCCCACATTGGGATACGGGTCACTATACATTTTTGATAATTGATGTTATTTAGAAGTAGGAGGGGGAGAATATTTAGTCTAGTGTAGGGATTTCTAGTTATCCCAGTCAACCCCTTTTAAAGCTATCAGTATTCAATGGCTAACACAAAAAGTCTAACAGTAGGATAGCACTATATGGTTACCAGAAAATTATGTATTTTTTACTCTACTTTTTTTTTGTTTTGTTTTCAATACGCTATCATTTTGAGCGGCTGTTCATTGTATAACTATAGATACTAAATCACCTTCTGTTTGGTAATGTGAAGTGTCATTCTGCTAATTTCAGCTGTCACTCACATCATTGTAAATTGGCTGCACACCTCTTTGAAAGTAGCACTATCAAAGTAGCTGGCAATTGTCAATTTTGTTATTGAATTGACACAGTACCAGAATTTTAATTATAACCTAAATTGATTTAATAATAGATTACAACATGAACCCTGTTATTAAATACACCATAAATCTGCGCTTTAGCTCATAGTCGTTGAACTCTCTTTAATAATCTATATTTCATTATTATAGAAAATTGTATTGAAAACTCTAATTCTATCTATCTATCTTTACACACTGAATTATTATACTTGCCTCAATATCTCTACTTGTAGTCTATTAATGGTACATTTTTAATTATATTCCGATTTACAATAATTTACACCAAAAACTGGTGTAAATTATGGCTTCAACTCCTGGATAATGTAGATTTGACTTTCTGGCGCACAGAAGGCTAGATATGCATTCTTAATAAATTAGGTAAATTATTAATAAATATCTCATATGTCTCGGTAAAAAAAAAGCTGCAAACATTTTTGTAGTAACTTTTTGTAAAAAAGTTTTGGCCATTAATCTAATGCATGTGGCACTAAAAAGTGTCTGGTAATCTTTGTTGGATTTTTTCTCTAGTCCCCACCATTCCATAGTAATCATTTCTGTCAATCTAGGCATCCAGTATGTTAGACTCTGCACTGTCAGGTGGGCATCCCAACATATAGGCCTAATTAGTATGTCGGGTGCTCAAAATAACAGCACCAATTGCTCAGGAGTGGTGAGGCTAGAGAAACAAATCTACCTTTGCATCCTTTAAAAGGCACTGCTTCACTGATCTTGGAAAAGAGCTGGAGTTGGTCAAGATAGTGAAGACTCCTCTTTAAGGCTAAGGCCCCATGTAGTTTGCCACAGCAAAAAAAAAAAAACGCTGTGGAAAAAACCCTAGCGGCACTATGTCACATTTTTTCCCACGGCACGTTTCACAGAAAGTCTGCAAAGGTTTCCGTTATATTTATAGGGAAACCGCCAGCGTTTCCATAAGTGTAATTGAAATGCTGCGATTTCCGAAACCGCAACAGCTGTGGAAATCACAGTGTTTCCACTGCACATATTTTTCTGAAATGTGTGGATTGGATTTGCTAGAATCCCATTCTCTTTTCATTGACTGTAAAATGGTGCATTTTTTGCCGCACCCTGTCTGCCCTGGCCAAACTGTGGCGCTTAGGCCACCGGGAGCATCTACCTAAAGATTTATACTCATTGACAAAACAATGCAGCATGTATATACAGTTCCTTGCAAAAGTATTCATACCCTTGAACTTTTTCAAATTTTGTCATCCTACAATCACAAAATTAAATGTATTTTATTGAGATTTTAACTGTTAGACCAACACAAGGTAGCAGATAATTGTGAAATGGAATGAAAACGATACATGGTTTTTAAAATTTTAATCAAATAAAAATCTGAAAAGTGTGATGTGCAAAAGTATTCAGCCACCTACATCAATACTTTTCACTGCAGTTACAGCTGTAAGTCTTTCGGGGTCTGTCTCTACCAGCTTTGCACATCTAGTGACTGAAATTTTTGCCCATTCTTCTTTGCAAAATAGCTCTAGCTCAGCCAGAGTGGATGGAGAGTCTCATGTCTTTCTACAGATGCTCAATGGGATTTAGGTCTGGACTTTGACTAAGGATTCTAACACATGAATATTCTTTGATTTAAACCATTCCACTGTAGCTCTGGCTGTATGTTTAGGGTCATTGAATCTCCTTTCCGGTCTCAAGTCTTTTGCAGCCTCCAATAGGTTTTGTTGCAGGATTGCCCTGTATTTAGCTCCATCCATCTTCCCATCAACTCTGACCAGCTTCCCTGTCCCTACTGAAAAAAAACCTCCCTACGGCATGATGCTGCCACCACCATGTGTCACAATGGGGATGGTGTGTTCAGGGTGATGAGCAGTTTTACTTTTCCACCACACATAGCGCTTTGCATTTCAACCAAAAAGTTCAACTTTGGTCTCCTCTAACCAGAGCACCTTCTTCCACATGTTTGCTGCAACCCCTACATGGCTTGTGGCAAACTGCAAACAGCACTTCTTATATATTTCTTTCAGCAATGGTTTTATTGTTGCTACTCTTCCATAAAGGCCAGATTTGTGGAGTGTTAGAGTGATAGTTCTCCTGTGGACAGATTCTCCCACCTCAGCTGTAGATTTCTGCAGCTCCTCCAGAGTGACCATGGGCCTCTTGGCTGTTTGTCTGACCAGTGCTCTCTGTGCTTGATCTGTCAATTTAGGTGGACAGCCATGTCTTGGCAGGCTTGCAGTTGTAGAATACTTTTTCCATTTTTGGAGGACGGATTGAACAATGCTCCTTGGGATGCTCAAAGCTTGGGATATATTTTTATAACCTAACCCTGCTTTAAACTGTTCTGCAACTTTATCTCTGACATGTCTGCTGAGTTCCTTTAGAAGTGGGTGTGTGGGTGAGGTTGAGTTCATAGTGTTGAACTAGTGCTATGGTATCCCCCACAAAACTGACACTTTTGCTTCACCAACATTAAACCTATTCAGGCAAAAAAACAATTTTGGGGAGTGAGCTACTCTCTTGATGCTCAGGATATGTTTTTAACCAGAGTGTTTTCTATCGTTGCCCTACAATACAGTACCGACTAATATAGAGCTACAGGCTCCTCACTTCTCAGTTAGGGATTGTTCATACCTTATGCTGAGGGTAATTTATTTGGAGGAGTACAGTTTTCACGTGTGTTATCACTATATATATGGTTTTAATATTCCCAATAAAGAATTAGTTTTTTTGCCACTAAATTTACTTTATAACCTAACCCTGCTTTAAACTGTTCTGCAACTTATTCTCTGACATGTCTGCTGAGTTCCTTGGTCTTCATGATGCTTTTTGTTCACTAGTGTTCTCTAACAAACCACTGAGGCCTTCACAGAAACGGTGTATTTATACTGAGACTACACACAGCTGGACTCTATTAAAGGGGTTGTCCAGGATAACCTAAAATTCCTACACTAATCTAAACAGTCTCCCCCATACTACTTTCTAAATAACATTGATTATCAAAACTGTATATTTACCCATATCCCTGGGGCCGTCATGGGCCCCAAGGACATATTTTGATTATCTGGTGACGATCTGTTTCCCCATTACCGGAAACAGATTGTCACTACAACTCCCTCCCCCCATCCACGCCACTCATACTAACCCATCCATAGCTTCTTCCGGCAGGAGGGCTTCTCCTCCTGCTGTCTGTGCGGTGCACGCTCTTCTTCACTGTGCGCCGCCGCCTGTAATTCATCTCTACTGCGTTTTTCCACGCATGCACAGTAGAGGTGTCTCATCTCGTCACAGATGTTGAGGAGGACTACGGGAACAGTACAGGAGGAGGAAGGACTGTTTTGCCAGAAGAATGGAGGGGTAAGTATATGCTATGGGTCAGGGATTGGGCTGAGTAAGTAGGAAAGGGTAGGATAGTCAGAGAGACAGGGAGGGGATTCAGGAAGGAGGAGGGGGGTTAGTGAGGAAGTTAGAGAGCAGGAAGCAACATCATGTAAACAAAAATCAAAATACCAGCAGCCTCCAGAGACACCCAGAAATCACCCAAAACACTGATATAGGTATATGAGTGCATTTATTTACCCATTAGTAGCACTAACAGACATTTTTTGATTAAAAAAATTTTTGCCTGGAAAACCCCTTTAATTAAGTGACTTCTGAAGGCAATTGTGTGCACTGGATTTTATTTAGGGGTATCAGAGTACAGGGGGCTGAATACTTTTGCACGTCACACTTTTCAGATTTTTATTTGTGAAAAAGATTATGAATACCTTTGCAAGCCACTGTAAATTACATACATTTATATTCATGAATATAATAATATATGGAAGTGATTATAATGTTAGTTCAAAAGGATTAGTTTATTTGGGAAAACTTTAAGTCCTAGTACTCTGTTGAGCCACTACTTGCCTGGATACAATATGAGATATGGTTGTGCTTGGAGGCTTATGGGTTCCATATGATATTCTGCAACATATTTGCCTATAGCTGTGACAAATAGATTTGTAGATTTTGAACATTTATAGGTTGTAGAGGTTGGCATCTGGTCCCACAAATGCAGATTGGCAATATATCTGGTGACCAGGCAGGCCAAAGAAGTTTTTCAATCTGACAGAGATATCACTGGGAAACCCTTGCCCTGCCATGAGAGGCAACACAAGTAGCCACAGGATGACCTGCACATATCGCTGAGCTGTTATTGTCCTTCTTAGCACTACTAGGGTTGACCGACTTGTCATATGCAATGACTCCCCAGATCACCACTGCAGAGGTTGAGGCAGTGTCTCACTCCACAGCAAAGGCAGGATTGAAGTGTTCCCAAAAAGGCCTCCATACTGGAACTCAGCAATTGACAAATTGCAAACAGAACATAGATTAATTGTTGTTGATACAGGGGTATACAATAAAGGTGCCACCCATGTCTGGATGGTGTATGAGGAAGATATAAGAGTTTCTTCTGGTTGTCATTGGATAAAACAATCTTTTCTTCTGGTGGTTTGTCTGAGCCATCTGGAGCCTGTTTGCCATGTGTTTGTGATGTCACCTAGCCATCACTCCCCAATACCCCAACTTTTTTTTGGGTGTATCATAGAGGCATGTCTAGATGTCAACCTATATGTCTAGATATTACCTATTATTAAGAGATACACTACCAAAAAGTAGCCTTGGAGGGCCTTTTTGTAGGGGAAGCACTTTTACACCCTCTCGTGGCAAACTTAGTGTCTAATAATTTACATATCTGATATAACTGCATGCCACAGTTTGTTGGAATTTGTCATTTTTTTTCTGGGTGTGTTGTTTTTGTTTATTTTTAAAGAGTCTATTTCCATGTATGTCATTACAATATCCTATCCTATCCTACTTCCTACTAATATAAACGGCTGAACGGATTTGATTGAAATTTGGCACATAGATAGTTTGTAACCTCATTTAACACATAGGCTACTTTTTATCCCGGCTTCATGACTGTTATGAATTTATGTTCACATACTATATTACACTGCTCTTGGCAGCAGCTGATAAAGCCAGGTCTGTTATCTCTCTGTGTAAACACACAGTTTAACCCTCAGTGGATTGTGTACACCTGATGGGAAAATACCTTTAATCCAAATTCGCAGTTTGCTACTTTTTAAACATGACAGGAAAAAGAAAATCTAATTTGTTGCAAAATTCTAAAACAACGAGAGCTATGAAGGTAGCCAGAAGTCACAGACTTCTCCTCCAGCGAAGCTGAGGGGGATCATCAGCGCCAACAACACGCTCATTATATGGCGTCCCAGCGAGCTGCTGAGATGCCGAAACAATCATGGGCACAGCGCGAGGAATGAGTTCAGCGGCAGGCCAGCTTGAGAGCTGCCAAAACACCGGCGCAGGCGGATCATCAACACTAACAACACGCTCATTATATGGCGTCCCTGCGAGCTGCTGAGATTCCGGAACAATCACAGGCACGGCGTGAGGAACAAGTTCAGCAGCAGGACAGCTTAAGAGCTGCCGAAACGCTGAAGCAGGCAAAGCATCGACGGGAGCAATTTGCTGAATATAGGCGGATCATCGACGCCAACAACACGCAGAGGCTAGTTAAAGAATAAATACACTTTTTTTCTTTTATGCAACACAAATTACCTAAAAATTATTATATTACCGTGTGTGCGGTGGCTCATTGATAATAAGTATACTAATAAGTAAGGCCGGGTTCACACAGAGTATTTTGGTTCGTAATGTGGAACGTAGACGCAGCGGGAGCTTTTGCGGGCCATATATGCTCCTATTGTTTTCAATGGGAGCCGGTACCGTATACGCGGCGCTATTTTGCGGCCGTGATTTAGCGGCGGCCGCAAAATAACGCAGCGTATATGGTACCGGCTCCCATTGAAAACAATGGGAGCGTATACGGCCCGCAAAAGCTCCCGCGGCATCTACGTTCCACATTACGAACCAAAATACTCCGTGTGAACCCGGCCTTATACTGAAAACTGGAATTATTGAAGCAAGGCACATTTCCAATGCAGAACACATATAAAGAAGAGGATTGCATGCACTTAATTTCCCAAAGCACATTCCTGTTTTTAAGATGTGGAAATGGCCAGGAAAGCTAAATCCCCCCTTCAAGGAATCCTCCACATTAATGATTGAACACAAACATAATGATTGAACTCTTGTCCTTCCTATTTTCTCCCACTGCAAGAAAAATTAATTTCTGTCGTTGTAAGGCCAGCTCCATTGTATACCAGCGGTGAACTCTCACCTCTCTGTTCATTTGTGCCAGGCATGGAAGCACGGATGTGATGAGCAGCATTAATAAGAGGAGATAAAAGATGCTCCGGCCTTTGAGTCTAGTGAGATGCAGCAGCATGTGTAGCGGGAATGTGCCGATTGCTCTTGAGGTTACAACGGGGCAGCAAGTGGAAGCTTCGGAATATCAATTGTGAAAATCATGTTATACTCTTGAGCTTCCAATGCAATGTACTGCCTGAAATTTACACTTATTACTTTTCTCTTTTGAACATCTTAAGAGAAAAATCATTCTGAATATTTCTTTTTTTTTTATTCAGTTTTTCCTGGAAAGAGATTTTATTCATCTATTTCATTTTTGAAAATGTAAAGGTATTATCGTTTGCATACAGGAAACTGAGATGGCCCCCTTGAGAAGAGAGGGCCTAGCATAGTCTATGTGGCTGTGTAACCTTGTATGGGTCTACCTTTACCTCAATCGCTGTAATATTGGCCACTGTACCTTTAGCAACTGTCTCTCAATCATTACACCTGATGTTGTGGTTGGAAGTGGAGGTGCCCTTTAAGAGGAGGAGTCTGAATTTTTGGTTCCATCTTGCAGTCATTTCAGTATGATCTGTGTGCACAAGAGCATGGCAAAGGACAAAGCATACAAGTGATTCGCAGGCATGAAGAAGGGAGTAGGTTTATTCCAAGAGGCAGTGGTGTAACTAGGAATGGCGGGGCCCTGTGGCGAACTTTTGACATGGGGCCCCCCCGACCGATGCCGAAGACTTCGACCAACCCCCTCCTACGCATTCCTGCGTGCTGTATTATGCCCATACTGGCCCCTGCACATAGTATTATGTCCCTTAGTGGCCCCTGCACACACTATTATGTCCCTCAGTGGCCCCTCCAAAAAGACCCCCGAGTATAATGATAGCAGCGGTAGCGGCTGTCACCGGGCCCCTAATGTCCCGGGGCCCTGTGGCAGCTGCCTCTGCTGCTATGGCGATAGTTACGCCACTGCCAGGAGGGATAAAAGAGCAATGACACCAGTGCAGTGTTCTAAGAAAGGAACTTCCAGAATTTGATATTTCATGGGGAATACAACAGAGTTGTCATAAGAGATGACAGCTCACCTCTAAATAAATGGTACCGGAGCCAGTACTATGGAATTCTGCTATCACTAGACTGCGTGTCGAACTCAGTGAAGTTTTTTTGGAAGCCAATGTACAAAAATTCTACCAAAGATGGCATATGTGGGAGATCTACTTTAATCTTTCTAGTCAATTACATACATATTTCTCAGCATGAATTAAATGTTTAATTATACTTTGGGCAGGAACTTTCTTTTGTGATGTTAGAGGGATAACTTTACCTTGCTTTATCATATTATTTGAGTTTTATAATGTTTTAAATACTTGTGTGTTGAATTTTAATGTTGTTTTATTCTCTTCCCGTTATCCTCTTGTCTTACAGATGTTTTTCCTCTTCACAAGATCTTCCATTTGTGGGATACCCTGCTCTTAGGGAATGCCTCTTTTCCTTTCTGTATTGGGGTGGCAATTTTACAGCAGCTCAGAGTCAGGCTTCTAGCAAATGGATTTAATGAATGCATTCTACTATTTTCAGATTTACCAGGTAAACCATTGCCATAAAATTTAAAAGAATTTGATGTCTGCAGATAAAGCCACATGAAAACATGATGTATTAGTTCTCATCAAAGTTATGGATTTGACAGTAAATTTATGGTTTATTGCACTGTAAAAACATGCATATTTGTAAGTACCGTATATACTCGAGTATAAGCCGACCTGAATATAAGCCGAGGCCCCTAATTTTACCACAAAAACTGGGAAAACTTATTGACTCGAGTATAAGCCTAGGGGGGGAAATGTAGCAGCTACTGGAAAAATTAAAAAATTAAAGGGAAAGGGTGTTTTGGTCGTCTGTCTGCCCCCTCCCTGAGCTTGAGGACTGTTTTTTCTTCCCCCACTTGGAATCCAGCCTGGCTGAATATAGGGTATCTGCAGTGCTCCTATTAACCCCTTCCCAATGTAACAGGAGCACTGCAGATACACTATATTCAGTAGCCCGGGCACTTTCAGACACAGAGATACCTAATGTGTATGTGTTTCAGTCATTTTCTACTTTTATATGTATTCTAGGGAAAGGAGTGATTTAGAACTTTTACTTTTTTTAAATCTTTTTTTTGCACTATTTTATGGGAGATTCTATACATTGATATTGTGGCTGGTCATAGACCCTTCCCCTCCTTAAAAAAAAAAAATTATTATTTTTTTGCTGACTCGAGTATAAGCTGAGGGCTGGGCTGAAAAATTCGGCTTATACTCGAGTATATACGGTATGTTAGCAATAGTAGGCCCATGTATCAAAACTGTCCTGGAGAAAAAATGGAGGTGTTGTCCATAGCAACCAAATCACACCTACTTTTTGATTTCTCTTATGTAATTTTGGAAATGAATTTAGGCTAAGGCCCTACATATCAGGCTACATAAAAAAGGGTTGCGGGAAAATCTGTGGCGCCAACGCATTGCGATTTTTCCCGCAGCACTTTTCTCTGCCTGTCCCCCAAACTTGCCCGACCACTAATGTCTATTCAGGCTCATGCCGAGACCTTATTGTCAAACTTGTGCTTCACATGACCACTGAGACCAGTTAGTGAGCTCAGTTGGAGAGGGACCAGTGTCGTAACTCGCACACATATACGATATAGAACCGCACTCCAAATTGTGGTTATGCTTCAAAAATCAATCCTTTATTAGTATAGTACGTTTCGGTTGAAACCCTTCATCAGGCACATGTAATACAGATTTTGTAATGGCGTCCCAGTAGACGGTTGAGGTCCACAGGATTATTTAACAAATCGGTTAGTTGCTGGGTCAATATGGATGCATACAGGGGGAGATTATGGGGTATGGTCCATATATCAACTTTTTCCCATAAGGAACAACGGGCAAGCAAGTAAGTAAAGTAAGCCGCTGCGTAAGCTAGGACACCTATCTTCTACATCCCTAGAAAGCACAGTAACTCGCACACATCACTGATTCCTTAACAGTGACCTCTGAGACCAGTTAGTGGTCTCAGTGGTTCCTGGTAAGGAATCAGTGATGTATTGACATCATGTGAAGTGTAGGACTTCCAGAAATGAGGTCCAGTCAAAAGGCCGAACAGCCAGTTGCTATGGACAATGGAGGTCTGGGGACAGGTAGTATGTTTTTTTTTTTGTTTTTTTTCTTTGTTTTTTTTTTTTTTTTTTTTTTTTTTTAATTTAACACCTCCCCAGCCTCCACATTGGTTGATCCAATTCTTGGGCACATTGAAAGAGCAGTATGGTGGTCACTATTTTGCATCTGGCCAAAGCCAATAGTTGGTCAAAAACATGGTTAAAACCATGTGTGCTTAATATCATGAGAGTTGGGTCAAAAAGAAAGAATTTCTCCTCTTGCATTGCATGACTCCATTCCACTTTTCATTGCATATGTATATTTGTATTTAGTATAGCTGCCAGTACTAATATTATTGCTTCTGTTGTCATATGCACTGTTGTACTTGATCCAACCCACATGGGACTATTGGTAATTTATCATACATTTCACGCCAGTCTCTGGAATAAAATGTGTAATGAAAGTTGCAAATTTTCACAAACATCTGAAATGTACGCCAGCTCCTGTGAAACGCCAGTCTTGATAAATCTCCCCCTGTGTGTGTAAATATCTGTAATATGCTTTTAATGTGCATAAGCAATTCTGGCAGATGTGTAGAAGTCTTTAATTAAACTGAATTTTGTTTGATATTGAACCTGTCAGTAGTTGATGCTCATGACAGTATCATAAATTTCCATCTCCACATCTGTTTAGCAGCACTATTGCGCTTGCTTTTTGGAAGGAGTGTAGCCTGCAGCATGTCAGGAAGGATCACAGTCAGCTGTGGACTAGCTCTGCTATTTCTCCTCCAGGACACATTCCTGTCTCTGAAGAACCACAATGTCCCAACTTGATTCTTTGTCCTATTTCAGAGGAAATTAAACATATTGCTCAGGTGCAACAGGTATACTATGTCCTACTTTAGTCAAATAGCTGAATATTCCTTAAAGCAGATCTTGGACTTTTGATTATTTGACATATCCTGTTCATTTCCGGCTTTTCCATTTTAGAATGTGAAACTTGTAACAGCTGGATATTGACTTTAGATTAGTCCAGAATGTCATGATTGACTCTTTTATGGAAGGCTACTTACTTGTTTGTATAAATAACTTGAAGTTTATTAAGGCCTGTAGACATATGTCTGTCTTCAGGCGATTCTTATGGGAAGTATCTGTTGCAATGCTTAGTAGAAGGTTTATTATTTCATAAGACTGCTAATGCTGGTGAACCTGCCTTGGTCCAGTTTCTTCTTCAAATGCTTGAAGGAAATGATTGTGGAACAAAAAGCCCACAAAGACTTATAGTATTTGACAGTATTGCAAAGTAGAAAACTTTAGGTAAGTTGGGAAATGTTCTTATTAATCTTGAAGGGCATCATGCTGCCATACATATGTTGCAGAACATCCTGGTGACAACCAGTGACACTGTTCATTGTATACAGCAAACAACCTGCTGTAATTTATTTATTTATTTATTTTTGTGGGTTTTTCTGTGGGTTTTTTTTTTTTTTTTTTTTAACTTTTTTTCCTGTCCTACAAGCGAACTTGAGCTGGAATCTCAGACCCCCTGTGCAATGTCCTGCAATACATAATATTGCAGAAGTTGGCACATTAGTTCCTATGGGAAGTATGTATAGGCAGTCAGGAGGCCATGGTCCGGCCTCCCGACTGCCATGGCAACCCTTTGGAACCCACGATCTTATCGCGTGGGAGAGGGAATTCTAAGGGGTGATGTGGGTCTTATTCTTTTGCCTAAGAATAAAAGGGAATGATATTCATGATAGAACTTTGCCTGGTAATAAAGGTTATCGCTATTATGACATAATCACAATAGATATATGATTAAAGATCAATACAAGCACTATTATTACAGCGTCACATTAGAACTCTAACTAGAAGTATGAGCTAAAACCCGTTGTGACATCATCATCTTAAAATTCTGCCTAATAGTAAAGAGATACTCTGTTGTGACATCATCACAATACAGCGGTGACTGAAAAGGAAGTTAACTACTAGGAATCCATGTCATAATCCGCCCCCTCACAATGGTGATCTATGGAGACCGCTAGCGATCTTTTTTCTGTGAGCGGCATATTGCCGCTCACGGAAAAACAAAGCGAGCTGCCCTTTCTTTAGGCGGATTCGTGGCAGCACCCTCCAGACTAGGCCTATTAATTTTGGGCCTACTCCGGAGAGGCTTCCCGCGTCACATATGTCTAAATAACTATATAAGCCTGGGTTCACACCTACATCATGTCTCTGCTCAGGGATTCTGTTCTCCATTCTGCTTTAAAAATGTGGAGAGAAAAGTCCTGCAAACAGGACTTTTTTCACCGCATTTTGGAGGGAAACCTGGCAGACCCCATTATAGCCTATGGCAGTGATAACGAACCTATGGTACGTGTGCCAGAGAGGGCACGTAGAGCCCTCCATGCTGGCATGCGTGCGGTCGCCAGATTGGTCACTAACTGGGAAATCCGGTACAGGATTCCCCGTTGATGAGCAATCGCTGCCTTCAGTTGTATGTGCAAATTTACATACAGCTGGAAGCTGTCAGTGTAGGCCGCAGATCGCGCAACCGCTGCCTACACTGACTGCAGGGTTTGACCTCTGCCGTGACGCAGGCGCAATGACGTGAGTCATCAGCGCCCACAGTCAAAAGGAAGTGGACGCCGGAGGCTCTTCATGGGTAAGTATAAGAGTGTGTGAGTGTTCTGTGAGGGGGCTACTATGGAGTGTATAATACTGTGTGGGGGGCCTATTGTGGAGAATATAACACTTTGGGGGGCTACTGTGGAGAATATAATACTGTGTGGTGGGCCTACTGCGGAGCATATGATACTGTCTGGGGTCCCTTCACTATTTCTATCACACAGTATCTGTTTTATAGCAGACGTGATATTAGTACAGGATGTAAGAATATTACACGGTAACTATAAAACAGATCCTGTGCGATGTAAGTAGTGAACATTAATTGTTCAAAGTACTAAATGCTTTTAAGTTGTTTGTATAATTGAAAGATCTGTAAAGCCCCATTCACACAACTGTAATTTATGGGTCCGTAACTGTCCTCAATTATGGATCCGCACAGTATTAAGGTTAAATAGTTGTGTTGGCACTTCACAATAATTTAGTTGGTTTTGGGTTACAGTTTGGGCACTCAGTCTCTAAAAAGTTTGCCATCACTGGTCTAAGGGGTCCGTGGGTTTTCATAGATAACTGTTTTTTTAAGCGGATTAGGTTTCCGTAAGTGGGGCCCCCAAGCGGACCCCATGAATGAAAATGCCAACGCAGGTGTGAACCTAGTGTCAATTGGCTATCTCCTTGATCATACTTACACACAGAATATAGATCATGTGTTGTTTTTACCACATGACGAAACTTGTTGGAAAACTGCATGAAGTACAGTTTTCCTTGCCTTTGCCATTGGCCTCATACAAATGGAAACAGAAAATTTTTTAAAAAAGTTATAGATTTTGGAAGTCTGGGAGATAAAAAACGAAAACACGTTCTGGAAGTTTGATATTGATGACCTATACTAAGGATGGGCCCTCAATATCAGATCTGTATGAGTCTGTTTCCTGGTACTTATTACAATCAGATGTTTGTAGGGGTCATAAGGCTTAAGCGACATCTCGTCCTTTAGCAGTCGAGTCCCATACTAGAAAATGGGATGGAGCTGCAATTGCACATTATAAGAGCTGAGCATAGCATGGAATGAAGGGGCCACTGCATTTGTCTGTCTGTGATTTGGGCTCCCATTAATATGAGATTACTGACCTGCCCTAAGGATAGGTCCTCATGGTCCAGAAAACCCATTTTGGGACTTTTATGATACTGTACTAATAATCACTTTCAGCCACATGACAGCGTAGACATGCTAACGCTCTTGAATATTGCATTCTGTGCATGGCTTTTCTGCCTCTCATTCATTTTAATGAGTCAGTTTCTATGTAAAATGCTGTGGTTTCTGTCTGCATTGTGGATCTACAGCAGTGGTGGTTTCCCTTTGTGCTAGAATGCCTTGAGGCACTGACCTGGTGGAATTACAAATTACCATCATTATTATTTTTCAAAAGAGCAGATAATGCTTATTCTGCGCCGAACTCCCACGGAGCCTTGCAGAGTGCTGCCGTATTAATTAATTCTTGGAAGACATGCTCAGACTATTTGCTCCAGCCGCTTCCCCCGCTATATATTTTTATTTAACTATATAATGTGTTTTACACTCAAGCTGTGTTCTGAAGGCTAGCTTTATCTCTATACATAGTAGCCTCCCAGGCCTGTTGTCCAGAATACTGCAGTGACTTGCAGGGGAATTGACTCTGGAGTTAAAGAGAACTCCTATATGTCCTGACCCCATGTGTGATGTATAGCTCCATTACGGCATTATGATCAGTGTTTGCTTCTTAAATCATGCTGGTCTTATTCAAATTTTGTCACTGCCCCCAGCTTATTTAAACAATAAAAGGGT
Source organism: Leptodactylus fuscus (assembly GCF_031893055.1). Taxonomy (NCBI): domain Eukaryota; kingdom Metazoa; phylum Chordata; class Amphibia; order Anura; family Leptodactylidae; genus Leptodactylus; species Leptodactylus fuscus. The sequence continues at coordinate 257,130,454 of NC_134265.1, read as the reverse complement.
TGTCCATTGTTACTTGGACAACCCCCTTTAAAACTTGAGATGTGACTAGACCCATAGAAATTTATTGGTTTTAAAACACATTATTTCCTCTTGGGTGAACAAGTGCCATTAAAATACTACAATGGACCATCATGTCTGTTTTTCTTGGATCCTAGATCTGTGAAACACAGCACATTTGTGTGAATCTGGCCTTAGGATGGGTTCACAAATCAGTTGTGCCTTGTAGGTTGTGTTAGGGTGCATGCACACTACGTAACGCCGGGCGTGTATGAGAGCCGTACACGCCGGCGTTACAGCAGGGCTGCCGAACACTTCCCATTCACTTCAATGGGAGCGCTTGTAAACGCCGCTGTTACGAGCGCTCCCATTGAAGTGAATGGGAAGTGTTCGGCAGTCTGCTGTAACGCCGGCGTGTACGGCTCTCATACACGCCCGGCGTTACGTAGTGTGCATGCACCCTTAGTGTAGTTTATGCATCGGCATGGCATCCATATTCATGTAGAAAAACACTACATGCTGCATTTTTCTGTCTGGTGTAGGGAGACATCCAGCATAAAAATTGATGGGCCTGAAACCAGAAGCAATCCCTTTCAAAGGAATGGGATCAGTTCTGATATTATCTCTGGCACTTCAGTACTACACTGTAAGAAAAACAGCAATTGGGGAAACTTACTATTAGAAGAATTTTTAAAGTCAGTTTTGCTGGAGTGTGTGTTGGTGTAATTTGCACTAAATTCATCAAATGTTGCAAGATGTTTGGGGGCCACACGGTGGCTCAGTGGTTAGCACTGCAGCCTTACAGCGCTGGAGTCCTGGTGTTCAAATCCTGCCAAGGGCAAAAAACCATCTGCAAGGAGTTTGTATATTCTCCCCGTGTTTGCATGGATTTCCATCCCATATTCCAAAAAAAAAGACATACTGATAGGAAAAAAATGTACATTGTGAGCTCTATGTGGGGCTCACAATCTACATTTAAAAAATAAAATAAAATGTTGTAGGATGTTTGTTAAAGGGATTCTACCATTAAATTCGAATTTTCTCATTGACACGTAGGAATAGCCTTAAGAAAGGCTATTCTTCTACTTTTAGATTTCTTCTCTGCGCCGCCGTTTGGTATAAATCCCGGTTTCCGTTGGTATACAAATGAGTTCTCTCTCAGTACTGGGGGCGGGCCGCAGCGTTCAAACAGCACCGGGGGTGTCCCCAATGCTGCGAGAGAACTCTCCAGCGTCGCCTCCATCTTCTTCAGGAACGGCATCTTCACGCATCTTCTTCCGGCGCAGGCGGTCAAACTTCTAGGGTTCGGGCCTAGGGCGGAGCCGACTATGCATGCCCACAGGCCACAAGAAAATGGCCGCTTACTTACTGTGTAAGCGGCCATTTCTCTTGTGGCCGCAGGCATGCGCAGTCAGCTCCGCCCAAGGCCTGAGGCCTACAAGTTAGAACCTCATCGCCGGAAGAAGACGCGTGAAGAGGCCGTTCCTGAAGAAGATGGAGGCGGCGCTGGAGAGTTCTCTCTCTGGATCATGTAAACGAGAGAGAATTTCTCATTAACTTTTTATGTTAAGATATTATGGTGTGGGTTTTAAGGGAAGACTACAATTTTTTTATTTCAATAATTAATTGAAGTTATATTTACATGTGTTGTATTACTTTTATTTTTGTAGTGCAAAAGTGAAATGGGGTTTGTGCCACGCCACTTGTAGTAAATGAGAACGTGTTTATACAGGAGCTATGGGTTCTCACTGTGACTGTTAGGTGTTAAACACCAACACACCAGGAAGTCCTTTCACGGAGAGATGATTTTTATTATTACAGTAAAGACAAAGATTAATATTAAACTGCAAACAATTAAACCACCAGTAGGGAATGATTCTCTGGAAACTGCCATACATATAGTAAACCTCATGAGTCTTTGTAATAGTGATGGTAGAATTACGTCTGAAGCATGCCTGATAATAAATATATGTAAAAAAAAAAAACAGCCAGATAACCGGCGATATATTCAAGTGTGGCTTGAAGAATGAAGGCTGAACCTATCGTCAGCTTTGTGCAAAAGTTTCTACAGCTGAAAATTTGTCTACGTTTGAATGGACCATCTAGTAGCATACTATCTTTTGGATTTGAGTCAGTGGTACTGCTTTCAGTAACTAGCCTAGCTTCTTCACAATGTATGGAGCTGTGCAATACACGGCATCTGAAAGAAAAAGGGACAGCTGATAGGCTGGGGGTGACGGAAGTTAAACTACCACCACCAACCTCCTATTGGTGACCTATCCTAAGGTTAGGTCATTTAGCAATCCCTTTAATTTAGCTTTGGTGGCAAGCACATGGATTTCTCCAAGCTCCAATAAGAGAGATTAACAGATATTTCTGCAACAAAATTGCCATGTGAAAATTCACCATATAGCTGGGGACACTTGGACAGTACTCGCAGTGGGTTAGGTTTTGTGAACTTACCAGCGACCAACCCACTGAGATATACCATAGTAGCACAGTGGGTGTAGCAGATGAGATTTCTACAGATCTCATCCACACGCTACAGAAACCCGCAGCTCAAACTGATCTATACTGCGATGTCAATTAATGCTGCAGGTTTTCTCATGAATCTCAATGTCTGCAATTTACTGTGACATATTCGGAAAACGCGCAAAGTGTCTTTCCCGTGTGTCTCCAACCTTTTTCCTCAGAATTTTACTCAAAATGTCTGCATTCTCAATCTGTGTTGGTATGTAATTCAAAAATATTATTCACTTCTCCCCAACTCCTACAGTGCTCGGATCCAGACGACTCTGAGATACCTGGAAATGTTTGGAGATGTCTGGTCAGCCAACCACTGGCTGGAGTAGTGGTCCCATCTGACCAATAACTGGGTATCTTCAAGTGTTTGTCAGACATCAGGAAGTGAAAAGCAGCGAGTGCCCCAACCATGCCTAGACCTGAGCGGGGGGTAGTCAGGGAGAGGGGAGTATTGTTATGTTATGTTAGGACCCCCAGCTTCAGTCATTTTACAATTATTTTTATTCCCCTGTAAAACCCATTTTCTTTGCTTAGCTGTTTTGTGTTTTTGTTGCCCAGATACGCGGCGCTTCCAGCCAGCCCTTAGGTTCATTTTAGTATAATGGGAATGAATTAGGTTTATTTGATTAGTAAAGCCCTTGAATACTGTTGCCATATAGCATATTTGCAGTACGTTTCAGACACTTCTGTATTGAATAGAAGTGATGACCTGTAAAGTCTGTATTAACCCATTGTTGTATGCATGAATACGTTTATCTTGTAAAACCCAAACTGATAAGATAGGGAAAAAATGTAAAAAAAAAAAAAAAAATGCAAATAAAGACTCTGGTGTTAAGACGGAAACTTGTGCTAGTCCTTGCCCGAGACTGTTCCAAGTGGTTGCCACGGTGATCTTTGTCATGCTGCCCGTGTGATCTAATGACGCAGATTATTAAATGATTGTGACTGTAGCTTGGGAAATGCACAGAGGCAGGTCATTTATTCATGCTGTCAGCGTTTTCCTACCTTGACCATGGACAATAACTGATTTATTGATGGCAAAAGGTGACTCGGGGACAGATTAAAGGAACAGACTTCAGCTGAAATAATAAATCTTTGCTGGGCGTGTATGCGTGCACATCCTTTCAAGCTTCATTTAATGGAACAGTGATCTTACAACCAGCTTAAACATTTACTTTACTACATTGTGCTTTATTATAATGAGAGGAAATTGGAAGTATTGCAATGTTCTTAGAGTGTTTAGTTTATATTGTACATGTGATATTAGTAATCAAATCTGTCTCTTCCGGAACGCCAGAAGCCACATACTACAGAACATACGTCCAGATCAATCTCTGCTCTCTATTACCATAGTATGGCAAGTAAACAAAGACAATACAAACATGGGGCAAGCTTACAGGCTCCTGTTATACCTGTTTATTCAAAAATAAGGTCTACCCGCAGAAATAAGCTGTAGCTTGAGTTTGCAGGATTTTTGGAGTGGACCTCAAATATAAGTCCTACTCCAAAAATAAGCCCTAGTTACAGTTAGCGACTCCAGTGCTTAGATTATGTCACGTGACGTCACTGACTAGACAAAGAATAGGCATACCGTAGCTCCCAACCATCTGGACAAGTGCTCCGATACCTCCTTCCATGACAGAGCAAAATCTGCTCGCCCACTCCAGAGCCCCGCCTTCTGATCCCATCTCCCAGCTTTTACTATGCTGTGTGTTTGGCTACCTGTGTGACTAGACATCAGGTGTCGATACTCGACTGTTCGATCAAATATTGAACCCCATTATAGTCTATGGGGAAAAAATACTCGTTAAGGGGGAAACCACTATTCGACTCAGGAGGGTCACCAAGTCCACTATGATACCCCAGGAAAATGATGCCAACACCCTGGAATGCAACTGGGACAGCAGGGGAAGCATATCTGGAGGCATCTAACACGCCCAAGTCACTGTATTACGTCGGGATCCCTGTCAGCTTGCTATATGTGGGAGCTGACTTTTTCCCATAGGAATGCATTGACCAGCGTTGATTGGCCGAATGCCATACAGAGTACAGCATTCGGCCAATCAATGTTTGTTCTGCCGGAAGCTCATCTGTGAGGAGGCAGAGTCTAAGATCGGACCGGAATGGAGACTGCTGTGGACCGATCTTAGACTCCGCCTCCTCCGGCAGAACCAGCGTTGATTGGCCGAATGCTGTACTCTGTGTGGCATTCAGCCAATCAACGCTGGTCAATGCATTCCTATGGGAAAAAGTCAGCTCGCGCTTTATCGCAAGCTGACAGGGATCCCGATGCTATTGGTAGTCTTAATTTTGTATGTTTTCCCAACAGCTACAGAAAGTGTGTAACATTTGCTATTGTTAATTCCGTGAAAAAAAGCATGTAGAAGTGAGAACTGGACAGACATGGCAGTACAAGGGTGGTGTATCACTCATCATGTGGATTCACTCTGTCTCCTAATCGGTTTGGTTTTGGGCAGCTTCATAATTAGCAAAGACTCGGCCCAATAGCAAACTTTTGATTTGAGCACCCCCCACCCCCACATGGTATAGCGTCCCCTTTCCTTGCACTCACATGGTATAACACCTAACTTAAACACTATAATGTCCCAAATTGGCCTCTAGGCAGTATAATATCCCATAGTTACCCCTCCACACAGTATAATGTTCAATAGTTGCCCCTGCAAACATTATAATGTCCCATAGTGAACCTTTACACAGTATAATATCACATAGTGGCTTCTTCACACTCTATAATGTCCTATAGCAGCCCTCATACAGAATAATATCACATAGTGACCCCTCCACACAGTATGATGTTCCATAGCAGCTGCCATAGAGTATAAATTCCCACAGTGGCTCATCCACACATTAATATGTCCTATAATGGCCCCTTCACATAGTATAATGTCCCATACTGGGTCCTTCACCCAGTATAATGTCCCATGGTGGCCCCTTTACACAGTATAATGTCCCATAGTGGCCCCTTCACACAATATACTGTCCCATAATGGGTCTTTCAAACAGTATAATGTTCCATAGTGGCACTGGCCCCTTCGCACAGTATAATGTCCCATAGCGGCCCCTTCACACAGTATAATGTCCCATAGTGGCCCCTTCACACAGTATAATGTCCCATAGTGGCCCCTTCACACAATATACTGTCCCATAATGGGTCTTTCAAACAGTATAAAGTTCCATAGTGGCACTGGCCCCTTCGCACAGTATAATGTCCCATAGCGGCCCCTTCACACAGTACCGTATTTTCCGGACTATGAGGCGCACATAAAAACCTACGATTTCCTCAGAAATCGTAAGTGCGGCTTGTAGTCCGGTGCGGCTTATATATGGATGGAAGCGGCGGCAAAGTCTGCGTGCCGCTTCCATACATACATAAAAGGCACCGTAAGGGTGCATTCACACTACAGAACGCCGGCGTGTATCACAGCCGTACATGCCGGCGTTACAGCAGGGCTGCCGGACACTTCCTATTCATTTCTATGGGAGCCGGCATGCGAGCGCTCCCCATAGAAATGAATGGACAGACACTTCCCATTCATTTCTATGGGAGTCGGCATGCGAGCGCTCCCCATAGAAATGAATGGAAAAAAGCAGTCCATTCATTTCTATGGGGAGCGCTCGCATGCCGGCTCCCATAGAAATGAATGGGAAATGTCTGGCAGCCCTGCTGTCACGCCGGCCTGAAACAGAACGTGAAACTTACCCAGCGGTGCAGGGCGGGCGGGCGGGCATTCAGGCCTCCTCTTCCTCCGATGTTCCGTCCTTCTCCTCCGGCGCTCGCTGATAATGGCCGGGGCGCATGCGCAATATCATAATGCTTCTACTACGGCTACGCATGCGCCCAGGCCATTATCAGTTAGCGAGCGGCGGAGGAGGAGGACGGAACATCGGAGGAAGAGGAGGCCTGAATGCCCGCCCACCCTGCACCGCTCGGTAAGTTTCACATTCTGTTTCAGGCTTTTATTTTAAAACGGGGGGGGGGTAGTTTAATCTAACTTTTACGGTTGGGCTCTATCAGCATGATTTTGCTGATAGAGCCCCTCCTCGCCTGCCGAGTGCTTCCAATAGAAGCGGCTGGCACGCGGGGGGTTAAGCGGCCGCTGGCAAAGTCTGCCTGCCGGCGCTTTCAATAACATATAATGCGCACCGGACTGCGGCTTATAGTCCGGTGCGCCTTATATATGAACCGAGACGGACTATAAGGCGCTCATGGGCAATGCGGCTTATAGTCCAGTGCGCCTTATAGTCCGTAAAATACGGTATAATATTCCATAGTGGCCCCCCCAGTGTTCGTTGCAAATATTGCTAAAATACATTTTTGGGGGGTGCACCACTGATGATCTCTTAGGGCTCGTTCACACAGGCACAGAGGGGCGTATTATGTTGCGGAATCCACATCATAATCTGCCCCCTCATAATCGTGGTCTGTGGAGACCGCTAGCGGAAAAAAGAAGTGACATGACCTTTCTTGAGGCGGATTCCGCCTCAGGAAGTCAATACAAGTGAATGGGAGGCGGACACCGTGTCGCGTTTTTCTTTGCCAAAAACAGCAACGCGGTTTTTTAAGGTCAATTCACTGTCCAGGAGGGAAAAATCACCTGGCTCCAAAAAACGCCTCAGTGTCCAAAAACCGCTTCCTAATTCCTGAAGCGTTTTCCTGGCCAATAAGAGTAATAATAGACTGACACTTTTTCTTTACAGATTTTCTTTACTGCAGTAACCTCATTTACACCATAGACAAAATTTAAATAGAGGATAACCCTTCTGTGGATAACTCATTGACCATTATCATTGCATCCACTTCTGATAATAGATGATATCATGGCTTGTGTAATCCTCCTCTCTACACAATGCATGTCTAGAAAACCTCCCATAGACTTCAACGATTTGCCTAGTCTATTGCTACGATTGGCCATAACATTGCTGCTATATCACTAAATTCTGTTAACAGAGCCGAGGATAAGCTCAAGCAAGATGGCAGCCCCCCCTCCCCCATTATCATATACAATAAATAGAATAAAAAGATCTACAAATAGAAAATCTGGTATTAATAAATATACAAAAGGTGATACATTCCCTTTAAGTTTTTGATGTTAATTCTTGTTGTCAGCAATGCAGATAATCGTGACGCAAGATTGTTTCCTTTTCCTTTGTTTTCTTAGTTGCCATGGTGTACATCATTATTGAATGATTCACGTATTTGCTAAATTCGCCAAGTACTTAATTCTCTGCATTATGTAGTATATTTGCAGTACCTTACAGACACTTCTGGGATTGTTTGCTGAATTAAATGGAACTGATGACAAGTCTGCTGTAACCCTTTATAGAGTGAATTCATATAAACTAGGACACAATTCTAATATGTACCACACATGGCTCTACCTACAGGTATATTGGAGAATAAAGTAATGCAGATATTAAGCCTTGTCAGTTTCTGGAGAAATTAATAGTTAGCCTGTAGACTATAGGAAGATTCACATACACATCCAAATTCTTGAAATGAAGAATTATAAATCTCTCCTTAAAATCAGTCATAAACACTGAACTGATTTGCCATATAATACAGCTAGACCTGTAATGACAATATGTGGATATAATTTAATGCAGATGTTCAATGAGAAAAAAATATGCAGTAAAAGTAGAATAGTTTTTTTTTTATTTCAGTCAAATGTTAACTACTTATTGACCCTTAGCTGGAGGGCAAACATTGGATCCCTTGCACACTATTTCTGGATTCAGATCCTTCCAATTGGGTAGATTTTCTTTTAAAGAGAGCGTTTCATGTCGTCAGGCACATGTGGTGTATTACACCGCCAGAAAGCCGACAGTGCGCGGAATTCAGTGCACTATCAGCTTTCTGTGCTCCCGCTGAAGAGCTATCGGTGCCATTACAGTAGCTTTTCAGTGTCAGAAAGGCATTTCTGACAGTACTGTGTGTAGCTCTATACTGTGAGGGGGCGTTCCTTACTGCCCAGTGATGACGCAGAGTGGTTAGGGCAGTAAGGAACGCCCCCTCATAGTATAGAGCTACACACAGTACTGTCAGGAGGGGCATTCCTGACAGTCAGGAACACCCCACCTGACACTGAAGAGCTACGGTAATGGCACTGATAGCTCTTCAGCGGGGGTGCAGAATGGGAAAGTCAATAGTGTGCTGAATTCCACGCACTGTCGGCTTTCTAGCAGTGTATTACACCGCATGTGCCTGAGGACGTGAAAGGTCTTCTTTAATAACATTGACAAGCTTATTGATAGAAGTGTCATAGTAGTGTAACTTATGTATTTCGCCATTGAAAGCATTGACAGAATAAGAAATGGAGTCCACAAATAACTGAACATTTCTAAAACTATCGATAGATTTTTACTTTTGACCTTACCATTCCTAAGTAATCACTGCAGTTCGTTTCAGTGTCTGAGATACTGTCAAGTGAGTGGTCTTAGGCTAAAGCACACAAGAGGACTCTGGCTCTCTGTCTCTGATTGGAACTCTGAATTCTGAGCCCTTGTTTTCTGTGGCCTAAATATAGCCACAAACAGTACAGAGAATAATTAGCATATCAAAATTAATTGCACTGATTGTCTAGGAATAGTGGGGGCTACACAAATAATTCCAAGTGCACTGGAGTCAGTTGTGTGCCACCTATTTAAAGATGCAGAGAACTACAGTATAATATAACTTTAAGTGAGTTTTGTGATTTTATAAATAATATAGTAAAATGCACCATATCTCAGAATTAGTTTACATATTTCTCATATAAATAAATGGAGAAACTGACTCCCTGTCAACATATAATACTGGTCACATAACACCACTGTGGATCAGAATAGAGTGAATAACTCATAGATACAGCAACCATTGAGAAGAATACCTTTACTACAATTTACATCATAAGCCTTTCCCACAGGCAAGAGAATACATTTAAGTGATGTAATAGTGGCTTCACCAAGACATGGATCTGCTGTGCAGAAAATGCTCCACTGATCATTGACTCTGGACTAGCTGATGCCCAGCATGTGAATCACACATGGAGGAGGCCCAGAGAACAGAGGGCGATAGAAGGAGAGAAAAGACATGTACAGTACTACAGAGAGGGAGGAAATGGGAGATAACCAGGTCTTCACCGTACCAGACATCCCACAAGCAGGAGATACAAACTAGGAGCATTGTCGTACCATTGTATGTCAGACTGTCTTACAAAGGCATTCCAGCTGCAGACAATACATTAATATGTGCGGACCTTTATCCTCTGCTGCATTAAATAGGACCCAGTTTTCAAAATAGTTTCTGGTCCCACAGATGAAACTTGTATCTATAAGACATATATGGGTATATACTATGGATATAGCCATAAATGCCGAGATGGATTGTATTTGTAGCATGGGGCCATACATTTGAAATTTTTTTAATTATAATGGCTCCTGAATTCAGGGGTGTTTTTTTTTTTAGCCAAAATGACCTTCCATCTTTTTGCACTTCAATACTATTATTTTTAGGGAAATGCAAATTAGAAAATTGTTACTGGAGAAACAAAAAAGAAATGCAATTTAATCTCACCATTTTCATGTGGTAGACCAATGTGCCTACATTGTAGTTTATTAGAAAAAGAACATTGATTTAGCCGATCCGAACAGCACGCTCCCATAGAAATGAATGGAAGCACCTGGCACGCAGACCCCCCGCGTGCCGGCGCTTCCATTCATATAAATAAATTAGTCATAATAATTGAATTAGTCAGTCAGCTGGAACTAGGTCTAAAACAGGCCCCAAATTGTAACTGAAATGTCACTTTATGTACTTTGTCTTATTAGCTGTCACAAATTCGGCAAGGTAGTTAAGGTTGATCCAGCCTACAATCCAATGAAGAATATTTGAAGGTATTTGTCTTTAAAATGGGGTTGGCCACTTTCAGAGCAATATTGAGAGTCAAATGTTATTGTTGGTATAATCAAAAGTTGTACAATTTTCCAACATTCTTTCTGTATTAATTCCTCATGTTTTCCCAGAACTCTGATCGTTGTCATTTATTCTGCTTACTCTCAGTGGATAAAAATCTTTCCATGGTTATGTGATATACAGTCCATGCTCATATGATATACAGTCTATGGTTATGTGATATACAGTCCATGGTCATGTGATATACAGTCCATGCTCATGTGATCTACAGTCCATGCTCATGTGATATACAGTCCATGGTCATGTGATATACAGTCCATGATCATGTGATATACAGTCCATGCTCATGTGATATACAGTCCATGCTCATGTGATCTACAGTCCATGATCATGTGATATACAGTCCATGGTCATGTGATATAAAGTCCATGATCATGTGATATACAGTCCATGAACATGTGATATACAGTCCATGATCATGTGATCTACAGTCCATGATCATGTGATATACAGTCCATGCTCATGTGATATACAGTCCATGGTCATGTGATATACAGTCCATGATCATGTGATATACAGTCCATGCTCATGTGATATACAGTCCATGCTCATGTGATCTACAGTCCATGATCATGTGATATACAGTCCATGGTCATGTGATATAAAGTCCATGATCATGTGATATACAGTCCATGAACATGTGATATACAGTCCATGATCATGTGATCTACAGTCCATGATCATGTGATCTACAGTCCATGCTCATGTGATATACAGTCTATGCTTATGTGATATACAGTCCATGGTCATGTGATGGACACACAGGTGCAGAGCTCGTTATAGTCACAGACATCTGCCTGGTAACGAGCTATACACCTGTGTGCTCATCATAAATCTGAATAGTATAGTTGTTAAAGAACAGTATACATCCTGATTGTTTTCACAATATGTATATAAACCTATGATCACAAGGAATAGTAGTCTTAGGCTTGGTTCACAACTGCACACAGGCTTCCGTTTGAGGGGTCCACTTGGGGACCCCCTGAACGGAAACCTAATCTGCATAAAAAAGCGGTTACCTTAGGTCACCCGCGCACCCTATAGACTATAATGGAGTGCGCGTGGTTTCCATTCGGTTTCCACACGAAAAAGGCGAAACATGTGGAGAGAACAGAATGCCCGTATGGAGACTGAGCACACACGTGAACCGAGCCTTAGCTAAGTGCAATCTGTAAGCAATAGCTGCAGAAATAGAAATTACATACCAGGACCATCTAGAATGAACTTACAGCTCCAAAACCAAGAAAGGCCAAAGTAACTAAAAGAGTCAGGCTGGCTCAGAGTTTTACATGGCAGAAGTTTAGAAGTAAAGAGAATATCACCAGTACCAGGAGATTGGGCAGTCACAGAATCAAACCATTCCAGGATTTAGTCAGGCCAATACGTAACCACAACTGGTAATGGTTCAGAAGAAGGCAATGCTTTGTAATCAGGATCAATTCCCAGAAATCACAAGGAACATATGTTACAGTCTTCAACATGGGAAAACACTATTTTTGAAAAACAAGGACTGGCAGCAAAAAATTAGCCTCTATTGGTTCTCGCTTGATCTGAGCCTACAAGGTGATTCCAGTGTACACAATAAGGGTGTTACTTACTTTACAAGGCCATGTAAGAACCTTCATACGTCTTCTTTACATCACTTTTGTTGACCTAGTAGCGGCTATAGGATTCTAAGGGGATTTTCATTCTTACTGTAATACATTCAGCAGGCCATAGGCACCATATACACGGGCAGAATTATTTTTTTTATAGAATTTGTAAACTGTGGTATAATTTCATGTTATTTGCAGAAATTGACATAGAACGATGTGTGCGTGAATCAATCAATCTCTTCTGCTGGACACCAAAAAGTGCAACATACAGGCAACATGCTCAGTCACCGAAGCAAGCAAGTGACAGCAATGGCAGATCTCCAGCAGGATTCACTACTGACTACCAGGAAACCACCAAGACTGATTTGGTATGTCAAACAAACTCCTGTCTTAGAAATGTAAAGAACTGCACATTTCTTATATGTTGTCTTGTATGGTTTGCAATATAAAGATGATGTAATTTTGATGCCATTTTCATATAAAATATCTATGGCTGCACATAAAAAGTACTATAGGTTTTGCTACTTTTAATGGCAAAATACCAAATATGAAGATATGTTATTACTTTACAGTTGAGGGGAATCTACCACCTCCAAGCATGTTCACCACCACAGAGTACTTTGCATTGATAAAAAACATACTTATGTAAGTCACTTTTATATATTTGTAGAAAAAACTATTTGAAGTCTTATGCTGTTGAAGCAGTTGGTGCCCTGGGGGAGGGGCTTTAGCCCTGGGAGAGCTGCCCTGGCTGCTCAAGTAGGATGGGTGATGTCACAACAGTGGGAGGATCAGCTCTCATTACATGGGTTGAGATGGTAGTCTGAGTTGCAAGAGCAGCTCTTCTTAGGTTAGGTTCACATCTGTGTTCGAGTTTCCGTTCAGGGGATCTACTTGGCCCCCCACCCCACCCGGAACGGAAACCTAATCTGCATAAAAAAGCGGTTACCTTAGGAAACCCACATACCCCATAGACTATAATGGGGTCCGTGTGGTTTCCACTTGCAGTGCGTTTCTCTCTGCATTTTTCATGGGGAGATGGAAATGGAGTCCCCAAACACAGATGTGAACTGAGCCTCAGAGATAAAGGTCCACCCTTAAGGCACCAAGTGCTTCATTATCACTGTAATGTACTCTGTAACAGTTTAGTATGCTAAGGGGAGGTGATAGACTCCCTTTAAGTAAAAAAAAAAAAATCCCTAATAAGATGAAAACAAAATGATAAATTATTTTTAGAAATATGCAAATAAGGCTTAAGTGCAATGAGGGTGTTCCAGAGCCTTTGGTTTTCAAACCTGAATATAACAGATCCTTTGGAAGATCTAACACGCGCCTATTTCACTACAGCTTCATTTGCATATATCAACAAATGGTCTTTTTTAATGCAAGTAGTGCTTCTAAATCTCTGGTCCTGCACAGCATTATGTCCATTACAGTGCACTGGTCACTTATGAAGATTTGGACAAAAAAAAACTCTGAAGCTTTATGCAAATGAGGGAATTGGTGCAGTAGGGGCGGTCCTTCAGCTATGGGAGCACTGCTCTTTCTGCTTAGGTAGGATTGTTGCAGATTAGCGCAGATAGGACATGGTAGGGGTCTGAGCGGTATCAAAAGCAGTACTGAAGGGCTGAAGAGCTGTCCCCGTCCACTAACTGCCTCACTTGCATAAAACTTCAATGTTTTTCGCCAAATCTACAAAAGTGACATACATAAAAAAAGGAATATTACTTACTACTGTAATGTACTCTGTAACACGGTGGTGGCAGTGGAATATTCTTGGAGGAGGTGATAGACTTAATGATCCCCCTCCAGTTTCTGTTTACAGTCTGACAGAGATGATATGGTCTTTCTGCTGGCAGTACTATTAAGGTTATTGGCAAGGGATTGAAGAGGAACGTTCCAATATTTTACATTTCAAGTCATTTAAGAATTTTTGCGGCTCCTTTTTTCAAACTTCCAGACAGCATCTTCATCTTTATCACAACTTTCATCTTATTGACAGCACTGAATTCTCTATTCAGCCTTTTAGAAAGGCATATTGATCACCCATATAGATTCTCATAACAAATTCCTATAGTGGAACCAATGGGTCTGGAACTCAGCTGTAGTCAGTAGACTGTAACATAAGTACCTTTAATTTGTAGATACATTCATTTCAATAAGAGGAAGAGTTGAGAGCACACTTGCTAACTTTCACAGAAGAAAATTGAGAGCCCTCCATACATGTGCGGCACCTCTTCATTCAACGATCACCTTGCCAGGTGGATCAGAGGTTGAGGAGACACCATGTCTGAGATGATAATACCCCTTCATGGGACATTAAATTGTGGTGACAATTGTTGTTGGCCCTTCAGTGATGTCATCAATCCAGGACTGTACTGTATTAGAAGATTGTGTACATATTCTTTAAGATTATCATAGAACTTAAGCAGAAGTGATGCTATGGAATGTGCCCAGTTGAGAAACCACATACAAATCAGGTACGGCATCAGCCCTCTTGGCAGGACTGACCGTAGATGAAATAACTAGCACCTTGAATGGATTGGCAAGACTGCTCAATTAAATTGTACTATGCAAACATTAAAGATGAATTTGGAAATGGATAAAGGCTGAGTGTCCAGAAGCACCCGAGGAATGTAAGACATTTGCACTTGTGCAGATAAGATTAAATTCTAGGATATTTATGGGTTAGTTTATGAATCAGCTTGACCAGCTAGATTCTTATATGCTGCATGTCTTAAGACAGCCTTCTTCTGATTAACCGAATGTTCTTTTTTTATCAGAAAATGTATGGAATCCCACACTTTGGGTTCTTTCAATAGCATTAGGCATCAGTTTTCAGAAAGGTGCATATTTCATGATATATCTGCCTGTGGTGTACTATTCCAAAAATAAAGCTATGTACAATGTACAGCTAGAGAATAAAGTAGCAATGTATTGTATGCCCAGTTATTTATTGTGTCTAAACTACAGCACTTCAAAAAGTTGTAGTAAAGTGTGAATTATGTCAAGTTTACAAGTTTTACAAGTTACATGGATTCCACACCTACATCCTGACATAGCCTGCTAACAGACTTGCATGCTCCGGAAAATAACTATGAAGAAAACTTGACCAGACTAGAGATTAAAGGGAGTCTGCCAACCTAATCCCACTAACTTGTACAGTTCATTCTACCGCTACCAAATATGCCTCTGTCATTCAGCTTTGGAGTGACTGTCAGGAATGCCCTTCTGACTGTAAAGCGCTACGGTACCGGGACCGAAAGCTCTTTACCCGGGGCACAGATCGGGAAAGCCGACAGTGCGCTGAATTCACCGCACTGTCGGCTTTCCAGCAGTATATAGAACTGCCTGTGCCCCAAACTATGAAAGGTCCTCTTTAAAGGGGCTCTATCATTGAAAAAAGTCATTTTTAACTAATCATATCCATGCATAGCCTTTAGATAGGCTATTTCACACATACTTTTTGTATGTAAATTGTCTCTGTAGTTTTTGAATGATTCCGTTCTTATTCATATGCTAATTAGGCTCCCCCGTGCACAGGAAGTTGTCACCAGCTCTCCTCTCCCTGCTGTGTACTATGTATGAGAGCAGGGAGGAGGCAGAAGCAGCAGCCTGTGCTGTATATACAGAAGACAGTGCACGAAGAGACTTCCGGTACAAGGAGAAGCTAATTAGCATAGAATAAAGACAGACTTATTCAAAATCTACCGAGGCAATTTACATACAAAAGGTATGCATGGAAAAGCCTTTCTAAAGGCTATGCAAGGATGTTATTTTTTCCAATGATAGAGCCCCTTTAACCTAAAGCACCTTCGCCTCATTTACATGTGAATAAAAGAGCAATTTACATAAAAATGGGTCTCTAAAGCTGAATAACAGAGACACATTTGGAAACTGTAGTATAACCTCTCAAAGGTGCTAAGATTAGATTTATAATAAATTAACTTCTTTTTTTTTTAATTATTATTATTAATAATAATTAATAATATTTATTTATTTTTGTAGGAAACCTTATATTCACCCCATTGAATTATAACAGGACAAATGTCTGCTGTATGCTTGTCTGCCTCAGATTATCTGCAGAATCCATGATGAATTTCTTTAGGATAAATCTCTACTATGTGAACAGACCTTTAGGCTAAAGCCCCACGTTGCGAAAACACTGTTTTACAGGACCTGCAAAGTGAATGAGATACTGGCTAATCCCATCCACATGTTTTTGCTATAAGTTTAATAAGGAAAAAAGAAAAAAAAAACCTGCAGATAAAAATTTAGCAAAAACACAATGGAAAACGCTACAGAAAAAAAACAGAATCCTGTTTCGTTTTTTTTAAGCAGTGTTTTTTTGCTGCCTTTCCCTACATGGGGTCTTAGCCTTAAAGGACTTAGTACGCAGATTGTTTATATACATTTTTCAAACCTTTTAATTGAAATTGTGTATAAGCATATCATACAAGTATGGTGTCTTTGTCAGTGGGCTAAATGTGTGCCAAAAGTGTGGTCTGATCAGTAGTAATGCCCGCTCTTGATATATTTTTTTTTATTGTAATTTTTTGAAGACTTGAATCGAGGCTCCACATTGAACTTTTTTATTAATCCTATGCCAGCCTGCTTTAGCCTCCTCCTGCAGTTCTGGGCTACTAGTTTCAGTTAATTTAGTTTTTTTCCCTTGAACATCAAAGACCGGCCATTCTTCCATAAGCAATTATATCTGCCAGAAAACAAAGCAGAGTGATGATTAAGTTTCTAGTGGGGGAGTCCCTGTCTTGGCATCCGTGCATTATTAGTGTGGGATGGCATTACACTGTATTTGTATTAATCTTCTACATTTATATAGTCTTAGAATTGGACTAGACATGCTACTGGCTGTCTTGGTGGCTTTGTAGGTACATTCAAACATACGCAGCAATAATGCTGCATAAGTTATTGTGGTTTTCTACAACTGTGCTTGCGGGGAAGCCACACCATGAGTATATAAGCTAGTTTACTTGTGGGTTGTCAATGATGTAGTTTCCCCACTGAAGCGAGTGGTAGTTATTCTGCCTTTACATTGTGTCAGCAGTGAACTTTACAGTAGACTATAGGATGTGTCATTCTGGAGGGATATAGATAGATAGATAGATAGATAGATAGATAGATAGATAGATAGATAGATAGATAAGCTCCGAATGGATATGCACATTATGTTGTATCATGTCACTGCTTAGCACATAAAGTAGAAGTTGCCAAACTGTTGCTTTACCAGGGTCTCCATTTGCTACGTTAATTTATGTCACCACAAACAGCTACTCTGTATGTTATCAGAATGATGGTGTCAAATAGAAGGGGTGGTTGAACCCAGGTCCCCGTGTTGATTTTAGTGAAGTGTTGTGGTGCATCACATGTAGGTAGGTATTGAGGTTTGTCCATAGAAACAGTCGTTTTGTACCTCATGTGTGAGTGTAAAACCATGTAAGGCTATTAAAAATAAAAGAGGACTTCTGGATCTGAATGCCCTGCAAGGGATCACGCGTAGCAGAGACCTTTCATTATACTGTACCCACCAACATAGAAGTGGAGAGAGGTGGATTTTGATTGATGGACAGATGAGATGAAAGAGATGAAACTTATGGTTATCATGGTATACGAGTCACAATCAGATGGTGAAGGGCATATGTAAGCCAACAGAGCTTTGATCTGTAAGTAACTTGCAATGGCAAATTTCGAGAATCAGCATACATCAAAAGATTGGCTTATCAGTTTTAGGTGAGGACCATGTACAGTATAATGGTGTGTGCGTGTGTATGTACAGTATATACATAAGTTATTCCAGAGATTTTGAGGTT
This sequence comes from Leptodactylus fuscus, assembly GCF_031893055.1. Lineage (NCBI taxonomy): Eukaryota > Metazoa > Chordata > Amphibia > Anura > Leptodactylidae > Leptodactylus > Leptodactylus fuscus. The sequence goes on along the minus strand of NC_134265.1, from coordinate 257,112,539 downwards.
CACGTGCAGAACACTTCTGTTAAATAACTTTAAATGTTAAATGTACCTTTGTGTTATCTCAGTTATAACAATTCTTGGGGAAAAATCAGAAAAGTATTTATAAAAATGAACACCATTTATAATGTGGTGAGGGGATTTATATGTTTACTTTGCTGGTGGTCTGGTGATGTTCTTATTTATCAGATGATAGAAATTACATTTGCTAAGGTTTTAGACATTGCATGCTGACAGTTTTAAAATTCACCAGATTTTTCACAGTGACTAATGCTGAATGATAAATCTGGTGCATTATTGGACTATATAATCTAAGTTTACACCATCAGTTGGCTTAGTTTCCAACAAAACAAATCTAAATTCTCCTGTGGGGCGAGGGAGGACAGGAAGTGTGTTAGTTGCAGAGTCCTCTAAAGGCCCAAGAGGGTAAGATCATGGGATCTCAAGGGATCCGTGTAGGGAGTCTAGGTCTGTCTTGAATGGAAATCTCTTGCTCGCATCATACCTACTTTGCACCAACTTAGAGCCTTTGGGATAGAGGAATCTAGCCGGAGAGAGACGATTGCTTAAGACTGACCCATGGCAACGTCACTTTAGTACCCTCTGAATCATAAAACTTTTAAGCAGGTTGTCCTGACTATAAAAAAGTTATATGTGTGGGTTTAAAACACTGTTTGGACATACAGAAGGGAAGGAATGTTGTCCATTTGGAGTATAAATTTAGAAGGATTGCTGCTTTTGCAAAGTCCCAGAGGTGTCAGAAAAGTGGAATTCCCCAGAAGGTGACCCCATTCTGTAAATTAAAACCCTCAAGGAATTTATCAAGGGGCGTAGCATCCATTTCTACCCCTCTAGTGATTGCGTGCATTAACCCCTCCTGGCACAACGATCAAAGCTGATCAAGGAACCATTTTTCCAGTGGTGCTTGGACACTGCCATTTTGCTGGGAATCGCTGTACCTGGAGCAAACTTAGTGGCCAGCGTCCCATTACCATCATAGCCGGGGGGGCCTTTGTAGACTCCCAGGCCTGTCTCTCATTACTTTCTATTGCAGGCTGCTACTATAATAACTGCAATTAAAAAATATTTTAAAAAATCACCCCCTTTCCCTAGAACACATATAAAAGTACTTCAATACTGTGAAACACAGACACATTAAGTATCACTTCGTCCGAAAACGCTAAATCTACAAATCTCTAAAAATATTTTTCCCATACGGTAAAAATAGGGAAAATAAAAGCCAAACTGCCATTTTCTCACTGTTTTGCCCCTGAGAAAAATTTGAATAAAAAGTGATCAAAGCAATAGACATTGCCCAAAATGGTATAACTAAAAGGTACACTTGGCCTTGCCAAAATACACGCCCTGTGCATCTCCATACACAGAAATATAAAAAGTTATGGGTGTCAGATTATGACGACTTTTAGAATAAAACACTACCCTTCTGACAGTAAAGCGTATATATAGCTTATAAGACACCAAAACTAACAGCATTGATTGCTCTGGAACGGTGGTGGCTAGAGAAAAACATTGAACAATACCAGAATCAGTGGAGCAGCTCTTATTATTGATGTAAAGAACTGGACTGGGAATGTTGTAGTGAGCATTAGGGCTCATTCACACAGAGTTTTTTGGCAGCGGATTTTGAGGCGGAATCCCCCTCTAAATCTGCTGCCAAAAAGGCCTCCCATTGACTTCAATGGGATCCGCTCGCTTCTTTTTTACGGTAGCTAGTAGCGGAAAAAAGAAGTGAGCTGCCCTATCTTGCCTCATTTTTTGTTTTGTTTTTTAATATTATTTTTTATATATTGGTGATGTAGCCATATGACAGCTTGTTTTTTTGTGTGATGAGATATGATACTTATGAAACACTTATAATTTTCTTTAGTATACCATAGAAATATCTGACTAAAAGATCTAAAAACTATGAAGCGGCAAACCTTGTGAAAGCCAAAATTTGTGTCAGTCTCTTGACTGTCCTGGCCAAAAATTGCGAGTGAAATGTATAGAAAGGGGGTAATGGTGTGTGAGGAAAAGAAACTCAGTGAACAGATACACAGTAGCAACATGTGTATAATTTGGTTGGTATAGCTGAAGGGGATCCAAATTCCCATATGTAGAAAGTACATAAATAGTTTGTATGTCCAGGAAATCAGAAGACATCCATGAGCGAAGGTGCTCTTTAGGAATGTCATTGTAGCTATCATAGAGTAATGTTCCTTGTGGCAGTATTTATGTAAGATGTCTTGTAGGATGAACTTAGTGGCACAGAGGAGAAAGTGCAGTATTTCTCTTCCTGCCGTTTCAGCCTAGTGTTTACGTAGTGTGAAACAAGAGCTCTTAAATCCTAATATGGCAATGATGTTGCTGTGTTAAGCACGCAGCAATTTATTGAAGTCCTAGGCTATGTCATCACTTTAATTGTTCTATAATTAGGCCCTGCTAGCCATAATTACACGCCCTTCATCTTCTCAACCTAATTGAATACGGAACCATTTAATGTGCTGTCCCTATTGAACTTCTCTTCTCGCGTATTTTCCCAGGTTAATTATTCTGACTCAGCCTGGTCTCTGTGCCTCAGATTGTCTTATTTTGCGGTTTATCATTAGAAAAATATAGGGTTTGTTCAGAGTCTACATGGCACAAAAACGAGTTTGTTTCCCAGCTCTTTCTTCTACGAGCTAATTACCAGTTCCGAACAAATGTATTGAAAGCAAGCTTATCTTCCTCAAAGCGAGTGACTTTCTTCAGAACTTTATTTACGGCTGCACGTTTGTGTTATTGCAATATATAGTTTTCTTGCATTATATCTTTGAGAGCTTGTATATTCTAGAATTATTGCTACGTTAGCTTTCTTTTCTAAAGAAGCAGTCTCACAAAAATGTTTATTCTCTATCTAGTTAGAAAAGTTCATAATGTATATTGTAATAAAGTTAATCTTCTAACTAGTGGCCATATTGAGTTATGAGTTATTCACTGCCTTCTGGTCCTCAGCTGCGTCATGTGACCAGCAGTAAGACTCTCCAATAGAGATGAGCGAGTAGTACTCTATCGAGTAGGTATTCGATCGAATACTACGGTATCATTCACTGTGCCAGGCATCGGGCCTGGGCAGAGCCGACTGCGCATGTCCGCTTGTAGAGTCCCTGGCAGAGTGAATGAAGAGCCAGAAGACGCCGCAGGGACGCTGCAAGGAGAAGACTGCACGGAGGATCCAGCCCAACCCTCACTCGTGGACTTGGTAAGTATAATTTGATCGAATGTTGCCTACCCCTGAAACGAGCATTTTCCCCCCCATAGGCTATAATAGGGTTCGATATTCGATTTGAATACTCGAAAATTGAGGGGCTACTCGAAACGAATATCGAACCTCGAACATTTTACTGTTCACTCATCTCTACTCTCCAACTGACACAGCATCTCATATGAGGGCTTAAGGTCATTTTCGCTATTCTTTCCTAAGGGGAAATCTGTTTTTGAAACTGTCTCAATATCCTCAAAAACTGATTTCGACAATTAATTTTAAAACCCATTGATTTCAATGAGTTCTAAAAACCATCCACAGGTCTTCGTTTGGAGTATTTTTTGAAGCGTCTGGTGTCTGCGCTTTTGGTCAGAGAAAAAAATCGGACTTGCAGGACTTTTTCTCCATCCAATAAATAAGGGTACCAGAAGGAGGGGCAAAAAATCCATTTTTTTTTAACATTGAGGTCTACAGTATGGACGGCGGACACAAATGGATTACCAACGGATAGTAATCTGTTTGTGTCCATTTTGCCATCCGTATCTTCTTCTGCTCATGTTCAAAATGAAGAAGGGGAGGGGGAAATGGATTTTTCACAAATGGACAGTTTTTTGAAGGATATGCATTGACTAATCTGTCTTTGGTATCTGCTGCGTAATAGAATCAGTTTTTGGACCAATCCGTTTTTTGTTGCTTTTTTTTAATGGTTTGGCAGCAGACAGATAATAGGCATAAGTGTGAACCTAGCATAAGTGACTCACATTGATAGTGTTTTAGGAGTATACACAGAGAGGATTCATCATTATGTCAGCTTTGACACTTCGCCATTAGTGGTCAGGGCAGTGGCACCACCCCACACCATATTCATTAACATTAAAGCCATAAAAGTGGTGTAAATGTCAGCAGAATCTATGACACCCAGGGACTGCTGTAGATCAGGAGGATGTACCTAATTTATGATGTGACACAGTCTCATCATGAATTAAGCACTTCTTGTGCTGGAGCAGTAAAATACGCCAGTCTTAATGAATGCCTTCCTGCCACATAAGATGCTGACCTGGTCTTGGTCATGTGACATAGCTATCACAGTCTGCTTACACATTTCAAGCCTGTAGCCTTTTCTCCTAGCTATGATTAAGAACCTACCAGGTTAAAGGCGTAAGCAGTCTGTGCTGTCACCTGCTTTCTGAGACCCCTGGGCAGTAAATTTGGCAAATTATGCACTTCTATGGAAGGGATGTGAATCTTTACATAACTAGGGAAATGTCTTATTCATGAAACCTTTAAACCCAAGCTAATCATAAAAAGCATATTATATTATATTATTATACATTATACATTTTTTAAACCACTACCCCCAATGTTTCTTTTGCTATTCATAGATTCTAGCGGGACCATGGTCACTATTACTGGAGGTAGTTCCACTGTCACAGAAGAGCTACTTCACCTATTGAATTCAAATGAACTGGTCCATCTGAATTTAGCTCCAAAGCACCCGTTTTGTCAATAAATTCAAAAGGGCCAATCACAGAAGAGCCTGCGGCCGTTATTGATTTTAATGGTGCCAGTGGCTCTTCTATGATTGGTCCATTTGAAGTTAGCGCCAAAGCAGCTCCGCTATGTTATGTTTTTTAACCACTGCCACCCATGTTATTTACTGTCCTTGTACTGTGATAGCATCACAGTACAGGGATAGATCATAGTGGAGCCACCGCCATTGGTTACCGGCAGTGGTCCCACTATTACAGAAGAGCTGTAGTGGCAATTCGTCCATTTGAATTTAGCGCCAAAAACCAGTAAAGAGAAAAGTCCTACTTGCAGAACTTGTCTCCGATGATTTTACGCGCAATCTGGCAGAATCTCCTATGGATGTGAACCTAGCCTTACTATGTTGCTAATAGCCCCCTACAACCCCTATAAGTGGTTTAGAAGTTATATTAGTGCTAGTAGATTCCCTGTAAACACAAAGGAAGGAATTTATTGATGCACTTGGCTGGTGCTTATACTGTATTTTGAATACTTGTGGCAGAATCACCAAAATTAAGGTTTCCTGCCTTTTAATAATTCTGACACACCATAGGAGGTCCCATGTGCCAGAGATTAAATGTACGCCAGTCAGAAACTGCATCTTCAGTATAATAATAGGGAAAAATTATGCTACCGGGAATCAACTCTGCCAAGAATATAAAGTCAATGGTTATACATCTGGGAACAGACTCTGAGGGATCTAGGGTGTGCATGAGTAATATTCCTTCTATAATAACTACTGAATAACCAGTTAAGCCAGTGAGCTATTCCAAAACCCATTGGGCACACAGTGATCTTACATAGTTGTAAATACAACTTCATGGTTGAAGAGGCAGTATAGCCTCTCCATATATTACAGAAAACAGAAAAAACTCATATTTTCATTCAGACCCAGGGACTAACCAAGCCTAATATATATCCATCAGCACTCCACTTGAAGAGTCATTCTATTTCAATCTCCTCCCCTGACTACTTGAATTCCAATAAACCTTATAGAGTTGGGGTTCCCGTTGTGTGCTAGATGTATATGTTTCAATATGTTGGTCTCCATTTAATTGAAAATAATCAATGTGGTAACCTCTCATTCTGCATCAAAACGTGTGCTTGGTCTTACCAATATAGTGGAAAGGGCGTCCACACCTCGCCTGGTACACTAAAGTTTTACAGTTCCTGAAGTCCCCTATAGTGAACTGTGTACCCATTGAGAAGCTCAAACTCGTGAGAGCATGACGCCATATTTGAATGTACCCTTGAATAGCCAATTTCCCTGTTGTGTAGGGGGAGTGTATTGGCTTGCAAGGCAAGTCTATCTTTTAAACTTTTCCCTTATGGAAAGGTATTTGTGGTTTCTCACTAAGTATCTGTTTTACCCTTAGGAAAATATCCCATTATCGTTCCAATATAAAGGCACGACAGAGACAAGCAGTCTATTCAGGCTTATACATAATAATAACACATAATAATGCTAAGTATAAGAGATCCTACTTGTCAGTAGTCACTACACCCCTCCTCCACAACAATGTGGACGCAATGTGAGGATACTTATTTACTGATATACTATTCTCTCATCACATATTGGTTGTCACCTACCGTAACTTCCCAGATACTGATGGAACTAAAGATTGTAATTTTCCATTCATGTTTTTTTTTTTTTTTTTAAGGAAAGCTACTAGACCTTGCTTTCCTATACAGTGAAAGAAAAGGTATACCGACCAATATCTATGGACATGTCAGTATATATGTTGTGTAATATTTCAGCTGTGCAAAAAAAGCAAGATGTGAACAGAGTTTTTTGAGTACTTTATTTTTATTCGAGAATTCTCTAGTAATGTATGTAGCGGTTGAATAGCCCTGCATTTACAATTCCTGTTTTCAGGCACTTCTTGGCAGTCCAAGCTACAAGTTGAATGAGGCAGTCTCCATTGAGGTTTCTTTGTATTCAGCTGCTTTTCTGACATTTCTGAGCTTCTGCATTAGCTTAACTTCCGAGTGACCTGTCGCTGAGACATTTTAATGTCGGTAATGGTAATCAATTTTTGCCCCATCATATATAATTTGTGCTCATTTTTTTTTTCTTCACTGACAAGTCACTGTGGTCCTTTGTAACAGTCACCCTGACAAACGTCTTGAGAGCATTCTCACTTGCAAGCCTTTTTGTTGTGGAGAACATCAGTATTATAACGCCAAATTAGACTGAATTAGTAATAGGAACATTCCAGATGGGATTGAAGGACTACCGTACATTCACCCATTTACTGCTATGCTCCTTTGCATTCATGAAACAATAATTTTGCCTACATGTCGTGTCCTGATATGAATATGACTTCTTACAAATGACATACCTTTATTTGACTGCGTTTGGGTGCAAAGTTTAGGTAAATGTTTTTATTGCAAACTTATTCAAGCAAAACTGAACATTGTGTTTATGCCAGGAGGTATGAGAGTTCATATGAAGCCAGAATTCTTCACTCTGCTCTCCCTGCGAGACAAAACTGTTTAGAAATGTTTGCTATCTGAAGTGAAAAGATATGACAGTTCTTAAGATCATTGCACATAGTTTATTAGATTGCATTAGAAAGTGTGAAAATGTCCCCACTCTACAGAGGCCTAACTGGAAGCTCCTGGGCCCCTATGCAAAAGCTCTAATGGAGATCCCGCATCACTTGTTCCTTTTACAATAGTGGTATATCATAACTCCCAACTTTCAAAGGAGTGAAAGAGGTCATCCCAGTGACATCCGAGGGTCCATGTGCTTTCACTGCACACGTTTGCCAATGCATTTGGTAGTCCGTTCGGGGGGGTCCCCATGCAGACTCCCCCGAACGGATTACAAACGCAGATGAGAACCAGGCCTGAACAAGTGTTTTTTTTGTTTTTTTGTACAGTGAAATTTTGACTTTTGTATAATAAAAAGTTGTACAATTTTCCAATATACTTTCTGTATCAATTCTAGATCTCTAGATTTTCTAGATCTCTGCTTGCTGTCATTGATTCTGTTACTTCTAGAGGATAAAAGACTGACCATGGTCATGTGATTTACAGTCCATGGTCATGTGATGTACCCAGGTGCACTGCTCGTTATAGTCACAGCACAATAATCAGACATCTGCCTGGTAATCAGCTGTGCACCTGTGTGCTCATCACATGACCATGGACCGTAAATCACATGACCATGGACCGTAAATCACATGACCATAGTCAACTTTTATCCTCTAGAAGTAGCAGAATGACAGCAAGCAGAGATCTAGAAAACTGTGAGGAATTGATACAGAAAGTATATTGGGAAATTGTATAGCTTTTTATTGTACAATCAATAATATTTGTTTCCTAATATTGGTCTGAAAGTGGCCAACCTCTTTAAGTCACTGTGCCTAGGTATACTGTACTGTACAAAGCAGTGCTGCAGCTGTCTTGTTCACTCCAGAGAATTGAATTAGTGACCATACCAGAAATAGCACCAAGTATCAATGAGCCATGTGCAAACAATGAAGGGGATGCTAGATATGCCACACGGGGGTATTCATTGTGTTGAGCAAGTTTAGACCTCCGCAGTTAAGTCATTGATAGTTATCCTAAGGATATCAAGCAGTGGTGGAGTTTACTAAGCCAAATTCACCAATATTTTAGTGTCATTTTTGCCAAGAAGCTGTCTAACACACCATGCGCCACATTTACCATGCCAATACTTTTTAGACATCGCTACAACTTGTACAAAAAAGGGGGTTGACTTTGTGGGAATGGAGCTATGGCTCAGTGGAAAGTGGGCATGGTCATTTCCCAAAAAAGAAATTTGCCATTTTTGTGGCATAAACTAAGAAAACTAATAGGAGATGTAAACTTAGACTAGTCAGTCTGGTAAGGTGTCAACTTTAGCAGCATTACACTCTTTGATAAATGTGACAGATCTAAAACTTTAGTCTAACTTTTGCATTTTCTAACTTTAAGACTGTTTAGCAAATCTGATCCAGTGTGAATAAAGCCTAAAAACTATTTTAGAATTATTCTTTGGATGACTTTTATTAGTATGGTGTAATTTTAGGTTTCCTCTTGTGTCTGGTATCCAGTCTCTTACAAATGATTTAAAAAAAAAAAACAGTTTGATACAAAAAGGATTGTAAACAGTTACACAGTGGATATCCAAATCCATTAAAAAAAAATGACCATATGTATCTGTTTTTCACCAACCCGCCCGTTTTTTTTGTTTTTTTTCCCCATCTTCATTTTTTAACATGCGCAGAGGAAAAAAAGAATTGCAAAATGGACCCAAACTGATTATTATTCATATATAATCCACTTAAAATTCGCTTTCCATAGACCTCAATTTAAAAAAAAAAACTGGTTGCTGTCCGTCTGGTATGCTTATTTTTTAAACAAAGAAAAAGTCCTGCAAGTCCAACTTTTTTCCCGCCCAAAAGAATGGATAGCAGATGGAAATTCTCCAAACGCAGACCAGCGGATGGTTTGTTCAATCCATTGAAATCTGCTTTTGAGTATTTTGAAATGGTTTCAAAAAATGATTTTCCTGAATCTGCTGTAACTATCTATTTTGGCTAATAGAATGGGTTCCTGTTCCCTTTAATAAGGGTTAATGTGTACCAAGGTTTGATGAACGTTTGGACAGAGTTATGAAGACTGGCATTTTCAACGCCAATCTTCCTGTCCCCTGCACTGTCGGGGGTATATCTCATTGATGTTCTCATGACAAACACTAGTCATACCATAAATCAACAGACAACACAAAATGTTTGGAAAGTGTAAGCGATTTGTCATGGTGGTTATGAGAGGTTGTAATGTAAAGCATACCCTGTGATAAGGTCACAGGTCAGCACGTTTGGAAGAGTTGATATTTTGGGAGTAACTAGAAACCATGTGAATTCTCATCAGCTGTCCTAGAATTTTGCGATCTTATTATATAGTCACTGTATTGTATGTAAACCGAACGAATTGGATACCTGTATATGAGTATATAAATCAATATTGACCCAATGTTTTAAGATTACATGTTCACACCTACTAATGAGAAGTAGATTGGCAGCAATAGGGAAATGAAAGCCATTTTATTTTCCTTAGGTTTTGCCATTTGGCTTTTTAGCGTAACTACTGCATATCAGGGCAGAACAGTGATCCTCGACTACATTTTATCTACAGAGCCTGCAAGGAGTATGAGGCTAGTCTGAGGCGACCACTACTGTTTTCCTTCTTCAATTCTGCCTCCTAAGATTGGCTCTGCTGTATATAATACAAGTCTGTGACAGTCTCATCAGAAAGTCTGTGCTAAACTTATGGGATTGCGTCTTTGTAACAGGGGGCTGGGAGGGTTGTTTTGAGGTATAGGAGTTAAGGCAACCCTCAATTATTCATTTGTACTATTAGGACACAAACATGTCCCAGACTTTTCTCTTTTCCCCAATGATCTTCTAGATGATTTTGGATTATTCAGATAATGAGGCTTATTTCTTTAGTGGCCACCATGAGCTTTACCCCCAAATATAACAGCTAATTGTGAGGCTAGTCCTACAAGGATCCCATAAGTAAAGTGGGTACTTTACAACAAGCACTAATGTCAGATCCACAACACATTGCTGCAGTTCTTCCCTCATAAGCACAGGATCTCCTGCTGGGTAAATTAAAACTAAGAATCCTCTGATCTAAAAAACGCTTTTCACACTCTGCTGTTCATAAACCTTGACTTTCTAGAAAATAATGTCAAAGGCCACAGGATATAAAAGACAGGTTGAGAAATGTTTGACTGTACATGAAAGCCTGAGTGAAATGCCAGCAAGAGATTATGAAATGATGGAAAATGAAATGGCCGCCTCTAATTGTGCGTGCCAGCCGCCAAATGATGCTGAGAACTCTTTAATCTTGCAGGAGCTTAGCTTTTCATTTCAGAATGCCTTGGTGGCTTTGATTACTAATATTAAAATAAGAGGCTTATATGGTTTTGTGAGTCCGTGCTGGTAGAGGAGGAGAAATACTGGTCTTATGCTTGACCACATATCGTCCTTACAATTTGCGTGCTGTAAAATATTACACTGGGAGGCAGATCTCCAACATTAATATATTCATTTATTGTTAATTGTATACATGACCGTTCTGTAATATACACTTATGGATACATGTGGTATCTCAACTGCCCTGTTTATAAGCACTTTACTGCCTTAAGACAGACTGATAAATCGTAGGCAGATTATAAGCTGCCATAACCGCAGCCTGATCTCTGATCATGGATGGACAAGACATTGCAGTATAAAGCAGCGTAGTAGCAAAGAACACTTTTGTGAATTTCCCAAATCGGTGCAGTATTATTTAAAAGAGATGTGATTCCTCCTACCACTTCAGAAGACCATGCCAAGTCACAGCACAACTTTATTTTCTTATAGTGCTCGTGAAAAATTAAAGGGGTTGGCCACTCTCCTTGTAGAAATACAAAACTGCTGCTGCACACTTACTAACCACCGACAGATGAGAAACGTCCATAAAATATGATTCCTGGGCTAAAGCTCCACATTACAGAAACACAGTAATGTGACAACTACAAAAATACAGCAGGCAAAAAAGTGCTATTCTTTACAATACTAGTAAAATGAATGAGATTTCATTAATCTCATCCACACATTAAAGGGGGGAGTGGAATCAAAAACTCAATGATGTGTGCTACAAGTAGGTGTATCACCATGAGTGCGGAGCGCTTGTAACCAGACAGCGTCACCATCCAAGGATGGACATAGAGCCACAAGCAGATATTACACTTGACCCTTGTGGGCCAAGCAGTCATACATTGTCTACCAATAAGTATTTGGATACGTGTGGTCCGAGTGGCACGAGCGGTAAATACAGCCTCAACCCCCCCGGGCATGTTTTCCACAAGTCCTTGTATGACGGCTAGCGGTATTTTATTCCATTCAGCTTGGAGAAGACAGGTAAGTTCTTTCACCGATTTTGGTTGGCTGCTGCACCCCTTAGTTCGACGATCCAACTAGTCCCAGAGGTGCTCGATAGGGTTCAAGTCTGGGCTGCGGGCAGACCAGTCGGTTAACCTGATTGTCACTGTACCAAGCCATGGTAGATCGCGCTACATGACAGCTGGCGTTGTCATCCTGGAAGTAACATTGTTCCGACCCATAGAACCGCCATAATGTAGGAAGCACTCTGTTATCTAAAATAGTGCAATATGCGTTGGAGTTGAGTTTACCATGCACTGGGACCAAGGGTCCCAGACCATAACTCCACCTTCGCCGAACTTTACTAGGTGTTCAAATACTTATTGGTAGACAGTGTATGATACCCCTGAAGACTCCATTTCATGGATAAATGTAGGCGGACAGTTACAGGCAAGTTGTACATCCTCATTTTAAGAAGCGTAAAAATCATATTTTATGGACTGGGATGTTTGTGGGGGGGGGTTTGTAAATGTTTAGCAGCAGTTATGAATTTTTACTGGGAGAGTGGTCACCTCTTTTAATGTTGTGCTGTAAGCTCAGCAATAAAAAAATATTCTATCTGCCAATGTTTCCTATTGTGTGGAATTAGATTTCAAATTATTTTTATTTATTTTTTTTAAATGTAGATTGTGAGCCCTACGTAGAGCTCACAATGTACATTTTTCCCTATCAGTATGTCTTTTTTGGAATATGGGATGGAAATCCATGCAAACACGGGGAGAACATACAAACTCTTTGCAGATGGTTTTCTGTCCTTGGCGGGATTTGAACACCAGGACTCCAGCGCTGCAAGGCTGCAGTGCTAACCACTGAGCCACCGTGTGGCCCTCAAATTTATTTTTTTGAGCAGATTTAACAGCATTGAGCTGATTGGTGGCAACGCTAATAATTTTATTGTAATTCTGTAATAGTACTTTACCAGAAAGACCCTGCATTTCCACATGTTCTGGGGATAATATCACTCCTTAACAGGCGCATGGAGACTTATAAAGCCATTTTCGCTCAACTGGGGGATTATGGGAAAGATATGCAAATCTGTTTTCCAAGATGTAAATAGGAAAACAGTGCCTCTGCTTGCTGCCCTCTAAGGGCAGCTACCTTAAACATCATGCACAACTTCTTTTAGAGGGCAGCGAGCAGAGGCACTGTTTTCCTATTTACATCTTGGAAAACAGATTTGCATATTTTTCCCATTTCCACATGTTAGCATTCTCTTGTGGTCATTATTCATTTATACAGCACCATTAATTCCATGGTGCTTTACATTTGAGGGTTTACATACGGTACACAAAATATACAAAACAAATACAATACTAACAATGACCAACTGGCACAGTGAGATTGAGGGCCCTGCCTGCAAGGCTTTACAATCTATGAGGGAAGAGGGATGAACACAGTAGTCGAGGGTAGAGGCTGTTCAGTTGGTGGTTTGGTGACAGTAGTATTATTGGAGGTTGCAGGCCTTCCTGAATAAGTGAGTCTTCATGGTTGTCTTGAAGCTTTTGATTGTGGGGGACATCCTTATGTGTCATGGTAGTGAGTTCCAGAGTTTGGGGCATGCACAGGAGAAGTTTTGGAGACCATTGTGTGAAGAGCGGATAAGAGCAGAGTGGAGTAGGAGGTCTTGGGATGATCAGAGATTACGTGTGGGCAGGAAGTGGGAGGTATGTTTGTATGTTAGCGTAAACATTTTGAACCCTATTCGCTGGGCGACTGGTAGCCAGTTAAAGAGGACCTTTCATGTCCTCATGTATATGCGGTTTTATATACCACTAGAAAGCAGACAGTACACTGGAGATATCTGTGTTCTTTACTGCCCAGCAATGATGCTTTCCTCACAGCCAGCGATGGCACTAGACTCTCAGAAACGGCCTAATTCAGCACACTGTTGGCTTTCTGCAGAGGGGAGCAGCCGATTTAGAATGAGGGTAGAGGTTGATTAGCAAGCAGCACAGTTTAAGGTGGACTGGATGGGGACGAGAGCATTTGCTGGAAGGCTGTGGAGAAGGGTGTTGCAGTAGTCTAAGCAGGAGATTATGAGGGAGTGGACAAGCATTTTTATAATTTCAGCTGTGAGGAAAAAGCGGATTCAATGGATGTTCTTGAGTTGGAGGCATCAGGAATTGTTGAGGGTTTTAATGTGTGACTTGAAGGATTCGTCAGTGTTAAAGGTTATAGAAAGGCAGTGGGACTATGTGACTGGGGGTATCATTAACTTTGTTAGTTGGGTTGGTAGGGGGGCCATGTGAGGTTGGGCATAGATGATGAACTCTGTTTTCTCCATGTTGAGTTTCAGAAACCGGGAGGAGAGAAAGGAGGCTACAGCTGCTAGATACTCTGGACAACCGTAATGTCTGGTACGGAAAGATATATATTTGAGTGCGATGTATTGAAAACCATGAGATTCTATGAGTTGACCAATGCCTAAGTTGTAGCTAGAGAACAGGATGGGTCCTAGGACAGAGCCTTGGAGTACACCTACAGAAAGAGAGCACGGCGAGGAGGTGGTGTATGAGTGGGAGATGCTGAATCTGCTTGTGAAGGATACCGCCTTACCAAGCCACTTGGCACACCTGGCGATCACTCTTCTTCCTTACTTTCCACTCGTTTCCCGTGAGTGTGTCCGGGTCTTATAGGATAATACGAAACAAACTTTCTAAATTTTATATATTTATTAACCCTGAATGGGTCGTTACTAGCCACTTAGCATATACAGAAATATATATATATATATATATATATATATATATATATGGTTGACAAGTAGATACAGATAAAGTACAATACAATACATAAAAATAAATGGGAATAAAAGGTAGAAAAGGAAACAATACCAAATAAATCTCTGAAGCATGTCTCCTAGACTTTAGGAATTTACAGGTGCAACTGTGGCATGTCCTCCTACGAAAATATTATCAGTAAACCATATCTCCTTTAAAGTCGGACCCAGAGACAACCAGTTTGGATGATGTGTATTCAGAGCTCTTTTAGTATACAACTCCAGGATGCCTCCATGCTGGAATAATAAGGCTAGCACAGATATGCTAATGGTGCTGGGCATGACATAACTAAAGGCTGTAATTGCAGAGCAGACCAACCACATCCCCGCATTTAAACAGGTTTTGTTAACAGGCACACACAGCATCCTATATATGACAAGTCTGGTCAGGTCATAACTAACCAAGGCCAAATACATAATTGTAAAATAAACAGCTTGGAGTTTCTTATCTTCATAGTGTGGTGAGATATGAGGAGATCCAGGGAAGGTACAAGTCTTTGATGCCAAGGGATGAGAGAGTTTGTAACAAGAGATTGGTCCACTGTGTCAAAGGCAGAGAAAAGGTCAAGAAGGAGGAGGAGGACAGAGTAGTGACTCTTGACTTTGGCAGCTAGGTTGTTCGGGACTTTGGTTAGTGCATTTTCTGTGGAATGATGGCATCTGAAGTCTCACTATACTATAATCTGTCAAAAAGTACGTTGCACGAGATACATGAAGCATGTCTCATTTATTTTTGTTAGGACCGTGTGCCAGGATTGTCTGTTGATCAGTCTGGTTCTGGTGTGCATGAAGGCAGCCACAGAGTCAAGAGCTAAAGTAATGGTGGTATTATAGAAGGCAGCAGCATCTGCATCCTAGAGCAAGGTTATGACAGTGAGTGCTAGGAGAGAGTCAGGAGAGCATGTGAATGCAAAGCGGTTAAGGCTCCTGTGACAGCGTGTTGGGCTGGGGGTCTATTACAGAGGAGATGGAAGAGAATGTTAGTAAGTTGCGGTCAGAAAGCGTGGTTGGATGGAGAGCAGAGGTGGGTGAATATGAGATCCAGCGTGTGCTCCTTTGTGTGAGTGGCAGAGAAGGACCATTGAGAGAGACAAAAGGAGGTGGTGAGGAACAGGAGATGGGAAGCGGAGTGGTGGATTGAGTTAACAGGGATGTTGAAATCACCCCTGACGATGGGGGGGGGGGGCTGTGGCACCACATGGTGCCATGTTGTTGTGGATGGGAGCAGTACTGCGATACGTAGCCAAATACTGCTGTAACAGTAGAGCGTTTATGACAAAAGAAAGTGTCACAGGCATGAGAAACAATTGCCCATCATACCTTGTATGGGAGAGCAGTCCAGGTTCCATTAAAAGTCCTTAATATTGCCAGTTATTAGGACATATGTTTGCTAAGTATCTTGCAGCCTCATGACATCAGCTGTAAAGGTTAAGGTAGTAATATACTGAAAAATATTTACAAATTATTTGCTAAATTACAAAATATTTTATTTAGAAGCTATAAGTAAAGTATAATGTTTAAGGCTTTAAAGCTGGCAAATAAGTAAACCTATTATGTTGTGAAATGTTGGGAGAACGTGTACAGGCTGTAAATCTGAACATGATCAATGTGTAATTTTGAGGAATGTAATGCTTCTTGAGAAAATATTCATCTTTGGAAAAAGGGGAATTCTGGGATCATGCAAATATTTCAGCTTAAGCTTTCAGCATTTTTGGTAAACAAGGTCGTCCTTCATAATATTCTGACATTCCGGTTTAGTGTGTGTTTATCATTTTCATGGCTACTTGTAGGTGACGAGATTTTGGAAATGCATGTCATTGCAGCTGTTCTGTGCTATATAGAAAGTTTAATGGGAGATTTGTGCTTTCTGTGTGGGTCCTTTTACATGTTATACATTGAATTTATCAAGTCTGCTAGTTTATTACTTGCAAATAATACATATACATACAATGGGTAAATTTATTATATCTTGTTTGCCATTTTCTGGCATACAAGTCATAAGTTGTGAAATTTTTGAGCAAATTATGTTTTTGCACAAAATTTGTGTCTTTCATTTTTTCTTTCTGTATCGTTCTTCCCACTTTTATGAAAAGGGGAATTGGCAAGGGCATGAAAGGTTGGGATCATCAGCATTCTCAGATTTATTATCATGTACTCTAGAAATCTGATGTTAATGATATGAGGAAAATATTTTATTCATCAATGAGCTGACGTAGATTTCCTTCCAAATGCATAGCTCAGCAGATGATGCATCTCTTCATAAATGAAGTGTACCCTGCGCCAGTGATGGGGTGAAGAAGACTGAGTCTAGTAACAACAGTCTTCATAATTCTGCTCAAGTATATTTGTTTGTTCCTGTGCCCTAGACTCCCCTCATATCTCAGTAAACTCCTGTATTATACAGTGGAGAACTGTCAGCAATGCCCACGATCAGTGCCTGCACTGATTACAGGTATTAACCTCCATGACACCTTTTTTCACTGTGTAAACCTCCCATAAAAATTTGGATAAGAAGTGATTTAAAGCAATAGACATTCCAAAAGATGGTATAAAAAAGGACATGTGGCCCCACAAAAAAAGATGCCTTATGCATCCCCATACAAGGAAATATAAAAAAAAGTTACAAGCCACAGAATATGGCGACTCCAAGAAATTTATTTTGTTTTGTAAAGTTTGGGATTTTTTTAAGGGGTTAAAATGTAAAACCAAACTATTTAAATTTGACATTGTTGTAATTGTACAAGAATACAAGTGACACGTCATTTTGGCTGCATACTGTATGCCGTCAAAACAAAGCTGTAAGAAGGTTTTCTCTAATTCCAAATCATTCTAAGTTTTTTTTTCCCAGTTTCCCAGTACATTGTATGGGATATTAAATTGTACCATTACGAATGACAATTTGTCCTGTAAAAATAAAGCCCTCATATGGCTCTGTGAATGGAAAAATAAAAATGTTATGGTGGGAAGTCAAAAACGAAAATCAGAAAACAGCTGCAGCCAGAAGGGGTTAATGTTCTTATTTATATCTTGTTGCTTTGAGATCAGGTTAATCCCATAAAGTAATAAGCAAATGTAGTTGTCCTGAAAGCTAGCTAGCTAGCATTAGAGCTGTGTACTGGTATGTGTTCGTCTATACCAGGATGTAAATTTGCTGTCTACAATATTCAAGAAAAAAATTCTTTACATGAATGAGGCTGACATCATGTGTAGATTGACATCCCTGTGTGTGGCCTTGGAGTTCAACCACACCTCTAAGTCACAAGTATGTACAGGGTCATTGAAGTGCTGCGGATTTCTTGACCTGGATCATTGGCTTACAGCTTTTGTCTCTATCCTATGGAAGTGAAAGGACTTTATATCTCTTAAGAAATGGCCAGGTAGCAGTAAAGCAGCTCCTTTACTATATATATGCAATCTATAATTTAGTATTAGTCGTATTTTTGCTTTGTTTTCTATAAGGTAGCTCTTAGGTGATATTTTGTGCCTTTTGTTATAATATAGTGATGATTTTTACAAATATTATAAAATCACAGTAACAAACTTACCATTGTTATGTTCATTTTCTTTATTAAAGGGAAGAGAGCCTATCAAGTTAAGTGAGCTAAAATCTGAGGTGTCCCCTCGAATATCAGCAGAAGATCTTATTGACCTGTGTGAACTGACTGTGCCCAGTCATGGAAAGGGTCCCACCAAAAAGACCAAGTCCAGTAAACCCAAGTTACTTGTGGTGGACATTCGCAACAGTGAAGAGTATCCTTTTGTGGTAAAAATCTGGAGATGTAATGTTAATAAACTTGTTTGGTAACCCTAGCCATACTAGTTAATACATTAATTCCAACCTTTACAATATTGATTTGTTGCAATGCTCCTTTTGTGAGGTTAAAATAAGAAAAGATGCCCTTGGTTTTCACCACATAGATGTCACCATTGTGTGTACAGTACAAATCGTTCCCTTTATACCTGTGGTTTTCAACCTCCAGTACAGGTACGCCAAGGGGCTGCCTGCCATGGCTTAGAAAAATGGTTCTTAGCTGCAGCTTTTCCCCCTTGGACTTTGGTGTGTACCGGTCTATATTACATGCTGCACAGAATGGACTCCCATGCATAGCTGTGGGTGCCTTCCTTACATTAAAAGTGCAATGTGTGCTTTGATCAGTACCAGTGGAGGCGCTCATTGCAGTTACCGACACAGGGAGCGAGTAGTGAGCTAAATTTATCACTTACCCCTCTGCTACCCACTTCCTTTTTGTTCAGGGAACCATGCTGGTTTTACAACAGGCCTCAAAACAAAAAGCAAGTGGGTAGCAGAATGGTGCGTGGGAAATACAGTACAAGTAACCGCAATGAACACCTCCATCAGTTATAAAGTCTCAGTTATAAAGTCTTTTAATCATAATGTGGATTTAGTCCACTCTGCTAAATCAGTATCCCTACACTATGCTGAGGATGGCCCAATAGGCCGAAACAGCGCTGTCCATAGTTGGGAATCTGTTCCTTTTGGGACAGAAATACTGATTTAGCAATTAAATCCACATTATGATTAAAAGACTTTATAACTGAGTCGTTCATGATGTTAAGGATGCTGCCCTCTATAGGGTGGTGTACAGAGTGCACTCTGTTCTCCTAATTCCATCCAGGAGATTAGATTTGCATATTTTTTACCCATAATCCCTAGCGGAGCAGGAATGACTTGTAAGTCTCCGTACTGCCTATGTAGGCGAACACTCTGCCTAATGTGGACGAGTGCCCCCATACCCTGGTCTATAGTCTCTCACTCTGCTAAATCAATATCCCTACACTATGCTGAGGATGGCCCAATAGGCCGAAACAGCGCTGTCCATAGTTGGGAATCTGTTCCTTTTGGGACAGAAATACTGATTTAGCAATTAAATCCACATTATGATTAAAAGACTTTATAACTGAGTCGTTCATGATGTTAAGGATGCTGCCCTCTATAGGGTGGTGTACAGAGTGCACTCTGTTCTCCTAATTCCATCCAGGAGATTAGATTTGCATGTAACATAGACATTACCGGGTGTGGGGACACTATTGGGGCCATTATGTTACATATGGGGTATTGGGGGACATTTTGTTTTACGTGGGGACCATTACATAACAATAACAAATCGCTATTTTGAGGGTACTTGGAGCTTTTTCTTACTATGGGGTACTTTGCTTGAAAAGAACGCTATGAGTGAAGTTTTCCTTGGTGCTTCTTCCATGTCACTACTTATATACATATAACTCCCATCAATAGGCGGTGTGTGGTATCGCAGCTCATCCCTAAGTTCAGTACCTCACGTCCATTTCCACACACAGCCCATGGACATAACTGCTTTTACATTAACATATTTTTGTTTTTTGTTAGAAAAAGATAAAATACCTAACATGCTTGTCATCACATTAAATTATGGTATTGGGACAACACGGTGGCTCAGTGGTTAGCACTGCAGCCTTGCAGCGTTGGAGTCCTGGGTTCGAATCCCGCCAGGAACAACATCTGCAAGGAGTTTGTATGTTCTCCCCGTGTTTGCGTGGATTTCCTCCCATTTTACAAAGACATACTGATAGGGGGAAAAAGTACATGGTAATCCCTATATGGGGCTCACAATCTACATTAAAATCTACATTAAAACAAAGAGAAAAAAAGAGAGAAAAAAAATTATGGTATTAATCCAATTCCAGTATACTATTTGGTTTCCACACAAATCCTTGTACCTCTCATAATAGCCATTTATGCTACAATTGTATGGTCTTATTATGGGCACTAGGAGATTTTATTTTCCTCTGTTCTTACTAGGGAGCCTGATCTACATGTGTAAACCCAGCCTTAGTTATTCATGAAGCTTTCCTCAGGTTTACTTCAGACCTCCAAATGAGCTGTAATGTTTCCAGCGCTGTGAACCTTTCCGTGCATATTCATAATTGAAATCTTGCTTGCTGTGCTGTGCACAACACCCCTTGTGTGAACCAGCTCCAAACACACAATGTAGCTTGTATGATGTCACTGAAAGCTCTGTATGAGGAAGGTACAAAAGCAGCAAAGCATATTGATGGGGTTAAAGAATTACACTGTGTGCCAAACTTTCCCTTCTCCACCCTTTGCATAAGCTTTAGGAATCCGCTATAAAATGCTAACAGTATATTGTGTATAATATGGATTATCATTAATGTTAACTTAGTACCTACAGATTCATCATTGCTCTATGGTTTTCACCTGTAGTACTATACTACTGTCATACTGTTGCCATGAATCTATACAGTTGTATGCAGAGATCTGTTGTATACAGAGATTAGCTTGTTGGGGGAAAGAAGAATTGAAGTGAATATTTTATTGAAAAATCTTGCATGCTTGGACAAGTGTCCATGTTTATAGTGATGAAGTAGTCATTTTCTCCCGTGTATGGCAAGGTTAATTTCCAATTTTTTTCTCTGCTCAGGAAAGTAACGTTTTGGATACCACGATAGAAAATACAATCTAATGGAAATGAATTAAAGGAGTTTTCCAGGCAAAAAAAATTATTTAAAAAAAAAAGTTTGGTTAGTGCTATTAATAGGTTAATAAGTTCAACCAAATACCTTTAGTAGTGTTTTCAGTGATTTCTGGTGTTCTTTGGGAGCTCCTGGCATCTTCTGCATTTGTTTACATGTTTGGTTTTCCTACTGCTACCATGATGCCCCGCGCTTCACTCAGAGCTGAATACCTCCCTCTCCCTCCCTCTCTTCCTTTCTTTCTCACTTACATCCCCTCCCTGTTTCCTTAGTTAACCTACCCACTACTATCCCTTCCTAATTAACTCACCCACCCCATCATGCTTACCTGTCTTTGGAGCAGGACCTTCTGGGTATGGGATTTGACTTGTTCTGGACAGTCGGTACCACCTTTATGTCTACCGGCCACCTACCCCTGTGCAATAGAGCTGGATTGCTGGCATGTGCAGTAGCCACTCCCACCCCTCCCATGATACTGGATACAGGTGAGGGGGCGCAATTTAAGGTGATAGGTGGCTATTTGAGGTATGTATGAAGCGCTATATGGCACAAAATGTCCGTCGCCTTTCACCTTTAGAAATTTTTCATGAAACATTGGTGAGTGCCCATTTTCATTTCTACTATATTGTTCACAATACAGTTTTTTTGTTGCTTTTTGGGGAGAGCACCACCAATACTTAGAGGATCCCTCCTATAAGTATTCTTTTTTTATTATTATTATTTGCACTGGAGATTTTGGGAAAGGGCTGTGCATTTCTATCTTTTAATATTCTATATTTCTTGGCCTCTCCTGATATAAGTAAAGTTTTTTTGGTTGTTATAGAAGTCCCTGTTTAGCATAACACTAAGTCTGTCTGTCTTCTCTTATTCCCAGCACTTCTGCCTCACCTCTCCGTCTCCCCCACTACATAGACATGTGTAATCTGAGTCGTATGACCTGCAGTCTGTCTTGAGATGCAGGGCTTTTTAAGGAGCAGGGAAACTGTCTGATAAGAGCACAAAGAGGCATTTTCCTCTGATAAGATATATTACAAAGTTTCTTAAGATGTGTAAAATATCAAGCAAAATACAGATTTAC
This sequence comes from Leptodactylus fuscus, assembly GCF_031893055.1. Classification (NCBI taxonomy): domain Eukaryota; kingdom Metazoa; phylum Chordata; class Amphibia; order Anura; family Leptodactylidae; genus Leptodactylus; species Leptodactylus fuscus. The sequence goes on along the minus strand of NC_134265.1, from coordinate 257,090,481 downwards.
ACACTATATGCTATGGGGATTCCATTATAGTCATAAAACCATTTATTTATTTGGACTGTAACAATTTTTTACCCTGTTTGTTGGATGTTGTAGAGAATTTGTGTAAAACTTTGGGCTGTAAGTGTATGTACTGCAAACATGTTATATTATTGTACTCAAGAAAATATACTCGGCTCCTCAATCTAAGTATTTGTATTGATTCAGGTAGATTTTCCCCGCTATAGTGCCAAGATGAGTCCTTATGGTAAAATTGTACTTGATGCACCTGGCGTGTTAAGTATTATCTTGCTCTCTTAATCCCACATTAATCATCAATGTAGTATAATCGCCGGCTTCATAGTGTCGTTCTAGAGGAGATTTAGTGTAATCGCAACCTTCTTGCATGGCGTTGTAATGACTTTGCTTTTTTAATTATATCCCTAGAAAGCTCTAAAATATATCCAGTGTTTTATTGCTTGAGAAATCCCCTTTAAGCAATTCCAAATGGCTAATCAGAGCATGATTTCACATGGACATGAACCAGCTCAGTATTAAGTTGTTGGAATACATACATTAACGGAAGCAAATCAGACAAAGACTTGTCTGTTTCAACCAGGCATATTTGCTTGCAATTAAGGAGGCAATCTTTTCATTGTAATAGCTGGAAGAGAGTCAGATATTCTCTATAAATTAAAAGAATATGCAGTGGTAAAAGATTTTCTTTCTTGACTTCTTCTAATCGGCTTGTGGGCAGTATATATGTAGGAATAAATGAAAATGTGGGTTAAAGGGGTTTTCTGGGCAAAAAAAAAATGTTTTTAAAAAAGGTCTGTTAAGGGCTATCAGTGGGTTAATAAGTCCACCCAAATACCTTTAGCAGTGTTTTCTGGCTTTCTCTGGGAGCTCCTGATGTCCTCTGCATTTGTTTACATGGGTAGCTTCCTGCTGTCTTAGCCTACAACTTCCATGATGCACTGCAGTTCACTCAGATCCCCCTTCTCACTTCCTCCCTCACAACTCTCCCCCCTCCATTTCCCTAGCTAGCCCGCGGACAACAAGCCCTATCTACCTTCACCTAACTACTTAATTCAGTCCTACAACCCCCTCCACACCCCATCATACTTACCTGTCTTCTCGTTTTGGAGATGACTTTGGGGTGTCGCTGTCCACTCTTCTGCCTCTTCACCTGGGATCCTGAACTGACGCCTGCACAATAGAACGCCGGCAGAAGCCATGCATGCGCAGTAGAACGCTGCTTTTTTTTTGCTCCTGCCGGCATTCTATTGTGCAGGCGCCGGCTCTGGATCCAGCAATCTTGTGAAGGAAGTGACGGCCAGTAGAATAGGATGTGAATGTTGGTTGAGTATGAGGGAGAGAGACGTACTGGTGGCCTCCCATCTTCGGGAGGAAATCAGAAAATATGCCTGGGGCGGTCACATCAATGTCCCAGGCATATGGGTAAATATACCTTTTTTTAAAGGGAGTATATTAGAAGTTAGCCGGGGAGAGGGGGATTAGCTTTGGGGTAAAGTTTTAATTTATCCATGACAACCCGTTAGGAGTACAAATATCAAATGCATATTTCACCTATGGGGAAAGTGTGCTATTAAAACTATTTGTGATTTGATGTCCCAGTGGTCAGACCCCCACTGGTAAGCAAGTTGTTCCCTTTTCTATGATTAGGGTATAATTCACTTTGATGGGATAACCCTTTTAAGCGCCCCTAACACCATAATAGCACACTGTCGGTTTTCCCGGTGTGCGCCCCGGGGGTAGAGATATCGTTGCTATTAGTTTCGGCACCTATATCTCCCCACTGTCAGAAGGGCTTTCCTCACAGCCTAGCGTCATCGCTGAGCTGTAAGGAACGCCCCTCCGACTGTACTTTAAGATAGCCTTGTACTTTTAGAGGGGGCATACCTTACAGCTCAGTGATGACGCTATGCAGCAAGGAACGCCCTCCTCCTATGGCTGTGAGGAACGCCCCCTTTGACTGTACTCTAAAATAGCCTTGTACTGTCAGAGGGAGCGTTCCTTCTGTTCCACTATTAGTCTAAGTCTGCGCTGTCTAAAATTTTGCATTAGCAAATTCTGTGACAGTCTATTATACATGTACACACAACTGTGCATCATGTAACAGATTATGCTGACACCTTAGACTCTCAATAATACAAAGCCAAACATTACAAAATATGGGGATAAAGTGATTGCTCAGAACTGACCACTAATCCTAACAACAATGAACAAGCTGATAATACATAAGGCACCACTCACATTGCATAATTTTGCTTTAATGTTTTTTAGCCATGATTAAACTGTAAACCCTTATAAAACACAGCATGCAATGTATTCATATTCTATGTTTAACAATCTTAAGAATGTTTTTGCTATCACTGGTGAGGTCTCCCGGGCTTTCAAGGTCTCGGGTGAGGTATCGTATTAACAAAATTAAAAGTACACACAATCTGTATTTCTATCACACCTAGGGATAAGAGATACTAGACATATATTGCAATTGCAAGATTTATCTACACCTCTTCCCAGAAATTCAGGCCTCAGCCTGCCAGCTGCATTAGAAACATTTTATAGGACACCTATGTAATTTTGTGTAAAATTGAAGACACACGCTCACAGTACATCTTGCAAATTGCTCTTGCCAGCCCAGACTTGTCAAAGGCAGAACCCATTTATCGGTTTCCTGAAGAGACTATAAAACACAGTAAGTAATCTGGCCCAAGGGTTACATATGTGTAAGTCACTAGCGATGTGCTCAGCTGTAGGCAAGAGGAGCAGTTGGCAAATACTAGAACCAAGCATTTCTTCAGGCAACATTGTTACATTTCACTAACTTAAGCACAGATAAAATGATGCATAATAATAGCATTAACATTAAATTAAAACAAAGTTAAATTAAAATGACATCATCTATGCACATTTTTATTGATATGTAGTACACAAAGGTAATAGAGCTGCTAGCATATGTTGCTCTTAATGTTTATACCATATAGCATAAGTAATATTTTGATATGTGTAGATTTTATGTTTTTGAGTAAATTATTTTATACATTATTGGACAATTAGGTTATTGTCCAATTTTACAAATTTTCACCTTTATAATGCTTGAAGTGTTTGTCCAAGATTAGAGAAAAAGTTTGTTCCCCCCACCGAGAAACTGTACCAGCCTAACCCTATTTACTTGAATAAGGGTGACATTTTTGTAATCCTGAACAAGTCTGGGAAAACTTATGGGAATATTCAACAAGATCACCCTCTTGTCCTCTGCGCCCATAGAGGATGCGCTTAATTCATGACGAGGCACGAGAGTTAGTTACCAGACCCCCAGTGATCACTGGCTGAGGCCTTGTTCACATCTGCATTCGGTATTCTGTTTGGGGAGTCCACTTGAGGACCCCCCGAACGGAATACCGAACCCATTAAAAAGTGGATAGCTAAGAAACCACATGGACCCCATAGACTATAATGGGCTCCATGTGTTTTCCGCGCAGTGTCCGCAAGAATCATGCAGAGAGAAAAGTGCTGCTTGCTATAGTCTATAGTAGAGGTCCTCAAATTATGGACCTGGCCACATGTGGCCCACCGAAGACATTTGACCGGCCCGCCCCATGTGGCCTTCACCCGGATCGTTCACTAATGGGGAATCCGGTACAGCTTTTGTTGCTTTCAGTTTTATGTGCAAGTGTGACCACGGCCTACACTGACTGCAGAGTGTAACCTCTGACCCGATGTGAGTCATCGCACCTGCAGTCTGAAGGAGGAGGACACGCGGCGGCTAGTGTGTGTGTGTATATGTATGCATGTATGTGTGTGTAGGTGCATACTGAAGAGCATATAATACTGTGGGAGGTGTACTGATAAGCATATAATACTGTGGAGGGGCATATGGAGGAGCATATAATAGTGGGGGTCGCATACTGAGGAGCATATAATACTGTGGGGGGGAGGGGCATAATGAGGATCCTATAATACAGTGGGGGGTTAGTGAAGAGCTTATAATACTATGTGTGTGGGCGTACTGAGGAGCATATAATATTGTGTATGTGTGGGGGTGTACTGAGGAGCAGATAATACTGTGTGGGAGGGGGTGTACTGAGCAGCATATAATACAGTGTGAGAGGGAGCATACTGTGGAGTATATACTACTGTGGGGGGCCTGCTGTGGAGCGTATAATACTGGGGGGGGGCCTGCTGTGCAGAGTTTAATACTGTGGGGGGAACTACTGTGGAGCATATAATCTTACATTTTCTTAAACTATATTTTGGCCCTCCAATGAGGGACAGTGAACTGGCCCCCTCTTTGAAAATTTTGAGGACCCCTGGTCTATAGTACTATAGTCTATGGGGTCCGTGTGGTTTCTTAGCTAACCACTTTATAATGTGTTCGGTATTCTACTTAGGAGTGCCCAAGCAGACTCACTAAATGGAATACTGGACACACATTTGAACCAGGCCTTAGAAGAGGATGTATCTGATATATATGTCATAGTACTGGAAAACCCCTATAAGTTGCAAGTGGTGTTAAAAGTCGTAAATCACTGGTATGCAACTATTATATGGCAGAAATTACCATAAATTTTGGTGCCATAAAAAGTACCAAAATAATTTGTGAACAAATCCCATTAAAATCAGTTGTGTATTTAACATATTTTTGAGGGATCTGTTAATGTCCGTTGCTAACATTTTCAGATGGCGCTAACAATGGACACTAACAACAGTAGTGTGAACATTCCCTAAGCCTGTGCAATGATAGATCAGTAAAGTACTGTCGTTCATAGGTATGACTGGCTTCCGAATTTCAGAAAGAAATCCTCATTATGGTCTCACTGTGTACAACTATTCACAATCCTAGTAATAATGCAATCATTTCTAAATTATATTGTATAGAATCATCCTCAGTTATGTGCTTTTATCTATGGTAGAAGCATCAGGTAACCGAATGTCAATGGGACTATTCTTTAATAGCAGTATGCAATTATAACATGTTGGCTTCTCCAGATAAATTCAACCCCATCCGGAAATTTTGATAGGGTGGCAAGTGAGATAACACTTTTCTTTTCAAGCTAACAGCAGATGTATTGGCTTTCAACCAGCAGCGGTCCCATTTAGGGTCAATCCACACCTCTAGTACTTGTGAAAAGATAGATACAGGACAATGGAACAGTGACTGTGTGTTAGGCAGGCAGTGATCTAATATGTTACAAACAGCTTTTATTTCCTGGTTCTTGGCACTACACAATTATGATAGCGAGACCTTGTTATACCAAAGTATGAATCATTCGGTTCACTCTGCAGGATGTAGCACGGAAGTTAACACTGTGCCATTAAGCTCCATGACCTTTGATGGAGATTTTCTGTAGTTCTAAGGGTTCATGACTTTATATATTAATGTATATATTGTTTGTGTTTAGAGTGGGGCTCCACTATTGGACTCACTTAAAGGGAACCTGTCACCATGAAAATGTAGTGTAATCTGCAGGCAGCATCTTATAGCGCCGGAGGGACGAAGTACATTGATATATAATGTTATGGGAGAAGATACAGTGTAAGTTGCCATTTATTCATTTATTTCTGTGTTTGTACTATTCTTAGAAGGTGTACTTGAGTCCAGTGGGCAGTCCTAATAGTGACAGCCCCCCATGATGACTTTGCATACAGAGATAGCTGGGAGTCACTCATAGGACTGCGACTGGACACCGTTACTGCATGTAAGTATAAAACAAATCAATAAATGGATACATGGCAAGTCATATTGATTGTTTTCCCAAAACTACTCAGCTCCTCCTGCTCTATCACGCCTATGCATCTTCCTGGTAACAGGTTTTCTTCAAGTTACTTAAATTTTTGATCAAACAATCATCAGTCAAACATTCTCCTGTCTCAAGTTCTGTTCCTGCTATTGCTCGAAGAAGACTACAGACTAAGTAAGTGATGCCATAATTCTGATAACAGCCACTATAGGCTAATGTTGGGTGTGGGATATAGTTATAGGGTAGCATAAGCAGCAGTCGCACCCAGACACCAAAACCTGAGGTGGTCTTATTTGAGGTTATCGGTACTATTAAAGACATGATAATTGGAGACCCCTTTCAAATTTTGTAGTGAGCCCAAGAGTTCCCCATGTATTGTCCATAAACACGTTATGTGTCTATAATCTTCATTATATAAGGATGTATAAATGTTAAACTTAGTGGCATCCACCAGAATATCTTCAGAACTACATGTCTAATCCATCTGTGCACTCTATTTTATGTAAACATCTTGAAGACCCAGCACTAATATAAGCATTGTTTTACATGAAATTGTAATTAACTTTAAGACGTATTCCCAGGAAGTGTCTTTTTCCATACACCTTAACAACCTTGCCACAGCTTTAATCGAGGACATATACCTGGAAGCATCAACATGCCCTTTGGCTCATCATTCACTGCAGATGGAGAACTGCTGCCAGGCCCTGCCAGTGCCACCCTTCAGAGTTTCAAAGGCAAAGTAATTGTGTCTGTGGGACATGTGTCAACAAATGCGGCAGAGGTAAGAGGCTCGATATGTCTACATCTGTTTCTGATCATTAATATTGGTAAACTGGGAATTTAGAATGATGTTTTGTATCGCATTAGAGTAACTGGTATAAACAGGAATTTACCTCCATGTTATATTTCTCCATCTTATTTCTATTAGGTAACCAATAAACACATAAAAGCCATGTGTTCCTATTATTATAACTGATAGCATATTAGTGTGCATATAATCACTTGCCCCAAATAACAACTCATACAACTTAGTGAAACACTGCATCAGCGCAAATTCCTTGACTCTCCGATAGTGAAGAGTAAGACTCATGAAGAACTCCATCCAGGCAATGAGATGACTGTGTGGCTGGTAAATCTCCTTGACCAGTGTGGGGCAGGAACATAATAAGCCACTAATGGAAGCATTATAGTGTGGGACCACTAATAGAAGCATTATTATACAGTCAGGAGCCACTAAAGGAGTGTGAAGGACCGCTAAGAGAAGCATTATTATACAGTTTGGGACCACTAATGGAAGCATTATAGTGTGGGACCACTAATACAGTAGAAGCATTATTATACAGTGTGGGACCACTGATGGAAGCATTATTTTACAGTGTGGGACCACTAATGGAAGCATTATAGTGTGGTACTACTAATACAGTAGAAGCATTATTATACAGTCAGGAGCCACTAATAGAAGCATTATTATACAGTGTGGGACCACTAATGAAAGCATTAGTATGTATTAGTATTAGGAAGCATTATAGTATGTGGGTCCACAAATGGATGTATTATTATTAGAGATGAGCGAACACTAAAATGTTCGAGGTTCGAAATTCGATTCGAACAGCCGCTCAATGTTCGTGTGTTCGAATGGGTTTCGAACCCCATTATAGTCTATGGGGAACAGATACTCGTTAAGGGGGAAACCCAAATCCGTGTCTGGAGGGTCACCAAGTCCACTATGACACCCCAGGAAATGATGCCAACACCTCTGGAATGACACTGGGACAGCAGGGGAAGCATGTCTGGGGGCATCTAACACACCAAAGACCCTCTATTACCCCAACATCACAGCCTAACAACTACACACTTTACACACTCAATACCACATCTCTGACAGTAGGAAAACACCTTGAAACATGTGTATTTGGCACTTGCAGTGAGGAGAGCTTGTCACCAGCAGTGAATTTGGCCCTTGTAGTAAGTTGAGGTTGGCACCAACATTTGTTTTGAAAATCAGGGTGGATTGAGCCTCTAACCAGCAGAGTTTGGGCAAATTCATGGTGGAGGGAGCCTCTAAACACCCCAGTTTGGGCAAATTCATGGTGGAGGGAGCCTCTAAAAACCCCAGTTTGGACCAATTCATGGTGGAAGGAGCCTCTAACCAGCCCAGTGTGGGCAAATTCATGGTGGAGGGAGCCTCTAAAAAACCCAGTTTGGACCAATTCATGGTGGAGGGAGCCTCTAACCAGCCCAGTTTGGGCAAATTCATGGTGGAGGGAGCCTCTAAAAAACCCAGTTTGGACCAATTCATGGTGGAGGGAGCCTCTAACCAGCCCAGTTTGGGCAAATTCATGGTGGAGGGAGCCTCTAAAAAACCCAGTTTGGACCAATTCATGGTGGAGGGAGCCTCTAACCAGCCCAGTTTGGGCAAATTCATGGTGGAGGGAGCCTCTAAACAGCCCAGTTTGGGCAAATTCATGGTGGAGGGAGCCTCTAAACAGCCCAGTTTGGGCAAATTCATGGTGGAGGGAGCCTCTAACCAGCCCAGTTTGGACCAATTAATGGTGGAGGGAGCCTCTAACCAGCCCAGTTTGGGCAAATTCATGGTGGAGGGAGCCTCTAAACAGCCCAGTTTGGACCAATTCATGGTGGAGGGAGCCTCTAAAAAACCCAGTTTGGACCAATTCATGGTGGAGGGAGCCTCTAAACAGCCCAGTTTGGGCAAATTCATGGTGGAGGGAGCCTCTAACCAGCCCAGTTTGGACCAATTCATGGTGGAGGGAGCCTCTAACCAGCCCAGTTTGGACCAATTAATGGTGGAGGGAGCCTCTAAACAGCCAAGTTTGGACCAATTCATGGTGGAGGGAGCCTCTAAAAACCCCAGTTTGGACCAATTCATGGTGGAGGGAGCCTCTAACCAGCCCAGTTTGGGCAAATTCATGGTGGAGGGAGCCTCTAAACAGCCCAGTTTGGGCAAATTCATGGTGGAGGGAGCCTCTAACCAGCCCAGTTTGGACCAATTAATGGTGGAGGGAGCCGCTAAACAGCCCAGTTTGGACCAATTCATGGTGGAGGGAGCCTCTAAAAACCCCAGTTTGGACCAATTCATGGTGGAGGGAGCCTCTAAAAAACCCAGTTTGGACCAATTCATGGTGGAGGGAGCCTCTAACCAGCCCAGTTTGGACCAATTAATGGTGGAGGGAGCCTCTAAACAGCCAAGTTTGGACCAATTCATGGTGGAGGGAGCCTCTAAAAACCCCAGTTTGGACCAATTCATGGTGGAGGGAGCCTCTAACCAGCCCAGTTTGGGCAAATTCATGGTGGAGGGAGCCTCTAAAAACCCCAGTTTGGACCAATTCATGGTGGAGGGAGCCTCTAAAAACCCCAGTTTGGACCAATTCATGGTGGAGGGAGCCTCTAAAAAACCCAGTTTGGACCAATTCATGGTGGAGGGAGCCTCTAAACAGCCCAGTTTGGGCAAATTCATGGTGGAGGGAGCCTCTAAAAACCCCAGTTTGGACCAATTCATGGTGGAGGGAGCCTCTAAAAACCCCAGTTTGGACCAATTCATGGTGGAGGGAGCCTCTAAAAACCCCAGTTTGGACCAATTCATGGTGGAGGGAGCCTCTAAAAAACCCAGTTTGGACCAATTCATGGTGGAGGGAGCCTCTAACCAGCCCAGTTTGGACCAATTCATGGTGGAGGGAGCCAAACCCCAGTTTGGACCAATTCATGGTGGAGGGAGCCTCTAAACAGCCCAGTTTGGACCAATTCATGGTGGAGGGAGCCTCTAAAAACCCCAATTTGGACCAATTCATGGTGGAGGGAGCCTCTAACCAGCCCAGTTTGGACCAATTCATGGTGGAGGGAGCCTCTAACCAGCCCAGTTTGGGCAAATTCATGGTGGAGGGAGCCTCTAAAAACCCCAATTTGGACCAATTCATGGTGGAGGGAGCCTCTAAACAGCCCAGTTTTGGCAAATTCATGGTGGAGGGAGCCTCTAAAAACCCCAGTTTGGACCAATTCATGGTGGAGGGAGCCTCTAACCAGCCCAGTTTGGGCAAATTCATGGTGGAGGGAGCCTCTAACCAGCAGAGTTGTGGGAAAGCAGGGTGGAGGGAGCCTCTAACCAGCAGAGTTGGTGGAAATCAGGGTGGAGGGAGCCTCTAACCAGCAGAGTTGGGGGAAATCATGTTGGAGGGAGCCTAGTATTAGCAGAATTGTGCAACGCTTATGGTGGATGAGTATGAGGATGCGGAGGAATTGGAGAGGTTGAGTACAGACATGGAGTTTCATGTTGGGGTGCTTTACACAGGTGGGCACAAAAATGAAGGCTCTATCCAGTGGTGGTACATTTTTATCAAAGTGAGCCGGTCGGCACTCTCAGCTGACAGACGGGTGCGCTTGTCAGTGATGATGCCACCGGCTGCACTGAACACCCTCTCAGATAGGACGCTGGCGGCAGGACAGGACAGCACCTCCAAGGCATATAGGGCAAGTTCAAGCCACAGGTCCAACTTCGACACCCAATACGTGTAGGGCGCAGAGGGGTCGGAGAGGACAGGGCTGTGGTCGGAAAGGTATTCCCGCAACATGCGCCTATACTTCTCACGCCTGGTGACACTAGGACCCTCCGTGGCGGCACTTTGGCGAGGGGGTGCCATCAAGGTGTCCCAGACCTTAGACAGTGTGCCCCTCGTTTGTGTGGACCGGTGAGAACTTGGTTGCCTACTGGAGGAACTGCCCTCCCTGCCGCCAACGTCACATGCTGGAAACATCTCCATCATATTCTGCACCAATTGCCTGTGGCAAGCATTGATGCGATTGGCCCTCCCCTCTACCGGAATAAAAGACGAGATGTTGTTTTTATACCGGGGGTCAAGGATAGCAAAGATCCAGTACTGGTTGTCCTCCATGATTTTGACAATACGCTTGTCGGTTGTAAAGCACCCCAACATGAACTCAGCCATGTCTGCCACAGTGTTAGTTGGCATGACTCCTCTGGCCCCACCGGAAAGTTCAATCTCCATTTCCTCCTCATCCTCCATGTCTACCCATCCGCGCTGCAACAATGGGACGATTCGAAGTTGCCCGGAAGCCTCCTGTATCACCATCACATCATCGGACAACTCTTCTTCCTCCTCCTCCTCCTCCTCCTCCTCCATTAAACGCAGTGAAGCGGACAGATGTGTGGACCTACTCTCCAGCTGTGACGGATCGGATGCTATCCCTAACTCCTCTGTGTGATCTGAGTTATCCCTGATGTCAATCAGGGATTCTCTCAGAACACACAAGAGCGGGATTGTAAGGCTCACCATCGCATCCTCAGAGCTCACCCTCCTTGTGGACTCCTCAAAGACCCGTAGGATGTCACAAAGGTCTCTCATCCATGGCCACTCATGGATGTGAAACTGAGGCAGCTGACTTTGTGGCACCCTAGGGTTTTGTAGCTGGTATTCCATCAAAGGTCTCTGCTGCTCAACCACTCTATTCAACATCTGAAACGTTGAGTTCCAGCGTGTGGGGACGTCACACAAAAGCCGGTGTTGTGGCACATGCAGGCGTTGCTGGAGAGATTTTAAGCTAGCAGCGGCTACTGTCGACTTGCGAAAGTGGGCGCACATGCGCCGCACTTTCACCAGTAGCTCTGGAACATTGGGGTAGCTCTTTAGGAAACGTTGCACCACTAGGTTGAAGACGTGGGCCAGGCATGGAACATGTTGGAGTCCGGCAAGCTCCAGAGCTGCTACCAGGTTCCGGCCGTTATCACAAACGACCATGCCTGGGCCCAGGTGCAGCGGCTCAAACCATATTGCCGTCTCATCGAGGAGGGCATCCCTCACCTCGGAGGCAGTGTGCTGTCTGTCCCCCAAGCTGATCAGCTTCAGCACAGCCTGCTGACGTCTACCAACGCCAGTGCTGCAACGTTTCCAACTCGTAGCTGGGGTCAATCTAACAGCGGAGGAGGAGGCGGTGGCGGAGGAGGAGGCGGTAGAGGAGGAGGAGGAGGGGGGTGTTCTTCTCGTGTCCCTGCCAGGAATGTTAGGCGGGGAGACGAGGTACACCGGGCCAGTTTGGGAAGCAGTCCCAGCCTCAACTACATTCACCCAGTGTGCCGTCAGTGAAATGTAGCGTCCCTGTCCACATGCACTTGTCCACGCGTCGGTGGTCAAGTGGACCTTTGTGCAAAGCGCGGAACTAAGGGCCCGCCTGATGTTGAGTGACACGTGCTGGTGCAAGGCGGGGACGGCACACCGGGAGAAGTAGTGACGGCTAGGGACGGCATAGCGAGGTGCCGCAGTTGCCATCAGGTCCAGGAAGGCGGGAGTTTCAACAAGCCGGAACGCCAACATCTCCTGGGCCAGCAGTTTAGCGATGTTGGCGTTCAAGGCTTGCGCGTGTGGGTGGTTAGCAGTGTATTTCTGCCGCCGCTCCAATGTCTGAGAGATGGTGGGTTGTTGTAAAGAAATGCCTGATGGTGCCTTTGATGGTGCAGGAGAAGGAGATAAGACAGGACCAGGGGAGGATGAGGTAGAAGTCAACAAAGTGGCGGAGGCAGATGAAGTGGTGTCCTGGCTCGTCCTCTGGAGTGCATCGCCAGCACAGTCAGCAGAGGCAGAGGCAGTGGCAGAGGCAGTGGCAGTGGCGTGAACGGCAGGCGGCCTTTGTCCTGCCGTTGCTGCCTGCCACTGATTCCAGTGCTTGGATTCCAAATGACGGCGCATTGAAGTGGTGGACAGGTTGCTCTTCTCAGAGCCCCTAATCAATTTCGAGAGGCAAATTGTGCAGACAACACTATATCTGTCCTCGGCGCATTCCTTGAAAAAACTCCACACCTTCGAGAAACGTGCCCTCGAGGTGGGAGTTTTTCGGGGCTGGGTACGAACTGGAACATCTTGGGAGATTCCGGGTGTGGCCTGGCTTCGCCTAAGCTGCTGACCTCTGCCTCTGCCTCTAGCTACCCTTTTTGGTGCTGCACCTGCCTCAACATCCACACTACTTTCCCCGCTTGACATCCCCCCTGTCCAGGTCGGGTCAGTGTCCTCATCATCCACCACTTCCTCTTCCAACTCCTTTCTCATCTCCTCCTCCCGCACAATGCGCCGGTCAACTGGATGCCCTGACGGCAACTGCGTCACATCATCGTCGATGAGGGTGGGTTGCTGGTCATCCACCACCAAATCGAACGGAGATGGAGGAGACTCTAGTGTTTGAGAATCTGGACACAGATGCTCCTCTGTTAGGTTCGTGGAATCGTGACGTGGAGAGGCAGGTTGAGGGACAATGAAAGGAGCGGAGAACAGCTCTGGGGAGCAGGGACAGTTTGGGTTATTGTTCTGTAAAGCTTCGGAATTTTGGGAGGAAGGAAGACAAGACTGTTGGGTAATAGGAGGAGAGGAGGCAGAGTCTGACTGGCTGCTGGACAATGTGCTGTAAGCGTTCTCTGACAGCCATTGCAAGACCTGTTCCTGGTTCTCGGGCCTACTAAGGTTTGTACCCTGCAGTTTAGTTAATGTGGCAAGCAACCCTGGCACTGTGGAGTGGCGCAATGCTTGCTGCCCCACAGGAGTAGGCACGGGACGCCCTGTGGCTTCACTGCTACCTTGCTCCCCAGAACCATTCCCCCGACCTCGCCCACGGCCTCGTCCACGTCCCTTTCCGGGAGCCTTGCGCATTTTGAATTCCTAGTTAGAAATTGGCACTGTATACCAGTAGTAAAAATTGTGGGTGCACGTAACCCCAATATATTCTTTGAATTACCAGTCAGAAACTGGCACTATATGGCAGTAGCAAGAAATGAGGGTATTTGTATTCCCAATATATTCTTTGAATTCCCAGTCAGACAATGGCACTGTATACCAGTAGTAAAAATTGTGGGTGCACGTAACCCCAATATATTCTTTGAATTACCAGTCAGAAACTGGCACTATATGGCAGTAGCAAGAAATGAGGGTATTTGTATTCCCAATATATTCTTTGAATTCCCAGTCAGACAATGGCACTGTATACCAGTAGTAAAAATTGTGGGTGCACGTAACCCCAATATATTCTTTGAATTCCCAGTCAGACACTGGCACTATATGGCAGTAGCAAGAAATGAGGGTATTTGTATTCCCAATATATTCTTTGAATTCCCAGTCAGACAATGGCACTGTATACCAGTAGTAAAAATTGTGGGTGCACGTAACCCCAATATATTCTTTGAATTACCAGTCAGAAACTGGCACTATATGGCAGTAGCAAGAAATGAGGGTATTTGTATTCCCAATATATTCTTTGAATTCCCAGTCAGACAATGGCACTGTATACCAGTAGTAAAAATTGTGGGTGCACGTAACCCCAATATATTCTTTGAATTCCCAGTCAGACACTGGCACTATATGGCAGTAGCAAGAAATGAGGGTATTTGTATTCCCAATATATTCTTTGAATTCCCAGTCAGACAATGGCACTGTATACCAGTAGTAAAAATTGTGGGTGCACGTAACCACAATATATTCTTTGAATTACCAGTCAGAAACTGGCACTATATGGCAGTAGCAAGAAATGAGGGTATTTATAACCCCAATATATTCTTTGAATTCCCAGTCAGACAATGGCACTGTATACCAGTAGTAAAAATTGTGGGTGCACGTAACCCCAATATATTCTTTGAATTACCAGTCAGAAACTGGCACTATATGGCAGTAGCAAGAAATGAGGGTATTTGTATTCCCAATATATTCTTTGAATTCCCAGTCAGACAATGGCACTGTATACCAGTAGTAAAAATTGTGGGTGCACGTAACCCCAATATATTCTTTGAATTCCCAGTCAGACACTGGCACTATATGGCAGTAGCAAGAAATGAGGGTATTTGTATTCCCAATATATTCTTTGAATTCCCAGTCAGACAATGGCACTGTATACCAGTAGTAAAAATTGTGGGTGCACGTAACCCCAATATATTCTTTGAATTACCAGTCAGAAACTGGCACTATATGGCAGTAGCAAGAAATGAGGGTATTTATAACCCCAATATATTCTTTGAATTCCCAGTCAGACAATGGCACTGTATACCAGTAGTAAAAATTGTGGGTGCACGTAACCCCAATATATTCTTTGAATTACCAGTCAGAAACTGGCACTATATGGCAGTAGCAAGAAATGAGGGTATTTGTATTCCCAATATATTCTTTGAATTCCCAGTCAGACAATGGCACTGTATACCAGTAGTAAAAATTGTGGGTGCACGTAACCCCAATATATTCTTTGAATTACCAGTCAGAAACTGGCACTATATGGCAGTAGCAAGAAATGAGGGTATTTATAACCCCAATATATTCTTTGAATTCCCAGTCAGACAATGGCACTGTATACCAGTAGTAAAAATTGTGGGTGTATATAGCCCCAATTCTATTGCTAGGGGACTTGCAGGGTATTTCTGGGGTGAAGGTGGGGGGGCACACCGTTGGAACGGGTATCGGGGTATATATCGGGTATACGGGAATACACTGACAGTGTATTCCATTCAGGATCCTGGGAAAGCTGGGTTGCGGCGATTGAGCCCGTCAGTGCCACGTTACACTGACAAGCTTCTCCCTGGAATTTAGCTCTTACAAGAGCTGTTGTGGTTGTCTTCTCCTTCCTATCCTAGCCTGTCCCTGCCTACCCAGAATCTAAGCCCTAGCTAGCTGGACGGAAACCTCCGTCCTCGGTGAATTGCAAGCTCAGAATGACGCGAACCTGGGCGGCGCTGTTCTTTTAAATTAGAGGTCACATGTTTTCGGCAGCCAATGGGTTTTGCCTACTTTTCTCAACGTCACCGGTGTCGTAGTTCCTGTCCCACCTACCCTGCGCTGTTATTGGAGCAAAAAAGGCGCCAGGGAAGGTGGGAGGGGAATCGAGTAATGGCGCACTTTACCACGCGGTGTTCGATTCGATTCGAACATGCCGAACAGCCTAATATCCGATCGAACATGAGTTCGATAGAACACTGTTCGCTCATCTCTAATTATTATACGAGGGGCCCTTAATTAATGTATTATCATACTGTGGGGAGCCACTAGTAAAAGCACTAACTGGACATTAATGGAAGAAATATACTGTGTGGGGCCACTAATGGAAGAATTATACCATGTGTGGCCACTAATGGAAGAATTATACTGTGTGTGGCCATCTTTGGTGAAGCTCCAGAGTCTGGTGGGTTAACGGGTGAGACCAGAACTACAAATAAAAGTTGGAGAAGACCTGCCCTAGACCACAGGGATGGTACATTAACCTCTTCACTCCATA
This sequence comes from Leptodactylus fuscus, assembly GCF_031893055.1. NCBI lineage: Eukaryota > Metazoa > Chordata > Amphibia > Anura > Leptodactylidae > Leptodactylus > Leptodactylus fuscus. The sequence goes on along the minus strand of NC_134265.1, from coordinate 257,074,474 downwards.
AACTTTCAGGACTAGAAACTCTGTGTGTTCCTTGATGTACCATATCACACACTATTTATCTGGACACCATATGCACCATTTCTTTGGAGGACCCCAAGAGTACAAATTTTTATCTGTAATAATGATCATTATATGGTTTTTTTTTACACCTTGTTCAATTCCATGGTGCACTTGGCATATTGAACAACCTTTTGAATATATAACAAACCATATTCAGGGCAGGAGCAGCTAGGAAGTATGTGAAATGGTGTGAAGCATATACATCATCATATTACTGAAAACTCAATGCATTGACTATGTTTCACAGAAAACTTTCCACCCATTGTGTTATACGCAATTCTAAACCATTTGGACTCCCTCATCAATGTGTATGACGTGTTTGTGTTTTTCTTGCTCTTAGTGCTTCCACAAAGCTGTCACTCATTCATAGTGCTGCACATGAATTAGCAGACAACAGTATAGCTAATACAATATAACCCCCATGCTTCCTGTGTTATGACAGCATAATTACAAAATGTATAACTTAGGATGTATTATGGGAAGCCTGGGTGTACCAAAGCAAGGAGAGCCAGCATCCGGCTGAGCCAGGAGAGCTCTGCATCACCCCAAATGTTTTTATTCTCAGTCAGTAGTTGACAAAGACTAATGTGATTTCATTCCGGGTGATGTCAGCGTCAAGGAATTTTTCAAGGGCCCTTCAGGAATTCAGTCTTTCAGGTATTCAGTTTGTGTTCATAACATGTAGTTGAGTATTACAGCTCTAATCCTCTCCTTTCCATGATTCTAGACTATTTTCTTGTCATATCTAAATGGGCAGTAGACAGACATACAAATTATATTAGCAAGCTACTCTTGTGATTTAAGACCATCCTGATCTTGGCGTGTATTTGTTTACGGCACTTTTCGTGGTTACATCTATTTATCTATCTGAAGTAGCAAATCATTTTACAGCCAAATCATTTGATGCCACATTTGAAAATGCCTTTAAATACTAGGGAACTACATTATAAGCTGTGTCCTAATATGACAGATTCACACTTGTTACAATAAAATAAAACCCTTGGTCATGATTCGACTTCCATAAATGGCGCCTTTATCCTGCTAACAGCACCAATGACTGCAAGTTTCATTTCTCCACGACCCTTAGGGTAAGTTCACACTGAGTATTTTGGTCCGGAACCTGAGGCGGAGGCCGCCTTAGGTTCCAGACCAAAAGCTGGTTAGCCGTGACCGAAAGCTGGTGCACTGCACCGACATCCAGCCGCACACTCCGCTCCGGATTAGGCCCAATGAATGGGCCTAGTCCAGAGAAGGGCGTGTCTTTAGGCCGAATTGCGAGGCGAAACGGCCTGAAGAATCAACACCTCGCTTCTTTTTCTTCCGGCTCCCAGAAAAAAGACCTGAGCAGCTCCCATTGATTTTAATGGGAGTTGTCTTCTTGATCAGGATTTTGAGGCGGATACTGCCTCAAAATCCTAACCAAAATACTCCGTGTGAACTTACCCTTAAGATTATGCTTCAGTTTATGATGTGAACGATTAAGAAAATATTTAAAAAAAAGTTTCAATCTCATAGTCTATATTCATCCCTTGTGAGTATCATATTGATTCCCCTATACCAGCCATTAGTGGATTGATAGTTTTTCTAGTTAATCATGCCTAAAGGTGAGAAGATTGTTGGCCAAACTCAACAGTTTCAGTGGGACTGGCTGATAGCCTAGTGTCTATGGGGGATCACTGGAGTCTTACCCAATGCTAGATATTGAGAAAGAGGGGAAATGGGTGTTTGGCTTTTAAGTTTCCTGATCCTCTGGTTGTAAAAGAACATATGCTGTCACCAGAGTTGTCTGGCATTGATTTATTCTCCTCTCCCAATTAACAATACATACACTGCCAAGCATGTACGTAATAAGTATAAGCATGCTTACCTGGATACTAAATGAATAACTTTACAGTACAAGTGATATAACCGGACAGTATAGAAACGATGGCACCGTCCCAATCCTATGCAAGTAAGACCTGTAGTACAGCACCAGACTTGCCAGATTTTCAGTTTAAAAAGTAGACTAAATATATTCCTTGCAAGTTATACATAAAGCAAAGTACAGCCATTAATAAGTAACACACAACCATCAAGCACACAGTCAGAGAAACGTTTGAATGAATATACTTCACTTACTGTATAATATATATATATACATATATATATATATATATATATATATATATATATATATATATAGTATATTATATAAAATATGATCTGCAACTTGATGAAGGTAGGCATTCTGTCACACATCAGTTATGACCCTTTATGCCGCTGTATTATATTCTGAGTCGCAGCCATTCTACAGGATTAAAGCTGTCCCATTTTAAAGACATGCATTCATTTTTTTTATGCTTGCCGGAGCATGTTATCTCCCAAAGTTTAACATTTCGATGAGAGATAAAAAGAGGCTGTCTTTCACCAACTTTTCGTTCATTGATGGTGGAACATCACATTTTTAGTCATGAAAACTATGCAGAAATCTGGGCTATGAAAAATTTCCATGTTTCTGAAACAATGTTGTCAGATTTCCTTCTGTGTTTTAATATACCTTCAATTTAGAACAGTTTCCCTATTGTTTCATTTGACCATCTTGAGCATTTACATAGCTTTTGTTTTGTCTTGAGAGCCTATAAGCAAATTATGGCTGACTGCGCATGCCAGTGGGAAGATCGCAACATATCTGTCCGATTCCTTACTCTGTGAGTAACCAATGACGCTATAACTAACTACTGTATACTGCTGGTACCTAAACTCTAAGTTGTCCATAACCTTTAATAGCAGTCAGCTGACAGATATTCCTTCCAAATTCCCAAAACACATACAAGCTTGATTTGGCAGAACATGTATGTGTTCAATTGGGAGGATGGAATGCGCCATTGTCAACTTTCCTTAACCAATTTATGCTGGAGGTTCAAATTTTTGAGTTGTAATAATGGAACTCTAGGCATAAATGGGTTAATGGAGAATGAAAGGGTTATGCATTACACCTAAAGGAGCTTTTATGACACCCCATTTTAAATCCATAGGCATTTATATTTTTTTATTCCCCTCTTTGCAGCTAAAATGGCTTCTACTGTTATGGGGAAGATTTCTACAAGACTTTGGGGTGTCTCTGGGAATTTTTCATCCAGAAGATCATCCAGAAATTAGTATTCAGAGGCGCATTTGTGAGGAGAGACACTGGTGTTGGACAAGAGGGTGTGGCTCGCAGTTCCCTCCTAGTCCATTTCAATAGTGAATGGGTTTGAGGTCAGGGCTCTGTGCATGCTAGTCAGATTCTTCAACACTAAACTCACCCAACCATGCTGAAAACTGGAGGCATGCAATTGTCCAAAATGTTTTGGTATTCTGAAGCATTAAGATTTCCCTTCACTGTTACCAAGGGCCATAGGCAAACCTCTGAAAAATAACCCCACAGAATGTTTCTTCCTACACTAAACTTCCCAGTTGGCACCAGGGGGCTCAACTAAAGCTTCAACAGCATCATCAGTTTATCAGATGTGTGGAGCCAAGTGGCATTCCTAGGGTTGATTTAGTTATGTGCTCACCACCTAAAAATAAATCAATAAATAACTTATTTGGAATTGTGCCCCTGTCTTCCCCCCCCAGCAGTCTACTCAAATGGGTGGAGCTGAGTAGTAGTCTTAAGGTCTTATACAGATATATGCCCATGTCCTAAAAAATCAATGAAAAGGATTTATATAATGCACAATAAGAACACAAACTATTATGAAGACACGGATGTCTTTGAAAGCAGAGCCCGCCATAGATCCAGATGGGAGTGTTGGCAAGTTTTATGCACTATGCAGCTCAGAACTTGGTGACCCCACTCTAACTTTATATGGTCTGCCATATATACATATGGATAGCGGCTGAACATACTGGAGGGAATTTATTAAGACTGGTTATTCCGACCTCTTAGTAATTCAAGCGCCTGGGCACAGACCTATACCAGTTTTTTGGTTTGGAGTTACACAATGTTGTTTTTTATAAATACAGCAAAAGCCTACGATTCTACAATCTTAAGCAGGGTTAAACAGCTAGGCTAGTAGTCATCGTCCAACTTCAGTCTGGTAAATAACAATCAGTTTTTCATGAAAGTCAACATCTCCAGTTACTGTTGGACTGCTCCCAGCCCCCATAGGCCCACACAAACATTAAGCATTTCAAGATTATAGTTTGGGGTAGAGCATGTCAAATCTAAAACATGAAATGTTCCTGTAAACAGGACTAAATTGATAAGAAAACAGCTGTCGTGTATTATCAGATGCCAATACCAAGGTCTTCCCAAAAATAGCAAATCAGTCAGCAAAAAATTCTAATTCAACGAAACCAAAGCCAAGTCTGTATTCCATTAAACAGCATGAAGACTCACTAGCTAACTTACATATTTAAAGGGCTTTGTCCTTGAAGACAATTTCCCCTTAACCATAGGAGAGGGAATATATTTCTGGTTGTGGTCCAACCACGGGGAGACACAGGATCCCATGAACCCCCATTTAAATGGAGCGAAGGTCACATTACTGCTTCATTAAGTTCAATAGGAGTATTGAGCACAGTGCTTGGCTACTGTATGCGTGGTCGTTCCATAGAGATCTATGAAGCAGCAGCTCACCTATAAGACTGCTTCAGCCAAGTGTACAAAGAATCTCTGTATTTGTGATCTTTAAAGTACTTGGGGCCTCTGTAAAAGTATGCAGCCCTCTATCTTTACTGACCTCCTCAAGTTAAAGATTAAATAGGGCGAAACAACTTCATTATGGACTACTTTTATTGTGACCCTTGAAAGTAAAGTAGTACAATCTGACAAGATGTTCCTCAGGCCACAAAAGGTAGTGTAACTTTTCTGAAGACACAGTACTTTTTTAGGCAGAATTTGATATACTCAAGGCTTCATACTTTACTGTAATATACTATACTAGCTCATGAAGTGCCACTTATTCGTGTCCTGCACGGCTGGAGCAATGATCTACTGCATTATGTATACCTATTCTATTTCGTTTATCTATCTTATTTTTCTATGTGTGTGTGTCTGTATATATATATATATATATATATATATATAAGTTTTTGCACTTAAACGTACTGCGCATGCGCACTTAAGCGGCCTTCAAAAAATGGCCGCTGGACGGCCTTTGCACTCGGCTCTTGCCTGCATCCCGATAGCAGAGCCAACTGCGCAGGTGCTGGAGTGTGACCCAAGACGGCAGAAGAGGCAGTTACAGAAGAAGATGGAGGCGTCACTGGAGAGAGTTCTCTGGCAGCATTGGGGACCGCCCCCAGTGCTGCGAGAGAACTCATTTACATATCGGTAAAAAAAATGATATTTCTTAAGGCTATTCCAATGTGTTAACTAGAAAAAACGTATTTTAATGGTAGAATCACTTTAAAGTCCTACATAACCCTATAGAGGAGGAAAAGCTATATTGTGGGGTTTTTTTTGCATTTTCTCTGTTTCAAGTTCCTTTAAAGGGTATTCACTTTTTGTCACCACATGTGTATGGGAAATCAAGTTATCACCAGTCCTGGAGATCTTGGTTTAGCGGCTAAGCTCTAAAATTGTATAAATGGCATACTTGTTCAATGTTGGCTTCATGAAATATTCATATTTTGGTCTAGATCAGGTATATATTGTTTCTTATGTTGTATGATATATTTTCAACTATCAAATTTTAGGAAAATGCAAGTGAAAAAAGAATAAAATATACAAACTAACTTCTTTTTGTTCTGCTCTTCATAGAACTTTGATTTATATATTTTCTCCTTCTTAAGTTTCTCACTGGTATCTTTTTGGATGACTGGAAGTCTGTACTATTTATATTGCTTGTGAAAATAATTTCTTTATTCTGTTGTCTTTTACTGTCAAGTGGTTTGAAAACCTTGTGCATGGGAATAAAGAGCGTCTTGTGAGGATCGTGCCTTTCCTAATGTATATGTGAGGCTAGCCAAGAGAAATCCTACGCAGCTACAGTTCCTCGGTCATTGACTTCATGACCTATCTACTGGAGACAGTCTAGTCTACAGTGCTATTGGGGTTTATTTCAAGAAACTAACTGGATACAATAATAATGATATCCTTCCAGATTATGTTTCACAACACCAGTAATTTGTTAGAGTTATGGATTTATCATTTTCATTTCCGCTGATTGTGTTTGTGTGATTTTCCTCCGGGTACTCCAAAGACGTACTGATGAGATTTTCAATCTTATATGGGACAGAGATTGACAGAGTCTCTAAAGCCCTACAAATATGTTCATGCTATACAAGTTTAAGATCAGATGTGATAGATCAATAAGTATTTTAGGATTTCCAAGCAGATTCTATGTGCTCTCATACATCTTTGCTGCTTGGTCTGCAGAAATGTTGCCATATATAGACTGTAGTGTACTGAACATGGAGCAGTTAATTTTCTATATTTTGGAAACTATTGAGTTAAGTTAGATATGCTCTGATGAATGTGTCCTTTCTAGGGGTTGGCATATATCCATTTGCAAAGATCTAAGTCTTGATAAGAATTCTCAAAGGATCTGCTTGCTTGCTCCACTGCTTGCAAACCTTGAGAGGCCTGTTCTGTTGGCCTAATAAACAGTGAGTGAGTGTCCTTCAGCATTAGAGAATGGAAATATCCCGTAACTATGTAGTGAAATCTGTCATTTATTCATGCCATGTATTAATGTTCCCCAGTAGTTACAGCAGACCCTCCTCTCAGTTTTCCCAGTAGTCACAGCACCCATTGCTTCTACCTTAGTCTCTGAAGCCCCCATACTTCCTCATAGTCTTAGGAACCCCCCTACTTCCTTGGCAGTCAGAACAATGACCTCTCCTTCCACAATAATCTCAGAATTCACCTTCTGAACTGAACACACACATAGCTTTGCACATAGTTTACCTACTAGACTTTTCTCTCCCACTAGCTTTCTCCTTATGGTTGTGCTGCTAATCTTGGCTTAGCAATAGAAAAACTACTAATTTATTGCAGCCCGTATCACACAATTCCAGATGAATGCTAAACAGGTATAGTGTCTGTAACTAGTAGGATCCCTTTATAGTTGACTGCTGTATTACATTTCTAATAGAAAATATATCAGAATTGGTTAAATGCAATAATTTAATAACATTAAAATGAAACTAATGTATTTAAATGTAGCATGATATTAGTAAAGAAGTAAGGAAAACAGATAAAGAGGTAAATGGAGGACCTGTGTCTCCTGGCTACCTATGGATAGGTAATACATTGTGATTATGGAATGACCCCAAGTCTGCATAGGTCACCATGTCAGCACACACAGCTATATTTTCTGTCACCAGTATTAACCTAAGGCTTCCATATGTCTTTCCTGTTTTTATGTTCTCAATGCCATTTCTGACAGATGTACATCTTGCTGGTCTCAGTTGTACACCTGAGGCAAATGTACGCATCTGGCCTGTCATGTCAGAAGTGAAAGAACCATCTCAATCTGGTCACCTGTTTATTTCCATTGAATGCTAAGGGGGGGGTTTTGTTCCAAAAGCTTTGCTAACACCAATATTCATGTTTTCATGCTCTGGATCATAGTAAACACTTTTTATATTCCATGTTATAGTGAATATGGATATGTAGTTAAAGAGGAACTCCAGAATATGTGAAATAAGTTCCTACATCATTTAACTGATTCTGTGTTATACCAGTGGTCAGGTTTTCTTCATACCACCTCTAAAAGAGAATAATTTGGCTTCTGCCCACAAGATTGACTGTAGAAATCACTGTATGCCAAGAATAACTTTGGTAAGTGCAAGTGCCATGAAGCTTTGCTCTGCGATTACATCTACCAGAGGACAGATCACCATCTAAATCAGGGGTCTCAAACTCAACTCAGCATGTGGGCCGCAGAGCAAGATCCCAGCCAGTCGGCGGGCCGCACCGTGGCAAATTTAGCTCCACCCACTTTTATGTTGACTCCGCCCATTCATTTTTCATGTGCCCCCACACTGTATAATCCTCCTACAGTCACCCGTAAACTATATGCCCCCCCCTCCATCTTTCCCCCAGTTACATATACACCCTTCATCTGCCCCCAGATTCATGTCCCCCCATCTCTGCCCCCAGTTTCATGTCCCCCCATCTCTGCCCCCAGTTTCATGTCCCCCCATCTCTGCCCCCAGATTCATGTCCCCTCCATCTCTACCCCCAGATTCATGTCCCTCCATCTCTGCCCCCAGATTCATGTCCCTCCATCTCTGCCCCCAGATTCATGTCCCTCCATCTCTGCCCCCAGATTCATGTCCCTCCATCTCTGCCCCCAGATTCATGTCCCCCCATCTCTGCCCCCAGATTCATGTCCCTCCATCTCTGCCCCCAGATTCATGTCCCTCCATCTCTGCCCCCAGATTCATGTCCCCCATCTCTGCCCCCAGATTCATGTCCCCCCATCTCTGCCCCCAGATTCATGTCCCCCCATCTCTGCCCCCAGATTCATGTCCCCTCCATCTCTGCCCCCAGATTCATGCCCCCTCCATCTCTACCCCCAGATTCATGTCCCCTCCATCTCTGCCCCCAGATTCATGTCCCTTCCATCTCTGCCCCCAGATTCATGTCCTCTCCATCTCTGCCCCAGTGTCATGCCGTTCTCCCCCCTCCCTTCGTCTGCCCCCAGTGTCATGAGCCCCTTCATTCCACCTCAATGTTTAAAGAGGACCTTTCACCATTTTGCCCACAGGCAGTTCTATATTCTGCTGCTAAGCTAACAGTGCGCTGAATTCAGCACACTGTCGGCTTTCCCGATGTGGGCCCAGTGTGAAGAGCTTACGGTCCGGTACCGTAGCTCTTCTATGGTCAGAAGGGAGTTTCTGCCACTCAGTCAGAAACGTCCTTCTTCACAGCACAGCCAATCGCGCTGTGCTGTGAGAGCCGGGAGGAACGCCCCCTCCCTCTGCTCGCAGTACTCGTCCATAGACGAGCATTATCAGGGAGGGAGGGGGCGTTCCTCCCGGCTCTCACAGCACAGCGCAATTGGCTGTGCTGTGAAGAAGGACGTCTCTGACTGAGTGGCAGAAACTCCCTTCTGACCATAGAAGAGCTACGGTACCAGACCGTAAGCTCTTCACACTGGGCCCACATCGGGAAAGCCGACAGTGCGCTGAACTCAGCGCACTGTCAGCTTTCTGGCAGTATATAGAACTGCCTGTGGGCAAAATGGTGAAAGGTCCTTTTTAACACACAAAAAAACCACTTATACTCACCATCCAACGCTCCCCCGCCGCGCTCTGCAGTTTCACTAATAGACCTGTAGGCGCGATGTGATGATGTGACGTCATCACATCACGCCTATATGTCCACTAGCCGGAATGTAGCGGCTAGTCACGCTAGGGACGCCGGATCCGCGTTGAATACATTGCAAGATGATTATATCCACTAGCCGCTAGTGGATATAATCATCTCGCAATGTATTCAACGTGGATCCGGCGTCCCTAGGCTTGTGCGGGCTGCACAAAATTGATCGGGGGGGGCGCATGCGGCCGCGGGCCGCGAGTTTGAGACCCCTGATCTAAATGATAAAGGAAAAAGCCTGTAGGATATACAATAAGTCCAAAAATACAAAAACCTAACCACATATGTAGTTCTTGGATGGTTCCTGTGTAACACATTCTGTCCGATAAGCCATCTTTATTAGTATTACATATTATCCATATACCTGTTACCTAGAAAATACTGTGCAATCACTAGACAGCATGTTATAGAGCAAGAGTAGTAGTGCGGCAGTATAGGTTTGTGGGCAAAGCTTCAATCAACCTATTTTTTTTAATTACCGTATTTTTTGGACTATAAGACGCACCGGACCATAAGACACACTAAGGTTTTAGAGGTGGAAAATAGGGAAAAAAAAATTGAAGCAAAAAATTTGTAAAATATTTATTAATATAATATTTCACCAATGTAAATAGCATAGGGGGTACACAGGGATACTTAATGTGTATGTGTTTCACAGTAATGTTTATGTTTTACATGTATTCTAGGGATATGGGGGTGATTTGAACATATATATATATATATATATATATATATATATATATATATATATATATATATATATAAATTTTTGTTTTTTCTTTATATTTTATTTGCCCCCTCCTAGGGGGTTTGAGGAGATGCTCTATATGCTGGACATAGACCAGCCTCAATACTAATAACCCTATGACAAGCCAGGGCTCCCGCGTGGCACAGGAACAGGTCGACTCCTGCAATCTCGCCCTGCGGGAGCTGGCCTGCGACAGTACAGGTACCAGGGGTGGTTTCTTAACATTTAGGGGAAAGGGGGGTGTTATCTCCGGTAGTAATAATTCCTGATTACGGGCATTAGCTCTTCAGACTTGTGGCCGCTCTTGCGAGTGCCATAGCTATCGGGTCTCCTGTACAACGGAGACCCGGTAGCTATGGCAACTGCTCTGCAGGAGCGGCCGCCATCTTTAAGACCCGACATCTACCGTATTGAAACAGCAGATGTCAGGAAGGGGCTAGAGTGTAGGGGCATCATAAACAAGTACAGGTGCCGCAGGCTTTCTTCTAACTTGCCTGCGCTGCCTATACCCTCTCTCTGTAGCCTTTCTCTGCTATTATGGAACGTCCTTTTGCTTCTCACAGACGGGACAGGGACGGGACACAGACGCTGCATTTAGACTATAAGACGCACCCGCGTTTTCCTCCTATATTTGGAGGGAAAAAGTGCGTCTGATACTCCGAACAATACGGTAATTTAAATATGTACTCTTTATTCGCTATAAAGTCAAGAGGGCAGTCTTATCTTTGATTGACAATATGTATGGTATGACCTTGTATGCACAGTCATAGAGGAGTGGCTGTCAATCACTGATAGGACTGCCTCCTTGACTCCCCATCATAGAAAGGACAGAGATATTAAAGGAGTTTTCCCATCTCAGTGTTTCAGCCAGGCTGCCTGCAGTGTCTGGTTCTCACTTCCTGTATTTCCCCTGCTGAATGGGACACACAATCCTTCTGCAGATCAGATAATATGCAGATGCTAGAACAGAATGGACTCTGTTATCGGTGTGTTTACATAGAGAGATAACAGACTCCGGATTGTCCTGCCAGCACTAAGTGACATCACTTGTCCTTTCTCGCAGGTCCATGATTATAGCAACGCTGTTTAAACAATGGGAGGAATAAGGTCACATAGCAGGCAAACAAAGCAGAATTTCTAAAGCAATATATTTAGGAAAAGTCTTCAATTTACATAAGCTACCAGTATAGATAGGATACTTGAGTCGGGACAACCCTTTTAATAGATAAATGTTGGAATATGCTGAATCGTTTTACACAAAACTATATATCTATATATATATATATATATATATATATATATATATATTTGCTTAGTTTCTCCTCTATAACATAATGCATTGCATTTTCATGGTGAAAGGTTCACTTTAAAGATATACCTCGTGGAAAGGAATCACTGACCTTCAGATGACATTGCACTGACAAGTATCAAACACTGTGTATTTGGCCATGAATTGTAAGACATTTCAAGAATGTTAGGAGAAAACAAAAAAGTTTGGAAAAGTTTCCAGATTTCTTTAGTCTTGAAGCTTGGATTACACTATTGCAACCACTTGACTACTGCGTTCATTTCTGCTGTTATAAATAGTTGTTCCGGTGTCACATGATCTCCTGGTCACTATTCACAGTCTCCGTACAAGGAGCAGAGCGGCTTTCAAAGCTCAGCCAGTGGTAATAGCGGATCCCCGGAGTTTATTTGAAGTTCGATGATGTGGGAATTAGTAAGATGTAGGGAATGTATAGATCAAAAAACCTCTCCGACTTCTGGTCTATTTCTGTGCTGGCATGAAAAAGAAAAGCTTTTGTTATGGCTTTGCCACCTCTGTGCCAAGCATGTATTCTCATACTGGTATAAGGAAAATTTAGAGCAGTTTAGAGAATGTAAATAATCTGAGATTAAAACCACAACTTCATTCCAAGTTCGCTTGACTTTTCCATTTCAAAGGCTTTGCTAAAGCCATGGTAATACAAGTTAAAGCTCCATTTGTTCTTTTTTTCTAAATTATACGGGCAGTATGTCTGTGCTTGACAGCATTAAAAACTCACACTTTCCCCTCATGTTATGTTCATATTGTATTATTATAAGCTTTATTATCCTATTGTCCTATTACCTTTAGCATTTGCTTAACGTATGACATTTGCCTATCAATTATATAGATAAATATTGAACCAACTTCTTTCTCATAGAACAAAAAGAAGGAACAAATGGTTTTTAACTATTTCAAATAGGCTTGTTAATATGACTGTAATAACCATTGCTTAAATAAAATATTGGGGAAACCATATTGGACCACACCCTAATCTCATAATTGAAAATTAATTGGGCTAATTTTATCGATCAACACCGAGAGCAGCTAGATGACACAGACCTGATATTATTCACCTCCAAGACAGTAATGAAGGAGCTCACAATTAGTTATATGACCAGGCAGTGTGAACGACTAGATCTCAAGGCCAATCTTCTGAAGGCTCAGGTGACTCATGTCCTGACCCCATTGTTGTACTTCGGGGAGAGGTTTCAGGAGGCCTAGAGTTTGTTGAACACTTCCTTATGGTGACACACTATATGTAAAATGAAGGCCTCACAGAATAGGTTTTTCCGCTAGGGAAACAGGATAGGAGCCCCATTGACTCATACTACCCATCTGTTCCGTGCCCCCATGCAATAGTCTCGGTGATGGTTCTGAGCATGAAGTATACATGTATTGATCCACAAAGAAATGGAAAGATATTTGCTGGTTTTTATGAAAATCTGTATTGAGCAGATCCCACAGACATGGCAGCTGTGAATGCATTTCTGACTTTTGTTTAGTCTGCCTGGCCTGACAGACATTAAGAAGGCCCTACCAGAGTCGCATGTAATCGAATATTACAAACTCTTGTCTCCCAAGATACTTCCTTACCTCACCCTTTTACTTAATGACCTCACTGTAGACTCCTTTTAAGGCTCAAGAATGATTCCACTCCCCAAACCTAATAGAGACTGGATGTATTCTCAATCCGACAGTCCCATCTCTTTACTCAACCAAGTCTACAAATTGTCTAACATGATATTCGCCTGTTCCTTCTTGTGCAGGTGTGCGGGTAGGGAAGCAAGTGTGGAATAGACTGCAAGAACTCTGTTTATGCTCTCCTTCATAATGAAAATGTGGATGTGTCATCAATTTTTTCAGCTATGGGGGGGGGGGGGAGACTACATCTCTATACTACCCCAGTGTGTCAAAAACATGTTTTCATCTTATGAGCTGGCACCAAGAAAGGAGTCTGTCAGAGGACCCCCCATTTGGATGATGTGAGGGACTTCTATGGGTTGGGTGGGAATTTTTATGTTTGGTGCTCATAATTTTTAACAGTCTTTGGTGGACCAGGTGGTGAGGGTCTGGTGGGAACTGTGATGGGAGGGAATGGCAGTGAGTTTTTGTTTTTGTTAATTTTTATGATTCTTTTATTTACATGGTCTATATCTGAGAGGCCTTATTACCTATTTGAGCAATACCATGACCATTTAAATGCAGAACCCCTGAGCTAGCAATGTCCTTGTTTAACTCATTTGTGTAATCCATGTTCTACATCTTTGTCAGTCCTTGTTATTGATACCAAACTGCTCTAAGATGCAACGCCACAAATATACTCTGAAATTTATCCTTCATACCTTTATAGTAACTGGGTGGCTGCTCGATTTAAGCCTACCAAGCCTTGGATTCTATTGGCTTGGTGGGCTTGTTCATCTGCTCTGTCTATGCAACGACTATACTCAATTGACTGCAGTTGATATTGCTGACACAATACCGTAGGCTGTGTATATTTTTGTTTGTGCATTGAAATTGAAAAAGTTAATAAATACAATAATAAAAAGAAGTGTGGTGAATTATGATCAGGAGAAAAGTCATAAATTGCACCAAATTTATTTAAATAGATTATCTATTGTAAGAGTAAGTCATCACTGTGTTAGTCTTGAAATCCCTCTTACAGCAATTGTTCTTTTAACTTATTAAAAAAAAATCATGTTACATTCTGCTATATCTGTGCAGAGAATCTCACCCTATGTCTGAAATAGTTTGGGGGACTTCACTTATCCAAATACAAAATTCTCTAAAAAGTATCATCGAGCGGAACAGATGGTAGCCTTGCTCAATGTCAGTTAGTGACCATACCTATCATTGTTAGTGCTTCATCCCAAAATCTGGACACTGTCAGGCAGGACCCCCATATTATCGTACATGGTGCCTCTTGAATTACAACCCCTAAAACACAGGGAAGAGAGAGATGGATAGATGGTATGTAATGTCATTGGGACTAGAGATGAGCGAACAGTGTTCTATCGAACTCATGTTCGATCGGATATTAGGCTGTTCGGCATGTTCGAATCGAATCGAACACCGCGTGGTAAAGTGCGCCATTACTCAATTCCCCTCCCACCTTCCCTGGCGCCTTTTTTGCTCCAATAACAGCGCAGGGTAGGTGGGACAGGAACTACGACACCGGTGACGTTGAAAAAAGTAGGCAAAACCCATTGGCTGCCGAAAACATGTGACCTCTAATTTAAAAGAACAGCGCCGCCCAGGTTCGCGTCATTCTGAGCTTGCAATTCACCGGGGACGGAGGTTTCCGTCCGGTTAGCTAGGGCTTAGATTCTGGGTAGGCAGGGACAGGCTAGGATAGGAAGGAGAAGACAACCACAACAGCTCTTATAAGAGCTAAATTCCAGGGAGAATCTTGTCAGTGTAACGTGGCACTGACAGGCTCAATCACCGCAACCCAGCTTTCCCAGCATCCTGAATGGAATACACTGACAGTGTATTCCCGTATACCCTATATATACACCCCAAATCCCCGTTCCAACAGTGTGCCCCCCCACCTTCACCCCAGAAATACCCTGCAACTCCCCTAGCAATAGAATTGGGGCTATATACACCCACTATTTTTGCTACTGCCATATAGTGCCATTGTCTGACTGGGAATTCCAAGAATATATTGGGTTTACAAATACCCTCATTTCTTGCTACTGCCATATAGTGCCATTGTCTGACTGGGAATTCCAATAATATATTGGGTTTACAAATACCCTCATTTCTTGCTACTGCCATATAGTGCCAGTTTCTGATTGGGAATTCAAAGAATATATTGGGGTTACAAATACCCTCATTTCTTGCTACTGCCATATAGTGCCATTGTCTGACTGGGAATTCCAAGAATATATTGGGTTTACAAATACCCTCATTTCTTGCTACTGCTATATAGTGCCTTTGTCTGACTGGGAATTCCAATAATATATTGGGTTTACAAATACCCTCATTTCTTGCTACTGCTATATAGTGCCATTGTCTGACTGGGAATTCCAATAATATATTGGGTTTACAAATACGCTCATTTCTTGCTACTGCTATATAGTGCCAGTTTCTGACTGGGAAATCAAAGAATATATTGGGTTTACAAATACCCTCATTTCTTGCTACTGCTATATAGTGCCTTTGTCTGACTGGGAATTCAAAGAATTTATTGGGGTTACAAATACCCTCATTTCTTGCTACTTCCATATAGTGCCAGTTTCTGACTGGGAATTCCAATAATATATTGGGTTTACAAATACCCTCATTTCTTGCTACTGCCATATAGTGCCAGTTTCTGACTGGGAATTCAAAGAATATATTGGGGTTACAAATACCCTCATTTCTTGCTACTGCTATATAGTGCCATTGTCTGACTGGGAATTCCAATAATATATTGAGTTTACAAATACCCTCATTTCTTGCTACTGCTATATAGTGCCATTGTCTGACTGGGAATTCCAATAATATATTGGGTTTACAAATACCCTCATTTCTTGCTACTGCCATATAGTGCCAGTTTCTGACTGGGAATTCAAAGAATATATTGGGGTTACAAATACCCTCATTTCTTGCTACTGCCATATAGTGCCATTGTCTGACTGGGAATTCCAAGAATATATTGGGTTTACAAATACCCTCATTTCTTGCTACTGCCATATAGTGCCATTGTCTGACTGGGAATTCCAAGAATATATTGGGGTTACAAATACCCTCATTTCTTGCTACTGCTATATAGTGCCTTTGTCTGACTGGGAATTCAAAGAATATATTGGGGTTACAAATACCCTCATTTCTTGCTACTGCCATATAGTGCCATTGTCTGACTGGGAATTCCAAGAATATATTGGGTTTACAAATACCCTCATTTCTTGCTACTGCCATATAGTGCCAGTTTCTGACTGGGAATTCCAATAATATATTGGGGTTACAAATACCCTCATTTCTTGCTACTGCCATATAGTGCCAGTTTCTGACTGGGAATTCAAAGAATATATTGGGGTTACAAATACCCTCATTTCTTGCTACTGCCATATAGTGCCATTGTCTGACTGGGAATTCCAAGAATATATTGGGTTTACAAATACCCTCATTTCTTGCTACTGCTATATAGTGCCATTGTCTGACTGGGAATTCCAATAATATATTGGGTTTACAAATACCCTCATTTCTTGCTACTGCCATATAGTGCCAGTTTCTGACTGGGAATTCAAAGAATATATTGGGTTTACAAATACCCTCATTTCTTGCTACTGCTATATAGTGCCTTTGTCTGACTGGGAATTCAAAGAATATATTGGGGTTACAAATACCCTCATTTCTTGCTACTGCCATATAGTGCCATTGTCTGACTGGGAATTCAAAGAATATATTGGGGTTACAAATACCCTCATTTCTTGCTACTGCCATATAGTGCCATTGTCTGACTGGGAATTCAAAGAATATATTGGGGTTACAAATACCCTAATTTCTTGCTACTGCCATATAGTGCCATTGTCTGACTGGGAATTCCAGGAATATATTGGGTTTACAAATACCCTAATTTCTTGCTACTGCCATATAGTGCCTTTGTCTGACTGGGAATTCCAATAATATATTGGGTTTACAAATACCCTCATTTCTTGCTACTGCCATATAGTGCCAGTTTCTGACTGGGAATTCAAAGAATATATTGGGTTTACAAATACCCTCATTTCTTGCTACTGCTATATAGTGCCTTTGTCTGACTGGGAATTCAAAGAATATATTGGGTTTACAAATACCCTCATTTCTTGCTACTGCTATATAGTGCCTTTGTCTGACTGGGAATTCAAAGAATATATTGGGGTTACAAATACCCTCATTTCTTGCTACTGCCATATAGTGCCATTCTCTGACTGGGAATTCAAAGAATATATTGGGTTTACAAATACCCTCATTTCTTGCTACTGCTATATAGTGCCTTTGTCTGACTGGGAATTCAAAGAATATATTGGGTTTACAAATACCCTCATTTCTTGCTACTGCTATATAGTGCCTTTGTCTGACTGGGAATTCAAAGAATATATTGGGGTTACAAATACCCTCATTTCTTGCTACTGCTATATAGTGCCAGTTTCTGACTGGGAATTCAAAGAATATATTGGGTTTACAAATACCCTCATTTCGTGCTACTGCTATATAGTGCCTTTGTCTGACTGGAAATTCAAAGAATATATTGGGTTTACAAATACCCTCATTTCTTGCTACTGCTATATAGTGCCATTGTCTGACTGGGAATTCCAATAATATATTGGGTTTACAAATACCCTCATTTATTGCTACTGCCATATAGTGCCAGTTTCTGAGATGGGAATTCAAAGAATATAATGGGCTTACAAATACCCTCATTTCTTGCTACTGCTATATAGTGCCTTTGTCTGACTGGGAATTCAAAGAATATATTGGGGTTACAAATACCCTCATTTCTTGCTACTGCTATATAGTGCCTTTGTCTGACTGGGAATTCAAAGAATATATTGGGTTTACAAATACCCTCATTTCTTGCTACTGCCATATAGTGCCATTGTCTGACTGGGAATTCAAAGAATATATTGGGGTTACAAATACCCTCATTTCTTGCTACTGCCATATAGTGCCATTGTCTGACTGGGAATTCAAAGAATATATTGGGTTTACAAATACCCTCATTTCTTGCTACTGCTATATAGTGCCAGTTTCTGACTGGGAATTCAAAATGCGCAAGGCTCCCGGAAAGGGACGTGGACGAGGCCGTGGGCGAGGTCGGGGGAATGGTTCTGGGGAGCAAGGTAGCAGTGAAGCCACAGGGCGTTCCGTGCCTACTCCTGTGGGGCAGCAAGCATTGCGCCACTCCACAGTGCCAGGGTTGCTTGCCACATTAACTAAACTGCAGGGTACAAACCTTAGTAGGCCCGAGAACCAGGAACAGGTCTTGCAATGGCTGTCGGATAACGCTTACAGCACATTGTCCAGCAGCCAGTCAGACTCTGCCTCCTCTCCTCCTATTACCCAACAGTCTTGTCCTCCTTCCTCCCAAAATTCCCAAGCTTCACAGAACAATAACCCCAACTGTCCCTGCTCCCCAGAGCTGTTCTCCGCACCTTTCATTGTCCCTCAACCTGCCCCTCCACGTCGCGATTCCACGAACCTAACAGAGGAGCATCTGTGTCCAGATGCTCAAACACTAGAGTCTCCTCCATCTCCGTTCGATTTGGTGGTGGATGACCAGCAACCCACCCTCATCGACGACGATGTGACGCAGTTGCCGTCAGGGCATCCAGTTGACCTGCACATTGTGCGGGAGGAGGAGATGAGACAGGAGTTGGAAGAGGAAGTGGTGGATGATGAGGACACTGACCCGACCTGGACAGGGGGGATGTCAAGCGGGGAAAGTAGTGTGGATGTTGAGGCAGGTGCAGCACCAAAAAGGGTAGCTAGAGGCAGAGGCAGAGGTCAGAAGCTTAGGCGAAGCCAGGCCACACCCGGAATCTCCCAAGATGTTCCAGTTCGTACCCAGCCCCGAAAAACTCCCACCTCGAGGGCACGTTTCTCAAAGGTGTGGAGTTTTTTCAAGGAATGCGCCGAGGACAGATATAGTGTTGTTTGCACAATTTGCCTCTCGAAATTGATTAAGGGCTCTGAGAAGAGCAACCTGTCCACCACTTCAATGCGCCGTCATTTGGAATCCAAGCACTGGAATCAGTGGCAGGCAGCAACAGCAGGACAAAGGCCGCCTGCCGTTCACGCCTCTGCCACTGCCACTGCCACTGCTGACTGTGCTGGCGATGCACTCCAGAGGACGAGCCAGGACACCACTTCATCTGCCTCCGCCACTTTGTTGACTTCTTCCTCTCTTCCCCTGTTCCTGTCTTATCTCCTTCTCCTGCACCATCAGGTGCTTCTTTACAACAACCCACCATCTCTCAGACATTGGAGCGGCGGCAGAAATACACCGCTAACCACCCACACGCGCAAGCCTTGAACGCCAACATCGCTAAACTGCTGGCCCAGGAGATGTTGGCGTTCCGGCTTGTTGAAACTCCCGCCTTCCTGGACCTGATGGCAACTGCGTCACCTCGCTATGCCGTCCCTAGCCGTCACTACTTCTCCCGGTGTGCCGTCCCCGCCTTGCACCAGCATGTGTCACTCAACATCAGGCGGGCCCTTAGTTCCGCGCTTTGCACAAAGGTCCACTTGACCACCGACGCGTGGACAAGTGCATGCGGACAGGGACGCTACATTTCACTGACGGCACACTGGGTGAATGTAGTTGAGGCAGGGACTGCTTCCCAAACTGGCCCGGTGTACCTCGTCTCCCCGCCTAACATTCCTGGCAGGGACACGAGAAGAACACCCCCCTCCTCCTCCTCCGCCACCGCCTCCTCCTCCGCCACCGCCTCCTCCTCCGCTGTTAGATTGACCCCAGCTACGAGTTGGAAACGTTGCAGCACTGGCGTTGGTAGACGTCAGCAGGCCGTGCTGAAGCTGATCAGCTTGGGGGACAGACAGCACACTGCCTCCGAGGTGAGGGATGCCCTCCTCGATGAGATGGCAATATGGTTTGAGCCGCTGCACCTGGGCCCAGGCATGGTCGTTTGTGATAACGGCCGGAACCTGGTAGCAGCTCTGGAGCTTGCCGGACTCCAACATGTTCCATGCCTGGCCCACGTCTTCAACCTAGTGGTGCAACGTTTCCTAAAGAGCTACCCCAATGTTCCAGAGCTACTGGTGAAAGTGCGGCGCATGTGCGCCCACTTTCGCAAGTCGACAGTAGCCGCTGCTAGCTTAAAATCTCTCCAGCAACGCCTGCATGTGCCACAACACCGGCTTTTGTGCGACGTCCCCACACGCTGGAACTCAACGTTTCAGATGTTGAATAGAGTGGTTGAGCAGCAGAGACCTTTGATGGAATACCAGCTAGAAAACCCTAGGGTGCCACAAAGTCAGCTGCCTCAGTTTCTCATCCATGAGTGGCCATGGATGAGCGACCTTTGTGACATCCTACGGGTGTTTGAGGAGTCCACAAGGAGGGTGAGCTCTGAGGATGCGATGGTGAGCCTTACAATCCCGCTCTTGTGTGTTCTGAGAGAATCCCTGATTGACATCAGGGATAACTCAGATCACACAGAGGAGTCAGGGATAGCATCCGATCCGTCACAGCTGGAGAGTAGGTCCACACATCTGTCCGCTTCATCGCGTTTAATGGAGGAGGAGGAGGGGGAGGAGGAAGAAGAGTTGTCCGATGATGTGATGGTGATACAGGAGGCTTCCGGGCAACTTCGAATCGTCCCATTGTTGCAGCGCGGATGGGTAGACATGGACGATGAGGAGGAAATGGAGATTGAACTTTCCGGTGGGGCCAGAGGAGTCATGCCAACTAACACTGTGGCAGACATGGCTGAGTTCATGTTGGGGTGCTTTACAACCGACAAGCGTATTGTCAAAATCATGGAGGACAACCAGTACTGGATCTTTGCTATCATTGACCCCCGGTATAAAAACAACATCTCCTCTTTTATTCCGGTAGAGGGGAGGGCCAATCGCATCAATGCTTGCCACAAGCAATTGGTGCAGAATATGATGGAGATGTTTCCAGCATGTGACGTTGGCGGCAGGGAGGGCAGTTCCTCCAGTAGGCGACCAAGTTCTCACCGGTCCACACAAACGAGGGGCACACTGTCTAAGGTCTGGGACACCTTGATGGCACCCCCTCGCCAAAGTGCCGCCACGGAGGGTCCTAGTGTCACCAGGCGTGAGAAGTATAGGTGCATGTTGCGGGAATACCTTTCCGACCACAGCCCTGTCCTCTCTGACCCCTCTGCGCCCTACACGTATTGGGTGTCGAATTTGGACCTGTGGCTTGAACTTGCCCTATATGCCTTGGAGGTGCTGTCCTGTCCTGCCGCCAGCGTCCTATCTGAGAGGGTGTTCAGTGCAGCCGGTGGCATTATCACTGACAAGCGCACCCGTCTGTCAGCTGAGAGTGCCGACCGGCTCACTTTGATAAAAATGAACCACCACTGGATAGAGCCTTCATTTTTGTGCCCACCTGTGTAAAGCACCCCAACATGAAACTCCATGTCTGTGCTCAACCTCTCCAATTCCTCCGCATCCTCATACTCATCCACCATAAGCGTTGCACAATTCTGCTAATACTAGGCTCCCTCCACCCTGATTTCCCCCAACTCTGCTGGTTAGAGGCTCCCTCCACCCTGATTTCCCCCAACTCTGCTGGTTAGAGGCTCCCTCCACCCTGATTTCCCCCAACTCTGCTGGTTAGAGGCTCCCTCCACCCTGATTTCCCCCAACTCTGCTGGTTAGAGGCTCCCTCCACCCCGATTTCCCACAACTCTGCTGTTTAGAGGCTCTCTCCACCATGAATTGGTCCAAACTGGGGTTTTTAGAGGCTCCCTCCACCATGAATTTGCCCAAACTGGGCTGGTTAGAGGCTCCCTCCACCATGAATTTGCCCAAACTGGGCTGTTTAGAGGCTCCCTCCACCATGAATTGGTCCAAACTGGGGTTTTTAGAGGCTCCCTCCACCATGAATTTGCCCAAACTGGGCTGGTTAGAGGCTCCCTCCACCATGAATTTGCCCAAACTGGGCTGTTTAGAGGCTCCCTCCACCATGAATTGGTCCAAACTGGGCTGTTTAGAGGCTCCCTCCACCATGAATTGGTCCAAACTGGGGTTTTTAGAGGCTCCCTCCGCCATGAATTTGCCCAAACTGGGCTGGTTAGAGGCTCCCTCCACCATGAATTTGCTCAAACTGGGCTGTTTAGAGGCTCCCTCCACCATGAATTGGTCCAAACTGGGGTTTTTAGAGGCTCCCTCCACCATGAATTGGCCCAAACTGGGCTGTTTAGATTCTCCCTCCACCATGAATTGGTCCAAACTGGGCTGTTTAGAGGCTCCCTCCACCATGAATTGGTCCAAACTGGGGTTTTTAGAGGCTCCCTCCACCATGAATTGGTCCAAACTGGGGTTTTTAGAGGCTCCCTCCACCATGAATTTGCCCAAACTGGGCTGGTTAAAGGCTCCCTCCACCATGAATTTACCCAAACTGGGCTGGTTAGAGGCTCCCTCCACCATGAATTTGCCCAAACTGGGCTGTTTAGAGGCTCCCTCCACCATGAATTGGTCCAAACTGGGGTTTTTAGAGGCTCCCTCCACCATGAATTTGCCCAAACTGGGCTGGTTAGAGGCTCCCTCCACCATGAATTGGTCCAAACTTGGCTGTTTAGAGGCTCCCTCCACCATGAATTGGTCCAAACTGGGCTGTTTAGAGGCTCCCTCCACCATGAATTGGTCCAAACTGGGGTTTTTAGAGGCTCCCTCCACCATGAATTGGCCCAAACTGGGCTGGTTAGAGGCTCCCTCCACCATGAATTGGTCCAAACTGGGGTTTTTAGAGGCTCCCTCCACCATGAATTTTCCCAAACTGGGCTGTTTAGAGGCTCCCTCCACCATGAATTGTTCCAAACTGGGCTGTTTAGAGGCTCCCTCCACCATGAATTGGTCCAAACTGGGGTTTTTAGAGGCTCCCTCCACCATGAATTTGCCCAAACTGGGCTGGTTAGAGGCTCCCTCCACCATGAATTGGTCCAAACTGGGCTGTTTAGAGGCCCCCTCCACCATGAATTGGTCCAAACTGGGGTTTTTAGAGGCTCCCTCCACCATGAATTTGCCCAAACTGGGCTGGTTAGAGGCTTCCTCCACCATGAATTTGCCCAAACTGGGCTGTTTAGAGGCTCCCTCCACCATGAATTGGTCCAAACTGGGGGTTTTAGAGGCTCCCTCCACCATGAATTTGCCCAAACTGGGCTGTTTAGAGGCTCCCTCCACCATGAATTGGTCCAAACTGGGCTGTTTAGAGGCTCCCTCCACCATGAATTGAACCAAACTGGGGTTTTTAGAGGCTCCCTCCACCATGAATTTGCCCAAACTGGGCTGGTTAGAGGCTCCCTCCACCATGAATTTGCCCAAACTGGGCTGTTTAGAGGCTCCCTCCACCATGAATTGGTCCAAACTGGGCTGTTTAGAGGCTCCCTCCACCATGAATTGGTCCAAACTGGGGTTTTTAGAGGCTCCCTCCACCATGAATTGGTCCAAACTGGGGTTTTTAGAGGCTCCCTCCACCATGAATTGGTCCAAACTGGGGTTTTTAGAGGCTCCCTCCACCATGAATTTTCCCAAACTGGGGTGTTTAGAGGCTCCCTCCACCATGAATTTGCCCAAACTCTGCTGGTTAGAGGCTCAATCCACCCTGATTTTCAAAACAAATGGTGCCAACCTCAACTTACTACAAGGGCCAAATTCACTGCTGATGACAAGCTCTCCTCACTCCAAGTGCCAAATACACATCTTTTAAGGTGTTTTCCTACTGTCAGAGAGGTGGTATTGAGTGTGTAAAGTGTGTAGTTGTTAGGCTGTGATGTTGGGGTAATAGAGGGTCTTTGGTGTGTTAGATGCCCCCAGACATGCTTCCCCTGCTGTCCCAGTGTCATTCCAGAGGTGTTGGTATCATTTCCTGGGGTGTCATAGTGGACTTGGTGACCCTCCAGACACGGATTTGGGTTTCCCCCTTAACAAGTATATGTTCCCCATAGACTATAATGGGGTTCGAAACCCGTTCGAACACACGAACAGTGAGCGGCTGTTCGATTCGAATTTCGAACCTCGAACATTTTAGTGTTCGCTCATCTCTAATTGTAAACAAAGGGTTGGCTTAAAGTAAGAAGAGGAAGAAAGTTTCCCCAAAAAAGTTTTTTCTTAAAAAAAATTTAAAACTTTTAAAATTTGCATTGTCTCCCAATGTTGGATCCTGCCATTCCCATAGATTGCTACAGCTATTGTATATTTCTGACATTTATTGCTAGACCTAAAATATTTATTTGACACCTACATTTTTTATTATACAAGCAGGAGTGTTTTAGGTTAAAGGTAAACTAAAGTGCAGACAGATGAATTCCCTCATGGCTGCACCTCTTTTTTGTAGGTATTGTCAAAAAAATAGAAGCACCCCTTTACACCTGTTCTCCCTTATTACCCAATTTGCTCACAAAGGTGGCCCATCTAAGTGAAGGTGTTTCTTATATGCTGTCAGCCATTGTTGTCAGCCAATTATCCTGTCTGACATCAATGAGGCCATTCAGTAAAGTACTAGCTAGATGCTCCTTTCTACTAATGCCTTTATAGAGGCAGGAATGTTCTGTAGGCCACTGCTGATTTCTCCCTCAAGACATTTACATGTGTGTTAAGTGTTCATTCGGCAGCTATGTAGCCAGGCTGACATGGTCTTCACAATTAAATTCAGTCGTGTTTAATGAAAAGTTTGTTTAGGAGTAACTCCTGTTTTCCCATGGGATCCATTCACCCAGTACACAATGAACAGCTCCCAGCCCTCCTCCTTATTTGAGCTCAAGAAACCTAGGCTGAATTTATTTGTATCTCTTGTTCTTTCTTTTTTTATTCTTCAGTACTGTTTAACTATTGTAACTTTGGTTGCTGTATCTGTACAGTATAACTATTATATCGTCTTCGGTGAACATCCTCCGCCAAAAAGCATTCAACTAAGCTTTTGAGTGATGCCATTCTATCAGGTTCATAAAAATCTTATTTGTATATTTCTGGGTTTGGTAATTCACTTAGCAATAACTTATTCATCTAGATTTATTAAAGAGAACTTGTGACATTTATATATGCAGTCCTATCAGCAGGAGCTGGTCAGATTGATTCATGGTTTTGTTGGAAAAGTTTCAGTTCAATTTTTAACTTATTGATCTAAATATCCAATGGATGGGCCAACTCCTTTGTCGACAGCCAATGCTTGTGCATACTTCTGCAGGGAAAGTTATCAGAACCTAAATACGACCACCTAATGGACTCCTAATCCGACAATGAATAAATGACAGATTACCCTGATTCTGTTGCCACTAAATTATATATCAATCTGCTCAGTTCTTCCTCCTCTATAATCTACACTCACCGGCCACTTTATTAGGTACACCTGTCCAACTGTTCGTTAACACTTAATTTCTAATCAGCCAATCACATGGCGGCAACTCAGTGCATTTAGGCATGTAGACATGGTCAAGACAATCTCCTGCAGTTCAAACCGAGCATCAGTATGGGGAAGAAAGGTGATTTGAGTGCCTTTGAACATGGCATGGTTGTTGGTGCCAGAAGGGCTGGTCTGAGTATTTCAGAAACTGCTGATCTACTGGGATTTTCACGCACAACCATCTGGTTCGAGCTGATAGAAAGGCAACAGTGACTCAAATAGCCACCTGTTACAACCAAGGTAGCCAGAAGAGCATCTCTGAACGCACAGTACGTCGAACTTTGAGGCAGATGGGCTACAGCAGCAGAAGACCACACCGGGTGCCACTCCTTTCAGCTAAGAACAGGAAACTGAGGCTACAATTTGCACAAGCTCATCGAAATTGGACAATTGAAGATTGGGAAAACGTTGCCTGGTCTG
Source organism: Leptodactylus fuscus (assembly GCF_031893055.1). NCBI lineage: Eukaryota > Metazoa > Chordata > Amphibia > Anura > Leptodactylidae > Leptodactylus > Leptodactylus fuscus. The sequence continues at coordinate 257,048,562 of NC_134265.1, read as the reverse complement.
ATGAGTCTCGATTTCTGCTGCGACATTTGGATGGTAGGGTCAGAATTTGGCGTCAACAACATGAAAGCATGGATCCATCCTGCCTTGTATCAACGGTTCAGGCTGGTGGTGGTGGTGTCATGGTGTGGGGAATATTTTCTTGGCACTCTTTGGGCCCCTTGGTACCAATTGAGCATCTTTGCAACGCCAAAGCCTACCTGAGTATTGTTGCTTACCATGTCCATCCCTTTATGACCACAATGTACCCAACATCTGATGGCTACTTTCAGCAGGATAATGCGCCATGTCATAAAGCTGGAATCATCTCAGACTGGTTTCTTGAACATGACAATGAGTTCACTGTACTCCAACAGTCACCAGATCTCAATCCAATAGAGCATCTTTGGGATGTGGTGGAACGGGAGATTCGCATCATGGATGTGCAGCCGACAAATCTGCGGCAACTGTGTGATGCCATCATGTCAATATGGACCAAAATCTCTGAGGAATGCTTCCAGCACCTTGTTGAATCTATGCCACGAAGAATTGAGGCAGTTCTGAAGGCAATAGGGGGTCCAACCCGTTACTAGCATGGTGTACCTAATAAAGTGGCCGGTGAGTGTACTCTGTAATCACACATAGAACCGGAAATTCACCATGATGGGTTCGCTTAGAAGGGATTTATTCTAAGCTTGGCAACAGCATGACCAAAAGCTGCGGTCATGTCAGGGAGAACTGTGTAACTCTACAAAATCTGCACAGTCTTCTTACCCATTGCTTCGCTTAATTCTTTCTCCCTGTTTACATCTTGGGAGACAGATTTGCATATTCTTCCCATGTTCCTTTGCAGTGGAGCAACTATGGCTGTATAAGTCTCCACACACCTGAGAAGGTGGTCTCTCCCTAAGGAGTGACGTTATCCCCACAATCTGGTCTTTCAGCCTCTCACTTAAACCAAATCAGTTCTCTCTAGGCTGTGCTGATGAAGTCCAAAGAGACAGAAATGGAGCCGTCCGTAGGTGAGAAATTGATTTGGTTATAACCTCGCATCATGCAGTAAAGGCTTCTGGGAAGTCGGGCATGTTGTTCAGGGTGCTTGCTATAGAGGGCAGCATAACAGAGGCACTGTCTTCCTGTTTACATCTTGGGAGACAGATTTGCATATTCTTCCCTTAATTCTTTGAGAGCAATGTGTGTGAGACAGAGAGGTCATAGGGAGCAGTCTGTATAACTGATCATTTGAGTTACAATCTGTGAGAAAAATAGTGAGCAATCTGTGTACCAGAGGGGACCTGGACAAGTGGTGTAACAGAGTGGGGCATTGCGAACATACCGTACAATAGAGCATGGGCAGCAGTCTAGAAAAGTGATGGCATGAGAGCAGTCTGTTTTACTCAGGGAGTAACCTTATGGAGCCACCTGTGTGAGACAGGGATGTCTGCCTATTCTAGTCTCAGGGTCAAGGGTGTCTTGAAATTTGTTGTAATTTGTAAGGAAAGTTTTTCCATCTTCCTGCAGAACAGGACAGGTCTTTCACAGTAAGAGATGCTTTTTGTAAGTGTTCTCCACATTGACCAAGAGATGAGGACTGAGGATGAGGACTGATTACTCATAATTCAATGATAGAGTATTACAAAAAGTGTTTCTCTAAACTAGATAACTGCTTTAAAGGTCGAAAAGTTTCCAGCTGAACATAGGCAGTGTTCCATCCCCCGCAGGTACATAACGAAAATATAATCATCTGTCCTGTCATGTTTCTGGAATGCTGGAAGCCACCATAAACCCATTCTGGTGGTAGAATGTATATACAGTATATCTAGTGTCTATTCCCTAAGTTCTGAAATATACATTAGTTCCAGTGTTAATTGTAAATACCTGCGGAAAGTGCAGACAGCAGTAAAACTAATGGGAATATGTTGGACAGTAAATGTGACACAGGATCCAGACTTAACAAGTGAACGTGCCTTGGTCAGCTGTCAGGCTCTTCACGCTCTACACTTTGTAAAATCTCATATTAAGCCCACCCTGAGAGTATGTGCCACAGTCCAAGAATATTTTTTTGACAGGTCCACCATAACAGTCCAGCGTTGCATCACTAAAGAAAGGAGTCTGTAAGGCAAAGTATGCCTCAAGACAAATGCAGGATTCAAGAAACATAAACGTATTACATTAACAGTTATTTGGAAAACCAGGTGTTTGGAATAAGAGAAAGTGAGAAGAAAATCTGGAGGGAAAATACAGAAAAATAAGAGCTAGGTTTACGTGGCAGAAACTGGCATTGATTTTAAAGCAGATTCAACCTCAAAATCAGCATCAAATTCTGCCCTGAACCTGCCTCCCATTGTTTTCAAAGAAATAAATCGTCCGGTTCAATGTTGCTGTGGATTACGCATCTGATCAGCTGCAGCACCCACGGTGCAAGACACTCAAATGTTTCACCCCATTCATCTGGGGATTATCCGCGATCAAAAGCTACCGCTGAAAGTCAGAGGGCCAGAAAATGAAAAGGAATTTGAGGTGGAAATCCACCATCTGAATGGGTCCTAATTGGAAAAGCAGGAAATTGAACAGCACGGTGGCTCAGTGGTTAGCACTGCAGCCTTGCAGCGCTGGAGTCCTGGGTTCGAATCCTGCCAGGGACAACTTCTTCAAGGAATTTGTATGTTCTCCCCGTGTTTGCGTGGGTTTCCTCCGGGTACTCCATTTTCCTCCCACACACCAAAGACATACTGATAGGGAATGTAGATTGTGAGCCCTATATGGGACAGTAACTGTCAATGTCTGTAAAGCGCTGCGGAATATGATAGCGCTGTACAAGTAAGCATAATAAATAATAAGTAAGCATAATAAATAATGAGTCTAAAGCTGGATATACACGTCAGATATACTTAAGCCACAACCATCATCTAACGCAGTGGTCCCCAACCTTTTTTCCTCCAGGGACCAGTTTCAGCAAGACAATTTTTCTATGGCCCGGTGGGGGTGGGAAGGGGTGTGGTTGGGAGAGGGGTTAAGCATGGGGGTGTAGATTAGAATCATGTACATATGAAAACACAAGAGAGAGTGCAAACTGACGGACACTGCAGGTTATGAAGATGGCTACTGATGTCAGACACTGTTATGAAGATGGATATTGATGACGAGTATCACTTCTAATGCTGCTATTAACTTCACTACAGCTACGTTACACATCACAGGGACAAGTGACGTGTAATGTAGTTGCCCAAAGTTTGGTAGGTGAGTGCGGGGTGGAGCCAAGACCCGCTGCATGTCTTGCATAGTACTAGAATCCCGGACATACAGCGGATCCCGGCTCAACCCCGCACTTTGCTCACCTTATCCCGATGAGCAACAACCAAGCGTCAGTGTTGTGGATCCTGGCTCAACCCTGGGCACTTGCCGGCTCCACAGCAGCTGCTGACTCCTCGCCGCTGGTACGCGGACCAGTGAAACATGCCCCGCAGCCCGGTACTGGTCTGCGGACTGGCGGTTGGAGACCCCTGGTCTAACGTGTATGGAGGCCTTCCAACTCTCCCTGATAGCAGATATCGTGGAGTTGACTATCAACAGCTCAATCCTTTTGTTTATGGGGAGTTTAGCAACTAACAAAGCGGTCTGGAAGTGATTCCTTCCCTCTGCCAGATTAGTAAACATTCACAACTCGGCTAAGCATGAATGTATCTTAGGAAATCAAGTAACTTAGTAGATAAGACTGGATAAAGACATCAAGTCCATCAAATCCAATCTATAAATCTACCAAGTTTATACAGAGGAAAGCAAAAAAGAACCCCACAAGGCTGACCCCAAATGTGTAAAGTATGCCAAGCATAGAAGGATACCCAAGCTGGTCATTGTAAGAAAAATATTATAAACCTGTGCTTAATATTGAAAATATATACTATAATATATATAATATATATAATAATTTACATGTTCTTATACTTCAAAAGGATCACTCTTCTAAAGTGGGCTTCTTCTTACTAAACTCTCCTTTCTACAATCTGTCCTGAATGCAGCCACCAGACTCATCTTTCTACCAAACGGGTACACATGCATCTACTTTGTGTTAGTCAATGAACTGGTTGGCCATCCATTACAGTATACAATATAAAATGATCACACTCACTCACCAATCTATTAATAGCGCTGCACCCCCCTATATCTCCTCTCTCATCACTGTCGACTGTCCTAACCATCCTCTATGATATTAGACTTGCATCCTACGTTATCTGAACATCTCACTCCAGTGTCCAAGACTTTTCTCAAGTTGCAGTGATACACGGGAATGCTTTACCCCGGACAGTCAGATTAATACCAAATACAGAAGCTTCAAAATTGCCCTAAAATCATATCTGTTCAGGCAGGCTTATCACATGACCCGTTCACAGTGTAGTGTGCGGACATGTAGAACAATAACATTTCTTATCCTATTCAATCCTTCCTCCTGTGTTCCTCAGATCCTGTCCTTTCCATCTAAAAGTTACACTGTTCTCCTTGCTTTTAGTGTCTGTTCATGTGTCCTCTGATTTGTACAGTGTTGCAGAATATGTTGACACTATATAAAAACATTATTTATTATTATTGTATAAGTGTTTATGTTAAACATAATTTGAGAATTTTACATTTTTTTTTTATTTTTCGATGTCACTAGTTTTTTTACACACATATATATATATATATATATATATATATATATATATATATTTTTTTTTTTTTTTTTTTTTCTGTAAAGTTCCAAAATATGCCATTTTCACTATGTCCACTAAGCCAAAAAATTGACTGGTGCTTGCCAATACATTATGGTATCACCAGTGGTGAACCTAGCCTCTCTGCTGCCTGAGGCGGACAGTCAAAAGATGCCCCCCCCCCCCTTCCTCCACAGACTCGATATCGGGGGGTGTTCATCTTTTGATCGTCCGCTAGCAGTAACATTACAATGAATACAATGCAGTAAGATTTTGTGCAGTAATACTGACAGGAGACGTCTTCCCACATTTCCCGTCTCTTTCCTTTGGACCGTCTTTTCAGAGGTAACAGTGTTTACGGGGAGGTAGGTAAATAGGCCGCTACCGGCTGGGGATACTCATTTAATAAATACACTTAAAAATAGTGATACATTAATTTTATCATTTTTGATATACTGTTGATTTATCCCCTGGACATGTTCTTTGAGTCCTGTTTTCCCTGAGCTCCTTTCTTTTCAGACCTAGATGCTTTTGGTATTTCCATGAAGTTTAAGTGAATTTGAGTCCAGTTTGGTTTTAGTGCAGCTGTGAATAGTTATCTCAAACAAATGTCACCGTAGTTATATAGTCCTGTCAATGCATAACTTAGTGCTAGTAGGACCAATGCGTACATTTACTGGCAATCCCGCTTACAAAGCATGTAGAGGCTCAGGGAATCCTTCTTATGGATATTTGCATTAATGCTTGTTTCCTTTTAGTTTGCAGCACATCTGGTGAAGCTGGGCTACCCCCGAGTTTGTATTCTGGATGGTGGAATGAACAAGATGAAGCCAACGGGTCTACTTACTGTCCCATCCCCTCAGATATGAATTCTGAGATGGGAATGCACTGGACACCTTCTTAATATTCTACATCCACAACATCATGAGCCTTGACAGATGACAACAGCTTTCTAAAGGGATTGTTATTTTTCATTTATTTAATTCATCTTTCCAATGTCATACATGTAGCAAAGGGACTATAAAGTTTTTGGGTCAAAACAAGAGTAAGTAAAGACTACACTCCATTCAGCTACAATACACCCTTTCTGTGATGGTGATGAGCTTGATCATGATCTTGTATAATATTCTTTTATAAAGTGTAGATATTCCATTATTTACTTAAAACAGTAACATAGAATCAGGTTTTAGTCTTCTAAATTTAGTTAATCCCTATACTCCAATTTCAGATGTTGCAATGAAATGCTCCTGTCAAGTTGATGTGGGGTATTGAATATTGGTGCAGTGTTCACACTTTGATTTCAGTGGAGCAAAGGTGGACCAACCAACAATTCAAAGGAAATCTGCCATGGGGGAACTAACTATTGCTTAAAATATTAATGACCTATCTGTAAGATCATTGAGGTTTTCGGCACCTGACAACCACAGCCATTAGCTGTTCATGCAGAGAATGGAGCAGGAAGCAGGCAGGCATCTTATAGTAAGAATATGATTTAAGATAAAATAACACAATTATGTAATGTAATCTATTCTCTATGGATATATAGTTACTATAAAGTGTGTGTGCATTTACAATGGATATGACATGTGCACTAGATATAGAATTCTGGAAAACTTAAATTGTGTGTGAGAAGTGAAGAAATCACATTGTGAATCATGAAGAACCTGTTTACTTGTCATAAAGTTAACATGTAATAAATATGCATTACATTGGATATTGAATAAAGATGTGTATGGGATTGAACATGGGACACAGATTGTTATGCTAATAAGCATCATGAAACATTACATGCTAGGGCAAGTGCTAAATATTGGAAGGTATATGATTCTAGAAGCATCTGCTAGGCACTCCTGCACAATATAAATAGACCTCTGCCACTAATACTGTGAATGTAAGATGAACAAGTGGTCCTCATCTATGATGCGCTTCTTGTTTACTTGTCTAGAGTTTTTTTAGGGGATTGTGTTCTCCTCACCCCAATTAAACTGGCATTACATACGTGAAGGTGTTTGTAAATGTCTGTTCCAACCCCTACCTGGCATTGTAATTGGATTACTAGTAGGAAGTATAGGTCAGCAATGTTTTATCAGTGGGGATCTGACCATTGTTCAGTGCAGTGAAATCTTCTTTATCCTTCACATATACACCATATACACTATGCCTGGTAGTGCCGCTTGTGTAATACCGCTTTTGCCATACAGTTTACCAGTTCATTATACTCCCAATGATAAAACATTCATCCTTAGAATTTGCCATCAGTATTGTGGACATGTAAGCTTATTACTGCACATTGTGTTACGTGCTCCCGTGCTGTATATAAGTATATAGCAACAGCTCATCAGGTTTACATGACAGTTATCACAATAGATCTAGTGACGTGTAATGGAAATCTTTGCTGCCATCACTTGAATATTTTCTTCTTTAATAAAGATATCCATACCTCTTTTTTTTTTTTTTTACAAATAGTGTGATGTGATTTTGTCTCCGTCTTTAATCCCAATGGCAGCCACTACTATTCTGTAGTATGTAGGGACATTATTTTTGACAGCATGGTGGCTATGCTGTACACTTTCTTATCAACAAGTTTGGAACATGTCAAAAGTATGAATTTGTGCATAAAATGCTGATGTTATTGTGTAGTCTTCCCAGTAATTTGTATAGCCGGGATTTACAAGCTAGTGGATGAGTTATTGATCTAATAATATTACTATAGAGAGATGTCAACCTGTTATGTGCAATCCAGTACACAGTGCACCAGTATCAGACTTCGGTGTCCGCCTGTAATCTAGGGGCCATGCTGTTTGGAACACATTGATGATACAAGTCTATGCATTTTTACATGTCACCCATTTCAGTCCGGTAATATAGAGAGAGAGAGATTTTCTTGAGATATATATATATATATTAATTATAGAAGGAGAAATCTATACATACTGGCACATTTTCCTGCATAGGGAATGCTTCTCTCATATCTCCTCTATGATATAAAATGCAGTAAAGTGTAGTAGTGTCTCTTTGTGTGTGGTTTATCAAAGAACCCTCTAAGTCCCACGAGCCGAGAAGGAAAACATCATAGTGAGTGTTTTATCATACTGGTTACTACTGGGGATTGGTCAGATTTCAGGCGCCACAGAACAAAGCCAGCATTATTCCTAAAATCTTCCTCTACTACTTTCTATCAAGCTTATATTCTATGCTGTATTCTTTTGTGGCATTACTCTAAATTCTACTTTTCCAGAACCCAACAATTATATTTTGTGTTTAGTTGTTGCACTGGATTTTTCGTCATACCGTATCCATTTAGGAAGCTTAGAACAGGAGCCGTACAGGAGTTGTATGGATTAAGTCTTGTTATTGTAGTAACTATGTAGTGTTATCTAGATACGCAATACAATGTTCTGATTCTTTGGTTACCGTATGTTACAACATTATCATCACAGCACAACTGTAATACCAAACACTTTATTTTTCTATCGGAACAGACCACCTTTTGTCTGGCTCTCATAACTACACTTGATGTTCTTCCCACAACGTAAGATTATAAGAGGAAAGTATTGTTTTCAGATAGCAATGTGCTCAACCTTGTATTTAGGATAAAAAGGGACTACAAATTAAGAATATGGTCCTGACCGTCAAATCTAGTGCTATCACATAGTAAAGTTGGGCATATGGTCTCGGGGAACAAATGGCACTTGGGGTCAAAGCTTTAGGGGCAATTTATTATACTATAATGGCTGTAGTAATACAAAAGTAAGAGCCGATCCCCAATGTAGCAGGCATCGGTGCGCATATACATGGAGCAATAATCGGGGCTGTATGAGAACAAACAATTGTTACTGTGGTTTTTCTAGCACATGTAAATGTTATCATTGTTGGCTGCACATCCTGGTTTACACGAGGTTTTATGCTGCCAAACACTGAATTTTTATACCTGCATATAAGATGTGATTCTTTTGCTCAGCCGATTGCAGGAACATTGAAATGGGGTAATGGTTGGTATTCAAGGTACGTACAAATGTCCAAGGTATGAACATTGTCATAGGTATCAAATGGATTGGAATGGATTCCGTCAAATAATTCTGGGGTTGTAACATTAACTTGGACAAACCAAAGCAGAGAATAACTAAGCCAGTATGACATATATAAGAGAGAGGTGGCCATAAACTGTGCATATTCATGTATGGGAAACATATTGGTGTAGAAGTAGCAGAATATTCTAGAAATATTGCCAGGTTCATAACTATAAATCCATGGTCAGACTTTTATCCACTAGAAGTAACAGAATGAATGACAGCAAGCAGAGATCTAGAAAACTGTGAGGAATTGATACAGAAAGTATATTGAAAAATTGTACAATTTTTTTATTATACAAACCATAAAATTTGTTTCTTAATATTGGTCTGAAAGTGGCCAACCCCTTTAAGTACGGTTAGGTTTTTCTTCTAGAAGCATAGATTCCTTCTTATTGAAAGAACATTTAAAAACATCAGAAATTGTTCTTTAAAAAGAAAAATGACAGAAAGTAGACAACAAGGAACGAAGTCCACCACATATATTTATATAGGTGTACATTAAAAGATTGCCCAGTATGGACGCCCCCTAGCTGTAGGTCCTATAATTGACATAATTACCAGGGTTTCAGACATGGGGCCTAACAAGTAAGGGTGGACACTTCCATGAAGATCTATGGTGAAATAATGATACCTATGGATAATAGAAGTGGATGTAGAAAACTGAGAGTATCTTCTGGTACATCATTATACTTGCATGTGACATTGTCAAAATTACTTTCTTCATAAGTTGATGTCACAGTGTACACAGTGACCTTTTTTGTGTGCATTATGCATGTTCTATGACAGGGGTAGGCAACCATTTTTATTTTTTAAATTAAAAAAATCACAGATGAGGTCCTCGGAGTGCCGCACAATAATTGTAAGGCTGACGACCCCTAAACTAAAGTCATATACCACAACCCATAACACAAGGCTGCTGCCACCAGATACTTCAGGACACATGTGCTTACTGCTATTTCCCTGGATGCACCTGTACTTATCCATTAAAAGCAATGAAAGAGCATGTGCAGCCCCCAAATAGTGGTAAATGTATGTGTCCAGGAGCATCGTATGGCAGCAGCCTTATGGTGGAAACACACTATGTATCTGGATGCAAACACCTTTATACAGAATAATGTCACATAGCGGCCCATGCACATAGTATCATGTCCCATAGCAGCCCCTGCATACGGTATTATGTCCCATAGCCGCCCCTGTAAACAGTATTATGTCCCATAGCAACCCCTGCATATGGTAGTATGTCTGATAGCAGCCCATGTACGCGGTATTATGTCCCGTACTGGCCCTGTACACAGTATTATGTCCCATAGCGGCCCCTGCGCACAGTATTATGTCCCATAGCTGCCCCTGTAAACAGTATTATGTCACATAGCGGCCCCTTCACACGGTATTATGTCTCAGTGCTGCCCCTGCATATGGTATTATGTCCAATACCGGCCCCTGCACAAGGTATTATGTCCCATAGCGGCCCCTGCACACGGTGTTATGTCCCATAGTGGTCCCTCCACATAGTATAATAATCTAAATTTAATAATATTCCCATTTTTTACATTGACTAGCTATTTTTTTTTTTTTTCTAAATTCTTTATTTATATAAAAACAATAACAAAATACAAAAGAGGAGCAAGACAAGAACAGGAGACCCGGCCCAGCACGCCCCAAATCAAAACAAAAATACATCAAACCGGGATGGACAAGATTGGAAATACCATAACATGACATGACAATATCAATCAGAAAGGGTAGAGGGAAAAGGAGGGAAGTCGAATAGAAAAGGAAAAAGAGGAAGAAGGGAAGGAAAGAAAAAAAAAAAAAGGGGGAGAGGGGGCTAAGGCACAAAGGCATCTATAAAGGCCGAGACATTCCACGGGCTAGCACAGTCCCAGAACGCATACAAAAAGGTCCCCACCCCAGAGCTAGAGAACCAGCAGGCAGAAGAGGAGGTAGGGTAGAATTTGTGCAGTTTAGAAGGAGCGTAAGACCGTCAGGCCAAGAGTTAACACACCACCTCCCAACACTTACTGACAACTGAATTCATAGAAGCAGACTCAAAAATTTTGGAACATTGAGAGTCAGAGAGAGCTAATTTTAGAGCCGCCTTTCTTTCAGTCAGACAGGAAGGCCTGTGGCCCAGAGGAGGGGATACCGGGAGTAAATAAAAGCCAGAGAGGGAGTGCTCACTCGGGCAGACCCTGTGTAAGCCATCTCGAATTTTGGTAAGAGATCTGTCAAAGCCCGGGGAAGCAGATGGAGAAAGGAAGATCACTCGTGATACGACGAAGTCCGAGGTGAAGCCCTGCAAAAGAGAGGAAGAGGACAGGAAGGGGGGAAAAAAAAGAAAAAAAAAAGGAAGAGACAATACAGAAGGGTAGACAACAAATCAAATAAACAATTCCGAACCCAGCTAGTCCAGGGTCAGACAACACCATACAGTGGGAAAACCTTCTAATGCAGATCTCTGAGGCACACCGCTGTATATGCTCAGAGAGCTGCCAAGCCTAACTAACCAGGGGGAGAGAGGTAGTTCAGTGACACAAAGCTACCTATTCCCCAAGCAGCACAACAGAATGTCAAAAGGATGGACGCTGAGGGGGCCAGAACCGAAAACAAAGGACCAGCTCTTGGGGCCCCTCAAGACAGTTAAGTCCCCACCTGCAAAGCTAGAAGACATGCGCCGCGACCAGCGGACCCAGGGAGGAGAGAAATACCAACCAAATACACTATGACAGCAGTAACAACAAAGGCACCACATCGGAGGCCAGGGGACCGCAGGCCGTGGGGCACCCCAGCCCAAGAGGGGAAAAGAGGGTGAGACACACTGACAGAGGACGGCTTAGAACAAAGTCCATGACGGCCCCCACCAGGGCAAGAAAAAACTTAGTAACGATCTAGCTAAGGAGAAAATGAGACAATAACCCGGATTACGAGAGATATAAGGTACATATAAGTCCAACAGTCAGAGCGCAACCATGAAGGGAGCAAGGAACGTAAAGGATATTCCGCATCATTAGGGAGTCGGCAGAGAGCCCATTGCCTGGCACTGCTGGCGGGATAGGGAGGAAGAGGAAGAATGGTCAGCCAGTGGAGGAGCTAGTAACGGGAAAGCAAGCCAATCTGGAAGGGATACATTGGGCAAGTCCAGGAATTGCACTAGAGGAACCGCCTGGTCTGGAGAATGAAGGATAAACACAGCCCCGTTTCGGCGGACCTGCAGGAGAAAAGGCTGACCCCATCTGTACGTGGCTCCCGAGCCCAGGATGAGCTGTAGAACTGACTACAGAAGCTGCTGCATGGCCAGGGTGCAGCGGGAAACATCGGGGAGAAGAGACACCTGGTAATCCAAGAAGGGAACCGGGCCATGTCGCGAAGCAGCCTGGAGGATGTCTTTCTTCTCTCGGTAGAAGTGCACTCTACAAAGAACCTTTCTAGGTTCCGCAGAGGTGGCAAGCCTGGGGCCAAGCACATGATACACTCTGTCAATATTTATTTCCGAGTCCAGTGGTCGAGAGAGGACAGTATTAAAGATGGAGGTTTGACTAGCTAATATTATATTGTGAGGTCTCTTCAGACCCCAGAGTATAATAAGTGGACCCCCAGGTGAGTTGATGAAAACATAAAAAATAATCTTACTCACCTTCTCTGCGCTCCAGAGCTGTTCTGTTCTCTCTGGAGCTTCTGCCAGAAGTCAGTGACGACTGATTGGGTCTCAAGGGTCACGTATACACAATAACGCTGATGTGACCCCTGCGGCCCTATCAGTGGTCTCAGAGATCCCACAGTATAATAATTGCAGTTTCATTCACAAGAACTCGGGCTACCCATGCCAGGAAAATAAGCCCCACATGCCACTCTTGGCACGTGTGCTGGGGGTCAACCCCTGTTCTATGATATCATAGTGGATATTATCCCTGTACTGTGGCATCACTGTGTATATTATTGATATACTGTACTGTGATATGACTGTGTGCATTATGCTGCTACTGAAGCTGTAAAGGTAGTTCACACAGAGGCAGGCTACACATAGAGCTTCTACATTTTTGCATTATAGTAAACTTATTGTTCCATTATTTAATTTTTGACTTCTTTTAAATTTTTCTGTATCTTTCTAATATTTGCGGTGCGGGATCAGACCAATATCCCAACAAGTCCATAACTGCTTGCCAGCCAGATAATATGTACAACTACACATTTTTCTAATGCCGCATCAAGTTCATCTTCCAGGTCATGGGAACGTAAATTATTAATATTTTAAAGTGTAAGTATTGGCGCCAATGTATTTTTCTTCCTATGCTCATGCGCTTTTGTCTGAAGCTATGATAAGCAATGTCTCGTACTTGGGGGTTTGGAATGCCCTTTACAATAGTCTCTGGGCTCCTGAAGTGCATTTTAACTGGCAAATAAATACCGTCTAGTTTTACAAGGAACATTTCATCATTTCACAATTGGTCCCTCCTTGTGAAACAAAATGCCCCCAGTTGTAATGTCCTTTCCTTAGTTTTCCCTATCATTGCGGTAATGTGTAGCATGTGAATAATCAGAGCCATTTGGGGAAGAGTAATTCGGCGTCCATTCATCCAATCAGAGGACTGGATACTCATTACTGCAACACTTAACTCCTTTAATAATAATGATGAATCTCCCGGCACTGTGCAGGCTCTGCTACATTTTTCATGCACACCATGTGCGATTAGAACATTACATTTTTAATTTTCCAAATGGTCATCTGTTTTGGTGCTAAGCCACATCCAATTTCCTATAATTCAGCGCTGATGAACGTGTGTGAATGAATCCCTGGCTGTTTAATGAGGCTTTTAATTAGACAATAACGATGTCTGGGAATAGAGAAATTTGCATTTAAACAAGAGCTGTGGCTTTGCATGTAATTGAGCTATTTAGCTGTGTCATTTTCCTGTTTGAGGCTGTGCAGGGAAGACGACATCGCAGGCTTATTGCACCTCTAAACATTCAGGGCGCACATCATAGATGTCAATTGACTTTTCGGCTCTTAATTAAGAGGAGGGAAATGAACCAGGAGCGTCACTTTAAAGACCCCAGAAGTTTTAATGCAGCGTTCCTTAACTGGCATGAAGGTGGCTGTACCATGCATTCAGTAAATGGTTCGACAAGGGTTAACAGGATTGTTCTGCCGAGCTTTCAGTGGGATTAATTATACAATATCTGTGGTGGGCAGAATCCTTATTAATGAATTAATCTCTTGCATGGAGGCAAGCGTGTCTTACCCACTAGCAAAGCATCTTGTCTTCTGTGCTATGATAACTTGGCATGTGAAATCACATTAATCTTGGAGATATTTTTAGATAAAAATCGTAGCAGCGACACGCTCATATACAGTATAAATCCCAATTGATTTTAGCACATGGAAAACAAGTGATTCTGGCCTTCTACTGTTTGAGACAGGTACAAGTAGTAACACTGGGGCAGAATTATCAATGTGTTTGTGCCTGGAGTGGGCATAAAACGCACCAAAACTCAGCATGTGCGTGGCGTAAAATGTCATCTGTAGTTTTAGGTCATTTAGACTGACTAGCTCAACAAGGGTCAAGGTTTGGATAGTGATATTATGAGCTGAAGTTTTAACTTAATATTTTATCATATGTTTGTGATGTAAACTTGTAGGCAGGGAATCTATGGGCCAAATATATTACAGCCTGAGCCGCTGATAATAACTCTGGTGTTGCTGCATCTCGCTGCTGCTGAGTGAGCATGTCTGCCGGTCTCACAGAGCTATGAGGATCCTAGTTCAAAGGGGTCTCCTACCCGTTACATAGCATTTATGCTACAGTTTTGCCCTGGGGTTGCAATGCTGTATGGCACCCCCTGCCATATTTGGTGGTCTTACCCTCATGCCTTACGCTTTTGGGTGGCTAGTCATAGAGTGGCACAATGGCTTTGTCATTCCTATTGTTGACCCACATTTTTCTTCTTAATCTTAAACCTGCTGGTCTCAAATAAGTTCAATTCAACTTATTTCAGTACATTTTGACGGCTGCCCAATCTTGAAAGGTCATGAGGAACTGATGCCAAAGTATACTGAAAACTGTGTAACTTTTTCATTCTTTTTTAGATTTTTTTCATTCTAATAAAACTGTCAAATCCGGAAGATGTTTACAAAATGCAGTTTCTGCACACATTCATTTTCTACTATAAGAATATGAATTAAATTTATGTATTTAACTCTTCTGACTTGTATCAAAGACACATCATATTATCGCCTGCACAGAGAAGTATCATGCAGGCCGTCTCCTCAGAGTCCTGGCAGACATAGTCCATTAGTACAGATATAAATAGAGATGCAGACATGAATTGTTCCATTACAAACTTACTGCTGGCCTTAAAATCTACAGTGACCATATATGTGCAAATTCCTTATAACAGCTTTGACGGAAATATGAGCTAATTCATTTGTCCTGCAATACTTAACTGTCTATCTATCAATCTATCTATCTTTCTAATATCTATCTATCTATCTATCTATCTAATATCTATCTATCTCCTATCTATCTATCTATCGTATTTTACGGACTATAAGGCGCACTGGACTATAAGCCGCATTGCCCATGAGCGCCTTATAGTCCGTCTCGGTTCATATATAAGGCGCACCGGACTATAAGCCGCAGTCCGGTGCGCATTATATGTTATTGAAAGCGGCGGCGAGCAGACTTTGCCAGCGGCCGCTTAACCCCCCGCGTGCCAGCCGCTTCTATTGGAAGCGCTCGTCAGGCGAGGAGGGGCTCTATCAGCAAAATCATGCTGATAGAGCCCAACCGTAAAAGTCATATTAAACTACCCCCCCCCCCGTTTTAAAATAAAAGTCTGAAACAGAATGTGAAACTTACCGAGCGGTGCAGGGTGGGCGGGCATTCAGGCCTCCTCTTCCTCCGATGTTCCGTCCTCCTCCTCCGCCACTCGCTAACTGATAATGGCCTGGGCGCATGCGCAGTAGCCGTAGTAGAAGCATTATGATATTGCGCATGCGCCCAGGCCATTATCAGCGAGCGCCGGAGGAGAAGGACGGAACATCGGAGGAAGAGGAGGCCTGAATGCCCGCCCGCCCTGCACCGCTCGGTAAGTTTCACGTTCTGTTTCAGGCCGGCGTGACAGCAGGGCTGCCGGACACTTCCCATTCATTTCTATGGGAGCCGGCATGCGAGCGCTCCCCATAGAAATGAATGGACTGCTTTTTTCCATTCATTTCTATAGGGAGCGCTCGCATGCCGGCTCCCATAGAAATGAATAGGAAGTGTCCGGCAGCCCTGCTGTAACTCCGGCGTGTACGGCTGTGATACACGCCGGCGTTCCGTAGTGTGAATGCACCCTTACGGTGCCTTTTATGTATGTATGGAAGCGGCACGCAGACTTTGCCGCCGCTTCCATCCATATATAAGGCGCACCGGACTATAAGCCGCACTTACGATTTCTGAGGAAATCGTAGGTTTTTATGTGCGCCTTATAGTCCGGAAAATACGGTATCTATCTATCTATCTATCTATCTTTCTAATATCTATCCATCTACAGTAGCTTTGAAATGTCTACCTATATTGGTCTTTGGATCTATACCTACCAGAGTCTGCTGCAGGCTATGTAAATAACACTGGGGAGATTTAATTTAATTTGTGCCAAAGGGTATAAGATTCAGATGTAAAGTAAGGCCTGTACAAGGTGTCATAAAGTAGACGTTCAAAAAATGCGCCAAACTTATTCAGCGGAGCCACTGTAATAACTATAGTAAAAGTACCTGTTATCCCTTATAAACAGAATAGGGGGATAACTGGTCAGTGAGGGTCTGGGACCCCAAGTGGACATATTATTTATTCACTTATTTTGTACATAGTTCAGGTGAAGTTAGCAAACTTCACAATATTATATGTAAGAAAATTGCCTTTTTCTTCACTTATTTAATAGAGATGAGCGAGTACTGTTCGGATCAGCCGATCCGAACAGCACGCTCCATAGAAATTAATGGATGCACCTGGTACTTCCGCTTTGACGGCGGCTGGCCGCTTAACCCCCCGCGTGCCGGCTACGTCCATTCATTTCTATGCGAGCGTGCATCGGCTGTGTAACGATGCTAGTTATCAGATTTGGAGTCCAATTGGTGGGGCAAGTGGTACAGTACTTAAATATTAATAAATGAAGGATAAGTACCTCAGAAGTAGAAGAAACCGTGGTCAGACGTTAGCAAGGTTCGGTACACAGGAGGAGCAGATCAATCGTAGTCAGGCGTTAGCAAAGTTCGGTACACAGGAGCAGCAGATCAATCGTAGTCAGGCGTTAGCAAGGTTCGGTACACAGGAGCAGCAGATCAATCGTAGTCAGGCGTTAGCAAGGTTCGGTACACAGGAGCAGCAAGGTAGTGGTGAGGTTCAGGGCAACAGGAAGCAGACAGCCAGAATAATCAGGCACAGGATGGAGTAAGCTGTGAGTTTATATAGGACAGGCTAAACTGTGATTGGCCACAGAACAGGTGATCTTAATAACCCAATTACTCCAACAGAAAAGACCAGACAAGGTGAAGCACAGAACAAAACAGGATTCCAAATAGTACTATGGTTAAGGCCGCAGAACATAGCCAGGAAATCATGGATTCAAGACCCAGTGAGTTCAGTTCGTGCCATTACTCCCCCTTTTCCAGGAGTGTCCTCTGGACGGTACTTGGCTTGGCTTTTCTGGATAGCGCTGATGAAATTCTCTTACCAGTTGTGGAGCATGGATGTTGTTTACGGGTTCCCATGAATTGTCTTCAGGACCATACCCTTGCCACTTTATCAAGTACTGTAACCGATTTCGATGAATTCGAGAATCCAAAATCTCTTCTACCAGATATTCCTCTTCTCCTTCAACAATAACTGGGTCAGGTGGAGGCAAGTTACGTCCCGGGAATGGATTTTCCACAAAAGGCTTGAGAAGGGAGGAATGAAAAACAGGGTGAATCCGCATAGAATCTGGGAGTTTTAAACGAAACGCTACAGGATTAATTTGAGCCACAATCTCAAAAGGTCCAATAAACTTCTGACCTAGCTTGGCTGAAGGTATCTTGAGCTTCAAATTTCTTGTAGAGAGCCATACCTTATCTCCTATACCAAAGGAAAGAAAAGACTTGCGATGTCTATCAGCAGTCTTCTTATAGCGATCTTGAGCTTCATGCAGAGCGTTTGTCAATTTTTCTTGAACTTGCTTCAAGGTAGACAGTCTGTCGGAGACAGCAGGAACTGAAGAAGAAATTGGAAGGTTGGGAATGAATGTAGGATGGAAACCCATATTGGCAAAAAATGGACTCTGGGATGTAGAAGAATGCTGGGAGTTGTTATAAGCAAATTCTGCTGTAGAAAGGAAATCAACCCAGTCATCCTGGAGATAACTTGTGTAACACCGCAAATACTGTTCAAGGGTTTGGTTAGTGCGCTCAGTTTGCCCATTAGTTTGTGGATGGAAGGCAGAAGATAAGTTTACTTCAATTCCTAGAGTGGCACAAAAACTCTTCCAGAACTTTGAGGTAAATTGTACCCCACGGTCAGAAACTACATTGTCGGGTATGCCATGTAGGCGGAAAACTTCTCGGATGACTAATTCTGCAGTCTCTTCAGCAGAGGGCACCCCCTTTGTTGGTATAAAATGAGCCATTTTGGTCAGACGGTCTACCACTACCAGAATTGCACGCATATCTTTTGAAGATGGTAGTTCAACAATAAAATCCATGGAAACAGAACCCCAAGGACGAGATGGAATAGGAAGGGGTTGAAGTAATCCCACTGGTGAGGATCGAGGGGTCTTATTCCTAGCACAGGTTTGACAGGAAGAAACATACTTCTTTACATCCACTTGATATTTAGGCCACCAAAATGAGCGAGACAAAAGTTCTTTGGTCTTTTCGACTCCCATGTGACCTGCGGGTCTAGAGTCGTGAACCAGGCGCAGAATTTCCAATCGAGTAGTCTCAGGAACATATACACACTGATCAAGAGTCCAAACCCCATCTCTAAACACCAAATCAATATCTGTGGGGGGATGATTAAGGAAGGGATCTCCATTATAATCTTCTTTGATCTTCTGAAGTATATCCTTGGAAATGATTGCCCCTACAAAATTCTTAGCAGGTAAAATGGTGGTCTCGGATGTGTCATCTTCTGTTATTTCAGAACACATCCGGGATAAGGCGTCTGCTTTTCCATTGCGGGACCCCGGTCTGTAGGAAATAATGAAATTAAATCTTGAAAAAAATAAAGACCATCTAGCCTGTCTACCAGAAAGTCTCTTGGCTGATCGAATAAATTCTAGATTTCGGTGATCTGTAAGAACCTGAACCACATGAGATGCACCTTCAAGGAGATGCCTCCATTCTGTGAATGCTTTCTTAATTGCAAGTAATTGCTTATTCCCAATGTCATAGTTTCTTTCAGGAGGAGACATCAGGCAAGAAAAAAAAGCACAAGGATGAAGCAACTGTTTATCTCCAACTCTTTGGGACAACACTGCTCCTACTGCTGAATCTGAAGCATCCACTTCAACTATAAATGGGAGGTCTGGATTAGGATGAACTAAGATTGGAGCAGAAGTAAAAAGTGTCTTTAATTGGTTAAATGCTTCATTGGCACTTGAAGACCATTTAAAAGGAATTCCTTTCTGGGTTAATTTTGTTATCGGACTAATAACTTTTGAGAAATTCCTAATAAATTTGCGGTAGAAGTTTGCAAAGCCGACAAATCTTTGGATCTCCTTGACATTCTTGGGAGAAGGCCAGTCTAAAATAGCTTGGATCTTACTAGGGTCCATGCGCAATCCTTCCGTAGAAATGATGTACCCCAAAAACTGAATTTCTGTCTTTTCAAATTCACATTTTTCCAGTTTAATATATAGTTGGTTCTCTCTTAGACGGCTCAAAACCATGGTAACCTGCTTACGATGTTCTTCAAGGTTCTCAGAGTATATTAATATGTCATCCAAATATGCCACCACAAATTGATCCAGCAGGTCTCGGAAGACATCATTAATAAAATGTTGAAAAGTTGCTGGGGCATTGCAAAGTCCAAATGGCATAACAAGGGATTCAAAATGGCCGTAGCGTGTTCGGAATGCTGTCTTCCACTCGTCCCCAGGTCGTATACGGACAAGATTGTATGCCCCTCGTAGATCCAACTTAGTAAAGACCTTTGCTGACCGTAATCTCTCGAGTAACTCTGGAATAAGCGGAAGAGGATAACGATTTTTAACGGTTATTTGATTTAGTTCTCTGTAGTCAATACAAGGACGTAATGTGCCATCTTTCTTTGGTACAAAGAATATAGGTGCTCCTGCCGGAGAAGTGGAATGCCGTATAAATCCTTTGGTCAGATTTTCTTTGATGTACTCATCCAGGACCTTCAGCTCCATCTCTGCAAGTGGATAGATGCGTCCATAAGGTATGGATGCGCCTGGTAAAAGTTCAATAGGACAATCATACGTGCGGTGAGGGGGTAGCTGGTCGGCATTCCTTTTGTCACAAACATCTTTAAAGTCCTTATAAGGTTCAGGTAATTCGACAGCGATAGTGTTGGATCTTTCAGTAGCTCCTACCTGTGAAAGAATAGGCTGCTTCAGTTGACAATTTTGTTGACAATATTCAGAAGTGAAAGTTACATTTCCTGACTTCCAGTCTACTGAAGGATTGTGAATGCTGAGCCATGGTATGCCCAAAATTACTGGAAATTTTGGTGAAGAGATTAACTGGAAACTAATCCTCTCCTGATGACCGGGATCAATCAATACTTCCAGTTCAGTAGTTTCATGAGTAACCGGACCAGAATTTAAAGGTGACCCATCAACAGTTACTAATTCAACTGGTGAAGATCTTGCACTGTGCTCAATATGATTATCAAATGCAAACTTAATGTCCATAAAATTTCCAGCTGCACCGGAATCCAACATTGCTGTAGTGGACAACTTGTAGGAACCATATGAAAGCTGAACTGGTAAGGTGAAATGAGGTCGGTTAGATGTCATATTGTCAGGACATGGTGTGGTGGAAAACAGAGGCTGTGTCACCAGACTAAGAGAAGCACAGTGGGGACAAGATTCCAAATTTGGTAGAATCTCAGTTGCCGCAACTGCCCGTTGAGGTTTCTTAGGGCAGTCAAGAACATAATGTCCAGGTTGTCCACAATAAAGGCATAATCTTTCAGCAAGGCGGCGACGTTTTTCAGCAGTTGAAATTGGTCCCCGGATGGCATCTACTTGCATAGGTTCTGGGGCCGAACCTGTTTGAGAAGGTGTCTGCATCTTTGGGAGAAACCGTCCCTCAGGTAAATGAGAGAGGGTGCCTGCATCATAATAACCTCGTCTTTCTCGCTTCCTTTCCAGGAGTCTTTGGTCAATACGGACGCATAACCGTATATACTCCTCAAAGTCAGCTGGAAGTTCTACTTTAACAAGTTCATCTTTAACAGATTCAGAAAGTCCTCCATAGAACCGCCATTTGAGTGCGGAGGTGTTCCAGGAAACATCAGAAGCCCAGCGCCGAAACTCTGCAGCATATTCCGCAACAGAGCGTCTTCCCTGGCGGAGATCCCGCAGAGCCCCCTCAGCAGTGGCACAACGATTGGGGTCATCAAATACTAAGTCCATTGCTGCAAGAAAGTCCTTCAGATTGTCCAAAATCTCATCATCCTGTTCTAAATAAGGTGATGCCCATGCTTGTGCATCGTCTATTAGCAGGGCAATGATGAACACAACTTTGGACCTATCAGTAGGGAACTGTGAGGAATGCGTAGAAAAAATCATCCGGCAATGATTAAGGAATCCTCGGTACAAGTGTCTCTTTCCACCAAATTTTTCTGGTAGTGGAATCCGATAAACTTGAGAGGTGGCACTGACAGCAGCAGAATTTGAACGCAATTCATTTACTTGTTGTTGTAATTCAGTGACTTGACTTTTCATTTCATTTAATTGTCCTTGAAGGCCATACACAAGGTTATGCAATTCCGAGATCTGGAAGGCATGCTGTGACAAAGCAGACTCCGCCCCTCCGGCCTCCATGTTGGGCCTGATTATTATGTAACGATGCTAGTTATCAGATTTGGAGTCCAATTGGTGGGGCAAGTGGTACAGTACTTAAATATTAATAAATGAAGGATAAGTACCTCAGAAGTAGAAGAAACCGTGGTCAGATGTTAGCAAGGTTCGGTACACAGGAGGAGCAGATCAATCGTAGTCAGGCGTTAGCAAAGTTCGGTACACAGGAGCAGCAGATCAATCGTAGTCAGGCGTTAGCAAGGTTCGGTACACAGGAGCAGCAGATCAATTGTAGTCAGGCGTTAGCAAGGTTCGGTACACAGGAGCAGCAAGGTAGTGGTGAGGTTCAGGGCAACAGGAAGCAGACAGCCAGAATAATCAGGCACAGGATGGAGTAAGCTGTGAGTTTATATAGGACAGGCTAAACTGTGATTGGCCACAGAACAGGTGATCTTAATAACCCAATTACTCCAACAGAAAAGACCAGACAAGGTGAAGCACAGAACAAAACAGGATTCCAAATAGTACTATGGTTAAGGCTGCAGAACATAGCCAGGAAATCATGGGTTCAAGACCCAGTGAGTTCAGTTCGTGACAGGCTGATTCGAACAGTACTCGCTCATCTCTATTATTTAACGCTTTCTGTCACTGCTCAAATCTATACAATAGAACTCTATGGAGAAGGGAGGGAAAGGAAGGGGAAAGCTCCTCAAACAGGAAGACATCAGCGATAGATAGATAGATAGATAGTTCTTTTTCATAATGCAGCTGGATTGTCAGGAATAAGTTTCTGCAATTTGACAGGTTTCAGATACCATGACGCCTGAATCGTCTTTAATTTTGGAGATATGGATAGATAAAAATTCTACTCTAAGCTTTACGACATCACCTCCTCTTCAGAGAACTCGGGCGTAGATGTCAGATTAGCCACACACACCTTCCTGAAATCCTTGAACCTTCCAGTGTTGTCGGCCGAGGCGGAAGACAGACTCCTAGATCCAATTCAACTTTCAGAACTCAGGTCAATTGTCCACAGTTTTCCCCTGGGCAAAAGCCCAGGCCCATATGGCCTCACGGTACGCAAAGGTACTCCTCTTCCCAGACAAGCTCAGGAGGCCCACAGAACTCTTATTGCTAAAAGTGGTGAAGTTCCTTCCTTGTGCGGGAGTTATCGCCCTATATCCTTAATGACGCTGTCAAATTGACATTTCTGTGGACTCCCTCTAGGCTCCTAGATTTGTAAACAGGCCTCTTGTTTTCACTCTATACCCCTCCATCCTCCTTTTTCTATTCTTTCTTTGTTTTTATCTAATAATTAGTTTTCCACATCTAAGACAGGATTATTAACGGACATGCTCAACCAGATGTATGTTTGATGAGCTATCAGCTCTCTTTACTCCTTGAAAGGTTTTAATATGTTCAAAATATTCGACCATTTCTACTACATGTAATATGTTTTATTCTACACACATGTTGCTTTGTAGTACTGTTACATGTCATTTTTGACTATTCTTTTGCTGAAGAATTGTAAAATTCAATAAAATGAGATATAAAAAAGAGGAATAAGTTATCAGCCTTCTCCAGAAAAATAAATAAGTTTACTTACGCTTTAAGAATATGGGTCCCGTTTGCCCTGTATGAATGGAAAATCAAGTTGCATATACACGCTGCAGATCCATTAATGGGACTTCTGAAGGGACCCTAAGTAGAGTATTCAGCTCTCTCTGTCAGTCCCACAGAAGTCAACAAAGCAGTAATGTACAAGAGGCTTTCATATACCGATAAGTAGGGGTCCAGGTCAGATCTCCATTAGTTATTCCCTATACCATGGATAAGGCAGAACTTGATCTTACCAGTATACCCTTTTTTACTTTACAGTCTAAGCTTACACATCCAAATATCAGATGGGATTAGGAAATCTTGATGAATAAGAAACCAGCCTTGGCATCATTACAGGGATGGGTGCTCCACCGAGGACCAGGGGATCCTCCAACTGGCATATGTTGTGTTCTGTGACTATCACTTGCTGCAAGGGTTTATCTCTGGATGGGATTCTGGTGTATACAGTGCCTTTTCACTTCTGCGGGTCAGATGTATGTAACTATTTCCAGGGCTTATACATATTTGAAGGGCTGCTTTATAGGTAAAGCATATCACATGCTGAACAAATAACAGCATTTACACCATCCTGTATTTTGTACATAAGAGGATGGAAATACATGAGCTTAGAAACGCGTCTTATGTGATAAGTGCTTTGGCTTCAATAACTTAGCCAACAATGTTAAGTATAAAGAAAACATTTCAGAGAACATCCCCATGTCTCAGGCTGGTCATAAAATCTGCTTGTGCCAAAAATGCAATGTTCATAGACAAAGAATGTTCCTGACTATCCCAATCTTGGAGCATTTTCTAGTCAAGTATGTGCTAAGGCTGCACTTGTAGCTTACTTTGTGCTGTCACAGCTCTCACATATCAGTCTCTGTAATACACTCTCATTCTATATAGTGAATGGAATAGGAAAATGGCTAAATAGAAATACAAAAATTACAATACTGCTCTCATGTGGCTTGTGTATTTCAGAATTATTTCTGCACAATATGTCAGTATTATATTATATACAGAGCAAGATAAAACCGGTACAATTCATGTGCCGATCAAATGATTGGGACTGTTATATGACAGTTGTTATTGACGCGGCTCTGCTAAAGTAAATGGCTGTTTGTGGCCCCATTCTTTGTTTTAAGTCCTCCTTTAAGTCAAAGATACGGCAGTTCCTACAGCCATTCTCTGGGAACAATAGACTGGAGGTGACACATTGAGGTCTATGGGAGCATTCATACTACCATCGGTGTCCAACAGCTAGTGTCCGTTGCTAATGTCCGTGCAAAATCTTGTGCATTGATTTAACTGACATCGGGTGCGTTCTTTTACACACCGTGCCTGTCCTTAACTGTCCATTCCCAAAGATGTCCGACTTTTTAAGCGGACAGCAAAAACCTACATGTCGGGTTTTTCTGTCCGCTTGAAAAGTCGGACATCTTTAGGAACGGACAGTTAAGGACACCCACGGACAGTAAAAGAACGCACCCGATCGCCATTTAAATTAGTGTAAAATGTCATGGACACAGCTAGTGTCCGCTGCTAATGTCCGTGCAAGATTTTGAACGGACATTAGCAGCGGACACTAGCTGTCGGACACCGATGGAAGTGTGAATGCTCCGTAAATGAGAGTTTTCTAGACATGTTCTGTGCAGGGATTGGGGGGAGGGATGGAGTAGTTAAAGCATTGACATTATCTTTTGTCAGTACTGGATGCAACAATGGGTGTTGTATGGTGTTACCTGTATAGGTTGTAAACCAATTTGTTTTACCTGACATGGAAATCAGTTGACTGCTGCAAAGAAAACCTCTACAAAACCAAATCATACATTCTTTAGAATCACACTAGACCAGGGGTGCTCACACATTTTGAGCATGTGAGCTACTTTAGAAACTGACCAAGGGATAAGATCTACTACCCACTTCTTGTGGGTGGGGGTGGGGCAGGCCTGTGGATGGGGCGGAGCCTGAGAGCAGGAGACAGCTCTCGGTGTCTGCTTGTTCACAAAGCAGGCTGAGAATCATCTCCGGACACTGGCAGGCGGGGCCGCCGCAGCCCTGACTGCGAACGAGTGCAAGGCCCCGGCCTGCCAGTGTCCGGAGATGATTCTCAGCCTGCGCTGTCAACAAGCAGACACTGATCCCGCGATCGACCCATACGTCCTTCGCGATCGACCGGTAGATGGTGATCGACGTATTGGGCACCCCTGTACTACACCTATTAAGAGCAGTAAGAGGTTATTCTAAGGCTTAGAAAATGTGTGTTTTTGCTGCTGTATTACTATGGACGATCTTCATGCCTGACTATATGACCTACCAGCCGGAATATTTAAAAAATTTAAAATAAAATGAATGTTATTTTGCAATGTCTTATATTTTCTACTGAAACTGTAGACCAGTAAATGATATTCTAAAGAAACTCAAAAAAAGGCCTTCTAATGTGGAGAAAGAGAAATCTGCACTCACAAATTGAGAAAATACCTGTAGTCAACACTGTTTTAATTGTTTTATGGAAATAATTTTGTACAATATTGCTGTATACAACTGGTATTTTTCAAATGTTATTTAAGAATATTTTCACCATGTTTTAGAGTTACAGTACATTAAGGCCACAGTCTCTTCATAAGTAGTTCATCTCTATGTAAGATGGAGTTCAACAGCTTTCTGCATGGAAGACCTAAAAATATAACATGAAGGTAATAGAAAAAATTCCAACGTTGACCCATTACTATCTATGATACAAAAATATCATTTAAACACTTTGTGTAGGTATATACATATACTGTATATCATGCGAAGAGAACAATACTAATATATTGACTTTTCTTATAAACTTCAAACTGTTTTATGTGGCCAACAAAGCCTTTGAATAAGCACCATTTATGTGTTCTTTAGAAGGACTCGGGGGAGTGACTAGGTGTTTGACCTTAACAGCTATTCAACATCATTAAATAAGACGCTATATCCATTATAAAAAGTTGTGGCGTTTAAATCCTCCGATAAATACATAGGTACACAATACGCATTTACAAAGCTTTCACCTCCACTGTTTGTAGAGTTTGACTTGGCAAAAGTCACTTAACGTCAAGAGTTTTCTCAATTCTCAGAAGCTCGAGCACATGTATTTCAAGAATTATCTCTGCACCGGACCAGACATGTTTCTTTTCATTTTCTTCAAGTCATTTCCTCAGGTAAAGTTCTTTGGTTGTGTGTAAAGTTTTAGGAAGCAAGAAATAGTGTCTGGAAACAGATTTCTGGGAGAAAGTTCTTGTGCCCGTTGTCATCTCAGGAGAGAATGCAGGAGTTCTCAACTCTTCTTGTTTCTGAATTTGCTGTCTTGGAGTCCCACAACAGGTTTTCCTGCCCCTCTCACATGATAGGTTGTCACACACTGTAGCGACAGCTATGATGAGTTTTAAGCTTTAGTACATTGCCCTCTCTTCAGACTGACATCGTCTAGACCAACATGTCCTGATCGATCTTTCCCCCGCTCTGCTTTAAAGACAATCTGTGAAAGGAAAACAAGCCATACATTAGGTTATTGTAAAGTAGACTGGTCGATTAACTGAAAAATAACCTAAATTGAAACATCAACTAGGATAACCAACGCAATTTTGTGCACATTGGTTATTTTGGTTCTGTTATTGCAATACTTGGAAGGTTCTACCTGCAGTTTTGTTCGGACCGACCACATCCGAATTGAAACTGCTATTATTATACTCCGGGGTCTGATGTTGACCTCTGGTACCAGTTGGACTCTGAGAATGAAGGAACAGAAGCCTTTGTGGCTTTTTCACTGTATGACGTAGCTCCCAGTAATCCGTTGTACAAGGAATTGCAACATAGATAAATTAAAGTAATTTGTGAAAATTTCTGAACGTTAAAGAGGTTATCATATCTCTGGATTTCCGCTACTATCCTGTCTCCTTTCCCTTCCACTTCCTGGTTTTCATCTCATTCCAGCATGGAGCTCAGCTCATTGCAAACAGCACAATTATCTCTGGAAATACATATAGAATTAACAGAAATACTACTTTAAAACTTATCTAGCCCTTATCAGTGCTCAAAAATCTCTATGCAGAAAGAGGTAGAGAAGGGTATATAGATGGCGGGGAGCAGGAACTGAGTCATTATCCCGACCTGTGGATGCCCAACATGACTACTTAGGATAATATACATCTGACTTTGTAACTTTACTTTCTGCAATATGAAGATTACAAAGGGGGAGCAGATTTCTTTTAAAGGACAACTGTTTTCTGATCCCTTTAATGGTAAAATATCCAAACACAGGATCTCCAAGGATCTACTTACACTTCTGACACCTGTCCCAGGCAAAGTGATGCGTGTTTCTCCCCATCCTTGACTACTTCCATTTCTTCCCCACACAGCAGGACCATGAAAGCCAGATCTTCTTACAAAGACTTGAAGTTTACCAGAGTTTTCTCCAGACACTAAGTGTCTAAATGACAAACAGAGGTCTCCAGAATATGAAAGTTGTCCAAGTGGAAGGACAAGCCGCGCTACTTTTCCTGAGGTTGTTTTGGATTCCATGACTGTTAAATATTTTCCCCCTAAATGGAGCAATGATAATGATTAATTTAAACAATTTATTCTCATTTAACAGAACATGTGATTCTGGACCAAAATATAATGTACTTTATTTAAAATGTTGCTGTTTTCTGCCTGAAAACTTCTTTAAAGTTGCTGCCTCTACACATCTCCCTTCCATCCTTAGTTAACTTCAAAACTCTGCAGGTATTTACAGGATTCTGCAGCTTCTACAATATAAGGAGAGTTTAACATGTACATCTATTATTGTTATTGCTGATGGGAAGTCATAGAAAACAAGGAGCCTTCCTGGATTATGCTCAGATTTCTGTCTCTCTCTAAACTTCTCTTTTTACCTGCATCATAACCTGGATTTGCAGTCCATTATGCATGTTATTTTATATTCACTAGAGTTGTTGCGTTTTTTTTGGCCAAATTACATGTAAAGAAACTAGTAGTACCACAGTGCTAGAGGTTAAGGTAGGGTTCAGAGGATACTCTAAATTGTATATGTTCCCAGCCTCAGAGAGAAAAGGTTTTTTTTAAAAAAAAATGCTGCAGCCATAATAAAGCTGCTGTCAGCAGAAAAACTGAGAGGATACTAAGCTCATAAAGTCATAGAACAGACTGCCCAGAAAGACCCAGCACATATTTCAGCTTTTCATGGAAACTCTGGGACCCTTTGAGGAACTTGGATGCAATTTAAGGCAAAAAACCCACAATACACAAAGGTCACTTATTTTCATCAGGAACCCAACTGAAATCTGTGACTTATGCCGCCTTTTCCATTAACAATGCACTAGCCCTTATTAACTTTATTAACTCCAATTTTATCTGTAAATGAAATATGCTGCAAATATAATGAAATGGAAATTGGGAACTTGTCATAAATAATTTCATTATAATATGATTAGTATATAATTTATGAGGTGGCAGTACATGAGACATTTTGGTGAGTAGAAGGCAGTAAGTAACTTTAACTGCATTTAGAACGCATTATTTCATTCATGAACTTTAGGTTAAAAACTGCTGTTCTGCAACTGTCAATTATGAGATGCTAACAATGTATGTGCACAGCAAGGTTACTACAAAGACTTTCTAGAGCCTGAGAGGCATAATGTTCAGGTATTAGTATGTTTTGGGCAAACGTCACAAGAATTATCCCAGAGCTTATTCCTGTAAATCACGACACCATGTGACCACTGTTCGGTCCAAACGAAACTGAATGCGAAAGTTTAGAAATAATGTAACAACCAAACAGAAATTATAAACTGGTTTTGGTTATTTTTTAATCAATTTCCCAGATTTAGCAAATACAATAACACAAGAAGTTGCAACTGCACTCTGCTAGTACAAGAGCACTGCTGCTAACTCCTACTGTATGCATGAAAATGAGGTTCTTGGTTAACATTTTGATTTATTTTTGGTCATTGCCCTCCAATGAATTAAAGATGTGTATTTCAGCCTCTCTTTGGACCTGAGCCAGGGGTATATTTCACCCATATTATGCTCGAATTAAAATCATCTTAGGGCAGATTGGGTTTTTGTTGGCAATATAATATGATCAAAATGTTAACCAAGAGCCTCATTTTCATGTAATTTTTATATTCAGAAGGATTTTTCAGTAATGCTCTTGCCACTAACAAAGTGCTGTCGCAAATGTTTGAGTTCTTCTATTGCGCCCATAGCAATGCACACCTTCATTTCATGTTCACATTGTTTCGCAGTGCTAACCATTTCTGTGTGTTTCTTGCATTGTACATTTGGCTGACTCCATATTAATCGTGCATGTTGCAAAAACGTTTGTAAGTGCTCTTAATGAGTTAATAAGTGCACTCAAATACCTTTAGCAGTGTTTCGAGTGTTTCTCGGTTTCTCCGGGAGCTCCTGGCATCTTCTGTATTTGTTTACATGTTGCAGATTCCTGTGCTTTTATCCTACAACTACCATGATGCGCCTCCTCTTCTTTGATGCGCAATAGTCCTGGCATTGTTCTGTAGCCGGTACTCCATCTGTACTGCGAGGGCGTGGGAGGCTCTTCCAGCAACTGAGATGGACTGCCAGCCACAGAGCAATGCCGGGATGCTGGCTCTATTGCACACGCACCAGCAGACGTCAAAGCAGAGGAGGATCCGTTCCCACTGAAGAAAGTCATCTCCCGTGCCCAGAAGATCTAGACAGGAAGACAGGTAAGTATGATGGGGTGGGGGATACTATTGGTGATGTTCTGTTTCCCTAAATTGGGAAATGTAATGTCACTGGATAATCAGAAAATGTGCCTAGGGCTCTTACATGTCTGCCCCAGCAATCCTCATAAATATACAGTTTTTCTAAGCTACGTCATTTAGGAAATATTCAGGAAGGGGGGATGGGATGTTTAGGTTAACATATAAATGTAATTTTATCCCAGACAACCACTTAAAGACTGAATTTAGATTCATAATATGGGTGAATTACACCCCCTTTTATAAATTCCAAGGCTCAGGTCCAGAGAGAGGAGACTGTTTGTAGGGTAAGCTAACTATAATACATCTGAAATACACTTGCAATGAATTCACTGGAGGCCAAGGCCCAAAGAGAGGTGAGTCACTTTAGAGTAGGGTCCCATCTTAAAAGCTTTCATCCCTGGTAAGTGGACTTTTATCAAAATGTTAACCAAACTATCATGCATTTTATATACAGTATAAGCTAGGAGTGATGCTCTAGATGCTAGTGAAGTTCTGTTGCATCTTTTTGTGTTCACATTCCGTGGCAGCCATGACCTGCATTCCTTGTTCACATATTTTGGTAATGCTGATTGTTTTTGTCTGTTTTTTTTGTTGTTGTTTTTTTTGCAGCAGACATTTTGGTGCCATACAGATGCATTGTGACATAAAAAGAGATGGGAAAGACTGTGTACACCAATCTATCACAGGGAATTAGGTGATGTGATGCCATACATAAACTGTATATACTGTTGTGCTGAGGTCAACAACTCAAGAAAAAACTGCTTTTTATTATGGTTTTTAACATCTCATTTTAAAGAAGATGGACGGAGGAGTACCAACCCTCATCTGCTTGTAGAAGGTAACATGTATCTGAGAGTAAATAGTACAAATATGTAATATGTCTGTAAATAGGAAAGAGTTGGCAAGAGTATGGCTTTCCAGCATCCTCCTAGAAACATGTTGAACGCTTGCCTTCCCGATGGATATTTATACAGTTCACATAACATGGTGGATTCACAATGAAAAGCCAAGTGACTATGTGATACCAATTTACCTGAGTCATCTTTGACCAATTCCCAATGTAAATCATTTTCTCTGTCTCGAATCCAGCCACATAATCCATTGTCAAAGTTGCAGCTATGGACCAAAACTCCTGCAAAGGAAGATTAGAGAGTTATTATTTGGGTAAAACGCTCTAATATAAAAGAAAACGTCACTGGTAAATCCTGACACAAAAAAACAATGCACATGTAACGCCTTAACAGTAAAACTAGCATGTACATACACCGGTACAAGCTCATGGGATGGACACAGCTACTTAAGTAACATGCAAGTTAATATGGAACCTTCATACAGTTTGGGGCCACAAGTAAAATAGAAATACCTGAATCCTCTCAATATTTTGAACAACGTGTAGCAATAAAGTACTTACAAATTATTAGTGATATAATCATTATTTGTACAGTAAGATTCTGAATAGTATTTTCACAGGACTAGACCTTCTTACCTGGATCATCATTTTCTTCATATTCATCAGCACTCAGACCCCGCTCAACATCAAAGTGGAAAAATATATTATTTTCATGCCGTGGAACTGCAATATTAAGAAACAAAGATGAAGCACAAATGTGTAACATTCCTATAATTATAAGAATATATCATCCCTTATTTTATACTGGTTTCACTGCTTGTGTGAGATCACCCTTATATATCTATACAAGTTATATATTCCCCTATGGAACTCTTTCTTTACAACCCTCCCAAAATAACCAAATAGCTGTAGGGTTAGTCTGAATATTAGGATTTTTCTCACTAGGTCTCAAAAGCAATAAATAAATAAATAAAGAAATAAAGTTCTCATTATTCCTGTAACAACAGCTCGGAATGTGAGAACGTCTTACACGATTGTTACTAGAGTCCTATAAGAAGCTGAACTATCTAAACAATTTTGATTGCGTTGTATTCCCTGTTACTTAATCTTGGACCTCTTATTTCACTATACATAGCACTAATCCTGTATGAGAAGACTCCTCATTCCACGGACACTATATGCTTAAGAAATCAGACATTCTAGACGTGTTCCCTATAATCTGGGAGGTCTGTCTCTGAGCACCATGTCGTACTTCTCACCTGCAGGTGCACAGACAGACAGGCTTGTAGGGCCAAAGTATGACGGATTTCCACATTGAGTCTTCATACAAATCCTGATCGCATCATTTTCTCTTAAACAAAATGTGGAAATTAATCCTAGTAAAAATTCTATTATGTAATGAATGCAGGAATGTCACAGCAAGGTCACAGGTGGAAAAGTGACAAGTATTTTCTTCTTTTCAACTATTCCTAAAATACAAGCTAATGCGTCATTTGCTATTTTAGTACAATTGTGAGCTGTATAGGATTTACAAACCTCTATGCACACAATATTCTCTTGTAACAAAGACTCTGATCAAATGGCCAAGTGCTGTATATTTAGTAGGGTCACACACAGAAGAGTATTTCCCCCACAAATATGC
Source organism: Leptodactylus fuscus (assembly GCF_031893055.1). NCBI lineage: Eukaryota > Metazoa > Chordata > Amphibia > Anura > Leptodactylidae > Leptodactylus > Leptodactylus fuscus. The sequence continues at coordinate 257,015,953 of NC_134265.1, read as the reverse complement.
AGAAAATTCTGTATGTCCGTTACGATTCAATCTAGACTGCAGATTTTTCTGTGGCTTCCCACCGCATATTAAAATAGCAAAAATTCACATCAAAATTTGACAGGTTACAGATTTCTCATCATATGGACGGGAATTGTTAAAATTTCATCCACATGCCTGATGCTGTATTACATTGTGGATTCTCACTTTAGTCATAACCACAATAGTAAATCAGGACCAGACACTGGCGCAAACATGGTGCATCTTTATTGTATCAGGCACAATGTGGAGCATCTTTGACACATCTTGGTGTATTTTGTTTCGATATGGTTGTACAGTGATATCAGTAGTAGAAACTAATGGCTCAGATATTTCTGGGACCATGGAACGTGCCGACATATCTGCAAGTGCCCTGTCTCACAGGACATGAAAGCTCCTCTATTAAACAAATTTCTAAAAAAAATGACTTGCCTTTTAATCTTCCAGTGCTTTATTGCTGCTACTCCAGTGGTTGTCATGGTCATCTGGGCATCTACCCAAGTTACTGCGGTCAATCACTAACCTCTATGGTATCAGCTACTGTATATGTATGGCACACTGATGCGGAGGTATTACAGTGGCAGGGACCTGGGTTTTTTGTTTTTGAGAATGCCTCTATAAAAAATGGATATCCTGGATAACTTCGTTAAATAATATATAGTACTGAAGTATCACTACACAGTGATAAACAGTGTTGTTTGGATGAAAACTGGGTGGTCATGCCAGCTGCTTTACTATTCTATTAAAAGATAAAAACATAGTTTATCTGGTTATGTCACGGCCATTAACTAGAAACACTCCATAAAAAATAGGTATACGTGAAAGGTGTGGCTATGGCAAGCTGGCTGGGCTACATCATGACCACACTATACTGTACCCTAAATGAGCCCTGACCTAATTGTCTGGAGTTTCACCAATGACGTTCCAGGTTGGGTTTTAGAAATGTATTTTTTTCTACTGCAAATTTCAAAAAAGATCTTTTGAGTCTCTGATATGGGATATAGTATGCGTGAAGAGTCCACTAACCTTTGTACATTGCCAATGTCACGTTGCCCTACTATGTAACATGTTCCGATCATCTTTCTGAAAAGATCTTGTATGGAGGAAGTTCTGTGCTGCACACATACAGTAAGAATAATATGCAAACTGCACAGTGATCACCTACGCTGCCTTCTATCGTAGATGACAGAAGGTTTATTGCCTTTTCTCCATGGAAACAATCCCTAAGAAATATTAAGGACATGTATACAAAACAGGTCTAAAATCTCCGATACTATCCTTCATGTTGCTGGCAAATCTGGTGACACGACATTAAGAACAAATGTGGGAACAAAGAATTATTCATTCTACCAGCATGAAATATTGCACTCCCTGACAAGGAATCGATGTTCCCGTCTGCTGTCCAAATACCAAACACATTGATTTAGATCAGCCTTGAACCTAGAACAGGAAATCACAAAGTTCTTGATGACTATGCCCTTGAATGCTCACAGCACTGCCGCACATTGAAATCTACCACACAACCAGTGGTTTTTTGGTATATGTTTGTAACATATAGAAATTGCAGCCATTAGGCGAACATTTGTTGCACCATTTTCACACTATGGTGTGTTAGGAACTAGTTGCTATCATCCGCAGTCCATGAATAAATATTAGTGAACATGATATGAATGTATAATGACCACTACATTATTTATCTGAATATTTATGTATTACAACTTATAGTATTGCTTGTGGTTGGTAGGACTGCAGGCATGGCCATAACCAGCAGTAAATATGATATTGATACTGCAGTAACACTAGATCACAGTTTACTGCACCAGTTGAGGCAAGTATAGAGATAAGGGTCCCACAGTAAGGGATAAAGAGGCAAATATAGAGATAAGGGTCCCACAGTAAGGGATAGAGAGGCAAGTATAGAGATAAGGGTCCCACAGTAAGGGATAGAGAGGCAAGTATAGAGATAAGGGTCCCACAGTAAGGGATAGAGAGGCAAGTATAGAGATAAGGGTCCCACAGTAAGGGATAGAGAGGCAAGTATAGAGATAAGGGTCCCACAGTAAGGGATAGAGAGGCAAGTATAGAAATAAGGGTCCCACAGTAAGGGATAGAGAGGCAAGTATAGAGATAAGGGTCCCACAGTAAGGGATAAAGAGGCAAGTATAGAGATAAGGGTCCCACAGTAAGGGATAGAGAGGCAAGTATAGAGATAAGGGTCCCACAGTAAGGGATAGAGAGGCAAGTATAGAGATAAGGGTCCCACAGTAAGGGATAGAGAGGCAAGTATAGAGATAAGGGTCCCACAGTAAGGGATAGAGAGGCAAGTATAGAGATAAGGGTCCCACAGTAAGGGATAGAGAGGCAAGTATAGAAATAAGGGTCCCACAGTAAGGGATAGAGAGGCAAGTATAGAGATAAGGGTCCCACAGTAAGGGATAAAGAGGCAAGTATAGAGATAAGGGTCCTACAGTAAGGGATAGAGAGGCAAGTATAGAGATAAGGGTCCCACAGTAAGGGATAGAGAGGCAAGTATAGAAATAAGGGTCCCACAGTAAGGGATAGAGAGGCAAGTATAGAGATAAGGGTCCCACAGTAAGGGATAGAGAGGCAAGTATAGAAATAAGGGTCCCACAGTAAGGGATAGAGAGGCAAGTATAGAGATAAGGGTCCCACAGTAAGGGATAGAGAGGCAAGTATAGAGATAAGGGTCCCACAGTAAGGGATAGAGAGGCAAGTATAGAGATAAGGGTCCTACAGTAAGGGATAAAGAGGTAAATATAGAGATAAGGGTCCCACAGTAAGGGATAGAGAGGCAAGTATAGAGATAAGGGTCCCACAGTAAGGGAGAAAGAGGCAAGTATAGAGATAAGGGTCCCACAGTAAGGGATAGAGAGGCAAGTATAGAGATAAGGGTCCCACAGTAAGGGATAGAGAGGCAAGTATAGAGATAAGGGTCCCACAGTAAGGGATAAAGAGGCAAGTATAGAGATAAGGGTCCTACAGTAAGGGATAGAGAGGCAAGTATAGAGATAAGGGTCCCACAGTAAGGGATAGAGAGGCAAATATAGAGATAAGGGTCCCACAGTAAGGGATAGAGAGGCAAGTATAGAAATAAGGGTCCCACAGTAAGGGATAGAGAGGCAAGTATAGAGATAAGGGTCCCACAGTAAGAAATAAAGAGGCAAGTATAGAGATAAGGGTCCTACAGTAAGGGATAGAGAGGCAAGTATAGAAATAAGGGTCCTACAGTAAGAGATAGAGAGGCAAGTATAGAGATAAGGGTCCCACAGTAAGGGATAGAGAGGCAAGTATAGAGATAAGGGTCCTACAGTAAGGGATAAAGAGGTAAATATAGAGATAAGGGTCCCACAGTAAGGGATAGAGAGGCAAGTATAGAGATAAGGGTCCCACAGTAAGGGAGAAAGAGGCAAATATAGAGATAAGGGTCCTACAGTAAGGAATAGAGAGGCAAGTATAGAGATAAGGGTCCCACAGTAAGGGATAGAGAGGCAAGTATAGAGATAAGGGTCCTACAGTAAGGGATAGAGAGGCAAGTATAGAGATAAGGGTCCTACAGTAAGGGATAGAGAGGCAAGTATAGAGATAAGGGTCCTACAGTAAGGGATAGAGAGGCAAGTATAGAGATAAGGGTCCTAACAGTAAGATTAAAATGACTGCAACATATTACCCTATGGATTTGCCATGTGTTTTACGGCATCCAATGTAACATGCTAGCTATTGAAAAATATGCATCAGGTGCAAAAATATACTGTATATCTGTTTTACATTATGGACACCTCCTCCATACAGATACAAAAGTAATGTATGCAATAGTAGATGTGGTCTAATGCTGAACATGTTCACATTGCTACTAAAGCTCAGGGCCATTCACTTCAATGGTAGATGAGGTACACTAACACTCAGCGCTTTCGCAACGTGGGGAATCAGCCTAAAGAAAAGACCCCACATGGCTTAAATGCCACAGTTGAAAAAAAAACGCAGTGTTTTCAGTCACAGCATGAAGGATGGGATTCTAGAGAATCCCATCCACACCTTGTGAAAAAATATGCGTCGCATATACACTGAGGTTTACAAAACAGTTGCGGTTTGGGAAATCGCAACATGTCAATTATGCCTACGGAAGTGCTGGCAGTTTCCCTATAGGTATAATGGAAACCTCTGAAGACTGTCTGTGAAAAGCGCTGTGGGAAAAACCACTATTTATTGACCCGCGTTTTTTCTTGTAGCACTTTCTTGCTGCGGCCCGGCATGTGGGACCTTAGCCTTATTGGCTGTGCCCAGTTCTACAATTCACTCTTATAACACCACCGTGTCCTGCAAAGTCACAGAAAACAAGCAGCTGCTGAAACTGATTTTCTTAGCAATTCAAAGTAGAACTTAAAAATATACTGGTAAGCTGCCTGTTGTTTGAAAGTGTCTGACATGCAAGTCACGGGCAGCTGACAACCATCCACATTTGGGCACATGCCAAATTTTTACAACAACTTATATTCTCAGTAAATTCTAATTTTAGTATCCAAGAAAAGTACAAGTAATTTTTCTCTCCTACAAGAGAGATCTGTAGATGACTTTGTTTTTCTCAATAACACCAGGAATGAGGAGTTGAAAATAAAATAAAATCTAGAGTTTTCATATGAGGGTATTTGTCGGCAGTTCCATTGCACCACCAGACTTTATTCAAGGGACATCGGCAGTACTTCCCCTGTAGTATTAGCACTCCACATTAGAATATAGTAAACACAATAGTTCACTGAACCCCACCATTCTGATATGTTTCACCACTATTATGGTATTCTCAGGGGTAGCGGGGCTCTGTCATAAACCTTAATGTCTATTAATACATGCTTCATCACTGATTCTGACAGTTGGAATTTTTTTGTAGCCCTCATCATTCCTGAGCAAGCAATGCTGGTAGTTTTGGTGCCTGATATGCTATTTAGTCTCTGTACAATCAGGAGGGCGGTGTCAAGCAGGAGCAGACAAGGGGTGTGATTCTGAGCTCTGACACTGGCTGCCTCTGATTGGAGCTCTGAGCCACACACCCCTGTCTGACTCCGCCCTTCTGACACTAAGCATCTTACATAGCACATTGGACACCAGAAATAAGTGCACTTGTTTCTCAGGAATGATGAAGGCTAGAGAAAAAAATTCAACTGAGCTGGAATCAGTGGAGCAGAGCCTATGTTGGATTGGTAAAGGTGTTGAAAGGTGATCTTAAAGCTCTGTAATGTCAGAAGGACGGGGGGGGGGGGGGGGGGGGTGACTCAGAGCTCCAATCAGAATCAGTCAGTGTTACAGAACAGAATTGTACCCCTAACCTGCTCCTACCTGACACCTCCCTCCTGACAGTACAGAACATAAATGACACATTAGGTACCACAATTAACAGCACTGATTGCTCAGGAATGGTGGGGGCTACAGAAAAAATTTCAACTGTTCCAGAACCAGCAGAGCGGGGCCTATTAAACGGTTTAAAGAACTGGGCTGGTTGGAGGTGGTGAATGGTCCACTTTAAAGACTATGATATGATTATTATTTTATTAAACACACTGAGACAATTACAGCTACATTTATACTCACATCATTCTAACAGTAGATAATTGTCTGACTTTATCACAATTTGGCAATGTGACTGTAAGCTTTAGGTTATTGCCTACACCCAAAACACTGGGCAGGTGCAGACTTTTATCTCACCCATTGGTCAATCTACTATAATACAGTCACAATAGAAAGAAAGAGAGGTGGTCCACAACTTGGTCAGATAAATCCGTCTTATAAAAACAAAACAAAAACAAATAATGACACTGTTTCCATTTGTTTATGAAAAGAACTTGTGCATAGATGAGGAGCTTTAGGTAGAAACTATAAAATGTTGCTTGTGGTACAGTAACTCCAAAGACACATGTCTTGCTGACTATATGTTTGTTTGTTTTTTAACACAGATCAGTATGTTCCTATAGCTGCAAGTAACATTTTGTCAGTACACACTTTTATCCTCAGGGTACATGCGCACAGAGTGAACTTTGGTGCGAATTTCCCTTCATGTAAGTGCAGATCTCAGTGCAGATTTTTAAGCCATTCTTTAAAATCCACTTCAGAAAAAGAACAAAAAAATCAATATGCTGCGGATTTTAATATCTGCACCCCTATGTGCATGGAAAAAAAATCTGCATCATGTGCATGTGCAAGCGAAATATAAATTCTCATTTACTGTTCTGCTAATGGATTACAGTGAAATCAGTATTGAAAATCCACATGTAAAAGGTTTTTTCATCTCTGGATTCATCTCTCCCTTCCAGTTTCTGGTTTTAGCTCATTACAGCACGAAGCCCTTGTTTGTTGTAAAGTATATACACAGATAACCAAAGGACTGCTTAAGAAACATTACTAACACTTATCAGGAGAGAGGAAGAAAAGGTGTGGTTGGGATGGGAGCAGGGACTGAATTCTGAATTCAAGCAGGATACATAAGGCAGTGTATTGGGTAAAACACTTCAGTTAGTTTAAGCAACAAGTCTGGATGTGATCCTTGAGATGGGAATACCCCTTTATTCCTCCTGGTCATGTGACTGTATCACGTCCCTTTTAATTTTTTGAGGCTAAGGCCCCACACTGTACATACACAAAACAATGCTGCATTTTAAAATCTCATTCACTTTGCTGAAACCTTATTTAATTTCATCCCTGAACTATGGAAAAAATGCAGTGGAAAATAAAGCGCTTTGAGAAACACAGCAGGTTAAATGCTGTTCTTTCTGCATAGACTAATATGAAGGGAGGCAAAAATGAAAAATGACACAGTAAAACAGTGAAGAATGCAGAAGCTTTTGTTGCATTTTTTCCTGCTTTTTTTTTTTTTTTTTTTTAAGGTGTGTTTGGTACATGAGCTCTTAGCCTTTCCCTCAGTCTGTTATTCTATTTAACAATCATATGTTATACCATCCCATACTCTTGATCCTTGTTTCCGGGTTTCTCAGTCTTTAGGCTTGTCTTACACGACCGTAGTGGTTTTTGTGGTCGGCAATTTGCGCACCTGCAACACATAATTCACTCAAAAAACTCCTTCCACAGACGTCCGTGTCGAACCGTAACGTGCATTCGCAAGGCTCCGTGTACACCCGTTTTTTTGCGGATCCGCAAAAAAACAACACACACCCCCAATCGCAATGTTGACATCCGAAATTGCGGATATGCACTGATGTATGTTCAGTGTATATCCGCAAAACTGCATGCGCCCATAGACTTGTATGGGACAGTCCGTGCCGTAAAAACACGGCCATTACGGACATGCGGTATACTGTCCGGACCACGGTTACGGCACGCCACACCACGGACAAAATCTATGGTGGTGTAAGAGGCCGCATAGAAAACACTGGGTCCACAAATAGTCCACAATTTAAAAACTGCAATTGCGGACCATTTGTGGTCTAAAACTACGGTCGTGTAAGACCAGCCTTAGTGGGCAATACAAAGTTCTTCCTTCAGATTCTAGCAGGAGACAATGTGAAACACACCACAGTGCCTCTTGCATCAGTACTAACTCTGCCAAGAACAGGTGAAAAAATGGGTCTTGAGCTACTGTGCATGGATAGGAACAGTTCTACTCAATTCTACTACAGTGGAGCGAGGCGGGTGGACTAGCAGCTACTGCACAGTGGCAATAAGTATATGCTGCTAATAACCCAACCAAGACATTAAGGAAACAATGTATTGGCACAAGCTTGGCCACCACTGCACAAAAACGGTGGTGGCTGTAACCAGGAAAAACAGCTTGTATAAAAAGAAGAGGTTATGGGATAAAAGAGAGGAAATATCTTAGCAAAGCTGCAGAAAAACATAATTCAATTTCTAACTTTATAGATAAAGATAAAGTTGAGATACTTGCTTTGAGATGAAAATTTCACTTCAGGGTTCAAGAGTAAAATTCTTGCAAAAAATCCAAAGCATATCCATTATGTATGCAAAAGTACAACCACTGATCATTGTTATTCGGGGTACGCATTTTCCTTTAGCCGCCTTTGGTCACAGTCTATTGAAGTTTACACAGCAATGTTATGCAATTCAAAGAGGCTCTTGCTACTGTAGCCAGCAATAATAATTAATAAAAGGAGATTGAATGGCCTGTGAAGCAATCTAGCTCAAGGCTGAATGAGAATGGCATTCCTGGTATGTACCAAGTGAAACTGGCAAACCACCAGGGAAGTGTCTGTAAATGGTCTCTTTAAAATTGGCTCTTCCTTGTGCTCTATAACATCTGAACAGCTGAAATTTCCCCAAGGTGGGACTATTAAAGGATTATCTTATCTGCCCTATCATATTCCATTTAACTCAGTAATAAAATAAGGCTTCTTTTCTTATTACTCACATGAGAACCATCAATCACAGCAGATCAGGTAATACATTTTAAACATTTCTATACAATAATACTAGTCGTCCTCTGTCGACAATAGTTTCCCTTAAACCAGGGGTGGGCAATTAATTTTCCCATGGGGCCGTATAAGAAATTGAAACTATGCTAGAGGGCCGTGCCACGACAAATTTAGCTCCACCCACTTCTACGTTGACCCCGCCCATTCCCAATCATCTTTCCATGTGCCCCCACACAGTACAATCCTCCTACAGTCACCCGTACATTATATGCCCCCACATTGTAATGTTCCCTTCCAACTGCCCCACAGTATTAAGCCCCTCTCCTGCTGCCCCAGTATAAACTGGTGGAAACTAGAGGGGACATGAAACTGGAGCAGCTGGAGGGGGACATTAAACAGTGGGGGTAGTTGGAGGGCGACAATAAATTGACAGCTGGAGCGGGACATGAAACTGGGGGCAACTAGAGGGGGACATTAAAATCAGGAAGCTGGAAGCAGACATAAAACCGTAGGGGTAGCTGGAGGGTGACATTAAACTGGGGGCAACTAGAGGCAGACAGGTCCCCCTACAGCTACCTCCACGGTTTAATGTCCCCCCAGTCTGTGACCTCTTCATCTACCCCCAGTTTCATGTCCCCCCCATTTCTCCCTCAGTTTCATATCCCCCTTTATTTTCCCCATTTCATGTCCCCCCCTCCATCTCTCCCCCAGTTTCATGTCCCCCCCTCCATCTGCCATCTCTGCCCTAGTATAACATTCCACTTCCATCTCTGCCCCTAGGTTACTGAGACACACACACACACATATATAGACAGACAGACATAGACAGGCACACATATATATAGACAGACACACATATAGACAGGCACACATATAGACACACATAGACAGGCACACATATAGACAGACACACATACAGACACATATAGATAGGCACACATATATACAGACACATACAGACAGACACACATATATACAGACACATATAGACAGACACATAGACAGACACACATAGACAGGCACACATATAGACAGGCACACATATAGACAGACACACATACAGACACATATAGACACACACATATAGACAGACACACATACAGACACATATAGACAGGCACACATATAGACAGACACACATATAGACACACACACATACAGACACATATAGACAGGCACACATATAGACATGCACACATATAGACACATATAGACAGGCACACATATAGACAGACACACATATAGACACATATAGACAGGCACACATATAGACAGACACACATATAGACACATATAGACAGGCACACATATAGACAGGCACACATATAGACACACACACACTCTCTCTCCACCCTGCAGCTCACCTTACATCTCTCAGTACTTTATGACACGCTCCACATCTCCATCTTTGGCCGGCACTAAGACACGCCCCCCCTAGACACGCCTCCCTAGTCAAAGCTGTGCGGGCCGGACTGAATCAGTCAGAGGGCCAGATATGGCCCGTGGGCTGGACTTTGCCCAGGTCTGCCTTAAACAGTAGTAGAAGAATATCTACTGTACAACTGTATTATCTGTAAGTATCCAGTGCAGATAGAACTGCAGCAGGACCATGGCCATTTTCAATGAAAATCACATTGGACATTGAAGGAGAGGCAGATTAGACTCAGGTCTGCCATCTCAGACAAGTTTGTACAATATTAACTAAAGAAGTGAACGTTTTTTTAGGGAAGCATGGCCAACTGTTATGGTTGTCTGGTAAATAAAGAAAAAAAAAGTGTCAGCAAGGCAGTACAACACAAGAAGTGATACTCACCTCAGCAATCCCCCACAGCTCCCATACTGATGTTTGATCCCTGCTGGTCTCTACTTCTTGATGTCTCTAAAAACACTGAAAATGATCACCGGCCATAGCAGCGAACTGCCTCATTCAGTGGTCAGTGTGTGTGTGCTTGTGTACTGGCTGGACAACCACTTTAAATGGTCACTCATTTTTCAACAAACATTGCATAAATCAATATAGGTGATTCTAGGAAAATGTGTAATATACTTTTTCAGAAAGATGTTTTTCTTTCAGCTTTTATCGGGCTGTTTCCCTGCACCCCTACATATGTTAAACTGACTTTCACTCTGAAAATATCTGCTATATCCATCTCCAGATGGACTGCAGATCACTAAACTCAGATTACACATATCTTTTGTCTCAATGATATCAAAAATTGCTTCAAGGTATATATATATATAAATAATCTGTTGCGTGCATAATGCTTTACTATACTTACTGAAAACATCTCCTCTTTGCTTTCCTTGATCCTCAATCTTGTTATTCTCTGGTATCCTAGTAGGTGACTGAGGGAGAGCTGTTGTAACAACAATAGGTGGTTTTGATGTTGAAGGCTTTGTTGGTGGCTGGGGTGGCCTTGTGACTGGTTGAGGTCGCTTTGTGACTGGTTGTGGTGGCCGGGTTGCTGGTGGCGGCGGCCGGGTTGCTGGTGGTGGTGGCCGGGTCGCTGGCTGCGGTGGCCTGGTCGCTGGTTGAGGTGGCCTGGTTGCTGGTGGAGGTGGTCTGGTCGCTGGTGGAGGTGGCCTGGTTGCTGGTGGAGGTGGTCTGGTCGCTGGTGGAGGTGGCCTGGTCGCTGGTTTTGGTGCTGGTCGTGTTACAGGTGGAGCAGGTCTGGATGTGGTCTTGGGTGTCTTTGGATGTGGCTTTTCTGTAATAGAGGGTGAGGGAGGCCACTTAGGATGCCGGGAGCCAAAGTCTGGGATCCTGTTGCTGCTGCCTTCACTACCACTTAATGTGCTGCCATTTCCTTTAAGTACGTTTCTCATATTATCTTTACCTGGTAGAAAATTATGTGGGCCTAGTGGATCAATCATCACTCGGGGGATGGCTGCAAGAAAAACCAACAGAATGATCTACCATCTCTGTATTGCTAATGCATTGTAGTGTTTATGTTGGAAAGACATTTTGATATCTTTCAACTTGTAAGCAAAAAAGAAGAGATATTATTACATATGAAAGAAATACAATATGTACCTATTAGCTCTACACTATATACATACAAGATATACAATATACATATGCAGAAGATGTTGAACCTGAAGATTGTTAAAGCTGTACACTTTAGAGAAAAGTAAAATCTATTGAATAAAAATAGTTCAAAGACCTCACGTTTTTTTTTAATTCCAAGTTAGAAATGACAAGTTTGTCTGTTAGAAAATATACCAAAGCTTCTAGTAGATCAGAAGGTTTAAGGCCGGGGCCATACATGGTGTAAATGCCACGGGAAAAAAATGTGGCCGTATACAGTTACTGTATAGTGGATGGGATTCTAGCAAATCCCATTAACTCACAGCGTAAAAATACAACCTATGATTTCCAAAACCATTGCGGTTTTGAAAATCGCAGCATGTCAATTATACATATGGATATGCCGGTGGCTTCCTTATAGGTATAACTGAAGCAGAAAGTCTGCAGAAGAAAACTTTGTGGACTCTCTGTGTAAAATGCAGCGGGAAAAAACCACAATGTGTTTTGCCGCCACGGTTTTTCCCACAGCATTTTTTTTGCTGTGGAGCGCTACGTGGGGCATTAGCCTAAAGGAGTTTAAAAGGAACATATTTCCTGAGCAGGTTTTCTTTAAATTAAGGTATATGTGCAAATATATCTGAAGCGACAATTATGGGATAAGAATTGAACCCCAACTTCTGACTGCATCAGAAGTAAATCTCTAGAACAGATGGATCAGTCTGGGTTCTATGGATAGCTGATAGGCTCATAGAAGGAAGGGTCTATATAACTAATCCTGTTCACACAATGTATTCAGTAACTACGTAGATTTAAGGGCACTGCAGATTATTTTACGTCATTAATATGATGGCGGTGCTTCATTTATCATGTACTACAGTTTTCCATAAAAACTGTTTCAAGATTTTCCTAGAGCTGCTTTTAAATAGATCATCGGTAAAGAATCCATATCACTCGGGATATTTTCTAAGTTTCAATATTCCATTACATGAGTCAAGTCATTTTCCTGCGGTCTAATGGACCAAACCGTTCTAACGCACTAACCTCTGGCTGTACAAACATTTCAATGCAATGTCTTGCTTCACCGATGCCTAGATGACTTAATTCTTGTCATGTTAATATGTGGTTTTCAACTGATATTTTGCAGAGAAGTAGCAGATGTCTGCTGTGACAATACTGGTATTGGTAGACAAATGAAATAAAATCATTTCAATTAATATTATTAAGAATGTGTGTTATTTGTATGCTGGTCGCTGATGTCTGGGAACATCGAAGCTGTCAACAGGATAAAAATTAGGCTTTATGCTGGAAATGCAGCCATTTCTAAAAAGTGGATATATAATGAAATATCAACCTTTTGTAGACCTAGACCCACTTTCACATACACTACATGGCGTAGATGATAGTGAGCTGCATTAAATATTAAAAAGGAAAACTCAAGCCTGGTTCCATGTAATGTAATGATCACAATGATGTTACTAGTACATAATAATGTCTGCGGCTGTCAAGAGCAAGGGACCAAAGAGCCACACATGGCTCCCAAGGCACTGGTTAGAGAACAGTGTTGTATATGATAATACGAGTAAAGTGTTGTCTATCATTGATTCAAGGCCTAGTGCACTGTCCATATAGCTTCCCTGTAATGGTTAAACAATGAATCGGATAACATTGCTTAGAGTATTATGCCTTACTGCCTAAAAGGGTTATAATACTGGATAAATGTTTAAAGATTTAAAAACATACGTGTGCAGTCAGCTCCATTGCCCCGGTAGCCTTCGCTGCATTTGCATTTGTAGGATCCTGGTGTGTTGTAGCATCTTGCATAGTTACTGCATTGATAATCTCCAGTGTAACATTCGTCAATATCTATCCAATGGGAAAAAATGTGTACATAAGATTGCCTTATCAAGTACATCCTAAAACATCACATTAGCTAGAAAAATGTCATACATTACAGCATATCCCATCGTATAACTTTCTATGATATCCGAGTATTAGGGCCCCTTCACACGGAGTTTACGCTCTGTTCATTCAGACACGTATACACGAGCGCTTCAAAACACATCCCATTCACTTCAATGGGAGCGCGTGCAAAGCCGGCTTTACGCGCGCTCCCATTGAAGTGAATGGGATGTGTTTTGAAGCGCTCGTGTATACGTGTCTGAATGAGTGGAGCGTAAATTCTGTGTGAAGGGGCCCTTACTGAGTATTATATTATTACTGAGTATTGAATACTAAGTATTACTAGACTTGAATATGTAAAATAAAAAATCCTTACCAAAGCACTGGTACTTTCCATGAGCATGGATTAAGTCATAGCCAGGATAGCACTTGCATATGTAGCTTCCAAAGGTGTTTACACACTTCCTAAATCTTGGACACACGGCCTTCCCTGTGGCACACTCATCCACATCTAGCAAAGAGATATTATTAGATTATATTATATATTATTATATTATTATTAGTATTTAATTGATATGTAGGCACAAAGGAATATAGAACCCAACAATATCACACTTTTTGACATTTTTGATATTTTACCAACTTAAACTGCTACCAGTTCTTATCAGAGTACGGTAATGGACTATAAATAGACAATGGAAATTACGGTAGATGCAGAACAGAAGTTAGGCACTTTGGTGTCTAATCCAACTCCTCCAGTCTTAATCTCCCCGTCCACTTTATGTTATCCCCAGCTTCCTTATGAAATGAATTTAAGACACCACTTACCCACACATGTTCTGCCATCTGGTCCTAACTGCAAACCAGGAGAAGGACAGCGACATCGGACCTCTCCTTTCACAATATCACATCCATATTGGCAATTTGCCATAGAGCAGGTAAGTGCATCTGCAGGAAGATATTTATATATATAAATATCTATATATCTAAAGTAGATGATTTATATGACTGTTTATGATAGCAGCAGCACAGCCAATGGTTATAAAGGTTATCTTCACTGTAGTATTTGTGCCAATTGCAGGGAACAATTTTGCTCGAATTTTCTTGGACATAAGCATAAGTGATTTAATGTGAGTGAAAGACAAAACAAACACTTGCAGTGTTTGCGAACCAGGAACAAGAAGAACGGAGATCACTGCCAGCCGTCATACACAATAAACCAGCAGCCACTAATGAGGGGATAACTATGAGAGGCAGACAAGTTGCAGAGCACGGACATACTTGAACACGTTCCATCGGGCATCATCATGTATCCATTCAGACAATAGCACTTGTAGCTCCCATACGTATTCATGCAGCGGTACTTGCATGGTCGAGGCTTTAGTCCACATTCATTTAGATCTATATGGGGATTGAAAAAAAACAATAACTCACATTTATCTGTGAATGTTAAAACGTTCAGCATGATTTAACAAGAACTATATATAAACACACAGTAGTGACTATATATGTATATGAGAATTCAACAATATTGATCTGCTTAGACCATTGCTGCTTTCTGTGACCATAGAACAAACCAAAAATCCTCCTGAAGATCCTCCTGTCAAGCTAAAGGAGCCTCAACCCACAGACCTCGCAGCTGAATCAGCTACGAAATCCGCAGCAAGATTGAGTAAGACAGTTTTTCTGTGTCCTTCTGTAATCTCTGCCTCCCAAACAGACTCCCGAACACATTGGCAAGGGGTGTGCAGTGAAACCACATGGTCCCCATAGACTATAATGTGGTCCATGTGCTTTCCACATGGTCTCCACACGAGTCATGTGGACAGGAAAGAAGATCGTGAAGTACTTTTCTGTCCGCATGTTCTGTGCATACACCGCGTGGAAATCACATGGACCCCAGTGTGTGGTAGGGATTATCCAGAATCCCATCTACTTTGCAGGTACAGTAAAGCACTGCGTTTTTGCAATGTGGGGCTTCAATCTAAGGCCTGGTTCACATCTGCGTCAGTAATCCGTTCAGGGGGTCCCCATGTGGACTACCAAACGCATTGGCAAGCACTGTGCATTGAAAGCACACAGTCCCCATAGACTGCGCTTGCCAATGCGTTCGGTAGTCCGTTCGGGGGGGTTCCCATGTGGACTCCCCCTGAACGGATTACTGACGCAGATGTGAACCAGGCCTTAGATTGAAGCCTCACATTGCAAAAATGCAGTGTTTTACTGTACCTGCAAAGTGGATGGGATTATGGATAATCGTACGACTGGTTATAGTTACGGAACAGTAACCAGACATCTGCCTTGTAATGACCTGTGCACCTGTGTGTATCACATGACCATGGACCGTATATAAATGACTATATATATATATATATATATATATATATATATATATATATATAAACAGGACCATGGACTGATTTTTATCCACTTGAAGTAAGAAGAAAGAATAAAAGCAAGCAATGATCCTTAGTAAGTGATACATAAATTATAGTGGAAAATTGTGGCAGTTTTCATTATACAAACAATAGCATTAATATCTCAATATTTGACTGAAACTGGACAACCACCGTAAATCATAACCGAGAATACAAGCTGGGCCTTCCACTGAGCGTTTGTGGGTTTGCACAGGCTTATTGTTTCATTTCCCAGGAGCAGCTGTTTACAACCAAGACAGCAGGAATCATGACATTTGTCAGAGTGCATAACCATGATCTATCCTAAACTTATTGGTATTCAGAAATGTCAGGTAAGTCAACATTCTGTAGATTTCTTATTTGAACACATTAGCATGCTGCACATGGGAAATACAAAGGAAACAGATCGGAGAGGCAGCTTTCTTCCATACAGTTTGGTGTTCAGCCAGAAATCTGAAAGAGGTGAAGGCAGATGGAAGCACAGGCACTTACAAGGACTACACTGGGGCAGATTCACTACCAAAAATGCCGCAGAATTCTGACATAATTTGCGTCAGAAAACTGGTATACATGCCTCGCAACACATTTATTGATAGTTTAGACACTTACAGCGCCTTATCCGTCATAGGGGTGAGGATTATTGGGACAAGGGTGTGGCTTTCCTAAAAAGGGCACGGAATAATATGCAACTCTATATGCCACAAATATGCCACAATTTTGTCACTAAGTTGGTGTGGTGATGTAATCCTAGACTAAAGATGAGCCAGATTTATCACTCAGCATTAGAGATGAGCGAACAGTGTTCTATCGAACACATGTTCGATCGGATAGCAGGGTGTTCGCCATGTTCGAATCGAATCGAACACCGCGTGGTAAATTGCGCCAAAATTCGATTCCCCTCCCACCTTCCCTGGCGCCTTTTTTGCACCAATAACAGCGCAGGGGAGGTGGGACAGGAACTATGACACCGGGGGCATTGAAAAAAATTGGAAAAAGTCATTGGCTACCGAAATCAGGTGACCTCCATTTTAGACGAATAGTGGATTTCAAATTCGGGTCATATGAGAATGTGAACTTTGTGACTATGAGACAGGGATAGCTGTACAGGCAGGGATAGCTAGGGATAACCTTTATTTAGGGGGGAATGTTATTAAAAATAACTTTTTGGGGCTCTATCGGGTGTGTAATTGTGATTTTTGTGAGATAAACTTTTTCCCATAGGGATGCATTGGCCAGCGCTGATTGGCCGAATTCCGTACTCTGGCCAATCAGCGCTGGCCAGTGCATTCTATTGGCGTGATGAAGCAGTGCTGAATGTGTGTGTTTAGCTCAACTACTCCACCGGCGTAGTTGAGCTAAACACACACATTCAGCACTGCTTCATCACGCCAATACAATGCATTAGCCAGTGCTGATTGGCCAGAGTACGGAATTCGGCCAATCAGCGCTGGCTCTGCTGGAGGAGGCGGAGTCTAAGATCGCTCCACACCAGTCTCCATTCTGGTCCGACCTTAGACTCCGCCTCCTCCAGCCGAGCCAGCGCTGATTGGCCGAATTCCGTACTCTGGCCAATCAGCACTGGCTAATGCATTGTATTGGCGTGATGAAGCAGTGCTGAATGTGTGTGTTTAGCTCAACTACACCGGTGGAGTAGTTGAGCTAAGCACACAGATTCAGCTCTGCTTCAATCAGCGCTGGCCAATGCATTCTATTAGCTTGATGAAGCAGAGTGTGCACAAGGGTTCAAGCGCACCATCAACTCTGATGTAGCAGAGCCAAGTGTGCACAAGGGTTCAAGTGCACCCTTGGCTCTGATGTAGCAGAGCCGAGGGTGCACAAGGGTTCAAGTGCACCCTCGGCTCTGCTACATCAGAGCCGAGGGTGCGCTTGAACCCTTGTGCAGCCTCGGCTCTGCTACATCAGAGCCGAGGGTGCACTTGAACCCTTGTGCACACTCTGCTTCATCAAGCTAATAGAATGCATTGGCCAGCGCTGATTGAAGCAGAGCTGAATCTGTGTGCTTAGCTCAACTACTCCACCGGTGTAGTTGAGCTAAACACACACATTCAGCACTGCTTCATCACGCCAATACAATGCATTGGCCAGCACTGATTGGCCAGAGTACGGAATACGGCCAATCAGCGCTGGCTCTGCTGGAGGAGGCGGAGTCTAAGGTCGGACCAGAATGGAGACTGGTGTGGAGCGATCTTAGACTCCGCCTCCTCCAGCAGAGCCAGCGCTGATTGGTCGAGTTCCGTACTCTGGCCAATCAGCGCTGGCCAATGCATTCTATTAGCGTGAACTGAGTTTGCACAGGGGTTCTAGTGCACCCTCGGCTCTGCTACATCAGATTGCTACATCTGATGTAGCAGTGCCGAGTGTGCATCAGATGTATAGTTGAGCAGAACTGGCTCAGCACTGCTAAGTCTCTGCATTCGCATAGGAATGCATTGGCCAGCCTTCGGCCAATCAGCGCTGGCTCTGCCGGAGGAGGCGGAGTCTAAGGTCGGACCTGAATGGAGACTGGTGTGGAGCGATCTTAGACTCCGCCTCCTCCAGCAGAGCCAGCGCTGATTGGTCGAGTTCCTACTCTGGCCAATCAGCACTGGCCAATGCATTTCTATGGGGAAAAGTTAGCTTGCGAAAATCGCAAACTGACAGGGATTTCCATGAAATAAAGTGACTTTTATGCTCCCAGACATGCTTCCCCTGCTGTCCCAGTGTCATTCCAGGGTGTTGGTATCATTTCCTGGGGTGTCATAGTGGACTTGGTGACCCTCCAGACACGGATTTGGGTTTCCCCCTTAACGAGTATATGTTCCCTATAGACTATAATGGGGTTCGAAACCCATTCGAACACTCAAACAGTGAGTGGCTGTTCGAATCGAATTTCGAACCTCGAACATTTTAGTGTTCGCTCATCTCTACTCAGCATCAGACATGAAGCGCTTTCATAGTCTGTACAGTGTTACTATTAGTCAGTATTCTTAAGATCTTCCGCACTGTGTACAAAGAGGAGAGGCTAACCAGGAACTGTATAAAGGACCAGAAAAAGATCCTTAATGACCCTTTATGTCCCAGAAATTACATCACCGATCCATAGGGGCCACACAACTAGGATCTCCAAAGATCTGGGGTCTGAAGAACATTGCTCTGCTCCATTCAAGGTTTATGGGATTGACAGGGACAGCGCACAGCTTTTTCTATGGGGCCCATGGAGAATGGAGTAGCCTAGATTTTAACACAGAGGCACAGCCTTGCCATGTGCATATTGTATACTGTATATCTGATTTATAATGCAGCAAAGGCGTTATCTTTTTAATTTAACAACTAGCATATCCTGAAGACAGGCCATGAATTTTGGATAGGTAAGGGTCCAGCACAAAGAGCACCCCCGTCGATCAGCACCCCGTTTAAAGGTACCTCTCTATTGTTCACACTGCTGATGTGGTGATGCTGTCAGTAATCAGAATATCACATAGACTACTTTTCCAGGTACTGTAGCATAGAAGAAACTAGTTCGCAGTTAGTATGAATGTGAAAGACAGCATACTAGGAATAGATACAGTAGATGTACAGAACAGGTATCATTCTCAGAGAAGGAAAGTTCTTGCATTATATGATCTATATGATCTGCATGCCTTTGGAAGCCTGGTCTTCAAGGCAAAGCCATCAGTCCAACATTGCAATAGACAGCCTTCTGCCAAAGAGTCTGCTCTTTCTTCTACAGCCATGCTCTAACAAGGAGTGCACTGGCGTAGTAGTCAATAGACATTCTCACCCCCGGGAGGGAACTCTGTAGTTGGATAATCCACAGGAAAGAAAACAGGCACGTCATGGTACCAGTCAGGCTGCATGGTCAATAGGCGCTCATCTTCATGTGAAGGAGGAAAACATGGTCAACAATTCTTCTGTGTGCATTGTGAAGTACATAAGAATACCAATAGAATATGTCACTGAAGTTCCCTTTTACACATACTGTATAGAAGGAAAGTGTGTACTGATGCATATCCATAATCCGCTTTAGGAATAAAATAAACCAGTGGTGTAGCTACTGGGGTAACAGCTACAAATAGGCCCCAAGCCATAACCTAAGGGTCCATTCACAAGGAGGAAAATGGTGAGGAATTTGGTGTGGAATTTCAGCACTGAAAAAACAAAGCCTTGCTAGCAGAAAAAGGAACCCATTGAAGCCAATGGGAGGCTTTTTTTTCAGTGCTGAAATTCCACACCAAATTCCTCACCATTTTCCTCCATGTGAATGGACCCTAAGGCTGCATTCACACTGAGTAACGCTGGCGTTTTTTGTGCTTATTTTTGCACATAGCGCCGCGTTAATGCCGTGTTAACGTGGCGCTATGTGCAAATTTAGCACAAAAAACGCCAGCGTTACTCAGTGTGAATGCAGCCTAACAGTGATTGTTCTCCTTTAATCTCCCTTCTAATTACCTTTAAATGACTGACAGCGTCCAATATATGACTTAGGGCTTCTGCCTCCAATCTTATCAGACCCTAGCATTGAACCTGGTCACCTGGTCAGGACCCATAAGTATCTAGGCGTGATCCTCAACAATAAACTAGACTGGGCTGATCACCTGGAGGCGCTGCACAGAAAGGGCCACAGCAGACTCTACCTGCTCAGGAGCCTGAGGGCCTTCGGAGTCCAGGGGACACTTCTTAGGGCCTTCTTCAACTCTGTGGTTGCCTCAGCCATCTTTTTTGGTGTGGCCTGCTGGGGGAGCAGTATATCAACCAGGGACAGAAATAGACTTGACAGGCTGATCAGGAGGGCCAGCTCTGTCCTGGGGAGCCCCTTGGACCCAGTACAGGAGGTGGGTGACAGAAGGATACTGTCTGTGGTGACCTCCATGCGGGAGAACAAATCCCACCCCATGTATGAGACCTTGATGGCACTTGGCAGCACTGTAAGTGACTGTCTGCTTCACCCCAAGTGTGAGAAGGAGCGCTATCGCAGGTCCTTCCTTCCAACCACGACCAGGCTGTATAATCTACATCAGACCAAGCAAAGATCACTCCGCACAGAGAACTAATGATTATGACGATGACCATGAGGTCTTCCTCTTTCTCTTCTGCTTTTCCTTAGCTGCTATGAACTCCTAGTATATCTTCTCTTCTCACCTTATGTGTGTCTACGTCTGTAATATATTACTGTGTATTATCCTGTATCTGTATTACTATGCTGCTGTAACATGCTGAAATTTCCCCACTGTGGGACTATTAAAGGATTATCTTATCTTATCTTAGTGATGCATAGGTAGGATATTTAAGAGAACCAGTGATGCTGCTGAAAGATTTGGATGGGCCATGGCTGGAGAGGCATGAAGTGAACTTTTATAGAAAGGACCAAACAATTTCAGCACCGGGGCCATGAGCCTTATGTAATGCCCCTGAAACAACCCCTCATGCTTTCATGTATAAATGGCACCTAAATACAGCAAGTTTTGCTACTGGAAAAAAAAACCAGTTTGTTTTGTCAAAGAAATGAAAGGCACAAAATGGTATTTAGAAACCACTTACGTAAATGAGTTCTGACTAAGTTATAAAGATCTGTGTAAACAAACTTTCCAGCAATTGATGGTTGATGTGTACATTGACTAAGTGATATTCCACTATGTACTACTTTGTAGTAGTTTCAGAAAAGAAGCTATTTTTGTGCTTGAGGATATAGTGTGTTTATAAGCGATAACTTTTTAATCTTTACGGAAGGCTTGTTTTCTGCAGGACAACTGGTATTTTATAATGGCACCATTTACAGGTATATGTAATGTATTGATTCTAGGAAACCCTAGCCAATCAGCTGTTTGTAGGTGTGGCAGTGTTTCTTAATGGGGAAAAAAACAGACATTTTGCCATAGCTTTTATGCTTTCATTTTTACAGCATTGTGTGTGTGGTATAAATAACATGTTGACTCTAAACATTCAGTTGGCTCTCCTATACATGGATACTTGGCTTGGAAGAGCAGAACATGTTTCCTAAACTGTAAGAGGGAAAAGGATGAGGCAGTTCAGTTTCAATTGCCCCATCTTCATCTCTCCTGACAACTGCCATTGGGGGAAATCTGGGAGGCCCTCATACACAGTAGATTGCCTGAATCCACTAAACCCAAGTGTGGTCAATATACCTCTAATTTGTATGGCCAGCTGAAGATACAAAGATACTTTTTGGTATTCAGAAATTAAGGTGATTTTACAGTGTTTTAATAGTTATTGCTGCAGAAAAGGCTGCCACCACTGTCCATGATTCTGTCAGGAAATTACACGGTATGATCTATATGACTATCATTACCAGCATCTCAGTCTACAATAAGAATAATACCGGAAACATTACCAAGAAGTTGTATCTATCTATAAAATATTAAGAGAGAATACATACCTTGATTGCAGGTTTTTCCAGTATATCCAGGGTGACATTTGCACTTATTTGGGCCTATACACTCCCCATGTTTACATGCTGGTTGGCAAACGGCTACAGAAACAGAGATAGAAAGGATTAGCATTCACCAGTCACTGATAGATAACCAAATAATGTATTTTATTCCCTACAATTTCTAAATATTGCTTACAATGACCCCAACCTCAGCAAGGTTATACAGTGCAAATACTAGGAGAACAGGAGAGATACCTTACATTGTTATACAGAGAAATGTAAGCACAGAATGTTTGCGTGCAATGACTTCGCCTGCCTCACAGTAGTCTCTTACCTTTTATCAGAATCATTACATCTGAGTCATACATGCTGCAATATCAGGGGAACTGCATGAGTGGTCAGAGTAGTGTAGCAACTAAGGGGGCAATAGAGACCTTTGGGCTAAGGCCGCACGTAGCGAGCCACAATCAAAAAACGCAGTGGAAATGACCACAGCAGAAATGTATTAGGTTTTTTTTCTGCAGTGTTTTCACAAAAAGTCTGCAGAGCTTTTTAGCCTTATACCTCCATTATAAGCCTTATACATCCTTATATACAACTTTTGGTGAGTACAGTATATAAATGACTAGAACAGAACTTCACCTACAGGAGCTTTTCTCACATCTCATTTCAAATCCATGGCCATTAGCATGGAGCTGGTTCACCCTTTCCAGCTCAAAGGGGTTGTCTAGTGTTTACGTTTTTATGGCCTATCCTTAGGACAAGCCATAAATATCTGATTGTGCAGTTTGGGGGCGCTTCCGGTACTATAAACCATACAGGGCCGAAAGCAGTTGGCTCCTTGCTCTGCTTACAGAACCGAGGAATGCTGGTACTGTAGCTCAGCTCCAATTGCTTTAAGCACCATGTTGTACAGCTGACTGGTGTGGGAGCCAGCTGTCAGCCCATAAAGATAGGCCATACAAATTTAATTCCCCTTAAAACAGCTTTGATTATTCTGGGAAAGTTTTCTACGAGCATTTGGAATGTGTCAGTGGGTATTTTTACCTATTTATGCGAAAGAGAATCTGAGAGGTCAGATATTGAACAAAAGGCCTGGTCCATCATCTGCATTCTAGCTCATCTCAAAAGTGTTTCATGGGGTTGAGCTAAGGTCTCTGCATGAGTAAAGCAAGTTCCCTAAACTTCTCCCACAAAGTTGTAAGCATACATTTGTCCAAATGTCTTGATATGCTGAAGGATTAAGGTTAAGACCCCACATAGTGGGCTGCAGCAAAAAAAAAAAAAAAAGCACTGCGGAAAAAACCGCAGCGGCAACTCATCGTGGTTTTTTCTCTTTATACGTATAGGGAAACCGCCAGCATTTCCGTACACAGAATTGACATGCTGTGATTTCCAAAACTGCTAAAGTTTTGGAAATTGAAGCGTTTCCTATGAGCGTATTTTATGCATTGTGTCAACCTTGAGTGACTGTAAAACTCTTCGGAAAAAAAACACAACGCCACATGGGGAGCAACCATAAGATTTCACTCCACTGGATCTAAGAGACCTAGGCCAACCCTTGAAAAACAACCCCATAGCATTATCCTTCCTCCATCAAATGTTATAGTTGGCACAATGTAGTCAAGCAGGTAATGTTCTCCTGGCATTCGCCAAACCCTGACTTGTCCATCAGATGGCCAGATAGAAAATTGTGATTTGTCACCTCACAGAGCACATTTCCACTGCACCAGAGTCCAGTGATGGTGTGCTTTGCTTCACTCTCACACTTTGCATTGTGCTTCGTACTATAAGGCATACATGCAGCTACTTGGCCATGAAACCCATGTCATGAAGCTCCCAGCACACAGTTTTTGTGCTGATGGTAATGTTACAGGAGCTTTAGTTCTTGCGACTTTTATGCACTATGCCCCTCAGCATTTGGCGACCCTGCTCTGTTTCTTTATATGGTCCGCTTTCATGTCTGAGTTGCTTCCACTTTTCAATAATACCACTCACAGTTGATCCTGGAATATTTAGGAGGGAAGAAATTTCACTAAAAAAAAATGTAACAACAGTGGAATTCAATAAGCTCTTTAGAATGATCTCCTTCTTCACGAATGTTTGAGAAGGCAACTGTATGGCTACATTCTGGATTTTATATACCTGTGGCCATGGAACTGAATGAAACTCCTCAATTCAATAATGAAGAGCTGTGGCACAATTCTTTTTTCGATATAGTGTATAATTTAATAAATGTTTCTAAATGATGAAGTTATACCGAATCTGTTCCTGCAAAACTATAGCTTAATATGCAGTGGTTAGCTTAATATGCAGCCTTGCAGCGCTGGAGTCTTGGGTTCGAATCCTGCCAAGGGCAACATCTGCAAGGTGTTTGTATGTTCTCCCCGTGTTTGGGTGGTTTCTTCCGGGTACTCCGGTTTCCTCCCACACTCCAAAGACATACTGGTAGGGAATATAGATTGTGAGCCCTATATGGGACAGTGACTAACATTGTCTGTAAAGTGCTATGGAATATGATGGCGCTATATAAGTAAGAAAAATAAATAATAAATAAATACATTTTCATGGTTAATGTGTGTATAAAAATGTACATACTGAATGAGATTATTTATTAAATTTAAAGCAAAAGGAAATAATTCACATCTAGGGAACAGTTTATTTTTATAGGAGAAAAGGGACATGAAGATAACAATGGCATCACAATCCAAAGCCTCAAAACAGTTCTGTAGAGGCTGTTTAATGCTATATGACATTTCTGTACAGAGCACATTACAGAGGTATTCTCTATATGTCTCTGCAATACAACTTTAGGACCTCACCAAACATAAGGCAAGGCTAGCTTGTTGCCTCAGGTTGCAGGCTGCAGTACCTCCAAGGGAGTGGTGCAGCAGATAAGAGATGCTGAGTTTGACTCTACTGACCTGCAGATATATAAACTTACTTCAATTATAAGTTCTCCCTCATCCTTTGCTCCTCTTCAAACTCCTATTACAGTCCATCTGTAATGTCATTCAACTGTGAGGATGGACAAATGGATGTGTACACTGCAGTCCCAGGTTGACCATCCGTCTACTTGATCTGCAGTGCAGTTATCCCTGTATACCTGAACTACCTGTGAAAGTTAAAGGGGTTGTGCAACTCATATTTTTATTATTTTAAATACAATATAATTTATGTGTCACGGAGCGAAGGTATACGTCTTCCTCCGGATGGTCTTTTGAATCAACACGGACGCAAGAGGTCGGGAGACAACAGCAATTTATTGTAATCCACAAAGTTAGTAGCCGGCGGTGGTCACATCAACCGTAATAAGAATAAGTCCACAGAAGTCACAATCCAATGATAGCTTTGGCTCCTTGGTCCTGTAACTAAATCCTGGCTCTCTTCAGAGCTGTTCACAGGCCGGCTAACACATACTAACTGCTAGCTACATCTATATACCAAACTGTTACTTCCTATATCTGGGGGTGGGAAGGGCTGAGTCACAGATCCTTCCCCCCTCACCTATGCCAAGGAGAGCAGACTCCCTGTCTCTTTTGAACAATGCACAGTCCAACATCTTCTTGGAGACACGGATCAGATTATCTCCACCCATTGTCCTCACTAGTTAGAGGTATTTGCATACAATGTGCTAACACACTAGACCCCAATCAGCCAACTACACACTGATGTTTACAACAGGTTAGAGAATACATTCCACATGAAATATATATTACACATTGCCTATTGCCGGACTCTAACCATCCCGTGACATTATGTATATTTTATTAAGGAGTTGACTGGTGAGTTAAATTTACCTTCTTCTGGCAGTATCCTCATGTTGTACCCAGAGGTTGCAATCTGGATGATACCAACCAGCCCGTCTCATGGGTTGCTCTGACTCCTCCCACCTCTGTCTGTACAGATAATTACCTGTGTTGTGGGAACTGGCTTTACTTTAGTCAACCAACCTCCATAATATCTGTGAGATCAGGAAAGGAGGGAGGAGTTGGGGGATTCCAATCATTTAACCCAGACTCAGAACCCCCAGGTCCACCATGAAGAATCCTCCAGTGGCAGGAATGTGAATGTAACTCTCCAGACAAGCCCTTTAATACTGCTGCTCAGGAACCATTAAATATAACAAACCAGTACTTACCTCTCCCCGGTTCTGTGACTATAACAAATGAAGCTGCAACTCTAAAATGAAGGCCCTTTTGTCGGACTATTAAATAATAAAATTATGAGTCAGACACTTAAAGTAGTGTGTATGTGTAAAATATGCATGTTTCATCATGTATGTGAATGCAGTACTTACTATGTATGCACTTACGTAGAATGTTGTAAATACAATCATAAATAACTTTAATTAGCAAAAGTAGCTTTGGGCAATCATTGTGTAAAAATAAAATGGCTACCACTTTAAATTTTTTTTTTTTTTTTTGCTTTATCTCTTAGGCTATGTTTACATGGAATAATTTGTAGAGGAGTTTAAGGCAGTCTTCTGCCCATTGCTCTGCAAATTCCATGCCTGTGGATCACAATGGGGCTAATCAGTCACAGAAAGATCAAGCAGAACGAGTATTTTTTCAGCATCCTGCCCAACGCATCGATGGTGAACCTAGCATTATTTTTAGTCCCTCTAGGGTCTTGAGCCTTACTACCAAATGCTCAGAAATACATGTTATAACTTCACAAAAACACCCAAAAGTCCCGTCTGTCTTTGTGTAAGTTATTACTGCAGCTAAAAGCAAACATTATCTTTTCTGTTAATGGAAACATTGCCCAAGAATAATAGATCTCATGACTCAGAAGGGTTTACTGGCACTTATTCAGCTCAGATTTCAGCCTCCTATTAGCAGATGCTGTATCCTTTATACAACCATACATTTACTGTAGGTTTGATCTGCAAGAGGTTTAACCTTAAAATAGAAGTGGGCATAGTTCTCCAAGACTATTAGTGAGCATCAGAATACAACTTCTAGTTCTCAAAGTCAGGTCTTAAGATAAGTTGTCACCCTCTCTTTTGTGAACTTCATATCTGCTTTGCTACACTGTCTTTTCTAAGCTTAATATTACAACTATATCTATACTATATTACAATTATATCAAGTACTGTGTTCTATTCTTTTACTACAAGCTGACACAAGGCTATTTTATGTTAATGAAAAATGACAGTTTACATGAGCCAAGGTCAATTACATCTAATAAAACAGTACTAATTTTAGTGAGTAATACTGTGTGTACAGAATTACTTGATAAAAGCTCTTAAAGGGGTTGTCTGCAAACAAAAAAGAACTGCAAACAGTCCTATGATTAAGATAGACCTATTTCAACTTTACAATTTTCCTATGAGAGGATGATATCTTGTCTGATGATCTGATCACGTAGGTTGCTTTCCTGCAAGTCCGTCTCCCTTAGCCCCAGGAGTGGGTGGGGCTAACAAGCAACCAAAATATGAAATGGACTCAGTTTCACATTCCACCTAAAACCAACCATTAATATCAATAAGAGTCAGACGCTGAATTTTTTGTCTGATTTTTTTTTTAGCTAGTGGAAAAAATAAGCGTCATGCTCGATATTTAGTAGAGTTCCACCTGCTAACTCCCATTGAAGTGAAGAGGAGGCAGAAAATACCGCCTGCCAGGTGTAGAATTAAACAAGGAATTTGGTCAAACAGAAAAATTCAGCTTCAAGTTCCTGAACCTGAATTTTTCAGCTAGGAAAAAGTTTGCCATGTGAACATATGCAGCTGTGAAATTGCTGGAGCCCTAAAATATTTTCACAATTGTTTATTTTCCATGGTGAGTAGGCCATAAAACTAGAGCATAAAACTTACTGCATTTATTATATTGCAATACAATATTACTGCACAATCTTTGGTTACACTAGTGCTACTGTTCTCAGTCAGTGAAACTGCCTACATTTTTGGTACTAGTCACATAATCCATAGGGTGGGAAACTAAATAAAACACAAGAGAATACTCTAGAATCAAATTGTAGATGTCACATTACTTTCTACCTGTACTCTTGTTGAAAGTCACCGAAGTCAGAACTGAAGATGCTATATGATAGAAAATGTAATAATGAAGAATTTTTTAAGGGACCCTGTCACATGGGAAATAGCCTACAATTTATAGGCAGAATAATATACAGCAAAACAAGTTAGAAGATTAAGATAAATTTTAGAGGTAAAGATTATGACCTGTCAGTTATTCATTTATATCTTTGCTCTTTGTGTGTTGAATTAAGGAGGCGGTCCTAATGGTGATTGACAGCTATCTCGGTAGGCACAAGCATAAGGACCTCCTCCTCCGGAGATTTCAATGAATATATGACAAGTTATAAAGAATATTTTCAAAAAACAAATACATAATGGACATTTTTCATGTGACCGTTTCCCTTTAAATGCATAGGCTACGATTATTTTTTCCATATAGACATCATACAGGGACTGTATTCAGGGACTGCATTCCGTGATAAACTCAGCCCCCAACTCAGATGAACACTCGATTGTGTTCCCTAACTATAATGGTAGGTTATATTTTTCTATTTACATCTTTACTAAGATCACTTTATAGAGCAGCCTCTATGTCATAACTGTATTTGCTGAAAACATTCAGAAGAAATGCATAAGGCCACTCTCCATCAGATAACACAATGTTCTAAATATAACCCAACATGGCACAAATCCAGTCTCTAAAACAACACGCAAACTGAATTTTCTGGCATCTTGCTCAATGTAACATCAAAGAACATGCCAGTCATAGTGGTAAGGTGTGAGAGGTTAGGTTTATTGTAACCAATACTAGGAATGAATCCTTAAAGGGAGTCTACTACCGCCCTCATGCATACTCAACTAATACCACCGCATTATAGAGCACATTACAGAGATACACAGCATATTTGTTGAGTATGTCAATTTTGTAGATTTGGGGAAAAACTAATTTGAAGTCTTTAGCACATGAGGCAGTTGGTGCACTGGGGTTGGGACCTCTGGCTTGGGAGCACTGCTGCTCAAAAAGGATGGATGATATAATAGTTAGGGGATCACATCTCATTGCATGAAGTAGCATCTGTAAGAGATGACAGGGATAGAGTAGTAAGAGCAGTGCTCCAAGATGTTGAAATCCCACGACCCAAAGCATTGATTGGCTCATTGCATAAGACTTCAAAACGGTTTTCCTCCAAATCTACAACAGACATAACAGAGGTACACTATGTTTATCGCTGTAATGTGCTCTGTAACACTGTGGTGACAGGTGAATATGTTTTGGGTAGGCAGTAGACTGTCATTAAATTTAACTTTAGCCCTTCAACACAATTTTCTTACTTTTTTTTTACCATTACCTAGACACATTGACAAATTTGTGTAATGTTACATTTATAAGGGTTATAAGAGTTTGAGCACCATAAATTTCCCTGAAAAGCATTAGTACTACTTGATAAAATTCTAGGTGCCTGCATTTACAATTATCAGAGGTTTAGAAGTCTACTGTACATGACTTTCACTTCCATTATATTAATCAGGGCTATGGAGCCAGAGTTATTTTTGGGAATAGTTGGAGTCATAGTTGGAAAAAAGTTTAAAGGTTTTAAAGAGGATCTATCATGTCCTTGGGGCACATGCGGTTTTATATACCGCAAGAAAACTGACAGTCCACTGAATTCAGAGCACTGTTGGCTTTCCTGTTATGTGCCCCGGGGCTGCAAATATTGGTGTCGTTAGTTTTGGCACCCATCTCTGCCCACTGTCAGAAGGGCATCCCTGATAGTACAGCTGGGCTGTGAGGAATGCCCCCTTGACCGTACGGGGTGTTAAGGAACTCCCCCTCTGATAGTACAGGGCTATGGACGAGTACTTTCAGGGGGGGGGGATGGTCCTCACAGCCCAGTTAGACTGTCAGAAACGCCCTTCTGACAATGGGAAGAGATTGGTGCTAAAACTAATAGCGCTGATATCTCCACCCCCACGGCACATAACAGGAAAGCCAACAGTGCGCTGAATTCAGCGCACTGTTGATTTGCTAGTGGTATATAAAACCATATGTGCAGGAGGATATGAAAGGTCCTCTTTAACATAAAATGATTATTTTAATTATTATACAATTTTTGATATTATATAATTAGATGCGTTTGATATTTATTTAACTTCATAGGAATTCAATCAATAGCTTAATTAGATGTGTTTAACTACATTTGTTTAACCATGGCTGACACTTATGAAAGAGTCAAAGTCGGACATGCAGGACTTTGTGTCTGTGCAAAAAAATGTTTCCCCGCGCACAGGCTGTAGGCAGACTCCAGCGGTTTGCTTTAAAATCCATTCAAATGAATGGGTTTTAAAACTGACCGCCGGGAAGCCATTCCCTATGCAGTTTCTCTGGGGATTAGGATGGAGACCCGGCAGGCGGACACGAGTGCAAGTATGAACACCCCCTCATATAGCTTTATTTATGCGTATGATTAAAGTAAGTTTTATCCCAAAAAGAAAAACAAAACGGCTGGAGCACTGTATAAACAATGCTACCTCTTAGATTACCACTTTACCTTTTAGATTGTAAACTCTTGCCAACCAGGCTCTCAATCCCATTGTGTGAACTGACTTATTAATCAGTAATGCAGGGGTCTCAAACTCGCAGCCCGCGGGCCAACTGCGGCCCTCGGGACAATAGTTTGCGGTCCCCGGCGGACGCTGGGTGTTTAACTATGGCGGCTGCCCGGGAGTCCGACAGCCGCCATGTGTCTACTGTTTTGCCGGTGATCGCCGGTGCCTGGAGCATGCTCCAGGGCCAACATCATGTTGGTATGACAGCCGGGAGCCTTGTAAAGGCTCCCGGCTGGTCTTTAGTGATTTTCTTTTGCAGGCTGCTCTATGTAGCCTGCAAAAGAAATGACGATTTTTTTGCAATGTATTGCAATTCATTAGCATTGTAATGCATTGCAGTAGTGATCAGACCCCCTGGGGTTCAAGACTCCTAGGGGGGTCTAATAAATAAAAAAAAAATAAAAAATTAAAAAAGTATAAAAAATTCAAAATCACCCCCCTTTCCCTAGAATGCATATAAAAGTAGTTACATACTGTGAAACACATACATATTAAGTATCCCTGTGTCCGAAAAAGCCCGCTCTACAAATCTATAAAAATATTTTACCTGTACGGTAAACGCCGTAGTGGGAAAAAAGTCAAAACAGCCAAACCGCCATTTTTTCCCTCTTTTGCCTCTGATAAAAATGTGAATAAAAAATGATCAAAGCAAAAGCAATTTCCCAAAATGGTAGAATGAAAATGTACACCCAGCCCCGCAAAAAAATACACCCTATACATCTCTGTACATGGAAGTATAAAAAAGTTACGGGTGTCAAAATATGACTTTTAGAAGAAAAAAAAATTCGGAAAAACCTGATGCAACCCAGTCTCACCTAGACTTTACCTCTAGCGCTCCCCAGGGTAAATTGAGTTTGAGACCTCTGCTGTAATGTCTCATTTTATCTGTAATGTACTGTGGGATATGATGATGTTATATAAATAAAATGCATTATTAGTATTATTCTCATTAATAGTTCAGAATTCACTGCATGCTTCATATTCCATACAGATATTTTCTTCTGCAAAAAAAACATGGAATACCATATGAAATATATGCGTCATCTTTGTTAAAGAGACATAAACCATATATTTTAATTAGATGTCACTCTTACCTATCACTAGGAAAATGAAAAGGAGTATGTCACTAAGAATCTCAAACCAGCCAAAGTGCATTATAGGGTACATTATGCTGAGTACAGTCATACTTTAAATAGTCCAACAGATGTACCATTTCCTTGAAAAAGCCATTTTTAGAAATCTGCAAATGAGACTCAAGTGTCCTTCCAGGGCTTAAAATCTGAGGCGCTGGCATTCCCCCATTGCACTTGAACATAATGGGGGGAATTTTCTATTCCTTGTTCACTAACAAACTGGACTAGATGGCAATAGCTTTGGAATTTCTTTGGCAAAAATGCACCACTTCCCTCTTTCTGTGCCCTGCACACCAATTTTTATGAAAATGAGCTAAGACCAAGGCAGGGGTTGCGACCCCCTTGGTCCAACAACTTTACTTTTTCTGGAGTAAGTTATATAGGAAACCTACACCAGTTCCTGACTAGCATAGATAACTATTCCGGCACACAGATTTAATTGAATTAGCAAACCCATCAATTGTTTTTTTCTACCCTAAATTGACATGTACAGCATCAAGTACATGTGTCCAGTTCAGAACGAAAAAAACAACTAACCGGTTCCCTTTAAGACACCTCTTAATAATTCAGATGTAGTTAGTACTGGCCAGGGAATGGATTAAGAATGGCGATCAGAACACCAGTCTTATTAAACTCCCTCCATTGTCCCCTAATGTGGGGTTTTTGATATTGTAAGACATGTTTTTCCGCAAAATCATACACATATACTATCCATGTGTTCTTTATCTAGATATCATTTTAATCATAGTTAATTTGTGGTTCTTTCCTGCTCATTTGGTTTGTCACCCTTTGTTATGGACATTTTCCCAGGTTTATTGCCTTTATTTAGGCTTCCTGTTAATGTACATATCCTTTAGAAAATGTGTGATTTTCTTTGTATCTTGGTCCGTTCATGTTAATGCCTTTGTCCAGCTATACAGGCACAGGCAGCTGGAGGAAGTCAGGTGTCTAGATGGACAGCTGACAGTCCCTGGTTTAGATTGGTATAAAGACCTGGAAATTGGCATTTGGCATGCACCTCTGGAAGTCATCCAATGATGAAATATACCACTACATGATATATAACAGGGCTCCCCATCCAATGAGCTATTACATCATTTGTAACCACAGCTAAGTATAAGGATGAGATCACACAGAGTTTTTTGGTCAGGATTTTGAGGCTGAATTCGCCTAAAATCCTGACCAAAAAGACGGCTCCCATTGAAATCAATGGTGTTTTTTCCGGGAGCCATTTGTTCCAGCACCTGTAAAAAAGAACGGACATATTCATTCTTCAGGCCGATTCGCCTCGTGATTTGGCCTGAAAACACTCCCTCCTCCCGACTAGGCCCATTCATTGGGCCTAATCTGGAGCAGATTGCGCAACTGGATGTCAGTGCACTGCATCGGCATCCAGTTGTGGCTCTCCTTTTTTATGGTCCAGAAACTGAGGTGAGCCCCGTGTGCATTCAGCCTTATCTCTTTTCATGTAGTAAACACTTCAAGTTTTATTATATTCTTGTGTGATTATAGTCAGTCTTTGATCATCTTTGAGTTAGCTTGTTAACCCCTTCCTGACATTTAGTATAATAGTACGGCGGATGTCGGGTGTTTAAATACTTTAACCCCTCTGGCACCTCAGTCAAAGGTGACTGAGGCACCATTTTACTGGCGGTGCATGAGAAGCAATCTCTGGGGTTGGCGTCCCTTTACTATGACAGCCAGGAGCCTTGTGAAGGTTCCCAGGCTTGTCTTTAGTATATTTCTATTGCAGGCTGCTATAGGTAGCTAGTAGAGATGAAAGAGTAGTGTTCGATCAAGTAGGTGTTCGATCGAATACTACGGTATTCGAAATACTCGTACTCGATCGAACACTACTAGCTGTTCGAAGTTTAAGGTTCGATGCAGAACCAGCATTGATTGGCAGAATGCTATACATTCTGCTAATGAACGCTGGTTCTTCTCTTACCTTTAGAAGTCTTCTCCGTGCAGCGTCCCCGCGGCGTCTTCCGGCTGGAATTCACTCTGCCTAGGCATCCGGCCTAGGCAGAGCCGACTGCGCATGTGCGGGCATGCCCTCGCATGCGCAGTCGGCTCTGCTCAGGCGTCGGGCCGGGCAGAGC
This sequence comes from Leptodactylus fuscus, assembly GCF_031893055.1. Lineage (NCBI taxonomy): Eukaryota > Metazoa > Chordata > Amphibia > Anura > Leptodactylidae > Leptodactylus > Leptodactylus fuscus. The sequence goes on along the minus strand of NC_134265.1, from coordinate 256,981,988 downwards.
CGACCGCGCATGTGCAGTCGGCTCTGCCTAGGCCCCGATGCCTAGGCAGAGTGAATTCCAGCCGGAAGACGTGCGGGGGCGCTGCACCGGGAGAAGACTTCAAGGGGAATCCAGCCCGACCGTCACTCGTGGACTTGGTAAGTATAATTTTATCGAATTTTGCATACCCCTGAAACGAGCATTTCCCCCCATAGACTATAATGGGGTTCGAAATCCTTTCGAACAGCCGAACAGTGTGCGGCTGTTCGAATCGGATTTCGAACCTCGGACATTTTAGTGTTTGCTCATCTCTAGTAGCTAGCAATAGAAATGTGGGGGTTTTTGCAATGCATTAGCATAGTAATGCATTTCATAAGTGATCAGACCCCTTGGTATTCAAGACCCCTAGGGGGTCTAATAAATGCAAATAATAATAATAATTATATTATTATTATATAATTATATATTAACTAGCTGGTACCCGCGACTTCGTCTGCGGTGATTGTAGAAGTGGGTATATACAGGCGTGGGTAAGGTTTTCGTACTGTGTATAAGGTATGGGATATGAAATGTAACTTTGTATCTTGTTTTTGCTGTAATTCTGAGAATACGTGAGACTTTTGTGTTGAATGTAATTTGTATTTCAGCTGCTATACGGTGTTGGTATAAACTGTACATAGTGACTTTGGGACAGAGGTATTTCAGGTTAATATACTTCGATATACGACATTGTATGATTTGTTATTTTGCGCCAGTACATGTACCGTATTTTTAAAACTATAAGACGCACTTTTTTTCCCCCAAATTTCGGAGGAAAATGAGGGTGCGTCTTATAGTCTGAATGTGGGTTTGCAGCATGGCCGCGCTACTGCCACCGCTGGTTTTCTTCAGCGGCAGGAGTGTGACAATACTGCAGGCCCCGGCAGCTAAGACAGTCCCCGGCATCCGCCGGTCTATTACAGCAGATGCCGGGGACTGTCTTAGCTGCCGGGGCCTGCGGATTGCCGCGCTACTGCCGCTGAAGAAAACCAGCGGTGGCAGTAGCACGGCCATGCTGCAAACCCACTGCTCCTCCGCAGGTCCCGACAGTTAGTTAGCCCCCCCCCCCCCGCCTCATACCTTTAGTGATGCAGGCCGGCTCCTGCACGGCGAGGCCGCAGGAGCCGGCCTGTTCCGATGACAGCCGGGAGCCTAATGAAGGCTCCCAGGCCTGTCATAGATATATATTACTATCGCGGCTGGTCTATGACCCTCCGCGATAGTAATGTATAGAATCTCCCATAGACGGCAATACACTTGTATTGCCGTCTATGGGACTTGCAATCAAATGATTGCAGGTTCAAGCCCCCTATTTTTTTTCCCTATTTTTCTCCTCTAAAACCATGCGTCTTATAGTCCAGTGCGTCTTATAGTCCGAAAAATACGGTAAGTTTTGGGCACAGGATACTCTTGAGCAAGCCGCATAAAGTCTGCCCCTGTGCATGACAGTTTAGTAACTCCATGCGCCTCTTATTAATAGCAATTAACCCCATCATGTCCCTCACATTAACCCCTGTGTAAGAGTTACTGATAGAGATGAGCGAGTACTGTTGGGATCAGCCGATCTGAACAGCACGCTCGCATAGAAATGAATGGACGTAGATGGCACGCGGGGGGTTAAGCGCGCCGGCTACGTCCAAGCGGAAGTACCAGGTGCATCCATTCATTTCTATGGAGCGTGCTGTTCGGATCGGCTGATCCCAACAGTACTCGCTCATCTCTAGTTACTGATATGTGAGAGACTTGGAGGTAATAATTAAGTATCTTCATTATTGAGGTCTTTTATTAGTCCCTCCATATGTCTCACATATTAGTAATCTTTATATGGGGCACACAGGGGTTAATATGAGGGAAATGATGGGGGTTATTCCTATTAATGTGAGGCACATGGAGTTACTAACACTAAACTAATAACCCCAAATGCCTGACATTAATGAGAATAGGAAGTAAAGGAGGGAGCTGTGTGTTTCTTACTTTCAGTTTGCTAGCAGCTTCGGCAGGAGCTATCACTATAGCAGGCAGAGACTTGAGCGATTAAGCTCCACCCCCTGGGTTTCCTGCACCCCTCTCAAAGGGGAGTGTCCTTATGCCTCAGCTCTAGCAGAGACTTCATTTAACTCTTGCAGGTCCTGTGCTGCTGGCGTGCCAGTGAAATATGGCAGGAGAGCCACTCTTGGCACGTGTGCCAGGGGTTGCTGACCTCTGCTGTAGGGGGTAATATGAATTTTGTGGCTTGCTATGGTCTAAAGTGTGTGAGATTGCAGAGATAGTGATGTGAGTTTGGGTTTTGTGGGGGTCCTGGGAAAAACGTATGTGCGCTATTGTGACGAAAAGTAGCCTATTGCGCAGTTGAGTGTAGGGACTATGTTTGTGGAAAATTTCAGCCAAATCGTGGTCCAAAGTGTGTGAGATTGCAGAGATAGTGATGTGAGTTTGGATTTTGTGGGGGTCCTGGGAAAAACGTATGTGCGCTATTGTGACAAAAAGTAGCCTATTGCGCAATCGAGTGTAGTGACTATGTTTGTGGAAAATTTCAGCCAAATCAGTGGAGCGGGTTTTGCGTGATTGACCGCCAAACATCCGAACATCCAAAGTCACAAACCCACAAACTCACAAACATTTCACATTTATAATATTAATAGGATAATATATAAATTATATATATAGATATATATATATATATATATATATATATATATATATATAATTAAAAAATATTAAAAGTAGTTCAAATCACCCCCAGAACACATAGAAAAGTACTTAAATGCTGTGAAACATATACACATTAGGTATCCCAGTGTCTGAAATCGCCCAGTCTACAAATCTATAAAACTATTACTATTAAAACTATTATTTGAATAAAAAGTGATGAAAGCAATAGACATTCCCCAAAATGGTATAACTAAAAAGTACACCCGGCCCTGCATAAAAAAGACGTCCTATGCATCCCTGTACTTGGACGTATAAAAAAGTAATGGGTGTCAGAACATGGCGGCTTTTAGAAAAAAAATTTTTTGCAAAGTTTTGGATTTTTGTTAAGGGGTTAAAGTGTAAATAAAACCATATAAATTTGATGACATGTCCAGATGACATGTCATTTTGGCTGCACAGTGAACGCTGCAAAAATGAAGCCTGTAAGAAAATTGCACAAATTCAACTTTTTCCCAATGGGTCAAAAATTAAAATCTAAAAATTCCTCTAGTGGGAAGGGGTTAAAAGAAAAACTCATTTGAATAGATACTCAGTTTCTTTACGACAAACTCCCTTTAATATAAACACTGCATAAAGCTTGCCAAGGTTAGTGCTTTCTTCAATAAAGAAAATAGGTGTAATTCTTTTTCTGGAGCCAAATGATTTCATCCTGTCCAGCTATGACAGCATTAAAGCATGATGTGACATTCCAGGACATCTGGGACGGATAGTTCAGGATTATTTGCTTACCATTTGGGGTCCAAAACCTGAGTGTCATAGTCAGCTGTCATCAATTCGGCTTTGCTGGCAGTATTACAAAGAAACAAAGAGGAATCTAAATAACTATTTTTGTGCTGGAACAGATGTGTTCTCTGTGATGTAGAATGAGATTTGATAAGGTGGATTATACAGATCATAAACAGACTGATGGATGCAGATTAGCACTTTTTCACTTTTTTATGTGCAGAAGTTGCATCTATCATCATACATTCAGCAAGATTGGCCACAAACCATGAACTCTGCTGTTGGCAGTCATGTTAGAGTTTGTGGTGTATTTAGGGAAGCTGTACCTCTTACAACCTATCGATCACTGCTTTTCCTTTGCCCCAAGCAGAGTATGACTGGGCAGCAGTCACTTTCACTGTAAAACAGAACAGTGAAGACAGAAATACAAGTTCAAAATTGGCCATAGACAAAGCATCTGTCCATATGTCATAATCCATCAAGAACATGAACAGTAGCTTAAAGGGGTTGGCCACTTTCAGAAAAAAATTAAGAGACCAATGTTATTGTTTAGATAATAAATACTTATACAATTTTCCAATATACTTTCTATATCAATTCCTCAAGGTTTTCTAGATCTCTGCTTGCTGTCATCTATTCTGCTTACTTCTAGTGGATAAAAATCAGACCATTTTCTTGTGTTATATAGTCAATGGTCATGTGATGAACACACAGGTGCACAGCTCATTATCAATCAATCAATCAATCAATCAATCAATCAATCCACCCACTGATACAGCTCATTATAGTCACAGCATAGTAATCAGACATCTGCCTGTGCACCTGTGTGTCCATCACATGACCATGGACAGTATATCACATGAGCATGACTGTATATTACATGACCATGGACCATAACTATCTACCTTCCCAGATTCTGTGGAACAGTCGCATTTTGTGGGTCCTGTCCCTTATGGATTCAAATCATCAGTGTCTGGAGAGGATCCAGATGAGTTGAATACAATAGTGAAGCAGGAGCCATTCACAGAGAGCTCTGCTTCACCACTGTTCCCCTCCCTATGCTCCTGCCCCGGGACCTGTAGGAGCGATGTGATTGTGTCACTCAGGAGATATTAAGTTGGGGGAAGATGAAGGAGGCAATTAAACTGGTGGCATATGAAGGGGGACATTAAACTGGTGGCAGATGTAAGGGGGCAATTAAACTGGGGGCAGATGAAGGGGGACTTTAAACTGACGGCAGATGTAGGGGGCAATTAAAATGGGAAACATAGAGGGGGCAACATTAAATCTGTGGCAGATGAAGGGAGGACATTAAGCTGGTAGCAGATGAAGGGAGGACATTAAGCTGGTGGCAGATGAAGAGGGACATTAAACTGGGGCAGATGGAGTGGGACATTAACTGGTGGCAGTTGAAGGGGCAATTACACTAGGGGCAGATGAAGTAGGACATTAAATTGGTGGCAGATGAAGAGGGGCAATAAAGTGGGAACAGATGGAAGGGGGACATAAAACTGGGGACAGATGGATGAGTGGACATTAAACTGAGGGGGGTGGGCAGATGGAGGGTGATATTAAACTGGGAGCAAATGGAGGAGAACATTAAACCATGGAGGTATCTATAGGGGAACATGTCTGCCTTTAGTTGCCCCCAATTTAATGTTCCCTCTAATTGCCTCTAGTTTAAACTGGGGCACAAGGAGAGGGACTTCATACTGTGGTGCAATTGGTGGGAAACATGTAGAGGTGGGTGGAGCTAAATTTCGTGTGGCGCGCATACATTTTCTCCCTCTTTCTGTCCTTTGAAAGTTGGGAGGCATGCCATGGCTGTATATCACATGACAATGGACTAATTTTAATCCACTGGGAGTAAGCAAAATGAATGACAGCAAGCAGAGATCTAGAAAACTGTTAGGAATTAATATAGAATATGGGAAAGTTGTAGAACATTTCATTATGCAAATACGAACATTGAGCTCTATATCAAGAATTAAAGGGGTTGTCCATTGAGTCCACATATTGCTGTCAAATACATGTTATGTTGCCCCCTGGTGTTCTCTTGAGTTCCTCTCAGAACATCCACCTAATGTGTCCAGTGCTAGTGAGAAAATTATGCTTCTAGTGCTTTGATTTTAACTGTCTAAGGGGGCGTTCACACTTGCTCCCTGTGTCAGTCCACCAGGTTTTTATTCTAAGTCCCGGAGAAACTGCATTTGAATGGGTTTTAAAAGCAAACCGCCGGTGACTGTAGGCATCCTCTCTGTGGGACACAAAGTCAGACATGCAGGGGTTTGTGTCCGGCCAAAAAAATGGTTTCCTCACGGAGAGGCTGCAGGCGGACACTGGCGATTTGCATTTAAAACCCATTCAAATGAATGGGTTTTAAAACTGACCCCCAGGAAGCCGTCCTCTATGCAGTTTCTCCAGGGCTCAGGACGGAAACCCAGCGGACTGACACAGGGCGTATAGGGGCGCAAGTGTGAACGCCACCTAACCTGTAAAGTAGCAGAAAACACTCTACTGTACAAGTACAGGAACATCTGGGTGAAGGGATTGGTCTGCTGTGAATGTGTGACCATCTGATACATTTTGAGAAGCTACACATGACATGCCGGTCATAATAAATCTCCTCCGGTAATAAATCTCATCACAGCAATTAAATTACTGTCATGTCAAAATTCTAGGAGTCTGACAATAGAAGAAAAATGTCTGATTTTTTACAGACACAGAGCTACTCTTGTATATTGGATATTTATAGTATTGCAGCTCAGACCCATTTAAAAGAAGTATTCTGGTAATTGCCAGTTCTTCCGTATCCATCCGATATAATAAATAACTTGCTGATCTATGGGGGTCCAATCTCTGCCACAAAATACAACATAGGTCCCATTTCCCTTATGCTTGAAGCAGCAGGTACCCTGTGCTGTTCCCCTGTTGCTCCTCCAGAACAATTATGAATAAAATGGCAACAGACCATTTCACTCATAAAAGGGGCGACTCCCTGCAGAGCTATGCCAACATCCAAGTGTATATAAACAACCAGTTTGCAACTTAGGGTCCATTCACACGGAAGAAAATGGTAAGGAATTTGGTATGGAATTTCAGCGCTGAAAAAAAAAAAGGTTCAATGGGTTCCTTTTTCTGAATGGACCCTTACTCAGAAATTTTAAGGAGGTAAACGGAGAAATGACACAGAGATATACGATAAGATGGTCATGAATTGTTACTACAAGAATCTACTGAAACAGACTATTATGATAGAAGTTTTTAGTTGCTCCCACATGGTGTGACTCAATGACATCAGGGGTTGCAAGAGTTACGCGGGGACAGAGGACAGCTTGAAACGTAGGAAGCTTGTTGGACAGCTTGAGAAAGGAAACCCCCTCTTGGTAGCTTGGGAGAAGACAGTCTGAGTTGGTTTCGGAGGAATGTAGTCCCAGTTGTGTTGGAGTAGCCGTATATCACAAAGTTTCTTATGTTCACCTGTAATATTCATTTATGTGCTTCCAAGGAATAACAATAAAATGACAATGTATTCTGCACTAAGGGTTAGAATCTGGTAGTTGCACAAGAACATAAGACCTTTAGAGCTGTACTTTCACGTTTAGTGCTTTGGCCAGCTGTGTGACGTGAAGATACATTTGACATGTGACATGCTGGAATTCCAGCTATTCTGTGCAATAGGTACATTATACAGTATCCTTAGGGCACAATAAAGCACGGTATACCTTTTCTGAGACACAGGATATATTATCAGACGACTGCATGCACATATAAAGTAAAACATGCCAATTTTCAAAAATAATAAAAAAGACAAAGTTTAGGTCATACAAGAAGACACAACATGCATTGACCCATCTTCAGCCTCGGTTTCTCTGCTGTATAAAAACTAATCTGTGCACTTTGTTCCTGGTGAACTTTGTACAATGGATGCTTACATGTAACAGAAAACATGTCAGTGCTTTTCACAATTGAAAATAATTATATAGTCAGTGAAAAACATTGAAAATGAGTATATTTAGTATTATATCTAGAGTCTGTTCTTCCCAGACACACACTGTATTCTGCCAAAATGATTTGTAAGAAATATGTTTAGCTAACCTTGTGTACGGCACCTTACGCTGGCTATTCTCTGCCTTAAGACGTAGTAGAAAGCTGCAAAACAAATGTCCAAAAAAGGAATTGTAGATCTTTATTTTTTATTTTTTTTTGTTCCTTTTGGGTAGGCTGGACTTGGGTCCTAATCAACATGCTACATTCCGGCAGCCTTAAACACATTCAACTTTCACAGAAAGTCTGCAAGAAGAAAAAAAATCTGGGACAGGTTTAAAATTAAAGTAATAGCACAAAACAAGATGGTTATTGTAATGCACAATGCATGCTGAAAGGTAAAACAGGTTAGTAGCACGGTACTGTACATGGCATAGCACTGCTGCTACATGTCATTTTATTCAATACTTGGAGGTAGAAATCGCAATGTCTGGTTACTGAAGTGACATGCTCACAGATGACAAGTACATTGTCGGAGATCACTGGTTTGACAACTATTCATTATATACCACATTGGGTCAAGCTAGACCGATACAGGTGGTGCCCTGCTTAAAACTGCCTATTAGCTTATGTGAGGTCCTATGCTAGGTAAGAGTTGTACTATAATCATTGGGTACACCGCCTACTGAATTCAATGGCTTCTTCACAATGACTACTGGTTGCACAATGCTTCCCCTTGGCTGCTAGCCACAGTCATTATTCCCTTGCTGCCAGCTTGCAGGAGATGGACTGCTGTTGCTTTTCGCAATGTAATGGAATACATACAAGTAGGTGTAAAGAGTTCACTGAAAGCTATCCTGTAACTAGAAACTCCTGAGCCCCATTGCAAAATTGGTAATGACGCCCCATTCCTACATTTTTCCATTTAGAATAGTGATATATTTCATGTGGAAGGGGAACCTTTGGAACCCCAGGGTTCAAGATCAGTATATATATTTATTTATGTTTATCATGAATACATTCAGTCAAGTCTTAGATGCCCCAAGTGGGCAAATTGCATAATTTGTTACCTAGTAAAAAATATAGAAAATTATATACACCATTCTAGGTCAATGAAACAATATGAGGAAAGCCCTTCGTTGCCATTTTATTTACAGCAAGAGACAGTGACTATGAGCCTACCTTGCAATACTAGTACTGTGTTTCACTGCCGCTCAGTTCTCTGCCAGACTAATAATATTAAAAACATGTAATGACATCTCATAAAAACAATCTGTTATTAAAATACAAATGTAACACCTACAGTAGAGGCTGTTCAAGTCTCTGCCATAAAGGAGACACTGGTAGAAAGCATCTCAAATAAATGCAAAACACAGATACATTGAACAATTCACATTAAAAATGTCACACACATCCCCCCCAAAGTCAAGGTTAACATAGATTCAACTATCATACATGGGAACTCTTAGGCCTCATGCACATGACCGTGTGTGTGGGCTGAAGAGGTAAGGGGGTTTAGATTTTTTAGAAGAATGTACCTGAATGACACTATGATAATATCCGAACGTCATCCAAGTACCTTCCATCCCCAATCCATTCTGTTCTATGTCACAGTGCAAGGAAGGACCTGCTGTATAATTATAGAAAGGAATGGAGCATCACAACCCCCTTGGTATCCTCTTGGCCTGCACACTGAGTTGTATGCCTGAGACCTAAGTATAAGGTGTCTTATAATGAAGCAGAATTACAAAGTAATTTGATGGTGAAAAGTCCACCAGAACCATATTCCAATTTTCTTAACAGGTGCATGTTTCCTAGTAAATCTGATAATATTTCTTTGTGTTCTCTGTAATGTTCCCATGTATGCCAGCTCCATTAGTGACAACAGAAACAGCAATAGCAATAAACATCAGCATTCAGACAGTATATAACAGTGATCACTGCAGACTATTACACAAGCTAATACTAGAAGCATCTCCAAACTTTTTTTTGTATTATCTCATACTAGGTGTATATAGCATAGGAGACATACAGCCATTGCTGTCATGGAGGTTTCAATACAGCTGCCCAACTCTAAATGACACCTAAATAAAAACAGTTAAGGTCCCCATAACATTTTACCATATTTTACAAAACCACTGATTTTGGTGGAGTCATCCAACTCTTATATATACTGTACATCTATCTATCTCTATCTATCTATCTATCTATCTATCTATCTATCTATCTATCTATCTATATATACACTGTGTGTCTACATATAATTATGGGTCCTGACTCTCCCCCGACAGATGACACTGGGGAAAAAAAGATCAGGCATGTGGAGCTTGAATGCCCAATTCTTTTGTTCTCAGGGGAGACAAGTTGCTGACAAAGGTGTCTGAGGGTGACCCATTCAGGTGTCTGGGAGTGACTTCAACTCCCCATTCAGAACACATACCTGCTTGGCCAAGCCGAGTGCGCAAGTGTATATAGTGCTTGTTAGGAATAGTGGTCATCCAAACAATCATTTAAGGTGTGTCCAATCATACGGTTGTGTTCAGATTGGTGTACTAAAAATCTATTCTTCCATTCTGTCTTTATTATAATAGATCTCAGCACAAGAAAGGATTCAGATTGAATACTGGTCTAGTTACAACCCTGTAAAAATCTTGGCCCTGATCTTGGAGCCACTACTGTTTGGATAAAATAGTACACTGGGTTTTTCACACATTGTGTAATATTTGATACTTTTGTGCTAAAAAGGTAAAAGTATTGTAGCTATGATACCCTTATTGGCTAACCAGAAAAATTACATTTACAAGCATTCAAAGCACAGAGGCTCCTTCTTCAGGCTTTCACAAAATAACATGCCCCAAAGAAGAAGACTCTTTGCTCTGAAAGCTTGCAAATATAATTGTTCTGCTTAGCTAAAAAAAGGTCTCATACCCACAATTATTTTGCTTTTTTTTTTTTACACTAAAGTATCAAATATTGTATGATTTTTTTCTTGCCAGCACGATACTACACTATTTTTTCTATGAATTGTGTCAACATAGTGGCATCGACTGTCAGATGTACAATGACATCCTCTCCATCTATAGTTCTTAGGACCAGAACTGACCACATTTTAACAGAGCTCATAAACTCTTATAAGGCTAAGTCCCCACATTGCGGAAATGCAGCTTTTTTTGTTGCAGATTTTGTTGTGTTTTTTTGAGCCAAAGCCAGGACTAGATTGAGCAGAAGTTAGAAGAATAAGAACTTCCTATATATTTCTGATTCCATTTGTAGCCACTCCTGACTTTGGCACAAAAAACTGCAACAAAATCTGTAACAAAAACAGCTGCTTTTCCGCAACATGGGGCTTCAGCCTAAAGATACAAAAATAAATGCAAATAATGTAATGTGTTTATTGTACATGCTAATAAGTATAGTATCAGAAATTCTGCCATGTGCATAACCTGTTCCAAGAGACAAGTGAACAACTCACATTTTCCATCCTGGGTAACAGTCTATTTTGCAGGATGAAACAAACTTTGGCTGCTCCACATTGACCAGAGAATGTGCTGTATACGTCATGGTTTTTCCTTCAGAAGACCCTCTTTGGCAACTCTCCAACTCCTCAGATGCCCAAATCTATGAACATTGGGCAGAGCATCCAAACAACAGACATGGCTCTTTCTCATTCCGAAGACATCAGTAGCAACTTGCCAGCAGGCAGTCATTTTATTATAACAGAGGAGCAGCAAGTACAAGTACAGTACCCTTGCTTGCTTCCACTGTATTCCCAGAGCAAGCAGTGCTATGCCATTGAATTTAGTAAAGTACCATTGATAGTAAAAGCGTGAAAAAGCCTGTGAATGAATAGGTGCAGGTATGTAATATGCATTTCAATACAGCAGCACAAGCATTATAACATTACATGGAGAAGAGGTTGTGAGAAGCTAGCGGCCGCATGCAGCAATCTAGGCCTCACCTAAAAGGCCCAAATACCTTCTGTGCTTTGGGGTCACTATAGCCTATACTGTGTGACAAGGGACTGTGCTTTCTGCAGGCTTACACAAGCGGTGTTCTTGAGTAATACACAGCGACATAGTCATCGTGCCCATACCAACACAATAGTGCTTCATCATTCTTTCCATGCATGTGTATCCAGAAAAACAATACGCAAAACTAGATACCTGAACTATAATCCTGTACATAATGAATATAATTCTGAGTTATTATGGTTCATAACTTACCATGAGAATTAGACAGGGGCTAAAAACACCTTGGTGTATATGAATGTTATCATCTGACTGTTCCAGAACAATGACTGCTGTTTCTGGATAGGCATCAAGAACATTCACCAGTCAAATTCAGCTTTTGTTAGTTACATACCCTGTTTCCCCAAAAATAAGTCATCCCCCGAAAGTAAGACATAGCAGAGGTTTTGTTGAATTGCCTAATATAAGGCACCCCCCGAAAGTAAGACATCCCCCAATAATAATAATCTTTCTGCACAAAGACTGTATTTAGAAAAACATTGCTGACGCCGCTGCGATACGTTGTATCCACTGTTCCTGCTGCTGTAGGATGAGCTGGGAGATGCCGCTGTGCAGACACTAAGCGCTGTATGTGGCGGGGGTCCACTCTCCCAGCTCATCCCACAGCAGCAGGAACAGTGGATACAACGTATGGTATCACAGCAGCGGCAGCAGCCAGCTTTCTTGTGCACACGGAGCACCGCACGCAGCATTCAGCCAGCTGCAATGTTTTTCTTCATACAGTCTTTGCACAGCAAGCACATCTCAGCGTAGCGCAGTGGTGACAGCAGCACACTAAAATAAAATAAGACATCCCCTGAAAATAAGACGTAGCCTATCTTTAGGACCAACATTTTATATAAGACACTGTCTTATTTTCGGGGAAACACAGTATGTTTTAGACACCATTGAAGATGTATGGTAAAATGATAGTGGTTTATCCACTGCTTATTTATAAAGACTAGGTAGTTCTGTCTAGTAGGTAACCTCCAATGGGTACTGTACTAAATGTACGTGTTCTTTTTTTGTCTGACTTTATGTAGTCTTTTTCTTCAGGACTCATATAGACTGAATGTGAAAAATCAACTGTGGCATGCTGCATTACAAAGCTACTTTCAACTAGAAGCCTTGATAGAATACCATATGGTGAAACAGAGCGTCTATAAGTCTGTACCACAGACTAATGCAATGTAAGGGCTAGTTCACACGTGAACTGCCCGCGCGGGTTTTGACACAGAGAGAGACGCGGCGAGCCGCGTCTCTCTCTTGTCAAAACCCGCCCGCCGCGACCATCGCTGTCGCGGCTTAACCCTCTGCTGTCGGCTCAAATGAATGAGCCGACATAGGAGGGAGCTGCCGGGGGCGGAAGCCGCGCGGCTGAGCCTGCGCGGCTTCCGCCTGAAGAAAGGACATGTCCTTTCTTTTCTCCGCTAGCAGCAGCTCGCCGCTAGCGGAGAACAGAAGCCCGGCGGTCTCCATAGACCACCATTATAAGGGGAGGTTTTGGACGCGAAATCCGCTGTCAAAAACCTCCCCTTATACTCACGTGTGAACTAGCCCTAAGGCTCCATTTTACTGTGTTTTTCATGGCTAGCACACGGACACACACCTATGTATTATCACGGATCCATGTATGGATTAGGACAGGTCCCATACCTGTCCATTTTGTAGCCCAGGGTCACTGAAGGAAGTTAATTGGGGGCACACGGATACCTTCCATATACTGTCCATGCTATTTACTATGGACCCACCACATGTAGCCTAAACATAATCATAAGCCCTAGAATAATGGTCAGAACAACAATTTTCAATAACCCGGGGACAGTCAGAAAATGAGAGGAGAAACAAATTCAGCTAGCCAGGATTATAATAAGCAGATGGCATAAAAGAAAACACCAGTCTCCTTGGCAAATGTATGCTAAAGACAGTGAGGACAGGAAGGAAGGAACAGCCTGGAACTACTCAGCAAGGGACAGTCGCGATCATCAGCCTGTGCTCTGCATTAGTATTAGTGAGTAACAGTGTATATAAGTGTAAGTAATATGTGTATGTATATCTGTATTCTATAACATTACTGTATTTCTATGTGGTTTAGTGGTAACCTGTAAGAATGCGGTATAGCAGCACAATGTATATTAAGACAGGGAAAATAAATAAGAATTTGTGTTTTAGATTACATTTTATAGAAGTTTGGGTGCACACTGAATTATTGTTCTTGGTGAAGAAACAGCCAGCTGAAGCTTTGAGACTGACCGCAAAGAAAGAAAAAAGAATATATAGAAGCCTTTGAAGTAGAGCTCAAGGAGACTCACATGATGGAAGTACAGCACACAGTAACACTCTGATAAGATGTACAGAGCACACTTGACTGTATATTGGAAACCTTCCAGTAAATGCACATGTACTTTCTCAGCCACACAGAGTGGTGTGAATACACAAAAAGATACTGTGGTTTTGTTTAATCTAGGGCCAATGATCAATGTGGAAGTGATATCACTGGGAGTGCTAACTGATATATAATGTGTGCTGTATACATTGATGGAGAAATGCCCGTTTTCTATGTGAAGCGGTATTTGGCAAAGTAATATCCGCAGAGTTTGGCAGAAGAATGGATTTCCATTTATCTCTTCTTCATGAGTATAAAGAGTGCAGATATGTGCCAGCTATACACAGCCAGGAGAGGACTACAGCACAGCTCTCCTCCGCCTTATCCTTGCTGTGCCATGGATTGTGTCAGCTGGATCCATGTAGGAAAAGTTATTTTTGGCCAATATTGTTGAAATCTATGTTTCAGATCTTCAATTTGGCATCAGGTATAGAAATATTTACATGAAACTATACTGGTGTTTGATGGCAATTCTAGCCATGACCTATACTTATTAATTTACTATAATAGAGGAGCATTAAAGTCCTAAAAGAACTGAAAAGAAAGTAAAAAAAGAAAGAGTATATCCTGACAGGACTCCCTAGAAAGAATGTGAGTCCAGGGACACCCCACTAACAACTAAAGCTGTACACAGACTGATACAGGGAGAGGTGTAAACCACTGTGTATGGATGGGGATCTTTTAGGATCTACTCAGAAATCCTGCTCCAATCAAATAAACCTATAAATCACTGAGCTCTGCTTATTTACCTATCAGCAGCTTCTTTACTTATATTATACCCTGCTCTCAGATAGGCAAATCAGCTGACAGGTTCATTTCAATAGTACTATGCAATTCCCTAGTTTTAGAATTGGAAAATACACTTCTTATTTGTAATAATGCTTTAAAGGGGTTGGCCACTTTCAGACCAATATTGGCAAACAAGTGTAGAATAAAAAGCTATACAATTTTCCACTATACTTTCTGTATCAATTCCTCACAGTTTTCTAGATCTCTGCTTGCTGTCATTCATTCTGTTACTTCTAGTGGATAAAAGTCTGACCATGGTCATGTGATTTACGCTCCATGGTCATGTGATGAGCACACAGGTGCACAGCTGATTACCAGGCAGATGTCTGATTATTGTGCTGTGACTATAACGAGTGGCACCTGTGTACTCATCACATGACCATGGACCGTAAATCACATGACCATGGTCAGAGTTTATATCCTCTAGAAGTAACAGAATGAATGACAGCAAGCCGAGATCTAGAAAACTGTGAGGAATAGATATAGAAAGTATATTGGGAAATTGTACAACCTTTTATTATACAAACCATAACATTTGTCTCTCAGTATTGGTCTGAAAGTGGCCAACCCCTTTAAGACACTGTGTGAGACGTTTCCTGGACAATAAATAGGGTGTACTATAGTAAATGACTGCTCTTTAGTACGAGTTCCTACATTGGTAAAATAGTTTGATAACAATTCTAGCATTCGTGTATTTTTTTACCTTGATATCACAACTTGATGCTTAGGTTAGGTCAATATCAAAGTAACAGGTCATACATGTTACTTTGTATAGAACTCTCCTGCAAAAGTCATGTCCCATGCTGGGCAAGATTTCACACCACCAATTAAAAGAGAGTTGATCTCATCCTAAAATGAAGTGGACATAAATAGGTCGACATTGTCATCTCTACAGGGACTTTATCAAAGAAGGGGAGTCCTCAAATGACTGGAATGGGACAGTGGGTCATATTACCCCATGTGTAATAAAAGTCATGTACAGCTCTGCAACAGTATGTCATACACTCTCTACGCTGCCAGGTAATAAAACACACAGTGTCTTTCTCATTCCCTCAGTATTTCTTCCCCCCTCCCTTTTATGACTAATAGACAGATATAGTAATAAGACTGCATGAAATATCGTCTTCATTCCAGAAGTACATTTTATCTAGAAAAAGACCTCAATGTACTTGTCTATACAAGCAATGCAAGGATCTGAACTGCCCCCACGGCCAAGTACTTTGCAATATGACCAAGGCAAATACCATTTTGTTTAAAGGGATTCTACCACTAAAACACTTTTTTTTCTAGTTACCACGTCGGAATAGCCTTTAAAAAGGCTATTCGTCTCTTACCTGTGGAAGTGCTCTCCGCCGCGCCGTTCGTTCAAAATACCGGTTTGTACCGGTATGCTAATGAGTTCTCTCGCAGCAATGGGGGCGTCCCCATTGCAGCTCGAAAACTCACCGCAGCGCCGCCTCTCTGGTCTTCGGTGTCCTCCCTTTGCTTCTTCAGCGTACTGTCGGACGCCTGCGCAGTACGCTCTGTTCGACGAAGATTGCCGAACGTACTGCGCATGCGCGAAATTGCGATCCCAGCCATAGTGCGGGAATCGAACTTTCGCGCATGCGCAGTACGTTCGGCAATCTTCGCCGAACAGAGAGCATACTGCGCAGGCGTCCGACAGACGCTGAAGAGGCAAGGGGAGGACACCGAAGACCGGAGAGGCGGCGCTGCGGTGAGTTTTCGAGCTGCAATGGGGACGCCCCCATCGCTGCGAGAGAACTCATTTGCATACCGGTACAAACCGGTATTTTGAACGAACGGCGCGGCGGAGAGCACTTCTACAGGTAAGAGACGAATAGCCTTTTTAAAGGCTATTCCGACGTGGTAACTAGAAAAAAAAGTGTTTTAGTGGTAGAATCCCTTTAACTATTGTTCCAAATTAAAGTATGTGGTTCTTACTGTGCCATAACACACAGACATGCAGCAGTTAGTTCGGTGGATGTGAGAAAACATGGGGTGCTCTCTATTTGACTTCTACCACAATGCCTCAAGACATGAAGGCAACTAATATACAGCACAAGTGTTATCAAAAAAACTTATAATGAGTCATTTGACAGTGTTTTAAAACTATATTTGATAATAAGAAAAGCCTTGCAATAAAACTAAAAAAAAAACAAAACAACCATCTCCGCTTGAACTCACATTACACTGTTAAATTGAACCTGTCATTTAGTGAGTCTTATCTGTGTGCAGCCTGTTATGGAGCAGGAGGAGCAGAAGATTGATGTATAGTTTTGTAAGAAAAGTTTCAGGATCTCTGCTCCTTTCATGCTAATGGCTCCAGCAGGATTGAATTTCTGAGCTCGGCATGAGCAGAGCTTTCAATGAATACATGACAAGTTATGCTGAATCTTCACCTATATATCAATATGGTCAGCTCCTTCTGCTCTACAAGAAGCTGCTAGCAGACAGAACTACATGTACAACCTGACAAGCGGTTATCATTTATCTGTATTACTCACAAGTCATGCCAAGGTATTTCTAGGTACTTACGGTATTTCTTTGTCAAAAGTTCTGAACCATAGCCCTGTATGTGCAATCTGCTACAAATAAACATTAAGAGATCTTGTAAGGGCTCGTTCACACGGGGCAAGAGGGGGCGGATTCTGACGCTGAATCCACCTCAGATTCCGCTCCCTCACAATAGAGGTCTATGTAGACCGCTAGCTTCCTTTTTTTCCGTGAACGGTATGTTCCGGCTCACGGAAAAAAGAAATGAGCTGCCCATTCTTCAGGCCGATTTCGCGGCTGAGTCAGCCCCGGCGTCCGGCTTACGGCAGCCTCCGGACTAGGCCCATTCATTTGGAGCGGGAAGCCGCGACTGTCAGACGCCGCGACAGTCGTGGCAGGCACATATTGATCCTATTCTGACGCGGCTTCCCGCATCAGAATCAGGACCAAAATATGCAGTACCATGCCCCGTGTGAACGAGGCTTAACTCTAATAATCCATGTGACATATCAAAATAGTCTTGGCTAAAAGGGCCCAGAAATAAGGACTTAAACCTTGGGTAGTCCTGTAGCTGGTATTGGAGCTCCTTCGCATGACACCAGATACTTTCTAGGGACCATGCATAAAGTGTAAGGGCACCCAGTATGGAACTAGTAGGTCCTAGGTTATAAATCTTCTTGGCGCTTTCTGCACCAATGTGGCACAGTCCTGAAAAAAGTATTTTATATAGTGCTATTTGTCGTCACAGAAGACTAGGCAGAAGCATACTCCATATACCCTTTGGAAACAGGAGAAGTAAAATACCACTTACTCTAAGACACCTGCTGACTTATATAAATGGTTATCTAATCAGTATCAGAATAATATTTGTTACTTGACAGAAATCAATATAAAAGGAGAGCAATAACTTGTTTCCAGATTAAATATAGAGTCAAACTTGTGTCAATGTTTTTATTATGCCAGCATGTATCTTAGAAGTAGTGGTCTTTCAGAATGAGCCCACACACAAGAACCTTAAGTCCAGCCTTTCTAGTGCTTTGTCCCTTGCACAAAACCTTCACTATGAAGCAATATCTGCAATGGGAAAGTCTGCTATATATGATGGCTAGATTCATAAAGCATTTCTGAAAACTTAACTATGGGTGAATTAGAGTCAACATTCTAAGACTGCACGTGCAGAAGCCCCCATTATTAAGCCCTGCTATGATGTATGGAAGCTATGATTAGATCTGTAGAAGCCCCTGCTAAATTGCAAAAGCTCCAGCCATTTTAATACTCACGTTGACATTGCCCCCATGACTGTCGTGCCCATCCCCAGCAACAATCAATCCTGTTACCGTACCGGCAGAGTCCTGTGGATGAGGCAACCTGCGTGGGCCACCTGTGGAAAGAGATATGTCATTACTTCACATGGAACATACTTTGTTAGCATGACTTTAATTTACATGAACAGCTTTTATATAGCTTGTATATCAGTCCTACATATTCTACCAGATATCTCACCTTTACCCACTACTGTAAAATCTGTAGCCTCTCCCCCTTCCACCAGAGAACTAGAGTCATAATAGTAACAGCAAGGTAACTACTTTTACTTGGGCCACAGCCAAAGAATGGATAGCAGTGTCATATATCAGATCTATGAAAGTCTATGTAAGATTATGTACATTACTATGTAGTAATATTGCTATGACAGGCCTGGGGCTTCTGCCTGTCGTAAGAATAGGTCAGCTCCTGCAACCTCACCATGAAGGAACCGGCCTGCATCTTTAGAGGTATGGGGGTCTATTTTTACACTTTGGGAGGGGCTGTCTTTTAAAGAGGACCTTTCACCACTTTTGGGCACATGCAGTGTTATATACTGCTGGAAAGCTGACAGTGCGCTGAATTCAGCGCACTGTCGGCTTTCCCGATCTGTGCCCGGTGTAAAGAGCTTACGGTGCCGGTACCGTAGTGCTCTATGGTCAGAAGGGCGTTTCTGACCATTAGCCAGAGACGTCCTTCTGCCTCGCGGCGCCTATCGCGCTGTACTGTGGAGCAGGGAGGAACGCCCCCTCCCTCTGCTCACAGCGCTCGTCCATAGACCAGCATTATCAGGAGCGGGAGGGGGAGTTCCTCCCCGCTCCACAGCACAGCGCGATTGGCGCCGCGAGGCAGAAGGACGTTCATGGCTAATGGTCAGAAACGCCCTTTTGACCATAGAGCACTACGGTACCGGACCGTAAGCTCTTTACACCGGGCACAGATCGGGAAAGCCGACAGTGCGCTGAATTCAGTGTACTGTCAGCTTTCCAGCAGTATATAACACTGCATGTGCCCAAAAGTGGTGAAAGGTCCTCTTTAAGTATTTTAAGCTTCGGGCATTAGCCCTTGTTGCTATGGCGACTGCTCTGCAGCAGAGCGGCCACCATTAGCTTCACATACCCAGCATCTGCTATAATAGCACAGCGGATGCCGGGGAGCCAGGGGCAGCATCATCGCTCCACTCCTGCCACTGCAGAGACCAGCGGTCGGCAGGAGCATGGCGATGCTGCAATTCTGCTCCTCTGCCCCCTTATAGCCCCCTTTGGATTATATGACTCACCCCCATTTTCCTCCCAATTCTGGGGGGAAAATAGTGTGTCTTATAGTCCGAAAAAAAACGGTATGGTCACCGTGCCATTAACTGCCTCTACAGCATAAAAGTGGCGTATAAGTGATTCTGGTGTTGGTAGACTCCTTTTAAAGACAAATTGTCACAAGGAAATTCAATATCAAACCAGCCACAGTGCACTATAGGAAACATTATACTATGAACCGCCCTATGTTTGGATAGTTCAGTAGATGTAAAATTTCCTTGAAAAAGATATTTTTATAAACAGAGGTTTAGCACATCCCTCCAGATACCAGATTTACACCCATTCACACCAGAAAACTGACTCCCCCTGTGTGAATACAGTAGTATGAGAAACCAATGGCTATATTACACAGAATTGATTGGAAATCAATCAGATATTATAAGTATGCATAATGGATTTACTGCAAAATTGTTATTGTGAACTGGAGAGAGATTGTAAGTACCAGCTTTAACCAATGGGAGTAGTATACATTGTACATTTTAATTTTAGAATGATATCTTTTTTACAGCCCAAAAAGGCCTCAAAAGCAGAGCAGTATATTTGGTCAGAAGGATCTTGCTGTACTGTGGTAAGGATTCCTGGAAGAGCAGCAAAGTGAAGGGAGATGCATTTCTAAAGAAATCAATCAAAAAGTTTCAGAGCAGACATAAAAGCTCTTGGCAATGTGGAACTAGACGTTGTTTCGTGAAATGCAATAATCCAGTTGACTGGAATTCATTTAACCCATTGCCAGAAAGAAGGTGCATACCGTGTAGCACTAAAATGAAAAAAGGAAGAGTTACAAGTCAGCAGGTGTTATACAATGCAGTGCTCTTCATATATATAAAGACACCTGGAAGCTGCTAATAGACCAGCAGCAGGGCGGTTAAACTTTGACCTCAGGTCTGGCTCATTGAGCTTACATTTATTTCAGTGGATGCCATTCTAATGGTAATTGCTGGTTTCTTCACCACAGCCTGAGGAAGTGTGAGACATGGTATAACAATTATATAAAACTAGCAGTACCCACGACTTCGTCCGCAGAACCCTAACCCCCTGCGCGACCCACCTGTAGCGCCGCGCAGGCTTCTTCCTTTGCCTTGTGTCTACAGCGGCTCCCTTTTCTTCATCTCCCCCCTGGCGCCCGCCAACCCCCTTTTTTTTTACCCACTCCCTCATGTGCTCGCTTCTTTCTCCTACCCCGTGCCCCTTTTCCCCCCTAGCCCCGTGTCCCCTTCCCCCCCAACCCCATGCCCCCTTCCCCCCGTGTTACCTACCCCGTGCCCCCTTTTTCCCACCACCCCATGACCCCTTCCCTGTCTTACCTACCCAGTGACCCCTTCCCCCCCCAGACCCTGTGTCACCTTTCCCCCCACCAACCTGTGCCCATGGCCTCACCAAACCCCAGGCTCCCCGTGCACCGATGTTACAGGGGTGCCTATGAGGGCCCCCCTCCCGCGGCAAGCCATGTGCCTCCATTCCATCTGTGGGCGCTGTGGCGGCCCTGTCCCCATCCCCCTTCCAGGGGCCCCCGGGTTTATCTGCCAAGGGCCCCCCATTCCCGCATCCCCCACTGGACCGGCAACCTCCTCACTCCCAACACCCCATGCCTCTCCCTTCTCAAAGTCCCCTAACTCGCCTGTCGTCACAACCCTTCTCCTGCGGCCGAATGACACTGTAGATAGCCCTGAGCAGACATCGGCGACATCTCCAACGGACATGCAGAGTCCAGAGGCCACAGCCGCCATGGGACAGCAGGCCGAACCGGCGTTCCAGACCGCAGTGCAGGCGACCCCCTGTCCGGCCGCGGCAGAGCACTGCGGTCCTGTGGTAAGCCCACACAGGCGGGGCAGCGTACGCACTTCTCGCTGCCCCAGAGTACGAGCGCTGGTTCAGGACGCTCTGGACCTCTGAGAACCGCCATGTTCTTGTGGACGCCGGCCGGCTCCGCCCACAGCACCCATCCAGGTGAGCTGCTGATGGGGCTGGGATGACGTCATCCCGGGACCTACAGCGTCCCAGGTCCTGCAGCGAATTCAAAAGTGAAAAGCACCGGTCACGGGAGTGAATTGCGGTAGTGTACGGGAATTCCATGTAGCCTATCGTTCAATCCGGGACCCAAGGTATGTATGTACGCAATGTCAGCCAAATCCGTTTGCCTGTCTAGGTGTCATTGCGTCAATAATCTGCCTATATTCAGCAAATTTTTGCCGTCAATCGTTCACCTGCTCTGGCATTTTGGCAGCTCTTAAGCTGGCCTGCTGTTGAACTTGTTCCTGTGCCTGTGATTGTTCCGGCATCTCAGCAACTCGCTGGGACGCCATATTATGAGCATGTTGTTGGTATCGATGATCCGCCTGCTCCGGTGTTTCAGCAGCTCTCAAGCTGGCCTGCCGCTGAATTTGTTTCTCACACCATGCCTGTGATTGTTCCAGCATCTCAGGAGCTCACTGGGACACCATATAATAAATGTGTTGATGGTGTCGATAATCTGCATGCTCCGGCGTTTCAACCGCTCTAAGAGCTGCTTGACGCTTAGCTTGCTCAATCCTCTTCAGCTGCTAACCTCTGCTGACTTCTGGCTACCTTCATAGCTCTCATTTTTTGAGAATTTTGCAACAAATTAGATTTTACTTTTTCCCAGCATGTTTAAAATTGAGAAACTACCAATCAGCAGGCTGCCTGGAGTGTGTGCTTCTCACTTTGTGTATTTGTCTTCCCCCTCCTCCCTCTGCCTGAAAAGGATGCAGAACACTTATGCAGATGCTTGTACAGAATGGACTCAGTGTTGTCTGTGTATTTACATAGAGAGATAACAGACCAGGCTTTATGAGCAAACTGCAATTAGATGAGTGAATGTCCTGCCGGCAAGAGCAGTTTAATATAGTATATGAAAATAAATTCATAACAGTTGCGAAGCCACGTCATTTACCGGGATAAAAAGTAGCCTGTGTGTTAATTGAGGTTACGAACTATCTATGAACCAAACTTCATCCAAATCCGTTCAGCCAATTTTGCGTGATTGAGTAACAAACATACAAACTTTCACATTCATTTATTATAATATTAGTAGGATAATTTAGCCATGATGTTCTGGTTTAATAGTAACTATGTTAACCACATACATATGTCAGGTTTTGGATTTTTGGGGGGTGTTTTTTTTTTTTACAGAAACTGCAAACAAGTTGGACTTGTAGGACTTTTTCCTCCAACTGTTTCCAAACAGACTCTGCAATGGAATCCACCCGACCCCCATCTCTACTGCTACCCACAAGAACCTCTGGTGACCTGGAAAAATTAGAATATGGTAATAAGCGCTACCCAGCAGTTTTGGGTTAACAATCTCACTACTTTCTGAATCTACAGCCAGAATTTCTTGTAAGACAGATACTGATTTAATTTACTTAAACTTATTACGGTTCTGTAGGAGCCATAGGATTTCCTTACCAAAAACAAATGCAAAAAAAAAAAAAAACCCTTTCAAAATCAGGCAATTCCAGAGCCATTTGAAAGGTTAAAGAAGTTTGAGTTCTGGTAATTTGAAAGTCTAAAGGTGGAGAAAAGAATTCCAACTTCAGGCCTACTCTCACCATATCCAGGATCCAAGGGTTTGATTAAATTTTCATCCAGGCAGGAAGGAAATTCTTCAGTCTGCCCACTACCCAGGGCCTGGTATCATTGCTTACTGGGTCTTGGATCTTTATTTTGGGGTTTTGTTTCATATCGGCTTTCTCCCAGTTGCTATCTCTGGACTTGGCAAGTCTCTGTCTATTGTATCTTTCAGTAGGACGAAAGGACCTCCTAGAAGGAGCAGGAAAATCTCTCTTTTTACCCACCGCCTTAGCTATTATGTCATCTAAAGCTGGCCCAAAAAGATATTCACAGTCACAGGGCAAACTGCAAAGTTGGGTCTTAATCCCTACATCACCTGTCCAACTCTTCAGCAATATAGCCTTTCTGGCAGAGTTAGTCAGGCCAAGGGAGCAAGCTGATAATCAAACAGTGTACACTGAAGCATCTGTCAAAAAATCCACTGCCTTTGTAATAGTTGGTAGTATTGAGAGAATCTGCTTTCTCAGGGTCTTATCCCTTAATTGATTTTCCAGGTCCCCTAGATCTTAATGGATCTTGTAGTACAGGTAGCCGCTATATTAGCCTTGATGGAAGTTCCTACTGAACTCTAGGAATGTCTTAAGAACCTTTCTGCTTTCTTGTCTAAGGAATCACTCAGGGTACCCAAGTCATCAAAAGACAGTACTGACTTCCTGGAGGCTTTGGCTATGCCAACGCCAATTTTTGGTACATTATTCCAAGAAGAGCAAGCGTGCTCTTTAAATCGGTTCTTATGCTTAACTCCTCTAACAATAAAACCCTTCTTGTCTGGGTTTTTACATTGTGTCTTAACAAGCAATGTAATATTTTTTAGACAGTAAAATGTCTACTTTGACAAACCTCCAAACATAATGTCCTGCATAGCACAGGGGGGTCTAGAGTCCTCATTCCCCATATTCACTCATATGGCTTTGAGCAACTTGACAGTGTCCTCTAATAGAAAGCAGTACTGTCCAACTTCTTCAAAGTCATATGTAAAAAGAAGGAGTCATCAGATAACTTTCCACTTTCACCCTGAGGTGATTCCAAAATACACCGGGTAGAGGAACTGGTCTTCTTTTTCTAGCCACTTTTACTCTTAAGGAACTTCTAACCTCCTCTTGTATCATAGATCTGACACCCTGTAAGAATGATGGGGATTCCTCAGCAACAGTTTTATCAATGTATGTTGGGCAGAGCTATTTCTTCTTGTGGTCTTCTCCTTGCCAGAGGAGGTTGCGGCTGTGGCTGTTGTGGCTTTAGCTGCTGCAGTGGGTGCTGGTCTTCCATACTGTAAAGAAGTATTCACGATGTGGGGAGGGCTGGGTGCCTACTCAGTAGTGGCTCAACTATCCCTCCACCCTCATTATATGGTCATTTAAGCCACACCCCTTGCATCGGAAGACACGCCACTTCTTCTCTAAACCGGAACCTCTATCACTTCTGGTTTATCCATCATCTCCATGTGTTTCCCTGCAGGCCCATCTGCCTGGATATCAGAACCCCGGCACCCAAAACACAAGTGGCACATAGTTGTTGGGATGGCACCGACTCCAGACCAGGCCACCTGCAGAAACAGAAATGTAAACAGAACCAACTCTACCTATGCCATCAGGTAAGCCTATACCATTGCAGGTCCATAGGTCCTGAGGGGTAGGAGAGGCTTCACTTTTTTTTTTTTCTTTTTTTTTTATGTAGATTGTGAGCCCCATAAAAGGATCACAATGTACATTTTTTTCCTATCAGTATGTCTTTGTATAATGGGAGGAAATCCAAGCAAATACAGGGAGAACATACAAACTCCTTGCAGATGTTGTTCCTGGCGGTATTTGAACCCAGGACTCCAGTGCTGCAAGGCTGCAGTGCTAACCACTGAGCCACAGTGTTACCCCAGGATTCACCCGTTTGTACTATAGGTTTCCTGTCTCTGGGGCGGATCCACTCTGGGTACTGTTATGGGTGTTGTGAAAAAGATAACTTCTTACTATATACACATTCAATAGGTGGTTGGGAACTGGCAATTTTCTGTATCCATATTTATATACTACTCATGTGTTGCAAAGACAAATGTACGCACAACAGACAACAAGGTGTAATGGTAGGAGACACATAGATTTGTATTCTGTCTGTACAATACCAAGAACAGGTCCAATGTTCTTAAAGTGCTTCACTACCCATCCTTTTGTAGCAAACAGAAAAGACAATACACAAGGGGCAACATGGTGACTCAGTGGTTAACATTGCAGCCTTGCAGTGCTGGAGTCCTGGGTTTCAATCTCACCAGAAACAACATCTGCAAGGAGTTTGTATGTTCTCTCAGTGTTTGCATGGATTTCCTCCCATCCTACAAAGACATACTGATAGGAAAAAAAAAAGTACAATGTGATCCCTATATGAGGCTCACAATCTACATAAAGAAGAAAAAAAAAGACAATACATTAAATTTAATGTAGGTCCTAGGCTGATTCCCAGATCTGCAATATTATCTACTATACCACATCTGTTAAGAGGATAGTTATTGTATCTATACATGTTTTAGTCCATACATACCGATATATCTACTCAGTAATTCGGAAAACATGACATTAAAAAGAAACTACTCAATTTATTTACAATGTACTGTATATAACCCATCAGAACAGTAAAACCTCAATATACATTCACTATTAACAGCTATGTTTGAGCAAACAGGTTTAGTATCCAGTAGTAACAAGCAGATGATACGTGTCAACAATAATAGAGCTTGTATCTTTTTACTCCTAAAATACAGCACCGATCATCTAGAGGCAGCTGCTGTATCTAAAGTGGGACACTATCTAATAGAAGCCACGACGGAAACATCATGCAACATCTGCTTACTGCTTATTTGGGATTTATAAATATACCATAACTAGCAATCTGCATGGACACATTGGTATACTTCCCTATGGAAGGTTTACAGCAGCCACACGATACATGTGAGCGCTTCAATAGTCCTCTGCAAACCCCAGCCCCTGCTCCATGTATCTAACTGCAGCATGCTAGATCCGTGGTATTTTTAGTAACTAGTTCCAGTCACAGCACAACCTACTGGGACTTATTCACACAGTTGCTTTTAACGCATGCATTCCGTGTTTGTGTTTTGCCCATGGTTAATTCAGTTTTCACAGTTCAATTCTATCATATTAATGTTTTTTCGTCTATAGAACACACATCCATATGCTTGTCCCAGTCACTTTGTGACACGGTTTAGATCAAATCTGCAAATAAACAAAGTTCAGCAACTTTCTAATATACTTTGGGGTGGGATTACCAACCCATTTACGCCTGTTTTCTGGCTTATAAAAGCACATTTGGCACAAACCTCAGTTGTATAAAAATTAGCACTTTTCTACCTTTTTGCACTTCTCTTGTCACTTTAGAAAAGTGAGTAAAAAAGTGATTATAGCAGAATGGGCATCCTGCAGACCTATAGATTTGCCATCATTTATACCAAATATTGGCACAAACTACACTTTCACTGTTCTGGCACACGGGCAGCCAAGAGCATTATTTTTTATAGTTCTATGCTGACCCAGACTGATACCTTTTATCTAAACTTAGACACTTTAGCAGAGGAGGAGAAAGATACACAGTCCAGTTACATTAATGTGATCACCTGTCAAAATCCAGAATAACCACCTTTCGCAGAGCGGACCGCTGTGAGACGTGCAGGAAGAGAGGGGATGTCGTGATGATGTCACTGGGATGTTGAGCCACGCCAACTCCAGTGCTGTGTCCAGCTGTGCTAGGTTACGCGGGTGAGCATCCATGGCACAAACAACCCGATCGAGGTGGTCCCACAGATTCTCAATTGGGTTCAAGTCCGGGGAATTTTCTGGCCAAGGGAGTACGGTAAAATCATCCTGGTGCTTCTCGAACCACACATGTACACTGTGAGCGTTATGACACGTTGCATTGTCCTGCTGGTAGATGCCATCCTGAGGAAAAACATTTTGCATGTAGGGGGAACATGGCTGATGACACGTGCCTTCTGCGACTGGTTATTTAACGTTGATGTCAAAAGTAGGCAGTGGTCACATTACTATGACTGGACTGTGTATATGTGTACCTGATGTCTTCAATTGCCTAAATAAGGCTTTGTTCACATCTGAACTCTGCTGCAAATTTAAATAAAAATGGCACACAATATAGCACAGAATACTTAGCACTTGACTTTATCACGGTCAAGGAGGTCAGTGGATGTAGTTTGCGTCCATCACGCAAGAGATTTGGCACTTCTATTATTATTGTTGTTCTGCCCATGTGCTAGAACAGAACAACAGAAATAACAATACAGATGTGAAGGAAGCCTTAGATAAAATTGTAGAAAACTTTACAAAGTATTTGGTCTGTATGATCCTCTAGATGCAAAACAAAAGTATTTGGCTGAGTTCCGCCGTGTTTTTTTGGTCAGGATTTTGACGTGGAATACGTGTTAAAATCCTGACCAAAAAAACACCTCCTATTGAAATCAATGGAAGCCGGTCATTTCTTTATTCCACAAATAGTTTCTTACCGCTCGTGGAAAAAAAAAGCGATATGCGTATTCTTCAGGCAGATTCTGCGGCTGGATGTATGCTTGAAGACACTCCCTCCCAATTAGACCCATTCATTTGGGCCTAATTCGTAGCGGAGTGCCGTGACTGGATGCAAATTAACACTTTGGACCAATGTAGACACTGTCTTTGCTCCAAAGTAGTAAGTGTTAATGCCATTGTTACAGAGCTTTCACACTTGCGCTCGGTGTCTGGTTTGTGCAATCAGCCCCGGCGAAACTGGACAGGAGACAGAAACCCGGCGGGCAGTTTTAAAACCCATTCACTTGAATGTGCTTGTAAAGGTTACCGCCCATGTCCGCCTTCTGCCTGTCCACGGGGAAACCGTTTTTTTCAACTGGACACAAAGTCCTGCATGTCCCCTGTTGCGAACATAATGTTGGATGCAGAATGTGTACCCCTGCTGTTCCACCCACTGCCATGGGAGCATTGGAAGTTGCTGAACATTGTGCTTCAGCTATTTCTGGAGTTTCCGTGGAAGTGAATGGAGCAGGGTGGCCAATTCTGCATCCAGCACTACATTCACAAAGCGGGATGGAGACAAGAGACTTTCATTCTAGGGATATCATTAGAGGTCTCATAGTATAACCCCTTTAACATTATATAATAAGTACACCTGCTCGCTGAAATGCGCACACTCAAGGTTTAAAGGGGCTCTATCAATGGGAAAAGTCATTTTTAGCTAAGCACATCCTTGCACAACCTTTAGAAAGGCTATTCCACACCTACCTTTTGTATGTAAATTGCCACAGTAGTTTTTGAATAAGTCAGTTTTTATTCATATGCTAATTAGCCTTCTCTGTGCACCCAGAAGTGTCTGTGAGCACAGTCTGCTATTCTGTGTGTGGGAGCAGAGAGGCTGCTGCTGAAAACTCATCTCTCTGCTCTCATACACATAGACAATAGCAGACAGTGATCACAGAGACTTCCAGGGTGCACAGAGGAGGCTAATTAGCATGTGTATAAAAACGGACTTATTCAAAGACTACTGAGGCAATTTACATACTAAAGGTAGATGTGAAACAGCCTTTCTAAAGGCTATGCAAGGATGTGCTTAGCTAAAAATGACTTTTCCCAATGATAGAGCCCTTTAATCAAGAGTTACTACTGTATATTATAAAGGCTCTATTCACGCAAACATGAAAACTGCCATTTTTAAAACAAATCTAGTCTATGGATCTGACAAGTTTGTTTATTTGACAGACCATGAGAATTGTACTTCAAGAAATAGGACACCATTTTGGCAGTTTTCACAGATCACTGAATAGGGATCCGTGACAATAATGTCCCACAGATGTAAATTGGCTGTGAAAACCCCAATTTCAATCACAGTTGAATAAAATCTCTAAAACTGACAAATCGCTCAATTTTAAAAGGCCATTTTGCATCTGTTCTATGCCTTTGTCCACTTATGACAGCCGAGTGTCATCTGTTTTGCATCAGTTTTTAATGGATCATTAGAAGAACAAATTGTCACGGGCAGTGGATTCTGGACTCACTGTACCATCTAACTGGCTTGGCCTTGGACTACTCCGGAGTTATCTAAGTGGTCCCCTGGTTTCACCCTTTAATTCTGAAACAGGGATGTGGTCTTCGCTGCAGGGGACTGCCAGATCACCACCTCAAGTAGTAGACCGGTATGAGTGGCAAGTGACCCAAAGGCCAGAGAGAGAAGCCAGTGCGGAGCAACGTAAGGTTGAGAACGTTTAAGGCTATTTGAGGCATGTTTAAGGCTATTTGAGCATGTTTAAGGCTAGTTCCAAAGGTAGGCAGTGAAATCATACATGGGAGAATAGTAGATGAGAAACAGCATCAAAAGCGTAGTCAGAAGTCAAACCAAAGCCACAAAACAAAATATCAACCAGGAATAAAAATGAAACCCTCGCAGGAATTGGAAGTCCAAAGACCTATGTCGCTGGTGGACACCGTTCAGATGGATGAGCAGGTGTATTAATTAACTCTTAGGTTACTGAGAGGAGAAGGTCGCCCGCCCTTTTAGTTGAACCAGAAGCAGGAGCAGGAAAGACAGGAACCACAAAGTTGAACTGGAGGCAAGCAGACGGTTGAGTATGCTGGTAGCGATTGAGTGATGGGGAGCGCAGAGCACTGGCAATGTTTTTTTTTTTTTTTTTTTATCCAACCCACTGATCCATTTTGAAAGAATGTAACCCAGTCAACAATACTTTCACCACTTCTGCCAAGTCTAGCTCTTTGCATCATTTAATAGGCTCTGCTCCATTGATTCCATTTCTGTTCCTGAGCAATAGGTGCCAGTAGTTTTGGTGTCTCATATGTCATTTAGTCTCTGTACCGTCAGGTGGGAGGTGTCTGGCAGGATTAGACAAGGGGGTGTGATTCTGAGCTCTGACACTGTCCACCTCTGACTGGAGCTCTGAGCCACATATTGCAATTATAACAGGATGAGTCCAGTTCTCCCGACACAGCGCAATCCAGAAAATACCAAGGATATACGGACCATATTTTTCACACTGGAACTGCTCATGTGTAGGTCCACATTACCGAATAAGGGTGTATTGGGTAAACTAATGATAATGAAAACAGGCATCAGCAAAGATAAACCTCCGGCACATGCACATGTATGCGTGGAAAGATTTTCTATCTATGATCATAGTAGTACATAAATCTAGAGAGAAACTATTCTGAACAGTTCAGCAGTAAATCTTTCAGACTCTGAAATACAATTCTGAAGACATCCCTAGACGCTAAGTTTGACCCTCTATTTAGCCTGTAAGAGTGTAAATCATTGAAGAGTGCATACGCCTCTAGTCAAGTAGGCCACCTCTGACACCTCTTAAGACTCTACTGTCATAAGAAGCCTTTACTCCTGCAAGAATGAATCCCCTGGCAGCATCCACCTTCCCCCCTCCTGTATGTCCAACGCAATCCTGTAACAATCTCAGATATTTTGCTTCGTATCATGAACCACATAATATGTAAAACAGTTTATTGGCATCACTTATCTAAATACACAGAAAGCAAATAGCCAGATGTGATAATGGTTTCTGGCTCCTCCGCAAAATCTCGAAAATGTCCAGTACATCTTACAGAACACAAGAGCCAACACTCCCAGTGCTGAACAAGGATCTGCATTCCAGTCTTCCGCCATCTCTAGTAGTCTGTGGTAGACCTGCCTCAACATGACTGTGGTTCTGATCTTACACAGTCACTTACGTTTCAATGACTTTTGCCTTCACATACATTTGTTATATGCAGAGTATTCCATATTATCTCCTAGGAAGCTCACATGTCAAGAATGTGCAGGTTCATGACCTGCATAAGGTTTTCTTTACATTTTGAAGTCTTTTGGAAAGTGAAGCAGGAAGCCTCCAGGGTCTCCTTAAACGTTATCAATATTTACTACATTATTAAAGTTCATGTAACCTACAAGTATTTGCTTCAATTGGCTAAGGTTGGGTTCACATCTGCATTGGAGTCTCTGTCTGGAGAATCCATCAAAATGACCGCTAAAAATGTGCTGCAAATCCAACTTTATCGTCCAGTGATTTCAGTTTAAAAGAACGGACACCCGATAGATCCCATTAAAGTCAATGGGGTATAGCGGGCACCACTGGTGTCCAATGTTTTAGCAATAGGTCAGAATAGCGGTCACATGATGCAATTGTGAACATAGCCTAAACTGTACAAGGACTACAATGATGGCTTTTATCATATATGCCACACACAATTTTGCTAGTTCTTTTTTGAAACTAAGGAGTTTTCTGGGCCCAACTGAATTTTCATAGTGATGACCAGTCCACAGGATAGGTCAACAGTATGTGATCTGTTGTGGTTCAACACCAGGACGCCGTACAGATCATCTATACTAGCAGCCACAGCACTGAGTTTGTAGACTGGGCGTTTTTGGACAAAGGGATACCTAATGTGCATGTGGATCACTTTATTTTTTACATGTATTCTAGGGAAAAGGGTTTTTTTTTTGTTTTTTTTTACATGGCCTATACTAGAAGTATATGCCATACAAGCCAGCAGAGATGTGGTGGCACTGGGCACCACTCAACTTCTGAGTAGCCGCCAAATTTAAATACATTGCATCCATCATAGTTGCAGCGGATGTCTGGAATAAGGGTCCATTCACACAGAGGAAAATGATCAGGAATTTGGTGTGGAATTTGAACACTGAAAAAAAAGTCGTCCATTGACTTCAATGGGTTCTGCTAGCTTTTTTTTTCTGCTAGCAGAAAAAGGAACCCATTGAAGTCAATTCCTCACCATTTTCCTCCGTGTGAATGGACCCTAATAAGGCTGTTTTCACACGGCTAGTGTGTTTGGTCAGTGATTTTGATCAGTGACTGTGACACAAAATCAGGAATGGAGATTACGTACAGATGTATATATGTATGTATGTATGTATGTATGTATGTATGTATGTATGTATAGTCAAGAGATTTGCACATGTCATGTGTTATCAACCCACGCCTGGCTTTGGCACGTAATTACTGATGAAAATCACTGACCAAACACTGACCACGTGAAAGCAGCCTTAGGCTAAGTTCACAGAGCGGATTTTGGTCTGGAATTTGGCGCGGATTCCGCGTCAAATTCCGGATTAAAATACCGCCTCCCATTGAATTCAATGGGAGCCAGGCATTTTGTTTTTTTGCGAGTGGATTTTTCCTCTTGCACAAAAAAAAAAAGCGACATGCCCTATCTTCCGCAGCGCGTCACTCCCTCCAAACTAGGCCCATTCATTTGGGCCTAATGCAGAGACGAATTCTGCAACTGGATGCCGGTGCACTTTATGCACTGCACTGTCATCCAGTTGTGGATAGCCGTTTTTTGGTCCAGAATCTGAGGCGGCATCCCAGCATCGTTCGTGCGGGCAGTGCGTGGCAAGCCCACGGAATCCATTATAGTCTATGGGACCCGTACGCTTGAACTGCAAAGCGCTTGCAGTTGCGCTTGTATTCCGTCCAGGAGGGTCCTCATTCGGACTCCTTACGGACGCAACACATCAGCATGTGTGAACCAGCCCTTACAGACCCGGCATCCGGACCTGGCATACAGACACTGGGGCGGGTGCCAGAGCCACAGCATCGCCACACTACTGCCAGGAGCATGGCAATGCTATACATTTCAAACTACAGAAATACTTACAGTACCTCTGCTAGCACGCCAGGAAGTAGACTCACGCTGGGTGCGGGCCTGAGCTTACGTGGCCACGTCACCCGGCGTGTGATGGAGCAGTGTGTGTGTGGGGGGGGGGGGTCTGCGTTCCTGGCGTGCTAGCAGAAAATTTACATTATGACTCTAGTATAAGCCGAGGAGCACTTTTTCAGCACAAAAACTGTGCTGAAAAACTCGGCTTATACTCGAGTATATACGGTAATCCACAGCAGAATTGCTGCAATCTGACATGCAACGATTTGCAAAACTGCAAGTATTTTGCACATCAGGTCGGTAGTTGGGCCACAGACAATTCCTTGTTTTCATACAAAGTGGAAAAAGTGTCTAAAACACTTGCTAAACATGGCGCACAACAGGTTATACAGATTTTTTCGTGCAGATTACACCAGAATTCTTCATTAATAAATCTCCCCAATGTGGGTAGGCAGAGATTGGAGACGTGTGCTGAGAAGTACAAGTACTGAAGACCCTGAATATGGATTTTTCTTAGCAATACTTTAATTAAAAACTTCAGAGCCAAAAAGGTGTCCCAAATTCCTAATAAAGTATAATACAAAAAGGCCTAAATGAAAAAAAAAAAACCTGATCTTTAGTCTTCACATTCTATACTTAAGGCCTAGTGGTGCCCATTAGAGATGAGTGAGTACTATTCGAAACTGCCGTTTCTAATAGCACGCACCCATAGGAATGAATGGAAGTACACAGACTTTGCCGGCGGCTGGCCGCTTAACCCCCTGCGTGCTGGCTGCGTCCATTCATTCCTATGGGTGTGTGCTGTTCGAATACTATAGCTGTTTGTTGAACACTTGCTCCTCTGAGTCCCCATAATTATTGAGCCATAATTATAAACCTGCTGAGTTTAGCTGAGCTTGTATATATTTTCAGTAGAGACAGGTGAATAAGCTATGAGACACCTGTGATAGAGGCATATCTCTCGGAAGAAGAAACAATCAGGTATGAGAGAACTCATCATGTTCAAAGATAAGACTGACTGTACCCCATCATCTGTCAAGGGAGAGTTATGCTAGATTTACAGTAGCAATTCCTCTCTGTTGTTCTGGTCCATTGGGGTACCAGAACATTATAGGGTGGACCGCTAAAATAGCGGTTACCCATGGAACCTGGCGGACTCCATTGACTTTAATGGGGTCTGTTGCATGCCCATCATTTTAAAACTGTAACTGGCAGGGACAAAAGTTCCCTGCACAAGACTTTTTCCTCCATTGATTTTTGGTGGACACTGCAACAGAGTCTCCAACGGATAACAAGTGCAGATGTGAAAGTAGCCTTAGGCCTCGTTCAAATCTGCATTGGTATTCCATCCAAGGGAGTCCGCATGAGGACCCCCCTCCCCAACGGAATACTGAACGCAACTGCAAGCGGTGTGCCAGTGAAAGCACACGGATCCCATAGACTATAATGGGGTCCGTGTGCTTGCCGCCAAATCTCCGCAAGCACATGGGGTCCGTGTGCTTTCACTGCACAGCACTTGCAGTTGCGTTCGGTATTCCGTTCGGGGGTCCCCTTGCGGACTCCCCGAATGGGATACCGAATGCACAGGTGAACCAAGCATTAGAAGGCTTCCATACACATACATCAACTTTTCTCTAATGTGTGAGTCTTAATGGTACAAATAGATGTGATGACAGAAGTAAAGTATTATTACCTAATCATATTAGTCATATATAAATATCCTCAGTGAATGTGTTTTTTTATGTTTGTGTTATCAATCCACCTCTGCAATTTGTTGTGTTTACAAGGGGGAGGGGTCAGAGGGGAAATAGCTTTTTCTCTGACTGTATACAACCAGACCTCCAGTTTTATTGTTTTACAACATTATGGTCCAGCAACCATGGGGGGTGCTCCTGGGCTGACCTCCAGAGCCAACAGAAATACACAGCTTTACCAGGTAAAGGAACAAATTCCTCTTTTCCAGATAAAGTTGTTCATCCCCCACCTTAGGGAGTAAGAGCAGGGAACACCCTGGCAGGGAGGTGTGGCTAAACCCTATCCTTAAAAAAAATCTATCACTGGCTTTAGTGATTTTTAACTAAGCATATATTTGCATAACCTTTAGAAAGGCTATTCCAGACATACCTTTAATTCATTAATCCTCCCAGCCATTTTTGAATTATGCCGCTTTTATTGATATGCTAATTAGCCACCACGGTGCAACCTGGAGTCTCTGTGATGTTCCCTGAGCACAGCTTGTGTGATCTGTGTAAAGAAGGAGGAGGTGAGAGCAGGGAAGTCTTATGAGTCATCAACTTCCCTGTTCTCACCTCCCCCTTCTTTACACAT
This sequence comes from Leptodactylus fuscus, assembly GCF_031893055.1. Taxonomy (NCBI): domain Eukaryota; kingdom Metazoa; phylum Chordata; class Amphibia; order Anura; family Leptodactylidae; genus Leptodactylus; species Leptodactylus fuscus. Next base: position 256,946,641 of record NC_134265.1, on the reverse strand, counting down.
ATCATACAAGCTGTGCTCAGGGAACATCACAGAGACTTCCGGGTGCACTGTGGTGGCTACTTAGCATATCAATAAAAGCGGCATAATTCAAAAATGGCTGGGAGGATGTTATAAATATAAATACAAAACAAATATATGTTTAGTTAAAAATCACTATAGCTAATAATAGATTCCGTTTAAGAGTCTACAAGACCTTAGAACTTATATCCCATCTGTGGAGCCAGCTAAGAGAGCTAGGTGTGTCCATTTCACTACAGAAGATTTTCCAAGCTCCTAGAATCAAAGACCTAAGTATCATTCTGTTGTATCTCATTTATTTTAAGGCTATTTGCAATGTTGTGTTATTTTGTCATCTTTACTTGTATATATAGAGCACTGAACCCTTTGGGTGTCACATTGTTAAATTTAAAGAGAACCTTACATGTCCTCATGCATATGGGGCTTTATTTACCTCTAGAAAGCCGACAGTACACTGAATTAAGCGCACTGTTGGCTTTCCCGTTATGTGCCTCAGTGCTGGAGATATTGGTGCTGTTAATTTTGACACCGATCTCTCCCCTCTATCAGAAGGGTGTTCTTCACTGCCCTCGACAGTACTCGTCCATAGCCCTGAACTGTCAGAGGGGGTGTTCCATATCATCCAGTGATGACACTGAGCTGTAAGGAATGCCCCACAATACAAGTCTATGGGTGAATACTGCTGCAGATGGAAGAGGATGGCGTTCCTTACAGTGATAACGCTGAGCTGTGAGGAATGCCCTTCTGACAGTGGGGAATTATCGTTGCCGAAATTAATGGTACTGACATCTCCAGCTTCAGGGCACATAATGGGAAAGCTGGCTTCTAGTGTCATATAAAGCCACATATGCATGTGCATTGTATTGCTCTATGAACATTTTGAAGTGTGTTTGTGTCTCACTGCTGGGAGTAGTAGTTTGTGTCTGGGTTTCCTATTCTCCTTTGTGAATAATAGGTGGTAGCAGCGTGTATTTGGGGTACATGTACTGTGTTGGGGTGTGATCTACACTCAGTCTGCAGCCTTAGTGAAGGGAGAGGGCAAGATTGAGTGAGTGGAGTGAGTTGACCCCTGACAGACAAATCTGCATCTCAAACTAAGGCGGTCTGGACGTGACAATAGACTAAAGGTTATTGGTTTAAAATTCAACATCAAAAGAACACTACAAGTGAACGATAAAAGTAAACAAGGACCTTCTCCAATCACTAGAATAAGGATATGAACTCATGAATCTGAATAAAATAGTGATCTATTATGCATGGTACTGCTTCATTCAAGGTCTATAGACTAAGGGGAAAAACCAAGTACAGAACTATAATAGAGATGGCAAGTAACCTCAGTTTTTTTGGGATAGCTACAACTGTCAGTATTCTCCAATATAACTCCCACCCACCATCTAATGATATATTTCGCAAGTACATGGCTCTTCATTTATTCAGCTGTTCTTTCGCACACAGCAGGGAATGCCAGTACACATATGGAAGAAGGGACCACAGGGCGGTGACCCACTTCAAACTTTCAATTGTCCATCACTGTCCTACACCTACGGAAGAGTTTAAAGTTTTAACACAACTTTATGAAGTCTTTTCAGACAAAATTTATAGGGGCTCTATCATTAGGAAAAGTAATTTTTAACTAAACATATACTTCCATAGCCTTTAGAAAGGCTATTCCACACATACCTTTTGTATGTAAATCGCCTCAGTAGTTTCTGAATGAGCCCGTGTTTATTCATTTGCTAATTAACCTCCAGCGAGCACCGGAAGTCTCAGTGAGCACTGTCTCTGCTGTGTGTGTATGAGAGCAAGGAAATGAGCCCTCAGCAGTAGCCTGTGCTGTACACACAGGAGAGAGACAGTGCTCACTGAGAACTTCCTGTGCTCGCTGGAGGCTACTTAGCATATGAATGAAAATGGGCTCATTCAAAAATTACTAAGGCGATTTGTAAACAAAAGGTTTGTGTGGAATAGCCTTTCCCAGTGATAGAGCCCCTTTAAAAAAATGCAGGTGTATAAATAATGAAGTTATGTGAATAATGAAGAGACTTACATAGCCGCTATCTAGACTTTGAGGCCAATATCAACACTGCAGGTACACGGTAATCAAAAAGGTCATGGTAGTCTAAAGTATTACATTAACAACACTGCTCTGATAAAGGAGCTGCCAAGAAACCAATGACCTCACTTAGAGAACGTTTGGCACTGTAGATATGGGAAGATACAGAGAGGAAGCCTGAGGAAGGCGCCAACTTGGTGCTGGAATACATGGCTTGCATATACCACTAAACTTCTACCTAGACAAAGTGAATTAGTCTGAATGATTTGCCAGTGCAGTATACTCCAAGTTATTTACTGCCCTTCTGCATTGTGTCCTTTACATGGCACATATCAATACAACACTTATTCAGAAACTGCTGTGATGATACCGCCAATACAGCACCTTTCTAAATTCAGTTAATGATAGGATGACTGTACAATCGGGAATATAAAATGCATAATAAAAGGCTTAAAAGAAAATACAACACATTTATATCTCAAACATACTATACACAAAACCTGTTTCACTGCTCCATATAAGTCCAATAAATGGGGACACAATATAAAAGAGATACAGATACCTCAAGCTAACTCCTATATACATTTCTCTGTAGTAAACAGTGTTGCCAATGCACATTTTGTGTTTGTGATGTCTATTTTGGGCTTTTCAATCAATAGCTATTATAGTGCTGTCAGAGCTCATTCGCTGGATATCCTTTATTTTTTTTTATTGGCCTCATTCAAGAACTTAAAGCCAACTTAAACATCCACCAGCAGGAAATACTGTAAAGTTTGCATAAAAATAACTACAGTGAAGCCCAACAGAAGCCAATGCTTCACCTTGGCTGGAGAATGTGTAGCATACGAGGCAGGTGGAGGAAGGAAGCTGGATGGGTGTACAACATGATGGACGATAGGCCATGTCCCTGTGGCTCCTTGGCTCAGTATCAGGCAGGGTGTCCTCTGAATGAACTTGTTCCAGGCCACAAACTATTACAGATTAATCACATTATTATCAGAAAGTAAGGTGTCACCGCTACGTCATTACAGATGGTGTAAGGTTTCAATGGTGGTTTACATTCCATCTGTCTCCATCTAGAACCAGTGGGTAAAGTATGGTACTTTCATGCCTCCTTACCTACTGATGCCTATCACTATGACTTTGTTCTCCAGTGAACTAAACACTATATTAGATACACAACTGATTTTTTCATTTTTACGGAAAGTTTCACATACTGTACATTTGTTGTTCTAAATACCAAAATGCCTACTGTGCAATTACTAAAAGTAATCCAGCGCAAAAGGTCTTCCTGAATGTGAGACTGTTACAAAAAAAGCTGTCTTATAATATCAGTCTTCCATCATATTTAGCTCATTTCCGTTTTTCTGGGTTCACACTTGACTGACAGCAAACAATATACTGTCCTTATTACAGATGAAGACTGTAACAATATCCTAAGCCAAGCCTAACTGAGAGGCTGACTGCTTAGACAGTACTCCTCGCCTAGACAAAATCTGCCCCTAACATGTACCTTGTGTATTTGTGACTATTAGAACAATACCACCTGCAATAACCCCACTTTATTGTATGTATAAAATTAAGAAAAAGGAGCCTGTGCATCTTTGTATGGACTCTGGCTAATACACGTCTGCCTTAAAGGCAAGTACATGTTTGGCCAGAGCTAACCAGAATTGTTCTCCCCTTTTCCAAGGCCATGCTGACCGAGGTCAAGGCAGCTAAGATATGGGAGATCTTCTACAGCTACATGGAAGAGTAAGTAGCCACAATTTAAGAAATCTATGGTTCTCAAATTACAAAAAAACACTACCAAGATTTGGTGTTTTTTTTAGCTTTCTACTTTATGTCTGCAAAAAAAATTTGTATAGGTGATGTACAGAAATGTTTACTGTTTTTGTTGAGTTTTGGGTATTGATGGCATATCTACTCAATAAGGGTACCCTAACAACAAAATATATTCAAAAATGATCATCTGACCAGCCAAAGATCAATGGAGACCTTAGGGTCCACCAGTTTCTAGAATAGGGGGTGAGGCTGTGGTGCTATTAAGAGGCTTCAAACTTTTCTAAAACATTTTAAGTAAATCCCCATTGATCTGAAGTATACTTTGCTTAGAGTACCAGGTCAGATATTTCTGGTCTCAGTGCTGACCAATTTATAAATGTAGGTCTAGGTACCATGGTCTTGTCTATGGATGGTCAGTTTTACTTTAATGATAAGGTATAGGTACCTCCATAGTACTATACATTTTGTTTAGCTGGAAGTAATGCTTGAGCTTCATTGCCAACACTAGTAACTTATTAAGTCAATGTTTCCATGAGACTAGAATACTGTCAGATAAAAGCATCTGAACAAGAAAATCATATAGTGGACAGAGAAGGTAAGAAAGCTCCCAGCAATCTATCCTGGAGCGGTTGTTGTTCCCAATGACTACAAACCCCAGAAACCTGCAGGTGTCCTATCTGTCAGCACATCTGCACGCCTCATTCCACGCGCACATCTGCCAGGCGGACTGACTCAGACACACCTTTCAGCCTTATCGTTCCTGCATTACATACTGGTCACTTATACTAGGTGTGATAGCTTCTCGGGGATCCCTCAGAGTGCCCTATATAACAATGGCACCCATCACTAGAGAAGGTGCAAGTGCTCACCCGCTTGCTTGTACACTGGGGGAATAAAGTGACCCCTATCACTATGCTGGAAGGAAGTTTAGTAAAAGTGTGAACTTCTGTACATGTAATACTAAGGAGATTCTTCATGTGATCAAACCAACATGCAAATCTAGAATATTAGGCTTATAATAATGATTGCAGTAATACCAGTGGCTGCTGCAGCCTGATGTAGAACAGTGCCACAATCTAGTGCATATTCTTAATATATACCATGACCTATTTACCTATCTGTCTGCACAGTAATTCTATCTATCTACCTATGTAGAAATCTCGGTGTCTTTAAACTTTACATACACCTAGGAATGATCCAGGTTCCAGCAAACATTCCAGACCTGCAGAAGAAGGTCATGTCATCTACATCCACAACCTCTAGCAATAAGGACATGCTGGGACCAGTAGTCCTCCACAGGCGATGGCTTGGGCTTACCTTCCGTCATAGTCCCCGGCAGCATGCATGAACAAGGAGCAGGCAATGATAAACTTTACAGCTAGTCCCATGGCTAGGAGAGGAATAAGGAGTCCAGGATAAGTCCGGGCTCGGCCAGGTGTACAGGCTGCACACAGGTGAAGAGCCCCGGCTTGAGCCCGCAGTGTGTGTGTCCTTCCCTGCAGGGAGCAGCCCTCTGACACTTGCTCGGTTCCCTCCCTGGGCTGTGTGTAAGGAGGAGCCGCCTCACCAGCACACTACACACCCTCAGTGCCAGTGCACGTCACCTTCACTTTCTCCTCATCCTCCCCCCTCATCTTCCTCCGTGCCCCCTCTTACAGCTGCTGACCCGACCCTTAGAAGACACTGCTCGGTCACTAAAGTTACTAGGAGGCGGCCCTGACAGGGAGAAGCCCAGGGAAGGTCCTGTCAGACAAGCCCCAGCAGCTCCTGTGAGATATATGGCCACACATATGGCTTCCATTCTAGTTACCTCAGGTTGTCACTTTACCTGAAGTCATGGCCAGGGCTTTGGGCAGGTGTATGTCTTATTGTATATTAAGGACAATGATTTAGCCACACACACGTAACTTTGCAGTGCAAAGAAGTATTCTTTTATTTATAAATCCATCACAAGATATATACGCCATGTAGAGATATATACAGAAGAGAGGGAAACTGTAGATCACAGTCACAATAATGTAACGTTTCGGTTATTGAACCTTCGTCTATCTAGACCTACAAGAAATCCATATACAAGAATGCCATATGTAATCATCATGGTAAATCAGCGGACAATTATCAGAATAGTAGTCATATTAATAATATATACAGTATGTATAGTCAGGACGTAGAGAAATAAAAAGTATACTTAAGAGTTAAACACCTGTCAGAGCCATACATCTGAAAATAGGAATAAAAGTATATGTACTTGTAAGTGAATAGAGTAATGAGAAAAGCAAACAACACAATCATGATCCGAACTATGATTATATCAGAGAAAACCAAACCAAAGTACAAGGATACACAGAAACATATACCGAAGAAAACAAAGGGTGTAGAAAGCCCCATAAAATGTGGAAAAAAAACTACGTAACCATAGTGTGGTCCATATATAGATTAAGAGTTATGGCGCAGAAAGAAAATACCAGAGGCAGAATAAGGATACACAAAATAGCTAAAGAAGCCTTTGAGAGAATGAGGACTTACCCTTAACAGTATGCAGAGAGAAACTCATGTTAGATTGCAGGAGAGGAGAAGGGGGCGCTACATATAGGCTGCTCTGATATAATCATGGTTCGGATCATGAATCTGTTGTTTGCTTTTCTCATTACTCTATTCACTTGTCCATCATATACTTTTATATCTATGTTCATAGTGATGAGGAGAGTGGTGTGGGAGCTGGTGTTGTAAGCAGTCAGAATCCTTACTTACCGACCATTGAGGGGGACATCAGTGACCTGCAGACATTAGTGGATGATGATGTAGCCGATCGCAATTGGGATGACTATTAGCTCTCCACAATATTAGAACCTCGCTGTCGGGGAAAAATGGAGGACTTTTTTACATCCGCTGAGAGGGAGGACAAACTGAACTACTTTAGAGACAAGCTATGTAGCAAGTTGGCTACTGCCTATTTGCACCATCATCCATCCTCTCACATTTCCCCCCAGGAGAGCCCTGAGCACTGAACTTGCACTGGCCGGGCAGCTGTGGGAGGGGGTGGCAGGAGCAGTATGGGCTCCATCAGCAGCAGCCTGACCCTAGAGTCGCTGATGAGCAGCTTTCGTCACACGCATACTAAAGAAGCTACTCATCAGCAACTAGACACATAGCAGAACTTGAACCAGAGGGGTTGGCATACTTAGGCTCCATTCCCACGGAGTAACGCGCCACGCATTCAGACACGTGTCAGAGTGTGAGCGCTCAAAACAGATCCCATTCACTCACGTGCTCACGTGCGCTATACATTGAAATCAATGGGTTAAAAAGCCTCCCGTTGATTTCAATGTGTAGTGCTGGTAAGCCAGCACACATTGAAGTGAATGGGATCTGTTTTGAGCGCTCACACTCTGACATGTGTCTGAATGCGCGGTGTGTTACTCCATGGGAACGGAGCCTAAGGATGCGTTCACACGATGTAACGTGATGTGGCACGTATACTGCGTGTGAGAGTTTGCGCGCCGTATACGCTCCCATTGATTTCAATGGGAGTTAGTATCGTATACGGCGTTTTATTTTGCGGCCGTGATTTTGCAGCCGCAAAATATCCCGGCGTATACAATCCTAACGCCCATTGAAATCAATGGGAGCGTATATGGCGCGCAAACTCTCACACGCCGTATACGTGCCACATCACGCGGCACGTTACATCATGTGAACACACCCTACGAGTGCATTTCAATGACTGAGAGACCTAAACTAGTCAATGACAGCTTTGAGCAGTTCACAGCTTTCATAAGCTGGTTTTGATCATTGACCTAGATTTAATGACCTAGAGTAACCTCCTGCCCACCATCTAAACCAATCAGTGACAGGCATATGCCGATTACAGCGGTCATTCGCTGCTATAGAGCGTAATCCTTGGACACTGAAGTAGATCAATGACTGAGAGTTACTATTTGACTTTTTTGGAAACATGGCATAATACCTCGAATCGTCCAATATACATCTTTTCAATGCAATTGGGAACTTTCGAGTCGGTACAGATATGCTGGACAATTTGAGTGAATCTCACACGAAATGAATTTCAGGAGATTCGCTCATATCTAGTTATGAATAAATAAATATCAATAAGTACAGATGAAAGAAACAAAACATGTCAAAATTAATATATCTGTTTGGTAATAAAACAAAAACATAGACCCCTTATGTGAGATTGCTGTCAATCTGTCATCACAGTACAGGAAGAATCCTGCTGGTTCCAGAAATTGGAGTCAGACTAACTCAGCAAATCAATGACTCACATTATTTTTATTAATATCATTATTTATTCAGAGCTGTTATCTTCCATGTGGTTCAACAACATATACAATCATCAATGCAAAACAGGACGCAGTAGTAAAAATATCCCTGCCCGCTGCTATTTCTGAGCTGAGATCTGTGGATTAGGCAAGGGTTATATGACGTTTCAGGTCGTGTGACATAAAGTTCTCAATGTTGCATCAAATCTAAGGATTGTCTATAACTGACATTTTGATATTCAACATAATGTGATCGTGGAATGACAGTCTCAAAAACTTCCTGCGTTTTTGGTCGCAGGTGAATGGTTCCATGTGACTTTGCTAAGTGGAACCTATCATACATCATATGTAACATGTCTGGAATTGAATAGTCATATAACCTTCTGAATCTCCAATGCTGCCTGCTGGCTTGTGACTGCTGTAGGCACTTGAAGGAGACCAATGAATGGCTACAGTGGTCACGGGCTGTTAACCCTCACTGGTACAGCTGACTGATGAAACAACAGGGGAGCAGCGGAGACTGCGCATCAGGACATTGGAGGATTCCTTAGGAGAGTAATGCTGTGTTTATTCTAACCTCTCGCCCAGCGGCGTAGCTAAAGTCTTTTGGGCCCCTAGTGCATTCTTTCTTTTGGGGCCCCCTACCTGATCCCTACAGCAAATTCTTGATCGTAATTAGAGAGTTAAAGGAGCTTAATCTAAGTTTACAGGAGTTTAATCCACTTTAGCGTAGTTAGAGTAATCTGTGGGTCTCCGTGGCTTGTGGGCCACATGGAAGCTGCCATCTCAATACTGATGCCAGTGCTTATGGGCCCCCTAAGGTTCCTGGGCCCTGGTGCGACTGCACCCTCTGCACCCCTTCAAGTTACACCCCTGCTCTCCCCAGATAGTGGATCATTTTTACCTGAACTCTAGCCCTAATCTTGAAAAAAAATTAGGGGTTCTGCAGGCTGCCTATAAGGTTAATGGAAGCATCCACCTTATTAGATAGTGGTGGTGATAAAGAATTAGAAGAATTGTAATAGGTAAAGAAGTATTATTTATATTCAGTGATATAAAATAGTTACTACAGTACATCCCTCCATCCACAATAAGAAGTTGTTCTTGTTATATGTTAATCCAGGATTCCCCTAGTGGATAATTTTAGCATATTGCTAGAAGGAGATCATTTCTAATTGACAAGATCTATGTGCAGTTTCTAGTATTTTCCCTTAGAAAATGCCAATATTTACATCAAGAGTAGAAACGGATTGCAACAAGAGAGTGAGGGGCAGCATTCCTGAATGAAATACAAGACACTGTATTCATCCTATTCAATTTAGAGCGAATCACCTGTACGTAAACGGAGGTCTCCCACAGATCAGCTGCTTAAAACTGTAGGGGCGCTCAGGTTACTACTGCTACCACTTTACACTACAGTGACACACAAAAAAAGACAATCCCTTTAATTCTGTGAGATACAACAGTTTACATCCATTATATACAATCATAGCTTGCCATGTATATGACACTATTTAAGTTGTTATTGAGTTTCAGATGTGCATCATCTAAAGGTGAGGTGGTTACCAATGTGACTATAGTCATGACTATATGTTATTATTGCTTCCGGTGCCTTCTTGAATCACTATCACATACAATACAATATGGCAGATATTTTCCATAGCTCATGAGCCTCAGGCCTGGTTCACATCTGCGTTTGGGTCAGTACTCTTCTCTCTGCATTTTTCACACAAAAACCAAGCAGAAATCACACAGACTCCATTATAGTTTATGGGGTCCTTGGATTTCCTTAGGTAACCCTTTTTTAATGCGGATTAGGTTTCCGTTCAGGGGTCCACATGTGGACTACCCGAACAGAAACCCATGCACCGATGTGAACTGGACCTAAGTGCGTTTATCCATTTTCTGTTTAGCAGGTTACTAACTATATCGGCTTGTTCGCATCTGCACCCGATCTCCGTCTGTCGGGTTTCTGTCTTCTGCAGACAGAAGAATATTCTAATGATCCAATTTGAAGCTTTTCAGTATTTTTGGAACCTTTGTTGAAGAAATTAAAGTGCAACTCCCATTTTTTGTTTTTTATTTTGCTATTGTGTTGATGAACATTGTTTGTAATACACTTGATTAAATTAACTTCCTTTTATGCTCTGTGTAACTAAGCACTACCAGAGAGAGTCTGCTTGTACATCTGTATGCAATGCAGTATTTAGAGTTGAAGCATTTACCAAAGTGGGGATGGCCTCTTCAAATGGCTGTATCTCTGGTTTTATACCACCTAGAGAAGCTGAAAGAGTCTCAATTTTCATATGCTACCAAGACCTAGACAGCTCTAACTAGAAGACATTGATATCATGAACTTCTATATATAAAGCTCCATTCCTGACTTTGTTATAAGTAGTGGCATCTCTGGTTATTGTATAGCTGCTACCAGAACCATTTTTCTAGGTTGTATAAAACCAGACACACTCCCAATTGACATGATCACCCCCCTTGTGCAAATGCTACACCTCTACAGCTTTTGCTGGTAACAGCTCAGTTAGTGGATTGGCAGGGAGAATTTTAGAGCCTTTTTTCTATCAAAAGGACATTAGATAAATTAATAAAGTATATTCTGAAAATGTTCACTAACCAACCCCTGCCATAATAGCAAAAATAAAAAACAATAGACTTTAAATAAAAGCCAAAAACATTACTTTGATGTATTATACATTGGATCCTGCAGGATGTTACTGTCTAAGTGTAAGTAACACATCATGGAAATAATGTGGTTCTCTTTGAGCACTATGAAGAAACAGCAGCTATTCATTTATTAAAGCCTAAACATGTGTAAAGTGTCCTCACAAGCAGAAGACTGGTTTACAGATGGCAGGAAAGCTATAATAATTATGCAGAAACAACAACATAATTGTCTTTCTTTTCTTGTGTAGTGTCACCTATCATATGACGGACCTTCTACTCATCAAAAGTGGTAAGGCCGATGTCCTGCCAAGTCCTTAAGATAGCTTTAGCCATCTGCTTTTCTTCTGTTCATTAAGTAGTGCCAAGTTATGAAGTTGTTTTCTAATACTTTGGCTAGTTCTCCATTGGGACCCATGTTGAACGCAGAACAAAAGATGTCATGGTGGTATGGATGGTGATCAAAAGACCACAAATGCACAGATTTTAATAACTATATGCACACCAATCTATCCACAAATGTATAACAGACCTGCAAACCCAGCAAGAAACAAAGAAGGAAAAGCAAGTACATATCCTGCTGATGATAGAGAATATACTGCCCCAATCTACTTGCCATGAGCCGGCATGTTTCAAACTTTTTGTCAGAAATGACAACTAATAGGTGGTGTATACTTAGGGATAGATTTACTAAGATAAATTCTGGCTTAAATAAACTTCTCCATATTTCAATTTCTAGATCATTAAAATTTAAATAATTTTCTCTAACTGTGTTAGTAGTGAAAGTCTTTTGTCTTGAGCAGCTATCAATGGATACATCCAGTGGTGTAACTAAAGTCTTGCAGGCCCTGGTGCAATATTTTGTCCAGGGCCCCCTACCTCAAACCTACAGTGAATTCTTGATTGTGATGGTTACAGATGCTAAGGAGTTTAATCAACCTTACTGTGTTTAGGGTAATCTGTGGGTCTCCTTGGCTTATGGGCCAGATTGAAGCTATAGACTCAATAGTGATGCCAAGGCTTATGGGCCTCCTAAGGCTCCTGGGCCCCCTCAAGTTATGCCCCTGCATACTTCTAATGAATATTACCATTTAACATCAGCCACTGGGATAAATCTTATATCTTTTAAGGCTGTCTAGTTTAAAGGGATTTTCTAGGAGATAAATACTGATGACCTATCCTTAGCATAAGTCCTCAATATAAGCTCAGTGGGAATATGATACACAGAACACCTGGGACCCCCACAGACCAGCTGCTAAATATGAGAATGGCGCTTGATTGAGTGCTGCTTCCAAATCACAGGTCATAGATATCACATTCACTCGTCACGTCTCGTTTAATAGCGAGGAGGTGGGCAGACTGCACCTTATTGTATAATAATTGTCCCTGTCTCAGGAATAATGTAAAATGTGCTGCAGCCATATTGTGATTATTAGCAGCAGAAAAACTTGATAGGAAACCATGTATGAAGGCTTATACAGTTATAGAGCAGTCTGCCCAGGAAGACCTTGCACATATTTAAATTTTTCCTTAAAACTTTCCCTTTAAGTTTGCACTGTAAAAAAAAAGTACACATAAATCCTATGGGCATGTGACCATCTGTTTTCTCATCACTGATTGGAAGGACCTAGATAGATCCTCCCAACAAAAGTATCCATTAAATGTAAAATATAACCTTTATTAGTTCATTTAAAAACAAAAGGTATCATACTAAAAAAGTGCAAAGGCACCAAAGGTGACTAGACTCCGCTGAGTCACGGTCAGTGTACTCTGAGACAATAACCTATATGGCAATTGTATCATAGGGGATACATATAGGACTCTGTCCCTTTCAAGCCCTATCTCCCTCAACCAGAATATAAAGGGTGTCAGTAGCCTCAGGGGACCCGGGAGTAGGAACTGCTTTGTTTATCCTAAGCCTTTGAAAACAGTTTTATCAGCCGAGTAACAGCAACACCCTTTATATTCTAATTCTAATTCTAACTAATAAAGGTTATATTTTACATTTAATGGATACTTTTGTTGGGAGGATCTATCTAGGTCCTTCCAATCAGTGATGAGATAAGTTTGGGTATCTTGATCATTTAAAGTTACAGTGAGAGTTATGATTATCTGTTTTGTAAAATTTGTAAGATTCTGGGTTTTCCAGAAAAACATTGAATTGTGGGATAATTAGGCTAGAGCGATTGGGATCGGAAAAGATCGGATTCAGATCAGCGATCGAGTAAATTTCACGATCGCGATCGGAATTTCAATCCCGATCTTTTTAGGCAGGATCGAGGTCGGAGGTTATTTCCCACAATTTGCTACTGGCCAAGCATTGTGGGAAAAGCTAACAATGTTAGGAATTAATGGATGCCGCCGGCACACAGCCTGTGCCGGTGTCCGGCTGCTTAACCACCTGCGCGCCAGCTGCGTCCATTCATTCCTACAGCATAGCAGGGAGGAAACAGAAGAGTAGATGGTGTCTACTCTTCTGTTTCCTCTCTGCTGTGCTGTATCCTCGACTCTGCTACATCTGCATTATTGTACAGGGACAAAGTAAAAGAGTTGATAGACAAGTCCACTTACCTACACAGATCAGCTGCCGCTTCCTGTCTGTTCTCTTCTCAGTCCGTGCGCGCCCCAGTTCCCAGGTTAGTGCTACAGACCTAGGAAGAAGGCGGGGCTGGTGGCATAGGAGAGTGTGGGCAGGTACTGTACCCGCCCACACTCTCCTAAGCCACAACAATTCCCGCCTACTCCCAGAATCAGTAACACTAGACTGGGAGGCGGGGGAACATACGGTGCTCTGCAGACATGTGCAATAGAAAGAAGAGGAGTGAGAGCAGCGTGGATCGGCAGCGGCAGCGCTTCTGTGCAGGTAAGTGGACAGCAGGGGGGAATTAAGTAGCGGGGGGATTTTTTAATCGCTGCACATCATAGAGTCTAAAAATTAAAGCGTTCAATTTCTGGATTCCATGCTGTGTAGTGAAGAGGATTGTTTTTAAAATCCGATCTCCTATTATTTCAAAAATCCCATTGACTTGAATTGTGATTGGAATTGGGATCGAGATGGGGTTCGAATGGAAAATGATCGGAAATTGGATTTTAAAAACGATCCTGAAATCTCAAGATTGGCTCAACCCTAGGGATAACCCAAGTTCATGTAACTTTCTAAGATTTGGAAAATTCCAGCAAAGCTCCTGCCTGACTGCTGTGTCCTCACTAGTGACTGGAGCAGACACATCTATATTCACTTTATATTTCCTATCGTGGTAATTACCTGAAACCATAAAGCTAATGTATATTTTTATAAGGCAACTATGCAAAGAATCTGGAATGACTTTGCACAGCGTAAAATGTGTGTTTTGCAAATATCACATAGCACACAGAAGAAAAACTGCTGCTAAGAGATTGAATGTGAAAATGTTGTGAGTCTCCTGGTGGCATTTCTGTAGAAACCTGGGAAGTAATTAGTCACGGCTGTGTACGAACAGATCACAATTATCGTCACTTTAATCTACACATTTCACAAATCTAAACTGTGAACTCAATGTGATAATATTTTTTCAGTAAATGGGAGGGGGGGGGGCTACGGCTGTTCAAACAACAGGGGGGGGGGAGATTGCCTTGGTATATTTGAATCTTGCTATTAGCTAACATTAAAGAGATTTAGTTGAAGCCAAATTACAAATGTTTTTTTCTTTTATATATTGAGTCAAGACATCAGAAGTCATTGGAAACGTGTGTATTGGAAGATTACCAAGAATAATTAAGGATCTTTTTTTTATTTTTATTTATTCTTTAACCCTTTAATCAACATTGTGCATAAGTGTGGTTACTGCAACTCACAAATGTTATCTGTTGCAGTATTTAGAGATTTCCATTGACGCATTACGGATGACATAGTACATGTATGAAGGTAACAAGTTTCTATGTTTTTCTTGGAGGAAGCTGTTGTAATATGTCTTATTTATTAAACAAAATATAAATATGAGAGGTAAGCTCACCATTCAGATGAATGTTTCTTTAGTCTCAGAAGCATTACCCAGGTGCACGACCCGTTCTCCCGATTCCACGGAGCTGTGTTGATGCAACAATACGAACTTAGTATGGATCCGCAACACTGAGGTAAGTATAAAATCTTGTTTATTCCATCAAATTAAAACAGGTCGAAGGGACCTCCAGACAAAACATGAATCCATTAAAAAGTGCAACAAAAGGAAGAAAAAGTGAGAAAAAACATAATGCCGCGAGTCTGACGCGTTTCGGGGTTTTTTAATGCCCCT
The DNA here is from genome assembly GCF_031893055.1 of Leptodactylus fuscus. NCBI lineage: Eukaryota > Metazoa > Chordata > Amphibia > Anura > Leptodactylidae > Leptodactylus > Leptodactylus fuscus. The sequence continues at coordinate 256,931,558 of NC_134265.1, read as the reverse complement.
TAGTCATAGCTCTATCGGTCAGTTCTAAATGAACCATTTTTAAAGGTAAATTCCAGAGATGAAACTCCCACCCATTGAATTGCCAATCAGTCACCATTATTGATTGACTAAGTTCATGCCACCTGAACCTGTTGTGATGTGTTTATATGTATAATAAAGTTGCGTTGTAATGTAGTTGGTTCGTTCCATTCAAAATTCGACCAGCATGATAGCAATAACAGTAATAGTGGATATATAATCTCATACACTATATACATCCAGGAAACTTGTAATACAAAATCTACATCTTACAAGATTTAATCACGCAATGTACACAAAACATGTGGATATACACTCATAATGCAGTATTCGATATAGCTAAACTGCATCATAAGAGTTTTACCTCCGGAGATCTCTTAGTCCTGCATGATGGATATAACTGGACTGTTTATAACTTCCAGGCAAGCATAGAGCGCTTTCTCGTATGTAACTAGTCACGTGACCCTCCGTAACCAATCAAGAGCAGTCACGTGACTGACACTAGCCAATAAGGACTTCATGTTCTTACTAATGATATATCTTGCGGGAACTGAATGAAAGAGACTATACCGTATCGTGTACATTACTATGTAGAAAGAATCAACAACAAGCAGGTAAGTAAGAGATGTACAAGTTGTGTTCTATCCACTCTCGATCTTCAAATATGTACGAAAATGTAACCCAACTCATGGGTGAAATTACCAAAAACGCTCCTAGAACCGCAATAAATGTAGATTGAAGAACATAAATTGATCTTTACTCTAGGGGACAAGAAACATAAGGAAACATATCATTATTAACAACCAAAATAGTTGTGAATCAATCGGTTGTATAACCTACACACTTTAACAAGTATAGACCAATATTAAGATGTAAGAACTGGTGATGTATGTTATATCAGTTCTTGTACTAGGAAATTCAATCTCCACAGTATCATTTATTTATATTATATTAGTATTAGTACTAAGGGGCATAGGTAGGTACCTGAATTTAAGGGACTAGGTAAGATGATTAACATGAGATTCTATTTTGGTTGATATAACTTTAGAGAAGGAGAAAAAGGAAAAGGAAAAAATGATAAAAAAAACCATATGTTGCGGTACCCAAAGATAATCCGCTTAAAAACCGCAAAATGTGTGAATACGAGCCAATATATTAAATAAGGATGTATCGATAGAAATTTAGTAGATTAATGTAAGATCCGTTTTGATATTCATTCCGGAAGGATATCGGCATCCAAACCTTAATATCCAAAGGGCCTCTTTCTTCAATAATATTTTCTTTCTATCTCCTCCTCTTGGAAACTCAGGTACCTGTTCTATGCCCCAAAATTGAAGGGATTTAACTGATCCTTTGTGAAACTTAGCAAAATGTCGTGAGGCTCCTGATATATTTTCTGAATCAAGTTTTTTACAGTCCCTAACATGTTCTAATAATCTTACTTTGACTGGGTGTGTTGTACTGCCCACATAGTCAAGATTGCAATCCAAACATTTAATGCAGTAAATAACATAATCTGAGTTGCAATCCATATTGGATTTGAATTGCACCTTAAAGTTAGTGACAAAACTACAGAGAGTCTGGATATTTGTAGTAAATTGGCAACTTCTACATTTTAGACGTCCACATTTCTGGAAACCTGGATTACTAGCAGACAGATTATTTCTGGGAGTAGCTTCACACAAGAAACTAGGAGATAGTTCATTTCCCAGAGTAAGACCTCTTTTTGGGACAAATTGTATCCCGGATTTTAATATATTTTTGACTACTCGATCCATTTCTAAAATGGTTAAATTTTTTTGGATAATTTTTCTGATGTCACCGAATTCAGGACTGAATCTTGTTGTAAAAGTAATTGGCATATCGTCTTTCTTTACAGCAATGCTATTAACTAATAAGCTGTCTCTTTCTCTGAGTTCCACTTTTTTCATAGCCTTGCTGAGACCACCCTCATTATACCCTCTATCCTTAAGTCGCTTAATGATAGACTTACTCTCTATCTCGTAGTCAGTTTCATTACTACAAGCCCTCTTAGCACGCAGCAATTCCCCAACCGGGATGCCCCGGAATGTAGAGGCAGGATGGCAACTGCTTGCTTTTAAAATCGCGTTGCCAGAGGTTGGTTTCCGATAAAGTGTAGATTGTACTTGTCCCGTGTCAACACACCCCTTAAGGGTGATATCCAAGAAATTAATATGACACATATCATGAGTATAAGTAAAACTTAGGCCAACACAAGTACTGTTCAAAAAGAAAATAAAATCTGGTATGGGCGCTACATCTCCATACCACACGATGAGTATATCATCGATGTAGCGCCCATACCAGAAAACATAATCAGAAAATTGGTTATTAACTGGGGAAAAAATTTATTTTTCTTCCCAAATGGATAAAAAAAGATTAGCAAGTGAAGGTGAAAAGGGGGCTCCCATAGGAGCCCCCTTGATCTGTAAATAAAAAGTGTTGAGAAAAACAAAAAAATTGTGACCTAATAAATACGCAGTAACAGAAATGATGTACTCACACATACTAGGAGTATATGTACTGTACTTGTATAAATGTATCGCTAGTGACTCAAGGGCATAACCGTGGGGGATGCTAGGGTAGAGGGAGCACACGTCGCAGCTAAGCCACGACATTTCTTCTGTCCATTTGAAATCATTGAATGTTTTTAAGATTTCACGGCTATCTTTAATGTGGCCTGGTGCTCTGAGTACCAGTGGTTGTAGAATTTGATACAGCCAATTACCCAGTCTCTCATTCAGAGAGTTACGGCCTGAAATTATAGGACGCAGTGGAATTGGTTTTGTGTCCTTGTGTAATTTAGGTAAGCCATATAGTGTGGCAGTCGTAGGGGTAGGATTATTGAGAAACTCAGCTTCGTTTTTAGTAAAAACTCCAAGTGCTATGCCCTCATCAAGTACCTTTTGGAGTATTACCTTAAACTCTTTAGTGGGGTCCTGTTTTAATACTCGATATGTACTAGTATCGTTGAGGATACTCATACGACTGGTGACATAATCTTGTTTATCCATAATTACTGTCTTGCCCCCTTTGTCTGCTTTTTTTATTACTATATTTTTTGTTGTTTTCAATTTATTCAGTGCTTGTTTTTCTTGCCACGTTAAATTGTAATTTTTATGTTTAGTCCTACCTTTAATTTGCTGTTCCAATTCCACTAAATCCTCCTCCACTTTTTGCTGGAAAAGATTAAAGTGGGGACTCCTGGCCTTAACTGGGTAAAAATCTGGGTTTTTACGATTTACCGCTGACCTATCTTTATCTTTGATAACCTCTCTATGTTCGTAATCGAGATGAATCAGAATTTGTGTAGTGGTGTGTTCTTTAACATTAGCATTAAGAGACAATCCTATTCTTTCAGGAATAATGCTATTGGTAGATTGGTTATCACTTGGGGAAGGGGCTTCATCTATGGAGTTCTCAAAAAAGTGTTTTTTCACACTCAAGAGCCTTACAAATTTATTTATGTCAAGAATAGTTTTGAATGTATTGAAATGCCTGGTGGGTACGAAATTAATACATACATCCTTATTTAATATATTGGCTCGTATTCACACATTTTGCGGTTTTTAAGCGGATTATCTTTGGGTACCGCAACATATGGTTTTCTTTATCATTTTTTCCTTTTCCTTTTTCTCCTTCTCTAAAGTTATATCAACCAAAATAGAATCTCATGTTAATCATCTTACCTAGTCCCTTAAATTCAGGTACCTACCTATGCCCCTTAGTACTAATACTAATATAATATAAATAAATGATACTGTGGAGATTGAATTTCCTAGTACAAGAACTGATATAACATACATCACCAGTTCTTACATCTTAATATTGGTCTATACTTGTTAAAGTGTGTAGGTTATACAACCGATTGATTCACAACTATTTTGGTTGTTAATAATGATATGTTTCCTTATGTTTCTTGTCCCCTAGAGTAAAGATCAATTTATGTTCTTCAATCTACATTTATTGCGGTTCTAGGAGCGTTTTTGGTAATTTCACCCATGAGTTGGGTTACATTTTCGTACATATTTGAAGATCGAGAGTGGATAGAACACAACTTGTACATCTCTTACTTACCTGCTTGTTGTTGATTCTTTCTACATAGTAATGTACACGATACGGTATAGTCTCTTTCATTCAGTTCCCGCAAGATATATCATTAGTAAGAACATGAAGTCCTTATTGGCTAGTGTCAGTCACGTGACTGCTCTTGATTGGTTACGGAGGGTCACGTGACTAGTTACATACGAGAAAGCGCTCTATGCTTGCCTGGAAGTTATAAACAGTCCAGTTATATCCATCATGCAGGACTAAGAGATCTCCGGAGGTAAAACTCTTATGATGCAGTTTAGCTATATCGAATACTGCATTATGAGTGTATATCCACATGTTTTGTGTACATTGCGTGATTAAATCTTGTAAGATGTAGATTTTGTATTACAAGTTTCCTGGATGTATATAGTGTATGAGATTATATATCCACTATTACTGTTATTGCTATCATGCTGGTCGAATTTTGAATGGAACGAACCAACTACATTACAACGCAACTTTATTATACATATAAACACATCACAACAGGTTCAGGTGGCATGAACTTAGTCAATCAATAATGGTGACTGATTGGTAATTCAATGGGTGGGAGTTTCATCTCTGGAATTTACCTTTAAAAATGGCTCATTTAGAACTGACCGATAGAGCTATGACTAAGGGGCATTAAAAACCCCCGAAACGCGTCAGACTCGCGGCATTATGTTTTTTCTCACTTTTTCTTCCTTTTGTTGCACTTTTTAATGGATTCATGTTTTGTCTGGAGGTCCCTTCGACCTGTTTTAATTTGATGGAATAAACAAGATTTTATACTTACCTCAGTGTTGCGGATCCATACTAAGTTCGTAATGTCTTATTTATTGCTTACGTAACGTGGTATAACACTGAACACAACAAACTTTCCTATACCATGCAGATCTTAAATAATAAAAAAAAACATTTATTATTGCTGGTTTAGTCCCTTTTTTTACTATGTTGAGTTCTTCCACTGAGGTGATATGAGAATCTCCCACCAGAGAACAACATTTAAAACCACAATGATCTCAGCCCCCAGTATATCTCCTCTCTTCCAGCCTCCGGTCTATCCCTAGCCTAGAGGAAAATAGAACAAACCAGTGTTCTGAAGTCACTATTTTATCAGTGTGATGACTAGTGACTGGAGTGAAGAGAGAGATAGAAACATTCTTGGAGTCTGAAGGTTGGAGAAGACATTGGAGGAGATTCATCATTAGAGGAATATTTAGGCTGGGGCCCCATGGGCCGGAAACACTGTGATTTGCCTGTGGTGCAAACGCCGTTTTAGGGAGCCTGCACACAGAGTTGTGCTCCGCTCATTCTGAGCGTAAAACTCGTTCAGAATGAGCGCGTAAAAACTAGATCCCATCGATTTCTATGGGTGCCGCCATACGCCCGTATCACATTGAAAGCAATAGGGGAAAAAAAGCCTCCCATTGATTTCAATGGGTAGCGCACGTATGCCGACACCCATAGAAATCAATGGGATCTGGTTTTTACGCGTGCATTCTGAATGAGTTTTACGTTCAGAATGAGCGGAGCGTATACTCTGTGTGAAGGCTCCCTTACAGTATCTGCAAAGTGGATGGGATTCGCGTGAATCCCACGCCCACTTTGTGTTTAAAACCGCAGCGCGGCACGCTGCGATTTCCAAAACTGGCGCGGTTTTGGAAATCACAGCATGTCAATTATATCTATGAAAACGCTGGTGGAAAGCCGGACGCTCGTCTGAACCTAGCATAACTGACATGCATGTGGCCAATATATAGATATATTTATTTATTTATATAAATTTCTACTATCCTGACACTATAATCCAGGTTAGCATACCACTTTATACACTGCAGTATAGCACATTTCACTATGATTAGTTTCTGTTATATTTATTGCAATGGAAATGAACAGTACAGTCAGTTTCAGATAATATGCACAGAAGGAATCAACATTCAATGATGCGACGTTGATAGATTCAGGCAATGCAAACCTCTTCACCCACACTCTTCTGTGGTTCATTCTTAACCTCAAACAAAATTCAGATGTTTTACTTTCTTAACAAGCTCTACAAAAAGAAGTACCATCTGATGAATGTCATTACATTGAGTGTCAGCTAATGATCATTATCACTCTGAGTATCATTCACATATTGAAGAAGTCTATCAGAAGTATCATTACAAGAGTACCATTGAAATAATTCATTTATAATTAGATTACTCCATAGTTCCTTTCCAAGAGAGTTTGGGAATATTTCAAGTTCACTATAACTTGCACACAAATAATAACATTATAAGATGTTGAGTGGAATTACATAGACACTATTAGAAGGTGACACATTCAGTTAACTTACAGAATAATATTTTCTACCTGTAATAGCATGTACAGAGAAAACATGAGATGACAGTACCTTCCCCTAGAAGATCAAGGTTTAGGATTGTAGGATTGTAGTGCAGTATGTATAACATACAGCATATAATACAGCATATAATATAAACAGTGATTTAATCTGGAGATGGTGTTACACCTAATGGACCCACATTTAGAATTGGACTAGCCCATTAGATTACCAATGGGTCTCTAGTGGGCCCAGCTCTGATAAAGCAATGAATCCCATAGTTCCAGTGGAAGACATCGCCATTTGTGGCTGATAAGAGGCAATTACTGGCAGCCAGGGGTAAATCTGAAAGAGATGATTCACACATAGTCAGTAATAGAATAATTTGTGTCACATAGTTTAGGATATTTTTACTTCTGCAAGGCCAAATGACCAAACAAGACCTATATGTGTTAGTACTGGAAGGAGCACCACCTTGAGCTCACAACCCCATTGCTTTCCCTATATAAATAGCTGAGAAGAATTCAACTTCATTTTCTTGTATATAAGGCAAATAGGCATTATTAATTTGTAGATTGCATGTTTATGATTTAAACTACTCTATATACCTTTAGGGACAGGGCATCAACAGAAAGTAGTGCACAGTCAATCATACAACTTAAAGGGATCCTATCATTGGATACCCTTTATTTCTCGATAACACGTCGGAATAGCCTTAAGAAAAGGCTATTCATCTCCTATCTTTAGATGTCTTCTCTGCACCGCTGTTCAGTATAAAACCGGGTTTTCTTCAGTATGCAAATGAGTTCTCTAGCAGCAACCAGCACTGTCTGCGTCCCCAATGCTGCAAGAGAACTCTCCAGCGACGCCTCACCTTCCCGGCTCTCTGAGCGTCTTCTTCCGTCCTGGGTTTTTCAATTTTCCAGGCCTCGGGCAGAGCCAACTACGCATGCCGAGGCCACAAGAAAATGGCCACTTACACTGTAAGCTGTGTAAGCGGCCATTTTCTTGTGGCCCGGGCATGCGCAGTCGACTGCTGCCCTTTAGCTCTAATGCATTACAATAGGGGTAACAGAGATCGTCAATCATCGCGCCGGCTGCACAGGATTGTAGCCATCTTACATCTTTGTAGGCAGCAGGGATGATTGTCAATCTCTGCTGCTACTCTATTGTATTAGGGCTAAAGGGACAGTGGTTGGGAGATTCGGTGTTCTCCAAGCCTTTGTCATTATAAAGTGAAGCAGAGGTCTGGACAGCTGGTGATGATCTGTCAGCTTCACTATGAAGAGGGCAACTTCCTCTCTCCTACCCTACACTGATTTGACAGATTGGCGTGGGTCATGGAGGGAGAGAGGTGTGTAGCCCAAAAACCCTCTCACTGATAAGGAACAGTGTTATATCAGTGCTTCTTCCGATCATTAAGGAAGTGGTCAGGGAGGTATGGCACTGCTGGACCTCCTCTGCTTCAGACTATAAGATGCAGACACTTTGTAGCAAGGATTTTCCTTGTTGCAAAGTGTATCCTATTGTCTGAAAAATATGGTAAATTGTTAAAAGCTATACACTCCTCACCATAAATGTAGCAACCTATAAAATAAAGTCGATCCTTCTAAGTAGCGGGTCCAACCTCCGTGGTCCCGCGAACTGCGGTTTTTACCGCACATCAATTGATTATACACTTACCTCCTGATGAACTGAACCAGGGAAACGCATTGAGGGGAGAATAGTATAGCACTTGACAGCAGGAGGAGTTTAATTAGTGAGGGTGCTCTAGATCGGTAACACCAGCCCTTAGGGATTGTCGGGACTGGTGGTAACAGATGAGAGACGTAGTGCACCTACCCCACAATCAAATACCTGCTTGGATATGCTGCTTTGCAATTTTTAAATTTATGTGGGTGTGCGATATATGAGGGGGAAGGGGTATTTTTGGGCTGCATGTGAATAGACCCCAATAGGCAGGTGGGGAGTTTCACAGGAATGGCAACCTGGCCCATGCCCCTGCCCCCTCCCCCACCCCACCACTATATTCCACTCTATAACGCCACCTTTTTGTATGTATCGTAAATTAATGGGGATCCACGTTTTTTTACCAATTTATTAAAAGATACGTTTTAATAGCTAGTAAGGACACATTTTGTGTCTACAAAATAAAGGTAACATTGTTTATTTTCACATTTAAATGTTAGTAAATTTTAAATTCAAAAATCAGTGGAACTGCTGTTTTTCTCTTCTTCCTCCTAAGTTATTTATTAAGTTAGATGAACCCCAAAATTGTAACGTCCCACAAAACAAGCCCTTGTGTTAATGGAAAATAGAATGGCATGGTTCTAAGATGAAAAAAAACAATATCCTGTGGTTATAGCAGGAGGGATACTAATGGTAAATCTACACTCACTGGCCACTTTATTAGGTACACCTGTCCAACTGCTCGTTAACACTTAATTTCTAATCAGCCAATCACATGGCGGCAACTCAGTGCATTTAGGCATGTAGACATGGTCAAGACAATCTCCTGCAGTTCAAACCGAGCATCAGTATGGGGAAGAAAGGTGATTTGAGTGCCTTTGAACGTGGCATGGTTGTTGGTGCCAGAAGGGCTGGTCTGAGTATTTCAGAAACTGCTGATCTACTGGGATTTTCACGCACAACCATCTCTAGGGTTTACAGAGAATGGTCCGAAAAAGAAAAAACATCCAGTGAGCGGCAGTTCTGTGGGCGGAAATGCGTTGTTGATGCCAGAGGTCAGAGGAGAATGGCCAGACTGGTTCGAGCTGATAGAAAGGCAACAGTGACTCAAATAGCCACCCGTTACAACCAAGGTAGCCAGAAGAGCATCTCTGAACGCACAGTACGTCGAACTTTGAGGCAGATGGGCTACAGCAGCAGAAGACCACACCGGGTGCCACTCCTTTCAGCTAAGAACAGGAAACCGAGGCTACAATTTGCACAAGCTCATCGAAATTGGACAATTGAAGATTGGAAAAACGTTGCCTGGTCTGATGAGTCTCGATTTCTGCTGCGACATTCGGATGGTAGGGTCAGAATTTGGCGTCAACAACATGAAAGCATGGATCCATCCTGCCTTGTATCAACGGTTCAGGCTGGTGGTGGTGGTGTCATGGTGTCACCAGATCTCAATCCAATAGAGCATCTTTGGGATGTGGTGGAACGGGAGATTCGCATCATGGATGTGCAGCCGACAAATCTGCGGCAACTGTGTGATGCCATCATGTCAATATGGACCAAAATCTCTGAGGAATGCTTCCAGCACCTTGTTGAATCTATGCCACGAAGAATTGAGGCAGTTCTGAAGGAAAAAGGGGGTCCAACCCGTTACTAGCATGGTGTACCTAATAAAGTGGCCGGTGAGTGTATATTCTGTAGGGTTTTTAGGGAAATAGTAAACAATTAGTAATATGAAAAGTAAACCCATCCAAATGTGTCCTGTATTCTCATTCAGCAAACAATGGCATGAAAAAGACCATGAAGTGTAAGCTATTCATAGTGAAAACATGTTATACATGGGTCAAATACTCTTAGAAAGAATTAATTGTGTTGCATATCCTCAGTATCCTTTTAGTATGTCTTTAATAACAATATAAAGGTTGGCATCTAATGAATGCGCAATGATCACATAGGATTTACTACATTGAAAACAGACCATGGCTTCTGTTTTTAAATGACATGACAGATATGATATGAATCCCATTGACATATAATAGGTAGAAGCATGCTTTACTATACTGGCCATCAAAGAGCAATGCCAACCTGACAGAAAAGAATTATGTGTGAACAGGGCTTCTGCAGGTTACTTCAGTGCTAGCACTCAGGGCTGCTATTGCTGGCTAAGTATGGAAAGATCCTAGGATGAACTAACTTATTTCTGTACTATGTATTTTAAGTTCACTTGGCAAGAAGATTCTCCAGTTCTATATATGTCTATCTGCGTATGTGCTTGCCTCTATTTAAAATGAGCCCGTGAATACATCTGGTAACCCATACCAAAGACATCTGACAAGTTTGGCAGAAATACTGGCAATAATTATCACAGATTTATCAAGGTACCGGAAATAACCCCTAACATATGGAGGATTTACACCATTAATGAAGCGATGTAATGAATTGTGGAAGTCCAGGAGACATACTGTAATATCTAAGTTATTAGTAATATTTCATCATCATCTTGGATATTTACTGTGTATGGCGTTTAATAGGTGGTTAACTCATACAGTGTAAAATTGTTTCAAATACATAATGGTCCAACATTAGACCTTACCTACATAACAGTGAAAACATGACAGCGATGCCTGTTTTTCTGAATGGCCATCACATGGAGATTTTAAAAACATTGATCTGCATTCATGTGTCTATTTCTTAACGGCAAAATGGACTCAATTGAAGGCAATGGGACTCAATAGAAGGTGCATTTTTAAGAGTTGTCACTTTTGGACAAATACGTCTTTTTCTTTTCACTGACGTTTAACTATGGCCTTGGAGACTTTTAATATTATATTAGGTGCATGTTCACACAGGTGAGTTTTCATGCTGAGAAATTGGCTGTTCATTTCCAAGAAAATCTGTGAAACTGGAGGCTGATCCTGGACGTTTTACTGATTGACCATTCTATAGGGCGAATTTACATGTGTTCCTGCATGGAAACTACCTAAAATTTGATACGTATTATTTTTTCTATGACATGGATTTAAAATCCCCACTGTACTGAATGAACACCATCACAGATTCCTGTTCACACAGAATGGATCGCAGAATACAGTATTCACATTTTCAAGTGCATTTCCAAAAGTTGGAAAATGAGCCATGTGAGCCTGCTATAATAGGATGAATTGGACAGAATCATCCTTATCAACTATTTTTAAGGCCCTATTCACATGTCCATTTTTAGCGGATGTGTAGTGTCCATGTTAATCAGGGATTGCATTTGCACCCGTTGATTTTAAAGGATGCATTGTTCCATTGAAATATAAGTTTCATGCTTTATTTTGAGCCATTTTGCAGATCAAGGATGTCCTATAGACTATGGGTCAGAGAGAATAAACACAGTAATTGCCTGTTTTCCCAATCCCAGAAATATACCAGCGCTCGATCTCCGTTTTGTGGGTTTCTGTCTTCTGCCAACAGGAGATGGAAACCCGGCATTCAGTGTATGCCCGTGAGCGTTTTGTGCTCTCCACGGCGAAACCGTTTTTTTTTTGGGGGGGGGGGTTTAACGGACACAAAGTCCTGCATGTCCAACTTTGTGTCCGGTTAAAAAAAAAAAACAGTTTCGTCACGGAGAGCAGAAAACGCTCACGGGCGCTCACGGACGGACACTTTGCAGATGAATGGGTTTGAAAACTGCCTGCCGATTTCCGTCTCCTGTCCAGTGTCTCGGGCAAGAAACGGAAACCTGCAAAACGGAGATCAGGCGCTGGTGCGAACCCGCCCTTACTCATAACCCTCATCAAGACTATAAAGGGACTAAAACCACATACAGCACACAAGAACAAATACATATTTTGCAAAGGCTCAAATACACATATCACATGGTTGTAATTACCAGTAGTAAATATGTCTGTCTTATATGTAATACTAGCTGGTACCCGCGACTTCGTCTGCGGTGATTGTAGAAGTGAGTAAATACAGGCGCGGGTAAGGTTTTCGTACTGTGTATAAGGTGTGGGATATGAAATGTAACTGTGTATCTTGTTTTTGCTGTAATTCTGAGAATACGTGAGACTTTTGTGTTGAATGTAATTTGTAGTTCAGCTGCTATACGGTGTTCTGAGAAACTATACATAGTGTGTTTGGGACAGAGGTATTTCAAGTGAATATACTTCAATATACGACACTGTATGATTTGTTATTTTCCGCCAGTACATGTAAGTTTTGGGCACAGGATACTCTTGAGCAAGCCACATAAAGTCTGGCCCTGTTCATGACAGTTTAGTAACTCCATGTGCCTCTTATTAATAGCAATTAACCCCATCATGTCCCTCACATTAACCCTTGTGTAAGAGTTACTGATATGTGAGTACTTGGAGGTAATAATTAGGTATCGTCATTATTGAGGTCTTTTATTAGTAGCTCCATATGTCTCACATATTAGTAACCTTTATATGAGGAACACAGGGGTTAATATCAGGGACATGATGGGGTTTATTCCTATTAATGTGAGGCACACAGGGGTTAATATGAGGGACATGATGGGGTTTATTCCTATTAATGTGAGGCACATGGAGTTACTAACACTAAACTAATAACCCCAAATGCCTGACATTAATGAGAACAGTAATCCTATGTACCTGTATGTTTTTCAGTTTCACTTTGCTAGCAGCTTCCTCTCCTCCTCTTTGCAGGATGCAGACCACTATAGCAGGCAGAGACCTGAGCGATTAAGCTCCACCCCCGGGTTTCCTGCACCCCTCTCAAAGGGGAGTGTCCTTATGCCTCAGCTCTAGCAGAGCACTGAAGGGATGCTCCGACTTCATTTAACTCTTGCAGGTCCTGTGCTGCTCGTGTGCCAGTGAAATATGGCAGGAGTGCCACTCTTGGCATGTGTGCCAGGGGTTGCTGACCTCTGCTGTAGAGGGTAATATGAATTTTGTGGCTTGCTATGGTCCAAAGTGTGTGAGATTGCAGAGATAGTGATGTGAGTTTGGGTTTTGTGGGGGTCCTGGGAAAAACGTATGTGCGCTATTGTGACGAAAAGTAGCCTATTGCGCAATCCAGTGTAGTAACTATGTTTGAGGAAAATTTCAGCCAAATCGGTGGAGAGGGTTTTGCGTGATTGAGGAACAAACATCCAACACACAAACCCACAAACATCCAAACTCACAAACTTTCACCTTTATAATATTAATAGGATTAGTGCTGTTCTATCATCCATCCTAATTTGTGTTATTTGTTATTTCTGCAGATTCCTGATCCAGAGCTGTGCTCCAACAATAAATATGCAGTTCCGACTGTCACCAACATAGTACTGGCTGCCGCCATGTTAGGATCAGACGAGCTGTGCATCAGCAAGAAGATACCTTGTTCTCACCTACTGGATATGACAATTACCGGATTTTCTGCAGTTAGATATATTCCACAATAAGTCTATCACAACATCTACTGCATAAACAGACAGATTCCGGGCTTGGTCTCTGTTCTCAACCACCGGACATGACATCAACCATGGGCAGCACGGTGGCTCATTGACTAGCACTGTTGCCATGCAGCTCTGGGGTCCTGGTATTGATTCTGACCAAGGAGTTCAGAAAAGTATACAAAATGAAAAAAAAAGTTGATCTATTTGTCATGGACGTAAAAAATAGATCAACTACCTATAACTCACGACACAAGAAATGGGGAGGATCGTTTGCTCTTTGATTAACATGAAAAATTACACATCTGCTAAACATGGATGTGTGAAAGAAACCTTAATAATACACAACTCAAGAATACTGTAACAATATAAAGGAAAAAGAGAAATGTGACAAAGTTGACTGGATAACATGCTGTTCTGGTGAGAGGGGGCTCCGGATCAGAGAGCCCACTATAATGTGCATATACTCTACTAGAACATATGGACACGGATTCCCAAACTGCCCCTTTAAGTCAGATCTGTAATGGCTGTAGATTACCATGATGAGTTCAAATGATAATACACTGTAAATGATCTCCTTGTCTACATTGTAGAGTATGCCGTATGATGTGTAGACAGGTACATTTTCCCCAAGGCTATGGAGGGCATTGTGTATATTGATGAGTGACAGTCAGTGGCATGTCAGCCTGACTTTTACAGATGATGATATAATGCTGGGAGACATTATGATGTAAACTAATCTCCTCTCACTTACAGTACAATAGGGAAGATATACTCATTTACTGTGCTGTGCAACATAGCAAAATATTTTTTCAGGTCTTGTTCCTCTGTGATGTTTGACCCAAGAATAATAGTGGACATAACAGCTGTCATGTTCTTACATTTCCTGACACTAAAGGATCCTCTTTGTATTTTATGGCTTGTTATATTGTAGGACTGTGTATACAAGATACAAATGTGCTGTATTAGCATTACCAAAGAATAAAACATTTCGTGTTGCCAAAGCAAAAAGGGGGTTGGGGGGGGTGTAGGGGGGTGGGTACGGGATTCGTGGGTTGGGGGTTTGAGTGTCCTTAGGGTCTCGTCATTCTTATTTGGGGCGTGTTGGTATCGGTGCGTATGGGGTAGACGGATGATGGGGGGGCATAGTGGTCTTTTAGGTGGTGGGTGGGGGGTTTAACCCCTTCCCGCCGATGGCATTTTTTGATTTTCGTTTTTCGTTTTTGACTCCCCTCCTTCTAAACCCCATAACTTTTTTATTTCTCCGCTCCCAGAGTCATATGAGGTCTTAATTTTTGCCGGACAATTTTTTCTTCATGATGCCACCATTAATTATTCTATATAATGTACTGGGAAGCAGGAAAAAAAATCAGAATGGGGTGGATTTGAAGAAAAAATGCATTTCTGCGACTTTCTTACGGGCTTTGGTTTTACGGCATTCACTGTGCAGCCGAAATGACATGTCCCCTGTATTCTGTGTTTCGTTACGATTCCAGGGATACCAAATTTATATGGTTTTATTTACATTTTGACCCCTAAAAAAAATTCCAAAACGGTGTTAAAAATTTTTTTTTCTAAAAGTCGCCATATTCCGACGGCCGTAACTTTTTTATACATAGGTGTACGGGGATGCATAGGGCGTCTTTTTTTGCGGGGCCGGGTGTACTTTTTAGTTCTACCATTTTCGGGAAATGTTATTGCTTTGATCACTTTTTATTCAAATTTTTATCAGAATTAAAACGGCGGTTTGGCACTTTTGACTATTTTTCCTGCTACGGCGTTTACCGAACAGGAAAAATATTTTTATAGATTTGTAGAGCGGGCGATTTCGGACGCGGGGATACCTAACATGTATATGCTTCACAGTTTTTAACTACTTTTATATGTGTTCTAGGGAAAGGGAGGTGATTTGAACTTTTAATACTTTTTGTATTTTTTTATATTTTTTTTTACTTTTTTTTTTATTTTTTTTTTTGCATTTATTAGACCCCCTAGGGGTGTTGAACCCCAGGGGGTCTGATCACTAATGCAATGCATTACAATGCTAATGCATTGCAATGCATTGCAAAAAATCATCATCTCTTTTGCAGGCTGTATACACCAGCCTGCAAAAGAGAGAATTTGCAGACTGGCTGGGAGCCCTTAACAAGGCTCCCGGCTGTCATGGCAACGGGGGGTCGGCCCTGGAGCATGCTCCAGGAGCCGGCGATCCTTGCCAAAATGGCGGCGCCCATGCGCCGCCGGGAAGATGGCGCCTCCGGCGCCTTTGACAGCAGCGCCGGAGGGGTTAATGCCTCCGATCGGTCCGGGGACCGATCGGAGGCATCAGAGCCGGTTGTCTACTGCTTAAAGCAGTAGACACCCGGCGGCTATGACGGCCGCCCGGCTCCCGGGCGGTCGCCATAGTTACAGACCCGACATGCGCCGTACTATTACGGCGCATGTCGGGAAGGGGTTAATATATATTTAATATACAATTACACTTTGGTGCTTTTTTTTACATCAATGCATTAGGTATAGAAAATACACGTAGGTAGAGGTCAGATGGAAGCGATTGATGCCTGACTTAATAAGTAATATGTTTAATAAATGAACCTGAGGGTTTATAAGTGAACACAACATGCAGAGCTTTACACAACGGAGCCATTGTACGGAAGGAAATAAGTCACTTATGAATATATGTGACCTTAACAGAAAACATAGCCTAGCTCATAGTTATGTAGATGTATGAGCGCTGCATTTCTCATGTAACTGCTACTGAGTTTATGAATTGTCCTGTATTAATTCTTTCTTTTATATAGGGTCTCAGCATCTTTCTGAATTACATAAGACTTTTCTTGTAGTTATACGGCTTCCAATTCATCTCTCACCTTAGGAAAAGTTGCATGTCAAAGAGTTCCTTCCAAATGAACAGGACGTTTTAGGAGAATCCATGCACAAGTGACATACATGAGATTAGAGAGTCACCTCTCTGGACATGTCTGTTTTTAGGAAATAACAGAACTGCATAATTATTTTCTAATAACACTGTTCTTCTGCGCAGTTCATTGGTTTTATACATAAGTTTTTACTTAGATAGAAATGTCAGGAGTATGGACAGGTCCTCTTCAAATTGTTCTGTTCTCTGGGTGGGGGGATGGGTTCGGATTTCAACCAGCCTATTAAGCTGCATTATACTTTTAAGAATTTTCACTAAGAATTGTGTACACTCATTGCCAGACGTGGCATCCAGCCATCACGACTTTAGTGCCTAATTTAGCTTTTAGTTATTCTGTACCAAATAGAAGTTGAGTTTGGAGGTCTATGTCTAGCAAGAACTTGTTTGTCCTCTCTTTCTAACCACAAACTATTGTCAGTTTTCATTACATAATCGACTTATAATATGCATCTGATAACAAAGGGAGCAACAATCTATATCATCTATACAGTATATCATCTGGGGTACATTTATCATAGCATTCTGTAAAGTCATTTATTAGTTCTACTTGTTATTGGCACAGTAGGTGACTATATAGTCCCTATTACAGCTCCCCCTGAGGTTGTCATCCGGAAATGGCAAATCTATGTTGTTATGCACTGATGCTGAAAGGCTACATTTCAATGGCGTCTTCATAGATTTCTTTCAATTCCATTGTACTGATGTACAGAAGCTGAGTTATTACATTTGTGTCACTGTACAAACACTTCTGGGCCCAAGTTAGAAGCCAGAGGCTGCAAATTCATTCTCCATTTATCTTGTGCACTGCATCTTATTAATATTTCCTGATGATCGTTGTATTACTTTTTATAACATGTAAAAGAGCATTACATGTACTTGCCAAATTTACTATTGAAATTGTGTCAGAATTCTGGTCCAATTTGCACAAAAACCCACCATACATGCTTTATACCACATTTCTACACTGTTTTACACACTTTATGACAGTTTTTTGCACCTTGAACGTCAAGTGCACAAGGCTTAACAGTAAGATGCTGGGCTTTCTGGAAAGAGGTCATGGTTTATAGGGGTTGTCCAGGAATTCAAGAAATCCTGTCCACTGCCACTGTCTGTTCAATATCATGCTGGTGCTCGCCAGCAGGATTGGTCTCAGTGGTCACATGAGGCTGAGGATTTCCATCATCAATGCACCAGCATGAGACTGAACAGGTGCCAGCGTTGGACAACAGAGTGTCAGGGACAGGGGATTATACATATTTTTTATTTTATTTTACATATTCTCTGTCCTCGACACAGGCTGCTCTAATTCTTGAGCCTTAAAGAAGACACAGATCATAGGTGGGGTAAACATAGACTAGATGGTCTAACAATGTACCATCTTTAACATTCAGCATTAGTCACCGTGATAGCCCTGGTCTAGGTTAAGTTTGCACTGCCTAAAACAGTACAAGTAAATCTACCTCAGTATGATCCACCAAAATTTAGCAGGACATTTTCCAAAAGGGGATTAAAGCTGGTCCCCATGTGGTGTAAACGCTGCAGCGATTTACAATCACTGCAAAGTGGAGGGAACTGTAGTGAATTCCACCCACACATTACAGAAAAATATGCACAGCGGAAATGCTGTGACTTCCAAAACCATCACAGTTTTGGAAATCACAGCGTGTCAATTTTACCTACAGAAACGCCAGGAGTTTTCCCTATAGTTAGAATTAAGGCAGAGAGTCTGCAGAAGAACATAAATACACTGAACACAGCCAAACTCTATGATTGTTGTATAAATAGAGGCTTCATAACTGCACGGATATGTCCTCCGGGCAAGGACACATAGACAAAAAAATCGAGTAGAAAAAATGTATCCAGCACGATGCAATAGAAGTTTCTAAAATGTAACTTTTATTATAACACCAAATAGTCCATAAAAATCTGCTCACAACAGAACATAAGGCATAAAATAAAAATCGAGAGACATACCGGACTAAACGAGACTCTCAACATGACATAATGATCCGCTGACGCGTTTCGGGGAAGTACCCCTTAGTCATAGCGATCGCTATTTTTTCTACTCGATTTTTTTAGTCTGCAGAAGAAACTTGTGTTTCTACCACGTTTTTCCCACAGTGCTGTTTCGCTGCGGCCCTCTACTTGGGGCCTTTGCCTTAATCTGGATTAAAACAGGTTTTTTGTGTCTATAAAATGTATGTCCTTTGAGAAGTCAGCTATATATTCTTGGTGTGGAGCCAAATGAATCTTCAAAGAGATTGTAAATGATTTGACTGCACTTATACAGAGGAGTAAAACATTTAAAGGGAAACAAATCACTCCTCCACATTTCATTCTGAAAAGCACCAACATAGTAACCACTCTGCAGAGACCGAATACTGAGCAGGTCCTGTGGAAAGATCATGAATTCCAAGAATGCTATTATACAAAACTTCAATACTTGGATGAAGCTAGTCCGTTAGTAAATAATGTCACATGAAAATATGGTAAGAAAAATATATTCAGGTACTAAATAGTTACTGGAACTTCAGGAAACTAATGTATCTTTATTCACATTATATTGTGGCCTACAATTCTAAGGTCACTACAGGCACATTATAGCCAAACAGGTGTATTTCAACCTACTGAACATCATACGATCATCAGAAAGCCAAAGAGCTATAGTAATTACCATATTTAATTAGCTAGGGCATTAACAGTTACTCAATGAGAGGCAGGAACAGCTCTCAATACAGAATCTAGGAAGAGAATAAAGACCTGCAGGATTTCACAGAAAGGAGGCAAAATGTGTTAATAAAGTCTATCACAAAATGTATTAATGCCACAAATACTGCTGAAAATCAAGAGCTGTCTCAAAGTTTAGTCATGTTGTAATGGTTGTGACATCATACACAAAGATCTCAGGGGGATTGCCTTTCCTTTCCACAGAAGGAAGAAAACTTTTGCTGCAAAAGGCTGGAGCCTCACATAGCTGAAACTCCACAGCAAAAACTGCAGCATTTTATAGTTCTTGCAAAGTGGATGGGATCCTGGCTAATGTCATCCAGACGTTGCAGAAAAATATCTGCAGTGGATCTGATGTGATTTCAAAAATGAATGCGGTTTTAGAAATCACAGCATGTACCTATGGAAACATTGGTGTTTTCCAAATAGATATAATTGAAGCAGAAGGAAAACTCTGCGGACTTTCTTTGAAAAGTGCTAAAGCCGTAAAGAGTTTCCACTATTGTTTTCCATGCAGCCGGCTTGCTGTTATGGACCTCTTTATAAACTAGCAGGTGACGGTTGTGATGCTTCTTTTTTTGCTGGGCCTCCCTGTATTTCTATTGTCCTCTACCATCTTTGTTATGTTTTGAGGGGAAGGAGCTCAGTAGCAGCAGTGGTGCGGACTCAACCAGTCAGAGACAGGAACAGAAATCTTGCAGCAATACAGTTTATTTAAGAAAAACAACAAAATAACCATTTGTTAGGCAAAAAAACGAACAAAATAAAATACAGCCGTAACTTCAGGCAAAATAATGTCAAACCAAAATCCTGCTCGTCTGAGCACTAACTAAACAGAAATTACTAACTGTACATGTGGTTTAGTACCAACCACACGAATTCAAACAAAAAAAAACTGATCCGTATTACAAGGTTCTCAGTGTCAGGACAGACCCAGGCACTTCCTCTCCTCCTAGGATCTGTTCTGAAGTGCAGGCTCAGAAGGCTTTTATGGCCCAGTAACAAGTCTATGACCTACACCTGGGGCTGAGGCCTACTCCAGACCTTCACTGGACCACACATAAGTCCACCACTCTGCCTGTCACCTTCTCACAGTTTATATTGTAAAACCACAAATAAACAGTTTAACAAAAAGAAAAAGCTTTATTTCAATGCCAATAAATCTTATCAACCGTGTGATATACTGCAACACTGCTCATGGTCGTTCAAGCAGCTCAAGACTGCAACCAGAACAAAAAGATTCATGTAAATATAAGCAGTTATTAAAGGAAGTGTCTGCGACACATATGTAATACATACTGATGATCTATCTAAAGGATAGGTTATCAGTATCAGATTAGTAGGGGCCTGACATCTGACCCCCACACACCCATCAGCTAAATTGGCTGCCTGAAGTCATATAATATAAGTCACACAGACAGGAGCAATGCTGCAGCTCTCTTGTACCAGCCCTACAGTGTACAGAGACATATACCATATCTGTGGTGCTGGAGAACTGCCGCTACCCTCCCATTTAATTTAATAGGGACAGAGCTGCTATCGACTACATACCTTGTTATCCAAATTATCTGATGGTGCATGGATGGTCTGAATATCTGATATTGATGACCTTTTCTGAGGATAGGTCATCAATATCCATTACCCGTGGATCTTGGACAATCCCCTTAATACTACATATAATTATACTTTACAAGGCAAATGTATCTCAGTGTGTAAGCTTAATGATGTTTCCAAACTAGAATTAAAAATGGTTGCTGTTTGCGGTTTATTAGATTTGTTCATGAGCAGGCTACATCCATAATTTATGTTGATATGGACACAAGAGGGGCTCTCCGGGAATTACATATTGATGATCTACTGTTAGGACTACCAAAGATCACCTGGTTGAAGAAGCAAGAGTTTTTAGTTTAGTGTTTAGTCTTTTAATTCATCAGTCACATGGTATGAATATGACGGATGGATGTGATGTCACCAACACAGGGAAGAGGCCATAGCGCTTGGGCAAGTGGCATTTAAGAAGTCATAAATCTGTAGTTTGCCTTTTTTTGAAGCCAGAAATACTGACATATGTAATTGCATTGTTCACAATTGGTTACTGTGTCTACAACGTTGCAGAAAAAAAAGAATGCACTTAGGAGCACTGAAATGTGGGGACAGGTTGGGGGTCTTAGAAGTGAATGGGGTAATTGCTCATGCTAAGAGAGAAAAGGCACTGAGCAAATGACCTTATGTGGGCTCGTTCACACGGGGCGGATTTTGGCGCTGAATCCACGTCATAATCCGCCCCCTCACAATAGCGGTCTATATAGACTGCTAGCTTACTTTTTTCTGTGAGCGGCATGTTCTCACTCACAGAAAAAAGAAGCAAGCTGTTCTTTCTTCAGGCAGATTCCGCACCTGATTCATCCATGACGTCCGCCTCGCGGCAACACCCCCGGTCTAGGCCCATTCATTTGGCCTACTTTGGAGCAGGAAGCCAAGACTGTTAGAAGCCACGACAGTCATTGCAAGCATATTTTGGCCCTATTCTGATGCGGCTTCCCACGTCAAAATCAGGACCAAAATATGCCATACTGTGCCCCGTGTGAACTAGCCCTTAGGATATTCAGTCCGATTTCAGAAGTCACTGCATTGGCAGATAACAGACACCTATGCTCATAATGTACTGTAAAATGTAACTTCCTTGGTGCCATTTTCTCGGCAATCTTTACTCTGTATTAGTGGGTATGACACTTTCCAGATGTTCTGGGTATTAATTGTTCATGCAATAAGTCCTGCATTCCTTTCGGTGGAATAGTTTACATTATCATAGGGTTATGGTTTGTAGATAGAAAGACATTAGAGCACATACCTGAGAAAGAGCTTATTTACAGCTCTTTTCCAAACTGTCTTACATCCATTTTTCACAGGCCGTTAATCCTAGCCCACGTCTATGGTTCACATAGTTTAGAACTTAGCAGACTTTCTTGTGTTTCCTCCATTACAACTAGAGGTTTTATGAATTTTGAGAATATTTGGGGGATCACTAGAGGAGATTTATCAAAGTGGGCATTTGATCTCCTTTGTACCAGAGTGTGCGGCGCATGTTTATTAATAAATTACACCCGCATGCACCAGATAATCATATCTCCACCAACTAAGAGATGTGAATTATTATTTTCACTGGTTTCTCATAAACTGTGATTTTTTTATGATACTTGCCACAGTGAATGGAAATGTCGCTGAATATCAATAGGTCAGATTTGCTAGAATACATGGAGGTGCACTGAAGCTGCTATGAAACTTAAATATTGTAAGGACAGGAGCAAAAACAAAATGTGTTAACTGGTTCAAAAGAACTATGTCACCCGTGACCTGCCCTTACATCATTTGTCAGCAGAATCAGCTGTCTGCAAAAATGACTCCTGGCAGCGATCGCCCTGGATTATTAAAGAAAGAATCCTGAACTCTTGTAGGACAGGTGAATGGATACAGAATGACTACACGCTGAACAATATCCATAGAGACAAATATTCTTGTAAAATTCCTGTCAAGCAAAGCAATAAATACTTCAGAAAGAAATATAGTCTGTGCCTATCAAAGGAATGCAAAATATGACAAGGCCCGAGGAAAGGCCGAAATTGTCTGGAAAGCTTTCAGCTAAAACACTGCTAAGCTATAAAAAGTATCATCTTCAGCGAACCATTTGGCGTTTCCTTTAATAAAACATATTTTCACTATGACACATAAAGGCTCCTCTCACACTTTTTCTGATACTGCTATTGTCGGCACAAACTCAAAACTATCTTATAGGACTTGAAAAGAAAACGTTAAGAGACACTTGGTAAAGGTAGGCCAGACTTTAGGCACCAAGATATGCCTTATCATTCCCTTGCTGACACACTTGTAGAAGCAGCACTGGGTTCCAACCTGTTAAATACGATGCCTTTTTATTTAAAGGGTTATTTCTATCTCAGCAAATCGCTGCCGAGAGAGGAGTAACTGTTCCTAAGTCCTGACCCCTGGGAACTTCTGAGCAGTCAAGGTGAATGGGAGCTATAAAGAGCATAGCACTGCTGAGCTACACTGTTTCTGTAGCTCCACGGGTATAGAAACAACACAGCTAAATGTGCTGCACTATTTATGTAGATCCCACTCACCTCTTTGTGAGTTAGGGAAACAGCGTAATGCTAAAAGCCCCACATTGTGGAAAACCTGCTTTTTTGTTGCACATTTTGCTGCAGTTTTTTGAGTCAAAGCCAGCAGCGGATTTAGCTGAAGGTAGAAGCAGAAGAGCTTGCTATATATTTCCTATTCCTTTTGTAGCCATCGTTGGCTTTGGTAAAAAGACCGCAGCAAAATCTGCAACAAAAAAAGATGCGTTTCTGCAACCTGGGATAGTAGCCTAAAGCAGCTCTGCTCGAGTGTTCCATTAACGCTGGATTCACACCAGCACTTGCTCTGCGTATGGGGATTCCGTCCTCGAATCCGCTTGAAAAATGCAGAGAGAAAAATCCTGCAAGCAGGACTTTTCTCTCTGCATTTTTCGGGGCGAAAACCTGGCAGACCCCATTATAGTATAT
The DNA here is from genome assembly GCF_031893055.1 of Leptodactylus fuscus. Classification (NCBI taxonomy): domain Eukaryota; kingdom Metazoa; phylum Chordata; class Amphibia; order Anura; family Leptodactylidae; genus Leptodactylus; species Leptodactylus fuscus. Next base: position 256,907,808 of record NC_134265.1, on the reverse strand, counting down.
GGGGTTCACAAGTAACTGCTTTTTAAGTGGATTGGATTTCCGTTTTTCATGTCCCCAAGCATACCCAAACAACGGAAACCAAAGCGCTAGTGTGAACCTAGAGTAAGTCCTGCTCCCAGGTTCAGGGCGATTATTAGAGCAGTTGCTACAATCTTGGCAGCAGTTTGCCAAGATGGGAATGACCCTTTAACATGTCTATTCCAAAACAAGAAACAGCTCCTATTGTAAGCTCTACTTGCAATAAGGCAATATAAAAAAAAAAACTACAGATATGTACGTCTCTGGAGTCGCTTCATGAAGTTGGGGGCCAAAATGACCAAGAATTTGGAATTTTTGATTACGTCTACTGTCAGATTTTAGGACTTTCATGGGATTTTATTCATCTATTTTTGTCACTGCTTAGCAGTCTAGACATAATTCTAATAGGTACTTATGTAACAGAATCTCTGTGTGCAGTGAACCCAGTATTATAAACCATGGACTGGCACATTGTGTATAAATACTTTAAGTGTAATAAAAACCACTGGTGGCTCACCCTGAGGTATATAGATTATAGATCTATATAAGACTATAGATCTGTTATCCAATGGATCAAAAAAATCACAAATAACATTTAAGAAAGTAATAGTCAACAATCGTCGGTCCTCTAAATATGCTTATGCTGTGCAGGGTGGACAATGCTTCATCTTCTTACAATTTCTCCTGGTTTTTGCAGAATGTCCTTGGCTATAGAAAATAACAGCCTGACAGTGCTATACTGCGTATTAAGAGTATGCATAATTTCTTAAAATCATATTCTCAAACTGACTAATTCTTATTTATGAAGATATAGAACCTAATTATTAACTACACAAATTAATAATAAACCCCAAGTGCCTGGAGCAAGTGATTTGTACAATATTCTCATATGCATAGCATAATAACTCATGATTTATATGCAGGAGATTTGGCAAGCTGACAAGACTGTGCATAATACCTGGCTTTAGGCTGTGTCATGAAATACACATTGCGGGTGTGGATACCACCCTAAGGCGAGGGCGAATGGAGGCCAAATGATCTTGCTTCATTATATTGCTAATAGGCAGAGATTATTAACACTGTTCTAGTGATATATCTTAATAAGCAAGTTGTAGGGCTGTGGAAATCGGGATATTTCTAAGGTTCACATAAGGTAAAATATAAAATGAGATTGTCGCTTGGTAAGTGTGGCACTGTAATGAGCCATAAGCAGAGTTTACCCATGTCCAGACGGCATACACCCCAAGTTCTGAGGAAATTATGCAGTCCCTTATATCTAATACTTAAGGATTCAGTAATGACTGTGTCTGTTATAAAGGCTTGGCGCATAGCAAATGTGGTGTCAATATTCAAAAAGTGGTGTAAAAGGGAACCTGGAAACTATAGGCCAGTAAGTTTGACTTCTGTGGTGGGAAAGATATTTGAGGGCTTTCTAAGAGATGCTATCCTGGAGTATCTCAATGTAAATAATCTTATAACACCAAATCAGCATGGGTTTATGAGGGATCGGTCCTGTCAGACTAATCTGATCAGCTTCTATGAGGAGGTCAGTTCAAGACTGGACATGGGTAATGCAGTAGATGTGGTGTATCTGGACTTTTTAAAGGCTTTTGATACTGTTCCACATAAAAGGTTGGTATGCAAAATGAGAATGTTGGGACTGGGGGAAAACATATGCATTTGGGTTAGCAACTGGCTCACTGATAGGAAACAGAGGGTACTTGTTAATGGTAAATATTCAGACTGGGCCACAGTCACCAGTGGGGTGCCGCAGGGGTCAGTATTAGGTCCTCTCTTGTTTAATAACTTTATTAATGACCTGGTAGAGGGATTACAAAGCAGGGTGTCCATATTTGCAGATGATACTAAACTTTGTAAGGTAATCACTAATGAGGAGGATAGCAGAATAATACAAGGGGATCTAAGGAAACTGGAAGCATGGGCGGAGACTTGGAGTTTAATGTAGACAAATGTAAGGGAATGCATTTTGATTGAAGAAAAATAATGTATAACTAATGTACTTAATAGTAAAATACTGGGTAAGACTGCCAATGAAAAAGACTTGGGGATTTTGGTGGACAGCAAGCTTACCTTTAGTGACCAGTGTCAGGCAGCTGCTGCCAAGGCAAATAAAATGATGGGATGCATCAAAATAGGTCTAGATTCTCATGACAAGGATATATTTATGCCTCTATACAAATCACAGGTATGGCTGCACTTAGACTATTGCGCACAATTTTGGGCCCCTGTATACAACAGTGACAGAATTGAACTAGAAAGGGTGCAGAGAAGGGCAACCAAGATTATTAGGGGAATGGGTGGACTGGAGTACAACGATAGATTAATAAACTTGGGGTTACTCACTTTAGAGAAAAGACGTCTACGGGGAGATCTAATAACAATCTACAAATACATGAAGGGACAATACAAAGAACTTTCTAAGGATCTTTTTACTCCTAGGCCAGTGACAGTGACAAGAGGACATCCTCTACGTCTGGAGGAGAGAAAGTTTCACCAGAAACATAGAAGGGGATTCCTCACAGTAAGAACAACGAGGCTCTGGAACTCTCTGCCCCAGGAAGTGGTGATGGTGGATTCATTAAACAAGTTCAAAGAGGGCCTGGATGCCTTTGCAAATAAAAAATATTATGGGTTATGAGTTCTAGATTTTAAGGACAAGTTGATCTAGGGTTTTATATTAATTGCCAGACTGGAGTCGGGAAGGAATTTTTTCTCTGACATGGGGCAATTGGCATGAGCGTCATGGCGTTTTTTGCCTTCCTCTGGATCAACACTCTAGGGTTATAGGTTGGACTTGATGGATCTGTGTTTTCATCCAGCCTCATCTACTATGTAACTGTAACATCTTTGCCCATCCGGGCTTTGGCGTCATCATCCGGTCGCATGCTGCAGCGCAGGAGACGTGTTCGGCTGTGATTTCTTCTTTTGAGTTTGTTCTGTGTTGTCTGAACACTGTCATATTCCTTCACCTTGTTAATTGATTTCCCACACCCATCTCCTTCACCTTCATTTCTCTCTGCTCCTCTATTAGTTAAACTTATTCTTGCTCTGTGATTGACAGCCTGCCTTTCTGTCAGGTCCAAGGCGGGCTCTTCCTCCCTATTTAGTCTTGGCTCTCATTCACACTGGTGCTTGCTATTGCCTTGTGCGTACTTGCTTTTTCTTTCGCTGTTATTACTTATATTCTGATTCTTGACCTCTGGCTTTCCCTATTGACTATTCTTTTGGATTCCAATTTTGACACTTTATTGCTCGACTGTTACCGAACCCTGGGTAGCTCACCTCCCTTTGTTGTTATTGTCTTGTCTGCGTTTTGTGTGCCACATATATAGGTAGGGATCATCTCCTAGTTGTCGCCTATTGCATAGGATAGGGCCAGGCAAGAGGAAGGAACAGTGGGGGGCTTCAGCTTAAGGCTCACTGTCTCTTGTGCCCCCTTCTCCCCAGGGTTCATCTATGCACTGGGGAACTGCTGTCCGCACTTCCCTAACAGTAACTATGTTCCATAATCATGTTAATTATTAATAGTTGAGCATACAGGGGCACATTTATGTAATACTAGCTGGTACCCGCGACTTCGTCTGCGGTGATTGTAGAAGTGGGTATATACAGGCGTGGGTAAGGTTTTCGTAGTGTGTATAAGGGATGGGATATGAAATGTAACTTTGTATCTTGTTTTTGCTGTTATTCAGAGAATACGTGAGACTTTTGTGTTGGATGTAATTTGTATTTGAGCTGCTATACGGTGTTGTGAGAAACTTTACATAGTGACTTTGGGACAGAAGTATTTGAAGTTAACCCTTTCCCGCCAATGGCATTTTTTGATTTTCTTTTTTGACTCCCCTCCTTCTAAACCCCATAACTTTTTTATTTCTCCGCTCCCAGAGCCATATGAGGTCTTAATTTTTGCGGGACAAATTTTTCTTCATGATGCCGCCATTAATTATTCTATATAATGTACTGGGAAGCAGGGAAAAAATTCAAAATGGGGTGGATTTCAAGAAAAAAATGCATTTCTGCGACTTTCTTACGGGCTTTGGTTTTACGGCGTTCACTGTGCAACCAAAATGACATGTTCCCTGTATTCTGTGTTTTGTTACGATTCCGGGGATACTAAATTTATATGGTTTTAGTTACATTTTGACCCCTTAAAAACAAATCCAAAACTGTTAAAAATTTTTTTTTTGAAAAGTCGCCATATTCCGACAGCCGTAACTTTTTTATACGTGCATGTACGGGGATGTATATGGCGTCTTTTTTTGCGGGACTGGGTGTACTTTGTAGTTCTACCATCTTCAGGAAATGTTATTGCTTTGATCACTTTTTATTCAAATTTTTATCAGAATGAAAAAACGGCAGTTTGGCACTTTTGACCATTTTTCCCGCTACGGCGTTTACCGAACAGGAAAAATATTTGTATAGCTTTGTAGAGCGGGCGATTTTGGACGCGGGAATACCTAACATGTATGTGTTTCACAGTTTTTAACTACTTTTATATGTGTTCTAGGGAAAGGGGGGTGATTTGAATTTTTAATCCTTTTTTTTTTTGTTTTTAATATTTTTTTTACTTTTTTAAAAAAAATTTTTTGCATTTATTAGACCGCCTAGGGGTATTGACATGGGTGGGCGGTGTCGCGGATTGTCATAGCGGTGGGGGTTGGCAAACATGGCTGCTCCGGAGCGTTATAGAGCGCCTCCTGGAGTATCGTTAAGGTGAGGGGCAAAGTGGTAAAGTATATGTATATGTGATTGTGTGGGGTTAGGGGCGAGGCTGTAGAGGGCAATATGAATTTTGTGGCTTGCTATGGTCCAAAGTGTGTGAGATTGCAGAGATGGTGGTGTGAGTTTGGGGTTTGTGGGGGTCCTGGGAAAAATGTATGTGCGCTATTGTGACGAAAAGTAGCCTATTGCGCAATGGGGTGTATTAACTATGTTTGTGGAAAATTTCAGCCAAATCGGTCGAGCGGGTTTTGCGTGATTGACTAACAAACATCCGAACACACAAACCCACAAACATCCAAACTCACAAACTTTCACATTTATAATATTAATAGGATGACTTCTGCTTCCATGGGGTGCTTAGTCCTGGTTGGGCAGATAAAGCTTTTCCAAAGAAACTTCCTTAATTATAATAAGCTTCCTGCAATATACCCAACACCTGGGGTGCCACAGAAACAACATTTTATTGTCTATTCATATCATAGAACAAAGCTTGCTCAAAGGTATTACTTGAAGGTCCACAAAGAACCCATCATTTGATAAAACGGAATACACTAATGTGGCAGTAGGACTGATGGGCGCTTTTAGGTACCAGACTCAGCATTCCCCTTCACACAGGGATGACATACTAGCTCAGCTCTAGTCACTACTGTTTTGAATCTGCAGCTACTTCCACTGTAGACCTGCCAGGGGGCTTAGACACTCTAGTTCCACTTCATGCAACATTATTTGCGTCCTTAGGATGTTTTTTGTTTTCTGTTAAAAATATATTTGGCAGGAGTGTTTTTTTTTTTTCAGAGGTACCCTGAATCTGAAAAGGTTAGGGAACACTGCCAAGAACCTTGACAAACTATTAAAGTATTTGATGATTTTATTACAGTTTCTTAAAACACACTGGGGTATATTATTTAAAAAAAAAAAAAAAAAAAAAAAAAAAAAAAAGTAAATCAAAAGGAAAGTAAAAAAAAAATTAATTTGGGCAGCCAATAATCAAATTATTTTTGGGTGAGCAGCTTTCTGGTTCCATCGAAATAACCTGAGCTTTGTAGCCATATTGTTCAGCAGCCAATGCGCGATCTAGGTCAACCAAGCCCATGCAGTTCTTCCCTGGAAAAGGACACACAAAGAACACACATAACTATACAATACTTTCCTATGTGTACTTAGTCTCAGACAGCTATACTATCATACTGGCAAAGCAATGAGCATATAACCTTACATATATTATAAGTTCCATGGAACCATGGATACTCTTCGTACCATTGTAGTGTAATATGCTCTTTATAAGATACAATATTCTCTCCTAGAAGCAATGCTTTGGCTTTTACAGATCTGTAGGTCAAAATAAAGTCATAGATGCTCGGATATCTTTCAGACAGAAGGTGAAGTGGGATAACAGCTGGCTCTTGGCCCACCTACAAGTTGATGACAATGTCTTATAACCTGGTTAATTTCTTTGCCATGTATGCGAGTTTGCTGACTTAGTCCTATAAGTAAATCCACCATATCTAATAATAATAATAAATTTTATTTCTATAGCGTCAACATATTCCACATATTCTAACTAGGAAGTGAAATGTTATACCTCTGTGACCACATGTTAATTTGCTGGGCTTTTATTTAGATTGTATATGATGATATTTAAATAACTAGAATGTTATCTTAAGTGTTCTTCACATTCTAGAAAGCGAGAGCATGCATACTACAAGTAAACAGCATAGCACAGGCATACCTATCAGCCTCCGCTCCGGAGGAAGCTGGACAGCTGTCTGATCCGCAAATCTACACAGTACCATGTGCTCCTAAAACAGAAAAAGAATACTTAATCATGGACATGTAGAAGATAGAAAGACAGACGGACAGACCTTTGCAGAAAAAACATTTCTATAAAATGAATTTACTATTGTATTATGTCGAGAAAAATGTAATCCAATTTAGAGCCCAGTGCAAGAAAGTTCACATTATTGTATGATTTGCTATAAAATGTAAAGATTCTAGATATCGTTATAGCAAAATATTCCACATCTTCATCACAGGTAGCAGACTGAGTAAGGAAACTATGAAGATGCATATACAGAATACGCCAGTTAGCATTAGGTTAGTACTGTATACTGCTTCAACTAGTCATTCATTAGGAAATCACCCCTAGGAACCAAGAAATTTTAAGTGTTTAAACAAAGTGCAATGTACCTGAGATTTTTACCAGGTAATATTATGTTTGTGCATGTTTATGTATTTACCCCTGGAACCCCTTTTCCATGTAACCCAATTAAGAAGAGATGTGAACTACATGGTGAATTCCTTGCCGCACTTCACATTTGAAGTATTGGCTTTCAGAGTAAGAATAAAGAAAAAGCTTTAAACTTTGTAACTCCATCAAAGCAGGATTTAGCGAAGATAATGAATGGACAAGAGGACTAAATCTGCTTGTCCAGCCAGGGAGACAATGTAAGGCTATTGCTTTGAATATTGGGCCTTCCGCCAATTATCAAGGCTAAGTCCATAAATAGACCTATTAAAAGTACCACACGTCCCTAGCAGCACTAAAGTCTGTAAACTGAGGCATTCTTTCCTGCGGCCTGCGCAAACACATGTCCTCCTCACAGTCTTATAAATGGCTGCTGGGTTCAAGCATTACACAAAATAAAAGAGGAATGTGACTAGTCTAAACTTTGCAAATAAAAATATCTTTATTTCTACAGACCGGAGATTGAAAGGAATAAAACTTGGTTGGAGCTGAACCTGGATTTTTACTTGTGATATACTGTATTAGAATCAAATATTTGACATTGTTGTGAAGGCCTTAAAAGTCAATGGTGGTGTACCTACAAATTGTGGAATTTTCAGCACTGATTATATAATATGCAGGTAAATGCCCCTACTGGTAACACCCAGTTGTCAATTTATTCAAATATTTCTAGGAGGAATAATAGAAGAACAGAGAGTGAGCCAGTAAGGCAAGTCTGTGGGGATGGTGAGTGAGATAGCATTTAAACTGTGTGATCATGTTTAATCCCAAGAACATTTTTTGGCTAAGGCCAAACATTGTGGAAATGCAGCTTTTTGTGTTGCAGATTTTGTTGCGGTTTTTTGAACCAAAGCCAATAATGGCTAAAAAAGGAATGGGAATTATAATGGAAGCTCTTATACGTCTACCTTCTGCTCAATCTTCTCTGACTTTGGCTCAAAAACCTCCCATCAACAAAATCTGCAAAAAAAGCTGTTTTTCTACAATGTGGAGCCTCAGCCTTTAATTGAATTTTAATAGAGACTAGTAGAATACCTGCGGCTTCGCTCGCAGAAAATATGTTAAATTGTTGGTTATGCTAAAGTAAAATTTTCAGTGTCACATTGAAATTGACATTTTCAGAGCTACAGTAAATCTTATTTTCCACTTTAAATTTTTATTATTTTGTCATCTTACTAATTTGTCGTGACATTGATGTGAACAACTTTTTTAAAAAAAATTTCAACATTTTTATTGATTTTATATATTCAATAAATATTATGTAGTATAAACTATTACAACTATTTTTTTTACTGTTTTTTTTTTTTTTTTATAAAAATTAAAATGTATGCTCCTTACACAAACATAAAACCTTTACACCCAATTAATAACATAGTGCAACCCTTCCCCCTCCCTCCAGTGTAATCTATAAGTAGGTCAAGGACCAAAGAATAAAATTGGCTTACAGTTACACAACTATTTATTGTGGCGCTTTTTGGTAAACAATGTTTCTGGTTTTACCTTCAGGTACGTACCTGTATATGAAAAGATTTTTGGGGTTACCCACTCTAAAGCAAGCAACGTACAACTGTCCATGTGTAAAACACAGGCTCTCCAAATTAATGCCGGCTACTTTAAGTGATTGACCTTGTGCTTTGTTTATAGTCTTAGCAAACGCAAGTCGGATTGGGAACTGCAGACGCTTAAAATTGAAGGGCATGTCGCTTGGTAGCAAAGGAATACGCAGAATAAAAACATTTGCTCTCTTAGAGTTTTAGAATAGTGGCTTCAATAACATTGGGTATGAGACTCTTAATGCACAATCTTGTGCCGTTACAAATTTTTAGTGGGTCAAGGTTCCGAAGCCAAATTATTGTGGCTTCTATTTTTAAAGTGAGCTTATGCAATGGCATTCCAAGAGGCTCCAAAGAACTCAGGAACTCCAATGGATACATTACGGCTTGTTCACTCTCCATGACTGAATCAATGGACACGTATGTGGTTGCTAGACCAGGCAGCCTTCCCTGAATTAGTAGATTTATGGAGCTGACACTATCATTTTTAGGTGCAAGGATTCCACGTTCACAAAGCCACTGTGCACCATTGTACATTCATCCCAAAGAATTACTTTGCAATTTTGCAATACCTTAGCTTTCCCAGAGCCCTTAGACTGGGTTTAATTCGGAACCTGAGGCGGAGGCTGCCTCAGGTTCCGGACCAAAAGACGGGTAGCCATGACTGAATGTGCTCTGTTCATCCGTATGTGTAGTATGCATTCATCTGAGTGTGTTTGCATGTGTGTGTGGTCCTTGCGTGTATGTGTGTATGTGTGTGTGTGTGGTGTGCATGTGGTATTTATGGGGTGGTGTTGTGGTATTTGTGGGGTGGCATTTGTGTGGTGTGTTGTGGGTTGGTGTATGTTGCTGTCTGTATGATGTTTATATGGTGTTTGTGAAATATTTGTGTGTTGTGTGTGGTGGTGCGGCCCCTTTAGCAATGACTCTTTGGCGTCGTTGCTATAATCCGTCCCTGTCAGTCACAACTGTTGTTTTGCCCTCAGTACTTTTGCTTTCACTGTTCCTCATTATATGTATGGGGCCTAACTTTGGGGGCCACAATCTCATGAGGGGGGGACTCTAGCGAGATGTAACATGCACAGTATTCTGCTTCTGGATGTGGAGAGCGGGCATGCCAAATTTCACCCAAATCGGGCGAGAACTGTGGATATGTATAGAGCAGACTACTACAGAATTTGAGTTTTATATATATATATATAGATTTACAGCAACAATTCCCTTCACCAGCAGAGGACCGAAAAGAAATCAATTACATCAGGCATATTACATATATTGATACTATGTATTATACAGCCGGCCATAAGAGAAGAAATAAGAGAGGGGGACACCTACAGAGGATGGATTTCTCTCAAGAACAATTTAAAAAGGACAAATCACGTCCTCATAGATGTACAGTATTATATATACCGCTATAAAGATGGCACTGAATTCAATGAACTGTTGGCTTTCCCGGTATGCGACCCGGTGCTGGAGATATTGATGCCAATAATTTTGGCCCTAATATCTCCCCACTGAGAAAAAAAAGCACAAGTATATGGAAGAGTACTGTTATGGGGAAGGGGTGGGAATTGGCGTTCTTAACAGCCCAGTGTTGACACAGAGATGTAAGGCCTACCTTTCTGACAGTGGGGAGATATTGGTGCTGAAATTAACAGCTTTAATATCTCCAGCACCATGGCACATATTGAGAAGGCCGACAATGGACTGAGTTTAGTGCACTGGCTGCTTTCTAGCAGTAAATAATACCGCACATCAATGAGGACATCAATGAGGTCCTGTTTTAGCAAATATGGCTTATTGTGCAATAAAAGGTTAAGGATAACCATCCTTAAATTTGCAGACAATTTACATTTTTACAAATATAAGTAATTAAAAATTCAGTAGTTTTAAAGATTTTCTGTAAGCATCTTAGTGGTGACCGTCTTTTGCCTTGATTGTTTGCCAATAGATAGAGCAACGAATGCAGGACTTTCTGTGGCCTGACGTTTGTCAGAAATGCAGTCAAAATTGCCTTATTGTGGCCAGGTTATCCTCTCATGTATGTAGTGTCTCTGCCTTATAACCGGGAAATAATAAGGAAATTATGTCTGGGTTTCTGAGAAGTTTCATAACAAAGTCCCGCATTCATGATTAGATCCATTGACAATCAATCAAGGCAAAAGTCTGCTACTAATATGATACTTAGAGAAATTTATTAAAGCTCTGCAAAATTGTAAAAAAAAAAATTATTTGCAAAAATGTATAACTTTTGTTTACAAATCTAAATATGGTTGTGTTCATGGGAAATCCTCTTTGGCTAAAGCCTCATTTTGCAGAAAAACTGTTTTTTTTTGTTGCAGTTTTTGCTTTGGTTCTTCATGTGTCAAGTGTTAGTGCTTCCTATATACAGTGGGGCAAAAAAGTATTTAGTCAGTCACCAATAGTGCAAGTTCCACCACTTAAAAAGATGAGAGGCGTCTGTAATTTACATCATAGGTAGACCTCAACTATGAGAGACAAAATGAGAAAACAAATCCAGAAAATCACATTGTCTGATTTTGTAAGAATTTATTTGCAAATTATGGTGGAAAATAAGTATTTGGTCAGTAACAAAATTTCATCTCAATACTTTGTTATATATCCTTTGTTGGCAATGACAGAGGTCAAACGTTTTCTGTAAATCTTCACAAGGTTGGCACACACTGTTGTTGGTATGTTGGCCCATTCCTCCCTGCAGATCTCCTCTAGAGCAGTGATGTTTTGGGGCTTTCGCTTGGCAACACAGACTTTCAACTCCCTCCAAAGGTTTTCTATAGGGTTGAGATCTGGAGACTGGCTAGGCCACTCCAGGACCTTGAAATGCTTCTTACAAAGCCACTCCTTCGTTGCCCTGGCGGTGTGCTTTGGATCATTGTCATGTTGAAAGACCCAGCCACGTTTCATCTTCAATGCCCTTGCTGATGGAAGGAGGTTTGCACTCAAAATCTCACGATACATGGCCCCATTCATTCTTTCATGTACCCGGATCAGTCGTCCTGGCCCCTTTGCAGAGAAACAGCCCCAAAGCATGATGTTTCCACCCCATGCTTTACAGTAGGTATGGTGTTTGATGGATGCAACTCAGTATTCTTTTTCCTCCAAACAGGAAAAGCTGTGTTTCTACCAAACAGTTCCAGTTTGGTTTCATCAGACCATAGGACATTCTCCCAATACTCTTCTGGATCATCCAAATGCTCTCTAGCAAACTTCAGACGGGCCCGGACATGTACTAGCTTAAGCAGTGGGACACGTCTGGCACTGCAGGATCTGAGTCCCTGGCGGCGTAGTGTGTTACTGATGGTAGGCTTTGTTACATTGGTCCCAGCTCTCTGCAGTTCATTCACTAGGTCCCCCGCGTGGTTCTGGGATTTTTGCTCACCGTTCTTGTGATCATTTTGAGCCCATGGAGTGAGATTTTGCGTGGAGCCCCAGATCGAGGGAGATTATCATTGGTCTTGTATGTCTTCCATTTTCTAATTATTGCTCCCACAGTTGATTTCTTCAATCCAAGCTGGTTGCCTATTGCAGATTCAGTCTTCCCAGCCTGGTGCAGGGCTACAATTTTGTTTCTGGTGTCCTTTGACAGCTCTTTGGTCTTCACCATAGTGGAGTTTGGAGTCTGAGTGTTTGAGGGTGTGCACAGGTGTCTTTTTATACTGATAACAAGTTTAAATAGGTGCCATTACTACAGGTAATGAGTGGAGGAAAGAGGAGACTCTTAAAGAAGTTACAGGTCTGTAAGAGCCAGAAATCTTGATTGTTTGTAGGTGACCAAATACTTATTTTCCACCATAATTTGCAAATAAATTCTTACGAAATTAGACAACGTGATTTTCTGGATTTGTTTTCTCATTTTGTCTCTCATAGTTGAGGTCTACCTATGATGTAAATTACAAACGCCTCTCATCTTTTTAAGTGGTGGAACTTGCACTATTGGTGACTGACTAAATCCTTTTTTGACCCACTGTATTTCCAATTCCTTAAGTAGCCACACCTGGGATAAAAAAAATGCAGTAAAATCTGGAACAAAAAAAGATAATTTTCCGCAACATTGGACCTCAGCCTTAAAACAGTTTTGAAATATACGTTCAGGCCTCACTCACATCTGTGTTTAGGTTTTACGCATTAAAAAGTGGTTACATAAGGAAACCACACAGACCCTATACATTATAATGAGGTCCTTGTGGTTTCCACTTGCTTTCTGCACGAAACATGCGGAGAGAAAAGTGCTGCTTGTAAGACTTTTCTCTCCGCATGTTTTGTGTGGAAACCACACGAACACCATGATAGTCTATGGGGTCCGCGGTTTTCCAGGTAACCACTTCTTAATGCACATATGTTTTCAATCAGGGGGTTCCCAAGCGGACTCCCTGAATAGAAACCCTAACACAGATGTGAATGGGGCCTCAATATCAAAGTCTCTTGGTTTTGAAGATCTCTGCTTGGTGTCATTCAGTAAGAAACTTCAGTGTTTAGTTACAGCGGATAAAACTCTGTCCCTGTGGTAATGATACTATCAAAAAAGGCATTGTCTGATTAGCAGCCCAGTTGTGATGTGGCAGATTTTCATGTAAGATGTTGGACTTTTAGTACTTTGGAGCTGAACACATCAAGCCAATGATGCCATTACAGCAAATAGTCCTCCCATTTTCCAGAACTCTCATATCTGCAGAGAACCTGTTCCCTAACAAAGGAGTCCATTTATATACAGTAATATGACATAATATGGAGTACATAGTACAGGACGCAAAACTGGAACTTCCACAGATCCTTAGCATGTACAGCTCATGCTCATATTTTAGTCTGTACAAATACTAGAATTCTACATTAAAGGTAGCAAGGTGGTAAATACTAAAACTAATGCCCCCAGTAATGGCGCCACCTTAGGTCCTTCTCAAAGCATTTCTTTACCATCAAGTGCAGGTTTAGAAATCCTACGTGGAAATCCTGCACTACAGATACAGAGTTACCTTTTAGGATGAGGCTGTAAATACTTGGCTACATGTACGTTTCAGACACAAATCATATGAGAGCATTAACTGTGAGAATATGACCTGGCTGACTTACTAAGACAACAAGAAAATAGCTTAAGCTGACTAAAGAGTTCCTCGTCTGAGAATTAATTAGCCAAGAGGTCGGTGACCCTACAGGAACACGAAACCTCCCACACTACTTAAAGGGATTAACAAGAAGTCTGTTTTGAGACTATATAGTTTCATTAATGATATGTCCAGGGAGGACTTCTGTTCATTAAGCTGCAATTGTGTAACAGAGAGCAGACTGTGGAGATTGTACATTAGATACAACATTCAATAAACAAGCAGATTTGTTACTCCTTAGGCCTTGTTCATACGCTGAAATATGGATCCGAGAACAGGAAAAAAAAGATTAGGTTTCATTCGTATTAATTACAGTATTTGGGCAGAATTTTACCTGACCCTAAAAAAGTTTATTTCCAATGCTACCTATTTCCCACAAGTCTCTTTGAGTACTGTGTGAACAACAAACCCAACCACAAATGTAAAGCTTAACACGGGTCAAAAATATTTTGGTGTCATGGCCTTTAACTCACTCCCTACCATGAACCTTATAACTGCTATGGGGAGACTTGGAGTTTATCAGAAAGGTGTATCCTGTCCCCATTGCTGGCTGTAGACCAGCATTATGGTATTGTATAGGAACTAGAGATGAGCAAGTAGTACTCGATCGAGTAGGTATTCGATCGAATACTGCGGTATTCGAAATACTCATACTCGATCGAGTACCACTCGCTAATCGAATGTAAAAGTTCGATGCAGAACCAGCATTGATTGGCCGAATGCTATACAGTCGGCCAATCAAAGCTGGTTCTTCTCCTATCTTTAGAAGTCTTCTCCGTGCAGCTTCCCTGCGGCGTCTTCCGGCTCTGAATTCACTCTGCCAGGCATCGGGCCTGGGCAGAGCCGACTGCGCATGTCCGCTTGTAGTGCGGACATTCGCAGTCGGCTCTGCCCAGGCCCGATGCCTGGCAGAGTGAATTCAGAACCGGAAGATGCCGGGTGGATGCTGCAAGGAGAAGACTTCTCGGAGGATCCAGCCCGACCCTCACTCGTGTACTTGGTAAGTATAATTTAATTGAATGTTGCCTACCCCTGAAAAGAGCATTTTCCCCCATAGACTATAATAGGATACGAGTAGTCAAATATTGAGGGGCTACTTGAAATGAATATCGAACCTCGAACATTTTACTGTTCGCTCATCTCTAATAGGAATCCTTTCTTAAAACACTTAACAGTTCTATATATAATGAGAACTCACAGATCAGATAATACAATATCACCCCTGGCACCCATAGAGTTTACACTGTGGAGCCCTAAACCCTTTCACTGCACTACTGTAGTGAGGAGGAGTTTGGATGGAGCAAAGACCAAGCATCGGCCCTGCCACTCCATTCAATGTCTATTGGACTGAGAGAGACAGTCTACCATTGTACTTTAATGTCTCTATCAGTCACGTAGACTTTGACTTCAATTCTCCTTACTCTCATTCTAGTAATCGTGGAGCCTCCAGCGAATAGACATTTACTAACAATTCTGCTCATAAATATACCTCCATTGTGGGAATGCCCCTTAAAAAGAACCCTTCATGTCCTCGGGCATATGTGGCTTTATATACTGCTAGAAAGCCGACAGTACGCTGAATACCCTCCTGAGAGTACTCGTCCATAGACTAGTACTAGGGGGGCATTCCTCACCACCCTGCGTCATGGCTGAGTGGTAAGGAACACCCCCTCAGACAGTACAGAACTATGGAGAGTAATGTTAAGAAGGGCATTCCTCAAAGCCCAGCTAGACTGTTAGTAACGACCTTCTGACAGTGAAGAGCTATTGGTAATGGCACTGACAGCTCTTGCCCCGGGCACATATCGGGAAAGTTAGCAGTGTGCTGAATTCAGTGCACTGTTGGCTTTTTCACTGTATATAAAATTGCATGTGCTCAGGGACATGGAAGGTCCTCTTTAAGTGTACAGCACACACACCATGTACACACAATACACACTAGAATACATATAATGATATAAAAAGTAAATTACCTTGTAAGATAATATATTCTGGAAGCAGCAACTGTAAATATTGATAAAAAAAAAGTATTTAATGTTTGCGGGATAAATACTGTAATACCATCTATTACAATATGCTGGTATAAAAGTGATTTGTAGTAATGTAAATGGGAAATGTGTATTGAATCAGGGTTAACAATACAACCACGTTGTCATGCCAGAGGATGTGAAGGTGGCACCTCTAACCTAGGTAGGAGCATGCTATTTCTATTTTATAATCCATGTTGGTAATGAGACTTTGCATGCTATAATAGAGATAATGTACATTACTGGAGACATATAAGCTTTACCTTCTTGGAAATGTGGTCTTGACTGTATTCTGGATAAAGCCATAGCAGCACGGACAGATGATGAATGCAGCTCTAGCAGTGATGCAGTGCTCTATTACCATATCTGTTGCTACTCCACATGCATGGAGTGCGACCTACAAAAGGACACATTCGGGAATATATATGTATACTTGTTACAAGAAGGATTACAACTCAAAGTGTATCAGATAAATTATGAATCAACGTGGGATAAATATTCAGGGAAAACACCATACAATAATTCCATTAATGACATCTGCAACATAATCGATAAGCCAGACATCATGTGTGGGCTTTATGAGCTCCTCAGAGGTAATAGACTGCTTGTCACCTTTGATAATCTGGGAATGTCATGCTCCATGCAGTAGCCTCCTCTTTCCTCTAGGCTACATACAGATACATTGTGAAATGATTAATACTGCTGAATAAGACTGACAGGAGGGCTTTCATAGGAGCTTAGACGATCACGTAACAGAGAATATAACAATAACTTTCTCATATATACTAATCCCTGCTAGAAAACTGAAATGCTAAATGTTCCTAATTTACAAGGCCATATTATAAAATAACAGCATTTGTATGTTTTGAGGACAGGTCTTGTGACAACAACCCCACCTCTGCTTCTTAGGGGTTCCCTATTGTAGGGGGTTTGACAGTTGCCTCTAGGAAGAAAAAGTTTTCGGGTGAATAAATGGTAATTCTTATGACATTGTTCTTCTTAATAACCCAGGGAAATAGATGACTCCAGTAATTCCCCTCCAAAGTGTTTTTCTCCATGGGATCCATTTACATGTTGCCAAAAATATGCTAAAATATGCGGCAAATTTGATAACATATCATATCCCATGCATGTGAATAGTGTTTCTACAACTGTATTCTCATAGCAAGTTAAATTTTCAGTCAGATTTTCCTAACGTTACAACCATAGACAACTATTTAGGAAACTATGGGGAAACCATTTTGTCACCCGGTCACTGAGGCAGAATACAGGTATGCCTCCCCCCCTTTCCATGTCAATCATGCGTATGTTAAAGAGGTGTTCCGCGTCCTAGTATTATAGCATACGTAGGCTTAAAATAAATGCTTAACACTGAGGCTATGTAAATGTCTGCATCAGAGTCAGGCAGTGTCCATTTGAAATTGGCACACACAAAAGTCTTGCATGCAAAGTCTGCAGATTTCAGTTTAAAAACAACCCAACTGACCCTATTGCAGACTCTGTGTGTAACTGCTATTTTAGTGGCCCGCCTGTTTGGGCAGTCTGGTGCAGACGCAAGCTTATCCTTACATGTCTGTTCCGCCAGGGATCTAGCAGAGAGTCTCAATTCAGGTCCTTGGTCTTCTTGAGCTTTGGCCTGCACAGGAGCGCGTCAGCCAGTCAGTGAATGAGCAGTGATGCTCTGTTCAAGTTATTGGCTGATACGCTTGTGCGCAGGCAAACAGCAAAGACCAGCGAGCTGAACAGAGTCTGCTGGATCCCTGGCCGAGCAAAAGTATAAAATATTGGTCATTTTAAGCCTCTGTATGCTTAAAAATGAGAACTATAAAAAAACACAAAAAACTTTGCAAGTCTTCAGTAGGTGATAGGTAGGTAAGACTTGCAAAGTTTTTTGTGTTTTTTATATTTCATAACCACTGGCTAACACGGTACCAAAACAAACATTTTTAAAAAATAAGAAGTGAAACACGCCTTTAATTCTGTTTTCTGTGCTTCTTGAGCCTGCTTAGAAAAGCAGAACAGTAAAAATAACAGTAAGCCTAAGTGCTAGTAAGGGCAACACCTCTAAGGATTTCCATTTCTATAGTAAAGGCAGCTGTAAGTGCAAAACAACCAGAAAAGCATTGTAATGTGTTTGTAATGCATCTCTGCAAGTATAGTATAAATACCTGGAGCGCGCCATTAAGCAATGCAGCCCCAGGAATGTAGAAAAGCTTACAAAAGCAAGGCTTCTTCAGATACTATGAAGATGAATGGCCATGATCTGAAGGTGGGAATGGGGGCAATCCATGCAAAACAATTGGTATGGGGTGTAATCGTTACAGGTCATAACTGTCTGGATACTGATAATACACTGGCACAATGTGGGAGAACAGGTCATGGCAGACCACTTTCATCACCGGGTAAAAGCACATTATAGGTCCACATTCCTCCAACATCTTTATGAGAGTCGCTCATCTGGTACTCTGTTTACCCAAGCTCAGCCACAAAAAATGAAAAATTCCACACTGACATCTTGTTGTAAACCTCCTTCATTGTGTAACGTGTACAAAATACCTGTTTGTTCTGCTTTACAAAGGTTTAAAAGTGTTTATTGGGCTTTTTTTTATTTTTTACAACAGATACGTGGAAAACACTCACTATGGTAATATCAGTCTGATACATTTCACACTGAGCTATACAACCTGTGACTTGGTCCCACTTTTGTCACTAAGAGTATATAGTTTATTAACTTTACTTTGGTACAACTCACAGACAGACGTTCAAGGGAGTCTGTAAGGCCTTTAATAGCTGCAGAAACATCTTTGTGACCACAAACCAATAAAGCAATACATCTGTTTATAGATATGCACTGATATGCTTCATCAGTTTGTGGCCATAGAAGTTCTGCTCCTGCATTGCATACTATTGGTATGAGAGACATTTTGAATATTATAGGCTCATACTCAAATAAAAAGCTGGTTATTTATAAGTCAGTGATTGCCCCTAGGTAAATAAAGAGTTAAAAAAAAAGTAAAAAAAAAAAAAAAGTTTCAAAAAATATTCCCCCCTCCACCCCCAAAAATCAAAAACTTCAAATCATCCCCCTTTCCCTAGAATACATATAAAACTAAAATATTACTGTGGAACACATACACATTAGGTATCCCTATGTCCCAAAACACCTGGTCCACAGACTTGTAAAAATATCTTTCTCGTATGGTGAACGCCATAGCGGGAAAACAAAAAAAAAAAATCAAAAGGCTGAACAGCCATTTGTTTGCTTTTTCTCCTGTGCTAATTTTTTTTTAATAAATAGATAAATAGTGATCAAATAACAGCCTTTTCCTAAAATGGTATGCCATATATACTTGAGTATAAGCCGACTTTTTCAGCACAGTTTTTATGCTTAAAAAGATCCCCTCGGCTTATACTGGAGTCAGGCAGCACAGAACTGCAAGGACCTGCACAAATTTAGTGAAGGTGGAGTGTCCTTCAGTGGTTGCTACAGTAATGATATAGGACACTCCCCCCTTCACTAGCAAGAGAGATGAAAGCCCTGGAGGCGGCACGTCCCTGCTCCTGTGTCTGCATCCAGGAGAGCTCATACAGTAAAGTGAAAGTAAAACACACAGGTACATACTGAGTTTACAATTCCTATTAATGTCAGGCATTTGAGGTTATTAATTTAGTTTTAGTAACTCCATGTGCCTCACATTAATAGCAGTTAACCCCATCATGTCCCTCACATTAACCCCTGTGTGCCCCATATAAGGGTTACTAATATGTGAGACATATGGACGTAATAATAAAGTGCCTTAATAATGTTTAATGTAATAAATATTACTTCCATGTCTCTCACATATCAGTAACCCTTATGTGAGGTACACAGGTTTTTTTTTGTGAGGGACATTATGGGGTTAACTGCTATTAACCTGAGGCACATGGAGTTACTAAACTGTAATACACATGACCAGACTTTTCATCTGCAATGGTGGATAAAATTATGGACTATTACTTTTCAATGGGCCTGTACATATAGATGCCATCACTTTTGTGGCTGTGTGTCCGGACCAAATTGAAGAGCTGCAACTTATGGAGCAGGTCCTATATGTGTCCTATACCTGTCCTATATGTGTCTGCATTTGCAGCCCTGTCAATTAATTTTTAAAGTAAAAAGTGGTGATCAGTTAATGTAATTTTATTGGTATCTATTTTAACTTTTGAAATTTTCCAGTAGTTGCTGTATTCCCCCTCCCCCCCCCCCCCCCGGCTTATACTCGAGTCAATAAGTTTTCCCAGTTTTTTGTGGTAAAATTAGGGGCCTCGGCTTATATTCGGGTCGGCTTATACTCGAGTGTATACGGTAACTAAAAAGTACATCAAGCCCCATAAAAAAATAAGATGCCTTATGCACAATAAAGGGAAATATTTAAAAAAATATTTTTTGTAAGATATTCATAAGAGAAAGTAAACTGCACACAATAAACCTACACAGAAGTCTGAATGTCACTAACAAAATACTGCTGATGGGTGAACATTCATTTTAAGCTGTCTTTTTCAGTCTTGAGTGACCAGTTCCTTGATATGTATAGTCAGTAGGATTTTCACTTTTGGGTGGCATAATCTTTTAGCAAGTTCTTTAGTCATTAAGTGACAATTACAGATTATGTGGATTATGTCTTAATTAATGTTTTAAAGCCATGTATTCAAGGGCATTCCATTAATGCCTTTCATTCCATAATATAGTGCATAGCAATGAAGTCAATGGAATAAACATGCACTTTATTAGCTAGAGTATACAGATCTAATTTGTATTTACTAACTCCACAATAATAGTTATTTTGCAGCATTTTTATTTTATCATGGAATGAGGCATATGCTTTGAACACACTTTATGCGCGGAATGTCAACACAGAATTTACTCATGTTGCTTTATTTTTTACAGCAAAAAAGGAACATGAACATAAGATAACAGAAAGGAATAAAAAGCAAAAGCAAAACTAATTTATATGTGCAATGAATTACCACTGCATTTTGTGGGCATGTAGCTGGGGTTATGACTCACAGGGGTGCCTGTCCAAGTTTTGTTTTAAGTTACTGATGCATCACCCAGCTGTGACATAGTCTTCTTCTGGTACACTGTGGCTAGTGATGACTTTGGCATTACATGCATCTGATTCTATTCAAGCTGTCCTATTTGTAATATGGTCTGTGTCAGTTGTAGTAATCTGTCTCATATTTCTTAAGGGTTTTAAACACAACCCTATTCAGATGTATGGATGGGATTTCTATCATGAATGTGGAATGTTCTTTCGGATAGGTTGTGGCATTAGTGATAAGAAAATGATTTCTAACCAGTTCAACATGTCTGAAGTCCAGTCTATCTGTCTTAAACTATTGCTGTCTAGGTCATGGGTGGGCAAATAATTTTCCCATGGGGCCACATGAGAAATTGAAACGGTTCTAGAGGGCTATGCGCACCACAGCAAACTTAGCCCCACCCACTTCTACGTTGACTCTGCCCATTCTCATTTATTCTTCCATGTGTCTCCACAGAGTGTAATGCTCCTACAGTCACCCTAACATTATAATGTTCTGCTCTAAATGTCCCACAGTATTAAGTCCCTCTCCTCGTGCCCCAGTTTAAACTGGGGGAAACTACAGGGGGACATTAAACAGTGGAGGCAGCTGGAGGGGGACATTAAACAGTGGGGGCAACTAGAGGCAGATATGTCCCCCTCCAGCTACCCTCACCGTTTATTATTCTTCTCCAGTTTACCCCAGTTTAATGCCCCCCTCTAGCTGCCCCAGTTTATTGTCCCCCCTACAACGGTCTTCAGTTTAACTGACACCTACATCTGCCCCCAGTTCCCCCTCTTGCTCACACATACTGCCTTTTCTCTCCTCCATTCTCGGCAGTTTGCTCTTTCTGTGTAACACAACCACACTGTCCTGTGTGGCTCAGTCCCACTAATTATGTCTTATCATAACAGTGAGCTAAAGGACCTTTCATGATGTCATCAATGGTCCTTTATCCGACTTGCCATTCAGCATCTACCTTTATCCTACACCCTATGCGGGCTAGTCAGAGACAGTTAGACAGCTAGTAAGTTTTCCTTGCAGGACTCTTCTCTGACGGTTTTCAGCGGACTCTGTGATGGAGTCTTCTCCAAAGGGGCTAATCAGTTTGTACAGAAAGTGAGCAGTGTGGCTTATGGCATGTAAACATTACTGAGAGAGGTGATCTGTGGTGTTCTCGGGTGTCGGACCCTGCAGATCTATTACTGATAGCCATGAATATTAGAAATTGGGATCCAATATTCCAGGTCTGCCATATTGTCTCCAGCTTTGATATGCCACTGGGTACAAGTGTTTTTCCTTATGCAGAGTCTTCTCTCTCCCCCATCTACGCACCTTGGTATTGTTAACTCCTTCTCTTATTTTCTTGTGTTTGTTGCTGGCTATATATCTTTTTACCCCTTTTACTTGTACGCTTCAATATCCTGCATTACATTATTCTATTACTGTATTATGCCGTGTACAATTTGTATTATTTACTGTTCATATTAAAGGGGCTCTATCAGCAAAATCATGCTGATAGAGCCCCACATATGCGGGCATAGCCTTTAAAAAGGCTATTCAGGCACTGTAAAAGTTAAATTAAACTACCCCCCCGTTTTAAAATAATAACTTAAAAAAGAATGTTCTCTACTTACGGAACGTGCACCCTGGGCGGGCATTCAGGGTGCGCCGTCTTCTTCTTCCCCGCCTCTTCTTCCCTTGACGTCTTGGGGTCCCGTCCTCCTCCGGCGCTTGCTCGCGTACACTGATAAAAAAAAATAGCCCGGGCGCATGCGCAGTAGCACGCGGCTTCTACTACGGCTACTGCGCATGCGCCCAGGCTATTTTTTTTTTATCAGTGTCCGCGAGCAAGCACCGGAGGAAGACGGGACTGGAGGACATCAGAGGAAGAAGAGGCGGGGAAGAAGATGAAGACACACCCTGAATGCCCGCCCAGCGTGCACGATCCGTAAGTAGAGAACATTCTTTTTTAAGTTATTATTTTAAAACGGGGGGGTAGTTTAATTTAACTTTTACAGTGCCTGAATAGCCTTTTTAAAGGCTATGCACGCATATGTGGGGCTCTATCAGCATGATTTTGCTGATAGAGCCCCTTTAAGGTAATTTTTCTACCTGTACACTGTACTTTTTGCTGTTATACAACAAATATTTTTGACACTAATATTAGAAACTGGTTACTTCTATAAGTCTGGCTCATGTGGTTTGGGGATTTGTTGTTTGAAAATGGGTGTTAAATTTTTGTATTTTCTATATAACAATCTATATTGGGTCGCAAGTGCATGATGATGGACCAAACCATGTACAAGGTAGTGCAGCTGGTAAGGACAATGGTGGTCAAAGTTTCCATTTTTGAATGGATGAGCAGGACCATAAGAAGTGGTAAGGATCTGATTGGAATTTTTTTCTTTTTTTCCATTAAGAATTCCAGTATGCTCAATAGATAATGGATAAGTTAGATATCCAAAGCCTTTTAGAGAGTTTTCATGTGAGTGAATGCACTAGAGGACTAATAAAGCAGGAATGTATATTTTAGGTGTAATCTAGTTGTTGTACAATAATATTGCTATCAAGAGAGAGTCCTCTGATGTAATATTGAGATAACCTCTAAATCTAAAACTGCATTACATATAACAAGAAGATATAACTAGATATGGCAAATTACTTACCCCAATATTAAACTTTCCTGTAAAGTAATCCAGGTTTGCTTGAATAAACCAGATATTTGTTAATCCTAATCCATTACTTCTGTCCCTGGCACGCAACAAAGACTCTTCTTTATTCTCTATCAGAACAATCTGAAGTCAGAAAAGCAAAAGCTCTTATGTTACTAAATTACACAAAAATGACTATTCTGTCTGATTGTGAGTAATAACAGACAAAGATGTGCATGATACATATATAGTCATTACTGTGATAAAAGTCTTTTATTGCTGGAATGGAACAATGAGACAACATCATACAGTAAAACAACTACCAACCCATGGTTTCTTCACTTGAGGGCTGATCCTTTATAAAGAATAAAATAGATGGGTTGAGATTACCAATTGGTGGTAATATGTAGATGAAATTCATAAATATATAGGATTATATATTACATCAAAGGGCCCAATCACACATCGGAAATTGAAGAAGAATTTGAGACTGTTTTCCGCCTCAGATTCCTCTCTACTTCCCACTCTGTGCATCCTATGGTGGAAGGATGAAGTAGAGCTTTGGCTTTCTGCTGCCGGTTTACTATGTTATTATCCTCAGAAACAATGGGGCTAACCAGTTGGAGACTTGTGGTGCAGGTTCTGATGCTGAATCAGCCACGAGTCCACGGGAAGTACAAGCAGGACCCTTAATTTTTCAGAATCTTGCGACGATTTCTTGAAAACAGTGGGGGTCCGACACCTGAGGCACCCACTGATCAACTGTCAGGCTAGTATAACACAATATCTGAAGGCAGGTATATTTATACAGGAATAGATGTAAAATAGATGGAAAGCAGAACATGTAAATAAACAGTTCAAAAAACATATATATCAGTTCACAGGAAGGTTCTCTGAGGTTATGGTTCCTTAGATCAGTTACGTGGTGTCTAGTTGTTGTAAAACGTCATAAAACCCTGTGACTGATTTAGCCCCATTTGGAGAGTGTCAAAGGTCATCATGAGTTTGCATTCCCATATCCGGCGATCTTTTTTGTTTTTGAAATTACCTCTTAAAACCAGGATTTTCATTAATATATATATATATATATATATATATATATATATATATATATATAAATATGCCTGCCTTCAGATATTGTGTTATACCAGCTTGATGGAGGGATAGTTCTAGCATCCGAAAGCTCGCAATTTGTCATCCTTTTTTCTTTTTTTTTTAAGTTAGCCATTAATAAAGGTATCAACTACTGAGGACTTCTCTCAAAAAAAAAATTTCATATCCACTGGCTAACACGGTACAAAATACATTTTTCCTTGGAAGATCAAACAAATTCACAGAAAACTTGCAGAGGTCACACCGATATACACTTTCACACTTTTCACATAACTTGACAAACAAGTTAAAGAAAGTGATGGGGTAAAATTCATTATGATAACCCATAACAATTACCACTGTAAAGAAGCAAATGCTATATGCAATAAAAGCACAGCAATGTCAATTTTTTTAAAAGGCATAGTTACTACCCATTTTACAAGGAATAGACTGTGTCTTAAAATAAACTGCAGTTATATAATGCTGGATTTCATCCAGTTTCCTTTGTTTTTAGCAGTTCTTCTATTTTCAAGTAATTTTATTTTTATTTTCTGGATATAACACAAAGAAAGAGCTGTCAAAAAAACTTCATAAATAAGCTTTTAGAATGCTTTCATGTAAACCTATGTTCTTGTGTGGCATTATATAATACAGAGGCTTACCTGACATGATGGGAGCATATATGCCAAAACAATCCCAACATGACCCTGTATGAGAAGAACACAGTCATCATCATTATGCAGTAGCAGCAATATACATACACACACCTCTCAACTCTCTCTCACCTCTCAAGGCTCTCAACTATAAATTGGGCTAAAAGAAGTCATTTCTCACAGCAGCAAATCGGGTCCCCTGAGATGAGAATTAAAGAAAGTGGGCTACTAGGTTGTCACCTGATTGTGGACAAAGCTGGTAGAAGTTCCACATACTGGACACAAGGACTTCTACTGTCCTTTCCATGTATACCTTCCTCAATATTGTTTGCATCTCCACCCGTACACACCCCTTATTATTTGTATCTCTACCCATAGCCTCCCTCATGTCATTTGTAACTCTACCCATACATTTCTCTGTGTTGTTTATAGTAACAACTTCTATGACTCATAAATAAAATCATAAATTGTATGACCTTATTTGGCCTATGATGGCGCTCCAGGCCATCTGTACATGTGTTGCTAAGTTCCCCCACAGATTACAAGTTATGATCACCAGGGGTCCCAGGAGTGGGACATCCTGTGATTGGCTTCTTACTGGGAAAGACCTTTAAGAAAAAGGTAAAATTCAAAGTGGACAACTCTATACAGGGTTCATAAGTATATGAAAACAAGAAAAAAAAAAGTTTTTCACATGTCACATGCCAGTTTTGATTAATGAGGTTTGAGTAGAAATAAAGCGACATATTGCCTGTTCTCATGCCAGCGGTCTCTCGATCCTTCCTATTATGTGGTCATAGAGCTCATGATTGATCAACTTGTATAGTACATTATGAAATTAGACCATACCAACTTAAAAGCCAGTAGAGTCAGAATGAGGACCAATTCAGACGCCATTCCAGTGGTTGCTTAATAATGGTTTTTTATTCTTTCTCATGCAATGACTAAGGCTACGAACACATTTCAGTTTAAAAACAAAGGACACCCGACGGACCCCATTATAGGTAATGGGGTCTGTGAGGGCTCCACATGTAACCATTAGTTAACTAGTCTGCTTGTCCACTGTTCTAATCTATTGTCCTGTCTGTTCATGTGAACAGAGCCTGAGTGGTAACTGCTATTAAACAGCTTTGTAATTAGCATTTTCACTGTACATATTTGTAAATGACCATCTGATTCAGTGTGTAGGTCTTTATCTTCTGTGTTAACCTTTGACTACGTAATGTTGACCTAGGTGATATACTATACTTCATATGTATGGCACTCATTTTTAAGGTACTTTTTAAAACTAAGTCCCCTACATATGTCACTACTCGTTTTCCTATGTTATTCCTCCTAGAAGTTAATGAATAAACTGACCTCCGGGTACTACCAGTAATAATAAGGGGGAATGGTAGCACCCAGATGTCAATGTATTCATAATACCAGAGGAATGGCGCAAAGCATAGTCATGAGAACAGATGCTACAGAATTGGTATTTTATAGAGAACGCAAGTATTTAGTAAAACAGACTGGTCAATAGCGGAGACAGGTCCCCGTTTAAGGATATTTTTTCCATTATTACCTATAAATACAAAAATATTGGTAATTATTTCCTTACAATCCGATGGAATGTTTATGATTACTAATTAACCCCTGTGTGACCAGGCCATTTTTGTGAGTATATAGACACTATTTTTTCTATATTTAGTTTATATTACAAAGCTTTGATTTTATGTTTTCTTTATTAAAATATATGCAGTTTAACGTTATATGTTATATGTAAGTAGATACTTAAGGAAATCGTCCAGATACTAGAAGGGAAATCCTGTATACTAGGCATGAATCCACATTTTACTGGAGTGATTTATATACTCTGTGCTCACACTATGCAGCATGGTATGAAAGCTGATAATAGGAATTGTACCTACTTGCTTTTTTGCAGGTGTCTGGTATTTGTTTAGATAGAGCTGACCCAAGATGAACAAGGTTCTTTTTTAGCTTTCTAGCTACATCTCTGCTCCTATACAAATAACTATAGACATGAGGCAACTTGCTGAGACGTAATGAGGGATTCTTCAGGCAAGTACTCCAATCATTTTCCAAGGTACTATTAATCTTAATATGATATGATACACCTTTGTTCGCATATACTTCATTATATAGCACACAATCTATTTTGCTGACAAAGGCTGGGCGATTATGGCCAGAGCTCCTGTTGTATGACCGAAGATGTCTGTGTCACCCCATGACTTCTCCAATGTAAGTACAACCTTGAGGATGCTGCAAGCACTGCTGGTTGTTTTTGCTATTAGAAATCCAGATTGCAACGTTCTTGGGGGAGTCGCAATGCGGCTCCATTTGCTTACATTACTGAAAGGTGACACAGAAATCTTTGGTTGCTGCGAACACATTCACTGTGTAGCCCTAGCCTAATATAAAGCAAAATAAATACACAGATTAAAAACCAAATAAATATAATAGAAAGAGATGTTACCCCTCCGCTACAAAAGTCCACAATTGTGTCTCCGGGTTTTGCCATATTAGTGATGACAGATAAGAGGTTATTCAGTTGCTGCTGTTTCCTTAGGGCACGGTCACTGGACATCTTTCCTAAAATAAATATTAGAAACACTATTAATAACTGTGTGACAGACATCTTGGTTCACACACATTACCGATGTATTCCTATTTTTCAAGATTTTATACACAAATGCCAAATTATCTCCATCTCAGCACCAGAATTTATAGGACAGCATCCATAAAAGCAACATTTTCATGGTTATATATGATAGGAAGTTAAACCTTATCAGGCACCTGCTTTCCTTGAAGTTTATGTTGTGTGTGCCAGCTATCATGCTCCTTGAGAAAAGACAGCTGTAGAGTGAAGTAAGTATTGGCCGTCACTAACCAACTAAAATGTTCCAGCTGATCTGGCTGGTTATGTTCATAGGAGGTGGAAATGAACAATAATCCCATGATTTTACAGGAAGCCAGACTGGTTAAACTAAGGTTAAAACATTAGTATGCTGTGTTGGCATCAGATATGCTTGTGCTTGTATAGACGATTATCCACTCCACACAAAGCTGCGATATATAGCCATAAGCAAGGCTTTTTGCAATTCTAGTTGCTCCATGTAATGATAAAAGAAAGACCTATATACCAAAAAAATCATTTCAGAGGTCCTTCCATCCATGTATATATATGTGTGAGCTCAATCCACTCTAAGTATCACCGGATTGAAATCCAAATTAATAAAGTTGATGTATAAGCTACATTAGAGAGACACACGTACACACACAGCTATGGTGTATATAGTGGGCTCTGCTTTAATGGAGGGAAAGAGGTCAATTTAATACATTGTATAGACGAAGAACAGGTTGGACTAGTATAATTAGCATAACATGATTGGTGGCAAAGTTGTAAAATAGTTCTGGCGCATGGCTATAGGATAAGGAACTGGAGAGAAGTCACATCCCATTAAAGCTGAGGGGGATATTTGAGCTCTCTAAACAAAGAAGAGTGTAAAATGGCTACAGGCATGGCACCACATGACCCTGGATCCAAAATGGAGGTTACACAAGCTGACATCCTCCACATATATGTGGATACATGAACTCAAATGACACCATCCACCATGAAATGGGTGCTATTTGAAAGGAATATCCAAGGCCACATATGTGCAGATCACCTTTAAAGTGTAACTAAACTTTGGTACATCTTTTCATTTTCTGGCAGTATTTGTGCCATGAATACTTTTTGTAATATACTTTATTAACACATTTTGGATAATTTCTGCGAAATCCTGCATGTTTTCATTCTCCTCCTTGCTTCTGTATTGAGAGATGTTTCTGCCTCTCACTGTAAGGAGTACAGGCTGTAAAATGTATCTCGGACATTATAAAACATACGTATAAACTTGCTTTTTGTGTCATATGAAAGAGATATCACTGGTTGAAAACACACTTGGAATTAGGATTTATTATACATTTTTCCTTCCCCTATTAAACCGCTAGCGATTCGGCAGCTAAAAATAACATCTTGCATTATTCTGAAATGCATGTTTTAGAAAAAGCAGGTTTTGTGCAGCTCTGTTTTCCGCAATGTGTGGATGGGATTAACCAAAATCTCATTCACCTTGCTGTTACTGTAAAATGCAGTGTTTTGTTTCCACAGTAGGGGCCTAGCCTCAAATAGGTTTTCTTTAGCTGATTTCTTAAAGGGATTCTACCATTAAAAACTTTTTTTTTGTAGATAAGACGGAATAGCCTTTTTTGAAAGGCTATTCGTCTCTTACCTTTAGATGTGATCTCCGCCGCGCCGTTCCTTAGAAATGCCAGTTTTTACCGGTATGCAAATTAGTTCTCTTGCAGCGATGGGGGCGGGCCCCAGTGCTGGAAATGCGATGGGGCGTCCCCACTGCTGCCCGAAAACAGGCTCCAGTGACGCCTCTATCTTCTGCTGGATCCTCCCCTTCTTTCTTCGTCTTTCTCTGGCGTCACCTCCGACGCCTGCGCAGTTGGCTCTGCCAGTGAGACACCAATAGAGCCGACTGCGCATGCGCGCAATTGCGGCATCGGAACTATGGTCGAGGCATGCGCAGGCGTCGGAGGTGACACTGAAGAAAGACGAAGAAAGAAGGGGAGGATCCAGTAGAAGATAGAGGCGTTGCTGGAGCTTGTTTTCGAGCAGCAGTGGGGGCGCCCCCATCGCATTTCCAGTGTTGGGGCCCGCCCCCATCGCTGCGAGAGAACTAATTTGCATACTGGTAAAAACCGGTATTTCTAAGGAACGGCGCAGCAGAGATCACATCTAACAGTAAGAGACGAATAGCCTTTCTAAAGGCTATTCCGAAGTCTAATCTACAAAAAAAAAGGTTTTAATGGTAGAATCCCTTTAAATCTGCCCCAATGTACAAGAAGATCTTTTTTATATCTTTCACAATTTCTAGCCACCAAAAAAATAAAAAGACACAAGTGAAGAAGCGGCATTTCTCCAGGATTCCACTGTATAGTTTGCAATCATATATCCTTATTCTGGAAATAAGTAATGTCGACACCAACCTGCACATACAGTATATGTCAAAGCTGAAGTCTAAGCCTTCAGAAAAGTCAGAGCCTCTATTGAGTCAGGAAGCAAATTACAGACTTAGTCTGAGGTTCCACATTGCAGAAACACAGCGTTTTTTGTTGCAGATTTTGCTACGGTTTTTTGAGCCAAAACCATGAGTGTCTACAAAAGGAATTAGAAATATCTAGGAAGCTTCTGATACTTCCACCTTCTGCTCAATCCACTCCTGGCTTTGGTTAAAAAAAAATGCAACAAAAAAGCTGCGTTTCTGCATTGTGGGGCCTTCGCCTAAAGGTGGATATGCACATCACAATGGCTAAACTGCAGATTTTTGGGTAACAGGCCAACAATCTTTTGCATATGAAGTACTCCCTCAATGGCATAAAACTGGATTTCAAAAGCCCAATTCTTTTGTTCTATAAACCTTCATTAAAGCTGTCTGCCAGAGACTTTCTTTCCATCCCCTCATTCAGAGCACTTGCATGCTTAGCAGAGAAGTGTATGGTGGAGTTGGATGACAGTAACTGATCACAGCCTGAACATAGTAAAAAGTAAATAATAGTCTAGAATTTAACACTAAATTGCTTGAAAGATCCAAAAGGTAGGAAGCAATAAAGCTGTCACAAAATATCTAGCACAACGAGCCACAATAAAGGTTAACTTCCTTATAACATCTCTTGTATATAAAAAAAATTAAAAAAAAATTCTTAACCGAGAGAACAGTAACAGGAGCATCCGCTTTAAATAGAACTCTGTACACAGGCAAGTGAGTTTTAAATAGTCCCTTCGCCCTGAACCAGAAAGCATTTGTTCTTCAGAACATTCATTATTCTGTCCGACATTCCATGGGGGTTTTACCTGCAGTTTACTAATGATCTCAATGATCAGTCTCCCTGTCAGCAAGTGGAAAAGTGCACAGCTCCAGGCACATCAGCATACACATGGCTGATAGATGTAGCCCAAATGTAAACATAAACAGGCGCAGTCAGGAACTGACATGTAGTGGTAACCTCAATCTCCCATCTCGCCTTCTCCTTGTCTCCCTGGGTAAGCCTAGGATATTATTACTGCTGAATGAGTTTTACAAAGAATGACTGTGTAGCAATTAGTATCGTGTAGGGCTGACTGAGCGCTCCGCCAAGGTTTACCTGCAATTCACACAGATTTCTTCACCTTGACAGTCTTTTCCAAATATATGGTCTTCCTTCCTGTCATTCATTCATACCTTCAACAAGTCAACGGCTCAGGCTAGATCAAGGAAAGGCTTTACTGCCAAAATCAGTGGGTACAAGAAAATGTAGTAGTCAGTCCGAAGACAAGTTTCTGTAGTCTCCACCACATTATGGCGACGTTCCTGGATGCTGCCAAGGAACACTCCTTCACATTTTGCCTGATTCAGGACTACACACATTTGTATTTTTATACCGTTTCAAAGGCTATAACATTTACTTTCTTTTGGGTTATTCATACAATTTTTGTGTCTTTTATCGGGCTTTATTTGTAAGTTTTTACATTTTATAATGTAATGAGATATATCTGTTTCATGTGACCCTCCTCCACCCTCTTTTCCCTTACACACAAGCCTGTTCACAGAAGCAGGGAACAGAGAAACAAGCGAAAGAATTAAGAAAATTACTAAACTTATTAATAAAACAGCCAGAAATTCAAAAGTTGTTTGAAAGTTTAGTTCTGCTTTAACCCCTTCCCGTTGCAGCCATTTTTCAAATTTCGTTTTTTACTTCTTGCCTTCCAAAAGATATAACTTTTTAAATTTTCCTTTCACAGAGCCGTACTAGGACTACATTTTTGCAGGACAAATTGTACTTCATAATGACACTATTTAATTTTCCATATGTACTGGAAAGCTGGAAAAAAAAAATTCTGAATGGCTTGAAACTTAAGAAAAAGTGAATTTGTGTGAATTTCTTACGCGCTTCATTTTTACGCGGTTCACTGTGCAGCCAAATTCTGCTGGTTGCTTCAATTATAGCAATGCCAAATTTATATAGTTTTTGTTATGTTTTAATGCCTTAAAAAATCCAAACGATGAAAAATTCTTAGAGTCACTATATTTTGATGCCCTTAAGGGGGCTCTATCATTGGGAAAACTCATTTTTAACTAAGCACATACTTGCATAGCCTTTAGAAAGGCTATTCCACACATACCTTTTGTATGTTAATCCCATCCGTCGTTTTTGAATGAGCCCACTTTTATTTATATGTTAATTAGCCTCCAGCGTGCACCCCGGAAGTCTCAGCAAGCACCCTCTGCTGTGTGTGTGAGAGGCTGCCTTCTCTGCTCTCACAGACAGCGGACAGTGCTCACTGAGACTTCCGGGGTGCACGCTGGAGGCTAATTAGCATATGAATAAAAGAGGGCTCATTCAAAAACAAGAGGGGATTAACATGTAAAAGGTATGTGTGGATAAGCCTTTCTAAAGGCTATGCAAGTATGTGCTTAGTTAAAATTTTTTCCAATGATAGAGCCCCTTTAACTTTTATTTATATTGTCGTACTTGGGTCTGCATAAGGCATCTTTTTTTGTGAGGCCAGACTTACTTTTTACTTGTACAATTAGTTTTATTAAAATGTTATGGGAGGCAATAAAGTGAAAGAAATGGTGGTCCAGCTTTCTTAATTTTTTTTTCCTCGACAGGATTCAGATTATGGGAAAAATATATATAAAGTATTTTTTTACAAGATTTATTTATTTTTATATCCGGTCTAGGAAAAGGGCGGGGGGGGGGGGGGTGATTTGAACTTTTAATAAATAATAGGGGGTCTAAAAACGAATACAGTATACTGCGATGCTTACGGATTTCAATGTATTGTAAAATACATAGAGTTCTATTACAGGCTGCCAAGTGCAGTCTGCAATACAACTACACTGAAAACAAGCCTGCAAGTTTTTAATAGTGAAAATAGATTTTGCTGCACACACTGTTTTGTGATCAAAGGAATATAGAGATTTTAGTTTTTAATAGGCTCCCAGCTGTCCAGGCATTAGATTGCCGGCCCTAAATCTCATCACAGGGGGCGTCAATCAACACAAAATGGCGGTGCTGGTAAAATTATGCTTAGGTCAAGTTTGTCAGTGCGGGAACTGATCGTATGCATTGTTGCCAGATCTTCAATGTATAATACAGTGGAGACACAGCAGCTATGGTGGCCACTCAGCTCCTGAGTGCACCTTTTAGCCAATAAATTCTAGTGTGACCTCAAGCGTGGTCTATTGCCTTCTTCGTATCATCCTGAGGGAGTGCCATGTTTAAAAATCATAATAGTACGGTGGATGCCTGGAAGAGGATACAGAGCTAGATCATGTCTAAGGCTGCCTAAATACATTACATATAGTACTTTGCAGCCTTTTTGGCAACGTAAAAATGCCTACAAAAACAGAAGGTTTAACAGTTTCTTTTTGGTAAATAGCTAAATTAAGTGCATAAAAAACACATCTAATCACATCAATATTTAACCCTTTAAAGCATCAATTCTTCTAGGTAGAGTTGTAAACAATTTTTGAAGGAACTCGCCAGGGAGGTTGTTCTAAACATCATGGAGAACTAACCACAAATCTGTAGACGAAGAGATTCCTTTGCTTCTTCATGTGATTCCAGACAGAAGTGATGACGTTGAAATCAAGGGGCCTATGTGGAGGCCATATCATCATTTCCAGGACTTGTTCTCCATTACACTGAAGATAGTTCTTAAATGGCTGTATGTTTGGGGTTGTAGAATACATTTATAGCCAGTCAGGTGCCTCCTTATTGATATTGCATGAAGGGTATTTCTCAGTATGGAGTATAGTAATAATCCTGACCAAATCCCCATTTCTTTTCTGAAATGTCTCCCAAAACTTGCAAGGAACCTCCACCATGCTTCACTGCAGACATTCATTAGTGTACCTCTTTCCAGCCTTTCAGCGAACAAACAGCCTTCTGTTCTAATCAAATATTTCAGATTTTGCTTCATCGGTCCAAAGCACCTGTTGACATTTCTATACACCCCATTTCCTATGTTTTTGCGCATAGATGAGTCACTTGGCTTAGTTTCCACCGTGAAGTTATGGCTTTTTGGCCGCAATTCTTCCATGAAGACCACTTCTGGCCAGATTTCTCTGAATAGTAGATCAGTGGTTTCTGTCAGTTCTGAACTTAGGGCACTGCTGGACATCTTCCTATTTTGAAAAGAAGGAAAGATGAAGTGCCTTTCTTATACTGCACTAAGTTTTCTGGGCCAAGCACTGTCTTCAGTCCACCATATTGCCCATTTTGGTGCTTCTTCAAAGCTGCTTGAACAGTACATCTTGAAACCTCAGTCTTTGCCTGGTTTATCTATCTTGAGTATTGTTGCTGTACTCAATCCTGCTATGATGTATAACCTGCGAAATGTCTTTTACAACTGTACCTTTATAGTAGAATTTGGCTGTCCCCCAGATTTAAGCCCCCTACAGAGCTGTTTCTTGTTTCAGTGGTGCTTTGACAAAAATAATTAGCACTTCTATTATTTAAAGCATTGTTACCGTGCAGCAATTTTTCCACACCTGCCTAATAATACTGTAGATAGCCCCTTCTCTCCTATGAAGTCCAGCAGTCATGTTTATAAGGAGCTGCCACCTGACTGACTGCTATCTAATGTATATAGCCAATCTAACAAATTACAAGTCTTCAGACACTGACCATAAATAACAATTACAAACCAAAAACATGAGTAGGTAGAGATCACTGGATAGTCATAAATGCTGTCTATTCTGGCCGGCATCCCGAGTTCTGCAGTCAAATAGCATAATTCCACCTCTACCTGGCGTTACACTATAGATAGTCAACCACCCACCCACAAAGCAGTGTATGAATGTAAGCCAAATCATAGATTTTTACTAGCCATGATCACCATCTCAGAGATGAGGTGGATTCTACTTATCCTTTCGAAACCTTCCACATGGAAAAGCAATATCATGATCGTTACAAAGGACACTTCACCTTCGGTACGGCAATGTTTAGGAAGTCGTCAGGTAGCGTGATGAATACACATTCCTATCATGTTTCAAGAAGAATAGCACAATCCTTATGAAAGCAGATTCCATTCCCTTTCTAGGAAAGCCATTCCACCACCCACTGTGGAATTGAAAGAACAAAACAATGTATAAAAATGCGTGTACACAGTGGTTCTGTTTGTACGTGAGAAGTCTGAATTCTGCATGGACTAAAAATGTTAAAAATGAGTGACTGGATTTCTCACGTGAGAAACAGACAGCTTCATGGAATTTGTTAACAATTGTCTCCAAGATAACCTGATAGCCGAAAAATCAGTCTTAGCGAGTAACAAGGTATATCAGTATATCTGCTTATTATCCTCATCCCTGAAGTTAACAAAAGTATGGACAATGAGGCCATATGCTCAATCCTACTACACAACTAAAGAGACTTATATTTATGCTAATGCTATATACCAAAGACTGCTTAAAAACACGAGTCCTACTGCAATTGAAGTGCACTGTATGTAGAATTCTGGCGTTAAAGAGTCCAAACTAGACTTCGTACAGGTGAATATATATATATATATATATATATATATATATATATATTTATTTATTTATTTATTTATTTATTTTCACTACTTCTGGCTGATTTAAAAGTTAAAAGGGGTTGTCGAATTTTACCTGGACAACCCCTTTAAGATTGCTCTCTATTTGATTTACTAACTTTACTCTTTCAATGTTTGAAATTTATATGTTTCAAAATAAATAACACACCCAGATACAACTGTAGGATTGGTGCAAAACTCTCAACTGGTCTGATTAGACACTGCGTCTTGCCACATGATGGTCTAGTCCCTGTTGCCCTATAGAATTGCTCTTAGGGGCTACTTTTGAGTAGTGTACCTCTTGATGAGAGATTGTTCACCAATAGACAATCCTCGATGATGCACTTGAAAACATTTTGCCAAGTTGACAGACATTGAAAGGGGATGCATCATTGGATTGAAAGGAGCAGTTTGGTTGTTTCTGACCTAGCTGTTAGGAGGTATTGGGAACATTGGTTACATGTAGTCTTGGCACCTTTTGCACATGAATTAAGATTCTCCCTTGCATTGCAGTAATTTCTAAGTCTTACAAGTGTCGATAGTAAACCTGAAATAGGCCCTGTCACTGACTGTTATGGCATTTTGCCATTAAAAGTATGATCATTGTAATAAATAAATCAATAACTATATAAGCTGGCAAAATTAGGCAGATAAATCGAGAGAGAGAAGGTGCCCAAGGTAAAAATCAGTCAGAGAGGTAACGTCTGAGCCAAAATCAGAAGACAAGCAGATTTCCAGTAACAAGCCAAAAGGTCAATATAGAGCAATTCAGCACAAACGATCAGGATATGGAAGCCACACTATGTACTACCAAATAGTAGGCAGCTGGATTGGCAGGAATAGGGCTTAAAAATCCTTCTCCAGCTGCTAACTGGATCAGCACAGGAGAGGCTGAACACTGCAGAAGCTTTACAGGTTGGCATGGTAACCTTAAAACAACAGGAGCTAAACTTAGATTCCTGACACCTAGAGAAGGGTAGATACAGGAGTCTAAGGATAATTACCTACAATCATTACCTACGTCTTTCAACACGTCTTTGCTTGACACTTTTCTAATCACTTCTGTTTTGATAGAATTAAAATATGTTATAGCCAAGAATGCTTGTGTAATAAGAAAAAACAGGCATTTGTGTCTAGCAGAAGAATGATAATAATATGCTTGATACATGAGCTTTTTTTCCTGCAAGGAACATGTATATTTTGTGGGTACTTATGTGACAGCAAATCTTAAAGGAGTTGTCCAAGATGAAATGATAATCTAACCCTCAACTAAACATCCTCCCCCCCCCACCTAACTTCTTACTTACTTTAAAAATAAATGTATATTTTCCCAGATCGACGGGATCCATTTTATGATTTTCCATTGATGTTCCCTTTTCTGAAAAGGAACATCACCAATACTACTCCCCGCCCCATCACACTTATCTGTCTTCATGTACTCTTTTTCTGGGCACGAAATGTTACTTCCTTCATTTCTGCCAGAACCTGTGAAATACACTCCAGCTCCATTGCACAAGAGCCAGCAGACATGAAGAGGAGAAGGGTCGGACCTCCCACGCATATGCAATAGAGCTGCAGTTCCGGCACTCTGGCTCTATTGTGCATAAGTCGAGAGAAGAAAATGACCTCCAGGACATTAAGACAGGTAAGTATGATGGGATGGTGGTGGTGGGCTGAGTTAGTTAGTTAGGAAAGGCAGTAGTCCACGCGGGCTAGCTAGGGAAACAGGGAGGGGGTGTGAAAGAGGGAGGGGGAGAGAGTCAGTTTATTCCATACTGAACACAACTAAACCCTTGGGAGACGAATAAACATAAAAAAAACATTGTTACTCACCTTCACTATGCTCCAACTCCTTTTCAGCCCTCCTGAATGACTTCAGAGACCTTTGTCAAACTTGCGTTTTTGCAAGATCTCAGAGGTCCCTGATATCATTAAGGAAGCCAGAAGAGGATGAAGACCAGAACTGGCCCAGGGTAAGAGAGTATCAGTTTTTCTTTTTTTTTTTTTGCTCACTTCACATGGGCCTCTGCTAATTATACTGTGGGGTCAGAAGTGTACAGTCAGAACGAGCTGCAGGTAAAGGCTCACACACACTGTAATGACTGACATGCACAAAATCATGTTGGTTATCCAGATTGACTGTCAGTTTTGGATATTTTTGATTAATTGCCCAACCCTAGGAAGAAGATTCTTTTACTTACAAGAGGCTGTCTAGTATTACTATTACTCCACTTACAAAAATCCAGTCAAATTCTGTTTAAGGCTGGCCATTTAATGGATAAGTATAACACAAACATGGCACGATATGGGAATCATAAAACATCAAAATACAACTACTTCCCAAAGGTCCGGCCCTCATATAACCAGCATGTCTTAGCCATATACGCAAATAGGATACAAAAATTCTGGTAAAACCAGATGGCTTAGCCATTCAACATGAAAAAAAATTTTAAGAAAAAATTAAATATTATAAAAACATAATATTTATTAAAGTAATATTAAAAAGTACAAGAAAACCACACATAGGACTAACACTTAATACTGTATATAAAGAACAGCAGCAATGACTAGGATGCTTACAAAATATCACCCTTACAAAGTCTAAAACATAAGTTTTAGGGTAGACATGAAGCCAAATATATTAGTACACAAAAAAGACCATCACAGTATATGTAACCATATCGGTTTCCTTAGGAGCATACTAAATCAATAATCAAGTATAAGGAAGCCAAAGATATGGTCTCTATGAAACAATGTACAAACACTGAATCCCCTTTAAAAAAAACTGCCACATTCTTAGCTAAGAGGACACAGAGTTGTAACTTAGTATCGTAAAGACCAAAAAGTCTACATCTAATAACATTGTTTAAAAGATGAATACAAAAGTCCTTATGTCTTAACCATAGTAGAAACGACTGGGTGATAAGGGACCCACAGTACAAGCTGCCCACTCGACGCGCGTTTTGGCATGCTACAAAGCCTGCTTCCTGGGGCCATTTAATGGCCCTGATAGAGAAATGTATCATACATCCAACCCGACATTGATACTGGTGGCAAAATTGCTTATACTAATTTGGGGTTTGACTAGTAATTGGGCCTTGGCATTGACTATTCGGCAAGAAGTCTTAAAGACTTCCACTAAAAGTAATGTTAATAACTTTACTGTGGTCTATTGCCACTCTCCTGTTCCCAGTTGTCATCCCACTACCAGTTGTGTCCTGATCACCATTCCTGCTTTGCTCCTTTTGGAATTACACCTGGTACCTTCTTGATATTCTGCTTATACTGACCACAGCTTCGTCTTCTGGTTTGACTTCTGAACTTCCCTGTTATGTCTGCACATCATGGCTATTTTGCTAATACTAACCTGACTATTCTAAGACCTACACATCTAATCATCAACACTTTATTTCCTAACATCTTCAGTAGTAAATCTGTCACCAACAGATTATCTGACCAACAAAGTTCATACTTCCATGAAGGGGTTAAAGAAACATTACCACTTTTTTTTCTCTGGCCTGAGCCTGTTAGTAATGTACATTACTGATGTCAATTGTAGCAAGTGTACAGGTTCAGTTTCTCTATTCCAACGAAAGGCTCTTGGCGAGGCGTCCATCATATACCTTTCTAACTTGCTAGAGAATAGAAAAATTGCAATAAAATGCTATTTTAAGGCTGAAGAAGGTCCCCCGAAAAGGATTGTCCACTTTAAATGTAGACTGTTGAGTGTATGATAAAAGGAGCTGCCAGTCACTCATGTGGTGCTCTTGACCCCTCTGCCAGATCCCTGGATTGTGTGGACCGAGTCCCTGTCCATACTATGGTGCCAGCTGGAGGACCATGTGACCATATAGGTCACTCAGCCTCCGCCACTGTGCCTGTGATTCTTTCCAGGGGCCTGTCACTTTATGTTAATGAAGGTAATTACCCAGCAACTTTCTCCAAAACGTCTGATCTCATAATCTCATCAATGGTGATGACAGAGGTCACCATGCCATAATACTAATGCTTCAGTGCCAACATTGTGTGTGGCCACGGTGAAAGAAAATATAGAGAATTTTCTGATGTGAATCTTTAAAGAAATAGATACATTGCAATTTTCTTAAGGCAATTTTGCTTGTATACAAGCACTGGTCTCTTTAAGTGACTCTCACTATTCTCCAGTTGTACAAGCGTGCTGCCATGCGGAGTAATGACAAGATTGAAGGGACTTAAACAGGCAAATAAGGCAATTCTTCAGCAACTTATAAAACGTCTACTAATGGAAAAACTAACAAAGCTTTCTCACAAAACCCACGTTGATTGATAAATATTAGAAAGAAAGAAGAAAAAAAAAACGAATTGCTCTGTTAGGGGAGGATTAATTTTATCATGCTGTCCCTCCCTACCTGGAACATTCCTAAGGCAATGGAATGACAGATTTACAGTAAGCCCTTTGTTTTTATCTGTCAAGTAATGTGCCGTGAAGATCTGCTTCTTATCATAATACTGTCAGCTGCTGCTGCCACACCAGACTCCTTCCCCTACACCTTACATTCATTTGTACCCTCAGCTAGATAACCACTGGCAACAAGCCAGACAAAGAAACATTCTAGCCAGTGGCTTGCATTTTTTTTTCCTTATAAAACCAGCTATTAGAATAATTACAAGCGAACAGTCCACAGATTAGCTAACATATTAAATCGGGTGATCTAACCAGGAAAGCATCAAAATAACAAGAAACACAGCAATGGCCTTTATGGAAGAATAACTCGAAGGCTGTGCACAGGAGTTAGTTGCACACTCTCTATACCTAAATTCAATATAACGTTAGATAAAGTTCAACTTGGTTATGACACCTTGAAGGGCTCACCAGGGCAACCCCCCCTTATCCCCACTCTCTAGTCAATGGTCCATGTACCTTCCCCACTTTGGGTCCTCGTCTTCCCTTTGTATGTCTTGTCTGTCTATCGTCTGTGCCTCCTATTGTCCAATCTTTATGTGGAAACTGGGAGGAGTTATTAGGTAAATTTTGGGGATTTTTCAGCAATACTGT
Source organism: Leptodactylus fuscus (assembly GCF_031893055.1). Taxonomy (NCBI): domain Eukaryota; kingdom Metazoa; phylum Chordata; class Amphibia; order Anura; family Leptodactylidae; genus Leptodactylus; species Leptodactylus fuscus. Next base: position 256,866,974 of record NC_134265.1, on the reverse strand, counting down.
AAGAAAATCACATTCTATTACATTACATGTTTTGGTTTCTTGCTCACTGTGTAATCTACTATCATTGTAGCAGTTAGATAAGACACCAATTGTGATATTCAAGCAACAATGTTGAACTTGATATGAGGTTAATTCGACAAGTATTGAACACCTTACCTTTATTGTTGAATAAAAAATATCGAAAAAAAGTCAGATGAAGTTGATGGATAGTCCTCTGTTTATGGACCTCAGAAACCAATAGCGATTCCACACTATTATCACTGTTTGAGCCACAAGGAGAAATGTGGCCATTGGCTTATCTCATATCAATCACCAAATGGATCCATAACCTTTAATTGACTCAACATATGCCATGGTATATACATCTGATGGCTAAATGGCACCAATGGTAATAACCAACACACACAGAGACATGCCATAAAAGTAATCTCTTTAGATTTCCCATAAATAATGACCAAACAAGATGTTATTTATAAAATTCCCAATATCTATCACTACATATTTGGCCCTTGTGATGTATAGCTTATAACGGAGTTAGCATGATATGTAGTTGAGCCTTCCTCTTTTCCCATGTACAGTGCAGCTCTTCTCTTAGGTAGCACTGAGATAACCAGATGTAGAGGTCTGTCTACCTATGTATCTACCATTGCTACACAACTTAGACATAGCACGTAGAGATAACAAAATGACTAGAAAAGACAAAAAGATGATGCCCATGTAAGGGCCAAAAAATGACTTCCAACAGTTACTTAGCAGGAATGGACACACAACGAAAGTAAACTAGTTGTCCTTTCAATTCTAATGGACTAGTGACATTGGTCCTTATGACTGTTGAAGTTCCCAGAACCACCAGGTGGAGCCAGGAACTGTTGCTCTGCTCCCATTCACTTGAATAGGAGGGAACAGCTTAATGCAGCCAAATACCACATATATGGCTTCAGGCCAAAACAGCAGATCAGGGTGGTGGACCCTGACTGATCTGATACTGATGACCTATTCTGTGGATAGGTCATCATTGTCTAACTTTGCTAGGTCATGGACAACCCCATTAAGGAATTTTGAGTTAGCAGTCTATCTTCTAAATAGCAACAGACACATCTGCTTGTCACATGGACAGCATATTGATACTGGGATACATATTAATCTTTATTTTTCATTTGGTCATATTACTGCAGGAAAATTGATCACTTGCTGCCTGATTCCCTTGCAGATCATGTCTGATTATTGGGGTCCTAGCAGTAGGACCAGCTTATTGGTGGAGGGGGGTGTAAACATAAAGGTATTGTCAACAATAGACATCCATATCCGTTTTCTAAAATGCATTACTAATGGTGAAACAATTCAAGAAAGTGACAAGATTTTCTTCACCAGACTGGAGTCTGGTGAGGAAAATCTTGTCATATCTTTGACAGTTCTTATACATGACCCCCGGAGGACTAGAAATACATCTCTAGCTGAGAGGTAGAAGACTGAACATTGAGTGTAATCCCGAACACCTGGCTCTTTTACAGGAGACAAACAAACGGAGACACAGACACAAACAAGACAGACACAACACCTGCTACAACAGCCGAATGTCATAGGGGTAGCAGGATTAAGATGAGGATCCTCAGTGATACAACATGAGCTTAGATGTCAGAAACCTGAATGTAAATGAAAACAGATAATACTATGCAAGAATTAGTCTCGGAATTGCAATGTTATCATCTAGAGGAAATATCACCATTGAATGTAATATCAGTCGCCCAGAATTTGTATACAGGTTACACAGACTGGTATATTAATGTAGAACACATAATAACACAATTGTCAGCTGTTAATAAAAACTGCAATGACATGAAACCTCTAAGCACACATGATGTAATATGGAAGATGAACATACTGATCCGGTTTGCCAAGAACATTAAGTAAAACCTGTGAAAAGAAATGCACTTGACAGCTTGAAATACGGAGATAATGAGTTATGATGATGGAATGAAATGATGGATGTGCATTTGGGATGAACGCAATGAATTCTATATTCTCCTCCAAACTTGATCAGCCAATATAACTTAATCCGAAGAGTAGACATAACTAATGAATGTGCAGCGCAGAAATGTCCCATCAAGAAGTTCTCACAGACATCCTGTGCGCACACTAATTGAATTTCATGATTTCTTCATATGCCACTCAAGGAAAATGATGGACATTTATGAAAGAAGTGGAAAAATCTGTTTAGCTCATAGCGACCAATCTGTTTACAGCTGCCTCGGTGTATATGAGTTTTATTGGAAGATTCTGACTATTCTGGAAAGGATATGCAAACAATGACAGGCCTGAGAAAATGCCCTCCAATGGTGGCCATTGAGAAAAACAAGCATCAGCCTGGCTGTCTCATCCTCATGTCTCTCATTGAGATAAGTGACACCAGAGGTTCCTGGTGACAGTTCATTTCCTCCATCCTAACAAAATAACATTCACGTTCCTCTTAACCAAACATACAGCACTAGATCTACAACGTTGGTTATTACAGGAACTGTCCCACAATCACAACTTACCATCTATCCATAGGATAGGTAACAAGTGTCTGATGGCTGCTGGAAGACATAAGACACGAATATTATCTTTCATATGACACTAGAACCACAGTTCTATGTTTTTCAATGCCTGAGATATACAGATGTAGCAGAATTAACCAAAACTTCTGCAAAAGACAACAAAAGCCAATGAAAAGTGGATGAAATGAAAATTGAAAAAAGATTTTTCAATTACTTTTCATGACAAGATATCGCACTGCAGCAGTTTAACCAACTACCGAAGTTTGGCTACATCTGTATGTGTTTGAAGCAACCCTCTAAGCCTCAGCATCGCTGTATAATACCAGTACTCCCCCCATACTGCTGGACAATAGGGGAACAAAGAAAATAGTACAGAAGGAACGGAAAGTGGATTTCATTGCAGGGTTTCACAGAAAGGAGCCAAAATCTGTTAATAAAGTATATTACAATGTTGATTAATGACAATTGCTGGCTACAGTTGTTTTAAAGTTTAGGTTTCCTTTAGGTGGGCTTTATAAACCACATAGATTGGTCACAGAAAGGAAATCCTATGCTGGTCAAACGACTAGCAGACAATACATGTAAAGAATGAGAAACCAAAGGCCATCACCTGAGGTGGCAAACTGTGATCTATTACATAGGTTTGTAGCTTTACACTGTATATTGTAACGAAAAGCAGGATGTGGACCCAGTGTGTCACCTAGCCATTTGACACTCCGGTTGGTAGGTGTCCGCTGAGATAATGGTGCGCAGCATAGATGGGTCAGTAAGAATGTGGTGCAAGCCATGAAGTTGGCAACAGGCTACAGACAGATTGAGATGAGCAGACTGGAGTAGTCAGGACAAGCCAAAGTCAGTAACAGGTAGGTATAAGGCAGAACAGGTAGAGAAGACAAATACAGAGTCAAAGACAGGCCAAAGGTCAGTACATGGAATAAACCAGCAGATACTCTTGAAGGAACAAGCTAAAATGTGATCCTGTATTGATCAGGCCGGTGAACAGGTCTTTATACACACAGGCCAATGGATGACTAAGGAAGGCTCATAGGTGTGCATGCTAGCCCTTCAAGTTACAGGGAAGAAGGGCGTCCATCAGCAGCAGGAGGAAGCACATAGCAGCATGGAGAGCTATGTGTAAACTGAATTTTATTGAATTTTCAAAGAAAGAGAAAAATAACAAGGGACAAACGATCAAACAAAGAAAAATACAGGGTATTACAATAACATCAAAAGAAAGCCAACTACGGGCACGTCCAATATTCTGGAAACAACAGAACAGCACCTGAAGTGGGTCAAATAGGACGGACATGCACCAAGAGCAAACAACCCCAGGCAACACAAGAGGCGCATCCACAGACTCAACACGGCCCCAATAGCGGGACCAACAAGACACAGAGCCGAGGTAGGACAATACGCCACACAGACAGGATACAAAAGGGAAGACAGACAACATCAAGAGACATGGACGTAGAAAGACAAACGACATAAAACAAAGAAAAAGAGTGAAAGAAAAACCCCCAAAAGGGACAAGCTGAAAAGAGTTTAAGGAAAAAGGGAAGAGAACTCAGACGAATCCTGAAATATGATCCACGGCCGCCAGAGGGTCTCAAATTTAGAGGAGTCAACAAGGTCTTCCGCGACCAAAGCTTCCATCCTCCTAATTAGTAGGAGTTCATGAAGCCACTCTGACAAGGAGGGGACCACAGTGCTGCGCCAATGGCGTGGAATGACTGTTCTAGCAGCTGTAAGAAAGTGGCGTAACAAGTCACCCTTTACTTTAGAAATCTTTCCAGGAATAACGGAGAGGAGGGCCAATTGGGGGGAGGGGGACACAGAACGACCACTGACCTTAGTGTACAGAGAGAAAACTGACGACCAAAACTCCTGAATCTTCGCGCAGTCCCACCAAATATGAAGGAGAGAACCCGCCGCGGATCCACAGCGCCAACAGTTAGCCGACACAGAGGGAAAGATACGGTGCAAAAGGGTCGGGCAACGGTACCAGCGAGACAAGATCTTATAATTTTTCTCCTGCGCATTACATGGCATAGGCAGTTTGTGAGTCAACAAAAAGGAGCATTCCCAGTCAGCAGCAGATAAACGAGAGCACAGGTCAGAGTCCCAGGCCCTAGTAAAAGGAGGGAGTCCCGGGGCAGAGGCCTGAAGAAGGATATCGTATAACAAGGAGAGGACACGGGATGGTGCCACGGGGCGAAGAAACTCTGTCTCCAAGGCAGTCGGGGCAGCGGAGAGAATTGGTTGTAGAGAAAACTGGTGAAGAAACGCAGCGAGCTGGTTATATTCAAGCCAGGAAAGAGTAAGGTCCGGAGAAGATGCCTGTAGTAAACTAAGAGAGGGCAGGGAGGGAGAACCTACAATAGACCCCAATCTGACATCGTCGCTAACAGACCAAGAAATCGGCGGACAGTCCGACCGGGAGGAAACATGTCATTCCGAAATAGGGGAGTCAGACGGCCCGGGACCGCGGCCAGGGAAAGAGAAGAGCGGACAGAATCCCAGGTAGACAGAAAGTGAGAAGAAAGAAGTGAGGCGCGTGGCAGGGCCGGTCGAAAATGAGGGGGGATCCACGGAAGAGAGGCGAGATGGGCAGAAAGAAGCGCAGCCTCAATGGAAACCCATTGTTTACCCGAGGCCCGAAAACGCCAATCGAAAAGTCGTAGCAACACCGCCGAGCGATAATACAAAAACGGGTCAGGAAGCCCCGCCGCCCCACAAATCTTACGGCGAGTAAGGGTTTGGAATTTAATCCTACTACGAGAGGAGCCCCAGACAAATTTACTGAACATTGATTGGAGGGTTTTAAAAAATCGCCTGGGTACGGGGACCGGAAGGGCCTGAAAGAGGTAAAGAAACCTGGGCACGACGTCCATCTTTAAAGCATTGATACGACCAAACCAAGATAATCCAAGGGACCCATACGCCCGCAAGTCTACAACTGTTCTCTCGAGCAGGGGAAGGTAGTTCAAATTAACCAGGTCAGCAGGATCGGTAGGAATCTGGACACCCAGATATTTAATAGAGATGGGTTGCCACTTAAAGGGGAAACTGGCGGCCAACCGGAGGACCTCCGACTGTGCAAGGGAAATATTTAGGGCCTCGCTCTTGGAAAGGTTAACCTTGAAATTAGAGGCTTTGCTATAGCGCCGGAATTCCTCAAGGATTGCAGGGAAAGAATCATGCGGCTGGGCAACATACAGTAGTAGATCGTCAGCGTAGAGAGCTAAACGAACCTGGGACTGACCCACCGAGAGGCCTGATATATCCGCGCGAGACCGAAGAGCAACCGCCAGATGCTCCATAACAAGGGAGCGGACAATAAGCCATTAGCACGAACCTGTGCCGAGGCGTCGCCGTACAGGGACAGGACTTTATGCAAAAAGCCAGGGCCGATATTCACTTGTTCCAGGGTGGCTCGCAAGAAGCCCCAATGGACGCGGTCGAAAGCCTTCTCAGCATCAATAGATAGGAGACACAAAGGAGTGCCCCTGGAGCGAGCCGCCTCCGTAACCAAAAGAGTCTTACAAATGTTGTCCCTGGCTTCACGGCCCGGGATAAAGCCCACCTGATCGGTGTGGACCAGCCGGGGCATCAGAGGGGACAGGCGATTCGCCAGCAGTTTCGCGTAGAGCTTAATGTCTATGTTGAGAAGGGAGATCGGACGATAACTCGCGCAAATACGGGGATCCTTGCCCGGTTTAGGAAGAACTACTATCGACGCAGAAAGTGACTGGCTCGCAAAAGGGGTGTCCGCATCCAGACTGTTAAACACACGGAGAAAGAGAGGGGCCACTTGGGTCTTGCAGGTTTTAAAGAAGCGAGGGGTAAAGCCATCAGGGCCCGGAGATTTGCCCAAGGGGGTCGACCGAATGGCCTCCATGAGCTCCTCCCTAGTAAAGGGGGAGTCAAGGGCAGACCTATCGGCTGCCAGCATGGAGAGCTATGAACTGCACAGTGTGTAGCAGAGGTGATCTGGTGGCGGTGTCTTTAGGGACAGATAGTACACTGACAAACATAGAGTGGCAATGTTACATATATACCGCTTATCCATCATATACAAAGTATAAGTAGTGAAGACTGGTACACATGCGTCACCAACACCACCATCAATGAGCACGTGTGGCATATCAAAACCTTTTAAAGACAAAAAAAATAAATTACTAAACTTATTGAACTTATATATATAAAACTTGATTGAAACAGAATCTAACTAAAATTTTAACTATCATAGCCTGAACCACAGACAAATCACAGTATAAACTACTTATATTAACATGTGCTTAGATTGTGGTGCAGAAGAAAGCCGCAGCACAATCCATTACAGTAGAGGAGATCAAGTCCTGTAACTCCTAGCAAGTATCATGTGGGATAGGGACAGAAAATAATACACATCAAAGTCTAGTGCATGATCCCTAAAGAATAAATACAGTGGACAACTCAGATATTACTATATTTCTATGTATACAAGTGAAGGTATGATTCTACTTCTGCATATATTGTGATGTATACTATAATAGAATGCTAAGATCCAATAAACACACAAACCATTATTTGCCCCAAAAATTTATGTGAAAGCAGTTCCGGCCCCAAAGTGTAAACTGACTGTAAGGGTGCATTCACACTGAGTAAACGCTAGCTTATTCTGAACGTAAAACACGTTCAGAATAAGCGGCGTCTAAAGCAGCTCCATTCATTTCTATGGGAGCGGGGATACGAGCGCTCCCCATAGAAATGAATGGGCTGCTTCTTTCACTCCGTGCAGTCCCATTGAAGTGAATGGGGAGTGCCGGCGTGTACGCTCCGGCATGAGCAGAGCTTGCCGTATACGCCGGCACTCCCCATTCACTTCAATGGGACTGCACGGAGTGAAAGAAGCAGCCCATTCATTTCTATGGGGAGCGCTCGTATCCCCGCTCCCATAGAAATGAATGGAGCTGCTTTAGACGCCGCTTATTCTGAACGTGTTTTACGTTCAGAATAAGCTAGCGTTTACTCAGTGTGAATGCACCCTAACATCTGTACGCAGGGAAGATAAATGTCATGCACAGCACTCTCATGAATAGATCGTACTGCCCCCTAGTGTTTGTTCCAAACAAGGGAATAACAAAAACAAAGGGAAAAAATGATTTTACTATCGTTCATAATGTAATTGAAAAACATTAACAAATATTGAGCAAAAGACCACAATAACTATTTTGACAAGCCAACTGGTTTCAATCATGTCTGTAATACAGCTGAATAGTTCTATGTAACCATTTATTCTCATTAATATAACATGTAATGGAGAAGGAAAGGTTTTACAACGAAACAGCATCAATTCCTGGCATTATGTGTTATTCATAACAGCCTGTGCTGTAATAGCTGATGACTGTAACATATAGGAGTGCTGTTATTCAACCTGACCGCTATGTGCGGTGACTGACGGGGCTAAGAATTAACAATAAAATGCCCTAAAGGCACTGTACAATCTAATCATTATTCCTTTCTTTTATCATCTCACAGTACAATGTGATACTACAGCACCTGATAATGCAGCAATGCTAATGCTGGTACATGTATAGTTCTGCTTTATATACCCATTGCCCTGCTGTATTGTCATATACTGTAAGGGGATATACACACACAAGGTAGATTTGCGGCCAACATGTCTACAACTACACATCTGAATTTGTCTATTTCTGTAGCAATAACACGTCCACAATAGTTGCAACACAGTCAGAGATTCCCATTCTCTGTGTCAGTAACATATACTGTATGAAGAGGCCTAAATCATCCCCACCATCACAGCCTACCAGCCCCTTCACACACTTTATTTGCATAGACAGGGGGAGACCCTTAGGCCCAGTTCACATCTGCGTTTGGATATTCCGCTTGGGGATCCCCCCCGAACACAGTAAAAAAGTGGTGAGCAATGAAAAAACACGGACCCCATAGACTGTAATGGGGTCTGTGTGTTTTCTGCACGAATCATGCGGAGACAAAAGTACTGCTTGAAGTTTAGACTTTACTTGTGTCAGACATAAACACAGAATTGCATGTTCCTGGACCAGGAGATGAGGTCTGAAATCAGGACAATGCAGCCCTATTCACAATGAGCGTTTTTTTCCCTAACTTTCATTATTTTACACTTTGACAAACATCTAAAGAAATGTTAATTTCATTGGACAACCCCTTTAAAGCGTTCCACCTTTTATAAAAGAATAGTACATGTGATTAGAAGATCGTAAGATACCGTAATAAGAGAATCTGTTTCCTTTTCCACTCATTAAGGATTTGTTCACATCTTCACAGTGTCTGCCCGAAAATCGGCAAAGGAAAAAGTCCTGCACGAAGGACTTTATTCTCTGCTGGTTTCAGTTTTAAAATGACCGACCGATTCTGTGTGTAACCGCTTTTTTGCAATCCACCGTTCCGTTGTTCTGGTCGTCCAATGTACCATGACAATGGTTCTGCGACACTAGTGTGAACCTAGCGCCAGCGGCTTTCTTCCTCTTTATCAGCCAGTTTATATAGACCCCATAGCCGTATCCTGCTGTTATTTGAATTATTGCCTCTTCTCTCTAGCATAGCAGTGTTAATAGAGCGCCCCTAGTAGAGTCTAGTATCAGCAGTTATCTGTGTGTCTTTTAGAAGCCTCCTTCTATCCCTCCCTTCTCCAGACTTATATGTGAAATGTAATTCAGCTTGATAAATGGAGAAGGCAACATAATTATTAAATAAGATATATTACAAAGTTTATTATTTTGGCATGTACTACTCATTTCCGAAATGCTATTTTTTATAATTGAAGGTATGCTTTAAGGAGGCCGTTTCACATCCTCATAGCTGTACGGTATTATTGGATTCAGCGCATTGTCAGCTATTCCGAGATGCTGAAGATATTGCTGCCATTAGTTTTGGCACCACTATCTCCCCACTGTCAGAAAAGCGGGCCTACAGCCTAACATCATTGGGTTTGATAGGTAGCTTATAATACCTTTATATATCCTATGCAATGAACTAGAAATAGCTGCAATTGATTATAAAAAGCCCAAATGACTGAAACAGTTGGTTGGGCTGAAATGTGTCGTACTGTAACAATGCCTTTTATGACAGCTGGCTCCTTTCTGCCTCAGATCACAGTTCAAGCAAGCGGTTTGCCTGTCGCTGACCTTCATCACATTACACAGTTGCTTGCCACCTGCCCAGGGTCTTGTGCGGCATCACAAGATTAAGTGCATTTCCCAGAAGACAATCCATCTGTGTGTCAATAGCCAGGTTTACAATTCTCATTTTATTCCCTTAAAGGGGAGAAGAATACAGAGGCTTTCAGGAAACAAATCACACTGTCTGCAGCAAGGGATTTAGGTACTTTTCACCTGATGTTCGGCCATGTGATTTCTTTAAGATCCCCTACAAAAATTCCTCTTAAAGCAATGATGACATGTCTGAGCTTTAGAAGGAAAATCCCGTGCCAATAGTAAGAAGATGCATTTGCCAAGCAGGATTCATTAGGATTCAGCCTACCCCAATAATCACTCAGCATCTCAGTCAATAACCTGGGAGTTCACAGCTTTCCAAGGGATTAACACATACAGAAGTGGTTTGCTTAGGTCAAAGACATAAGCATGTCCCTGTAGATCAGTTGGAAACGGAAGCTTTTAACTCTATCGGCTGTCTTAGTCGGGAAAAATGTATGCAGGTGCATTCAGAGAAGCTGACAGCAGACACTGGGGCTTTCTCTGTGATTTCTAAGTGTCTTTTATCCACAAAAACTGAATAGCTAAATCGACTTGGATAAAAGAGAGACTTTATGCTGCATTTATACCATCTAATCTGAGCCAGAATAATAAATACAAGTTACAAATGTGCTGGCTGCAATGACCATTCCAGATAGGGCAGGGGTTGCCAAATTTCAGATGAGCATACACACAGTAAGGTGTGCCAAACCCACTTATTTTGATGAGGCTGGCTGACCATATACAGTGTATGGGGTGTCCTGACCTTCTCATTACGTTGGGTTTTAACATGTCCAATTCTTTTGTTCTCAGGGGAAACAATCTGGTACAAGAGGCATCTGGCAGCAACTTACTCCCCCCTCCCCAATTGGAAAATATGCATGCTTGGCCATACGTGCTATGGGGCATAGCTATAGCGGGTGCAGAGGTAGCAGCTTCTCTACAATATAAGACAAGGTAAGTGGGGGCCCTATTACAGACTTTGCATCAGGGCCCTGGAGATTCTAGTTACACCTCTGACAATACTGCTGACATTTGAATACTATTTTGTGGGATTTAAAACCCTGAGACCCCACCTCCACCCTGCAAGTTTCTCAATCACGGTATATCACTTGATCATCTAGTAGTGTATGTCCCATGAGGCTTTTTAGAGCTGTTGACTAAGTGAAAGTGATACAATTACAAATAGCCAATGTGAACTGGGTCAGTATAAGTAAGAGCTGAGAAAACGCACCTCCTCTTTGAAGACTTCCTGTGGATAGAGGATAAGTGTTCAAAACCTTACAACCCCTTTCAAGTTGTCTCTACCACTCCAAAGAATGAGGCAATAATTTAAAAAAAAAAAAAAAAAAGCTTTAATATGCCCCCCTCCTACATAGACTTTGATCTGTGAGGCTGAAGACAGATACGGATGCTATTAATTATTGCAACAGCAGCATAATAAGTGGAGAAGGAAACCTATTTCTTTAATAAGATATATTATAAAGTTTCTTATATTCACCCATACTATTCATTTATGAAATGAGGGTTTACAAGTGAAGGTACACGTTAAAATTTTACCAAATTAAGGAATGAAGACCTCACCAACATGACGACACTGCTACTTCTATAGTGGGCATGTCCTAGTTGTTTCATCTTGGTGCCTCTTGTGATGTTTAAATCCTTGAAGAGCTCTCTCACTCATAGTGTAGAAGAGCCTAGCAGATACAGTATGTGTTTGTCTGTTCTTGCAGCCTCTCCCTCCCCCTTCCCTTTCCTTAGACTTCTATGTCAGAAGCAACTCAGCCTAAAACTGTTGTATACTAAATAGGAGGCTACACTTTAAAGGGGCTCTATGATTGGGAAAAGTCATTTTTAGATAAGCACATCCTTGCACAGCCTTTAAAAAGACTATTCCACACCTACCTTTTGTATGTAAATTGCCTCAATGGTTTTTGGGTGAGTTCGTTTTTATTCATTATGCTTATTAGCCTGCCAGTGCACCCCGGAAGTCTCATTGTGCACCCTCTGCTATTCTTTCCTATGGCTTTATACAGCACAGACTGCTGCTGCTGATGACTGAGCTTCCTGTTTGCACACACACATAGGAGATAATAGCAGAGAGGAGGCTGCTGGGAACTTCCTGTGCTGGCTGGAAGCTCATTAGCATATGAATAAAAATGGGATCATTCAAAAGCCACTCAGGCAATTTACACACAAAAGGTAGCTGTGAAATAGCCTATGCATGTATGTGCTTAGTTAAAGAGGACCTTTCACCACTTTTGGGCACATGCAGTGTTATATACTGCTGGAAAGCTGACAGTGCGCTGAATTCAGGAACTCCCCCCTCCCGCTCCTGATAATGCTCGTCTATGGACGAACTGTGTGAGCAGAGGGAGGGGGCGTTCCTCCCTGCTCCACAGTACAGCGCGATTGGCGCCGCGAGGCAGAAGGACGTCTCTGGCTAATGGTCAGAAACGCCCTTCTGACCATAGAGCAGTACGGTACCGGCACCGTAAGCTCTTTACACCGGGCACAGATCGGGAAAGCCGACAGTGCGCTGAATTCAGCGCAATGTCAGCTTTCCAGCAGTATATAACACTGCATGTGCCCAAAAGTGGTGAAAGGTCCTCTTTAAAAATGACTTTTCCCAATGACAGAGCCCCTTTAAGTTTTTCTCAGTAAAGATAAAATAAAAGTTGTTGCTACGCTCCCACATTTAGTTTTTGGGACCTACTAGTCTAATTCCCATGATGGAAAATAGTGACATCACACTAGGGTATGACATCATTTTATGAGTATCTAAACTCCGAATCGCCCATCTATTTTGAGAATAGGCACATCAGAAAATTAAACTGTATAATAAAAATGACATACTATCAATAGTAATATGTTGCATTTCTCCTCAAATAGCATGGTTTGTATATATAACATAGGGATAGATCAATGTAGATAACAGTAAATATGTAAGGAATTTAAATGGCTATGTAGAATTCATCAAAGCTTTTTACAAGAAAAAAAAATGCAAAAAAGTGAATTCCTTGTTTAATGTGCCTGAGATAAGGCGTAGATAACAAGAAAATTAATGTTCCCACATCTCAGGACTGAAACCAGCAAATCCATTTCTGATAACAGGAACTCCCTTTGTTTAGAGAATATTAAAGCCCGATTGTCAGGTACTGATTCACTGTTGGTCTTCCATCCAGATGATCTATAAATTCCCGAGATGGAAGTATACACAACACCAATAAGAAGGGTATAGTAGCAAGCACAGATCCACAGACTGACCTTCATATTGCTTAACACGATAAAATTATTCAGACAACTGAAAACTACCGTATATAAAAGCCCATTGGTTTTAATGATATGACAGTAATGTAGCTGTGTGGTAGCCACTTGTAACTGTTTAGTTTTTTTCGTTTCAAAAAGAATTTACTGAATTTTAAAGAAAGAAACTAATGTAACATACAAAAATACAGCAAAAAGCAGACACCCTAATCTATAAACAATGTACAAATGAGCACATATAAGACACGTGCAAATAAAGAGTCCATGTGTCCTGGCTCTGCCGACATACAGAAGGAAATATACATATTACATGTGAGGACAGATTGTATAAGCAACAAAAACTATCTATACAATTTGTTATAACGGAATTAACCAAGGTATGAAAAAAAGTTTGCCTTAACCCCTTCCCATTGGTGACATTTTTCAATTTTCGTTTTTGACTCCCCGCCTTCCAAACCCATAACTTTGTTATTTCTATTTATATATGTAGATCAGCCTACAAGTACCCCGGGGGAAGAATTGATCTCCAGATTTGCTAACAGTTTGAAAATGTATGAGAAAAGGACTTCATAAATAATAGTATAAACCAAAATATATGACATTGACCTAATAGAAATCATATTAAAGGGATTGTTCAGGAATTGGAGAAACCCCTGTAGATGCAGGGAGAGGTGCAAAAAACAAACAAAAAAACAAGCATACTCACCAGTGAGTCCCCAATGCCCTGTTGTCCACCGCCGGTGTCTGATCGGTCTCGTGCCAGTGTCTCATTCATTGGTCTGGTGTCACACTTGACAGCTGAGAATTATCAGTGTCCTCATATGTCTTATATGTCTCTGGTTCCTTATCAGCAACTGCTCAGGCCTCTGGTTTGTATAACTGTTCACTTGAGGCTGTCACAATCATTAAATGTGGTTTATACACCGTCCAGTCATATTAATGTGACCACGTTAAATAACCAATCGCAGAAGGCACGTGTCATCATCCATCTGGGTGCACTCATCATTGTGGAAGGCAAGATGGATCAACATCTATTCTTGCGGACCATGTTCACTCCTACATGCGAATTGTTTTTCCTCAGGATGATGGCATCTACCAAGACAATGCGACGTGTCATAAAGCTCACAGTGTACGTGCGTGGTTTGAGGAGCACCAGGATGAGTTTACCGTACTCCCTTGGCCAGCAAATTCCCGGACTTGAACCCAATCGAGAATCTGTGGGACCATCTCGATTGGGTTGTTCGTGCCATGGATGCTCAATGGCGTAACCTAGCACAGCTGGCCACACCACTGGATTCGGCATGGCTCAACATCCCACTGAACATCATCACAACATCCCCTCTCTTCCTGCACGTCTCGCAGCGGTCCGCTCTGCAAAAGGTGGTTATTCTGGATTTTGACAGGTGGTCACATTAATGTGACTGGACTGTGTATTAGATCAATGGCATTCCATATTTTGGTTTTGAAATTACATTTTTAATTGTTTCCTAATTTTCACTTTTTTACTTGTAATAATGATTCTGCTGAAATTCAATTTTCAAAGTATTTCCTAATTTTCACTTCTCTTACTCAAAAAATGTACATGAAAATAAAATCCTTCTGTTATTATTGTTTTTTAATATGTTTACTTCATCTGACACTTCCCTGCACTGAAATACTTAACATGCTATCAAGCAATTAAATTGACAAATTTAGTTTTCTTAAGTTATTTTTTAAGACAGGCACTTAAAATATTTTGCGTAATAAAGTGATGTTTTTAAAGGTAATTGTGGTTAAAAAAGTAATAAATCTATCACTTCTTACCACTTTTAAAATGTATGCAGCTTACAAAACTGATTTCACACATTTTTGGTGTACTGATGTGCTGACATTTGCAGCTTTCGTAAATCTCACCAATGTAAAAATTGAAGCAGATGCAAGCTACTACTCCTACTGCGTGCCTAAGGCTGCTGCTTCAGGTCTTGTCTGCCGACTGTAGTTTACTCCTCTGTCTACAGGTAAGCTTTATAGAATTGGAAACGGTTGTGTGAGAGATGGGTGACATAGTACTTTGACACGCAGAAAAGACTCAAATCAGTGCAAGGAAATGGAAATCTGGTACACAGCAAAGTATGGTTGCCATTTAGTCACGCTTTAACATCTTCATAAACGTGCCCCAATGTCTAATCATGTATACAGTTTTTGAAAAAAAATAAAGTTAGCCAAAACATGAGTCAAGAGGAAAACTGAAATCTAGTGGCGTGTGATGAACTTCATGGGCCTATGTCTTCATTCAAACTGATTTACTCAGCACAGTGGCTCAGTGGTTAGCACTGTAGCCTGCAGCACTGGAGTCCTGCCAAGGAAGACATCTGCAAGGAGTTTGTATGTTGTCCCATTGTTTGCGTGGGTTTCCTCCAGGTACTCCAGTTTTCTCCCACACTCCAAAGACATACTGATAGGGAATACAGATTGTGAGGCCTATATGGGACAGTGACTGACAATGTTTGAGGAATATGATGGCGCTATGCAGGTAAGCATAATAAATAAATAAATAAATAATAAATGTTACCTTTTGAAAACAAGCCTCCATCCAAAGCTATCTGTGTCTTTAAGTTTCCACCCTTTAAGACCACACATAAACTAACATTTGGGCTACCACTACTTTTGATATACTAGGTTCCAACAAGTTTTTTTTGTTTTTGTTTAAATAGGTACCTTTTAAAAAAAAATAAGGTGAGGGAGGTGAGATGTCCTCATCTAATATGAATGGTGGAACCTCTGGTAGTTGCCTTCTTGTTTGTAACAGAGGTGTTACCATAATCTCTACAGAACAGGAAGTTATCTATAATGAGGCTCATTGGTCAGTGTGAAAAACGCAAGATTCCAAGATGCTATTTCAGATCACAACATAAAAAAAAAAAATAAAAAAAAAAAATCAATGCCTAATAATATAATTAAAACTTTTCCCAAGGTATACAGGCTTTTTTTTGTGGGGGGTAGTAGGGATTACATATTAATGACCTATTATCAACATAGGTCATGAATACCTGGTCAGTAGGGGTCTGACATATAACACCCCCGTGAACAGCTGTTCTTGGCAGTCTCTCAGCAGGAACTATACAGTGTACAGAGCCAGCAGTTTAAAGACTGGTGTACTGTTCAGTATCCGAGATGAAGTACTACAGCTCAGCTCTCATTTATGTAAATGAAATAACAATTTCTAGTGAACTAACAGTTTAACAATCTGTGGAAATTTGTTAGAGAGATAAAAGTAATAGACATCATGTTTTGCCAACTTGCATATTTTTTTTTGTGTTTCACACACAACCATAAGTAACTTATCAAATAACATATCAGGATTACAAGCCCACGCAGACCCCACCCTGTAACAGAAGCTAATCTTGCTTAAAAGAATAAAAAAGTGCTTTAATAAAGAAAAATTTTAATAGGAAGTCTGTCACTCAGTTTTACCCTGCAACTCTGCTGACAACACTAGCTAGAAGCCCTGGAGAGCTTTTAATACATAGCAGTGTGGATGGTTCTAGTATCAGTACTACTGAAAGAGATGTTTTCATCCCCCGTATGCTGTTCTCACAAATTTCCTGAAGGTAGCCCCTACAGCTGAAGTGCTCTCAGCTGTTCCACATCCCCTCCATTTTGAATGACCAGTGTAGCGGACTCCTGGTTGGACACTACACTACCTCTTTGATACATAACCTGCTCCTAAAACTGCTTGAGATGTCCTTGCATCTCTAATACAGATGTGTAAAATCTACCTATGATCCCTTACAATTGGGACATTCACTATTGTCTTTGCAATGAATCCCTTTTAACGTCTACTTAAACCAAGTTCCAGTATATACAGTAATCTCCAGTTAGGAATACTGACACTGACCTTCAGCCGGGCTCACTGCTGCAGGTAGACTTCCCCAGTCAATTGTTTGGGATGGGCAAGGATGAGGAGAGAAGACCGCCTCAACACCATGGTCCTGCACAATAAAGAATATTATAGAATATGCCAAATAAACACCCGTCATAGTCAAAGAACCCATGTTAAAAGAATGAAAATAGTAATAGAAAATACCATAGATATTAAACTTTTCTGTACCATTACATAATCTCCTAACATCTTCTTCAGGCAATGTCTACAAAGAAAGTACAGCAATTTTTTTCATTTTCTTTTAAGAGTCTGTAGAATAATATGAATATTGTACGCTACTTGTGTGTTCACTGTATACCTTGTAGAGGCCCTTATCTGAAGAAGGCTTTTATAGTAATATAAGTAAAGGACTAGTACATACAGTTTAGGCTGGTCTTACACGACAGTAGTGGTTTTTGCAGTCCGCAATTTGCTGATCAGCAACACTAATTTCACTCTTCTGCAGACGTCCGTGTCCGTCCACAAAGTGCAGGTGTCAAAGACAGTCTGTGCTGTGATGTCTGTGACTTTGCGGACCTGCAGTATTCAGTGCGGACCCCGGTCACAGCACACCACGGATAAAATATCCGGTGGTGTAAGAGGCCTCACTGAATACAATGTATCCGCAAATTGTCCGCAATTGAGAACGCACAATTGCGGAATATTTGCGGATTTAAATTACGTTCGTGTTAGGCCAGCCTTAAGAAGAATTCCATTAGCAACAACATATACCTTTCCAGTGGAGAAAGGATACCTTTTAGATCAGTGTATTCTCGACCTTTGGAATCTCATTGATCTAACAGTAAGCCCTTCTCCAGTGATAGCTTTAGTGTAAATCCCCTTTACAGGGCCAGTTCCAAATTTATTACCCGTCAACAATCTTCATCAGTTTCTTGGACTTTAAATGCTGAACTGCTGCTCCATCTAAATAAGTGGCTGGGGAAACCTGTTCTCTTGATCGATGATGGTCCCACAATAAGACACCAACCAGCTATGTTGTTGATAAGTAAGAGAGGATTCCATTTTAGGACAACTTGTTAAATCTATAAACTTCTTCCGGGCTTTACACCCCACTAGAAAGAGCTTAGGAGCTCACGGATTACTGATATTATGGGAGCTGTACACATTGGTCTGCAATTTCATTATTTGGCTTTATGACTCTGTGAAGGCATGTGTGTAGAATTCAGATTGTCAGAACATTTGTTACCTTTTTAAATAAAAACCAAAAAGGGATCAGGTACACTTTATGCCACAAAATAATCTAATATTCAAATGGTGTAACTATATTAAATGAATGGGAATGTTTTTGGAATCCTTACCCGCAGGTTATGGCGGTTCCACTGGCCACTATATCATCAGATCACTATTACACAGCTAATGTCTCTAATATTAACATTTACCTTTTCTGATATAATATTTATTTTACTGTCTTTATAGTTTCAGCCAAACAGTACATCAGCAGCGAGCATGGAATGCAGACAGCACATTGCTTGCATTAGCAGCTGCCTAGGAACTGTTATTTAACCAAACAAAGCAATATAATATGCTTCACAAAACATACATGAGTCCAAAAACACGTTTAAAGGGAAACTCCACCTATGAAACACAACTTCCAACAGTTCAACAACTGCTTTACTTGAATTGGTTTCAGATATATCTTTGCAAAACTGAATTCAGAATTCTAGTGTCTTCCTGTTACCAGAGAGCAGTGCATCCTGGGAGCTTAAAGGGAGTGTGTCCGCATTCAAACTAAAGACATAACCTTGTAAGGTGGCTTCTAAACTTTGCAAATTTCTTATTCTGCTCCGAATAGACGTCTTTTATTTTTATGCAGATTAGTTGAAAAGGGCTTGAGACATTTCTTCTTATTCTGCTGGGGTTTTGCTCTCCACTCTATATAACTGCCCCTACTGCAGCCAAAGTGTGACAAAGTGGAGGATGTCACTCAAGCAACGGGGTGTAGGGCTGGGCAGTAGGTAGGGGCGATTATCTAGAGCAGAGATGAAGCCCCAGCTGGAGAAGAAATGTCCCTAAAGCCCTTTTCAGCTTATTCACATAATAATAAAACCCAGATTTTCATGAAAATAGAGATGCAATGCAGAAAGGGTCAGTTCACACTGAGTTTTTTGCAAGCTGAAAAAAATCTGCTTCAGGAAATAGGACATGGTTTTTTGATGCGGTTTTTGGCATGACGCAGTTTTTGACACTTTTTTTTTTTTTTGGCTCCAGCACACTGTATGAACCTGGAAACTTCTCTTTAAATAAAAACGCTAGAGATTTTTTAAGCAGTTTTTGCAAAAACCGCATCAAAAACTGCATCAAAAACCCTTGTCGTGTTTTTTCCATCTCCCATTTACTTCAATGGGTTTTTCCAGGTGGATTCCGGGTCAAAATCCGCCTGCAAAAAACTGAGTGTGAACTGACCCTAAGAAAGCTGTCTTTGGAAAGTGTAGAAGCCGCCCTACAATGTACTGTTATTAGTTTCTGTAATTAATGAATCTCTTTGGAGCAATGAGGGCAAACTGTATTCTTTATGGATACCAATTTGGATGATACAGTATATGAACTTTTGAGGCAGAGGCAAATAAAATCTTTCCAATTCAGGCACTTTTTCTTAATTACACCATTCACCATACTTTTTAGATTTACATTGGAAAGGGGGTGATTTTACTTATTTTTTCATATTCTTAAACTTTTATTTTTAAAGGCATTCTACCATTAAAACCCTTTTTTTTTGTGGATAAGACGTCAGAATAGCCTTTAGAAAGGCTATTCGTCTCTTACCTTTAGATGTGATCACCGCGGCGCCGTTCCTTAGAAATACCGGTTTTTACCAGTATGCAAATTAGTTCTCTCGCAGCGATGGGGGCGGGCCCCAGTGCTGGAAATGAGATGTGGGAGTCCCCACTGCTGCTCGAGAACAGGCTCCAGCGACGCCTCTATCTTCTGCTGGATCCTCCCCATCTTTCGTCGTCTTTCTTCGGCATCACCTCCGACGCCTGCGCAGTTGGCTCTGCCAGTGAGACACTAGTAGAGCCGACTGCGCATGCCAGCCGGCGGTCATAGTCGCAAGGCCGCAATTGCACGCATGCGTAGTCAGCTCTACTAGTGTCTCACTGGCAGAGCCAACTGCGCAGGCATCGGAGGTGATGCCGAAGAAAGAAGGGGAGGATCCAGCAGAAGATAGAGGTGTCGCTGGAGCCTGTTCCTGAGCAGCAGTGGGGACGCCCCCATCGCATTTCCAGCACTGGGAAACGCCCCCATCGCTGCAAGAGAACTAATTTGCATACCGGTAAAAAGCGGTATTTCTAAGGAACGGCGCCGCGGCGATCACATCTAAAGGTAAGAACGAATAGCCTTTCTAAAGTCTATTCCGACGTCTTATCCACAAAAAAAAGGGTTTTAATGGTAGAATCCCTTTAACTTTTAATTCCACCTTTGGAAACTTAATAGGTGAGTGTAAGATCACATATACTTTAGTATTAAACTATAATGTAATTCTGCTGTGTTCCTTTTACGCACTCGGTCATTCAATAGAGATCCCTTTTTCAAGATGACCTTATAGATGCCATGTTCATAACTAATC
This sequence comes from Leptodactylus fuscus, assembly GCF_031893055.1. NCBI lineage: Eukaryota > Metazoa > Chordata > Amphibia > Anura > Leptodactylidae > Leptodactylus > Leptodactylus fuscus. The sequence goes on along the minus strand of NC_134265.1, from coordinate 256,846,448 downwards.
ATGGCATCTCAGAAGTTAAATTATTGAGACCACCAGCAGATATCTGCTATGGAGCTCCATATTGAAAGGCTACCTGTATTTTCTTGAAAAATGTAAATATTTGCAGGATTTTGCTAAGCAGTCTGTTCTATGACTGTATAATCCTTCATGCATGATGGACTAAAAGTTTTTTGGTTTTTTTTGCTGCTACTGTAATAGTCCAATTATGGCTACAGTACATACAGTACATTTTATTGTTCTCCGTCAGGCTGAGTTGTAAGCAATAAAGAGCAGTCTGCCCAAGTCCCCCATCCATTATTACTACTACTGGTTTTGTTACATGTTTTTAATTTAGCCAGAAGTAACTGTAAAATAGAAAATAAATAGCAGACAAAAGTGGACTTAATACAGAAAATCCAGCACATGATGCAGCTAAACAGATTCCTAACACAGAAATGAAGGAAAGCTACTATAATCTTCAAAATCCTCTACGTGCCTCTAAATGTACAGGCAGGAAAACTAAGCTCTGACATGTAAAGGCTGTGAGGAGAACTGCCACTTTCCCTCTACACTCACTTTTGTGAAGCAAGCACAGCCCCTCCCTCCTCCACTCCTTTTGAACCAGTCTAGATTTTGAAGGTAACTAAGGACAGAACTTCCCTAGTAACAGTAAGTGACTATAATAGGGTTGTGTGATTTCCACGCGGTGTCCGCAAGAATCATGCAGAGAGAAAAGTGCTGCTTGTAGTACCTTTCTCTCCTCATGATTCATGCGGACACCACGCGGAAAGCACATGGACCCCATTATAGTCTATGGGGTTCGTGTGGTTTCAGTGGTTTTTATGCGTTCGGTATTCCGTTCGGGGGGGGGCTCCCCATACAGATTTCCCAAACAGAATACTGAAAGCAGATGTGAACCAGGTCTTAATCCATTGTTTTCTCAGATGATTTAACCATTTCGATGATCTTACTTTTAGTTTGGTCATGGTTGGCCTGGGGCCTCCTAGAAAATGGCTTTCTGGTAATTCTTTTTCTTCTGTGTCTACTTTGAATGATGCTGTTGGTTCTTGGTGCTTGGAGTTCACATGAAGAAATTGGAGAAACGTAATATTACAAGCAGCAGCTGCCTTCTGCACACCTTGGACCTGGAGGACCCGTTCATACCAGCCTATGATTAGAGGAAGTCCATAGATCATCTCTGGTGATACTTGCTGAAGAGCAACCTAAAATTAAACATTCTCAAAGTTTATTTCTTGCAAAGTTTATTTCATGTATATGTTATGTTATGTGAAAAAAGTCTTACAATCAGCGAGGACATTAAAGTAAGTAACATTTATTATTTTGTGACAATGACACTAGTCAATTGATGTGTTGGAAGCAGGAAAAATGGGCAAATGTAAAGATCTGAGTGACTTTGACAAGGAACAAATTGTGATAACTAAAAGACTGGGTCAACACATCTCCAAAACAGCATTTGATATGGGGTTTTCCTGATATAACAATAATGAACCAAGCAAGGGCAACTGGTGAAAGTGTGGCCAGGACATGCACAAGCAAGGCTACATAACGTGTATAGAGTGCTAAGGCTAGCCTGCCTGGTCCAGTCCCAGAGTAGAGCAATACTATAGTCAAAATTGATTAAAAAGTCAATGCTGGATGGTCTTTTCTGCACAGTAACACACGCACACACAAAAAATCAAATAAAATGCCACAAAAGTACAAGGATACAAGGGTATTGTGAAATTGTATCACCATGTTTCTGCGGAAATACTCCTATAAGCTGCAACTGTATTACTGAGAAACTTTCTAATTGGCTTTCACAGTCTATTAACTTCATTGTATGGGTCAGGTAAGCAAAGCATTTTTCACATGTTCTAGACATGTTCTAAATACCCGACAGGCACTGAAGCAGGTGATATAGTGAGAGGACAATGAAGGAGGATTTCCTCAGATAGATTGTCTATCTGGCAGATGACACCTTGGTTTACAAACTATGCAGATTCACTGCACGCAAATAACTGCTGAAAAGATGACTATACACCACTCTTGTTAGAACGCTACTATCCACAAATGATTTCTTTACAGATCATTCTATATAACTCATATCGTTTTTAACTATTATTTTCAATTCAAATTGTAGGAAAATGTACAAATAAATGCAGTATCACCACTGAATATAGGTGATGAAGACAGCAACTCCTCCTGCACGGGTCACAGGGCATGTCCACAACATGGCTCTCTCCATTCACTTCTATGCACGAGTCACAGGGCATGTCCACAACATGGCTCTCTCCGTTCACTTCTATGCACGAGTCACAGGGCATGTCCACAACATGGCTCTCTCCGTTCACTTCTATGCACGAGTCACAGGGCATGTCCACAACATGGCTCTCTCCGTTCACTTCTATGCACGAGTCACAGGGCATGTCCACAACATGGCTCTCTCCGTTCACTTCTATGCACGAGTCACAGGGCATGTCCACAACATGGCTCTCTCCGTTCACTTCTATGCACGAGTCACAGGGCATGTCCACAACATGGCTCTCTCCGTTCACTTCTATGCACGAGTCACAGGGCATGTCCACAACATGGCTCTCTCCGTTCACTTCTATGCACACGTTACAGGGCATGTCTACAATATGGCTCTTTCCGTTCACTATGGGAATTTTGAAATGGCAAATCCTTCCTGCTTGACTATTTTCAGAACTCGCATAAAAGTGAATAAAGAGAGACATTTATGCACAGCCACCTCTAAACTCACAGCAGCAATGAGAGGTCGGGGAACCTTCATTCTCGAGATTGCTGTTCCTAGAGCATGGACTTAATATTTATGGTATATCCTATGGATCATTTGTATTCACAGGTGGGATAGTCGTCCTCAATAATGTACATAGTACTAATTATAAATAATTATATCGGCAAGTAATACATTACGTTTAAAGGGCTTATCCAGTTTCTAGTATTGATGGCCTATCCTAGATTTCAATGGGACAGCACTGCAGTACCACCACTCACTGCTACAGTTTGCATGGTGAGTACAGGTGGTCCTGTAGAGGTCCCAGGGGTCGTACCCCCGCAGACTTGTGAGAAACCCCTTTAAAGATAAACATAATTGGCTCCCTATGAAATTGTCTTTACTGTATATGCGTGTCAGGGTAGAGCAATCTGGTTGTGACTGCAATCTTTGTACAGCGCTGCGTGATATGATGGTGCTATATAAGAAATCAGAAAATAAATATTTCAATAAAAACATGAAATAAAAGCCACTGTCACACAATTAGTAAAATTGTCATCTTTTCTATTAATCCTGATACAGACGACACATTTGGAAATATATGAGGGTCATGACAGTAGTCTGAGCATGTGATATCAGAAACCACTAATTACTGAAGACAGTATCGGCTGTAATTATGGAGCCTCCGTGTCTGCACAGCTTTGTTTTCCAATAAGACATGTCTTTCCTTGCCCTGGGTGAGATAACCAAAGGAGATGTCAGATCTCCTTGTCATCTGATAGCCTAAGAGTACAGGTATGAGTACAGGTATGAAGTCATCACCTGCAAACAAAGACGTGCCTAATACTTCATGTTTATTTACTATGCATTGCTACATCGTCTTCATGACTGTATTCGTAAGAACACAACTACTGATAAGACAATATTTTGTGTTCATTTAAGCAGCTCATACATAGAGGTATATTCACACAATGCATATTGGATTTCTGCCACAACTTTCCCAAAAACTGCACCAAAAACCTTGATACACCCAACTAGATATAATGCCTCTGCTGGAAGTTATTTAGAAAGGGGTAGACCATAAGACCACTACATGTAGGTGTTAGGAGAGTGTCTTCACCAGATGACGAAAGAAGGCACAAGATCTCAACATGGAAATCTAATCCTTGGCAACAACTAGATCTTCATTTTTGTCGAAAAGATTCACTTTAACCACTACAACCTCAATTCTAATATATGCAAAGTTTTCACACTTGGTAGTTGGTTTGTTAAAACTTACCTAATGCTCTCCATCCTATCAGAAACAGAATCCAGGACAAAACCATCATGTAAAATAATGTCATCTATAGTCAAGTAGAGATTAAAATTCATAATATGGAGATAAACCCTGCAAAGGAAAATGGTAATAGAAAGTAATAGGGTGCAGCAATAATCCTAATATATAATGTATAATACAATGCATACTAGGCAGAAACCCCACGCACAACAAGCATTACTAGTACAGTACAAGGATGTGTACAGGCAAGGAATGGGATAGAAACACACATTTCATGTCACTTCACCTGGGGATATATATCTGCACAAAGGCAAAGCATGTGTTGGGGCATTTCTATCTCCTCCCTGGTTTGTATCAATCCTTATACACGGTGATGAAGTTTATTACACTTCGTGTTTCTGCCTACTGTATATTTGTATTACATGTATATATGAGTATTGCCATACTTTATTACTTTGTATTAGTAGTTTACAGGATTTATTAGCATATATTACAATTTTGCCATCTTTTAGTACTGCTCAGGAGAAGGTAATGGTTGTTATCATGCACCTTGTTGATTTTACAATATGGATTTTAACATCTACCAGAATAAAGATGACAGTGTTGTACATGACATGTTTTTTGTTTTTTTTTTCTATCGGTAAGTCTTTGTAGAATGGGAGGAAATCCACGCAAACACGGGGAGAACATACAAACTGCTTGCAGGTGTTGTTCCTGGCGGGATTCGAACCCAGGATACCAGTGCTGCAAGGCTGCAGTGCTAACCACTGAGTCACCGTTTTGCCCCATGTTTTTTTTTGTTTGTTTTTTAAACTAGGTTGTTGGTTGAGTGCAGGCTTCTTTAGCTGCTGTCAGGCCCAGAATTACTTGCAACTTTCAATGGAAACCTACCATTGACTGTTCTTTTTCCTTGCAACTAACGCTGGGTTCACACCAGCGTTCGGCACTCCATATTGGGTTTCCGTCTTCTGCCGGCAGAAGACGGAAACCTGTCATGCAGCGTCCGGCTTTGAGTGCCGGTGAGCGTTTTCAGCTCTCTGCGGCGAAACCATTTTTTTTAAACCGGACACAGAGTACTGCATGTCCGACTCTGTGTCCGGTTAAAAAAAAACGGTTTCGCCGCGGAGAGCATAAAACGCTCACCGGCACTCACGGCCGGACACTTTTCAAACCCATTCAAATAAATGGGTTTGAAAAATGACTGCAGGTTTCCGTTTCCTGCACAAAACCTGCAGAACGGAGTCCCGGGCGCAGATGTGAACGAGCCCTAAACTGTTTTATACTCTGCTCCCCTGAAAACAATTGACTACCCAATGTGCTTTGTGTTCTTTAGCAAACAGGGTCCAAAACTTTTTCTGTCTTACTAACAATAAAATGATGCATACACGTTCTAAAAACAAATTCCAAGTTATTTTCTCCCATGAGATAGAGAATGAGATCCTTACCAGAAAACGGTGGATGCATGGCAACAGAACAACATCAGTCAAAGTAAAATAAAGGCCCTCAGCAAAGACATGTTCAAGAGACGGGAGGTCGGAGGTCTTTGCTTTCCTGATTTGTGCAGGTTCCCTTGCAGTTTTTGTTGGTACATCTTGGACACTTAGTTTGGACAAAGCTGCTGTCAGTTCCAAACTAGGAATTTGTTTCGAGCTGCTCTGAGCGGTTTCTTCTTGTGATGCTTTTTTTTCACCAGTCTCATTGGATTTCATTTGCTGTTGCATCTTTTGTCGACGTATTTTATCATCATTGTGGACTCTGACAGGCTCTCCCAGCTTCTTTTCAAGCTGCAGCACTTCTGGAGGAATGGTGGCAGATGGGTCTTTCAGAAAGTTTTCCACAGCCAATGGTATGCTGATCTCACAGAGCCTGGTCCACTGGCTAACCTGCAAAAAGCATATGGAGATAAAGGTTTGTGTCTGACTAACTCAAAAACCAAAGGGTAGCAAAAATGTCACCTGCTTCGTCTTCATATGACAAAGGTGAACAGAATAATCTAGAAGGTTCGGAGCACCCACTACAAACACACAACTCAATTTCCTTCAGGAAAATTCAGCAGTGCGTTCTCCTGAAACCCACCATGGTAAAAAGCACCTGATACAAGCGGCCATTGTAGATCACAGAGGGTTAACCACCAGCGCAACGTACCCAGCTGGGGTCCCTCCTTGTGCGCGTAAGCATCAAGGCTATGTTCATACAGTAGTTGTATAAGCTACCTGTCGAGAACCTTGGTGTTGCATTTATGTGCAGTACGGTATTTTACATCGCCTCCATACATGCGGTACTATCAAGCCACTGTTATACAGAATACTTATAGCAATGATTCTATTATATTACCACTATACACTATACAAAACCAATATGTTATCCAGACAGATATAAAATAACACCATGAAACATTTTCTAGTGACATTGGCACCTGACATGTTACAATAACAGCAGACAATTCTTCATGGAATTGGATACATTTTTGGAAATCCAATGCTACAAAGTGAGACAAAACATTTCTGAGGAGATTAGTACCTGACACGGCAGACAGATGCATGTGTAGCGCACAAGACATAACGAGAGGTTAATTAAGGTAGACTTTCTACAGCGCAGACCACGGCTGTCCCAACATGTCTGCCTGTACCTTCACCATGTACATGCACGCTGCACGACTTGCTGGCATCAAATATATAAACACTTATCAAGCCATCTTAGAAATAGCTGAACAGGCCATTTCATCACCACATACAGAAGCTGCTGGCACGTGCGAAATCTCAATTACAGGGAATTCACTCAATAATTGTAGTAAAAGCTGAAAGGTTTCCAAAAATGTGATTTTTTTTTTTTACATTCACGTAACATAGCAAAACAAGCAAAGTGTGAACCTATGTATCTAAGCTATAGAGAGGACACCCGTGTGAGTCAAGGTGAATCGATGCTAGGAAGAGGGCAGCAAGTAAGGGTCCATTCACATAGGAAGTTTTAGGGCTAGTTCATACGTAAAAACTGCCTGGCTTATTTTGGTCCTGAAAACAACCGCTTCCTAATTAGCGAGTGGTTTTTTTCACCTTGAGGCGTTTTTTAGAGCGCTTTCTGGAGCAGTTTTAGGTAAAAACTGCTTCAGAAAACGCCAGACGGTTTTCCCCTCCCCTACAGTGAACGGATTGTAAAAAAAAACGCTAGGCATTCTCAGTCACGGTTTTTTGCAAACAAACGCTAGGCGTTTTTCGCCTCCCATTCACTTCTATTGTTTTCCTCAGGCGGAATGCGCCTGAAGAAAGGTCATGTCGCTTCTTTTTTTGAGCTAGCAGAAAAAAACTGCTAGCAGAAAAAAAAAAGCTAGCAGTCTCCATAGACCACCATTGTATGGAAGCAGATTTTGAGGCGAAATCTGCTGTCAAAATCTGCCTCATTGCCCCCCTGTGAACTAGCCCTAAGTAGTCGTAACTTTTAACCCCTGAGAAAAACCCAAAACTTTGCAAAAATAAATAAATATATAAAGATAGATAGATAGATAGATAGATAGATAGATAGATAGATAGAGTCACCATATTCTGACATCTGTACCTTTTTTTTTTTTTAACATCTCAGTGTACAGGGTATGTATGTCTATTTTGCAAGGCCAGATGTACTTTATTTACTTATAATATTTTTGATGAATATGCATTGTTTTGATTGCTTTTTATACAAGTTTTTTATGGGGGCGATACAGTGAAAAAAATGGCATTTCGGCTCTTTTGTTTGTTTTATATTTGTTGTTGTTTTTCCCAACTCAGAAGCATAGGAAAAGTAAAACGAAACGGCAAAAATACAATAAAAATGCACAGTGTGAATCTGTAGCTAAATTAGAGGGGTTTTTTCTATGTCGTTGCAGTTTCTACAGGTGAAACATGCTGGTGTAAATGATAAAAACTACATAAAAAAATACACATTTGTTTTGGAAGCAGCTTTTATATGGTTTCACACTGTGGGGGTAGCTGCAGTAGGTGGGCCTTCATGTGCTGTAAAAGCAGTTTGGATGGACTTTTACTAGCAGCACAAGTTGACCTAAGCTGTTTTCTTCCTGCAGCATGTCAGTTTATGCAACTTGATGCAACCTCTAACTTTTGCATAGACAAAGAATGCACTGCAATACCAACCCACTTTGGGTTTTTTTTTGCCATGGCACTCAGTCAGATTTTTCTTGAGTCATCCTATATGGCCCTGGTCTCTGTTAAAGAACATAATGCCTGACTAAAGAGATTCTACAGGATGCTGCAGCAGGTCATAGCATAACCTGTTATCTGATAACTGTAGGCACTGACTGACACAACTGAGCTTGAGCCTTTACAACTTACTTCAGCGCAAGCCTTTAAACAAGTCTTTTTAAAACCTAGAAGTTCGAGCACATCCTTCCTGGAGGGATCGGCAACGTGCGTTTTATGTATGATGTGTCGAAGAACCACAGCCAGACCTGCTCTGCAGAACGCACTAGATGCCTCAATAGCTGCAGGCAGACGACAGCTCTGAACTACGGCTGGAAGAGCTTTTCTGGAGAGGAGGGAGATATTCAGGTTGCTTGGAAGCAAAAGTTCCTTGGGAACCCTGTGGCTGTCTTCTGGTACCACTAGAAAAGTTTTAAATGTCTTGCAGTCACAATAGGACATCAAAAACAGTACAATGGCTGAATGAAGAGGCAGCACTGTGTCCTCATGTTGAAGAGCAGTATCAAGGAAGAGTTGTTCTTCATTATTCTTCATATTCTCTGTATCTTTCATATTAATGGTGATGGAAAATCTGAAAGAAAAAGAAGAAAAATGGCACTGAGTGAAGACGCTACAAAGTCTGTCGCCAAGGTAAAGCATGTTAAACTAGCAACATAGTTAGATGCAGCAGGCCTACCTAAATATATCACTTTTTCCCTATAAAATGTTGTGCCTTCATTAGAGATGTTCATTCATTTCACAATATGCTAATGAGCAAACTGGAGCACTGAAGGCGGCTCCATTGCTCTAAACTACTACCCCACCCACACACTGCTTTATTACAACAGCACAAGCATGAAAACACAGGAACAATTGAGATTTCAGCACAGTTCCTTGGCCTTGCCACTCAAATAAGGGAGGGGGTAGGTGGATGTATTAGAGCAATGCCGGACATAGCAGTTTGGAGAACAAAGCTGCCTTCAGTGTTCCAGACAAACATTTGCATATTATGAAATAAATGAATATTTTCTCAATTAGTTTGATATATGGTTTTGTTAGCATATTGGTAGGAAAGCATAATATTACAGAAAAAGGAAATACAGAAAAGACGATTATACTTTTGGGAAGTATTACAGACCTCTGAGCCTATCACTTGCTCCTCAAAACAAAAGGAATAAGATATGGCTCTATTATCAGAACTTCCCACGCTCGTATACAAGACTTCTCCCGAGCTGCACCACTTCTCTGGAATACTCTACCCCGGACAATCAGATTAACTCCCAATTTCTACAGTTTCAAACGCAAACTAAGGACACATCTTTTCAGACAAGCCTATCACAATGTCTAACGTAAACCCTTCCGTACTATAATTAGAATCCCCCAAATTTAACCTTCCTCTGTCCCAGCTCCCACACTACCCCACATGATATGATGTCTTTTCAGGCTAACTTTATTTGTCCAAGCTCCATCCACATGTTACAGGACACCACTAGTGATGGCTCATAAAGTTTTGTTTGTGTAATGACAGTCACCTCTATTACAAAATTGTCTGACCTCTGTATAAGCAATGCCGTCCCTGCTACCTCTTGTGTCACCCCCTCTACCTCATAGATTGTAAGCTCTTGCAAGCAGGGCCCTCAGTCCCATTGTGTGAAATGACGTTCTTTGTTATGTATCTGTCTGTATTTGAAGCCTACAAATTGTACAGTGCTGCGAAATATGTTGGCGCTATATAAATAACATTTATTATTATTATTACATAATAAAAAAAAATTGTATGCATAAAAAGATTTTTTCCTGGACCAGGTGAAACCCTTCCTCAGTCAGATGCTGATGACCTATCTTGCGAAAATATATATATGTGCCTCTGCAACAAAAGATGATGACAATAAGTGATATACATGCCAACAATGGCCGTCTGTGGAATGACGTGCATGAGGAGACTCATTTGGGGGAACTCATGGACAAACAAACAATTTTACAGTTTTATATCATTTGTTTGTGGCTGTATTCATATATCTGTAATAACAAACGGGGTTGACAGACTGCTGAATTTCAATCAGAGAAAATCTGCAGCGTATATTTCTGCCATTAGTGTTCATTCACACGGAAGAAAATGGTGAGGAGTTTGGCGTGGAATTTCAGCGCTGGAAAAAAAAGTCTCCCATTGACTTCAATGGGTTCCTTTTTCTTCTAGCAGAAAAAGGAAACCATTGAGGTCAATGGGAGGTTTTATTTTCAGTGCTGAAATTCCACACCAAATTCCTCACCATTTCCCTCCGTGTGAATGGACCCCACAAATATTTGGTAAAACCCACAGCAGTAAATGACATACTGAAGGATCCAAACCCGCAGCAATAACTGGCATGCTAAATAATGAAAATCCACAGCACAGGCAATGCAGTTTTTAGTTGCATTATGTGGATGAGATTTAATGAAATCTTATCCACTATGGCGCTGCTATTGTACATCACAATGAGTTAGCTGGTGACAAGTCCATGGTGGCTAACTGAAGGTGAACATGCCCTGTGTGGCCCAGCTGAAAATTGGTATACGGTACTCCTTTAAAATTTTCAGCAGACTAAAGCTTATCAAACAACTCCCCATATCTTAGCTTTATGAAACACACAATAAATTTATAAAGGAGGAAGGGGGTTAATGGCACTCGTACCTGAATTTTAGATTCTGAGTGGAGTTAGGCTTTATAGTCAGGAGGGAGCTAGATAAGGTACAGACTTTCCCTTTAAAATCTAAGTGTTGATGTTAGCGCCGCTACCAGCTATGCCGTCCTGAAATAATGTATTCTAGACATGCTTATCAATACAAAGCCTGACGCACATGGTGCAGCTGCTTTGTCCTATGGATTATCTAAAATTGGATTCCGTTTCTGGGAATATAAAACCATGTCTTTCATACATTCTTAAAATTAAGCCTCACCAGTGCTGTACACAGAAAGAAAAAAATCAATCTGCTCTGCCAGTGTTTATTTCTCCTCAGAATAAGAGAATACTGGTGATTATTTATTAAATTCCAGCGGTGCCACACAGCACAGTATTTATGGGGAATTTACAGGCGACAAGGACTACTACCAGGCGTAGAACCGCAACCGAATGAAGCGACCTCCAAAGCGCCACATGCTTAATGCAACACATACAGCCAGTCAGCATTATAGTGAAGTCATGGTCTTTATGTTTTGTTTGGGTGATGACCTCACCTTGAACAAGTTACTTAAAATCCACAATGGGAAATTAAAGGGGTTGTGCAGGACTCAAAAACATGGCTGCTTTATTCTTCTCAGGAAGCGATATTTTGTCTTTTGGTCACATGGCAATGCCACATCTCCATCCCATTAAAGAGGACCTTTCATCAGATTGGGCACAGGCAGTTGTATATACTGCTGGAAAGCCGACAGTGCGCTGACCTTTCCCGATCTGTGCCCCGGGTAAAGCGCTTTCGGTCCCGGTACTGTAGCTCTTTACAGTCAGAAGGGCGTTCCTGACAGTCAGTCAGGTACGTCCTTCTCCACAGCAGCGATTATCGCGCTGTAGAGTGTGAGCGGGGAGGAATGCCTCCTCCCCTCCTGATAATACTCGTCTATGGACAAGCACAGTGAGCAGAGGAAGGGGGCGTTCCTCCCCGCTCACACTGTACAGCGCGATAGGCGCTGCTGTGGGGAAGGACGTACCTGACTGACTGTCAGGAACGCCCTTCTGACTGGAAAGCGCTACAGTACTGGGACCGATAGCGCTTTAACCGGGGCACAGATCTGGAAAGCCGATAGTGCGCTGAATTCACTGCACTGTCGGCTTTCCAGCAGTATATAGAACTGCCTGTGCCCAATCTGATGAAAAGTCCTCTTTAAAATGCATGTGATACGCAGCATTGCCGTCACTTCCTGAGAAGAAGAAGAAAGCAGCCATGATTTTTGAAGTCCAGCACAACCCCTTTAATGCTGGTGCCACGATAAAAATTCCACACCCTAAAGACAGATAGGATATATTCACAAAGCGCAGTCACATTGCAGTTTTCTGTATGGATTACCACAAAATTGCAGCAAAACCCAACATTTTTGCTAAAATAAGCAAAACTGGTCCAACTTGATGCAATTGAAATAATTAGTTTGGATTCCAATGCAACAGATATTCATCTGGACACAGGATTATATGCCCAGCACCATTACTGGGCTTCTAACCTTACTAACACTTTCCATAAAATAGTGCACAATGGGGTGCCTGGGGCATATTTATGAAGACTGGCATATCGAACCCTTGCACGGAACAAGATCTTCCTGAATTATAAGGAGGCACACATCTCTTCAGAAATACTGCGTCTCCTCCGGCCCATGTGCGTGTTCTGGTGCAGATTTCAATGATGATTTATGCCAATAGATTGATGTAAATGATATTAAATCTATCACAAGTCTCACACCACTCATGAAGCACAAAGACGCCATTTGTGACAATTATTGTTACAACAGTTCTTAAATAAATAAATAAATAATTTGCAAACCCGTCACTTTTTTATGCCAGATATGTTCCATGATTTCCATGAGACTATTTCTATGTCCGTTTTTTTTATTTGTTTGTTTTTTTTTTGAGTGTCCATTTTAAACAGCCATCAATAAATAGGAATTGTCCTATTTTTGTCCATTTTCACAAATCCATCAACGGACTGAAGAGTATATGAGGTATCTGAGAAAATACGGTAACTGGCGCACAGATGAAAAGCAGTTGCGAATAAACAGACTGCTTCATGGGGTTTTCACAGCCATCTATAGTCTTATTCACATGTCACTGTTTTGGATCAGCACTTGTAAGTAAAAACCAGGAACTGGTTAAAAACACAAATCCTTTCATTAAACTTTACAGCTGTCCGTACATATTAAGACTTTAATCTGGTGATTCTGTCCAGCTTTCACTCTTAGTCTTGGGCTACAAAGATTGATGGAGATCACTAACCAAACACTGATGTATAAATAAGGCCAAAAACATTTATCTACAATCAAGTCATTGCCGAAAAACAAATAAAGGACTGGGGAAAATTTCATTTCTACCACATCTGATTACTCTATTCATATCAATACAGACTAGTACTTCCCTATATATGCCCTGCATGATCCTGAGGCTGTATCTGAGTGTCAGAGAGAGAGATAGGGGACAGAGTGTCCTCTGGATGAGGGTAGTTTCCCCCCCTCCCCAGCTTAGATTCCTCAACAACCAGAAGAACAGTCATCCTGAGATCGAAATGCACTGACAACAGGCTGTTAGACCCAAATACAAAGCTCATGCACACTACCATACGGAAGTCACAAGACACCTGTTCTCCAGCTATGTGGGGGCGCCAGAGGTAAACATGCTATAAATTCTTTAGGAAACCTTTTACTTATTGGTGACCATACATTTTTAGCAGCAGCCAAAGAGAGTGGACATGTGATTGCTTGCCATGGGCATCACAAAACAAGGATTCGCCACTGATCTGTGTATAAAACTACCAGTCATGTCCATATGCAGTACCAGGCTCAATGCTCTTATATAGGCTCAGCTCTAGTGTGCCCCCAGTGACAGATGTAATACAAAGCCCCATAAGTGATGTACAGATATATACAGATATGATGGGAATTCCCTTTCCTTTTTCTGGGGCGCCTATTGAGGGTGTGAAATACCTCAAGACCAACCAAGAATAGTCCAAAGCACTTGCCTTACATAGAATCATGTGATTAGTATTTATAATGAATTATACATTAAGTTTGTACAATTAGTACAAGACAACTTTAACGTCTATAAAGGCATGACTATAAATGGATGACATCAACAAATCCCATAAACATTATGAATGTTTCAGTCAATTTCAGACCTTTATCAACAAGGATCTATGTCCATCCGCCATCTTCAAAGATATAACTAGTATACACTTCCATGCAAAATTGCGCATCATTAGAAATATTATCTTTCCCAAGACAGTAACATGTTAGCATGCTTTATGACTTATTCATAGCATACATTTTTGCACCTCATTTCACAGTATGACCAATATAGTAAAAATGTAATTTGTATCTATCTATTAGTCACTAGGTGGCACTGTGTACCAGCATTACAGATCCCACTATATGACATATTGTAGAAACACAATGACCCATGGAATACAGTGAAAACATTATACTATGCACACAGACCACCGACCATTCACCTGGAAAATATGAATAGAAGCTACATTAAATACATTAAAACACGTTAAATTATCCAATTCTAAGGTAACATCCCTATTTGCATCTTTCATATCCACGTATATTTATCTATCTATAAATATATGTATATATATATATATATATATATATATATATATATATATATATATCATACATACACACACACACACACACACACACATCCTGACACCACATATATATTATTTGACAAAAATACCACAAGCTTCCTAAAAACAGCCAATAAATCCATGACAAGACATTGTAAGGTAACAGGGTTTCCGGGCTACGAAGATGAGATCTGTGGGGGACCCCTGGTACCACCATTTTTTTACCACCAGAATTCAGCAAGTGATATATTGCATATTGAACATGAACTAGACAGCTCCGATTCCCGTGTAGTGGTGGAACAGAGTAATTGCAGCATAGTATAGAATAGGATTAGTCTGCAGTACCTGGTCTGGCCACAACACAGAAAACACAGCTGTCTGATCTGTGCAAAGGTTTTCGGCAGGTGTGGAGTAGGGGCTAGTTCACACGGGGACATGAAGGAGGATTTTGACAGTGGAATCCACGTCATAATCCTCCTCCATACAATGTTAGTCTATGTAGACTGCTAGCTTTTTTTTCTGCTAGCAGATTTTTCTGCTAGCAAAGAAAAAGAAGCGACATGACCTTTCTTCAGGCGTTTGTTTTCCGCCTGAGCAAAGCAATAGAAGTGAATGGGAAGAACAAACCCCGACGTGTTTTTTGCAGCCCATTCTCTTTAAAGGATGGGAAAACCGCCTAGAACCTTTTGGAAGTAATTTTTACAAAAAAAACGCTCCACAAAAAGCGGTGCAAGGTCCAAAAAACGCTTCCTAATTAGGAAGCGTTTTTTTCCGGTGTCAAAATAAGCCACACGTAATTCACGTGTGAACTAACACTAAGAATTCCTTCATAAATAGAAGTGTTAATAGATTTTTTTGGTCACTTAAAAAAAGAAATTGAGAGAATGAACAAAAAAAAGAGATCTAAATCACGTCAATCTTTGGAGTGACCACCCTTTGCATCAATTCTCTATATACTGTACACTTACACACATATTGAATGAATTCAACAGTGAGCTCTTTGGAGAATTCATACAACAGCTGTGACTTGAATGGGACTGACCTGGGATCAGTCCATGTGACCTATGAATATGATGTCATATGGCCTATGGAGCAGAAGTGACACTCAGACAGCATCAGTACTGCTTCAGACTGTTGATCTGCAGGGGTTAGATCTTCAATTGATGACCTATCCTAAGCTCTGCACCAGTCAACTGAATCCCATGAGGCTGTTGTATTTGGTCACAGCGGTCACACACAGTACGACATTGCTGCAGATGTAGCAGACTATTAAATGTTCTGATGTAGCCACTGACTGGAGTCATCACTGAATGAAAACCCCATTAATATAAATGTTGTGTAACACAGACCTTAAAGGGATTCTATCGATAAAACCACATTTTTTCTCAATCACACGTAGGAATAGGCTTAAGAAAGGCTATTCTTCTCCTACCTTTAGATGTCTTCTCCGCCCCGCCGTTCGGGAGAAATCACCGGTTTTCATCTGTATGCAAATGAGTTCTCTCACAGCGCCGCCTCCATCTTTTTCAGGCCCTTCTACGCATCTTCTTCCGGAGCTGGATTCGCTTCGGGACTCGCTTACCCCAGCTTACTGTGTAAGCGGCCACAACAAAATGGCCACTTACACCAGGTGGGCATGTGCCGGAAAAAGACGCGCAGAGAGGCCGCTCCTGAAGAAGATGGAGGCGGCGCTGGAGATTTCTCTCACAGCATTGGGGACGCCCCCAGTCCTGCTTGAGCGCTGGGGCCCGCCCCCCGTGCTGCGAGAGAACTCATTTGCATACAGACAAAAATTGGGATTTCTACCAAACAGCGGCACAGAGAAGACATCTAAAGGTAAGAGAAGAATAGCCTTTCTTAAGGCTATTCCTACGTGTGATTGAGAAAAAAAATGTGATTTTAATGATAGAATCCCTTTAACTAAACCCTGTCCCTTATAGACATGCCCTTCAGATATATGAACCCACAGCAGATTTGTTGCTCATCCTATTTGGGCTCGCAGGATCCCATGTGTATGTACAAACAACCCTATTTACATGTAAGAAATAGATCTGCTATGTGTGAATATATCCCTAGGCTATGTTGTGTTGTTGTTGTTGTGTTGTGTTGTGGTCATCTGCAATTTTTCACAAAACTCCTTTTTATTTTTTTAAATAAATAAGAAAAAACCCAAAAACCACTGACCCATGTTTTAGTGCATCTTTATACGACCAATCTTGATTTGAAAGGTGCCAATAATATGTAACGTGAGGTACAACATAAAAAGGGCAAAAACGAAATAGCAGGGAATATTTCCTGGTAATATGCTCTGCATTCTCAGCCTGCAGACATTGATCCCATTATAATCAGGGACCCAAGCAGCAGAACATAGACTCTGTCAGGCGCAGGGGTATTATTAGCACATTAAGAATATTCAGCAGCCAGTGAGCCAAATCCACGCTAATCTGTGATTCTTAATTTTACCTGCTGCTTAATGAGCCACCTCGGCGCATGTTGTTCAGAGCCCACAATGCAGAAAAAAAGGTGGAAAACACTGCAAACCCTCAAGAGGAAAATATAAATTACATTTTAGCAATAAGACTTTAATCCGTCAAGACATGACAAAAATATATTCCGAACATAAACAATATGTCACTGGGTTTAGCTGCGCCCCGTGGCTAATTGGAAGCTGCTGTGTCACCTTGGAATTAGGCTATTGATCTACGGCGCTTCAATATTTTCAAGAACCAAGTAATAATCCATGGAATCAGCCAGTTGTCAAGGAATCTTGAATTTCAGGAAAAGGGCACAGACAAATGGGGTTAAATGACATTTTACAATAATTAGCATACATCCCAAAGCAAAGGCGGATTGCTGTAGAAGATGCCTGGACATTTACATGCCCTGTCACTCAATCTGCACTGGAAGATTTTATATCTAGAAAAATATAAAATAAATATAAAGATAGATAGATAGATAGATAGATAGATAGATAGATAGATAGACAGACAGAACAGATATAGGCAAATAAATGATACAGAGGCTGATAGGTGAATATATTAGACAAAATAGATATACGTTTTAGAAATGCAAAGTGCACCCCATGGTTTACCTAACAGGACATAAAAGGAGTTGTCCAAGACCCAAGTGTAATGGACACTGATAACCTATCCACATGGAGAATAGAGCCATCTGCCATGTGGCTAGTACGAACAGTTCATCGGTGCGGGTGCCGTGAGTCGATATCGTTGACCCATCCTAAAGATCTACATCATTTTACCAGAAAATCTCTTAAGTCACGTTGCCATGTTCTTTTTTTTTTAAAGAAGGGGGTTTTTTTTCCTGGCAACTCTTCTAAAAAAAATCCATATTTGTTGAGTCATTTTCTAAATGTACTGTCATGAATTTAACCATTTAACATGGTGACTGAGGTCTTTAGTGCCTAAGGCCCCATGCACATAGAGGAATCAGGATTTCCCAGCTTTAACTGGGAAATGGATCACTGTGAAATAGCCATTGGAGAGTTTCTAATTCACTGCAACTCTACTGTCCTGCATGGACTTGTAGAGTCATTGTGAAGTAGGAACTCGTACATTCATAGATCACTATGATGCAGGGAGCCCACGTCTCCAGAATGAGTTTAAGCTGGAAAATGTGGCCAATGCATGGACCAGATTTTCTGGTCTGGACTCCTCCATGAGCAAGGGGACTTATAATGTAGCTCTTGTTTATTTTGCAGTTTCTCTAAATATTGCATGGTCTGACTGTGGGATATATTTGCTGGGAAGTTCAAGTCTCAAGCGTTTTCCACTTGTGAACAATCCTTGATGGACTTAAAAATGATGGACTTAAATTTTTGAAAATGGCCTAACAATCCTTCCCAGATTGATGGGGTTACTTCTCTTAGATCATGGCTAATGTCTTTCTTTCTTGGCATTGTGTTTACACGTCTGAATTTTCCAGACCAGCAAACTGACAAAACTTCTGCTTTTATAGAAATGGTCGAGATGTATGAATCAATGGCATTTGATTAGCAACATCTAGCTGCTGCTCACTCCATTCATTTCTATGGAACGCGCAAGGAAGTACATCATTTTCCACATACTCCTTCATTTTCACAAATTTTTTTAAATTAGTTAAATTAATAAATAATAGCACTATGTAATTTGTCACGTATTGTTCATCTAATGTTGTATTTACCCAATTTTAAAGGGAGTCTGTCCCCAGAACCTAGCATTCAACCTTGGGTCACCTAAATCAAAATGACGATTCCCCTTGTGAACCGATGGTTCAAAAAAGTTATTTGAATATTGGCAAAAACAGCAAAAAAGGCAGAGATTCACAAGGGGAATTTACTGTTCAATTCAAATGACTGTAACCTGTTGGTGGGTTGGGTTGATATGCTGGCTTCTAGTGATAAACTCTCTTTAAGACTACTTAAAGGGATTCTATCATTGGGAAAACTCATTTTTAACTAAGCATACATTTGCATAGCCTTTAGAAAGGATATTCCAGACATACCTTGAATTTGTTAATCCTCTCAGCTGTTTTTGAATTAGTCCGCTTTTATTGATATGCTAATTAGCCGTCTCGGAGCACCAAAAGCTCACTGAGCACTGTGTGCTATGTGTACACAGGGGGAGGTGACAGCAGGGAGACTGGAGTCATCAGCAGCAGCCTCCCCCTGTGTACACATATCACACAGTGTTCAGTGAGCTTTTGGTGCTCCGAGACAGCTAATTAGCATATCAATAAAAGCGGGCTAATTAAAAAATGGCTGAGAGGATTGACAAATTCAAGGTATGTCTGGAATAGCCTTTCTAAAGGCTATGTAAATATATGCTTAGTTAAAAATTAGTTTTCTCAATGATAGAATCCCTTTAAGAACCACTATTTTTTTTTAAACAACAAACAAACAATGGTTAGCATTGCCAAAAACTATATGTGCAGGTTCAAGGCTCCAATAGAAATGTAAACAAAATACATTTTCAAAAACACTCTGCTAGAGCTTAGAGCCCAGGTGTCAAACACAAAGCCCACAGCCTTGTATTTTGTTGCCCGCCAGAAGAGCCACACCAGTCATGAGGCAAGTCCTCGTGCAGCACTAATGAGCGGATCAGGTACAGACAGTGACTGCAAAGCTGAACTTCTATTTGCCCCTGAGCAGCCTATAAATCTCCCCAAGAAGCACCTCCATAGTGTTAGGGGCACCTTCTGGTGCTGCTCCCCTTTGCTGTGAATTGTCCAGTTACTGTACTTACAGAAACGTGATGCAATGGGTGGGACCTGCACTTGCACACTGCCTGTTTCAGGAAGAAAATAGAGGATGCACACAGGCTGTGCACCAGGGGAGGTTCCATCCACCATAATACAATTAAACAGTGTTACAGAGAATTGAATGTTATGTGGGGCAACTATTACCTGTAGGGGTATTATTAGGTTATTATTACTGTACTAGTGCCCCTCCACAGGTAATAGCATTACTTATGTATGTATGTGAGCGAGGGAGGTAACTATTAAGGCACTATTACCGTAATAATGTCCCCCTGAAGATAATCTTGGGTGTGTGTAAGGGGAAACAATTACTAATTATAGTAACAGTACCCACCCATATTTAAAGGGTTATTCCCATGAACATAAATATAAGTAATTAAACATTTTGCAGAGTTTTAATGATTTTCTCTAAATATCTTGTGGTCACAGTCTGTTGTCTTGATCGGTTGCCAGTGGATACGACCATGAATGCAGGAACTTTCTAAGGTCAGAAAATCAGCCATGATTTCCTTATTGTAGCCGGGATATCTTCTGATACATGTAGTGTCCCTGCCTGATAACCTAGCTACAATAAGAAAATCATAGCTGGGTTCCTGACAAGACCTAGACCACAGAAAGTTTCTGCATTTTTGGTCTAATCCATTGACAACCGATCAAGATAACAGACGTCACCACTGAGACAGTTAGAGAAAATCTTTAAAACTCTGCAGAATTTTTAACTACTTATGTTTACAAAAATGTTTAACTTTTAATTATCTACAAATATAGATATGGTTATATTCATGGGAATAACCCTTTAATAACATTATTTATGGGGGGGAACAATTACCTGTGGGGAGACACTATTACAGTAATAGTGACACCCCCCCCCCCCCCCACAGACACACACACATACAAATAATAGCATTACTTATGGTGGGAAAACAATTAAGGTTTCCTTCAGCCTTATAGTCGCCTCCAAAGGAAACAGGGCAGATCTAATTATAGACTATGGGATCTGTGGGTTTCCAAGGCACTCCTCCTCTTCCTGGCGCCCTTAGTGGCTGCCTCGATACAGAGCTCCAAGCTTGGAGCAACCTTATCTTTCCTTTCTCACTCTTTTTCTCTGTATCTTCAAAAATCCTGTAACCAAGAAACTAGCACTATGAATTAGCAACTATAAATCGAATGGAAGACCCTGTGGAGTTTTTTGTTCCTTTTGTATCTATTGTTAAAGCATGGACAATGACTGAAGACCTGGACATGTGCCTGTTACCATCCCCCCAGGACACCATGCGGCATGGAGGAAAACCTACATGGAAGTGTGGACTTCTTCGTTCAAGGAGATGATTTCTGGCGTCTACTGCTGATGTGTGAAGATGCTACAGCTGACTGGTATTTCTTTCTATTACTGTGGACACGTGGGACTCTGCTACAGCCTGGAAACCTACCATCACCCACCTACCCCAGGAGTTATGGAAGCTTGGCAAGAGAACAGCACCATGTATACCTGGATGGCTTCAGACTTCTTTGGGGAAGTAGAACACAGTGGTAAGGAGGAAGGAGGAGGAGGAGGGCTTGTGATGAAGGACATTTGGGGCATTTTTTTTGTGGTTAATGGACAATAGTGCTGATACAAGATACCAAACTATCAGCTGTGAGCAAGAGATCTCACCACCTACCAAAGGAACTGCCACATGTTATCATGATAGCTGCATATGTCCCCCACCTCTGCAAAAATGTTTTTCTGCCTGTTATATCTACATGCTGTGCCCTCCTCCTCGTGTCCTCCTCTTGTCCTCCAACTACATTCGGCTGTATTATTAACATCACTCCACACAGAGAACTAAATGATCCTGCAGTGTGTCTGTGTTTCTTTCGTTTTAGTTGCTATGATTCCTAGGATTTCTCTATCTGCCATGAGCTTCTATGTGTTTCTCTCTTGTTATATAATACTGTACCATCTATGAAACTGTATCACTGAAATTTCCCCATTGTGGGACTATTAAAGGAATATCTTATCTTATCTTTCCCTGGTAACCACTTTTTAAGCGGGTTAGGTTTCTGTCCTTCAGGTCAGGTGTGAACCAAGCGCAAGGCTGTTTTCACCCTGCATTTCCCGACACAGAAAACAACCTTTGCATGTGTTAAATGGACCGATATGCCCCATTATACCAAGGTTCTATTTTTCTTTTTTTAAATGTATAAAATAACTCATTAGTTTTTCTCGATTTTTTTAAATTTCAGTTACTCTATTTCCATCTTGTTCTTTAAAAAAGGACAATCCAAAGACTGCAGATTACCAAAGGAAGTTATGGCTGGTTGTTACAGTCCACATGTAGCATCTATTTGTTCTATGTTTTGTAATTGGTGTGAAACCAGCCTTATACATAAACCCTGTATACAATGCCAAGGAACTGTGTATAGTTATCTATAGTGCTGGGAGTCCCTGCCGCTCCGCTACATGTTCCATAGTGTTTACTATAAAGGACAGTATGTAGTGTGCAAGCAAGGACTCCTAGCATCATAGAGGATTACAATGTCAGGAGTCCATCTCCCAGCATAACGTACAGGCTGGTAAATCCAGAACACATACGGACATAGTCACACATTCGAGACTCAGTGTGAAACCAGCCTAAATCAGAATCCACAATCCAATGCCTCCATGAACTGAGCATCCTCTCCCTCTACCAGAACCAGAGGTGTCACTAGGCCACTGTGTCCCCAAGGCATGACTTTAGAAATTTTCATAAATGTATAAAAAGTCATTGAATTGTACAACTTTAATTTTTCTTACTAGTTTCCTTAATTCTTACTAGTTTCTTTAATTTCATGTACAATGACAGTAATTACCGTCAACAAAAAATGATTGATTTGGCTTATTTACAGCAATTATCACAGATGCACCGCATGCAAAATCACGTGTATAGCCACTCATTCCCATAAGAAAATCTTACATGGAAAAATAACCAGAAAGTGCTCTGTGCCAGACAATAAAAATGTATACCAACCTAATAAAATATACACTTTTTACACTGTTGCATCCAGTACTTACAAGGGCAGTTATTTCTTCGTTTTTTTTTATAGCACTCATAATTTTATTCTGTTGGTCATTACAATTAAGACAATACCAAATTCACATTTTTTTTATGTTTTACTACTTTTATGCAATAACATTTTTTGAAAAATGTATTTCTTTTTATGTCGCCTCATTCCAAGAGCCATAACATTATTATTTTTCCACCGATAGCGTTTAATTAAGCTTTCTTTTTGCAGGACAAGTTGTAGTTTTCACTTGTACCATTTTAGGTAGATACAAGTAATTGATCACTTTCTTCCCATTTATTTGGGAGGTGGGATAAAAAACCCCCCAAAAAACGCAATTCTGCAACTGTTTTTTTTTTTTTTTTCAATGGTGTTGGAATAAGCATTGATCTGAGCATATACACTGTCTACCAATAAGTATTTGGACACCCATGCAAAAGAAGATATCTGTGGTCGTGATGTACGTCACGCCTTCCGCCGTTAAATAGGAAACAGCATTGGCATTAGTGCATTGGCATTAGTCGCATGCAAGATGCCATGAAGTGCAGAGTTGTCCGATTTCGAAAAAGGGGTAATTATGGGGTACCACAGAAATGGTCAATCCTTAAGGGACATAGCAAGCGAACTGAATTACCCAAAATCAATAGCGGCCTATGTGATTACAAAGTGGAAGGTGAACGGTGATTGTCGGAATGTGCCCCGAGTTGGCAGACCCCCGAAACTGTGAGATAGACACCGATGAGTGCTGGCCAGAGAAACCGCCCCCAACCGATGGCTCACATACACCAGGAGTTTCACCAGGCATCCGGGAGTATTGTATCGATCAATACCATCCGTAAGGAAGCATCTGCTGGGTTCTACCAACTATTGTATATGAAGAAATGTTGTTATTCTATTCTACCACAGGTGTCCAAATACTTAATGGTAGACAGTGTAAAGCATATAAATGGCTGGGAAGAACACAATCTCTTCTCCCAGATGTTTAATAACCGCACACTGTAGCTCCTGAGAGAGTTGTGAAACACTGAGAAGTAAAATATGAAAGCTATTTTGACTGTATTTCTTTAAAAACACATCTCCATTTTGCCACATTTTCAGCCACATCCCATGCATGGTAACTGTATCAGCAACGTAAAACCATCCCTGACATGTAGAAGTTGAGATCTGTAAAAAATGAAGGAAAGTCACTTTGGGATAACAACATACCGTATTTTTCGGACGCACTGGACTATAAGACGCACCCAGGTTTTAGAGGAGAAAAATAGGGAAAAAAAATTTTCAGGCAAAAAATGGTAAAATATTTAATATATGGGAGTTGTAGTTTTGGAACAGCTGCAAGGCCACATTGACAGGTGACCCTGCAGCTGTACGGGGATGTATAGGGCGTTTTTTTTGTGGGGCCAGGTGTACTTTTTAGATATACCATTTTGGGAAATGTTTATTGCTTAGATCACCTTTTATTTAATTCAGAGGCAAAACAGAGAGAAAAACCCGGCGGTTTAGCACTTTTGATTTTGACGTTCACTGTACATAAAAATATTAGTAAACCGGGCATTTTCAGACACAGGGATACCTAATGTATATGTTTCACAGTAATGTTATACTTTTATATGTATTCTAGGGAAAGGAGGTGAACTTTTATTTATTTTATTTTTTATTATATTTTTTTTAAGTGTTTTTTTTTTATTTATTTTTTTTACTATTTTATTTTCCCCCGCCTAGGGGGCTTGAACCTGCAATCATTTGATTGCAAGTCCCATAGACGGCAATACAAGTGTATTGCCGTCTATGGGAGATTCTATACATTACTATCGCGGAGGGTCATAGACCAGCCGCGATAGTAATATATATCTATGACAGGCCTGGGAGCCTTCATTAGGCTCCCGGCTGTCATCGGAACAGGTCGGCTCCTGCGGCCTCGCCGTGCAGGAGCCGGCCTGCATCACTAAAGGTATGGGGCCGGTGGGGACCGGCCCGGGGCTAATTTACTGCCGGGACCTGTGGAGGAGGAGCGGATTTGCAGCATGGCCGCGCTACTGCCACCGCTGGTTTTCTTCAGCGGCAGTAGCGTGGCAATCTGCAGGCCCCGGCAGCTAAGACAGTCCCCGGCATCTGCTGTAATAGACCGGCGGATGCCGGGGACTATCTTAGCTGCCGGGGCCTGCAGTATTGTCAAACTCCTGCCGCTGAAGAAAACCAGCGGTGGCAGTAGCGCGGCAATCTGCAGGCCCCGGCAGCTAAGACACTGCCCGGCATCCGCCGGTCTATTACAGCAGATGCCGGGAGTGTCTTAGCTGCCGGGGCCTGCAGATTGCCGCGCTACTGCCGCTGAAGAAAACCAGCGGTGGCAGTAGCGCGGCCATGCTGCAAACCCACTCCTCCACCCACATTCAGACTATAAGACGCACCCTCATTTTCCTCCGAAATTTGGGGGGAAAAAAGTGTGTCTTATAGTCCGAAAAATGCGGTATATAGCTTAGTAGTGGTGGCTTTTACAGGTGAAATGCATTTATTTTACATGTCCATAACCACACTGGAAACAAACTAGTTCCACTCCATTTCCATTCCACTCCATTTTAAACTTTTTTCCCAGCTTCCAAATACATTGTATGGAATAACAAATTTAGAAGTACAATTTAGTCCAGAAAAGTCAACAAGTACAGAAAAAAATTATTCCTCAATATGGGTATGTTGACGGAAATAAATAAAATAAGTCATGGCTCTTGAAAGGCTTAGAGGAAAAAATGAAAACTGGCCCGGTCCTGTAGGGAATAAAGGGGTATTATGGACATTTTATATTGATGATTAATCCTCAGAACAGGCCCTCGCTATCTGATCAGTGGGGTTCCAAAGTCCGGCATCTCATCAGTCAGTTGTTCTCAACTGCTGCTGAGACTCTACAGTTGATAGAGACGGAAACACTATGTTTCCTGATCTGGCCATCGTATAGTTCGACAACCAGTAGCAGCTGAGGAGAGTAGAACCGCGATTGTTCCATGAGTTATACATGCACCGATCAGATTGGATGACAATATAAAATTCCCAAATAAAACTTTTAAGACTAGAGGCACACTGGGCGAAATCAAAGTGTGTTAGCTGCAGAGAATTCGCTGACGCTAACCAGCGATAAATCAATCCCAAACCCAATAAGAATCCCACCCAACCTAAAACTATAAACCCATTGACCTTATTAATATACGCCCAAAAAATCTGACATAAATTGTAGCTAGGAGACTCTACTCTCTCCTGACCTCACTGGTTCAAAGTGACCAAGGAAGCTTCATTTCTAACTGTCAGACTTTGGGCAAAGTTCAGAAAGTCCTTGAACGGGTTCACTAGTCTAATTCTCCATCTATCCCACTTATGTTGTTTGCCGGAGTCACTGATAAGGCTTTCAAACGAGCATCCTAGAAATACGTTTTCACCGTCCTATGCAGTCACTTTGTAGATGGCTTGTCTATGACACCAAACCTTCACCTCACTCCCCAACCTGAGAGCCGGGGACATCTCTTATTTATCTGGCAGGATTTCCACTATAAGAAATGGTGGTTCTCCCATGCCTAATATATTTGTTTCAAACCCTGTCCATTACATGAATCTGTCTTCCCTTCACTTCTGGGTGTAGAGTGATGTCATGAAGAATGCGCCTGCCCGAACCGATGAGGAGGATGGGGGGAGAGGTCAATTATCCCATGGGGAATGGAGTGGAGCAACCGCCAGGGAGCATCTTGTAATGCAGAGCGCAAAGCTCAGCAAGTACGATCAACGCTTCAAAAGCAATTTTCAGCTAGTTTCTGTATTAATTAAATAAATATATATATTTCTCTATCTTTGAGCCATTGCCTCCCTATTGCTATTACTTCCTAACTGCTATCAAAAATAAAAATTATTTGGTAGGGTGCCTCAAGGAAATTTTTTATTTTACAGGTGTGCCTCAAGTCTGAATAGATTGGGAAACACTGGATTATTGCAATGCAATGGCTGAAAGTCATGGTGGAGAGGGAATTTTACAGAGGAAATCACTGCAAATTTTTTTACTGTGTGGTCTTAGCCTTAAAAGGGTTGCCCAGTTCCCTTTTTTTTTTCTTTTAATTAATGACTTACGTTCCAAGCCATTTATTTCACAGCAGCCAAGCAATGTAATGTAATTCTAGCCTTGTCCCATAGACTTGAATGGGAAGAAGCTGTAATTACATTGTGTGGCCGCTATGAAACAAATGGCGAGCGATGTGAATAGTCAAGGGGTTGTGGCACATAGCTATTCAGCAAGGTGTAGAACTAGTGAAAAATTATGGTGACTGATTTACTGTTTATGACATCCATATTTGTATACAACGATTATATTTAACAGTGAGGGTCCATTCACACGGAGTAAACGCACGCTTATTTTGGCAAAATACATATGTAAAGAATACACGTGTAAAAATAAGACTCCTATTGATTTCAATGACATTTTTTACATTTTAAAAAAAAATGTCATTGAAGTCAATGGGAGCCTTATTTTTACACGTGTATTCTTTACACATGACAAATTGAGCGCGCGTTTACTCCGTGTGAATGGACCCTCATGCTTTCAATGGAAATTTTAAATGGAACCTATCAAGCGTTTTTTTCCATCATAATCTGACCCCACGATGGATCAAGTAATTCCGTTTCCACTGCTGCCCCTCTGTAATCTTTCTTTCTTTTTTTTTTTTTTTAAATGTAGATTGTGAGCCCCACATAGAGCTCACAATGTACATTTTTCCCTATCAGTATGTCTTTTTTTGGAATATGGAATGGAAATCCATGCAAACAAGGGGAGAACATACAAACTCCTTGCAGATGTTTTTTTTTTTTGTCCTTGGCGGGATTTGAACACCAGGACTCCAGCGCTGCAAGGCTGCAGTGCTAACCACTGCCACCGTGTGGCCCCCCCTCTGTAATCTTTCTGTTACAACAAAGTGCATCTATAAATGTTTGAAAGCAGAAAAAAAAGACATAAAAACTGTTATACTGCGTAGCTGATAATCACACCTACTAGGCATGACTGATATCTCATTCCAATTCCTCCTTAAATTCTGCCCCCCACTGTTTACAAAAAAATTGCGTCTTGCTCAACCTTGCTGTGGAGTTCGCAGCTCGAGGCACCCTACTGATTGAGCCATTCATCGGCATTCTGCCACAAGGAGCTGGAAAATGAAGAGGAATCCAAGGCAAATGTCCACCGCAAATTCCACTTCATTTTCTGCCATGTGCGTACAGGGTAATATTAAAGCATACAGATGATATTTCAGCTAATTTTATGCTTGCAAAGTTGTGGAAACAGCTTGGGAAGAGCAATTACCTGCTCCAGTCTGACTGTGCTCCTATGTACAAAGTAAGGTCCATACAGACAAGGTTTCATGAGTTCATTGTGGTGGATTTCAAGTAGCTGCAGAGAGCCCAGACCTCAACTCCATCCAAAATCTTTAGGATAAAATGCCAATCCCGCAATAACACAATAATGCCAATGGTCAGGTGTCCACATACTTTCCAACATACAGTGCACATTATAACTCAGCAGACAGAATCCTACTCCCATATAGTTACAGCAGTATCTCTACCCCTCTAGTGCTTAGTCACTATTTTTTCAGCATGTTCCTCCTCACTTGTCTAGTGAACATAGGATAAATGTCATGAATTGTATTCATGAACACAGTACAGGGTAGTTATCCCACGAGGAGACATGAACACCCAACATCATATAAATCTGTGATGCTTGGAGATTGATTATCCGGAAAGTGTTCTGGCCAGGAAAAGTGTCCTATCTAGGGACCAGATTTTCAATACTGTATATAGCCTGGTCTAGGAGGCGTCATCCTCTACATGTATGTAGCACTGGATTGGGCCAAGATTACAATCCAGAAACACATCTAAAAATAGACTAGCAAAAAAAAAAAAATGTATTTTGAACATACACATGTGTTTCTACAAGCGTTTTATCCGGAATTTCAAAATGCAACATAACTGCACAGTGTGAACCCAGCCATAGTCTCTGATAGCTGGTCTAATACAACAGCCACTTTGGGCATAAACTATTCTATTGGAGCAGATGGGATCGGACAAAATTCAGCTCCAAGCAGTTAGCCCCAGATGGAATAACAAGAACACCTAAAGCATCGAGTACATGAACAAAACCCCAATCACAAGGAAATATATTCAACAAAAAAAAAAAAGTAAAAAGTATGGAATATCTGTGTAGAGCAGGTAGTGCCTACATAATTGATACATGTTGTTTTCCTTTTCACAGTGGCCAGTAGTCTGCAGCTGTGTGCACTGATCTCCTAGTGCAGCAGTATACACTCTGTATAGATGTGTCGGTGGACATAGCCTGGCATTAGCAGCTGGACATCCCCTTCTTACAATTATATTGGTACATGTTATTCTTTTCCCATTTACAGTGGCCAGTAGTCTGCAGCTGTGTGCACTGATCTCCTAGTGCAGCAGTATATAGTGTATAGAGGAGTCAGTGGACATAGCCTGGCATTAGCAGCTGGACATCCCCTTCTTACAATTATATTGGTACATGTTATTCTTTTCCCATTTACAGTGGCCAGTAGTCTGCAGCTGTGTGCACTGATCTCCTAGTGCAGCAGTATATAGTGTATAGATGTGTCAGTGGACATAGCCTGGCATTAGCAGCTGGACATCCCCTTCTTACAATTATATTGGTACATGTTATTGGTTTCCCATTTACAGTGGCCAGTAGTCTGCAGCTGTGTGCACTGATCTCCTAGTGTAGCAGTATATAGTGTATAGAGGAGTCAGTGGACATAGCCTGGCATTAGCAGCTGGACACCCCCTTCTTACAATTATATTGGTACATGTTATTGGTTTCCCAGTTACAGTGGCCAGTAGTCTGCAGCTGTGTGCACTGATCTCCTAGTGCAGCAGTATATAGTGTATAGATGTGTCAGTGGACATAGCCTGGCATTAGCAGCTGGACACCCCCTTCTTACAATTATATTGGTACATGTTATTGGTTTCCCAGTTACAGTGGCCAGTAGTCTGCAGCTGTGTGCACTGATCTCCTAGTGTAGCAGTATACACTCTGTATAGATGTGTCAGTGGTCATAGCCTGGCATTAGCAGCTGGACACCCCCTTCTTACAATTATATTGGTACATGTTATTGGTTTCCCAGTTACAGTGGCCAGTAGTCTGCAGCTGTGTGCACTGATCTCCTAGTGCAGCAGTATATAGTGTATAGATGTGTCAGTGGACATAGCCTGGCATTAGCAGCTGGACACCCCCTTCTTACAATTATATTGGTACATGTTATTGGTTTCCCAGTTACAGTGGCCAGTAGTCTGCAGCTGTGTGCAATGATCTCCTAGTGTAGCAGTATACACTCTGTATAGATGTGTCAGTGGACATAGCCTGGCATTAGCAGCTGGGCATCCCCTTCTTACAATCCTCATCACATAAAGGCACACTGCAGCCATTCCCTATATAACTGGCTAAGAGCCTGGAGAAAAAGATGTCAGTGTCTGCCCCTAGTAACACACGTGACGATACAAGATACACAGCGCTGTCATCTACCTGTGCTGGGAGCAGTCTATGCAGAGCAAGCTTCTGTACACATATCCATGTGCAGAGACACTTCCGGCCCAGCTGTGCAACCTCAAAACTAGTCCCCCTCTGTAGCGCCTTGTTACTTGTTACCACATGAACCGCTGGAAGGGACAGCGTAAAAGCTACTGCTGCCGCATAAGGCAGCAAATCACTAGGCGGAACTGTTCTGCCGACTCCGTACAAACGGAACGTTCAGCTTAGGTTTACGGGCTCGGGGGACAGCGGACCGTGGCTTCATACACCCGGAAGTGAGCGGGATCTCTTGTGTACCGGGCAGTCAGGTACAGGTTAATTGTGTGTAGAGTATGGGGATGTGTTACTGAGGGCGGGGAGCAGCCATGTCTGCGGGTACACTATTGGGAAGTGTTCAGTTACTTTGTATGGCTTCCTGGCGGGGAGAGTTACTGCTGGCTGGTATACACTTCTGTCTCATCATGTAACACACCACATACCCTCAGCATCATGTGATCTGGACAGCCGAAGGAACACCAAGATTAATATAGATGGAGCGTGTAGTGTATTCGATTATCTACATCAGATTTGCGATTAATTGGCCATTTTACCTCAATTACAATTAATGTTGATTATTTTAAACTACGCCCCTTTTAAAGAGTTATGCCCCCCAATGACGGATTATAATATGGCCAAATGGGTTGTCGTTACAGATGGGTGAACTGATTCACATTGAGCCAGGTTCGACCTGAGAATTGTTCAGTTTTTAACTAAACGGAACATCTGGGGATTTGTCTCAGGTGATCTAAAATGGCTTCCATGAAGTGTTTATACAGGAAATTATTATACTCTCCTCAAATTCCAAAATATAATAAATGGAGGCCCAGGGAAGCTGTAAAAGAATTTAAAATATATACTCGCCTCCTCTCAACATCCTGATGCTTGGTGTACCCTTGTGACCACTGTGGCCCAATTTCAGGCCTCAGCAGTGACCCTGGGTGCATGATGTCAGAGGGGTCCTTGAGCTTTCGCTGCTCACCGGTTTTTAATGCATTCAGTATTCTGTTCAGGGGGCCCCCAAGCAGACTCCCCTGACTTTGGTCAGACTTGAACCCAGGACCCCAGTGCTGCAAGGCAAATTACAAAAACACCTGATCTGTCAGTTGACGGATATGAATGGCACCTGACTGACCCCCATTGACTATAATAAGTCTGTCATGGAAACTAGAATTACAAGGAAGTCTAAAGCACCGAGTACAGGGACAAAACCTCCTGCACATGTGATTATATTCTAGTCATTATCATTATGGTGACCCTAAGATAGATAGATATACACATATCACAAAAGACTTTATTTACCCAGTGAAGACAGAAAAAGTATCATAATAAGTCAAAAGTTTCCAAAGAATTATTTTTTTACATAAGCTTTAGTTTTTTCTCTTTAAGGGGGCATTCACACTACCGTTTGTGACCGTTGCTATTGTCCGTTACAAGATTTAGGCAACGGACACTAGCTTATCTGTCAGAAATCCTTTACATTTTTCATTCAATAGGATTTTATATTGTGTACATTTACACACAATCCCTCAGAAGTCTGTTTTTTTCCAGGGGACAAAAAATCCTACATGCAGCACTTTTCTGTCTGTTAGAAAAAAACGGGTGATGAGTGTTCGTTATTTCTTCAGGATTGAAACCTATGGGCAACGGACATATAATGGACAGTAACTGATAGCCATCAATTACTGTCCGTTTTTTTGTGTCTGTTTTTTACTGTGCATGCTCAGAAAGCAGAAACAAAACAAAAAACGGACAGTAACTTACACTAACTGATGCTAGTGTGTCCGTTTTTTTTTAATTGATCCATTAAATCGATCAGTTAAAGAGGACCTTTCACCATTTTGCCCACAGGCAGTTCTATATACTGCCGGAAAGCTGACAGTGCGCTGAGTTCAGCACACTATCGGCTTTCCCGATCTGGGCCCAGTGTGAAGAGCTTACAGTCCGGTACCGTAGCTCTTCTATGGTCAGAAGGGCGTTTCTGACAGTTAGGAACTCCCCCCTCCATCTGCTCGCAGTACTCGTCCATAGACGAGCATTATTAGGGAGGGAGGAGGCGTTCCTCCCGGCTCTCACAGCACAGCGCAATTGGCTGTGCTGTGAAGAAGGACGTCTCTGGCTAACTGTCAGAAACGCCCTTCTGACCATAGAAGAGCTACGGTACCGGACCGTAAGCTCTTCACACCGGGCACAGATCGGGAAAGCCGACAGTGCGCTGAACTCAGCGCACTGTCAGCTTTCCGGCAGTATATAGAACTGCCTGTGGGCAAAATGGTGAAAGGTCCTCTTTAAAAAAAACAGACACATTAACATCAGTTAGTGTCAGTAAGGGGGCGTTCACACTACCGTCAGTGTCCGACAGGTAGTGTCCGCTCCTAGTGTCCGTTCAAAATCTGGCACGGACATTAGGAGCGGACGCTAGCTGTGTCCGTGACACTTGTCATTCATTTAAATGGTGATCGGGTGCGTTCTTTTGCACTCCGTGCCTGTCCTTCACTGTCTGCTTGTAAAGATGTCCGACTTTTCAAGCGGACAGAAAAAACCTACATGTCGGGTTTTTCTGTCCACTTGAAAAGTTGGACATCTTTACAAACGGACAGCTAAGGACGGGCACGGAGTGCAAAAGAACACACCCGATCACCATTTAAATGAATGACAAGTGTCACGGACACAGCTAGCGTCCGCTCCTAATGTCCGTGCGAGATTTTGAATGGACACTAGGAGCGGACACTACCTGTCGGACACGGACGGTAGTGTGAACGCCCCCTTAATGTCTGTTATGACAGTATGTGTTTTTTTTTTTTCTTTTTTTTTAATGGACACCTTCATAACTGAATTCAGTGGTAGTGTGAACCCTGCCTAACACATACACACATTCTACATAAACATGGTAAGCCCCTTTTCATATACATTGGTTATTTCTGTTATATACCTCCTTTCATTGGTTCAGAATAATGAAATTAATAGCAATGCATGATCACTGAACTGACAGATACCAACAGCACAGACCTATTTGGCAATTGGGTTTTCTTCATGTTCAGGACAGATCAGCTCAACCTGCTGTGCTGTTTGACAGAATATGCTATGGGGCCTGTAACGTAGGTGTGAACAGAGCTTTTTGTACAGATGGTTTCTCCATTATATAATAATGACCTTAGACATCTGGGCTGTGGATTGAAGTATCTCCATAGTTGAACATTTTGTCTACTAAGGACCTGCCAGTATTGTTCTTGTTGTCAGTTGCATTTTAACAATAGTGTATAGTATTTCAGCATGCAGATGTAATTTATTTTTGTCCCTTAGGGCTCTAAACATGGCGGCAATTATAAACACAGAATTGGATCCTGTGTTTTTAAAGGCACTTGGTTACCTCCACTCTAAGAGCAAGGATTCTGCTGAGAGATTGAAGGCTTTACTGGATGAATCTCTGTGCAAGGGCATTGACTCAGGCTATCGGCCTCCACAAAAGGTTGGACTTATATTTAGGAATAACATTTTATTGAAGGGTATATCTCTGTTGAACATTCATGATTGTATGTAATGTATATATTCTTAATATTCCCTACAGTAGCTGTTACAGACAGCTCCTGCTAGGCAGAAAAAGTACAAAGTATCTGTCATATAATGTCAGCAGAGGTTGCTACAGTAAACAGTAGTGCAAATTGCAACTGTTTGTATATAGCCTCCTACCTGCAGAGGGCATATGTCAGGAGGTGAGAAATTAAACATACTATGGGGAGCCATGAGTGAGTCCTCTGCTGCTCGGGAAGTGGTGGGGGGGTTGCTTCTGTGCCTACTAGGTAAGTAAGGTGAAGGGCTGCTGTGAACAGACGATAAAAGTGGGTAGAACCTGACATGATTGTAGACTAGCTGTGAGAACTGGGGAAGTGGAAGGGGACACATTTGTTCATTGGAAGAGTGGACACTCCTCAGTCTACTATTTAGGGAATATTCAGCATGGGCTGGTGCTGCAGTGCGTTTGCATAATAATATTTTTTTTTTTTTTTTTTTTTATACCTCTCACCAAGTGGGTTGTGTGGACCAAGCTTTAAATCATGTCATTACTATCAACATTGTTGCCTAGACCTGCTGAAAATATGTCCAATCTTGAAAATGTTATTACCATAATACACGTCAAATATAAAAAGGTTAACAGTTATCTCTTATGATCAAGGACATCGAGCAGTCGAAAGTGACACTGCCAAAAGCTAAGTCAGATGTTAAGCCTAGCAATAGTTCTCCTGCAGGCAGCATCCTGAGCAAACCACTGCCAACAGAGAAGGTGAAGAAAGAGGCAGAGAAGAGGTCATCAGATAAGGTAAGGTCTAGGGTTTAGCAATCTAAACTCAATTCCGCAATCTCTTATTTGGTTCTGTAGAATATCTGTTGTAATAATACATTGTTATATATAGTGAGATTATAGCCTAGTTGAATCGTATATTATGATTTTGGTCTTAATAGCCACTTTGATCTCTCTTGATAGATGAAGGCAGATATTAGTGATATTGTTGAGTTGCCTAAGAAACCTCGTTTGGAGAAACCAGAGGCGCGTTCCTCACCAATCACTGTGCCGAACAGTAAGGACATACCTATGCCGGATCTCTCCAGCTTTGATGAAACTAGTGCTGATGACTTTGCCATGGAGATGGGGCTTGCTTGCGTAGTCTGTCGGTGAGTGACTGAAATCATTGTTTGCTACACTGTTTTGCCAAAGAAATCATTTTTATGCCTCTTAAAACTCATGGGCTTATGTTTTACTGGTTAAATTACAAGCTATCAGATATTCATGAAACAGTAATGTCTTTGAACGCTATTTGACATCATATTTTCTGCAATAATTCCAGACAGATGACAGTTTTCTCTGGTAATCAGCTGGTAGAATGCCAGGAGTGCCATAATCTCTACCATCAAGATTGTCACAAACCTCAAGTGACCGATAAGGATGTGAATGATCCCCGTCTTGTCTGGTACTGTGCACGCTGTACTAGGCAGATGAAGAGAATGGTAAGATCCTTAAATCTAGTAATCTGACATCACATTGCTGTGCTACGCAGTGGGTTCATGTTGTGTGAACAATCCGGTTGCAATTTGCTGAGACATCACAGCACATATAATCCACTTTTGACCACGAACTAGGTCAGGAGTCGCAAAATATTCAGTGAATCACAAATTCAGGAGATACCATATAAAACTGAAAATCTTATTGCAGTATTTTAAAAAGTCACATCTTCCAGCCCCTGGCTTAGAATCAGGAGACTGCATAGGGGGCTGTGCTGGTCAGTTGATAACAACAAGAATTTGACTCCTTACCTGCACAGGTGCTTTTCAGGTGAGGCTTTGGCCTCTCATAGTTGCTTGGCACCCAGCCCAACCTGATTCCTGGTGTGAAGTTTATAATCATGTAATGTATGAAACACATTGTTATCCTTAAATGCTGAATGCTAGATATAGTTGCTTATACTTGAAATTGGTATAATGTTATATGTTAAGATGGCGCCTGTATATAGGTGCAAGAAAAAAAAAACCGCTCCCCAAGGTTACCACATAGGACCGGGAGTAGCTCGCTATATATGGCACTGCATAACCTTTTTCTGTATGATTGAGATGTACCATTCCAATAAGGAAAGAATATGAAAGCTTATGTTGTTGTTGTATCACTTCCTTTCTCTGCTACTATTTAAACCCACGTTTTTTTAATAAAAGTGTGTCAGTACACATTGCTTAGCTGAGAAAAGAACTAATACCAACATATAGAGTGGTGTGACTTCTTTACCACCTGGCACTCAGCCTAGTTAATTAGGACGACGACAGTTACCCAGGATTATTGGTCAATTAGTCATAAACGCAACTGACCTTATCACTGGTACTCCATCTTTTAGTCCATTTATCTTCATCTGATCACTTGGGCCACTATGGCTTAACCTTGTATTTCAATTCTTCTTACTAAGAAGCACTTCATGAATGTATTTGTGACACTGTCTTTGTTGTTCTTCAATACTGCTAATTTATATGATTAATTATTCATCTGTTCTTGTAGGCACAGAAAAATCAGAAGCCCTCACAGAAGCCTACCCCCTCAGCTGCATCTTCTACTATCATGGTTGTAAAGGACCCATCCATCACAAAACCTGAAACGAAGCCCAAACCAGATTCTGCAAACACATTCTTAGCTTTCAAAAGAACAGAAGTTAAGGTATTACTATACTTTACCTGTCATACTTCACTGTGCTCTGCTTGCTTAGAATTGAAGGGGTCACAGAGCTGCAGCTCTCTACAACATTGCTACTTATTGCCATTTATTCTCAGGATCAGTTGGGGTCTTGACAGTCAAAACCCTCATACCCTACCGCCTACGGTTTAGAAAGTGATGGCATATTAGGTATACAAATGGGAAAAGCCCTTTCTTCTATTACATGATAGTACTTTCATTGTAAAGCAAATCCAACCTAAGTCAATGTGTTACACTGGTGTATCCACTATAAAGCTTCCTTCGCTGGCTTTCAGACTGCTGCAGTTGACCATTGCATTAATACATTTGATCAGACCAGCTCCACAAAGTGTACATTAGACAACTGATTAATGATTACTCTTATAGCCATAGATTATAATCATGGATGTGATTTAGATCACTTGTTAATAGAAGGTGCACTTTGAAATGGTTTCATTTTACTTTGGTATTTTCTCCTTTCTAATTTTCTAACATCATCACAATAATCATCTACTTAATAAAGCTACAACTCCGTGAGATCATAAGTATTTTTGTGTCACAGTATTTCTAATACTAGAACTGAAGATTAATGCGGATCACCATCTTATGCATTGTATATGTTTCCATGATGCAGCTTAAGGTGTGGTCAGTGCACAAACTACGTCTTTTTTTCACTTATTAATATTCCCATTCTAAAGCCACGTTGTGAAAGGATCCGTGTGCCATCTGGCAGGCAGTGTTATGTTTAGACAAGGTAACAATGGAGAGAGGTAGATGATGTGTGCAGTGTAAACCATTTTTTATTTTCCTTGTCAATATCCTTCTGCGTCACCCCGAGTGCTGTCTTATCTAAATCATGGTTGGGCACATATGTTCACTGCTAAGAGGATATGAGCAGATTTAGATATGTGTACATGCAGTTGTATACTTAAATACAGGAACTATCTGCATTGCCATTTAACATTGCATGTAAAATATTTTTCACGTTTGTTAGATTTTATCTTCTGTGACCATTGATAAATAAATTCGTTATGTATGTTATTTCTGTACATTTCAAGTCAGCTTTATTATTGGAATCTGACTATTTCATTTCTTATTCACGTTAAAGGTATCAGCTGCAGCCTCTGGAAACTCCTCCAATTCTGGAACATCATCCTCAGCTGCAAGCGGCCTTACAGGGTGGGCAGCATTTGGAGCAAAAACTGCTGCTGCACCTATTGCATCCTCCAAACTAGGTAACACAACACAGGCTAGTGGTGGCAAGCCTCCCACTTTGTCTGCAAGTCAAAAGCCTTTGGGTTCAAGTAGTTTGGCACCCATAAAAACAGGTTCTGCATCCAAACCAGGATCTGGGAACAGCAGCACAAGTTCTGTTCCTTTAAAACCTTTGCCACCTCTGATATTGGGAAAGACAGGCCTCAGCCGTACCATGAGCAATGAGAATGTCAGCAAAACAGGCCTTCCAAGTCCAAGTGTAAGTTCTTCTGGGAGTAGTATCAGCAGTCAGAGCAGCGGTAATGGAGGAGGAAGCTCAGCAGGAAGCAGTGGAAACTC
Source organism: Leptodactylus fuscus (assembly GCF_031893055.1). Taxonomy (NCBI): domain Eukaryota; kingdom Metazoa; phylum Chordata; class Amphibia; order Anura; family Leptodactylidae; genus Leptodactylus; species Leptodactylus fuscus. The sequence goes on along the minus strand of NC_134265.1, from coordinate 256,808,336 downwards.
CAGTAGTAAAGCTCCTGTAGATCCCAGCTCACAGCAGTCCGGTGCCAAGGGTCCCACGTCTCAAGAATCTCAGTTAAATGCCATGAAAAGACTCCAGATGGTAAAAAAGAAAGCTGCTCAGAAAAAACTGAAGAAATGATCCTTTGGGACATAAAGCTAAAATTAACAAGTGTATTGATACTGGTGATATGAGTTGTTACTGTACTAGTATAAAATAGTAATAAACACAGAAAATGTAAAACAAACTAATGAAATTAAAATATATCCCAGCTCTCCCCCCCTTCATCTGCTTTCTCCCTTGGTTCTATTTTCACTCATATTACAATCGAAGCTCAGAAATACATCATTATCCTTCTCTGTGTCCAGGAGCTTCAGCCATGCCCCATCTCCTTTGCACTGTCCTGTGTCCGATTGTAAGACATCTGGTTGTAGCAGAAGACACCCCCCCCCCCCTTCTGACCTGTCTTCCTGAGGAGTGTTATGTGTTGTCCCCTTTTCTGTGCTCCCACCCTCTGTAGCTGGCCTCCAGACAACGATGGAACAGATCAGCAAGCGATTAACCCCTGTGTTCTCTGCAGAATTTTTTTGAAAACTGCTTGTGTCAGGATCATACAGAAATTCCTGCAGACTTACCAACAGTGGACTCTGCTCCATTTTTTGTTTCCTTCAGTGTCCATTTCTAGGTTTAGTGCTTCTTTAATGTAATGTACAATGTAATGCCATTGTAATTTACCTGCTCAACTTGAAAATAGTAATATTACATTCATGGAAATAAATGATCTTTGGTTTTATTTGCTGTAATGTACTTTATAATAATAAGATAATGGAGATATTATCAGTGATGTTGGGTATAGTCACCAATTGTGTGAATTCCATCCATTGTGTTCTGTGGACAAACACTGCACAAGTCCTGTCAGAAGTATCAGTTCAGCCGCTACACTTTTTAAGGCTGCCGTGTCAACCTGGGAAGCTTCTGTAATTCAAAATTTTCCTGGCTTGGCCAATTAGCAGCTCAGGAGGTATTTATAAGCCCCCTCCCTTGTGACTCGCTAACTAATTGTTTTCCATCATTCTGAATATTGGTGTGCATTTTGAATACTCTTTGCGTGCTGATTCTGCCTTTGACTTGCCTGTTCGGGTTTGATCCTTGACCTGCTTCTGGATATCTCTTCTGATTTTGCCTCTGGCATCCTCTCATGATTTTGACACGTGCCTGTGTACAACTGTTCGCCTCGTATGTTCTGTAAGTCAATATTGGGTTTTGTTTTGACTGTTTGTACGTATTTCTGTTAGTGACAATACAGACTTTCAGATTCAGCAAAGTCCAACTGGGTTTGCGGCTGTCACTAGTGAAGACGTCTGGGGGTCTGTCTTGGCTTGCAGTACTGTTATAATTACAAGTAGCTGTCTCTACCGCTAGCTTATTTTGTTACTTTTGTGAGCCCTTGCATCAAAACCATAACAATTTATTATTAGTAAAAATATCCTTAAGGCCGGGATCTCACGTTGCAAAAGGAATTTGGAACCTATAGGAAGTTCTTATACTTGTACCTTCTGCTCAATCCACTCCAGGCTTTGACTCAAAACACAGCAAAATCTGCAACAAATAAAAGCTGTGTTTCCACAACGTCGGGCCTCAGCCTTACTTTGTTTTTTTAGACTTAAAAAAAATTACATTTTCTCAGAATATATGAAAACAAGCTCTAAAATAGTCACTTTTTAATTTTGGTATTGACATTGCTGATGCTCCCACTCCCTGCCAGGTCTTTTTCACTAAGGCAGAACAATCATCATATTAGACCAGTGGTGCCCAATACGTCAATTACGATCTACCGGTCGATGGCAAAGGAAGTATAGGTTGAGTGAGAAAATAGAAAGTAAAAAAATAGGGCACTCACCAGTAAGCGGATCTAAAAACAGCAAACTTTTATTTCATCCTTTAAAAAACAAGGTCAGCCATTTCGACCATCAGGACAGAGAAGATGGAATGATACAAAAAATATGAGCGACGATCGTTTCGTGCAGGGGAAGCACGGGGAAGCCTGACGAAGTGCTAGATGCACGAAACGATCGTCGCTCATATTTTTTGTATCATTCCATCTTCTCTGTCCTGATGGTCGAAATGGCTGACCTTGTTTTTTAAAGGATGAAATAAAAGTTTGCTGTTTTTAGATCCGCTTACTGGTGAGTGCCCTATTTTTTTACTTTCTATTTTCTCACTTGTAAAATGTTGATATATTCATAATAGTGATCACCACCAGGGATCTTTTTGCTGAGCCCATATGCGTTTTTTTTACCTCAATCTGCATATAGTGCAGCTCTGTCTCAGCTGCAGTAGTGCCACTCTTTTTGTTTTCTTACATGCATTATGGAAGTATAGGTCGATCGCGTGACATTTATTTTTTTGTTTACTTTTTTTTTTGTTTGAACCAGCACAGGAGAGCTGCCGCTCTCCTTACACTGGTTCAGACGTTTACTTTTCAGTGTAGGCGGCGTCATCACGCCGCTGTCGCTGATATGCAGACGTCTGCCAGGAGAAAAGGATGCGTCAGTGGGAGCAGCAGCAGCATCGAGGTCGGTGAGTATGAGAACTTTTTTATAATAGGCCGCTACCTGCTGGAGTATCCTCAGCAGGTAGCGGCCTATTTACCAACCTCCCCAGACCTGTTCACTGCCGCCCCCCGCTTCCCCTTGTACTATAGGCCGCGGTGGGCAGCAGTGAATAGGGCCAGGCCGCGATCCCACTACCGCTATTATTATATTCAGATATAATATATTTCAGACTCCCGAGTATAATAATCGGAGGCCCAGGGGAGGTGAGAGAACATAATAAACACTGTTACTCGCCTCTCCAGGATCCGATGTCAATCTGACAATGTTGCGGCAGAGGCCCCGCCCACAAGAAGTGGGTAGTAGATCTTTTGACTTGGCCATTTTATAAGTAGCTCGCATGCGGAAAAAGTGTGAGCAGCTCTGTATTAGACACATGAAGACAGCAGAAGACAATCATGTTTTGTATTTTATTTCTTAATGTTTCTTATTCCCTATTCATTTGATTTATATTTGACCTCTATTATATATCGCTAGTTTGATCAAACCCCAAAGTGATAATCCCTCGTGGGGCACAAGAAAAGGAATGTTGCAACTTTGTCGCAATGGTTTCATTTTAAAATCAACAGATCCATTATTGTCAATAGGGTCAGTCGGACTCTGTGTGTTCCCACTATTTTAGCAGTACACCTCTTCATTGTTCTGGTCCTCCAACGGAGGTGACGCTAGTGTAAACCCAGTGTAAAGTTTACACAGTGTCTATAATCTCCTGAGACAACTCTCTCCTTAGCTTTCTTTGGTCCATGTTGAGTGTGGTACACACCATGATACTAAACAGTGCAGTGACTACTATTCACCCCTTACACAGGCAGTCTGACTGATTATAAGACACACCATAGTTTAACATGTCTCTATGGTCAAATTATTTTCCGTCTTTTATGGGGGTTCCTTCATGGTTGCCCATTCCAGTTTCATCAGTTTGTTTTTCAAAAATGATTCTGTTGAGCCAAAATTGAAAAGCAAAGTCTGATTTTTATTAGTTAGTATTTAGTAAATTTAAATGTATTAAGATTTTTGTCAAGTTATTTCACTGGCAATTGTTTTTTTTTTCTATACCTATACATGGTTTTTCTTAAAGAACTAGCTGGTACCCGCGACTTCGTCTGCGGTGATTGTAGCAATGGGTATATACAGGCGCGGGTAAGGTTTTCGTACTGTGTATAAGGTATGGGATATGAAATGTAACTTTGTATCTTGTTTTTTCTGTAATTCAGAGAATACGTGAGACTTTTGTGTTGCAGTTACTTTGTATTTGAGCTGCTATACGGTGTTGTGAGAAACTTTACATAGTGACTTTGGGACAGAAGTATTTGAAGTTAACCCTTTCTCGCCGATGGCATTTTTTGATTTTCGTTTTTGACTCCCCTCCTTCTAAACCCCATAACTTTTTCATTTCTCCGCTCCCAGAGCCATATGAGGTCTTAATTTTTGCGGGACAGATTATTTTCCTGATGCCGCCATTAATTATTCTATATAATGTACTGGGAAGCAGGGAAAAAATTCAGAATGGGGCGGATTTGAAGAAAAAATGCATTTCTGTGACTTTCTTATGGGCTTTGGTTTTACGGCGTTCACTGTGCAGCCACAATGACATGTCCCCTGTATTCTGTGTTTCGTTACGATGCTGGGGATACCAAATTTATATGGTTTTATTTACATTTTGACCCCTTAAAAAAAATCCAAAACTGTTAATAAATTATTTTTTGAAAAGTCGCCATATTCCGACAGCCGTTACTTTTTTATACGTGCGTATACGAGGATGTTTAGGGCGTCTTTTTTTGCGGGACCGGGTGTACTTTGTAGTTCTACCATTTTCGGGAAATGTTATTGCTTTGATCACTTTTTATTCCAATTTTTATCAGAATCAAAACAGTGAAAAAATGGCGGTTTGACACTTTTGACCATTTTTCCCGCTACAGCGTTTACCGAACAGGAAAAATATTTGTATAGCTTTGTAGAGCGGGCGATTTCGGACACTGGGATACCTAACATGTATGTGTTTCACAGCTTTTAACTACTTTTATGTGTTCTAGGGAAAGGGGGGGTGATTTGAATTTTTAATCCTTTTTTTTTATATATATATTTTTTTTACTTTTTTTTAAACTTTTTTATTTGCATTTATTAGACCGCCTAGGGGTATTGACATGGGTGGGCGGTTTCGCGGATTGTCAGAGCGGTGGGGGTCGGCAAACATGGCTGCTCCGGAGCATTAAAGAGCGCCTCCTAGAGTATCGTTAAGGTGAGGGGCAAAGTGGTAAAGTATATGTGAATGTGATTGTGTGGGGTTAGGGGCGAGGCTGTAGAGGGCAATAGGAATTTTGTGGCTTGCTATGGTCCAAAGTGTGTGAGATTGCAGAGATGGTGGTGTGAGTTTGGGGTTTGTGGGGGTCCTGGCACAAATGTATGTGCGCTATTGTGACGAAAAGTAGCCTATTGTTTAATCGGGTGTATTAACTATGTTTGTGGAAACTTTCAGCCAAATCGGTGGAGCGGTTTTTCCATGATTGAGGAACAAACATCCGAACATGCAAACATCCAAACACACAAACCCACAAACTCACAAACTTTCACATTTATAATATTAATAGGATATAATGCAAAATACAAGGTCTTTTTCTAGTTCCATTGAAAAAGACACAAACGGTATGACTGCTGGAATACAGAGAGGAGAAAAATGTTACAGGTCCTTAACGTTAAAAAACCTTAAGGATTTTCCAGGCTAAAGATTTAGATGAGCTAACCTTAGGATAGGTTGTTGGTATCAGATTCTTGGGGATCAGACACCGGCACCCCCACCTATCAGATGCTCACAGCTACAACATACACAGAGAATGGGGTGAGAAGTAATTGGTTTAGTATTGTGTGTAGGGTACTGAGTAACTGCAGGTTATCTCACATTTACTTTACTGGTAACAAAGCTCCAGTGACTTGGCGTGGCCAGGTCCATTCTCTGTGTATGTTCAGGCAGCCATGATTGCTGTGATCAGCTGATCGGTGGCAGTTTCTGGTGTCAGACTTCTACCAATCTTTAGCCTTGAAATTCCCTTTGAGCCACTAAGGGAAGAAAATGCAATGATAGCATTGGAGCTATGTGCCAACTACACTGAGTAGCCAAAAGTGATGGGAAGGTACCGGATGCACCATTAATAGCTGGTCGCCTCTCCGCGAGCCCTGATAACTGTAGCAAGACAACGAGGCATGGACTCCACGAGGTGTTGGAAGAGTTCTAGAGGGATATTGATCCACGCAGTCTGCACTACAGCCCACAATTGGTCCTGTGCAGTTGGCGTTGGGTCCATGGAGTGGACACTGATAGACAGAACATCCCATAAATGCTCTATGGGGTTGAAGTCAGATGAGTGAGCAGGCTAATTGAGGGTTGTGAGGTCACTGGTGTATTCATTAAGCCAGTCCCATGCCACCAATGAGCGATGGCATGTGGCATTGTCCTGTTGTTACACAGCATCCCCATTAGGGAACTCCAACACCAGAAAGGCAGGTGGTCTGCCATAAGTTGCACGTATCGAACACCAGTCATTGATCCCTGCACCTAGACAATGGAGCCCAATTGCGACCATGTGAACATGGCCCAGACCATGACAGAGCCACCTCCCGCCCCAGACACGTCCCTGTTGACATGCAGGATCCATGGCTTCATGGGGCATATTCCACACTCTCACACGCCCATCAACTCTGTACAACTTGAATGGTGATTCATCAGACCATGCCACATGCCGCCACTGTTCCATGGTCCAATGAAGATGGTCGCAGGCCCATGCCAGTCTTTGAGGTCTGTGTTGCGGCTTCAGCAAAGGGACACTGGTCGGGTGTCGACTGTTTAAGCCTATGCAGTGCAGTTCTCAGCGTACGGTCCTGGTGGAAATAGGGTCCTGGCGCCCCACATTCAAATTGGCATAATTTGACCCACAGTAGACCGTCGAGAGCCCCATACAACTCTGCGGAGGTGACGTGACGTTTGTTCATCAAACACTTGTTGTCGACCGGTGCGCCAGTTTACGCAGCTGCCAAAGTCGATATTGCAGGTCCACCCGAGATACTGTTGACCCCAGAAACCCAAATTCCTCGGTAATCTCCAAAATTCTATGCCCTGTGCGTGTTGTACCAATTATCATCCCACGTTCAAAGTCACTTAACTCTTGATGTGCTGCCATGTTCACGAGACACCCATCTGCATCAGACTGCTCTGATATCTTGGTGACAATAGCGCCATAGGCTGCATCGCGTCACACTGTTTGAGCGTCATATCCGACGCAACCGGCACTGGGACACGCCTTATAGTATATACTTACATTTGACTGTATACTGACATAAATTTAAAATAAGTGTGTTTTCAGGAGGGTTATACAACTTGAATGAAGACGTAGCAAAACAATTTATAAAAAAAATCAAATATGACAGCCTTCTATTCTAAAATATGATTGTATAAAGTTAGAGCCCAAAGCCTGAGGCTGCACTACTGAAAAAAAGAGTGTTCAGATAACAGTTGTGCGGATGTGGGGGACATCAGTTTATTTGGTAAATTGACTTCACACTAGGTTTCCATGACAGCAGCAGCTGACAGAAATCAGAACAGGAAATGTTGTCTGTAGAATCTCCGGCTTTGAGCATGTCACCTCAAGCAATCAGATCTCATTATAGAAGAAAGATATTAAAAAAAAAAACAACTGTTTTCACATTTAATGTATACTAAAGAGCCAATTTTCTATTTACCACTGCTAGTTATTTTAACCTCTTCCTGACAGCCATTTTTGCTCTTGTTTTGTTTTTTTTTGCAGGACAAGTTTTTTTTTTTTTTTTTTTTTTTAAATTGAGTCATTTAAAGGGAGTCTGTCACCAGAACCCATAATATCAATTCAGCTCTGAAGGTGGATAAGTTAAAGGGATTCTACCACTAAAACACTTTTTTTTCTAGTTACCACGTCGGAATAGCCTTTAAAAAGGCTATTCGTCTCTTACCTGTGGAAGTGCTCTCCGCCGCGCCGTTCGTTCAAAATACCGGTTTGTACCAGTATGCTAATGAGTTCTCTCGCTGCGATGGGGGCGTCCCCATCGCAGGAGCAGCGATGGGGGCGTCCCCATTGCAGCTCGAAAACTCACCGCAGCGCCGCCTCTCCGGTCTTCGGTGTCCTCCCCTTGCTTCTTCAGCGTACTGTCGGACGCCTGCGCAGTACGCTCTGTTCGACGAAGATTGCCGAACGTACTGCGCATGCGCGAAATAGCGGTCCCAGCCATAGTGCGGGCATCGCACTTTCGCGCATGCGCAGTACGTTCGGCAATCTTCGCCGAACAGAGAGCATACTGCGCAGGCGTCCGACAGACGCTGAAGAGGCAAGGGGAGGACACCGAAGACCGGAGAGGCGGCGCTGCGGTGAGTTTTTGAGCTGCAATGGGGACGCCCCCATCGCTGCTCCTGCGATGGGGACGCCCCCATCGCTGCGAGAGAACTCATTAGCATACCGGTACAAACCGGTATTTTGAACGAACGGCGCGGCGGAGATCACTTCCACAGGTAAGAGACGAATAGCCTTTTTAAAGGCTATTCCGACGTGGTAACTAGAAAAAAAAAGTGTTTTAGTGGTAGAATCCCTTTAAGGTCACCTGAATTATCCAGGAAGATGAGGGGTGGGAGGGGCTAAAAATGGATGGGATCGATTGACTTGGTGAGATAGGATGGGAGGGGCTAGTATTGGGTGGGATCGCTAGTCAGTGAGCGTGGGAGGAACTAGCCTTAGTGAGAGAGTGAGGATAGGAGGGGCGCTTACTGAAACGGAGGGAATTGTAACAGAGTGAGAGGGAGTTAGTGCAGCAGCTACACAGGAAGTCTGCACAGCAGGAAGGTAACACCATGCAAACAAACACAGAGAATGCAACAGCAACCAAAGACACCCAGAAATCACTCCAAAAGCTGTTAGGTATATGGTACTACTTATTACATCACTAGCACTAACACACCTTTCTAAAAAAAGATTTTATGTCCGCAAAACCTCTTTAGGCTAAGGCCCCATGTTGCGGAATCACAGCTTTTTTTTTTGCAGAATTTGTTGCGGTTTTTTGAGCCAAAGCCAAGAATGATTAGAAAAGGAATAGGGAATACTTATGAAGTTCTTATATGTTTCCCTTCTACTCAATCCACTTCTGGCCTTGGCTCAAAAAACTGCAACAAAAAATGCTGCGTTTCCACAACATGGGGCCTCAGCCTAAATGTCCCACGCAGCAAGCTGCTGCCAAGAAGAAGTGCAGGAAAACATTTTCGGATCACTTTTAATAGAAAACCTGCAGAGTTTTTCCTCTGCGGATTTTCTGTTTCTGTTATACCTATATGGAAACTGCCATAGGTTAAACTGACATGCTGCAATGTGCAAAAACAGAAGAGATTTTCAAATCTCAACATTTCTGCTGCGGATTATTTTTTGTAAGGTGTGGATGGGATTAACCAGAATCCCATGCACTTTGCAGTTAATGTGAAATGCACAATTCACTGTGAAGGATAAATAACATTACATAATTTCTGGAAACAGTGTTATCAATTATGTGTATTTTTATGCTTTATTGTTATTACTTATTATTAAGTGTTACTTATGAGATTTTTGGGTTTTTTTTAAACTTTTTATTCTTTAATAATCTCCCAAACGTGATACCTGATAAAATAAAGCAGTGTTTTGATTCATGTTATATATACCGCCCAACGCCGAGAATCTGGCCATGGAAACCTCCATGGGAGACCAGCAATTTATGGCCTTGCTGCTGCAGAAAGTGCAGTCAGAGGGGAATGGCTGGCATCTCTGCTCTCTGCAAGTTGGCACCAGTTCCCCTCTTTCTCCACAGCCTCCAGCAGCCCCTGTTCATCCAACTCGGACAGCGAGTTCCCGAGTAAGGCACTCCCCATGAGCTCTGCTCCTGGCACAAGGGGCCTCTAATTCCAGGAAGGGCGCCACCTGGCTGGAGCTGGGTGGTGTGGGAGTTCAGCCACGTGGAGGACTTGTGATCGCCATCCCACTGCTATGCAGACAATCTTTTTAGCTCTGCCCCCATTGGCCATTTTATAGATCCCTGCTATGGTCTGTACACACCACTACCTCCTCATTGCTGGTTAGCACAGCTATACTTTAAGTGCACTAGCGGCTGGGGCAGTTTCCCAGCTGCATGAGCGTGCCTCTATTATGTCCTGAGTACCAACCCCAGTTGTTTTACCTCTTCCTCCAACCCTTGGCAGGTTTGCCAGGTGGTTTGGCCGTGTGGTTGCTAGACCGGCTATGGAAGAGACAAGACACTCTTCTTGGCCTGTGGCTGGTGTCGATGGCTCAGAGTGGGTTTCCATGCCTAACCCCCCACCTGCCAGCCTTTTGACAGTGATCGGGAGTTGTTGTTTTTTTAAGCTAGATTACATATCCAGTACTCCTCATGCACTTTTATGTTTTTTTCCATAGATCATGCTTCCTGGACTCTAGTTACTCTGTATCCCATTCCTACAGGATGTATAGGGCTGATTCTGCTTGAGTTTGGTCTCGTAGCTGTCATCATAGATGTCACGGTATTGGTCTGGACGCCTCCTCAGGCATCGCCATTCTCGTAGTCATTCGGTTTCTAGGAGTCATCTTTGTAGTTATAGCTCCCATTCTTCAAGGCGTGTTCAGTCGCTTCCGTAGCTCACAGCTGTCTTTGAGGTCTACTTAGGTTGACTTATGCTTACCTATCCTGTTTAAAATTCTCCAGTGTGTTGGAGGTTACCACGGGCAATGAGCTTTCTGGGGTGGCATTCAGCCTTATGCTATTAGACTTACCCAACGTGATTAAGGACATTGCAAAAGCGGAGAGAAAAGTGCTGCTTACAGGTCTTTTCTCTCCACATATTTTATGCGGATAGGAAAACGGAATGGCCTGAATGCAGATGTGAATCGGGCCTAACTTGGAGGCATTTTTAGATTAATAAGATTGTTTTTCAGTCAGAATCTAGACTTCATTTCACAATACTGTACTAGTTATGAGTAAACTAGTTATGAACTAGACATAATACATACAGACACAAAGAGGTCAGAATATAAACATTTATTATATATTAGCATCTATACATAAATCATATCTGTAGTAAATTTCTATCTGTACATTTACAGCTGCAGGTATATGACAAAATATACAAATCATGCCCCATTTTTAAACACGCCTTTTGCTGTCCTATGGTTTACATCTCAGCAACCATCTAGCAGGATATATGAATAGTGAGTGAGTGTTGTTACATTAAACTGGCTACTAAGTCCCATCTGTAAAATGTATCATCTCCGTTGTATACTGTATATTCATAACCTTTTTATCTTTATTAGATTTTTCCTTATTTTGCAGTTAATTTTTGAGCTACTGCTGACAGATCTTTTTATAGCTCCGATTCTATTTATGGCCTCTGTCATGTCTCGCACTTTTCTTTTTTACTTCTTGGTAGAATTATATATTTGCCACCATCCCGCTGCAGGTTATCATGAGTGGCGTCAACAAGACTATACTTAGTTGCTTTCACAGTCACCTAACATCTTGTCCCTATGAACGAAACCGGGACAGGAGCATTGGCTTATCCAGCAGTAGTATCTTGTAGTCAATCTCTGACGAGGAAAAGGAAATTTCTTCTAGACTGTACCGAGTAATACTAAAAAATATGTAAGAAGAGCAAAAATAAATATGCTAGATGTTGCATTTGCTGACTATAATATAGCTGATGTTTATTAAAGTTGAAAGGGGTTGTGCCATCAATACAAGTAGCAAAAGTAAACTGAATATGTATTTTAGGCTAAGGTCCCATGTTGCAGAAACGTGACATTATTGCTCAGGAACTTTGGATCTGCATATAAAAGGACACTGGCTGGTGACGGTTCATACAGCTTTATTTATTAGTAGAATTATAGGAACCTTTTTCATAAAAATGGCTGGTCCACTGTATAAGCTTGTAAATTCTTGCCTGCAGGGTCTTCACTCCTGTTGTGTCAATTGATTTAGGACATTGTAATTTCTCATTTTGACTGTACATGAACCCTATGATTTGTAAAGTGTTTTGCAATATGTTCGTGCTATATAAATGAAAAATTATTATAATATTAACCACTTCCCGTCATCCTGTAATAGTATGGCAGATGCCAGGTCGTAACCCCCCCATGTCACTGCATGAGAGTGTTTCTGTTAAGAAATGTGTTTGTTTTGTCTTTAAATAAGAATACTTTACAAAGTTACTCTGCAATGCAAATTGAGCTTACCTATTGCCATTTGTATTGATGCCACAGCCCCTTCAAGTCCCAAATACATTTATGCAATGACAAATTTCACAGAATTTCTGGAATATTGCTGCGTCTCAGCACACCGCACATACAGTATGTGTTACAGACGCCAATGTGCTTCATTCTGGCAGTTACAGTGTTACGAAAACCTCAGTGTACATGCATCTGCTTTTGTCTCACACATGAATAATCTAAAAATATTGCAAATTAATTATTAAGCTTCTGACCGAGACTGCAAGTCAAAAGTGTGTTAGGAGGCCCATTAGAAGGCCAAGAGTCTTGTAACAAAGCCGCTTCAGCTTCATGACTTTGCCCGAAGAGTTATTTTCTAACCACACAGGCAAATATCAGCGACACAGCACAGCTTTACAAGTAATTAATGTGTAGCTCAATAGGTTGTTTGGCCTTTGCCTCTGCCGCAACCATGGCAACAGTGATAAATGGTGACCGCTCGCTTCTTAGACCGCACTGTTAATCATGGGCTACACGTCTGAACGAGAAATTGTCAGGACGAACAACACAGTCTGCCAAATATAGCAGGTCAAGTCTTGTCTGAATAGGAAGCAAGCAGGAGGGAAAAAATTAACTCATATCATCAAAAATTACATAGACACGCTATCTTACTCCCTCATAGATGTGACTTCACTGGTATAGCTGCCATCTACTGCCCTAAGATACACTTTATAGTCTCTCTGCCAGCTTAGGCTCTGTTACCATATCATCCAGGAACATACCGTATTTTCCGGACTATAAGGCGCACGTAAAAACCTACGATTTCCTCAGAAATCGTAAGTGCGCCTTCTAGTCCGGTGCGCCTTATATATAGATGGAAGCGGCGGCAAAGTCTGCGTGCCGCTTCCATACATACATACATAAAAGGCACCGTAAGTGTGCATTCACACTACGGAACGCCAGCGTGTATCACAGCCGTACACGCCGGAGTTACAGCAGGGCTGCCGGACACTTCCCACTCATTTCTATGGGAGCCGGCATGCGAGCGCTCCCCATAGAAATGAATGGACTGCTTTTTTCCATTCATTTCTATGGGGAGCGCTTGTATGCCGGCTCTCATAGAAATGAATGGGAAGTGTCCGGCAGCCCTGCTTTAACGCCGGCGTGTACGGCTGTGATACACGCTGGCGTTCCGTACTATGAATGCACCCTTAAAAGTTATATTAAACTATCCCCCCGTTTTAAAATAAAACCCTGAAACAGAATGTGAAACTTACCGAGCGGTGCAGGGCGGGCGGGCGGGCATTCAGGCCTCCTCTTCCTCCGATGTCCTGACCACTTCCTCTGGCGCTCGCGAACTGATAATGGCCTGGGCGCATGCGCAATATCATAATGCTTCTACTACGGCTACTGCACATGCGCCCAGGCCATTATCAGTTAGCGAGCGCCGGAGGAGGAGGACGGAACATCGGAGGAAGAGGAGGCCTGAATGCCCGCCCACCCTGCACCGCTCGGTAAGTTTCACATTCTGTTTCAGGCTTTTATTTTAAAACGGGGGGGGGGGGGGGGGGTAGTTTAATATAACTTTTACGGTTGGGCTCTATCAGCATGATTTTGCTGATAGAGCCCCTCCTCGCCTGCCGAGCGCTTCCAATAGAAGCGGCTGGCACGCAGGGGGGTTAAGCAGCCTCTGGCAAAGTCTGCGTGCCGCCGCTTTCAATAACATATAATGCGCACCGGACTGCGCCTTATAGTCCGGTGCGCCTTATATATGAACCGAGACGGACTATAAGGCACTCATGGGCAATGCGCCTTATAGTCCAGTGCGCCTTATAGTCCGTAAAATACGGTACATCAAACAGAACCCCACTGACCTGATGTACGCCAATTGAGTGCCCTTTTGGCATACATCTGTTATATACTGATATATACCTCCTTGGGAATCCTCCATTGACTGAGCAGTGCAGTATGAAGGAAGGCTTGTCAGTCAGCTACTCTCCACCAATCTGCTGACATGGTCTACTACATCTACTGGATGTCAACTTATAAAACAAAATATATCACCCTGGGGTGGTATAACATATGATGACTTGTATGGTGGACCATAAGTTTCTTAAAATCCATAAAGGAAATGCATCCCCCAGAACATGTGTGTAACGGAAACTTTATGACTGAGGCTGGGGCCTCACAGGCCAGATTTCGTGGCGATTTTGCGGCGTTTTACAGTACTTGCAAAGTGGAGGGGATTCATGAGAATCCCATGTCCACTTTGTGGTAAAAACCGCACCGCGGACACACTACGATTTCCAAAACTGGTTTTAGAAATTGCAGCAGGTCAATTATGTCTACGGAAACACCAGCAGCATTCCAGTAGATATAATGGTAATAGAAAGTCGATGGAGGAAAACTTTAGACCTTAGCCTTACTCTCAATATCACCATATATCTATAACACTCTGCTTTAATACTTAACACAAGCACCACAAAAGCAGGCATCTAGTTTGGTTTCAATCTGTGCACTAGAGCCATAGCTCTTTCTTGCAATTTGAGCTGTGTTGGGCCGCCTTACATGGCCACATACATAAAAATATAAATCCTTCAACAATCATTTAAATAATGACAGCAAATAACCATTTATTGTGGTCGATGGCAGACTTCTGTCTGTCTAAAAACCGATGCATCATATTGGAAATTTTTAGCCACTGAATGGATGAAAATATAAGTGTATAGCATGATCAGCCAATTATTTGCTATTCTGTACAGTCCCAGTGCATTTTCTTCTCCTAAACTACCCTCAGAAGCAGCAGTTTAGTTTGTTATGTTCATGTCAGGATCATTTATACAAACAATCCCCCCATCGATCGATCAGCAGCATCACGGCTGACTTTTATCTTTGTGTGTAGACTCTCTCTAGACTAGATTGAGGAAAGTACTTCTATCTTTAATAATAGAAACGTTTTACTTCTTTACTAAGTTCACGTCCCTTCTATTTTGGTTATTTTACTTTTTGTAGAAGCCATGAGTAAGGGACATACACTAGAGATTTACTCATAATATCTTATATATATGGCCACCTTAAGAATAAAGCTGACTAGAGATGAGCGAACAGTGTTCTATCGAACACATGTTCGATCGGATATCAGGGTGTTCGCCATGTTCGAATCGAATCGAACACCACGTGGTAAAGTGCGCCAAAATTCGATTCCCCTCCCACCTTCCCTGGCGCCTTTTTTGCACCAATAACAGCGCAGGGGAGGTGGGACAGGAACTACGACACTGGGGGCATTGAAAAAAATTGGAAAAAGTCATTGGCTGCCGAAATCAGGTGACCTCCATTTTAGACGAATAGTGGATTTCAAATCCGGGTCATATGAGAATGTGAACTTTGTGACTATGAGACAGGGATAGCTGTACAGGCAGGGATAGCTAGGGATAACCTTTATTTAGGGGGGAATGTTATTAAAAATAACTTTTTGGGGCTCTATCGGGTGTGTAATTGTGATTTTTGTGAGATAAACTTTTTCCCATAGGGATGCATTGGCCAGCGCTGATTGGCCGAATTCCGTACTCTGGCCAATCAGTGCTGGCCAATGCATTCTATTAGCTTGATGAAGCAGAGTGTGCACAAGGGTTCGAGCGCACCCTCGGCTCTGATGTAGGAGAGCCGAGGGTGCACTTGAACCCTTGTGCACCCTCAGCTCTGCTACATCAGAGCCGAGGGTGCGCTTGAACCCTTGTGCACACTCTGCTTCATCAAGCTAATAGAATGCATTGGCCAGCGCTGATTGGCCAATGTATTCTATTAGCCTGATGAAGTAGAGCTGAATGTGTGTGCTAAGCACACACATTCAGCTCTACTTCATCGGGCTAATAGAATGCATTGGCCAGCGCTGATTGGCCAGAGTACGGAACTCGACCAATCAGCGCTGGCTCTGCTGGAGGAGGCGGAGTCTAAGATCGCTCCACACCAGTCTCCATTCAGGTCCGACCTTAGACTCCGCCTCCTCCGGCAGAGCCAGCGCTGATTGGCCGAAGGCTGGCCAATGCATTCCTATGCGAATGCAGAGACTTAGCAGTGCTGAGTCAGTTTTGCTCAACTACACATCTGATGCACACTCGGCACTGCTACATCAGATGTAGCAATCTGATGTAGCAGAGCCGAGGGTGCACTAGAACCCCTGTGCAAACTCAGTTCACGCTAATAGAATGCATTGGCCAGCGCTGATTGGCCAATGCATTCTATTAGCCCGATGAAGTAGAGCTGAATGTGTGTGCTAAGCACACACATTCAGCACTGCTTCATCACGCCAATACAATGCATTAGCCAGTGCTGATTGGCCAGAGTACGGAATTCGGCCAATCAGCGCTGGCTCTGCTGGAGGAGGCGGAGTCTAAGGTCGGACCTGAATGGAGACTGGTGTGGAGCGATCTTAGACTCCGCCTCCTCCAGCAGAGCCAGCGCTGATTGGTCGAGTTCCGTACTCTGGCCAATCAGCGCTGGCCAATGCATTCTATTAGCCCGATGAAGTAGAGCTGAATGTGTGTGCTTAGCACACACATTCAGCTCTACTTCATCAGGCTAATAGAATACATTGGCCAATCAGCGCTGGCCAATGCATTCTATTAGCTTGATGAAGCAGAGTGTGCACAAGGGTTCAAGCGCACCCTCGGCTCTGATGTAGCAGAGCTGAGGGTGCACAAGGGTTCAAGTGCACCCTCGGCTCTCCTATATCAGAGCCGAGGGTGCGCTTGAACCCTTGTGCAGCCTCGGCTCTGCTACATCAGAGCCGAGGGTGCGCTTGAACCCTTGTGCACACTCTGCTTCATCAAGCTAATAGAATGCATTGGCCAGCACTGATTGGCCAGAGTACGGAATTCGGCCAATCAGCGCTGGCCAATGCATTCTATTAGCCCGATGAAGTAGAGCTGAATGTGTGTGCTAAGCACACACATTCAGCACTGCTTCATCACGCCAATACAATGCATTAGCCAGTGCTGATTGGCCAGAGTACGGAATTCGGCCAATCAGCGCTGGCTCTGCTGGAGGAGGCGGAGTCTAAGATCGCTCCACACCAGTCTCCATTCAGGTCCGACCTTAGACTCCGCCTCCTCCAGCAGAGCCAGCGCTGATTGGCCGAATTCCGTACTCTGGCCAATCAGCACTGGCTAATGCATTGTATTGGCTTGATGAAGCAGTGCTGAATGTGTGTGCTTAGCACACACATTCAGCTCTACTTCATCGGGCTAATAGAATGCATTGGCCAATCAGCGCTGGCCAATGCATTCTATTAGCGTGAACTGAGTTTGCACAGGGGTTCTAGTGCACCCTCGGCTCTGCTACATCAGATTGCTACATCTGATGTAGCAGTGCCGAGTGTGCATCAGATGTGTAGTTGAGCAAAACTGACTCAGCACTGCTAAGTCTGCATTCGCATAGGAATGCATTGGCCAGCCTTCGGCCAATCAGCGCTGGCTCTGCCGGAGGAGGCGGAGTCTAAGGTCGGACCTGAATGGAGACTGGTGTGGAGCGATCTTAGACTCCGCCTCCTCCAGCAGAGCCAGCGCTGATTGGTCGAGTTCCGTACTCTGGCCAATCAGCACTGGCCAATGCATTTCTATGGGGAAAAGTTAGCTTGCGAAAATCGCAAACTGACAGGGATTTCCATGAAATAAAGTGACTTTTATGCCCCCAGACATGCTTCCCCTGCTGTCCCAGTGTCATTCCAGGGTGTTGGTATCATTTCCTGGGGTGTCATAGTGGACTTGGTGACCCTCCAGACACGAATTTGGGTTTCCCCCTTAACGAGTTTATGTTCCCCATAGACTATAATGGGGTTCGAAACCCATTCGAACACTCGAACAGTGAGCGGCTGTTCGAATCGAATTTCGAACCTCGAACATTTTAGTGTTCGCTCATCTCTAAAGCTGACCATATACGTTAGATGTGTATTGACTAAACCTACTGATTATGATGGCGAGAAAACCATCTGTTGCGTACAAAGGTCTCCAGGCTCTCCCAGATGTTGGGGAAGATAAGGTAATGATCAGATTTGCTATTAGGCCTTTGCCCCTCTCTGATTCAGTACACAATTCGGTACCCTACTCAGTGAAGCCGAGCGTGCTTATGCAGGGGGAATCGGATGAGTGTTCTTCCGACAGCCATCTAAATTGCATGGCCAGTATTCTAGTAACAGTAGAGGCAAACCTCAATGCCTTCACCATCTAAATTGAGTAGTTTTCGTTACCGGCCAGGAACAAAATATTATGAGTATGTTTTCCGATAAATCTAGGATTTGGGGTTCAAATAGTATCAGTAAGTCTATGAATCCTGATCACTTCAGAGATGTTTAAAGCAAAACTCTGAGCACATTATTCGTATCCGTAAGTGGAGTTACTAGGCTCATGTGACATACCAGGACTATTAAATCTTTCATTCTGGCTTCTCAAATGCTCTGTTAACACCACTGCAAATGACAAGTTGACTGCATGGAAGGAGCCACAATAAACCTATCTTCTGACATGACTTCCTGCTCTGCAGCCACTGGCTCAAAGAAAGTCTGCTTTCCAAATATATGATTTTTTATTATTATTATTATTATTATTTTATTATTATTATGCAGATTAGCTGAAGAGTGCTTTGGGGGGGGGGGGGGTTCTTTCTCCTGCTGAGACTTCACTCTCTGCTCTGGATAACCATCCCTAACTGATGCCTAACTTCACCCCCATTTGCTTTTGACTTGTTCTCCCCTGAGCTCATTGTGTTGGTCAGCCATGGCTAGAACAGTAGTGTACTATGCATGTATGATGACACGAGACTGCATCCGAAAGAGCAGGAGGCATAATGAAAATCTGATGACGAAGGAGACGTCACTCAAGCAAAGGGTAATAGATTTAGGTGGCCGATAAGGGTAGCAAGAACAGAGAGCAAAGCCCTAGCATCAAAAGAGATTACCCTAAAGCACTTTTCAGCTAATTTGCATATGAATAAAATGCAGATTTTCATGAAAATTGAACCACAATGCAGAATCAGAAAGGCATCTTTTGAACGTGTAGAAGCTGCCCTGCAATGTGCTGTCATTAGTTTGATGCCTTTTTTCCTGTTAACAGACTCCCTCTGAGCCTCACCTCAGAGATTTCCTCCTCTTTACACTTGTATATAATAATGAAAAGTACTTTAAAGGGAACCTATCATATTGAAAATGTAGTCCAATGCACAGGCTTCATGGTATAGACCAGGAGGAACTGAACATATACAGTATATACTCTCTATATATTTACTCACATACATGTATATGTATGTGTGTATACATAGCCCACATGACTACTAAGTTCAGAATAATCAAAGAGTTAAATGTTCACTAAATTATCAATATACTTTTTATACATCAATACTAGAAGTGATTATATGAGAAAATTCGTAATATATGTTATCAGAGAAAAATGCTTCTTTCTCCATTTATCAGGGTCTCCCCTTGCCCCCTCAACCTCACAGAGGTATCACACAGGCATCAGATAACATGTCTGTAGAGGAGACACAAACAAAGGCTGATGAAGCTAAATGGAAAGTTGTTATCTCACCCCAAGTGCTTTAGTCACATCAGTACTTTTCTCTAATGCCCTATACAACCGTACTGTAGCTTCTGAGTGAGAGAGAAAGCTAGTGAGCAGATTTCCACCATTTTCTGTGTGC
Source organism: Leptodactylus fuscus (assembly GCF_031893055.1). Taxonomy (NCBI): domain Eukaryota; kingdom Metazoa; phylum Chordata; class Amphibia; order Anura; family Leptodactylidae; genus Leptodactylus; species Leptodactylus fuscus. Next base: position 256,788,807 of record NC_134265.1, on the reverse strand, counting down.
ATTGAATTGAAGACATCATAGTAGCTTCTCTCCACTCAGCAGCCATCTTAATCAATCAAACAATACATCTCTTAACGTCTTTTATATCCTATAACATGCATCCTATCAACTGCACTGTATTTTGTATGTAAGAGTACCACTCCACCCCTCCCTTGGTAAAATTAGATTTTTAAAACAAACAACCCCTTTAGCTATTCCCCTGTGAAATGTAAAAATGCAGACATTGAAAAACATGAACAGCAGCTTTTTTGGAGTAGATTAGAGACGATTTTTGTCTACGGTCTGATTTACCTCTAGCTGGATAGCGCTTATGTTTGGATTGTTACGTACATACATCATATTTATATAATACATATTATACTGCAATCATGGACATCATATATTAATAAATCATATACGTGCTTTAAAGAAAAATAGCTCTGCTCAATAGAGCTTACAATCAGTTAACCTGTCAGCGGGTCTATGCATTGACTTCAGTTACCGTGTCAATGTCACATTATTTTATGCTTTGCAAACCTAAAACACAGTAAATAGATCCTTCATATTGGACATATAGGACACTTCTGAAGAGGAAATCTAAGCATCCACTGTCATATAAGAGAAAATAAGACGTTGTTAAGCGTATGTCATCTTCCCAAGATAATTGGCTGGCACATAACCTCTTTGGCCATGTGCTTCTCCAAGCCACCACTCCTTGTTTCCACTTAGGTCACAAAACTGAAGGATTCTGACCCTCTGATTCTCCTCAAGAGTGAGTTCCTGTTGACTACGAGCTTCAAAAGCATATACAGCATAGAAAATCTGAAATAAAGACACAAGGGAAAAAAAATTACATAGATGGTTATATATAAAAATTAAGAATTGAAAAGGGATACAGCATTTTTATTCTATTTTTTGTATATCATTGCCATCTTGCCGGTGCTTCTCTTCTGCTGTGTTAACAGCATTTAGTGATATGCTTTACTGCATCGTAGATAAGTGGTGATTAATGATATGCTTTACAGCACATTAAATAACCTGTGACTTTATCTTTTTAGTAGCACATGCAATGATTGGGCACTATGAGTGTTATCTGTATTAGGTGTGAACTTCTATTGCAATCCTGTTTAAGATGTAAATTAGGTGACTGCTGCCCAGTGGCGTAACTAGGAATGGCAGGGGCCCCATGGCGAACCTTTGACATGGGGCCCCCCCGATCGACGCCGAAGACCCCGACCCCCCCCCCCACATTCCTGCACGCACTATTATGCCCCATAGTTGCCCCTGCACACAGCATTATACCCCATAGTGGCCCCTTCACCCAGTATTATGCGCCATAGTGGCCCCATCACCCAGTATTATGCCCCATAGTGGCTCCATCACCCAGTATTGTGGCCCCATCACCCAATATTATGCTCCATTGTTGACACCCATTAACAATTATTATACTCTGGGGTCTTTTCTTTTAGTAGTGATGTAAATTAGGGTACACTAGTCAAGTAGGCAGTAACACTGCATGATATAGAGCACACTGAGACCCCTGAGAAACCACAGTTACCACCCATTTGCATCAACACTAGCAGGACCAAGGAATGGCTGAATGGATTTGAATAAACAAAACAACAAAATCCTCGGGGTGACAGCATTTATTGAATGATTTATATCTTTGGGCTTTTCAGACCTGGGGACAAATTATAATAATATCATATATAATATCTCTTGTTTTAACACATATATTCTTTTAAAGCTCGAAATATAATCTTTTAATACAAAATATAAGATGTCAATGCCATATTGGTCGCTAAATAAATTAATAAAGAGATATTTACATGACAATCCTCGCTGTTTTGGTAGCTTTCTATATCCGATTCATTAATGTCATGTTTTTCATCGTCTCCATTGGAGGATGGGCTGCTGTCTCCTGCACTTCCTTGTGATGCCCGACTGTTTCTATCCCGAGAAGGCCGAGAGGAGACAAACAAACTTAAGTCATCAAAGTCTTCTTCACAGAAAGCGCTGTCTGATGAGTCTTTCTGTTGCCGTCCTGGGTTATAGGGTTTTAGGAAGGATGAGTACACATAGCCTTGTAGAACTGTAAATTGGTAAAAAAAAAAAAAGATTGTAAGATTTAGTACCACTGTACAGTCTATCATCACGTAATATCACAATATTGCACAGGGCAACATATTAAATACAAGATTGACAAAAATAAAATAAAATGGGAAATTAGTAGATAACACCCTGTGCTCAGTCAGATCAAATATTTAACCCCTGGGAAATTGGTCCCTCCTACTAACCCAAAGCCAGATAAGGTTAAGATTAGGATTGAATCAATAGACTTTAACAACATAAGGAACTGAATCACAAATATTCACTACATATAGCTATGGAAAGGCAGTTGGAGCCAATGGAGGTGACATTTCCCAAGGACCTCTTGTCTCAGCATGTGCAGCATTCCCTCACTAAGATTTCTGTTACTCAAAAATCAAGTTATATGAGTTTAACACCTTACATTGGCATATGCAAATTTACCTTAACTAGCCAAGGAGAGGAAAGGAAAGGGGGGGCAGCTTCATCCAGTCAAGTAGTCATTACACTACATCTCACCTTGTGCTGACTGACATGTCCCTCAATGTCAGAATTTGTATATGCCAATCAAAGTACTTAAAACCTTATCATGTGACTTTTAGCAGCAGAAATCTTAGTGAGGGATGCCATAGGAAAGGCCATTACTTGAAAAAAAAAAAAAAAAAAAAAAAAAAAAAAACACTTGACAGGTTTCCTTTAAATAGAGACAGACTGATCTTTTTCAGGTTCCTGCTACAGCAGAATATTACTGGAGCCTGGGGAGGTTCACTGCCCTAGACTACCAATAGCCCCTTATCTTTAAGGCATTGTATGGAAGTATTTGGACACTGAATGGCAGTTGTGTAAAATGTGTGAAATCTACAAAATATTGAGTATTTATGCATATGTATCCTTAATTAGTCAAGTAATTTGAGTTGGACCCACATTGCATTTTGCAAGGGGTACTATTAGCACCTATATAGCACTATCACTGTGATACTGATATGACAGATAGGAATATATGCATTGCACTTATATGTAAGATTAATCAGACTGAGAAGCTATTCCTCTGTTTCCATGTGGCTTTTTCAGGTATACGTCAATTATACATAAACTGTACAACCAATAATGGAGATTTTTTTTTTTTATTTGCTGTTAAGGTTATATCTAAAGTACAGAATCTCATTGAAACTATGAATCTATTTTTCCCTTTTTGTATCCCATATTTTACACTGTTCACCAGGCTGACAGCTGACGTAGGTGGGATTTTTACAGGTTAGCAATTTAAAAAAAGAAAAAAAACAAACATTCCGCTTTCTGTTTTTATTCCTTGAATAATCCCTTAACATTCAGTAATATGATATTGACCCTCGTGCCAAGTTTCAGTAATATAATGACCTCTTTGTGGATGCTACAATACAGTGTCAATGCTGGGAAGTCACATGCAGGGGTCTCCTGAACCAATAATTGGGTGATATTACTGTGTAACATCATTGCTTAGAACATCACACAAATAAGTACAGGACATTGTTTTTCTTATGTTTTAGTAACCATTTTTTTTTTTTTAACTTTGTGACTTAGTACAAAAAGCACAGCCCTCATACAGACATTTTATGGATGAGGTGGTAACTTTACATGTAAGGGACACGGCTTAAGATGTTTGCTTTTGAAGTCATAAAAATAAATATTCGGAGAAGCAATTTTCTAGTTGCTTAGTAAGAAGGAAACCACTGTGCTGAGAGTGTGGATCACACAATAGAAAGTCAATATTTGATTGAGTGTTCTTCTACTTACTTCCTGTGTCCACAAACCACCTGCTAGTACTTCCTAAAGGGTCCTTGTATTCCACAATAGCCACCAGCTCCCCCTCATACAGATCTATATCAAGGTCCTGGGAAGCGTTGCACTTGCGCTTTGCTTGGTAAATTTTGTCCGCACCATAGGTAGACAATAGCTTGCACCTGTGGCTCTCAGTCTGTCGAGGTAGTTCAGGCTTAATGGAAAACAAACAGGCAGGTTATTGACTGACTGAAGGGTTTGCAAAAAAATGCTAATGTAAATTGTCAGTTTATAAAGTGCTTTATTCTGGCTGAGAGCTTAAAGTATGGTTAACCATTCCATTACCAGAAGACGGTGCCATAATGTGACACGACATAGATAAAAGTGTTAAAGGCAGAGTAGTGTGGGACATGGGTAGAGTATCTGGTAATAAATTATTAAATACATAGTTTACTACAGTTGAAACAAGTGCTAGGTAGAATAGGAAGACACCTGATTTTCAGGATCTTTCAATGCGGCACAAAGGCCAGTGTCAGTCTTAAACTGGGGTTACATGGGTTTTTTTGGGCTGGATTTTGACGCGGAATCCGCGTCAAAATCCGGCTCGAAAAAACCGCCTCCCATTGAATTCAATGGTGTTCTTTTTCTGCGAGTGGTTTGTTCCTGCTTGCAGAAAAAAGAAGCAACATCCCCTTTCTTCAGGCGGATTCCACGGGTGACCACGGACGTCTGTGGCGCAACGCTCCCTCCCAACTAGCCCATTCATTTGGCCCTAATCCGGAGTGGAATGCTGTGGAGTGGAGTGCACTGGCATCCAGTCGCAGCTAGCCGTTTTTTGGACCGGATTGTGACGCAGCCTCCGCGTCAAAATCCGATCCGAAAAAATCCCAGTGTGAACCCAGCCTTAAAAGGGTACTGCCACTTTTTTGAAATGAGGACCCACGGATGATCAGCTGATAGCTGAAGGTTCAGCAGCTGGATCCTCTGGCATTCAGCTCCTCTTTTTTTTTTTTTTATTTAGATTGTGAGCCCCACATAGGGCTCACAATGTACATTTTCCCTATCAGTATGCCTTTGGAGTATGGGATGGAAATCCACGCAAACACGGGGAGAACATACAAACTCCTTGCAGATGTTTTTTTGCCCTTGGCAGGATTCAACACGAGGACTCAAGCGCTGCAAGGCTACATTGCTAACCACTGAGCCATTGTGTGCCCCTCTGCTTTTTGTTTATTGACTAAGGAAAGCTGCAAATGAATATATATTTCTCCTGCAGTGGCCGCTGCAGGGAAAATGTGGTATTACATGGTGCACATTTCAATGATTGAGCGTCCATGTAATACCTGGCACATTGAGTCCTCCAGAACAGAAGACATCCTTGTCATGGTTCTCTTTCTTGATTTATTGGGCTTTCTTGGGTTAAAATACTTGACCTATCCTTGGTATAGACCATGAGTATACAACCCCCAAGACCACTCCAGATTAGCTTATCAAAGCAATACCAATGCTCTGTAAACTCCACTTTAACTTCCCAGGCCATGTGATACCACTGTCTTTAGCCACATGGCCTGTATGTAACTCAGTTGCCTCCCCTTCCACTTCACCAATTTGATATTGATGACCTATCCTAAGGATAACTTTGGTCCTTCTGCTATCCTAAGGGTATCAATATCTTAGTCCTGGAAAAACGCTTTAATAAAAGGACCCTCTTTATGACATCCATATGCCTTATTATATCCTAATACAACCCATTTAAAGATTTAAAGTTTAAACTTGGTTAATGTGTGCTACAGGCGATGTGTTTGGCAACTCAATTTAAAGGGGTGACCTACTTTGACAGTGTATACTAAGCAACCATTTTAAATGATAAACTACAGAAATACTAGAAAGCTAGAGAACAAAAATCTGTAACTATTATGGCTTAATTCAATAGAACAAATAATACTGTACATCTTATTCTCTCTTTTTAGTAGTAGTACCTACTTCTGACCTTTAGGTGTCACTACTGCTTTTCATGAAGGCAGTATAACACGTATACACCCATACGCACACTTGAGTCGACACCTATCATGATGTTTTATACAATGTCGCTTACCAGTGGAGATAATGTCTTCTTCCTCTCAAAGCTCAGCTTTCTCTCGATAAATGTGCCATTATTATTTTCCTTCATAAAGTTTAGATTCTGAAGTTCGTCCATGATTCGTTGCTGAACTTCATTCACGTTGGCAGCAATAAGCTGTCAGTAAGTGATAAATAACATGAGTTACACGCAAAATTCTTTCAATCCAACATTTATGTCCAGAAATCCAGTGTTACTTGGCATAATCTAATATACCCACCAATCTGCGCCTAAAGATGTTATGTGTCCTGGTCATAGCTGTAGTCTACACATTTAGAAGGGGTGCAGAGCTAGCAATTGCTGCTGGGCCCTGGAGTCTCAAAGGCCTCTATACAACCTTAGAAAACACCGCTTTTATTATATATATTTAAGGTAAGTGTGGGCCCATTATATAGAAATATAGAAGACTGATTGCAAAAAAAGACCACATGGTCCATCTAGTCTGCCCTTATATTATTACCATGTTATTTTAGGCCTCATGCACATGAACGTAAGTTTGATCCACAATTTTAGATCAAAGTACGGACACATGCATCTCAATTGATCCAGACAAATAGATAGTTTTTGCGGTAGTATGCCCGAGCTGAATTGAAGAGCCGCAAATTTTGTAGCAGGTCCTATCCCTATCCGCAATTACTTATCTGTCATCTCATCGGAATGTTTGGGTTAATGAAAACCATAGATGGCACACATATACCAATATGTGTGTAATCCATGCTGTTTTCACTGATCCTGACCTGTTCCTGTGCAGGAGGCCTTAGGATAGACATGTGTTTATCCCAGACATGCTTCAATTCACCTACTGTAGATTTCCCAACTACATCTGCTAGAAATTAATCCAAGCATCAACTATTCTTTTAGTGAAATATTTTCTGACATTGCTTCTGATTCCTCCTCCAACTATATTTAGATAATTGTGTCCCAGTGTTCTTCTGGGTTTTTTTTATTAAAAACATTTCCCTCCTGAACCTTATTTATACCTTTGATATATTTAAATGGGTCATCCAAGACCTGAAGATTTTTGATACTGATGACCTATCCAAAAAAATTAGTATTAGGGTGCATGCACACTGAGTAACGCCGGGCGTGTATGAGAGCCGTACACGCCGGCGTTACAGCAGGGCTGCCGAACACTTCCCATTCACTTCAATGGGAGCGCTCATAAACGCCGCTGTTACGAGCGCTCCCATTGAAGTGAATGGGAAGTGTTCGGCAGCCCTGCTGTAACGCCGGCGTGTACGGCTCTCATACACGCCCGGCGTTACGTAGTGTGCATGCACCCTTAGTTTGGTTTCTGTCCAACACCCAAACCAATCTGCTGATGCATTCACTGGAAGTCATATACTAATTATATGGTCAGGAGCGTCCCTGGTCCTATTCAAGTGAATGGCAGCATGGCTGCAGTTCCAGGCGCCACTGCTATACTGTATAAGCTCTGTACAGTGTATGGGACACCGTGCACCCTAGTGGTGCCACCTGGAACTGCTGCCCAGCTCGCAGTCACTTGCATAGGAGCATGGCTGCTTCCGGCTGTATACTTTGATTTAGGGAAGAGCCTGTAAAACCACACAAGGAGTAACAATGCAAACTTTTCCCTTACTGCCGAGATAGCAATAACTGCTCCTAAATTCTGACCCCATGGGGTGGGACTTATAGGAACAGCTGAGCATTGCTAGTCTATGCTGCTTCCTTAATTCCTATTGAGGAGAATGGGAGCCACAGAAACAGGACGGCTCAACTGTGCTATGCTGTTTCCATAAGTCCCATCATAGGGACGAGGACTTAGGAGCCGTCATCCTCATTCTCTTCTATAGGAGTTATGAAAACAGTGTAGAGCAGCACTGCTTCGCTTTTCCCAAAAGTCCTTCACTAAAGTTTGCTGAGATAGGAATAACCCTTTATGTTAAAGCATCGGTTGCCTCAGCAATGACTGTGGTTGTGCAATGATGGATATCCCATGTGGCACCAATCTTAATGAACCTTGCCTACCAGGTTGGCCTTAGTAAAGACTAATACGCTCTATTAAGCTTATTTGCACCATTCTGTATCACTGCCACTTTAAACAATACCCTTTTGGTGTAAAACAGAAGAAGAATGAAAAAACCATGGCGCTAGGGCTGAGGGTAAGTGAACTGCCTGCCGTCTGTGCTGCTTTATAACTAGTGCCATGTGTGATATCTTGCATGCAATTCCAGCCACATGCACATTATATGCACACATATAGTCTCTAAAGCGTATTCTGCAAGCAGCTTCAAGTCTGTCTCCTGAAACTGATTTTCGTTTCTGGGATGATGATCTGCTATGAATAAATGTCAAGTAAAATAAAAGGATTCACGCTCCACGGACAGAAGATATATGAGCAAGGTGATTGGCTGTGGCTGTGTGGATACAGAGGTGTTTGGAATTCAGCTCAGCTCTGTGGGGATTGAGCAGGATATAAACTGGAAGCTGATAAGCTTGAGGCAACACAGATAAGCTCCTTCTTTTTGTGGCTTATCAGTATACTAAGACCCATGTGACTGCTGATACCCCTTGCATCCTATTGTTTATCTCCCTTGCTAATACAAAGCCACAGAAGGCATTGTTGTGCTAATTATCATTCCCTGCCCAGGTTCTCTGGGATGCAGGGAGTTAATCCAAGCCTGGAACCCAACAGATGTGAACATACTGAAATGTGTTTGAGATGGCCAACATGCTGGAGATGAGAAACACATGCTGGCTTGCTATATTGGTTTATTTCTATTATCACTGGAAATTTACTTGCAAGGCTTATAAAAGTGAGACTCACCAATGTCAGCATGTATAAAATCCATTCCCGTATTACATTTCGGGACCCTATTGAGATGGTGTATAAATATACTGTATTTTTGGAACTTGGCCTTTTAAAGGGGCACTCTCACTATTTTAATTCAGGAATATTGTGATACTGCTAACTATGGGGTGACAAGCCTTCCATGTACACACAATGATACAGGGCAAATCTATGTGTGCATTACTTTCAGAATCAGAAAAAATCAGAAAGCCGACACATGAGGCCTCCATTTTTATTTTAGTATGGAAGTCAATTAGGACAGAAACCAAAGGAAAGTCAGAGGAGCTTTAGGGTGACTTCACACGAAGGAAAGAGCCGCGTGATGTGGCACATATACGGCCGCAAAATAACACCGCGTCTACGATCCTCACTCCCATTGAAATGAATGGGAGCTTTTGCGGAATGCAATCTGCCGACATGTGTTTACGTGCCATATTGCGCTCCACTTTACTCCGTGTGAACCCACCCTTACTGTGTAATGTTCTGATGTACTGAAGTAGTGTGAACTTAGACCATGTGTTCGCCACTGGCCATGATTGAACAGCATGACATCCGTACACCATCCATGTTTCCACGACCCCATTCATTCAATGAATAGGAACCACGGAAACATGGCCACAAAACCGAACAGGAATATAACTTGTCCTGAGTTTTGTGGCCTGGACTGTCGCCCACACACTGATCTGTGTAATTCATGGTCGTATGCTTAGGCCAACAGAAATGAATGGATCAGTGTGCTACCTGGTAAAAACCTGAATAGCACACTGAACTACACCACGGTTGTCTGCAAGGGGCCTTAGCTTGAGAAAAAGAGAAACTGGAGGTCCATTTTAATCTCAGTGAATGTAGGAAATGTTAAATGAGATATTCTATCCTAAAACCAATCCACCAAATAGATTATACTTGGTGTATTGGTGGGGGTCCAGACATTGTAATTGGCAGAATGGGGAACCCCAACTGCAAGACCACAACTAGTAGGACTTTTAATGGAGCTGCTGCCAACATTTGTCTACTCCATTCAGTGCTCAGTTGCTCCTGTCAATGACACACAGCGGTCCATTGAAGCTCCTCTTAGTTCCAGTCATGTGGTTGGGGGTAACAGAGTACCCCTTTCTTATCATTAGTCAGGGTCCCATTCTAGCATTTATCCAGTGCAAATATTTTAGGATGGAATATCCTTTTAAGTTCTGCAAAACAAATGCTGGTAGTTCTTCCTCTAAAATGCATTGTCACGTGTATCTGATAGCCCTGGTAGACAACGTAATGTGCACAAATTGATGGCATTAATAATCTATGAGCATAATTACAGGATTAACAGTAATACAGATTATGTTACTTACAGGAAAGTGGTCAGAATCCTGTGAGTATGAGTCCATTGCAGCAGCCATGACATCTCTCACAAGAGTGATAAAGAAATATAGGCAGTTGACCAAGATGCTTCTTGCTGCCTTGTTAAACACTTGCAGTTCCTCCACTAGCTGCGCATTAAGTGCTTCATAGTCCTTTTTGGCCTGATCCAGCTGAGAATCCGCCGGTTTCTGGAGGTAGCTGTGGTAATCCAGGAGTTTATCATAGCGTTTCTGTATCAGCTTCTGAGGCATTGGGAACATGGCCTGCAGAGCACTTAGTGGCGTACAGACTAGTCGCTCCAATTTTCTTACCTGCAATACAAAAATGATATAAAAATATAAGATGTAATGATAAATACCATTTACCATGACACTACAGGGCTACCATAGGATTTCCAGTTATTCTAAAAACTAATATGTGCCCAGGATCTCATACTTGAGTGGAACAGCCATGGGTTAACATAATAAATGGAGAAAATACGAGAAATACATTTTCTAGAACCGTGAGGGTCTTGAGCATTGCAAGTTGTATTAAACTTCAAGGAAAGTGTGGACATTATTTTACAACTTTTAAAACTATAAAGGATACTTAAAATTACAAGCTACAAGACATACAAGATGTCCTAGCAAAGGCCCGAAAATGAACGATAAGAGAGCATTGCAATGCATTGTGAAATAAGGGAACCATAAAATATTGTAAATGCATCCATTTTACAGTGAATGAATAACAGAATTGAAAATGTCTAAAATACATCTAAAGTTCAAATGCATACAAAAGCAAAATATGGAAGTTGGTCATTTTTATTGTGTGCTCAGCTACTCTGTATCCTTCAACTATCAACCACATACTGAACCCAATTGTGTTTATTCTTTGGCTTTATTTTCTATTATTGTGTGCGGGCTGTGAAGGGGCCAGGCTAACCATGGCCATCGGGGGCATGTTTCGCCGAAATGTAGGAAAAAATGTGAAACACAAGCTGACAAAGGTTTAGATATGAATGGGCCATAACACTATACCCATATTATTTCAGATGAAATATGATCATTTCAGGGGTCATGGCTGTTGACAATAACTGTTCTCATACATTTTATACAGATATAGAAGTAGAAGATTTATGAAAATATTATCTAGTTTTTATTCAAAGTACTTAAAGCTGCCCATGCATATTGGAATTAAGTCAGGTGAACTTGCCAATTTTGGCAGGATCGGCTGATTTTAAAAAAAAAATGTTTATGGGGGTGTCATAATCCTCCCCCTAACAGTAGATTAGGACAGATAATGACATTTTTCCATAACCTGTGGGCAAATGCATCTAACATAACTTATAGCTTCACAACTGGCTAAGCGCCTTAACACATGTTCTCATCCCTAAGTTGGTGGGTAGTCATGTAGGCCTCGGAAAGCTGCGATATACCTCCGGCAAATAAATGGACAACCATAAAATAAATGGAAGTGTTAAAGGACTTTACACAGGAAACTGAATAAATGTCTAGTTGCTGAAGGTTTGTCTACTGGCACAACTAGTGAAGAGAATGGAGGACTGAATGTTCCCATGAATACTCCTATGTTCCTATGTAAAAAGAGCAGTGTTGCACAGTGCTCTATTCACATCTATGAGACTGCTGAGATTGCCTTGGCCCAAAAGCATATACTGTAGAGAATAAGTGTCATTAGTGGTACAACCCATTTAAGTCTACCAAAAAGGGACTAATCTTTCTAGGATATATGTAATAGGGATTTTTGAATGTGTTATTCTCCTGTTTGGAGATTCTCTATGACGCTATTTGACTTCAGACTTTAAAACTAAATGTTAAAAGCAGTCTGTTAAAGTAACCCCAGTATCTTGTAGTGCTCATTACATACTTTCCATATATGCCATTGTTATTCAGAATTGCAGTTCCATTCTTGAGAAAATTCGGATTCAAATTAGATAACAAGGGCTTTTGGGGTGTTGTAGAGTACCTCCCTTAACTGCAGCATCAAAGAATGGCAGGTTTAGCTGCATGGCAGTTAGGGTATGTAATCCACAATACAGAGTGAAGCTTGGGGAAAATAAGAAACACCTCGAAACCCTTTCACATAATTTACATAGAAATAAAACAACAATTTTCTTAATAATGGAGCTGCAGTGCTGAATAACAAAGGCATATTTGGAAAAAGTGTAGAGAACACTACAAGGTTCTGAGATAACTGTGATTGCCATTTTCCTGCTGAAAGACCAAACACGCTGTTTACAAAGCTTGCTCAATATAGTTAGATAATATTTCTTACCATGCCTGTCTATCATATATTAGCATGTTCATTAAAATGTAGATCACTGTGTACATTTGATTGTGTGTATAGGTCAGTAATAATCACATTCATCTAGATAGGTCAAGCCTAATCACATTCATTGGACTCTCAAATTATCTATGTTCTTATGATTTGTGTGTATCATTAATTCAGATCCCTATCTAGAAATCAGATCTGCCTGTTCATTAATCTAGCTTTATATTTATCACCCCAAGAATAAAACACAGAGATTCTGTCTAATAAAATGGTATCGTGAGTGGATAAATGATATGCAAGTATGATGAACTGCAAATCTGCTTTGAGACTACGTCTTGGGAGGTGGGGAGGATGTAAATTAGGATTGTAACTGACTATGTCAATTTCCAGCATGGTGCAAATGCCAACCAAGGTGGTCAACTTCTACCTTAACAACAAGCTGTTGGCCAGAAGGGAGCTAAAAATGGAAAGAAAAAGGCATTTGGGAGTGGTAATAGAAAAGCACTGAAGGAAACTCAGAGAGAACTCCGGGCCAAATTGATACACTGCAAACTAACTTACAAGGGAAGGGTGGAGAGTAAACTACACCTGAATGATATGAAGGAGAATAAATGGACTGGAATGGAAAAATTGGCCTGGACTGCTGGAAACCAAACTATACTAGTGCAAAGTTATCCGATAATCTAGTTGGTCAGATTACCTCACAGACTCCTCAGCAGGTCAAGTTATGATCTACCTTCTGAAGCATTGTGATGAGTGGCTTTTGGACGCTGGCACCATTCCTTTGCACTGCCTATATGTCTGACTTCTAGTACAGATCAAGCACATGTTTCTTGTAGAATTTCTAAGTCGACTCAGCTTTAGTTGGATGTGTTACTAGAGGGATTAATAAGGAATACAGGGAAGTGGTGGGGTCCTTTGTAGTTCAGAGCAAGGAAAATGGACTTATTCTGAATATGTGCAAAACCTGTGAATTGCTATTGGACTTTGGAAAGGCCAGGGCGGTGGTTACTCAAGTCTGTCATCCAGATAAATCCCAATTAATCCTTAAACCTCCTGGCCCTCACTACAAACTGATTTAGCATGCAGTTCCCAATGAACATGCAATGTTCTGCGGGAGAGAGGTGGAGGGCTTCTTGCTGCGCTCTGGCCCCATGGTGTGCGGAACTACGTTCTGGTGATGGAGACGCACCCTTCCTGCCGGCTATCCCAGGCCAACCTGGGCTCCTCGGCACTGCACTTGGCTCAAGGGATGACTTTCAATAGATCGCAGTGAGGTAGCTGCTCTGCTACGCACGAAACCCTGACCCATAATCAGGTCATCTACGAATGACTTAGCAACGGGTTCCCAACGAACATGAGATGCGAGGCACTATGGGAGAGAGGCAATACAAACTGATCTGGAGGCAGGCAGAAGGTATACAAGAGAGGGACTAGCAGGCTGTTTTCCTCCATCAACTGTGGTCTTTGAAATATGTTAGGAATAGGGGGTATCTAGAAAAGACTTGGCCCTTTCACACAGTATAATGTCACATAGTGGCCCGTCCACACAGTATAATCTCCCATAGTGGCCCCTCCACATAGTAAAATATTCCATAGCAGACCTTCCACACAATAAAATGTTCCATAGCATCCTCTCCACACAGTATAATGTTCCATATTGGCCCCTCCACAACCTGGCAGTTCTGTTCAGACTTAATACATTTGAACTAAAACTGCTATTATTATACTCTGGGGTATTATACCCGGGGAGGTGACAAACATAGAAACCAGTGTTATCTCTCCTGGGCTCCGGCATGACTACCTGCTGTGTTCGGCCCTCTTCAATGACAAATATTCAGAAGTGGATTACACCAGCGTCATTATGTGTCATGATGCCAGCCTGACCCACATGACCTTTCTGATGTCACTAAAGATGCCCAAAAACAGCATGGAGTTGTGCTGGAGCCAAGTAGCGGTGTGTAACACTGGTTTTTATGTTTTCTCATCTCCTGTAGGCCTCTAATCATTATACTCTGAGGTCTGAAAAGACCCCAGAGTATAATAATAGCAGATTCAGTTTGAATCTTGCGAGGTTTGCCCAACTAATACTGTTGCTGCAGGGAGGTGGCATTACTTACCGCTCCTGCTCATGGCTGCCTCTGCTTCCCCTTCTACCCTTCAGGGGGCCCCGCGCGGTCAGCGATGTGATATGGGACGCATGGGGCCCCCTGGAGAGCAGAAGGGAAAGCGGAGATGTCCGTGAGCAGGAATGAGAATTGGTAAGTAATATAGCCCATTACCTGCTGTGGAGGGGGAGGTAATACTAGGTATGTGGAGGTAATACTAGGACGGGGGGGGGGGGGGGATAAGAAAGATGTATAAACTGATCACTAGGGAAGATTCCATTTCAGGGTGTCAGTTTGACAACTGGGAAGCTATCGCAAAGCAGAGGTCCCTGGGAACTGTCAAGCTGATCAAGGAAAATACAACAAACCCTATCCGTTGTATTCTCATGGGTCAGCTTAGCTTCTTCAGTGGTAGATTCTTATAGCTTTGTGTGGCAAAAAAACTGCTTAAAAGGTAATTTTTCCCAACAGCCATCTCATTCTTCAACAGTTTATGTTGAACTCATGGGGCAGTCAAATCAAAAGATGAAGTGGTGCTCCCACTAACTGTGGACAGCTGTCTGATACTAAGACTCGGTACCGAAATCCAATCTGTATGTATTCTATGGTAACCCTACTCCTGTACTGTGAGTTGTTAATGTTACATAGTGTTACTCAGCAGTAAATTGACAATCTTTAGAAATATGAATTGGTCATCTAGTATTGTCATTTTATCTAAGACCCTAATTGCTGAGCAATGTTTATGTTAAGAGGGTAAACTCACCAGTTGCTCATACTGTATTCCCACGCTGCTTTGCAGGTTTAAATCTTCATGACTTTCTTGGCTGTCATCACGCAATAATTCTTGTAGCCCAATAACATTTTGGTCAGCCAAAGGCAAAGCATCCTAGAAAAATACAAAAGATGGTCATGTAACAGTGATCCCGAACATCCTCCACAAAACCACTGTGCCAGAGCTATGGCTAGGCATCTCTGTTCTGCACATTGAAATAATGGGAGAAACATAGTATCTCAAATCATAAATAAATGGCACACATCATAACCCACCTGCATAAGCTGCAATGTACATGAAATGTTCTTAACATAGGATCGGACTGTCTTCTCTAAAGCTCTGAATATCTTTTCTTCTTTGTCAAATATCTGGTCTTTCACCTGCAATTTATTACAATGTATCAGCACGATCACATATTTTGTATACATCATTTTTTAATACACATGCAGCATCAACTTCTCAAGCGAAAGAAAAATTCCGTCATACTCTCTTAAATGTGAATTGTTAGGCGGCGTTAACACTGCCGCTGCTGTCTACCCTGGGGTGTCCGCTGTAAACCCTGGGGAAACTGGACAGCAGATGGCTTGTGAGTGGTCGGCTTTAAAACCCATTCATTTAAATGGGTTTTAAAGTTGACCGCCCATGAGCCTTTTCAGCCTCTCCACCTGGAAACCGTTTTTTTTTCAGCGGACACAAAGTCCTACATGCAGAACTTTGTGTATGCTGAAAAAACGGTTTCCAGGTGGAGAGGCTGAAAACATTCACGGGCGGTCAACTTTAAAACCCATTTAAATGAATGGGTTTTAAAGCTGACCACTCACAAGCCATCTGCTGTCCAGTTTCCCCAGGGTTTACAGCGGACTCCCCAGGGTAGACATCAGGGGCAGTGTCAACGCCACTTTAGAAGTAGATTACAATTGTAATATACAGTGAAATGTTCATACCTGTGCTACTCCAAACTAATTTGACCATTCAGACAATGGAAATCAAACTCATATTAATGGGATTCTATCATTAGAATCACTTTTTTTTTTTTTTTAGCTACAAACACATTGGAATACCCTTGAGAAAGGCTTTTCTTCTCTTACATCTCTTTTTCTGATCCGTGTCACCGTTCCTGAGAAATTTGTTATTTCTTCCAAATGTAAATGATCTTTCAGACAGCACAGGGGGCATTCACTTTTGCTCAAACAGCACTGGGGGCGCACTGGGGACATTTGCGCGCTCTATCCAAATATTCCACACCAAGAAGCATTAGATGCGCTTGCACACCATCTTTACAAATATGGCAAGTTGGTGGAGCCAGTATGCGAATATATAGTCTCGGTTACATCATATCTTCTTAAACACAATTTCTTTTTATTTCAGGATATTTTTTATCAACAATTATGTGGAGCGCCAATGGGCGCTCCATTCTCTCCATCGCTCGCCAATCTCTTTCTTTCTTTTTGGGAAGAAAAAAGAATTTTTTCTGACACGAATCCATATTTGTCTTCCCTTCTCTGGTATGGGCGCTACATCGACGACCTACTTATAGTGTGGGTCGGAGATGTAGCGCCCATACCGGAGTTCATCAATTATCTTAATGGTAATCAGTATGGCTTAAGTTTTACTTTCTCCCATGATAATAATTCCATCAACTTCCTCGACATCACATTGACTGGATCAGTGGAAGAGGGGATAGTGTACACTTCCCTCTATAGAAAACCCTGTGCTGGAAACAATATCCTCAAAGCTAGCAGTTCTCATCCCCTACATACCCTTAAAGGTATTCCAGTGGGTGAACTTACTAGAAGTAAAAGAGCTTGCAGTAGATCCGAGGAATTTAAAGAGATTGAAAAAGTGACCTTGGATAGATTGAAAACACGAGAATATCCCACCTGGATGCTAGAAAGAGCAAGTAAGAAAGTATCCAGTAGAGATAGGAGTGAACTTTTGTGTGATAGAGTCAGGGAAGGAAAGGACAGGAAGGAAAAATTGACATTTAGCACACCATACAGCCCACAATTTCATGTGATTAAGGGGTTAATCAAAAAGAACTTACCTATTCTTAGTATTGATAAAACTACAGAAAAAATTTTAGAGGCAGGGATTCAATTTGTAGAAAGGAGAAGTAGAACAATAGGGAATATGATAGCTCCTAGTTATTTGCCCGGTGAAGATAGTCTTAAAATGAAGGGAAAAAAAGGCACAACAGGCTTTTCAAAATGTGGCAATCCAAGATGTATGACCTGTAGCAAAGCTTATGTCACTCGGGAAATAGTCATTTGTGCTTCGGATTTCCATATGAAAATTAAAACACAATTAGACTGTAATTCAACATCAGTGATTTATTGTATCCGGTGCATCGGATGCAATAAGGACTATATCGGATGCACTAGTAGAAAAATTAATGTGAGAGTGCAGGAGCATATAAGGGATAGTGGTAAAAGACACACAGAACATATGTCTGGTGTTGCACGACACTTTGCAGAAATACACAGTGGTCAAGTGCAGACATTGCGATTTTGTGCGTTAGAATGGGTGAAACCATCAGTAAGAGGAGGCAATTTAAAAGAAAGATTACTACATCGTGAAGCCTTCTATATCTGGAAATTTAATTCAAGGATACCCAACGGTCTTAACATCAGGACAGACTTGACTTATATATATATTAAAATAGGTGCATATTCTGTATATTCTATGACACTCTTCCTTCTATGTCTACCTTCTTCTCACTCCTTTCTGTATTTCTATATGCCCATTACCTCCCTTCTTTTTTAGCTCAGAAGGTGGAGCTTGATATCCCTCCTACCTTCTGGAGGGAGTGGTCTATAACTTGTCATGTGATCCTTGTGTATGTTTACCTTTACCCCGGAACATGTTGAATCAAAATTCAGAAGGTGGAGAGGGAGGATTATGCATACGCATTGGGACTATTTAAAGGGATAGGAGGCATACTGAAGATAGGAGTATAGATAAGATATTTTCATCCCTTTTAAAAGAAAAGGTAAGCTCACTGGATAGATTGTTTAAGTTTCCTGGGTTGTCAAGGTTACGCGCTGAAACGTCATAATTGATATAATATGAAATATATAGTATATGGACACTGGTGGAAGAGGTGAAATATACATATTTATTATTTATTATTTATTTTGTATGGTTTTTATTACTAATGTGATATAAATGAATCGTATATATTTTAGTATAAGTTACGGAGGTCACGGGGTACCACACAGGTGATTCCAATTAACATAATGGTATATATGGAGAACAGCAGCATTTGTGTAATGTCTATGCCATGAATAAGAGGTCTCTGCCTCGAAACGCGTTGGCGTTTTTTATTGCCATGGGCATGTGATTTTTTCTTTTTTGTCCTTGTCTGTTCGTGAAGTATGTTTTTCTTTTTTGTCTGCTGATATGTTTTTTTTTTTAAACGAACCATTAAAAGTTAATTTTTATTAAAAAACGAGCCGTGGACGTTGCGGATCAACTTTATTATATTGTTCAGACTGAAAGCCAGACCCTCTCGGACTCGGGATCTATGTGATCGTGCACACCTTGGGACTCGTATGTACTGGTGAGTCTACAGCTTTAAATCCTTCTTGTATAGCACTGGGGGCGTCCCCTGTGCTGTCCGAAAACTCTTCAGCAACGCCTTTGTCTTCTTCTGCCAGCCACCTCCCCGGCCGCATCGTCATCTAAAAGCGCTGACTGCGCATATCCATCAATCATTTTCCTGTGACCTCTTACACGAGCACCTGGTCAGCCACAGGAAAATGGCTGACGGACATGTGCAGCCAGCACTTTTGGATGAAGATGCTGCTGGAGACATGGTGAAGAGGTGGCCAGCAGAAGAAGACAGAGGCGTCACTGGAGAGTTTTTGGACAGCACAGGGCATGCCCCAGTACTGTTTGAGCAAAGGAGAGCGCCCCCTGTGCTGTATGAACACTCATTTAAATATGGAAAAAATACAAAATTTATCAGGAACAGCGGCGCGGATGAGAAAAAGAAAGGCAAAAGAAAAATAGTTTCTTAGGCCAGGGCCCCACAGGACGTAAACGCCGCAATTTGCCCGCAGCAGAGACGCTGCGGGAAAAATTGCGTCGTTTTACAGTGCAAGCAAAGGGGATGGGATTCATGCCAATCCCATGCCCACTTTGCGGAAAAAAACGCAGTGTGGACACGTTGCGATTTGCAAAGCCGTTGTGGCTTTGCAAATCGCAGCATGTGAATTATATCTATGGAAATGCTGGGGGCTTTCCCATTGATATAATTGTAACAGAAAGTCCGCGGCGGAAAACTCAGCGAACTTACTGTTTAAAGCGCTGCGGAAAGAACTGCAGTGCGTACACGCCGCGGTTCTTTCCGCAGCGCTTTAGCCCTGCGATTACGGCACGTGGGGCCTTAGCCTTAAGGCTATTCCGACGTGTACTTGCTTAAAAAAAGCATTCTAATGATAGAATCCCTTTAATCCTTGCCATTTTGGATCTCACGTATATCTAATAACAGGGGTGTGTTCTTCGGCACTTAATCTGCTGTAAATTTTAAAATGCAGTATTGAAAATGTTGGAGGAGATTTATTAGTTCTCAGTTTATGGCATAAATGATTTCAATATTCTACGCTAGCAAGGAGTTTAGGTGCATGCAGTGTTGGACTGGCATGTCTAGGACCCAGCGGCTCTGACTCTACCACTACTGGCATCACGCCTTTTTCCTAGTCCCAAAGATTTATCATCATTTACACCAATTTTCTGGCATAAATTATGCCAGATTTCTATGCCAGCAAGGATCTAATATGGAATTCTGCTCAAGTTTGTCTAATTTATGAGGAGGCGTGCACGTCACTATAAATTAAGTGCAAACTCCAGCAGGTGGAAGACATTGTTCTTGATAAACCATCCCTTCTATTTTCTATATTACTCAGAAGTGTCACAATCTGTTTTCATTGTGGCATCTGAGGGGTTAAATGACTGAGATTGTTGTCTCAGCCATTAGAGCAGGTACTATCGCCGCAGCATAATGGTACAGTGGTTAGCAAGAATAAAACTACAACTGTCAGCACAACCTGCTGGGGGGTTGTAGTTCTCAGCAGGGCCGTATTGGTGGTCCCAGTGCAAAGTTTCACAAGTGGACCCCTCTATCACCACCACTTGGACATACCTGGCCCACCTAAGTTAGAATGGCCACCACATAATATAATTCCTTCTTAGTGGCCCCATACAATATAAGTGGTCATGCCCCTGCACTTATAAATAGTAGTCCTTCCTTATAAATATATCCTATTCACAGCTAACTGCCCCTTATCAGTAATATTTATAAGGCAGTCATTATTTATAAGCAGGGACTATTATTTAAAAAGATGGCATTTTTCTTTATAAGGGAGGGCTAAGATTCCTTGCTTATAAATAATAATGCCCCCTTATAAATAATACTCCCTGCTTATGAATAGTGCCCCTTATGAGTAATTGTCACTTCTCATAAATAATAGTCACCCTCATCATTAATAGGCCCTGATTATAAATAATAGTTCCTCTTTATTTAGAAGGGAACTATTAATTCTAAGGGAAGAACTATTATTCATACGGAGGGCAACTATTTATACGGGGGAATTGTTATTTTTAAGTAAAGGAACTATTTTATATAAGGGAGAAGTATTATGAGGGGGAAACCTTTTAAGGGGGGCTTTTTTAAGAGTGAACTATTGTTTATTAGGAGAAAAATTTTATTTTTAAGGTGGGCTATTATTTATAATATTTTCCAATTATAATAGCCCTCCTTAAATAAAAATAGTTCACCCACTATAAATAATACCCCCTTATAAATAATATGTCCATGTTCAAAAATAAGTGCTCCCTCAGCAGTAATTGTTCCCTTTATTTTAACCCCACCCCCAAAAAAAACAAACAAACAAACAAACAAAGAAACAAAACAATAAATCTTATACTCAAATTAGCACAATTACCCAATAAGTGGACCAGTTTACACCTTTTGTTGCACTCTGGTGCACGTACAGGGCAGGTAACACGACACAGTGATGTCATCACCTATGATCTCTGAAAATGCTCCCACTCTTCCTTGACCCTCTGAGAACTGTAGGGAAATGGTGCACTTGCATTGGGAAAGCTCCACTTACAACATAGTATGCCGATACAGTTGAAGCCTAAACCTACAGTTCTTAGAGGGTCAAGTCAAAGTAGGAGCATTTTCAGAGAGTGGAAAGCGAAATGAAATGGAGGTAGACTTCTGACTCAGATTCCTCTTTATTTTCCAACCCTCCAGATCCCTATGGTGGAAAGCCAAAGCAGAGCTTCACCCTCTGATCAGCCCATTAAAGGCTTATTTAAAAAACTAGCAAGAGACCGGCCAAGACCCCTAATGGAGTGGGGCCCTCCAGGGGATTCACCAGTACTCCGATGGGCCTGTCAAAGCCTGGGTGCAGGAACCTGTGGGTTTCTGATGGGTACACTTTTCATATACACCTCAGAAGAAAAAAAAAACAACTATACTCACCTGTTTCCCAGATAGCAGAATCTGAGGTATTTTATCAAAGCAGCCAGTGAGTAGCTGAGTGAGTTATTTCTTTTAAAGAACATTTTATCCATGGGCATGTCCAACACAGTCCAGTCATAGTAATGTGACCACCGCCTACTTTTGACGTCAACGTTAAATAACCAATCGCAGAAGGCACATGTCATCAGCCATCTGGGTGCACTCATCATTGTGGAAGGCACGATGGATCAACAAATATGCATCTATCCTTGCGGACCATGTTCACCCCTACATGCAAATTTTTTTCCCTCAGGATGATGGCATCTACCAGCAAGACAATACAACGTGTCATGAAGCTCGCAGTGTACGTGCGTGGTTTGAGGAGCACCAGGATGAGTTTACTGTACTCCCTTGGCCAGCAAATTCCCCGGACTTGAACCCAATCGAGACTCTGTGCTACCACCTCAATCGGGATGTTTGTCCCATGGATGCTCAACTGAGTAACCTAGCGCAGCTGGCCACGGTACTGGAGTCGGC
The DNA here is from genome assembly GCF_031893055.1 of Leptodactylus fuscus. NCBI lineage: Eukaryota > Metazoa > Chordata > Amphibia > Anura > Leptodactylidae > Leptodactylus > Leptodactylus fuscus. The sequence goes on along the minus strand of NC_134265.1, from coordinate 256,766,544 downwards.
ATGGCTCATCATGCCAGTGAACATCATCACAACATCCCCTCTCTTCCTGCACGTCTCACAGTGGTCCGCTCTGCCAAAGGTGGTTATTCTGGATTTTGACAGTTGGTCACATTAATGTGACTGGACTGTGTAATTGTATTTTGGTATTTGTATTGGTAGACAGTGGCATATGTCACCTATTTGTATCTAGTGCGGCATTAATTTTTTTCTAGAAGCCTCAGTATAACAGCATACGCAAGCATGATTTTGTATATAGTTTAAAAAAATATTAAAGTTATACCAATGTATACTGAATGGAAGCCTATGGATACAGTTCACATATACTGTATGTCGAAAGGCCTTCCCAGTGTATATGCTAAAATATATTGCTAGTGCAGTGTGTACCGTATGTGTCCTTAGTTTAATTAAGAAGAAACGCAAACAGTTGATGATGCTTTTTTGGAGCAAATATTGCTGCAATTTTTTAAAACCACAGCCAAGAGTGAATTCAGCAAGGAGAAATACCTTCCTTTATATTTTTCATTCCTTTTGAATACACTCATGGCTTTGGATAAAAAAAAAACACAGCAAACTCAGCACCAGAAAAGAAAATCAACAAGATCTCAATGGTCGAGATTTATTAGGACTGGTGTTCTGTTCTCCAGTCTTAATTAAGTCTTGAATGGCACGAGATGCCTTTGATTTTTATTAAAAAAAATCCATCTTCTCCATGTGCAGGGACTCCAGGGACTGGCATAGATTTCAGGTATATCTCATGCCAGCTGCTGTAAATTTGTTGTGTCATAAAAATTTGCGAGTGAAGCGAAGAAGGAATAATGTGGCTCATCGTTCTCACAAGAAAGAGTTGCCAAAGATGCGCCATTTATATCCATCTACTCCAAAAAAACTGTTGTAGATGATTTAGTCTGCATAGTCAACAGGGGCATAACTACTAGCGGCTGCTACAGGGCCCATAGCATGAGAGGGCCAGGCCACCTAACATACAGTATATGCTAAGGTTGGGGGTTGGAGGAAGGGCTGGGCAGCTGCAGCTGGGCTTTACCAACAGCACGCAGGCGAATAGAGGGAGAAGGAGCTATAGCTGAACGTCAGACCCACGCTATATTGGGGGAGGGAAGCTTAGACTGCGCACAGCATTATTCCATGTCTGTTATTACAATCAGGGGCCAAACGCAATAAAAATGTTGCCCTTCTCCCATCTCAGTTGCCTGAAAACAGTAGCAGTCAGCTTCCCATACACATCAAACAACCTGGTTGCTAGGTCCTTCTGCTCCCTCCGGTGTCAGCAGTGTTAGGTGGTTTACATGCTGCATGTGTCTAGGAGGTGACAAATGGAAGCATGACTACAGCGTCAGAAATGTACTGCTCCGCAGGAGAATGTGGCTGCGGTTGTACTACTTCATTGTGCCCCCACCCATATACATATACAGCCCTGGCCAAGTTGTTCTTCCTCCTTCTTCTGAATGAGAACCACCATGAGTCATCATGTGTTTATTTTGCATTATCATTGGATCACCGAGTCCTGCTTTTAAACATCTTTTGTGAGACATTAGGATAAGGAAAAAGTATGTTTTTGTAGCCAGTGGGTAACAGTGCCGCACCTCCCATGAGGCGACCTGAAGCGACCGCTTCAGTCAGCGCTATGTCAGGGCCCCAGGGAGGGCGGCATTTTTGCTTAGCTAAGCCAGTCCAGGACAAGCTGTCCTGGACTGGCTTACCACCGAGCGGTGGATTGGGGAGGCCCTCCCTCCAGCGGCCTCCCCTCACGCTCAGGCAGAGAGCAGATCCTTTCCGTGCCTGCGAACACAGCTAAGCCCCGCCCCCTTCGTGTTGCCACGCCCCCTCCGCTCCGCCGCCTCCTTCGGGGGTGGGGGGGGCCCCGTATTTCTGTCGTTCGCCTCGGGCGGCGAAAGAGGTAGGTTCACCCCTGGGTATGAAATATAAAAAAACAAAAAACTTGAGAGTCTTCAGTAGTTGATAAGGGCCTTGTGAATTGGTGAATTGTTTACTTGTATGTACCAATGACCATCCACCCTCCCAGCTAACATTCTATTCTTATGTGTCTCTTTTTACATAAATATGCATCCTTCAGAAATTGTTTTTAACTATACCTGAGGAAGAGGCCGAGAGTCTCGAAAGCTTGTAATCTGTCATTATTAGTTAGCCATTAAAAAAGGTATCAACTACTGAAGACTATCAAATTTTTTGTTTTTTTATATTTTATATGAGACATTAGGATACAGAGATCATGTTACCACCTGTACGAATAAGTTCTGCCCCTGGTACTTAAAGAGGACCTTTCACCATATCCGGGCACAGGCAGTGTTATATACTGCCAGAAAGCTGACTGTGTGCTAAATTCAGCGCACTGTCGGCTTTCCCGATCCGTGCCCGGTGTAAAGCGCTATCGGTCCAAGCTGTGTGAGCAGAGGGAGGGGGCGTTCCTGGCTAACAGTCAGAAACGCCCTTCTGACCATAGAAGAGCTACGGTACCGGGCCGTAAGCTCTTCACACCGGGCACAGATCGGGAAAGCCGACAGTGCGCTGAATTCAGCGCACTGTCAGCTTTCTGGCAGTATATAGAACTGCCTGTGCCCGGATATGGTGAAAGGTCCTCTTTAAGCCACACTGCTCACTTACCGATCCCAGGTCCTGCATAGGGCCTCCTCTGTTTTCCTTTCGGCCTTCACAGGGCACCGCACATTAAATAAGGGCAACTACTGTGTAGGGACCAGTAAAGGGAGCAGCATACTGTGTGGGTGGCCAGTAAAGTTTGATATTATAGGATACTGGGCAAGGGGATCAATAAGGGGGTTATTATAACATGTGGAGGTGAGTAAAGGGAGGCGTTATACTGATGGAGGAGAAAAGTTTGCTATCTGGGTTGTAACTAATAAAGTCTGGGCCCAATAGCAAAGTACTATATGCCCCACTGACTGATGTTTTATCACAGGGAAACTTTCTAGATGGTACATTGTTTGATGCACTATGCCTTGTGTAAAAACTCTCAATCCTGTAAGTGGTACATGCCTGTTCTCGGCCAGTCAATATCTTCAGGTGGCTGGTCACTCTCTTTGACTTCTTTGTAATTGAGTGAATACTGAGCTTGGAAAGTTTGTCTTTCAGAGATTCCTCTTCATCTACCCTCCTGTACTTCAGCACTGAAAAAAATATCAGATATCAAAAGGCATGAAATATTACCACACAGATGTTAAAGGGCAAACTTCTTCTGTAATGTTATATTGACATCAACGTCAAAAAACACCTAGGCTGGACTCATAGAAGAAGATTAATCAATTGAGAATCAAAGGCTGGCGGGAGAGGGAACATTTTTTTGGCTGCAGACTTTAGGAAAGAGCTGCAAAAACTGTGAAGAAGCTTGTGGTGTTGTTTCTTTTGTGCTTTGCTGCTCAACAGACTCGTAGTCAAGGTATGAGACCAGAGATGAGCATATAATGACACTAGAGATATAGGCAATTACAATGACTATATTATCACAAAGATTCAGGGTTTGGCATTGCCATGGCTAAAAATAAAGATGTGACACCATACATATGTCTGGCAATGGGATAAAGATGCAACAGGGGGTGTAGCAGCAGCAACTAACGCCTAAAAGGCCAGTATTGTATACAACACATGGTAGGCTGGGTCTACTACAGTTTTGACTTTGGATTCAAGAGCTTCAGGATATGCTCACGTATTGTGAATCCTAAAATATCACAGCAACATTATTAGTTATGTATATTTGCAAAAAATGTTAAATTTTTAGCTGCCTTGTCCCACCCCGCTCTTTGTGCCACCCCACCCACATGCAGAAAGTCGTGCGCAGTACAGGGATGTGGTGCATCTCTGGCACAAGAAAAGGCCTACTTCAAAGATGCGCCACATTATTCACCCATCTGTGATAGAAAACTGATGCTGATGGGTTGATAAATTCCCCTCTTTGTGTTACCTGTGATTCTCCATTAGAGCTGAATCATCACAGTGAACAGAACATCTTTATGACATATTCAGATCTGCAGCATTTATCTACAGTAGTTTTTATTTTAGGGATTGTATATTCCATATGTAACTATTAAAGCTACATTTACTCCACTTGTGGAAAAAAATACATAGTAAAAAATTGAAGTTTATTTTTCCAGGAGTTATCTTGATGACGTTGAAAAGGTTGATCCCACAAATAATGCGCCATCTACAGAAAGTCTCTTTTAGAAGATGAATTCTGAAATGATGCTAAATGTTCTTATCTGGATAAAACACAGCTCCATGCTGGGGTCAGTATATAATACAGAGTCCTGGCCAGAAAATGAATGATTTACATGAAGCCCTTCATATCAAACATCTGCTCAGCTCCTTCTATTTATAATGCTTCAGATTGCAGGGATTTTCCCGATGTCTGGTTCTCTTCAGGAATTACAATATTTCTGCAGGGCCCATTCAGATGCATGGGGCAGTTACAGAAATGTTAACAAATATGCCATGTGTGAATGTACCCTTATGGCACACACTTCAAGTTATGACTTTAAATGACTGACATAAGCCCACTCCTATGTCTTTAAAAAGCTGTCAAGATGTTGGAGCAGAGTACTGTAAAAAGAGGTAAAGCAGATGCTGCAGAAACTCTCTCATATCAATCAGAATTGAGCAACAGTGAGATTTAACAGTGGAGCAGACAGCTATCTGTAACATGGTATAGATGTGCTGTATACATATTGCTTTATTTCTGTATGTAAATGAACATGGCAATAGAAACTCCATATAATGTGTAATGTGTATTGTACCTAAATCCTTCCTCCTTTTCAGCTCATTGATGTTGCCATTCATGTCTTTGATGGCTGTGAAGGCTTCCTGTAGTGTCCTGTAGTCTGGATGACATGACGGAGTGGAGTTCAGCAGTTCACACAGCAACAGGGGATATTTCATTACTCTCTGGATAGGCTTAATCATCAGGGATCCCATGTCCAGAAGATTTGGTTTGCCTCTGTGAATGAAAATAGGCACATGTATACTACTGACCAGTCATTACTAGTATATATATATTTTTAAATATTTTTATTTTTATGTATTTAAAGAAGTACAACGTGAAGCTGATATAGCAGCCTGAGAGGATGGTGGGCACTTTACAGAAATAAAGATGCGAATGGGAATTCGGAGGATTTGTCAATAGATTCGAGACTATGTGGAATACGTGAAAACAGATGCCCCATGGAAGCAAAACAGCTGTGAAATAAAATGGTGCATGTATTTATCATGGACATTTTTTTTTCAGTATTCACGTGCAAGAGCCCTAACATTTCTATCTTATTTTACTCCACTTTTTTTTTTTATCAAACCCAACCATTGGAGTCAGATTATGACAATTTTTGCGCCGTTTTAAAGGGATTCTATTATTCAGTTGGAATTTTTTATGACTAAAACATCGGAATAGCCTTAAGAAAGGCTATTCTTCTCCTACCTCTCGTTATCTTCTCCACTCCGCCGTTCGCCCGAAATCCCGTTTTTTGTCGGTATGCAAATTAGTTCTCTCACAGCACTGGGGGCAGGCCCCAGCGCTCAAACAGAACTGGGGGCATCCATAATGCTGCAAGAGAACTCTCTTCAGCGCTGCCTCCATCTTCGTCAGCAATGGCCTCTTCATCTTCTCCTTCCGGCGCGCAGTGGCTAAAATTCAACACATGCGCGGCCCGCTGGCAGAGCCGACTTCACATGCGGGCGGCCATGCGGGCGGGCGGCACAATACACTCCTGTAGTTCTATGGAGTCCAGACCGTACTGCGCCTGCTCGCGTAAGCGGCAGCGCCGCACCTCCCATGAGGCGACCTGAAGCGAGCGCTTCAGGCGGCACTATGCCAGGGCTGCAGGGAGGGCGGCATTTTTGCTAACCTAAGCCAGTCCAGGACAAGCTGTCCTGGACTGGCTTAGCACCGAGTGGTGGTTTGGGGAGGCCGCTGGCGCAGCGCTGCTCCAGCAGCCTCCCCTCACGCTCAGGCAGAGCGCAGGCAGTCTCCGGGCCTGCTCTCTGTCGGCGAACGGCGCTAAGCCCCGCCCCCTTCGATTTGCCACGCCCCCTCAGCTAAGCCATGCCCCCGCTCCGCCCCTCCCCCGGCGGGGGGGGGGGCGGCTTTCTGTAGTTCGCCTCAGGCGGCGAAAGGGGCCGGATCACCCCTGGTAAGCGGCCACAAAAAAAATGGCTGCCCGCATGTGAAGTTGGCTCTGACCCACTGCGCGCCGAAAGAAAAAGATGAAGAGGCCGTTGCTGACGAAGATGGAGGCGGCGCTGGAGAGAATTCTCTCGCAGCATTGGGGACGCCCCCAGTGCTGTGAGAGAACTCATTTCCATACCGACAAAATCCGGGATTTCATGCGAATGGTGCCGCTGAGAAGACAACGAGAGAGAGATAGGAGAAGAATAGCCTTTCTTAAGGCTATTCTGATGTTTTAGTCATAAAAAAATGCATTTGAATGATAGAATCCCTTTAAAATGCTGTACTTGATAAATCTGAATTACAGAGAACTAGAGAGAGCACAGAGAAGGGTGGCCAAGATTATTAGGGAAATGGTTGGATAGGAGTACACTATAAATTACCAAACTTGGGGTTATTCAGTTTAGAAAAAAGACGTCTACAGGAAGACCTAATAACAATGTACCAATACATGTAGGCATGAAGAGACAGCACAAAAAACTTTCTACTCTTAGGTTGGTGACAGTGACAATGGGACATTGTCTACACCTAGAGGAGAAAACATTTCACCAGCATAATTGAAAAGATTCTTTACTGTAAGAGCAGAAAGGCCATAGAACTCATCAAAGGAAGCAGTGATGGTGGATACATTGTGCATGTTCAAAGAGGTCTTAGAGGTCTTCTTGAAAGGAAAAATATTACGAGTTATGGGTTTTAGATTTTGGTAAGGACTCAGGGTTTGATACTGATTGCTGGATTTGGAATCTGGAAGGATTTTTTTTTCTCCTGACATGGAGAAATTGTCATCAGCCTCATGAGGTTTTGTTCTTTTTTGCCTTCCTTGGGATCAACACTGTATGGTTATAGGTTGTACTTATACAACCTGTGTCTTCATCCATCATCATCTACTATGTAAATATGTTTGCATTCTCATGACCAAAAACTACAGTGGCCTTGGGAACTGTTGTCCTTTTGTGAAAATATAACAGCTCAGCAAATCCACAAAACTGCCCCCTTTGACCTTGACCCAGTACTATCATATGTAAAACTTCTACAAAAAGGATAAAAAGAAAAATACTTACTGCTCTTCGTATATTTTCCTGTGGAGTAAAACAAGAAAATGTAGAGGGTTAGAGTAAATAACTGCAACATTCTGTCTATGGATAGAAGACACAATATCATGACGTCATGTCATACAAACATGCATTCCTGGTTACAATGAAAGACTATTTCTTATTGCTGTAAGCTGTTACAGGAGGCCACAATGTCACCTACAGTAGTATGTATACTGAGATGGTTAGGGAACGGCCACCACATATAGCCGAAGCCCTGACCCCTCTGCGGTATCTAATACCCATATGATTTTTCAGTTAAGACTGAGGACAGGCTGATGATATATAGTGAACCTACAGATAACTTCAAGATATACCATTATATGAGAATAACCTTGAGTACAGTTTATAAAGTGTGGAGAGGACTACGTAAAAAACTGGGTCTTAATGTATTACACTCCCAATGGCTTCAACTAATAAATAATCTGAATTTCAAGGTCTCACATATTTAGATAGTGGTACCAATTGGGGGTTAGAAATTTAAGAGACATGTGCAAGGACAACTTGCTCCATATGCGATCCTGGGCAGAATTGGGGGGTTTAATGCTATAGGGTATGTCAGAAGACTTCTAGAAGATGAACCCATAGACCAATAAACGTTTTTTTTTTTTGTGGAGAAGGGAGTCCTGTCACTCAATTAGGATGATATATTCCATTGCAAAATAGTATACGTGGAAATTACCCTCTCTGGGATACATGAGATTCTCTTATGCTAGAGATGGGCTACTTGGATACAACGATTTGTATTATAACTAATTTAATAGTTATTTGTGTATCTATAATTGATACATTGTATATGTTCACAAATGTTTGTATTTCTTGTTATACATTTTATTGACTGAGACAATAAAAGAAAGACCATTATAAGAACCCTGTACCAAGTTAGGAAACATATTGCTTTGCACTAGATAAGCTTAATATGCCAGTATAGTAGTAGACAGTAAGCTACCGGTAAATACAAGATATCATGTCTATGGTTAGACTAGGGGATTTAAATACAGACAGTTCTCGGACTTTGGTAAAGTACCAAATGTAGAACTCAATTGTATGATATGTTAGGAAGTGATTTAAAAGGAACCTAAGAGTTGGTTAACATCTGTATTGGTATTCGTTCTGGGGAGTCTGCATGTGGACCCCCCGAACGGACTACCAAACGCAATTGCAAGCGTTGTGCAATGAAAGCTAGAATATAATGGGGTGCGTGTGTTTGCTGCGAGATCTCTGCAGGGAACATGCAGAGAGGAAAGTACTTCACAATCTACTTTCCTCTCCACATGTTCCCTGCAGAGATCTCACGGCAAGCACACGGACCCCATTATAGTCTATGGGGTCTGTGTGCTTTCACTGCACAGCACTTGCAAATATATTTGGTAGTTCGTTCGGGAGGGTCCCCATATGGAATCCCCGAACGGATTGCCAAACACAGATGTGAATGAGGGGTTGCACCATGAAAATACAGTGCAATCTGCAGTCAGCATGCTATAGAGTAGGGGGAAGTAAGTAGATTCCCACATAGTGTTGTTATTATAACTTACCATTTATTCATTAAGACCTCTGCTTATTCTGGGGTTAGGAGTCTAGTGGGCGGTTCTATTGGGTAATTCACAGCTGTATATTGAATGAAGACTGGGAATCACTAAGACTACCCACTGGACTGGATGCTCAAGAGCCTTGTTAAAGCGGAGGCAGAGGTCACTTAAAGGCTCTGGAGCTTCAGGAGGCCCAACGGCCTCTCTACAACTTAAGAAGACACAATTATTAAAGATAGCACATGGTAATATGGGGGCCCCATTATATATTTTGCATTGGGGACCAGGAGCTTCAAGTTACACCTTTGCCTGAGCCCAAAATCAGCAAAAGGTATAAATGAAAAAAATCTAAGTTCTACGGAATCTTTTCTCACAAAACTATATATCAATTTGCTCAGCTCCTCCTCTATAACATGCTTCAGATTTCAGGTATTTTCACGGTGTCTGGTTCTCTTCAGGAATTACAATATTGTATGTACAGAATAAAAACTGCATATGGCTAAGACCCCACGTAGCGAAACACAACCTAAAGGCGCTTTGGAAAAAACCTTGGCGGAAATAAATCATGTTTTTTTCTGCAGTGCTTTTAACAAATTCTGCAGAGTTTTCCTGCAATATGTGAATGGGATTAGCCAGAATCCCATACACTTTGCAAGTACTGTAAAATGCAGCGTTTATGCTGAGGCCAAAACGCTGTGTTTTTGAAACATGGGTCTCCATTTTTCGATGAACAACAGTTACCTATCCACAGGTTAAATACACAGTGTCTTATTGCTGTGAATCTCATCGCTAGTACCCTGCCAATCATGAGAAAAGAGATCTCATGTCCACAGATCTCTGTCCACTCTATGGGTCTGATAAAGATAACTGAACACATAGCTTGGTTATGTTTAGCAGCCCATACAGAATAAATGTCGCAGTACTGTACATGGTCGATCAGTGCTCCGATCAAACAGGGAACATGAGATCACTGATCTCATTATTGTAGTGGCCAGGGTCCGTGGTATTAATCACCTTTCTTCGTCTAAAATTCCCTTCAATCTTTCAATGTTTCTCGCTACTTATGTAATTTCCTAATCTGTTTTTATCTCTGTGCCAATATGTCTGTGTTATGTAGAAAAATCCTTCTGAAAAATCTGTTCATTGCTTAAAGACTAGACTTTGAAGCAGAACCTACCTAGTCATGTATTCTGAAATAGTCACCATCTATCTGCTAAGATAGATTGCCTTACCATCTATTTGTTTCATAGTGTTAAATCCTTTGAATTTTGAGTCATAATTTTCTAAACAGGAATGAAATGAGATGAACATTTCTGGATGTTTGGTATAGGAACCACTTTTTCCAAGACAAATTTTTCCCCAATTTGGCCACAATGGAGCCTTGGTTTCCAGTGACTGTACTTAGAAATGCACAGGCTTTACAGAAGTCATGAACAACATATTCCACTGAATACATGATATCAATAGGCATTATACTGTGGTTAAATAGCCATAAATGCTGCTGTCATCCCCCCATGCACCTGTGCATATACAGTGCAAGTGAATAGCTCCTCATAGGGAAAATGTTGGCTCATTATGCACCAAATTCTAACAAAGAAGCAACATATTTTTAGGATATGGTGCCTTTAAAAGTAAATAATTAAAAGGCTTTCAATAGGAGCAGCGTTCCCTTATTCCTTGTGGTAAAGCCTGTCTTTTCTGTGTCATTCAGTATCAGATAAAAGCATATTCTAGGTTGAATAACCATTCTGAGCATCTATTTAACATTTTGCTCAATGCCTGCAATTCAACATAATTAGCTTTTTTTTCTCATATTCTTTGACTTCAATACCAGCCGGGCTGTGGTGTCAGACGGAGGCAAATTTTATGCGCTCAAGAGAGAAAGACATTTTAGAACTAGAGTATGTGAGAAAGGCCGGGCAGTTCCTGTGATGTGGTTGGAGACAGCAGATTGTTTGTTTTAGGAAGAACATCTACGGGCCATTGATCAATGTTATAGTTTTAAAAATGCTTTCCCATATACAGTCCTATGAAAAAGTTTGGGCACCCCTATTAATCTTAATCATTTTTAGTTCTAAATATTTTGGTGTTTATAACAGCCATTTCAGTTTGATATATCTAATAACTGATGGACACAGTAATATTTCAGGATTGAAATGAGGTTTATTGTACTAACAGAAAATGTGCAATATGCATTAAACCAAAATTTGACCGGTGCAAAAGTATGGGCACCTCAACAGAAAAGTGACATTAATATTTAGTAGATCCTCCTTTTGCAAAGATAACAGCCTCTAGTCGCTTCCTGTAGCTTTTAATCAGTTCCTGGATCCTGGATAAAGGTATTTTGGACAAACAATTCAAGTTCAGTTAAGTTAGATGGTCGCCGAGCATGGACAGCCCGCTTCAAATCATCCCACAGATGTTCAATGATATTCAGGTCTGGGGACTGGGATGGCCATTCCAGAACATTGTAATTGTTCCTCTGCATGAATGCCTGAGGATTTGGAGCGGTGTTTTGGATCATTGTCTTGCTGAAATATCCATCCCTGGCGTAACTTCAACTTCGTCACTGATTCTTGAACATTATTCTCAAGAATCTGCTGATACTGAGTGGAATCCATGCGACCCTCAACTTTAACAAGATTCCCGATGCCGGCATTGGCCACACAGCCCCAAAGCATGATGGAACCTCCACCAAATATTACAGTGGGTAGCATGTGTTTTTCTTGGAATGCTGTTTCTTTTTGGACGCCATGCATAACACCTTTTTTTATAACCAAACAACTCAATTTTTGTTTCCAAAATGAAGCTGCCTTGTCCAAATGTGCTTTTTCATACCTCAGGCAACTCTATTTGTGGCGTACGTGCAGAAACGGCTTCTTTCTCATCACTCTCCCATACAGCTTCTATTTGTGCAAAGTGCGCTGTATAGTTGACCGATGCACAGTGACACCATCTGCAGCAAGATGATGCTGCAGCTCTTTGGAGGTGGTCTGTGGATTGTCCTTGACTGTTCTCACCAATCTTCTTCTCTGCCTTTCTGATATTTTTCTTGGCCTGCCACTTCTGGGCTTAACAAGAACTGTCCCTGTGGTCTTCCATTTCCTTACTATGTTCCTCACAGTGGAAACTGACAGGTTAAATCTCTGAGACAACTTTTTGTATCCTTCCCCTGAACAACTATGTTGAACAATCTTTGTTTTCAGATCATTTGAGAGTTGTTTTGAGTAGCCCATGATGCCACTCTTCAGAGGAGATTCAAATAGGAGATCAACTTGCAATTGGCCACCTTAAATACCTTTTCTTATGATTGGATACATCTGGCTATGAAGTTCAAAGCTCAATGAGGTTACAAAACCAATTTTGTGCTTCAGTAAGTCAGTAAAAAGTAGTTAGGGGAATTCAAATCAATAAAATGATAAGGGTGCCCATACTTTTGCACCGGTCAAATTTTGGTTTAATGCATATTGCACATTTTCTGTTAGTACAATAAACCTCATTTCAATCCTGAAATATTACTGTGTCCATCAGTTATTAGATATATCAAACTGAAATGGCTGTTGCAAACACCAAAATATTTAGAACAAAAAATGATTAAGATTAATAGGGGTGCCCAAACATTTTCATAGGACTGTATACACAATCTTGTGGCTACTACATAAGTTCATAATATCCTTATTGGGCTAAAGGCAATACCATAGTCTTTGGCCCACTATCAAGCATCTGGGGCCCCAAGTTGATGGGTGTGTGAGGTCTTCTGGTTCTGACATTACATCTCAGTATGCAATGACTGACAAAACTTCGGCAGATAGACACAGTTAGGATTGACAGTCATAGTTTGATGTGAGGGACAGAGTACTTTGTGGAATTGTAACTAAAAACACAAAACTACTAAGATTTCTGAAGAACTGAATGCAAGTTTAAGGGACCAGGATCACTGAAAAATGTCAGACATGCACTGCACAAATATGATATGCATGGGAGTGCTGTAATAGCCAAGATAAAGTCAAAGTCAAGTTAAAACAGGGTGCTCAAGTTATCTTGTTCAACCTCTTTACACCCATTAGTGGCCCTCTCACAATATGATGCACCTTTAGTTACCCTCACATACTATAATGACCCATTAGTGCCCACACAGTATTTCCCACATCTGCGCCATGTGTTTTATAACTGATCGCTTCGTCCCTATTCTGTTATGCTCCGACATCTGCACCGTCCATAAATTGGCTGATGGGGACTGTACATGTCACCCAACCTCCTCCACTGCTCCTGCAGAGAACAGTGTGCTACTATACCAGAGACTGAGTGATATGTAGAGTCACAGGGTCCTCTGCTCACTGCCAAGCTATGGATAGTGTCCGTTCAAAATCTCGCACGGACATTAGGAGCGGACACTAGCTGTGTCCGTGACACTTGTCATTCATTTAAATGGCGATCGGATGCATTCACTGTCCGCTTGTAAAGATGTCCGACTTTTCAAGCGGACAGAAAAACCCGACAGGTAGGTTTTTTCTGTCCGCTTGAAAAGTCGGACATCTTTACATGCGGACAGTGAAGGAAGGGCACGGAGTGCAAAAGAACGCACCCGATCGCCATTTAAATGAATGACAAGTGTCACGGACACAGCTAGTGTCCGCTCCTAATGTCCGTGCCAGATTATGAGCGGACACTAGGAGCGGACACTACCTGTCGGACACTGACGGTAGTGTGAACGCCCCCTTACCTTATGATGCTGGAAAATGGACAAGTGGTTGCAAAAGAGGGCTACAAAGATCATGAGCAAGATTTACTACTGTAAAAATGTAGACTGAAGACTAAAGACTCTCACTGAGAGCTGGAAATGTATGATATAATAATGTGACTGTAATGAATCAGAATAGTAATAATAAGAAGCGTCATGGCAAAATCTGCATAATAGCAAAAAATCTAAATCTCTATAGAAACTAATTTAAAAAATTCAGTACCATTTGTAGATTCATATTTAATGGCGCTTTACCCTCAGGACAATTGTTTCTTCACTGAATACACTTATATAAGAAGCAGTACACATTGCTTTTTCTTTTACAGTTATGCTAGGTTCACATTAGTGCCAATAACCACTAAAATACACTATCGGAGCCAGCCAACATCAAGACAACAAAAGAGCTTGAGGGACCCCATCATGGGAACTGTCAGATGTCTGTCGAATATCCGTTCTTTTTAACTGAAATTCCTGGAAGTAAAATCGGGCTTGCAGGACTTTTCATCTTGCGATTTTACAAAGATCTGCAGCAGACAGACATCCAGTGCAGATGTGAACTGGGACTTATTTATTTAAAGAAAAAACTGTGTGTGTCGCATTAAATAACATACGTAAAGTGCTTAACATTAAAGGGAGTCGATCAAATTGAACCACAATGTTGTATTGGGCACTTTAATAGCTTTTCAGCGACATTTTACAGAAAATTCACTTTTTATCTCTATGTAAATTGGCTCCTTGGTGACCCCGAAGAATGGCCGGGCCTATTGGTACACCTGTGCTCTTTCTGCCTCCTTACTAGGGTTGAGCTGATCTTGAGATTTCAGGATCATTTTTAAAATCCGATTTCCACTCATTTTCCATTCGAACCCGATCCCGATTCCAATTCCAATCCTAATGCAAGTCAATGGGATTTTTTTAATAATCGAAGATCAGATTTTAAAAACGATCCTATTCACTACACAGCATGGAATCTAAAAATTGAACGCTTTAATTTTTAGACTCCACGCTGTGTAGTGATTAAAAAAAATCCTCTGGCTATTTAGTCCCCTCTGGTGTCCACTTACCTACACAGATCGCTGCCTCTCCCCGTTGTTCTCACTCCTCTTCTCTCTCATTTAGAGGCCTTCAGAGCGCTGTGCGTGCCCCTGCCTCCCTAGGCTAGTGTTAGAGATGCTGGGAGTAGGCGGGGCTTGTTGTGACTTAGGAGAGTGTGGGCGGGTACAGGGCGGGGAGACGTAAGTGCATCACTCACATTTCCCCTCCCAGGGAGCCTCGCTAGGGGCGTGCACAGCGCTCTGAAGGCCTGTAAATGAGAGAGAACCAGACTGAGAAGAACGGGGAGTGGCAGCGGATCTGTGCAGGTAAGTGGACTATTCTGTTTCTAGTGGACTATACTATTCTGTTTCTTCCCTGCTGTGCTACATCTGAGATGTAGATCTCAGATGTAGCAGAGCTGAGTATACGGTAAAGCAGGGATGAAGCAGAAGAGTAGATAGACAAGTAAATGTACAGTAATGCAGATGTTGCAGAGTCTAGTATACGGCACAGCAGGGAGGAAACACGCTCCCATAGGAATGAATGGACGCAGCCAGCAAGCAGGGGGTTAAGTGGCCGGATGCTGGCACAGGCTGTGTGCCGGCTGCATCCATTCATTCCTATGGGAGCGTGCTATTCGAAACGGCAGTTTCTAATAGTACTCGCTCATCTCTAGTAGCTAACATTGTTAGCTTTTCCCACAATACTTGGCCAGTAGCAAAGCATTGTGGGAAATAACCTCCGACCTCGATCCCACCTAAAAAGATCGGGATCGGAATTCCGATCGCGACCGTGAAATTTACTCATTTTTCCGATCCTGATCACTCAACCACTCCTTACACAAAGATCATAGTCATGGCATCCTTTATGGGCAGAAAAGACAATGGTAAAGGGCGATCTTTAAGGAGTAATGCCACAAATAATATTTATCCTTGTATTTTAACTCTGCTGTCAATAACAGATGTGAGAAAAGTGGGCGAACCCACACTGGAAGCAGTCATACAAAACTAAAGCATGAAATGTTCAGAAGAAACAGGAAAAAACTATGTGAGCATAGTCTTACTTTAATGATTGTATGCACTGTCTTAAATAGTCCCTCATTTCTGGTTCTTTCTCGTAGGACTCCAGTAGAGTATGGGCTTCATCATGGTTATAGCAGTAGACCTTGTACACATCTTCTAGTGGAAATTTAATCTCCAGAAACAATTCACCTGCAGACAAGAATCAACACTTCTATGAGGACAATGACCCACATTTACTAATGCTCCCTATCATTTATGTTGTGCAATCTTAGATCAAGCTGTCAAAAAATTCTCCAAATTTATCACCATGGTGCACACTATGTGATAGACTTGTCAAATCTTCATAGACTTTGACAAAACCTCATTGCCTTGTCTGGGTACTTATTAAAATCTAACATACAAGAGGCAAACATTTGTTTCTGACAAAAATCAATACATTTATCTTTTTTTTTTTTTTTTTTTAAATGTGCAATTTATTTCAAAATTCTGGTGCAAAGACCACAGTGAATTGAACCAACAAGGCGCAAACATGTGTTTGGACACACATCAATACATTTATTTAAAAAATAAAAAAGTGTGCAATTTATTTTAGAATTCTGTTGCAAAGATCACAGTGAATATGGACCAATACCCTGCTGTCATCATGTACATACAATATGTTATTGTCTTCTAGCTGAGTCTAAAGAGAACTAGCAGGTTAATAGCGTATTAAACACAGTGACAAAATAAATAAGGAACATTTTCAGTGCTTTCCTATAATATGCCTTTTTTTTTTTTTTTTTAACACAGACATAGTGGGAAGAATTGCTTAGGTATGAATAGCCTTATATTCAGAATTTAAGCAGAATTCTGAGACCTGACACCAGCTTGGCTAAGCTGTTAAGTAGTTTGCTAAAATTCTGATCAGGAGAAAGGCAAAACTGTTCGGGGGTTAAAGTGATTCTCTGGATTTTGAGATTAATAAACCATTCTTTACTTGAATGGGAGCTTTGAAGTAAACCAGCTTGGCTATTACACAGTGTACAGAGCTATAAACCTTCTAGACTTCGGTCTCATTACACCTGGGGTATTCCTACTACTGTAGCTGCTACAATGAGCTGGTTGGTGAGGTGCCACGTGTCAGACCTCCACAGACCTGATATGATGGACCTATCTAAAGGATAGGTTATTATTATGGAAATCCTGAAAAACCCCTTAAAAACAGTGTTCTTGGTACTTGGTTCTTCGAACTATAGTGAGAGGGGAAGTAAAGGGGATCAGTAAAGGAGCACTGCATGAGGGTACATAAAAATGGGGCAGTATATTGTGCAAGAGCCAGTAAAGCGGGCATTATACTGTGCTGGCCTAGAAAAAGGGACATTTTACTTTGTGGGGCTTAGTAAAGGAGGCATTATACTGTGTGGTGACCAATAAAGGGGATGTTAGACTGTGTTGGGACTAGTATACCATAGAGGGACCAATAAAGAGGGCATTATGATGTGTGGGGTCATAAGAAGGGGTGTTATATTGTGTAGAGGACTGTAAAGCTCTGTATCTGCTCTCATAGCCTCCTTCAGATGGGGTAACTATGCACAAACTAAGTGCCCTCCAAAGACCTAAGATCCAGGCAGGGAAGGATGGCCCGGCCTGATTTTTATTTATATTTTCTGGCTGGCTAGTTTTGTTTCCTTGACACCTGGGCCTGAGGCACAACCTCTGCCTCAATGGAGTATTACTTGGCCTTCCACTTAGGTCTTAGTACCCCACGCACCTCCTGTAGTACCCTATGTTACCTCATTACATGATTATAGAGGAGGCCACATTCTACATGTCCCATAGTGTCCTCACTCTAGGGATTTATACCAAATTTTACTCCCAGTAGCTGTCCATCAACTACCTCAAACTTCCTTTGATAGATCTCTTCAGCTAAGGCATGTACTCAGAGACCAGTTCCCAGATGCGTAGGGCATTATGTCTTACTATCCTATGATCTCAAGGCCAGTGGGGAATAATCTCAGCCCTGTACACCCATCTTCTGGGC
This sequence comes from Leptodactylus fuscus, assembly GCF_031893055.1. Lineage (NCBI taxonomy): Eukaryota > Metazoa > Chordata > Amphibia > Anura > Leptodactylidae > Leptodactylus > Leptodactylus fuscus. The sequence continues at coordinate 256,748,904 of NC_134265.1, read as the reverse complement.
ACTAAATTGAAATACGCGCAGCTGATAGTGGAGGGTAAATGGCAATTTCATGACTTTACTTGGAAGACTGGGTTGACACCCTAAAATCACTGTTTTTTGTGACCCCTGCAATTAATAACATAATGATTCAACTGTATTTTGTTCATCATTATTTTATCTCCCTGATGTACCTATACAATATGCACCATGTCCTGAATAATAAATTTCTCAGATGTGCCAGACTACACACTAATTTCCACATGGTCTGGGGTCTGGGACTGCCACAGTGTGGGCTTGTTACGGAAAGAAGGTATTGCCACACTGTCTAACATTACTATGATACCGATGCTGACTGCTCCAAGGGTCTGCCTTTTGGAGGAGATGACTGGCCACACTATATGCATATATTCCTATAAGAGTCCCTGATTCTTGCAAGAAAAGCTATTGCACTTAGCTGGATGGGAGATTAATTCCTGATAGTAGAACAATTGAAGAAACTTGTTACTGACCATCCAATACAAGAAAGTGGTGTAAAAACCTAGAGGTTGTCCCTAGAAATTCTCCAAAGTATAGTGTTTATGGTGTGACTTTCCACTAACCCTTTCTTCTCCCAAAGTATTATGGGCTAATCTTTCAACTAGACTAGGAAATCCCTGATAAATACTATCTGTAGTACTGGGCCGCTCACCAAGACTTCTCCCCGTTCTGATGGTTTCCTTAACTACACACTCTTGATGCTATTTCTGTAAATGTGCAATACATGTGCCTTTTTTAGTTAGATATCTTTACTGTATGTCTTAAGTGCTTTACACAATGTACTAGATGTACTACCTGTTTAGGGATCATTTAGTATTCCCAGCAAATGATCCACTGCTTCTATTGGACTGAAACATTCTATTCCTGTACTTCATTATTTATCTTACACTGTTTCATTTGCTTTTACCAACTGTATTGGCATGTTTTGTAATATATATATCACTACTGTGTGCACGCTGTATTGGATTTTGAGTTCAATATCACAATGTAAAAAAAAAAGCCCCCGTATCTACAACATTTGGGCAAAGGGGTGAGTGAATGATGATGTGTAATATCTGATTTCCTAGGGGGGCCCAATCAAACGTTTGCTATGGGGCCCATTCTTTCCTAGTTATACCCTTTTATGGACGTTAGCCATAGAAGTATACTCATAATTTGCTGTTGCTGATGCTGTCACCCATGACTAGTACCACTACCCATGATGTTGTCACCACAGGTCCTATAGGCTGCTGATAACACTGGGGAAGGTAATGGGGGCTTGATCACTATGAGAAAGGAGGAAACTATGGGCAGATGGTGGGTGAAGAGGACTAGAGGGAGAATATTTTGAGAGAGGTAGACGAGAAGCAGGGATGCATTTTTGCAGTAGAGCTGGAACAGAAGAGCTGGTCAACAGGACTCTAATAAATATGAGTTCACATGGTAATCTCATGCAGCAGAGACAGCATCGTACATACTCTATGTACTAAATAGCCAGATTTCCATTTTAAGCAGGCTACAATAGTAAGATGAGCCCCACATATTTGTAGCCTATGAACTTGTGATTTTAGATTGGTGGGAATTTGCTCATCTCAACATGCCATAGCTGAGATGGGAATTCTCGTGTCTAGGCCACCTGAGTTATTTGGGAGGTAAGGAAACCGCTAAATGCAGCTGTTCCGCAATGTTTTCATAAGTCCTATGATGGGCTGAGTATGCCGTTTCTGTAACTCCTCTTTACTTTTCCATAAGCAGCATAGCACAACTGTGTTCAACTGCTTACAAAATTCACAATCTCCTGGACAAGACCGAGATCCTTGTATTCCCATCTCAGCCATATCAGCCCCTGAATGTCCCTGAATTGTTGTCTTGACACCTTAACTGGCACCTAAAATGGTATAAATTTAGAGAAAAAGATGCACCACCCTTTCCAATACAATTATTAACTCTACTCGTATTGCATTGTATCATAAAAGAAAATTTAAATAGACAGCATTCTCTTATAAAACTTGTAATGTTTTTCTGTCCTCATACTCCAATGCAATGGCCAGATATTTCCAGTAATATGAATTACTGATGTAAATAAATATAAATTAATTTGCAACGTCTTAAAGAAGTTTCATTAAATAGTTTAAATCCACATAGCGACAGGTTAAACTTTCTTTCCATGTGAAAAGTTGTCCTCATTTTAAAAACATGAAGTCATGAATTTAATGACATTGAGTACTAGAGTTACACTGTGCTTCTATAGTATAATAGGGTGGCTCGCCATACAGAGTTCCTTTGTATAGAGAAAACTAGGAACTGACACATGACCAGCGCAGCCTGAAAATGGATACCTGCTGCATATGCAAGGAAAGCAAAAGTGTAAATACCTATCACTTGCAGCTCCGGCTCCACATCTGTTGTGGCTTCCTCCAACAAGGACACCATTTTGGCTGATATCTGGCAGACGGATTCAATGTTACTGAATAGTGCATCCACATCAAAGCGGTCTGACTGGGGAAGAAAGGTTTATAGGAGAGGTTTATTGAAAGTATACTACATATTGTACTTGGCTTACTTGTAGTCTGTATTGAAGTTGCTTTAACTCAACACCTAAAAGTCATATGGTTAATGAAGGGATCATATAATACTAGTGAGAATACTGAAAAGACAAATAAACTGAAAAAAGGCTCCAGTTGTCCATGTCCTCTAATCCATTGTGTAGAAAAGCTATGACTAATGGAAAGCTGTGGAATCACTATGTGCTTCATTGAATGCTGGAACTGAAGAAGGACATTGGATTGTATTCATTTATTGGTATGGGTGCCTTTTTCTCATGTGGTAAAGTGTGGCTCCAATTATATACACTGCTCAAAAAAATCAACACTCAACACCTCCTAGCTCCGAATGAATGAAATATTCTCATTGAATACTTTGTTCTGTACAAAGTGGAATGTGATGTCCACAAAATAACACAAAAATCATCAATGGAAATCAAATTTATTAACGAATGGAGGACTGGATTTGGAGTCACCCCCAAAATTAAAGTGGAAAAACACACTACAGGCTGATCCAACTTTGATGTAATGTGCTTAAAACATGTCATACTGAGGATCAGTAGTGTGTTTGGCCTCCACGTGCCTGTATGACCTCTCTACAACGCCTGGGCATGCTCCTGATGAGGTTGCGGATGGTCTCCTGAGGGATCTCCTCCCAGACCTGGACTAAAGCATCTGCCATCTTCTGGACAGTCTGAGGTGCAACATGACACGCTACCAGGAGACAAGCCAGTACTCCACGAGACGTGGAGCAGGCCGTAGGAGGGCAACAACCCAGCAGCAGGATTGCTACCTCCGCCTTTGTGCAAGGAGGAACAGGAGGAGCACTGCAAGAGCCCTGCAAAATGATCTCCAGCAGGCCACAAATGTGCATGTGTCTACACAAATGGTTAGAAACTGACTCCATGAGGATGGAATGAGGGCCCGACGTCCACAGATGGGGATTGTGCTCACAGCCCAACACCATTGCGGACACTTGGCATTTGCCACAGAACACCAGGATTGGCAACTTCGCCACTGGCGCCCTGTGCTCTTCACAGATGAAAGCAGGTTCACAATGAGCACATGTGACAGACGTGAGAGTCTGGAGACGACGGAGTCTGGAGACAGTGTGGAGAGCGATATGCTGTCTGCAACATCCTTCAGCATGACCGGTTTGGCAGTGGGTCAGTAATGGTGTGGGGTGGCATTTCTTTGGAGGGCCACACAGCCCTCAATGTGCTCACCAGAGGTAGCCTGACTGCCATTAGGTACCGAGATGAGATCCTCAGACACCTTGTGAGACCATATGCTGGTTCGGTTGGCCCTGGGTTCCTCTTAATGCAGGATAATGCCAGACCTCATATGGCTCGAGTGTGTCAGCAGTTCCTGCAAGATGAAGGCATTGAAGCTATGGACTGGCCCGCCAGTTCTCCAGACCTGAATCTGATTGAGCACATCTGGGACATTACGTCTCGCTCCATCCACCAACGACACATTGCACCACAAACTGTCCAGGATTTGGCAGATGCTTTAGTCCAGGTCTGGGAGGAGATCCCTCAGGAGACCATCCACAACCTCATGAGGAGCATGCCCAGGCGTTGTAGGGAGGTCATACAGGCACGTGGAGGCCACACACACTACTGAGCCTCATTTTGACATGTTTTAAGGACATTATATCAAAGTTGGATCAGCCTTTAGTGTGTTTTTCCCCTTTAATTTTGGGGGTGACTCCAAATCCAGGCCTCCATTGGTTAATAAATTTGATTTCCATTGATGATTTTTGTGTGATTTTGTTGTCATCACATTCAACTTTGTACAGAACAAAGTATTCAATGAGAACATTTCAATCATTCAGATCTAGGATGTGTTATATGAGTGTTCCTTTTATTTTTTTGAGCACTATATACAGTATATATATATATATATATACATATATATATATATATATATATATATATATATATATATTACATGTGACTATACAAAACTTTGTAATATATCTTATTTTAAAAATATGTTTCCTTCTTCAATCAAGCTACTTTTTATATTAATATATGGAGAAGTGAAGGAGGCTGCTGAAAAGCACAAGCGGATAACTGCTGCTGCTACACTCTGCTATTCTCTGAGTCAGGCAGCTCTATTAAAACTGCTTTGCTAGAGATGACAGGCTAACAGTACACAGAATGAAACATTGGTAGTCTGTTTTCTCCTTCTCTCACTCCTCTCTCCATAGAGTTCTCTGTGTGAGCTGGATACTGACTGTATGTTAAAAAAAAAAAAAAAGAGGAGGAAAGAAGCTTCATAAGTGAAAAAGGAAACAAATTTCTTTAACCCCTTCCCGACATGCGCCGTAATAGTACGGCGCGTGTCGGGTCTGTAACTATGGTGACCGCCCGGGAGCCGGGCGGCCGTCATAGCCGCCGGGTGTCTACTGCTTTAAGCAGTAGACAACCAGCTCTAAAAAAAATTTTAACACCGTTTTGGAATTTTTTTTAGGGGTCAAAATGTAAATATAACCATATAAATTTGGTATCCCTGGAACCGTACCGAAACACAGAATATAGGGGACATGTCATTTTGACTGCACAGTGAACGCCGTAAAACCAAAGCCCGTAAGAAAGTCACAGAAATGCATTTTTTCTTCAAATCCACCCCATTCTGAATTTTTTTCCTGCTTCCCAGTACATTATATAGAATAATTAATGGTGGCATCATGAAGAAAAAATTGTCCCGCAAAAATTAAGACCTCATATGACTCTGGGAGCGGAGAAATAAAAAAGTTATGGGGTTTAGAAGGAGGGGAGTCAAAAACGAAAATCAAAAAATGCCATCGGCGGGAAGGGGTTAATAAGATAGATTACAAATTTTCTTATATTCTTATACATGTACTGTTAATTTATGAAAAGTTTCATAATTAGATATATACTTTAAGCATAATAAAATCGGCTATCCTGCCTGATTGGTGGGGGTCAGATCTCTGGGACCCCAACAATCCCGCAATTGAAGGGGCCAAGGTTACTTCAGCTTTCTTTCTACACAGCAGCACTCCCATGTGTCCACTGTCCAAGGAACTGCAGAACAGCTCCTTCCAGGTGAATGTGGATGTGTAGTATTTGTATGTATATATGCCAGTGGACAGGAGTGATGCTCTGCAGACAAACAATGAAAAGGTATTGCAACTCTGCTACTCCTTTAGTTTGACGGAAACTGAATGGGGTCATATAAACAGGAGTTATCCTAATGTGAATTTCTCTTTCATTTTCTGTCCCATCAAAGACTGATCTTTACAAATATAAAATTTTCTTACTTTGACAAGAACTGCATTGTTTGCTATAAGAAAATTAAAGTGTTGGTTCTCCTTTGGGAATTGCAAACCAAGCAGTAAGAAACTTGCATATCTAGGTAAAGTTACTATGTGACTATACAGTATACTGGACTACTTAGTGAGAAAGTCATTACTCACATGGTGTTGTCTAAGTGGCTGGACAACTTCTCTGATGCAGAGCTCCAGGTCCGTCAGATAATCCTTTTCTGTTTGTATCAGCTCAGCAATAATTTTAGCCCTCTTGTCCATCTTTCTCCTTTGGACCTCCTCTGGGTCTTGAATTGGGGAAGTTGGAGCTGATGCTGCAATATTAGGTGCCATCTTTTCTGTATACAGAAATGAACATAATATCATCAGATATAAGATAAGAGTGCTGTTATATTCATTACACCAGTCTTAGCATAGACAAAGGTTTCTAGTATCAATTTATCTGGATCACTGAACTGCAGGATGGACCTGCTTCAATACGGTTTCACACACTCAACATGTACAACATGGCAATTTGATATGTCATAAAAGTTTGACTGCAGGGGATTTGAATGGTGAGGCTCCCAATGATCCAGAAAATGGGTTCAGGGTCACATGTGGGGACACATCTACACAACACTTCTCATTTTACATTACAGTTTATGGAGGATTCTGGAAACTTTGTCAGAGTGACAGACCATATGGCCAACTCTCTGCGGTGAATGGGAAACTTGTCACCACCGACTTTAGAACTGATGGTGATCTGGTGATGCTGGTACATATGAATTGTAGTAAACTCTCCGGTATGAGTAGTCTTAGTTCTACATATCCTTTATGGATGTAAACAATATTCCCATTCATTGCCAGAAAAAAAAAGGAAATAGCAAGGCATTAAAAAACAACATATATTAAAAAAGTTACATAACTTAAACTTTGTTTGCATAAAAGTGAAACTCATCTTTAAATGTCGTCACTATAGATGGGATCCTTGTTATCTGTAGTACAAAAAGCATCCTACACCTAGTGCCCCTCAAACCTTCACAGAGCTGTGCTACATACATGTACATATATGTCAATACAATTATAGCAATGCTGTTTGTACAGCATCTAACATGTAAAGTGCTTTTCCATTGCAAATTGTAGGATCGGAGATGTGGCTTTGCCTTTGTTTATGGTGTGAAGAGGGGTATAGAAGGCCTTTTTTCTTTCCAGGACTAGTTGTCAATCTATTTGGTAACAACTTGCACATTCTCCATCCAGGAGATCTTACAATGAATATGATGCATCTATTCAATAGGACAACTGTGGAGCGTAACAACTGCTTTATTGTACGTGGGACACTAGATGGAATTGGAGACCTTTCTTTATGAAGGTGCTGCCTGTAAGCAGATTAATTCTGCTGGGAAATTCAGTTTATGCTTCCTCAGCATAGGTTGCTGTATTTGATAATAAAGAACATGCATGATATCTTGACATTTAATTAGCCCAAATATGTGCCCATTTTTGTTTTTTTATCCTTGCACACAGATCCCTACAATACCTACCTGTAGCATAATAAATACCTATAAGTATAGACCTTCTAAAATGTGTTAATGGCTACGCTCACTAGTTGTCATGAACTCGTTATTATATAGTTAGATAGGTGATAAAATTGAGGAAAGATACAGGTGCATCAAGTCCAACCTATAGTCCTACCATTGAAAGGTACAACAGTCCCATGAAGGCACATGCTAAATGACCCATGTTATAGGGAATTTTCTGACTTCAAATATAGAAGTTAGATAATATATCCCTAGATCAAAACCCCAATCCCAGTAATCTAGTTCCAAAATGTTCATATTAAATCCATGAAAACTATACTGCCCCCCTTCCCTTAAATGGGTTGTGCTGTTATGGACACTTTTCCACTATCCTCAGGACAGGGGATAAGTGTCCAATCGATCGGGTTTGATTGTCAGTTTGCCCAATGATTACGAGGACTGGGGAACCAAAAGTCTTCTTAAAGCTTCTTTGTGAATGGAACACCATTGTGCTTGGGTGCCTGGTGCTCCATTGACTTCTATGGAGCTGCGTGCACTGGTAAAGATAACAGTGAAGAAAGCATCGCTCATGCAAGTGCACTGGCACTCCATTCCTCAAGGAGGCTTTAGTGAGACTGATCACTCCTGATCACTGGGGGAACTGCCCATCAGGTCCCCAATGAGTGAACACTTATCCCCTGTCCTGTGGATAATGAACAACCCCTTTAAGTTTGTTTAATGGATTAACCACCACAACCCAATGTATTAGAGAGTTCTATAATCTAGACATAGAGGATGCTCCTTGTCATTGTTACAGGCAAGATGGCTATTCTTAAAGGCTATTCACAATAATACAGTAATATTGTATAACTATAAATTTAGTAACAGAACTTTTTTCTTTTGCTATATAATCTATTCAGATTAGCCATTGATAAAGAGTTGATATTAAGAGCTGATAAATTATAGGGCAGAGTGTATTGGGTTTCTACATTAACCAATTTCTGTTCACCTCGGATGCATGAAATATAAGCGATGATGTAATCTTATCTTTTACTTACAGAAGGTATAGAAGACATAATGTTTCAGATAGTTAGTATAAGGCCTGAAGTTTTCTTGGAAGCTACAGTATGGTTTAGATTTGGAAATTGTTTACTGCGGAAACATTGAGAGGTGTAATGCTGAAAGCTATGTCCTGAGGTGATATGAGCTCATGTTTTCCTACACATCGCATGAGATTTCAAATCTTCTTTTCTTTGAGTCATACAACTTCCTAGTCACATAGATACATGCATCTGATGTTACATTCCTAAATATGGAAATACAGATCAGTACAGGGAGGAAAGACTATAGGATACAGGGCGTCCAAATAAGTCAGAATATTGGGGTCTGATCTGTACTTCAGGTATAGAAAACAATTGCTTATAGATAGATTTCTGATGTTGGTGATACTTGTTATACTGAATAGTAATTTATACTCATATTATTATTTATTCATGTTTACTGACTGTTTGACAAAATTAAGTTGTTTTTTCCATTTAAAATATAGACCAAACAAAAAGTTGCAACAGCAATCTGCTTGCACCAAAACTCTCTCTCTCATATATATATATATATATATATATATATATATATATATATATATATACAGTCCTATGAAAAAGTTTGGGCACCCCTATTAATCTTAATCATTTTTAGTTCTAAATATTTTGGTGTTTGCAGCAGCCATTTCAGTTTGATATATCTAATAACTGATGGACACAGTAATATTTCAGGATTGAAATGAGGTTTATTGTACTAACAGAAAATGCGCAATATGCATTAAACCAAAATTTGACCGGTGCAAAAGTATGGGCACCTCAACAGAAAAGTGACATTAATATTTAGTACATCCTCCTTTTGCAAAGATAACAGCCTCTAGTCACTTCCTGTAGCTTTTAATCAGTTCCTGGATCCTGGATGAAGGTATTTTGGACCATTTCTTTCTACAAAACAATTCAAGTTCAGTTAAGTTTGATGGTCGCCGAACATGGACAGCCTGCTCTCAAATGGTCTGAAAACAAAGATTGTTCAACATAGTTGTTCAGGGGAAGGATACAAAACGTTGTCTCAGAGATTTAACCTGTCAGTTTCCACTGTGAGGAACATAGTAAGGAAATGGAAGACCACAGGGACAGTTCTTGTTAAGCCCAGAAGTGGCAGGCCAAGAAAAATATCAGAAAGGCAGAGAAGAAGGACAGTGGGACTAAGGCAATCAGAGGCAGTGTGATGTTCTGGGAGGAAATCTATAGTGGCCAATGATATAATGTCTAAAATCTGACATGTTTATGTTAAAGAAAAAAATTAGAAGTTTTCTTCTTCCTATTCCTTATAAGGACATGGCTGCTGTATTTGAAAGACAGTGTCCCATCTGTTCATTGGTTGTGTCTGGTATTGCAGTCCAGTTTAAGTAAAGTAAACAACTTACCTTATCTTATTACATACTAGCTTCTGCCCGCGACTGCGTCTGCGTGTTGTCAACGTCAATGATCTGCCTGCTCCGGCATTTCGGCAGCAATCAAGCTGGCCTGCCGCTGAACTTGTTCCTCATGTCATGCCTGTGATTGTTCCGGTATCTCAGCAGCTTGCTGGGACACCATACAATGAGCGTGTTGGTGGTGGTGATGATCTGCCTGCTCCGGCGTTTCGCCTGCTCTAAGAGCCGTTTGACGAGCTAGCTTGCTCAATCCTCCTCAACTCCGCTTGAGGAGAAATCTGTTGCCTTCTGGCTACCTTCATAGTTGAAAAGTATAGAAAAAAATGTTCCAATATGCCACAATTAAATAAAACGTAACCTTTACTTCATATCAAAAAAGGTAAAAAGAGATATTACATCACCCATTCCGGACACATGATCATGATGGAGCTTACGCGTTTCAGGACACATACACGTCCCTTAGTCATTTTGGCTATGACTAAGGGACGTGTATGTGTCCTGAAACGCGTAAGCTCCATCATGATCGTGTGTCCTGAATGGATGATGTAATATCCCTTTGTATCTTTTTTGATATGGAGTATAGGTTACATTTTATTTAATTGTAGCATGATGGAACATTTTTTATATACTTTTCATGTCTGTTGGCTCCTTTGCAGTCTGGAGCAGTTCCCTAGTAGCCACACCCCGTCTCTGTAATTAACTGCCATACCAGGTTCTTTGTTTTTCTGTACCTTCATAGCTCTCATTTTCTGAGAATTTTGCAACAAATTATATTTTTGTTTTCCCAGCAAGTTTAAAATTGGGAAACTGCCAATTTGGATTAAAGGGGTTTTTCCATCTCAGTGTCTCAGCAGGCTGCCTGGAGTGTCTGCTTCATACTTCCTGTATTTGTCTCCCCCTTCCCTCTGGCAGAACAGGACACAGAACACATACAGATCAGATATGCAAATGATTGTTCAGAATGGACTCAGTATTATCTATATGTTTGCATATAGAGATAACAGACCAGGCTTTATCAGCAAACTGCAATTAGCCTGCCGGCAAGAGCAGTTTATTTAAATGTAGATTGTGAGCCCCACATAGAGCTCACAATGTACAGCTTTTCCCTATCAGTATGTCTTTGGAATATGGGATGGAAATCCATGCAAATATGGGGAGAATATATAAACTCCTTGCAGACGTTTTTTTGCCATTGGCGGGATTTGACCACCAGGACTCCAGCGCTGCAAGGCTGCAGTGCTAACCACTGAGCCACCGTGTGGCCCCTAAGAGCAGTTTATTATTAGTAGGATACACAAATTGATAATAGTCGTGAGGCCATGTCATTTACCGGGATAAAAAGTAGCCTATGTGTTAATCGAGGTTACAAACTATCTATGTGCCAAATTGCATCCAAATCCGTTCAGCTGTTTTTGCGTGATTGAGTAACAAACATTCAAACTTTCACATTTATAATAGTAAGGATTATAATAGTAAGGATAATAGTAAGGATTTATTATTATTATTATTATTATTATTATTATTAGAGGAAGGATTCAATAAGTGCATATCTTATGCATAATAGTAATAACATATATATTACATCCTATTAGTAGTGAGTATATTTTATACATGTTGAAACAAATATTTGGTGCTTATGTAATTTCCTCTCATTCAAGATTTGTGCAAGAATATTATTATAACTTTGCTACCTAAATAAATATTCATCATATTTCTAAAAATAACTATAGAACCATATAATGATTACGTAATGATAAGTCATATCTTTAACAGGTTACATCTTCAGACAGTTTCCAAATTATCTTTTTATTCTGGTCTATCATTTCAACCATTAAATAATATCTTGTATCCTTGTATTGGCAATGTGCTATCTACATGAAGTTCAGCTGTGTTAAGATATAACCAAACTTTTCCATTAAAGGGCAACACACATAAAGAGTCTAGTGATGTACACACATTAGACAGTAACATATGCAGATGTAGTAACCTATATTCCTGTATCATGTTGGTCTGCTATGTGGTTTATCTATCGTAGACCTAACTTTAGTTCTTCCAGAATTTCTACAAATGCATAGCTAACAAAGCTTCAATATTATTCAAATTAATCTATTGTTTTAGGGACTAAACTATGTGGGAGATGCCAAACAAAAATGAAGTTTCTATAGCAATGTGGCATATCAAAGTAGCTGAATCTAGAAATTATTGCTGACAATCTGCAATCACAGAAACACATCTTCCACATACGGAAATTGTCAGTTATTGTGGTTAGATGGGATTTGTAATACATATTTTAACAGAATTTCTAGATAGATATCTTTATATATTGTTATGCAAAAATGAGCTAACAATTGAGTTCCTAAGCTCATGTGAATGTTGTGATGATTATTTTGGTAGCCTAAAGATTATTCGATTTGCTGCAATTTTAACTTGTTTCTATTTGCAGCCATTGTATTTGTTGTGCTTATTTTAGAGGTTTAAGTAGTCGAACCAGGTGGATGTTAAAAGCTGTGACAGCTCTGTATTATTTGCTTTAATTGGTGATTTGCCAGGTCTCTAAATAGTCTTCGTTATAAATGTCCTATTATTTTGCTGCTGTAGAACCTTTGTAACTCCTTCTCATAGATAACTAACCTGCTGCTTATAACAAAGATCCCAAACCACAATGTTCCTGGCTGTGTCAGCTCTGCCTGCTCTCCCCTAGGCAAGGGGAAATGGTTTTATATGCAGAGCCAAGAGAGGAAAAGGGTCCAAATCTTTAGGGTAAGCAAATTACACAGGCTGAACTGTATCAAATTGTAGCTAGAAAGGAAAGTATGCACAACATAACTTGTCAACAGGGGACAATGGGACAATGGTGCAATCACATATGCTGTGTAACAGTGTAAGGGCAGGGCTCCATGTGGTATAAACAACGTGATTTTCCCGTGGCGGAAACTCTGCGGAAAAAAATCGCAGCGTTTTACAGTCAGAGCAAAGTGGATAAGATTCTAGTGAATCCCATGCCCACTTTGTGGTAAAAACCACAGTGTGGACATGCAGTGATTTCCAAAACTGACGTGGATTTCGAAATCGTAGCATGTCAATTATACCTACCGAAACACCAGCGGTTTCCCCATTGGTATAATCGTAAACTCTGCAAACTTTCTGTCTAAAGCGCTGCCGTCGCAGTTTTTCTTGCAGCGCTTTTTTGCTGCAGGACACCATGTGGGGCCTTAAACCCTAAGCAGATGCTAAAAGAAACCTTACTCTTCACCATAACTTTCTGTTAGCAGAAGGTAGAAGGTCTTTCATGGGCTGTAAAAGGGAAGCCAGGATCTGAAGCTGTGCTTATACAGGAGAGCCAGTGAAGATGGCAGAATCCTGAAGACACAAACCTCACATCTATTACTTACAGGTATATGTTCACATATCTAAAATTTAAAGAAGAAGTTAAAGGGATGCTATCATTAAAACACAATTTTTTTGTGACTAACACGTAGGAATAGCCTTAAGAAAGGCTATTTTTCTCCTACCTTTAGATGTCTTCTCTGCACTGCCGTTCGGTACAAATCCTGGTTTTTGTCAGTATGCAAATGAGTTCTCTCATAGCACTGGGGGTGGTCCCCAGCGTTCAAACCACACTGGGGTGTCCTCAATGCTGTAAGAGAAATCTCCAGTGCCGCCTCCATCTTCTTCAGGAATGGCCTCTTCACGCATCTTCTTCCACCGCCGAGGGTCAAACTTCTAGGCCTTGGGCAGGGCCGATTGCGCATGCCCGCAGCCACAAGAACAATCACAGTTTACACAGTAAGTAAGCGGCCATTTCCCTTTTAGAATAGCCTTTCTTAAGGCTATTGCGACGTCTTAGTCACAAAAAATTGCGTTTTAATGATAGGATCCCTTTAAGAATGCAGCCTAAACCTTTGCTGCAAGATTATAACTAACATGTAACATATAATCACTAACAAATAAAAATGTTTTACCAAGACAAAGGTGTCCATAGCCTTAGAGAGAGTATCCTGCATTAGGCTAAAGCTGCAACAAAAAACCTCTGTTTCTGGAATGTGGGTCTGTTGTCGAACCGCATTGAGCCAAAGCAAGTTGTGGATTGTGCAAAAAGGAGAAGTATATATGCTTCTTCTGTATTCCCATTTCTTTTTGTATCCACACCTGGGTTTGGCTCAAAACATGACAGCAAAATATGCTACAAAAAAGTAGCTTTTCTGCAATGTGGGACCTGGTAATATTTATTCTTTTGTGACAGTTCCAGTTCCCAAATAAGTTCTTCACATTAAAGCAGATGAGGTGCAGCCCAGTATCTACAGCACTAACCACTTAGTGTCTGTACATAGCAGTATAAAGAAATGAATAACACTTATTTTAATATATTTCACCCCCATGTCAACTGACCACTTGTTCCAGCCTTATGTTTGGCGAAGTTTGGTGTATTTTAAACAGATCGGTTAGTTTTTTAGGCTAAAAAATGCTGTGGGAATAACCATGGTGCATCATAGTTTTTCCCACAGTGCTTTTCACAGAAAAGGGAGGAAGAGGTTTCCTCTGCAGACCTTCAGCTTCCATTATACGTATAGGGAAACCGCCGGCTTTTCCATAAGTATAATTGACATGCTGCATTTTCCAATACTGCAATGGTTTGGGGGATTGCAGTATTTCCACTGTGCATGTATTCATTAGAATCCCATCCACTTTGCAGTGACTAAGGTCTAGCGAATCCCGTCCACACGTTGCAGAAGAATATGCACAGTGGAAATACTGTGATCTCCAAAACAGTCACGGCTTTGGAAATCACAGCATGTCAATTATACATATGGAAATGCTGGCACCCTATAGGTGTAATGGAAGAAGAAAGGAAACCTCTGCAGACTTTGTGTGAAAAGTGGTGCAGGAAAAACTGCCATGTGTTGCTGCTGTGGTTTTTCCCGCATTGCTTTTTGCACTACATGGGGTCTTAGCCTTAAAGAGTTTTATTGGCTTTTTTTCAGATTGATTCATATAAATACCATATTTCTGGCTCTGTCTTCTCGTGTAAAAAATAATGAATGCCATTTAGGGGGACGAAAGGCATCTTTTACATTTTATCACAATTGTTCAAAAATTGCTAAATTTTGCAGAGACTTGCAGTAAAACCTCATACTTGTTAAACATACAGTCCTATGAAAAAGTTTGGGCACCCCTATTAATCTTAATCATTTTTTGTTCTAAATATTTTGGTGTTTGCAACAGCCATTTCAGTTTGATATATCTAATAACTGATGGACACAGTAATATTTCAGGATTGAAATGAGGTTTATTGTACTAACAGAAAATGTGCAAACTCAATAAAAATATTAAAAAAAAAAAAAAAAAAAAAAAGAAAATGTGCAATATGCATTAAACCAAAATTTGACCGGTGCAAAAGTATGGGCACCCTTATCATTTTATTGATTTGAATTTCCCTAACTACTTTTTACTGACTTACTGAAGCACAAAATTGGTTTTGTAACCTCATTGAGCTTTGAACTTCATAGCCAGATGTATCCAATCATAAGAAAAGGTATTTAAGGTGGCCAATTGCAAGTTGATCTCCTATTTGAATCTCCTCTGAAGAGTGGCATCATGGGCTACTCAAAACAACTCTCAAATGATCTGAAAACAAAGATTGTTCAACATAGTTGTTCAGGGGAAGGATACAAAAAGTTGTCTCAGAGATTTAACCTGTCAGTTTCCACTGTGAGGAACATAGTAAGGAAATGGAAGACCACAGGGACAGTTCTTGTTAAGCCCAGAAGTGGCAGGCCAAGAAAAATATCAGAAAGGCAGAGAAGAAGAATGGTGAGAACAGTCAAGGACAATCCACAGACCACCTCCAAAGAGCTGCAGCATCATCTATATGCATGGCGTCCAAAAAGAAACAGCATTCCAAGAAAAACACTTGCTACCCACTGTAAAATTTGGTGGAGGTTCCATCATGCTTTGGGGCTGTGTGGCCAATGCCGGCATCGGGAATCTTGTTAAAGTTGAGGGTCGCATGGATTCCACTCAGTATCAGCAGATTCTTGAGAATAATGTTCAAGAATCAGTGACAAAGTTGAAGTTACGCCGGGGATGGATATTTCAGCAAGACAATGATCCAAAACACCGCTCCAAATCCTCAGGCATTCATGCAGAGGAACAATTACAATGTTCTGGAATGGCCATCCCAGTCCCCAGACCTGAATATCATTGAACATCTGTGGGATGATTTGAAGCGGGCTGTCCATGCTCGGCGACCATCTAACTTAACTGAACTTGAATTGTTTGTCCAAAATACCTTTATCCAGGATCCAGGAACTGATTAAAAGCTACAGGAAGGGACTAGAGGCTGTTATCTTTGCAAAAGGAGGCTCTACTAAATATTAATGTCACTTTTCTGTTGAGGTGCCCATACTTTTGCACCGGTCAAATTTTGGTTTAATGCATATTGCACATTTTCTGTTAGTACAATAAACCTCATTTCAATCCTGAAATATTACTGTGTCCATCAGTTATTAGATATATCAAACTGAAATGGCTGTTATAAACACCAAAATATTTAGAACTAAAAATGATTAAGATTAATAGGGGTGCCCAAACTTTTTCATAGGACTGTATCTAAACCTGTCAGATCTATGAGATGACAATCACAGCATACACGAGTCAAAATGGGCTTTAACTGGGGCACAGACATGGCTTGTGTGTAAAATATTATCTTCTGTTTGATGAGACAAATACATCAAAAGCCTAAACAAATGTAGTAACATGAGATTAGCTCCACGAAAGGACATCTAGATTAAACAGAGGTAAACAGATTCTGCCTCCCCAGATTGTGGTATTGTCTGTGTCATCCATCTATTTGTCCTGCACAACAACAAGCAGAGCCCATACCAGTTTATAAAGTCCACCTTGCCTAGCCAGTTTGGGCATATTTGGATACACAGGTAGTCTGAATAATTTCCCACAACTCTGTTTACAGTATGCTGCTGACAGGACGGCTCACATAGCATGATGCAAATATCCTCCCTTGGTACACACATTACAAACAGGAACTACAATGTCATCTCAGTGTACTGGGCTCTGCCATAAATGAGTGCGTAATAGCAAATGACATCCGCACCTTACAGGCATATGAAATGGAATAGTAACATTTGGTGCAGGATACAATCCTCATTATGTTCTAGCTCTGATGGTGAAAAAGCAGTAGTCAGAGATAGTGAAATGATTAACCTCTTCCTCACCATTACAATGCCCCATCATTGTCTCATCATGAAAACACAGATGACACAGGTAGATGTACTTGTCTGATTCTGTATTTCTTCTTAGGTAGCATCATAAACATAGGTTTAGGGTCCAACAACCCAAGGGGGGCTATTCTCATTACAATTATAACATTATAGTAATGTTCTTGGTATTGTATGATGTCACCGGTGTACTCATTGACCATTTTGTGTGTGCATTATTGCTATGCCATGAAGTACTACTGGGCATTATGCCAGTACTTTGACGTCACTGTATTTATTAATACTGAGCTGTCATATCACTGTGTGCATTATCCTGGTATAGTGAAATTATTGTGTGCATTATTTCTTTACTGTGACATCACTGTGTTCATTATCCAGGTACTGTGACATCACGGTACGCATGACCTGTACTCTATAACCACTGTGTGCATTATCCAGGTACTGTGACATCACGGTACGCATGACCTGTACTCTATAACCACTGTGCGCATTATCCAGGTACTGTGACATCACCGTATGCATGACCTGTACTCTATAACCACTGTGTGCATTATCCAGGTACTGTGACATCACGGTATGCATGACCTGTACTCTATAACCACTGTGTGCATTATCCAGGTACTGTGATATCACGGTATGCATGACCTGTACTCTATAACCACTGTGTTCATTATCCAGGTACTGTGACATCACGGTACGCATGACCTGTACTCTATAACCACTGTGCGCATTATCCAGGTACTGTGACATCACGGTACGCATGACCTGTACTCTATAACCACTGTGTGCATTATCCAGGTACTGTGACATCACGGTACGCATGACCTGTACTCTATAACCACTGTGTGCATTATCCAGGTACTGTGACATCACGGTATGCATGACCTGTACTCTATAACCACTGTGTGCATTATCCAGGTACTGTGATATCACGGTATGCATGACCTGTACTCTATAATCACTGTGTTATCCAGGTACTGTGACATCACTGTATGCATGACCTGTACTCTATAACCACTGTGTTCATTATCCAGGTACTGTGACATCACGGTACGCATGACCTGTACTCTATAACCACTGTGCGCATTATCCAGGTACTGTGACATCACGGTACACATGACCTGTACTCTATAACCACTGTGTGCATTATCCAGGTACTGTGACATCATGGTATGCATGACCTGTACTCTATAACCACTGTGTGCATTATCCAGGTACTGTGACATCACCGTATGCATGACCTGTACTCTATAACCACTGTGTGCATTATCCAGGTACTGTGACATCACGGTACGCATGACCTGTACTCTATAACCACTGTGCGCATTATCCAAGTACTGTGACATCACGGTACGCATGACCTGTACTCTATAACCACTGTGCGCATTATCCAAGTACTGTGACATCACGTGACGCATGACCTGTACTCTATAATGTTATGTCAGTCCAGGTAGCTGCAACGGGGCTAAGGGATAGCAGTAGGGAATCTCGCCCTGCACTACTCCCACTAGCTATCCCGGTCCCTGCCTCATGGGTGTGGGTCGGCTGTACTCAGGCTAAGCCTGACCCCGACAGCTCCTCTCTCACTGATTCCGTAGGCCTAGAGGGAAGTGGGAGAAGGAATGCCCTATAAGATCTCTAGGGACTGGAGACTAAAGGGGGTCACCCCTAACGAACAAGTGAAGCTGCTACTGACAGGGACTGACAAGGGTGTGCGCTGACTAACAACACAAGCAGCACACAGGAAAAATGTGGGAAAGGATTCCCCCAAACCAATATGGGAAGGAACCATACACTAGGAAACAAACACAGGGAAACTGAGTAGAAATCAAAGGATAAGGCAATTCACTCACACAGTCAATTATACACAGAGGGAGGATTGGTGAACACAGAAGGGAAAACACACAAACCAACTCGTTCGCCCAAACCTCCCAAAAATCAACCACGGAACTTCCTCTATCCCAGAACACCACCTACTCCTCCTGCTAAGGCCTAGCTCTGTAAAAGCGACACTCAGCACAGAACCATGGGAGGCATGGGTTTAAATACAGAGTAGAGACCACTCCTCCCAGGTGCAAATGGGAGGACAGACTAATCAACCAGGAGATAAAGCTGCCTACCATCAGTGCGCACGTGCAAGTCAGAAGGTGTGCACCAATACTCACGACAGGACAACCCCACAGCGCCAGGATGCCACCCCAGACACTGCGCAGCCAAAAACTCCCCAGGTAAGAAAAATAGAAATTAAAGAACCTAAATACTCCTAACAGGATCCTCCCCTCAAGGAGAAGACTCCGGATTCTCTAGGAGCATCCTTCTTCGGGAACTCCTTGTGGAATTTCTCCACGAGTCTGGGAGCTGACACATCCGACTCCAGGACCCAAGAATTATCCTCAGGACCATATCCCTTCCATGCCACCAGATACCATAGCTTCCCCCGAACATATTTGCTATCCAGAACTCGGGATATCTCATACTCCCCGGACTCAGAAACTGGTGGAACCTTAACTGGAGACGTTCCCTTCTTGGCCTTCTTTAACAAGGAGACATGGAAGACCCGGTTTATCTTCCACCTTTTAGGTAGTTGCAGCTGCGCCGCCACTTCATTTACCATCTTGATGATCTTAAAAGGACCCACAAATCTGGGACCCAGCTTCTTGCTAGGAACCTTCAACTTGATATTCTTGGTGGACAACCAAACCATCTCACCAGGGAAGAACTGCAACTCTCCTCTCTTCCGATCCGCCTGGACCTTAGCCTGGTGCGACGCCCGCACCAGATTCTCTCGGATACGGGACCATACCCCTTGCAGCTTTTTAGAAAATAGCTCCTCCTCCGGAACTGGGGAAGAAATGGAAGAAAATACTCCGAAAACAGGATGTCTACCACCGGAGCAAAAAAAAGGTGTGGTACCTGTGGCATTGGAATCATGGTTGTTTAGGGAAAATTCTGCCAGGGGGAGAAAGGCAGCCCAATTATTCTGGTTCTCTCGAACAAAACACCTCAAAAACTGTTCCACATCCTGATTCTTCCTCTCTGTTTGTCCGTTAGACTCTGGGTGAAACCCGGAGGAAAACGACAGTGTAACTCCCAACCTGCTGCAAAAAGCCCGCCAGAATTTAGCCACAAATTGCGGTCCCCTGTCCGAAACGATCTCCTCAGGAAGACCATGCAACCTTACAATCTCTTTAATAAACGCCTCAGATAGTGTCTTGGCACATGGCAGCCTGGAAAACGGGATCAAATGGCACATTTTCGTGAAGCGGTCAACGACTACCCAAATGACCGTGAAACCCTTAGACACCGGAAGGCCCGTGATGAAATCCATAGACAGATGAGTCCAAGGTGCCTTAGGAGGTTCCAATGGATTTAGAAGACCGTGGGGACGGGTATGCGACGCCTTGGCTCTTGCACAGACCGAACAATTTTGAACAAACTGCCAGACCTCCTTACTCCACCCTGGCCACCAAAAATTCCTAGACACCTGTCACGGAGCAAAGGTATACGTCTTCCTCCGGATGGTCTTTTGAATCAACACGGACGCAAGAGGTCGGGAGACAACAGCAATTTATTGTAATCCACAAAGTTAGTAGCCAGCGGCGGTCACATCAACCGTAATAACAATAAGTCCACAGAAGTCACAATCCAATGATAACTTTGGTTCCTTGGTCCTGTAACTATATCCTGGCTCTCTGCAGAGCTGTGCACAGGCCGGCTAACACATACTAACTGCTAGCTACATCTATATACTAAACTGTTACTTCCTATACCTGGGGGTGGGAAGGGCTGAGTCACAGATCCTTCCCCCCTCACCTATACCAAGGAGAGCAGACTCCCTGTCTACTATGGACAATGCACCGTCCAACATCTTCTTGGAGACACTGATCAGATTATCTCCACCCATTGTCCTCACTGGTCCTCACTAGTTAGAGGGATTTGCATACAATGTGCTAACACACTAGACCCCAATCAGCCAACTACACATTGATGTATATAACAGGTTAGAGAATACATTCCACATGAAATATATATTCCACATTGCCTATAGTATAGACTCTAACCATCCCGTGACAACCCCTCCCCCTCTCAAAACATGTGCATGACACAATTGGCCTACACAGGTAAATTGGGGAATGCACATCAGTCTCTATAGCTCATATGTCCTCCTGCCGGGATAACCCATCTGCGTTCTGGTGTTGGTTCCCTCGGCGGTACTGAATGGTAAAGTTGTAGGGTTGAAGGGCTGGCATCTGTCAGAAAATCCGGTGGATCCATGTTGGCTTCTCTCTGAGCTTGGCTTCGGGTCACTGCTCCCACAAAGTGGCACTGTAGATTTCCAACATCGTTGCCTAACAGAACATCGGCCGGCAGCCCGCTCATCACACCAATTGTGCATCGTTTTGGTCCATAACCATAGTCGAGTTCCACGGTAGCTTTAGGAATACGTTTCCGAGTACCTCCTGCCAACTTGATAGAAATGCCAGGGCCCTCCTCTAGGGCCTCGGGTCGCACAACTCGGGGGTCCGCTACCGTTAGGAAAGCTCCCGAGTCCCGGAATCCAACAACTGTTCGGCCATCCAGTAGGACCTCCTGCAAGTGCTTCCTCTGAAGGTTTGCGGGATGTGTGGCGGAAGGCTGAATCCCATAGACCCCTGGAGGTGGAACAGATGGGTCATTCATGGAGTCATCTGGAAATGGGGCCAAACTTTCTGTCCTAGGGGTGGTTCCCAGGTAGTGAATAGGCCGGGATGCCACGGTGGCCCGTGCCCCCATGTTAGCAGGGCAACTAGCTTGCAAATGTCCAGGCCGCCCGCACCCAAAACATCTGCGCTCTAGCATTCTTCCAGTGGGTCGTTGTCTAGGGACAGGGTTGTTCATAGCTGGAGGCCGATGGGCTGGGGCAGGGGTAGAGGGGGAATTGTAATCCTGAGGCCGGACACGAAAGGTGGGTGGCTGGCTGAAGGGTGTCTGGCGGACTGTGGTAGTTTTCCGCTCCTCTGCAAACAACCTCTTCCACTGCGGCTTGATGGTCAGGCCCTCATCTGCAAGGGAAGCAGCTTGCTCCACTGTGGCTGGGTTCCGTTCCAGCACCCACTCACGGATCTCAGCGGGGCACTGGGAAAAGAACTGTTCCTTAAGTATGACTTGGAGGATCTTATCGACTGTGTCAGCCTCCTCTCCTTCTAGCCAGCGCTTGCATGCTTGCTTCAACTTGTGGGCGAACATGTGGAAGGAGCTTCCCCCATTGTAAGACAAAGAGCGGAACTGAACTCGGTAGGTCTCTGGAGTGACTGCATAATACTTCTGCACCGCTCTTTTAATGGCCTCATAGTCCCGCTGATCACTAGGGTCCATGGCTCTGAGAGCTTCCGCAGCCCCATCTCGTAGGTGTCCCACCAGATACCGGACCCAATCCTTCTCTGGGACTTCCATCAGGCGGCACTGGTGTTCGAAGTCCTGAAAATATCCATCAACATCCCCAGCCGCTTCCTCAAAGGTCTTGAAGTGTTTATGGGAGACATATGGTGGTTCTCTCACTGTTGGGCTGGGGGTCGACGTTTGATTATAATTCCGCGTAGTTATCTCAGCCATTCGCATTTCATGCGCCATTCTTTCCTTTTCATGCGCCATTCTCTGTTCCTCCTTCTCCGTTTCCTGAGCCCTCTGTAATGCTCTACTCCTTTGCTCTGCAGTTGCTCCTAGCCCCAGCACTGCCAATTCCTCCTCATACAAAACAACCCATCTGCTCTTTTGGGTCTGTACCTGCCACTCCCGTATCTCTACTGTCTCCTGGGGGCAGCCCTCCTCATGGTCGCTTTGCAGGGTCATCTCCTCCAGTGCCTCGATCAGTTGCTCTTTCGTTCTTCCCTGGTAACTCAGGTTTAGTTCCCGGGCCCTTACTTGTAGACTTGCCATAGTCCAGTTCCTGTATTCTGAGGTTGTGGCTCCATTAATCGCTGGGCTGCTGTAGTCCATCTCGCTGTCCGCTGTTGATCCCACCGCTGCCAACCAGTTGTCACGGAGCAAAGGTATACGTCTTCCTCCGGATGGTCTTTTGAATCAACACGGACGCAAGAGGTCGGGAGACAACAGCAATTTATTGTAATCCACAAAGTTAGTAGCCAGCGGCGGTCACATCAACCGTAATAACAATAAGTCCACAGAAGTCACAATCCAATGATAACTTTGGTTCCTTGGTCCTGTAACTATATCCTGGCTCTCTGCAGAGCTGTGCACAGGCCGGCTAACACATACTAACTGCTAGCTACATCTATATACTAAACTGTTACTTCCTATACCTGGGGGTGGGAAGGGCTGAGTCACAGATCCTTCCCCCCTCACCTATACCAAGGAGAGCAGACTCCCTGTCTACTATGGACAATGCACCGTCCAACATCTTCTTGGAGACACTGATCAGATTATCTCCACCCATTGTCCTCACTGGTCCTCACTAGTTAGAGGGATTTGCATACAATGTGCTAACACACTAGACCCCAATCAGCCAACTACACATTGATGTATATAACAGGTTAGAGAATACATTCCACATGAAATATATATTCCACATTGCCTATAGTATAGACTCTAACCATCCCGTGACAACACCAATCTCATGGTCTCTGAAACCCCCGGGTGACCAGCAAGAACCGACTCATGACACTCCCTCAGGAGACTTTGTCGGAGAGTAGTTGGGACAAAAAGCTTGTTTCTAGGTATCTTGGAAGGTGCAGCGTGTTGCGCTTCGATCAAGGCCTTCTCCAATTTCGCGCCCAATACTGCTACCACCACTCCATCCCCAAGAATAGTGGCAGGCGCCTCTCGTTCCTCCTCAGTCGACATATACCGGGATAAAGCATCAGCCTTAACATTCTTTGAACCCGGCACATAAGTCACGTTAAAATGGAACCGCGCAAAAAATAGAGCCCATCTGGCCTGCCGTGCATTTAATCTCTTCGCCGACCCAAGATAAATCAAATTCTTGTGGTCAGTAAATACCTGGACTGGCCTTCTGGCCCCCTCCAGGAAATGACGCCAATGTTCGAACGCTAGTTTTATTGCTAGTAGTTCCCTATCTCCGATGTCATAATTCCGTTCAGAGGCAGAGAATTTCTTAGAAAAGAAGGCACAGGGATGCGTACCCTCCTCGAACTCCTGAGAAAGTACTGCTCCCACCCCCACCGAGGAGGCATCCACCTCCACTCGGAAGGCCAACCTCTCATCCGGCTGTCTCAAAATGGGAGCGGACGAGAATCGCTTCTTCAGTTCTTCAAACGCAGCTAGCGCCTCTGGCGACCACTTAGCACAGTCAGCCCCCTTCTTAGTCAAGTCCGAGATAGGTTTCACAACCTCAGAAAATCCCTTGATAAACTGGCGATAATAGTTGGAGAACCCCAAGAACCGTTGGACCGCCTTTAGGTTCTCGGGTCGCGGCCACTCCAAGACTGCCCTGACCTTCTCAGGGTCCATCTCGAACCCCTTGTCCGATAGGATATAGCCAAGGAAACATAATTTATTGACCGCGAACACACATTTCTCCAGCTTAGCACTTAATTGGTTAACCCTCAGGAGATCTAAAACCTCTCTCACTCTCTCCCAATGAGTCTCCAAATCCAGGGTGTAAATGAGTATATCGTCCAGATAGACCAAAACCCCCCTCCCTATGACGGCACTTAGTACATCATTAACAAAATTCTGAAAAAACGCAGGCGCATTGGTTAGACCGAAAGGCATCACAAGATTCTCAAAGTGTCCTAGGGGTGTGTTAAACGCTGTTTTCCACTCATCCCCCTTCTTGATTCTCAGCAAGTTATACGCCCCACGTAAATCTATTTTACTAAACCAGCGGGCTCCCATAATCTGGCTGAATAGATCCGAGATCAACGGAATGGGATAGGGATTCCGCACCGTGATTTTGTTAATCTCCCTAAAATCCAAACAAGGGCGCAACCCTCCATCTTTCTTCTTTACAAAGAAAAACCCCACTGCTACTGGGGACTTAGATGGGCGAATATGCCCCACCTCTAGACTCCCCTCAATATACTCTTTGAGCGCCTCCCTCTCCGGAATAGTGAGATTGTACAACCTTGTCTTGGGTAACACTGCATTAGGTATAAATTTAATCGAGCAATCATAGGTGCGATGTGGTGGTAATGTCTTGGCTGCCCTTTCCTCAAAGACCTCCCTGAACTCACATTTCTTGAGGCAAATTGTCTATAGACAAAGACATAATGGATATGGGCAGACATCGACCATTACACCCCTGCCCCCAAGAAACTACTGACTCGGTCTCCCAGTTGATAATAGGGTTATGCTGCTTCAGCCAGGGCCACCCCAAAACTACTTGTGCTGGTAACTTAGACAACAAGAACAAGTCAATCTCTTCCCTGTGGCCACCCACAATAAACTCCAAACCCTCCACCTGTTTGGAGATGACAGCTTGCTGTAGAGGGGTCTTATCAATAGCCCACACCGGTATCTGAGACTCCAAGACCAAAGGACTCACCCTTAATTGCTCACAAAACTCTGAGTCAATAAGGTTGACTGCCGAACCACAATCAACCAAAATCCGGCACTTCTGCCCATTTACCCATCCTTCAAGGGTCAACCCGGCAGTCTGAGTACAGGAAATATGCACACCTCCCTCCTTAGTAGGTTTTCTCCCTTTACCCTCAATAGACCTGGGGTTATTACTCTCCTTGGCGAACCATTCTCTGGAGGGGCATACCCTTGCTACATGTCCCATCCCTCCACACACAAAACAGCGTACTGTGCGGGACCCTTCACTCTTGGGTCTTGCACTTCGCACAGTGGCCCCAATCTGCATGGGTTGGTCCCCCGGGTCCTCTCTAAAAACAGAGAATTGAGGAGGGCTAAGCCCCCCAGGACTCTTGTCTCCACGCTCCCGGAGGCGCCATCCAACTCTAATTGCCAGCTGCATGGCCTCATCTAGATCTCCCGGAACAGGGTGAGAAACTAGATGGTCTTTAACCTGGTCCGAGAGCCCTGTCTCAAACTGACTAAGTAGAGCGGGGTCATTCCAATGTACTTCTGCTGCCCACCTACGAAACTCTGTGCAATACTTCTCTATAGCGTGATCCCCTTGCACCACACGTCATAGGTTATACTCAGCCGTGCGTACCCTGTCTGGGTCGTCATACAGTAACCCCATTGTGGAGAAAAACGCCTCTACAGTTAGTAAGCAAGCTGAGTCGGCTGGTAACGAATGTGCCCAGATGAGGGGATCATCTCTCAATAAAGTAATAATAATCCCAACTCTCTGTACCTCAGAACCGGAGGAAAACGGCCGTAGCCGGAAATACAAAAGACAGTCCTTTTGAAATCGGAAAAAATCTGACCTCTTACCTCGGAAGGGTTCAGGTAAGCTGACTTTTGGCTCCAGAGGCCGACCCACAGGGGCGCTACTCACCTGCCTCTGTATGCCCTCCACCTGAGAGGCTGTGTGTTGAGCCAACTGCTGTACTTGAGATACGCCAGAAGCTTGGATGGCATCCATTCGTAGCTTGATCCCCTCCATCTCAGTGGAAATCTGCTGCACCGCCTGGTACAACTGTTTCAGGTCCGTCATAATGCAAACGAACTTTTTTTTTTTTTTTTTTTTTTTTTTTTTACCGGCTGAGTGTACTGTTATGTCAGTCCAGGTAGCTGCAACGGGGCTAAGGGATAGCAGTAGGGAATCTCGCCCTGCACTACTCCCACTAGCTATCCCGGTCCCTGCCTCACGGGTGTGGGTCGGCTGTACTCAGGCTAAGCCTGACCCCGACAGCTCCTCTCTCACTGATTCCGTAGGCCTAGAGGGAAGTGGGAGAAGGAATGCCCTATAAGATCTCTAGGGACTGGAGACTAAAGGGGGTCACCCCTAACGAACAAGTGAAGCTGCTACTGACAGGGACTGACAAGGGTGTGCACTGACTAACAACACTAGCAGCACACAGGAAAAATGTGGGAAAGGATTCCCCCAAACCAATATGGGAAGGAACCTTACACTAGGAAACAAACACAGGGAAACTGAGTAGAAATCAAAGGATAAGGCAATTCACTCACACAGTCAATTATACACAGAGGGAGGATTGGTGAACACAGAAGGGAAAACACACAAACCAACTCGTTCACCCAAACCTCCCAAAAATCAACCACGGAACTTCCTCTATCCCAGAACACCACCTACTCCTCCTGCTAAGGCCTAGCTCTGTAAAAGCGACACTCAGCACAGAACCATGGGAGGCATGGGTTTAAATACAGAGTAGAGACCACTCCTCCCAGGTGCAAATGGGAGGACAGACTAATCAACCAGGAGATAAATCTGCCTACCATCAGTGCGCACGTGCAAGTCAGAAGGTGTGCACCAATACTCACGACAGGACAACCCCGCAGCGCCAGGATGCCACCCCAGACACTGCGCAGCCAAAAACTCCCCAGGTAAGAAAAATAGAAATTAAAGAACCTAAATACTCCTAACATATAACCACTGTGCGCATTATCCAGGTACTGTGACATCACTGTATGCATGACCTGTACTCTATAACCACTGTGCGCATTATCCAGGTATTGTGACATCACGGTATGCATGACCTGTACTCTATAACCACTGTGCGCATTATCCAGGTACTGTGACATCACGGTATGCATGACCTGTACTCTATAACCACTGTGCGCATTATCCAGGTACTGTGACATCACGGTACGCATGACCTGTACTCTATAACCACTGTGTGCATTATCCAGGTACTGTGACATCACTGTATGCATGACCTGTACTCTATAACCACTGTGCGCATTATCCAGGTATTGTGACATCACGGTATGCATGACCTGTACTCTATAACCACTGTGCGCATTATCCAGGTACTGTGACATCACGGTATGCATGACCTGTACTCTATAACCACTGTGCGCATTATCCAGGTACTGTGACATCACGGTACGCATGACCTGTACTCTATAACCACTGTGCGCGTTATCCAGGTACTGTGACATCACGGTATGCATGACCTGTACTCTATAACCACTGTGTGCATTATCCAGGTACTGTGACATCACGGTATGCATGACCTGTACTCTATAACCATTGTGTGCATTATCCAGATACTGTGACATCACGGTACGCATGACCTGTACTCTATAACCACTGTGCGCATTATCCAGGTACTGTGACATCACGGTACGCATGACCTGTACTCTATAACCACTGTGTGCATTATCCAGGTACTGTGACATCACCGTATGCATGACTTGTACTCTATAACCACTGTGTGCATTATCCAGGTACTGTGACATCACGGTATGCATGACCTGTACTCTATAACCACTGTGTGCATTATCCAGGTACTGTGACATCACGGTATGCATGACCTGTACTCTATAACCACTGTGTGCATTATCCAGGTACTGTGACATCACGGTATGCATGACCTGTACTCTCTAACCATTGTGTGCATTATCCAGGTACTGTGACATCACGGTACGCATGACCTGTACTCTATAACCACTGTGCGCATTATCCAAGTACTGTGACATCACGTGACGCATGACCTGTACTCTATAACCACTGTGAGCATTATCCAGGTACTGTGACATCACGGTATGCATGACCTGTACTCTATAACCACTGTGCGCATTATCCAGGTACTGTGACATCACGGTACGCATGACCTGTACTCTATAACCACTGTGCGCATTATCCAGGTACTGTGACATCACGGTACGCATGACCTGTACTCTATAACCACTGTGCGCATTATCCAGGTATTGTGACATCACGGTATGCATGACCTGTACTCTATAACCATTGTGCGCATTATCCAGGTACTGTGACATCACGGCACGCATGACCTGTACTCTATAACCACTGTGCGCATTATCCAGGTACTGTGACATCACGGTACGCATGACCTGTACTCTATAACCACTGTGCGCATTATCCAGGTACTGTGACATCACGGTACGCATGACCTGTACTCTATAACCACTGTGCGCATTATCCAGGTATTGTGACATCACAGTATGCATGACCTGTACTCTATAACCATTGTGTGCATTATCCAGGTACTGTGACATCACGGTACGCATGACCTGTACTCTATAACCACTGTGCGCATTATCCAGGTATTGTGACATCACGGTATGCATGACCTGTACTCTATAACCATTGTGTGCATTATCCAGGTATTGTGACATCACGGTACGCATGACCTGTACTCTATAACCATTGTGTGCATTATGCCTCTGTGTAAAGGAGACCTACATATTTACACACTTTTCAAGTTCTGAACTTAAGACTGAGATCCCACGTAGTATCCCACAGTGGCAATGTATCGCATTTTTTCCCACAGCACTTTCTGTTTCAATTATACCTATAGGGAAACCACTGCACATATTTTCCCACATGATGGGGATGGGATTTGCTAGAATCCCATCCACTATACAGTAACTGTAAAATAATGCTTTTTTTTCCGCAGTGTTTCTGCCGCAGCCAAACCACGGCAGTTACACTACATGGAGCCCCGGGCTCAAGAGGACCTTTTAGCACCTCCAACAAGTCCAGCTCTTTACATCGATTAATATGTGCTGCTCCACTATCTCTGGCACAGTTGTAATTTTTTCTTTAGCCCCCACCATTTCTGAATATCCAGTGCTGTTAGTTTTGGTGCCTGATGTGCTACTTAGGCTCTTTACTGTCAGGGCGGTGTCACGCAGCAGCAGACAAGGGGTGTGAGTCATGCCTCCCTTCTGCCTGACACTGTCCTTCTGATATTACAGAGCTTAAATAACACATCAGGCACCAAAACTAACCACACTTGTTACTTTGGTGGAGACGGTGAAAGGTCCTCTTGAAATAAAACCCCCTATGCTCACTTTTTTAATTTCCTGCTGCTCCAGGGCTGATGCTCCTTTTGTCCCCATCAGTCTCTGCTTACTTTCTGCCGTGATCATGTGCCATACCTCATTCACGTAACTACAACACACAATCATTGGCCTCAATGGGAAGTATGTTTACGGCCAGTTATCGACTGATGTTCTCATGTAAACAATTTACAGAATTAACCCATACTCTGCTCTGATACATTTGTATAAATGCTGGAAAAGTTATTTAATGAAACATTTTCTTCCAAAAGTGTAATCTTAATCTCCTGGTCACCAATGCAACCTACCGTGTATCATTTATAAAACTGGTGCCCTTGGGCTCTCTCAGACACTCACGTATGGGTGTCTCTATATCTGTACTGCTTGTGCCACGGATTTGGGGGTAGCAGTGCACAGGCTCACAAAAAGTATATGAGTCTGCACACCTCTCTGGTTCCATCTATTAAGAGGAAGTGCTTTGTTTCAGCAAACGGTGAGATCTCAGCACCAACACCCTATCAACTTCTATCAGCACCCGAAATTTGGGTGTTGTACCACTTGATCTGGGTCAGCTGAGGGGCCCCCACTACCATAGGGCCTAGAGCAGATGTGTTGTTTGCCTTATGGTTACCAGGAAAACTGACATGAGGTAAGAGAAAGGCAAATAGAAGCCTCAATAACAGTGCATTGTCTGGTGACATCCTCAGTTACACCCATCATAATGAACACTATATTGACAAATTATCATGAGACTTCCTTCTTTTTAAACTGTGATATTGTAGACCAATAAAACTATATGTAACTGGATACAGAAAGAAAAGAAAGGGAAGAAACATTACCTAACCAGGTTGTTTTTATGACCTCTAGAATAATCACTAATACTTTTTGCTATCCTGTGCTTTGATTGATGACGGATTTTAATCTTTTTACATTTTTATTTCTAGATGAAAGTAATAAACTACAACCCTAACATCTAATAGACACAGACATATCTGATTTGAATCAGGCTCGGAATGGCCCAAAGGTGAGCAAATGATCATGTGCCCAGTGGCCCCTGACAAAGGGTGTACCCATAACATGCATGAGTGGGGCACAGCAAAGTGCACACAGTACAGTACAGTACAGCACCACAATAAGCCTATGAGTCTATCTGAAAAACTAGGTACATTATTCAACAAACTACTCAGTTTATTACTATATCACAATGAGTGACTGACATGACATCTAGGCACAGAAGCAAATTGATCAGTATCCTTCCATCCTGGTCCCTGTCTTTTCGACATAGCTGAGGGGTGCAGCCTGCCAACCATGTTGCAGCATTTTCCTGCTACCTAAAGTTTGCTGTTGTGTGAGTTCATATCCCCAGCTCTCAGAACTATGAAGGCAGCAACCAGCCAACAGGCTACTAACTAGTCCTTCAAGGCACAAACTGTCTGAGGCATTAACTAAGCGGCAGAATACTACTGAAAATATTGTGTGCTGGTGCAGTTTTAGGAACTTGAGAACAGGGTCAGGTAATATTTCAATGTAGCTGTACAGTGGACCCCTATAAAGAATTGTACTTTTGGATCTAGACACCCTAGTCCGATACTGAGTGAAGTTCCTTCACTAAATTATTTTATTCATATACCCAAACTAACCCCAGCTAAGCATTAGATGTATCTATGTGTCCCTGCTGAAGGCATTGATGTAGGATACTATTAGATGGCCTATACTGTCAGCAAGTTGTTTATATCTGGTTATATTTAAGTCTATGAAAAGCAGAAGTGTATTATCACATTAGTACAGTCACAGCAAGACAGCATGCAAATAGCTTTACACAAGAAATGACTATATTTTTATATATCCCCACTAAATGTCTTCTAGAAGTTCTTAATGGGATTGTTTACACAGGTCTGTAAATGTGAAAAATGAAGGTTGGTTGTAAGATTACAGTGGGACAAGTATATATTCATTACTAGGCCTAGAAGTCCAACTGTAGGTTGCAAAATGACCAGTATATAAAGTTGGAAGACATGCTATTTATATAGGGATACCTTTGGTGTATCAGAAGTACAACAACATTTACCATGGAAGTAGTTCTAAAGGCAATACATAGAACTATGTGTAAAAATATATAAAGAGCAGTGAGAAAGATATAGCAAATCCTGAATATTAACAGCTACATTTCTCTAAATGTTTATTTCCTTATTCAGTGTTTGGGTAAGAAGTTTTTTCTGATGATAATTCTGAAGCATTTAAGTTTCCGGGCCATTTTTATGTTTAAAAAAACCTGCTAAGGCCTGGTGTCCATGTGCTTTCCACACGGTCTCCGCATGGAACATGCCGACAGAAAAGTACTTCACGATCTACTTTATTGTCCACATGACTCGTGCAGAGACCATGCAGAAAGCACACGGACACCATTATAGTCTATGGGGTCCGTGTGCTTTCACTGCATACCACTTGCCAATGCGTTCGGTAGTCCGTTTGGGGGGGTCTCCATGAGGACTCCCCGAATGGATTACCGACACAGATGTGAACGAGGCCTAATATTTCTAGCGTATTTTGGTGTTATTTGAGCGCTCTTTTATTTTGCCATTATTTGAGCACACACAATATTTCCTGTGTTTTATATTTCTATAATGAAATCTAGGAAAATTGCTGAATATACGCCAGACACAGAACATGCTGAAATGTATATAAGACTATTCATAAATTCCTACTGAAAAATTTGTAACATCTAGCTGCAGAATCATTTTTGGAGGTCTTAGTGACATGTTTGATTTTTGTCAGTCGAAATGACTAACAATACCGAACAATCTGTCATGTAGAAAACTGTTCACCGGGGGAGGTGAACATGACCATATGTTCACTCTGTGGGCAGAAGGTGAAGTGGGGCCAGGGTGCCAATGTTAGCAAAACAGCCCTGCATCAACATATGCAGCGTCACCATAAAGTGGCCTGGGAGAACAGTGGCATGGAAACACTTTGAAGTTTCTTATCTTGGTTTAGTATATAATCCAATAAAAAATGTTCCATCAAATGCTCTACAGTATTACTTAAAGGGGTTGTCCCACGTCGCATATTCACCAGTCTTTGTTGCTATAAAATCTTCTGTCTTTGTTGCGTCATTGGTGGGCGGGGTCACATATGCAAAGCCAAGCAGCGAGATGCCGCTGGCCCTGTGTGCGCGCTCATAGACCAGTCTAGCCTTCACAATGCGAATACAGACCCGACATCCGCCTCTCTCTATTACAGCGGATGCCGGGTCTGTATTCGCATTGTGAAGGCTAGACTGGTCTATGAGCGCGCACGCAGGGCCAGCGGCATCTCGCCGCTTGGCTTTGCATATGTGAATACAGACCTGGCATCCGCTGTAATAGAGAGGCGGATGCCGGGGAGTGTAGACGCCGGCACAGATGCACAGACGCCGGCACAGATGCCAGCAACATCACTATGCTTCTGCCCTGCATGAAGCCAGCAGCGGCAGAAGCGATGCTGTTATTCCACTCCTCCGCCGCCCCCCCCCCCCCCCAGAATAGCAACATCGCTCCTGCCGGCTTCATGCAGGGCAGAAGCATAGCGATGTTGCTGGCATCTGTGCTGGCGTCTAACCCTCCCCGGCATCCGCCTCTCTATTACAGCGGATGCCGGGTTTGTATTGGCGGCCCCTTCCCCCCAAAGGGTAAGCAACTCCCCCCCCCCTCCAGGCTCGCTCCCGTGCACTTAGCCCTTCCTCCCTCAGAGCAGCAGATACATCACTTGACTTATGACCAGATAAGTCAAGGGATGTGTCCCAAAAAAATGAATAAAGTAATATAGTGGACAAACAAAGCAGTTTTGCTGAAGCAGTGTATTTAGGAAAAGTCTTACATTCACATTAACAAGCAGTATAGATAGGATCCTTGTGATAGGACAACCCCTTTAAGTATTCTTCCCTAGAATATGCCACGTTACAGAGGATTTGTATGACACATTTAGTATAATAATAATAATTTCTATTTTTTGGTGCAATATGGAACTTTCTCACTGGATTGGTGTGCATATATTGGAAGGTGAAGAACAGGAAGAAAAACAGACAGAATTGGCGGTAAAGACCGTGGTTAAAGATGCTGTAGTGTGTCTATGGCTACAAAATGTCAAACAGCATATCTAAATAATACCTCTTTTGTTGCACCCATTATATTTGAGTGCCGGGACTTACGAAGTAGAGTGAGTTCCTCTCTGAACACCAGCCTTATTGGTGTGCCTTGTCTCCTTGACTAACCAAATATATATAATATATACCTTAGCCATCCTGACCACCCACAGTAGGCCAACAATGCAGATGCTGGGGGTAATATCTCAGCTTTAGCTACATGAACATGTGGCTATTGGGTGGAAACAATGGGTTGCTGGACTGACAGACGCTAAGTGTGCCATCATCCTAAATGCACATTCCAAATACTACCAAAGCAAGACTTATTTTGACCATGAGGTCAGTGTACATTTGGCCATACTCATGACATATTTATAATATCTGCAGATCATTGGCAGATTCAGTTTATTTTAGTAGCATCTGTTAGTAATCTTATACTGTATGTATGAGCACCACAGATAGCAAGTTATTGACAGATTTCACCAAACTGAGCTGGTCTACAGGTAAATATCTCATGTATATATATAGCTAGCTTTAGTAGTAGAGCCCATTTGGAAAATGTTTGCTACTAGAAACAGGAGGATTATAAAGTTTACACACAGCTTGGAGGAGGCAAAGAGGCATAAGAAAATAATCAAAATGACGTTATTTTTATTGTCTTCCAATCAGTATGAACAATGATTGAATCTTCAGGTACAGTAGCATAGATCATGTGTACCTGCTGGGAAAAATGTTGAGGCTGTTTTTGAAACCACCTGGAAACCAAATCCCCAATTCCCAACCTAATTTGTTGTAAGCTTAGCAAAATCAATTAATTTCCAAGCGACTTGGCCATACAAGAAATGAACAAGGAGCATTATTGTAAAATACCAAGTGCACCCAACAGACAGGTATAGACACGTAGGCCCAAATTTACTTTTGTGGTTAGGACTATGCACTGGCATAAACGTGACACATCTTTGGTGCAATGTAGTGCATCTAGTTTAGGCTACAATGTTTTACTTGCTTTACTTAAGGTAATTTTGTTGATTCTCAAAAATAAATGTTACACTTATTCATTATTCCTCTTTCAGCTTTCCGATAGCAGCACAAAAACTTAAAACCTACCAGACACATAATATACAAGTATAACAAGGCTGGTAAGTAAAGGCATCAGTAACAGTAATGATAGTAAACAGGTTTAAAGCATGTTTTACAAGGATGTATACAACTTTTGCCTTGAGGCCTTAAACCATAGCAAAGTGAGTGTGTGTATACGGAGACCAATTGATAAGCATATGAAATATGCATAAAACAAAAACACAGTGTCAAAAAGGACAGCAACCTTTTATTCATTTTTGATGTATAGAAGAGGAATTCACTCTCAACTAAATAAGAGAATAGACCTCATCTTCATGTAGTGTTAAAATGTAACCATGCACCATGTCACCCATATTAATGTCTTCTATTGTTGTACTACCTGTACTTTAGGTTTGAGCTGATATTATTATTAATACTAAAACTTAAAAGGGTTTTCCAGGATGATGATATTGATGATTTATCCTTAGGAAAGGACATCAATATAGAATTGGAGGGGTTACACCGATAAACAGGTTTCAGCAACTGATACACAGAGAACAGAACGCGAAGCAGACAGCAGTAATAAGTCATTGCTGCTTAGTTCCCAGCTTAAGGCGGGTTCACACCTGCGCCCCGAGAAACTGGACAGAAACCCGCCAGATTGCACAAACCGAACACCGGGAGCAGATGTCAACCCGCCCTAAACTGATCTGGACATTACATAGAGAGCAGAGCTGTCTGTTTCTTGCTCTATTCTCTGTCTTTCAACAGCTGATCAGTGAAGGAGTAGGACTCCCACCAATCTAATATTGATGACTTGTCTTTAGTAAAAGTCATTATATTTTGTAGCTCAGAAAACCCTGTTAGGCTTAGGCTCCACATAGCAAAAAAAAGAAAAAAAAAAAAATGCTGTGGAAAAGACTGTGGAGGAAACACACTGTGTTTTTTTTTTTCTCACATAGTTTTCCTCTTTGAACTTTCTGCCCCTGTTATACCTCTATATGGAAAACGTCAGAATTTCCACAGGTATAATTGACATGCTGTGATTTTCAAAAACGCGGGTGTTTTCGAAAATGCAGCTTTGCAGATATTTTTCTGCAATTTGTGTTTATGAGATTCACTTTACAGATACTGTATAATGTAGTGTTTTTTGCAGCAGCATTTCCACAGCAGCAAAAGCTCAGCATTATCGCAACGTGAGGCTTCAACCTTAAGCTGGTTATCCCGAGTACAAAAAACGTTCTTTGAAAGGCTAAGGCCCCACAGGCCGTAATCGCAGTGCTAAAGCGCTGCGGAAAGAACCACTGTATGAACACATTGCGGTTCTTTCCGCAGCACTTTTAAGAGAAAGTTCACAGAGTTTTCCTAGGCCAACTTTCTCTTTAACATTATATCTACGAGAAAGCCGCCGACGTTTCCATAGATATAATTGACATGCTACGATTTGTAAAGCCGCAACGGCTTTGCAAATCGCAGCGTGTCCGCGCTGCGATCTTTTCCACAAAGTGGGGATGGGATTCACATGAATCCCATCCACTTTGCCTGCATTGTACAACACCGCAATTTTTCCCGCAGCGTCTCCGCTGCGGGCAAATCACGGCGTTTCCGGTCTGTGGGGCCCCGGCCAAATGCAGCTTTTCCACTGCAGATTTTTTCTGCAATGTGTGGATAGGGTTAGCAATAGTGTGATATGTGTAATCTGTCTTAGGTGTTCACGAACATTGTTTTGATTCAGTTTACATTTGCACATCAACCCACTGTAGAGTTTTCTTGTTGGTAACTTCACTGTTTCCCCCTCTTTATCTTATAATATTTTATTTTCTATTTTATTTCTCTTACTTGTGTAGCGTCGACATATACCACAGCACTTTACAAACACATTTTTGTAGGTGCCTTCTATTCCCTTGCCTACTGATCTCTGCAGCCTCTCATATTCAGTACTGTATGTTAATGACAATGCTTATGACTTGCTGTATCTATATGTGCTTTGGGATGGGTGTAGGGTTCTTCGTTTGTGTGGGAGGGTGGGGTTTGGTTTGGGGTTTTTGTTTATACTTGTTTTGTAATATAAAAAAAGAAAATTACCTGATTTAAAAAAAAAAAAAAAAATGTTACCCTTGGACTTAAATAGATGAGAGAATCTGATCTGTAGATAACCTTATCTAAGTAAGTTGGAGGAAGTTTCATACTTCCATTGTTCGCTTGTTGAACTAGTTCCCAGAGTCGGAATAGCTCTTGTCACTATGTGTTAAGTCATCTCCTTGGATGTGTTACTAAGCAAGTGTCTCGACTTGAGCTATGCACAGAGCAGTGACACACACCGTGAGCTCGTGTCTTACTGAGCAGAAGATTTATTGTACTCTGCTACATCCAGTTCACAGCCTGGAGCAATGAATCTCAAACACTGTGTCAATGAGACTCATCACAACCAAGAACCAACTGTCACCTATATAAGAATAAGTCACTGTGACATATGTACAGCTCTCCTATGGTTGTGTACATCACAACACGAAGCTTAGTACTTCTCAGCAATGTATTTCAATAGGGTAAACAGAACTTAAAGGGATTATACCATTAAAAACTTTTTTTTTCTCGTTGACACGTCGGAATAGCCTTAAGAAAGTACAGCAGTATGCTCCTGTAGTTCAACAGAGTACAGAGCGTACTGCGCATGCTTGCATAAGCGGCAACAAAAACATGGCCGCCGGCATGCGCAGGCATACAAGTGTGACCCCAGTGCCGGAAGAAGATGCATGAAAAGAATGTTCCAGAAGAAGATGGAGGCGGTGCTGGAGAGTTCTTTCACAGCATTGGGGACACCTCCAGTGCTGTTTGAGCGCTGAGGCCCGCCCCCAGTGCTGTGAGAGAACTAATTTGCATACCAATGAAAAACAGAATTTTAATCAAACAGTGGGGCGAAGAAGACATCTAAAGGTAGGCGAAGAATAGCCTTTTTTAAAGATATTCCGACGTGTCAACGAGAAAAAAAA
Source organism: Leptodactylus fuscus (assembly GCF_031893055.1). Taxonomy (NCBI): domain Eukaryota; kingdom Metazoa; phylum Chordata; class Amphibia; order Anura; family Leptodactylidae; genus Leptodactylus; species Leptodactylus fuscus. The sequence continues at coordinate 256,710,835 of NC_134265.1, read as the reverse complement.
GGTTTTTAATGGTATAATCCCTTTAACCAAATGACAAAATTCATTATAAGTCTTCCTTAAGCATTTGCCTAAAAAGTCTACTACACAAACATACCCAAAAGTCCTTAATGTTATTATAATTCAGTAGCTATGACATAGAAGCCAATGGGGAAATTCTGATACTTATCTGCACAGTGGGGGGGAAGATGTATCAAGCCTTGCCCTCCAGAATCCCTCCTATTGCAACTTGTTGATTAAAAATTTTTTTGCATCTTTTTCCATTTTTTCTGACATTCACTTCACTTTCAAAACATAGGTGGGGAAAAGGATGTGTCTACATTCTCCCAGGCATGTTATATATACAGTATAATATTATATTCACAGATCAGCTGTTCTCGATCATTTCCAATGGTATACAGTACATGGAGCTGGAATCAGATGGTTCCATGCTCTGTATAGTGGCTGGGCACTGTAACTGCACCTCAGCTTCCATTGTAGGATATGAAGCTGAGCTGCAGTACTATTATACAGGGCCAAGAGGCTATCTGCTTCCGGCTTCATGCAGTGTATAGTATGGGCATCTGAAATAGCCCCAAACACTTGATCTGAGTGGGGAGGGGGAGGCCTCCTGTTGACTCCACACCGATCACATATTTCTAGTCTCTGCCAAGGATTCTGAGCAAACACTTCATTTCTGCCCCAATATACTGCTTAGGCTCTCCACTATCAGGTAGGTACTGTAGTCTCTGTCTGTCTTCTTGAGGCTAGGACCACCCACTTGACAGTACAGAGACTAATTAGTATATCACCAAAACTAAAAGAACCAATTGCTCAGGAATGGTTGAAGTTTGAGAAAAAAACTTCAAATTCTCCAGAATCAGTAGAGCAGCTTTTATTAATGGATGTACATAGTAAGAGTTGGTGATAGGTCATCTTTAAAGGCCACAAAACCCATTTAAATTTGGCAATTTAGGTTATAGTGATCCTGGAGAGTATAAACCAGCCAAATGTATACCAAAAGTAAACTCTGATATGTTTAGCTATTAAAGTCTATGAAAATGTTGGCATATACGTTAGGAGATCGTTCTTGCATATAAGATGGAAATATGGTGGTATGAACTTAACTTTATAACTCCTCTGACTTCAGAAAAAAATGCTAAATCTGTGCAGATTGTTCTTTTGTTTAAGCCAATTTTTCTACTTCCTCTAGATCAGTACTGTAGGATTATAGATGGGACTTGATGGACTTTTTAACTCTATTAACTATTATGTAACTTACAATTTTCACTGCAACTTGTACAGAGGCAATATATTCCTTGTACGTTAGGGTGGGTTCACACGCTCTCCAGTTTAGCCAATCCGGCCAGTTTCCATCATCTGCCCTGCGAAACTGGACAGGAGACGGAAACCCGGCAGGTATTTTTTAAACCCATTCACTTGAATGGGTTTGCAAAGTGACCACCCATGTCCATCTTCTGCCTGTCCGTGGGGAAACAGTTTTTATTAACTGGACACAGAGTCCTGCATGAGTTTGTGTCTGGCTAAAAAAAAACGGTTTCCCCGCGGATAGGCAGAAGATGCAGACAGGCGGTCACTTTGCAAACCCATTCAAGTGAATGTGTCTGAAAGCTGACTGCCGGGTTTCCATCTCCTGTCCAGTTTTGCGGGGCAGAAGACGGAAACCAGCCGGATTGGCTAAACCAGAGACCGGACGAAGATGTGAACCCACCCTAACACTGTGTACATAAGCTTATAAGTTTATTATTTATTTTGCTTCCTTATATAAATTTACGCTAAATCATGAGAGGAATACAGTCCTATTGGGGTACATGATCTCAGATTGTGAGGAAAGACTTTTCTTTAGGAAAAGCCACTGCAGGAGTGCAGAAAGTACTTAGAAGCCAGTTTGCAATGGGATTGTTATATCAAACACATAGTTGCTGCAAAAAAATGTGCAAGTATCACCAGCTTCCCTTGGCAACAGCTAAACCCTAAGGATTCCAGCAGACAGACCCCTGGTGATCAGCTATCTGGACAATCTCTTTAACCCAAGAGCATTTTTCCCATAAAGCAGGAATTGTACTATGGGTATCCGGTTGATTTCAGACTGACATATACTGTTTACAGCATCACATGATTATTACTGAATACTCCTAGGGGCAACCCACTGAACATGAACGGACACAGTGTAAATCCTGTAGTATTACATCTAACTATAAGAAGCCTGTAATTAATAGGACTTGTTTACGCCATCAATATTGCATTGCTTGGTTGTAAACATTCATTATTACAAACAGCAAAACGTGAAAAGCCACAGTATGAGAAAGTGAAGTGAGACTTAGAGTCAATACAATAGTCCAAGATACAATAGTTTGGATACCCCTGCTGTGTACATACCAACAACAGACGGGCACATCAGCCCTCTCTGCTCTTTAGTCATGTGCATGTTGGATAAACTATAGCAGCAAATTCATGAAATCTATGTATATTGTGCTTGCTCCATGCCTTTTGGTACCTGATATTTGGTACAACATTAGTAATACAACTGTTATTGTCGATATACAGTATTCTTCCACTCTATACAAATATATTAGATAGATGTATGTCTTTCACATTATAACAGCTAATATGTCCCAACTAAGCATTTACAAATGAAGCAGAGCTGAGTTGGTCATTCATTACTTACTTAGGACACTACGGCAGGTGTACCTGCAGCATTTTGTGAACCAATGATGTCAACCTTAGACTTGTACTGAATGACAAATATATCCCCGCATATTAGTATTTGCCTAAACACGTGAAGGAGATCATTTTTTAAAGGTTTTTTTTTTTTTTTTCGTCTAGGCCTGTAAAGTAAATATAGGGGCATAAGACACATAAGTATCCATATTTTTAGTCAACAAAATTGTATTATATTTTTCTGAATAAACAGCATTAATGCCCCAAAGTGTTGGAATTTTTTTAGCACATGGTGCAACCCTTACCTTTGAGCTTCTGGTTATACTCCGTCCTGTCAGACTGACTCCGGCGCAATGTGCCTGTATTCCCATGGTCCACATTCACAGCATGTTCCACAATTGTATCTGTTTTCCTCCTCTCAAGCATATAAAGCCTGCTCTTGAGAAATGTCAAGTTCCTCTTCTTGAACCCCCCGCCATCTTTCCCATTGGGGTCTTTGGTGTCCATGGTCAATCATGTAGCGTAATTACCACTGCAACAGTTTGATTTTAGAAGCCCCACAATGCGGCAATGGAATGAGTCAGCGCTGCCAGAGATCAGCTGTACCCGTGCTAGTAACCTGTCTGAGACAGACACCTGTACAGCCCATAGCTCCACCCCAATGAAGTCATGTTACAGTCTACCTGAGGGCTTGTCACCTGAGAGCCTTGCACTACTAGCAGGCAAAGCAGCCCTCCCTGCTTCCTACCCTGGCAGAGGTGTGTGCTGTCTTCCCTTAACTCCTTCACTGAAAATGAAGTCAGGAAAGGTTAGACATAGCTTGACCCTTGGAGGGGGTCCAACCTCTGCATTCATTGCTTCTATTGTCCTTCCTCTATTGTGCCAGCCTTTCAGGACAAACACAGAAGTTGCATTAGGATCCATGCTAACTTAAGAAAACATATTAGACCCCAGGAGAAGGATTTATATATGTTATCTGGGTCTATAAGGTGTTAGGAAAATCATTCAATTGTGCTTTGTATGGTAATACCTTGCCAAGTTATGAGTATGTTATCTATCTTGTACTCCAATTTCCTTCACTGATGAAAGGATTGCTAAGGAGTAAAGCTAACAAACCAAGCCCCGTAACAACCCCCACTCACCATTCTTCTTCCGGCTCTTCTAAGTATCATGCTTAAGAAACTTGCTTGTCCAAATGCCTAATGCCCTGAATATTTGTCTCTGGTACTCAGATATAATATAGTATAATTGGACATTATTTTACAGTACACTCTGCATACTAAGTGACTCTTGACATGTATTTAAAGCCCCTCTCTCTACAAGAGGTGGAGCTTTATTAAAGGGTTAATCCCATCTTACTCTTTTATGGGTTAAATATGAATAGCTCCATCTCCTCCTCCTTGAGGTGGTTAGTAGTTATGGAGACAGCCGGCTGTTCTACCCTTTTGCCTTAACTTCCAAACTTATGGATTGTGTAGACCACTGTCCTACACTGTTTTCATAACTCCTTATTACTTCCATGGGAGTCATGCACATATTGCTTCTGGAACAGCCCTCGTATTCCCATCTCGGGCATGTGTGGCCAAAATGGGAGTACCTCTTTAAAACTGGTCATTTTAAAGATAGTCTTAGCCATAAGTCTGTTGCGTTGGTACAAGACTGATATTTGGCACAAGTTATAATAAATCAGTTTGCCTATGGAGGCAACATCTCCTAACTGCCGTAATATTGCAAAGCCCTGCCTACTTTTCTGTCTTCAGACATAAAAAATCATATTTTTTGTTTAAAACCAATTGTTTTATTGGTTGAGTAAATAGGGACATACAAATAAAAGTAACATATAGACAAAATGAAAATAATTGGCACAAATGGAATGATAAATTTACCCCAAATCTTAATTAATTTTTAAGCTACTGAAATTGCGTATGTGACTCAACAATGTAATATTACATGTCTGGTTTTGGCTGAATACTCCAGAAGTGAGATGACAATGATAGTCAGCTCACTAAAATAGGCAGAGGGAGGTGAAAAAAAATATAAAAATACTCATTTCTCCCCGATGCTCCAGCTGTGACTTCCCAGATCCCTTCCGCTGAAGCCAATCAGCGACTTCAGGAAGAGACCCCAGGATATCACAGATAGAAACGTCACATGCCCTTCGCCGAGGCCACTGATCATCCTCAGTGGTCACATGTGGCAGGGACCTCCGCCAGAAGACAACAATGGACTGGTAGGATCAATCTGCGCGGGGAGACACTAAAGTACTGGACCTATTTCAAATTTAAGATTTTTTGCCTTGGACAGCCCCTTTAAATGAAGGTCTTATCCACAGTTTAATATTACACTTCTCTCTTCTATTAGATCATGCAAAACATGTGTTGTTGTTAAATTCTTGTTGCAGTGCCCCCTGCTGTACTTTTCATTTCTTCCCAGAACATTCACCTTATTTTTCCAGGACTGGTGGTCACATCTGCCCAGTATCTAAGTTTCATCCTCCACTTGTAAATGGGCAGACGGGTGTTATTCCTGTCATTGAGCACGACACCCAATATGAATTAGTGTGCTAGCAGTAGCTTTTCACTAGAACTGGTAAGAATCTGGGAACAGGAAATTACCCCCTGTCCAAAGGATAAAAGGTATCTTGGTGATCCCTACTGATCATGAGAACCAGGGTGCTTTTCACCCCAGTTTGAATGGAGCGTTAGGTTGGGCAATGCCGCACTACCACTCCATTCATTTCAATAGAACCACTGGAAATAGATGAAGCACTCAGTTATGTCCAGATGTTCCCATTAAAATAATTAGAGTAATTTGCAGGCTTCCCAACCCAATTCTCAAGATAAAAGAGGGTCCCAATGGTCAGAGCACAACCAATCAACAACTATTCTGAGAAAGACATCCACAAACACCAGGGTACGTCATGATAAGTAAGTAATAGCAATATCTAAACACAGGAGCCTTTTGTTTTAATTTCCATTACAATTTTGTTATGTTTTATGTGGTCTAATAAATATATACAGTCCTATGAAAAAGTTTGGGCACCCCTATTAATCTTAATCATTTTTAGTTCTAAATATTTTGGTGTTTATAACAGCCATTTCAGTTTGATATATCTAATAACTGATGGACACAGTAATATTTCAGGATTGAAATGAGGTTTATTGTACTAACAGAAAATGTGCAATATGCATTAAACCAAAATTTGACCGGTGCAAAAGTATGGGCACCTCAACAGAAAAGTGACATTAATATTTAGTAGATCCTCCTTTTACAAAGATAACAGCCTCTAGTCGCTTCATGTAGCTTTTAATCAGTTCCTGGATCCTGGATGAAGGTATTTTGGACCATTCCTCTTTACAAAACAATTCAAGTTCAGTTCAGTGTGATGGTGGCCGAGCATGGACAGCCTGCTTCCAATCATCCCACAGATGTTCAATGATATTCAGGTCTGGGGACTGGGATGGCCATTCCAGAACATTGTAATTGTTCCTCTGCATGAATGCCTGAGTCGATTTGGAGCGGTGTTTTGGATTATTGTCTTGCTGAAATATCCATCCCCGGCGTAACTTCAACTTCGTCACTGATTCTTGAACATTATTCTCAAGAATCTGCGGATGCTGAGTGGAATCCATGCGACCCTCAACTTTAACAAGATTCCCGGTGCCAGCATTGGCCACACAGCCCCAAAGCATGATGGAACCTCCACCAAATTTTACAGTGGGTAGCAAGTGTTTTTCTTGGAATGCTGTTTTTTTGGACGCCATGCATAACGCCTTTTTGTATGACCAAACAACTCAATCTTTGTTTCATCAGTCCACAGGACCTTCATCCAAAATGAAGCTGGCTTCTCCAAATGTGCTTTTGCATACCTCAGGCGACTCTGTTTGTGGCGTGCTTGCAGAAACGGCTTCTTTCTCATCACTCTCCCATACAGCTTCTCCTTGTGCAAAGTGCGCTGTATTGTTGACCGATGCACAGTGACACCATCTGCAGCAAGATGATGCTACAGCTCTTTGGAGGTCATCTGTGGATTGTCCTTGACTGTTCTCACCATTCTTCTTCTCTGCCTTTCTGATATTTTTCTTGGCCTGCCACTTCTGGGCTTAACAAGAACTGTCCCTGTGGTCTTCCATTTCCTTACTATGTTCCTCACAGTGGAAACTGACAGGTTAAATCTCTGAGACAACTTTTTGTATCCTTCCCCTGAACAACTATGTTGAACAATCTTTGTTTTCAGATCATTTGAGAGTTGTTTTGAGTAGCCCATGATGCCACTCTTCAGAGGAGATTCAAATAGGAGATCAACTTGCAATTGGCCACCTTAAATACCTTTTCTTATGATTGGATACATCTGGCTATGAAGTTCAAAGCTCACTGAGGTTACAAAACCAATTTTGTGCTTCAGTAAGTCAGTAAAAAGTAGTTAGGGGAATTCAAATCAATAAAATGATAAGGGTGCCCATACTTTTGCACCGGTCAAATTTTGGTTTAATGCATATTGCACATTTTCTGTTAGTACAATAAACCTCATTTCAATCCTGAAATATTACTGTGTCCATCAGTTATTAGATATATCAAACCGAAATGGCTGTTGCAAACACCAAAATATTTAGAACAAAAAATGATTAAGATTAATAGGGGTGCCCAAACTTTTTCATAGGACTGTATAACATTCAGAAATGGCACATTTTAGGCATCTTATAAAAGCTAAATTGAAAATGAAAAACAAAATATTAAAGGGGTTGGCCAGGATTATTTTATTTATGGCTTATCCTTAGGATTTATCCTTGGTCCTCAGCTGTTGGGCCACTTCTGAGCCCTGACTATATACAACACTCAGCCAGAAGCAGTTGGTTCCATGCCCTGTGGCCAGGCAGCAGTACTGCAGTTTAGCTTCTATTTGAGTAACTGAGAGCTGAGCTGTAGTACCAGTGCTCAGACACTATACAGAGCCAATTGCTTCTGGGTTTGTGTTGTATATAGTATGGGAGACGGAGGTGGTCCTGTACAGTTGATCTATGTGGGCGTCATATGTTGGCCCCATAACAACCAGACATTTATGGCCTATCCTAAAGACAGGGCATAAATAAAACTTTTCTTGCCAACCTCAGCCATTGGTGAATTTGGTGTCTCTCACTTTACACTAACTATAAGTAAATCTGGGCCTCTATGTGACAAATGGAGCACCAAAATGTCCCATTTTTTGTCAGAAACTAAGTCAACTAATAGTTGGTGAAAAGTTAGATAGACTAAAGGTGCAGCAGATTTATTATTTTGCCTAATCTGGCGCAGTTTAAGACTGTTTTCTGTCTTCCTCTCAATATTGTATATGCTGTATATTCTGTACGTTTAGCTAAAAAGTGCTCTCAAAGTAAACTCTGAAAGTATTTTTATCTCTTCAGCCACACGAGAATAAGTCACGTACCTTAGAACAACTAAGCCAGCTGTCACTGCTCACATAACTCTTGTACAATAGGGTCGCCATGGTCCTCAATCTCCGTCTTTACGTATGTCACATCTGGGTGGGGCAGATCATGCAAGGACTCAAGAAAAGACATTAGTTGGTGGAATTCTTTGTGTGCAATGACAAATTCTCCACTCTGTGAATTTAGCTGCCTCTGAGACTGGAGATATCTCCATCTCGTTCATCTTATTGAGCGGTATATATTTTGCACTGAAAATAAAGGCAATGACAATTAAATTGAAGGCTAAAGCTAATTAGGTAAGTTAATTGGTCATAAAAGTCTACACAAAGCCCCTCAAATTAAAATCACTCCCCTCTATGAATTCTGCTGAATTCAGTTAAATGTTCTCAAAACTACTGTGAGGGGAAAAATATCTGAGTAAAGAGAGAGGTGAGCTTTCCGCCATCTTGTCTGCGTGTATCTTCCGTCCATCTTGCTTGCACTAACGTACTGTCTCTCTCATGCAGCTACTGTAAGAGACTTGAAATTGTGTTTTCTTACCATATTTAGGAAAAGGTTGGAGTGTTACTGAGATTCTCATAAAAAATACAAAATATCCATTACGCTAGGTTCACACCTGCGTTCTACTCTCCGTTCTGTGCTTTCCGTCTTCTGCATGCCAGAAGACGGAAAGCACAGACCGGGTCCGGCCGTGAGCGGTGGTGAGCGTTTTATGCTCTCCGCCGCGAAACCGGATTTTTTAATCCGGACACAGAGTACCGCATGTCCGACTCTGTGTCCGGATTAAAAAACCCGGTTTCGCGGCGGAGAGCATAAAACGCTCACCGCCGCTCACGGCCGGACAGCTTTCTCACCCGTTTAAATGAATGGGTGAGAAAGAGTCCTGCAGGTTTCCGTCTCCTGCTCTGTTTTATGCAGGAAACAGAAACCTGCAGAATGGAGACCAGGCGCAGATGTGAACGAGCCCTTAGATATAAGATCTAAACCAGTCTAAACCAGTTCTAAAGATCAAGGACAAGAGCATCCATATTAGTGTTCTGTGCAGATACTTTCGTAAAACTAAAATGGATGACACAGATAACCATGTTTTAACTCATGAATTGTTTATGCACGTATTTATAATTTGTAAACCCCGATTATATACTCTGACCAATGATAATTCATATTTCTATGTGATGTAGTTTGTTATGCCTAAATTAGCATACAGCCATTATTCCTCTATAAAAGCTAACAATTTTTAATAAACATTTGAACACCTATGATTTACAGCATCTAAGCATGTTTCTGTGTGTGTTTCCTGAGCTCGGCGGCCATTTTGTTTTAATTTGGAACCTACAGCGTATTTCCTTGGGGTGTTCCCCCACACTACTAAGGTATGTTCAGACATAGCAGTTGTTCTAAGGTTCTTACCATACAGCAGAAAACATACATAATTATACATGCAGTGAATTGTTCTGCATCTAGCACTGATGAAGTTCATTAACACTAAGAAAATTGCAGCAATATGCAGTAAAACTACATGTGGTTCTTTTATTTATTTATTTATTTAGCTTATATTGTGACATCATGTTTTGTTGCATTTTACAGACATTGTCCGTCACTGTCCTATATAGGGCTCACAATCTACTTTCCCACTTTCCCAGGGGTGCACCTCTAATGAGGCAAGGTGAGGTGGCTGCTTCAGGCGGCACTTTTGGAGGGGCAGCAATTTTACCATTTTTTTATTTTACTTTTTTTTTTTTTCTAAACTAGCCCAAGACAGGCCGCTCTGAAAACATGAATGGTGGATGAAGAGGAGGCAGCATTGGCGCAGCTCCAGCTCAGGATCGCAGATAGGTGAGTGAGGATAATTTTTTTTTTTTAATAGGTCGCTACCTGCTGGAGTATTCCCAGCAGGTAGCAGCCTATTTGCCTACTTCCCCAGTCCTGCTCATGGCCGCCCCCCCCCCCGCTTCCCCTTCTGCTATAGGACGCAGAAGAGGAGAGCAGACCCGGGCCCGTAAACCCCAACAACTACCGCTATTATACACCAGGGTCTTTTCAGACCCTGGAGTATAATAATCAGAGCCCCAGGAGAGATGAAGAAACATAAAAAACAGCATTACTCACCTCTCCTGGATCTGGTGTTACTCCTGGCAGGCTTCAGGCCTTTATGATAATGTCCCAGACGTCACCTGAACGGTCCACTTGACGTCTGGGACATTACCATAAAGACCCGTAGCCTTTAGTAACAATGTTTATTATGTTTTTTCACCTCCCCTGAATCTCTGATTATTATACTCTGGGGTCTGGAATGGGTGGGCTACTATGGGGGATAATTTAGGTTGGGTGGGCCACTGTGGGGTATAATAGAGGCTGCAGGGGGCCGCTGTTGGGCATAATAGAGGAGGCAGGGGCCATTGTGAGGCATAATTCCTCATCCAAGGGGCATTTATAAAAGCATTCATTAGGGGACAATATGAATAGAAGGGGCAATATCTATCTATCTATCTATCTATCTATCTATGTATATGGGGGTTGGGTGTGTGGAGAAGCGAAGAGTCAAAAATGTCTGTTTTTCAAACTTTATATAGACAAGTCACAGCTGGAAGAAGTGTTCATATCAGTCCAAAGGGAAGAGGCGGGAAATGTGAGCAGACGTTTCCTGTAAATCACAAAATGTTACTGCACTGTATTCACTGTAATGTTACCACTAACTAGTCCTATATCTTCTTACCGCATTCATGTCCCGCATGTATCATCATTCACCAGCTGACTCAGCACTGACTACAGCTATGGTGCGGCTGGTACATAGGATGGCAGCACCCTTACTCCTCTAAACACTATGTAAGAGTTCTACTCTCTTCCACACCGCAGATTGATGTGCTTAGTTAATGCCCACAAGGTTTTGCAGGTAAAGCTGCTGAATACTTGCAAAATCATTTAGCCATTATGTGGCTATCAGCAATTGATTTGACAGTTGCTCTGAATTACAGTGAAACCCCATGTCGGTACGCCTTTAGGTCATCCAGCACCTGCTGGTTGAGCCCTAAGAACCAGTAGGAAAATCCTCTAAAAAGTCACTAAACACCTGAAGAAATTTTAGGACTGCAGTTTAAAATGCAAAAATGCTGATTTTTTTTCTGTTTAATATGAGATATAGATTTTTAGATGCAATTTACTCTGTTCTTTTCATTCTCATCACTGATCCAAAATCAGTGGGAAGCGCTACTTCATTTAACTAAGTACTTGATATCATCCAAAGATCAAAACAAACTCTCAGCAGCACACTACCTTGTTACAACACAATCCTGCCGAGAGGCTTAAAGACCTCAGACTTCCTTTTTGTTATAAACAGCATTAATATGAAAAGGATTAAATACATTTACAAGGACATGTTTAACCCATTGGAGCCAAATAGACCTGTATATGTTCATAAATAACAACTTCAGTAAAAGTCCATTCATGGGGCATCTAATGGTCTGGAACTCTGGATTACTTAAAACCGTCCATGGCCCGCAGCGGATTAGGTATAATTATTTTGTTTAGGCTTCAGATCCCAATCCTATATACACAAACATGAATGTATTGCACAAACTCTAAGGGTGCATTCACATGGAGGAAAATGGTGCTGAATTTGGTGTGGAATCCGCGTCCGATTCAGCGCTGAAAAAAAAGCCTCCCATTGACTTCAATGGGTTCCTTTTTTTGCTAGCTTTTTCTTTGCCGATCATCATACAGCAGCAACTGGTTGAGGGCTTATTTTTTTTAGATATTGTGAGAAGGTGACAGGCAGAGTGCTGGAGTCCAGATATATCAGCCCCAGGTGTCTGACATATGTGTGGTCGAGGGCAGATCTGGAGTAGGCCTCAGCCCAGGTGTAGATCCTTGGCTCATTACTGGGCCAGAAAAGCTGCAGCTCCTGCACTGTGTGCAGTTCCATGAGGTGAGAGGAGGTGTGCGGTTCTGTCCTGTAACCCTGAGTCCGGTGAGACAATATTGCTCCTGTTTTATTCATGTGGCTGGAAGTAACGTATAGTTAGCAGTGGCGTAACTACCGTGGTAGCAGCAGTAGCAGCTGCCACAGGGCCCGGGCCATTAGGGGGCCCGGTGACAGCCGCTACCGCTGCGGTTTTTTTTCAATAGGCAGTTACGGGCCCTATTCACTTGCCGATCCTGGCTGGGCCGGGATCGGCAAGTGACACCGCGGGCCCCACAAGGGCTATCATTATACTCGGGGGTCTTTGCAGACCCCCGAGTATAATGATCGGCGGACCGGAGAGGTAAGGGAACATAAAAAACTGTTACTTACCTCTCCGCGATCCTGCCAGGCCTCCGTCCTACTGCTGTCTGACGTCTCTGACGTCACATGAACCCGGCATGCTTCCCGGGTCATGTGACGTCCGACGTCATTAACGAAGGACGCGAGAGGAGGACAGCACAGCACAGGAGCCGGGGAACAGGTAAGAAGCAACAGTGTTTTGTTTTTTTTTATGTTTTTATTTCCCGGGTCTCCGATTATTATACTCTGGGGTCTGAAAAGACCCCAGAGTATAATAATTGTTTATGGGTGTCCACAGAGGAACATAATACTGTGTACAGGGGACACTATTGGGGTTAATACTGTGTGTGCAGGGGACACTATTGGGGTTAATACTGTGTGTGCAGGGGACACTATAGGGGTTAATACTGTGTGTGCAGGGGACACTATTGGGGTTAATACTGTGTGCAGGGGCAAGTAAGGGACATAATAGAGTGCGGAGGAGGGGGTCGGTTGAGGTCTTCGGCGTCAGTTGGGATGGGGGGGGGGCCCCATGTCAAAAGTTCGCCACGGGGCCCCGCCATTCCTAGTTACGCCACTGATAGTTAGGATATCCATTTTGTTAGCTAGTGGCTCAGACGAGCAGGTTTTTATTTTTTTTTTTGCCTGAAGTTAAGGCTGTATTTTGTTTTGTTTACTTTGTGCCTGAAGTCAAGGTTTATTTGTTTTCCTGTTTTTTTTTTCTAAATAAACCAGTTTGCTGCACATTTTGTGTCTCTGTCTTGACTGTTTGGGTCTGAACCACTGCTTTTACCAAGTTAACTTCCCCACAACATATATACCTTTTAAAAATACAAACACAATAAATGAAATAAAAAAAACTGTGTCATCATATTGTAACACCTGTTACTTGTTTGAAATTTTCATGTATGGAGCTGTGTAAGGAGTCACTTTGCCAACATTGCAGTCAGGTCTCAGCTTTGCAAAACTACAGAGATCCCACGCCTATGTTGTCTACCCAAGCGAAAACCACATTTACAGTCCCAAAATCCAGTGTACTTATGGTGGATGTGGGAAAGGGTCAAAAGAAAATTCCAGTAAACAGCAGAGTTTTCCATCAGGTTATAGTTATACAGGACAATACACAAACAGTACAGTACAGGCAAGAGAATAGCATTTTCAACATTTCTACTGAGACACTGTAGAGGAATAGTTGCTTGGACATCATGGATTGATGTAGATATTGTAGTATACTCAGTACTAATATGGTCAAGTGTGCATTTATATGCATGTGTTCTAATTTCTCAAAAAAACGGAAATATTACAATTCAATATGATCCATCACTTTGACTTCTATTAGATACAGCAAAATACACTCACCGGCCACTTTATTAGGTACACCTGTCCAACTGCTCGTTAACACTTAATTTCTAATCAGCCAATCACATGGCGGCAACTCAGTGCATTTAGGCATGTAGACATGGTCAAGACAATCTCCTGCAGTTCAAACCGAGCATCAGTATGGGGAAGAAAGGTGATTTGAGTGCCTTTGAACGTGGCATGGTTGTTGGTGCCAGAAGGGCTGGTCTGAGTATTTCAGAAACTGCTGATCTACTGGGATTTTCACGCACAACCATCTCTAGGGTTTACAGAGAATGGTCCGAAAAAGAAAAAACATCCAGTGAGCGGCAGTTCTGTGGGCGGAAATGCGTTGTTGATGCCAGAGGTCAGAAGAGAATGGCCAGACTGGTTCGAGCTGATAGAAAGGCAACAGTGACTCAAATAGCCACCCGTTACAACCAAGGTAGCCAGAAGAGCATCTCTGAACGCACAGTACGTCGAACTTTGAGGCAAATGGGCTACAGCAGCAGAAGACCACACCGGGTGCCACTCCTTTCAGCTAAGAACAGGAAACTGAGGCTACAATTTGCACAAGCTCATCGAAATTGGACAATTGAAGATTGGAAAAACGTTGCCTGGTCTGATGAGTCTCGATTTCTGCTGCGACATTCGGATGGTAGGGTCAGAATTTGGCGTCAACAACATGAAAGCATGGATCCATCCTGCCTTGTATCAACGGTTCAGGCTGGTGGTGGTGTCATGGTGTGGGGAATATTTTCTTGGCACTCTTTGGGCCCCTTGGTACCAATTGAGCATCGTTGCAACGCCAAAGCCTACCTGAGTATTGTTGCTGACCATGTCCATCCCTTTATGACCACAATGTACCCAACATCTGATGGCTACTTTCAGCAGGATAATGCAATGCCATGTCATAAAGCTGGAATCATCTCAGACTGGTTTCTTGAACATGACAATGAGTTCACTGTACTCCAATGGCCTCCACAGTCACCAGATCTCAATCCAATAGAGCATCTTTGGGATGTGGCGGAACGGGAGATTCGCATCATGGATGTGCAGCCGACAAATCTGCGGCAACTGTGTGATGCCATCATGTCAATATGGACCAAAATCTCTGAGGAATGCTTCAAGCACCTTGTTGAATCTATGCCACGAAGAATTGAGGCAGTTCTGAAGGCAAAAGGGGGTCCAACCCGTTACTAGCATGGTGTACCTAATAAAGTGGCCGGTGAGTGTATATACAATGTTTTTAAGGATCAGTGGGAGGAACTTATGAAGCCTCTTATGCCTTTTTTCTTCATATCCTTGCGTGTGTGCAGGACTTTTTAGGGTGAATTCACACTGAGTAAACGCTAGCTTATTCTGAACGTAAAACACGTTCAGAATAAGCGGCGTCTAAAGCAGCTCCATTCATTTCTATGGGAGCGGGGATACGAGCGCTCCGCATAGAAATGAATGGGCTGCTTCTTTCACTCCGTGCAGTCCCATTGAAGTGAATGGGGAGTGCCGGCGTGTACGCTCCGAGTGAAAGAAGCAGCCCATTCATTTCTATGGGGAGCGCTCGTATCCCCGCTCCCATAGAGATGAATGGAGCTGCTTTAGACGCCGCTTATTCTGAACGTGTTTTACGTTCAGAATAAGCTAGCGTTTACTCAGTGTGAATTCACCCTTAGATTGTAACAATTTTTGCGTAGATATTGGGACTGCCAGGAATGTTAGGTGATTTCAGCCCTGATGCCTGTAAAAGTGTAAATGTAGCCCTGGGTTATACAACAGAAAGAATATACAATAAAAATATTGGCAAATTATACTCAGTCTTCAATGTAGAATTAGTTATACAAGTTTGCCATGAGCTATATACGGTACAAATCGCTAAGTATGTTTGGTAGTTCGTACACACGCCCTTGAAAACCATAAAGGAAAGGATTTTCATATGCTTCGCTTATTAAAGGTAAGATTTCATACTGCAATTCTAAAGTGGAAACATAAAAAAAAAATTAGTTTTCATCTGAAGCTCTTGCAGCTCTTCTATTTGTACGGAACGACTCTGAACGAACTGTCAATATTTTCTTCTGCCTTGTGTATTTAACTTGTTTTAGGAGACGTTATTTTCCCACACTTTTATCCGCACCCTTGGAGCACAGAGGAATAAATCATTACTGAGCAGGGCTGCCGAATAGGCTATAATATCACCTTATTGATTCTTACTGAGTGTTCATCATGATACCCATACACACAATTACTGACCAGAATAATAAAACAACCATAGGCTTGCATTGTATTTTTTGTCTTGAATACAATAATATTCTGGACTGAATGTTATGGCCATATTATGGGAAAATAAAATAATATAGATATATATAGGTATATGTTTGAAACAATGTTTGACCTATGTGGAGAATTAGGACTACACACCCTGCTTTCTGCCTGGTAAAGACGCAACCATATAAAAGGTGTAAAAGGAAAGGAGAGGTAACCACATATATGCACAGCTCTCCCCATTCACTTCTATGGGAGTTACAATATAGCTGGTTGCAGCAGAATTAATCCCCATTGCATTGTCTCCAAAGAAAACAAGGAGTGCCCAACTATCCTATCCTATTAATATTATAAAAGTGAAAATTTGTATGTTTGGATGTTTTTTACTCAATCACACAAAAATGCATGCATACTGTACCTTCGATCACCATGATATATAACTGTTTTCCATTATGCAGTTTTCTTAAAAGGAGAAAGAAGCATTATTCCTCTGATAACGTTTCTTTGTACTATTAACTGTGCTATAGATTTATGCAAAGTTTGTTAAAACAACAACATCTCTTTAACAAGTGAAATTAATCTAATCAATGATTAACAGTTTATCGTTTTATCATCTGAACATATTAACAGGCGTAGATGGTCTCCATTTCACAAAAGGATACATACTATGCATGACTTAAGAGCTGCACATCAACTGCAGCTTTTAACATCACATAGAATATATTACCTTTAATTTACTTAGTATTTATTAGGATTGCACTAGCTGTTTAGCAACACAATCCTCTGACTGCAATAAAAGTCATGCCGGCTTCTATACCGCAGATAGTTCCGGGTGGAGTTGCCAGAGTAACCATTAGAATTCCTTACAAACTCCTATGTGTACTCTTGAGGCAGGCACATCATAGTCAGTGGGGCACTTGGGAGCCATTCAAATTATGTGTGTGTGGCAAGGGAAAAACTACCTAGGCAATAGGGAAAATCTACTTTACTATGTTATAAGTTTAGGAAGCCAGTTTTAAGTCTAATATCTGTAGTATTTGCCTTCTTAATTGAAGCTATTTTTCTTCTCAGTGCTGCACAGTACCCTGGAAAGGTTGACATTGTTATTTCTAAATGATTGGTAGTTTAACTGGAGAAATGATACCGGTTTGTTAAAATGGGTTTTCTGCCAAACCCCCCCCCCCCCAGGTGGTTTTTATACTGATGATCTATCCCATACTGGCAAACTTTTGAAAATGGTTTTCAGGTAGTGTGAACAGTGCGCAGAAATCCTTCCGGCCACACCATCTGCTTCCATGCCAAATTCCCTATTTATATGTGGAAAAAAAATTCTGAGAAAACAGTATGGCATTCTGTACTATTATGTCTTGTAAAATGCTAAAGTTCCCTATGGTTCACTCACTCCTCCATATTTTACACAGGGCTGCTGTGCACAATCTCCATATTTTATTCATGGACAAGTTTATTTTGAGATCCAAACCCTATCCAGGCCCACTTTGACCCTGAATAGGCCTAGTCCATTGTACTGTACTTCCTCACAATGCCACTTTGGAGTACCAC
The DNA here is from genome assembly GCF_031893055.1 of Leptodactylus fuscus. Taxonomy (NCBI): domain Eukaryota; kingdom Metazoa; phylum Chordata; class Amphibia; order Anura; family Leptodactylidae; genus Leptodactylus; species Leptodactylus fuscus. The sequence continues at coordinate 256,693,333 of NC_134265.1, read as the reverse complement.
ACAGTATAATTTTCCATTGTGGCCCTTACACACAGTATGATGACCCTTGTGGCCTCATACACAGTCTAATGCTAACTTACAGCCCCCACACAGTATGTTATCCCCTTGTGACCTTCTTATAATGTAATGTTTCTTGTGGTACACGCACACAACATAATGCCCCCCCCCCCCCCTTCTGCTGGACTGCTTCTCCCATTCGGTGGAAGAGATGTGTGATTGACAGCCTGTCTTCCAATCAAGTCTGGGGCAGGTTCTTTCTTCCAATATAGTGTTTTCTCACACTCACCTTTGTGCTTGCTATTGCCTTGTGCATGCTGGCTTTATACTCTTTGCCACTTGTATTTATATTTTTGATCATTGGCTTTTCTTCTGACTACTCTCTTGGATTCTGACTCTGTAACTCGCCACTCAACTGGTTTCGACCCCTTGGCAAGCTGACCTCCCGTTTGTTGTTGTTTGTCTTTTCTTTGTTTTAAAATATGGAACACTTCATGAATTTGCGTGTCATCCTTGCGCAGGGGCCATGCTAATCTTCTCTGTATTGTTCAAATTTTAGTATATGTGCTGCCAAAGCAGGCACTGTTGTTTGTCTTGTCTTCATTCTGTATTATCACCTATACCAAGAAGGGACTGTCGCCCAGTTGTCCTCTGCCACCTAGGGCAGTGAGGCAAGTAGACAGGGACAGGGGACGGATTCAGTTTAGGACTCACTGTCTTGTCGTTCCCTCCCTCCCAGGGTTCACCAGCAATACAGCCCACAGCTGGTCCAACAAAGGGTCCCACAGCTTCTATAAAATTATCAGAAATTTTAATTCTTACCATTTTCCTTACCTGCATGCTCCCATGTCTGTTTTTTGTAACCTGATCTGTCTGTGGGTGTTCAGTAAAAATGTATCTGGCAGTGAATTAAACAGTTTAGCAGGCAGGGAATTTATTTTTTTAATGTAGATTGTGTTCCCGATATAGGGATCACAATGTACATTTTTTTCCCTATCAATATGTCTTTGTAGAATGGGAGGAAATCCAAGCAAACATGGGGAGAACATACAAACTCCTTGCAGATGTTGTTCCTGGCAGGAATTGAACCTAGGACTCCAGCACTGCAAGGCTGCAGTGCTAACCACTGAGCCACTGATTGCCCCGGCAGGAGATAATCTTGCTAGCTCATAGAAGCATTTTCCTGATATAAGGTATATTACAATGTTTCGCTTGAACTATATGTCTCCAAAAAACCATATCAAGTAACAATTACAGTGTAATGAAAAACATATCCAAAGTCAGCAATCAGGTTAAAAGGGTTACACAGTTTCTAATATTGATTTATAGACCATATGCAATATTGGGTCTAATACCAGAGACCCCCACTGATCACCTGTACTAAGACAGTACAGTAACGTGAACATACAGTGAGCTGCGCTGCTCCCTTGCCGTACAAACTGAGCAGTGAGTGTAGGTACTAAGCGCTGTCCCTGGAGAATACAGTTTCAACAGCGAGTGGCAAGGCAAGGCTTGTGGTATGTAAACATTAACTAGAATCACGCTACCTCTATACATTTCCCCGGGATCTAAAATTTATGGTCTATATTAAGGAAATATAGAAAAGAAATATTAGAAAGCAGATAACCCATTTACAATAAAAAAAAAAAAAAAGATATACTCACTGATTATATTCTCCAAAACCAGTGCTGCTTTAGTCCTCCATCCAGGATTGTGAATTTGTCAGTCACAACTGCATCAGTCACATGGGTTACATAGCTGATGCTTCGCAAGAAATAAAAAAAAAACAAGTATGACGGGGAGGATCAAAGTAGTGACACAGGATGAGATAGGGTATAGATATTTCCATTTTGGACTATGGTTACCACTTCACATTCGAAAAGCTGGAAACCCCTTATGGGCTTAAAATGTGCTAAATTATGTACAAACCAAATTAACATAAATTCAATTTTTGTAGTAATAACTTTTGGATACTTTAACTTACCTAAGTCATTTTGAGACTGTTTTTTTGTGACACCTTGTACTTCATGTTAGTGGCAAACTATGGTTGATATTTTTTTCATATACCATATTTATGCAATAGGAAATTTGGGGAAAATATGAAAAAATTCACAATTTTTAAAATAGTCAAACCACCCAAATTAGTTAGTACATATTATTTACCATTTGTTTTATGTTGGCCTCATCTTTTAATCAACTTTGAATTTACTTCAGACGCTAGAAGGTTTATAAATCTAATAGCAATTTTCCAAATTTACAAGAAAGATTCCCAAACCTATTTTTTTAGGGATCACTCTAGATCTGTAGAGGATTTCGAACACCTATATATTAGAGCCCACCTAAAAAAATACCCTATTCACAAAACTGCACCCCTCAAATAATTTTAAACAGAATTTAAATTTTTTTTTCAAGTTCTAAATTTTTATTATCTCTTTATAACAAATTAAGATTTGGCATTGGGTCCCTTCTTCTTGCCAAAGCTGGGAACCACATTGACAAAACGCCTGTTGTACTGCATGCGTCTTTTGGCCCAGTCAGTCTTCTTTTTGTTCTTCTCTTGCTTGGCCACCTTTGGAGTCTGACCTTGTACTTTTCTGGCACAAGCTAGAGAACCGTGGACTTTACCTCCCAAAAGACCGGCAGCTAAATCCAAGGTGCTGAGTTCACACATTCTGCTCTCTGGATAAGGGTGGCTTCATCAAAGAGAGGGGTACCAGCAATGAGAATCACTTGGTCCTCAGAGGAAATTCCCGCAAGGGAGGAGATGTGAGCCTTGTTCTGGGAAATAGTCTCCTGTCCAGACACTTCAAGGGTGTGCAGATTCTGTGTTCTCACAAAAAGCTGCATGGTTTTGGCCGCTCTCCATCTCCCAAAATGGAGGAAAGGAAAGAGGAACACTTTAAACAGAATTTGAGAAGTTTTTTTTCAATACTATGTTCATTTACCCCTTCAATTTGCAGATTCACAAAGGGTTAAAGGAAAAAAGCAGTCTACATTGTGTTACACAATTTCTCCTGAACATGGCAAAACCCTATATGTGGTCATAAACTGGTGTATAGGTAAATGGTGTATGGGGAGAACCTAACCTCTCTGCTGCCTGAGGCAAACTATGGTGCCTACCCCACCAAAAAAATACTGAACCCAAGGATCTTTGGTTGCATGATGGGGCCATCATCATTAAAATTGTAGGCCACACATTTGCAGGTCAAATATCACTTTATTTGGCCCACACATAGTAAAACGTTCCTCTGCTGGTCCCCTCAGTATACTGACCCTGACATGGTATAACACATACTTTATTGGTCCCCATACAGTATATTGCCCCGTTTACTGGCTCCCACACAATCTATTTTTCCCTTTTTTTTTAGGCCCCAACACATAATATTGCCCTTTCCTTTTTAGCACACAGTATATAGTTCTTTTTAGGCTCCCGCACAATGTTGTCCCCTTCTTTTTGACCCCTACACAGTATATTGTTCCTTTTTAGGCTCCCAAACAATTATATGTTAGCCTTACACATACCTCCCAACCTTTGAAGAACACAATGAGGAACAAAATGTGCTTTCCCCGCTCTTATTGCAGTTACAACATTTTATCTGTTATAAGAGCGGGGGAAAGTTTTTAATAAGTAAAACACTTCAGGGACATAGTGGGACATGCAGGGAGCTGTGCGGGACAGTAGCATAAAAGCGGGAAAGTTCCGCTAAATGCGGGACACTTGGGAGCTATGCTTACATTCAACCTGAATTTTCCAAAAGTTTTGAGCTTAGACCGAACCCGAAACTTTTGAGGTTCGTCATTCACAAAGCACTACTCAGTATACTGAGACTCGAGAGTATAATAGGTGGAGACCCTGGTGTAGTGAGTAAAAATAACAAGCAGTTATACTTGCCTTGTCTCATCACTCCTGGGCATCCTTGCAGTATCCACCAAGGATCCAACATTAAGCATCCAGGTCACCTAAGGGAGACCTGTTATTGGGCCTCAGTGGTCACATGGGGTGCATTGACTTCATGACACTTTGACCTAGTGGTGCACTCGGTGTGCATGTCATCAGCCAGACGGCGGAAAAGGACGCCTGGAGAACACCAGACACCTAAGAGAACTGAGTGGTACTGTTTGTTGTTTTTACTCAACTCTCATGGTGCTGCACAAGCTCAAGGGCAACCTATTGTATTATTCCAACAGGTAGTGGCCAATGTTTTAATCACCGATCCCTGCTCCAGTCATGTATGGCTTCCCCTTGTGCCTCCAGGGCACAGATGCTAAAGAATAATATAGCACTCTCTGGAGGAAGTGGAGGTCGGACTGGACAAGAGCCGGGATGGGTGAGTAGAATATCCGCTGCTATCTACTGGAATAATAAACTTCACTCTGATAAATGTTCCCATTTAATTTAGGTCTAAACTATCCACATGTCTAAGCAGTCTTTTAAAGGGGTTATTCATTGTTTTTAATATGGGCTCAATAACAGAATGCATCAATGCAAAACACTTCCTTGCTAGTTGAAGCTAATCACCGTGGATGTGGGATTAATTTAATACCTGGTCAGATATGCAGTGCTGCGTGGATTGAAGACGAAATGTGACACAACACAGACCCCAGGGAGGAAATATGCACACAAGTAGTTTGTGTGAACTGTGATTTTATTCCAAGGGAGAGAGGAGAAGAGAGTGAGAGCAGGAAGATGAATCATGGGAAAAGTTGTTTTTCCACATGTAAATAACCGTGATGCAAGGAGCAACAAGTAAAATGAAGCCAAGCAAGGGAACAGTGAGTATTTAGCAATAGTATTTAGCTTCTAATTTTTAGAAGTTGGATGACCCCTCTAATACTACATGTGTGTGGTGTGTGTGTATATATATATATATATATATATATATACATATATACACATTGATATAGCACTGCTAAAAGTTACATACTTCCTCCTTGTATTGCCTTTTCAGACTGCACAGCAGCATATATGTGCACTATATGGCAGTGGACATGAATGGGAGTTAGGGAACCAATATGCCCTTGAATACAGTTATAGAGTGGAAGGCACATACAAAGACTTCTCTGTATGTAAAGTTTTACTACACTGCCTTACAGGATATAGGTCTCAAACAGTACAGTGTAGCTGTCATTAAATCCACCATCTGATCAAATCTATTGAGATGACCCTGCTCATACTGTTCCAATCTATACAGCAAAACTGTAATAGAGCTAATGAAAATGTCAGATTATTATTTGTGTGGCTGTGGCTAATATGAGCTCTGAAATACTTCAGAATCTCTCTCTCTCTTTCTCTCTATAGTCACATAAAAATCATATTGTCAAATGCAAACATTTTGTTACTATAGTATAAATTTTTTCAGAAGTAAATATTAATCCTGTAATAAATGTCTCCTGTAAGAGATGTGAATTTTGGAATTATGTATGATTTTCAATATACCAGACCACATCTATCATTACTACCAACGCTGTACAACACAGGATGTGTTGACACAACAGAGCATCTGAGTGAAAAACCTGCAAGAACGTGCACAGACTAAGCAAGAGTCGTCATTCTTCTCTGCCATAAATATTTATGTATAAACACTTAATGAGCCCAGAGTTCTCCTGGTTGCTGTTATTCATTATAATAAAGGTTTGGAGTGGTATGAGCCTGATAGATCATTAGAGGTGTCATCTATGCAGATTGCTTGCAAAGCTGAGTAATAAACCAAGCATTATGGCGTTGTGTAGTAACTATCTTGGTGATTTGCCACGCTTCACTAAGCAAGACAAATAATATCGGTAGGCCATTTGGAAGACTTCATGGAAAAACCCATTACACAATGCAAACCATTTATGAATACTGTGGCAAGCAATAAAATAGCGACAAGAAAGTCATTATATTCTGATTGGTTGGGTATAGTACCAATAATAAAAAAGTATAAGGCTGTATTAACACCGTATAATCATGATGGCTAATAGTCCTAGTTTTTATACATATCTATGACTCCTCTGGTTGTTTGACCACACTAGCTATGGAATTCCTGAACCTTTCATGTCTATTTGCCTCCAATCATATATGTTGGCACTTGGAAGCTGTTAGGAAACAGATGCAGCACCGAGCAAAATAGTGAGTCCCAGCACCAGACACTGATCAAATTTTACAAGAACTGCACTGAGCATCCTGTGCTCCCCGAGCTGCACCAAACCCAACCCTCCAGAGATGTTCAGCAGAGCCCCTGATGTTGGGATGGACTTGAAAGCTACCGTTGGGCTGGGCAGTATGGATCAGAGAGCGAGATACGCACAGCGCACCACTAGTCACAGCAGACTCAGAAATTGGAATCACTTACCAGAAGGTTTTCAGCATTGAGGTGAAGGTCAGAAGAAACAGAAGGCAGCGGATGGTGGTAGCCAGTAGATGGCAGCAGAGCACCAAACGTGTAGTCATCTAATCTGGGTTGTCAACGTGAGGTCAGCGCAGTATAGAAGGTAACCCAGAGGAGAAGTCAAGCAGGCCAGGTCAGTAGAAGAGCAGAGAGGTATCAAAATTGTGTTCAAGGAGCAGAAGTCTGAAGGCAAGTCAGGATTGTCAACAGGAGAAGGGGCAACACGGTGGCTCAGTGGTTAGCACTGCAGCCTTGCAGCACTGGAGTCCTGGGTTCAAATCCCACCAGGAACATCTGCAAGGAGTTTGTATGTTCTCCCCATGTTTGTATGGATAGGGAACTGGGTACTGATAGGGGAAAAAAAATGTACATTGTGATCCCTATATGGGGCTCACAATCTACATTAAAAATAAGAAAAAAAAAAAAAAGGATTGTCAACAGGAGAGAGCAGAGTACAAAATCGGGAGGCAAAAGCAAAGTCAAAAACAGAACCAGGAGATCAAGGCAGAGACACATGGAACACAGGCAGAGGAGAGCGAACTTCCAGAGTGGACAGAATAGACAGCAGTGAGCCCGGAGTGGAAGCCAAACATATATAGGCTCCGGCAGGCTCTATAACCCCTCAGGGACAGGAGAGGGTCGGCAACCCCTGCATGCCGCCACAAAGGTTCTGGCCCGACTGCTTAAAAACTGGAAGGAGAGGGCCAACAACCTTTGCATGCTGCCGTGGAAGTTCCGGTCCGACTCCTAATAGAAGCTTTTCTTCTTATACCATGAAAATCTATAACACACAAACTGTGGCAAATCCTGATGTATAAGATTGTAGAGAAATTCTCTCTCTTACCTTTCCGTGTCTCCTTTTGCCACCAGGCTCTCTATTGTAGTCTGTGCCTTCTGTGATCTGAAAGGGCCTGGAATATGTCAGCAATTTGGTGTGCTTAGGACCTTGGATTATCTGAAGAGGACTTGTCACCAGGTCTAAAAAACCCAAAGACATAAGGCACCAACAGCATTTAGGTGTTTTTTTAGAATCTAAGGGAGCCTTCACATGTAGTATACGCTCCACTCATTCTGAACGTAAAACTCGTTCAGAAAGAGCGCGTAAAAACCAGCTCCCATTGATTTCTATGGCTGCCGGCATACGTGCGCTTCCCATTGAAATCAATGGGAGGCTTTTTTCCCTATTGCTTTCAATGTGATACGCACGTATGCCAGCACCCATAGAAATCAATGGGATGTGGTTTTTATGAGCTCATTCTGAATGAGCTTTACGTTCAGAATGAGCGGAGCGTATACTCCGTGTGAAGGCTCCCTAAATTTGTTGAGCCATTCCAAAAAAATATATAAGCCCTTTTGGTGTTGATGCAAATTAGCCAGGTAAACTAGCCAAGTGGGTGGTAACTATGTGTTTTTTTCTCAGGGTAATGTCTATGTGTGTTATGCGGCGCAGAGTTACCACCCACTTGACTAATAAACCCTAATTTGTATAAACAGTAATAGGGCCTATATCTTTGGAACGGTTTAATAGATTTGGATACACAAAACACCTAAAATGCTCAAGGTGACTATGAGGAAATATTTTATTGGGTTTTAAAGACCTGGTAACAAGTTCTCTTTAACAGGGCTTTTAAACCTTTTTAGAAATGATACACTAAAATTCCTGTTTATTTGTGAGTAGGTTTAAGCTAAAGTTACACACCAACATGTGTGCACCATTGTTACATCATATCTAGTTATGGTCAATTGACATGTCTTATCTGTAGTACAGAAATTCCAAAAATTGCAACCATGATGAATTTTTAAAGGATGCATACTGCAATCACAAACTGCAGCTGTAAAATGTTGTGCAACAAGCTGTAGACAAATGGTTTTGGGTTACGCAACTATGCTGAGACTCGCAGGCACATTACACATCTCAGTGTACCTCTAGACTAACTATTGCTCTGCATTTGAACAGTTTTCTGGCACAATATTTTCTTCACTGCTTGCCCTGACCCATATCTATATTATCATGAGCATAAACAAGGGAGTGTACACTTGTGCTTATGTTTATTGTTTGTAGTACTTAGAAACTACTACCTGCAGGCCATTGGCATGTGCATTTAGAGACCACCCCAAGGACTTGGAGATTCCCTGTGCAAAGTCCATTTCTGGCTAGGGACTTTTGGCTAAATTAATTTATCATATCTTATCTTACTGCTAGAAGTAAAGTGTTGTATTTCATTATTATATCAATTGTATAACATGCTTTGTGCTGTTTTGCAACGATTTTTGCACTTTTACAGCTTTATACTAGTTCCTGAAGTTACTTGGCCATTCCTATGGTGCTGTGTACAGTACACAGGAGTGGCTCCTGGTTTGGATTTTCAAGAAGGTGGGAGAAATTAGCTGTTACTGAGTGACTCCTGCCTTTAACCAGTTCTGGGCCTGTTACAGTTGGCTAGATGTAGTACATTGTAGGCATACTTGAAAGATCACCTTCAGCTTTCTGGGTTAGTTGGTAAAGGTTACGCCAAAACAGGCAGTCCCACACTAATGTAGCACATATGCATAGCTCCCAACCATCCCGTATCCAGTGGGACATTCCCGATTTTAAACTCCTGTCCCGCTCTGCTCCTGAAGTGTTTTGCTTATTAACAAACTTTCCCCCGATCACCACCTGCTCTTATAACAGTTAGAAGGTTGTGACTGCGTTAAGAGCAGGTGGTGATGGGGGAAAGCTTGTACTACAGTACTCAGAAGAACCTGTCTGACATCACTGTCACGTGACTAGGTGGGCATGTCTTTGTATCCCGTGCAGGGAGGAAGAGGTGGCGAGATGTGTGGTCTAAGGTACGGGCTGGGGAGATTTGGGATGCAGGGTGGACTGTGTGTAGGAGAGAAATCTGGGTTTCAGGGTGTACTGTGTGTGGGGGAGAAATATGAGATGCAGGGTGTATGGTGTTTGTGAGATGCAGGATGTACTGTGTGTGTGGGAGATGTGGGGTTCAGGGTGTAATGCAGGGTGTACTGTGTGTGTGGGGGAGAGATGTGGGGTTCAGGGTGTACTGTGTATGTGGTGGAGAAATGTGGGATGTAGGGTATACTGTGCGTGGGGGAGAAATGTGGGGTTCAGGGTGCACTGTGTGTGGAGAGGAGAGATGCAGGTTGTACTTTGTGTGTGGGGGAGAGATGTGGGGTTCAGAGTGTACTGTGGGTTGTTCAGTGCATGGGGGAGAAATGTGGGATGCAGGGTGTACTATGTGTGAGGGGGAGATGTGGGGTTCAGTGTGTACTGTGGGGGGATGTGAGATGCAAGGTTGACTGTGGGGGGAGAGATCTGGAGTGCAGGGTGTGCTGTGGAGGGAGAGGTGTTGGGTGCATGGGTGTACTATGGGGGTAAAATGTGGGGTGCAGTGTGTACTGTGTGTGAGATGTGGGGTGCATGGGTGTACTGTGAGGGGAGAGATGTGGTGTGCAGGGTTTACCCAATGAGAAATTGGTGGGAATGGGCGGAGTAAATTTAGAAGTGGGTGGAGCTAAATTTACCACAGCCCGCCTACATTTTGTCCCTCTTTCTGGCCTTTAAAAGTTGGGAGGTATGCATGCGTCACAGAAAAAACCTGCTTTTATAACTGAACATCTCCACTGCCATATCAGTGAGGTATCCATGGCCAAAATGTTCCCTTCATTTCCAACAGTGGCTGTAGCATAGGACCAAGTTCCAGGGCTGTCCCATGTTTGTCATGGTATAAATGACAGAGGTCCTGAGGCAGGAGTAAAGAGCAGATGCTACTTCAATCTGTGTTTGTAGAGTGCAAAAAAGAGTGGAAACTGCTTGTTGTATGTAAATTATGCCATGTTCCTTATAATGTGAAGAACCTGATATGCAATTTATGTGGTGAGTGTTACCTGTTCAACTGCCACTGTGTCTCCTATGTCTCATTCACACTTACCATCAAGGGTACCCGAGACACCAACAGGGCCTATAAGCAGATTTGGTGCCATAGCCCCACGAGAAGACTTTGGCCACCTCCCCTGTACCAGTTCCATACTGCTACATGTTTCCTGCGCCGCCTCCTTGTTCTGCAGCAACTCCGCCTCTTCTGGCCTCTCTTGCAGTTCCATACAGGAGCATAGAGAGGCCACTCCAAAATGTCCGCCAGCCGGCTCCTGTATTGAACTGCAAGAGTGGCTACCCAAAAATGTCCGCCGGCCATTTTTGGGTAGCCGCTCTTGCAGTTCAATACAGGAGCCGGCCGGTGGCCATTTTGGGGTGGGCTCTCTATGCTCCTGTATGGAACTACAAGAGCAAGAGAAGCCAGAAGAGGCGGAGTTGCTGCATAACAAGGAGGCGGCGCAGGAAAGAGCTCTCGGGCAGCAATGGGGATGCGCTCATCGGCCTTTCAGCACTGGGGCCCGCCCTCATTGCTGCGGTGAGCTCTTTTGCATACCGGTTAAAACCGGTATTTCTACGGAACGGCACGGCGGAGACCACGTCTAAAGGTAGGAGACGAATAGCCTTTCTTAAGGCTATTCCGACGTGTTCATTAGAAAAAAAAGTAGTTTAATGGTAGAATCCCTTTAAAGACTGTGTTGAGTGATTTTGACGGAACACCAAATTTTTCACTCGTATACAAGCTGTACACGGACTACTTTAGATTTTATCAAAGTATCATATCTTCAGTTATTACAAACGCGTAAAAAACAGATCCCATTGATTTCTATGGGTGCCGGCATACGTGCGCTCCCCATTGAAATGAATGGGAGGCTTTTTTCCCTATTGCTTTCAATGTGATACGCGCGTATCACATTGAAAGCAATAGGGAAAAAAGCCTCTCATTCATTTCAATGGGGAGCGCACGACCCCAATGCTGCGAGAGAAATCTCCAATGCCGCCTCCATCTTCTTCAGGAATGGCCTCTCCCTGCGTCTTCTTCCTCCTGGGTTTCAATCTTCTAGGCATGTGCAGTCGGCTCTGCCATCAGGCCTCGAACAGAGCCGCTTACATAGACCCATATGAAATTGGCGCAAATGCATTTTGTTCTCCAATTGCACCTCATTCTGAATTTTTTTCCAGCTTCCCAGTACATTGCACAGCATATTGAATGGTGCCATTACAAAGTACAATTTGTTTCGCAACAATAAGGCATCATGTGACTCTGTGAAATAAAAAACATTAGGGCTTTTGAAATGTGGAAAGTGAAAAAAGGAACATGGCCTGATCCTTAAGGGGTTAAATATCTAAATATAATGGATTATCATCATGCGTATTTATATTTATGAAGATAACATTTTTTTTTCTTTCTAAGAGCAAAGAAACATCTTTAAATGTTCATGAAGAAAAAACTTCCACTCCATTAAAAAGATGCAATACATAGTTGCAGTACAATGAACGGACGTGTTTGCCCTGGGCCACATGTTCCATGCCATCTTTTCATTAATAGAAGGTTGTGTAAAGTGTTCACAAACATCTACCCAGGGATCCATTTACCAGTGAGATCAATAATAGGATCAATATGATTCTTAGTTGATCAGGATTAGAAAGATAATATAATAATTTTTACATCACAAAAATACAGTCAGAGGACCTTTCACCACTTACGCCAAGTACAACTCTTTGCATCATTTAATAGGTGATTCACCGGTTCACCTATCAGCATTGAGGTCCCCCTCTTCACCACTCAGTGTTACGGCTGGGGGTAAGGAACGTCCCTGCACAGTATAGCGCAGTACTGTCAGGAGGAACGTTCCCAGTTACACTGTCAGGAACGCCCTTCTGACAGTGAAGAGCTTTTGATAACGGCACCGATAGCTCTTCCATGGGGCACATAACAGAGAAGCCGACAGTGCGCTGAATTCAGCACACTGTCGGCTTTCCAGCGGTATATAAAACCGCATGTGTCTGAGGACATGAAAGGCCCTCTTTAGGTGAAATCTGATTAGATTATGGTCGCAATTACCAAGGTTTTCACCAGTGACATTTCCAACAAGTCCTGTCTTATTAGATATGATCAGATCCAGCAAAGCATCCCCTCTACTTGGCTCTTCTGCAAGTTGAAGAATTTCCTCCTTTTCACAGTCTTAATATTCATATATTTTATTGTAGATATTTCGTTACAATTAGTATTTTGTCATGTCACCCTTAGGGCTAGTTCACACGAGGACATGGAGGAGGATTTTGACGGAATCTACGTCATAATCCTCCTCCATACAATGTTAGTCTGTGTAGACTGCTAGCATTTTTTTTTCTGCAAGCAGATTTTTCTGCTAGCAGAGAAAAAGAAGCAACATGACCTTTCTTCAGGCGTTTTCTGTGACGTGTTTTTTTCAGCCCATTCACTTTACAGGAGGGGAAAACAGACTGGCTTTTTTAAAGCTGTTTTTACAAAAAAAAAAGAACCAAAAAAAGCTTCCTAATTAGGAAGCTTTTTTTTCCAGAGCCAAATACTAACCCTTACATTTATCACCATCTGCAGTTGTTTAGGCACGGTTTCAACAAGGCTGGCGAACTACATCCATGGTTACCCACAGCGTCTTCAGTGATTTTTCTATAAGGTTAATGTCAGGGGAATTACCTGGACACACCAGGGCTGTAGATGTCAGTACCGTTAGCTTCGCCATCAAAATCTCCTCACTGTCAGAAGGGCGTTCCTCATAGCTCAGCGTCACTGGTAGGTGGTAAGGAATGCCCCATCTGACAGTACAATGCTATGTTAGACTACTTCAAGAAACTAACGGCAACCATATCTCCAGCCCTGGGATGTATCTCAGGAAAGTCAACAGTGCTCTGAATTCAACCACGTTGTGCCCAAGGACATGAAAGGTTCTCCTTAACGGTATATTTTGGGTGATACTGTGAAGCTACACTCAGACAACGCATAATCTTTGAGCCTACCCTTACCAACCTGAAAGTCTTCTCATCACTAAACATCATTCCAGTTATCTGTGATGATTCCTCCCAGGGACATACTGTACTGTAGTGATTATACTATGGGGCAGTACTGTATGTCGCCAGGAGGTAGGGACTCCTAGCATCACAGATAACCATTATACTAGGAGGTCCTCTTCTGGCATGATGTTCAGGACACTTCAGGGGTGAAACTTGTTTTTGTTAGGCCCGGTTCACATCTGCATTCAAGTCACCGTTTGGTAAGTCCATTTGGGGACCCCTTGAACGGAACCCTATATGCATAGAAAAGCCATTATACCAGGGAAAACATGCATACCCCATACACTATAATGGGGTCTGTGTGGCTTCCGCTCAGTTTCCTCATGAAACATGCAGAGAAAAGTCCCTGTGTCCACGCTGCGATCTTTTCCGCAAAGTGGGGATGGGATTCGCATGAATCCCAACCATTTGTACAACGCCACGATTTTTCCCGCAGTGTCTCCGCTGCAGGCAAATCGCGGCGTTTCCGGTCCGTGGGGCCCCGGCCTTAGACTACGTTCACACAGAGTTGTTTGGCTCAGGAATTTGGTCAGGAAACTGACTCAAATTCCTCCTCCTAAAAACGCCTCACCATAGGACTGAAAAAAACAAAAAAACTCTGTGTGAATGCAGCCATAGGGTGCATTCACACTACATTTCCTGAAGCTTATTCTGAACGTAAATCACGTTCAGAATAAGCGGCGTATAAAGCAGCTCCATTCATTTCTATGGGAGCGGGGATACGAGCGCTCCCCATAGAAATGAATGGGCTGCTTCTTTCCCTGCGAGCAGTCCCATTGAAGTGAATGGGAAGTGCCGGCGTGTACGGCTCGGAATGAGCAGAGCTGGCCGTACACACGGGCACTCCCCATTTACTTCAATGGGACTGCTCGCAGTGAAAGAAGCAGCCCATTCATTTCTATGGGGAGCGCTCGTATCCCCGCTCCCATAGAAATGAATGGAGCTGCTTTATACGCCGCTTATTCTGAACGTGATTTACGTTTAGAATAAGCTTCAGGAAACGTAGTGTGAATGCACCCTTAGGGAGCCTTCACACAGAGTAAACGCTCCGCTCATTCTGAACGTAAACTCGTTCAGAATGAGCGGCGTTAAAGGGATTCTACCACTAAAACACTTTTTTTTTCTAGTTACCACGTCGGAATAGCCTTTAAAAAGGCTATTCGTCTCTTACCTGTGGAAGTGCTCTCCGCCGCGCCGTTCGTTCAAAATACCGGTTTGTACCGGTATGCTAATGAGTTCTCTTGCAGCGATGGGGGCGTCCCCATCGCAGGAGCAGCGATCGGGGCGTCCCCATTGCAGCTCGAAAACTCACCGCAGCGCCGCCTCTCCGGTGTCCTCCCCTTGCCTCTTCAGCGTCTGTCGGACGCCTGCGCAGTATGCTCTCTGTTCGGCGAAGATTGCCGAACGTACTGCGCATGCGCGAAAGTTCGGTGCCCGCACTATGGCTGGGATCGCAATTTCGCGCATGCGCAGTACGTTCGGCAATCTTCGTCGAACAGAGCGTACTGCGCAGGCGTCCGACAGTACGCTGAAGAAGCAAGGGGAGGACACCGAAGACCAGAGAGGCGGCGCTGCGGTCAGTTTTCGAGCTGCAATGGGGACGCCCCCATCGCTGCGAGAGAACTCATTAGCATACCGGTACAAACCGGTATTTTGAACGAACGGCGCGGCGGAGAGCACTTCCACAGGTAAGAGACGAATAGCCTTTTTAAAGGCTATTCCGACGTGGTAACTAGAAAAAAAAGTGTTTTAGTGGTAGAATCCCTTTAAAACAGATCCCATTGATGTCTATGGGTACTGGCATACGCACGTATCACAATGAAAGCAATAGGTAAAAAAGCCTCCCATTGATTTCAATGGGGAACGCGTGTATGCCGGCACCCATAGAAATCAATGGGATCTGTTTTAACGCCGCTCATTCTGAACGAGTTGACGTGAAGGCTCCGTTTCCAGCGGGCTCCATGTGTAACCTCTATTACTGCCCTCTGAATTGCTCCACCAGACCAGAACAATAGGTCAGTGCTAGAGTGAGCCTGGGGTTACACCAAATCCTCTGCAGTGAACAGAGACCTGGGGCAATAGTTTTTCCTAATGATAAGATTCAGGGGTTGGACCCTGGACTGAGCATGAAAAGAAACCCTACAGCTAAGACAGAGAACAATGTTATCCTTATCCTGCAGCTCTGCTTTCTCCTCACCCTACCTTCCTCTATATACTACAGTCAGCCGCACTATATACAGCACATGTACAGCAGGCACTGTGCAGGGAGATGACCGTGACCGTAACTCTCCGGCACCCGGGCATTTACAATGATGCCAAGGGGCGGCGCAGAACAAGGCTCACGACAGCTGTCAGCGCCTGGTCAGCCATTTTCTATGAGCCGCTTTGTTTTCCCAGCGGCCATGTTCTGGATACGAGGTCTCCTTGCCCTGCCCTTGTCAGGCGTGTAGATGGCAGTGTCGGCTCGCCCTTGTGTACTACAGGGGCCGAGCTTCACTGTCAGAGGAGGGGATAAAACATGAGCGGTCTATGGCGCGGCGGCGTCCTCAGGCTCCAGCGAGCCGTATTCGCGTGTAGTCCCGGAAGGCCTGTAGTGTGTCGCCGGTGGCTCAGCATGCAGCGCTACAGTACCGAGGAGCGGGGGCGGCCCAACACTGCCGAGTACCGGCTTTTCTTCAGTAAGTAGGAGCGGTTAGTGGAGAGGGGTGTTGTGCTGTAGAAGCCGGGCGCGCTGCTGTCACTAAGCAGTGGAACTCCCCTCTCCTGTCACAGCACATGGATCTGGCTGCGGCTATAAGTCAGCCTTTCCTTGGTGCCGTGTAGCAGTGTGGTCCCTGGCGCTGCGCGGCCTCTGCTGCTGCTCTGGTGACCTTGTCACACCCGTGTAGTGGAGGAAAGTTCTGAAAGGAAAGACATGGACTTGGAAGAAACCCTTTCTGTAAAATGGAGTCATGTGCGAGCTGCCCGTGACCTTGGGAAGGTGGAGTTGTCCTAGGGCAGAGTGCTGCACGTGTTCAATTGTAACCTGACCCTGTAATATACAGGATTCATGGTCTGCTTGTATATGGTCACTGCACCTAACAAGTGCACCTTACATCTGAAAGGCTCCAAGCTTCTTACACATCAGCTAAACCTGTACAAATAACATCCAGGCACCTGTTGGCTAGACGTCTATGACCCCTGCAGTGCCCCAAGTGTGAAGTGCATGTCCTGAGGAGGAGCAGAGCTGTCCTGTCCTTCAGGTCCTTCTTGTAAATATCCCTCTTGGCCCCTTGTGAATAAAGCATGTTTGGGGTTGTTGTACACATAAACCATCTACAGTACGACCACAGTGTCCTTGTCATGTGTTTTGCTCTTCTTTGTAGTAATAAGCCATAATCTCACTGCACTGTGTGAATAAGACCACGTGCTGCATAAGGCTGCGTTCACACAACATATAATGTGTATTTTGGTGTGAAATGTTTACGTGCCAGCTATCTTTGCAGAGTCCTATTGACTTTAATGGAAAATGTGGTTGTCATTCGGAATAAGGATATGTTCACGCAACGCTTTAAACAGAAAGTTCACAGAGTTTTCCTCTGGACTGTCTGTTATAATTATATCTACGCAGAAGCCGCCAGTGTTTCCGTAGATATAATTGACATGTTGTAATTTCCAAAACCGCACCAGTTTTGGAAATCGCGGCGTGTTTGCACTTCGGTTTTTACCTCAAAGTGGGCATGGGATTTACAAGAATCCCATCCACTTTGCAATTACTGTAAAACGCCATGATTTTTACTGTGGCGTTTCCGCCGCAGGCAAATCGCGGCATTTCTGACTTGTGGGGCCCTGGCCTAAGACATTCCTATATATTTCATATTCCTTTTTGTAGCCATACTTTGCTTTGGTTAAAAAAAAAATCTGCGTTTCCGCAATATGGGACCTTAACCAAAATGTTCACCCTGCTGGTTCATAAAAAAAACACTGGTTATTTAAATATTTAAAGGGATTCTATCATTGGGAAAAAATGCAAGCATATACTTACATAGCCTTTAGAAAAGCTATTCCAGACATGCCTTTAATTTGTTAATGCTCTCAGCCATTTTTGAATTAGCCTGCTTTTTTTTTGATATGCTAATTAGCCATCTCAGAGCATTGGAAGTTCACTGAGCACTGTGTGCTGTGTGTAAACAGGGGGAGGTGAGAGCAGGGAGACTGCTGCTGATGACTCTTCATCCTCCCTGCTGTCACCTCCCCCTGTGTACACATAACACACAGTGCTCAGTGAATTTTCTATGCTCTGAGATGGCTAATTAGCATATCAATAAAAGCGGGCTAATTCAAAAATTGCTGAGAGGATTAACAAATTAAAGGTATGTGTGGAATAGCCTTTCTAAAGGCTATGTAAAAATATGATTAGTTAAAAATGAGTTTTCTCAATGATAGAATCCATTTAAAAAAAAATAAAAAATCCCATAGCAAATACACTCCAAATATGCTTGTCTGCTATTTGGTGTATGTTTTGTGTATACATTTACTAAACTGCTGCAGCAAAAACATCCAAAAAGTACCTGGATTTTAAAGGATCCAATCATTGGAATCCCATTTTTTTCTCTCCCTAAGGGTGCATTCACACTACGGATACGGTGACTGATTCTGAACGTTAAAACACGTTCAGAATCAGCACGTATAAAGCACATCCTTTTTACTCTACGAGCGCTCCCATTGAAGTGAATGGGAAGCGCTCGCGTGTACGGCTCGGACTGAGCCAAGCGCCGGGCCCCTTCACACGGCAAGCCGTACACACGAGCGCTTCCCATTCACTTCAATGGGAGCACTCGTAGAGTAAAAAGTAGCCCATTCATTTCAATGGGGAGCACTCGTATGTCGGCTCCCATTGAAATGAATGGGATCTGCTTTATACGCGCGGATTCTGAATGTGTTTTAACGTTCAGAATCAGTCACCGTATCCGTAGTGTGAATGCACCCTAACACGTAGGAATAGCCTTAAGAAAGGTTATTCTTCGCCTACCTTTTAGATTTCTTCTCCGTGCCGCCGTTCGATAGATATCCCAGTTTTCTTCTGTATGCAAATGAGTTCTCCTGCAGCACTGGGGGCGGGCCCAATGCTGCAAGAGAACTTTCCAGCCACATCGGGCCTCGGGCAGAGCCAACTGCGCATGCCCGACAGTCATTTTCTTACACACTTTATCAACACACTTTTGCCGAGTCTATTCTAGAAGTATTTAAAATCCTTTTCATGAACGTTAAAACACGTTCAGAATCATGGTTTCAAGTTTTACAGGATCTATGACCAGTCCATCGTGATCAGTTATTCTGTTATTCCAGTCTGTGAGGTTGTCACAGACTTGGAAGTGGACTGTAGCGAAATCTGGCTGATCAGATCATGACAATTCTTGCTTAAGCAGGAAACTGATGTTTTTCTCCATGTCTTTGTACCAAACTCTTACCACACCTCAAAAAAGGTGAAAATGTTGTGGGAAAAAAAAACACCATCCAAATAACCTGGGAAGGTGAGAATAGACTTGAACTCACTAGTACTCATTACGTGACACTTTGGGATTTTAATAGTACTGTAAATGAATGATAATGCATGGTTCCAAATTATTTATTTTTGTTAAAAGGCTAATGTGATTATGATGTTCTGGCTTCTATACTTCACAGAGAATGAAGATGGGAAATTTGTCTCGCCTTTTCATGACATTCCTCTATATCCAAGATCTGAAGAGGTACAAACTAACATTGCACAGATGCCATGCCTATACATATTTCCAGGTTACTGTAAGGGTAATTTCACACAGAGTTTTTTGGTCAGGGTTTTGAGGCTATATCTGCCTCAAAATCCTGACCAAAAAGACTTCTCCCATTGAAATCAATGGGAGCCGCTCAGGTCTTTTTTCCAGCTCCCGGAAAAAAGAAGCGAGGTGCTTATTCTTCAGGCCAAGTCGCCTCGCGATTCGGCCTGAAGACACACCCTCTTCCGGACTAGGCCCTTTCATTGGGCCTAATTCGGAGCAGAGTGCGCGGCTGGATGATTGTGCAGTGCACCGGCTTTCATTTAGAGCTACCTGGTTTTTGGATCGGAACCTGAGGCGGCCTCCATTGCAAAAGACCCCATATGAACTTACCCTAAGGGTTCCATTACACAGTTGGGAGAATTCCTTAGTCCTATTTGTCTTGTGGCATAGAATTGATATTGAGGAGCACAATTGACTCCAGGTGTGCCTATCCATGCCTTGTTCGCCACATTGGGCTAACTCGACCCAGTTTTCTGAAAATCTACTTATGTTCCTATCTGGCGAGATTTTCATTACTGGCATAGTGTAATTAATTTATGTGGAGGCCGCAGCCTCTTCTCCATTCTCTTTTCATGCACCAGTCAAGCTGCTTATTAAGACTGCCATATGATACACCAGTCTTAATAAATCTGTGCCAGTGTTTCAATTGAGCACCACAGAGCTCTTTAGATAATTCATCAGCTATTGATGACCCATCTTTGAGGCTGCTGCACCACATTGCTCTTATTGCTGCAGCCAAAGTTTTTTGAGCCAGAGCAAGAAGTAGATTAAGGCCTGATTCACATCTTTGTTCGGGGAGTCTGCATGGGGTTTGTGTGTTTTCCCAGGTAACCGCTTTTCTATGGGTATAGTTTTCCATTTGGGGGCCCCCAGGCAGACTTCCCGAATGGAATCCTGAACACAAATGTGAACCGGGCGTAAGCAGAAAGGAGAAATAGAAGTACTTTGTTTATATTTCTCATTACTTTTTGTAGCCACTATTAGGCTCAAAAATGTGACAAAATCTGCTATAAAAAAGCAGATTTTCTGCAACTTAGGGCCTTGGTCTCAGAAACTGGGGCAAAATCTGCAACAATAAAAGCTGTGTGTTCCACAACATTGAGCCATGGCCTCAGGCTGGTTTCACATAAGCAATATTGGCAGCCTTAGCCTCAGGCTGGTTACACACAAGCTTTAAAGTAACAACCATTTTTTAAATGTATTTTTTACTATTGTTTCAGGGATGTATATCAAATAATTTGTAATATATATAAATAACCTATCTAGCTTTAAAAATGGGCTCTAAAATTCTCTGTAGCAACCCTCTGAGCTGTTACAGCTGTACACACTTGTAATGCTAGGATGTAGGCCTGTAGCACTTGCCGAAAGGGTACGGTCACTTCAAATGGATCTCCAGTTTTATACAGCCTAAAAATATGTTCCTCAGAGATTCTCAACTTCCAAATGCTGTCAATATTGCAGCCCAAGATATAAGAAATATAGGAATATCACTTAAAACTGCAGGCGGGAATGTGATTTTTTTTTTTTTTTTTTCTTTTTATTCATTTTTTATTTTTTATGCATCAAGAACTGATGCAGATGAAGCACAATTTCAGGTTTCATATTACGCCAGAAACTTTTTTTTAGGTTGTATAAAACTGAAGTCACGTCCATTTGAGGTGACCATTCCGCTTTGACAAATGCAACAGCGCTATGTGTGAATGTGTGGATTTCCCTGGTAACGGCTCAGGATGACTCTTGGGGTCGGTTCACACTAGTTGGAGGACCCGCCCCCCCCCCCCCCCCCCGGACGGTATACAAGCGCAAATGCAAGCGCTGTGCAGTTAGAGCACGGACCCCATAGACTATAATGGGGTCTGTGTGCTTGCTGTGCACTGCCCACACGGACCCCGTTAGTCTATGGCAGACCTGGGAATGTTCGGCCCGCGGGCCACATCCGGCCCTCTGACTGCTTCTGTCCAGCCCGCATAGCTTTTGGAACTTTGTTCAAGGACCTTTGATGATGTCATCACAGCCTATCACCAGGATAGGCTATGACTCGTTAATGGGCAGAGCCACACAGGACTGTGTGCTTACTGCAAGCTGCCGGCAATGGAGGCTGCTGGATGATAAAGCGGAGAGAAGAGACAGCATGTGTGAGCAAGAGGGGGGAACTAGGGGCCGATGTAGGGGGGCATTTAAACTGAATGCACATGGAGGGGGGACATTAAACTAGGGGGCAGATGGAGGAGGATATTAAACCATGGGGGATAGCTGGAGGGGAACATGTCTGCCTCTAGTTCCCCCAATTTAATGTCCCCCTCCAAGTATCTCCACTGTTTAATGTCCCCCTCCAGCTGCCCCAGTTTAATGTCCCCTCTAGTTTCTGCTAGTTTACACTGGGGCACTAGGAGAGGGACTTAATACTGTGGGACATTTGCCGGGAAACATTATAATGTGGGGTGTATAATGTTAGGGTGCCTGTAGGAGGATTATACTTTGTGGGGGCACATGGCAAGATGATTGAGAATGGGCGGAGTCAGCATAGAAGTGGGTGGAGCTAAATGCTACGACGTGCATGGCCCTCTAGAACCGTTAAAATTTCTCATGTGGCCTCATGGGAAAATTAATTGCCCACCCCTGGTCTATGGGGTCCATGCGCTTTAACTGTACAGCGCTTGTATTCCGTCTGGGAAAAAAAAAATTATACACTCCTAGTGCTCTGGTGTATGCTTACACTTTACTTTCTTGCGTGCACTGTGTGTTCACCACCAGAAGTCTGCAGCCACACATGACCGCTGGCTATGTGCAGACGGGACTACTGGTGGTGAAGACACAAAGCGTGCCTGAATGGGCAGTGGCGCCAGACAACAGACTCTGGTGCAAAACACAAATGCTGTTTCAAGCAAGGCATGTGTTAACTCAAGTAAAAACGCAGGTGTGTAAAGGCACCCTCCCTTAATTCTGCAAATAATCTGCTTACCATGGGAGGGGAGTGAAAATATATATAATTTTTTTTTACATAAATACTATGGATGTATGGATGCATTTCATTGATGCCTACTGTATGGTTTTATTTATGTTTAGGACCAAGATGTGCCAGCAAAGAAATCAAAATCTAATTGTTCTAAGGTAATAATGGCTTCTCATACAGATACGGCATAAGGACATTTTCAAATCAATTTCCTTAGTAAGCAGGAATAAGATACTTTTTTTTTTTTTTTTAATATATCTTTATTCTTCAGCTTGGTCTGAATACTGGTTGTATATGTTTAAACTGCAACAAAAATACTTGCAAAGCACAAATACTGTTTTGGAAACAAGACTGTTAGCAGGCAATACATATTCATAGAACATCTACTCACCAGCAATTTTATATTTGAAAATGTGTGAAACATTACATCAAGCCAACAGAACAGTGTATGATGTCAACTGAAAAATTCAGAGTAACATTCAATAACTTCTTTATGTATTTATAGAACAACACTCCACAGCTCAAATCTAAGCATTATTTCATGAAGCGCACCCATACCGGAGTATAACTTTAGAGAAATGTGTTCAGAATCGTTGTATATCAAGACATAACATATTCAGATTTGAAGAGCCTTTGTTCTTGAAAAATCAGGATTTGAGTAGCTATTTTCAGATCTTACTCTTTATTTCTTTGTTATAATGTCATAAAGTCATCCATAATCACCTCCTGAGATTGTAGTGGTCAGTCCAATGGATCTGGTTTCCTATTGTGTTGTGTGATTCCTCATAGTGACATTTTTGTAACCAATTTCACATTTTAACACATTTTCAGTGATTTTTTTTTTTTTTTTTTTTTCTACATGCGGTTTTGTGGTCCATAACCTTCTTTTCCTTTTCAATTATTCAAATAATATTGTTTCTTTTTTTTGCTAATTAAATAGGGTTTTATTTTTGCTTTTATTTATTTTTTTATTTTAACAGTTTCCAGACTGCTTGTTGACTGTATATGTCCGAGCAGTCCACTCTAACCTTGCAAGGATGTACCCGTACATCTGTGTAGTGTTGGTTGTCCGAGCAAAAAAATAATTTTCAAAATGGGATGGGGAAGGTGAGAAAAAAACAACCTATTCACCGATGGGCTGGTGTCCTCCCAGTGTGGTCCAGTTCTGCTGCTCTGGAGTCTTCTAGAAGTGAAACTCTTCGCCAATGTCCTTGTGATGTCCCCTGTCTTTTGCTGAGGCTGTTGATTTGGCTATTGGCCACGCGTGGCGGGGACTTCCACCAGAAGACAACAATGGACCGGCAGGATCTGACCATGCCTGGGAGGTACCGAAGCAACAGGGAAAGGTTGGTGTGACTTTTTTTTTTTTTTTTCAATCCAAAACATTTGCCTTGACAACCCCTTTAAGCAGCTGCACAATTTTTATGATTACACAGCTGAATCTCCCATAGAAAAGGCAGGGTCGGTTTATTACTATTCTTGTCTTCCTTTTTTTTTTTTTTTTGTAAACCTTGCACTCAATACTATATTCTTTACTTATATAGCACCATAATATTCTGCAGCGCTTTAAAAGTTGTCAATTGCTGTCATATAGGGCTCACAATCTACATTCCTTATGTATTTATGTATTTGGAGTGTGGGAGGAAACCAGAGTACCCCGGGGGAAACCCACAAAAACACAGGGTGAACATACAAACTCCTTGCAGATGTTGTTTAGTTGGATTTGAACCTAGTACTCCAGCGCTGCAAAGCTGCAGTTCTAACCACTGAGCTGGTTTTTAAGCCACCCACTAGGGGAAGGAAACCCCCCCCAGAGGGCTCAGATTAGGAGGCTGCATTCCTTCTGCAACTGGGGCTAAATGTATCAGCAACAAAAAAAACAACTTATGTTAAAATGTTCCCCAAAAGTCTGTTATAAACTTATGGGGGGAACCATGTAAAAATCAAAGTTAACATAAAATAAAAAAAGGCAAATGTGATGCCTACATCACAGGTTCTAGCCCCACCCCCAATGACTCTATACTATGGTATGCCAGTCTTGATAAAGGGCTTTACTGGTGCAGGGACTGAGAGCTTTATGAAGAGGCTTCAGCCTCTTTATTTTATTTTTTTATTGTAGCTTTTTTAATTTTCTATAACAAAACAAAAACAGTATGTACCGATAGGACTGGGTGATTATGATCTAAATGAAAATAATTATTAATCGGGGATCTTGGTTATGATCAATGATTATTTTGGTCGCCCAGCAGCTTTGTTTGGACCGAACTTCCAACCCCAGAGTATAATGATTGAAGGCCCAGTGGAAGTGATTAATATAAGAAGGCAGGGTTACTCCCCTATTCTGGGCTCTCTTCAATGCTTCTGCCTGACATCAGGGACTGCTGAGATGGGTCACACAGCTTGACCCTTGTGTATATGTTGTCACACCACCGCATGACCCGCTGAGGCCTAATGGTCCCTGGCGTTAGGCAGAAAGTGCCCCTCCAAAAAATAGGGTGCTATTTTTGAGCCCAGAAGAGGTTAGAGTTATGTTAGATCACCTCTCGAGGCCTCCTCTTATTATAAACTGGGATATGAAGACCCCAGAGTTTAATAGCAATCCTGATTTGGATGTGTTTGGTCTGAAGGTAGAAGCTCACAAATACTGTAATAACCAACATGAACAAAATCATGTCTGTTTTCTTTGTTGACTTTTGGTTATTTTTCAACTAATTGCCCAGCCCTATGCACCAGTCAGTTGTGAATAACAATATAAATATTGGATGGGTTGCATACTGGAGACTGCCAAAGGCAAAAGCAGACCTCCAAAGCCACACAACACACCCATTTTGACTGCATAACATGAGCCATTATACACCTAAATAGATCACAGAAAGTTCCATAATCCTACAAAACACGTTTGTCATTAAACAAATAAGCGAAAATGCTACTTTCCAAAAATTAAAAACCGTAGGGTAGTGCTACTAAACACTGGGGTAATTTATGAGTTTCTCCAACACAGTGGTGAATAAGTAGCTGTATCTGGATATTTAAAGGGGTTGGCTACTTTCAGACCAATATTGAGAAACAAATGTTATTGTTTGTACAATAAAAGCATATACAATTTTGCAATACACAGCAGGTCACAGCAGGCTTTACCTGTTCAGGAGGCTGAGGGCCTTTCGAGTCCAGGGGCCACTTCTTAGGGCCTTTTTCAACTCTATGGCCTGCTGGGGGAGCAGTTGTCAACCAGGGACAGGAATAGACTTGACAGGCTGATCAGAAGGGCCAGCTCTGTCCTGGGGAGCCCCCTGGACCCAGTACAGGTGGTGGGTGACAGAAGGATACTGTCCGTGGTGAGCTCCATGCGGGACAATAAATCCCACCCCATGTATGAGACCTTGATGGCACTTGGCAGCACTGTAAGTGACCGACTGCTTCACCTCAAGTGTGAGAAGGAGCGCTACCGGAGGTCTTTCCACCCAACCGCGATCAGGCTACATAATCTACATCAGGCCAAGCGAAGATCACGCCGCACAGAGAACTAAATGATCCTGAAGTCTTCCTTCTTTCTTTTCTTCCTTAGGTGCTGTGGACTCCTAGTATGTTTACTTTTTTAAGCAAGTGTCTACTTCTGTATTATATTACTGTTTATTATCCTGTATCTGTATTACTATGCTGCTGTAACATACTGAAATTTCCCCACTGTGGGACTTTTAAAGGATTATCTTATCTTTTCTTAATATACTTTCTGTATCAATTCCTCACAGTTTTCTAGATATCGGCTTGTTGTCCTTCATTCTGTTACTTCTAGAGGATAAAACTCTGACCATGGTTATGTGATTTACACTCCATGGTCATGTGATGAGTACACAGGTGCACAGCTAATTACCAGGCAGATGTCTGATTATTGTGCTGTGACTATAACGAGCGACACCTGTGTGCTCATCACATGACTATGGACGGTAAATCACATGACCATGGTCAGAGGTTTATCCACTAGAAGTAAAAGAATGAAGGATAACAAGCAGAGATCTAGAAAACCGTGAGGAATTGATACAGAAAGTATATTGGAAAATTGTACAACTTTTTATTATACAAACCATAACATTTGTCTCTCAATATTGGTCTGAAACTGGACAACCCCTTTAAGGTGACTTTTTACTGTTGTAGAAGGATTTTATGAGCAGTTTCCCAGTGGGCAGCACTTTTGGAGATCTTTCATGTCCACTTAATAGGAGTGTGCCAGCCAGTTATTGAGGGGCCAGATTACTAGAACACTAGGAGTCTGTCTCCCAGGATAGTGTACAGGACGGTAAATCCAGGTAATCTGAGACTTGGTTAGTGTGAAACCAACCTAATTTCTTATGTAACCAGTATGTGAAAGTTCTAGTTGCATCTTATACTAGTAATGTTCAGAGACCATTTAGTGCTTTTCTGTAGGTCTATACTTTTTAAATGTCTGTAAATGAATTTATTTTCTAGAACATATTTAACATGGTGGTTGAAGTGCCACGATGGACAAATGCCAAAATGGAGGTAAGTGACTGCTATTTGAGATGTATTTTTAAGATATCCAGGCTATTTAAGGGTCCATTCCCACAGAGTTTTTTTTCACGCTGAATCCATGTCAGAATGCACGTGGAAAAAAACGCCTCCCCATAGAGTTCTATGGGTTCCGCTAGCAGAAAAAAAAAGCTTCCTTCAGGCGGATTCTGCCTGCAAAAACCACGGCAGTCAAAAATCTACGTAGAATTGGCAAAAAAACGTGTGGAAAAACCACTGGCGTTTTTTTCAAGATCCATACACTGTGCTGGAGGAAAAAAACATTTCCTAATTCCTGAAGCGGATTTTTTCCTTGTCAAAATCCTCACCAAAAAAATAAGTGTGAATGGACCCTTAAACTGATATTGCTTTAGAGTAAACAAACTTTAGTACATTTTTTGGATTTTTCTGTCAGTATTTTTGTCATCAATAAATTTTGTAATATACTTTAACAAATTTCCGATCATTTTTGTGAAATCCTTCATTTTTCCTCTTTGTGCTTCTGTATTGCATCTCACTGAATGTTATTGTGTAAGGCTGCAGTACTATCTCAGTTATTTCCACAGATATCACTGGTTGAAAACAGTCCGGATTGGGATTTTATATCACATATTATACAGCTGCATATAAATATCCTAATCCCGACTGTTTTCAAGCAGTAATATCTATGGAAATATATAGCACCGTAGCAGCAGAGGAACTCCTCTTTCATATGACACACAAGTGTATAATGCTGGACCCTCCTCCACCCTTGTTCTCTACATCTTACACAGCCCCGTACTCCTGTACTTGGTAACATTAAGTGATACTCAATATAGAAGACCGGCAAAGAGTGAAATAATGCAGGATTTCACAGAAAGGATCCACTATTTAACATATATTACGAAATCTATTAACAACACAAATACTTCCAGAAAATCAAAAGTAGTCCAAAAGCTTAGACTAATTCTCTCCGCACCGCTTTTCGTTACTAGATTGCAACAAAGGAGTCTTTAAATCCGATTAAGCAAGATATAAAAAAAGGAAAACTCCGATATGTGTCAAATATTTTTCCTTACAAGGGATACATATGGAACTACGGTGCTTTACCGCAGGTAAATAATACTTCTTTTCATGTTTAAGTTTTTACCTAAATACTTCCATACTGGAGATGGTTGAAAGATTTTGGATGTTGCTGGTAGTCAATTTTCATTTTAACGGCTTTAATTTCAGTTTGTATTTGTTGATTTTCTAATTTAATTTTTTTTTTTTTTTTTTTTTTTTTATTGCCCTCCAGACTTGGGAAGATCCTAATCATAAAGATAAAGATACGAAATGCTGTGGAGATAATGATCCTATTGATGTCTGTGAAATTGGCTCAAAGGTGCTTTTATATACAGTTTTGATTTTTGTTTTTTTTTCCTAAAGGAGTTTTTCAGGCTTTTTCAATGATCTGTTATTTGGTTGGACATCAATATCTGATTGGTGAGGGGCTGTTTGATACTGCTACTGGGTGGGAGTACAGTTGACAGATTTCCCTGTTGTATAGTGGATATTTAAAGGGATTGTATCATTAAAACTCAATTTTTTTCTCACTAACATGTTGGAAAAGCCTTAAGAGAGGCTATTCTTCACCTACCTTTAGATGTCTGCTCCGCGCCGCCATTTGGTATAAATTCCAGTTTTCGTCGGTATGCAAATGAGTTCTGTCAAAGCACTGGGGGCGTCCCCAATGCTGCGAGAGAACTCTCCAGCGCCGCCTCCATCTTCTAAAGGAACATCTTCTTCTGGCGCATTTGGTCAAACTTCTAGGCCTTGGGCAGAGCCAATTGCGCATGCCCGTGGCCACAAGAAAAATGGCCGCTTACACAGTATATATTAAGATAAAAATCTGCAAACAATAGTTTTCTCTAGAAAGAAATCATCCCAGATGGGTCTCTACAGAGTGAACAGTACTAGGTCTATATATTACTGTGTACTATCGTTGGTATGCTAGATTTACTGCTTTCTATAGAACTTTTCTTGGGATGACATTTTATGTAAAATTTTCCTATCCAGCTGTTTTGGCATTCTACAACCTGTAGTCTGACAACAATCTGCAGCATTAGGGCTTGTAGTCTGATGCTGCGGACAGCCTCAAAACACTGATCCAAATGTAGCAGTCACATTAGTTCCTCTTTATGGTAGCTTGCATTGATATTCATAGCCCTGAGAAAATGAACATGTTCAAATTCTGCACAGTCATGAGCTCTGCTGCTATGCATTCAGTCAGGAGTATCTGTACGGTAATAGAGAAGGGAGGGGGAAGAGGGGGATGCCATGGAAAGATTAGATTATCAAATTAAAACTATTCAGTAATAAAATTTTAATAGGACGCATCATGTGTTGCAGGTTTGCTCTAGGGGCGAAGTAATTCAAGTAAAACCGCTTGGTGTTCTAGCTTTGATAGATGAAGGAGAAATGGACTGGAAGATTATTGCAATCAATATCGAAGATCCTGAAGCTGAAAAATTCAATGGTTGGTAAATTGCAGAGAAGTGATTACTTTGCTGTATGCGGGTGAGGTTGTTTGTAGGATTTTTGGGTGAACGTTTTAAGTTTTATTGCACAACCATTTGTCATTTTGGATCTGTGAGGTTAGGTTCTAGTTAAATATCCCTATGATCTGGAGTATTTGCAATCAAGATGTAAAAGTTGTCCTACAAATAATAGTTGATGGGAACTTTTTATTTAAAGGGATAATGACATGTTTTTGCTTAGTTGTTGTAGGCAGTTCAATAGTGATGAAGTGCAGGCACATTGTGGCCTTTATGATGGGTAGTTACAAACCGATAGTACAATCGCCAATATGATTATGTTGAGTTATTTCAAATAATAATATGGCTGAACTTTATTCATTTGTGCAGAAGTGGTGGAGTTACAGCAGTGTTGTATCTTATGTGTCAGTATTTCTGCGGTGTTGGTTAAGATTCATTTCTAATCATTAATGTAATGCAATGTAATCTTTTTAATCTTCAATATTAATGAATCCTTTCAGTACAGTACAGTTGGAAATTGGTTTTGATCAGTGTGACGAACTAACCTTAGGATCATACATTCTATCTTCTCATTTTGCTTGAGCATGATGTTTAGGTTTCCGTAATACAACCTTGCTCAACCTCTTATGTTCACTCGGTACAGCTAAAAAAAAAAAAAGGTAGTGAGTGTGAATGGAGGGGAGGTTAATAGTAAATAAGAAAAGTTAACAGATGTAACTGTAGGGTTGTTGGATTCTTATCTTCCTGTAATTCTGTGTGGTGCTCAGAGTAGGGATTTCCAGTATTTAGTCATTGTTGCACCTCAGTCACAGGAATTGTATTTTGTTAAATGTACTGACTGCAGCTGACAATTTTAGTCTCTTGACTGTGTATTGTCATATTGCAGACATCGATGATGTCAAAAAGTATAAACCGGGATATCTAGAAGCTACTGTTGAATGGCTTAAAACCTATAAAGTTCCTGATGGAAAACCGGAAAACCAGTTTGGCTTTGATGGGCAATTTAAAGATCAGGTGAGTCTCCTGGTTGGGAAGAGTGATGATGCCTATTAAAGTGAACTTCTCCGTATGATATTAAAATATTGACCTTAATAATAATATTGACATTATATTATTGACCAAACAGGAAGTATTTGATGTTTGCCAAAGCTTCTGATTGGCTTAGAAAGAACAGGTTCCTATCAAATAATGTAGCTCTGTTTGCACACCTAACCAGGCCACCATTGTTTTTATTTTGCATATAAAGTCCTAAGACCTCATTTAGTGTCCCGCTCCAAAAACCGATGCAGAAAAAAAAACATGGCGGCTTCTTCTGTGGACTTTCTGCTTCAATTTTACATATAGGGAAACTGCTTGCATTCCGTAGGTATAGTTGACATGCTGTGACTTTCAAAACTGCGACAGGTTTGGAAGTCGCAGCCTGTCCGTTGTGAGGATGTTTTCGCATGGTGGGGGTGGGATTCGCTAGGATCCCAACCACCTTGCAGTGACTGTGTTTTCACCACCGGCCATAAAGCAGTTCTTGATTTTTGTCTAAACCTTGTTACTGGCCTTTGCTTTTGTGGGATATTACAAGGTCTGTAACACGTACCAGGTAATAATAAATGTTACACTGCAAGGTCTCGTTCACATCTGCGCCCGGGGGTCTCCGTTATGCAGGTTTCCGTTCCCTGCACGAAACTGGGCAGGAGACGGAAACCTGTAGTCATGTTTCAAACCCATTCATTAGAATGGGTTTGAAAAGTGTCTGGCCATGAGCGCCGGTGAGCGTTTTATGCTCTACCTTGGCAAAACCCTTTTTTTTTTTTTTTTTACCAGACACAGAGTCGGACATGCAGGACTTTGTGTCCAGTTTAAAAAGAACTGTTTTGCTGCGGAGAGCACAAAACGCTCCCCGGCGCTCACGGCCGGACACAATCTGACAGGTTTCAGTCTTCTGCCGGCCGAAGATGGAAACCTGATAACAGAGACCCGAACGCTGGTATGAACCCGGTGTTAAGTGAAAACACTGTCATCCTGGTCTTCAGCCTAGGTCACACTGCGTGACAGCATCCTCTTGTGGTAATTTCTGGAAAAATAAAAACAAAATATTTTTTTCTTTAAGGAAATGCAAAACCTAGGAATGAATCTTAAAAGTAAACAAAATTATAATTGTGCTCCCAGTTTGTCAGGCAGTAGAAACTTTTACATGATCCTGACAGTGTTGTACAAACCATTCAGAGAACAAAGGAGCAATGCTCCTGCTGATCTTCTCCATCTTTGCCTTGAGAGTGACTGCCAGGGAGGGGTTTAACTATCTTTTATCTTTAGCATACAGCAGGGAGACTCCTGCTCCAGCCAGTTGGCTTATAGACAGACTCAGGAAAGGGGGGATATGGCCAAGTGAGGAAGTGTTGTGTTTTTGGGTTGTTTTTTTTTTCTTTATTTTGTATTAGAAAGTCTAGTGTTTAACAATCGTTCTGCCATGTACAGAGTGCTGCAGTATTTTTATGATTGCCATAGCAACTTGTACCTGTTCACATGGGGAGGTTCTGTCTGACCCTTTGTTGCTTGTTTTGTTATATAGAATATAATAAAATATAATATAATATAAATGTTTTCTTATGTTGCTAGGCATTTGCAGTTGAAATTATCAAAGAAACACATGAATATTGGCAAAACATGGTTCATAAGAAATCCGATTGTGGTGATATTGTATGGTAAGAATTATGTATTTTTTGTTTTGTAATGTATGAGTTTACTTGTCCAGTGTTTGCCATCCAGTGTTCTTCTATTTGTGCAATCCTAAAAAAGGTGACTTCAAAAGTTCCCCTTTGTGCACCACAAGAATGGAGCAGTGGTGCATATGTTTGGGGTTGTGCCACCAAAGAAAATGGCAAATTACTGGGTGTCCGACTGCTTGGATTCCCAGCGATCAGAAGGGCAGGAATAAGGAACTGTAGTCTGACCATCACTCTGCTCACTTCTGCGGGGCTGCTGGTATTGATGGGAGATACCCACACATGATAGGGGCTGGTGTTTTTGTAACTTAATCGTATAAGGGAGTGAACATGTATTTTTTTCCAAAAATTGGAAAGTAATGTTTAATATATATATATATATATATATATATATATATATATATATATATATATATGAAGATTCTGTGTTCAGATTCTCCTAAATGAGAATTTTAATTTGTCTTCCACCCACAGTAAAAATATCTTGGTTAAAGAAAGCCCTTTCTGCTGCAGTGAAGAAGAGGCCGCTGCTATAGTCCAAGCTGTGAGTTCTTGCTCTTATTTAATACAGTATTGCATTGCTTCATGAGGCTACTCCTATATTATCTTTATTCATCATTTTCTTTGCGCTGGAAACTAGTACAAAACTGCCTCCATCATATTTGCATTTTTATTTTGTTTTGGTTCATCCATACATAGACAGACATAATTATCAGGTGACTCTATTAAAGTAGTTGTCAGTAGTCCTGTACGTTCTCTATAGTTCCTGAATGTCCATAGCAAATTGTCATTTCATCTTTCAACATAATGCTCTCTAAGGGTAAATAAATGTTTTATTTGATACTTTATTATATGTTGCATAAACTGGGCTTTCATATGGTTTCCAAAGACATAACTTTTACATTTTTTTTTTCTTTATTTCTTTTGTAATCCAATAATTTAATTTAATAAAAAAACAAATACACATCATCTTCTATGTATAGCAATACCAAATATGTAATTTAATGCCTGGGGACAATGGCATTTCCTACTTTATTTGATCTTTATTTTAGTTCCTTTGTTTACCACTTTGTGTCGCATCAACTGGAATAAATTAAGTGGCTGCCCAATCTCTTTAAAGGCACATTACACAGTGTACTTCTAAGGCATTAAAGTGAAGGACTTACACCTTCATTCGAAGAACAAAGTACTTGTTGAATTGTATGGTTCTATGTTTAGGGACATAAGAAACCATCTGGTGTTTAGATGGTCTTAAAATTAGGTTAAAGGTATTGTCCAGAATAAATTGACCTTTATGATTGAAGCTAAACCACCATCCCCACCCATCACCCTACCCCACCCTCCGCACCTACCATCTAAATTACTGTGACAAAAATCATGTAAACGCCCCAGGCGTATTTTCCAATGATGTTCTGTTTCGGGAAGGGGAGAAAATGGAACGTCATCAATACTATTATTTTTTTTTGCCTGGAAAACCCCTTTAGTAAAACCTTTGCAGAACAATAACACGCTATACCACGTTTTAAGGGGTTATGCAGCAAAAAGTATTTATCTTCTGCCCATAAATGACTGACCTGACTGCTGAGGACCCAACTGATCCTGAGTCAGGCTGTACAGTGTAAAACATGAATTACCAAGCCATAATGAAAAGACATTTATTTATGTATGTATTCCTTCATTGCTCTTTCAGGCACCATTGCAAGGGGAATTGGGTCCAGTGTCCCCTGAAGGTCAGTATTTTATACATTTCTGCACATAACCTTTAAACATATAGGTTTACTTTGTTAGGATGTGTGTCCATTTATCAAGGCACTAATTGTGTGTAACTATAATGGGAGCCCCAGAAATATCTAAAATACAGTATTTGGCTATCTCCGGTACTCCATTCAGAATGTTCAATAAAAATTCCCTGTTAATCTGATCAGAAGGTCTGAGCACTCGGACCCCCACTGATCTTTAGATTCTCTTTCTGCAATGTGTGGATGCGATTATCTAGAATCCAATCCACTTTGCAAGTAATGTAAAACTCTGTGCTTTTGCAACATGGAGCACTGGCTTTAAGGGCCCGTTCAGATGGGCAGAGAGGGGGTGGATTATGGCGCAGAATCCCCATCATAATCTGCCCCTCACAATGGTAGTTTATGGAGACTGCTAGCGTTCGTTTTTCTGCTAGCGTTTTTTTGCCGCTAGTGGAAAAAAGAAGCGACATGACCTTTCTTGAGGCAGATTCCGCCTCAGGAAGTCAATAGAATTGAATGGGAGGCGGAAACCGCATCGCGTTTGTTTGTTTTTTTTCACGGTCCATTCAGTGTCCGGGAGGGAAAAACCGCGGTTTTGCTCCAGAAAACACTCCAAAAAAAACGCCTCAAGGTCCAAAAACCACTTTCTAATTAGGAAGCATTTTTTTTCCGGACCAAATTACGCCACATGGTATTCACGTGTGAACTAAACCTAAGTGTACCTTGTTGTGATGTGATATGATATTGGGGAAAAAAATAAAAAATTATGACTGAGAAATGATCACATGACATTAACCCCTTACCACCACAGGCATTTTTCAATTTTCCTCTTATACTTCCGACCTTCCAAACCCCTTAACTTTATTGTTCCATTTGCAGAGCCTTATGAGGGCTTAATGATTGCTGGAGAAATTGTACTTTGTAATGGCACCATTTAATAATCCTTACAACATACTGCGAGGCTTAAAATAAAAAAAAATAAAAAAAATAAAAATTCGGAACCGGGGAGGAAACTACATTTGTGCGACACTTACAGGCTTTGTTTTTTTATGGTGTTCACTGTGCAGCCAAAATGACGTGTCTCCTGTATTATATGGTCAGTGCAATTCCAGGGATACCAAAATTTATTTTTTTTATTTTATTTTTTAACATGGATTTTATACTTTGGGGGGGGGAACAATGTTATCACATTCTGATACCCGTAACATGTAAAAAAAAATAAAAAAAATTCTGTGTACAATGATGGATAAAGCATTTTTGCAGAGCCAGATGTAGTTTTTAGTTATATTATTTGGGGGAATGTCTGATGTTTTGATTGCTTTACATTTTAACTTTTATAGGAGGCGAATCTGTGAAAAAACTGCGGGGCAGGGCCAGTGGGCATTTTTTAACTTTCGGAGGGTTCACTTATGTAAAATAATCATATATAATAAAAGTAAAAAATAATAAATGCAGAATAACATTTATTGCACCATTCAAATGAATCCCTAACTTAGATATTAGAGATTGGCGTATGAATGGGATAGTATCTTGTTTTGATTAATTTCTTTTGATCTTGTTCTAGTTTTTCCTTTAGCATATACAGCACTGGAGATGAGTCTAGTTACTAATGCTTAACCTTTTCTTTTTACAGTTGACATATGGCATTTCATTAAAAAGTGATCCAGTCAATTCCTAGCTATGTCTGAGCACATTGTCAAGAACCTTGGAAGACGTATCTGTGTATATATTATTTTATTATGTCATGGATTCTGACTGTGTAAATAAACACATTTTCTTTTGTTAAAGTCTTTTTAGTTGTTTCTTTTTTTTATCTTTAAGTTTTAATAAACTCTTACACTGATGAACATGTCTAGACTGCCCATAGTTTATATACTTCCGGTAGTCCCCTCTTAACCCTGCAAGGACGTCCCGGTATGTCTTTGCAGTGATGAGCAGCTGCACAAAACATACAGGGAGGCAGTGATGGTTTATTACAGTCCTCGTGTGTGGGAGCCTCTAGGCCTGGGAACTGCATAAGCTGCTGGTCCTAGATTAGCTCTACAGTACAACATGGGAGCTGCATTCTTCTCTCTCTCTCCCGTAACCCCAGTTACAGTAGAAAAAAGAAAAAGGTCAAGTGAAAGAAGTGGGGGAGGGGAAATCCATTACCACGCCTATATGTAAACAAAGAACTGCTGCTATCAACAGTATGGGTTCATGACAACTCTAGCATTGTAGGGTTTTAAAAATGGGGGGGGGGGAAACTTCAGCACTGCAAAAATATTAAAAACATAACAAGTAGCTCCTCAGCCAGGTGAGATAAAGGAAACAAAGTCTGTTAGGGCTCTTTTTCCATATCATGGGCTGGTTTTTCTGGACTGGAGGGCAGGTTGGTAGGGGGAGCCTTCCACACCCCTACTCCACCACGGGTTTTTCCCTGAGTCCCGGGTACTCACAGGTGAGGCTTCCTCATGGCTATTACTGGGGAAGGCGCCTAGTAAAGGAGGGCTGATACAGACACAGCCAGAGTGTGAGAGTGAGACCGAGCACTACTGGGACGGTATGTGCTGGTTGGGTCCGTGTACTGGATGTTATATGTGACCTGCTATAGCGCAGGTAGGCATGCTGATGTTTAGTTAGAGCCGGACAGGCTTAGGTTTTGTTTTATTGTCTGCTAACAGTGTTCTACCCTGTTTCCCCGATAGTAAGACACCCCCGATAGTAAGACGTAGTGGGACTTTTGGGGGGTGGGCTAATGTAAGACGTACCCCGAAAGTAAGACATAGTAAACCAGGGGTCGGCAACCCCTGGCACGAAGTCGGCGTTCCGAAACATCCCAAAGGTGTTCTATAGGATTCAAGTCAGGACTCTGTGCAGGCCAGTCTGTTACAGAGATGTTATTGTCGTGTAACCACTCCGCCACAGGCCGTGCAGTATGGACATGTGCTCGATCGTGTTGAAAGATGCAATCGCCATCCCCGAATTGCTCTTCAACATTGGGAAGCAAGAAGGTGTTTAAAACATCAATGTAGGCCTGTGCTGTGATAGTGCCACGCAAAACAACAAGGGGTGCAAGTCCCTCCATGAAAAACACGACCACACCATAACACCACCACCTCCGAATTTTACTGTTGGCACTACACACGCTGGCAGATGACGTTCACCGCGCATTCACCATACCCACACCCTGCTATTGGATCGCCACATTGTGTACCGTGATTCGTCACTCCACACAACGTTTTTCCACTGTTCAATCATCCAATGTTTATGCTCCTTACACCAAGCGAGGCGTCATTTGGCATTGACCTGCGTGATGTGTGGCACCCAATCACCTGACCACGTTCAAAGTCCGTGAGTTCCGCGGAGCGCCCCATTCTTCTCTCTCACGATGTCTGTCTACTGAGGTCGCTGATATGGAGTACCTGGCAGGAGGTGGCAGCACAATGCACCTAATATGAAAAACATATGTTTTTGGGGGTGTCTGGATACTTTTGATCACATAGTGTGTGTATATATTGTAACACCCCTATCAAAGAAAACTCCCCTACACAAACACCCCACCCAAATAACCACATGCAAGAAGAGAATATTTAAAAACCATGCAACACATTATTATTTATTTATATAGCACCATTAATTCCATGGTGCTTTACATTTGGGGGTTACATAGAATTTGGTGGTTACATACAATACACAGAATATACAGTTAAACAATATGTTAAACACAAACACTTGCATAAAAGGATATGAGGAATCAAAAAGTGTGAATAGCCAATAGAACTCATTTGCATACTGGTGGAAAATGGGATTTTAACTGAAAGGCGGGACGGAGAAGACCTCTAAAGGTAGGAGACAAATAGACTTTCTTAAGGCTATTCCTACGTGTTAGGGTGCATTCACACTGAGTAAACGCTAGCTTATTCTGAACGTAAAACACGTTCAGAATAAGCGGCGTCTAAAGCAGCTCCATTCATCTCTATGGGAGCCGGCATACGAGCGCTCCCCATAGAAATGAATGGGCTGCTTCTTTCACTCCGTGCAGTCCCATTGAAGTAAATGGGGAGTGCCGGCGTGTACGGCAAGCTCTGCTCATGCCGGAGTGTACACGCCGGCACTCCCCATTCACTTCAATGGGACTGCTCGGAGTGAAAGAAGCAGCCCATTCATTTCTATGGGGAGCGCTCGTATGCCGGCTCCCATAGAGATGAATGGAGCTGCTTTAGACGCCGCTTATTCTGAACGTGTTTTACGTTCAGAATAAGCTAGCGTTTACTCAGTGTGAATGCACCCTTAGGGAGAAAAAAAAGTTTTTAATGGTAGAATTCCTTTAAGAAATGTTATTTATTAGAGTTGAGCAATCACTAGGATGAGTGCAGTTATCTCTAGTCTGCGCTTGTATGCACACATGAGCACCATTATAGGTTTCTTTAGTAGATATTTGCAGTAAATACTGTTTGGCTATTTACACTATCTTATTTTGACTGTTGAAAATTGCTGTACCAGATATTGGGAGAACTTGTCACTTCTTCTGATATGTCTTTTTTTAGTAAATACTTGTGCACCACAAAAAAAATGGAACAGTTTTCTTCATAACTTTGTGTAATGCTGTTCTTTTTTTCTCAATGACTTTATGACTATATGGACAGGTGGGGGGGTTACTGTTTTTAAACAAAGTAGTGTGTTCCATTTGGGCAGTGTGAGACTGTATAATAAACCCCTAGTTATTAACAAGCTTGCTGTACCTTGGAGGAGTGTTTGCTAACGCTGGGTTCACACCTGCGCCCGATCTCCGTTTTGGCAGAAGACGGAAACCTGGTAGACCGTGTCCGGCGTGAGTGCCGGTGAACGTTTTGTGCTCTCCGTTGCAAAACTTTTTTTTTTTTTTTTTATTAACTGGACACAAAATACTGGACGTCTGACTTTGTGTCCGGTTAAAAAAAAAAAAAACTGCTTAGTCGCAGAGAGCACAAAACGCTCACAGCCGGACAGTTTTCAAACCTGTTCAAATGAATGGGTTTCAAAAGTGACTGCAGGTTTCCGTCTCCTGTCCAGTTTCGGGCAGGAAACGGAAACCTGCAAAACGGAGACCAGGGCGCTGATGTGAACAAGCCCTTACTTGTTTTGCTTTTGCTTTGTTTGTTTTTATATCCAAAGTCACTGATTTGGATCTAATGCAGTACTTTAAGGGCTCGTTCACACGGGGCAAGAGGGGGGTGGATTTTGGTGCGAAATCCACGTCATAATCCGCCCCCTCACAATAGCGGTATATGTAGACCACTAGCGTTCTTTTTTTTTTTCCGCTAGCAGCATGTTGCCGCTAGTGGGGAAAAAAAGAAATGAGCTACCCTTTCTTCAGGCGGATTCCGCGGCTGATTCAGCCGCGGTGTTCGCCTTATAACAGCACCCCCGGACTAAGCCCATTCATTTGGGCCTACTCCAGAGCGGAAAGCCACAACGGGATGCCGGGCACTGCATCAGCATCCTGTCGCGGCAGCCGCGACCGAATATGACCCACAAAATCCCCGTGTGAACTAGGCCTTAAAGGATTGTAGAATTTGAACTATGATGTAAGGGGAATCCTATCTTAGCAAAGTCCCTTGTGTTAGTGGTTTAGGAATAGGTCTCGGTGTAAGACAATTGCTCCTGTATTGAAGTCCACGGTTTAGTTCATTCTGTGCTGAGATATGTTGCTGGTACAGTTGTGGGGACAGAAGGATGAGAACAGTTAAACGCACTTTGAAACCTGAAGAAAACATAACGCAAACACAAGATCACAATTTTCTTCAGCTTAAATGTTTCCTGTGAGTATTCTTAAAGAGCTCATTGATTCTTTGCAGATGTTCTTTGAATGCTAGTAGTTTCAAATTCCATTCCCCAGAACCTTTCAGAATATTGGCATGGAGTCAAGTGCTTGGCTTTCTCTCTTTCCACTGACAGCATGCAATATATTGGCAAACGGTTTAAAGCATTTCTTGATTCATGCAATGTGTGAAGTAAAGATATTAAGACATTCCCCCAATTACATTGCCTAGTGATTTAAGAGATTCTGCATGGTCACATTGAGCTCTGTCGCTACTGGTAAATCTATAGTAAGTCTTCCCTCTAGCAGATTCTGTCGTTTCCATTGCAGTTTAGAAACAATGGGGTGAAATAAGCGCATTGACTGAGGTCATTTTTAGTGTGGTAAATGATCTCCTGGAGGAGTTCCAGTGTAAACTTCATCTCTCAGACGGTAAAGAGCTGTTAGAATGAGCAATGCATCTTTTACCGTGATGTGAAAAACCAAATAAAGACAGAAGACACGATGACCTAATGGTGAGGTTGCCACGTTCATCCATAGTATACTTAAGGCATGCTGTAGTCATTCATTAGTTATCCAAGGAGAACCATGTTGCAAGAGTCTTCCAGACGTTTAATCTGATATAAATTGTTTCCTGTTTCTCCTAATGTATTTCCCATTGCTTATATAGTTCCTGTCATCTGTGGGACTCAAAATTCCAATTTTCATTTTTAACATACAATTTTGCAACTCGCTAGAATTTGGTGAAGGAATCAAAATACCTGGAGGATTCTTCTGCTTTAATATAGGACATCTTCCTCGTGGGTTTTCACCTTCCTTTGCTTCAACAGTAGTTATACTAGACATGTCTTTACCTAATCTGGTTGTTTTCATTATGAAAAAAAAATAAATAAATAGGAAATTTGGTGATAATTTAAAAAATTTTAACTTGAAATTGCAGTTGTATCTACTTTTCATACAGGCTGCCATATGTCTGCTTTGTGGGTCATTTCTATTTTTGGACATTTATAAGTCATATAAGTTAAACACGCCCTAACCCCCCCCCCCTTTTTTTTTTCTCCAGCGACTCCATATTAGGTCACCCCATTGTCAAAACTGCAGCCATTAAATAAGCCACAGCATTTAGGAAGTTTTTAAAGAGGACCTTTCATCAGATGGGGCACATGCAGTTCTATATACTGCTGGAAAGCTGACAGTGCGCTGAATTCAGCACACTATCGGCTTTCCCGATCTGTGCCCGGTGTAAAGCGCTATCGGTCCCGGTACCGTAGGCCTTTACAGTCAGAAGGGTGTTTCTGACACTTAGCCAGGGACGCCCTTCTGCCCAGTAGCGCCTATCGCGCTGCACAGTGTGAGCGGGGAGGAACGGAGGAACGCCCCCTCCCTCTGCTGACAGTGCTCAGCTTAAGGGCACGCAAGCTAAGGGTGCATTCACACTACGGATACGCTGACTGATTCTGAACGTTAAAAC
Organism: Leptodactylus fuscus; assembly: GCF_031893055.1. Classification (NCBI taxonomy): domain Eukaryota; kingdom Metazoa; phylum Chordata; class Amphibia; order Anura; family Leptodactylidae; genus Leptodactylus; species Leptodactylus fuscus. The sequence goes on along the minus strand of NC_134265.1, from coordinate 256,652,534 downwards.
ACGTTCAGAATCAGCGCGTATAAAGCAGATCCCATTCATTTCAATGGGAGCCGGCATACGAGCGCTCCCCATTGAAATGAATGGGCTGCTTTTTTCTCTACGAGCGCTCCCATTGACGTGAATGGTAAGTGTTTAGAAGCGCTCACGTGTACGGCTCGGAATGAGCCAAGCGCTTACACCGCCCTATTCATTTCAATGGGGAGCGCTCGTATGCCGGCTCCCATTGAAATGAATGGGATCTGCTTTATACGCGCTGATTCTGAACGTGTTTTAACATTCAGAATCAGTCAGCGTATCCGAAGTGTGAATGCACCTTAAAAAAAAAAATATGCTTCAATCAGTTTGAAACAGGCTCGCTCCACTTGGCCTCCACAAAAGAGCTGCAAGACAAGATATGGTCGGAAGACATCAATGCAGCAGCGCCTTCCCAGCAGCGCCTTCCCAGCAGCGCCTATAGTGCTGTGCTGTGTGAGCCCCCTCCCTCTGCTCACAGTACTCGTCCATAGAAGAGCACTATCAGGAGGGGAGGGAGCGTTCCTCCCCGCTCACACAGTACAGCGATATAGGTCCTCTTTAATGCTAGCAGGCTTTGGGCCTATATGGTAATGCCCAGACATCACGTGGTCTGGGATATTACCATATAGGCCCGAAGCCTGCCCTAGCAGTACCATACAGGCCAAAGCCTGTGTTAGCAGTAACACAGGCTATTACTACTAGCACAGGCTTTGGGCCTATATGGTACTGCTAGGGCAGGCTTTGGGCCTATATGGTAATATTCCAGACCACGTGACGTCTGGGCAATACCATATAGGCCCGAAGCCAGCTAGGAGTAACATCGGATCCCGGAGAGGTGAGTAACATTGTTTATTATGTTCCCTCACCTCCCCTGGGGCTCCGATTATTATACTCGGAGGTCTGAAAAGACCCCTGGGTATAATAATGGCGGTAGTGGGATCGCGGCCTGCCCGGGCCTACTCACTGCTGGCCTCCGCCAGGAGTCCCTGACGAAACCTGTCAAGTACAGGTGAAACGCGCGTCGGTCCCTTTACTGTTGGTATGTATGGAGGCTAATCTTGGATCATCTTATGTGGGCAGTCTCATAGCTATCTGTGGGTTATTACACTGATTATTTGTTGTTTTCATTTACAACACTTTATTATTGGACACTTTCAGTTTTAGCTATGGTTGAGCCCTTTGTACTATGATATTAGTGTTGCCATCCAGTGTACATTCCATGGCTGACAAGTTGGTATTTGTAGCATTGTTTACCCCTATATGATTTTGTTTTATGTTTGTTTATATATTTTGTATGTATATATGTTGCTACACCTTTTTAGGAGCACTTAATAAAAGTTAATTTTTATTCATATATTTTGTGTGGCTGGTTCACTTTGTTGCTATGGTCATTTACCCACACATAATTTGTTATATTTGCCTCTATTGTTTACTAATGAACCCAACTGTGCTTAGCCACAAATCTCCTCACAGTAATTATTATTATCATCATTTATTTATATAGCACCATTAATTCCATGCTGCTTTACATTTGAAGATGATCATGCTTAAGTTTTTGGTAAATATCTGAAGTAGGTTTCCTTTATTTGGGCTCACCTGGCAAACTAATTATCACAGGTGTTTGAGGTTGATTTTAGTGATCCAAAGAGCCCTAAGATACAATACCATCAATAAGTTTGATTTGAAAAGTAAAAAAATTAATCTTTATGACACTTAAATATGATTTGCATAATAATTTCGAATGAGGTGTAGATGTTGGGCATATTTATTGTGCTACACCTTGCAGTATGTTTTGGCACAGTTTGCAGTTTGCGCAGAACAAAGTGTTTGCGCCGCCACTAGGGTTGAGCGATCGGGATCAGAAAAGATCGGATTCCGATCGGTGATAGAGTAAATTTCACGATTGCAATTGGAATTCCAATCCCGATCTTTTTAGGCGGGATCGAGGTCGGAGGTTATTTCCCACAATGCTTGGGCTAGTGGCCAAGCATTGTGGGGAAAAGCTAACAATGTTAGCTAGGTCCCATAGGAATGAATGGATGCAGCCAGCACACAGACTGTGTCGGCATCCAGCCACTTAACCCCCTGCGTGCCAGCTGCATCTATTCATTCTAATGGGAGACTAGCTAACATTGTGAGGTCACATCTCCCCGCCCTGTACTCACCCACACTCTCCTAAGCCACAAGCCCCGACTTCTTCCTAGGTCTGTAACACTAACCTGGGAGGCGGGCGCAGTGAGGCAAGAAGAGGAGTGAGAACAGCGGGGACCGGACCAGCGATCTATGCAGGTAAGTGGACAGCAGGGGGACTAAGTAGCCAGAGGATTTTTTTTTAATCACTACAAAGCTTGGAGTCTAACAATTAAAACGTTCAATTTTTAGACTCCATGCTGTGTAGTGAATAGGATCATTTTTAAAATATGATCTTCGATTATTAAACAAAATCCCATTGACTTGCAATGGGATCGGGATGGAGTTCGAATGGAAAATGATCGGAAATCGGATTTTAAAAGCGATCCTGAAATCTCAAGATCGTCTCAACCCTAGCTGCCACAGCTACTTCTGAAAACAGCGTGGCAATGGAGGACAGGAGGTTGGGCTATAGGCCACACCAGATTACGCCAGAAATCTGCCAGTCTAAATCTGGTGTGTTTTCCCATTGTGGTGAATTTTTTTCTAATGTATAGTCAAGTTTTTTCAAACATCTTTTTGATGTCTTTACCACAGTGGTAAAGGCATTGTGTACGTACATCCTAATGTCAGCAATACAGACTAGTGCTGTTTGCAGAAATTTTTTCAATTGAAAGTGATGGAGCCTTATGGCACAAGCATCGTATGCAAATCACCAAATATTAGTGGAGGCTTTGCTGAATTTTTATTTCCCCTGATAAATGCAACGAGCTCAGTACAATTTCCATAATTAGCCACTGGCTGTTTTTAATTTGAGGTTAATTGGAGCACACTTTAGAGATCAGGTGGGTACGTAGAATGCAAAAGTGTACGGTGTAAAATATTACCATGTTAAGAGTGCATTCAATGTAGTAAAAGCCTAAGGGATACTTTGACTAAAACAGTAATGTAACAAGGGAAAGCTGTGGTGACTTATGGGTGAAGAGTAGAATATAAATGATTTCTGAGGAGCCATGTTATATTTCTCACCTGCGCCAGGTTGAGTTGTTTCTTTGGACACCTGGTGAGGTTGATGCCATTTAACTACTACTGTGCGTTGTGTTAAGTTAAACAGCTTCTTTACACAACATACAAATAGGTTATCTGATCCATAATTAATAAATTATGTGGCAATCAACGTAAAGTACTAAGTGCTACAACTTACTAAAGATATTTATCATGAGTCATCAGTCATTTTGCTGGAGTCTGCTTTGGCTTAATCTGCATCAAATTTATTATTTTTGATAGATTTGTTGCATCTATAAGTCTGATACTCCTGTCCTAAGATGTTACTCAACTTTCTATGCCAGCCACTCACTTGAGTACGACTGCAGTAAATTTTGCAACTTTTTTTAAAAAGTCACAATTGTGGCTCAGTGGTTAGCACTGCAGCCTTACAGCGCTGGAGTCTTGGGTTCGAATCCTGCCAAGGAAGACATCTGCAAGGAGTTTGTATGTTCTCCCCATGTTTGCGTGGATTTCCTCCAAGCACTCTGGTTTCCTCCCACACTCCAAAAGACACACTGGTAGGGAATTTAGATTATGAGCCCTTTATGGAACAATGACTGTCAATGTCTGTAAAGCGCTACGGAATATGATGGCACTATATAAGTAAGCATAATAAATACGTGTAGACATCTAGACAGGCTAACCATGCCTACTTCCCCACCTGATGAGCATGATGTGAAAATGCAAAAAGACTGCAAATGAGGTCAAAAACTCACAAATCCATATATTCAGTGACTTTTTTTTTTATGACAGAATGCCAGAAGTGAGGGCTCGATAAGTTTTCCTTTGTATCTTTGTCACATCAAGCAAGAGCCCAGATATCACAAGTGCTAACTGAATGGAAGTAGTAGCTCTTTTAGGCTATTATTGCTGTGAAACTCAATTTACACAACATGACTGTGTGCCGAAACAAAGCCATCAGGTATATAATGTGTTGAAGGCCAACAAAAAGGAATTACACAAAATGTTGCCATCATAGACATTCTTCAATGTATTAAATGGGTTTGGTCTCTGGTTTCAGTTTGTAATTCATAAAAAAAAAAAAAATCCGGTCAAAACACTGAAATAGCCAAATATTTCTCAAAATGGCTGCGCTTCTTGTGGTATTCTAGTAGTCTAGTACCTACAATCCTCTTTGTTACTACAACAGTCAAGCAATATATTTTTCTTCTATGATGTAATTATTCTAAGTCAGCTTGGATTATTTTATTTATTTTTTCCTTTCTGTCTGAAAATTTATGGGCTAATTTTCTTAATTTGGGCAATGTGCTCTTATGATGACCTCCCTGTGAATTACATTTCTTTCAGTCCTCTCCACTGGGCACCAGTTCAGCTTCCTGTATGATGAAACACCATGAATTGCTCTACACAAAGGAGGCAGAAATTCCTATCACTAGCTACTGATGATAAGTAGACAAACTACTGTCACACAGTTATAATGATGAAGATAACAGCAGAGTCTTTAAGAGAATGTAGAGAGAAACAAGGTGCAATGTACATAAAGGTTTACACAGTATGAAATATAATCAAGTGATTTGTGTGATTATACAAAGGGTCTTCACCGGATACGCTGCTGTGGAAAATCATCATTCAAATACCTTTACCTGACTTCTGCACATTCTAATGTGTCCCAGCAGCAGATTAAAATGACATATAAGGTACTGACATATCCTGGAAAATCAGATCAACAAAATGTAGGATGGTTCCTTCATTTAGCAGTATCAATTATACATTAAAGAGGACCTTTCATCAGATTGGGCACAGGCAGTTCTATATACTGCTGGAAAGCCAACAGTGCGCAGAATTCAGCGCACTATCGGCTTTCCCGGTCTGTGCCCTGGGTAAAGCGCTATCGGTCCCGGTACCGTAGGGCTTTACAGTCAGAAGGGCGTTTCTGACAGTTAGCCAGGGACGCCCTTCTGCCCAGCAGCGCCTATCGCGCTGTACTGTGGAGCAGGGAGGAACTCCCCCTCCCTCTGCTCACACAGAAAGGGAGGGGGGAGTTCCGACCATTTTAATTTTTGAAATTTTCCAGTAGCTCCTGCATACCCCCCCCAGGCTTATACTCGAGTCAATAAGTTTTCCCAGTTTTTTGTGGTAAAATTAGGGGCCTCGGCTTATATTCAGGTCGGCTTATACTCGAGTATATACGGTATATGCACATGCCAAGGTTTCTGTGAAAAGCACTGCAGGGAAAACTGTGATGCCTTGCCACCACAGATTTTCCTACATTTTTTTTTTTTGCTGCGGCCCACTACGTAGGGCCTTAGCCTAAAATGGCTGTCTATCTTCATCTGACCAATTTGTGTCCACTCAGGTCAATTGTAAATGGCCCGTTGTTCTGGTTGAAATTTATCTGAAACAGAAATCACAAATATTGTTGCATTTCATTGCTATCTAAAAGGTATCTGAAAGACAACTCCATGATATGGAATCAAAGTTTTATTTTAGGGCAATCATAACAGATGCAGAAGATAAAATTGTGAACAAACCCTTAGGCTGAGGCCCCAAATTGCGGAAACGCAGCTTTTTTTTGTTGTAGAGTGGATTGAGCAGAAGGGAGAAGTATAAGAACTTTTTATAGAGTTCCCATTCCTTTTGTAGCCATTCTTGGCTTTGGCACAAAATCTGCAACAAAAAAAAGCTGCGTTTCTGCAACGTGGGGCCTCAACTTTAGGCTCCATTCACACGGAGGAAAATGGTGAGGAATTTGGTGTGGTATTTCAGCACTGAAAAAAAGGCCTCCCATAGACTTCAATGGGTTCCTTGGGTTCAATGGGTTCCTCACCATTTTCCTTCGTGTGAATGGACCCTATGAGTCTCTGATATGCTGCTGAAATCTGGGCTATGGTTAGCAAGTGTGAGAAAAAAATTGCACTAAGGAGATCAAGTTGAACTTTGCATTGGGACCTAAGAGCCTGTATCTACAACCCTGCGTGATTACCTAAATTTTTAGTTTACATATGGCTTAACTAAAGGACAGAGCTTAGTGTGCCTGGTTTCCTATTGCAGGTACATGCAGAGGATCCTATCGCAACCAGATTGCTTCCAGACAGGAAAACTTTGTAAAAAGGAGAAAAGAGAAATGGTATCTCCTGGGATATATGAAGAGCGATTCTCTGAATATTTATCACAGTTTTGAGTGCAATATTGGACAGAAATGGATAGAGAAAGAAAATAAAGATAATATTTGTATGTGTAACTTCTGAATTTACAAGCCACTGACCATAATATATATTACCGAGCAAGCCAAATACATACAAAGATCAGGAGATAAAAATATCTGTTTATATTCAGCAGAGTACATCTTATTAACAGGTTAATATTGCCCACAAGATTTTCCTAGCAGGCAAAGTGTGTCATGCTTACTAATTGGTGCCTTGAACAGCAGAGGTTTGCAACCAGCAGTGAAAGTTTAATTACAAGGGGACCAACCCAGGGCAAAGTTTGCCAAGGTTTTCATGCAAGAGCAGATTGCAGATCTCAGCCTCTTTAACAAAGAACCAAATGAATTGGACATTAGGGAAATAAAAGGAAAAATCTGATTAAGCATCCATTGATTCTGAAAAAGAGCCACAGGGCCAACAAGCCATCGTTAGCATCACCACATCTGCCACTTTGAGCTACATTAATAGAGATTCATGAACAAACCCAGAAGCTACTGCGGTGCCTATGTGTGCTGTCTCCGGATATTATCATGTCTCTGCAAAAATATCTGACTGATCCATCAAAGTTTGGTTAAAGGCTAGAAAAACTCCCATACTTCAATTCATTCTGAGAGAAGTGATTCCTCCCAGACCCCACTCACAATGAGGAGGCTAAAACCTCAGTGAGGAAGTATTAGCTATTATCATATGGTCATACAATTCTTAAAGGGATTCTACCATTAAAAAACTTTTTTTTCTAGGTAACACGTCGGAATAGCCTTTAGAAAGGCTATTTGTCTCCTACCTTTGGAAATGACCTCCTCCGCGCCGTTCGTTTGAAATACTGGTTTGTAGCGGTATGCTAATTAGTTCTCTCGCAGCGATAGGGGCGTCCCCATTGCTGCTTGGAAACAGACTCCAGCGCCGCCTCTATCTTCTTCTGCATCCTCCCCTTCCTTCTTTGGCTTGACGTCGGACGCCTGCACAGTACGCTCTGTTCGGCAAACTTCGCCGAATGTACTGCGCATGCCCGCGGCCATAGTGCCGACACCACAAGTTCGCCGAACAGAGTGTACTGCGCAGGCGTCCGACGTCAACCCGAAGAAGGAAGGGGAGGATGCAGAGGAAGACAGAGGCGGCGCTGGAGTCGGTTTTCGAGCAGCAATGGGGACGCCCCCATCACTGTGAGAGAACTAATTAGCATACCGGTACAAACTGGTATTTCGAACGAACGGCGTGGCGGAGATCACTTCCAAAGGTAGGAGACGAATAGCCTTTCTAAAGGCTATTCCGATGTGTTACCTAGAAAAAAAAGTTTTTTAATGGTAGAATCCCTTTAATGAATAGCTACAAAAACAGTGCTCTCCTCCCCCCCAAAAAAAGAATATATATATATATATATATATATATATATATATATATATATATACACACACAAAGTGAAGGTAGCTCCAGATATGTATGTATTAATACTGTGAACAGTTTTGCTTCTTCAGATGTTCAGCTTGGTATTGTCATTATTGATATTGCCCTAGATATACCCAGATCGTTCATCTCTAAGACTCTCAGGCAGGGTTCACAAAGGGTTTTTTGGTCCAGAATCTGAGGCGGAGGCCGCTTCAGGTTCCGGACCAAAAAAACGGGTAGCCGCAACTGAATGCCAGTGCACTGCACTGGCATCCAGTTGCACACTCTGCCCAATGAATGGGCTTAGTTTGGAGGAGGGAGTGTCTTCAGGCCGAATCACGAGGCGAATCGGCCTGAAGAATGAGCATGTCGCTTCTTTTTTTCCGGGAGCCGGAACAAACAGCTCCTGGGAACCGTATATTTGGTCAAGATTTTGAAGCGGATACGGCTTCAAAATCCTGACCAAAAAAACCCTGTGTGAATTTACCCTTAGGGCTCCTATACATGTAACAAAAAAAGTAATCTGTTTTTGGCAGAACCCGCCTACGATCTCATAGGCATTTCTGATCCTTTCTTCTTCTGCTACATAAGTCAATGACTTAAGCTAACTATACTAATTTTGGCCGGCAATCGGTTATAAATATACCACCAACAACCAAGTTAGAATTTTTTGCTGAATGGCTGAAAATGAGAATGATTGTCATGACTGGCCATTTAACATTTGGTTAATTTTGGCAATTTTTACAGACTCTGCATTTTACTAAACTGAACTGCCCCTGACTGATGTGTAACAGTGCTGCTGAAGGGGCCATGAGCATAAAAAACTTAACACACCCTTCCCATGTTTTTCAGCAGCGGTAGGTTCAGTCATCTGCTTACAAGACCCCAGTTGGGGTAGATCGTAATATCTTTGGGATGCTATAACTTACTCAAGTGATTTTGAGATTGTTTTTGTGACATCTTGGGGCAGATTTATGAGGACTGGTGTTATTAACGTCAGCAGACACCAAAAACAGTTCCCTTTAGGCAAATAAAAAAATAAAAAAATAAATCCCATTCAGTTATATTAGTGTGCTAAAATGTAACATTTAGTTCATATGAATAAAATTTGTTACAGTAGAGAAATAGAGGGCAATTTTAAAATTTATAACTAAAATTGTCTCAAATGAAGGCTAGTAATTGTGCTACATAGAGCTGCTAGAACTAATGTAAACTACACTATGTGGCTACTGACGTCGTGGATAACCAAGTTGACTAAACAGATCTATGGGAGTAGTACTAAATGTCAACTGCAGAAGACATACTGTAATTCCCTATGGGTTGTATAATGCAGGGAATTAAATTGTATTGATTTGAATGTAATATTCTTATAGCTATGAGCAAGATTCTAATTTCCAATTGTTGGTAAATATAAGGTATAACAGGATTCTATATAAAGACCAGTTGTGTCACGGGTGCTGAAGAGTTTAATCCACCTTAGTGTGGTTAGGGTAGTCTGCGAGTTCTCTACGTAGCAGAGAAAAAATCAAAATGGCCAAATGGTGATTTATTCAACAAATTGCCTCCTATAAAAAATGGAATAAAAAGAGATCAAATCATCAGATCTTTCCCCAAAATGGTATCAGTAAAAATGTCATCTTGTCCCACATGAAAGAAAAGGCCTAATCTAGCTCCATATACATAAATATAAAAAAGTTACAGGTGTCAGAATATGGCGATACAAAAATTCTTCTTTATTTTGCAGTTTTAAATTTTTTAAAAGGTATCAAAACATTAAAAATACTACATAAATTTGGTATTGCCATGATCATACTAACCTGCAGAGTACAAGTAACATATCATATTTACCACATAGTGAATGCTGTAAAAATTAAACCCATAAGAATTTGGCGCAAATGCATTTTTTTTTTCCAATTCCACCTCATTCAGAATTTTTTTCAGCTTCCCAGTACAGTGCACAGGATATTGATGCCTTTAGAAAGTTCAATTTGTCCTACAAACAATAAGCCATCATGTGACTCTGTGAACTGAAAAATGAACAAATGACGGCTCTTGGAATGGGGAGAAGGAAAAACGGAAATACAAAAACAAAAATTGACAAAGGGTTAAGGTTGTGTGACATAACAACTAATCCATGTCTGAGGCAGCTCCCTCTGTAAGGGTTTCCAGTTTAATCTGGATTACTATTAAAGATTCAAGATATTCAGAGAAAAAGCACAGACTTAGAGCAGCCCTACTTCAAATAGTTCTATTAGACACAATCCAAAGTAGCATGAAATATTTTTATATTTGTATTGCTAGTCTCAGAATTTACAGTTTGTTTTGAGTCATATAGCTTCGTTCTAACTAGACATGGCTGAACCTCTAAAAATTAGTTTTGGGTTCAGGTGGCCCAGGTTGAACAAGTTCAGTATGAAACACAACTTCAATTGGCTTAAAACATAGTGTGTAACATTATCAGGACTCCCAGGAACCTATTAATTCAATTTCTAACTTCTTAAGGCAAGCACAACTGATGTTTTGTTAAAGGGAAAGTGACATATATGTCTATGGAAAAACAAATGGTAATTAGTGGATACAAACTCCTTGTTCAACCGTATATTTTTCATCTATACATGTTGGCCAAAAGTATTGGCCCCCTGCAATTCTGTCAGATAATACTAATTTTCTTCAAGAAAATGATTGCAAGCACAAATTCTTCAATGTTTTGTCTTCAATGGAAAACCACAAAAAGAATTGTCAAAAAACCAAATTGGATATAATTCCACACCAAACATAAAAAAGCGGGTGGACAAAAGTATTGGCACTGTTTGAAAAATCATGTGATGCTTCTCTAATTTGTGTAATTTACAGCACCTGTTACTTACCTGAGGCACCTAACAGGTCGTGGCAATAACTAAATCACACTTGCAGCCAGTTGAAATGGATTAAAGTTGACTCAACCTCTGTCCTGTGTCCTTGTGTGTACCACATTGAGCATGGAGAAAAGAAAGAAGACCAAAGAACTGTCTGAGGACTTGAGAAGCAAAATTGTGCGGAAGCATGAGCAATCTCAAGGCTACAAGTCCATCTCCATAGACCTGAATGTTCCTGTGTCTGCCGTGCGCAGTGTCATCAAGAAGTTTAAAGCCCATGGCACTGTGGCTAAACTCCCTAGATGTGGACGGAAAAGAAAAATTAACGAGAGATTTCAATGCAAGATTGTGCGGATGGTGGATAAAGAACCTCGACTAACATCCAAACAAGTTCAAGCTGCCCTGCAGTCCAAGGATACAGCAGTGTCAACCCGTACTATCCGTCGGCGTCTGAATGAAAAGGGACTGTATGGTAGGATACCCAGGAAGACCCCACTTCTTACCCAGAGACATAAAAAAGCCAGGCTGGAGTTTGCCAAAACTTACCTGAGAAAGCCAAAAACGTTTTGGAAGAATGTTCAGGGGAAGGGGAAGGATACAAAACGTTGTCTCAGAGATTTAACCTGTCAGTTTCCACTGTGAGGAACATAGTAAGGAAATGGAAGACCACAGGGACAGTTCTTGTTAAGCCCAGAAGTGGCAGGCCAAGAAAAATATCAGAAAGGCAGAGAAGAAGAATGGTGAGAACAGTCAACAAATTACATTCAACACAAAAGTCTCATGTGCTCTCAGAATTATAGCAAATACAAGATACAAAGCTACATTTTATATCCCATACCTTATACACAGTACGAAAACCTTACCAGCTAGTATATATATATTTCTACCTATTGTTTAGCTAGTTTTTGACCACCATTCTCCCTTAATATATTCCTCTCATATGAGATTTTCCTATATAGATTTGTTATAACTGGTTAGGGGTTTGCACCTGCGCCTGGTCTTCGCTTTGTGGGTTTCTGCCTTCTGCCCGATAAACTGGAAAGGAGACGGAAACCCAGAAGTCAGTGTCTGCCCGTGAGCGTCCTTTGGTTTCCGCGGCGAAACCATTTTTTTTTTAACCAGGCACAAGTGAATGGGTTTGAAAACTGACTGCCGGTTTCTGGCTCCCGTCCAGTTTCTCAGGCAGAAGACGGAAACCTGCAAAGCGGAGACCGGGCACAGGTGTAAACTAGAGATGAGCGAACACTATTCGAAACTCCCGTTTTGAATAGCACGCACCCATAGGAATGAATTGAAGCGGCCGGCTTCCATTCCTATGGGTGCGTGCTATTCGAAATGGGAGTTTCGAATAGTGTTCGCTCATCTCTAGTTTGAACCCGTCCTAAGTGTACTCTGCTCACAACTTTGTTTTTCTTCCCGTGTTCTCCACTGTTGTGGAGATAGGTTATATTTTATACCACTTTCTTACTTACAATGTTGCGCTGATGTATATCGCCAGTCTATGACATTTATGTATAGGATGTATTAAAAATAATTTTGTAATTTAGTATCCTCTTTGCTCTAGTTTTTTTGTAAACAGTAAAGCTTCCTGTTACAGACCCAGGTAGTGCCCCCCCCCACAGGCCATTACCTGCTGAAGTAGCAATCAATTTTCACTTACCTTTACCTGCTCGTGTCCACGGATTCCTTTGCTTATGCTTTCAGCCTGGCTTAGATCCAAAAGTAGGGAAGCAAGTGGCTTATGTTTTCCTATTTTTGGACCTATGCCAGGATCCTATAAGGATCTCCGGTCTTATCCATGCCTAGTTGCTACCATATACTGGCTACTGTATAGCTCTATGTGAGAGTTTTCTATTTAAATCCTCTGACCCAAATATCCATGTACTCTGATATATGTCAACTTTATGGATTCTGCTATAATGTCATAATAAAAAATAGGCTCATAAAAATGCACGGGAATAATGTCCAGTTTTTCTTTACTAGAAGCTTTATTTCTGGAGTCTGGACATTCCTCCTTGGGATTGTGCACCTCGGCTCCTAATAAGAGCGCCATCTGTGCCTAAGGAGTATCCACTGAGGCACAGATGGCACATGTGGGTTTTTTTGAACCGGAACCTGAGGAGGAGGCCACCTCAGGTTCCGGACCAAAATATGGGTAGCTGCAACTGGATGCCGGTGCAGTGCACTGACATCCAGTCACGCACTTCGCTCTGGGTTAGGCCCAAATGAATGGACCTAGTCGGGAGGAGGGAGTGTCTTCAGGTGGATGTCGTGAGGCGAAACGGCCTGAAAGAATGAGCATCTTGCTTCTTTTTCCGGGAGCTGGAACAAATAGCTCCTGGAAAAAAGGAGCCATCTTTTTGGTCAGGATTTTGAGACGGATACGGCCTCAAAATCCTGACCAAAAAACCCTATGTGAACTTACCCTGAAGGAGTTGTAGAGGATTAGTAAAATTGCCGACTTCTCAGGAAGAGACACCATGTATGATTGGCCATATATAAAGAACACACAACAGAAATACATATATATATATATATATATATATATATATATATATATATAAACTTTATGCCAAACTACCATACTACATTGTGGTATGATGTCATGCTAGCAGGTATGTTTGTTGTGGTATTTGTACTTTATATCCAAGTGGAAGTATATTTTGAGAAAATGGCTGAAGAATTTATTTTGCCAATGGCTGATATATAAAATACTTGTTATGATGATCTGTTAATAGGAAACAACTGCATATGATCTACTGTATTTAGGAATAGTAAAACATGCATGACGTGCTTTCTTTGAAATCATACACCAGCCGTTAAACCAGATGCATTAAATAAATATAAATTTTATTAAAAACACCCACATCTCAGCATTATCAGGAATGATATAATAAACAGTTTTCAAATAGCCTGCGTTCATTACATTACATTACAATACTTACAGTATTTATAGCCATCATTAGATTTTATACACATACCAACATTTTATGAAAAAAAAAAATAGATAGAGAAACTTAAAGGATAAAAAAAAAGCCTCTATAAAGTACGCAGAGAAAATGCACACATGAAATCATTACTTTAGTGTCAAACTGCATGGATTCCTATACACATAACTATTAGCTTTAGAAGTGACCACACTACTGTGCACCTATTAAGATGAAAAAGGTTCGTTCAAGTAAAGTTGACAACACAAGCATTTCAAGTATGGCTATAGTCAGCCTTGCAAATCCTATACTAGCGTTTTCGTGTTTGCTTTCTATCGTGTCCAGATCTGTACACCAAATTACAGATTTCATTTACACAATATGCTGATCAACTTTGCTGTTTCTATTTTTTATTTATTTTATGTTAAATTTGCAAGCAGTTTGGCAAAAGGTGTGTGTTTCTGCTTTTTTAATTTTATTCAATTTTTTTTTTTTACAAATAAAATAACAGTAATAAAAAGTCACATGAATGATAACATAAGCATGTTCATCTCTTTATGGGGCACAACACTCTTCCTATGTAGCCTACTACAGATTAGATACAGGTAAGAGTTTTATACCTCATTTGGAAACACCATCATTTTACATGACAACAAAGTTGACTTATCTAAATTAAACAGAACACAATATTACAAAAAAAGTATTAAAGGTATTATAGTGTGCACAGGCACAATGTTCATTAAAAAAAAAAAATAATGTACATATATACAGTAAGTGACTGGTTAAAAACAAGGATTCCCACTCCGCTGCAATGGGAAATAGACATAATCAAATCGAAGATGTATATTGCACAGTATGACAACTTGTGAAAAGGGATTTGGACTTTGAAGAATGATGAAGGAAGCCCGGTGATGCATGTATGTACGGTAACCATTCTGAATGATGTCCATTACACTAAAGAGTGCCATGCACTGAATTACATTCTAGCAAGTCGCACCTCCAGTCCTAATTCTATGTTATCATCTTGATGAAGAGCTGTGACTCCACTGTAACTGCTATCTAAGTTTATGTTCACATGTGGTGTATACATTGTAGATTTTCCATTACTGAATCGTGTGTGGAAGATCTGCAGATGTGCGTGAGACTGAACCAAATCTCAGCCAAATCCTCCATACAAACTAACCTGTGGTGCATATTTTATATCCACAACAAGTTAATATAGTTTGCAGATTTTCACCCCGGGCTCCATTATTTGCAACGTACAGGGTGAAGTCAGAGGGAAACCTACGGCAACTATAAATTTCTTACTAAAGACTAAAGTCTTTTGATGCATTCAATATCACTGTGGAATTTCTGCTGCTTAAATACAGCATTGTATATGTCCCATGTGAACATACCCTAATCCAATAGCGGCTGCAAATCATATCAGCTTAAAGCTGCCATGCTAGGGGCTATATCCTCCCCATGTGATAGATAATAAGATCTATATACCAATTCATTATAAGATGTGCAGTCTAAACCCTTTAAACCCTTTTCCCAGACTTACTTCTCAGAGATAGCAAGTCTTTGTTACCCAGACTAGACACTGACCCAGGGGGAAGCTGTCATATGCAGTGCCTAAAGGTGTCCAAACACCTCCAACAGTGTCAGCTGACAGCTATTCCTTCTAACTTCTCCACATGTTTGGCTTGGCCAAGTTTGCATGTGTTGCCAAAGAGGGTAAGGTATGACAATGCTACTAGACACCTCTGGTATGAGAACAAAAGGACCAGTACTTAAATATAACATGCCCAGTATCTGCCCCACATCATCTGTTGGAGCAAAGTCTGTCCACTCTGATACACATAAGATAGTTAGCTGGTCCTACTGAAACCTGCAGGTTGACTTTTCACTTATGTGTATGGAACCTTAAATGGAAAAACCTGCCATCTTGACCTGTAGCTGGGACCAGTATTAAATTAGAAGTCATATACTTTATGCAATAAATTTCATATTAATCTTCATACCTTCACTATATTGTTTGCATGCTTCCCTGAAATAGGGCAGAATTTGAGTCTCGACTGGTCGACTTTTAGGAAAGCCAGTTACAGGGCCACAGTGTGTAGAACTTTTGTAGATTAACATAATACAAGGACTCTGCACATCTTCTCTCTCATTCATGAACAATGAGTTTCCAAGTGCTACATTGTGGCACACTTGATAAAACCATGACAACTGTAGTCAACAATGGAATTAACCAGTAATGCAACTTGGTGCAGGAGTCCATACGACTGTCACTTGCCAAACCCCTGCCTTACAATTTGTCCCTTTAATTTATCTCAGTGCATTCAACTTTCACTTAAAACAATCTAAACTCTACATATTTTACAGATTGAAGAAAAAAATAATATGCTCCACATTTACACAATTAGGTTCATTTATATGTGTCAATACATACACACATACAATGAAAACTGGGATCAGAACAGCCTTGCACCTGAAAACAGAAAATGATAGGATACAGCCTACTAGAGCCTTACAGAAACATGAAGATTGGCGTGAAAAGAATACAAGCTGAAATATCCCTGAATTTTTAGAAGATAAAGACTGAAGTTCAAGTTATACTTGTTAAGTTATCAAGTACTTAGAAGAGTTGTCATGTAAGTTTCTTTGATTTATTTTCACTCTAGGTGTTTGGGACACAATGACGGTATGCCCTGCAATACTCTTCAGTGCCCTACTGCCAAACTAGTGCTGAGGTAAATGACAAGTAGGACATGCTTTCAGACCTATTATGTATCTTTAGCTCACATTGTGAAAATTGGTAGCAGGTTGAATAGCACCATCATAAGTAGCCTCAATTGTTAGAAGATTCTTGACGTATCTTTAGTTTAAAAGGAAAATTATATACAGTACTAAAGAAAAAAAAACTAAAAAAATATATGTTTATAATTTGTTTTCTATACAGGTCTTGTTTGTTAGTTTAGAATTTTCTTCTACAAATTCATCATTCTATAATTAATATACCAAGAGAGCTGCCTACTTTGTGTAGCTACATATACGGTGTAGCCCGGCTCGGAATAACACTAAGCAGGTTATCCCAATTGCTTCCCCAAGAATGGAGAGCGGGCCTGTAGGTGATCTGCAAGGCAAGCCATTGTGATGGATAAGAATGCCCTATGCCAGTCAAATGAAACATAGCATTTGTTACCTTCCAAGAAAATATTTCTCTACTTCTGTACGTGAAAGTTGTGGCTGTTTCACAGCTTATTTCAATCTGTGAGATCAGCACCAAGAAAGATTCTTGTAAGATCTCTTCTACGGATACAGGCTAGGCAGCAAACGAGAGATTTGGAACTATATATATATATATATATATATATATATATATATATATATATATATATATATATTATATAATATATATAATTCTGGTTTTCCATGCATCACTTTATTTCCATGTGATTGTGTTCTTTACAGGGCTTCTAAGTATTACCGGTCACCATAAGATTAGGTAAAATAAAAAAAATTAAAAAAAAACAACAACAATAAACATTTAGAAAATGAGTAATAATTTGCCTGTGCAACACAAGGTGTGAATTGTGAATAAAGTTATTTTGATATTTTTGTCTGTTCCACCTTAACTTTAAAATAACTAAAAAAGCGCCTCTTAATACTAAATGAACAAAATATGAACAGCTACATTGCAACATTCACAGATATGTTTTCCCAAACATAAAGTGGACATACATTATAAATTTTTTAATTACACATGAGCCTATAGATAGATCAGACATTTCTAGATGTATGGCCAGTTTTAGGGTCTTGTCAATCATGGCATACCCACACTGTGGGCTGGGGTCGCCCGAGCCTTAGTGACACACTGATAACTGTGGACTATTTCTCATTACTGACCTTGTGGCTATTACAATGTGGTCAGTAATTAGAAGCATCCCATAATTAATCAGTGTGACTGTGTCATTGTGTGGCATCACCCTTCAGGGTATGTTCACATGGCGTTCATTTAAGAGGAATTTGAGACAGACTTCTGCTTCAAAGTCCTCTTACATTTGCACCTCTCTGGTGTCCAATGGCAGAAAGCCATTCACATGAAAGAGCCTGATGTGTTCTGAAAACAGTTGAAGGGGAGAGGGGCAGAATTTGGCGACAATTTTGAGGTGGAATCCATCTCATAATCAGTGTCACATTTTGCCATGTGAACATACCCTTTTCTGCCCTGCCCTTTGATATCTGTGTAGTGCAACAAGCCTGGTGCACATGGAAATGTATATATCACAGTTTTGACCTAGTCTATATGGACCTATAGGCGCGGCAGACCTATGACAACAATAGTCACTTGGCAAGGGCGCCTGCTGTAGAGAAAATTTAGATACTGATGCATTTATATTTACGTGTATGTATATGTGTATATATGTATATGGATGTTGTTCAGGCAATCAAAGAGAATACTATGTTTTATATAGGGTGGTCCAGAGTTAGAAAAACATGGCTGTTCTTTTTACAGAAGCATTGGCACACATGTTGACAGGCTTTGTGTGGCATTGCAGCTACTCCTGATTCAATTCAGTAAAGCTAAGCTGCAGTACTAGACACCACCCATGGACAGGTGTGGAACAATTTCTGTAAAAGTACCGCCATACTGTGCTAACCCTGGACCAGTCTTTTAAAGTGGTACTTAATGAGTGGAATCTAAGGTGTGGGGCAATATGTGCCTATAGGCTACTGAGGTGTTAAAAGGAAAAAAAAAAAAAAAAAAAAAAAGCCCAAAAAAACTTTATTCTTGGAGTTTGAGAAAACAAATATGGTACATATCTGCGAAAGTTACACAATGGCTGTATACATACTTTTATTCTGGGGTTTTCTTCTCCTCTCTGTTAATAATTACCAAAAGTGGGAACAGAACCCAGCTCAAGGAATAAGGGGATCAGGCAAAAGCCCAACATAGCGTAAACCCCGCAGCGTCTTACAGTCCCTACAAAATGGATGGGCCTCTAGCTAATCCAATGCAAACATTGCAGTAAAATATTTGCAGCAGACATGCTGCAATTTCAAAATTTTTGGAAATCTTAGCAAGTCTATTATACCTACGAAAACACCGGCGGTTTCTCTATAGGTATAATTGAAGCAGAAAGTCCACAGAGGAAAAAAAATTGCAGACTTTCTGTGAAAAGTGCGGCAGGAAAAACCACAATGTGTTTCCACCATGTTTTTTCCTGCTTTTTGGCTGTGGCTCACTACATGGGGCCTTAGCCTCAAAAAGATTTTCAAAATTTCCCCCTCCCCCATGTAATGGGTTCAATGCTTAATTCTGGCAATTAAGAATACCCCTCCCCCCACAAGTGTGCATGGCACCTTTTAAAGGCTATGGACACCAATGAGGCATAATTGTTTATTTTTTCTTTTATTGCATGTTATCAGGGCAAAAATTCTAAGCTGTGTTATTATCAAATGAAAGCTCATCCATTCTGATTTTAGTATAATTTAGCTTAGATCAGAGTTCGGGATATCACTGGAGCTACTGAAGATTGAGGTACCAAACGGTCTGACTGACAGACTTTACAATGAATGGTGTTTTGCTGCCTGCTATGTATTAGACCACAAGCAAAGTACAATATTTTTTGATGATATCCAAATTACAAAAAATCTTTTAACCCAAAATACATTCAATAAAAATTTTACAATTTACCCAAAAGGTGTCCACAGACTTTAATGTCTCCAGAACATTCAAACTTGTATTTCACAGTTAAGGTAATTTACAAAGATGAAAAAAATGTGGCAGGCAAAAAAAAAAAAAAAAAAAAAAAGCATATATAAATATTTTTAAATCATAAATCTGTGGCATTCAACAAATTGTGATTTCAAATTTGGTGTGTGATAAGTGCAATACAATTAATATTAAGTGAACAAAATAATGGTGATCAGGTATAAACTTCCGCACCAGCCTAGTCCCATCAGAGAAGTGGGCACTACCTCTCAATGACCCTATAAAACCAGGGAAGTGTTAACCTCAACAGGGAAACAGACCCATTGGACACGCAGGCATTAGACAGGCAGGCATTCCACTTTTCCAGGCTAGGAAATTGCGATTTCTGTTTATTAAGCCCTCATTCACATCAGCGTTTGGATTCCGTCCAGGAAAGTCTGCATGGGGACCCCCCCGAATGGAATAAAAACGCACTGTAAAAACTGTACTGTAAAAGCACATGGACCCCATAGACTATAATGGGGTCCGTGTGCTTGCTGCGTGCTGCCCACACGAATATGTGGACTAGAAAGTAGATGGTGAACTACTTTACTGTCCGTAAGATCCCTGCGGAGATCTGGTGGTAAGCACACGGACCCCATTATAGTCTATGGGGTCCATGTGCTTTTACTGCACCAGCGCTTTCGTTTGGTATTCCGTTGAGGAGGGTCCTCATGCAGACTCCCCCGGACGCAATCCAAACACTGATGTGAACGAGGGCTAAGTCTGTTGATCTTATCTATTATAGGATAAGGCTGGAATGAATGATGCAGACTTGATCCCTGCATCTGCATTCAGTCCAATGTAAATAAAATGACTGAATATTTCTTCAGTCATGTTTATTTCCTTTTCAGACGGGAGAAACTCTAGACCACCAGGGAAGTTAACACTAAACACCAGAAAATTAGGGAAATAATATTTAAGTGCATTTTATAGTGTGGTCCATCTTATAATGTGGCATATGGTTTCCATGGGCTACAAGGTTACTTATAACCTGAGAAAGTAGTTGTACATAAGTGCCTTTGTGTGCACACCTTGGTAAGTTGAAGCCATTTAAATAAGCTTAAATGTCCGCACAGCCACATATTTTGCAGCTAGGAAATGACCATAAATAAGTTTAAACCTATGAATACCTTTAGTTATCTGTGTGCTAAAACTTTGTAGCTTTGATGCAAATGTACTACTGAACCAGTACTAACTGTGATAGCTTATTGTATTCATATGTAAACTGTGACATAAAATTCAACATTGCATAAATCAAATATTATTATCAATAAGAAACTTTGGTACAAAAAATATATGACCTATCGATATTTTAAAACATAAAAACCTTACTATTTACTAAAATGCACCATTAGTTATAGGAACTTGTATTCTCCCAAGCAAGTCCACACTGCAAAATTCTCTATATGAAATAGCCAATTTTGATAAGAATATTGATACATGCACCTAATATGTTCATATCTAAACTTTCAAAAGTTCCAGCAGGATTAAGATGCTGTAGTAGAGACATTAACCTTTCCGATATCCAATGGATTTCTGCTACAAAACACATTAAGCGTACGTAGCATTGTGTGAAATCTTAAAAACTTCATGACATCCAAGTTGATTTATATTACAAATTATGCATTGAGAAATAATTGATTTTTTGAGATTTTTCTGAAGCAAGATGTTGTCAGCAATGATTTTGCACCTGTTCCCTACATGTGTCTAACAATATTCATACAGTTAATATTTTATATGCAAGTTTCAGCATGATAGCCCATTAGTCCCACTGGAACACAATATAGATATATACAAATAAAAATAATAAAATGAATACTCATGTAACAAGGGTTTTGGTAAAGGTAAAGGGGTTGTCTGCAGGTGTACAAGTAGAAATCAAAGTATATACAGCTCAGAGATTAAGAGGCCGAATAAATGAATGTGGGAGTGACGACAGTGTAGTGACAGCTCTGCCCCTTGTGGGCCACAATGTTGGGAGATCGATGCAGACAGCTCATTGCAAAGTAAAACAGTTTTCACACACGTTTGTCTGTATGTATGATGATGTTTTACAGCGCTGTTACTGTTTGTAGAGATCTAACTTGTATATTATATTATGGTATATGGATAGATGTGTTCTTTACGATTGCTGCCTATTAGGCGTTACCTAGCCACAACTGAAAAACAGAAAGTACGCAAGCTTTTCCTCTTCTGAATATTCAGCTTCTATTATACCTATACGAAAATTGCCAGTGTTTCTGTAGGTATAATTTACATGCTGCAATTTGCGTTTGTGAAATCGCAGCCTTTCCGCTGCAGATTTTTTTTGCAATGTGTGCATGGGATTAGCCAGAATCCCATCCACTTTGCAGGTACTGTAAAACACAACATTTTCACAACATGGGGCCCCAGCCTTAAAGGGATTTCCCGACCCCAAATTGGTTTTTCACAGGATAGGTCAAGAGAATGTGATCTATGGGTGTTCAATGTCCAGACTTTGCACAAATCGTCTGTTCTCGCAGCGTCCAGGAACCAGAAGCTGCTAGTAGAGTAGCACCAGTTCTATGTGATAGGAGCAGTTCTGCTCTCCCTGTCTACTAGCAGCTTCCGACACCTGGAGGCTGCCACTGATCTGTGCGAGGATGGGATGTTGGACCCCACACATCCCATACTGGGATGTTGGACCCCACACATCCCATACT
This sequence comes from Leptodactylus fuscus, assembly GCF_031893055.1. Classification (NCBI taxonomy): domain Eukaryota; kingdom Metazoa; phylum Chordata; class Amphibia; order Anura; family Leptodactylidae; genus Leptodactylus; species Leptodactylus fuscus. The sequence goes on along the minus strand of NC_134265.1, from coordinate 256,630,577 downwards.
GATAACCTATCCTGTGGATAAGTCATCACTATAAATCATCAACCAGTCTGTGGCCAGACAACCACTTTAAGACAAACATTGTGTTTTCAGAAGTTAGCTACCGAATATAAAAAAAAATTATTTGGAAATACCTATCATGGATTGTTGGTTAATGTTTTAAGAAATAGTACAAGGGTCAATAACTTGAAATGACAAATATGCACTGAGTCTTAATTTGTTACTTGTTTTTAAAGGGAATGTATCACCTTAATAATTTTTACTGTACTTGTTATGTTATACTCGCTATAATCAGGTAGTCCCCCCCCCTTCCTAATGTCCCTCATGCTGCATGGTCATTTCTACTGTATAGAGGAAAGCGATATTGCATCACATTATGTTTTACTTTAGTATAGCACAGTAATGAGAATATAGAAATGGCCTAGCAGCATGGAGGCTGTAAGAAACATAAGATGGAGAATCCCGGGTTACAGAGAGCCAGTAGGGTTTGATAAAGCACATGGCTACAGACAATTTACCTTGAAAAACATAACATTGGGAGATATACTTTTTGATAAAACACATGTTTCAACAAATAAAATAATAAAACAATAGAAGGCATAGAGGAAGGATTAACAAAGTTTCTTTAATGCAAACCCAGACCATGCGATTCAAATCTCATAGATACCTATGGAAAGGGCCACTGGGTTCTCGCAGCCATAATGGTTAATAATAAGATCATTTAAAGGCTGTAAACGGTATGGTTCAAAACCTCTCGTGCTGGGCCTGGTACATTACCCATATATTACCACCTTAAAGTCAAAGCTATAGCAATATAAATATAGTGGTAAGGGTAAAAAATATACACACATATACCTAAAAACTAAAATGCCCCAAATGTACAACTACTCCCGAAATCAATAAATGTACCATTGAATTAAAAAAGAAAAATCACAATATTAAAATATGAATCACATAATGTTAAAAATGATTTCTTGATAAAAATGCTATGTGCAATTATAGTCAATGGTTAAAAATCATTTGATTGTGACTTTGTCCTACTATACATCATATGAATCCTATGCGGACACAAGAAAAAAATACTTGTTTTTACTGTTGCGCATTGGGCCTAGGTTAGCATCAAAGAATACTTTAAGGAAAAAGCATGAGCTTTTAGTTTAATAAATTGGTTATTAAAAACATCATCAAATAAAATAAAACCAATATATACATAATAGATATGCAATGCAGAATATAGCAAGTTATAGAGTAGGCTCTTTGAATTTGTGATCACTAACTGTAAATTAGTATGCAACAGAATGTATATAAAACAAGTAGAATTTATCTAAAAGTGTACTTTTCTCTCAGTTTTAAAACTTGTTTAAGTTATGTATACTCATTAAATGGTATTAATCTTTCAAGGCATTAAGTATTCATAAAGACGCACATGATAGCACCAATTTTTCTAAATGTCCAAATATTTTCAGTGTTTCTTTTAAAACTATGATCTGTATCTACATTACTTCAGTACACTGGAGGTCATTATTAAGCTATTATAGCGTAGGTTAAAAAAGTTGCAATTCCAGTATCATTTAGCACATTAAGAAGTCAGCACCGCAAGGTCTTTGTAAGATTCCTGATGTGGTAATACTACAGCAAGTTTATCTGTGGCTCCTACTTAGGCATTTTAAATACAAAAGTGGTCACAGATGTACAATGTTGTATGGTCAAAGATAGAAAATACTATTTTCTTCATCCAGTAAACCTGTTTTGCTATCTGTTGAACACCATTGCATAGGGTGATTGTATTCTTTGACATATTCTGTGACCTGTCAGTCAAAGAAGAGATTTAGGATGGTGAGGATACCTTTTGTTGGTTTTGCTGGTATTCTTTCTCGTAGATCACATTTATGTTTAGTCAAATACTGTCCCCTCTCAGTCACAGCATTCCACACAACCACATGATCAAGCCTATCAGAAAATGGTGCACCAATCTGAAGTGTGTGAGGTAACCCAACAGACTATATGTATCTGTTGTAAGGACCTGTAACCCGTGTTAAGGCGTATGGAGATGTGGTGACTTGTGTATCTGTGGTCATCGACATTGTCCTCTGTGTGAGGGATTTGATGAAACGTAGATAAGTTGGTTCAGCAGGCTCGTGGGTTGGTTCAACAGGTTCCCGTTTAGCCTTTTTATTGTAAGATTTTGGAGCAACATAATCTGGACCATATCTCTCACAGTCCTCTTCTTTTTCCCTGGCTTTGCCTGCCATCTTTGCTTCCCACAATGCCAAGCCATGCTTTGGCTCATTCATGCTTTTATGTTGATAAAATACTAGAGATATTCTAGTAGGGTGATTCCTATTGGGATTTTTTAATGGGGTTGTAGCGTGGAGCTCACGCTTTGCACATTCAATGAGGATTGAACCATGAGTTGGGGCCACCGCCACTCCTCCTATATCAGGATCCAGAAAGCTTTGCTCGCTGTCTGACCACACTTCTTGTGGGTCTTCTTGGACAGCTGCTGAGGCCTGTGGTAGTTTTTCCTGAACATTAGCACCATTAGCTCTGTTGAGACCTCCCATAGTAGTTCTGTCATGATTAAGACTTGGAAGCATTTCAGGTACCCCATTCATTAGATGTGAGCGCATGTCACTGTTTTTACCATGAAGGTGCAGAGGTCCGGCTCTGCCTCCCATGGATGCATTGCTTTCATGAGCTCGGAAGGAGTGTGGAAGAGGGTAATCATCATTCTTACTCAGAGAACTGTAGTCTGTATTACTAAGGTTAGGGTTTGCCTTTGAGGCAGCTTCCATCAAGTGATTATCTCCTTGATGCACAGGATAAGGGTTAAATGATCCCATGGGGTTAGAGTTTGGTTTGACATTGCAGCCATTAAAATCCTCAACTTGCGAGCTTTGGTTTCCATAATTCATGTATTTATGATCATAGGTCTTACTATTAGCAAACCTCTGCTGGTACAGTGACTGAACTGGAGGCATGCTGAGATTAGCTGCTGGATCTTGGTTTTTAAACCTGTAAAACATATGTTGTTGAGGTGAAGGATAATGACTGAGATATGGAGGACCGTTGTCCATTGGAACATTTCCATTACATGGATATGGGGGGCATGGGTTGCTTTGATTTAAGGATCCTTGGTAAGGGTTCATTGGAGTGGAGGCACAGGAAACTGCTGAGTTTGGAGGTGCATGAAAAAGATCCATGTGATTAGAGCCAGCAAAGTTGGAGGAGGCATTCTGATAAGGGTCAGCCAAGTTAGGCATTCTTGCATAATGGTTATTTGGATCTGCTGTAGGAAATGAATTCATGGGATTTGTGTGACCAATGCTAGGAATGGAGCCAGGTTGCATGGCATGTCCTGAAATTCGTAAAAGCTCTGCAAGTAAGAGCAAAATTGTATATTTAAATGACATAATCATATACAGTATAAACATACAGTTTAAAACCACTGTGTATGAGCAGGCAAAATACTTTCATTAAAGACTCAATAACCATTGGGGTCCAAAATTATATTTAAAGGGGTTATCCAGTTTAAAAAATATGGGCCAAATAGCAGAATGCTTTAATACAAAACACTTCCAAATTGTTATATATACAGTATATCCTGCTCAAATTCGACACAGTTTATCAGATTTTTTTTTAGGTCTTTTACCACAGTTGTGATGTTTCGTTTGCAAGCTCACTAACCCCCTTACCACTGAAAGCAAACAAAACATCACAGCAGCAAGTAACCTCCTTGGCCCTGGAAGTCACTCATGGGAGTGATATGTGGAGAAGAGCGAGGATGCTGCACACACTGAAGAAGCGAGACAAAAGACAGAAACTGTGACACAAACCAGACCCTGCAGATTAATTTCATGTAAATAACAGTGACACAAGGAGCAGCATGTAAATAAAGCAAAGGCTGCACCAGGGAACAGTGTGTACAAGTGCATCTCAACAAATTAGAATATCATCAAAAAGTAATTTTTATTAATTCAATTGAAAAAGTGAATCCCATATATTATAGAGTCATTGCATACAGAGTGAACGTCTTCAAGTGTTTTTTTCTTGTTAATGTAGATGATTATGGCTTACAGCCAAGGAAAACCCAAAAGTCATTATTTCAGAAAATTAGATTATATAAGACCAACTGTAAAAAAAATGATTTAACATAGAAATTTTGACCATATGAAAAGTCTGTCCAGTAAATGCCCTCAATACTTGGTGGGGGCTCCTTTTGCGTGAATGATGGCATCAATGCGGCAACGTGGCATGGAGGGATCAGCCTGTGGCACTGCAGAGGTGTTATGGAAGCCCAAGTTGTATGATAGCAGCTTTCAGCTTGTCTGCATTGTTGGGTCCGGTGTCTCTCATCTTCCTTTTGACTATACCCCACATATTGTCTATGGGGTTAAGGTCTGGTGAGTTTGCTGGCTAATCAAGTACAGTGATACTGTGGTTATTAACCCAGATATTGGTACTTTTGGCAGTGTGGTCAGGTGCCAAGTCCTGTTGGAAAATGAAAACTCCATCTCCTAAGAACTTGTGGGCAGAGGGAAGCATGAAGTGCTCTAGAATTTCCTGATAGACGGCTGCGCTGACTTTGGTCTTGATAAAACACAGTGGCCCTACACCAGCAAATGACATGGCTCCCCAAACCATCACTGATCGTGGAAACTTCACACTAGACCTCAAGCAGCTTGGATTGTGTGCAGCCTCTCTACTCATCCTCCAGACACTGGGAACTTGTTTTCAGATGAAAGTAAATTTTGCATTTCATTTGGAAATCAACACCTTTTACCACTGAACAACAGTCTAGTTCTTTCTCTCCTTGGCCAGGTAAGACTGTTCTGGCATTGTCTATTGGTCAAGAGAGGCTTGACACATGGAATGCGAAATTTGTAGCCCATGTCCTGGATACGTCTGTCTGTGGTGGCTCTTGAATTGCAGACTCCAGCAACAGTCCACTCCCCCCAATTTTTGAATGGTCTTTTCTTAACAATCTTATCAAGACTGCGGTTATCCCGGTTGCTTGTGCACCTTTTACTACCACACTCTCCCTTCCACTCAACTTTCTATTAATATGCTTTTATACAGCGCTCTGTGTACAGCCAGCCTCTTTAGCAATGGCCTTTTGTGGTTTACCCTCCTTGTGGAGTGTGTCAATGACTGCCTTCTGGACATCTGTCAAGTCAGCAGTCTTCCCCATGATTGTGTCGCCTACTGAACCAGACTAAGGGGCCATTTTAAACGCTTAGGAAGCCTTTGCAGATGTTTTAGGTAAATGATTCTAATTTTCTGAGATAATGACTTTTGGGTTTTCTTGGCTGAAAGCCAAAATCATCAACACTTGAAAAAGTTCACTCTGTAATGACTCAATATAATATATGGGTTTCACTTTTTCAATTGAATTACTAAAAAAAATTAATTTTTTGATGATATTCTAATTTATTGAGTTGCACTTGTATTTAGCACTACTGTGGATGTATTTTCAGTTAATTCTTGGATAACACCTTTAATATGTTTCAGACAAAGTACTCAGTTTTTACATTAGTAGTGAAACAACTCACCAGATCTGCACTACATAATTAAAACAAACCAGACACTTAAAATTACTTAAAATGCACCAAAATTCTGCCTTAGTTTAACGACAAAAATCTGCATAACATGCTTTATACCACCTTTATCAAGAAATTTAAACAATTTTACAACTTGAAATGGGGGTGTAGCATCACAGGAAAGGGGTGTTACTTTTTGAAAAACGGGCATGGTGTACATTGTGATGAATATGTGAGAGAAGAGGAGGATAGAGGCACGTTAAAATCTGGATTGGCATTCTTTTGTCATGTTTAACAGCCTTTCCTGCTTTAGCATGTATACAAGAAAATGTATCAACCTTGGAGAGGGAAGTCATATTTACTCATTCAGTACATGAAATATGTGGCTTATGAATATCTATTACACAAGTATTCCAAGAGTGCAACCGTGTATGGCCCGCAAAACCACCGGAAAAAAACTAAATAAAAATCTCTCTCCATATATATACACACACACGTGGACAAAATTGTTGTTACTCCTCGTTTAATGAAAGAAGAACCCACAATGGTCACAGAAATAACTTGAATCTGACAAAAGTAATAATAAATAAAAATTCTATGAAAATGAACAAATGAAAGTCAGACATTGCTTTTTAACCATGTGTCAACAGAATTAAAAAAAAAAAAAAAAAAATAAAACTCATGAAACAGGCCTGGACAGAAATGATGGTTCCCTTAACTTAAAGGAGTTGTCCCATAGCAAGGATGCTATACTGGTAGTTTATGTGGATTTAAGACTTTTTCTAAATACATTGCTTTATCAAAACTGCTTTGTTTGGCTGTTATCTTAATTTGTTCACTTCATTGTTTACATGCGTTTCTATGACTACGGGCCCGGCTTATCTGCGCAGTCCCTCAGTGACATAGCTCCCTGCTCTCAGGGGGGGAAAGGGAGGGACTGTGCTCGGCAGCAGCTCTGAGCTGTGTATGTCTCTGCCACAGACAACCAACGGAGTTCCTCAGATAGGGGAGGTGAGAGCTTCAGGATTTCTGAGCTCTTATCAGTCGGTTTAATTGAATTTGGCTGATAAGGGCTGAGATAGGGAGTCCAGTACCTCTGTATGTATTACAAACTGACTCAAATCCAGCTCTGCTACATCAGCCTCTACATCAGCTTCATACTGTGGTAATTCATTTACAATCAATCCCTCATTACTGACTGCAAACATAGCAGATAGCAGAGCAAGTGAAACCCCGCCCACCAATGTGCCGAGAAAACCAGAAAGTGAAGAGAGCAGACAGCCTGCAGGTAGGTGAACTTTAATATTTTGTTGCACAACCTTTTGAGGCAATAGCTGCAATCAAACGATTCCCGTAACTGTCAATGAGACTTCTGCACCTCTCAACAGGTATTTTGAGCCACTCCTCATGAGCAAACTGCTCCAGTTATCTCGGGTATGAAGCATGCCTTTTCCACACGGCATGTTTCAGCTCCTTCCAAAGATGCTAATAGGATTTAGGTCAGGGCTCATAGAAGGCCACTTCAGAATAAGTTTTCCTCTTAGCCATCTTGGGTGTTTTTAGCTGTGAGTTTGGGGTCATTATCCTGTTACAAGACCCATGTCCTGCGACTGAGACCAACCTTTCTGTCACTGGGCAGCACATTTCTTTCTAGAATCCCTTGATAGTCTTGAGATTTCATTGTACCCTGCACAGATTCAAGACACCCTGTGCCAGATGCAGCAAATCAGCCCCAGAACATAACAGAGCCTCCTCCATGTTTCACAAAAGGGACAGTGCTCTTTTCAAGATATGCTTCATTTTTCTGTCTGTGAACATAGAGCTGATGTGCCTTGCCAAAAAGTTCGATTTTTGTCACTTCTGTCCATAGGACATTCTCTCAGAAGCTTTGTGGTTTGTCAACAATTTCTATTTATTATTACTTTTGTCAGATTCAAGTTATTTCTGTGACCATTGTGGTTTTTCTTTGATTAAACGAGGGGTACCAACAATTTTGTCGTGTGTCTATATCTATATATATGGTCCATATAAATAATAGTAATAATTTCACATGCACTGTGTAGTGTAGGTAACTTACAGTACAAACTAGATTCTGGAATGACTGTTTTTCTTACCTGCAAGTTGTTTTTCATGGTTCGCCAAATCAGAATGTGCATTCTTGTAACGGGAAGATTTTTCTTTTTCACCTTTGCCATTTTCTGAGTTTGCTGAATGTTTTTCGGCTGCTGCTTTCTTGGCTTCCATTTTCTTTTGCCGACAGGTTTTGACAGGTTCTGCCAGCATTCTCACTTGCCTGCGGAAAGAAGTTAGAACCTGGATGGCACCTGTTTTTTTCTTCTCTTCCTGTGCCTCTTTACTGCCAAATTCATCCATACTGGAGACTTTATAAAGAGGTAACACATGCAGCTGCTCATCTTGAGGAAGTTTCCCAATTTCACGATTGTCTTCTCTGGTTAAAGTGCAAACCTAAAGGAAGGACAGTGGGACCACAAGATTAGTAAACCTGCTGGGTTGGCAGTAAGTGACAATTATCTGCATATTGAGTTTTATACATATTTCATAAATATGTAGACTCATGCCATTCCTCATAAGAGATTATAAGAAAAAGGTAGTAAGAAGAAAATTTAGACAATAGTCTACAATAGATGTATGCTGTGTATATCAAATAGGAGGCAGGTATATAAATCGGAGGTAGATTTTGGAGCAGATTTTCAGAATCAGCACCAATATTAGTATCCAATATCTGCTTCAAAATCCTGAAGCTGAAATTTTCCGCCTGACAGCGTTAGGGTATGTTCACACAGAGGAATTTGCTGCAGATTTGCGGGCATATTTCGCCCCTGAATCCAGGGCAGATTCCTCCCAGAATCTGCCTCCCATTTTTTCAAATGAGAGGCAGAGATCACAGCAGAATGCAGAAAAAAGAAGCTAGGCCATGACGAAAATGCCGGCGGCAGAAAATGAAGAGGAATTCCTCTTCAATTTCCACTGTGCGAAAATACCTTAAGGGTATGTTCACATGGAATTTTTTGCAGGCTGATATTGAGGCAGAATCTGTCTCAAAAAATGCCTGCTATTCATCTCAATGGGAATCAGTAGCAGGTTTTTTTCCCCTGATTTTTTTCAGCTAGAGAGAAAAAATAAGTGACATGACTTATCTTCAGGGGGACTCTGCCTTGAAAAACTCATTGAAATTAATGGGTGGCAGAAAAAAAACGTGATGCTTTTTTTTGTCACGGTTTTTCCAAAAACTGCATCAGAAACCAGAAGAGTTTTTTATGGGAAATTTCCAGGCCCATACAGTGGGCTGGAGGTAAAAAAAAGCATCATAAACCACGATGAAAAATGCATCATGTAAAAAAAAAAAAAAAAAAAAAGAGTCAAACTGTTTCCTAATTCCTAATTTTCCAGAATTTTTCAACCTGCAAAAAACTGTGTGAACATACCCATAAATCTCTCTTTGTGATCCACTCCTTAGGCTGAGTTCAGAAGTCCGCCTCAAAATCCTGACCAAAAAAACCGCCTCCCATTGAAATCAATGGGTTCCTTTTTCTGCAAGCGGCTTGTTGCTGCTTCCGCAAAAAAGAAGCGACATGCTCATTCTTCAGGCGGATGCCACAGCCGGACGTCCGCCTGAAGACACTTCTTCCTGACTAGGCCCATTTGAGCCTAATCCGGAGCAGAGTGCCGCGGCATCCAGTCGTGGCTACCCGTTTTTTGCTGCAGAATCTGAGGCGGCCTCCGCGTCAAATTCTGGACCAAAAACCCCATCTGAACTCAACCTTATTATGTCAGTATTTGCCACCCAGTTTGTTTCAGGTGTTTGACTCTTAGGGTCCATTCACATGGAGTAAATGTGCGCTCATTTTGGCAAAATACACGTGTAAAAAATGCACGTGTAAAAATAAGACTCCCATTGACTTCACTGACATTTTTTTACACGTGTACAAAAACACGTCAAAATACAGGTGTAAAATGTCATTGACGTGTATTCTTTACATGTGTATTTTGCCAAAATGAGAGTACGTTTACTCTGTGTGAAAGGACCCTTAGGCCTATTCCTCATGCTTTTGCTTGCCATAATACATGCTTTCTAAAAGTGTCAGGCGCATATTTTCATCACACACTAGCAAAAAGGATTGGACTGACAAAGCTGCTACAAAATTTTCTGCCAGCATACATCCTATCATGTACACCAATTTTACCAATTAAATTAGTCCAATCATTGAAATCAGACCTACCAGTGTGCTGCCATTTTGCATATTGTGCAGATCTCTGTGGGAATGAGCGCAAAAGTCCAAGCAAGCGGTAACTCCTGAGAAAGGACGTCCTTCCTTCTTGCCAAGCCGGCAATCTGGGGCTCTGTGCTCATGCTCAACCTTCAAAGTACAGAAAAAAGATACATTGCTAATCAAAGTCTATACTATTAATTTGTATTGGATGTGGATGAGGATAGGATATTGGAATTATTAATCCTTAACCTCTGAATGGAAACACATTTATACATGTTGTGTTATGTTTTAACGATTAACTTCATAAAAATCCAAAGTCAAAAAATGAATTTGAGTTAGCGTATTCTGACACCCATAACTTTTTGTTATATTTCCATGTAAGGCCGGGCAATTACTTAAAAAATAGTCAAAAATAAATAAAGTCGAAAATCGGCTCAATTAATCATTACGAACTTACATAGATTTATTCAATTATTTTGCATCCATGCCATACTGTTTCACACTGCTAAAGGCTAAAGGATATGTCACTAACTGTACACCATCCGATCAGGATTACTGATTCATGAATAACCAAAAAGAAAATTCATTGGCATATACCCTGTTTCCCCGAAAATAAGACGGTGTCTTGTATTAATTTTTGCTCCCAAAGATGCGCCATGTCTTATTTTCAGGGGGTGTCTTATTTTTTTTCAAAGAAGAATTCACATATATTGCTAAATATAAAAATTAACATTTATTAAATACTGTACAGTATAAAAATATTTTTATAGATTTGTAGAGCAGGCGATTTTGGACACAGGGATACCTAACATGTACGGTATGTGTTTCACAGTATTTACATACTTTTATATGTGTTCTAGGGAAATGGGTTGATTTGAATTTTTAATACTTTTTTTTTTTTAATATATATATATATTTTTTTCTTTTTTTGCATTTATTAACTCCCTGTAATACATTACAGACAGGCAACCTGCCTTCAAAAGAAATGCCGATTTTTTTTGTAATGCTATTGCAAAGGTCTGATCACTAATGCTATGCAATGCATTAGTGATCAGACCTTTGCAAGTGCATTGCATTGCAAAAAAATCGTCATTTCTTTTGCAGGCTGCATAGAGCAGCCTGCAAAAGAAAAGCACTGCAGACAGGCCGGGGAGCCTTTACAAGGCTCCCGACTGTCATGCCAACATGACGTCGGCCCTGGAGCATGCTCCAGGTGCCGGCGATCACCGGCGCCAGAAGGGTTAATGCCCGACTCCCGGGTGGCCGGCATAGTTAAACACCCAGCATAGTTAAACACCCGGGCGTTTAACTATGGCGGCCACCCGAGAGTCGGGTGGCCGCCATAGCTGCCTGGTGTCTGCTGGTGTCAGCAGACATCCAGCACTAATGCCTCCGGTCGGTGCCCACACACGCTCCCACAGAAATGAATGGAAGCGCCTGGCACGCCGATTAACCCCCCGCTTGCCGGCTACTTCCATTCATTTCTATTCACTACGTCTTACTTTCGGGGGAGCACCTTATATTAGGCAAGGCAGCAAAATGTCTGCCATGCCTTACTTTCGGGGTACGTCCTATTTTCGGGGAAACACGGTAAGTAGGGGACATGGCATGTAGAAAGAGGAGTATCCTGAAATAGTTGCTCATTAATGTTAGTCAAGGTAAAATGTTGAATTAACTATTTTCTCAAGTGTATTATACAGCGACGGCAATGCCTCCCTGATCACCAAGGCACCATTTTCCTCCAGGACATGGGCACCTTCAATGTCCTGTGGATCACCAGCCCTGGGAGTTAGATCTGTTACTCTGACAGCCTACTGAATGCTTCCAGGTTAGTCTTTTATTAACTTCTATTACAGGCTGCTCTCTGCTCTGTAATAGAAGTGCTTGCAATAGTGATAACACCCCATGGGGTTCAAGACCCCTGGGGGAGGGGGGGATCTTGAACCATAAATGAAAGTTCATCCCTTTCTCTAGAACACATATAAAAAGTAAAACACATACACATTATTAAGTATCCTGTGTCTGAAAACACCCAGTCTATAAACTGCTAAAGATACTTTTCCCTTATGGTGAACGCCTCAGCGGGAAAGAAAATCAAATATGGCAAACTGCCATTTTTTCACCTCCCATATAAATTAAATCAATTAATCAATAGACATTGCCCAAAATGGTATATCAAATAGCACATCTGGTCCACAAAAAAGAAGCCTTATATATCCCGATTCATGGAAATACACACACACACACATATATATATATATATATATATATATATATATATATATATGGGTCTGGGTGTCAGAACATGGTGACTACAAGACAAGATATACATACAGTATATATATATTTATTTTTTTGTAAGATTTTTTTTTACGAGGGGTTAAAACGTAAATAAAAAACTATATAAATTTGGTATTATACCAACCCATAGAATATGGGTAAATGTCATTTTAGTTATCCAGTGAATGAAGTAAACCTGTAAGAAAATGCAGTTTTTAACTAACTCCAGCCCATTCTATTCTAATCAATTATATTTCCAGCTTCCCAGTACATTATTTAGAACATTAACTGGTACCATCATGAAGTACAATTTGTCCCCAAAACAGTAAGCCCTCATACAGCTGATCAGATAAATTATTGTTATGGCATATGGAATGGAGTAAAAAAAAAATAATCAAAAAATGCCCGCAGCAGGAAGGGAGGAAGCGTGATTTTGATTTTACCCCAGCTCTATTTCCATGTATGAAGCTGTGCATGGTGTCCAAGGTGTCCATGTATGAAGGTGTGCAAGTTGTAGTTTTTATTGATATCATTTTGGGGGATCATTTGAATTTTTTTTCTTTTACTTTTTACATTTTTGTTTCTACTCTTACAGTCCTATGAAAAAGTTTGGGCACCCCTATTAATCTTAATCATTTTTAGTTCTAAATATTTTGGTATTTGCAACAGCCATTTCAGTTTGATATATCTAATAACTGATGGACACAGTAATATTTCAGGATTGAAATGAGGTTTATTGTACTAACAGAAAATGCGCAATATGCATTAAACCAAAATTTGACCGGTGCAAAAGTATGGGCACCTCAACAGAAAAGTGACATTAATATTTAGTACATCCTCCTTTTGCAAAGATAACAGCCTCTAGTCACTTCCTGTAGCTTTTAATCAGTTTCTGGATCCTGGATAAAGGTATTTTGGACAAACAATTCAAGTTCAGTTAAGTTAGATGGTCGCCGAGCATGGACAGCCCGCTTCAAATCATCCCACAGATGTTCAATGATATTCAGGTCTGGGGACTGGGATGGCCATTCCAGAACATTGTAATTGTTCCTCTGCATGAATGCCTGAGGATTTGGAGCGGTGTTTTGGATCATTGTCTTGCTGAAATATCCATCCCCGGCGTAACTTCAACTTCGTCACTGATTCTTGAACATTATTCTCAAGAATCTGCTGATACTGAGTGGAATCCATGCGACCCTCAACTTTAACAAGATTCCCGATGCCGGCATTGGCCACACAGCCCCAAAGCATGATGGAACCTCCACCAAATTTTACAGTGGGTAGCATGTGTTTTTCTTGGAATGCTGTTTCTTTTTGGACGCCATGCATAACGCCTTTTTTTATAACCAAACAACTCAATTTTTGTTTCCAAAATGAAGCTGCCTTGTCCAAATGTGCTTTTTCATACCTCAGGCAACTCTATTTGTGGCGTACGTGCAGAAACGGCTTCTTTCTCATCACTCTCCCATACAGCTTCTATTTGTGCAAAGTGCGCTGTATTGCTGACTGATGCACAGTGACACCATCTGCAGCAAGATGATGCTGCAGCTCTTTGGAGGTGGTCTGTGGATTGTCCTTGACTGTTCTCACCATTCTTCTTCTCTGCCTTTCTGATATTTTTCTTGGCCTGCCACTTCTGGGCTTAACAAGAACTGTCCCTGTGGTCTTCCATTTCCTTACTATGTTCCTCACAGTGGAAACTGACAGGTTAAATCTCTGAGACAACGTTTTGTATCCTTCCCCTGAACAACTATGTTGAACAATCTTTGTTTTCAGATCATTTGAGAGCGGGCTGTCCATGTTCGGCGACCATCAAACTTAACTGAACTTGAATTGTTTTGTAGAAAGAAATGGTCCAAAATACCTTCATCCAGGATCCAGGAACTGATTAAAAGCTACAGGAAGTGACTAGAGGCTGTTATCTTTGCAAAAGGAGGATGTACTAAATATTAATGTCACTTTTCTGTTGAGGTGCCCATATTTTTGCACCGGTCAAATTTTGGTTTAATGCATATTGCGCATTTTCTGTTAGTACAATAAACCTCATTTCAATCCTGAAATATTACTGTGTCCATCAGTTATTAGATATATCAAACTGAAATGGCTGTTGCAAACACCAAAATATTTAGAACTAAAAATGATTAAGATTAATAGGGGTGCCCAAACTTTTTCATAGGACTGTAAATCCCTTAAGGGTCTTGAATCCTAATCTGATTGCCAGTGCATTTTATTGCAGTAGTAATACATTGAAAAATCCAGCCTATAATTAGAAGTATAGTATTGACAGGCTTGGGAGCATTCAGTAGACTTCCAGCAGTCACTGTCCCAGGACACCGAGATCTGAGGCAGTGAAGACTGGCGGTAATGGTACCTGCTCAGCTCATGAGTGGTCATCATGTTTAAAGTCATCTCACACATAATAGGCTATTAAATACCTGGTTATTGTAGGCATCTGGGGCAAGCTTCTTGTAGATTGGTGCCATCATTGTTGACAAGTACTGAAGACTGTCTTCCAGCTTCTCTTCCTATATTAGAGCAGACGGAGAAAATAAATATTAGTCTCTTAATCTTTCCAAAAGTGTTTTTAAAAGACATTGATTTCAATATAAATATACAAGTATTCTCCCAGAGTCACTGATACAGACAATGAATCACATCAGGACATATGGTTTTGCCTTGTACAGCAACTCTACCTCATCCAGTTGTTGTCTGGGACAACATTGTAGGAACCCTACAGACCCTTTATACTGATGATTGTTGGGGGTCTTAGGATCCATTCACACAGAGTTTTCTGGCGCAGATTCTGACACGGAATTTGCGTCAGAATCCGCGCGGGGAAAGAAGCCTCCCATTGACTTCAATGGGTTTCTTTTTCTGGAAAAAGGAACCCATTGAAGTCAATGGGAAGCTTTTTTTCCCGCGCGGATTCTGACGCAAATTCCGAGTCAGAATCTGCGCCAGAAAACCCTGTGTGAATGGACCCTTAGGCTAAGTTCAAACGGCGGATTTTGGCCTGGAATTTGGTGTGGATTCCACATCAAATTCTGGATTAAAATACCACCTCCCATTGAATTCAATGACAGCTGGACATTTTGTTTTTCCACAAGCTGGTTTGTTCCGCTCGCGCAAAAAAGAAGCAATGTGCCCTATCTTCCGCAGCGGAATCCGCCACGGGAGACTGCGGCGCATCACTCCCTCCAGACTAGGCCCATTCATTTGGGCATTAACCTGGAGCAGAATTCCGTGACTGGATGCCGTTGCACTGTATGCACTGCATCGGCAACCGGTCGTGGATTGCCGTTTTTTGGTCCAGAATCTGAGGTGGCATCCTGCCTAAAATTCCAGAGCAAAATTTGCCGCGTGAACTTAGTCTTAAGAGTCAGTCTTAACACTCTGGAATAAGATGCTTCTGAGGAAGTATATTGAATAGGGCTTGCTAGTATATTGGAGATGGAAAAATGAGAAGTAGTTCGATTAGCAAATACTGTATTTGTTGGGTGCAGTAACTCTGCTAATTCCTGTTTATTAGGGCAGTTTATGGATGCACTTTGAAGCCGGGCCCCACTGGCGTAAACATCGCGTGATGTTTTACAGTCCCTGTGAATCCCAACCACACATTGCAGACAACAAGTAGCGTAGGAAATGCTGTGATTTCTAAATCAGTTCAGTTTTTGGGAATCGAAGCATGTCAATTATACCTTACGGAAACGCTGGCAGATTCCCTATAATTATATAATTATATTAATTGTATAATTGAAGCAGAAATTTTTGTGATGCGTTTCTGCTGCGTTTTTTTCCTCAGTGCTTTTTGGCTGTGGCCTACTATGTGGGGATTGTTCTATTTTCATTTGTTGAACCTTTCATTGACATTCTACAAGTATGTCTCCTTTTGAGCTGTCTTTGGAAAGATAAAATGAGCAGCTGAAATCATTGCATGAAAACACAAGAAATATATGCTTGTGAAAGGAAGGAAAGAGGAGCAGTCATGGTGAGAACGGCTGCTAGTTACCCGCGAAATCACTCACTTAGATTAAAGCAATTAGCAGTACGGAGACACTAAGCCATTCCTGCCGGAGCCTGTCATTCTGATAGTGTCTGACTAGAGCACATAGACATAACAAGATGATACACCAACACTACAATTCTACCAGGGTGCAGATCACCAGCTGCAGGGAGCTAGCAGCTTTAATTGTCATCAAAACACTGAATATGCTGAACAGGACCCGAAATAGAGTGAAATGGCACCTGCTGTTTAGGTGGCACAGTTTAACACTAACAGTCATCCTGACATGTCGTCAGAGTAGATTGCTCATTTCAAGTAATACAACCTGTAATTGCAAATAGACAGGTACACAATATCTGGCAAATGCACACTGCATGGTAACTGTGAATGTGTCATTTATAATAGACAGTACACACATTTTCCATCCAGTGCAAAGTAACAAATTTCAAGACCGGGTTCCATCAATCTTCTGCTATAAATAATTCTATGAATTAGGTTTCTAGTTTTCTTAAAGACATATTGGTCAAAATGCTACGTCCTAGTAAATGTAGTATCTTATAAATTCATTGCCGAAAAAAGTCAGATTGCTTCAAAATTTGGCAGCTATGTCTCAGATAGATATGTAAATCATTACAGTTGTGATCTGATAAAACACTGGGTCTTGCACAAAGAGGGCTTCCCATCCTGCACTATACAAAGGCTCTTAGAGGCAACTTTTGAGAGGTCGTTGACTACTAGACATGCCCCTATAATGTGCTTGAAAGCATCATACCCAGATGACCTTTAGTAAGAGTGTATTATTGGATGGAGAGAAGCAGGATGGACTTTTTGACAAATTATCCATCTTCTAGGCTGACATAGCAGTTAGAAGGTGGGAGAAGTGGATATGTGAGACCATGCAGACACAGCAAACAGGCTCCTGACGGCCCAGATAGATCACCAGCATAGAGGACTGTGTGATCTGCTGTCAAAAATTAGCAGCTCCCAAAGTTGCTTGTTCACAATCCAGATACACATGGCATCTTTGTTATTCAACCCTGTCTCTGTCCTGCCCATTTGTGAAAAAGAAACCTGGACTGCTACAGACTGGAACAGAGTCTTTAGTGATGAATCCACGTTCTCTTTTGGTTCAGACGATGGTCAGGTTAGAGTATGGAGTCCTTGTGGTGAATGCTTCAATCCTGCCTTTGCTGTGGAACAATGCCCTGCCCCAAGTGCTGGTGTGATGATCTTGGGAGCCATCGCATACAACAGTCAGTGTCCCTCGTAAATAATATCTCATTGATATGTGCAGGACATCCTGTGGCCACGTGTTGTCTCACATGGCAGGTCTTCCAAACTGAAATTTTTCAGCAGGATAAAGCTCGACCACACACAGGAAGGGTTTCAACATCCAACGAAACATCCAGAACATAGGCGGCTATGACAGATAGTAGATGAGATCGGATGAAGACACAGGTCCATCAAGTCCAACCTAAAACCCTACCGTGTTGATCAAAAGGAAGGCAAAAAATCTCATGAGGTTGATGTCAATTTTTCCCTATGCCAGAAGGAAAAGTTCCTTTCCAAATCTAAATCTGGCAGGCAGTAAAACACCCTGGATCAAGTTGTCATCATCAAATATCTAAACTAACCGTAACCTGAAATATTTTCCTTTCAAGAAAGGCATCCGGGCCCTTCTTGAACTTGTACACTAAATCTACTATCACAGCACCCTGTAGTAGCCTCACTACTGTTACGGTAAAGAATGGTGCTCCTAAAATATTCTTTCCTCTAGGCACAGAACATGTCACGATTATAGGCCACTCTTTCCTCTGCGCCTACTTGGATCATTCTATCCTGCTTCGAGTATACCCTTTTGGACTTCCAGACTTAGAGTCTGAGGAAGGTGACATGACCGAAATGTGTACATTACTCAAAGCTACTCTACATTGATCTATGTGATGAATAAATACAATGCTGCAATTTTCTAAACAAACTGAGTGAGAAGTCTCTTTACCACTTGTAATGAACTGCTCGGGACCCTACTTCTACACTCGTGAATAAGTGGAGTGTGGCCTGTTCTCCAATCCCCCCATTTCCCTAATAATCTTGGTCGCCCTTCTCTGCACTCTCTAGTTTAATTATGTTATGTAGAGGCATAACTATGTTCTTGTCATAATCATCTATACCTTTTGATGCATCTTATAATTTCATTTGCCTTGACTGCACCTGCCTGACAGCATTTGCTAAAGGTAGGTTTACAATCCACCAAAAGTCTCTTTCAGCAGCAGTCTTACCCAGTAATTTACTTTTAAGCACATAATCATACAGTTCATTTTTTTTCTTATACCTTGAACACGGTTTAAAATCTCCAGCAATGCAAGTGGCGTAACATGTCAGTGGCATACGATGCGTTTCAAGTGTACACAGCTTCCTTAATCATAGCATAATGAGCAATATAACACGTAAATGCATATACACCCCCTACAATCAATTAAATCCAACATCAGCATCATGTGAAGAGCTCAGCTGTCTCCAAAACAAGAAACCAAAGCATACAAGTACAGATGTAGCAGTTATACCAAACTTCTGCAATTGGTTAAACTGCTGTAGCATAATATGTTATCACAGAAGACAACAAAAACTATTAAGTAATTGAAAATCCTTGACAAATGATTTTCCGTTGTTCTTGTTGTCTTCTGTCATAAGCTACCATGTTGCAGCAGTTTAATCAACTGCAGGAGTTCAGGTTAAGGCTGAGGCCCCACGTTGCCGAAACGCAGCTTTTCTGATTTTGTTGCGTTTTTTTTTTTTTTTTTTTTAGCCAAAGTCAGGAATGGATTGAGCAGACAGTAGAAGTATAAATACTTAATATATATTTCCCATTCCGCTTGTAGCTATTTTTGGCTTTGGCCCATAAAACCACAACAAAATCTGAAACGTGTGGCCTTAACCTAACTGTGCTACATCTGTGTGTCCATAGAACAGGTTGCCATAAATAAAAACCTTAATACACCTGGTTAAAAACATATGAAAACGCATTAATACAAATGCATATACAACAGACACATATGGTACTAATTAGAGATGAGCGAACAGTGTTCTATCGAACACATGTTCGATCGGATATCAGGGTGTTCGCCATGTTCGAATCGAATCGAACACCACGTGGTAAAGTGCGCCAAAATTCGATTCCCCTCCCACCTTCCCTGGCGCCTTTTTTGCACCAATAACAGCGCAGGGGAGGTGGGACAGGAACTACGACACTGGGGGCATTGAAAAAAATTGGAAAAAGTCATTGGCTGCCGAAATCAGGTGACCTCCATTTTAGACGAATAGTGGATTTCAAATCCGGGTCATATGAGAATGTGAACTTTGTGACTATGAGACAGGGATAGCTGTACAGGCAGGGATAGCTAGGGATAACCTTTATTTAGGGGGGAATGTTATTAAAAATAACTTTTTGGGGCTCTATCGGGTGTGTAATTGTGATTTTTGTGAGATAAACTTTTTCCCATAGGGATGCATTGGCCAGCGCTGATTGGCCGAATTCCGTACTCTGGCCAATCAGTGCTGGCCAATGCATTCTATTAGCTTGATGAAGCAGAGTGTGCACAAGGGTTCAAGCGCACCCTCGGCTCTGATGTAGCAGAGCCGAGGCTGCACAAGGGTTCAAGCGCACCCTCGGCTCTGATGTAGGAGAGCCGAGGGTGCACTTGAACCCTTGTGCACCCTCAGCTCTGCTACATCAGAGCCGAGGGTGCGCTTGAACCCTTGTGCACACTCTGCTTCATCAAGCTAATAGAATGCATTGGCCAGCGCTGATTGGCCAATGTATTCTATTAGCCTGATGAAGTAGAGCTGAATGTGTGTGCTAAGCACACACATTCAGCTCTACTTCATCGGGCTAATAGAATGCATTGGCCAGCGCTGATTGGCCAGAGTACGGAACTCGACCAATCAGCGCTGGCTCTGCTGGAGGAGGCGGAGTCTAAGATCGCTCCACACCAGTCTCCATTCAGGTCCGACCTTAGACTCCGCCTCCTCCGGCAGAGCCAGCGCTGATTGGCCGAAGGCTGGCCAATGCATTCCTATGCGAATGCAGAGACTTAGCAGTGCTGAGTCAGTTTTGCTCAACTACACATCTGATGCACACTCGGCACTGCTACATCAGATGTAGCAATCTGATGTAGCAGAGCCGAGGGTGCACTAGAACCCCTGTGCAAACTCAGTTCACGCTAATAGAATGCATTGGCCAGCGCTGATTGGCCAATGCATTCTATTAGCCCGATGAAGTAGAGCTGAATGTGTGTGCTAAGCACACACATTCAGCACTGCTTCATCAAGCCAATACAATGCATTAGCCAGTGCTGATTGGCCAGAGTACGGAATTCGGCCAATCAGCGCTGGCTCTGCTGGAGGAGGCGGAGTCTAAGGTCGCTCCACACCAGTCTCCATTCAGGTCCGACCTTAGACTCCGCCTCCTCCGGCAGAGCCAGCGCTGATTGGCCGAAGGCTGGCCAATGCATTCCTATGCGAATGCATACTTAGCAGTGCTGAGTCAGTTTTGCTCAACTACACATCTGATGCACACTCGGCACTGCTACATCAGATGTAGCAATCTGATGTAGCAGAGCCGAGGGTGCACTAGAACCCCTGTGCAAACTCAGTTCACGCTAATAGAATGCATTGGCCAGCGCTGATTGGCCAATGCATTCTATTAGCCCGATGAAGTAGAGCTGAATGTGTGTGCTAAGCACACACATTCAGCACTGCTTCATCAAGCCAATACAATGCATTAGCCAGTGCTGATTGGCCAGAGTACGGAATTCGGCCAATCAGCGCTGGCTCTGCTGGAGGAGGCGGAGTCTAAGGTCGGACCTGAATGGAGACTGGTGTGGAGCGATCTTAGACTCCGCCTCCTCCAGCAGAGCCAGCGCTGATTGGTCGAGTTCCGTACTCTGGCCAATCAGCGCTGGCCAATGCATTCTATTAGCCCGATGAAGTAGAGCTGAATGTGTGTGCTTAGCACACACATTCAGCTCTACTTCATCAGGCTAATAGAATACATTGGCCAATCAGCGCTGGCCAATGCATTCTATTAGCTTGATGAAGCAGAGTGTGCACAAGGGTTCAAGCGCACCCTCGGCTCTGATGTAGCAGAGCTGAGGGTGCACAAGGGTTCAAGTGCACCCTCGGCTCTCCTACATCAGAGCCGAGGGTGCGCTTGAACCCTTGTGCACACTCTGCTTCATCAAGCTAATAGAATGCATTGGCCAGCACTGATTGGCCAGAGTACGGAATTCGGCCAATCAGCGCTGGCCAATGCATTCTATTAGCCCGATGAAGTAGAGCTGAATGTGTGTGCTAAGCACACACATTCAGCACTGCTTCATCACGCCAATACAATGCATTAGCCAGTGCTGATTGGCCAGAGTACGGAATTCGGCCAATCAGCGCTGGCTCTGCTGGAGGAGGCGGAGTCTAAGATCGCTCCACACCAGTCTCCATTCAGGTCCGACCTTAGACTCCGCCTCCTCCAGCAGAGCCAGCGCTGATTGGTCGAGTTCCGTACTCTGGCCAATCAGCGCTGGCCAATGCATTCTATTAGCCCGATGAAGTAGAGCTGAATGTGTGTGCTTAGCACACACATTCAGCTCTACTTCATCGGGCTAATAGAATGCATTGGCCAGCGCTGATTGGCCGAATTCCGTACTCTGGCCAATCAGCACTGGCTAATGCATTGTATTGGCTTGATGAAGCAGTGCTGAATGTGTGTGCTTAGCACACACATTCAGCTCTACTTCATCGGGCTAATAGAATGCATTGGCCAATCAGCGCTGGCCAATGCATTCTATTAGCGTGAACTGAGTTTGCACAGGGGTTCTAGTGCACCCTCGGCTCTGCTACATCAGATTGCTACATCTGATGTAGCAGTGCCGAGTGTGCATCAGATGTGTAGTTGAGCAAAACTGACTCAGCACTGCTAAGTCTGCATTCGCATAGGAATGCATTGGCCAGCCTTCGGCCAATCAGCGCTGGCTCTGCCGGAGGAGGCGGAGTCTAAGGTCGGACCTGAATGGAGACTGGTGTGGAGCGACCTTAGACTCCGCCTCCTCCAGCAGAGCCAGCGCTGATTGGCCGAATTCCGTACTCTGGCCAATCAGCACTGGCTAATGCATTGTATTGGCTTGATGAAGCAGTGCTGAATGTGTGTGCTTAGCACACACATTCAGCTCTACTTCATCGGGCTAATAGAATGCATTGGCCAGCGCTGATTGGCCGAATTCCGTACTCTGGCCAATCAGCACTGGCTAATGCATTGTATTGGCTTGATGAAGCAGTGCTGAATGTGTGTGCTTAGCACACACATTCAGCTCTACTTCATCGGGCTAATAGAATGCATTGGCCAATCAGCGCTGGCCAATGCATTCTATTAGCGTGAACTGAGTTTGCACAGGGGTTCTAGTGCACCCTCGGCTCTGCTACATCAGATTGCTACATCTGATGTAGCAGTGCCGAGTGTGCATCAGATGTGTAGTTGAGCAAAACTGACTCAGCACTGCTAAGTCTGCATTCGCATAGGAATGCATTGGCCAGCCTTCGGCCAATCAGCGCTGGCTCTGCCGGAGGAGGCGGAGTCTAAGGTCGGACCTGAATGGAGACTGGTGTGGAGCGACCTTAGACTCCGCCTCCTCCAGCAGAGCCAGCGCTGATTGGCCGAATTCCGTACTCTGGCCAATCAGCACTGGCTAATGCATTGTATTGGCTTGATGAAGCAGTGCTGAATGTGTGTGCTTAGCACACACATTCAGCTCTACTTCATCGGGCTAATAGAATGCATTGGCCAGCGCTGATTGGCCGAATTCCGTACTCTGGCCAATCAGCACTGGCTAATGCATTGTATTGGCTTGATGAAGCAGTGCTGAATGTGTGTGCTTAGCACACACATTCAGCTCTACTTCATCGGGCTAATAGAATGCATTGGCCAATCAGCGCTGGCCAATGCATTCTATTAGCGTGAACTGAGTTTGCACAGGGGTTCTAGTGCACCCTCGGCTCTGCTACATCAGATTGCTACATCTGATGTAGCAGTGCCGAGTGTGCATCAGATGTGTAGTTGAGCAAAACTGACTCAGCACTGCTAAGTCTGCATTCGCATAGGAATGCATTGGCCAGCCTTCGGCCAATCAGCGCTGGCTCTGCCGGAGGAGGCGGAGTCTAAGGTCGGACCTGAATGGAGACTGGTGTGGAGCTATCTTAGACTCCGCCTCCTCCAGCAGAGCCAGCGCTGATTGGTCGAGTTCCGTACTCTGGCCAATCAGCACTGGCCAATGCATTTCTATGGGGAAAAGTTAGCTTGCGAAAATCGCAAACTGACAGGGATTTCCATGAAATAAAGTGACTTTTATGCCCCCAGACATGCTTCCCCTGCTGTCCCAGTGTCATTCCAGGGTGTTGGTATCATTTCCTGGGGTGTCATAGTGGACTTGGTGACCCTCCAGACACGAATTTGGGTTTCCCCCTTAACGAGTTTATGTTCCCCATAGACTATAATGGGGTTCGAAACCCATTCGAACACTCGAACAGTGAGCGGCTGTTCGAATCGAATTTCGAACCTCGAACATTTTAGTGTTCGCTCATCTCTAGTACTAATCCATCAAGAATATGAAACAATTTAACAAATATCATTTTATTCAGAAATTGCTGAAAAAAAGATCAAGTATGCTGCACACTGTTCAGCTATATGGCCACAACCACATGCATGTAGCCAGGTCAGGGTTGAACGGCACATGAATGACATCCGTGTGACGTTCGTTCTTCACTTCTCTAAGTGATCCGAAGCCAAAAATGGAACAGGCATAGGAATTGTCCTGAGTTTTCCTGAGGCTCACTGCTGTATAGAGAGGCCTGTGATAATACACAGGTGTGTCTATGCAGTGTATGCATCGCTGGTGCAGAAGAGGCCCGACCAGTACGTGGAGCAGCTCATCACCATGGTCCAGGTAAGTATGGTCAGGAGGGGTGATGAGGGAAGGGGGATTGGGGGGGGGGGGGGTTAGTTATTGCCTACTAGGGAATATGAGGGGTGGTGGTTTAATGACCATTAGTGCGGGAATTGTATAATTTATTTTAGCTATGTGGCTAAAATAATATTAAATATAATAATATTCTTATATTTTTGTGGCTATTAATATTCCCATTTTAATTGTCGGTCGAACAGACGAGAAAAAAGCCAGGCAAGTAAACACTTCTCCGTAAATGGCACAGCAACACTGAATAAAGCTACATTAGACTTAAAATGGCCACCATCCAACCATGTGACCTTAACCAGGAGGTTGGGACTATGTAGTGGATTTTGGCACTGAATCCACGTCATAACCCGCCCCCTCACAATGGAGGTCTATGTAGACCGCTAGCTCACTTTTTTCTGTGAGCGGCATGATGCCGCTCGGAAAAAAGAAGTGAGCTGCCCTCTCTTCAGGCGGATTCCGCGGCTGATTCAGCCCCGGCGTCCGTCTCATGGCATTCATTTGAGCCTACTCCGGAAGGGGAAGCCGCGACTGTCGGAAGCCACGACAATCATGGCAGGCGCATTTTGGCCCTATTGTGACGCAGCTTCCCGCGTCACTCTCAGGACCAAAATCCACCAATCTGCTCCCCATGTGAACGGGGCCCTAGTGTTGCTGACCCGCAAATTGCAGACCACAAAAACCACTTCTGTCGTGTAAGACCAGCCTTACTGTCATGCTCCATGACATGTTTTGCTAGTTTTGAGATATCACAACCATCAATATATACCCAAAATCTTAAAAAATTGAATCTAGAGAACATCCAATATATGATTTTTGATATTGTATGCATGGTATCATATATGCTAGATGGTCTCACAATTAATACATTCATATATTGGGAAATTTTCCAGGTGAGAAGATTTAGAAAATTCTTTCTTGGGATTAGCATGTTTGGGACATTACAATGCATATGGGCAACAAAAGGGATGCTAGTGCCAAAATATAACAAACTTTCAAAAATGCCATAATAAGGTTGGCCAAATAGAGTATTTTGAACCAATAGGGACTGTCATTAATTGGAAAAAAAACTGCCATTTCAGGAGAAAAAAAAATAATGTGAGATTAAAAAAAATACTTCAACTTGAATGATATACTTACAAAGATCTGGGAATACAGGGTATAGCATTCTAAATTAGATTAGAAGGATCTCACAGCCATCTCTGCTACAAAAGACCCATAAAACACCACTATTACCTTAAATACAACTAGGAATCATGCGAACCAAAGCTTGTAATGTCTCTGCCAAATTGCAACACTTCCTGTTAGGTCAAATTTATCACCAATCAAGCATTGGTAGAACTAGATTGGATGCCAGCTTTGGCAATCTTTGAATAGGATTTACATGGCCCAACTCCGAAATCTATGGACAAAGTGCCGCAGGATACAGGATACATACATTTGCCTTTGTGTCCCACCATATCTCATCTTGTATCCAGGCTTGAGGTGGCTCAGCAGGGTACTAGAGCCTCCTGTCAACTGATCATTTTCCCCAATAACCTTGCCCTTTTGCTGAAATGCTGTAATAACTTACATATTTCACCATTACGTTCACACATATAAAGTTTCATTCAATTAAAACATCCCCTTCTTGGTGCCTTACTTTTCTTTTAAGGAAAAGTTCACAGAGGGATTTGCTGCAGATTTGGGGGCGGATTCCACCCCCGAATCCTCAACACTTTCCACTCAGATTCTGCCTCCCATTGTTTTAATTGGAGGCAGAGATCGATGCAGGACGCTAAAAAAATACTGTATATACTCGAGTATAAGCCGACCCGAATATAAGCCGAGGCCCCTAATTTTACCACAAAAAACTGGGAAAACTTATTGACTCGAGTGTAAGCCTAGGGGAGGAAATGCAGCAGCTACTGGAAAATTTCAAAAATTAAAATTGTCGGAGTTTTTGGTAAGTAGTAGTTGCTGGTAATGGGGAAGGGGAGGGGGTGTTTTGGTTGTCTGTCTGCCCCTTCCCTGAGCTTGAGGACTGTTTTTTTTTTCCCCCACTTGGAATTCAGCCTGGCTGAATATAGGGGATCTGCAGTGCTCCTATTAACCCCTTTCCGGCGGAAGAGGAGCACTGCAGATGCCCTATATTCAGTAGACCGGGCATTTTCAGACTCAGGGATACCTAATGTGTATGTTTAACAGTCATTTTCTACTTTGCATGTATTCTAGGGAAAGGAGGGATTTACAACTTTTATTTTTTTTAAGTTTTTTCCCACTATTTTATGGGAGATTCTATACATTGATATTGCAGCTGGTCATAGACCCCCCCCTCCTAAAAAAATAAATAAATAAATAAATTTATTTTTTTGCTGACTCTAGTATAAGCTGAGGGGGGCTTTTTCAGCACAAAAACTGTGCTGAAAAATTTGGCTTATACTCGAGTATACACGGTGAGTGTCCTGTTGGATCTTTGTACAGTTTCCGCAGCTTGAGACTCCCTACTGATGATGCCGAATCATAGAGGAAATCCGCGACCAGAAAATGGCAGTGAAAAATGAAGTGGAATTCCACTTTGTTTTCCGCCATGTGAACTTACCTTCAGTGTATTATAACAGCATGATACGCAAATAGGGTAAAGTCATGGCACAATACTCCAAAAGAATAATGCAACTGGAAGTTCCAAAGCCTCAATACAAAATCTGTACCTGCCTGATTTTATTTATAACCCTGCTATCTACTGGAGCAGACGGACCTTAGAGTCTTCTTGGGCATTAGGGCCTGGTGGCAACCACTACTTGTGTACTCTATAGCAACCCACATGCTTGTATCTAGTAAATGACTGACTGTACAAGACTATAGCAAAAGTAAAATTTGATGAATGCTGTGCACATATTTTCATGACAATGAGGTTACATTACAACTGTAAACCACATGATGGTACTGAAAGTCAATGGAGAACTTTGTCCTGGCAGTCTCTGAATACTGGGAATACTTGTGTAGCAGGACTTATGTTTCAAGGGCTATTCTTTTCTTTCACATGACAGTGTGAACACTATAAATATACTGATGTATAATATGTCAGCTGTTTTTACATTTTTAACACTATGTAACACATCCAACTTCTTACATATTCTGCTTCATATACATATATAGAGAGAGAGAAAAAAAAACACTTACTTCTCTTGGGTCATCACATAGAAGTTTAAATTTCCTAGGAATTTTGCTTCTTGCAAACTTGCAGCCATTGTAGTACATACTCCAAGAGCACCCAAAAGAAAATGAGGCACCACAGGTATCGGGGTCCAGCCCCTGGCATGCACAAGTACGCCTGAATAATATGAAAGGTTTCTATTAGATTATAAGATTACCAAATTCATTCATTATGCTGCTGTAAAAGTAGACAAGAAACTAAGCTGGTTTCTATCATTCCATCCAACTTACTCTTCATTGAGAGCGCAACGTCTGTTTGTCAAGGTTCCATACTTCCGTAGCGTTTGGGTGAGCTCAGTGTACATCTTGTCTGCTAAAGTCGTTGATATGCCTTCCCAAACCAAGATCAAAATCACTATCACAGCGGTTTCACAGGAGTGGCCCGCTCGCTCTCGCACCAGACACAGCATTTTCTCCTCAATGCCACTTCGGCGAATGACCTGTGAACAAATTGATAGCCTTTATATGACCCGTGATACCAATAGCTGTTTGGCAGATGCAGATTTGGCAGTACTGTATTCTACTTATTACCACACCAATACATAGAAATGTTCAAAGCAGCACAAATAGTAGTAACACATGAACATAAATATAGCAGTCACTGGTCACATTTGAGTCACTGGGCCAATTTTACTATAATGATCATGAGTATTATATTTAGCAAAGTCAGCAGAAATAAAACTAGTACTGACTACTACCAGACTGAACTACGCTCGACCTATTTTTTTTACATTCCTTTGTTATTATGCCTGCGTATATTTTAGTAAACCCTGGACAAACCTGCTAATTTTAGCAGCACCAGTTGATGTCTGCAAAGAAGAGTCAAGCATATTGAACAGAAGTGTAACTTGAAGCTCATGGGCCCAAATGTAAAATCTGTACGAATACCCCAATTACCATGTGTTACCTATAGTATTGGTTTCTTCTTATGTTGTAGAGAGGTCTTTAGGCCTCTTTAGGATCCAGGGCACGCTAGTGACTGCTACCCCTGCACCCCTTTAGCTATGCCCTAATGTCAAATCCTTTACTTTTATGGGAGATCAGCCCCCCCATGAGTATCTGGATGTGGCATATTTTCTCATACAATATATAGTTGCAACATCACGGCTGCAAACTAGCGCGGCGCATACGATCCCTGCTCCCATTGAAATCAATGGGAGCGCGTATGGCCCGCAAAGGGTCCCGCGGCATACACGTGCCACATCACGCGGCACATTACACCGTGTGAACTCTCCCTTAGAAGGTCATACCAAGAATGTAGGAACTTTCTATAGTTTGGCAATTGAGAAACCCAGTCATGATTTCCTTATTGTGGTCACATTTCCAGGCAAGGACACTACATGCATGTTTCTGACAAGTGCCGGACCATAGAAAGTTCCTGCATTCAAGGTTGTATTCATGGGTTTTTATTTATAGGACCATGACAGCAGATTGTCACCATTAAGATGGTTAGAAAAGATATTTAAAATTCTGAATTTTTTAAAAAAATATTTTAACGTATATTTTCACTTTGTCTACAAACCCTTGCCCCCCGCAGGTATTTTTGATTTTTCTACTCTCTGCCTCCTAAAGCCAATAACTTTTTTTTCCTTTCCGTTGACTGAGCTGTATGAGCACATAAAGTGTAACTAAACTTTCGGACAACTTTTAATTTTTGGCAGTATTTGTGTCATAATTAATTATTTTTTTTAATGTAGATTGTGAGCCTCTTATAGGGATCACAATGTACTTTTTTTTTCTATCAGTATGTCTTTGGAGTATGGGAGGAAACCCACACAAACACGGGGAGAACATACAGTCCTATGAAAAAGTTTGGGCACCCCTATTAATCTTAATCATTTTTAGTTCTAAATATTTTGGTGTTTGCAGCAGCCATTTCAGTTTGATATATCTAATAACTGATGGACACAGTAATATTTCAGGATTGAAATGAGGTTTATTGTACTAACAGAAAATGTGCAATATGCATTAAACCAAAATTTGACCGGTGCAAAAGTATGGGCATCTAAACAGAAAAGTGACATTAATATTTAGTAGATCCTCCTTTTGCAAAGATAACAGCCTCTAGTCGCTTCCTGTAGCTTTTAATCAGTTCCTGGATCCTGGATGAAGGTATTTTGGACCATTCCTCTTTACAAAACAATTCAAGTTCAGTTAAGTTTCATGGTCGCCGAGCATGGACAGCCCGCTTCAAATCATCCCACAGATGTTCAATGATATTCAGGTCTGGGGACTGGGATGGCCATTCCAGAACATTGTAATTGTTCCTCTGCATGAATGCCTGAGTCGATTTGGAGCGGTGTTTTGGATCGTCTTGCTGAAATATCCATCCCCGGCGTAACTTCAACTTTGTCACTGATTCTTGAACATTATTCTCAAGAATCTGCTGATACTGAGTGGAATCCATGCGACCCTCAACTTTAACAAGATTCCCGTTGCCGGCATTGGCCACACAGCCCCAAAGCATGATGGAAACTCCACCAAATTTTACAGTGGGTAGCAAGTGTTTTTCTTGTAATGCTGTTTTTTTTGGACGCCATTCATAACGCCTTTTTGTATGACCAAACAACTCAATCTTTGTTTCATCAGTCCACAGGACCTTCTTCCAAAATGAGGCTGGCTTGTCCAAATGTGGTTTTGCATACCTCAGGCGACTCTGTTTGTGGCGTGCTTGCAGAAACGGCTTCTTTCTCATCACTCTCCCATACAGCTTCTTCTTGTGCAAAGTGCACTCTATTGTTGACCGATGCACAGTGACACCATCTGCAGCAAGATGATGATGCAGCTCTTTGGAGGTGGTCTGTGGATTGTCCTTGACTGCCACTTCTGGGCTTAACAAGAACTGTCCCTGTGGTTTTCCATTTCCTTACTATGTTCCTCACAGTGGAAACTGACAGGTTAAATCTCTGAGACAACTTTTTGTATCCTTCCCATGAACAACTATGTTGAACAATCTTTGTTTTCAGATCATTTGAGAGCGGGCTGTCCATGCTCGGCAACCATCAAACTTAACTGAACTTCAATTGTTTTGTAAAGAGGAATGGTCCAAAATCCCTTCATCCAGGATCCAGGAACTGATTAAAAGCTACAGGAAGCGACTAGATGCTGTTATCTTTGCAAAAGGAGGAAATACTAAATATTAATGTCACTTTTCTGTTGAGGTGCCCATACTTTTGCACCGGTCAAATTTTGGTTTAATGCATATTGCATATTTTCTGTTAGTACAATAAACTTCATTTCAATCCTGAAATATTACTGTGTCCATCAGTTATAAGATATATCACACTGAAATGGCTGTTGGAAACACCAAAATATTTAGAACTAAAAATGATTAAGATTAATAGGGGTGCCCAAACTTTTTCATAGGACTGTATATATATATATATATATATATATATATATATATATATATATGATATAAAATACCCAATACCAACTGTTTTTTATATGACACCAAAAGCAATTTTGTAGCTATTGGGACTGTTTGAGATATAACTACTTTACACTGCCCCATCCTCCCGTACACATCCGTGAGAGGTAGAAATATCTGTCAATATACAAACAAGGTAAAGAGTGAAAAAATACAGGATTTCACAGAAAGGATCCAAATTATTAAAATATTAATAAAGTATATTACAAAATGTATTAATGACATAAATACTGCCAGAAAATCAAAAGTTGACCAAAAGTTTAGCTAAGCTTTAGGGTTTATGGGACTAATTGTACTTTGAATATGGAACCATTTAAGATTTTTTACAATGTACTGAGAAGCTGAAAAAGATTCACAATGGCGTTCACCGTATGGGGAAATTTTTTTTTGGAATTATTATGTTTGTAGACCACGCATTTTTGGACACAGGGATACCTAAAATGTGTATCTGTTTTACTTTTGTGGTTTTTTTCAAATATATTTTTTTAAGTTGTAACATTTAGACCTTTTAGAAGTCTTGAACCCCATAGGGTCTGATCATTCATATCTTGCTAATGCATTGCAATGTATTGTAGAATACTGGCACTTCTATGATAGTCTGAATAGAGCAGCCTGCAATACAGGTGTATTGCAGACAAGCCTGGGAGCCTTATATGCTCCTGGATTTTATGCAAATAGATCATTCTGGCAATCCACCCCAAAATGGAGCCTCATTGAGCTTAGACTAAGGCGTCAGGAGGATTAATGCCAGCAATCATCATGGACACTCATCGCGAGAATTTCTGCTGGTTCTCTGCTGTATAATACAGCGGGGAATAGAAGCTGCCATATTTAAATGCCAGACATCTGCCATACGGTGGATGTCAAGAACGGGTTAAATATGGTTATATTTATGGGAAAACCCTTTAGGCTGATGCCCCAAGTTATGGAAACACAGTTTTTTAGGGGGTTTTTGCTGCAGATTTTGCTGCTTTTTTCAGCCAAAACCAGGAATGGTTTGAGCAGCAGATAGTTATATAAAAACTTCCTACACTCCTTTTGTAGCCATTCCTGGCTGTGGCACAAAAAAATGCAGCAAAATCTGCAGCAAAACAAAAAAAAAAAAAAAGTGTGTGGGGCCTCAGACTTACAAAAAAAGAGTAACTGGGGAAGATTTATGAAACTTAAGATCTCTGCTCTTGAGTGCTGCACTGTAATTGTTTGCTATGGGCAATAAAGACAGTTTCTGTTTTGGAGACTTTTTGGCTGATGCCCCATGTTGCGGAAATGCAGTTCTTGTTGCAGATTTTGTTGAGGTTTTTTGAGCCAAAGTCAGAAGTGGATTGAGCAGAAGGTAGAAGTATAAGAACTTCCTATATATCTCCTAAGGGCCCGTTCACACGGAGTAAACGTGCGTGTATTTTGCAAAATGCACGTGTAAAAATAAGACTCCCTTTGACTTCAATGACTTTTTTTACACATGTAAAAAAACACGTCAAAATACACATCAAAATACACGTATAAAATGTCATTGAAGTCAATGGGAGTCTTATTTTTACACGTATTTTTTACACGTGTATTTTACCAAAATACATGCGCGTTTACTCTGTGTGAGCAGGCGCTAAGTTTGTCTCATAAAAACGCATCAAAATTTGCAAAAAAGAAGCTGCATTTCTGCAATGTGGGGCCTCAGCCTTAAATTGATGGATGATCTTCTAGTAGCCTTTCATTAATATACACCGCATTGCAGTAAGGTGATGCCATTATGCAGTGAATACTAGTGAGCTGGCAACTGGGTGAATAGGTGAGTGGACCTGAAAATTGAGGAAACTCCTGAGAATTCGGGGTGAGTTGACATGGCTGTAATTTACACATGAGATGTGTACACAATGTGTATGGTAGCAGCAAAGTGGACAAATCTCATTCTCACACTGCAGAAAAAAATATATGCAACAAAAATGCACCTGCGACGCAAAGATTTTATATTACAACCTCATTTTATGCTGTGAATTTTTCCTGTGAATTTCATCCACTGTATAGGGTGAAATCTGTGGTGAATGCACAGCAAAATCTGCCACAAAAATACTAAATTTCTTGTCTTATCTTGGTCCAGACAGATACTCGGCATTAGAAAACGGGCAGCATATATATCCCTATATTCTCCTTTTGCATATAAACGTTCTGGCGTTATGACAGACATCACCTACCCATTTTGCAATTGGACATCCCTGAGAGCTCTTCCCTTCTTTTCCTGTATATACAACTCTTTCAATCCTAATGGCCTTACCCTTTTCACCAAACCTGAGAATGAAACCTTCAGTTAGTGTAAGTATTCAGACATTTGGTATGGAAGACTTGTTATTATAATACATTTATATAAACACAATATAGATAATACTAACATGATGTAGAATACACTACAAAAGATAGCTACACCTAATTTCATGTGTTTCAATGAAAATCAACACTTTTTAGAACTAAAATTGGATTCTTCCATTGTAAATACTGTGCTAATACTAGTGCTCTGTTCTGACTGGTGGGACCTCAATGGAGACTTGATGAACTTCAATTTTTACATTGGACTCTTCGTACAGTATAATCAAGAAATTTTCAGAAACAAATGGTAAAACCTGCAGCATTTAATAATCTACAACAAGTTAACATGATTATTTTTTAGAGATGAGTAAGTACTATTCGAAACGGCTGTTTCGAATAGCACGCACCCATAGGAATGAATGGAAGCGGCCGGCACGCAGACTTTGCCAGTGGCCAGCCGCTTAACCCCCTGCATGCCAGCTGCGTCCATTCATTCCTATGGGTGTGTGCTATTCGAAACGGGAGTTTCAAATAGTACTCGCTCATCTCTAATTATTTTGTATCATGCAATTATAAAGGGAATCATGGAAGTTGATGATTCACAAAGATCTGCCGATCATCTCCATTTAGAGCTTGTACTGTACATGCCATTACTCTTTACTGGCCTTAGTGCATTACCATGTAATAAAATACTAACAGGCATAAAAGATGCAAGATGGAGGAACTGACTCCTCAGTTTAAAGACTAATATACAGTATACAGCTACAGAAGAGATCCATCTCTGCCACCTGGACCTGTGTGAGTGTACAGAAACTGTTCCATTCTTTCTAACATTCAAGCGCTGCATCTTTCTTTGAGTGAGTTGTTTTGCACCCCTATGACACTGCACCTCTATGCTGGTATAATTCAATAAAGACGGTTTGTTTGTGCCATTATTCTTCGGACCGGTTCACATCCGCGTTCAGGTTTCCATTCGTGGAGTCCACTTGAGGACCCCTGGACGGAAGCCTATACGTATAAAAAAAAAAAAGCGGTTTACCTGGGAAACCTTTGGACCCTATAGACTATAATGGGGTCCCTGTGGTTTCAGTTCAGTTTCGTGTAAAAACTGAGCGGAAACCACACGGACCCTATTATAGTCTATGAGGTCCGTGGGTTTCCCAGGTAACCGCTTTGTTATGAATATAGGTTTCCGTTCAAGGGGTGCCCAAGTGGACTCCACAAATGGAAAACCGAACACAGATGTGAACCGGGCCTAAGACTCTCACCCCAGCCAACAGATACAGCAGTTTAACTTTACTTTCTGACTTTACTAATAAATATGCACCAGAATTCTGGTGCACTTTGCACCAAAAAACTGGTATACATGCATTACATCTCATTCTCTATGTGTTTTAGGCTAAGGCCCCTCGGGCTGGAAACACCATCTAAAGCGCTGTGGGAACAACCGTGGCGGGAACTCATTGCAGTTCTTCCCGCAGCACTTTGAACAGAAAGTTCATGGAGTTTTCCTCCGCTGACTCTCTGTTACCATTACCTCTATGGGAAAGCCGCAAGCGTTTCTTTAGATATAATTGACATGCTGTGATTTCCAAAACCACACCGGTTTTGGAAATCACAGCGTATCCACGCTGCTTTTTTAACCGCAAAGTGGGCATGGAATTCGCATGAATCACATCCACTTTGCATGTACTGTATAACACCTCGATTTTTCCAATGGCAAATCGCTGCGTTTCCCGGCCCTAGACACTTTCTAACAGTTTGGGTGCCTCGGACATATGGGTGGGCCTGTTGAAAAGCAGGCATTGTTTAATAGGCTAGACTGTGACAATGCGCCCCAATTTTGGAAGTTGCATCACAATTTTGTTGGAAAGTAAGGTAATTAGTAAATGGTGTAAAGTTATACTAGACAGTGTAAAAGTGCACCAACATTAGGCACTTTGTAAAATCTGGTGCAGTTTAAGACTACCTAGTCTAAATTTGCACTGATTTTAAGTTAAGGGGATATCGTCACTCCATAAGGAGAGAACCACCATTAAGGTGTGTGGAGTCTTATTAAGCCATGAGCGCTCCACTGTGCAAAGGAACATGGGAAGAATATGCAAATCTGACTTCCATGATGTAGTCCCAACATCATTGCAAACAAAGGCCTCTAAGAAGGTCGGCATGATGTTAAAGGGAGCGCCCTCTATAGGCGTGTTTGACTAAGACTCTGTCTTCCTAATTACATCATGGGAGATAGACTTGCACATTCTCAGTCAGCGCCCTCTATTGGTGTGCATACTTGAGGCACTGACATCCTAATTACATCATGGAAGTCAGATTTGCATATTCTTCCCATGATTATAAGTTGGACAGATTTACTTTATGTGCCCCATCAAATATTATTATATTACTATACATTAAACCTTAGATACAGTTCCAGTTAAATTATTTTCATGTTCCTGGGAAATAAAGTAAAATATCAAAAGCTATTACAGTATTTGTATTTAAGGATGAAAAACTTACCTTTCTTCCATAATCTCCCTAATAGCTGCCACATTTGGTCCAGCACCAAGATGTGTGTAATAAGGTCCTTCATCTTTCTCTATGATTTGATCTGTTTGGAGAGAAACATTTTTTTTTAAAGTACTTTTTTTTTTTTTCATGTGAACACAAGGGCTCTGAAACACTGCTATGATCTAAATTGTTCCCCTTACAAAGCAAAACAATCTATAGTAAAGCAGCAAGTTCTGGGAAAATTATATTCCCTATGGCTTCTATATAAGAACTTGGTTGTATTTACAGTATGTTTCACAAAAACAGTGTCTTTACAAGCAAAAGACAGACTAACAAACAGCATATTGACTATAATGGGGAATTTGACTCAACATAATTTCCATGCTATGTTTTGAGAACTTTTTCACTTTTCTTTTATGTTAATATTCACCCAACCATTTTATTTAAAATACTTAGATGGTCTTTTACGGTTTCCTATATTAAGAGAAAATAAGTAATGGCCATGATGCTATTATTCATATGAACCATTGGTTAACGCAAGATTTTGCTATATTTATTAAGAAGTACCGTATATACTCGAGTATAAGCTGATCGAATATAAGCCGAGGCCCCTAATTTTACCACAACTGGGAACTTATTGACTCGAGTATAAGCCTAGGGGGGAAATGCTGCAGCTACTGGAAAATTTAAAAAATTAAAATGGTCGTAGTTTTTGGGTGCAGTAGATGCTGGGTGCTGGGGAAGGGGAGGGGGTGTTTTGGTTGTCTGTCTGCCCCTTCCCTGAGCTTGAGGACTGAGTTTCCCCCCCCCCTTGGAATTCAGTCTGGCTGAATATAGGGTATCTGCAGTGCTCCTATTAACCCCTTCCCGACGGAACAGGAGCACTGCAGATACCCTATATTCAGTAGACCGGGCACTTTCAGACACAGGGATACCTAATGTGTATGTTTAACAGTCATTTCCCTACTCATACTGTGTTTCACATGTATTCTAGGGAAAGGAGTGATTTAGAACGTTTATTTAATTTTTTTATTATATTTTTTTTAAAGCTTCTTTTTTTTCACTATTTTATGGGAGATTCTATACATTACTATTGCTACCATAAGACCCCCCCTTCCAAAAAAAAAAAATTAAAATATTTTTTTTTTTGCTTGACTCAAGTATAAGCCGAGGGGGGCTTTTTCAGCACAAGAACTGTGCTGAAAAATTCTGCTTATACTCGAGTATATACGGCATTACAATAGCACTTACCTACACAGCTACATGATGGAAAATCATACTGGGTTTTCACAGGAGTATCCAATAGGTTTTTGATAGGGGTGCTTAGCAGTGTTGAAGGAGATTCTAAAAAATTGCTCAAAGCAGATCCTGCTGCTCTTTTTGTTGGGGTTTTTTCTTGCGGATGGACAATCTGGTGGTCTAGTGTTGAAGAGTTAGTGTGTGTAGATAAAACTGTAACAGGTCCTGAAGACTCCACCTTCACATGCTTGGGCGATTTAATGGTAGACACATGATGGTGAAACAATGATTTACTAGGATACTGTCTCATTTGTTGTTCCATTGTTTCAAGAATACTCCTTTGTTGTAGGTGTTCTGAGCCAAAATGCTGAATCTCTGGTTTGATAGTTTTTTTCCCTGCTTTGCTTTCATTGGGCGCCCGCATGCAGACAGACTGTGAGCTGTTCTCCACTTTGACAGATCTGCGTGCAGAGGAACTTTCATGTTTGGTTTGCTCCCTGCGCTGAAGTAAATGATGTCTTAGAGCAGCATGCTTTGGAATACAATTCATCTGATTTGCAAAGTGTGGATGATATCCTGTTTGATCTTGTATAGGATGAGCAGCAGAATTTCTTTGTGGTAAGAATCTATTTTGGTTTACTGTATTTTGTTGGGTTGACCTATCCTGGTTCAGTGTTGTGTGGTTTAGGTTCGGTATGGGAAGATTACTGTTGATTTTCTGCTCTTGGTAACCATGCTGGCCTTGTTGTTGGGGTCTGCTAGATTGATAGTACTGCTCAATAGCTTCTGCTTTAATGTGTGCATGCTCTTTACCGGCTTTTAGGTTCTCAGATATATACTGATCTTTTCTATGTGAGTCAGATTGTGCTTGACTGAAATGTAAATTTGAGTTGTTTGCACTATGTCGGAGATGCCCCTCAACGTCTTGAGTGGGAAGATGGTATTGATGCATATTCTGGTATTGACTGACCGCTTGGGAACTTTCCTCCAGGTTCTGTGGACTTGCTCTATGTGATGTGTTACCGTAGAGTGATTGAGGATGAAAGTGTGGTAACTGGTCTTTGACCATACTAAAATCTTCATTTTGCCTCTGCTGAAAATGTGGGTTTGGATGAAACTGTGAATTCTCAGCCTGTTTTGAAAGCGATACCTGGTGATGTAAAGACTGTACATTATGGGGAAATGGTTTGCCCTCAGATGGTTGTAGGTTTAAGTGCTGTTTTAAAGCATGGTCAAATGTTTGCCCAGTTTGCTGCTCTGAATGAGACTGTTGGAAAAGGTTTGGACTGTTTTTCTGCTCATAGGATTGGAGCTGTGTATTTGTGCCCACTCCTTGGGATAAGTGCTTTTGGAAATTCAGCTGCTGCCCATGAGGTTGAAGTGGTGAAACGGCCCCTCCTATATCCTGACTAGCATGTCCCCGATTAATGGTACCCTGTTTTCTTGTGTATTGCTTAAGCTTCTTTTGACTTTGAGACTGAGACAGCATAAGTAATCTTAGCAAGTCCTCTGATGACTGCGAGTTTTCCTCTTTTAGACAATGATTTCGTCGAAAATCCCGGAAATTTGACTTAAGAAAGGGTCTTCTTTGCTCCATCATATTCATAGCATCTCTTTCTGTCCCATTACAATGATCCTGCCCTTTTTGTGAAGTATGCTCTTTTAGCTTCTCTGGATAGTTGTCAACTGCACAATTCGTCTGCCCATTGTGTTCTTGGGGTGTATCTGACCCTGCTGAACAGTGTAGCGATGGCAGCCCAGCAGTGGATAATGTCTTGCTGCTCTGAGACTGCAAAAAAGGGGTCTGAGAAATGCTTCTTGGATCAAATGACTGACATGATTCGTTACTTTGTGTGTGTAAGAAATTATTACCACATAGGTTTTGGGTGTTTCTATAACTATCAGTTTCCTGGGGGTACAGTAACTTATTCAACTGCATTAACGTAAAATGATCTTTATTGAAAGCCTCAGCAAAGTTGTCATTAGGTCTGTTATTGAGGCCATGGTATGTTGGATTTGCAGAAACAGCAACTTGTTCTGAGCACATTGGTCGCCCGGTTTCTTGTGCATCACAGTTTTTCTCATTTATATTTCCGGAATTATAGTTGGGCGCCTCTTGTGGAAGTGGTTTCTGTTCTTGCACATGAAGTGAATAGCTTCCTGGTTTCACAGCTGGCTCGCTGCACTTCTCAACATTGGGGGCCTCAACAGCCATAGCACCTGGCCCGTGAGACAGCACCGAGTTCAAGGATAGTTGGGAAGTAATCTGCCCTGAGGTATGTGGTGAATGATTTGTCTGGGGAGACATATCATTACTAGAATCATTTAGAGTGTTAATGGCAACCGTGTGAGGTGTGTTATTCTGTACTTCAAGAGAAACTTTTTCAGGGTAATATTCAGAACATGTC
The DNA here is from genome assembly GCF_031893055.1 of Leptodactylus fuscus. Classification (NCBI taxonomy): domain Eukaryota; kingdom Metazoa; phylum Chordata; class Amphibia; order Anura; family Leptodactylidae; genus Leptodactylus; species Leptodactylus fuscus. Next base: position 256,591,444 of record NC_134265.1, on the reverse strand, counting down.
TTCTCCAATAATTCACCATGCGTCAACTTCAAGGAAGAGGCAAAAGCAGTAGCACCATTTGACAATGGAATTGTCTCGTCTTTCTGACACAAGACAGTGTCATTGTTGAGAGAATTAAGGTCTTTGTTCTGCTCAATGGGAACGTGAACACGTGAATTTTCATCTTCTTCTGTTCTCACAGTTTTCTCTTTGCTACACAATTCTGAATCACCTTGTTGGACTTGTTGTCCATTGATTTCACTCTCATTTTCTCCATTTATTTCTCCAACTGTTCTGACTTTTTTCTGCTGATATTCTGACAACACAGGTTCACTAAGCGTGCGCTTTATTGCACCATTATGTAGATTTGGATATACTCTGTTTTCATGTGTGAGGTCACTGCAGTCCTGGTTTCCCTTCATGTGTGTGACACCATAGCTGTTCTTTGCTTGTAAACAGCTGTCTCCATTGACTTGGGGTTGGGCTTTTTCAGTTGGCAGGCTTCCATTTTGTAGCTTAGCTGGATTGTTTTGGCAAGCAGGTGATGGATGTGTTAAATATTGACTCAATCTACTGCCCTCATCATGGTGGCTTCTTTCCTCTTCCATCGGGCCTGCTCCGGGGCCATCCACAAGGCTGCCCTACAAACACGTCTAAAATAAAAAACAAAAATAAATTCAAAATTGTCATCTTATACTAAATATTTAACATGATAAGGACATGCACTGTATAACCCCTTTTTTATAGAATGCATTAATGATATTAAGCAATACAATGCCCATGACTTTGCCCATGACAATTGTCACTTAATATTAAATGTACAACATAATGAGAACATCTTTAACTTTTGTTTTGTTTTTCAATTAAAGGGGTTTTCAGGGCAGAAAATCTTTTTTTTTTTTTTTTTTTTTTTTTTTTAGAAAGATCTGTTAGTGCTGGTAATGGGTAAATAAATACACCCATATAACTTTAGCAGTTTTTGGAGTGATTTCTGGGTGTCTCTGGTTTCTTTATAAGAATAATTGAAAACAGAAAGTCTGCAGATTTTCTGTGAAAAGGAGCTTTTTGGACCTCTATGGGGGGCCTAAGCATCAGAGCTCATTTTGAGGATTGTTCTATTTTCATTTGTTGATCCTTTCATTGACATACTACAAGTATGTATCCCTTTGTGTTGTCTTTGGAAGATAAAATGAACAGCTGAAATCATTGCATGAAAACACAAGAAATATATTCTTGTGAAAAGATGGAAAGGGTAACAGTCATAGTGAAAACCACTTTGTGAAAAACCTCAATGCGTTTCTGCTGCAGTTTTTCCCACAGTGCTTTTTCGTCACAGCCTTCTATGTGGGGGGGCCTTAGTCTTAAGCAGGTTATTCCAAGTACAAAAAAGTTAATAAATTGCTTTTTGGAAATACAGTAAGGGTCAGAGGTTTCCTCTGCAGATTTTCTGTTTCAATTATGCCTATGGGGAAACTTCTGGCGTTTCTGTAGGTATAATTGACATGCTGTGATTACCAAAAGTGTGTAGGTTTTGGAAATAGCAGCCTGTCCACACCGTAGTTTATACTGTAAAGTGGACATGGGATTCACTAGAATCCCACGCACTTTGCCCTGACTGTAAAACGTGCAATTTTTCCCTCGGCGTTTATGCCACATGGGGCCCTGGCCCAAAGCAGGTTATCCTGGGCACAACAGTTTTTGGAGCGCTCATCTGTGACACAAACTGGGAACAACATATTGCACTCTGAAATTACATACTTTTGGAAACATTTTAATTTTCACCAGCTGCACACTTTTTTTTCTCAAAACTAAATGAATGCATCACTTGGGGGTAAAAATGCTCACTGTACCCTTGGATTAATTCCTTGATAGGGGTGGCGTTTCCAAAACAGGGTGTCAGAGGATTATACTTTATTGGTATTTCAGAAGTTCTGCAAAAGTGGCATGGCGTCCAAAAACCAAACCTTCTAAACCATCTGTACTCCAAAAGTCAAATAGCAGCAAATCTCCACAGATGACGTTAAGTTAGGTATTCCGGGTACAATACAGCAGGGCACAGAAGGGAAGGAGTGCTGTTTGACTTTTAGTATGCAGATTCAGATTGTTTGGTTTTGGATAACATGTTTGTTTGGCCCCTGAGGTGACACTAAAGTGGAACCCCCATTGGAAGTGACCCTCAAAGAATATATTAAGGCGAATAGTTAGAATTAGTTTTCCAGGTGTGAATGCACAATGGATTGTGAAAATGTAACATATAAACTGTTTGGAATACATTGGGTACACCAAATCCTGCACTATTTCCCCACCAACTAATAGAATTGAGGGGTATTCTGGGAGGTCAGGTCTGGTGTCTTTTTCCTCAACAATTGTAAAGCTGGGATATACCTTGATGTATGCTTGTACAACTTAGGGGGAGTTCACACGGAGTAACGTGCCGCGTGATGTGGCACGTATACGGCGTGTGAGACTTTGCAAAATCACGGCCGCAAAATAGCGCCGCGTATACGATCCCGGCTCCCATTGAAATCAATGGGAGCGTATACGGCCCGCAAAGTCTCACACGCCGTATACGTGCCACATCACGTGGCACGTTACTCCGTGTGAACTCCCCCTTATACTTTTAACTTATACATGCTGCTACCAGTTTTGCACTAAACAATTGGTGATTTTTGGGGGGGGTTTTGTTGCTCCATTGCACAAGCTATATACTTTATTTTTCAGCAGCAACAGTTGCCTATAAAAATAATAAAATTCCCCATGATATTTTCTAATTCTAAAAAAATTGTAACTAATCCCCCCCCCCCAAAGAAGAAACAAAGAAAAAAACAGTTGTTTTCGTCACGCTATACTGGTTCCAATTACCCTAAACCTGTGTTGGTCACAAAAAGAGGGCCCTCAATGGGTAAAAAAAAAAATCAATCAAAATCTTTTATCGGTTAAATTAATACATAAAAATGATTAGATGTGTCTGATGCTCACGGCTTGGACCTGAACCGGTTAACATCTGAAATTCAAAATTTTATTTGGCTCTAAAATTCGTCCCAGGTGAGGAAAAAAAAAAAAAAAAAAAGGACAAAAAAAAAGGAAAAGTATAGCTCTCAAGATTAGCACTAATCTTATTATTTGACTGAAAGGTGCCAGGTTTTTCTTTTGTGTTGGCTAAGATTATTGACATAGTATCCTTAATGTGGTGAACTTGTTATTCCTCCAAGTTTCAGAAGCCAATGAAGGTCATAAAAGAAATTGTGGCCATAAAGGTAACATGCCTGACTGCTTAAAATTTAGCTCTACTGTGTAGACAGAAATTGTCCACTGCCTCACTTTATTTTGAACGATTACATCGCCATTTTATACTTTTCCCATATAGATTATTAGAAGTCTACATACAGTGGCGGCCAAAAAAAAATGCACCACCAGTGGATTTTGTCAAATGTATAAATGCGTATAATCCCTGCAGATGATATGTATACCTCCAACTATGAAATCAATTGAAAAATGTCACGTGACATCATGTACAAAATTGCCAAATACTCGTCATCCAGGAGAGAAGAGGATAGAAATGAAAAAGACAAGAAATCATTTTCAATACAATCATTACATTTTGTGAAATGGTGTGGTTTTTTTGGCCGCCACTGTATGTATTCAATTGACTGCTCCTTCACGTCTTAGTCCCTTGGTGTCCCAGTCAGTTATATTTCTTTTTTCTACAGTTGTATCTTTCTTGTTAATTAATCAATATTGCCGTATGTGGGCTTTTTGTTTGCAGGATGAGTTGTATTTTTAAATAGTACCATTTAAAGGGGTTGTCCCACTACATTTCACTTCTATGGAGCAGCTAGGTTGCAAAGGTGCGCTGATCACGTAAGCACACTGATTTTTTTTGTTGCAAATTTTGGTGCAGTTTTTTAAGCCAAAGTCAGAAATGGGCTGAGCAGAAAGGAGAAGTATAAGGCCAGGACCCCACGGGACGTAAACGCTGCGATTTGCCCGCAGCAGAGACAATGCGGGAAAAATCGCAGCGTTTTACAGTGCAAGCAAAGGGGATGGGATTCATGTAAATCCCATGCCCACTTTGCGGAAGAAAATGCAGTGCGGACACGCTGTGATTTGCAAAGCTGTTGCGGCTTTGCAAATCACAGCATGTCAATTATATCTACGGAAACGCTGGCGGCTTTCCCATAGATATAATTGTAACAGCAAGTCCGCAGAAGAAAACTCAGCGAACTTTCTGTTGAAAGCACTGCGGAAAGAACCACAGTGCATTCACGCCGCGGATCTTTCCACAATGCTTTAGTGCTGCAATTACGGTCCGTGGGGCCTTAGCCTAAAAGCTTCCTATATATTTCCTATACCGTTTTTAGCCACGCCTAGGTTTGGGTCAAAAAACCGCAGCAAAATCTGCAACAAAAGAAGCTGCGTTTCCGCAATGTGGTGCCCCAGCCTTAAAATGGCAGGCTGGTTAACACTCACTATGCTCTCAACAATCATGACCGTCCATAGGCAGTCCATGACTGCATCAATGGGGAGCTGATTGTGAGAAAGTAGAACATTTCTTTTGTCTAAATGCTAGGAGTTGATAACTCTGGTCCCTTAAGTCTAGCCTATCTGTAATCCCAAAAGTTGCATATAGATATGAGATACCGTATTTTTCGGACTATAAGACGCAGGTTTTAGAGGAGGAAAATAGGGGAAAAAAATTTTGAAGCAAAAACTGGTAAAATATTTAATATATGGGAGTTGTAGTTTTGCAACAGCTGCAAGGCCACATTGACAGGTGACCCTGCAGCTGTACGGGGATGCATAGAGTGTTTTTTTTTTGCGGGGCCAGAAGTACTTTTTAGTTATACCATTTTGGGGAATATCTATTGCTTAGATCACCTTTTATTGAAAAAAAAAAAACGGTGGTTTATGATATATGATTTTCTACTTTTATATATATATTCTAGGGACAGGAGGTGATTTAGAACTTTTATTTATTTCATATTTTTATTATATATTTTTAAAGCTTTTTTTTTTTTTACTATTTTATTCCCCCCCCCTGGGGCTTGAACCTGCGGTCACTTGATCGCAAGTCCCATAGTCTATGGGACATTCTGTCTATTAGTATTACGGCTGGTCATAGAGACCAGCCGCAATACTAATACAGCAGTGACAGGCCTGGGAGCCTCATTAGGCTCCCGGCTGTCAGCCGAACAGGTCGGCTCCTGCGATATCGCCGCGCAGGAGCCGGCCTGCAACCTCACAGGTACGGGGCCGGTGGGGACCGGCCCCGGGGGAGAAGGGGCCGCTGATACTGACCCGGCATCCGCTGTACTAGAGAGGCGGATGCCGGGGAGGGATAGACGCCGGGGCCTGAGACATCGCTGCCCTGCCCTGCATGAAGCCAGACGGAGGAGTGGAATAGCATCGCCCCTGCCGCTGCTGGCTTCATGCAGGGCAGGGCAGCGATGTCTCAGGCCCCGGCACCTGTAATGGCGTCTATCACTTGCCGGCTTCCGCCTCTCTATTACGGCAGATGCCAGGCGCCACATTCGGCCTATAAAACGCACCCTTCTTTTCCCCCCAAATTTTGGGGAAAAAAAGTGCGTCTTATAGTCCGAAAAATACGGTATATGTACACTTGTGTGTCATATGTTGCCGATTAATTAATTCACCCACTAAGTCAAAATTAAAATTGCAAAAATGCTCCCGAAATTGTCACCTTTATTTATTTCAGATTTTGAATTTATGGCCTTATCTAGTCTTACAAGGCCTTTTATTTTGTGGTTATGAAAGACTTTTTTAATCACTTTTTATTATTTTTTGAGAGATATCAATTTTGAAACTTGGATTTTAATGTTTAGTCTATTTTTACTTTTTGTCTGTAAATTATCTTAGGTGATTCAGTTAGCTTTGATCTGCAGCATATAAGGGGTTAAATAGTAAGTTCACTGTATCGGTATCCCCTCCTCTAGGGTCATCTGAAGTGACAAGGGCAGGAGAAGAATAAAATCATTTTCTCCTCTCCTTGCACTGTCAGCTGTTTGTGATCTCCTATACGCTGATTAAGCCAAAGGTACGAGCATACGCACCTCCGTTTTTACCAGTGATATCTCAAAATCTATTTGGGCTGCAGACAGGATTCTGTGCTTTAAAACAAGACCAAAATTGCAGCTTAGCCCGCACGGCACCAGAGTTAGAGCCATTTAAAGTTACAGTGTCAACAGTGGCGTAACTACTGTGGTAGTTACTACTGTCTGAAAAGACCCCAGAGTATAATAATTGTTTATGGGTGTCCACAGAGGGACACTATTGGGGTTAATACTGTGTGCAGGGGCCACTATTGGGGTTAATACTGCGTGCAGGGGCCACTATGGGGCATAATACTGTGTGCAGGGGCCACTATTGGGGTTAATACTGTGTGCAGGGGCCACTATTGGGTTAATACTGTGTGCAGGAGCCACTATTGGGGTTAATACTGTGTGCAGGGGACACTATTGGGGATAATACTGTGTGCAGGGGCCAGTAAGGGACATAATAGAGTGCGGAGGAGGGGGTCGGTCGAGGTCTTCAGCGTCAGTTGGGATGGGGGGGGCGGGCATGTCAAAAGTTCGCCACGGGGCCCCGCCATTTCTAGTTACGCCACTGAGTGTCAATGAACGTGTTCTACTCAGGGTGTACAGTAAAGCACTTTGCTCAAGCTCCGGAGTCCTGTTCGTTCACAACTGTAGAAGGGTTAGCAATAGATTCATTCATTCATTGCTTTGGGTAATTCCTGCACTTGTTGCCTATGGCAAACATTGAGACTCTAAAATTTTTTCATTGGTTGGTATGAGCAGCAAATTAAGTTTTTCAACCCCCGATGCAACTGTTGTGAATTTTGTGAAAACAGAGAACATTAACCCTTGTGAACAGAGCTTATATTTCTATTATGACAACAAATACCCCAATTAATAACCAAGATCCATACAGGACATTCTACAATGGGACCAAATACAGAACTACTAATCTAGTCATGGCAGCTAATGCTATCAAGGCTGTTATACTGAGAATAAACAACATGATTGTGATAATACATTGCACAGAAGAATAGGTCATATAAATGGTTCTCTGTGTTATACTGAAATGGAGGGAGCACACATTTCATGGTTTGCTTGGTCATTCACAATCTTACAAGAAACCATAGTTACTTATTCAGTATGAATTAGTCACAAGCTTAACATGAGTTGAGAACATTAAAATCCTACAGCAGCAGAAAGATGTAAAAGATAGCAATACCCAAAAATCTCTAAAACCCAAGAAAGAACAGCGAAGAGGAGGAGGATCACATGTTCCTTTAGACATCATCACCTGACAGGAGAGGTTACAGTCATGATGTCATATGCACTATATAAAATTATGGACAGACGGAAGCCAGATTGTATAGATAACGGAAACAGCAAGGACAGGTCTCAGCTTGTAGGGATAGTGAAAGAAAAGGATAATTTTTATGTAGCCATATAGAGGGACTGGTCATAGGAGCATAGGAGATAGGGGCAATCTCTGCCATGCAATTTTTTTTTTTTTACATACACTATGTGATCAAAAGTATCCGGACTCCTGGCTGAAAATGAAAGTTTGTGGCGCTCTCCATCAGTAATGCTGTATTTCAATATGGTGTTGGCCCACCCTTAGCCTTGATGACAGCTTCCACTCTCGCAGGCATAAGTTCAAACAGGTGTTGGAAGGTTTCTTGGGGAATGGCAGCCCATTCTTCACAGAGTGCTGCACTGAGGAGAGGTATCGATGTAGGTTGGTGAGGGCTGGCACGAAGTCGGCGTTCCAACACATCCCAAAGGTGTTCTATAGGATTCAAGTCAGGACTCTGTGCAGGCCAGTCCATTACAGAGATGTTATTGTGGTGTAACCACTCCGCCACAGGCCGTGCAGTATGGACATGTGCTCGATCGTGTTGAAAGATGCAATCGCCATCCCCGAATTGCTCTTCAACATTGGGAAGCAAGAAGGTGTTTAAAACATCAATGTAGGCCTGTGCTGTGATAATGCCACGCAAAACAACAACGGGTGCTAGCCCCCTCCATGAAAAACACGACCACACCATAACACCACCACCTCAGAATTTTACTGCTGGCACTACACACACTGGCAGATGGTGTTTACCGGGCATTCACCATACCCACACCCTGCTATTGGATTGCCACATTGTGTACCGTGATTCGTCACTCCACACAACGTTTTTCGACTGTTCAATCGTCCAATGTTTAAGCTCCTTACACCAAGCGAGGCGTCGTTTGGCATTGACCTGCGTGATGTGTGGCACCCAATCACCTGACCACGTTCGAAGTCTGTGAGTTCCGCGGAGCGCCCCATTCTGCTCTCTCACGATGTCTAATGTCTACTGAGGTCGCTGATATGGAGTACCTGGCAGTAGGTGGCAGCACAATGCACCTAATATGAAAAACGTATGTTTTGGGGGTGTCTGGATACTTTTGATCACATAGTGTACAGTCTTTTAAACGCAGTTACAGTGTGTAGGCTGTATATACCATTTTGCATAGAATATAAACTGCAATCACCATTTCTTGTTTTGCAAATTGTGTAGGCCACATTTAACCAAGAGATCTTGCATACTGTCCACACAGTTATTTCTTTCACTTATGCGTTAGTTTTGTAAGACACATTTAAGAGGAGATTGCCCACACAGTAATTTCTTCTTTCAATTAAGTGTCACTTTTGTAGGTCACATTTGACAGAAAGTTTTGCATATCATCTATAAATTACATTTCCTACAATTAAGTCCACCACTCAAGCAGACATCTCCTGAGACCTGGTTCTCATGTTCGATTCCATAACGTGCTGCCACTGCAACCATCACTACCACCACTCATCTCTTGCGGCCTGATGTATCATGTTCTATAAAATACTGTATTGACACTGGTCACCATCATCACTTTACTGCCGTCTCCTCCAGCCTGATCAGTCATGTCCTATTCCATATTTTACTAACACTGATGTTGCTACTTAAATTCTGTAGTTGTTGTCACTCTAACTCACCACAGCCTCGCTACATTGAAAAAACAAAACAATACCCATTATTTATTCCAATAAAACTGCTGTCTATGTATAAAGAAAACACTTGGATAGTCATCTTCCCTTGAAAAAGGCTAATTTTTAAAGAGTAGAATAGGGTGACAGCACAATGTATGGTTAAAGAGGACCTTTCACCATATCCGGGCACAGGCAGTGTTATATACTGCCAGAAAGCTGACAGTGCACTGAATTCAGCGCACTGTCGGCTTTCCCGATCCGTGCCCGGTGTAAAGCGCTATCGGTCCCGGTACCGTAGCGCTTTACAGTCAGAAGGGCGTTTCTGACCATTAGCCAGGAACGTCCTTCTGCCTCGCGGCGCCAATCGCGCTGTGCTGTGGAGCCGGGAGGAACGCCCCCTCCCTCTCCTGATAATGCTCGTCTACGGACAAGCTGTGTGAGCAGAGGGAGGGGGCGTTCCTCCCTGCTCCACAGCACAGCGCGATTGGCGCCGCGAGGCAGAAGGACGTTCCTGGCTAAGTGTCAGAAACGCCCTTCTGACCATAGAAGAGCTACGGTACCGGGCCGTAAGCTCTTCACACCGGGCACAGATCGGGAAAGCCGACAGTGCGCTGAATTCAGCGCACTGTCAGCTTTCTGGCAGTATATAGAACTGCATGTGCCCGGATATGGTGAAAGGTCCTCTTTAAACAAGCGCCACCTAATATCCATCTCCCCATGGGCATATGTGAAGGGAACTTTAATAGGAGCAGAAACATAGCTTTGTGGCCAAAAGAACTATGAAGCAAGGTGGAGACAATCATCTTTATTTATGGATATGCAAATCAGCCTTCATATACACTGGAGGCGGGGCCTGCTTTACCTGGACAGGCAAAAGCTGATACAGTAGGGAATTTAAAATATCAAGCACAGCTAAAAAGATTATTCCAGAGAAAATCCAGAGCACTTTGTAGGCAAATCTGGCCTGCCCCAATGCACTTGCACACTGATTTGCATGTCCATAAAATATCTCTGCATTGCTTTATCGGCCCCTACACTGCACTACTTTGGTTTGAGAGGCACTTTGGACCTGACAGGGATCCATTAACCCTTTCCCAAAATCTACTTTAGTAGCGTGGTGGATGTAGGGTATTTAAATATGGTGTCTACTCAGGATTTGAGTAGCGATGACAGCTGCTGGGTTACCGATGTACTACTCAGTGGAGACCCAGCGACAATGCCAGGAATCATTGCCAGCACTGATCAAAGGCATTAACACCCTGATGGTTTGGTCAAAACTGACCAAGCGGTTATTTAGGGTGGATCGCTGGTCCCCAGAACAAGATCCTGGGTCATTATCCATTATCCATTGCCATGACAGCCGGGATACTATTGAAGGCTCCCTGAGTTATCTGGCATACACTTTTTTAAAATCACCCTCCTTTCCCTAGAAATCATATAAAAGTACCTAAAGAAAGTAAAACAAAACACACGTTAGGTATAGCTATGTTCAAAAATGTCCAGTCTACGCAGTTTTTACTTTGCTTTGCCTCTCACAAAAACTTGCAAAGGAATAGATATTCCCAGTTAGTTTATTAAAAAAAAAGAAGCTGCCTTATGTATCCCCATAAACGAAGATATAAAAATATAGGTTTCAGAATATGGTGACACCATTATGTTTTTGTATTTTTTTTTTTAAAGGGATTAAAAGGTAATAAAAGGTAATCATACAGACCCATAGAATACAGAGATGAGATGTCACTTTGGCTGAACAGTGAACGTCATAAAAGCTAATTCTGCAAGAAAGTCACCCAAACACAATTTTCTCCCATTCCACCACATTCTTTTGATTTTTTTTTTTCCAGTTGCCCAATGCATCATACAGAGTATTACCGTATTTTTCGGACTATAAGACGCACCTAGGTTTTAAAGGAGGAAAATAGGGAAAAAAATTTTTGAAGCAAAAAATGGTAAAATATTTAATATATGGGAGTTGTAATTTTGCAACAGCTGCAAGGCCACATTGACAGGTGACCCTGCAGCTGTACGGGGACGCATAGAGTGTTTTTTTTTTTTTGCGGGGCCAGAAGTACCGTACTTTTTAGTTATACCATTTTGGGGAATATCTATTGCTTAGATCACCTTGTATTGAAAAAAAACCCGGTGGTTTATGATATATGATTTTCTATTTTTATATATATATTCTAGGGACAGGAGGTGATTTAGAACTTTTATTTATTTCATATTTTTATTATATATTTTTAAAGCTTTTTTTTTTTTTTTTTTTTTTTTACTATTTTGTTCCCCCCGGGGGCTTGAACCTGCGGTCACTTAATTGCAAGTCCCATAGACGGCAATACACCTGTATTGCCGTCTATGGGCCATTCCGTATCTTAGTATTACGGCTGGTCATAGACCCAGCCGCAATACTAATATAGCAGTGACAGGCCTGGGAGCCTCAGTAGGCTCCCGGCTCTCACCCGAACAGGTCGGCTCCTGCGATATCGCCGCGCAGGAGCCGGCCTGCAACTTCACAGGTATGGGGCCGGTGGGGACCGGCCCCGGGGGAGAAGGGGCCACCGATACTGACCCGGCATCCGCTGTACTAGAGAGGCGGATGCGGGCTAGGGATAGACGCCGGGGCCTGAGACATCGCTGCGCTCCTCTGTCCTGCATGAAGCCAGCGGCGGGGGGACGGAGGAGCGGAATAGCATCGCCGCTGCTGGCTTCATGCAGGGCAGAGGAGCGCAGCGATGTCTCAGGCCCCGGTGTCTATCCCTAGCCCGCATCCGCCTCTCTATTACAGCGGATGCTGTACATTCGGACTATAAGACGCACCCTTCTTTTCCCCCCAAATTTTGGGGAAAAAAAGTGCGTCTTATAGTCCGAAAAATACGGTACATGCTACCACTACAAAGTACAATTTATCCCCCAAAACTTAAAGGGGTTGGCCACTTTCAGACCAATATTGAGAAACAAATGTTATTGTTTGTACAATAAAAGGATATACAATTTTGCAATATACTTTCTGTATCAATTCCTCAGTTTTCTAGATCTCTGCTTGCTGTCATTTATTCTGTTACTTCTAGTGGATAAAAGTCTGACCATGGTCATGTGATTTACAGTCCATGGTCATGTGATGGACATATACAGTGTTGGCCAAAAGTATTGGCACCCCTGCAATTCTGTCAGATAATACTCAGTTTCTTCCAGAAAATTATTGCAAGCACAAACTCTTTGGTATTAATATCTTCATTTATTTTGCTTGCAATGAAAAAACACAAAAGAGAAGGAAAAAAAGTCAAATCATTGATCATTTTACACAAAACTCCAAAAAAAGGTCCGGACAAAAGTATTGGCACCCTCAGCCTAATACTTGGTAGCACAACCTTTAGACAAAATAACTGCGAACGACCGCTTCCGGTAACCATCAATGAGTTTCTTACAATGCTCTGCTGGAATTTTAGACCATTCTTCTTTGGCAAACTGCTCCAGGTCCCTGAGATGTGAAGGGTGCGTTCTCCAAACTGCCATCAAGAGATCTCTCCACAGGTGTTCTATGGGATTCAGGTCTGGACTCATTGCTGGCCACTTTAGAAGTCTCCAGTGCTTTCTCTCAAACCATTTTCTAGTGCTGACCTGAAGTGTGTTTTGGGTCATTGTCCTGCGGGAAGACCCATGACCTCTGAGGGAGACCGAGCTTTCTCACACTGGACCCTACATTATGCTGCAAAATTTGTTGGTAGTCTTCAGACTTCATAATGCCATGCACACGGTCAAGCAGTCCAGTGCCAGAGGCAGCAAAGCAACTCCAAAACATCAGGGAAACACCGCCATGTTTGACTGTAGGGACCGTGTTTGTTTGTTTTTTTTTTCTTTGAAGGCCTCTTTTTTTTTTTCTTGTAAACTCTATGTTGATGCCTTTTCCCAAAAAGCTCTACTTTTGTCTCATCTGACCAGAGAACATTCTTCCAAAACGTTTTTGGCTTTCTCAGGTAAGTTTTGCCAAACTCCAGCCTGGCTTTTTAATGTCTCTGGGAAAGAAGTGGGGTCTTCCTGGGTATCCTACCATACAGTCCCCTTTCATTCAGATGCCGACGGATAGTACGGGTTGACACTGTTGTACCCTCGGACTGCAAGGCAGCTTGAACTTGTTTGGATGTTAGTCGAGGTTCTTTATCCACCATCAGTACAATCTTGCGTTGAAATCTCTCATCAATTTTTGTTTTCTGTCCACATCTAGGGAGGTTAGCCACAGTGCCATGGGCTTTAAACTTCTTGATGACACTGCACACGGTAGACACAGGAACATTCAGGTCTTTGGAGATGGACTTGTAGCCTTGAGATTGCTCATGCTTCCTCACAATTTTGCTTCTCGAGTCCTCAGACAGTTCTTTGGTCTTCTATCTTTTCTCCATGCTCAATGTGGTACACACAAGGACACAGGACAGAGGTTCCGTAATCCATTTTAACTGGCTGCAAGTGTGATTTAGTTATTGCCACCACCTGTTAGGTGCCTCAGGTAAGTAACAGGTGCTGTTAATTAAACAAATTAGAGAAGCATCACATGATTTTTCAAACAGTGCCAATACTTTTGTCCACCCCCTTTTTATGTTTGCTGTGGAATTATATCCAATTTGGCTTTTTGACAATTCTTTTTGTTGTTTTACATTGAAGACAAATTAAATGAAGATAATAATACCAAAGAATATGTGATTGCAATCATTTTCTGGAAAGAAAAAAAAAAAAAAAAAAAGAGTATTATCTGACAGAATTGCAGGGGTGCCAATACTTTTGGCCAACACTGTAGGTGCACAGCTCGTTAACAGGCAGATATCTGATTATTGTGCTGTGACTATATAGAGCTGTGCACCTGTGTGCTCATCAAATGACCATAGACTGTAAATGGTCAGAGTTTTATCCACTAGAGGTGAGCAGAATGAATGACAGCAAGCAGAGATCTAGAAAACTGTGAGGAATTGATACAGAAAGTATATTGGAAAATTCTATAACTTTTTATTATACAAACCATGCAGACTTTCTCTTAACATTATATCTACGGGAAAACTGCCGGTGTTTCCGTAGATATAATTGACATGCTGCGATTTGCAAAGCCGCAACGGCGTGTCTGCGCTGCGATCTTTTCTGCAAAGTGGGGATGCGATTCGCATGAATCCCATCCACTTTGCCTGCACTGCACAACACCGCGGTTTTTCCCGCAGCGTCTCCGCTGCGCCCAAATCACCGTGTTTCCGGTCCATGGGGCCCCGGCCTTAATGGTCTTTTGTACTACAACAGACAAGGTAGAGTGGAGAGGCTGCTTCAGCCAGTTGTCTTACTGCCTACCAACAGATTGGGAGGAAGTTAAGAAGTGCAGGTATTTTTTGTATTTTCTGTATGTGGTGTCCTTTTAAATGGGTTACATTACAGAAACCCTTTCATTATGCCTTGCAGCAAAGTGATTCTTTACTTTTTGATCATAAGAGAGGCTCGGGAGACAGTTCCAGCAATGTGCACCATCAGTGGCGTAACTAGGAATGGTGGGCCCCGTGGCAAACTTTCGACATGGCCCCCCCCAACCATTGCTGAAGACCTCGACCAACTGACCCCTACCGCCGCCCCCCCCCTCCCCCCGCGCGCATTTCTTCGCACACTATAATACCCCATATTGGCCCCTGCACACAGTATTATGTCCCCATACTAGCCCCAGTACACAGTATTATGTCCCATTGTGGACACACATGAACAATTATTATACTCTGGGGTCTTTTCAGACCCCAGAGTATAATAATCGGAGACCCAGAGGGATACAAACATAAAAAACAATGTTACTTATCTGCCGACTCCCCTGCATTCCCCATCGCTGTCGGCCATCTTCCGAGACGTCAGGTGACTGGAGCCCTGCGTCGTGGGTCATATGACGTCACGCAAGTAGGCCGAAGCCTGCCCGGAGCCTGGAGAGGTAAGTAACACAGTATTTTATGTTATCTTACCTCTCCTGGGCCTCCGATCATTATACTCGGGGTCTGAAAAGACACCCCCCCCCCCCCCGAGTATAATAGTGCTTGTGGGGCTCCTGCCAGGATCAGTAAGTAAATAGGGCCCGTTACCAGCTTGCGTAACTCCAGCCGGTAACGGCCTATTAAAAAAAGGAAAAAAATGCAGGGGTAGTGGCTGTCGCTGGGCCCCCTAATTTCCCGGGCCCTGTGGCAGCTGCTACCACGGTAGTTATGCCACTATGCACCATGTATGAAAGGTTATATTTCACTTTTTTAAACTTTTATGCTTGTCCAACAGTTTTCTAAGGTGTGATATAGCTCAGTCATGTGCTTTATACATAACAGAAATGTGTGATTCTCTGACCTAGTTAGATTATAGTTGATAGGTTTTACATTACAACATTATATAACATTCAGAACCAATAATATAATGGCATGTATTAGGGAAGGGATATAGATGCTCTGTTATCAAACAGCAGTCACAAGCTCCATTCTTCCTTGACAGTTGATGGAGGAAGAGTCTGCAGCTGTAGGAAATCTGATCTTAGATGATTGTCATGGATCCTATTAGTTTTTGCCCACCCAGTTAATTAAAGGTTGTTGTACAATGGGGTTGGAACTTGTTATTAAGCTATTATTACACAATATACTATCATTCTATACATATGCTAGATATAGGACATGAGTATGCTTACACAGCATATATCAAGGGAAGCCTCAATCTATTCAGCTAGCAGAACAATAAAGTATACACCTTCATAATCCCCACCATCTATTATAAAAATTGCCTTATGGCTTCAGTATTGTTGGTGTAGTTCCTCATTTTAGAGACAAAAGCCTTATATGGAATTTTTAAACATTTGCAGGACAATGTGGATGCAGAACAGATGTCTGATGGTATATCTACAGATAACTGTTATTATCTGTCATACACACCCTTGTCTTGTGTTTCACTTTATACACCAAGAACTGTCTTGCAGTCAAATGCTGTTGAACATATATATATATATATATACACACACACACACACACACACACACAGTCACACACCTGACCGAGAAGTTTAGTGTACTGCTCAATTCAAACTATGTTAAATGAAGTCCATTAGGCCAAATTTAGTGTAAAAAGCTAAATTATATTAAGGCGAACATTGCATTATCACAGTTGCAGCACCGATGGGGTCATAGTGCGACTCTTCTCTAACATTAGAGAAATCACTGTGTATCCATAGCCTTGATCTCACAGCCATATATATTAGACAAAAGTTGATGAAAATTATGATTTTAATAATTTCCAACAGTCAGATTAAATCAATAATCAGTGATCAATTGTTTTGGCTGATCAATGACCAACTGTCACTGACTGGAAAGAACGTGGTCATGTTAAAAAAAAACAAAAAACACTTTTATGACAGTTACTATTGAATGAGTGATGTGTGAAAGATATTGTTTATTCTTCGCTCATTTCATTAAACTGGTTAAACCGATTGTAATGGCTATTGTGAATTCAAATTTGTATGGGGATAATGTTTAGGTCTGTGATGATCTGAGCAGTCCCACATTGTGTGGTGGTTGGGCAGCACTCAATGGGAATGCCTGATGTAGCCGAGTGCTGCCTGACCAATGCTCCATTCAGGACAGAAGATGAAAGTCCCTCATTCTCCTGATTAGTAGGGTTCTGAGTTGTAAGACATGCAGATAGGGAGTAACCTGCTTCCTGGCATAACTCCCTTAAAGAGGACTTTTCACGTCCTCATGCGTATGTGGTTTTATATACCGCTTAGTGTCATCACTGGGCTGTGAGGAAAGCCCCCCTTCCCCGTACTCGGTCATAGCCCTGTACTGTCCAGTGATGACGTTGAGTTCTGACAGTGGGGAGATGCTGGTGCCAAAATTAAATGCACTGATATCTCCTGCCCTGGGCACATAACGGGAAAGTCAATGCACTGTCATCTCACTGACAGTTTGTGAATACAGCACTCTGTAGCCTTTCTAGCGGTATATAAAACCACATATGCCCCATATAGTGTCCTGTAGCAAAAAAAAAGCACTGTGAGGAAAAACTGCGGCAGTAACGTATTGTGGTTTTTCCCGCAGCGCTTTTCACAGAAAGTTCGCAGAGGTTTTCTCTGTGGACTTTCTGCTTTAATTATACCCATAGGGAAACCACTGGCATTTCTGTAGGTATAATTGACATGATGCGATTTCCAAAACCTCAGGGTGTATGCTCATAGTATGGTATAGTGATAATTGCTGTAAAAGACCTGAAGAATTTGATTGACACTGCTTCTAATTTCTAAAATTAGTTTGGCACATTAAAATTCATGTCAACAGATAAGTCAGAAGTAGTCTTTATTAATTATCAGCATTGATTCCTTCCCAACTCCCGACTAAGGCTCCATACACATGCCCGTACTTTTTTATCTGCTATTGTGGATAAAAGTATGGACCCATTCATTTCTATGGCCCCATAAAGACACAGTTCTTAAGGCCTTGTGTCCGGGCTGTAGAAAAGGACCACAAATTATGAAGCATGTCTTTTTTTTTTTTTTTAAATTACAATTTTTATTGAGAAAATATGTTTGACAATAGGAAAAGGAGAGAACAAGGAGCAAGGACAATCAAGTACCAACATTATACAGACATACAATGTAGCTACAAAGTGCAGCAGTGGATACATCTCACACTGCAACATAAATGTTAACAGACGCTATAGATGAAGGGGTGAATATGCAATATAGTATGCCCCCGATAAGAAGCAGTCAAGGCCATTACCAACGGGAAAAGGGGGAAGGGGAACAGGGGGAAATACTAACAACTAAAGTATGTCCTATTTTTGTCATGTCCTACATTTTGTATTTACTATTTTTGTCCTACAGACAAGTGTAGGCGATTATATAAGTTTTTTTGCGGATCCATGATTGAGGATGACATACTTACATATAATTTTTGCAGACTGGCAGTATTGGCAGACAGTAAAAACCGCTACAGCAGTATGTATGTAGCCTAAGGATAAAGACCCATGTAGCAACTCACAGCTTAAAAAAAAGGGGGGAAATATAGGGAAATCACTTGAATATAGGGAAATCACTTGAGATTCTGCAGTTAAAATTAACATGCTGCGGATTTCAAAAATTAATGCATTTTTAAAAACGCTGCTTTTTCTGATCTTTTTTTTTTTTCAAGCAATGTTTGGATGAGACTAAATAAAATCTCTATTAGGGTGCATTCACACTAAGTATATGCTGAGCTGATTCTGAACGTAAAACACGTTCAGAATGAGCGCATACAAAGCAGATCCCATTCATTTCAAGCGCTCCCCATTGAAATGAATGTGCTGCTTTTTTCCCCTATTGGTTTCAATGTGATATGCACGTAATACATTGAAACCAATAGGGAAAAAAGCAGCCCATTCATTTCAATGGGGAGCGCTCTTATGCCGGCTCCCATTGAAATGAATGGGATCTGCTTTGTACGCGCTCATTCTGAACGTGTTTTACGTTCAGAATCAGCTCAGCATATACTTAGTGTGAATGCACCCTAACTTTTGCTGCCGAAAGTGCTGTGTTTCTGCAATGTGAGGCCTTAGCCTGAGATACAGTCATAACAGGATCTATGGATGACTATGTGAATCTACCGTATGTAGACACTAAAATTGTGAGAAGGTGACAGGCAGAGTGCTGGAGTCCAGATATTTCAGCCCCAGGTTTCTGACATATGTGTGGCCCAGGGCGGATGAGGAGTAGGCCTTAGCCCAGATGTATCTCCTTGGCTCATTACTGGGCCAGAAAAGCTGCAGCTCCTGCACTGTGTGCAGTTCCATGAGGTGAAAGGAGGTGTGTGGTTCTGTCCGAGTCTGGTGAGACAATATTGTGCTTGTTTTGTTCGTGTGGCTGGAAGTAATCCACACGTATATTTAGGTTATCAGTTCTGTTTCGTTACTTGCTCAGTCGAGCAGGTATTTATTTTGTTTTTGCCTGAAGTTAAGGCTGTATTTTGTTTTGTTTATTTTGTGCCTGTTTTTTTTTTTTTTCTAAATAAACCAGTTTGCTGCACATTTTGTGTCCCTGTCTTGACTGTTTGCGTCTGCACCACTGCTTCTACTGAGCTAACTTCCCCACACTATGTAGACACTAGCACAGAGAAAGTCTTTCACATGATCTGACTGTGAGTGAAATTAATAATAGAGCTAGGGTAAGTTCACACGGAGTTTTTTGGGCAGGGTTTTGAGGCCATATCTGCCACAAAACCCTGACCAAAATCAATGTGAGCCAATCAGGTCTTTTTTCCAGGAGCCGTTTCTTCCGGCTCCCGGAAAAAAGAAGAGATATGCTCATTCATTGGGCCTAATCCAGAGCAGAGTGCGCGGCTCCGCCTCAGGTTCCGATACAAAAAAACCTGTGTGAACTTACCCTTAAGGTGGCCATCCACATTACAGCATGGCTGGCTAAATTTGAGAATGCCAAAAGGAAGGACTAACCATGCAATGAGTATTTTATGTTAGTAACTCATTTGTTTGCCCTTATTGAGCACACATTCTCTTTATATTTCCGGCTGTTAACTGGAAAGGTGTGTGGCTGACAGTGACAGAATGCGTATGGCCAACTATAGACCCTTGCTTGATCTAAAAATTGTATTTTTTCAGCCATTTAGACAATTTGGTATAATACACATGGGAGAGTAAAAGTTATTAATCCAAATCAGGTCACTCCGTCATCCTTGCCACTGGAAATCATCATGAGCAGTGTTTGCAGATACTAATAATTACTATGGCAACATGACCAACGAAGATGAATGATAAACAATATAGCTTATCATTGATCTTTATTAAATATAACCAATTGTTTTATGCGCCCAATTGTTTGATACATCCAAACTGTTCTAAAAGAAGTGAATTGTATGAATGCATGGTCAAGGTAAACAGGACTTCACTCTTGATCTTTCCAACTTCTCTTTTCCAGATTCATTGTTTCTTTGAAATAGAGAATTGAGTTAAATTAGGAACAAACATATATAGTGAGAAACCTAATGTCTATATAAGGCAACATAAATGTGCACAATAGAATCTGAATGCTGAGTGTGCACAGAACCTAAACAGTTTACAGCTATATGGCAAAATCAAGAGGTATTAATGTTGAATAGGCTTACCTAGAGTAATAGGACGATTGGCCATGCTAGTTTAAGGAAAAACATTGTAGTAAGTTTTAAATGAACTAGAAAGAAGAGGAGAAGGGATTGTGTGGGTATGCAATGAATTCCCAGGCGTCAATATTTCCTGTGAAAATCATTAGTAGTTCCGAGAGGCACCGCGCACAAGGCGACCTGCTGCCTGACACCAGATGTTAAAGGGGACATGTCAGGAAAGTGGCCTGAGGGCGCTCACTGTAGATTGAGGAATTAAGAAGCTCTATAAATAAACCCCATTCTGATCATTTTTAATTTTTGAGCGGATCAGCAGATCCCAATCCATACACATTGAAAGTAGTGACCGGCCGTCATTAATTGACTCTCACATTGTAATATGATTTAGCGCGCACTAAACTTTCCAAAAACACTTGATTTTCTAGCAGCATTTGTGACTTTAATAAATATTGCAATATACAGTGAAATCTCTTCAAAGGCCCCATCTTTGAGAAGACCATCTCCTTACAGAGACCACATTTTCTGTGATAGATTTTCAGTTTTTCATATCAGACTTCATCTTTGAAAAGACCACTTTTGTAGAAGACATTTAATGGTCGTCTCATCCCATAGATTGTAAGCCCTCGTGGGCAGGGCCCTCTACCCCACTGTGCCAGTCAGTCACCGTTAGTATTATATCTACCTGTATATTTTGTGTACTGTATGTAACCCCCAAATGTAAAACACCATGGAATTAATGGTGCTATATAAATAAACAATAATAATAATAATAATACAGGTTTCGCTGTAGTTTATTAACAGATTTTGTCTCCTTTCCATGAAATCCTGTGCTGAAACCCACTTTTGTCTCTTTCTGCCACTGGTTTCTCACTGAAGTAAGGGTGTTCAAATCTGGGGTGGGGGTCACTTTAAACAGTTATATCTTGGTCATTATAAAGTATGAAAGTAAAGAGGTGTTGTATGAAACCGGAGATTCTCATCTTTCATATGATACCAAGATTGCTGTTCTCTCACTCTATATTTTTTAGAGATATCATCAGTTAAAAATACAGTCAGCTACAGCTACATATAGATATGCCAATCACAACTGGGCTTTTAACTGATGATATTTCTGCAAACAATGAATGTAAAACAGCATGTTTCGTATGACACCAAAAGCATTGGTCTATGTTTTATAGTGGCCTAGATAGAACTACTTAAATTCCAGTTTCCCCGCTTTATTACTGGCCACACTACAACCCCAACCCCCCCCCCCCCAATGGAAACCCATATGCATAAAAAAAATCAGTCACCTGGGAAACTCGCGGACTCCATAGACTATAATGGGGTCTATGTGGTTTCTGCATGAAACATGCAGAGAGTAAAGTCCTGCAAGCATCACTTTTCTCTTCGCATGTTTCGTGGGGAAACCAAGCGGAAACCACACGGACCCCATTATAGTCTATGGGGTTTGAGGATTTCCTTAGGTAACCACTTTTTTATGTGTATAGGTTTCCATTTGGGGGTCCCCAAGCAGACTCCCTGAAGGGACACTACAATGCAGTTGTGAACCGAGCCTTACTCCAGTGAGAAGCCAATAACAGAAACAAGGCAATGAATAGATAAGACAATTTGTATGTTTCTCTGTCACAAAACATTTTTTTTCCTGTTTTAACCACCTCCATTGTTCTATTCCATTATAAAAGAAAATTAATAAAATGCCAGATTGATCACATAATGAACGCCTATGGTGCCCAACAAATCCCATTGGCTATAATTCAGTCTTTCAGGATTCATTATTTTTTACTAGCCAAAATAGTGAAGTATTTTTCAGTGGATCCAGAACGTAGACATAAAATTGTTTAATAATTTTCATCCATTCTAATCAGGATGGCATTCATAAAATATTTTGCCTGTACCGTATACCTCTTTCTATTTGGCCAATGTGCTAGAGGACAATCCAGCAGCCAGAGGGTTAAAGCAAAGGCATGCTTGTATACTATCCCTGCTTCCTTGACCATGCCTTACAGTAAACAAACCAAGGAATCCTATTACAACTGTGACCATGAAACACAAAGTACATAAATAGTTTTAAAGGTGGGGGAGAAGTTGGGTTTTGTTTGCAAAATGTCAAATTACAAAATATAAAATTGTGGATTATATTATTAATCTGAACTTTTATTTTGTTACAGCTACAGATTGCCAACCATCTCACTTTAACACTCGCTGTGTTTTTTTTATCTTTTGGTCATGTGATATTATGAGAACTGTTAGAAATTCAATGAATTCCAAACAGTTACTATATGTATGTTGGGAATGATAATGAGGGAAATTCTAGTAAACCATATCTAGAACAGGGATGGTAATTAAAAAGTAGTATTTAGAAGTAAACGTTTCTATCCTTCAGCAGTAAGGCCTGGTTCACATCTGCGTTCGGTATTCTGTTCGGGGAGTCCACTTGGGGAACCCCTGAACGGAATACCGAACGCATTAAAAAGCAGTGAGCAATGAAAGCACACAGACCCTATAGACTGTAATGGGGTCCGTGTGTTTTCCGTGGGGTGTCCACATGAATAATGCAGAGAAGAAACTAGTTCTTGAAGTACTTTTCTCTCTGCATGATTAGTGCGGAAAACACACGGACCCCATTATAGTCTATGGCAGGGGTGCTCACACTTTTTCAGCGTGTGAGCTACTTTATTAGCTGACCAAGGCAAAAGATCTACTAGGGCGGGGCCGGGACGGGCCTATGGGCGGGACCGGGCAGGCTTGTGGGCGTGTCCGGGCATGTGGGCGGGGCCGGGCGGATCATGAGAGCAGGAGACAGCGGTGTTCTGTGGCCACCCAGGGATCCCTACTGTCTGCTTCTTCACAGCGCAGGCTGAGAGTTATCTCTGGACACTGGCAGGCTGAGGCTGCCGCAGCCCCGCCTGCCAGTGTCCGGAGATGACTCTCAGCCTGCACTGTGAAGAAGCAGACACCGGGGATCCCTGCATCCTGCGATCGACCCATACGTCCTTTGCGATCTACCAGTAGATCGCAATCGACGTATTGGGCACAAAGAACAAAGTAGTCAGCGGCACTACTGCAACAGCGCTCGTATTCACAATCTTGTGTCAGTATTGGCAAATCTTCCAGCTGTAACAGCCAAAAAACCATGGAATAAATAAAATCCCAGGGTGGTGCTCACTGTGAAAAAACCTAGACAGGCAGTGACATATGTGAAATGTAGAAAACAGGGCACTCACCCGCCACGGGATACATAAAACATTCGTTTTTATTTCATCCTCTTTAAAAAAAGGTCAAACCTTGACCATCGGGGTACAGAAGACGGAATGATGCAAAGAAACAAATAGCGACGATCGTTTCGTGCTTAGTGCACTTCGTCAGCCTGACGAAGTGCACTAAGCACGAAACGATCGTCGCTGTTTGTTTCTTTGCATCATTCCGTCTTCTGTACCCCGATGGTCAAGGTTTGACCTTTTTTTAAAGAGGATGAAATAAAAACGAATGTTTTATGTATCCCGTGGCGGGTGAGTGCCCTGTTTTCTACATTCGACGTATTGGGCACCCCTGGTCTATGGGGTCTGTGTGCGTTCATTGCTCACCGCTTTTTAATGTTTGGTTTTCCGTTCAGGGGGTCCCCCAGCAGACTCCCCAAACAGAATACCAAACGCAGATGTGAACCAGGCCTCAAACAATGTCCCTCTTATGCTAGGTTCACAATAGCACCGGGAGTCCATTCTTTTGATCTGTTGGATGACCAGAAGAAAGGATTCTGTTCCTTTTGGAATAGATTTACTGGTTTGGCTAAACCTCGCATCATACATTAAGGCTTGTTGAAGAAGTTGTACCTGATGTTTAAGGGAGCTGCCCCTAGAGGGCAGCAAGCAGAGGCACTGTTTTCCTATTTACATCTTGGAAAACAGATTTGCATATTTTTCCCAGAAGAAAGGACCAACAGACAGTTAAAAATAGTGGTCACCAATAGAACCTGAGGAACCTCACTGACTATAATGGGGTCTATCTGATGTCCGTTCTTTTTAACTGATATCGTTGGATGAAAAAGTCGGGCTTGCAGAACTTTTTCGTCTGGTGATTTTAGAAGGGCAGAACAATTGCTCAGTGGTTAGCACTGCAGAATTACAGCACTGGAGTCCTGGATACAAATCCTGCCAACGCCAACATCTACGAGGAGTTTGTATGTTCTCCCCGTGTTTGTTGGGGTTTCCACCCTCACTCCAAAGACATACTGATAGGGAATGTAGATTGTGAGCCCTATATGGGACAGTGACTGACAATGTCTGTAAAAGCGCTGTGGAATAAGATGGTGCTACATAAGCAAGCATAATAAATAAATGATACACCGAGACCCCAATACAGATGTGAACCTAGCCTTACTGTATCCAGACTTTACCTTATTTCTCGACACACATAGTATCAAAAATTATACAAAGTACAGAGAGTAAAAAGCTGGTGGCGCATACATGACATTGATACTGAAGAAGACTTTCGCAGTAAGGTGTCCAATTGAACGCGGAAGAAATTTGAACGCCTTCCTATGAATTAAGAGGCATTCACAAGTACAGAAGGTTACACATAGGAGGCTATGGTCACCGTATTGTGGCTCTATGATACTGAACGTGTGCATGTTGTCTACAAATTGGTCTCACTAGGCATCATTAAACTCAATGTTATAAAAGGAGTAAAGTTGATCATAAAATCATTATGTATTCCGTCATCCTAAGTGGATCATGAGATCATGCCACATAATCCCAGTCTTACTAGAGCTCCCTAAAAGATGTGCATCCCAAAATAAAAAATAAAGGGGCTTATAGTTCTGTTTTCCCAATTAAATACTTAGGCAATAGAATAATATAAATTGCTTTGGTGATAGAATACAATCGATGGCCTTTTCAGTATCCACACATTACATTCCACATTCACTGGTCCTGGTGCTTTGTTTATGCTCCATGTGACCTAGTAGCCTTAAACAAACACAGAGGTTGACAGGGGATGAGAACTGCTCAGCCCTCCTACTCTATTCCTTTCTTTCTTCACACCCTGTTTGATAAGTTAGCCAGCCATAACTCATTTCCCAGCCTGCCATCCTTCATTAGTGATTTAATGGGCACGGCTACTACCCTGCTGGTACTCAGTGACATTCAGCAACATATTCTTCAGAACATTCCCTAAAAATGAGTGCAGTACATTGTGTCACAGCATTATGACTAAATGGTCTCATCAGTATAAGCGGCTTGAACTATTCATCTGCATAGACGCTCCCTGGGAGCTGCAGGCTCCGGTCCCAGCAGTTGCAGTGAGCCAGACCAGATCTTTAGTACTGCCGGCTGCTTACTAGCTGCTGATGTCACTTGTGTAACACCCATATTTCTTTTACGCTCCCCTCCTCCCTTCTCAGCATTGCAGAAACAAGACAACTGATGTGATCTTTTCTTATAACCTTTGCTCTAGCAGAAACACCAGTATAGTGCAAGGCTTCTAAAACAAATCTGTTCTATGGGGTACAGTGAAAGACGACAAGCTGTCACATCTTGCCCTTCATTGCAGAAAGTATTGAAACATTTTAAAAAGTCCAAAGATGAATAAAGAGAAAATTAAATGTTACATTTTAGATTATGTTTACTACACAGAATGGAATGTAGAAGGATCAAAATGCAAGAATACAACGCATGTGGTATAGAAGTCATAAAGACAGTCATTTGTACTAGGCTAGATGGCTAGTCAGCACAATAGCTAACCAGCACTGTATAATATACAGTGTGCTAATGTTAAAAATGTTAGTAGGTTTAGTTCCTTTTATTATCATGTTCATTGTGTGACTTACTGGTGACTAGGACACTCTTGTAAATAGCCTTTTGTATTAGGACACACTGAGCTAATAGAGAGGAATCCCCTACATAGGATATCCTTCTGTTAGCTAGAGAAAAGAGCGGCATCCATCATGGCCTTGAGCTTTGGTGAACCGCTGGCATCCATTGAAATGAACAGATAACCATTAGTTTCAGTGTTGTAGTGCTGCAGGGAGATTGAGCATTGCTAATGTGGTTCCCCCATGATTATAGACAATTGCTCAGGATCCCAGCAATGGGACTTCCTGTGATCAGATGGTCTCTGAGGGATTGGTACAGGTTGAAAAAGCCATTGTTCCCAACCTATTTATAAAACACATTCTTATTGCCCAAATAAACAGGATTACTGCCATATGCAGAGACAGCTCAAAGACAGGACAACTGATCAGGAGTGCTGGACATGTATCTATCCATGGCCAACTTAGGGAGCCTTCACACGGAGTAAACGCTCACTCATTTTGGCAAAATACACATGTAAAAAATGCACGTGTAAAAATAAGACTTCCATTGACTTCAATGACATATTTACACGTGTATTTTTCTAAAATGAACGAGCGTGTACTCCGTGTGAAGGCTCCCTTAACATATCAGTTTGGCACACAGGCAGTATAAAGGAGGTCATAAATATGATATTATCAGAGTTGAGATTGCCTGACCCATCAAATGTTTAGGAAATGGTAGCCTACTCTGGGGAAAGAATTATCAGGCAGAGGTTTATTCTCCTCTCTCCACTGAAAACATATGCATGCTCAGCCAAAGTGTGAATATACGGTATAAGTATGGTTTAAGGAATAAAACAGCTATCAAAAGTGTATGGCTACCTTTAGGTATTAGTTAGAGATAAGTGAATCAAAGCTGACAAAGTGGAATTTGATCTGAATTTCAGGACATATTTGATTTGCATCGAATCTCGATTTCCTCATGCTTCATGGTAACAAATCAGGTGCCATTGGGAGCGGTAATGGGAGCTGTAACCGACCCTGCTCCATAATCCCCCGTCCAAGTCCAGCTCCGATCGAAGCCGGTCAGACATGAATGCGACATCCAAGGGGTTCCGCCTTGCTACATGTTCCCCTTGGCACCCCACGGGGTGAGATGGGGGGGGGGTGCCCATCTCCTCGATCACTATACATACTGCTAATAGAGAGGGGCCTGGCAATCACCAGCGTAATGATGTCATCGCGCCACACGTGACTGCTGAGGCCCAATCACAGGCCCCAGCAGTGATGTCTGGGGAGCAGGACCTCAGACATTGGCCTGAAGAGCTCAGTCACAAGGTAGAAGAGGAACGAGGATACACAGGAGAGGTGAGGCAATGGGAGTATAAAAATGTTTGTTATTTTTAATCACTTCCCCTTATTTTAACCACTTCAATTTAACATGTTTTAACACTTTTTTTTTTTTTTTACATTTTTCCTTTTTGTTCCCAATAGGTATATGCTGCAATAGGGACCCCAATGTATAATAAAACCCCTGAGATGCTGTGGTCATGTTTGACAGTGGCATCTCAGGAGTTAACACCCACGATCGGAGCTCAGCTCTGACCGGGGGTGTTAGAGAACAGTGTCAGCTGTTACATACAGTTGAAACCCACAAAGCACAGTGCGCACACAGTTTCTACGTGCGCACTATGCTTCCGGTGTAGTACTATGGCAGTTTGCGGGAAATCTTTCCCGGCAGCGCTGTACTAGTATGAAGGATGTCGGGAAGTGGTTAATGTGATTTGCTGCAAATTAATTCAGATCGAATTGAATAGTTATGGAAAATTCGGCAAATAGGCCGGATCAAATTTTTGAAAATTTTCTCATCTCTAGTATTAGTACTTTATAGCAGATGTTACAATATTTTTGGATTTCTGTTCAAGCACATCAGTGGAGGTCTTGTATGCAGGAATTGCATCTGTTATGTGTCGGAAGTTATAAAAAATTTGCCATGCTTTTTTGAAAAAAAAAAATTCTGTGTAGTATGGTATGGAAACAAGGATGAGAAGTATTTGTCTATTAGTTGGCCAACTATTCTAGAAAATCAAAGCTACTCCTTTGAAGGAAGTTATAGTATTACAAAAGTGCATTGTCTCATGTGCAAATCTTATTAAAATACTTGTGAAAGAGCTGTAATAGAATTCCTGCTGGGGAAATGGAACTCACTACATAATAGTAAAGGAGCGTTCACACTACCGTCGGTGTCCGACAGTTAGTGTCCGTGCAAAATCTTGTGCGGACATTAGCATCGGACACTAGCTGTGTCCGTGACATTTTGCATTGATTTAAATGGACATCGGGTGCATTCTTTTACAGTCCGTGTCTGTCCTTAACTGTCCGTTCCCAAAGATGTTCAGACTTTTCAAGCGGACAGAAAAAACCACAGGTGAGAGCTGGGCCTCATTAAAGGCCTATACAAGGTTGCCAAGACCTCTGTCCTCGGCAGTTCCTGGGGTAGAGAGGAGGAGCCGGGTTCTGTCCCAACACACTGAAAATTGGTGAGAGTCCAGTCTGAACTGTTGCCGTTACTGTGCGCTTTGTTGACTGTGTGGCTGAAGCAAGCTACACGTACAGTTAGGGTATTTGCTGTATAGTTAGTAGCTCAGACAAGCAGGATTTCTGTTATTGTTTTGCCTGAAGTTAAGGCTTATTTTGTTTTGCCGTGTTTGCAAAATAAACGTACAGGCTATTACCTGTTTGTACCTGAATTTTTGTGTCTGTCTGGGTCCGCTTCTGCTATTACTGAACCTTTCCTCCCTATACACACACACACACACACACACACACACACACACACACACACACACACACACGAGCAAAAAGGTAACAATGTTTTGTGTGTGTTATTAGGTTGATTTCCAAGTGAAATGTCACTGGTTCAAATCAAGGACCAGCCATTAAGATAATTTTCCAAGAAAAGAGAAACGGCATCATCCAGCTCATTAATAACAGTTTCTCGGCCAAGAAAATGGCCAAACTGCATCATGTGAGTGTCAATGACAGTTGAAAAAAATACAAAATGAAGTCTGTCGTTCCATTCAAAATCCATGAGGAAGACGTCCAAGCAAAATATCAGAATCAACAAGTTGGCTTATCACAAGGTTTATCAGTTCTGGTGTGACAAACAAGGCAGTGGAGATGGCTTTTGTATGATTCGTAATAGTGAGATCACAGATGTCCATGCAAGCACCGTGTGGAATGGTGGCCCGGAAAAAGGTGAAGAAGGTGAAGGAGTCTCACCTTCAATATCATCATAAGAAGTGTTGGCTTAAGTTTGCAAAAAAGTATGAAAAGAGGACAATAAAAGATTGGAAACAAGTGATTTGGAGCCAAGAAATGAAAGTCAATAGTCTGGGCTCTGATGGATGTAAATGGCTTTGGAAAAAACAAGGGAAAAGGTGGCTAAAAGATCAAGAAATTAAAGGAACTATCATGTTTGGTAGAGGAAGCCTGATGATATGTGATTGTTTCACAGCCAAAGGCATTGGATAATTGACCAGGACTGATGGTGGTCTCAATGCTGAACTATATATATTATACAAGAAGAGTTACTTCATACACTCGAGTACTATGGGTATGAAAAGGACAACATAGTGTTCCAGCCGAACAATGACCTGAAGCATAAGTCGAGATTAGCAAAGAAATGGTTCAATAACAAAGAAGTAGAGGTGTTGGATTGACCCCGACAGTCACTAGACCTCAACCCAAATCAAACATTTTTGGGTACAGTTGAAGAGAAAGCTGTATTCGTACCCAAGTCAGTCAATCAATATGCACCAACATTATGAATGTGTATAAGAGGCCTGGGATTAGATTTCCGTCTGAAAGCAGTGTTGAAAGTCAAAGTTGGAGTTATAAAATAATAAAAATTAAAATTTAGGTTTCTAGGAGCAAAACAGTAACAATGCAATGCTAACCAAAGAGCCACCGTGTTGCCCATCAACCTCCTTAATAATATTCATCCAAGGTAACAGTGCAGTGAGTCAATAGTAATCAGTATTCAATACTATGGAGTCAGCAGTTGAGTGAAAGTGACCATTTATCAAGTGAGGGGACCTAAAAAAAACCAGGAGACCCTTAGGAATCCCAGGTGAGCTGACATGTCTGTATATTCATCTGTCAGCTTTGCAGCATGGTGTCACTGAAAGAATTTAATAGGTTCATGGTGGCAGCGCACACACACATATATCATCACGTATCAGCCATGCCCTTTACCACAGACCCGAAACATGCACACATTCATGTGTATGCAACACTTTTTCTTTCATTCTCGTGAAAAAACAAGGGTCTTAAAGCTTCAGAGCCATCCCTGTTTTGGTGGATCAAGGAGACTATCAGATTGACGTTTATCACTCAGGAATTAGATCTGCCTGAGTTTGTCAAGGCACATTCTACTAGATCTGTCTCAACATCCTGGGCCAAAAGAAATTCCGTCTCTCTGGAGCAAATCTGTTCTACAGCTTCCTGGAGTTCAGACCAGACCTTTGTGATCAACTACAGGTTACATTTTCGGAGTTCAGAGACCACTATTCTTGGCCGCACCGTGCTAAATTCAGTCCTTCAAGAGGGCCCTCCTTAGGGGTTCTGCTTGCTCCATCCCCTTTACTGTGCTGCTAGTAGGACGTAAGGAAAGCATCGATCATGATGTTAATCTGTTTTCCCTTTGTCCCAACAGCAGCACAAGTTTCCCTCCCTATGCCTATTTATTTGTCTTTATAATTACACAGTTGGGGGGGGGGGTCTTTCTTTATAGGGTCTTATTAATTTATTTGTTCTACCAGCGCACAGGGGCATAAATATCCCATTATTGTGCTATTGTTAGGACTAAGGAAAAACAGATTAACATAATAATAAATGCATTGTGCACACTTGGCTTACATAGACATAATACAGATACATTCCAAGTGTTTAAATCTGACATCACTAAAATATTGTTATGTTATCATTAATAACTATGCTTATACAAATAAGTATATCACTGTGAATGCACAATTATGGGTAGACTATTACAGCTACAGGCCCACATTACTAGGAACCAAAATGGTATTGTTTTGCTATGCGCAGTGCTGAAATAACACACAAGTCTCATACCTTTAAGAAGTCATCTAGTCCTGGGGGAGGCCCTATTACTAATAGACAGATAAAGTAAATCTGCAAGGACAGTTAATTGTGCATACAGAGATAGAAAACATCAATCTGCTTAGTTGCCTGCAGATTGCACTACATTTTTGTGGTGACAGATTTGTTGCCTATCTGGCTGCATTCACAACCAGAATGATCACCTCACCTATCCTTCACCACTTGGAGAGGTAACGGATCATCTTCTTGAGGAAGAGACTGGGTGATTGCTTTAAATACAAAAAGAAATACTTAGTTTATGATCTTTAAAAGGTTGAAAAGTGCTGTGTGACAAGCCTCACGCGTCTCTATAAAAAAAAAAAAAAAAAAGTTGTGTATCCCTAGAATAGTTCTGGTTGCTCAGTTTATCTATGAACATCTGTTAAGATGATCAACCAATTTGTATAATCTGCTTCATGAAATACTGGTATAAAATGATGTTATCAAGCATAAAAAAGAAGTCATGGTAACAAATATTAGAACATGGTAGAGTATACTGGTATAAAGCCCCATGAATCATGTAAAGTGAAGTGCAATACAAAGATGGCAACCTAACCTTACATTTTTTTTTTTTTTGTATGGAGTATACAAAGTTGTTATCCTACTGGCTAAGCCACAGGTTCCTTTAAGGTTTTTCTCCAGGATTTTTAAGCATATAATGTAATGTAATATAAAGATATTTCTTTAAATACCAATACATTATTCCGGGAAAGAGGTGATGAGCTGGCAGCGAGGTCAAAGTGACTACTGACTGGTGATAGGTCCTGAAAACTAGGAGACTCCTGGGAAATGAATAATGATACACCATCATAGAAAGCAGATCTATCGGGTCCTAAAGATACTGTATGTTGTCCGCTTATTTAGGTTACTTAAAACAGCATCTCTGGTTCCAGACGCTCATGAGCTGAGAAACAGAAATGCACAGCTGCCAGGTAAACAATAGAGTAGAGAAATGATGTAAGTAAGACCAAAGACATTAAGGACCATGCCAAATCTGTGTATTTTAGGCCAGTACAATTATCTTCAAATTAACACTAGAATGCATTTTTCTCAGAGCTGGAATCAGTACAAAACAAACAGATTTTACATATTCTGCCCTCCTCAATGTTTAATCTATAAGTGTGCAAGCCAAGGGGTAATTTGGAAATGAACTATGATCTATAGTTATAACCAAGTAACTCTTAAATTGGTAAAAGCTATGTTTAATATATACAGAATCTATGTAGTCCTACCAGCTTATCACTTTTTGACCTTTAACCTGGCAATACACATAAAATAGCTGTCATTTATCTGACATCCAGATTCCGGTCAACCATAAACAGACCCGGTTACTTTCAACATAAGAAAAACTAATAGTGGCTTATGTGAATTCTGTAAATGAACAAAAAACATAAAGCAAAAAATAAATTCACAGCCACATTTAATTTTAAAGTAGAAGTTATTCTTTATGCAGTTGTACCACATCTGCTGCCATGCAAAGGCTTTATGCAGGAAGGTACATTTGGAAACCTGTTTACATGGTCTTCATGCCAAATGGGCACAGTATCACAAGTCTGGCAAAACATTCTTGCTCAAAAATTGAATCATTATTACAGCACTTGGGCATAAAGCCAGGAGAGGCAAAGCATGTCTGAGTCACTCATTAAAGGGAAAAGTGGCAGATAGTCAATGTCATGCATAACTGGGATTATCAAGGTCTAGGGATTGGCTAATTTAGCTTGACTAACCCAAAAAAGGAAAAAGTCATGCCAAGAGGGCGTGCTCTATAAGTCTATATCAGTGCCCTCTCCTGTGCAAACATAACAATGAAGACTGAGGAATGCTTCCCAGCACATCCAGGGCCACATTCTGACCAGCCTCACTAGAACGGTAGAACTGGAGAAAGCAAGAAGCACATATATGGACAATTTTACATTTATTTTGTTAGCAGAAGATGGGTGAAGAAACACTATATAGAATTAAATGTGATGAAACATAACGTAGTTCTCAGGGGCAATGCAAACCTAGTGAATATATATACTTGACTAAACAAACAGGCTGACAGTATTCTATGTGCGGAAAGTATTTCCATGCAGCTGGATAATGCCATAGCTGTGCCGAGTTCACACAGGGACAGACTTTACGGTAGCGGTGCAGTGATAAATGAATGAACTATTGACTTATCAGAATGTAGGTCAAAGGGTATACATATATTTAGGGCTATCAATTTATAATCATTAATGTGTCAGCTACTAAAATATCTGGGCCTCAGAAGGCAAAGATACTATGCCATATATAACACATTCCTTTCCAATCAGTCACCCGTGTAACAAATTTTACATATTAATATACGACGTTAATGCGGCATTAAATCTATAGAACTATCAGTCAAATGCTCACATGCCCAACAGCCATCCCTCCTGATTAGGGATGGGTGAACAGATTGGTTTAGATTCAATCTGAAATTTCCAAAACGTTCGGGTTCACCTGAATACAAAAACATTTGGAGATTGTCATCCATGAAACCCCATTATACTCTGGAGTCTCCTCAAACCCCAGAGTCTCATGGCGCCTGAGTGTCCAGCGCTCCCTAAAAGTTTGTTCAGGCCTCCGGCTGACATCATGAAACATGAAGTCACGACAACGTCACGATACTGGGTCTTAGCAGTATGACTTTAACACACCTCACATGGCCACTGAGGTGCAATCACAGGTCTCAGCGGTGACCCGGGGGTGCGTGACATCAGCCAGAGGCCAGAAGAGACCTGAAGGAAGACTATCAGACCTTGTGGGGATGCCCAGGAGAGGTAACGCAAGGGGAGTTTAAGTATTTGTTATTCTTCCTAACCTCCCATGGGCCTCCACTTATCCTCTGGGTCTGAGATCCCAAGAGTAGAATAATAGCACTTCCGGTTGTATCCGAACAAGTTCAGTACAAAAAGAACAAATGGGACGAACCTCACAAATATTCATTAAAACGAATCTCATGAGGTTCGCCCACCTCCTCCCAACTCTCCTTCACCAACATGTAATAAGCCATTTGTAACTACCTAGGCAGCATGGTGGCTCAGTGGTTAGCTCTGTATACTTGCAATGCTGGAGTCCTGGGTTTGAACCCTGCCAAGGACAACATCTGCAAGGATTTTGTATGTTCTTCCCATATTTGTATGGGTTTCCTCCTACATTCCAAAAGATATACTGATAGGTCAAAGAAAACCAGATACCTCTAATGGCACATTACCTTTCTTATGAACATGGTATTTTCAACATGCCCCATCCATTTTTTCCAAGACATCTGCCATCAGGAGAGATATTCCCATACATATTTGGTCAGTCCCACTGAAATTGTCAGGTTTTTATGTCTTTTAGGATTGAATATCCATCAAGATATGATACGAAGATAGGAGGAATAGCCAACACTAGAGAGGAGAGAGAGTGTATTCAAAAGGACTTAGACACACTGGAACAATGGGCTGAGGCGAACAAAATGGTATTTAACAGGGACAAATGCAAAGTTCTACATCTGGGTAACAGAAATGTAAAAAACATATATAGTATGGGAGGAATAGTACTAAGTGATAGCATAGGGGAAAAGGACTTGGGCATAATAGTAGATCATAAATTCAACATGAGCCAACAGTGCGGTGCTGCTGCAAAAAAGGCTAATAAAATTCTGGGATGTATTAAGACAAGCATTGAATCTAGATCAAGAGAGGTCATTATTCCGCTGTACTCGTCCCTGGTCAGACCACACCTGGAATACTGTGTACAGTTCTGGGCGCCTCAATTCAAGAAAGACATCGATATATTGGAGCAAGTCCAGAGAAGAGCAACCAAAATGGTGGAAGGTCTGCAAACCATGTCCTATGAGGAGCGGCTAAAAGAACTGGGATTGTTTAGTTTGCAGAAGAGAAGGCTGAGGGGAGATTTAATAGCAGTCTACAAATATCTGAAAGGTAGTCACAGTGCAGAGGGATGAAACTAAAGGGAAAGAGATACAGATTAGACATTAGGAAAAACTTTCTGACAGTGAGGGTAGTGAGAGAATGGAATAGGCTGCCACGGGAGGTGGTGGGCGCTCCATCAATGGAAATCTTCAAGCGGAATCTGGATAAACATATAGCTGGGATGATTTAGGAAAACCTGCACTCGCAGGGGGTTGGACCCGATGGCCCTTGAGGTCCCTTCCAACTCTACCATAAGAATAAGAATAAGAAAACCCCTTTGATTTATAGTGCACACAATGCCCACCAATGCTGGCAAGTATTTAAGGGTATAGTATTTTTAAGTATGGCATTGTTTTGGCCGTCTATATACCTGTACATGGTATAGAGACAAAGAGCAAATGCTTCCTATTTTTCTCTGCTTCCTACAGAATCCTGGATCAATAAGCTTTAATAAGAGACCCCAATACTACACTATTTCCTATAGTTTATGAAATGAATAACTAACTCCACAGATACGCTAAACTGCAACATTTACACATCCCAGTGGCATCGTGGCATACACACAGGAGTCCAAGAAACTGACATCTAGTGTACTTCTGGCTTTGTATCCTTCGAACTACTTTGGTTTTCAATGTGATTGATGGCCAAAGTTTTATTTCTGAACCAGAGAATTTCTTTTTCATGACTGATATAATATTGGCCACTGATATGGCCTCCTTTATAAGGACATTATAGAAACTTTAGGTTTGAAATATGGGGACTTACATAAATAAAGCTGCAGATGTTAAATGCACCCATAGGCCCCCATTATACTTATAAGGCCAATGGGGTGTTATTTTGCCCTCCATTTGGTGGTATGGTCCCAGTTTTTCATTCTTAATGCTTCTATGAGCTAATCTCTACGGAGGCATGTACTAAAAAGAAAGTGTACTATGCAGTGTACTTTAGCATGGATCCCTAGGAGCAATGGATGCCACCATTTTACACCTGTTATAAACCTCTAGGACGTTTCCCTGTGCAAATGGTTCTTAAACACGGCAGATCCTGTGTGAAAAAAGCCTAACAGTCTTCAAGGGACAAAACCAAACTCAATGGGAACTGGAAATCACATTGTGAGTGGACAATTTAGCTTGTACTTAGGATGACTATGTCTGAAGTGTTGTAAATGTTCTCCGACATAAGGTGAAACAAGTGCTCATACTCTGTAGGAACAACATTCATTATATCAAAATAAGGCAAGGCAAGCTAGGTGTGTCTTTGGTTTAACTTGCTAAGCAGGATTTTCTCTGTTCAGGTGACCAACCCTTGACGGTACGAGTACACAATTGTTCTTTGGAGGTACTATTTGCATGTGCTGACAACACTGCAGGCAATAGGCAGGTCACCTTGTCCTCCAGAGACTGAACATAGCGACTGTATGTCTCCTTACATTACCGAGTATTACTAGTATAAAGATGAAAAACAAAAATACTATGTCAGAAAACTATCAAGTCAACAACCTTTTGTGCCAGGGCATACAGAGGAAATTTTACTCATTGTGACCATAATGTAAACAGGAAGCTAAACAAATATTCTTATGGCTTGTGTAGGTTAGTGACACATGGTGCTTAGACACTTACACAAATTTGCAACAGGTTAAGAGAACGGGAGGACAGTTTGATTTTTTTAAACATTGTTACCCATTTTTGGAATCACACCTGCACAAACATCAAGTTACATTTGTAAAAACCAAACTATAGGGTTTATGTATGTGAGTGACATCATTGGTCCCTCTCCAGTGATCGCTGACTGTAACGGCAGACAACGGAGCGCTGAGGATTAATGAGTTTTTTATGTCACTCCTGACCTGGGCCCTCTGTAATTTGTCCAATTCCTGAACAGCTCCTTTAATGTATCAAACTATATTACCTGATGACAGTAAGGAATGTTCTGTTCACACCTCCATCAGAGGCTCTGTCAGAAACTTCTGCCGAGTTGACGGGAAAAATAGTATAACAGTAGTGCTATTCTTTCCATCAAAAGGAGAAAAATTTGTGGCAACACCTGATGGACTCCTTCATAAGTCAATGGGTCCATCTATCCCATTAGTGTCCATCCTATGAAGGATAATGTACTTTAGCAATTCTGTTTTCCCACTCCTAGGATGGAACAGAAAACCAAAAACCAAAACCGTTTATGTTCTATATGTTCTTATTGTGTCTTATTAGAGAATAACACATTAGCAAAAATGTCATGATAGTGCAAGTATGACAGATTATAGGTATAGATATATATTATAGGTGTGGATGTTTTGTGACATGAATGTTGTAATGATTTCATTTTGTGCTTCAGGCCTTATTCACATTATAAAGAAGAATGACACACAGCCATTTTTTAAAACAATGAGTATGAATAGGTCTATTCACAGGTCTGTTCGACTTTACCCGATGGTCACAAAAACTTGTTAAATCTTTGTCTGTTTTGGCTGATACAAAAATAGAAATAAATAAACCCATAGACTTTCGTGGATTTTAAAATGAGCATTCAATGGCTGTTCACAAAACCATCCCTCATGTGCCTGTTTTTCACGGTCAGGGCTCGTTCACATCTGCGCCCGGGGTCTCCGTTTTGCAGGTTTCTGTTTCCTGCCTGAAACTGGACAAGAGACAGAAACCTGCAGTCATTTTTCAAACCCATTCATTTGAATGGGTTTGGAAAGTGTCCGGCCGTGAACGCCTGTGAGTGTTTTGTGCTCTCCGTGGCGAAACTGTTTTTTTTTTTAACCAGAAACAAAGTTGGACATGCAGGACTTTGTGTCCGGTTAAAAAAAAAAAAAAAAAAACGCTTTTGCAGAGGAGAGCACAAAACGCTCACATCCGGACACGGTCTGCCAGGTTTCCGTCTTCTGTCGGCAGAAGACGGAAACCTGAAAATGGAGATTGGGCGCTGATGTGAAAACGAACAGATGCAGTCATTTTTCACGGATGGGCAATATAAACTTAAAAGTCCTTCTCCAGGGCTGGATGTTGTATGCCGACCCATAGGTTATGGGTCGAACCCTCACTGTCCAGCTATTCAGAGCACAATGTATGCAATCAGCTATGTCACACTGTTACAGGTCAGCTGTTGTAGATAACACAGAATTATTAATGAAGAATTTTGAGAACAGGTTTTATATTAAAAAACAAAACAAACAGCTACCATGATCACTTGTGTGCCAGATCATGTACGAGGCAAAAGTGGGATAAGTCAGTTGATAACATCATGTATACAGACTTTCAGCTGAAAAATCCCGAATAGCCAATCATCTTTTTGCTAGGCATTGCTCATTGAAAATC
This sequence comes from Leptodactylus fuscus, assembly GCF_031893055.1. Taxonomy (NCBI): domain Eukaryota; kingdom Metazoa; phylum Chordata; class Amphibia; order Anura; family Leptodactylidae; genus Leptodactylus; species Leptodactylus fuscus. Next base: position 256,553,125 of record NC_134265.1, on the reverse strand, counting down.
TAAAAAAAATAAAAGATGACTGAAATTAACAAAAAAAATGGCCCATTTTGACCCAATGTTCATTCAACATGTATGTAAGAAGTTGAACCTACAGTTCTTAAAAACAGTCTTAATATAGGGGCACTTTCTTTTTCTGTGATATAAAGACTGAGCAGAAATTCTTTTAATAGTCACCTTGAAAAAATGCTATAGAAGAACAATCACTAGTTCTGATCTCTAATGTTGCTTGATAGTTTTGCATGTCAGAAAAGATTCCCAGATGTTTTCAACTCTAAGGTTTAGATGCAGGCAGGCCTTTTTGGCAGAAAAATCCCAAGATGAAAGCCCGTATTATTTTCCTAAGTAAGGCAGGCTGATACCTTTCCTTAATCACAAGTTACTCCAACCACAGAGACAGGGCATATAAGGATATCAAAGGAATAGGGATACTTGCTGTTTAGGCTTTAGTTTAAGAGGATTTCTTGATACTGTAAATGTATTCATTTTAACATTTCTGAGTCAATCTTTGAGGTAATGCAATATGCCACGGATAAAGTAAAAGCAGAATGTACAGTGTATGGCTTCTCCCATTGTAAAAGGGGGATAAGCTCTGGTTTAATGTTTTAATCTAAACTAATGGAACCAAGTTAAGATAGCCATACACATTCGATAGCTGTTGGCTAAGTGCTTGTTCTGTGCTAGCCCTTCAAACCCCATACATTTACAGTACATGCTCAGTTTGGCTGAGCAGACATGTGTTCTAATGTACAGAGAAAACTGCTGCCAGGCACCTCTTGTGCCAAGTTATTTATCTTGAGAAACAAGGATCAAGCATGCTGACATTCAACTTGAGAAATCCTTTTTACCCCTGTTTGGCTAGTCTGCTACATTTGTTGAGTTTGGCCTACCTTAGTCCCATATGTGTGACAATATATGCTGAACTGACTTTACTTATAGATAAGAACGTCCACGTTTACAACAGCAATAGAAATAAGAGATCTGCTGTCCAATATTCAGTTAACTCTTTGCAGAACTTATCAATGAAGATGCCTATTTAGCATGGCCATGCTGTCTAGAAGATAGCAAATCCAAAATCTGTCTGCTGGGAGATATTGGGATGCCCCATAAACATAAATCTCGTAACATATTTCCTTAAATTCTTTAGAATCAGAGCTATCTTATACTACAGTCAGCAATATTACAGATGGATATCCTTTAGGCTAAGGCCCCACGTTGCGGAAACACAGCGTTTTTTAATGCAGATTTTGTTGTGGTTTTTTGAGCCAAAGCAAGGACTAGATTGAGCAGGGAGAAGTATAAGAGCTTTCTATATATTTCCAATTCCATTTGTAGCCAGTCTTAGCTTTGGCTCAAAAAACCGCAACAACACATGCAACAAAAAAAAACCTGCATTTCCGAATGTGCGGCCTCAGCCTTACAGTGTTTATTTGTTATTACAAAGAGAATATGTAGCAGTTAAAAATTATATATATATATATATATATATATATATATATATATATATATATATATATATATCTTACTTTGAATCTGACATACTGAACCAACATCAGAATATTTCAGTGGGTTTAGCCTGGTTTAAAATGTTGTATCACAAGTATAGGTACATATTTTTAGGTACATACCTACATAATTCACATATTTATGATTATCACTAAAAATGTGACTCTGCCATGTGTGAATTAAGGCCTTAGGCCAGGTTCACATAGAACAATTTAAGGTGGTTTCATTAACCTTGAAGTGGGTCATAAGAGAACAAGAGATAAAAACAAAATTTTACTGTGTGACACAAAGAACGTCCACAAAACATCACAAAAAAAGATATTGTGTGTTTTCTGTTGTGATTAGAATACCTAGTAGACTAAGCCACCACTGTGGAACATGAATGTATGGGCACACTGGCCTCTATGACATGTTGAGTGTAGGTGTAGCAGCCGTAGTTGAATATGCTCATTATGTGAAATTATAAATTCACCATCACACTCAAAATGAAATGTGTCAGGATGACTAAGGACAATAAGGTACAAATGGATGAGTATTGGGGACTGACCTTAGAGTGGGAGTCATTTTTGGGGGAGCAAAGAAGAGTTACAGGTGTAAGCAGATGGCTGGTCAGGTAATGGAGGGGTGTACATCTCACTCAGACTACTAAGGTGGGTGAGATGAGAAAACTCCAGAAAGAACATTTCTCAGTATATAACTATTGTCTGCTGAGGGTTATTTCAGAGTTCCAGCTACTGGGCTGGCTTTTTAGGAATGGCGGGTAGGTTTGGTAGTGGGACCTGTCATTCCACCCCCCTCCAGTCCACACTTTGGGGATGTTCTGGCAGCGACTCAGATGTAGAGAGTCTCCTTGTCAAGGAGGCTTAAGAAGCCAGCTCCGGCAGCAACACTTTGGCAGAGTTTGGCTGGAGAGCTGACAGAGAGGTCATATTTTTGGAGCTGTGTCCTGAGTGACTCAACTGGCTTTTGGATTTCTGTTATCCTAGGTGAGGTAACCTATTCTTATGTTTAGTTAGAGCCTAGCCAGGCAGGGATTTATTTTTGTATTGTTTCCTTATGTTGCTGCACTGACTTTTGTGAGTGAAAATAAAACTCTACTTTTGTTTTGGACTAAACAAACTGAACTTGTGTGTCTATGCCCCCCCACCTAGCAACCCCAGACCCTGACACAGGGTATTACTGTATAGGGTGCTACCTTTCAAAAGGTGATGCTAGAAGCAAGTACCTATGAAGTCTTATTTGCATATTCCTTCCCTATAATCTGTATTTAAGCATAATTTTTGGAATGTTGGTTGTTATGAACAGAGGATGAAACTGACACTCATTTTTTATTTATTTATTTATTTATGATATCTTATTTTCTGTGAGTGTTTTCTTGAGGCCTTCTAAAAATTTTGAGTACAAGTTTTGTTTTTATACAGTCACAATGCTGTTTCGGAGGCAACATCGGAACATGTTAGTATGTGTAGCCAGCTTTAAATGTTGCACCACAAAAACATGTACATAACTTTCTAGTACATGCTTTTAGGTTTTATTCACACATTATAGCAGAGGTTTGTTTTTTTATGATTTTCTCCAAAATGTGATTTGACCACGTGTGTATTAGTGGGGTTTAGTCTGGGAAAAAATAAAAAGTTTGCCAGAAATAAAAAAATAAAGGCGTGCAAAGTTTTAAGGGATTGTCTGGGACTGTGATATTGAGCTTCACTTCCTCTTCTTAGACCAGTGACATCACATCCTCTGGTCATATGACTAAATGAATGGGGCTGATTTGTAATACCAACCACTATACAATTTATGGCGTCATGCTTGGTGAGTAGAGGCTACAGCAATCGATATCATTGTTCCAGACAGCCCATTTAAGTTTCTGGCCACATTGAATTTAAGTTTATTATATAATGACTACACTACTTTATTTGGACACATCAAGCTTATTGGTAGAAATCACCCTGTGTAGCTGAATGGGGAAGTGACGATGACATTAGTGATTATTCATCCCTAGAGATGAGCGAACACTAAAATGTTCGAGGTTCGAAATTCGATTCGAACAGCCGCTCAATGTTCGTGTGTTCGAACGGGTTTCGAACCCCATTATAGTCTATGGGGAACAGATACTCGTTAAGGGGGAAACCCAAATCCGTGTCTGGAGGGTCACCAAGTCCACTATGACACCCCAGGAAATGATGCCAACACCTCTGGAATGACACTGGGACAGCAGGGGAAGCATGTCTGGGGGCATCTAACACACCAAAGACCCTCTATTACCCCAACATCACAGCCTAACAACTACACACTTTACACACTCAATACCACCTCTCTGACAGTAGGAAAACACCTTGAAACATGTGTATTTGGCACTTGCAGTGAGGAGAGCTTGTCACCAGCAGTGAATTTGGCCCTTGTAGTAAGTTGAGGTTGGCACCAACATTTGTTTTGAAAATCAGGGTGGATTGAGCCTCTAACCAGCAGAGTTTGGGCAAATTCATGGTGGAGGGAGCCTCTAAAAACCCCAGTTTGGACCAATTCATGGTGGAGGGAGACTCTAAAAACCCCAGTTTGGACCAATTCATGGTGGAGGGAGACTCTAAAAACCCCAGTTTGGACCAATTCATGGTGGAGGGAGCCTCTAAAAACCCCAGTTTGGACCAATTCATGGTGGAGGGAGCCTCTAACCAGCCCAGTTTGGACCAATTAATGGTGGAGGGAGCCTCTAAACAGCCAAGTTTTGGGAAATTCATGGTGGAGGGAGCCTCTAACCAGCCCAGTTTGGACCAATTCATGGTGGAGGGAGCCTCTAAACAGCCCAGTTTGGGCAAATTCATGGTGGAGGGAGCCTCTAACCAGCCCAGTTTGGACCAATTAATGGTGGAGGGAGCCTCTAAACAGCCCAGTTTGGACCAATTAATGGTGGAGGGAGCCTCTAACCAGCCCAGTTTGGACCAATTAATGGTGGAGGGAGCCTCTAACCAGCCCAGTTTGGACCAATTAATGGTGGAGGGAGCCTCTAACCAGCCCAGTTTGGACCAATTAATGGTGGAGGGAGCCTCTAAACAGCCAAGTTTTGGGAAATTCATGGTGGAGGGAGCCTCTAACCAGCCCAGTTTGGACCAATTCATGGTGGAGGGAGCCTCTAAACAGCCCAGTTTGGGCAAATTCATGGTGGAGGGAGCCTCTAAAAAACCCAGTTTGGACCAATTCATGGTGGAGGGAGCCTCTAATTAGCCCAGTTTGGACCAATTAATTGTGGAGGGAGCCTCTAACCAGCCCAGTTTGGACCAATTAATGGTGGAGGGAGCCTCTAACCACCCCAGTTTGGGCAAATTCATGGTGGAGGGAGCCTCTAACCAGCCCAGTTTGGACCAATTAATGGTGGAGGGAGCCTCTAACCAGCCCAGTTTGGACCAATTAATGGTGGAGGGAGCCTCTAACCACCCCAGTTTGGACCAATTCATGGTGGAGGGAGCCTCTAACCAGCCCAGTTTGGACCAATTCATGGTGGAGGGAGCCTCTAAACAGCCAAGTTTTGGGAAATTCATGGTGGAGGGAGCCTCTAACCAGCCCAGTTTGGACCAATTCATGGTGGAGGGAGCCTCTAAACAGCCCAGTTTGGGCAAATTCATGGTGGAGGGAGCCTCTAACCAGCCCAGTTTGGACCAATTAATGGTGGAGGGAGCCTCTAAACAGCCAAGTTTTGGGAAATTCATGGTGGAGGGAGCCTCTAACCAGCCCAGTTTGGACCAATTAATGGTGGAGGGAGCCTCTAACCAGCCCAGTTTGGACCAATTAATGGTGGAGGGAGCCTCTAACCAGCCCAGTTTGGACCAATTAATGGTGGAGGGAGCCTCTAAACAGCCAAGTTTTGGGAAATTCATGGTGGAGGGAGCCTCTAACCAGCCCAGTTTGGACCAATTCATGGTGGAGGGAGCCTCTAAACAGCCCAGTTTGGGCAAATTCATGGTGGAGGGAGCCTCTAAAAAACCCAGTTTGGACCAATTCATGGTGGAGGGAGCCTCTAATTAGCCCAGTTTGGACCAATTAATTGTGGAGGGAGCCTCTAACCAGCCCAGTTTGGACCAATTAATGGTGGAGGGAGCCTCTAAAAAACCCAGTTTGGACCAATTCATGGTGGAGGGAGCCTCTAATTAGCCCAGTTTGGACCAATTAATTGTGGAGGGAGCCTCTAACCAGCCCAGTTTGGACCAATTAATGGTGGAGGGAGCCTCTAACCACCCCAGTTTGGACCAATTCATGGTGGAGGGAGCCTCTAACCACCCCAGTTTGGACCAATTCATGGTGGAGGGAGCCTCTAAACAGCCCAGTTTGGGCAAATTCATGGTGGAGGGAGCCTCTAACCAGCCCAGTTTGGACCAATTAATGGTGGAGGGAGCCTCTAAACAGCCCAGTTTGGGCAAATTCATGGTGGAGGGAGCCTCTAACCAGCCCAGTTTGGACCAATTAATGGTGGAGGGAGCCTCTAAACAGCCAAGTTTTGGGAAATTCATGGTGGAGGGAGCCTCTAACCAGCCCAGTTTGGACCAATTAATGGTGGAGGGAGCCTCTAACCACCCCAGTTTGGGCAAATTCATGGTGGAGGGAGCCTCTAACCAGCCCAGTTTGGACCAATTAATGGTGGAGGGAGCCTCTAAACAGCCCAGTTTGGGCAAATTCATGGTGGAGGGAGCCTCTAAACAGCCAAGTTTTGGGAAATTCATGGTGGAGGGAGCCTCTAACCAGCCCAGTTTGGACCAATTCATGGTGGAGGGAGCCTCTAAACAGCCCAGTTTGGGCAAATTCATGGTGGAGGGAGCCTCTAAAAAACCCAGTTTGGACCAATTCATGGTGGAGGGAGCCTCTAATTAGCCCAGTTTGGACCAATTAATTGTGGAGGGAGCCTCTAACCAGCCCAGTTTGGACCAATTAATGGTGGAGGGAGCCTCTAAAAAACCCAGTTTGGACCAATTCATGGTGGAGGGAGCCTCTAATTAGCCCAGTTTGGACCAATTAATTGTGGAGGGAGCCTCTAACCAGCCCAGTTTGGACCAATTAATGGTGGAGGGAGCCTCTAAAAAACCCAGTTTGGACCAATTCATGGTGGAGGGAGCCTCTAATTAGCCCAGTTTGGACCAATTAATTGTGGAGGGAGCCTCTAACCAGCCCAGTTTGGACCAATTAATGGTGGAGGGAGCCTCTAACCACCCCAGTTTGGACCAATTCATGGTGGAGGGAGCCTCTAACCACCCCAGTTTGGACCAATTCATGGTGGAGGGAGCCTCTAAACAGCCCAGTTTGGGCAAATTCATGGTGGAGGGAGCCTCTAATTAGCCCAGTTTGGACCAATTAATTGTGGAGGGAGCCTCTAACCAGCCCAGTTTGGACCAATTAATGGTGGAGGGAGCCTCTAACCACCCCAGTTTGGACCAATTCATGGTGGAGGGAGCCTCTAACCACCCCAGTTTGGACCAATTCATGGTGGAGGGAGCCTCTAAACAGCCCAGTTTGGGCAAATTCATGGTGGAGGGAGCCTCTAACCAGCAGAGTTGGGGGAAATCAGGGTGGAGGGAGCCTAGTATTAGCAGAATTGTGCAACGCTTATGGTGGATGAGTATGAGGATGCGGAGGAATTGGAGAGGTTGAGTACAGACATGGAGTTTCATGTTGGGGTGCTTTACACAGGTGGGCACAAAAATGACGGCTCTACCCAGTGGTGGTTCATTTTTATCAAAGTGAGCCGGTCGGCACTCTCAGCTGACAGACGGGTGCGCTTGTCAGTGATGATGCCACCGGCTGCACTGAACACCCTCTCAGATAGGACGCTGGCGGCAGGACAGGACAGCACCTCCAAGGCATATAGGGCAAGTTCAAGCCACAGGTCCAACTTCGACACCCAATACGTGTAGGGCGCAGAGGGGTCGGAGAGGACAGGGCTGTGGTCGGAAAGGTATTCCCGCAACATGCGCCTATACTTCTCACGCCTGGTGACACTAGGACCCTCCGTGGCGGCACTTTGGCGAGGGGGTGCCATCAAGGTGTCCCAGACCTTAGACAGTGTGCCCCTCGTTTGTGTGGACCGGTGAGAACTTGGTTGCCTACTGGAGGAACTGCCCTCCCTGCCGCCAACGTCACATGCTGGAAACATCTCCATCATATTCTGCACCAATTGCCTGTGGCAAGCATTGATGCGATTGGCCCTCCCCTCTACCGGAATAAAAGACGAGATGTTGTTTTTATACCGGGGGTCAAGGATAGCAAAGATCCAGTACTGGTTGTCCTCCATGATTTTGACAATACGCTTGTCGGTTGTAAAGCACCCCAACATGAACTCAGCCATGTCTGCCACAGTGTTAGTTGGCATGACTCCTCTGGCCCCACCGGAAAGTTCAATCTCCATTTCCTCCTCATCCTCCATGTCTACCCATCCGCGCTGCAACAATGGGACGATTCGAAGTTGCCCGGAAGCCTCCTGTATCACCATCACATCATCGGACAACTCTTCTTCCTCCTCCTCCTCCTCCTCCTCCTCCATTAAACGCAGTGAAGCGGACAGATGTGTGGACCTACTCTCCAGCTGTGACGGATCGGATGCTATCCCTAACTCCTCTGTGTGATCTGAGTTATCCCTGATGTCAATCAGGGATTCTCTCAGAACACACAAGAGCGGGATTGTAAGGCTCACCATCGCATCCTCAGAGCTCACCCTCCTTGTGGACTCCTCAAAGACCCGTAGGATGTCACAAAGGTCTCTCATCCATGGCCACTCATGGATGTGAAACTGAGGCAGCTGACTTTGTGGCACCCTAGGGTTTTGTAGCTGGTATTCCATCAAAGGTCTCTGCTGCTCAACCACTCTATTCAACATCTGAAACGTTGAGTTCCAGCGTGTGGGGACGTCGCACAAAAGCCGGTGTTGTGGCACATGCAGGCGTTGCTGGAGAGATTTTAAGCTAGCAGCGGCTACTGTCGACTTGCGAAAGTGGGCGCACATGCGCCGCACTTTCACCAGTAGCTCTGGAACATTGGGGTAGCTCTTTAGGAAACGTTGCACCACTAGGTTGAAGACGTGGGCCAGGCATGGAACATGTTGGAGTCCGGCAAGCTCCAGAGCTGCTACCAGGTTCCGGCCGTTATCACAAACGACCATGCCTGGGCCCAGGTGCAGCGGCTCAAACCATATTGCCGTCTCATCGAGGAGGGCATCCCTCACCTCGGAGGCAGTGTGCTGTCTGTCCCCCAAGCTGATCAGCTTCAGCACAGCCTGCTGACGTCTACCAACGCCAGTGCTGCAACGTTTCCAACTCGTAGCTGGGGTCAATCTAACAGCGGAGGAGGAGGCGGTGGCGGAGGAGGAGGCGGTGGCGGAGGAGGAGGCGGTAGAGGAGGAGGAGGAGGAGGGGGGTGTTCTTCTCGTGTCCCTGCCAGGAATGTTAGGCGGGGAGACGAGGTACACCGGGCCAGTTTGGGAAGCAGTCCCAGCCTCAACTACATTCACCCAGTGTGCCGTCAGTGAAATGTAGCGTCCCTGTCCGCATGCACTTGTCCACGCGTCGGTGGTCAAGTGGACCTTTGTGCAAAGCGCGGAACTAAGGGCCCGCCTGATGTTGAGTGACACGTGCTGGTGCAAGGCGGGGACGGCACACCGGGAGAAGTAGTGACGGCTAGGGACGGCATAGCGAGGTGCCGCAGTTGCCATCAGGTCCAGGAAGGCGGGAGTTTCAACAAGCCGGAACGCCAACATCTCCTGGGCCAGCAGTTTAGCGATGTTGGCGTTCAAGGCTTGCGCGTGTGGGTGGTTAGCAGTGTATTTCTGCCGCCGCTCCAATGTCTGAGAGATGGTGGGTTGTTGTAAAGAAACGCCTGATGGTGCCTTTGATGGTGCAGGAGAAGGAGATAAGACAGGACCAGGGGAGGATGAGGTAGAAGTCAACAAAGTGGCGGAGGCAGATGAAGTGGTGTCCTGGCTCGTCCTCTGGAGTGCATCGCCAGCACAGTCAGCAGTGGCAGTGGCAGAGGCAGAGGCAGTGGCAGTGGCGTGAACGGCAGTCGGCCTTTGTCCTGCCGTTGCTGCCTGCCACTGATTCCAGTGCTTGGATTCCAAATGACGGCGCATTGAAGTGGTGGACAGGTTGCTCTTCTCAGAGCCCCTAATCAATTTCGAGAGGCAAATTGTGCAGACAACACTATATCTGTCCTCGGCGCATTCCTTGAAAAAACTCCACACCTTCGAGAAACGTGCCCTCGAGGTGGGAGTTTTTCGGGGCTGGGTACGAACTGGAACATCTTGGGAGATTCCGGGTGTGGCCTGGCTTCGCCTAAGCTGCTGACCTCTGCCTCTGCCTCTAGCTACCCTTTTTGGTGCTGCACCTGCCTCAACATCCACACTACTTTCCCCGCTTGACATCCCCCCTGTCCAGGTCGGGTCAGTGTCCTCATCATCCACCACTTCCTCTTCCAACTCCTGTCTCATCTCCTCCTCCCGCACAATGCGCCGGTCAACTGGATGCCCTGACGGCAACTGCGTCACATCATCGTCGATGAGGGTGGGTTGCTGGTCATCCACCACCAAATCGAACGGAGATGGAGGAGACTCTAGTGTTTGAGCATCTGGATACAGATGCTCCTCTGTTAGGTTCGTGGAATCGTGACGTGGAGAGGCAGGTTGAGGGACAATGAAAGGAGCGGAGAACAGCTCTGGGGAGCAGGGACAGTTTGGGTTATTGTTCTGTAAAGCTTCGGAATTTTGGGAGGAAGGAAGACAAGACTGTTGGGTAATAGGAGGAGAGGAGGCAGAGTCTGACTGGCTGCTGGACAATGTGCTGTAAGCGTTCTCTGACAGCCATTGCAAGACCTGTTCCTGGTTCTCGGGCCTACTAAGGTTTGTACCCTGCAGTTTAGTTAATGTGGCAAGCAACCCTGGCACTGTGGAGTGGCGCAATGCTTGCTGCCCCACAGGAGTAGGCACGGGACGCCCTGTGGCTTCACTGCTACCTTGCTCCCCAGAACCATTCCCCCGACCTCGCCCACGGCCTCGTCCACGTCCCTTTCCGGGAGCCTTGCGCATTTTGAATTCCTAGTTAGAAATTGGCACTGTATACCAGTAGTAAAAATTGTGGGTGCACGTAACCCCAATATATTCTTTGAATTCCCAGTCAGAAACTGGCACTATATGGCAGTAGCAAGAAATGAGGGTATTTGTATTCCCAATATACTCTTTGAATTCCCAGTCAGACAATGGCACTGTATACCAGTAGTAAAAATTGTGGGTGCACGTAACCCCAATATATTCTTTGAATTACCAGTCAGAAACTGGCACTATATGGCAGTAGCAAGAAATGAGGGTATTTATAACCCCAATATATTCTTTGAATTCCCAGTCAGACAATGGCACTGTATACCAGTAGTAAAAATTGTGGGTGCACGTAACCCCAATATATTCTTTGAATTCCCAGTCAGAAACTGGCACTATATGGCAGTAGCAAGAAATGAGGGTATTTGTATTCCCAATATACTCTTTGAATTCCCAGTCAGACAATGGCACTGTATACCAGTAGTAAAAATTGTGGGTGCACGTAACCCCAATATATTCTTTGAATTCCCAGTCAGACACTGGCACTATATGGCAGTAGCAAGAAATGAGGGTATTTGTATTCCCAATATATTCTTTGAATTCCCAGTCAGACAATGGCACTGTATACCAGTAGTAAAAATTGTGGGTGCACGTAACCCCAATATATTCTTTGAATTCCCAGTCAGACACTGGCACTATATGGCAGTAGCAAGAAATGAGGGTATTTGTATTCCCAATATATTCTTTGAATTCCCAGTCAGACAATGGCACTGTATACCAGTAGTAAAAATTGTGGGTGCACGTAACCCCAATATATTCTTTGAATTACCAGTCAGAAACTGGCACTATATGGCAGTAGCAAGAAATGAGGGTATTTATAACCCCAATATATTCTTTGAATTCCCAGTCAGACAATGGCACTGTATACCAGTAGTAAAAATTGTGGGTGCACGTAACCCCAATATATTCTTTGAATTCCCAGTCAGAAACTGGCACTATATGGCAGTAGCAAGAAATGAGGGTATTTATAACCCCAATATATTCTTTGAATTCCCAGTCAGACAATGGCACTGTATACCAGTAGTAAAAATTGTGGGTGCACGTAACCCCAATATATTCTTTGAATTCCCAGTCAGAAACTGGCACTATATGGCAGTAGCAAGAAATGAGGGTATTTGTATTCCCAATATACTCTTTGAATTCCCAGTCAGACAATGGCACTGTATACCAGTAGTAAAAATTGTGGGTGCACGTAACCCCAATATATTCTTTGAATTCCCAGTCAGAAACTGGCACTATATGGCAGTAGCAAGAAATGAGGGTATTTGTATTCCCAATATACTCTTTGAATTCCCAGTCAGACAATGGCACTGTATACCAGTAGTAAAAATTGTGGGTGCACGTAACCCCAATATATTCTTTGAATTCCCAGTCAGACACTGGCACTATATGGCAGTAGCAAGAAATGAGGGTATTTGTATTCCCAATATACTCTTTGAATTCCCAGTCAGACAATGGCACTGTATACCAGTAGTAAAAATTGTGGGTGCACGTAACCCCAATATATTCTTTGAATTACCAGTCAGAAACTGGCACTATATGGCAGTAGCAAGAAATGAGGGTATTTATAACCCCAATATATTCTTTGAATTCCCAGTCAGACAATGGCACTGTATACCAGTAGTAAAAATTGTGGGTGCACGTAACCCCAATATATTCTTTGAATTCCCAGTCAGAAACTGGCACTATATGGCAGTAGCAAGAAATGAGGGTATTTATAACCCCAATATATTCTTTGAATTCCCAGTCAGACAATGGCACTGTATACCAGTAGTAAAAATTGTGGGTGCACGTAACCCCAATATATTCTTTGAATTCCCAGTCAGAAACTGGCACTATATGGCAGTAGCAAGAAATGAGGGTATTTGTATTCCCAATATACTCTTTGAATTCCCAGTCAGACAATGGCACTGTATACCAGTAGTAAAAATTGTGGGTGCACGTAACCCCAATATATTCTTTGAATTCCCAGTCAGAAACTGGCACTATATGGCAGTAGCAAGAAATGAGGGTATTTGTATTCCCAATATACTCTTTGAATTCCCAGTCAGACAATGGCACTGTATACCAGTAGTAAAAATTGTGGGTGCACGTAACCCCAATATATTCTTTGAATTCCCAGTCAGAAACTGGCACTATATGGCAGTAGCAAGAAATGAGGGTATTTGTATTCCCAATATACTCTTTGAATTCCCAGTCAGACAATGGCACTGTATACCAGTAGTAAAAATTGTGGGTGCACGTAACCCCAATATATTCTTTGAATTCCCAGTCAGACACTGGCACTATATGGCAGTAGCAAGAAATGAGGGTATTTGTATTCCCAATATACTCTTTGAATTCCCAGTCAGACAATGGCACTGTATACCAGTAGTAAAAATTGTGGGTGCACGTAACCCCAATATATTCTTTGAATTACCAGTCAGAAACTGGCACTATATGGCAGTAGCAAGAAATGAGGGTATTTATAACCCCAATATATTCTTTGAATTCCCAGTCAGACAATGGCACTGTATACCAGTAGTAAAAATTGTGGGTGCACGTAACCCCAATATATTCTTTGAATTCCCAGTCAGAAACTGGCACTATATGGCAGTAGCAAGAAATGAGGGTATTTGTATTCCCAATATACTCTTTGAATTCCCAGTCAGACAATGGCACTGTATACCAGTAGTAAAAATTGTGGGTGCACGTAACCCCAATATATTCTTTGAATTCCCAGTCAGACACTGGCACTATATGGCAGTAGCAAGAAATGAGGGTATTTGTATTCCCAATATATTCTTTGAATTCCCAGTCAGACAATGGCACTGTATACCAGTAGTAAAAATTGTGGGTGCACGTAACCCCAATATATTCTTTGAATTACCAGTCAGAAACTGGCACTATATGGCAGTAGCAAGAAATGAGGGTATTTGTATTCCCAATATATTCTTTGAATTCCCAGTCAGACAATGGCACTGTATACCAGTAGTAAAAATTGTGGGTGTATATAGCCCCAATTCTATTGCTAGGGGACTTGCAGGGTATTTCTGGGGTGAAGGTGGGGGGGCACACCGTTGGAACGGGTATCGGGGTATATATCGGGTATACGGGAATACACTGACAGTGTATTCCATTCAGGATCCTGGGAAAGCTGGGTTGCGGCGATTGAGCCCGTCAGTGCCACGTTACACTGACAAGCTTCTCCCTGGAATTTAGCTCTTATAAGAGCTGTTGGTTGTCTTCTCCTTCCTATCCTAGCCTGTCCCTGCCTACCCAGAATCTAAGCCCTAGCTAGCTGGACGGAAACCTCCGTCCTCGGTGAATTGCAAGCTCAGAATGACGCGAAGCTGGGCGTCGCTGTTCTTTTAAATTAGAGGTCACATGTTTTCGGCAGCCAATGGGTTTTGCCTACTTTTTTCAACGTCACCGGTGTCGTAGTTCCTGTCCCACCTACCCAGCGCTGTTATTGGAGCAAAAAAGGCGCCAGGGAAGGTGGGAGGGGAATCGAGTAATGGCGCACTTTACCACGCGGTGTTCGATTCGATTCGAACATGCCGAACAGCCTAATATCCGATCGAACATGAGTTCGATAGAACACTGTTCGCTCATCTCTATTCATCCCCCATTCACTTTGTGCCAGCCTGCATAAATAGGCCAAAGCAAAGGAGAATCTGTTTCTTATCAATCGATGTATTTTATGCTGATCCGCCGGAATCAGTCAGTGTAATAGCACCTTTAGTCACTAGGTTTATTTGCACATAAAGAATACAGACTCCAAGCGAGGGGGCCATACATTTGGTCACCACATACAATGTGATACAACACATGTTCTGTGTAATGTGAATAAGTAGATGAGGAGTCTATAACTCAGCTCTGCAGTCATGTCATCTGGTCTTATATAAACCCTAGCAACTGCAATATAAAGTGACATATATATCAAAAATGATTCATAACCCTTATGAGAATAAATCTGTTATGTTTCATGGGCTGGAGGTCAGGTTCCCCCCAGTATAAAATCCGGCATCGTTGTGTCACCACACACTCTGTAACTGGTTCTGGAGCAGGTAATATAAGCAATCTGTTTCTAAGCACAGAGAAAGGACTCATTGTATGATGCTACTCCTTATGCTTTATTTCCTAGTGTCCCAGATTGACCCTCTCAAGACATGCGCAATGTTTTTTTTCTTCTCTACATCCTGCAAATCCTATGACCAGTGTTTCCAAACAGAACAGATAATTTGCCTCTTCACATCCTTAGGAAAAGATGAAAAACCACTGCTCTTATAGATGAGAAGTGAATGGTTCATGCGAATCTGGATCCAAAAATATACCACAGTGATATTTATATAGTTAACCATTGCCAGCGCACCGATAATGCAGTTATTAATCTCTCCAGCAGGATTATTCTCGGCAGCTCTGACTTGTATGTTAATATCTGATAGTATTTATATTTGCTTAATCTAGGTCTATTCTTGTAGAGACCCTGTAAATCGCTCTTCGCTAACAGGAACGGAATGTTGCAGATATTGTCATGTTAATAATCGTAAATCTAATTAATTGACCGTTTTCGATGACAAGCAAATGTGAAGGATGTCCCATTCAGTTTTTTTGTCTTGGTCTCCAGACATTTTCGGCACCTGTGACACTTAATAGGATTGACACACCCTCCAATTTCCCCCTAGTATTTCTGGAATCATGTTTGTAAACATTGTAGCCATGTGCGCGTCACCACGTGAGAAGGCGTCACAGTGACCTGGAATCTCCTATTCGTGGAGTCACCTCTGGCACCAATATTAATGCAACAACGCCAGAAATGTTTAACTCCCTCCCTCCTTGTCTATTCCTACATTGGAGCCTAAAGAGTAGCAGCAGGTCTCCTAATATTAAAGAGGAACCTCGACCACGTTGTCAGCTAAGTATTCCCGAGACCTTGTAGAAAACTCAGCTGTATGAATCAATCTTGTTATGATTCAGCAGAATGGTAAGATCATCTGAGCACCGTCTATACTCATTTACTACTGCACGATCCGAAAATCCGTTGATGGCATCATGCATGTATAACGCATAGTCTTAATTCTCTGATGACTCTGCTAACACCAATGCCATAACTTCCCATCCTGTACATATCTCTTTTTATAGATTTACTGTAGGGTGCTTTTTTAGCATTGGATGGCTTCTTAGGAGCAAAGAGCGGAGAGTGTGTAAGTTGATGGTAGCTTGTGTCAGCGGTACGTGAGGGCATATCAGGACACAGCAGTGAAGCTTCTTTACGGAGACATACAAATACCAATGTTAAAGAGTTACCGATAATCAGTGAACTTTTGGTCTGGCAAGCAAACAATAATGCAAAGAATACAGTGCAGGTCAAAGGCGAGAACTACTTAACTCTTCTGGTGCAAATATATGGTGCAGGATAATGATAGAAAGGTTGTGTCCATATAATACCACATAATCACTTGGTGCTATTTTTTCCTATTTCGTCTCGGGTCCCTGCATCTAATCTATTTATATGTATTAATAAAAGCGTCCCAGGCAACTAATGATCTGTACGGAAAGAATACTAGAAACATATTGCTATAACATGGGATTGAGACAAGGCAAACAATCCCCTCACAACAACTGTGTTTAATGGCGAGCGTTTTGTTTACAGACTCAAAAGGTTTCTATGCCTTCCAATTCCCTTACAGCACAGCCAAAATTATTTATAGGTTCCAGGCAGCAAGGTTTTCTATCGCCAGTGCGTAGCGCAACAACCACCAGACCTGTGTTTGTCAGACTGGTTAGAATCTATTTTTGGCTCACCGCAGATGACCTCTCTCTAAGTCACGGTGCTTGATATCACTCACATGATTGTACAAAGACAGAATAAAGCTAAAATTGCGCTGGGTCAACCTCACTAGGGAAGCATGTTAGTCACAGAAACCAGGTATTCTTTGAGCTCATGCAAGCAGCACAATTTTTTGTCAATCCTTCCACCTAGAAACGGTTACGTAAAAGTCCCTGGGAATTCTGGGTCGTCGTTTTGTAAACAGTGCAGACATGTGCGCGTATCACCCACGTGTCTCTCGGTAACACATCATATTAACTCTTCCTTCCACCGTACAACAAGTTAAAAAATGGTGTCAATGATAAATAACTTTTTTAGACAACCTTTTTTTCTGGGTGGTTTAATTTAGATTCTACTCACACGGCTTACGTTCATTTGTTTGCTTTGCGGTACAATAAAACACGAGCGGGAGAAACAGGCAATGTGGATATTTTGCTTATATAAATAATATACACCTTTTGCAATCTGAAGTCTATATTATATTTTTTCAAAGCCACCATATAACTGTCAATACAAGGGATTAAATAAGTCAAATCAATTATACAGTGATGAAAAGACACAATTGGTCCAATGCATTATTTAGATATATATTCAGATAGATATTTAGAAGAGGTTTGGCGCAAACATTATTTATCTGGAGTTAGGGACCCGTGAGAGTAAAGCTTGGCCTGGTGTCTCCCCTAGAGAAACATCCTATACTTTGAAAGCTCAGTGTTATCACATGGCCCTTGGCCTCAGTAGCCAATGGGTTCATAAACATCTGAATAGTTGGTTAACTGCATTGTCACAACTTGTCGGGTGAGTCTTCCTCTACTAGGTCAAAGTTATTAGCATGTGCTACTACTGGCGGGAGTGAACTTGATCTAAAACGGATTGGTTACTAGGAAAGTCAAAGTCACTTATATCATATAGGATTCAATGCGCTCACAACAAAACAGCCAGTATGAAGGATAAAAAGAAAACATCTACCATGACGTTCATGCTGCCCAAACCAAGCAACGAAACAGCTTTACAGAGAAGGCACAGCGTGAAAATTAGTTGGGAAAGGGAAGAATTGTCCATGATAAGGATTCTACCCCTCCTGATCCCTATTTGCCTATAGGGTGGGGGAAAGCTGCGCAGTGGACTCATCTCCCTGTGCCCAAATGGTTTTTAAGACTGTATTTTCTCTATAACACTGCAGGGTTACATAGTAAGACACCAATGATCCCAAAGACAGCATAAACCTGATAACAAGTTCCCTTTAAGCTATTAACTAAAGTCTTCATGAAGAGCTCAGAACTTTCACATCACTTTAAATGTTTGCGTCAACCATACCCAGTTCCTTATGTTACACATATTTTAACTGGGAAAAACCATAATGTTTTATGAGGTGATTCTTATTATGACAGATAATACTACTCTCTTTATATACAGTATATATTAAATACATTGTTTATTATATAGTGTCCATTACAAAGTAGACTATCATATTTGGAATTAGGTTTATTTCACTAGTTTAGTATAATCATATAAATATTTGTTCAGATACTTTATTAAATATTGTAATGAAAGTTACGCCCTGAGTAAAACCAATAAAATTACATAACTTGTTTTACGGATCTCACTATTACATAATACCAGTCAAGCAACATTATGCTCCATTTAAAAAGCCACATGCAGAATTCCAATGCTTGCTCTTAATACAACACACTGGCAGAAAAACGCCCAATTATAGTAATGATCTTGGTCTAGCTGTGCTTGTGTATTTGTTGCATTTAGCCATATACGTGTGTATATAAAGTATGTACAGAGTCAAAGCTGTCAGTATTAGAATAGAGATCACTCACTTTCTGATACTTGATGACTTACCCTCAATTCATCAGTGGAGATTCAACCCATCTACCCATCAACAGAAGGGGCTGCAGAGGACAGGCCACAGTATTCTAGCCCTGGACAACACTGCTATTTCCTCTAACTTCACCTTAAGCATGCATCCTCAGATTAGCTGTCACCTTTACCGCCAGAAGCAAAGAGGGATTCTGTATAGCCAGTCTATAAAGGATTAAGCATATTTTTGTCCTTATTATTTTGCCTCTAAATATATAAATATGACAAATCATTACAAGAATACAATCCAAAACACTGTATATTTTCATCTTTAAGGCAGTCTGCCAGCAGCAGAATCAACATTAAGAAGGCCCTGAAGACTCACCTATTCAGGAAGGCCTACAACCCCCAATAACACAACACTACTGTCACCACACCAATATCTGAACAGCCTCTTCCCTCATAGACTGAAATCCTTGCGGGCAGGGCCCTCTATCCCACTGTGCCAGTCGGTCACTGTTATTATTATATTTGTTTGTTTGTTTTTAATGTAGATTGTGAGCCCCATTTAGGGATCACAATATACTTTTTTTTCCTTCTCCTATCAGTATGTCTTTGTAGAATGGGAGGATATCCACGCAAACAGAGGGAGAACATATAAACTCCTTGCAGATGTTGTTCCTGGTGGGATTCGAACCCAGGACTCCAGTGCAGTAAGGCTGCAGTGCTAACCACTGAGCAACTGTGTTGTCCCCAGTTTTGTACATTTTGTGTTCCATATGTAGACCCTCAAATGTAGAGCAGCATGGAATTAATGGTGCTATATAAGTAAACAATAATAATAACAACAACATACTCACAGCACCTTGTAGGGCCTCTGGGAAGGTTTCCAAATAGGTCTGTGTTATATTTGATATTCATTCCTGAGAATTTTGTTGTTTTAGAATTCTGTTACTTAGTTGAAATGAGCTTTAGGTGTTCAAAGCCATTTTCTTGGTGTGCATGCCCACTAACGTCATCCTCCACCTAGTAGTGCTACACCGCTGTACTGGTTTCCATGTTGAGGATCATGTTGGCGGGCATGCACAGGCATACATTCAGTACTGCACTTGCCGAACCCCATGAAAACGGCTGTGAACCCATTTACTCTACAGCGCATATAAAAGTAAACGCCCCTGAAGCCCTTTATATCTCATTAGTAGAGATGAGCGAACACTGTTCGGATCAGCCGATCTGAACAGCACGCACCCATAGAAATGAATGGAAGCACCTGGCACGGCGGCCGGCCGGCCGCCGGCAAAGTCAGCGTCACAGGTGCTTCCATTCATTTCTATGGGTGCGTGCTGTTCGGATCGGCTGATCCGAACAGTGTTTGCTCATCTCTACTCATTAGCATAAATATAAAATACCAAACCTTTTAATAAATTACATTTTAAAGATCCTTATTTTTTCCCTTCCCACTTCCATCCTATCCCATTACTAACATAGAAATGAAACCAAAAAAATATATTTCCACAGTTTCATATTATGATGTTGACACCATCTTTCCATATTCTCTTACAATTTGACCTAAATCTCTTTCATCTCCAGGATTATATGCTAATGTTAATGTCCTTGAAGAGTATTTTATCTCTTCACTAAATGATGGATTATTAGCTGACATCTCTTACAATTCATGGTAGGTCACATTCCCAAATGACCTAGCTAATACAGAGTATCTTTCATGTAAGATTGGACATGTTGATACCTAAAATACCAATCCTTTTTTACCCCAGTTGCAGATATCATGGGCTATTTCTTGTATATTAGACTGGAATTCTGCCAAAATAACCCAGATCTTATGTCTATGACCACATAAGGATTAATTATTATAATTATTTATGGTGTCATGACATTTGCCTATGTCACTGACTCCTACGGACAAACAAGATTTCTTTCAATTTGGAAGTTCACTTGCTTTTGAATTGACAAAATCCAGAAATACATCTAAGTATTTATCGCATTAAAACAAGGCCCAAAAATTAAAATCAAAAAACAAAACACTTATGAGAATCACTGAAAGTTTTGAAGTTGGACAACAATCCTTGTAAATGTTTCCTTAACACACACAAAGATAAAAAGAGGTAAAGAAAGAAAGCAATCTTGTTCATTGAAGATGCAGATGTTTGGGCACTGAATGTTAGTAAGTAAATAACATTGTACAATTTGATATGAGGATCTAGACACAGACAATGAAGAGGCGGAATGACACGTAGAATTCTTGCAGTAACATTTGTAGAGAGGGTTTCAGACTTGTGAGAATTTTGGTTATATTTTAGGCACAAACAGTAATAATACTCTACTGCTTCCCCAATGTCCTTATCATCATCATCATCATCATCATCATCATCATCATCATCATCATCATATATGCCCTTCCAAACTTGTGGTAAATCTGCCATAAAGAGACATAACATTTAAATGAAATGAATCCAATTCATAAACATACTGTGGTGTCTGGTGCGGGTAAGGCCAGATCAAGAACCTGATGTTACCATGTCAAATGGTTGTAAGTGTGGAAGCCTCCTCCTGCTCACCAAACAGTGCCAAGGTGATAGGATGGATAGGGCGGTCATCTACAATTCCCAATTTTTACTATCCTACAATGCCTAAACAATATTAGACAATAAGCCTAAATAATAACATTAAATGAGTCTGTCTCCAGAAAAGTCGATATCCAACCAGCCACGGTGCTTTATAGGAGACATGCTAAGCATCATTGTACATTTATTCCAATAAACGCACAATTCTTTGAAGAGGTCATTTTTAGAAATATGCAAATAAAGTTCAACTGCATGAGTCAACAAGGTGCAGGCATTCCAAATGAGAGGTTGGCAATATACAGTTGCTGCAACTCAAACCTGGAAAGGGAACCTTTGAAGACTTTGACATGCCTCCATTGAATTTTAGCCTCCTTTGTATATTTCTAAAGAAGTCATTGGCTTTTTCAAGAAAAGGGTGTATCTATTGTATTAAAAGGTATGATGATGGTAACCTTAATGTCCCCTAGAATACAATGTGGCTGGTTTGATATTGTGTTTCCCTTTAACCTATTGTGGAATAGTAAAATTGCTGATATGAGATATCTTTCTGTCCATTGAACCATAAGTATGGGCATACATTTAATTTCATGGTCAACTGCATTTATTATTATATTCCTACTCATTTGTATGCAATAAATTGGAAAGTTTTACACTAATATTATTAATATATTTTATCAATTTTGCCCCATGTCTGCTGTTAGCCTATCTCAAGTTTTGAATTTTTACGGCCTACAAGGTGCATTTCTGGCAAGAAGTGGTTTGTGGATGGTAAGGAACTGTATTTTGGATGTCCGCCCTCCATGTGATTATACACCACAATGAGACGTAGGGATACTGTGAATCTGACTGAACAGTTTGTGGTAATGTTTTGCAGAATTATTTCCAAAGATAACCACTGACATTCCTGTTTACTTGGCAGCACTTTCACGTGAACATAAGGCTCTGTAGACTTTTCAGTAACTTGTTCTGAAATCAGCTGGCGGTACAGTTACCGTAACGTCAAAGATTCCACTTTGCAGAATAAGAATTTCACCTTAAATTAAGTATGTGAAATGGAGTTGGTGCATTTTAGGCATTGAAAGAAAGCGGTCTAATGTGTTAAAAGATTATACATTAGGATAATACACTTGCGATACCTAGCTAAACCCAAATTTGACAAACAACCATCCAAACTGCCTCAGTCGTAACAAGCTTTAGCTGGCGCATGTAGCCTGCTCTTTAAACAATGTTGACATGCCAGAGTCCAAGACCATGCGCACCGCATCAAGACTATTTCAGTGCCCTGGCTAAGTGCCAAGTGTCATAGAACCAATGCCAATACCATACCTCATAAAAAAGAAAGACTTTTCAACCAGATAGAGTAGTTTTAAATGCTAGGACCATGCATATAAACAGTGTAAATCTCACTGGTTTGTTCTCTGCAAAACTTACTCTACTATTCTATAACTCCAGGTACCAAAACAATATTCAGCGCAGTCACAACCCACAACTTTGCATCATCCATTAGTAGAAAAAAACAACAAGTATTCTGAGTCATCTACATTCAGTTTTTCCAATGCACAATGATAAGATATTTTTGAGTTAACCAGACACATTGAGACCTAACAGTTAGATAAAAATTACCATGTGAAAGCAGGGACAAGCGAGCTGCTAACTACCCCTTTGCAAGCACATTAGTGATGTCTGATTGTAAACACTGATGTGTTTCACACACCTTTCCATGGCTATTGTCTAGCCATTAAGGATTAACTTTCCCAACATCTTACTACTTCCCACAAGGCTGCCTCGTTCCATTGAAATGACAAACAAGGATTTCTAATGGTCCCCTTTTATTCTAAGCTTTGAAAGTAAAAATGAAAGTCCTATGTTAGAATAGACATGTAAATATACAATTGAATCTGCATAGTTCCTCCCCACTATGCAGCACTGCAGACAGCCATTAAGATGCAAATGGAACAACCTCCATTAGCTAGCAACAGGAAACAGATCTTTTAATCCTAGGGAATGGAGAAAAAGCCACTGTTGGGAGATGAGCTAGGGATGCAGTTTTCTGAATGAATCTGTGCTGTGCCTTACCTCACTTTTTATATGGTTCAGCCAAAGTGTGACGAAACCAACTGCATTGAAGAATTTCCTTGGGTGTCACAATGAACTGTTCGCTGGTTCTGAGATGGAGGTTCCCTATGTCTTTATTTATCCATTTAAAATGGCACTGGCCACCTTCATCTTTAGATAGGTCTATCCATAGGGTTGAATGGCCATTAAGCATCCCAAATCATACAGCCTGCCACACAAAATAGAATTATCTGTAATGGCGTAAATATTCACACATATCAAGTGATCATCTACTGCTATCACCTGCTTATCTGGACTGTCATGAGAGGTGCCAAAAGACCAACTACTGTTTTGCTTACATTGTAACAAAAATACAACAACAAATTCCATTCTTATTCTACATATTGACATTAGCTGTTTCATTGTAAAAAGGGAAATAAAAAGACAAGCTCACTTCTCATCAATAAGCTTATTAACCATACAATACATAACATTTACAAAAAATGTATATTAATGGCTCTTATGTCTCTGTCCTTTTGACTGCGCCTGCCTTTGTGTCTGCTTGTCATTCACCGGCTATGTAAAGGAAAGCTGATTCACCAGCAGCACAAAGGCAGAATGCAGCCTTAAAAAAAAAATGTCCAAGGTATGCTGAAAGACACATGCCGGGCGACAGAAGGAAAAACAGAGCAAGATGTCTCTTTCTTAAAGTCTGCTCATATATCTAGTCACATGGCATGTAGGCTGACCATATAAAAGGTATGGGGTTAGCTGCAAAACATGAAGAATAAAAATAAAACTTGCATGAAAAAAAGCAAAACAATCAAAAAAAATTTGCTTAAAAGAATAAAACACAAGGCCAACAATTGTCCCAAAAGCTAGCAGTGTAAATGAGAAGTGGATACAAGCAGAGTTGAAGGCTTCTTCTACCTTACTTTTTCATACACAGAACAGGAAATATGGAGAGAAAAGACACCAAAAACTAACATGTACTAAACAGCAAGCGAAGGCAAGCACAAAGCAGGCGGCAGAAAGCCTTGTGGAAAGAGAAAAAACATGGAAAGAAAAGGCTCTTTATTATTTAAAAACTACACTTGTCAGCCATGTTGGAGAAGGATCAGTATTTTCTCCTCTTTATTCTTGCACACACTGAACAAACAGATGTGTCTCGAAGAGTGTGAGAAAGAAACAGGGAAGAGAGAGATAGGGAAGGACGTATGGGCATAAATATAGCAGCACTCTGACCTCTTAAATGTCCCTCTGCCTTGCAGAAATCCAGCAAACACAGTCTGGTCTCCTTTCTAACAAATCCTAAAGGGCAGCCATCTTGCTTCCTTCTGCTCCTCTACGAAAGCAGACTAGCCTCCACATCAATATTCATAGGGCAGTTTGACGTCTGCTCTCATCACTTGATGAAGCCCCGGTGTTGCTGTTCACTGTTCCAAAGGGTGGACGTGACTGGCATGTGAACCAACCCCAACGTAGTGTCTGCTGACAAGGAGCTCTGCCTGACTGCTAGCTTGGGTAATGTAAATCAGTTCCCTACTCAGGGCTTCCCACATAAAGCCTCACATTTTTTTTTGGCTGTACAATAGTAAGCAGAAGCCTGGGCTGCATTGAAGCTGTGGAGTGGATCACACTGCTCTTCTGGCTGACTCCTTGCTTGCTCTGCAGCTTCACAGACACTGCCTCCAGCTACCACACAGTAAACTGCCTTCTGTCATGCACACAGAGGGGGAAGGAATTTGCAGGCAAGATTAGATAGCTGGTTTTCTGACTATCACATTACAGTACAGTACAGCTCTTGCTCTAGTTCCTCCTTTGCATCTCCCCCTTTTAGCTCCTCTCTCACACACACACATTTCGACATTTCCTTCCAGCCCTCGTTCTGCAAATATTACCGAAGTCCATCTTCTAGTACTTGTGCTCATTTTCTGTTTGGCTTCCTAGTTGGAACAACTTGGATGCTATACTTGTAGAAGTCCATCAAAATTGCTGGTTCCCTGAGTAGCCAAGGCCAAGTTCTTGTTTACACTGACCATGTGAGCTGCAAAGAGCTTGACACATGCTCCCTCAGCCTTACTATGCGGCCACCTCGATGACACAACAGCTGACGCACGCCGGTGACAAACTTTGCTTTCCGTTATTGTGCGATGACACACTTTCTATTATTATGCAGTGAATAGGCCAGCTAGCTTTTTCCATGGCAATCTTTTATTCATTCTCTACCCATATGCATATTGTCATGATGAGAGAAAGAACAAATGCTACTCCGAACAAAGGAGCGGAGTCTTCAAAGAAATCCATAAAGTAATCTCTCCTCCGCATTGGACATTGTGAAGTTATTTGTGACACCGTTCCACCACTGCAGCCTCCGAAACCTGTGTGTCTACACACAAAATATTCCTACAGATCATGATGGTTACTGCAGTGTATCACTTACTATACTGATCAATTTATATTAGTATAATAAGCCTTCAATTGGCGCCTCTATTAACATATATGTAATGGCCCCCTTAGTGCCCCTACAGGTAGTAGAATATCCCCCTTACTGCTCCTACATGTAGTATAAAATGGCCCCGTACTTGCCCCCACATGTAGTATAATGGCCTTCACACTCATTAGAATGTCCCGTTCAGTGCATCATATGTAATATAATGACCCTTACATTGTCTCCACATGTAAAATAATGACCCCACAGTGCACCCCACATATAATAAAATGGCCAATATAATATAATGGTCTCCATGTACAGTGATGTTTAAGGAATTAGTGGTAAACTGCATTCATTACTTACCACTGGGGTAGATTAAGGGTACCATAGGCCTCAGGCTGTTCCAAAAGTGTGGCCCGCCCTTTCATGCCAAAGATCCTTGTGAGAAAATAACTTCCCACAGCAACCCTCCACTCAGTATAATTTCCCAAAGTGATCGTTCCACACTGTATAATGGACCACAGTGCCCCCCATACATTATGATGTTCCGTACTGGCCTGATAAAGTATATTGTTGCATAGTGGCCCTCTACACAGTCTAAAGTGCCATAGTGACCCCCATGCCATATAATGTCCCATTGTGCCCCCTCTTGCGGCATAACATCCCCTAGTAGCCCTCCAAACAGTATAATGTATCAGGGTGGCCCTTACATTAATAAAATGAAAACAAAATCCCTCATACACTCATACATAGGGATGACAGCCAGTTCTTGTTACATATTTACCAACAATTTCAGGATCAGCGAACCCAAATTTTGGGGGATTTGACCAAACCAGAAATTGTGGGTGTTCGCTAGCCACAAACTACAATTATACTATGGAACCTATTCAGACCCTAAGAGTATAATTAAGGGAGGCCCAGAGGAGGTAAGTCAACATAACAAACAGTGTTACTTGCCTACCCTAGGCTTCAGCACATCTGTACGTCCTCTTTGAGTCTCTTCTGGTCTCATGAATGATCTCAAGGAACACTGAGGCCTGTAATTGGGCCTCAGCAGTCACATGGATCATGTGGTGTAATGACGCATAGCACATAGCATTATTACACCATGTGACCCTGAGGCCCAATTACAGGTTTCAATGGTCCCTAAGATCATTTAGAAGGCCGGAAGAGGCCTTAAGAGAACTAAGGAGACCGGGGAAGTTGAGTAACATGTTTACTAATGTGAAAAAAAATCTAATAAGGGACTCTGCATGTGTTCTAATACACCTTTAGCTATTACATGTACTGAATTTGGGCTGTATTCTAATGTAATGATGTCAGTCCGTTCTGCTGAATCTCTCTCGTAAAAGAAGAGAAGGGTATGTGAATATGAACAAACAACAGGATACATTCATAACACAACTATTCAAGAAATATCTCACACTAGCTATAGACAGACACTGGTGCACCGATACCCACTAGCTATCACAGGAGCCCTGGCTATCCTGACACTTGCATGTACAGGACAGGAGGGATCACTGACGTTATCCAGAGACTTAAAAGGTTCTAAGGATATTTTGTTAGGCTGAACAGAAGATCTCATTATCAGACCAATAGATGGCTTGGTGATTTTCCTTATCATCAGATCATAGCGTTAACTTAAGAGGTGTGTGACCAACTTAAGCAAAATTCCTTTCTGGAAACAAATTGCCCAGTGTCTCTGCCTTTGTGTGCTGCAGTGGCATGTGCAGAGCACTGAAAACAGGGACACAATACTCTTCACCTATAGTATAATGCTACTGAAGTCTATGTGGCAGCGCTGCAGTATTTATACTCACCGCTATAGTTTGTATATGAGCAGCATGGCTCACCCGCATTGCCTCGGCACTGGTAATATTTGGAGTCCTGAGTGTCAGACCCCTGCATATCTAATATTGATGGCTTATCTTGAGGTTAGGCCATCAATCTCAGAAACTGGACAACCCTTTTTACAGTACCTGCAAAGTGGATGGAATTCTGGCTAATCCCCTCCACACATTGCAGAAGAAAATCTTCAGTGGAAATGCTGCGATTACAAAAACGCTTAAATTTTTTGCAAATCGTAGCATGTCAATTATACCTACAGAAACACTGGCATTTTCCATATAAGTATAATAAAAGAAGAAAGTTTACTCTTTTTGTGAAATACGCTGCAGAAAAAACTGCAATGTATTTCTGTGTAGCCTACACTGTTACTGGGGTCTACCTTCAAGGCCCCAGGAACTGCAGTTTTCACCGCACATCGATACCGCAACTATTAGCTATCTTATGTGCAGTAATATATATCCTCCTGATGATCCAATATGGTAAAACGCATTGAGAAATGCATTAGTAATGATTAGATATCTAGGGCAGGAGAAGATATTTATGTGGAGTTGAAGCTTTAGGGGTATATCGGGTCACTGTTGAGGCCTTCACTTGTAGATTATATGGAGTGCATGAACCAGGCTGACCAGACTGCCCTAAGTGAAGTAACTATACCCCATTAGCTGAGTCCCAAAAGTACTGAGTCACAATAGCCATACCTGTCCTGGCTTTAACTATTTAGCAAGCGGTTAACACAGACCCGAATAGTGCACTATGATTTGTGAATTGAACACTCTAACAGTGTACATATAATTAATGTAGGGTGGTGTATTGAAGCTATTGAAGTTGCCCATAGGGTCTGTGGGCTTTATTGAGCAAGCTGTAGTGAATCAGCTGGAATCTCCAGTCACAGAATAATTATCACACATCTATTCCTTGTGCACTGTTTGTGTTTTAGAGAGATACATGGTTTTAACAATGAGTATTAAAAGTTATGTTTTATAATATTTAGTTTTCGTGGGGGCCTTCAGTGTTTGATGTTGTAGAATCAGTTCCCCAAAACCCTGTGACGTTAATCTACTTACACATCTCCAATAAACAGTACCTGATGGCCAAAACCAAAGGGTGAAAACCTGTAAACTGCTGCAAAAAAAAACCTAAATTTGAGTCCTTATCCTTATAAGGAATCTGTGGATTTAGTCATAGTAGTGTACCAAGGCCAATGTGTATACAGTCTCTAACAAATGTAAATGTAAGGGAATGCAAGGTAATATATCTAAGTCACAGCAAACGTGTCGCTGCATAAATGCTAAAGGAAATAACATTGAGGACAACAGAACAAGAGAAGGACTTGGTTACAACTAAGCTAAGCTGCAGTACAGTGTCAAACAGTAGCTGCTAAAGAAAATATAATTTTAGGCTGTATAACACAAAACCTGGGATCCCAATGTAATATGTTCTTCTATAAAACCTTGTAAGACCACATCTAAATCTAATTCAGTTTTGGGATCCACAAAAAGGATATAGGTGCGCTAGAGTGGGTTCAGAGGCAGGCAAACATAATATTAGAAAGACCTTCCATCTCATTTTATAGCGAGAGGTTCAGATTAGAAAAAAGACACCTTATTTAATGTACAAATATATGTGTGGTCAGTATTAAGAGCTGGAACATGATTTATTCTGACCAAAATGTCTAGGGTCATTTCTATGGCTGGAGGAAAGGAGGCTTAGGCCTCTGTATAGGAAAGGCTTCTTTATAGATAGAGTAGTAAAACTATGGAATGTCTATTCCAAGAGATAGTAACATACCATACCAGCATTTAAAAAAGTCCTATATGCTTATCTAATGAAAATGAAATTGAGAGTTAGAATTAATGTAACTATAAATTGTAAGAAATAGATTTTCGAGAGTTTGATCCATGGATTTATTTATTCCAGATTTGGAATCAGAAATGAACGTTTCAGCTAACTTGGTGTACTTGGTTTGGCTTCCTCTGACTTGACACTGAAAGGCTATAGATTGAACATCATGGACCTGTGACTTACAACAGTGCTCTTTCATAGGTAAAGTCTTAAAGACATTCATTTACATTTTAATGTGCACATGATCAGTTTACATCAATAACACTTTTACTATTTAACTTTAATGGCCTTGTGCTTTACATAGGGAAATGACCATTGTGATCACTCTCAAATGTACAGTTTATCTTGGTAATTGACACACATAAATGGACTTTAGCTGTCACCTAAACTCAAAATCAGGTGCTCAAACGTAGTGTATTTCTTGCCTGCCTTGGTTAAGCTGACCATACACATTACATTTTAGACTGCTGAAATTCTAGATTTTAGACTGTCTTCTGATGGTTGGTCATAAACCTACAACAGTCTTTCCCATACATCCAACCATTAACTAAAACTGGTCAGAACCATTAGATTACACATTAGATTCATTTAACACTGTCATCGCTCGTCTGAAAACCAGGAATCTTCAGAAGTACATTCAGCTGCCCCAGACAATTGGAAATTTAACAAATGAAAGGCATTCAATGCTAAAAAGTGTTGAAAACAGTAAATGATGGCACTTTGTGGGTGTTAGTAGTACAAACACATGCACACAATACACCTATTACCCACAGGTCTGTTAGTTTAGCCCATACATAAGAGATCACAGCAAACAGATGGCAGCAAAAAATCAAACGCAACAGATTTTGGTGCTGAGCAGTTTTAGTTAATGGATACAATACAATACAATATAAAATTATCACACGCCCCCACATATCCATCCATAACGCTGCGCCCCCCTATATCTCATCCCTTGTCATTGTCTACCATTCTAACTGTGCTCTCTGTTCTGCCAATGACATTAGACTTGCATTATCTGTTATCTGAACATCCCACTCCCGTCTCTAAATCTTTTCTCAAGCTGCCCCGGTACTTTGGAATGCTTTACCCTGAACAATCAGATTATACCCAACTATGGCAGCTTCAGAACTGACCTAAAATCTGTTTAGTCAGGTTCATCACATGATCTGATTATATTGTTCTGCATCTCTGCACACTACACTAACATTTCTTATCCTATTCTATTCTATCTCCTCTATTCTTTAGATTCTTTCCATTCCATCTAGAAGTTACACTGCAGTCCTTGCACTTAGTATCTGTAAATTCACAGATACCGGCTGGTAACAGGTTCATACAGCTTCAATTCCATAACCTTTTCTATTACAAGATGGCTGAACCATTGTATCAGACAAGCCCTCTTACCTCTTGTTTCTCCCTATTCTCTCAAAGACTGTAAGCTCTTTTTTTTTATTTTTTTTTTAAATGTTTTATTTAAAGAAAAATAGGCATATACACACAGGTAGTACAAAGATAACGTACCATTCTAAGACAAACAGCGAGAGTCAAAAGGTACAAGGTATTATGCAATAGAATCTTAATATTGTACAATTCACAGTATAAGTAAAAGGTTACGATTGTTGATACGGATGAAAGTCTCATGGTCATACAGACAGAGCACCCCCAGCACTCAGGTATACGTCTTCATGAGTGTGTGGATCTTGACAAGGAAGGGGGGAGGAAGAAGGAGATATGTGCCTGTCATAAATGTGACTCTGGGAAGGAAGGAGAGGGGAAGGACGGCAGGTATGATGTCTGGGGGGGAGGGGGTTCAGATATAGTTTGGTCCAGACAGCTGGACTCCAGTAAGCAAGGGAGCTACAGCTTGTGGGATAAGGGAAGTTCAGAACTGATATGTGATTGAGTGGGGGAATGAGTTGCAGATGTAGAGGGGAAGTGACGTCAGATTTAGAAGGGGGGGGGCCGGCTTGAAGAGAAAATGAGAGGGGACTGGAGGGGAGAGATGGATAAGTAGCGGAGTGAGAGTAGAGGCCGTGAAGCAAAGTGGAGAAAAGGTGAGGGTAAGGGGGAGGATAAATCAGAGGAAAGGTATAGGAGTAGGAGTAGGGGGCGCGACCCGCTGGGAACCCAATTCTCTTCAATCAATGCACAGGGCCATGTCAAGGCCAGGTAGCGCAAGTGATAAGTTACAGGTTCAGGTTTCTCCAGGGAGACCACAGTTTCATAAACTTGTCATGACGTCTATGCTGCCAACTAGTGAGTTCTTCGAATCTCATGATTTGGTTGACCTTTCCAATCCATTCAGTTTTCGTGGGCGGGGAGGGATCTAGCCATTTGCATGGGAGCAGCGAGTTGGCCGCTGATATGAGATAGGAAACGAGATTTTTCCTAGAGGGAGTATAGTCTGAGGAGGGCAAGGATAGTATCACCATTTCAGGGGAGAGTGTGAAGTTGGAAGACGTGCAGTTTCTAATAATTTGTTGAACATCGTTCCAAAAGGTTGCAATGACTGGGCATTGCCACCATATATGTAGCAGGGAGCCCACCGCAGTCTGACATCTCCAACACTGATCTGTATCTGAAAGTTTCATCCTATATAACCATTGTGGAGTATGATACCATCTAGTGAGCAACTTATAGTGGCCCTCTTGTAGGCGAACACAAGGCGAAAAGCCGTGGGAATGCGTGAGAACTTGGGTTCTCTGTTCATCTGTGAGCACAAGGTTGAGATCCATTTCCCAAGAGGTTAAGAAGGTTGGTGTGGATAGAACAGGTGGAGCGATGTATTTGGCCAGAACAAAGGAGGTTTTACGGATGAGTTTGTTCGTTGCAATTATCGCCCTTTCAAAAGGCGTGAAGTTCGTTCTAACTGAATGTAGATTAAACCATTTTTGGGTAACTCTTTGAAGGTGTAGACGATGCAGAAAGGAGAGAGGTTCTGTGCCCAAGAGAGTAACTATCTTTTGTTCGTCAAAATCGCCTGCATCTGTTAGAGCATCTGAAACGTAGTGATGACACAGTTTTTTCCAAAGATGCGTTGGACCGTCGCTATTCTCTCCTTGCCAGTACGGCAGAATCCCGAGGGGTGTCAGGGGGGATATGTCAGGCGCTAAAGAATCCTTAAGGGATTCCCAGGTTTCTGCTGCTCCATAAAGTAGTTGATCTACAGATTTGGATCTGTGTCCATGAGACATGTGTAGCCATAATCTCGCCACGGCTTGCGGGCCGAACGTGTGCAAAGACATTGAGTAGATAACGGGATTTGCTGTGGGTACCGCCAACTCTATCCATCTTTTTAGTTGGACCGCTCTGTAGTATTCAAATATATTTGGTAGGCCCATACCACCAGAAGAGTGCTTTTTCATGAGGAGTTTTATGGGGAGGCGCGGGCGTTTGGATTTCCATAGGAAACTCGTGAATGTTGCTTTTAAGGAGCAAAAGAAAGGAGTCGGCAGCCTGATAGGGACCATGTGAAGCCGGTATAGAATGGTGGGTAATGCGTAAGTTCTGATCAGGCTGCGTCGGCCAAACCAGGAAAAAGGGAGGGCTGAATAATTATTTAGCGTGGCCTTTATAGACGATATGAGGGGGACAAAGTTTTCTTGATATAATTTAGAAGGGTCTGCCGTAAGTTTAATACCTAGATATTTAATTGCAGTGTTAGTCCAGTTGAGAGGAGAAAGCGTTTTCAGGTGAAGTAGCCTGTGGCGGGGGATGTTGATATTCAAGACTTCGGATTTGTCCAGGTTCGTTTTGTACCCAGAGATCTGGCTATATGTAGATAATAGATCTAGAATTTTTGGTAACTCTGTTTCTGGGTTTGTGAACAAAAAGAGGACGTCGTCCGCAAATGCCGCAGAGTGAAGGGAAGTATTTCCTATTTTAAGGCCTCTTATGTCTGGATGTAGTCTTACAGCTTGTAGCAAGGGTTCTAAGGTGAGTATAAATAGGGAGGGCAAGAGCGGACAGCCCTGTCTAGTGCCGTTACGGATATCAAAGCTAGGAGTGAGTGTACTGTTGACTTTTAATCGGGCATTCGGCTGGTCATACAGGGTAAATACCGCGGAGATGAATTGAGAAGGTAGGTTAAATTTTCGAAGGACCGAGCTCATGAATGCCCAATCTACCCTATCGAATGCTTTTTCTGCATCCAGTCCTAGTAGGGCTAGCGCAGTACCGGTTTTTCTGGCGTAGGTGATGGCGTGAAGGAGTTTATGCGAATTATCCTTTCCCTCCCTTCCCAACACAAATCCCGACTGTTCTGGATTTATGAGGTCTGGTATCAAATGTTTCAATCTTGAGGCTAAGATCTTAGCCCATATTTTAAGATCCATGTTGAGAAGGGAGATCGGGCAATAACTACCACATTCTGTTGGGTCCTTACCTTCTTTCGGTATAAGAGTAATATGGGCCTCTGGGGCCTGTCTGGGAAGGAAGGCCCCCTGGAGGAGAGAGTTGCACATAAGAGCTAGATGAGGGACCAGTTCTGACTGGAAAACCTTATAGTATTGAAGTGGTAGCCCGTCGGGGCCTGGGCTATTGCCTGCGGGAAAAGAGGAGATGGCATCTTTGATTTCTTGGTGGGAGATAGGGTCTGTGAGAGAAGATGCATCAGAGGGCGTCAGGGACGGTAGGGGGATCGATTCGAGGAACGCGGTTGTTAAGGCCTCTCTAGAGGTATCAGAAGTGGGCGTGTTGTGCTTGTCGAGGTTGTATAGGTCCGAGTAAAAAGACATAAAGGCGGAGGCTATATCCGGGGTAGATGAGCATGTCTGGCCGCTGCTGTTCTTTATTTTGGGAATGAAACATTTTGACTTGCGTTTGCAGAGCATGGAGGTCATGAGCTTGCCCGCTTTATCTCCATGAGCATACAGCTTGTGTTGGTAATGGAGATAATGTTTGGCCGCGCGTGTGTTGAGCATATCCTTGAGGTTTTCCCTAAGTTTCCGTAATTCCTCACGGAAGGGGAGTTGTCGACTGACTTTTCTGACTCTTTCGATCGCTGCTATCTCCGTTAAGAGTTTGTCCAGAGCTGCTTGTGAGTCTTTTTTAAGTTTCGATGCGAGTGATAGAAAGGTACCTCTGATCACTGACTTGTGTGCCTCCCATATTATGGTTGGGGACATGCCAGGGGTGGAGTTGAGAGTGAAGTATTCTTTAAGATGAGAGCTGACCTGAGTGACCAGGTCCAGTTTGTCAATAAGCATCTCATTAAGTCTCCAGCAACAGTCTGGTTTAGGTAGTTGCTGAAGCGAGATTTTTGCCCAAACTGGAGCATGATCTGAGACCGTGATATTATCTATACGTGACTTGGAAGAAAAAGGTAGCAGCGATCTTGAGACAAAAATATAGTCTAGTCTCTGATAGGATTGCCTAGGGTTAGAGAAAAATGAGTAATCTTTGGTGGAAGGGTTAAGAGAGCGCCATACATCATACAGACGAAGGTCGTGAAATGTTTGGAGAAGTTTCCCAAGGGACTTTTGGGAGGTGCTGGATGTCCCTGAGGACGCGTCAAGAGTGGGGTTGAGAGTTAGGTTAAGATCTCCAGCTAGAATTAACTGGCCCTCCGCGAACATTTCTACTTGTCTAAGGGCTTCAGAAATCCATTGTACTTGGTGCTTGTTCGGAGCATAGAGATTGACTAGGGTATAAGTGGAGGAAGCAATCTTCCCCTTGACCATAAGTAATCTACCCTCTGAGTCTTCATATACTTGAGAGCTAGTGAAAGGTACGGTGTGGTGTAGAAGGATTGACACACCTGTCGCCTTTTTGTTGGGGTTTGTCGAGTGGTAAGACAAGGGGTAGGTATTAGGTATTAGTCTAGGGACTTTTCCTGATTTGAAATGGGTCTCCTGGAGAAAGAGCACCTGGGCGCCTAATTTTTTAACAATAGTGAAAATCTGAGAGCGTTTGTTTGGCGAATTGAGCCCTTGTACATTGAAGGTAGTAAAGTTTATTTCAACCATACTGCCTAAGCGTAGTAGCGAGAGTATGTAGTTGCGTGCTACAGTAGGTTCCCAGCGGGTCGGGGGTCAAGGAAGCGAAGGAGTAAGGGGTATGAAAGGGAAAGCAGAGGTGCAGGTGGACGTGTAAGTGGGATGGGGGGGGGGTAGAGAGGGAATGGGAGAAAGGAGAAGGAGGAGAATGCTAGGGAGACGTTGTCTGATTCTTAAAGAGGGGATTGACAAAGTGACAAGGACTGGGTGTGCTGAATGTATGCCACAAGAGTGGGGTTTCGGTGAAACAAGAGGTGAGTCACCGATGTGAGTCGACGACAGAGCCTAATGTCCGTCAACTCTTTGTGTAGTTGAAGTCCAAGTGGACCAATGCGTTTGTCGGGGTGCGGGTAAATAAGCCTGATCGTGATGGCCGTAACCCGGGTCCTTTAAAGGACAAATGAAGGGAAGTAGAAGTCCTCAATGTGTGGGATATAGGTTAAACAATGTATGCTTGGGAGCGTTGAATGAAAGTGTTCGGATAGGGGAGTACTAATAGTATGAGCTTTAGCAAACAGGAACTATGGTAAGTATTCAGCAAGTGCGATATACGGTTTTAAACAGATGCAAGTTAAGAAAGAAGAGTCCTGATCAGAACAGTGAGTTTCCAAAAATATATATCGAAAATAGTAAACGATGAACAGCGTGTCGCCATAAGCAATCAAATGCCCAACAAAAAAGAGGGGGGAGGGGGTAAAAAGGGGGTGGGGGGGTGAGATAAAGGACGATGTATAAAAGGATGCATAACATAGTTTACAACAGTGGTGGGATCAGGCAAGGGGCGCGAGATCTCCTTAGTAAACACTAGGTGTAAAACCAGTAAATTGTCTGCATATGTGCGCGTATAATATTACCAATAATAAGCGGAGTGGAGCGAGAGGAGCCGTCCACAAGCAAGAGGGCAGCATCAAACATAGTTATGAATGTGGGGCTACTGTGTGGTCGGCAGCCACTAGGTGGCGGCAATTTACAGCAGTTGATATTGGTATGGGTCAAATTCCAAGGAGGAAAATGTTAATTCGTGTTAGGCCCAGATTAGTAGAGGGGTCCTCTGCTCCAACAATAAAGAAAAAAAAAAGGGGAGGAACGTATATAGAAAAGGGGGAGGAGAGGTGGGGGAAGAGGAGATATGACAGTTGAGAGGGGATGAGCTTGTCGTCCATCAAGGCGGGAGGGGGTGGGTATAAGAAGTGGAAGGGATTGGATAGGGAGGAATCGAGGGAGAGATAAGAAAGGCAGTGAAGAGTCATAGGAGTAATCGCAAGTAAACAGCATCATAAAAATCATACATGGAGATTCCCCTCAAGGGGGTCCAGACCCCCACCGCCACCCGAGGCCACGGGACCCAGGGCTATCACCCAGGATCCCGAGGCCCCGGGCAGGGGCGCGGGCCCTAGTATACATCAAATACAGTCAAGAGAGACAAGTTATACTACTTCTTGCCTGGGAACAATTGACGATATGTCCCGACTGAAGTCCTGGTATAGCTAGGCTGTAGAGGAGTAGTACAGAGGTGTGCTCAACAACCTGGATGACGAGAAAACGGGGCTGTGTCATACCACCTTAACCCGGGAGTTGAGCGAGTCGCAGCTGATGAGTTCCAGGGCTCAGGGCTTAATGGTCCCATAACCAAGTGTGGGGAAGGGAAGAAAAAAAAAAAGTCATCTGGGTCTGGGTGAACATGAGGAGGGGGCAGGGCGGATAGGGGAGAAAGATGGAGGTAGTCCAGGAGAGAGGGGGGGAAGGGACACGGGGCAGATGTCCTTGCAGTGGGAAGGTGGTGAAAAATGTGAAAGAAAGTGAAAACTCACATAACTGGTAACATCACAGGTTTCTGGATCATTGCTTGGAGCCAGTGTTGCAATCAGAGTCCCGAGCCCGCTGCTTGTCTAGTGGCCGCTTGGCTCTCGGCGACCTGTCTGATGGTCTCCGGAGTAAGGCCGGGTCGGGTATCTCCGGGAGGGATGTGATGTCCTCAGGCATCGGCAACCATGAGGAAATGGGGATAGGTGGAACATCGAGCACGTTCCATACTGCGTCTAGATCCTCCGGGGTGCGCACTACAAGCCTCCTCCCCTGCTTCAGTATGGCCAGGCCGAACGGGAAGAGCCAGGCGTAAGGGATGCCTTTTTCCCTTAGAACCTCTAGCAATGGTCGCAGGTTTCTTCTCTTAGCCAGCGTTGATGGGGCTATATCCTGAAACAGTTGTATCTCGTGCTGTTCATATAGGATGGGACGTTTATCTCTAGCAGCTGCTAGTATTTCTGTGGTGTCAACAGTTGTGAGGAGACCACATATGATATCTCGGGGAGGATCATTGTCTCTTGGCTTAGGCCTTACCGCTCTGTGGATCCTCTCGACTTGAACTGCTGCGGCCCTGTCTGGGCCTAGGAGCGAGGAGAAAAGTGTCATGGCGACATCTCTCAGGGTTTCCGGCAAGTAGGATTCAGGCAGGCCTTTGAGCCTCAGGTTTCTTCTGCGGTTTCTATTTTCAAGGTCTTCGATTAAATCGTATGTTCTATTTAGGTGGGTATGATAGAGCGACAAAAGTTGAGTGGATGAGGCAGCGTGTTCTGCAAGAGAAGAGGAAGCTTCCTCCAGCCTTTCCACTCTTCTATCCATGCGGTTCATGTCCGCCCTCATTTCACTGATTTCTGCTAGGACCGGCGCTATGGCCTGGGTCAGTGCCTTCTTCAGGTAAGCTCTCGAGATTGGGAGAGCAGCAGCTTCGCCTCTGTCTTGGCTCGCCATGCTATCTGCGTCTGAGTCTTCCATCGCTTCCCTCATGTCGGCCGGCGCCATCTTGCGTGCCGCTGCTGGTGAGTGCTGTGACTTCTTTCTGAAGAACTTATGCACTTCAGAGGGTGGTTGTTTGCCTATGGGGGTGCCAGGGGGATCCCCAGACCTATCCCTTCCATTTTTACCCATTTTCAGAGGCAAGGCTTCTGTAGAACCCGGGTTTTGGCACTTTCACGGACGGAGCTACAGGCTCAGCAGTCCATCCACCTTGACGGTCAGGCTCCGCCCCCGACTGTAAGCTCTTACGAGCAGATTTAAATGTGGTCTTACAAGGTTTTATAGAAGAACATATTACATTGGGATCCCAGGTTTCGTGTTATACAAAATTATATTTTCTTTAGCAGCTACTGTTTGACACTAAGTACTGCAGCTTAGCTTAGATGTAACCAAGTCCTTCTCTTGTTCAGTTACTGTACGTTTGTGTCGTTCTGATAGGTGTCCTTTTTTTTTTTTTTTTTTTAAACAGACACTGTCTGTGCGGACACCAACCGTAGTGTGAACGCTACCTAAGGCATCTTTTTATTGCATAACAAGATGCAGTTTTTATTGATACCATTGTGGGAAATTATGGATGTTTTGATCAAATTTATTTGTGACGGAAAATGTCGCTTTTTTTTTTACTGCTACAGTGCTTGTTGTGTGATATAATTTTTTTGATTTTTATAGTTTGTGCACTTTGGAGAGGTCTAATTTGTTTACATTTGTTTATTTATTGTTACACTTCACACTATGCCTCCCAGTTATCAAGGATACTCCCATGTGGTAGCCATCCAGCAATATTAAGGCCGTGGACCCACATGGCGTAAATGTAACCTTTTACAGTCACAGCAAAGTGGATGGGATTCTAGTGAATCTCATCCCCACTTTACAGAAAGATATGCAGTAGCAGACATGCTGCAATTTCCAAAACCATTACGGTTTTGGAAATTACAGCATGTCAATTATACCTACAGAAACGCCAGTGGTTTCTCCAAATGTATTACAGAAAGTCCGTTGTAGGAAAAACCACAATGTGGGATGCTATGTGGGGCCTTAGCCTAAAGGTGAAGGCATCAAGGGAGGGGGATCAGTAGCCCTTTCAGGATGGAAATGAAAGCTTTAAAGGGGCTCTATCATTGTGAAAAGTCATTTTTAACTAAGCACATCTTTGCATAGCCTTTAGAAAGACTATTCCACACCTACCGTTTGCATGTAAATCGCCTCAGTGGTTTTTGAATGAGCCCGTTTTTATTCATATGCTAATTATCCTCTTGGTGCACCCAAGAAGTCTGATCGTGCACCCTCTGCTATTCTTTCCTATGTATGTGTACAGCACAGGCTGCTGATGATGACTAAGCTTCCTGTTTGCACCCACACATAGGAGATAATAGCAGAGAGGTGGCTGCTGGGAACTTCCTGTGTTGGCTGGAAGCTAATTTGCATATGAATAAAAAACGTCTCATTCAAAAATCACTAAGGCAATTTACATACAAAAGGTAGGTGTGGAGTAGCCTTTCTAAAGCCTATGCATGTATGTGCTTAGTTAAAAATGACTTTTCACAATGATAGAGACCCTTTAAATCAAATCAAATCAAAAAATGCTTTATTGGCACGTCCGAATAGGTATTTGGCATTGCCAAAGCTAGTAAAGTGTGTGTGTGGGGGGGGAGTTGGGTTGGGTGGGTGGTGGGTATGGGGGGGGGTTTGGGTTATAACAGTCCATGGAGTCTCATCTTCCTCTTCGTTGGTGACTGCTATTAGGGGGGGGGTTGGAGGTGGGGTGGGGCAGGGCGGTTGGTTTGGGGTATAACAGTCCGTGGAGTCTCGTCTTCCTCTTCGTTCCTCTAAATTAATTATACCTTTTCTGTAATAAAATTAGTAGGTGACATATTGTTATACAGTTGCATGTTTTGCATAGAGTTGAGCATACATTTTTCTTTTTTTCGAAAAAATATCTCACATATGGTGTGAATAGATTCCAGACATCTTTCTATATGCCCTACTCAGTATGTGCCCAAAACAGACAATGGCTTTAATCACCAGTTTTTTGCAGTCTACCTGAAGAGGACAGAAAGCAGGAGGTGACAGGTTAAATTCTTAGTTCAGTCACAGTATGAGATCTGCTGAATGTGTCTGCAGCTATCATCAGCAATTTTTCCTCTAAGCCTTTGCAGCAAGTAAGCGGGGCAGTTAGGGACCTGGCCTCAGCACTTGTGATGTGAAATCATATCACAGACTATGGAAACTTACAGAACAGTGGCAAATGAGACATAAGGGAAAAAAAAATATATGCCAGGTGTTTGCTTGTTCAGCTTTTCACTTTCTAAATTTTTCATATGAAGTTCATATTATTATTATACTTTATTTATATAGCGGTCACATATTTTGCAGAATTTTAGAATTTATTAAAGGTCAGAAAACAATATACTTCTTTAGAGGTACTGATTCTCCTTGCCTAGACCCTGCAGGTAGGGAGTCTTAAAGGCAATGATTCCTGGGAATAAATATCCACAACAGCTCTTCTCCAGTAAGAATGAATCTGTCTCTCTAGTGCCATCTACAGGTAGTTACAGTATGTCTATCCCCTTATAAAGCCTAGAACCATGACTAGAGTTTATCAGTCAGTCTCTGCTCTGCAGACAGTACACTTTGTGAGTTTTTGTTCCTCATCAGTTCAGAATTAGATTAAACAGTGTAAAACTCCTGCCTGAACACTCCAGATAATACAATTGATCCACTAATAAATGGTATTATGTATAATATTACATCAGCTGTAACTCATAGATTGTAAGCCCTTACGGGCAGGGCCCTCTATCCCACTGTGCCAGTCAGGGCTCGTTCACATCTGCGCTCGGTCTCCGTTCATACAGGTTTCCGTTTCCTGCACAAAACAGAGCAGGAGACGGAAAGCTGCAGGACTCTTTCATACCCATTCATTTGAATGGGTTTTAAAGGTGTCCGGCCGTGAGCGCCGGTGAGCGTTTTATGCTCTCCGCCACAAAACAGTTTTCTGAAGACAGAAAGCTCAGAATGGAGTGCGGGCGCTAGTGTGAACCCAGCGTCAGTCACTGTTAGTATTATATTTGTTTGTATATTTTGTGTATTGTATGTAAACTCCCTGTTAGGATCACATCTTCCATCTTGTATTCTGTCAGCCATCTTGTAACCTTTTTCTTATATAAACTTTATGAAAATGTCTGTTTAGAGTCTAAGAGACCCCTTTAGGGGATAAGGCGTGTGGAATGTTGATGGTTGGGTTATAACTCCTTATCTATTTATGGTCATCTTTGAGGGTGGGTGTAGAAACCGGTTCAATAACTTGTTGATCGTTAGCCCCAAGGCCGGAGTGGACCAGCATGTGATCATTATCTCTCTTGCTGTGATATACATCTAGAATTAGTGTAAGATGTTGGTTTACACATAAATATTTTAGATTCTTCTTTAAAGGTCATCCCAGGTTGGAGTGTAATAATGAGATGCAGACCTTATCCAATAGTCATGTGCCACAGCTTATGTTATAACCAATCATGTCAAGTCCAACCTGCTTTTGTCTGTATAAATGCTACTCTCTGTAACAATAAATCAGAACTCTTTTGATACACCACCATCTTGTGTCTGAATCAGTTCTCCAGGCCTAAAAGAATGGCTGCAGTCCATCTAGGCCTGTTAATTATTTAATTTGGAACCCTGCAACATACTCTTTCCCAACACTCCCAAATGTAAAGCACCATGGAATTAATGGTTCTATATAAATAATAATAATAATAATAATAATATTGTCTTTTTTTTTTCCAAGATAGTCAACGCCTTTTCATTTTTCTAGCTGGTGAACAAAACTGTTTTTCCATCCACAATAGGTGATGCTGTGTAACCCGTGGAGACTGTAAACTACAGAAACTGTCACATCATTTTTGATTTTTGAGCCTATGAGGCTTAGTATCAGTCAGTACTAAGTACAGTGGTGTTATTCTAGATAAAAGACCAGGACTCCAGCACAAAATGTAAAGCATGCAATAAATAAAGCATCAAAATATTATGTCATGCACATACCCGTTCACATAGACAGTCTGATGTCCTTGTGTATTAACAGGCAATGCCCTAATGACTGCTTTTATACAAAAAGGATATGATAGGTTGGATAGAGTTCAATATATGAAATTCCTTATTTCTTAAAAAATTTTTGGCATTGATAGATTTGTCTGTTTATCTTAATTTCTAAAGTAGTAAAATGCTTGCTAGAATGAGTAAATGTGCCAAATTAAGGAACTGTCAGGACGGGGTTAACATATACTGGGGGAAATTCATTATCCCAACTACGCTAATTTTCTGGTGCACTAGTCATTCCCTGTTCTGCATGTTACTTGCAACATATCACAGATGTGAGTGGATCGGTATGGGACATTGCACAGGCCAGGGTGGGGATACCTCGGCCAGACATATTTATTATAATTCAAGCCAGTTTTCTTGTGTTAATTATACTCAAAGTCTATACTAGTTCCTGCCTGGTGTAGATCTCTATTCCGGCCCATGCTCTTGATTTAAGATGATATTGGAGGCTCTTGATAAGTCAGGTCTACCTTTCGCCTTTTAGACCCTTTATTCAGATTGATAAGAAAACCCTGGTCTTAAATCTCCTCTACTGAATTTTTGTGGTTAGCCTTACTCAAAATACAGCACATTACAACAAATTTGTGCACAAATAAAAGGAAGAGTTGTCCATAGCACTTCTTTAGACTTCAATTTTCAATACATTTCATTTCAGTATATTTCCAGGAGTCTAAACCATTCACTAGAGAGGACCTCTTTTGTAAAATATGTACATTGAATTACGGTTTACTCCAAATAATCCAGTTATCCAGATGAACAAATTTACGATTCACAATTGAATATGACAAATTGGGAAAACCTGTACATTTCTGAAATTTCTGCCAATTAGCTTGTATCTATGGGCATTGTGAAATGGTGTTGTAAAATGATTTATAAAGGTCTACTTTTTTTCCTAGAAGCATAGCTACTTTTATCCATGGGCACTGACTGTTTTCAGTTTTTCATTTTCATTTTTTACTCCCCACATTCCAAAAGCCATCATTTTTTTATATTTTTCTGTCCACAGAGCCATACATGGCTTATTTTTTCAGGACACACTTCATATTGGAACCATTTAATATTCCATATGATGTACTGGAATAAAATTTGGAATGGGTGGAATTACAGAAAAGCTGTATTTGCATAACTTTCTTAAGGGTTTTTTTTTTTTTACGATATTTACAGTAAAAGTGACAAGTTACTTATCTCTGACTTAGCATGATCACAGCAATACCAAATTTAGGATAAAACCCCATGTGGCAGAAATACAGTGTTTTTGCTGCATTTTTTTTTAGCTAAAGTCAGGAGTGTATTTAATAGAAGGGAAATGTCTAAGAACTTCCTTTATATTTTCCATTCCTTTTCAAAAATCAAGAATGCA
This sequence comes from Leptodactylus fuscus, assembly GCF_031893055.1. Classification (NCBI taxonomy): domain Eukaryota; kingdom Metazoa; phylum Chordata; class Amphibia; order Anura; family Leptodactylidae; genus Leptodactylus; species Leptodactylus fuscus. Next base: position 256,509,881 of record NC_134265.1, on the reverse strand, counting down.
AAAAATGATTTTGGTTATCACATTCTGACACTTGTAACTTTTTATGTTTCTATGTATGTATCTAGCCTTAGATGTACCAAGATGCACTACCTCTACACTAGAGTCTAGTTGTAATCACAATAGTACATCAGGGCCATTGCTTTTGTCAGATAAATGTTCATTTTCAATGTTTTGCTGAAAATGAGCAAATGTATTTGGTGAGCAAGCGAAAATACAATTAGCTCAGTTGCTTCTGGTAACTACACACAAATATATAAGCACCTACTGACTTAAGTACTTACTGTAGCGTCTCACAGTTGAGGTAGATCTGCATCCATGCAGTGGCGTAACTACCGGGGTAGCAGCTGCCACAGGGCCCAGGACATTAGGGGCCCAGCGACAGCTGCTACCGCTGCGTTTCTTTTTTCTTAATAGGCTGTTACCGGTTGGAGTTACTCCAGCCAGTAACGAGCCCTATTTACTTACCTGGCAGGGGCTGGGATCGGTAAGTGACGCCGCGGGCCCCACAAACACTTATTATTCACGGGGTCTTTTCAGAAGCCGGAGTATAATGATCGGAGGCCTGGGAGAGGTTAAGGAACATAAAAAACACAGTTACTTACCTCTCTGTGCTCCATAGAGGCATCGGGCCTAGTTGTATGACATCCCTGACGCCACTTGACCCGGGACCTGCGTCCCGGGTCATGTGACATCCTGACGTCATTGAACATTGCCAACACCACCGAGGACTTCAGCAGAGCCGGGGATCTCCGATTATTATAATATAGTATAATAATTGTTCATGGGTATTCATTATGGGGCATAATACTGTGTGCAGGAGCCACTATGGGGCATAATACTGTTTGTAGGGGCCACTATGGACCAGTCCAGTCGGTTAAACTGATTATCATTGTACCAAGCATGGTAGATCTCACTACATGACAGCTGGCGTTGTCATCCTGGAAATAACATTGTTCCGACCCATAGAACCGCCATAATGTAGGAAGCACACTTATCTAAAATAGTGCAATAGGCGTCGGCGTTGAGTTTACCACGCACTGGCACCAAGGGTCCGAGTCCGTACCAGGAACAACACCCCCAGGCCTCCACCTCTGCCGAACTTTACTGGGTGTCCAAATACTTATTGGTAGACAGTGTAATTGAAGCCATGTTCTATTTTTACCCATTTCAATGCCTCCCTCCATACAATGCAATGAGGGAACTGTGAAAAACAATACCTTTCTGGTTCAAAACAGCTATGAATAATGGCCATGTTCGCCATTGTTTGTGTGAATTCAGCTTTAGCCTCTAGGAGAGCACGACTTGCCATCTCTCCCTGGCCAGATCTTTCCTACAGGTTGTGTAACAGTGTGACTTGTCACTGTCAAGTATATATTGTTCACTATATACACCTTATCCTTTATTTATAGTATGATGTTACCTCTGTAAACTTACCGTATAGCGATATATGTGACCACACTACCTGTGTATCTGATTGTTGTGCTCTTTTTATTATTGATTTTTGAATAGAAGAAAGAGTTTAAAAAAAACCGCACACCACAGGTAAATTTCTAAAATGTAAAAATGTAAATGCAAATTTAAAAAAATGTAACCGTGTACAGGATATGAGTTATATTACTATATCACTCTGCACATTTGATACACAAAACTCTGCATGGAAGAACAGCATGTAATCTGCATAGTGTGAATGTAGTCGTAAAGTCCTGTCTCAAAATCTCGATGGGTCCAAATAAAGGCTGACTAAGTTGGACCCCAAATGATCTGATATTGATCAGCTATACGTTGGACAAGCCAATGACAAGTGTAAGCTGTTTATAGCTGGCATTGTCTGGTTATGTTCATGTGGTCCAGAAGGTTCCTAATAGTTACTGAAACCAAGTCAAGATTTAAATTAATATTTTTCTATGGATTGTTAGATCAATAAGTGATAGAAAAACACAACATCAATATATTAAATTAGTGTGACAATCAAGTATTAAAAGAGTTAATGCTTCCCCAAAGATCCCATCTTTTCATAAAGGCCTCACCATTGCCTTTTAGGCAAGATAGTTTGATTTCCTTTGTAATAAAATTACTGCGCTTCATTGCGATGACTTATTGTAGTTCACTAGAGTCTTAGCGAGAATGTGGCATCAGAAAAAAAAAAATAACCAAATTATCAATTAATTAAGTATTCTTTAAGAATTTTTGGTGATATTTTTTACATTTTCTCTACCAAGATCTAAAATTTGATAAGATCCTGCAGTTTTCCCTCTGACCACGAAGCCTAGCTTTTGGGGGGTTTCAGCAGCAGTTACCTTACAATAAGCACAGGAAGGATTACAGTGACAAGTATCATGTTCAGTATATACAGATAAGATAGGTACCACCATTTATAATTGGTAATGGCTACAGATTTTCAACTCTCCTTCACTGTTCAATGACCTCTGTACAAGTCACAGAGCATCTCTCCCATAAGCATCCCATACACATTAGATGTATTGCATTTATGTATAGCCAACATATTTGGCCAACACTATGTGTATAGCCAGCTATAGACCAGATTATTGTGTCTATGGATAATGTGGCTGCTGTAAAACATATCTCTAAATGCTGCTAATATAAATAGAATGAAACATCTATAAGTATAGTTTCACTATTTGGTTTTAATTTGTAAAATTCTTTATCTTCTTTTCAAAAAATGTATTTTGTTTGTGGCATATGTTGTTGCTTGAAGCGTACTTTGCATTAACAAAAAGATTCTGTTTAAATGGTTTATCTGGGACTACAATGTTGATGACCTATTCTTGTTGGGTATTACAACACACAGTGCAGTTCATCTTGCTATTTATGGAGCTGCATAGCCATTGACCAGTCAGACTGCCTATGCTGATCCCATTTGATTGCAGAATGTGTCTACAACAGGCATGTGAGCATGAAATCTGGACCATAGAGCTATGGAAAAAATGTTACTGGGTCTATAAATCACATTTTCTATTACATGAAGAGTCAGATGTGTGTATATCAGAAGGCAAGCAGAAGTAATCCTGCTGAGAATCCTTGGTTCCTTGCATTAATTTGCATGTTACTTTGGTATAGAAACTGTTTCCTCGTAGTACTAGTTTACTTCATGGCATCGATACCCTAAGATCATGATAGTGAACATGGCATCACAGCTTACGTTTGAAAAGTTGCATGTGAACAAGTCATAAGACTTTTAGAACAATGTCTTTTGGACAGACAAGACCGAATTGCAAATGTTTGGCAATAGTACACACATACACAGCGCAAAGATTGTCAAAAACCAATCACACCATGCCAGCAAAAAATCCTCATACCAGCTGTGAAGCACAGTGGTAGAATGGTGATTATTTGGCCTTGTTTTGCAGCCGCAGAACCTGGGCATCTTAAAGTCACTGAGTAGACTATGAACTCATTTGTATACCAATATGTTCTAGCATTAAATGTGAGACGATTGGCCCAAACTGCACCATGCAACAGGACAATTATCTCCAACACACCAGAAAATCTACAAATCTAGAATGGCTGAAAAAGAAAAGAATCAATGGTAGAATCTACTTTGTCTATTTGTCATCTGACCAGTTATTTTTATTATATCCTGATTATCTAATAGTATAGAAATCCAAGGAAATGTACTTTTCTCATGACTATATATATATATATATATATATATATATATGTACATGTGTGAAGGTTATAATCATGTAATGTATGAAAAACATTGTTATCCTTAAAAGCAGAATGCTAGATATAGTTGCTTGTGCTTGAAACTGAAGTATAATGTTATATGTGACAAGATGGCACCTGCATCCAGGATGGGTGCAAGAAGTTATGTGCTTCGCTCACTGCCAGAAGACAGCTACCTAGAGACACAGCGCAAGACCGGGAGTAGCTGGCTATATATGGAACTGCTTAAACTTTCTCTCTCTGTGTGATTGAGAGGTACTACACCAATCAAGAATGAATACAAAGACTTAGGTTGTTATTATTTCTCCTTTCTCTGCTGCTATATTTTTTTTTTAATTCAAAGTCTTTTATTGGGGTTTTTCAAAAAATTTTCACAACAAACAAAGGAAGTAGAATGAGGTAAGGGGCGGGGGTACAAAATGGATAAGAAAAGAAAAAAGGGGGGGGGGGAACAAATATACAAGACATAAAACCAGCACAGGTACAATGATAAGTCCAATGTAACATATGGCAAAACAATGATTACACGTCTGATGACAGATCAAACGGGTAGGTACAGAAATAAACATAAGCTTTAAGGGTACGCAGCCCTCTCTAGGGAAGAGGAAACAACATATTTAAGGGGGGTTAGGGAGGGGAAAATCTGGGGGTGAAGGGAAGGAAAGAAATGATTCCAACTGCCCAAAAATAAGGGGTGTGATGGGGGGAAAAGGTGCAGACATTGTCGGCTACTGTAAGAACAGGGTAGAAAGGACTCAATCACATGGGATGTATCCGCCTCCAGTATGTATGCCAAGGATCCCAGATCTTGTTATATTTGTCATGTGTTCGTGAGGACCAACTTAGTAGTTCTTCCAGTCTAGCGATCTCATGAACTGTGTTCTCCCACAAAGCAATCGGGGGAGCAGAGGTTTGTAGCCAATATCGCGGCACCAGTAGCTTGCCCGCTGCCAGGAGATGTGTGATCAGTAAATTCTTTTTCGGGTCGTATGTCGAATTTGGTTGGGATAGACACAATGCTTCTGGTGTTAAATTCTCTGCTGCTATATTAACCCCATCGTATAACTAAAGAGAATTCTGGACTTATGTACATTAAATGTTCTAGGTATATTTTCCTGCCCTAGACAATCAACATTAACCATCCTAAATCATATAATAATAATAATAATAATAATAATAATAATAATAATAATAATAATATCATCTGAGTATAAAGTGTAAACCATTAAACCACCATAAACCTTCCAGCAGCTCAGCCAATTTTGGGGGACTCAAATCAATCCAAGATTATTCCCATCAATCCAAATAACCTCTCACAATTTACGGAAGCAGGTGAGTGGTGCTGTTCTATGCTGTTTATGTAACTGGCACATAGGTGAATGGAACCTACAGAAACAGCAAAGCACTGCTGTGCTGCACTGTTTCCACAGCTCCACAGTTACAGAAACAACATAGCTAAATGTGTTACCCTGTTTCCATAGCTCTGATTCACTTCTAAGTGAGTTATGGGAACAGCATAGAGCATGACTTGTGGTCAGTTGTTCTGGTCTCCCTGCTGATTTGCCAAGATGGGAATAACCTTAATCAAACTGGCACTCTTAACATATGTGGCTGTTTATGTGAAAAGGGCCCACATTGTCGATATGGAGTTCTTGGTATCATTGTAACGGTTATGATGTAACATTGTCCGAAACAGCAAAAAATTTTTTATTGAAAGCACAATTGACATATTTTTAAATAAAATTTTTGCATAAAACAAAATTGTGATTTTTTTACCCAAATATGTTTTGGACTATTTTCTCTATAATTAGTATCGACGATCTGGGCCCTTTTCACGTAAACAGCCACATATAACTAGGGCTGGGTCAAGGGTAGGCACAGTTACTTGTGTGCATGTGTTATATACATCTTTCAATATAATCAGGGTTACTTTGCTGACTTTTTTTGTAGGCAATAATGTAAATGGAGGCCCCTGTGCAAAATATGTGCCTATGACCCTAAGGGCTATACATTTATAATACATGTTAATCTTAGATTATTGTACATTTCCCTTGCAAAACCATTAATGTTATTTCACATAGCAATATCATATTGCATCTTAGTGTAAATGGAAGAGTGTGCAGTACTAGCTAAGTAATGCAGCTTCTTCACTGATCTTTCTCACACAGCAAGACTCCCAGCCACCTACTGTGCAGGGAATTACAACACAGTCCCCCTCACTTGAATGGAGCTGTATTGCTATTCACTGCTAAACAGTGGCCGGGAGCACCAGTGAGCAGAAATCCCTGCCCCTTTATTTTTATGGATCAATAGGGGTTTAACAATGTTATGGATATATCCTCGCAATATTCCATAATATTAAGTGATGAAAATACCCTTTTGAGGCCAAAATTTGCTTTTCCCATAAGGGCTCACATTTAAAAATATATTTCTAGCAACAGTATTCTAGAACAACCTAACATTCAGTTTGCATATGCATGTATACATTTACCTGTATGAAAAACTCTGATAAGAATTCAGTGATTTGGATCATCATGAAGAAACGCTGAACCTGTAAGCATCTGTGAAGTATCTAAGCATGCAATACTGTATTTACTGCAGGCTTTCAGCTTTAAAGAGAGTCTATCATTAGAAAAATAACTTTTTAACTAATGGCACTTTGGAATAGCCTTTTAAAAGGCTATTCTATTCCTACCTTCCATTCTCTTCTTCGCCCCGCTGTTTCTGGTCAAATCTATTTCTTCTGTTATGCTAATTACGATCACGGAGCACTGTCTCTGCCCGGGCCACCATTTCCGGGTGGTCTGTTACAACGCTGCGTTCGATGCCTGCGAAAGGCAAATGGCACGGAAAGGAAGAAGAAGGGAGAGAACACAATGAGCTAAAGGGGCGCTGGAAAGTTATGACGCGGAGAGTGCTCGGAGCACAGGGGGAACATCCCTGGTGCTCCTTGTTCATAATTAGCATAACAGAAGAAATGGATTTTATCAGAAATGAATGGGAGAAGAAAAGAATGGAAGGTAGGAGTGTAATAACCTTTTTAAAGGCTATTCCAATGTGCCATTAGTTAAAAAGGTGTTTTTATAATGATAGACTCCCTTTAAATATATGGAGCTTCGGCTAGGTTCACATCTGCGTATGGGTCTCTGTTGTTCAGGTCCGCTGCGGGGACTTGAAAGACAGAGATCCAGACTGCTAAAACAGCAGTTACCCGTCGACCCCATGGACTACAATGGGGTCTGTCAGGTTTCTGCCATTTTTATGAAGAAATCAGCAGAAAGAATGGAGATTCTGGTGCAGATGTGAACCTAGCCTTAATGGGAATAGTTTTATTAAAACATTCTGTACAAAAGGTCTCACAATTTTTATTGATTTTTTTTTTTTATACCAGCATTTTATTTCCATTATTTCACATGCACTCTAGCAGCAGGACAAAATACCTAAACGAAGTCACCAAACACTACAAGAAAGCATCACCCAAAGCAGCATTGCCCGCCAACCTTCCCTTCTCCTAATGGCAGGTAAAGCATTCCCCCTTTTCATGTGTAGCAGCATTATCCTCCAAAAAATCTTTTCAAAATTGCTGCAAATATTTCCACAGTTCCACACAGCCCACATTATGAGGATTATCCCCCAACAGAGAGATAAGAGAAGAACATCCTACCTCCAGGATCAGACTATGATGCCTCTTCCACCAGACTACATTCTGGAGACTCTGATTGAACAGCTCCCTGGGTGAAGGAGCCATTGCCTCTTGGGGATTAGGTCCTTTAGACTTTCTAGCTATGGAGACTGCACTGGTAATGCTGGCATTATCAGTGCAGTTTCTGTTTTAGTCAAACCTGACGCAAACAGGGACCTGCACCTCACCAGCCAATGAGCCGTGCCTCACGAGTGAAGCCCATCTCACAGGTTGAGAAGCCCTTCTCTATACTATATATGCTGAGCTATCATTTTAGCGAATACAATAAATAAATGTCAGCCCCTTGTTATGGTTATATATTTAGGGATCATTTAAACAACCTTATGACAGCTCAGTGTTGTACAGAACAGAGCTTACATAGAGGTGCATGAGCACTCTACCGTACTAGCAAATGCATATGATTTCAAAAGTAGTTATTTTCAATTGGATTTTGGAAAAATGCATCACAAAAACAATCATGGCATATTCTACTGGACTCTGTGCAGCATGCGATTCTGTATTTGTTTGCAAAGGTTAAAAACTGTGAGATCTGCAGCCTTTCCTGCAGTTGTGCCACAGGAATAGTCTAATTGATTCGGGTAGTACACTGCTAAATATCCCTGATGGAAATACAGCAGAATGTCCAGCCCATCTCGCCCTATTCTGCTAGAAGGTTTCATGTGGTACAACTGAAAGGGTTGAAAGAAATCAGGAAAATAAAATGTTATTTTTCCTTATCACCTTGCTTCGATGCTAAATGTTAATTTAGTTGTAGCTATCTAATTTTTTTTTATTTTTTGCACTTTTATTCTGTATCTGCCATTTGAGATAAATACCTCAGAAGGGAGTGTACGTGTTACATGGCAGCTGCAATGAACAGAAATAAATGGATAGAAACTGTCCATGATCTGGTAAATAGTGTCTATTCTGAGGGCACATGTACGCATCTATTTTTAGATGTCTGTGTTCATTTTCATTGTCCAAGTATCCTCCAAGTTTGCATTGAAAAATGGACAGAAATAGGAAATGCTATATAAAAAATATGCAATTGTGAGGGGAAAAATATCTGTGTAAAGAGAGATTATTTTCCGCCATCTTGGTCTGCAAACTCCATTTTGTTCTCATATTCTCCATTATATAACAAGTTGTCTCTCATGTAGTTTGCTTAAACCTTGAGATTTGCAGTTCTGCTCTCTTATTTAGAAGAAAAGGTTGGAATGTTCCTAAATTTATCATGTTCCTTAACAAGACGCAGAATGTTCACAAGATATGGAACCAGTTCTAACCTCTTGTTTTGTGTAGCATCCGCTAACATGAAACCTTGAAGGTCACAACATCCATTTTGGCAGACTGTGCAAATACTTTCATAAGACTAAAATGGTGGACACGGACAATCATGTGTTAACTCATGGATTATGTATGCACGTATTTATCATTTGTAAACGCCCATTCTGTATTGTGACCAATGATAATTCATATTTCTATGTGATGTAGTTTGTTATGCCTAAATTAGCATAAAGCCATTATTCCTCTATATAAGCAAATAACATGTAATACATTTTAGAACACTTTCATATACAGCATCTGAGTATGTGTGTCTTTGTGTTCCCTGAGCCGGCAGCCATTTTGTTTTTATTTGGAACCTACAGCATGTACTCCCTGGGGTGTTCCCCAACACAACAGACATATGACTTAGTAACTCCTTAAGTGTACTGTTGTACTATTACATCAAATGTCAGGGTTTTAAATATGGTGCCGGCTCACAAGCTTAGAAGGCCATAGCTGCCAGGTCTTAAGCTGTTGTACACAGCAAGGACCCAGTGGCCATGTCTGTTATCAGTGATGCTTCCGCAAGTTATATACACTTTCATTGTTATATTTGGTAATGGAATGTCTCTCCTGCAAGGAGATTATGGGAGTAGTTACTATTACCATTACTATGACAGCCAGGAGCCTTCTGAAGACTTCTAGGCCTGCCAATGCTAGATGACTATAGAGGCCTGCCTATGTGCTTCACAAAGGGGACAGAACCCTGAAACCCAGCAGACATGTTGGGCGTCTGCTCTACTCTCTGATAATGCATGTAGATAGACTCTAATGGACTGCACATTGTGGTTAATATGACCTGTATTGTGTGTATATGCATTGTATATTAAGTGGCAACACTAATATAAGAATTTTGAAGGCCCCACGTTGTGGAAACGTAGCTTTGTCACAGATTTTGTTGCATTTTTTGAGCCAAAGCCAGGAGTGGATTGGGCAGAAGTTAGAAGTGTAAGAACTTCCTATATAGTTCCCATTCCTTTTGTAGACATTCTTGGCTTTGGTTCAAAAAACTGCAACAAAATCTTCAATGCCGCCTAGATTCTAGATACTCATTGCTTAGTAGAAATCTGTCATGTGTGTTACAGTTTGCTTTCAATGTCTGTTCTTTATAAAATGTGATTGAACCATAATCAGTAAAGTCCCTCAATCCACTGTTGTCTGCCATTAGACCATTTTCTGTTCTTTTGTACCAGGAGATACATTTCATTTTGCCATGTGGTAACAGCAAAACCAAACAACTAGTAATGATATTAAGCTCAAAGTTATAGGTGTTTCTTTCTGGAGGAGGTAATAGCTGCATTCAGCACACCACCCTTAGGAAACATAGGCAATTTTGAATCAATTTCATCTTCTTTGGTGCCATTCTGATTGTTATCTACACTCACCGGCCACTTTATTAGGTACACCATGCTAGTAGCGGGTTGGACCCCCTTTTGCCTTCAGAACTGCCTCAATTCTTCAAGGCATAGATTCAACAAGGTGATGGAAGCATTCCTCAGAGATTTTGGTCCATATTGACCTGATGGCATCACACAGTTGCCGCAGATTTGTCAGCTGCACATCCATGATGCGAATCTCCCGTTCCACCACATCCCAAAGATGCTCTATTGGATTGAGATCTGGTGACTGTGGAGGCCATTGGAGTACAGTGAACTCATTGTCATGTTCAAGAAACCAGTCTGAGATGATTCCAGCTTTATGACATGGCGCATTATCCTGCTGAAAGTAGCCATCAGATGTTGGGTACATTGTGGTCATAAAGGGATGGACATGGTCAGCAACAATACTCAGGTAGGCTTTGGCGTTGCAACGATGCTCAATTGGTACCAAGGGGCCCAAAGAGTGCCAAGAAAATATTCCCCACACCATGACACCACCACCACCAGCCTGAACCGTTGATACAAGGCAGGATGGATCCATGCTTTCATGTTGTTGACGCCAAATTCTGACCCTACCATCCGAATGTCGCAGCAGAAATCGAGACTCATCAGACCAGGCAACGTTTTTCCAATCTTCAATTGTCCAATTTCGATGAGCTTGTGCAAATTGTAGCCTCAGTTTCCTGTTCTTAGCTGAAAGGAGTGGCACCCGGTGTGGTCTTCTGCTGCTGTAGCCCATCTGCCTCAAAGTTCGACGTACTGTGCGTTCAGAGATGCTCTTCTGGCTACTTTGGTTGTAACGGGTGGCTATTTGAGTCACTGTTGCCTTTCTATCAGCTCGAACCAGTCTGGCCATTCTCCTCTGACCTCTGGCATCAACAACGCATTTCCGCCCACAGAACTGCCGCTCACTGGATGTTTTTTCTTTTTCGGACCATTCTCTGTAAACCCTAGAGATGGTTGTGCGTGAAAATCCCAGTAGATCAGCAGTTTCTGAAATACTCAGACCAGCCCTTCTGGCACCAACAACCATGCCACATTCAAAGGCACTCAAATCACCTTTCTTCCCCATACTGATGCTCGGTTTGAACTGCAGGAGATTGTCTTGACCATGTCTACATGCCTAAATGCACTGAGTTGCCGCCATGTGATTGGCTGATTAGAAATTAAGTGTTAACGAGCAGTTGGACAGGTGTACCTAATAAAGTGGCCGGTGAGTGTAGTTTTGTGTTTTTTCTAGTGTCCTTCTTACTACTGATCGTATGAGGTGGCACATCCATAAGTGTCATCACAAGAAGGTTTGTTGTGTTTCTCAGCACAGTCTCAAGGGCATGGAGCAGATAGCAGGAAATGTGCAGTTAAACAAGGAAAGTTGTAAAGGGCTGTAGACATCAAGTAAAGACAAGGCTGTATCTGATTCTTTAGGAAAGAGGAGTTCTGCAAGATCCCTACACAATGACATACAGGGGAAAACTCCATGCCCGATTTTAACCTTATCCAATATCTAGAAAATCAACAATGGAAAAAACTGAGACCTTTGCGCGTATAAAACCTGAGTACAAAATAGTGTTTTTACTCTGGAACTCCTTACCCCGACACATAAGACTGACCCCCACAATCACAGGCTTCAAGAAGGCCCTGAAGACTCACCTATGCAGGAAGGCCTACAACCTCCAATAACACTATCATCACACCGCCATCTGTACAGACTCCCCCTCTCCTTCTGTCTCTCCCCCTTCCCTCATAGATTGTAAACCCTCGCGGGCAGGGCCCTCTACCCCATTGTGCCAGCCGATCACTGTTAGTATTATATCTACCTGTATATTTTGTGTATTGTATGTAACCCCCAAATGTAAAGCACCATGGAATTAATGGTGCTATATAAATAATAATAATAATAATAATAATAATAATAATAATAATAATAATAATAATAATAATAATAATAATTATTTTACACTTGCAAATAAGGCCTTATTCTGACCATCTTTTCAGAGCTAATCAGAAACATAACTACAAGAATGAGGAAACTTTAATATGACTAACTTTAATCCATACAATAGAATTTCATGCTTGTAGTGGAATGCTATTATTGGACGATTTACATTTTGCTTACGAGACACTACCCTAATCCAGGCAGTCAGTCTTATACGATATGTTATACAAAGTGTTGCATGACAAGTAGAACCTGTATATTCTCCGTACAGTTTGTATCCACCAGTCCTTCTGGTTTCTAAAACCTATGTAATTTACCCTTTTTATATGACAACCTGAAGATTTGTAATTGCCAGAATGAGGCTGGTTATATCCATTGCCGCTTATTCATTCACGCAAGAGCTGTGATTGTGAAATAAATGGAAAAATATAGAAATAGCTATGCAAGGTGTGTCACTATATATATGTATGTGATATATATGAAAACCAGCAAAAGCAACCACAACCCCAGGTTATTGTTGTCATAATAAAGATATGTAATAAAGACATTACCATTCGTAGGTGTCTTCTGGCCTCGGAAATCTGTGTAGAGGTAGAAAACCTTGTCTTCCATGATGCAGTTCACTAGTATATATGTGGTTAGGTTCAGCATGTCCTCACTGCAGTCTGGGCGCACTATTGTATATTTTCTTGTAAATGTCGTCAAGTTTCTAGTAGTAAATGAGTCGACAGATCTTTTACTCCAGCTGCAGTTGCGTGCACATAAAGTACAGCGCGGCTCGGTGAAATGCTCGGCTGTAATTAGGGTCTACGAGGGAATGAATATCTTTAGCTGATGCAGAGAAAAGCAGTTTTCGCATTAGTCCGCCAACGATCGGGGTGTCACAAAGCCTGTTAACAGACATACCGCATCAATACATTACATATCCTAACATTTACTTTAATTGAAGAAAGCCATAGCTCTATTACAACATGGGAAAATACTGAACACTTCGGACATCATGACTTATCTGCTGCAGGTTTGGGTAGTTCTATTTTTAGATTTTGTATGTAGGATCCTTCAGTTATTATTTTACACCATTCAAGCTCACTAGATATTTGGATGTTTGAAACCCCACTATAAACTATTTCTACGTGCTATACAGTACGGTGCAAAAGTGTTAGACGAGTCTGGAAAAAATGCGGTAAAGTAAGAATGCTTTCCATAATGGAAGTGCCAATAGTATTTTTTGATAACTAAAAAAGTTAAGTAATGAAGAAAAGAGAAATGCAAATTAAGGGCCCCTTCACATGGCTCTATCAGCAAAATTTTGCTGTATGAGCCCCACATATGTGTGAATAGCCTTTAAAAAGGCTATTCAGGCACCGCTAATCTTATTTTAACCCCCCGTCCCATTTTAAAATAAAACTATAAAAACATATAGGTAAATCATACGTGAACATGCACCCTGGGCGGTGATGCACGATCTGACGTCATCTTCTGGCACACCTACCTCTTCTTTCTTCTTCTTTCGGGGTCGCCCTCTGGTCCTGACTCTTCCCCGGCTCCATCTTCATCTTCTTCCGGCGGTTCAAATACGATTGGTTGAAATCCGGCGCATGCGCAGTAGCGCTCTCTCCGGAGTTACTGCGCACACTCCGGTGCCATTTTTCTCAATGGCAGTGCCGCTAGAGAGTGTGCAGTAGTTCCGGAGGGAGCGCTACTGCGCGCGCGCCGGATTTCAACCAATTGGATTTGAACCGCTGGAAGAAGAGTAAGATGGAGCAGGGAAAGAGCCAGGACCGGAAGGCGTCACCGAAAGAAGAGGTAGGCGTGCCAGAAGATGATGTCGGATCGTGCATCACTGCCCAGGGTGCATGTTCAGGTATGATTTACCTATATGTTTTTATAGTTTTATTTTAAAACAGGACGGGGTTTTAAAATAAGATTAGCGGTGCCTGAATAGCCTTTTTAAAGGATATTCACACATATGTGGGGCTCATACAGCAAAATTTTGCTGAAAGAGCCCCTTTAAATCAATATTTGATGTGAGCACCCTTTGGAGGAATGTCCTGGAAGTGATGATATGACCCTCACAGAACTAGCAGAAGAAGGAACCCATTGAAGTCAATTCAAGGCTTTTTTTTCAGTGGTGAATCTGATGCGGATTCCACACCAAATTCAGCACCAGTTTCCTCCGTGTGAATGCACCCAAAATCTGCTTCAAATTCCTGAAGCAGACATTTTCTGATTCATAATCTCAACATGGAACTCCTATGTTTGAACAACCCTTTAATAAATGTGGAGTAAAGCATATATAGTTTTTTGGAGTGCAGAATCAATACTAAATTTGGTCCATTCAACCACAGGCTCTTTCTGTGAGGCCAGACCCCCTTGTTGAATGAGGAATAAAACATTCCTAAACTGACTAATATGCCAGTTTTTAGGTGCAATTTGCACCAGAATTCTGGCACTTTCATTAGTATATTTGCCGTTAAACTGTCTGTACAGTTTGAAGCAGTGGCATAACTACCGGGGTAGCAGGGGTAGGGCTGCCACAGGGCCCGAGACATTAGGGGCCAGGCAACAGCGTCTACCGCTGCGTTTTTTTTTTTTTTTTTTTTAATAGGCTGGTACAGGCTGGAGTTACTCCAGTCGGTAACGGGCCCTACTTACTTACCGATCCTGGCAGTAGCCAAGATTGGTAAGTGACGCCGCGGTCCCCACAAGCACTATATTACTCAGGGTCTTTTCGGACCCCCAAGTATAATGATCGGAGGCCCAGGAGAGGTAACGGAACATAAAAAACAGTGTTACTCACCTCTCCGCTCTCCGGGCAGGCTTCGGCCTACTTGCGTGATGTCACATGACTGGGCCTGCGTCCTTATGCGTTGCGACGCAGGCCCCCTCGTCACGTGACGTCCCGGCTGTCATTGAAGATGGCCAACAGCGGCAGAGAATGCAGCGGAGCCGGGAGATAGGTAAGTAACAGTGTTTTTTTATGTTTTTATTCTCCCTGGGTCTCCCATTATTATACTCTGGGGTCTGAAAAGACCCAGAGTATAATAATTGTTCATGGGTGTCCACTATGGGGCATAATACTATGTGCAGGGGCCACTATGGGGCATAATACTGTGTGCAGGGGCCACTATGGGGCATTATAGTGTGTGCAGAAATGTGGGTGTGGGGGGGGGTCAGTTGGTCAAGATCTTTGGAGTCGGTCGGGGGGGGGGCCCCATGCCAAAAGTTCATCATGGGGCCCTGCCAATCCTAGTTACGCCACTGGTTTGAAAGTATTTTTCTAGATGCAATGGTACATCATGCGGCAACACCCCTACACAGTGCTCAGAGAAATCAAGTAGCAATGTAGATACAGACTCTCTTTGTTTACATATACCCTCTACTTCTCTCAGAGGCGTAGCTAGGGGATTAGCATAGTGGGACAAAATATATCTGAGTGGGCCTCCAAATCAGAAATACCAATGACATCAATTGGATCACTATCCCCATTCACTGCCCTGAGATGTATACTGTGTTGATTGACTGACTGCAGCAATGATGTCCACAAGATCACTGCACTCTGTATACTAACAGAACAATGGAGGAGACAGATGGCCTGCACAGCAATGGAGAGGAGGATATGAGTAAGTATAAATGCATTATTTTTTTACATCTCCACCGCATACATTTTTAAAAAATCCTAAACAACCTGTTTTAATAAATCCTCATGTCCCCTTTAAGTTATTGCTGCCTCCTGATGTCACCCTGGTCAGCTCTTCTTGTTCTAATCTGTAGGCCACAAACCACTTCAGACCTGCTGTCTATAAGACACCATGATCACAACATCTACGTCCCAGCGCAGTGAAGTCATCGCGGTTGTCTGTGCTGTGACATAGATGTGTTATAGTTGCAGCGCATTGTAGCCTACATGTCCAGGACCAGACACATTTTAGGTTTTTTGTATGTGCGGTTTTGAGTGCTGTAACATTTTTATCATACATGTTATTCAACTAATTTCGGTGTCTTTTTTTCAGTTACACATAGGGGTTTATTTTTATGTTGTTTGTATTTTTGCATGTGTTTGAATTTTTTTATATCCGGGAAAATATAAACAAAATAGGAGGGAAATCATGTCTGGTTTTCACTTTTCTTTTTTTTTAAAATTTAATAAAGCAAAGTGCTACTGAAAAACTTTATAAAACAGTTTCTGCTCTCCATTACGATAATTTTTATTTTGTATGGTATCATTGGGGGTTGGGCTCTAACCTTGGTGTTTTATTGGCGTATTATTTTTTTATTTTTTAATTATTTTATTTACATTATTTTAAGTTTCCCATAATTTTTTTTTTTACATTGTGTCCCCATAAAGTCATAACAGACCTTTGGGGACATCTGGTCACTGTTTCTTTTGTGTTGGAGACTAATTTCCCCTGTAACTGGGGCTGGTACATTTAGCCCTAGTTGCAGGTGGAACCCAGCCTCCTGAACGTTAGTATAGGACTAATAGAGCTGATCTGGGTCCTGTACGTCCCAGGAGCTCTAGTGAGACGCTGATCCCGGCAGATCATGTGACTGCCGGGTCAGAGAGCGGCCACATCATGGCGGCGCCCATAGCTGTATATACAGCGCTCATTTATCGCTGTATATACAGCAATTGAGAAGGCAGGGAAGGTAATAAATCTCCCCTGCCCTCTGTCTGGGAGCTCCGGCTGAAGTTACAGCCCACTCCCTGTTTCAGTAGCTGCACAATCTTGTGCAGCTCCTGGATTCTGCTTGGATGTACCGGTACGTCCTTGCAGAACAAGGCAACCACCTTCTGGATGTATATAACCAATGGGTGGTCCTGAAGTGGTTAAGAATAGAAAATGGTAGTGAAGGAAGCCAGCTACTTCCTCTTCTACCATTTATTTCAATTTCATCGATGTCCTAATGATGGAATCAAATAGCTGCTTGTCTATGAGAAGAAACAAAAGGATCTCTTTAACTCCTTAAAGTTGTTCAATTCATTGTAACTGGCTGGATACAATAGTTTTCTTTTTTGCATTTTTCCACTTTTTTATGTATTTTTTTGTACATTTTTTTTATTCTTGCAGCCAGATATTAATTTAAAGTATATATGGCATTAAGAACACTTTTTCAGTATTTATATACAGTATGTTTATATAAAGAAATAGCTTCTACAAGAGTTAAAACACAACAAAATTACGGTGTTAAAAAGCATTAGACAAAAACAGTTTTTCCTTAAAAAAAAAAAAAAATTATAAAAATAAACCTATGAAGGAGCCTGCATACTACATAATGGATGAATAATTTAATTCAACAACTGGCAGTTTGTGGGTTTACTGCAGATATAGTATCTGAGTTGTATGGCTTATTTCTTATTGTACATTCTTTTCAGGTTTAGACATGAAATTTAAAGTTTAGAAATGTTTAACCTACCTTTATTATTCCATGCAGTATATATATATTTGCACATTAGATACCATTAACATAGGGATGAGACTGTATCAGGACAGTCTGTTTCTGCACTCTCTATACATTACAATATGGAAAGGCCATCATGTGTCTAAACTACCTCAGGAAAAAAGGTATTTTTGCAGAGTTTAGTAAATGAAAATTGATGGGTTGCTATGTGCAACACTTAGTATTTTGCTCGGAAAAGGATTTTTTACAAGCTCAAGTTTACTTAAATCAAAGTCCAAAAATTTCTGTCCGTTTTTACTGAGAATATATTTTCTCAGCTTTTTAGAAAATTGCTTAAATTATTTAACTAAAGCTAGAAAAAAAATCCAAATAAACTAGTAGCTGAAGATCGCCCCCTGCTGATGCAGCACTCAGTACGGTAGTATTCTTACCTTACTACAGCGTAACGTGACTGTAGGATAAAAATTGTATTGGTAAAGGTTGTTTCTGCACAGTCTAGAGGCCTTAATCCCAATATTAAGACCTTTCACCAATAGAAAACATCTGGCGGTTTATGAAACATTTAACGCTTTATGAAAAATCCTTCAATGTAGATCCAGAACTGTTGAACATTCCTCTCCCAAAACTCCAGCAATTGGTCTCCTCATTTCCGAGACATTTATAAACTGTTGTAAAAAAAAGAGGGGACACTACAAAATGGTAGACATGGCCCTGTACCAATTTCATTGAGATGTCTTACTGCAATCAGTTTCTAAATGAGTTCATTTATTCACATGAAATGGAAATTGTGTAACTTTCAGCTTCTGGTATAAGTTGCATGTTCTTTTGTGAATAAAATATATTACCGGTATATGAAATTTACAAATCCTACATTCTTGTTTCCTTTTACATTTTAAACATTGTCCAAACTTTTTTGCAATTGGGATTGTAGTAATATCACTTAGAAAAAATTGCTTACTGCACTTGATCCACAACCATGTCTTATTCATGACTGGGCTGCTTGTCCCCTGCTATGTGCTAAGGTGCAGGGCTTCTCAGGCTGCGACCCTGGCTTAACTGTCCAGTTATGCCCCCTAGCTTTTGGTGAGGTACTGCCAGGGAAGCCGTTTTGCAAAAATTTATAATTACTAGCTGGTACCCGCGACTTCGTCTGCAGTGATTGTAGAAGTGTGTAAATACAGGCACGGGTAAGGTTTTAGTAGTGTGTATAAGGTATGGGATATAAAATGTAACTTTGTATCTTGTTTTTGCTGTAATTCTGAAAATACGTGAGACTTTTGTGTTGAACGTAATTTGTATTTCAGCTGCTATACGGTGTTCTGCGAAACTGTACATAGTGTCTTTGGGACAGAGGTATTTCAGGTTAATATACTTCGATATACGACATTGTATGATTTGTTATTTTGCGCGCCAGTACATGTAAGTTTTGGGCACAGGATACTCTTGAGCAAGCCACATAAAGTCTGTCCCTGTGCATGACAGTTTAGTAACTCCATGTGCCTCTTATTAATAGCAATTAACCCCATCATGTCCCTCACATTAACCCCTGTGTAAGAGTTACTGATAGAGATGAGCGAGTACTGTTCGGATCAGCCGATCCGAACAGCACGCTCGCATAGAAATGAATGGACATAGCCGGCACGCGGGGATTTAAGCGCGCCGGCTACGTCCAAGCGGAAGTACCAGGTGCATCTATGCATTTCTATGGAGCGTGCTGTTCGGATCGGCTGATCCGAACAGTACTCGCTCATCTCTAGTTACTGATATGTGAGAGACTTGGAGGTAATAATTAAGTATCTTCATTATTGAGGTCTTTTATTAGTACCTCCATATGTCTCACATATTAGTAATCTTTATATGAGGCACACAGGGGTTAATATGAGGGACATGATGGGGTTTATTCCTATTAATGTGAGGCACATGGAGTTACTAACACTAAACTAATAACCCCAAATGCCTGACATTAATGAGAATAGGA
The DNA here is from genome assembly GCF_031893055.1 of Leptodactylus fuscus. Lineage (NCBI taxonomy): Eukaryota > Metazoa > Chordata > Amphibia > Anura > Leptodactylidae > Leptodactylus > Leptodactylus fuscus. Next base: position 256,490,490 of record NC_134265.1, on the reverse strand, counting down.
ACTAAAGGAAGGTAGCTGTGTGTTTCTTACTTTCAGTTTGCTAGCAGCTTCCTGTCCTCCTCCGGGAACGTTCGCAGGGTGCAGATGGCAGGAGCTATCACTATAGCAGGCAGGCAGAGACTTGAGCGATTAAGCTCCACCCCCTGGGTTTCCTGCACCCCTCTCAAAGGGGAGTGTCCTTATGCCTCAGCTCTAGCAGAGCACTGAAGAGACTCGGACTTTATTTAACTCTTGCAGGTCCTGTGCTGCTGGCATGCCAGTGAAATATGGCAGGAGTGCCACTCTTGGTATGTGTGCCAGGGGTTGCTGACCTCTGCTGTAGAGGGTAATATGAATTTTGTGGCTTGCTATGGTCCAAAGTGTGTGAGATTGCAGAGATAGTGATGTGAGTTTGGGTTTTGTGGGCGTCCTGGGAAAAACGTATGTGCGCTATTGTGACGAAAAGTAGCCTATTGCGCAATCGAGTGTAGTGACTATGTTTGTGGAAAATTTCAGCCAAATCGGTGGAGCGGTTTTTGCGTGATTGACCGCCAAACATCCGAACATCCAAAGTCACAAACCCACAAACTCACAAACATTTCACATTTATAATATTAATAGGATATATCGATGTTGACTATTGTGCTTATTTAATGTTATGCTGGGATTAAGAGACAAATGGTGAACTGAGCAATATTTTTCATTTTGAAACCAGATTCAAAAAATGCTGCTGGGCCCATGTATTGCCAAATTCTGAGTGATGACACCCCAATAGAGAGAGGCTGAGAAGCCCTGCTACAGGATATATTAGCCATTTTGGAGGGTAAGATGCATATCAGTTACTGGCTGAGGCTTACAAGTTCTTATATTATTTGCCAATATCAGGCAAAATACAGTGACATACTGGGACATGTGCCTGTTGGGCTGCAGTCAGTTTCCCTTGTTATGGCTAGAGGCCATCTATTGAACAGTATCATGTTCTAACATTGCTATCTACTATTTGCTCATGGTTATGATAAATCTGCTTAATGTACTGGGATAGAGACAGATGTTAGTATACAGAAGTTTAAAAAGAAATATTAACCCTTAGGAAACAGTGCTACGATTCTGTCTGTGTATATAAAAATAATGTTTTTTCAACTACAGAACCGCCAGACTGCAGGACACTGCAGTGAGGTCCACAGGCCCAGATGGGCAGCTGGGTGCCAGTACCAGGCAGCAGTATGTCTGAACAGGGAGTAACACACATGCAACAGTTAATTTCACTGAGTGAATGCGTTAGAGCAGCTACAATGTGCACAGGATGCGACGAGGTTTGCACCAGTTGACTTCACTGGGTAAATAGCTTTGTGCAGCTTTAGTGTGAACAGGCTGCAATAGGTTTTACACCAGTTGACTTCACTTAGTAACTGTGTTGTGCAGCGACAGTGTGAACAGGCTGCAAAGGAGATTTACACCAGTTAACCTCACTGCCCGGGGTTAAACGTCACCCCTGTCAGCAAAACAAATGGCTCCGCACAATTTGGAGCTACAACACAAGTAGACAGTAACAGTCTAGCTAAGGCTGAACCTGCTGGCAGCGCCACCGGCTGGTACAGAGCCCACTGTGCCGAGCTGTAGTGTAGGGCTGCCAGTTCAGGACTTACAGGTCTATACTAACAGTGCCAGATGGCAGCTAAGGTAACCCCACACAGAGGCCCAGCCTAACAACCTGCCTAGCTACTGGAAACAGCCTGGAACTACTGTCATAACCTCCTGTCTCAAGTGTGTTTTGGAGAAAGTGTGAGCACCGGGCGGGCGTCGGCTCACACTATATAAAGGCTAGTCCCCGCCCAACAGGGCGGTAGCCATGACCTCACCGATCATGCTCAGTATGGGCAAAATGGGACTTAGCCTCTGAGCGGCTCCAAAAGGTCTGAGCATGCTCAGTGGGCCGAAAGCTGGACTTAGACTCCAGTCGCCTCACTGCATGAGGGCGAAGGCAAGAGTCGGACTGACCCACAGGTGGCGCTGTGCGCCAGGACGGAAGCCTGCGAGGCCCGATCCTATCATTACTCCCCCCCCCACTAGCGCCCCCCCCCTCAAAAGATGCAACAACGTCTGGTACGTCAATGTTTTTAGCGCGCACCCAAGACCGCTCCTTGGGCTGAAGAGGGGAACCAGGATGGCGGTGAGCATCAGCCAAGGCCCATTGCTTAATTGCGTGCCTATTATGGGCGCAGGTCGCACATGCCTGCACCAAGCTCCTGGCATCACAAGCCATTCCAGGCCAGAAACAAGATTTGCCCAGGAGTTTCTGCGTTCCCCTGCCACTCAGATGCTCCCTAATGCGTGAGGTGTGCACCCAGGCGAGCATCTCCTGACGCCTATGGGTGGGCACAAAGGTCCTATCAGGCAGTGGACCTGTCATATCAGGAGTCACGGGTTGGGGGCGACCTCCACCGATTGTAACAGACAATGTTGATGACAGTATTCACTCCAGGATAATATTTCTCCATTGCCCCAGTTAATCCGTGGAGAGTGTTATATTTTTTTTATTTATTAAGTATTTATTTATTTATATTTAAACATGATCTAGGGAAAGGTGGGTGCTTTAAACTTTGTTTTTTGTTGTTTTTTTAAACTTTTTTCTTTTTAACTCCCTCCTCTAGGACATGAACATGTGATCTTTAGATGACCTGTGCCATAGACTGCAATACTACTGTATTGCAGTCTATGGCAGATTTACTATGTAACTACTGAAGCCTGTTGCAGGCTTCAGTAGGTACATTACTATGGCAGGGCTGGGAGCCTTCAGAAGGGGGCCGTCCCATTACCTAAAATTTAAGGAATTCTACCATTAAAAACCTTTTTTTTTTCTCTTGACACGACAGAATAGCCTTAAGAAAGGCTATTCTTCTCTTACCTTTAGATGTCTTCTCCGCCCGCCGTTCGGTTAAAATCCTGTTTTTCGCTGGTATGCAAATGAGTTCTCTCGCAGCACTGGGGGTGGGCCCCAGTGCTCAATCAGCACTGGGGAAGTCCCCAATGCTGCGAGATAACTCTCTAGCACCGCCTCCATCTTCTTCAGGAATGGGGCCTTCACGCATCTTCTTCTGGAGGTTGGCTTCAAACTTCTAAGCCTCGGGCCTAGGGCAAAGCCGACTGCGCATGCCCACCAGCCATAAGAAAATGGCCACTTACACAGTGTAGCTCTTGATGAGGTTGCGGATGGTCTCCTGAGGGATATCCTTCCAGACCTGGACTAAAGCATCTGCCAACTTCTGGACAGTCTGTAGTGCAACATGATGTTGGTGGATGGAGCGAGACATAATGTCCCAGATGTGCTCAATCAGATTCAGGTCTGGGGAACAGGCGGGCCAGTCCATAGCTTCAATGCCTTCATCTTGCAGTAACTGCTAACACTCCAGCCACATGAGGTCTGACATTGTCCTGCATTAGGAGGAACCCAGGGCCAACTGCACCAGCATATGGTCTCACAAGGTGTCTGAGGATCTGTTCTCGGTACCTAATGGCTTTCAGGCTACCTCTGGCAAGCACATGGAGGGTTGTGCGGTCCTCCAAAGAAATGCCACCCCACACCATTACTGACCCACTGCCAAACTGGTTATGCTGAAGGATGTTGCAGGCAGCAGATTGCTCTTCACAGCATCTCTAGACTCTGTCACGTTTGTCATATGTGCTCAGTGTGAACCTGCTTTCATCTGTGAAGAGCACAGGGTGCCAGTGGCGAAGTTGCCAATCCTGGTGTTCTGTGGCAAATGCCAAGCGTCCTGCACAGAGTTGGGCTGTGAGTACAACCCCCATCTGTGGATGTGGGGCCCTCATACTATCCTCATGGAGTCAGTTTCTAACTGTTTGTGCAGACACATGCACATTTGTGGCCTGCTGAAGGTCATTTTGTAGAGCTCTGGCAGTACTCCTCCTGTTCCTCCTTGCACAAAGGCGGAGGTAGCAGTCCTGCTGCTGGGTTGTTGCCCTCCTACGGCCCCCTCCATGTCTCCTGGTTTACTGGTCTGTCTCCTTGTAGCGCCTCCAGCCTCTGGACACTACACTGACAGACACAGCAAACCTTTTTGCCACAACTTGCATTGATGTGCCATCCGTCAGGAGACCATCTGCAACATCATCAGGAGCATGCCCAGGCATTGTATGGAGGTCATACAGGCACGTGGAGGCCACACACACTACTGAGCCTTATTTTGACACATTTTAAGAACATTACATCAAAGTTGGATCAGCCTGTAGTGTGTTTTTCCACTTTAATTTTGGGGGTAACTCTAAATCCAGACCTCCACCGGTTAATAAATTTGATTTCCATTGATGATTTTTGTGTGATTTTGCTGTCATCACATTCTCAACTTTGTACAGAACAAAGTATTCAATGAGAATATTTCATTCATTCAGATCTAGGATGTGTTATTTGAGTGTTCCCTCTATTTTTTTGAGCTGTGTATATTCTCTGTAGATCACTTGACAGCTTTTCTGTATATACAAATACATGACGAGGAAAATCATTTTGTTATCATTAGCAGGTTGGCGAGTTCAGGGTCTTTTACAGAAGACAATTATCAGGAACAAGTATGCATAGGAACACTCATTCAGCCGATTGAATGTAATCAGGGGCTTGTTGTTAAACAGGATATGTGGTGCCCAGACATGCAAAATATATAAAAATGATTGACTATATTAATGGTTGTCTCCATAAAATTATCTATTGGCCATTTGAGGCTGCGTTTACATGGCGCTTTTTTGCTGAAGAACTACATGCAGTTTTTTAGGTTCAGTAATGTGTAGCACATGTTACTATGCCTCTGGTTTATTGGTAGATAGTAGAGATGAGCGAGTAGTACTCAATCGAGTAGGTATTCGATCGAATACTACGGTATTCGAAATACTCGTGCTCGATCGAATACCACTCGCTATTCGAATGGAAAAGTTTGATGCAGAACCAGCATTGATTGGCCAAATGCTATACAGTCGGCCAATCAACGCTGGGTTCTTCTCCTACCTTTAGAAGTCTTCTCCGTGCAGCTTCCCCGCGGCGTCTTCCGGCTCTTAATTCACTCTGCCAGGCATCGGGCCTGGGCAGAGCCGACTGCACATGCCCGCTTTTAGTGCGGGCATGCGCAGTCGGCTCTGCCCAGGCCCGATGCCTGGCAGAGTGAATTCAGAGCCGGAAGATGCCGTGGGAACGCTGCACGGAGAAGACTTCTTGGAGGATCCAGCCCGACCCTCACTCGTGGACTTGGTAAGTATAATTTGATTGAATGTTGCCTACCCCTGAAACGAGCATTTTCCCCCCATAGACTATAATAGGGTTCGATATTCGATTCGAGTAGTTGAACATTGAGGGGCTACTTGAAACGAATATCGAACCTCGAAAATTTTACTGTTCGCTCATCTCTAGTAGATAGTAGAAATGTGCTATACATAAATTCAATTCAAAATTGTAATCAGTTCTTCAGCAAAACAGGACTGAGTATACTGAAGCACAAGGCCCTTTAACTAATGAGCTGATGAACTTGTTTTACCATTGGTTGGCATTGTATAGACAGATAAGGCTCCCTGGTCCCTGGGGGAAGCACTGTATTCTGTATTCTTCCTGGAGACTCTAAAAATGTTTCTCTGTCAGTTGACGTCCATTCGTCTCAGATATCATAAGGCAGACATATTTTTGTGCAAGTCAGCTTTTTGTGCAAAAATGTTCGGCTTTTCTCTTTTTACCTTCATCACTGTCCACCATTCCCTACCAGATTTATGTTAATTTTTGCCAGATTACGCTATCCCCTGTACATTTTATTAGGTCAGAGTGAGAGCCACATAACCTTACTGAAGTATTCAGATAGAAAGGAATAGCTAAACAAGTTAATATTGGCTGAATTGTATATATTGAGGGAATAAGTACATAATGAATAATAAAAAAATCAAATGAGTACTTTTTAAATACATTGCACATTCCCTTTAAAAGCTTATTTCCATCACAAAAGGTTACTTCATATTGCTTGGACATGTCTGGAGTCAGACCGGAGTCATCCAAATAGATTCACTTAGGTTTTCTAATATACTCAGCATACTGAAGAGTAAAGCTGGCCATGCACATTAGATTTTAGACTGCCATCGCTTGACTGAAACTAACTGTGGTTGGTTGGTCATGTGTTTGGGACTGTTGGCCGTACGAACAACTATAAACCTTTCAATGAGCATTTGACCCCCAGACACTGCTGAAAACAGGAAATGATGGGCAGTTTGTGGGTGAGGTAGTAGTACAAACATATAGTCACATTGCAAAAGTCTCCCACAGGTCTGTCAGCCTAGCCTATAAAAAAAAAACATCATGGCTGAGACAGTAGAAAAATCCAACTCAACAGATTTTGGTTCTGACTAATTTTAATTGATGGTTGGCTGTATGGGACAAATTGTTATAGGACCAACCAACAGCAGACAGTCTAAAATCAGCCACTTCAATAGTCTACACAGAAGCTTCAATATCAAGGAGGCCTAAAGCTTTATTTATAGAAAAGTTGAAAAAGAAAAGACCAATCAGTAATCATCTGTCACGGTTATGTAGATGCCCGACAACCGCGATACTGAATGTTGCTTGCACTACTTGGGAAACGAGGTAGGAAAGCTGTCCTGCTCCTACTTGCCATGAATTCTGCGGCTGAATCAACCGCGGGCATCTTCCGCGCAACACTCTCTCTCGACTAGGCCCATTCATTTGGGCCTAATTTGGAGCGGAATGCTGCGACTCTCGGAATGCCGGCTTCGCGCGTCAAAATCTGACATACCTGGTCTGACAGGTTTCCGTCTTCTGCATGCAGAACCTCAGAACGGAGACCAGACGCTGTTGTGAACCCAGCGTAAGTCTACATTCATACATCAGTGATTAATAGCCATGTGTTAATTAAAGGATTTCACCGAGAAGACCACCAAGACTTCGATTTTAACTGTAGGTTCGTTTTACACGTGGGAGCTTCTTTCAGCGGCAGTAACAACATCCGACACCTTCAGAGGGTGAAGTAGACATAGGGAGACAGACCAATGGATGAAAAAGAACTGCGCTTGCTCCAAATCCGTTATTTCAACACGTTCTTTTATTAGGTTCCTAATACACTTATAGCCATGTGTGGTACGTTTTTTTAATGGCAGAATTGCATTCAACATCTGTGAATGGGGGCTATTCACATGACTGGTATTTTGACGGTCCATTGTAATATAGGTAGTGTCCTATTTTTCTCCACTTTCACAGATTTTCATGTGTGAATGTAGCCTAACAGTTCCAGAGTTTGGATTTATCAGTGTGTTGAGTAAAATATTTCTTGTATTTGAAATGGATTGTAATCTCTATAAACCCTTTTAGAGGTCAAACATACCTGATTTTACATTTCTCCTAGTGAATACACTAAATCACTAAAATTTACCATCTACTGTATTACTCTAAAATAAAACAGTTAAAACTAGAGGGTCCTGATATGGTTATTAAATATCTATCATATATTGGCACAAAATTGCTGCCAATTCTCTATAATATTCTGTATGGCATGTATATAACAGTATATTAACACACAACCCCCCACAATGAGTCTGTATGGCATACTTAGGTTTTAGCAGGCAGGGTTTGGTTGTGTTACTTTATGGGCATGTACTGCAAACATTGAAGAGAACAAAGATGGTTGCCGACAGGAAAAGGAGGAAGGTTGACTTTGTGGTGGGTGACCGAGTGTGGTTGCTGACTAGGAATCTTAAGTTAAAAATTCCTTCAAAGAAATTGGGGGCTAAATTTATTGATCCTTTTTTGGTGAGGGAGATCATCAATGAGGTTTTGGTCAGACTAGATATTCCCCCCTCATGGAAGATCAATCCTGTGTTTCATGTGTCCCTTCTAAAGAAGGCGAGTTCTGCGGTGGATACATCTGTAGTGGCACCGCCCCTTGATCTTGATGGTGAGTATGTGTTATGGTCAGCAGGGTTTATTAAAAAAACAAACAAACAAACTAAACCCTACGGAGCCCTCTGGGCTACTGACTGCTAAACAACCTGGTGTGAACACTGTCTAACAGTCTTACTGTCACTGCCAGCTAAATAAAAGGACCAGGTGTGCTCTGGTACCATTCACAGAGTCAGTCAATATCCTGCCCACATACTGTGCCTACACTCTGTTTAAGGTTTGGTTTTTCCCCACTTATTTCTTGCAGGCGCAAACCCTGGCTGCCACCAGATGGCAGGGGACAATGAGACTTTCCTGCAGATTTACGCCTTCTGTTTCTGAGTGGAAGTGGCATTGCCCTTGGCAACAGGTCAGTGGAGTATACTCCAGGTCTGTGTTTTACCAGAGACCCAGCAGTGTGTACAGTAAAGACCGCTGCAGACTGAGGCGGTAAGACCTCTTGCTTTGAAGGCCTCACTGGAGGGACAGTAGATTGTATAGCCTCCATACACCTTCCCTTGCACTCAGGACTCCACTTATTAATCTCCCCTTGCCTCTAGTCTATGACTGGTGAGTGTCGGCGTAACCATGGGAGACCTAGCATCACTGCATCAGTTAAGCCCTCCAAGATTTGGAAAGAGAGCTTCTCTGTATGCAGTGTTCCACTCCGCAGAAGCAACGGTGGCGTCTCAAATCGGATCTGCGGCTGAATCTGAGACCCGTCTACCACCGTAATGTTAATGGGGGTCTTAAGAGCTCTCATGGGCACACCATTCTGCTGGGCGAATTTGGCTGACATGAAATTTCCCATGGCCCCAGAGTCTATCATTGCTCTAGTATTTACCCAACTATTACCCAGCTTAAGGGCTACTGGGAAAGACATGATTATGGGACTTTTGTGTACCAAGTAACCCACCCCCGATGGACACTTGGCTAGCCTTCTTTTCCCTGCGGGGTCGAGCATTGAGGAGCAATATGCCCTGGCCTGTTGCAATGGTAACAAATTACCCCCCTGATTTTCCTACTCCTGCTGCCACCAGGAGTGGAAGCACGGGAGGTGTCCATAGGTTCTTTGGACTCCTCAACAGGCGAGGCAGTGGTAGATTTTATGACCCCCCTCTGTAACATAAGATTACGCTCGAGCCCCCGCTCCACTCTCCTATCAGACAACTGTGTATCCACACGAGTAGCTGAATTTATTAGGGCAGAGAGGGAGGTAGAAGGCTTTCGGCCTGCTAGTTTGTCCTTTATATTTGAGGACAAACCTTCCCAAAAGATTGCCACCAGTACCTTGTCTGGCCAATCCAGCTCGGATGCCAAGGTTTGAAACTCAATAGCAAAGTCCGCTACCGAGCTCTGCTAAGAGCTGAGAGGCATAGGTGGACTGGGGCACTGGGCCATGAAACACCAGGCGTAGTGCTTCACACAGCGCGGCTAGTGTAGCCAAATCCACTGCATCCCGTTCTTTTAATGGGGTGACCCAGGCCAAGGCTCTCCCAGTGAGCAACGAAACCATAAAGGCCACTTTAGATTTCTCATCTGGGAAGAGACTGGGACAGGCTTCAATGTATGTTTTACATTTGTGAATGAATCCCCGACATCCCTGCGGCTCACCCGCATACCACTCCGGAGGCAGGAGAGGACACGGTGACGCTGCAGGGGTCGGCAGACTACCAACCAACTGAGCCACAGCCTGAACTAACCCTTGAGATAGGTCAGAAAAATTAATTGGGGCAGCTGGTGGATATTGCTGCAAGTGTTGCTTCACTGCTCCCAGGCGTGTGTTCAGTCTTTCAACAAGATTCACTAAATGCGTTTTTGAAGTCATTTTGCAGTAGGGCTCTGGCTCTAAGATACTGTTATGGTCAGCAGGGTTTATTTAAAAAAAAAACAAAAAAAAAAACTAAACCCTAGGGAGCCCTCTGGGCTACTGACTGCTAAACAGCCTGGCGTGAACACTGTCTTACAGTTACAGTCAATGCCAGCTAAATAAAAGGACCAGGTCTGCTCTGTTACCGTTCACAGAGCCCTGTGCAGTCAGAGCAGCTGCACAAATAAACTAACTGGCTAGCCAGCACTCCTGGACTAGCCAGTGACCAACAAACCCTGTGTGCTTCCAGCCACCCAACCCCCAATGCAGCTACAGCCTAACAACTGGTCAGTGTGAATACTGACTGACACACTCACACACACAAGGCAGCATGCTGCCCAACTATAAATGGCATTGCTGACTCAGGGGATATTTCTAACTAGGGCCACTAAGTGTTGACAGGCTGGAACCCAAGCACCCCACACACATAAATTCAGGTAAGGATTTGAATTTGATCTTAGAGCACCGGGCGTCCAGACCAGCCCCCTTATATAGGCAAGGGGCAGTCACCAGCAAATAGCCCAGCTGCCCAATCCAAGCGTCCATTGGTCAACACACATGTCGATCAACCAGTCGACCACGCCCGGCTGTTGCAAGGCAGATTAACCCCTGCAACCCTGGATTGTGCAGAGGAACAGACAGCCACGCCCATATCATGGCTGCAGTTGCTGCACAATCCTAACAGTATGATATCTCCCGGGTCATTGACTCACGGTACTTGAGGGGATCTCTCCAGTATTTGGTCTCCTGGAAAGGGTATGGTGTGGAAGACAACTCTTGGGTTCAAGCTTCTGAGGTGTCTGCGCCCAGATTGGTGGATGCCTTCCACTGGAGATATCTGGACAGAAATCACTTGCGGAATAAGGAAGTAAACGACTCCCATTGAAGTCAATGGGAGGCGTTTTTTGGACCGGATTCTGAGGCATCAAAATCTGGTCAAAAAAACCCTGTGTGAATTCAGCCTTAGATGTTTCACTTTCCGCTCCTGACTTTGGCTCAAAAAAATGCAGCAAAATCTGCAGCAAAAAAACAAACAAAACCAAAACAAAATGCTGCATTTCCAAAATGTACGGCCTTAGTCTATGGGAGCAAATTTGTACTCAAAATGTTTTTTTTTTTTTTTTTTTGTGCCAACACTGTGGCATCAACAGTGTGCTATAGGATAGACCAGGCCCAGGACATGTCTGACTGAGTGGTGGTAGCTGTGTAGCTGTGACATGAGTGGCTGTGTGGCATGTAATGTTATGTGATGGACTAAGCTGCAGGACATGTCTGGCTAAATGGTGGTAGCTGTGACAACATGTGTGACAGTGACAGGGAGCAATATGATGGAACAGGCCACAAGACATGTCTGGATGAGTTGTGGTAGCTATGGTAACACGTGGGCAAGGCACAACATAATGTACCAGGCCGCAGGATATGTCTGGCTAAGTGGTGGCAGTGGTCATAACTGTAGCAACATGTATGGCAGTACGGCAAGGCGTAATATGATGGACCAGGCCGCAGAATATGTTTGACTGAGTGGTGAGAGTGATGGTAATAGTTTAGGAGTAGTAGGCAGTATCAGCAGTAAATGCTGCAGACACCGATCTAGTTAAAAATAAAGCATGTATTAATGGCGGCCCCAGGGTGGGCCCCACAGAATCAGTGGGCCCGGGGCAGCCACCCCCTCAGTCCCCACTAGCTATGCCTCTGGACTAATTGTTGATAGGCCTTGTGATCTGTGGGCCACTGATTTGTCATGCTCAATTGAAATCCTGGTATAGCATACATACAACTGCCACATATGTATTTTTAGAATCATTGTATAAATCAGCTTATGGGCTCAACCACAAAAAAAGGTAATATAATGTTGTCCCCAAGATTTGGGTTCAAAAAGTAGCTTTATTTTCGCTTTACATTTATGATTCTGGCATATTCAGCCCCGTTTTTTATAGCTCTTGCGCTGGCGGAGGCTATATCTGTGCCTGTTCCGTGTAGCTGGTATAGATTTTAGGGATTACTTACACAGATTTTGCAATTTTTTTATGCCTTGTATGCCATAAAACTGGCCTACAAACCATAATAAAACTGGCACTATGTGCAAATCTATCAAGGCTATTTTTATGCTTTTTACATTTCCTTACAATTTTTTTTACATATAAGATGCACGTTGCATAAATCAACATCACTCAGCAGGATAATCGGAAACTTGGCACAAACATGTTTTTCGTCCACACCCTAAATGTTCTACAGTGTTGACATACCATCAAATCATATTACAATCCACTAACATACTGGGTAAGAACAATAAAGACTTTAGTTTCAATGAAAACGTGTGTTTAGTATTTGACCTTCTGTTTTTATTAGGAATAAATAGCAATAGCTTGATATCATATATAATAACTGAAGTGTGTGAAGAGTTAAGATTGGAAATTATATTGTTAGCACTAATGGAAACAGAGACTGATGCCATTGTATTCTCTGTACAGCACTGCAGAATATGTCAGCATTAGATATTAAGTACAGTCACTAATTGACAGAAGAAATACATTTTCTGCAAAAGATAAAGTTATCTTGATGCAATTAATACATTTCCATAAAACTATACAAAATTTATAACTGGATAATTCTATCACTAGGTAAAAGTACTATATTGAAATCCCCAAATCACACTACTTAGTAACTTAGCTTGTAGGCTGAAAAAAAAAAATATCCGTATAGTGCAACCCTGCAATGTATTATCCTGCAATGTTTATTCAGAAAAAGTCTCAAGAGGTAGCAGACAATATTCCTCATTTTAGGGGGAAAATTCAACCTGACTCCAAATTTGACAATAAGAATAAATTAGTTGCTCAACGCCCCAGCCCCAAAAATCTACTAATAACTATAACCTGTAATATTGCTAGCAATGGTAAATAAAAAACTGTAGGTTTAAACATTAAACAGGATTTGGCTTTAATTTATTAACATATGTCTCATGTTGCATTGGATCTGGCTTGAATCCATTTGAGTCTACATGGGAGTCCGTGCCTAGATACATCATATGATTCGTCATGTGATCTGCCATCACGTGATTTTTAGTACGCACCACATGACGTAGGTACGTAGCTACACTGAATGTGCATCTCTATATCCGAATGTCTAGTTTCATGCTATACACATTTTTCCGCATATTTCGGGTAAGTCCAATATATTCCCTTTTTATGGATCATTGCTTGTTCATTATTAATCAATGCCTTGTCTAAAATGCTTTACTTGTGGTATGGCAATACTTGGGTTTTTGTATCCTTTTAGTATATGTTGGTTGGAATTCAGCCCACATGTGGGTGGAGCTATCTAACTATTTAAGATGCTTTCATTTCTTGAGTAGTAGGCTATGAGTAAGGGGCATGTTTCGTAGCCCCGAAACGCGTAAGCTACTCTTATTTGTATTTCATATGGATCCATTGTATTTACAATTTTAGTTGTATGAAGTAAAAGTCAAGTTTTATTCAAATATTTTTTGGCGCTGGAAAGTTTTTTATTTACCATTGCTACATATCTCATCCTCTTCAGTCGGGGATTCATCCGTAGCAGCCAACTTAAATGTTTTTCCATTCCTTTTCTATATATTTGTTTGGGGTTTGAGCGGTTTTTGGAAGTGTATTTATCTGTGGACTGATCTCTCTTTTCGCTCCCCCGGGTTATATACCCTGCTTCATTTTTTCTTAAATGTCGTCACCTGTTGACACGCGGGCTACTATGGTAGCGGAGATATTTGGTGTTTCTACTACATCTTCTACTCATGTTAATGGGAACTATGATACAATTTTTAAAAAATGGGAGAAGCTTTCTATCCAGGAAGTGAAACTTTTTTGGGACTCAACAATGTTACAACAATATGTGGAGAAAAGCATGATCCCTAGAGGCTTAAGAATAAAAAAGTTCCCGACATTTGAGTATGATGACGACTTTGAGACATCTTGGAATGGAATATTGTCTGATTGTTCCATTAAGTTAATGAATCTTATTGTCGATCACGAGAAGCGTAAAATTGTGGATGTCAAAAAGAATATACAGGATATCAAGGAACAGCTTCAACCTATAAAGGATACACAACAATATAAAGATATGGATCTCCTTATTTCAAAGAATGTGGAAAAACTTGAGTCTCAGGTTACGGCCACTAAGAAAAGGAAGTTCATACGGGACCTAGACGATTACTCCACAGGTGTGGTTTACCAGAAAAAACGTAGTTTTCGACCGAGATCTATTTTGAAAAATCTTATACCTGCAAGGGAATTCAGACGCAGGGTTTCCTTTTCCAGTGATAAAGAATCGGATATTTCATCTTCTCGGAGAAGTGATGTCTCTTCGGATGGTACCTTTGAATATAGTGGATCTTCTAATGATGGCTCTTCAAATTTACGGTTCAGGTCAAAAAACGGGGCCGCAGAGCCGGGGCCAAGCACAGATCAAAACAGAAGATATCGAACGCGATCCTACCGAAAGAGAACTTAGACTTTACGTCTGTGAAGTACAAGGACGTTATTAATCTTTCATCTTCTCCTTTAACAGATGGCCAATTGAGTGTTTTGTCCAAGGGGCTTAAATTTGTCCCTACGGCTAAATTTAATGTTTTTCGGACATTAATGGATGTTAACAGATTTATCCGTTTAGTCACGGTTAAGAAACATTTTTTCAATTTTGATGATCATGTTGTTTCTAGGAATGACTCTGCATGTGTCAGTTTACCTGATAAAGAATCTAATGAATTTACTGGTCTATATTTCAATGAACAGGCTACATTGATCCAATTGATGGATTTAATGTATCAGAACGAGACAGATCCCATCAGGGATTTTCATACAACAAATGTAACCACTCATAATCCATCATTTTACCCTTTGAAGTCAAGGAGCCCTGTTTTCAATCTATTTCAAAATAATGTTGAGAGGGACTTAAACGCTCTTAGGGACTCCCTGACATCAAAGAAGTTACACCATAATTTGACTAAAAATGAATCCCTATCATTAAAACAACTTAAGGATAATAAACAGTTAACAATCAAGATGTCTGATAAGGGGGGTAAGGTGGTTGTATTGAATTCAGTTGATTATAGAGATTCTTGTTTGTCACTGCTTAATGACACCAAAACATATGGGAAATTACAAGGCGATCCCACAGCCAGTTTTGTGAGTGCATTGGAGGAGTTAATCTCTGAAGGTGTGAATGTGGGAGTTATTCCAGAATCTAAGAGCCAATATCTTGTAAATAGATCTCCCACAATACCGATTTTTCACGGTTTGCCTAAAACACACAAACAGATTTTTCCACCCCCATTACGTCCCATTATTGCGGGAATTAACTCCTTCAGTGAAAAAATGGGTGATTGGCTCGACAGCTTACTTCAACCATTGGTTTGTAAAATACCGGGATTTATAAAAGATTCGAAAGAACTTCTTAAAACATTCTCTGAGGTTTCTTGGGGTGGGGCTGATTCATGGGTATCTTGTGATGTTAATTCACTTTATTCTTGTATTCCCCATGAATTGGCGGTGGCGGCATTGGCTAATCATTTATATCGTTTTAGTACATATACACCGGAACTTTGTGAGTATATTTTACAGGTAACAGATTTTTTATTAAAGCACAATTATTTTATGTTTGATTCACAGTTTTATTTACAGGTGTGTGGGGCCCCTATGGGGTCCCCTTTTTCTCCTTCTCTTGCCAATATCTATATGGCACGTTGGGAGGAACTTTTCATTTTTTCACCTTCCAATCCGTTTTTTTCTAGTTTGCATTGGTATGGGCGCTACATCGACGATATCCTCATTATTTGGAGGGGCGATGTAGCGCCCATACCAATGTTTTTGGATTATGTTAATTTGAATGAGTTTAATTTGTTGTTCACTCTCAATTCTCATCTCAACAAAATTTGTTTTCTTGATTTAGAACTTTTTGGTAATGCCGCCACTGCCAAAATCCAAACCTCGTTATATCGTAAGTCCACCTCCGGTAACACTACATTATTGGCTTCTAGTTGCCATCCACCCCATACTATTAAATCTGTACCGGTAGGGGAATTGACTCGTACCAAACGAGCTTGTTCAGACAATGCGATTTTTAAAGAACAATCGCAGATCACATTAAATAGGCTGAGGGATCGCCAATATCCCATATGGACCCTTAAAAGGGCTGAACAGATAGTTTCTACCAAGGATCGTAATTCTCTTTTAGAGGGTGAGTCTTCTGCAATGAGGAATAGTGATAATAAATCTCTTTTACATTTTTCAACACCATATAGCCCTCAATATAATCAAGTCATTCAAATTATTAAAAGGAACCTACCTATTTTAGAAACCGATCCTATTGTTAAATATATTTTGCAGACAGGTGTTAGATTTGTCCCAAGTAGGGGTAGGTCACTAGCGGATCATTTATCACCTAGTCTGTATAGCTCACAGAATAAACAGGAACCCACGTGGTTGGGAACCGTGGGTTTCTACAAATGTGCATCTATTAGATGTGCGGTTTGTAAATTTTGTAAGAAGACAACGACATTTGGACCCTCAGCTAATAAATCTTTATTTAATATCAGGACCTTCTTAAACTGTAATAGTACTTATGTGATTTATGTGATTGAGTGCACCATCTGTGATCTTATTTATGTTGGGTGCACAATCCGCCAAGTTAAAACTAGAATATCTGAACATCTGGCGGATTGCTCAAAATCACAGTCTGACAATATGTCAAATGTATCACGTCATTTCATTTCTCACCATAAGGGGGACACCTCATCTTTTGCTTTCTATGCAATTCAACATATTTCAGCGCCGAAGAGAGGTGGTGATCGAAGAAGGCTTCTACTTAAACAGGAAGCCTTCTGGATCTGGAAGCTGAACACCAGGGTACCTGTAGGTTTAAACATTAAACAGGATTTGGCTTTAATTTATTAACATATGTCTCATGTTGCATTGGATCTGGCTTGAATCCATTTGAGTCTACATGGGAGTCCGTGCCTAGATACATCATATGATTCGTCATGTGATCTGCCATCACGTGATTTTTAGTACGCACCACATGACGTAGGTACGTAGCTACACTGAATGTGCATCTCTATATCCGAATGTCTAGTTTCATGCTATACACATTTTTCCGCATATTTCGGGTAAGTCCAATATATTCCCTTTTTATGGATCATTGCTTGTTCATTATTAATCAATGCCTTGTCTAAAATGCTTTACTTGTGGTATGGCAATACTTGGGTTTTTGTATCCTTTTAGTATATGTTGGTTGGAATTCAGCCCACATGTGGGTGGAGCTATCTAACTATTTAAGATGCTTTCATTTCTTGAGTAGTAGGCTATGAGTAAGGGGCATGTTTCGTAGCCCCGAAACGCGTAAGCTACTCTTATTTGTATTTCATATGGATCCATTGTATTTACAATTTTAGTTGTATGAAGTAAAAGTCAAGTTTTATTCAAATATTTTTTGGCGCTGGAAAGTTTTTTATTTACCATTGCTACATATCTCATCCTCTTCAGTCGGGGATTCATCCGTAGCAGCCAACTTAAATGTTTTTCCATTCCTTTTCTATATATTTGTTTGGGGTTTGAGCGGTTTTTGGAAGTGTATTTATCTGTAATATTGCTACTCTAAGAAAGGTGTCCAGGTTAACTGTTTACAGGCTCACCTTAGACCCCTTTTTGAATATTGACATTACATTTTCTAGGAGTCAGTCCTGTACAACAGACCTGTTGAATTCTTAATTATACAAATAAGAGGCCTATATGATAGCAGGAAGAGGGTGGAGGAGAACCTCTGCATGGGCAAATTGTTTGATTGAAAGAATGGCACAGTCATCCATTCTGTACTCCAAGTGAAATAGGATGTTACTTCGCAAAGCTTAGGCAGCAAACAGAGTCGACAAAGTCAGAAAGCATTTGTATTGCACTGGCCAGATTTCCAGCTACAGGTGTTCTATTGACCTCATGCCTCTCAAAGATTATCATGGTGCACAGCAAAATGTCATGGGAGGCTAGTCTTCAGCAATGAGTCCTGCTTTTGTCTCAGATTCAGTGATAACTGGTGATTACGGTAGTCTGAAGACCACGTGGCGCAATGCTATGGAGAGTCCATCACACGAGAATGTCACACCAGTCTTATTCTCTGGATTGTGGTGTGGGGTGGCATAATGTATGGTAGTCTTCATTTCAGGTACACTACAGCGATATGGTATTGGAACCAGTAAACAGCTATTCTACTAAATGTCTCAGGAGCCATTTTTCAACAGCACAATGACAGACTGCATGTTGTGTATGCTACTGTGAGCAGCCTATGTGGCCTAAAGATACTACCATGGCCTGCAGAGTCTCCAGATTTGTCTCCTATTAGGCCCATCTGAGACCTCATTGGTAGACAATTTCAGAGGGAGCTTCCAGCAGTCAATCTTCATGATTTGCGTGCCCAAGGATTATAACATTCTTCAGGCAACCATTAATAATCTTAGTGATAGCATGTCAAGGCATCTAGGTGCATCTGATGTGGCACTCATACTCAATGCTGAATAAATCAAGATATTACAATTTTTCTATTATCTGCATATCAAGAAACAGACAGGGAATATGGATATAAAAATAATTTCTGGGGAAGGGTGCTATATTACTAGAGCAAACCATGTTATATAGGTGAAGATATAGGGGTTGTCCGGGCAAATTTTTTTTCTTTAAATAGTTTGGAGGAGGTGAAGAAAAAAAATAAAAAAATAAATCACATTCGCCTGTCTCCTGCGCTCTGGTGTTCTCCCAGCGGGGTCCGTACCTGCTGCTCAGCTGTCGTCTTGAAGTGAAATTCCTCACTGGCCGGGTCCCTTCCACTGAAGCCAGTGATTGGCCTCAGTGGTCAACGTGGAGAGCACTGATTGACACTGGAGGTCACAACAGTCGGTCACATGATGCAGGGACCGGCTGGACTGGTCCCCGCTGGGAGGTATCGTAGCATTGAACAGATGCATATTGGGTGTTTTCACATTTTTTCCCCCTCACCAGCATATTTAAGAAATACATTTTTTTCCAGGACAACCTCTTTAACCATAGTGGATGAATTAACACCATACATGTACAGTAGGTAGGTTACTTGTTCCCTGTGCCAGCTCCAAAATGCATTGGCAATAGAGTAATATGTTTTGTGAAATCTGTATTAACACCTATATACACCTAGATATGCTTTGGGAATTTTTACCCTACAATTTTACAAAATATTTAGTACCTGTGCTTTTTATCCTTTCTTCTAACAAAAAAGTTCTCCCCAGATTAATTTAACATTTATGAAGAAATGCCAGTCTTTGGTTGCATCTTCCCCATCCCTCAGCAACTCACAGACCAAAAACCATGAACAATTGGTGTTATCCTGTACATATCAGAGTTCAAAGGGCCTTAGGTCTCTGTAAAGGTTCTCCTTGAGAATGAGAAGGGAGTACTATTATATTATTGTGAAGGAACAAATCCCCTCATAGTGATGGATGGGTTTCAAAATGACTTGAAGGGAAAAAATCCAAAGCCAGAGTCAATGAGGGCTTGGCCAGAAACAGTTCTGTCCCCAGAGGACAGAGACACAGATAGCATAATCTTATTGTTATTTTTGGCAAATACTTGGTTGCCTGAGTAGTTCTTCCGACTACCGCTAAGGCACTGAAGTTTTTCCATTGGTGTACAAGGGTCTGATCAAGCCATCTCAGATGATATGACCGGAAGTAACACAGTTAGGGTGAATTCACACTGAGTAAACGCTAGCTTATTCTGAACGTAAAACACGTTCAGAATAAGCGGCGTCTAAAGCAGCTCCATTCATTTCTATGGGAGCGGGGATACGAGCGCTCCCCATAGAAATGAATGGGCTGCTTCTTTCACTCCGTGCAGTCCCATTGAAGTGAATGGGGAGTGCCGGCGTATACGGCAAGCTCTGCTCATGCCGGAGCGTACACGCCGGCACTCCCCATTCACTTCAATGGGACTGCACGGAGTGAAAGAAGCAGCCCATTCATTTCTATGGGGAGCGCTCGTATCCCCGCTCCCATAGAAATGAATGGAGCTGCTTTAGACGCCGCTTATTCTGAACGTGTTTTACGTTCAGAATAAGCTAGCGTTTACTCAGTGTGAATGCACCCTTAAGGGTGCATGCACACTGAGTAACGCCGGGCGTGTATGAGAGCCGTACACGCCGGCATTACGGCAGACTGCCGAACACTTCCCATTCACTTCAATGGGAGCGCTCGTAACAGCGGCGTTTACGAGCGCTCCCATTGAAGTGAATGGGAAGTGTTCGGCAGTCTGCCGTAATGCCGGCGTGTACGGCTCTCATACACGCCCGGCGTTACGTAGTGTGAATGCACCCTTACACTATGCTCTCATTGTGTCCTGTCCTCCACTACTACCAGTTGCATGGGTTCCTCACCAGGAGTAATGGGAGAAAAAGTAGGTTTTTCAGGAGAGAGAGACAGGAAGGAAGAGACAGAAAATTTGGAGGGAATAGGTCCTACACTCTCTTTTAAATTTTCCCGGATTTTACAGTCAAAATGGACAGCCAAAATCATGGCCTGCTCAAGAGTAGGGGGATCTGGGTGACCAATCCACACCTCCTAAACACAATCACACGGGCCTTGTTTAAAGTTAGCCTTTAGAGCTGACTCACACCAACCTGTAGTTATACTGCACTTATGGAACTCTGGGCAATACTCCTCTGCAGAGCTTTTGCCCTGCCGCATGGTGAGGAGTTGAGATTCCGCAAGCGCAATATGGTCTGGCTCAGCATAAATAGAGACCAGGGCCTTAAAAATTTTCAAAGAGTTTTAGGGCCCAAGCTTGTGGAGCCCCCTGTAGAAGAGATAAGACTACTCGCACCATTTGGGCCTGGGATGCATGTGGATTATTTCAGACATACAGGCAACAAGACTCCCGGAAAGTTTGAAATATTTCTCAGTCACCCAAGAAACGTCCCAGAATAAACATCTTAACCCTGGGAAGGGAAGAAACAGCCTCAGTAAGGGTCTAAACCTGTTTAGTTAGCTCAGCTACCAGGCCTGCCAAACCCTTCAACTTGGCTGCAAGGCCCTAAATAGGATCCATGCTGATCTGGAGGGAAGCAATGGCAGAAGGTTATGTTCGATTGGCTATTCTGTAAGGAATTGCTAGACGAACAATTCACCAGTAGCTGCTGGTGAACCCTGTGGGAGGGGCATGACAAGACAGTGAGCCCTAAACTGAACCCCCCTGCCCCCGGTCTACTTGCCTCACTACCTTAGGCAGCAGAGGACAACTGGTCGACAAAGCCCTTCCTAGGTATACGTGATGACACAGAACACAGGCAAGACAGACAACACAGTAGAGGATTCAGCAAGCCAAAAGTCAAAGCCAGAGAGACAAAGCAGCACAAAATTGGAATCCAAAGAATAGCCACAAGGGGAGCCAAAGATCAGAGGTCAAAATACAATAGAAAAAGAAGCAGGAATCTAGCAAGGACAAAGTCAGAAGACAAAGAGTCAAAACAGCCAGCAAACCTGTGTGGGCTGATGACCTGTATATAGGAAGCCCAGGACCTGCACCAGACTAGATTGGTAGACAGGCTGTCAATCACATAGGCAAGGCTAACATTAACTATTAGATGGACAGAGGGAAACAAGGTGCAGGAGATGGGTGTGGTGGAAATTCAATTACAGAGAAGAGGAAATAGGACAGTGTTCACACAGAGCAACAAAAAACTCTGAGCAAAGACTCCACAATGTGGGAGAGGAGGGTGGCACAGAGAACCAAACAGGCAGAGACGTTGCATATAACTTCTCAACCAATAAGAGCTTCTGACATGTTAGGGACCCATATTGATGATTCTTACATGTGAACTATGTGAAAGTATTCCACTGTGTTCCACTGTAAACCAAGATTCTCGTCAGCCATATATACAAACACATATTTTATAGATCGTATGTATTTTCTATTTTTAATACGTTTCATATTTCTTTTTTTCAGAATTTGTGGAGTCTTTTGGGGTTGTAGGTAAACTGTGCAGCTGTGTATAGAGTGATCTGGGTTTCATAGACAGACTACTACTAATCTGGATCTATCTGTGGATATTGATACTGGTCTGGAATTGTGTGTGGCTTTAAGACACACAATCCTATTCCCTGCTAGGCACGCTGCACCTGCTGCTGGCAACATCAGACCTCTACAGTGAATTGCAACAATGGCAGGGAGTGCTGAAGGATTTTTTTATAGACTAATCAGCACTACACTCTCCAATGACGCTGATCCCTTTCTCTCCTGTCACTATGTTCTTTCTATCCAGCAGTGGGCAATGTATGCAAGTCAGCTTCCTCCCGGGTCTCTAAGTTCTCAAGCTGTGCCATTGTGTCAGGAAAGACATGAGATGTTGCTGTGGAGACAGAATTGAACTGTTCTAATGAGATGTTCAGGACCTCCAATACATGAGCACAAGAGCAGCCGTCATTACCAGACAGCTGAAAAACCTCAGCAACTGCCGCTGCTCATAATGTGTGCCTAATTCAGCTCTCACCTGCTTTTTCGCCACATCACAAAGGCACTCTCTAAAAACAAATGCACTGCTGTAATTATCAAGGTTAATGACCAGCAGTGAATGGATAATTTGAGGCTGGCATAGTGAACCACAACACGAGGATGTAATTGCATGGTGGTCACAGACTATTAGTCATCTCTGCGCAGCTTTCAGACCAAGACACAAATTAACACCTTTGATACCAAAGCAATGTGCCACAAGTCGGTCTCCATCAAAGAGGTTAAAAACAGTGGTGACATTTTGGAGAATAATAATTCTCATTCACTAGTGTTGTGCAAGGCATTTCTTGTTAGCGGGTTTATAGCATAGGATCCAAAAAATGTTTTTGCCTCTTGTTTTCAACAGTGCCATTTTTAACGAGAAGCCATAGATTACAAAAAAAATGGGCACTGAGTAAAAATGGATGAGGCTTAAGATGTGTAACTAAAATGTTCTAGAATTGTATCTTTTTTTTTTTTTTTTCCTCCGAGAAACTAAGTTAACTCATAGGTGGTAAAGTAGACAGTCTAACAATGTGCCAGATTTATCATTCAGCATCAGTCACTGTGATAAATCTTAAAATAATAAAACTGTCTAGTAATCGGTACAGGACAGTGAGGCTCAGACTGGTAAATCTGGACTAAGTTTCATTGGTGACACTTGGTGATGTAATAACCAAAGGCTATATTCACATGGCAGTGCAAAAAAAAAAAAAAAAAATCATCTGTGAAATACAGACAAAACAGTCCAATTGTCATGGTCATTTTGTATCAGTGGGTCACCTGTTTTCATGGATTTCTCAAGGACTTGATTCTATGAGGGATACATGAAAAACGTCCAAAAATAGGATATGTCCTATTTTTTGAGGTTCATCTGTCACATATGGACTGTTGTAGTACGTGATGTGGGTGCAACTGCTACGGACTAATTCACTCCATTCACTCATTCTTAAGCTCAATCTTCAACTCAAGCTACAAATTGAGTCACATCACAACACAATCCATGCACGCCAGATACCCACAGCCACTGCCTACTGATTTGGAGTAGTAGGAATGCAACACAAACATTCACACATCTCTCTAAGAGATGGCAAAACACATTTTAAAAGGCAATTGATCCATAGAGCATACAGTGACTAACGTTAATATGAATGCTTTAATACAAATAGGTTCAAGTAACAGTAACAAGTAAAAGTGACATACAACAAGCAAACAATTCTAAAATAAAAAGGGAGAAAAGAAGAAAATCCCTTAGAAGTTACCGTTCTTCTGATACCATGCTGCTTGGCAATAATATGGCTGACTCCACATATGTGACAAAGTTTCTCTGGTCAAGTTTTAGAATGTTAGGCCATGACTCATGTTTTAGAGCCAACCTTCTGGATCATTATTCTAATCATCTGCTGGTCACTGGACAGTGTATTAATAAAGTCCCATGAAAATTATTATTACTGTTAATTAATTAATCCCCCCCCCCCCTGTATGGTATGGGGGTCAATCTGGGAAAGCTGTGTCAGCCAGGTCCAAGTCACTTGGCTCTGTGTATTATGTAACCGCCGTTATTGATGCTGTGCTCACAATCTCAAGGAAACATCCTGAGCTTATCTGTTTGTCTAAGCCTCTAACTTCCTCCAACATTTATGTGTTATTATTTGCAGACTTCACAAAGATACCACTAACAGACCACAAGTGACAAGATCAATTGACCACAGTTAATTAACATAGGAGTAGTCAGGCCCGTAAATATACTCTGTTTCCCCAAAAATAAGACACCCCCCTTCACCTCCTGGACCACCTACAACCGGCAGTCATGTCGGCAATCTGCTAAGGAAGCGCTGGCATGACTGCCGATTGTCCCCCGCTCCAGCCGCTGCATAAGACATGCCCCGAAAATAAGACAGGTCATATATTTCGGAAGATAATTTAATATAAGACACGGTCTTATTTTCGGGGAAACAGGGTAGTAATATTTTCCTTCTGAATGTGTCATAATGACTATATATACACAAAGAACTTGAGAGTCTTCAGTAGTTGATACCTTTTTTAATAGCTAACTAATAATGATGACAGATTACTAGCCATTGAAAAAGGTATCAACTACTGAAGATTCTCAAGTTTTTTGTTTTTTATATTTCCTACCCACCGGCTAACACAGTACAAAAACAAACATTTTCCTTATATATACACACGCAAATCAACAATACAATCCACTGACAAATATATATATATATATATATATATATATATATACACAGTATATATATATATATATATATATATATATATATATATATATATATATAAAGGGTCTTTCATTACACAAACTGGACATGTAACTAGTTCAATTGCAAACAAATTTATTAAGACCAGCATATTGTACGCCATTCTTAATAAATGGCCCAACTGCTACAGGTACCGATAGAGTTATGAAGAGGCTTCAGCTTCCTTATGCAAAAATTGAAGTTCCTAACTGGCATAAATTTCCATTGTAACTCATCCTAGGAAAGTGACATGAGTTATATTAAAGGGGTATTCCCACGTCGCATACTCACCAGTCTTCACTGCTGCAAAATCTTCTTTCTTCCTGGTTTCTAGCATCATTTGGTGGGCGGGGTTTCATATGCAACCTGCCATTTAGCTCCACCCCCAAATTAGAGTGTAGCCCCGCCCACCACATAGCGTGATCCTATGGGGTGGCTGAAGGGCCTGTGATGTCGTCAAAGGTCCTCAAACAACACTATATGCACAATATTGGACTATGAAGTACAGGCAGGAGCAACTCCATTCTGTGTTACATACAGAGACTGCCTGTCTCTGCCATAATGAACACAATTGAATTAGCTAGCCTGATAACTGGGAGAACAAAAGATGAGTTCAGAAATGAAAGCAGCTCCTCTCCCCTATCTGAAAGCAGGAAGCTAGGTCACGTGGTGTAGACACAGGAATAGCTAGATACACAGGCTCGCTCCTTTGCACTTAGCCCCTCCTCCCTCCCCCCTGAGAGCAGCAGCTACATCACTTGACTTTTGAGCAGATAAGTCAAGGGCTGTGTCAATAATGAATTGAATAAAGTAAGATAGTGGACAAACAAAGCAGTTTTGCTGAAGCAGTGTATTTAGGAAAAGTCTTACATCCACATTAACAAGCAGTATAGATAGGATCCTTATGATGGGACAACCCCTTTAAGTCTGTCAGACCGAGGCATTGATGGTTCAGCCCTCCCCAATCCCTGCCTCAATGCTCACACTACTCAAATGAGGCATATGTTTAGCAAGTTTTCTGGCATAGAGGGAAAGATGATTTTGCCCCATTGTATTTTAAAAACAGCCATGTGGCAGCCATTATATTTGAAGATTATGCAAAAGAGATTGTCCAGGATCTGGGCATTTTTGATACTGATAACCAATCATCGCTTGAGATCTGACACCCAAACAAAGAGCCGATCAGCCAAGCTACAGATCCAGACACCACTAGTACATTATACAGAACTCAGCACATTGTACAGAGCCTCTAATCCATTCCGTGTAGTGGTGGCATCTGGACCTGCCGCCCCACTCCTAAGGTTGCTGCATGCAGTATACTTAGTATATGTCTTCCTGGTATTGTATCAGCTGATTGGTTGGAGTTTCAGGTATCAAACCCTGACTGATATGATACTGAAAACCTATCCTGCAGACAGGTCATCAGTATCAAAAATATTCAGATACTGGAGACCCCTTTCATAAGACCTAAAACTTAGAAAATATTAGTAAATCTGTCCCTCTACATGAAAGGACTTTATCCATCCAATTAAGTTAATACTACGTTCACACCTATTACTTCCGTTTTACTATATCAAAAAACTAACAGCAGTTCCAGATTCATCATATGATGGGCACAATGGTGCCCAACAGACTCCAGTGACTATAATCAGTGGCGGATCCAGGGTTTGCGGGGCCCTGGGCAATTGACTTTGGTGGGGCCCTACGCGCAGCGCGCCGCAGCAAATTAGACCCCACCCACTTTTATGTTGACTCCGCCCATTCTCATTCATTTTTCATGTGATTCCACACAGTATAATCCTCCTACAGTCACCCGTAAATTATATGTCCCCCCCTCCATCTCTCCCCATTTTCATATACACCCTTCATCTACCCCTAGTTTCATGTCCCCCCCCCCTCTATATCGGTCCCCAGTTTCATACCATTCTCCCCCTTTATCTGCCCACAGTTTCATGTCCCCCCCCCCGTCTCTGCCCCAGTGTCATGCTGTTCTCCCCCCCTCTATCTGCCCCAGTGTCATGCCGTTCTCCCTCCGTTCATCTGCCCCAGCGTCATACTGTTCTCACACACACTCACCTTCCCTCGTTCCCCCGCAGCTCTCTCCCTCATACACATATTGTAGGCACGATGTGACATCATCACATCGCGACTACAAATGCCGGAGCTTAGCGTTAAAACAGGAGCTGAGCTGTGACACCTCCTGCTTTAAACGCCTATGTATTCAGCTCATCGGCGTCATGCTGACCCAGGGCCGGCTCCAGGTTTTTATGGGCCCTTGGGCGACAGAGCCTCAGTGGGCCCCCTTGTAAAGGAGGCGGGGGAGTCGAGACACTGTGCATCGCAGATGAAGCGAGTGACGTCATGCAGGAGTGTGGCGTCACCAACGCCATACCTCCTAATTTTTAATGAGTAGAAAGAGGAGTAAAATGTGCGGCGCACTCTGCGTGCCGTGGCAAATTTGGCTCCACCCACTTTTATGTTGCTTCCACCCATTCTCATTCATTTATCATGTGCTCCCACACAGTATAATCCTCCTACAGTCACCCGTAAATTATATGCCCCCCCTCCATCTCTCCCCCAGTTTCATATACACCCTTCCTCTGCCCCCAGTTTCATGTCCCCCCCTCCATCTCTGTCCCCAGTTTCATCACGTTCTCCCCCTTCATCTGCCCACAGTTTAATGTCCCTCGTCTCTGCCCCAGTGTCATGCTGTTCCCCCCTCCCCTTCATTTGCCCCCCCAGTTTCATTGGGCCCCCTCCATCTTTTCCCCCAGTTTCATGCCGTTCTCTCCCCACCCCCTTCATCTTCCCCAGTGTCATGCCGTTCCCCCCCTCCCCTTCATTTGCCCCCCAGTTTCATGGGCCCCCTTCATTATGTTCCACCTTAATATTTAATACAAAACAAACACTTACACTCACCTTCTATCACTCACCTTCCATCGTTCCCCCGACGCTCCTCTCTCCCACTCCAGTCATATACGCGATTAAAGCAGGAGCTGTGACCTCAGCTCCTGCTTAGCTACGGCCCGGCTTGCGTGTGTAGGCGCGATGTGATGACGTCATCGCGCCTACACACACAAGACGGGCCGGAGCTTTAAAGCAGGAGCTGAGGTCAGCTCCTGCTTTAATCGCGTACAGTGGCGTAACTAGGAATGGCGGGGCCCCGTGGCGAACTTTTGACATGGGCCCCCCCTTCCTGACCGACACCGAAGATCTCGACCGACTACCCCCCCCCCCACACGCCGCATTCCTGCACGGTCAATTATGTCCCATAGTGGCCCCTGCACACAGTATTATACCCCATAGTGGCCCCTGCACACAATATTACACCCCATTGTGGCCCCTGCACACAGTATTATACCCCATTGTGGCCCCTGCACACAATATTACACCCCATTGTGGCCCCTGCACACGAGATTATGCGCCATAATGAACACCCACGAACAATTATTATAGTCTGGGGTATTTTCAGACCCCAGAGTATAATAATCGGAGACCGAGGGGAGATACAGACATAAAAAAAAAAGTTACTTACCTGTCTCCGGCTCCGCTGCAGTCTTTGGTGGTGTTGGCCATCTTTAATAACACACTGATGTCACATGACATTTCATACCCTCCCTCCATCTGCCCCCAGTTTCATGCACCCCTCATCTCTACCCACATTTTCATGTCCTCTCCTCCATCTCTGCCCCTAGGTTACTGTTGCTCCTCACCACACATACATACACACTCACACACACTTACACACAGACAGACACTCTCCATCCTGCATCTCCCTTCCCCCTCCCCTTCATTACCTCGCAGCAGATCTCTTCTCTTTCCAGGACTGTACGGGCTATAGACACGCCCACCCAGTCATGTGACAGATGACGTCACACAAGGTCCTTTCAGCTTTCCCCCGCTCTTAGCACAGTTAAAACAGTTTGTCTGTGATAAGAGCGGGGGTAGCAGAGGTAGCTGTCCCGACTGCCGAGCTGACCGGGACCATTTTGTTAGGGCCGGGCCGCGGGGCCTCGCTAAGCGGTTGCCCGGCTCGCCCGGCCCTGGATCCGCCCCTGACTATAATGAGGCCTGGAGGCTTTCTGTCTTGGCGTCCATCATTTTTCCAAACAAGATAGCGTAGCACGCCGTGCTGTTTTGCCTGTGTTTTTGCCAAAAACTTGAAAGTCTCTAGAATTTTTTTGGGAATTTTCTCCAGTATTTTGTGCATAGCTTCTGATGTAGATGCAAATGTTAGTGATGTCTAGTACAATCCACTGTTCTTATACAATATGCAAATACACCAGCTCTGTTATTTCTCACTGTCTTCTACATAAAGATACTCCTGAAGGAACCAATTGTGATGTATGAGTACTGTTACAGTCCCTTATACAGGGAATGGCTGGCAGTGCAGGGAACTGTAACACAGCAGTATGGCGTGTAATAAGTTTCGTTACAATGTGCCCTCTTGTACCTTGTGGCGAACGTGTTTAATTCAATGAACCCTAAATGTAGGTATAGAACAATCTGAACCTTCTACAGCTTTCTATGATGAAATCTTAATGTAAAAGTGATAAAAGTAACACTCCACAATACAGGTTACCCTGTGTGTAGGAGGAGAAGTTGGAAGCAGAGTATAGCCCTGCATTTTTGGCTGTTTTCAGGTAGTACACCAAGCAGTAAACATCTGCCATAGTGATTAAGTGCCGTAGTGCAGTGAATCTGAGCTGTTTAATCAGCCATGAAAGCCGTTTATATTCCTTAGAAACAGGTTTTATGGCTATTATACATCAGGATTTATTTTGAAATATGTGTATAAATTATAACCAAGAATGCTTTACTATACCAGAAAGGTGAGCTCCTAGCATTAGGGCTGGAGGATGGCAAAGTTGCTGTGAAAAGTTTTCCCATCAATATATTAAATGGAAGGTCCAGAAAAGCTATGAAGGATTTTTTGTATAATTTATTGATAACGGTATTGCAATTTCCCAAAATCACTGCTTATTAATAGATGTAAATATTCTCATTAACAGGGATGTATCATTAGAAATTAAATAAAGTTATAAAGAAATAATCCAGTACAAGCACTATGCCCATCCTTGCACTCCATGCCTGATTGTCTGTCTTCCAGGTTTCCTTATTACATATTGTACTCCTATCCCTGGTCCTTTCCAGACATCATCTTGGCTTTTATATTTCTCTTTATCTCTTATGTAATTGCCATGATTACTTAGCATAGCATCATATTAGCAGCGAGAGACAGTTTTCTGTAATTATCCTTAAAATATTAAAGTGAGATAGATGCAGTTCTCCAATGTGACTGCCTCAAGGTATGGCTAAAACATCTTAAGACCAAACACAATAATTCTCTTGTATAGATTACATCTGATTATTGAAATTAAATTCCCAATTCAGGATTGTCTGTGTCACTTGTTTTAGTACTTAATACTAGTTATGGGTTGTGTTCCATATTGGCTTCTTTTTTCCCCTCCAATATGGTCCCTTCGATGTAGCCTTTTTTTTGGAGTATGCTTCTGGCTTTGTAGAGACAGAGGTCACTGGAGTCACGCCACATTGTACAGTTATTGTAGAGCAATGAAGGAACTTATGTCCCCTAACTCACACTGCAGATTGTTCTGTGTATTCCTATGTGATGCAGCTTCACACTTCTCACCTGCATGTGATTAATATGTTTCCTTCAGTCAGTTCTTACTAGCAGGCTGCAGACAAAGCAGTGTGAAGCTGCATCTTGTACATACATACACTGGAGATTCTGCACACAGCACACCCAGATAGTTTAGATAGGCAATGTGACTTTAATAACTCTGTAAGTAATCATTATATGAACTTAACTAATATAACATTTCACTCTTGATGTCTTAAATAAGGGAAACAATATCTTCATCGGCACTCTAAGTGTAGGGAATGTATGGAAGTTAGCTCAGTAGAAGCAGTGGTGTGGAGCCAAACAGTCAAGACAGGGACACACAATGTGCAGCAAACTGGTTTATTTAGAAAATAACAGGAAAATAAAAAAATCTTGACTTCAGGTACAAAATAAACAAAATAAAATACAGCCTTAACCTCAGGCAAAATCAAAATAAATACCTGCTCAACTGAACTGATAACCTAACTATACATGTGGCTTACTTCCAGATATACAAACAAAACAAGCGCGATATTGTCTCACCGGACTCAGGGTTACAGGACAGAACCAAACACCTCCTTTCACCTCTTGGAACTGCACTGCAATGCAGGATCTGCAGCCTTTTCTAGCCCAGTAATGAGCCAAGGATCTAAACCTGGGCTGAGGCCTACTCCAGATCCGCTGTGCACCACACATATGTCAGAAACCCGATGCTGATATATCTGGACTCCAGCACTCTGCCTGTCACCTTCTCACAGGAGATACACAGAGAAAAATTGTGGTGTAGCTGGGTGGTGAGTTGTCTCAGATGTGCCCGGGGGGCAGATGTATTCCAATAGTTTACAGAAAGTCAGTCACATGAAGGAGACTGCATATCCTGCATACAGAGAAAAAAGTTAGGACTAGTGGTCAGTTTGGAATCCTATGACCCAGATGCCTGTAATGGTGGGGTTCAATATGTATAGATGCAACTGATCTGGGATGAAACAAATTACACTCCTAGGATGCTGCTGGCGAATTAGTATCTCATGTCGAAAATATTTTCCATATTACTTCTTTAATGTACTGAGAATAAAATACAATACTTTTCTTACAATGTACCAATCTAGGAAAAATCTGCTTTTGTTTTATTTTATCTCACTTTTTGAGAAAGTCTATCATAAACAGAGTGTTATTTGTATACTTTTGCTGTCATCTGATTCATTGAAACGGCTTGGTTGACACAAACTGATTTCCCTGTAGACAGACAGATGTTTACATAATATTATTAATGACCATTGGTCTGAGCTCTTCATTCACGTGCATCATCAATAATAGGATTGGGGACATGTATATTTGCAACCCTATAACCTTTTTTTTGTATTTAGCTGATTATGTCCACATGGATTTCTCTTCAAAGAGCAATTTCAGATGTTCTGTCCAGGACATTGTAAAAAAGCTTACCGGAACAGAGCTGAGAAGTGCGGTGCTGATTAATATATGAGTAATAGGGTGACTCATCAAATAATTCCACTTTACTGGCATAAGTTTCCGCAGTTGTAATGGGCTACAGTAATTTGAAGAGAGCTGATACCTGGCAAGTGAATAATACAGTATTGTCTGACACCATATGACCACTTCTAGGTGACTACCTCAGTTTTCTGGGCTGATTCTGACTTCAGGTCACATGTTGAGAACTCCATGCCTGGCACCCAGCTCCCTTCTCCTCTCCCTCCTACTTCTATTATGTACATTGTAGGTGATGGCAGAAATACTCAGTGTAATAACAAAGCCTCCCCTCTTTGCTATTGAAAACCAAAGACCAAGTAGTAGGTAGAGGAGAAAGGAGCCAGGTGGTGAGAACTGCCTCTAAAAACATGACCTGGGGTTGGACCAGCCTGGAATCCCAAGGTTTAGAACAGCCTGAACCCAGGCCAGAAAAAGGTAAAAATCAGTCTTTGGCTAACCACTTTAAATGTGGTTGTCCAAGTATTAAAAATAAACAACATAATCCTATATACAGTCATGCCGTATGTGTTGACACCCCTGACATTTTTCCATAAAATGAAGTATTTCTCTGGGAAAGTTATTACAATTGCACTTGTTTTGTTATACACATGTTTATTCCCTTTTTTGTTTTGGAACAACACAGAACTGAAAAAAAGCCAAAAGTCATATAATTTTACACAAAACCTCACTCTCAACTTAATATTTGGTTGCACACCCTTAGGAAAAAATAACTGAAATCAATCACTTCCTATAACCGTCAACAAGCTTCTTACACTTCTCAACTGGAATTTTGGACCTCTCTTCTTCTGCTAACTGCTCCAGGTCTCTCATTTTTGAAGGGTTCCTTCTCTCAACAGCATTTTTAGGATGTCTCTACAGGTGGTCAATAAGACTTAGATCCAGACTCATTGCTGGCCACTTCAGAACTATCTAGGACTTTGTTTTAATCCATTTTGGGTTACTTTTTGAAGTATATTTGGGCTCATTGTCCTGCTGGAGGATCCATGGCCTAGGACGCAAACCCAACTTTCTGACACTGGGCCCGACATTGTGAACCAAGATTGTTTGGTAATCTTCAGATTTCATTATGCCTTTCACACAGTCAAGGCACCCAGTGCCAGAAGCAGCAAAACAACCCCAAAACATTATGGCCCTTCACTATATTTGACTGTTAGTAATGTTTTCTTTTCTTTGTAGGACTTATTCTGTTTTTGGTAAACAGTAGAATGATGTGCTTTACCAAAAAGCTCTATCTTGGTCTTGTTTGTCAAACAGATGTTTTCCCACAAGGATTCCAGGGATCCAAAGAGATTAGTTACAGTGCCGTGGGTTATAAATGTCTTGATTATGTTGTGCCCATGGACAAAGGAACATCAAGATCTCTGTAGATGGACTTGTAACCTTGAGATTGTTGATATTTTTCCTCAATTTTGGTTATCAAGTCCTCAGACAGTTCTCTTCTCCTCCTTCCATTCTCCATGCTCAGTGTGGCACACACAGACACACAGTTCAAAGATTGAGTCAATTTCACTCGTTTTATCTGATTTTAGGTGTGATTCTTTATATTGCCCAAACCTGTTACTTGCAACAGGTGAAATTAATGAGCATCACATGCTTAAAACAAAGTTATTTATCTGCAGTTTTGAAATGGTGGCAACAATTTTGTCCCTCCCATTTTTGGAGTTTTATGTGAAATTATGTCCAATTTGCCATTTTTTCTGAGTTTTTTCTGTGTTGTTCCAATTCACACAAAAGAAATAAACATGTATATAACAAAACGTGTAATTTTAATAATTTTCTTTGAGAAATACGTCAATTTCAGTGGTATTAAAACTGACGGTCATTGACAAGGATTTATTATACGGCTACCTATTGTAAGCCGATGGCTGGTCAGGTAATGGAGGGGGTGTACATCTCACTCAGACTACTAAGGTGGGTGAGATGAGAAAACTTCAGAAAGAACATTTCTCAGCAGATAACTATTGTCTGCTGAGGGTTATTTCAAAGTTCCAGTTACTGGGTTGGATTTTTAGGACTGGCAGGTAGGATTGGTAGTGGGACCTGTCATTCCACTCCCCTCCAGTCCACACTTTGGGGATGTTCCGGCAGTGACTCAGCTGCAGAGAGTCTCCTCGTCAAGGAGGCTTAAGAAGCCAGCTCCAGCAGCAACACTTTGGCAGAGCTTGGCTTCAGAGGCAACAGAGAGGTCATATTCTTGGAGCTGTGTCCTGAATGATTCTACTTGCTTTTGGATTTCTGTGATTCTAGGTGAGGTAACCCATTCTATGTTTAGTTAGAGCCTAGCCGGGCAGGCATTTATTTTTGTATTGTTTCCTTTTGTTGCTGCATTATATTTTTGAGTGAAAATAAACTCTACCTTTGTTTTGGACTAAAGAAACTGGACTTGTGTGTCTATGCCACCCCACCTAGCAACCCCAGACCCTGACACTTTATGTATCTATATGTCTTACATTACATTTAGTTGTATGGACTTACATTGTATTGAGATGTGTTTTCAGTGACTGAGGATCACCTACTGCTGCATGGAGGAGTGTCAAAAGTGGATGAAATGATACGTTAACTGAAGACTTTAGGCCCAACCCTAACTGATTGAAGGGAGAAAATCTGTGTGTCCAATGAACCTGGAATGAATGATGTTGCACAGTGGATTCGGCTAATTCTATGATTTATTTGATGGGAACTGGTAAGCCTGATCTCTAGTTTATTCCACTTGTGCCATTGTTTTCTTTGATCTCAGAGGTTATATGAACTTTATTTGAATCATATTCTACCATCACAGGCTGCCAACGATGATGGGGGTTAGTGGCACGTGACCACTACAGTCAAACACTGGCCTAAATGGTTATGTACCAGGTTTATTGGCATCATCATCAACCTGTAATCATGTACCTCATTTTAGGACTTTTTCTTTTTTTTTTGCCGATTGGCTAGTGAAACTCTGATTTTTCGTAGTTAAAATTCTGAGACACTGGGATAGCACTTGTTATGTTAAGAGTGTAGCTATATTTGTTGCACTGCAGGAAGGAGTCACACCTAGGCCCTATTACCTGAGAAGGCTGCATTGCCTCAAAGAAGACACCATTGTTATAAATGTTACAAGATAAGTGAGGAACTGTTATGAATTTTGCTTTAATGCAAACAATTTTCCAGTACCATCTAGTGCAAGCAATAAGGTATGCTCTGCAGCTGGTTTTCCCAATATATATATATATATATATATATATATATATATATATATATATATATATATATATATAGGTTGTCACGGGATGGTTAGAGTCTATACTATAGGCAATGTGTAATATATATTTCATGTGGAATGTATTCTCTAACCTGTTGTAAACATCAGTGTGTAGTTGGCTGATTAGGGTCTAGTGTGTTAGCACATTGTATGCAAATACCTCTAACTAGTGAGGACCAGTGAGGACAATGGGTGGAGATAATCTGATCAGTGTCTCCAAGAAGATGTTGGACGGTGCATTGTCCACAGGAGACAGGGAGTCTGCTCTCCTTGGTATAGGTGAGGGGGGAAGGATCTGTGACTCAGCCCTCCCCACCCACAGATAGAGGAAGTAACAGTCTTAGTATATAGTTGTAGCTTGCAGTTAGTATGTGTTAGCCGGCCTGTGCACAGCTCTGCAGAGAGCCAGAATTTAGTTACAGGACCAAGGAACCAAAGTTATCATTGGATTGTGACTTCTGTGGACTTATTGTTATTACGGTTGATGTGACCGCCGCCGGCTACTAACTTTGTGGATTACAATAAATTGCTGTTGTCTCCCGACCTCTTGCGTCCCTGTTGATTCAAAAGACCATCCGGAGGAAGACGTATACCTTTGCTCCGTGACAACTGGTGGCAGCGGTGGGATCAACAGCGGACAGCGAGATGGACTACAGCAGCCCAGCGATTAATGGAGCCACAACCTCAGAATACCGGAACTGGACTATGGCAAGTCTAAAATTAAGGGCCCGGGAACAAAACCTGAGTTACCAGGGAAGAACGAAAGAGCAACTGATCGAGGCACTGGAGGAGATGACCCTGCAAAGCGACCATGAGGAGGGCTGCCCCCAGGAGACTGGAGAGATACAGGAGTGGCAGGTACAGACCCAAAAGAGCAGATGGGTTGTTTTGTATGAGGAGGAATTGGCAGTGCTGGGGCTAGAAGCAACTGCAGAGCAAAGGAGTAGAGCATTACAGAGGGCTCAGGAAACGGAGAAGGAGGAACAGAGAATGGCGTATGAAAAGGAAAGAATGGCGCATGAAATGCGAATGGCTGAGATAACTATGAGGAATTATAATCAAACGTCGACCCCCAGCCCAACAGTGAGAGAACCACCATATGTCTCCCATAAACACTTCAAGACCTTTGAGGAAGCGGCTGGGGATGTTGATGGATATTTTCAGGACTTCGAACACCAGTGCCGCCTGATGGAAGTCCCAGAGAAGGATTGGGTCCGGTATCTGGTGGGGCACCTACGAGATGGGGCTGCGGAAGCTCTCAGAGCCATGGACCCTAGTGATCAGCGGGACTATGAGGCCATTAAAAGAGCGGTGCAGAAGTATTATGCAGTCACTCCAGAGACCTACCGAGTTCAGTTCCGCTCTTTGTCTTACAATGGGGGAAGCTCCTTCCACATGTTCGCCCACAAGTTGAAGCAAGCATGCAAGCGCTGGCTAGAAGGAGAGGAGGCTGTCACAGTCGATAAGATCCTCCAAGTCATACTTAAGGAACAGTTCTTTTCCCAGTGCCCCGCTGAGATCCGTGAGTGGGTGCTGGAACGGAACCCAGCCACAGTTGAGCAAGCTGCTTCTCTTGCAGATGAGGGCCTGACCATCAAGCCGCAGTGGAAGAGGTTGTTTGCAGAGGAGCGGAAAACTACCACAGTCCGCCAGACACCCTTCAGCCAGCCAACCACCTTTCGTGCCCGGCCTCAGGATTACAATTCCCCCTCTACCCCTGTCCCAGCCCATCGGCCTCCAGCTATGAACAACCCTGTCCCTAGACAACGACCTACTGGAAGAATGCTAGAGCGCAGATGTTTTGGGTGCGGGCGGCCTGGACATTTGCAAGCTAGTTGCCCTGTTAACATGGGGGCACGGGCCACCGTGGCATCCCGGCCTATTCACTACCTGGGAACCACTCCTAGGACAGAAAGTTTGGCCCCATTTCCAGATGACTCCATGAATGACACATCTGTTCCACCTCCAGGGGTCTATGGGATTCAGCCTTCCGCCACACATCCCGCAAACCTTCAGAGGAAGCACTTGCAGGAGGTCCTACTGGATGGCCGAACAGTTGTTGGATTCCGGGACTCGGGAGCTTTCCTAACGGTAGCGGACCCCCGAGTTGTGCGACCCGAGGCCCTAGAGGAGGGTCCTGGCATTTCTATCAAGTTGGCAGGGGGTACTCAAAGACGTATTCCTAAAGCTACCGTGGAACTCGACTATGGTTATGGACCAAAACGATGCACAATTGGTGTGATGAGCGGGCTGCCGGCCGATGTTCTGTTAGGCAACGATGTTGGAAATCTACAGTGCCACTTTGTGGGAGCAGTGACCCGAAGCCAAGCTCAGGGAGAAGCCAACATGGATCCACCGGATTTTCTGACAGATGCCAGCCCTTCAACCCTACAACTTTACCATTCAGTACCGCCGAGGGAACCAACACCAGAACACAGATGGGTTATCCCGGCAGGAGGAAATATGAGCTATAGAGACTGATGTGCATTCCCCAATTTACCTGTGTAGGCCAATTGTGTCATGCACATGTTTTGAGAGGGGGAGGGGTTGTCACGGGATGGTTAGAGTCTATACTATAGGCAATGTGTAATATATATTTCATGTGGAATGTATTCTCTAACCTGTTGTAAACATCAGTGTGTAGTTGGCTGATTAGGGTCTAGTGTGTTAGCACATTGTATGCAAATACCTCTAACTAGTGAGGACCAGTGAGGACAATGGGTGGAGATAATCTGATCAGTGTCTCCAAGAAGATGTTGGACGGTGCATTGTCCACAGGAGACAGGGAGTCTGCTCTCCTTGGTATAGGTGAGGGGGGAAGGATCTGTGACTCAGCCCTCCCCACCCACAGATAGAGGAAGTAACAGTCTTAGTATATAGTTGTAGCTTGCAGTTAGTATGTGTTAGCCGGCCTGTGCACAGCTCTGCAGAGAGCCAGAATTTAGTTACAGGACCAAGGAACCAAAGTTATCATTGGATTGTGACTTCTGTGGACTTATTGTTATTACGGTTGATGTGACCGCCGCCGGCTACTAACTTTGTGGATTACAATAAATTGCTGTTGTCTCCCGACCTCTTGCGTCCCTGTTGATTCAAAAGACCATCCGGAGGAAGACGTATACCTTTGCTCCGTGACATATATATCTTAAGTTTCCTCTCATATGAATGTTTTCAATATATAAATTAATGCATATGAATTTTATGTCTTGTCCGAACAAGTCGCTAACAATTTTGTCCATTCTGCGTCACGATCTCAGAAAAATTTGGAATCCTATTCATTTATCATACATGTATACTTTTAGATGATTTTGTTAGAAGGATTAAGCGGAGAGGATTGCTTTAATGAGGCACCATTATTCCCAGGTAATTTATGTTGTTGTCAAACATGTATGCCATTGCTAATTGCCTATTACATTTAGGTACTTTGGAACAGTTGGTGTAATCAAGGCACGTATTAAAGATCCTTACCTCAACCTTATTATGGCTGGTATAATTGCAACTTTTGCACGCACTATGAGATAGTATTCCATTTCTAAGAACATGAAAGAAGAGCAAATGAATTAAAAATAGTCTGTAGGTCAGGGTCGAGCAGAAGAGGAGGAGAAGACAGAACAATTACCCTGCCATTAATAGTAGATGAAAGGAAATGATGAAGTCTAGACAAAAAAAAAAGAGAAGGACAGAACTTAATTTGAGTATTACAGTCATTAAATATTGAAATGCTAAACAGAGTGCCATAGTTGTCAAGAGCAGTTTTAAGTAAGTCTTGTTCTTGCATGGTGTCCTAGGATTTGCTACTGCCATTTGAAACATGGCACAAGTCAAGATATCGTGTGGCATTGTGATTTTGGTGAAACATTCCATGGCAGGTCTTTGGTAGTTAGTGGCAAGTCTTCAAAGGCTATCAAAGATTGCGGCGATGTGCTGGCGTTATAACTAGAGATGAGCGAACAGTGTTCTATCGAACACATGTTCGATCGGATATCAGGGTGTTCGCCATGTTCGAATCGAATCGAACACCACGTGGTAAAGTGCGCCAAAATTCGATTCCCCTCCCACCTTCCCTGGCGCCTTTTTTGCACCAATAACAGCGCAGGGGAGGTGGGACAGGAACTACGACACTGGGGGCATTGAAAAAAATTGGAAAAAGTCATTGGCTGCCGAAATCAGGTGACCTCCATTTTAGACGAATAGTGGATTTCAAATCCGGGTCATATGAGAATGTGAACTTTGTGACTATGAGACAGGGATAGCTGTACAGGCAGGGATAGCTAGGGATAACCTTTATTTAGGGGGGAATGTTATTAAAAATAACTTTTTGGGGCTCTATCGGGTGTGTAATTGTGATTTTTGTGAGATAAACTTTTTCCCATAGGGATGCATTGGCCAGCGCTGATTGGCCGAATTCCGTACTCTGGCCAATCAGTGCTGGCCAATGCATTCTATTAGCTTGATGAAGCAGAGTGTGCACAAGGGTTCAAGCGCACCCTCGGCTCTGATGTAGCAGAGCCGAGGCTGCACAAGGGTTCAAGCGCACCCTCGGCTCTGATGTAGGAGAGCCGAGGGTGCACTTGAACCCTTGTGCACCCTCAGCTCTGCTACATCAGAGCCGAGGGTGCGCTTGAACCCTTGTGCACACTCTGCTTCATCAAGCTAATAGAATGCATTGGCCAGCGCTGATTGGCCAATGTATTCTATTAGCCTGATGAAGTAGAGCTGAATGTGTGTGCTAAGCACACACATTCAGCTCTACTTCATCGGGCTAATAGAATGCATTGGCCAGCGCTGATTGGCCAGAGTACGGAACTCGACCAATCAGCGCTGGCTCTGCTGGAGGAGGCGGAGTCTAAGATCGCTCCACACCAGTCTCCATTCAGGTCCGACCTTAGACTCCGCCTCCTCCGGCAGAGCCAGCGCTGATTGGCCGAAGGCTGGCCAATGCATTCCTATGCGAATGCAGAGACTTAGCAGTGCTGAGTCAGTTTTGCTCAACTACACATCTGATGCACACTCGGCACTGCTACATCAGATGTAGCAATCTGATGTAGCAGAGCCGAGGGTGCACTAGAACCCCTGTGCAAACTCAGTTCACGCTAATAGAATGCATTGGCCAGCGCTGATTGGCCAATGCATTCTATTAGCCCGATGAAGTAGAGCTGAATGTGTGTGCTAAGCACACACATTCAGCACTGCTTCATCAAGCCAATACAATGCATTAGCCAGTGCTGATTGGCCAGAGTACGGAATTCGGCCAATCAGCGCTGGCTCTGCTGGAGGAGGCGGAGTCTAAGGTCGGACCTGAATGGAGACTGGTGTGGAGCGATCTTAGACTCCGCCTCCTCCAGCAGAGCCAGCGCTGATTGGTCGAGTTCCGTACTCTGGCCAATCAGCGCTGGCCAATGCATTCTATTAGCCCGATGAAGTAGAGCTGAATGTGTGTGCTTAGCACACACATTCAGCTCTACTTCATCAGGCTAATAGAATACATTGGCCAATCAGCGCTGGCCAATGCATTCTATTAGCTTGATGAAGCAGAGTGTGCACAAGGGTTCAAGCGCACCCTCGGCTCTGATGTAGCAGAGCTGAGGGTGCACAAGGGTTCAAGTGCACCCTCGGCTCTCCTACATCAGAGCCGAGGGTGCGCTTGAACCCTTGTGCACACTCTGCTTCATCAAGCTAATAGAATGCATTGGCCAGCACTGATTGGCCAGAGTACGGAATTCGGCCAATCAGCGCTGGCCAATGCATTCTATTAGCCCGATGAAGTAGAGCTGAATGTGTGTGCTAAGCACACACATTCAGCACTGCTTCATCACGCCAATACAATGCATTAGCCAGTGCTGATTGGCCAGAGTACGGAATTCGGCCAATCAGCGCTGGCTCTGCTGGAGGAGGCGGAGTCTAAGATCGCTCCACACCAGTCTCCATTCAGGTCCGACCTTAGACTCCGCCTCCTCCAGCAGAGCCAGCGCTGATTGGTCGAGTTCCGTACTCTGGCCAATCAGCGCTGGCCAATGCATTCTATTAGCCCGATGAAGTAGAGCTGAATGTGTGTGCTTAGCACACACATTCAGCTCTACTTCATCGGGCTAATAGAATGCATTGGCCAGCGCTGATTGGCCGAATTCCGTACTCTGGCCAATCAGCACTGGCTAATGCATTGTATTGGCTTGATGAAGCAGTGCTGAATGTGTGTGCTTAGCACACACATTCAGCTCTACTTCATCGGGCTAATAGAATGCATTGGCCAATCAGCGCTGGCCAATGCATTCTATTAGCGTGAACTGAGTTTGCACAGGGGTTCTAGTGCACCCTCGGCTCTGCTACATCAGATTGCTACATCTGATGTAGCAGTGCCGAGTGTGCATCAGATGTGTAGTTGAGCAAAACTGACTCAGCACTGCTAAGTCTGCATTCGCATAGGAATGCATTGGCCAGCCTTCGGCCAATCAGCGCTGGCTCTGCCGGAGGAGGCGGAGTCTAAGGTCGGACCTGAATGGAGACTGGTGTGGAGCGACCTTAGACTCCGCCTCCTCCAGCAGAGCCAGCGCTGATTGGCCGAATTCCGTACTCTGGCCAATCAGCACTGGCTAATGCATTGTATTGGCTTGATGAAGCAGTGCTGAATGTGTGTGCTTAGCACACACATTCAGCTCTACTTCATCGGGCTAATAGAATGCATTGGCCAGCGCTGATTGGCCGAATTCCGTACTCTGGCCAATCAGCACTGGCTAATGCATTGTATTGGCTTGATGAAGCAGTGCTGAATGTGTGTGCTTAGCACACACATTCAGCTCTACTTCATCGGGCTAATAGAATGCATTGGCCAATCAGCGCTGGCCAATGCATTCTATTAGCGTGAACTGAGTTTGCACAGGGGTTCTAGTGCACCCTCGGCTCTGCTACATCAGATTGCTACATCTGATGTAGCAGTGCCGAGTGTGCATCAGATGTGTAGTTGAGCAAAACTGACTCAGCACTGCTAAGTCTGCATTCGCATAGGAATGCATTGGCCAGCCTTCGGCCAATCAGCGCTGGCTCTGCCGGAGGAGGCGGAGTCTAAGGTCGGACCTGAATGGAGACTGGTGTGGAGCGACCTTAGACTCCGCCTCCTCCAGCAGAGCCAGCGCTGATTGGCCGAATTCCGTACTCTGGCCAATCAGCACTGGCTAATGCATTGTATTGGCTTGATGAAGCAGTGCTGAATGTGTGTGCTTAGCACACACATTCAGCTCTACTTCATCGGGCTAATAGAATGCATTGGCCAGCGCTGATTGGCCGAATTCCGTACTCTGGCCAATCAGCACTGGCTAATGCATTGTATTGGCTTGATGAAGCAGTGCTGAATGTGTGTGCTTAGCACACACATTCAGCTCTACTTCATCGGGCTAATAGAATGCATTGGCCAATCAGCGCTGGCCAATGCATTCTATTAGCGTGAACTGAGTTTGCACAGGGGTTCTAGTGCACCCTCGGCTCTGCTACATCAGATTGCTACATCTGATGTAGCAGTGCCGAGTGTGCATCAGATGTGTAGTTGAGCAAAACTGACTCAGCACTGCTAAGTCTGCATTCGCATAGGAATGCATTGGCCAGCCTTCGGCCAATCAGCGCTGGCTCTGCCGGAGGAGGCGGAGTCTAAGGTCGGACCTGAATGGAGACTGGTGTGGAGCGACCTTAGACTCCGCCTCCTCCAGCAGAGCCAGCGCTGATTGGCCGAATTCCGTACTCTGGCCAATCAGCACTGGCTAATGCATTGTATTGGCTTGATGAAGCAGTGCTGAATGTGTGTGCTTAGCACACACATTCAGCTCTACTTCATCGGGCTAATAGAATGCATTGGCCAGCGCTGATTGGCCGAATTCCGTACTCTGGCCAATCAGCACTGGCTAATGCATTGTATTGGCTTGATGAAGCAGTGCTGAATGTGTGTGCTTAGCACACACATTCAGCTCTACTTCATCGGGCTAATAGAATGCATTGGCCAATCAGCGCTGGCCAATGCATTCTATTAGCGTGAACTGAGTTTGCACAGGGGTTCTAGTGCACCCTCGGCTCTGCTACATCAGATTGCTACATCTGATGTAGCAGTGCCGAGTGTGCATCAGATGTGTAGTTGAGCAAAACTGACTCAGCACTGCTAAGTCTGCATTCGCATAGGAATGCATTGGCCAGCCTTCGGCCAATCAGCGCTGGCTCTGCCGGAGGAGGCGGAGTCTAAGGTCGGACCTGAATGGAGACTGGTGTGGAGCTATCTTAGACTCCGCCTCCTCCAGCAGAGCCAGCGCTGATTGGTCGAGTTCCGTACTCTGGCCAATCAGCACTGGCCAATGCATTTCTATGGGGAAAAGTTAGCTTGCGAAAATCGCAAACTGACAGGGATTTCCATGAAATAAAGTGACTTTTATGCCCCCAGACATGCTTCCCCTGCTGTCCCAGTGTCATTCCAGGGTGTTGGTATCATTTCCTGGGGTGTCATAGTGGACTTGGTGACCCTCCAGACACGAATTTGGGTTTCCCCCTTAACGAGTTTATGTTCCCCATAGACTATAATGGGGTTCGAAACCCATTCGAACACTCGAACAGTGAGCGGCTGTTCGAATCGAATTTCGAACCTCGAACATTTTAGTGTTCGCTCATCTCTAGTTATAACTAGAGATGAGCGAACACTAAAATGTTCGAGGTTCGAAATTCGATTCGAACAGCCGCTCACTGTTCGAGTGTTCGAATGGGTTTCGAACCCCATTATAGTCTATGGGGAACATAAACTCGTTAAGGGGGAAACCCAAATTCGTGTCTGGAGGGTCACCAAGTCCACTATGACACCCCAGGAAATGATACCAACACCCTGGAATGACACTGGGACAGCAGGGGAAGCATGTCTGGGGGCATAAAAGTCACTTTATTTCATGGAAATCCCTGTCAGTTTGCGATTTTCGCAAGCTAACTTTTCCCCATAGAAATGCATTGGCCAGTGCTGATTGGCCAGAGTACGGAACTCGACCAATCAGCGCTGGCTCTGCTGGAGGAGGCGGAGTCTAAGATAGCTCCACACCAGTCTCCATTCAGGTCCGACCTTAGACTCCGCCTCCTCCGGCAGAGCCAGCGCTGATTGGCCGAAGGCTGGCCAATGCATTCCTATGCGAATGCAGACTTAGCAGTGCTGAGTCAGTTTTGCTCAACTACACATCTGATGCACACTCGGCACTGCTACATCAGATGTAGCAATCTGATGTAGCAGAGCCGAGGGTGCACTAGAACCCCTGTGCAAACTCAGTTCACGCTAATAGAATGCATTGGCCAGCGCTGATTGGCCAATGCATTCTATTAGCCCGATGAAGTAGAGCTGAATGTGTGTGCTAAGCACACACATTCAGCACTGCTTCATCAAGCCAATACAATGCATTAGCCAGTGCTGATTGGCCAGAGTACGGAATTCGGCCAATCAGCGCTGGCCAATGCATTCTATTAGCCCGATGAAGTAGAGCTGAATGTGTGTGCTAAGCACACACATTCAGCACTGCTTCATCAAGCCAATACAATGCATTAGCCAGTGCTGATTGGCCAGAGTACGGAATTCGGCCAATCAGCGCTGGCTCTGCTGGAGGAGGCGGAGTCTAAGGTCGCTCCACACCAGTCTCCATTCAGGTCCGACCTTAGACTCCGCCTCCTCCGGCAGAGC
Source organism: Leptodactylus fuscus (assembly GCF_031893055.1). Lineage (NCBI taxonomy): Eukaryota > Metazoa > Chordata > Amphibia > Anura > Leptodactylidae > Leptodactylus > Leptodactylus fuscus. The sequence goes on along the minus strand of NC_134265.1, from coordinate 256,445,862 downwards.
CAGCGCTGATTGGCCGAAGGCTGGCCAATGCATTCCTATGCGAATGCAGACTTAGCAGTGCTGAGTCAGTTTTGCTCAACTACACATCTGATGCACACTCGGCACTGCTACATCAGATGTAGCAATCTGATGTAGCAGAGCCGAGGGTGCACTAGAACCCCTGTGCAAACTCAGTTCACGCTAATAGAATGCATTGGCCAGCGCTGATTGGCCAATGCATTCTATTAGCCCGATGAAGTAGAGCTGAATGTGTGTGCTAAGCACACACATTCAGCACTGCTTCATCAAGCCAATACAATGCATTAGCCAGTGCTGATTGGCCAGAGTACGGAATTCGGCCAATCAGCGCTGGCCAATGCATTCTATTAGCCCGATGAAGTAGAGCTGAATGTGTGTGCTAAGCACACACATTCAGCTCTACTTCATCGGGCTAATAGAATGCATTGGCCAGCGCTGATTGGCCAGAGTACGGAACTCGACCAATCAGCGCTGGCTCTGCTGGAGGAGGCGGAGTCTAAGGTCGGACCTGAATGGAGACTGGTGTGGAGCGATCTTAGACTCCGCCTCCTCCAGCAGAGCCAGCGCTGATTGGCCGAATTCCGTACTCTGGCCAATCAGCACTGGCTAATGCATTGTATTGGCGTGATGAAGCAGTGCTGAATGTGTGTGCTTAGCACACACATTCAGCTCTACTTCATCGGGCTAATAGAATGCATTGGCCAGCGCTGATTGGCCGAATTCCGTACTCTGGCCAATCAGTGCTGGCCAATGCATTCTATTAGCTTGATGAAGCAGAGTGTGCACAAGGGTTCAAGCGCACCCTCGGCTCTGATGTAGGAGAGCCGAGGGTGCACTTGAACCCTTGTGCACCCTCAGCTCTGCTACATCAGAGCCGAGGGTGCGCTTGAACCCTTGTGCACACTCTGCTTCATCAAGCTAATAGAATGCATTGGCCAGCGCTGATTGGCCAATGTATTCTATTAGCCTGATGAAGTAGAGCTGAATGTGTGTGCTAAGCACACACATTCAGCTCTACTTCATCGGGCTAATAGAATGCATTGGCCAGCGCTGATTGGCCAGAGTACGGAACTCGACCAATCAGCGCTGGCTCTGCTGGAGGAGGCGGAGTCTAAGATCGCTCCACACCAGTCTCCATTCAGGTCCGACCTTAGACTCCGCCTCCTCCAGCAGAGCCAGCGCTGATTGGCCGAATTCCGTACTCTGGCCAATCAGCACTGGCTAATGCATTGTATTGGCTTGATGAAGCAGTGCTGAATGTGTGTGCTTAGCACACACATTCAGCTCTACTTCATCGGGCTAATAGAATGCATTGGCCAATCAGCGCTGGCCAATGCATTCTATTAGCGTGAACTGAGTTTGCACAGGGGTTCTAGTGCACCCTCGGCTCTGCTACATCAGATTGCTACATCTGATGTAGCAGTGCCGAGTGTGCATCAGATGTGTAGTTGAGCAAAACTGACTCAGCACTGCTAAGTCTCTGCATTCGCATAGGAATGCATTGGCCAGCCTTCGGCCAATCAGCGCTGGCTCTGCCGGAGGAGGCGGAGTCTAAGGTCGGACCTGAATGGAGACTGGTGTGGAGCGATCTTAGACTCCGCCTCCTCCAGCAGAGCCAGCGCTGATTGGTCGAGTTCCGTACTCTGGCCAATCAGCGCTGGCCAATGCATTCTATTAGCCCGATGAAGTAGAGCTGAATGTGTGTGCTTAGCACACACATTCAGCTCTACTTCATCAGGCTAATAGAATACATTGGCCAATCAGCGCTGGCCAATGCATTCTATTAGCTTGATGAAGCAGAGTGTGCACAAGGGTTCAAGCGCACCCTCGGCTCTGATGTAGCAGAGCTGAGGGTGCACAAGGGTTCAAGTGCACCCTCGGCTCTCCTACATCAGAGCCGAGGGTGCGCTTGAACCCTTGTGCAGCCTCGGCTCTGCTACATCAGAGCCGAGGGTGCGCTTGAACCCTTGTGCACACTCTGCTTCATCAAGCTAATAGAATGCATTGGCCAGCACTGATTGGCCAGAGTACGGAATTCGGCCAATCAGCGCTGGCCAATGCATCCCTATGGGAAAAAGTTTATCTCACAAAAATCACAATTACACACCCGATAGAGCCCCAAAAAGTTATTTTTAATAACATTCCCCCCTAAATAAAGGTTATCCCTAGCTATCCCTGCCTGTACAGCTATCCCTGTCTCATAGTCACAAAGTTCACATTCTCATATGACCCGGATTTGAAATCCACTATTCGTCTAAAATGGAGGTCACCTGATTTCGGCAGCCAATGACTTTTTCCAATTTTTTTCAATGCCCCCAGTGTCGTAGTTCCTGTCCCACCTCCCCTGCGCTGTTATTGGTGCAAAAAAGGCGCCAGGGAAGGTGGGAGGGGAATCGAATTTTGGCGCACTTTACCACGTGGTGTTCGATTCGATTCGAACATGGCGAACACCCTGATATCCGATCGAACATGTGTTCGATAGAACACTGTTCGCTCATCTCTAGTTATAACTTCAGGAAGTCAGTGTGATAAAGTCTTTATTCTGAGTGCTGGCCTAAAAGTATCAATCCAATCGCAAGTTTTTATATTAGAAACATGGCTGTGACTTTCAAGAGCTGCTAGGTAGAAGGTAAGAACATATTACATGAGTATGACATCTGCTATAAATAAAGGTGTATATACTGTATAATGTAAACCATAATAGCCTTCCCTAGTAACTGTCACTAGAGATAATTCAGCATCCATTTTAAAGTAGGAATCCATGATAGCTCACAAATGGACAGAATACTGAAAAAAAATCACACAAAATACCAGCTCTGGGACTCGCTATCCATACATTACCTATATTTGTTATTTAACTACACATGGATAGACATACACTTTTTGCCCTGTTTTTCTTCTCTTTTTCCTATTGATAATGTAATTTTTTAGGAACACATTTACTTTTGCTTCTGTATAATATAATACTATCAATTCCTAGATTGATACAGATGCTTAGACAAGATGAAAAAAATTGATGGACACTATTTAGTGGATGGATCGTGGTATACAGGAGATGTCAAAAGGATTGTAAGATAGCCCATTCATTAACCACTTCTGGACTGCCCATAGACTATAAACGTCTGGATAGTGGTTACCTAGTTCTGACAGGATGTACCAGTACGTCCAGTCAGAACACAGTAGCTGCACGGATATCGTGCAGCTACTGAAGCTGGCAGCGGGTTGTAACTTCAGCCGGAGCTCCCAGAGAGATGGCAGGGAAGGATTATTATCTCCCCTACCTTCTCGATTGCTGTGTATACAGCGCTCAATGAGCTAAATGTACCAGCCCCAGTTATAGGAGAAATCAGGCTCCAGTACAAAAAAAAAGTGATCAGATGTCCCCAAAGGTCTCTTATCACCTTATGGGGACACAATCTGAAAAAAATAAAAAATAAAAACATAATAAAAAAGTTTTTTAAAAATGTAAATAAAATAATAATTAAAAAAATAAATAATACGCTAATAAAACGTCGTTATTAAAGGTTATAGCCCCACCCCCGACGATACCATACAAAATAAAAATTACCATAATGGAGAGGAAAAACTATATTATAAAGTTTTTCAGTGACACTTTGTGTTATTAAAAAAAAAATAATAATAAATTGAAAACTAGACACAATTTCCCTCCTATTTTGTTTATATTTTCCCGGATATAAAAAAAATTAAAACACATTTGAAAATAAAAACAACATAAAAATAAAGCCCTATGTGTCCCCGAAAAAAGACGCAAAATTAGTTGAGAAAAATGTTACAGACCTCAAAACCACACATACAAAATAAACCTAAAATGTGTCTGGTCCTGGACCACAAATTGGCCCGGTACTGAAGTGGTTAAGCAGGTTGAGGAACCTCTATTCATATAGAGCTATCATAAGCATTCAGAAAACTTCTAGAAATATTTCCAGAGCATGGCGACATAGAACATTTACGTTATGCTTTTGGGTTGTTATTAGGAAATAGAACTATAGTAATATAAAATATATTCTTCCAGGACTAGGCAAGTATCCTGCTTTGATACTACTGATTAGTAATAGTTATCAAGTATTATTTGTGGGTTTTAGTAGTACCTAAACCTCACTTCTGAAGCAGGTATATTTGTATAAAAGCTTCCAACCCAAGCAGTCAGCTAATACACAAATCATGTAATGACAGTTTCATATAAAACTAACACAACTCTAAGAACTGTTCTGTTAATGTTCTAAATTATTCCACTGTGTCCAATTCCGACTGGTGAGAAATAAAAGAAATCTTTATGAGCACAATGTTTTAATAAACCCCATTTGTTGTTCGGCTGTATAGGGGAGAGCAAATGCACTTAACATCTGCCTAAGCCTAGGAGACTAACAAATTCACTGTTCATTTTGTCTGGGCTGGCACAAACACTCTACTGTACTGCTATCTTTAGTGCTCTTAAGCTTTTTGTCAAGACAAATGGCTTGCCTAATAGTATCCCAGCTGTCAAAAGGAGCATGCGAGGTTTGTTACATGCTGTATGCCCTTATACTTTAGAATTTGCATAACAGTAGCTTGCATGTCAACATGTTATGACAAAGATTCTAAAAGTATATAAAGAAACTGCTGTTCTTACTGAAGGGAATCTCAAGATTTTTGGGTTACAAGCCAGTTTACTCATCTCTAGGTATCAGTAACTTTCAATAATTTCATTGAAAAGTTAAAAGAAATGCTTGCATCAAAGTGTCATGACATTGACGGGCCCAATGTCACGCTCAATCAGAGGTCCAAGTGGTCCCTTGGGGCCACTAACTTCATACAAGAGAACAGAAGATGGGAATGAACACTGATGCCAAATATGAGACTGTGCATATTCACAATATGAATTCTCTACAGACACTATGATTCTAACCAATCTATTATTTGTTACATACGTGACTGCAATGTGATTAAAATTTTCAGTAGTAAGTACAGCCTATATCCTAGCATAAAGCTTATACCCAAGGGTTCGATTGGATTAACAGCGCCTATGTGTTCATGGAGAGAGAAGGACTTACTATGTGCTAGCATGCAGCCCATGAGAATTTTTTTTTCCTTAAAAGGCCTCTATCATTGGGAAAAGTCATTTTTAACAAAGTACATACTTGCATAGCCTTTAGAAAGACTACTCCACACCTACCTTTTGTATGTAAATCGCTTCAGTGGTTTTTGAATGAGCCCGTTTTTATTCATATGCTAATTAGCCTCTTGGTGCACCCCGGAAGTCTCATCGGGCACCCTCTTTGCTATTGTTTCCTGTGGGTGTATACAGCACAGGCTGCTGCTGCTGCTGCCTTCCTGCTTCCTGTTTGCACACCCAAATAGGAGAGAATAGCAGAGAGGAGGCTGCTGGGAACTTCTTGCGCTGGCTGGAAGCTAATTAGCATATGAATAAAAAACGGCTCATTCAAAAGCCACTGAGGCAATCTACATATAAAAGGTACATGTGGAATAGCATTTCTAAAGGCTATGCATATACGTGCTTAGTTAAAAATTAGAGATGAGCGAGTACTGTTCGGATCAGCCGATCCGAACAGCACGCTCCATAGAAAAGAATGGATGCACCTGGTACTTCCACTTTGACGTTGGCCGGAGTACACATAAAAACATCTGATGCTGGGACTGAAAATGTATATAATAATAATGAAGCCTAACAACATAATTTTTGTAGCAACTATGAGGAATACATGCAGACTGTGGGCCATTTTTGGCTCCCAACAGTGTATTACTGTGGGCATATTTCCTGGCGATTGGATGTGTTAGGCAAAGATGTACAATAAGGTACAGCTCACTACAACTAGCACTCAGTGGATTTGTCATGAGGTACATTGTAATCGATCCGAGTATAATATATACACCATAGGAAGAGATCGAACTCACAGGTTATAATATGAGATTAACTATCTCAAGTGTGATAGCAAGATCAGGTTTCTATGGCGGAACTTGCCGTGTCATGATCACTGCATACTGTGATTGCAGTGAGGATCGCCGCTTTACAATCTATTTACCTGCCATATGGGCTTTGTTGTCCTCCTTGAGTCATGTGACGATTGTGTTCTTTACGGTCACGCCCCATGAGCTACTCCCACTATGACGTAACCGACCAGGATTATCTGACGGGCCGGAGCTGTGGGTTGGGCAGTGAGAGGGCGGGGACTAAGACCAGAATAGGATCTATATAAAGACAGCTGAAACAGCATACGGCGTCAGACTCACTACCAGCACTGCAGCCCACCACCAGAGCTGCAGGAATTGTGGTTTTTACCGCAGCTCTTTATTATTTTATGTACTACTCCACTCTGCTATTAAGTATCGCTCTCCTGAGGAACCTTTTTGAGGCAAAACGCGTCGAGAGATAGAGAGATAAATGAGAAATATGATGTATTGATAGACAACTGTAGCACTGTTAGACTGGCCAGGAATTAGCTGGGTTGCATGAATATGGTTTTTTTTGTCTAGTCCTGCATATAAACAGGCCACTTGTGTTACTGACCCACAAGAGACACTATGGGTGTTGCCCTCATTGCAGTTAACCTTTAGCAATTAACCCTTTGTTGGCCATACGGTGCTGGTTGTCTGGTTTTACATGGTGTGGTATTAGGAAGGGGTCACATGGAAAGGGGTTTCTTGACAGTTAAAATAATCCAGTGAAACCACCAACTGGATTCTAAACGCTTGAACTGACAGGAACCAACCCCCTCCTAAGTTATTTTCACTTATAGGGACCAGGTGGAATATAGGGTCCTGGATGTGTATGTGTTTGTGTAGTGGGAATATTTAGAGTGAATTTTAGCAAATTATTTAATAAAAGTTAGGTTTTAGCCATCAAGTAAGGGGTATCTTTTGTGATAACAGCTTTAAGCTAAGGCCCCACGTAACAAGCTGTAGCCAAAAAGTGCTGGGGAAAAATCATGGCGGAATCGCGTTGCTGTTTTTCCCACAGCGCTTTTTTCAGTTTTCCTCTACAGACCTTCTATTATACCTACATGGAAAACACCAACATTTCCGTGGGTATAATTCACATGCTGCAATTTACATAAAAGCTTATGTTTTTGAAATTGCAGCAGTTCCGCTGTGGATTTTTTCTGCAATGAGTGGATGGGACTAGCCAGAATCTCACCCACTTTGCATGTAATGTAAATCATTGTAGCTAGTGATTGGATAGTTATGGCAAATCAAAACAACAACAACAAAAAATGGCTGTATAGCATGGGGGTTATCTGAAACCCTAGTGGTATGGTGCAGAGAAGGGGTTAATATTACTATTACTGGTATCTAAAGCAGTATAGTGGTTAGTTTCTGCATCCCTGGAAGTCTAGGGCAGAGGTGTTACCGCCACTTTCCTTAACCTTTTCCCTGCCAAGGGTCTCTGGAAATTTTGCACCTCCAGTAGCCAGAGCAATTTTCACAGTTTTGAGATGGACAAATCAAACCTAAATTGCAACATTAAAAAAGCATCCAACCCCCCCATACCTATATATTTTCTTAAAGTAGACACCTGCAGCATTGTCAGAATGCCACTTGGTACTGTATACGAACAGGCACCTTCATGCAATTTTGATTTAAAGTGAATGTTTTATGAAAAAATGCAAATAAATGTATATTAGTTGTTAAAAGCGGAAACCAAACAAAAAATTATATGCACCAAACCTCCTAAAAATAAGAGTTCAACATGTGCAGAGTTCATACATGTCACTATGGCCTGAACCTGCATGCACGTGTCTTCAGAAAATCACTAGAACTGGACGGAACAAAATTCTGCTTTGAATCTGGAAATGTTAAAAAAGTATCATCCTATAAAATATAGGGATTACACACCATGAAAAGTAAGTGAACCCCTAAACCCTATATATTTTTTGAAAGTAGACAACCTGAAGATTACAAATGTCTTAATGGGTCATCGATAGCCACATCCACCTTCATGCAACTTTGCGACCAACACAAATAATTTTTTGAAAAAATACACTAAAACACATATTTGCACCTAAAACTCATGTTCAATCTCACATTCATATACAAAATACTTTAAAAATAATAGCTTATGGTGTATACAATGTGTATATATACTATATGTACCGCAAACATCAACTACAACAAGAGCTCGGACTCCCAAAAACACGAATACAGAAGACAAGCAGGATTTTGCTGTTGTTCACTAATATGTTAACCCCTTCCCGACATGCGCCGTAATAGTACGGCGCATGTCGGGTCTGTAACTATGGCGACCGCCCGGGAGCCGGGCGGCCGCCATAGCCGCCGGGTGTCTACTGCTTTAAGCAGTAGACAACCGGCTCTAATGCCTCCGATCGGTCCCCGGACCGATCAGAGGCATTAACCCCTCCGCTGCCGCGGTCAAAGGCGCCGGAGGCGCCATTTTCCCGGCGGCGCATGGGCGCCGCCATTTTGGCCGGGATCGCCAGCTCCTGGAGCATGCTCCAGGGCTGACGTCCTGTTGCCATGACAGCCGGGAGCCTTGTACAGGCTCCCAGGCTTGTCTGCAAAGCCTCTCTTTTGCAGGCTGGTCTATGCAGCCTGCAAAAGAGAGGATGATTTTTTGCAATGCATTAGCATTGTAATGCATTGCATTAGTGATCAGACCCCCTGGGGTTCAACACCCCTAGGGGGTCTAATAAATGCAAAAAAAAAAAAAGTTAAAAAAAATATAAAAAAATATAAAAAGAATTAAAAGTTCAAATCACCCCCCTTTCCCTAGAACACATATAAAAGTAGTTAAAAACTGTGAAACATATACATGTTAGGTATCCCCGCGTCCGAAATCGCCCGCTCTACAAATCTATAAAAATATTTTTCCTATTCGGTAAACGCTGTAGCGGGAAAAATAGTCGAAAGTGCCAAACCGCCGTTTTTTCACTGTTTTGATTCTGATAAAAATTTGAATAAAAAGTGATCAAAGCAATAACATTTCCCGAAAATGGTAGAACTAAAAAGTACACCCGGCCCCGCAAAAAAAGACGCCCTATGCATCCCCGTACACTTACGTATAAAAAAGTTACGGCCGTCGGAATATGGCGACTTTTATAAAAAAAATTTTTTAACACAGTTTTGGAATTTTTTTTTAGGGGTCAAAATGTAAATAAAACCATATAAATTTGGTATCCCTGGAACCGTACCGAAACACAGAATATAGGGGACATGTCATTTTGGCTGCACAGTGAACGCCGTAAAACCAAAGCCCGTAAGAAAGTCGCAGAAATGCATTTTTTCTTCAAATCCACCCCATTCTGAATTTTTTTCCTGCTTCCCAGTACATTATATAGAATAATTAATGGCGGCATCATGAAGAAAAATTTGTCCCGCAAAAATTAAGACCTGATATGGCTCTGGGAGCGGAGAAATAAAAAAGTTATGGGGTTTAGAAGGAGGGGAGTCAAAAACGAAAAACGAAAATCAAAAAATGCCATCGGCGGGAAGGGGTTAAAAAGCTATACTGCACCTACCAAACTGTGACTGTGATACCAAAATCTAACTTTTTTCAGAGTACACAGCATACCGTATATAAAAACACAATTTAATAGTTTATATATACAACTACCTTCATTCAACTTTGCCGCAAACAGAGATTGCTAGCAAAAATTGCGCAAAAATTCAAATTTGCCACTAAAGTGCGGCTCAAGAAATCCCTTTCTGCAAACATAATGTACTGTCCATAAAACTGCAATATGTGAGGAGTTCATACATACCACACATGTATATATTTACAGGGGCGGGTGTTAAAGAATCGCCAAAATCGCAGAAATGCGCCATCCCATTTTGTGCATGCAAATTAAATAGGACTTTACATAAAAATGTTATTTTCCATCCCCCTATAATAATTTTAGCAATCTATACGTTCATCTCTAGTGATAATCGTTATTACTATTATTTTAGTGTGTAACGGATATCACTAGAGACGTATTTTACTGTAGAAAGCTCAGGTATAGACAGGACAGGGATTGGGTGAAATGTAAACTTTATTTGCGACTTTATGTATATGTTGTGTAAGTGTTTGGTGTGACTTTTTTTTTTTTTGGCTCTGTGACCTGGACAATGGTAAACGTCTGGGTCACAGTGCCAACAAACTTCCTGGTTATGTTCAGGAGGTATAACATAAGAATACCCCACTAGTAAAGCTCAGGGGGGAATTACATTATAACTGTATGTGACAATCAGAGGCAAATGTATAGTATTGGCAGGAGAAGGGTTAATAGGGACAATAGAGTCCCTGCCACCCCCCTCCTGCTGTCACATAAAAGTTATGCAGAGAGTCTGATGCAGAGAGACTGTTTCTGTGTCTCTCTCTCTCTGCTGGGCTGCTCCGTGTCCCTCTTCCTTTCTTGTTAGATCGCAAAATGCTTGCTTAGACAGGAGGGGGGGCACTTTGGAGCTCTATATCTCTGGACTGCATCAACATATCTTGATGCTTTAAAATGCATTTTAAAGAAGAGACTCATCTTTAAAAGATATCAAGAACTCAATGATTGGATGTACAGTTTTGGAGCAATTCACTGTTGAAACACTGTTGGGAATTGAGATCTGCAGTTGGATCTCAATGCCAAATAGTGTTTTCAACAGTGAATTGCTCCAAGACTGTACATCCAATCATCGATTTCTTGATATAATTTTAAAGATGAGAGTCTCTTCTTTAAAATGCATTTTAAAGAATCAAGATATGTTGATGCAGTCCAGAGATATCAGCATTAGTAGGGAGGACGTACTAAGTACGTCCTCCGCTACTGAAGTGCCACCTTGGGAGCACGTACAGTGTACGTGCCTGGCAGCGAAAGGGTTAATGGTCTAGGACAGAAAAAGTGTTATTGTTAGTGATGGTAATAATGCACTTACTTATTCATGAAAGAAATTTTTTGAGAGCAGTCCTCAGTAGTTGATACCTTTTTTAATGGCTAACTTAAAAAGTTTTTTGATGACATATCGAGCTTTCGAGACTATAGCGGTCTCTTCATCAGGATGGTATAACACAATTTCTGAAGTTAGGCATATATATATATACACAGAGGAGTGGGGTGTTATATGCAAAATAGATGGAGAACAGAACATAATGTAAATAAACAGTAAAAAAACATATATATCAGCTCACAGGAAAGTTCTCCGGGTTTGTAGCTTCTTTGATCAGTGACGTGGTGTCTAGTGGTTGTAAAAGGCCATAAAACCCTGGGCCTGATTTAACCCCCTTTGGAGAGTGTTAAGGTTCACCATAAGTTTAAACTCCCATATGAGGCGATCTTTTCTGCTCTTAAAGTTTCCTCTTAGTACCAGGATCTTCATATCCTGGGTCATATTATGATTTTCATTGCAGAAGTGTTTTGGCACAGGGAGGTCCATTCTCTGTTCTCTAATCGTATGTCTGTGTGAGTTCATCCTCATCCTAAGTGACTGTCCTGTCTCACCTACATACAGGCCCTCAGGACACTTAGTACACAATATCAAATACACTACATTAGGTGTGCTGCAGGTGAAGTTACCTGGGATCTTGTAGTGTCGATCAGAGTTCGGGATCTTTATTTGGTCCGTAGTCAGTATGTGCAGGCAGGTCTTGCACCTCTTATTTCCACATGGAAATGTTCCTGTGTTAGTTGGAGGTGACAGTGAGCTGCTAATAATCATATTCCTGAGGTTTGGTGGCTGTCTGTAGCACAGGAGAGGGGGATCTGGAAATATGGATTTTAGATGGTTGTCTTTTTGCAGTAGTGGATGTAATTTGCGTGTAATTCCTCTAAGCGTCTCCAGGTGGGGGTTATATGTGACAACCAGGGGCACCCGATTGTTCTCCTGTTTGGTATTGTATTTTAATAACTCCGATCTTGGTATTCTTGTGGCCCTGTTAATTTGTGGTTTTTTTTCAATTACTCTTGTTGTAAGACAGATATTACACAAATTAGTTAATAATTCCTATATGTATACTTTATGTTTCCATCATTATAAGCCCTCAAAGATGCAGTCTATGTTGGAGTATAGCATGTTTTATTTTAAAAGTCATAACTTTATTAGGAATCTGTCAACATTTTGTTGTGTTACAGGCTGAATTTTTAGTTGGCATAATTATAGGGTACATATAGTGTTTTTGGAGACTATGGGAAAAAAACTGTAGTTTCATCACTGTATTTTAGGCCTTGTTTTATGTCTATTACATTGTAATGTTTCTCCACGGTTCACTGATTTATATAGTTTTTGTATTTTTTTTTATGAAACAAAACTAAATTTTTCATGCAAAACTAAAATGCAAGAGGACACAGCAGCCTCAAGTTTCATTCAAAGTGTGCTTGCCAACAGTTAGTAGCATCAGGAGGAATTAGGCCAAGCCTAGCCAAATTAACCCAGAAACCTGGCAAGCCAGATAGATCTGTTGTATTGTCCATAAGAAGTACATGGATGCAACTGCAAGTGGTTGCCATATCCCAGTTGTATTTTGTCAAGTACCATGTTGTCTTAATAGTGAACTAAGCCTGTATAGTAGCGATGACTACTAAAGGTCTGAATGCATATTTTACAGTACAAGTGCATCCAATTTATGTTTTTATACAGTACAATGTCAATCCTATGCATTATGTTTGCAGTGTTTTTACCTAATGTAACTTCAACTGGAATGAACCAGTGGTGTATCACTCAACTTATATCATTCTAGTGACGGTGAGGTGACTGAGCAGTCCCTCTCTCCTAAGAAGATGAGACTGGAGTGCATGCTAAAGTGATTTCTTTAGGGTAAGTTCACAAGAGGTTTTTTTGATGCGGAACCTGAGGCGGAGACCGCCTCAGGTTCTGGACCAAAATACGGGTAGCTGCGACTGGATGCCAGTGCAGTACACCGGTGTCCAGTCGTGCACTCCGATCTGGATTAGTCCCAAATTAATGGGTCTAGTTGGGAGGAGGGGATGTCTTCAGGCGGATGTCGCGACGCAAATCCGCCTGAAAGAATTAGCATCTCGCTCCCAGAAAAAAGAACTGACTGGCTCTCATTGATTTCAATGGGAACCATCTTTTTGGTCAGGATTTTGAGGCGGATACGGCTGTGAACTTACCCTTAGATTGACTATGCCAGATCTAAGTCAGGACAGTGTCAGTATCGCAAACATGACAGAGATGAGCTGTGCGATATAGAATGTGAGGTGAGTTTTTGGATGGATCTCATTGGTTTGACTTGGACCTATAACCCTCAAGATAGGCCAGCAGCTTTTAGTAACTTGTACCCCACAGATTGCGTAATTGCACGTATTTGTGTTTTTATGAAAGAGAAAAAGACCATACTGCATGAACTACAGATACTGACTGACCCCATGGAGATCCATCACCAAAGTGTAACTAAACTTCTGCCTCTATGTTATGGAAAATTGTTGTTTATTGTTCATCTGCCTTACTTCAATAAAACCCTGAGTTTTCAATTGTTTGTTTTATTTTAAATTAAATTTTTATTGAAAAGACAAGAAAGTTTTACAACATATAAAACAATAGTAACAGAACCGTATAGTAGAAATTTGGATATAAGGTTGATGCTCCATTCAGTAGTCCAGGTGCGGAGACATCTGCGTAAAAAATGCAGTGTATATGAAGGCCAAAAAGCCAAACATACAAAGGTTTCCTAGACATCAGTTACTAAGGCATGACAGAAAGAACAAACTAGGTGAGGAGCAAGGGGGAGAAGGAAAAGGAAAACATAGAACGGGGAGGGGCAAGGAAGGCAGGGGATAGGGGTATCGAGATAAAAACAAAAGAAAACAAGAGAACAAAACACATAATCAAAAACAATATACCTGAATACATTGCTGGTGTCACAGAGGGTACAGCAAATACAAAATACACAAGTTGCAGAATAGAGAAATATATTAGCCACCAGGACCTGCCATAAGAATAAAAGAAAAAACCATACGGAGCCACCCGTTACCATGAAACAATTAAGGGGTCGCAATGGGGCCAACCTGAGACTGCAAGGGAGGAGACGCTTTCCTAGTTTCTATATGAGAGAGCCAAAGGGAGCATTTGAAGTGAAAGCTGGTATAAGTATGATTTCTATTAGCCAGCATACACTCCAGAGTGAATGCTAAGTCATCATGGTGGATTAGCTCAGGTACAGTTAGACAAAGAGCGGATTTACACTGACGAGCGATCATAGACCGAGCTGCCAGCACTATCTGTCCCAATACCACCTGTGTCTCCGAGGCGAAAAGACCAGTGTCCAAAAAACAAAGAGCAAGACCGGGGGAGGGGCGTATAATGAGACCAGCTACGGTGGACATAAATTGAAACACTGCCGTCCAAAAGGCTAGGATCGGAGGGCACTCCCACCATGAATGTATGAAAGACCCTATGTGACCGCATCCCCGCCAACAAAGTTTTGAACAGGAGGGGACCATGTGCGCCAGTTGACTAGGAGTCCTATACCAGCGTAACATTACTTTTTAAGCCGTTTCACAATGAGCTGCACCCCTAGAAACACATTTGAGAAACCCATTTGCGTCATACCAGTCCGACAAAGAAATGGTTCTGGCAAGATCCGATTCCCAATGAAGCAGATGAAGAGGCTTGACCGGCTGAGTGGGAACAGAGAGAAAATTGTAAAACGTGGACGTCCCTCCCTTAGCAGGCAAGGATTGATTCCACAACTTCAAAGCTAATCTAGGGAAGGTTAACCTCAAGGGATCATGGGTTTAAAAAGGTGACGCAATTGTAAGTATTTAAAGAAGTCCGTTTTGGGGAGGTGAAACTCATCCTGTAGCATAGAGAATGATTTAAGCCCCTCCTCAGAATACAGATGGGCAATTTTATAGAGGCCTCTAGAGACTCAACCTCGAAGTCTCAACTGAGGGAGGTAAGCGGTTACATACAATAGGGGCAATTTCAACAAAGGAGCCAGATCTTCTCTGGAGGAGTGTGACAAGAAATAGCACCAGGCAGACATGGAAGCCTTAAGGCTTAACAAAGGGGGATGTGCATTGGTGGGGCCCAGGTCCCTAGGGCGCAATATGCTCATAAGAGGGGCGTCCAACAGGCTCTCCTCAACTTCAGCCCAGCGCCACTTAGAAGTCTCATCCCAACTAGCCTTAAGTTGTTCGAGGATAGACGCCATATAATATTTCCTAACATCTGGGACACCTGCTCCTGCATTAGTCCAAGTCCTAGTCATCACTTTAAATCAGACCCTGGACCTCTTGTCCTCCCATATAAAATTAGAAAGAAAAGACTGTAGCTTAGGAAAGTACGAGTCAGGGAGGGGAATGGCAACTGTGCGAAATATATATAGAATGAGGGGTAACGCCATAATTTTAACGATGGCTATTCTGCTAGCCCAGGACAACATTGGTTGAGAGAAGGACTTTAGGAGGGAGGAAATCTTGGTCAGAAGAAGGATATAGTTTGCAGCAAACAGATCAGAACTGGGCTCTGTCACGGAGATGCCAAAGGTAAGTAATACGGGAGTCGTTCCATTGACAGGGAAATTTAAGACACAGGTCGCGTTTCAACGAAGGTGGGATGACAATGGGCAAGATCTGGGACTTGGAAGAATTAAATTTATAATAAGAGACCCTGCCAAATCTCACAAGGGCGTCAGTAGCAGCACTTAAGGAAGAACTAGGGGAGGTCAGAGCCAGTATAACGTCGTCAGCGTATAGACCAAGGCCACTTGAATGGACTCCGCCAGGGGTTCCATCACTAGAGCAAAAATAATAGGAGACGGAGGGCAACCCTGACGGGTTCCATTCAAGATCCGAAAAGCATCAGACAGAAAGCCCGAGGAGAGCACACAAGCCGACGGATGGGAGTAGAGAGCTAGTATAGCAGACTTAAAGACAGGGCCCATTCCGAATTTATCTAAGAGACTGTCAAGGTAATTCCAGTGAACCCTGTCGAAAGCCTTCTCTGCGTCCAGGGCCAAGAGCAAAGAAGGAGTACCATCTTTTTCAGCTTTCTGGATGACGTCTATAAACCACCATGTGCCGTCCGGGGCCTGTCTTCCAAACACAAATCCCACCTGATCAGGTTTGATCAGCTGGGGAAGAAGGTGGAGTAAACGCTCGGCAAGAATTTTAGCATATAATTTAACATCAATGTTTAAAAGCAAAATAGGTCTAAAATTAGCCGGGACGGTGGGAGACTTGCCTGGTTTTGGGAGAGTCACTATGGTAACGGTAAACACTGTTCCTCCGCCGCCTTTCTAAACACTACTAAAAGATGAGGGGACAAATTGTCTATAAACTTTTTGTAATAAATCCTCGAGAAGCCATCCAGTCCAGGAGACTTTAACGGCTTCAGCGAAGATATAGCTTCTTTAACTTCTAGTAAGGAGATAGGAGAGGCCAGGGATACAGATTGTGCAGAAGAAAGACGGGGAAGGGACACAGAGTCCAAGATCCTGTCTATTCCGTCTTTAGTAGGCTGATACGTCTGGCGATCTTCCCTGAGATTATACAGGGACTTGTAATATAAGCGGAACTGATCCGCAATGAGGTGGGGGTCAACAATTTTATTACCTTGATCATCCACAAGTTAGGCGATAAGGGATTTGGGATGAGACTTTTTGATTTTCTTGGCTAAAAAGGCACTAGCCCTACTATTGTGGACATAAGCCGGACACTGAAAATGTTTGAAAGCCAGATCTTGTTAGCAGGCCAGGAGTCCCTGCAGGTGGAGTAGAAATTGCCTAATCTCCGCAGAGACAGAGGGGGTGGGATTGTGTTTATTAATTGCGGAGAGAGAGGATAAGGAATAAAGTACTACATCTATGTCCCTAGACCGCTCTTTTTTTGCTCTTGCACAAGCTTGAATGAGGATCCTTCGCATATAAGCCTTATGAGCATTCCAAAGTACATGAGGATCTGACATGGTAGGGGCATTAAGGGAGAAATACTCCACCAGAGCCTCTCAGAGACGCTCGCTATAGGAAGGATGATCCAGTATATATTAATTTAAGCGCCATTGGGTGGGCAA
Organism: Leptodactylus fuscus; assembly: GCF_031893055.1. Classification (NCBI taxonomy): domain Eukaryota; kingdom Metazoa; phylum Chordata; class Amphibia; order Anura; family Leptodactylidae; genus Leptodactylus; species Leptodactylus fuscus. Next base: position 256,428,876 of record NC_134265.1, on the reverse strand, counting down.
AGCAGTGGTGAACTTCTCATGTAAGGACAGGGATACCGGAGCATGATCAGTCCAGGTCAACCCAATATTGGTCGATTCCGCCTGCATTAGGCCTATTTTATCAGTGAGAAAGAAATCAATTCGGGAGTAAGAAGAGGACGAGGATGAGAAGTAACTATAGTCTCTCTCACCGCCATGCTTGCAGCGCCAAACGTCATACAGGCCCTGATCAGTCAGAGAGGGGGTTAAAATTGGGGAACGTCTCTTGGGACTAGAAGAGTCCAGGGAATTATCTACTAAACAATTGAAATCACCACCAATGATTAACATTCCAGTGGTGAAATCTCGGATCTTGGAAAGCACAGACTTCCAGTATTGTGCCTGAGAGCAATTAGGGAAGTAAACAGTAAACAAGGTATATTTAACATTATTAATTAGGCAGTTAAGACCCAAAAATCGGCCTTTGGGATCAGCTAAAACTGACTCGAGGGAAAAAGCTACTGAGTCTCGCACAGCAATAAGGAGACCCTTAGGCCGGGTTCACACGATGTCTTTTGGCACGTAATGTGGCACGTAGACGCCGCGGGAGCTTTTGCGGGCCGTATACGCTCCCATTTTCAATGGGAGCCGGTACCGTATACGCGACGTTATTTTGCGGCCGCCGCAAAATCACGGCCGCAATATAGCGCCGCGTATACGGTATCGTCTCCCATTGAAAACAATAGGAGCATATACGGCCCGCAAAAGCTCCCACGGCGTCTATGTGCCACATTACATGCCAAAAGACATCGTGTGAACCCGGCCTTACGTTTAGCATCACAAGAAGCCTGGTACATATGGGGAAATTAGGGATTAGAGAATTAAGGTCTCTTGCCTGCATGGAAATGGGTTTCCTGGAGAAAGAGTACATCACAACGGAGGCGACAAGCCTCCCTCCATACAGAGCTCCTTTTACAGGGGCTATTTAAACCCCTAACATTAAGAGATGATATACGGAGTACCATAATAAAAACTTAGATATATGCAGTAGTAGAAAATCCAGGTGGCTGCAATAAAAAACATACATAAGGTATACATGAGCAGATACATAGACCAATCAACGTACCAGGTGAAAATCAAGAACAGAGATTGCAAACAAAATAGCATAGTGTCAAAAAACACCGGATGACCAAATTCGATCAATTGGGGGGGGGGGGTTGGGGGTTGGGGGAATAGGTCAGAAACACTCAGTGAGAATGTATATTAGAAAAGCACACAGGTCACCTATAGACTAAACAAACATCAAAGGCTTGTAATTGCGGGGCATAGTGGATCAGCCCGTAAGAACGGGTAAGAGGGTCATTTATAATCGCCCACTACAGACCATTCCTTGGAAAGATGAGAGGGTCGGACTGTAGTCTCTTGATCAGTTGAGAGAGAGTTGTCGGAAGCCAGTTTCCATTTACGCAGAAGGGACATTCCTGCTTCTACATCAGGGACAGAGTGGAAAATCCCATTACGGGGTATCAGCAGTTTAGTAGGAAAGACCCAGCGGTACCGTATGCCCCGCTCCCTGAGGATTCTGGTAATGGGCGCCAGATCATGTCTGGCCTGCATAGTGGCTGCCGATAGATCAGGGAACAGAGAAATGGATGCAAAGGGAGCAGGAAGAGTACCACGCTTCCTGGCTTCTGCCAGGATCGAGTCCTTAATACGGTAGAAGTGGACCCTTGTTAAAACGTCTCTTGGAGCATCCACAGGAGCGGAATTTGCCTTTGGGATATGGTGGGCCCTGTCTAGAGTGAGGTCCAGCTCAGTAAGGTGTGGTAGGATTTTCTTAAACAGACGCATAATATAAGCCGGCAAATCTTCTGACGCGATATCCTCAGGGATTCCACGGATCTTAATATAATTTCGTCTGGATCGATCTTCGGCATCAGCAGTTTTAATTTTGAGCCAGCGAACCTCCGCCTCAAGGGTATTATGGGCATCAACCAGCTCATTATGGGCCGTTGAAAATTCCTCCATCTTATTTTCAAGATGATCAGTCCGCTCCCCAGAGCGTCAATATCATGTCGTAGCTTGACCAGCAAAGAGCAGACATTTTTGTTAATCCCTGCCTGTAGAAGAACAAGCATCCCCTCCAATGTATCACACGTAACAGGGTCCGAAGAGACCGGAAAGTCAGAGATATCTAAGTGATCAAGCTCAGAGGTGTTTCCAGAGGCAGATAAAACAGCAGTATTTCTCTTACAGGCCGGCCCCTTGCCAGATGGGGATCCCTGAGGAGACACAACCAAGCCCCGTGATGGGTGATGGTGATCAGCAGGAAGGGTATCCACTTCAGTTAGGGAGACCACCTGTCCAGACGGTGGGGGCAACTTCGCCAGGGAGCGGGGGCTTACTGACTGGGGAGGTGGACGTTGTGACATGTTGCTTGGAAAAAAGTCAGGGAGTTTTCTGGGGACTTTGGAGGAAGACGATTTCTTTCTAGTCATCACAGCAGTGACAAGGAGCTTTAGGGACGCTGCACAGGATGGTGAGGCGGGGAACAGAGGAATGCAGCAAACACAAGATTGCAGCCAAGTTCAGTAGATCAGGATGCCCAACAATCAGCTGTGATCTGCCAGAGGCGACACTGTTGGTGGTTTATTCAATCATTGTCAAAGGAACGGAACGGGTGCGCAGGGTTATGCAAAGAGGTCCTTCAGCATAGACACAAGGACATTCACAGTTCCATGGGAGCCCAGTGCGAGGAGCCCCCCCTGATGGTGGAATAGGGGCTCGGTAATCACAAAGGGCACAACCAGCAAGAGCAAGGATAAAGTTTGGTGGGAAAGGTGAGGAGCCCCCCTGATGGCGGTGTAGGTGTTCAGCATTACATTTATCTACCCAACCCTGCTTCCAGGAAGAGTTGTTAGAGGGGCAAATAGATGTACTATAGAGCAGTCGCACACACAAAAAAAAAAGTAGAGTTTGTGTAGCAGTCTCAGAAGAGAAATATAACCTCCAGCTGTAGCTAACAGTCACTTACATGCACCCCTGGGACGAAACAGAGCAGCACCAGGCAGCAGGAGAACGTTCAGCAGGCCTCAGAAGGGGAGAGAGAAGTTCCACACTGACACTAGGCCCCAAGATGGCGAGCCCTCCACCAGCAGGCAGTTGCACCTCCAGAGCCCGATATGCCTCCAGTACAGAGGCACAAGCAGCAGGGTTCAGAGGAGAAGCGGCGCCGTGTGTCTTCCACAAAATGGTCGCCACCGCATACCCAGCAGCAGGCCACAGGCCGCACTTTGGCTGTCCCTCAGGCAAGGGGCCAGAGCAGCGCTTCGGCATCGGCACATGGGAGTCGGAGGGGTTCCGCTCACCACCAGGAATGATCCGGAGAAGGAAGGACTAGTCCTGGCCGCAGCACACTGTGAGGATGGAGAAGGCCTAAAAATATGATGGCAGAGCGTCTTGGAGCAGTAAATAGGCCTCAACGAGTGTCTTGTAGAAGTGGGAAATATCGCCCCAAAAAAGTCCACTGGGGTCCGGGTTAAGACCACCAGGCGCTACTGACCAGATGCAGGAAAAAGAAATCACAGATGCCGTGGAGATTCAGCCTAGATCACCAGGAGCTCCAGTGAGCACGTCTGTACTCCTTGCCGGCTAGCCACACCCCCACAGGCAATAAACTTTTATATGGTCCAGCTGCACCTGAGTTTTCAATTGTTGTCCTTTGATTTTGTGAGTCCTCAATCCTGCACCACCAACAAGAGCACTATAACCACCATCAGGTGCAGGAAGGCTTAATACAGACCGTGCCCTGGGGGATAATGCTACCCTTACCTTTCACACTACAGGACCCCTCATCTCACATTACAAGAGGCCTTGTAAAGTATTGGAGACCTAGTGGAGCTGACTACAGCCACCGTGAGTCCAACCATGACCAACTACTATTCCCAACCTCACTACCTTCTTTCTGTGGATTGCTGCACCTGTTGGTGGCCAACCTATTTGCACATATTGAAAATACCTGGAAAAACTGCATTGTGTTGCAATGAATTGTGCTGAAGAATGACTGCAAGTCTACTGCTTAGCCCGGACTGCAAGTCTGTTTATTAGAAAGGATACTCCTAAGCGTGCAAATGTCCTATTCAGATGGTTGGGACAGTAGCAGTATTTTTGTAACAAATATCCACATGTGAATTTACCCTGAGGTAAAACCATAATTATGAGAGATGAGCGAGTAGTACTCGATCGAGTAGGTATTCGATCGAATACTACAGTATTCGAAATACTCGTACTCGATCGAGTACCACTCGCTGTTCGAATGTAAAAGTTCGATGCAGAACCAGCATTGATTGGCCGAATGCTATACAGTCGGCCACTCAATGCTGGTTCTTCTCCTACCTTTAGAAGTCTTCTCCATGCAGCTTCTCCGCGGTGTCTTCCGGCTCTTCATTCACTCTGCCAGGCATCGGGCCTGGGCAGAGCTGACTGCGCATGTCCGCTTGTAGTGCGGGCATGCGCAGTCGGCTCTGCCCAGGCCCAATGCCTGGCAGAGTGAATGAAGAGCCAGAAGGAGGTTCCAGCCCGACCCTCACTCGTGGACTTGGTAAGTATAATTTGATCGAACGTTGCCTACCCCTGAAATGAGCATTTTCCCCCCATAGAATATAATAGGGTTCGATATTCGATTCGAGTAGTCGAATATTGAGGGGCTACTCGAAACGAATATCGAACCTCGAACATTTTACTGTTCGCTCATCTCTAATAATTATGATATGATATAAAACAGCCAGTGTATTTCTATTCTGTATACTGGGATAATGATTCATCACAATTACAACTGGTGGTATTAGGACCTACTTGATGTGCTTACTGGTCAGAAAATGAGCTTAACAAAAAGATATAGGTAAGATTACTGTAATGCTGCATGTGAACTTCGGACTGCTACTAAGCTGTTCATATATAACATATCTTGCAAAATCAACGCACAACTATGTAAGTTCATCTTCAAATCCAGCATGTCTTTTTCTCTCCTCTACACAATAGATGTTTCTCCACTCATAGCGCTTTCAGCTTACTATGATTTACGGTGTATGAACTTATTAAAAATTATACTTTTGTGGGAAATTGATCTGAGAGATTAAAAGTGATGACTAGTAATGATGTCTATAATAAATCAGAGCTTGCATAATGAGACTTTTAGGCAATGTATAGTAGGTAACTATAATTCTAAAATTGTGTAAATCCACTTTTCTGAATATGTTCAGTGTTACCCTTCCAGTTCACCCATTAGATAGTGACTGCAGTAATATGCCAACCATAGTAAAACCATAACAGTCCTAAGACCAACTGTACACATTGCTGTGCCAGGCAAGCCATGCCCAATGGAAAAAATTGCAGCACAACACCCCCACAGCAGTGCTCCACAGCAATTCCAGGGTGCTAGGCACACAGTGCCCACAACCCAGTATCAGTCTAGTTCCAGCTATTGGGTACTCTGTTTCAGTTCCAGCTGCCAATGCTCAAATATAGTACCAGCTCTAAATATTGTGCCAGCTTATAAGAGAGTGGAAAGGAGTGATTGGTGAGATGACATTCAAAAACTTATGCAGAAGTATGTTTACCCTAAGGCCGAAGCCCCATGTGCCGTAAACGCTGCAGCAAAAAAAGTTGTGTATTTCAGTTCCTGCAAAGTGGGTGTGATTCTAGTGAGTCCCATCCACACATTGCAGAAATATACATGCGGGAGAAATGCTGCGATTTCAAAAACTGTTGCGTTTTTGGAAATCGTAGCATGTCAATTATACCTATAAGAAAACGCCGGCAGTTTCCCTATAGGTTTAATTGAAGCAGAAGGTGAAAAGCTCTGCAGAAAAAAACGTGATGCGTTTCCACCAATAAGATTTTAACTCTGGGTTGCAACAATAGATTTATATATCTTGCCATTTTGTATATATTGTCACATCTTTCACCTTTATTCAATAATTTGTATATCTTTAATAAAGTAAAACATTAAAAACTTAAATATCTCTATGGAATAAACTTCTCTTATGCAATAGATTGGCACTTATTAAACTAGTACTGCTGCCAAAAATATCCATTATTGTCAACTCACTGGTCTGGTTGGACAAGGTATCAGTTCCATTTTCATAGATTCTATTTGGAAAATTGAGCCTCCTCGTATTTCTCTCCAGATTTTTTTAAAGCTGCAAATTGTAGACAGGGAGTTCAAAATTTTAAACTGTTTTACCTTGAGGCAAAAAGAAAACATATTAGAGAATAGGAGCAGGGTTTACCCAACAAAGATTTTCTGAATTTATTCAGAAATATGGTTTTGAAACCCACCATTATATACTACGTCTTGTGTATTTGCTATATACTGTATAACACATGGACTGACAAATTCCAGACCATAGAAAGTTCATGCATTTCATGGTCGTATTCACTGCCAATCGGTCAAGACAAAAGACGATTAGAGAAAATCCTTAAAACACTGAAAAATGTTGAATATTTGCTTAGAATTCTTAACTTTTAATTGTCTGCCAATTTAAATACAGTTATGTTTATGGGAGCCTTATTTCAAGGGATTCAATCATTAAAATGTAATTTTTTTCTCCCTAACACATAGGAATAGCCTTAAAGGAGCTATTTCCCTAACTCCCTAATGTGGTAGTCAGTACATACAACCATGGGAACATCCTTTTAAAGGGATACTATCATTAGGGAAAGTCAGTTTTAAACAAAGCACATACTTGCAGAGCCTTTAGAAAGGCTATTGCACACCTACCTTTTGTATGTAAATCACCTCAGTGGTTTTTGAATAAGCCCACTTTTATTCATATGCTAATTAGCCTCTTGGTGCACCCCAGAAGTCTCATCATGCACTCCTCTCTGCTATTCTTTCCTATGTATGTATACAGCACAGGCTGCTGCTGCTGATGACTTCCTGCTTCCTGTTTGCACACACAGATAGGAGAGAATAGCAGAGAGGAGGCTGCTGGGAACTTCCTGTGCTGGCTGGAAGCTCATTAGCATATGAATAAAAATGGGCTCAATCAAAAACCACTGAGGCAATCTACATACTAAAGGTAGGTGTGGAATAGCATTTCTAAGGGCTATACAAGGATGTGATTAGTTAAAAATGACTTTTCCCAATGATAGAGCCCCTTTAAGAAAGGCTATTCTTCTCCTACCTTTAGACGTCTTCTCTGCGCTGCAGTTCGGTAGAAATCCTGGTTTTCTTCTGTATGCAAATGAGTTCTCTCGCAGCACTGGGGGTGGTCCCCAGCACTCAAACAGCCTTTCTTCAGGCTATTCCTATGTGTTAGGGAGAAAAAAAATGTATTTTAATGATTGAATCCCTTTAAGAAATCATTATCAGTTTCTTTGAATCTGAATTTACTTTTTTATGGTGTTATTTGCATTTCAGGCTAAGGTCCCATGTCCCTGAAGCAAAAAGTGCTGTGCGAAATACTGCAGAGGCAACACATCAATTATACCTATGGGGGAACCACTGGCATTTCCGTAGGTATAATTGATATGCTGCAACTGCCAAATCCGTAGAATCCCATCCACTTTGCTGTGACTGTAAAACGCTGTGGTAAACTGCAGTGGTTATGCCATGTGGAGCGATGGCCTTAAGGAGCTAGATATATAGAAACTTTTGCCTTATAAGGTGGATCTTTTAAATGATTTTTAAGTCTTAAAATTGACTTCAGACTGCTTGACAGGGGTTTTTTTTTTTTTTCATTATTTACAGCTTAATTCCACTTGTGCTCGCTTGAAAAATAAAATTAAGTTGAGCCTCGATTAGGCATGGGGATCAATGGCTATACTCTACCAGTTTCAAGTCCAGAAAGAAATGGGAAAACAAATGATTTCTGGACTATGGTATATCAACAGATTTTTAAGGTCTCCTATAACAGCATTCACAGGATTTCTCTATTATCGTACACACGGTTTACGTCTCTGCCCGATTCTTCTTCATTGCCAGTATCTTTCCCAGTTGCAAAGTTATTAGTGATAATAGATTTGGCTACCAACATCACAGTACTTTTAGGCCTGTGCCCAACGGGTCGGAAACGCCGCGATTTGCCTGCGGCGTTTTACAGTATTTGCAAAGTGGATGGGATTCTTGCGAATCCCATGCCCACTTTGTAGTAAAAACCACATCGTGCCGTTAACGTTGGAGCTCAGGCCCTTTGGGTACTTTACTTCAGCTCTACACTTGCCCACTTCGGAGTGGTTCCATTACCAGCAGATTGTACATTTCATGTTCTCTCAATTTGGCTCCCTGAGGGTATCCAAGCCCTCTGACTTTGAAAGAATATGCCGAGCTGGCACCTCTATGGCGGGTTTAATATCCAGTATTTATAGGCTCCTGTCTTCCCCTGAGAAGCAGAGCTTCCCTGTTCATAAGTACATGGTCAAGTGGTCTGAGGCTTTGAATAGGCAGATCTCTCCTGGGCAGCTAATCTGGTCCCGAGCTGCTAAATCTTCCCTGTGCATAACGTTCCGTGAAACCCAGTACAAATTACTTATGCATTGGTACCATACTCCCACTTTACTCCACTCCCTTAATCCTGGTATTTCTCCCTACTGTTTGCGCTGTTCCTCAGGTATTGGTACCTTGTTTCATATATTTTGGGATTGCCCAGGAATATACTCTTTTTGGTTGGAGGTTAAAGCCCGCTTACCTACCTGCTTAACCCCTTAAGGATGCAGGGTATTTTGGGCCTTAAGGGGTTTTTCAAATATGACATCTTTTACTTTATGTGAGGATAGCTTCATATTGCATTTACCTATCCAGGTGATTCCAAGATTGTTTTTTCGTGACACCTTCTACTTTATGTTGGTGGTAAATTTTGGTCATTATACTTTGTGTTTGTTAAAAAAAGGACAATATACTGAAAATTTCATAAAATTATCAATTTTGAAAGTTTTTAATATTCTTGTAAAAAAACAGATCACACAAAATTCTTCCTAATTAACATTTCCCATATGTCTACTATATTGGCATTGTTTCTTCAATGTCCTTTTACTTTTCTAGGAAGTTAGAAGGCTTATAACTTTAGTAGCAAATTGTCAAATTTTCAAGAAAATTTCAAGATTTTGTTTTCTAGGGACCTATTTAGTTGTGAAGTGACTTTGAGGGGCCTATATAATAGAAAACACCCATAAATGACCCCATTTTAGAAAATATAGCCTTCAAACTATTCAAAACAATATATATGAACTTTGTTAACCCTTTAGGTGTTCCACTGGAATTAATGCAATATGGAGGTGAAATTTCCAAAAGCCACTTTTTTATGCACATTTTCAATTTCAAACCAGATTTTCCAGTAACAAAGAAGGGGTTAATAGCAAAACTTACCATAATATTTATTACTTTGATTCTGAAGTTTGTAGAAATATCCCATATGTGGCCCTTCTGTGTAAGTTGACTCAAAAACAGTCCTCAGAATGAAAAAGCACCTTTGAGGATTTTGGTGCAGCAATTTCATTAGGATAGTTTTTAGACACCATGTTGCATTTGCAGAGCCCTAGAGGTACCACAACAGTGCAAAACCCCCAAAAGTGACCCCATTTTGGAAACTAGACCCCTTAAGGAATTCATCTAGGGGTCATATGACCATTTTGTCTGTCAGTTTTAAAAAATGATATGCCCCATTTGTGGTAACCCATTTGTGGTAACCCGTACCCCCCCCCCACACACACACACACACACTGTTTGGGCACAGAGGAGGGCTCAGAAGCGAAGGAGTGTTATTTCTGTTTTGGAGCTCTGATTTTACACAAATGATTTATAGGTGCCACGTTGCATTTGCAGAGCCCTAGAGGTACCACAATAGTGGAAAACCCCAAAAAGTGACCCCATTTTGGAAACTAGACCCTTTATATTTGTATATGGATATAGTAACACTACATGCTTTTCTAAATGGTATGTCACAGCAGATGATACAGAGTGAGAATTGCAATTTTCAAACCATATATGCCATTTCAGTGCCTGATATATTGTGCCCAGCACATGCCATAGGAGACGCTGACCCCATAAAATGTAACATAGGTTCTGCTGGATATGGCAATACCGTACATGCTGGCAGGGCTCAGAATGAAAGGGCCACTATTTAGACTACTGGAGCACAGACGTAGTTGGAATGTTATTCTGGTGCGGAGTCATGTATGCAGGGTCCCTGAGGTAGCAGTACAGATAAGCCCCTCAAAAGTGACCCCATTTTAAAACTTCACTTATTCATCTATGGGTGTAATGAGCATTATGACCCCACAGGTATTTTCAAAAGGTATTGTCCAGCAACTGGTGCACAGTGAGAATTGCAATTTTCGAATCATAAATGCCATTTCAGTGCTTGATATATTGTGCCCAGCATTAATTACCGTAGGTTCTCCTGGAAATGGCAAGCCCCCATGGCTGCTATGTGATACCTGGGCACACAGGGGAAAGAGAAGGGAAAGAGGCAGCATGCGGCAGGGGGATAAGCTGTGCGGAGTGCATCAGGGTTAAATTAAATATCAAGGGATGTATGATGCAAAAACATTTTTTCATACAGAGCCCTGGTTTTTCAGGGCACGTATCACACTGGTATATAGTGTCCTTCCTTATCCCCCTCTTTGCACAGACTCGGCACCTCTTTTGATTCTTTCCCTTCTTGGAAGTTTGAGGAACTTGTCCTGGAAAGTGTTGTCCAGGTACTATGCGTGGGGCATCGCTTCCAGATGTACTGGGTTCCGTCCCTTGTCTCTAAACAGGAGGTTCTTGATAACCACCTCTTGAAAATCCAGGAAAGTTCCCCTCTGGCCTGCACATCGAAATAGCACGTACGCATTGTACATTGCCATCTGTACAATGTGCACAGCCAGTTTTTTGTACCACACCCTTGATTTGCGCATGGCGCTGTAGGGCTTCAGGACTTGATCTGACAAGTCCACCCCTCCCATGTACCTATTGTAGTCCAGGATGCAATCTGGTTTGGGGGTCTCTGTACTGGTACCTCGTACTGGTACATGGGTGCTGGTCTGGCCATGTGTTGTCAATACAAGGACTTCTCTCTTGTCCTTTTACTTGACACACAATACATTGTTGGTACATTGAGCCCTGCTCTCACCCCTTCTGAGCGTTTGCTCAAGCAGGGTCTTAGGGAGGCCTCTCTGATTTTTTCGGACGGTGCCGCATGCTGCAGTATTTCTGGAGACGAGGCTATTGAAGAGTGCCATGCTGATATAAAAATTATCCAGGTAGAGGTGGTAAATAGAGAAGAGCGAACACCGTTCGATCGAATAGGTATTTGATTGAATATCAGGCTGTTTGAGGTATTCGATTCCAATCGATTCCAATCGAATACCACGCGGAAAACACAGTAAAAATTTGTATCCCCTCCCACCTTCCCTGGCGCGTTTTTTGCACCAATAACTGTGCAGGGGAGGTGGGACAGGAACTACGACATCGTAGGCATTGAAAAAAAATTGAAAAAACTCAATGGCTGCCGAAAACATGTGACCTCAGATTTATAAGAATAGTGGCCGCCACCTTCGTCACATTTGCGGTGAGAGATAGGGAGAGATATCTGCTGAGGGCTAGATAGGGATTAGCTTTTTCTAGGCAGGGAAAACTGAAGAACAACAACAGCTTTTTTCAGAGCTATATACTGCAGGGAGAGGAGTCGATAGACGCTCAATCCAGCTTTCCACGGGGTGTCCCCCCAAAAACCTAACAGGGATACAGAGCAATTAAGTCCGGCTATATACGCTCAACCCAGCTTTCCACGGGGTGTCCCCCCAAAAAAGTAACAGGGATACAGAGCAATTAAGTCAGGCTATATATGCTCAACCCAGCTTTCCACAGGGTGTCCCCCCCAAAAACCTAACAGGGATACAGAGCAATTAAGTCCAGCTATATACGCTCAACCCAGCTTTCCAGGCAGTGTCCCCCAAAAAACCTAACAGGGATATAGAGCAATTAAGTCTGGCTTTATAAACTCAACCCAACTTTCCACGGGGTGTCCCCAAAAAAACTAACAGGGATACAGAGCAATTAAGTCCGGCTATACACTCACCGGCCACTTTATTAGGTACACCATGCTAGTAACGGGTTGGACCCCCTTTTGCCTTCAGAACTGCCTCAATTCTTCGTGGCATAGATTCAACAAGGTGCTGGAAGCATTCCTCAGAGATTTTGGTCCATATTGACATGATGGCATCACACAGTTGCCGCAGATTTGTCGGCTGCACATCCATGATGCGAATCTCCCGTTCCACCACATCCCAAAGATGCTCTATTGGATTGAGATCTGGTGACTGTTGGAGTACAGTGAACTCATTGTCATGTTCAAGAAACCAGTCTGAGATGATTCCAGCTTTATGACATGGCGCATTATCCTGCTGAAAGTAGCCATCAGATGTTGGGTACATTGTGGTCATAAAGGGATGGACATGGTCAGCAACAATACTCAGGTAGGCTTTGGCGTTGCAACGATGCTCAATTGGTACCAAGGGGCCCAAAGAGTGCCAAGAAAATATTCCCCACACCATGACTCCACCACCACCAGCCTGAACCGTTGATACAAGGCAGGATGGATCCATGCTTTCATGTTGTTGACGCCAAATTCTGACCCTACCATCCGAATGTCGCAGCAGAAATCGAGACTCATCAGACCAGGCAACGTTTTTCCAATCTTCAATTGTCCAATTTCGATGAGCTTGTGCAAATTGTAGCCTCAGTTTCCTGTTCTTAGCTGAAAGGAGTGGCACCCGGTGTGGTCTTCTGCTGCTGTAGCCCATTTGCCTCAAAGTTCGACGTACTGTGCGTTCAGAGATGCTCTTCTGGCTACCTTGGTTGTAACGGGTGGCTATTTGAGTCACTGTTGCCTTTCTATCAGCTCGAACCAGTCTGGCCATTCTCCTCTGACCTCTGGCATCAACAACGCATTTCTGCCCACAGAACTGCCGCTCACTGGATGTTTTTTCTTTTTCGGACCATTCTCTGTAAACCCTAGAGATGGTTGTGCGTGAAAATCCCAGTAGATCAGCAGTTTCTGAAATACTCAGACCAGCCCTTCTGGCACCAACAACCATGCCACGTTCAAAGGCACTCAAATCACCTTTCTTCCCCATACTGATGCTCGGTTTGAACTGCAGGAGATTGTCTTGACCATGTCTACATGCCTAAATGCACTGAGTTGCCGCCATGTGATTGGCTGATTAGAAATTAAGTGTTAACGAGCAGTTGGACAGGTGTACCTAATAAAGTGGCCGGTGAGTGTATACGCTCAACCTAGCTTTCCAGGCAGTGTCCCCCTAAAAACTGACAGGGATACAGAGCAATTAAGTCCGGCTATATATGCTCAACCCAGCTTTCCACAGGGTGTCCCCCCAAAAACCTAACAGGGATACAGAGCAATTAAGTCCGGCTATATACGTTCAACCCAACTTTCCACGGGGTGTCCCCCAAAAAACTAACAGGGATACAGAGCAATTAAGTCCAGCTATATATTCTCAACCCAGATTTCCAGGCAGTGTCCCCCCAAAAACTGACAGGGATACAGAGCAATTAAGTCCGGCTATATACGTTCAACCCAACTTTCCACGGGGTGTCCCCCAAAAAACTAACAGGGATACAGAGCAATTAAGTCCAGCTATATATTCTCAACCCAGCTTTCCAGGCAGTGTCCCCCCAAAAACTAACAGGGATACAGAGCAATTAAGTTCGGCTATATACGCTCAACCCAGCAATTCAGTCAGTCCATATATGCTCAATCTAGCTTTTAATGCTGTACCCCCCAAAAGCTAAGTGGGATACACAGCAAGTCATTCAGGCAATATACCCTCAATCCAGTTTTTAATGCTGTACCCCTCAAAAGCTAAGTGGGATACACAGCAATTCAGTCAGGCCATATAAGCTCAATCCAGTTTTTAATGGTGTGTACCCCAAAAAATCTAAGTGGTATACAGACAATCCGTGTATAGTATATATATGCTGAATCCATCTTTACTGGTTGTATTCCATTCCCCAATAAAAGTGGTATACAGCTAAATATAAAATAGCATCTCTGTTTATGGGCTGAAGCTGAATGGTGGGCCTGACACTGTATACGCTGCTGGGGCAAGTGACAACTCCAAAAGAGGGGTAAAATAATTAATCCTGGCTGGGGGTGGCACGGCTGAATTGGCACTAATGGGCACAAAATAACATCTCTGTTTATGGGCTGAAGCAAAAGATTGGGGCATAAACTTAAAATGCAGGGGCCCCAATCTGTCTCTAACTCAAGAGAGCATAGACACGCAGGTTCTATCATGCAGTTACAAGTAGAAGAGTGGCTCTGCAAGTGACATTTGGGTTCATTGTGTACACTCTATGCCACCATGATTTTAAGGAGTCGATGAGCCAGGGTTTTTATACTGACTGCCAGATTTGGAGTCGTGAAGGAATTTTTTTCCCCTGAAACGGGGAAATTGGCATAAGCCTCATGGGGTTTTTTGACTTACCCTGGATCAACACTGTAGGGATTGTAGGGTTATAGGTTGGACTTGATGGACTAATTTCTTTATCTAACCTCCTCTACTATGTAACTATGTAACCAAAAAGGCTAACTGTGGGGCGTGCTTGCACCCCCTTGCCATACTGACCCAAACCTCAGCTGGGGGAAGCCTCCACTCACCCCAAGGGCCACAGGTCAAACTTCTACACCCAATACGTGTAAGGCGCAGAGGGATCGGCGAGGACAAGACTGTGGTTAGCCAGGTACTCACGCAACATGCGCCTATACTTTTCCCTCCTGATGACACTAGGCCCCTCAGTGGCGGTAGTTTGGCCAGGGGGGCGCATTAACATGTCCCAGACCTTGGAGAGTGTTCCCCTGGTGGTTGTAGACCGGATGGCAGTTGTTAGCCTCTTGGAGGAACTCTCCTCTCTGCCGCCCGCAAGGGTTTACGGAAACATTTCCATCATATTCTGCACCAGTTGCTTGTAGCAATCATTTATGCAATTTTTCCTCTCTCCTACCAGAACAAAGGATGAGATTTTTTTCTTATACTGGGGGTCAAGTATTTAAAAAATCCAGTATTGTTTGCTTTCCATGATGTGAACTATGCCTTTGTTTCTTGAAAAGCAACCCAACATGAAGTCAGCCATGTGTGGCAGAGTGTTACTTGGCATGACTTCGCTGCCCCCAACTGTAAGGGTCACTCTCCATTTCCTCCATTTTCCACTCCCCTTCACACCATCCGTGCTGAAGCAATGGGATGCACTGAACTTCCCCTCAAGCCTCAAATGGGACAGTGATATCAAATGCCACTTCCTCCGTCAGCCAATGGTGCGAAGATGACAGGAGTGTGCTCTGAATGTTTTCAGCCTAGCAGAGGCTACTTTTCACTTACGAAAATGGCCGCACTTTCACTATTATATCAAGCACAATGGTGTAGGTTTCAAAGAACCTTTGCACCAACAAGTTGAAAACGTGAGCCATGTGTGGACCGTGTTTGAATCTGGCAAGCTCCAGATCTGCTACCAGGTTCCGGCCATTATCACATACGCCAACATGCCTGGGCCCAGGTGTAGCGGGGAAAACCACATTGCCGTTGCATCGAGGATGGTATCCCTAACCTCGGGGGAAGTGTGTTTTCTGTCAGCCAAGCTGATGAGCTTCAGCACGACCTGCTGACGACAGCCGACGATAGTCCTGTGTTTGTTCTCTCCCACTGAGCCCAGGGCTTGCCTTCTAAATGATGGTACACGCCAGAGGTGGTAAGGTTGCTCTTTTCAGAGCCCCTACTCAGTTTAGACTTGCAAGGTGTGCAAACCGCACTAAATTTGTCCTCCGTGTATACATTGAAAAATCTCAATACCATCGAGGAAAGTGGCCTCAATGGGGGAGTTTCTCTCGGATGGCTAGAAGAGGGAACATCTTGGGCCTTGCCGCCTCTGGCCTGGCTTCTGTAAAGCAGCAGTCCTTTGCCTCTGTACATGCTTCTGCCTCTTCTACCTTTTTTCCTGCTTAGCTTGCCTCCACATCTACACTGCTTTCCCCGCTAGACATCACCCCTGTCCATGTCGGGTCGGTGGCCTCGTCGTCCACCAACTCCTCTTCCAATTGCTCATTTTCCTCTTACTGCAAACCGCACATAACCACAGTTTGCCCTGATGGTAACAGTGTCTCGTCATCATTACTGAGGCCGAGAAACGCCGGTTCCGGGTCCACAAAATTGGTAGGAAATGGTGGATGCTCCAGTATTTGGGCATCAGGACACACAAAGTCATCTGGTAGCTCCTGGGATTCGGGAAGTGGTTCAACAGAGGGAGAGACAGTAAAAGGACCCAAAAAGAGATCCTGGGAGGGGGCAAGGGTGGGATGACTCTGTTGGGAAGATTGGGCATTTTGGGAGGAAGGAGGGGCAGACTCTTGGGTATGAACACGACTGCAGGTAGTGGCTGACTGGCTGGTGGAAAAGCTGCTGGAAGCATTATCTGCTAGCCATTATAACACCTATTTCTGGTCCTTGGGCCTGGTCTGCGTTGTTCCCTGCACCCTGCTTAACGCAGCTGTCGTATCAGGAATTGTGATGAACGCATGCTAATGTTTCTTTCGGTTTAAAGCTATGTTTCTGTCCATATTAATGTAGAGGAAAGAAGGTTTCTAATTATTTATCCACTTTCATAGAGGTTCTAGTGAGTTTGCAAAGTGTCCAGTGGAAAGGATGGGATAGGATTTCACATAAGTCTGCCATCCATGACCAGTTATGGTGCAGAAACTGAGGGAACTGACTTTGATGAACCCTTGGGTTTTGGAGATGGAACTCCATAAAAGGTCTCTGCTGCACACACATCCTGCTCAACATATGGTATCAAGGGTTTCAGCATGTGGTGACCTCGCACAACAGCCGGTGCTTCAGGCAGATGTAGGCATTGCTGGAATATATTGAGGCTAGCAGCAACTACTGTAGACTTGCCAAATTGGGCGCACAAGCGCCGCACTTTAACCAGTAGCTCGTGTAAATTGGGGTACGTTTTTAAAAACCATTGCACCAATAAGTTGAAAACGTGGACCAGGCATGGACCATTTTGGAGGATGGCAAGCTCCAGAGCTACCAGGTTCCGGCCATTATCACACACGAAAAAATGCCTGGGCCCAGGTGCAGCGTTGAAAACCACATTGCCATATCATCCAGGCTGGCATCCCTCACCTCGGAGGCAGTGTGCTGTCTGTCCCCCAAGCTGATGAGCTTCTGCACGGCCTGCTGACATCTCCCCACGCCAGCGTTGCAGCGTTTCCAGCTCATAGCTGGGGTTGATTTAATGGCGGAGGAATAGGAGGAGGAGGGTGGTGTTTCAGCACTCATGCCAGGAATATTGGGCGGGGAGACAAGGCAGGCCGCCACAGTTCGCGACACGGTTCCAGCCTCAACTACATTCAGTCAGTGTGCCGTGATTGAGATGTAGCATTCCTGACTGCATGCACTTGTCCACGTGTTGGTGGTCAAGTGGAACTTTGTGCAAAGTGCAGAACTTAGGGCCCGCCTGATGTTACGGGACACGTGCTGGTGCAAGGCTCAACTCACCCCAAGGGCCAAAAACACTGCTGGTGCAAGGCTCAACTCACCCCAAGGGCCAAAACACAGCTGGTGAATTTTGTTAAGTTCCAAAAGGACTCTGTGTTTAGATTTGGCTCAGTCACAGCTTAAGAACATGCCTTGGAAGGCAAGGTTTTCTTTAGTGGCTCCATCTCAGCAGGATTATGATGATGATGATGATGATGATGAAGCTTGGTTAAATCTGGTGTCGGAAGGGAAGTGATTTCTGATTTACATCTAAAGTACTGGAGCATGTTGTTTGGACTATTAACACCTGATCAGAACCCTGTAGAGGTAATGTAGAGTCCGATATTAGGGGACCATTACCGGTAGTAGTGGTTGCAGCCAATTCTCCACCTTTGCGGCCCTCTAAATAAAGGTTACCCTCAGGACTTGATGCCAAAATGTTATCAATTTCCCAATCAAAATCAAGGTCAATGTCTGGGTCCTCAGTCCAATCCACTGCATCAATCCCACACAATGAGAGTGATGGTTTTGGAACCACCGTTTTAGGGGCTAACAATTTTAAAGGGGCTAACACTCTGCTGGTGCAAGGCTCAACTCACCCAAAGGGCAAAAAACTCTGCTGGTGCAAGGCTGAACTAAGTTAAAGGGCCTAAAACTCTGCTGGTAAAAGGCTGAAGTCACCTAAAGGGCCTCAATCTCTGCTGGTAACTCAGCTTAAGGGCTTCTAACTTAATTTGGAAGGGCTCACGTTAAGGGCCAGAAAAGTGAATTTTTGAAGGTCTTACCACATCACACACACAGATGTAGCGCCCCACAGAGTGGGTCACTACAAATGTCATCTTATGTGATCTATACTGTGTACTGTGAAGGTATAGTGAGAACCAGTCACCCTGTCAGCATACACAAAGTTCCACAGCCATTATCCCTTCCCTTTAGGAAAAGGGGTGGAGCTACAGACTGGAAGAGGGTCTCTCTATTTCAGTTCCAGTCAGAGTGTGCAGGAGTGTAGGAGAGAGCAGGTGTGTGGAGGTGCAGTGTGTGCTGCAAGCCGCATGGTGTGCACGGCACAGGAGGCCGGAGACCTGCAGAGGTGAGACAAGACCTTGCAGGGACGGAGCTGCAGTCATAGGACCATCAATTCCTAACTAGTGTAAGAAACACTAAGAACATTGAGAGATTCACTGGACTGAGGCCTAGTGAATGCAAGATTCCTGGAGGCTCAGTAACATACAGAGTTGGGGGTGAGTGCATCCAGCATCCCAAAGAACTCGCGTTACCTTCTGTCCAGAAGGGGTATCTACCCAGTTGCAATTAACCTTAGAGCTTCTGGAACCCAGGACCAGAGGAAATCTATTAGAGAGTTTGAGCAGCAGTGGAAGGCTGAATCATATTAGTGGTAAAAGGGAAGACTGGCATCTCACTATACTGGAGCAAGGTGAATCCTCCTGTAACATCTGGTATCGCCTGCTGACTACAGAAGTAAACCGTAAGTGTTTGGTTAACCCCTGTCTGGACTGTATTCTTTCATCAATCCTCTGTTACTCCTCCTGGAAATCATCCCTTCCTTACTTATATCATCTGGCCCTGGGACCTGCCCTGGTTGGGGAGGGTATAACATCTGGCACTGCATCACCACCTATTCCCAGAGGCCCTGTCTACAGTGCCCGGCTTCACCCCAAGCCGAAACCCCAACTGGCGTCACGACAAACTTTTATTTTTCTTTATTTTTCTTTAATCCATTTTTGCTTAAAACTCCCCTTTTTCAAGGCGCTGCCGCCCCCGGTGTCGGGCCTGCTCGCATTGTGAATCTACATAGGCTGAGCCGGGGCAACTCACAGACACATACACAATGACAGTTAAGAGTGGGTACTTTTGGATTGGGGTGCTTGGTAATGTTTCTTTAGTGTAAAATTTGGGTTTCTGTCCATACAATTGGGGAGGAAAGAAGGTTTCCAGGTATTTTCCCACTTTGATAGAGGTTTTTTGAGTGTATAAAGTGTGTAGTTGTTAGGCTGTGATTGTGGGGTAAAACTGTGACTTGGGCATGTTAGATGCCCCCAGACATGCTTCCCCTGCTGTCCTAGTTGCATTCCAGAGGTGTTGGCATCATTTCCTGAGGTGTCATAATGGACTTGGTGACCCTCCTGAGTCGAATTGTGGGTTCCCCTGAAACGAATGTTTTTTTCCCCATAATGGGGTTCGATATTCATTCGAATAGTTGAATATCGAAACGAATAATGAATATCGAATATTTCACTGTTCGCTCATCTCTAGTACTAACCCTGTGTTATGGTCAGCAGGATTTATGAAAAAAAACTAAACAACTGAAGAACCTTGCGGAGCCCTCTGGGCTACTGACTGCTAAAAACCTGGTGTGAACAGTGTCTGACAGTTGATGTCACTGCCAGCTACATTAAACAACCAGGTTTGCTCTGTTACCAATCACAGTCCTGTTCAGTCAGAGCAGCCGCACAAATAAACAAACTGGCTAGCCTGAACTCCAGTACAAGCCAGAGATCAAGTAAACCCTGTGTGTAGTTGTTCCAGCCACGCAACTCCCAATGCAGCTTACTGCCAAACTCCCAGTGTGAACACTGACTGAGGGGAGAAGCTAGCTAAGGCCAACTGAGATTCTACCACACACCATACAAGGCAGCATGCTGCCCAACTACAAATGGCATTGCTGTCTCTGGGGATAATTTACTAACTAGGGCCAACTAATAATACTCTGGCTGGAACACACACACACACACACACACACACACACATCAAAGACTCGACCACACCCGGCTGTTGCAAGGCAGGTTAACCCCTGCAACCCTGGACTGTACAGAAGAACAGGCAGCGACGCCCATCTCAGGGCCGCAGCTTCTGCACAATCCTAACACCCTGGTCCAGCAGTGGGTGTATCAAATCCCACACAATTTTCGCACTAACTCTCAGGAAGGAGGGGCATTCTGGAGGATCAATTTTGGTGTCCTTCCCTTGGTATATCCTAAATCTGTAGGTATACCCTGATGCACTCTCGCACAGCTTATACATCTTCACACCATACCTTGCCCTCTTGCTTGGCAGATATTGGCGGAATTTAAGCCTCCCTTTAAAATGTACCAGCGATTCATCTATAGAAATACACTTCTCTGGGGTGTATGCTTGGACAAACTGGGCACTGAAATGGTCTACTAGGGCCTCAATATATATAAGCGATCCCACAAAAAAACACAGAAAAAACAAGAACAAACAGACAAGACGCAGGCAATACAACAAAGATGGGACACAGGTAAGGAGGTGAAAAGACGGGTAAATTCAGGTGGTGCAATAAGGAGGTGGGTAGAGGGGGTAATTCAGGTGGTGCAATAAGGAGATGGGCAGAGGGGGAAAATTAGGTGGTACACAGAAGTGGGCACAGACACACAGGAACAGAGTTTTGGATATATGGCAAAATATCACAGCACAGCAACCACTAGCAACCTCTCTCAACTACTGACTAAACCCAACAGAGGAGTTGAGGGAGGTTGCAAGATGTAGTAGCAGTTCTGTGACATCATTGATCACTCCTATTGGTCAGTAGTCAGTGACTAACCAACAGTGGTGATCAGGGGGCAGGACTACTACTACAGTAGCCAATCACAGCAATGGCGCCAATGCCACATCTGGATAGATGGAGAAATGCAAATAGCAGCATATCACTCACATATGCAATGGCATTCTTCATTCACAGCAGGGTAAACATGCATAGCGATTGCATATTGGTGATCGCCGCCTTTGCAGACATTGTTCACATGTCTGCAATGGCGGCGATCGCCAATATGTTCACGATCCTAACGGCAACCGCCGCCATTTTCTCTGGTGCCTCATACTGAATGCTGGCACATCATACCGGCGTTTGGTGCATCATACTGGGGCCTCATGTTGAATGCTGTGATGGTCTGCTGTCCCTTACAGCAGCCATCACAGCAGGAATTTCATTTATGCAGTGATGAGAACTCACATGGCAGTGATCGCACTTCCGCAGTTGCCGCCATTATCCACTTGACTAATGGCGGCAACTGCTGATGTGGGACCGCTGCCATTTGTCATCTGGCAGTTAGCTGGGATGGTCTGCTGTCTCAGATCATCAATGAAAAAAAATTGCAGCGACCCCACTTCGGCGATCGCCGCCATTAGTATTCGATCAGTCAGTGACTAATGGCGGCAATCGCTAATGTAGGACTGCCACCATTTGTCTTTTTTACTTGCCTGTGATGGTCTGCTGTAGGGAACAGCAGCCATCACATCTTTTTTCAGCGAAAGGGAGGCAGGAGGGTGAGGGAAAGCCGGTCAGTAATATTACTAACCTGAGCGTTAACGTAGTACTTGCGACGACGTACTATTACTGAGCTGAGTGTTAAGGGGTTAATCTCCCTCCTACTCACCTTGGTAAACACTCTTCTAAGTTATTTCTCTACCTCTGCACGGCTGACAAAACTCTTATTGCTCTGCACTGGCGGAGGGTATCCCCTCCCTCTGGGTCAGACCTTATTGGACGTATCAAAGATGTCCGTAGCTTGGAGAATATGACAGCCTCACTAAACCACTCCCTTGATGCGTTCCAGGCGATTTGGTCACCCTGGGATGCTTATTGTGCTTTTAACAGTCTCTGAATCCGGTCACTAATATTCTACCTCACCCTTTATGTCATCCTGTTTCACCCTGTTACGACGTCTCTATGTATGCCAGTTTCTGCTGTTGTTGTTTTTCTTTTCCCCTTTTATTTCTTCCTTTATTGCATTTTTGCAGGAAGGGAGAGGACCTCCTCTCTGCCTGAGCATGATGGGCAGCCTCCCCAATCCTCCGCTCAGTGACGGTGACCCTAAGCCAGTCCAGGACAGCTTGTCCTGGACTGGCTTAGGTCAGCAAAAATGCCGCCCTCCCCAGGGCCCTGGCATAGCGCCGCCTGAAGCGGTCAATTCAGGTCGCCTCATGGGAGGTGCGATGTTGGCTGTCAGTCACTGATAGATCCGCCCCTATGACTAGATGACTGTGTCAAAGCACATAATGAGCAAAGATATAAATGAATGAATGACAAATTATACTGAATTGTTTCCTACAAAACTATATATCTATCTGTACTGCTCCTCCTGCTCTGCCCTACATTTTCATGCTGATAAATTCACTTTAGAGCAATATATACATGTATACACTATATTATTTTGGCACTAAAAGGTACTATCCAGTGGGCTATAATGTAATGACAGAATTTTTTGTACCCCTCTCTATATTTCTATCTTTGAGTTTTCCCCATGGACGCACATTTTAAATCTATGAATGGTTTCCAAGGTGAAAGAGTTAAAATCTTGTAGTTTTAATCCAGCCGAGGTTACTACAGCAATAAGTCACACCTAGTAATTGGATGATAAAATGCCACATGAGCTAACATGAGATTTATAAGCGCTTGCTTTATATTGCAGCTCTGGATAAACTGTGCTCATATTTTTGTGCAGAGGAGCAGGGGAAACATTTACAGCTGGTTATCATGTGGGTATCAGATTGCATTATCATAGCCATTTTACCAGACAGCCATCAAATGAACTTTTGCAAAAACAGCAGGTTTAACTTTAGAGCAATCTACGTCCGTGAATTAAATATTCATCTCTGCATAGGAAACATACCTATCCTGCCTGCTACTATAATGTCATCATGACTATACCATGTCTATAGTCTAACGATACATTACAATCAGAAATTATGTACAATTAAATCTTTTTTATTTTTAGAAAATCTTGTTTTTGATGCTTATGTGGGGTTTTTTTTTGTTAAATGTTCATGTGCATACACAGCAAATCCTTCTACAGACCAGCAGGGGGCAGCGTTTTTTCAGCTATTTAAGACCTAAAAGCTCAGTGAACAAGAAGAGAAAATGTTGATCCTAATTGGAGCAGACAGAGGGATCCTCTATAATCCATCAACATCCTTTTCAAATTATGATTCTTAGGTGGGTGGTGTCTGAAATGCCAGTGCAGGCTTCTCTGTAATAGAGCCAAACAATTGTCAATTCTCTCTGCTGAATACACACTTGCTCTAAGACAGACTTCTCAACATGTGAGGCTTTCATTTCTCTTCTAATTTGTTAATGGACAATGGGAGAATAGGACGATGTCCTATATTAATATTACTTCCCATCAGCAGCTTTCTAATTTTTGGTTCAGATAATGCAATTATAGGATGTAGTGAAAATATTAATAATAACACTATCCTGGTTATACAGTATATGATTTATTGCATAACATGCTAATGTACATAGTCACTTGCTGTTAAAGCATGAAGTTTATATGTTAGGTGAATGAAAAGATGGAGCAGACAAAAGAAAGGTATATTTACAGGATGGATATAGTTATAGAATAAATCATGGGCGTCTCTACAATCCTTCCTAGTAATCTATTATATTTATGCAGCCACCTTACACCATATATTAACATTTTGGAATTGTTGACGTCACATGATGCAATATTTCTGGGAGAAAGGAGAGAAAATCAAGAAAAAATTCATTGTGTGAAAAACATTACGACACGGGTATAAATGCTGTTAGGTCTAACAATGTTGACTTTAAGCTGGTGACATGTTGGAGGAATTTACTAAGCTGGTCATACTATTTTTTTGGCACGGAAGTGGAATATTTTTGGAGTAAATTAATTTGTGCCGTAAATGCTCCACTTTTGAGCCAGAAAACTTAAATGGTAAGTGTAATAAACTTCCTTGTCATGTGTATTCAGCATTAGACTAGATGAGTGGATACATGTATGTCATGTATGGGCCATCCTAGCATATGATGCGAGTACAACTGTTAAGGGTCATCTCAATCCATTCATTCAAGCTTGCACTCACCCTTCACAGGCTGCAAACTGAGCGTAAATCGCACCCCAACAGAGTCCATGCACCCTAAATACACGCTGCCACCACTACTGACATTGGGCTCAGCAGACACTTCACTTACATATACAAGCATCTCTCCAACAGTCAGACACAAACACATCCCAAAAAAGGTAATGGGTTCATAGAGAAACACAAAGTAACCCTAAATCTAACAATTTAATACCCAAGGGGTTCAGTGCTATATATGCAAGAAAGGATGACAAAATAACACAACATTGCAAACAGCCTTAATATAAATGGGATAAAACAGAATATTACTTAAAAGTCCTTGTCCCAGAAGCTTGGGAATCTTCAGCTGGAGATGAACACCCAGATGTGATTTCAGTTCTAAGGTCTTGTAGACTCTTAAGAATAATGTTTGGTCCCACCTCCCTGCCAGGGTGCCCCCTCCTCTTATGTACTGAGTTGGGGGATGAATAACTCATCCTTATCTGGGAAAGAAGAATTTTTTTCCATATCTGGAGAGCTGAGTTTCTCTGCTGGCTTTGAAGGTCAGCCCAGGGACAGCCCCTTCCTCACTCAGGGTTACTACACCCCTTCTCCTTTCTGTCCAACCAAAACGTCATAAAACAATAAAACAAAATCTGGTTGTGCACAGCCAGAGAAGAGCAATTTCCTTTCTGACCCTCTCCCGCTTGTATACACACAAAGGTAGATTGATAACACAAACATAAATACAACATCCACTAAAGATATATATGACTAATATGAATAAGGGTAAAAAATATGCCAATCTATTCTCCAGGATATAATTAGGAGAACAGTGCACTCTGTACACCGCCCTCTAGAGCACAGCATCCTTAACGTCATGCATGACTCAGTTAAAAAGTCTACTATCATGATGAGGATTTAATTGACAAATTAGTATTTCTATTCCAAAAGGAACAGATTCCCATATGAATAAGTAATAACACATACACTAATACGTACCCAATCCTATATAGCGTGTGTCAACACAATGTAAATGACTCCTCTAGACTCCTGTGAAAGTCAGCAATGTTTCCATCTTTGTCATAAAATAGGTTGTCTTGTTAGATACCAGTATCATATTGCTAGCTACGTCATCCATAGCCAATCTTCAGGGTATCCAAAAAGTGTGACCCTGCCTATTGCTAGAACAGAGGCGGTAGGGCGAGTGCCACTTTGTCTTTTGTTCTCTTGACTTAGCTTCTTCTAGGCAGCCACATGGTTATACTGTAACTGACCGACCAATGCCGCCTCTGACAAGTGACGCTTTGTTCTAGTGAATAGTAGGGTTCGTAGTGGTTGCACCCACTCAAAGCATAGTGATTGTGGCAAACAGAAAGTGTATAACCCGTATCTAAGTCTATTTCCTTTCCAATACTGGTTTGTCTTTTTTTTTCTTAGTGTTTTTCCTTCGGTGTGATGTCAGAGCTGTACTGTGTTCTTCGAACAAATCTTTTGCTTCTCCTTTAACCTTCTCACAGCATGAAGTCTCCGATACATACTCTCTTCTCCTACCTTCTCCATATCTACTACAGTATTTACCAAATTGCTGTAGATGGATTTAGACTGAGGAGGTTACAGAAGCTTGCAAAGAATCTAATTGCTCAGGCACTGAGTGATGTAGTAAGGGTCCTCAAGAAGCTGGAGGCACTTGGGCATTGGCTGAATAAAGGGGTAATTAGCACAAACTTTCCCTTTAAGAGGCTGTGCGATCCAGAAGCAGAATGGCGTTGGTGAATATAATGTTGGCAGCAAATCATTACACAATGCCACTTGTTCCTGATAAAATAAATGACATACTTTCAGATGAACTATGTACTAGAGATTTAAGTAAAAATAATCATAATAATGTGTTTGCTTTAAATGAGAATAACCTCCTGATTTCTTGAACATAATAAAAGTTATTTTTGTAATAATGATTTACTGTATTTTGCACTACAACAATTTCAGGCTGTTTGGTTCTTTTACGTCCTACTCATTCTAACCTTACATTTCTATTAATGCATAAATTATCACAGTGAAAAAAGTTTATTTTAGAAAATAAACCTATTCACATCTATTGTTAATGCAGTCATAAAAAACATCTTAACTGTCCATATCTGGACACAGAAACATGCATACGGCTTTTCCGGGGTTTGCATATATTCTTCTTATGTACTTCATTAAATCAGCTTGGAAGGCATTAGGAAAAGAGGTGGTAAAAAGTGATTGATATTGGTAGCTTTCCAAGGTGGTAACCCATGCTATTATACACTGAGAGGACAGGGAGCAGTGTCACAGGAGACAACTAATTACCACGATAGGGAGGGCCATACGTCTTTTCGGAGATGCTCAGAGTCTTACTACCATTTAAAGGGATAGTGATTTCTTTTTCTCTCTGGACGCTGAATGCTAACATTACTCATAGCCCTTGTTAATATGATGCTAGAATCTCATTCACATAATTATTAGGAAGTACTTTATAGAATATTATTCTTCTACCTTATGCTGAAAATGTTTTGGAGGTAAAAAAAAAGAAAAAGAAAAGAATTAAGCACAAAAGGAAACAATACTTGAATGATTTCAGCTCCAGATGATTAAATCAGTAAAATGGCGTATTATGATTACAAACAAATTTTCTGTAAACCCTCATTCATGTAAAACAGTTTTGTTCTGATTTTGCCAAAAATGATGGAAAAAAAAATGTGGTGTAACATAATGGAATTGTTTGATTTTGATAAATCGCTACAAAAAAGTTCAGCAAAAAGAGACTGAGCCACTGTGTTCGAATTGCACATTGATCAATATGTATACTAAGAACTAGAGATGAGCGAACACTGTTTTGATCAGCCGATCCGAACAGCACGCACCCATAGAAATGAATGGAAGCACCTGGCACGGTGACCGGCCGCCGGCAAAGTGTACGTGCCAGGTGCTTCCATTCATTTCTATGGGTGTGTGCTGTTCGGGTCGGCTGATCCGAACAGTGTTCGCTCATCTCTACTAAGAACCTCATGTTCGGTATTGTAAAATTTGCTGAGAAGCACTAGATCAATGTATAAGGTTCAGATGTGCGGGCCATGTTTTTCTCTTTTTGCACATGTATGGTAAGTTTCTTCCTTCACCATTATTTTTTGGTTTTGCCTTGGTACCAGCACTCCCTCCATTTTGCCCAGTTGTTTTTAATTAGCAGGAGACTGCAAACAGGGACCCACCTACTAGCTCTCAGTCCTCTGACTGGGGCAATATGATAAGGTGAATTTTTGAGATCTGTTCACACAGTGCGGTGCTGCGTGGCGTCTGCTGCTCCTGTGGTACTGTGCCCATGGGGTGGCGCGGCCCAGAGCCTGGGGGCTTGGTCTGGTGGCAGGGGTGTTGCCGGACCACTGGGTCGCTTTGTTGCGGTTGTGGCGGTTGCTGTGCAGCGCCGCACCCAGTAGAGTAGGGACCCACTATAAAGAGGTCGCCGTGAAGTGGCTAGTGGGCTTATGCACATTGATCAATATGTATACTAAGAATCTCATGTTCGGTATTGTAAAATTTGCTGAGAAGCACTAGATCAATGTATAAGGTTGGGATGTGCAGGCCATGTTTTTCTCTTTTTTGCACAAGTGTGTTCGAATTAGCCTTCTTGTTAGGGGGCGTTCACACTACCGCCACTGTCCGCCCTGGGGTTTCCGTCCTGGATAGGGGACGGCTTGCTGGCAGTCAGCTATAAATAAAGGTTTCCAGGTGGAGAGACTGCATACAGACAACGGTGGTTAGCTTTAAAAACCCATTCAAATGAATGGGTTTTAAAGCTGACTGCTGGCATGCTGGTTTTACTAAATACTATTGGTAGTATGGTGCGACCTATTCCCACGTACTATATCGCTATATTGCTATACCCCTAACCTCAGACCTTTGACCCATTTCTATGAAACTCTTTGGGAGGCCCTGTGAGGATGTATCCGCCTCAACCACACCCCTTGGACCTCAGGACCCACCCCTCCAGATGCAGGAGGCATCGGCGTCTGGAAGGTTATTTATAGAGATGAGCGAACACTATTCGAAACAGCCATTCTGAATAGCACACTCCCATAGAAATGAATGGACATAGCCGGCACGCGGGGGGGTTAAGCAACCGGCTGCCGGTAAAGTTTGCTGCCAGCCCCTTCCATTCATTTCTATGGGAGCGTGCTATTCGGAACGGCTGTTCCGAATAGTGTTCGCTCATCTCTAGTTATTTATTCTACACTGGTCGGAGCGTGGGACAGTCGGTTCCCACGCTCTAACAGTGTTCTCTGCCTGCAAGTTCACCACTCCAGCATTCATTGGAGCACCTTCAATAATGAGACAAATCTGTTCCCACTTCTGTTAGACTACAGTTTATTTCTCCTTCTATGCACTGTACATCATCTCTCTAGCCACCTATGGATGTAGCAGTTGTCACCTTAAGCTACTATCTGTTCTTACTACCTTCTATTTACGGATACATTATTTATATTTGCAAACCATTGGGAATTCATCTAATCTTTATGGGAGACTGTTACTGAACTACATTATTTACATGCAATGTGATTGACAATATTGTTAATATGTTGCTGTTTGTTATCTATTTACACCTATTTTTGATGTTGCTCTTCTTCTAGTGGCCTGAGGAAGACACCAGATCAGCGTCGAAACGCGTAATCATTTCTCTGTCGTTTGGAAACAATAAATCAACATTTTAATTCACTATTTACTTACATTGGCTATCCTTCAGTATCGCTATATCCATTATCCCGGTTTTTCTTTGTATGTTCATTATTATGAACACCTGCCAGGTGGATGCCCAGGTGGGAGCTGCAACTGTTTTTTTTTTTTTTAATAAGTCCTCTGTGAGGCCTTTTGCATGGGCGCCAGGTAATCTTTTGTATTTACCATCATTTGGGATATGCTCAAATGGCGGAATCTAAGGGTCAATGCACACAGAGTATTTGGGCGCGGATTCTAACACGGATTTCACGTCAGAATCTGCACCCAAATACTCCGTGTGCATTGACCCTAAGGCTGGGTTCACACAGAGTTTTTTCAAGGATTTTGGAGAGAAAAAAAAATCCGTTTCAAGAATTAGGAAATAGCTTTTTGAAGCGGTTTTTTACATGAGGCGTTTTTTGTAGTATTTTTTTGAGGCATTTTTAGTATTTGTTTTTTCCCTCCAGCACAGTGTATGGACCTTGAAAAAAAAAAACCGCTAGCGGTTTTAAAGCGGTTTTTGCAAAAACTACTTCAAAAACCACTAGCGGTTTTTCTGCCTCCCATTGACTCCCATTGGTTTTTTTCAGGTGGAATCCGCCTGAAGAAATGTCTTGTCACTTCTTTTTTTACATAGGACTCTATTGTGACGTGGTTTTTGGAGGCGGATTTTGAAGTGGATTCTGCGTCAAAATCATGACCAAAGCCTCTGTATGAACTCATCCTAAAGCTGATTTATTTATTTATATGCAGATAAAGCTGTACATATTCCAACCCTATTGTGTTTTCAACCAATATCTCTGAAAATTATATCGGTAGAACTGCAGAAGAGAATCTCTTTCATATGACACTAAAAGCAAGTTTCTATATTTTATAATGCCTAAGATATAGCCATTTGAAGTGATCTTCCCCGCTCATATTTTCTCTTCTTTTAGCACAACCTTGTATTCCACATACAATGAGAAGATAAGAGGCAGGAACAGCTCTCAATAGAGAAGCAAGGGAAAGAGTGAAAGTGCAGGATTTCACAGAAAGGAGCCAACATTTCTTAATAAAGTATATTACAAAATGTATTAATAAAACAGATGTTGCCAGAAAATCTAAAAGTTGTCTGAAAGTTTAGTTACCCTTGAACATTTATATACTATACAATGTGCAGTATCTTTACAAGCAACATTTAACTAATATGTTTAATGGTAGTATATTGTTTATCTCATCACTTTGTATACGTGGTCTGTTCCTTGTAGTGAGATATGTGTTACAGTTATATTCCCTGTTCATCCTGTTATTTTTTGTTCTCCTTGACTCCTATTTTATTTTTTTTGCCCTTTCAGAGTCAGAATTCCTCTTTATTGAGTTATGCTATAATTTTTCATATGTTCTAATAGTGAGCTTTCCGAAACAGAGACAGTCTATACCAGCGCTACCTTGCTGGGCTCATTTTATTATTTGCTAATATTGAATATTTTGTATAACATTTTACATATTATTTGGTTGTAAAAGAACTGTAATTGTTCTCCTATGAACAGGCTAAGGTAATTTTTTTTTGTGACTACCGGCATTTCTACTTTTGGGTCAGTTTCACACAGTGCAGTTTGATATACAAAAGGAAAAGAAATAGCCTTTCTTTATATTTTTCCTCTTTTTATAATTCACTCCTGCTTTTGACTTCTAGAAGAAAAAAAAACCCATCAAAATTGCATTAAACTGCCTTTTGGGAACCTCGTCTCAAAGCGTTCTTTACTGAACTTATAATAGTGTTGGTACCTATAGCAACCTAAACATTCTGGATAAATTGTTGCTGAAATTTTGCTTGGGGAAAAATGAGTATTTTCTACGTAACAGAATCTGTGTTTGCAAATGTTAGAACAAATCTGCTTAAGCAGATTTGGATAGTTTCGCAATCAAATCCTAAACTAAAATGAACCCCTAAATCCACCATGACTCCAAAATTTGTAAAGAAACTGGACCTAGAATTTATCTGATCTATACAAATTAGACTGTGAGTTGAACTAGTCAGGAGAATTTACAAGGGTGAAAAAAGAAATGTGTACAACTTATTCATTCCAAAGCTTACCTTATTGATGCACATTGTATAATGAACTCTATGTAGAGTTGAGGGGATAACGTCACTCCATAGGGAGAGACCACCAATTAGGTGTGTGGAGTCTTATTAAGCCATGAGCGCTCCACTGTGCAAAGGAACATGGGAAGAATATGCAAATCTGACTTCCATGATGTAATTAGGAAGCCAGTGCCTCAGGCATGCACACCAATAGAGGGCGCTGACTGAGAATGTGCAAGTCTATCTTCCATGATGTAATTAGGAAGACAGAGCCTCAGTCAAGCAAACCAATAGAGGGCGCTCCCTCATGAGCAATGACTGAACAGGTCCTCACTTGCTAGGGATCCTACCCATTTTGAAAGGGCCTTCCAAAGACTAGGATTACTAGGAAGCTTTTCAACTGTAAGTCCTTCTTAGAGACAGCCTCTCTCCTTGCCATGCCGATATACCTGAGTTCATGGGAAAAAGAATTGGGATTAAATAATTGGAAACAGAGACTTCTTTTGTCACTCTCCCACAGCTTCTCAACCTGTGTCCTTATTCAGGAGATGCATTACAAGCTATTGTCGAGATGGTACAAGACTCCTGAGTGGCTACATGCCTATAAGCTGGCTACGTCCCTTGAATGCTGGAGATGTTGTAAGGACCGAGGATCGCTTCTCCACATATGGTGGCAATGTGACCTGATCAAATATTATTGGGCGAAAGTTCAGAAGACCATCCAAAAAGTAATTGCCACGTCGCTGATCTGTCTCTCTGTTCCTCAACCGGGACTCACACCCTCGAAATTTAACCTGACCACTCACCTGTTAGAAGCAGCGAAGTCATTAATACTAGAGATGAGCGAGTAGTATTCGATCGAGTAGGTATTCGATCGAATACTACGGTATTCGAAATACTTGTACTCGATCGAGTACCACTCGCTATTCGAATGGAAAAGTTTGATGCAGAACCAGCATTGATTGGCCGAATGATATACAGTTGGCCAATCAACGCTGGTTCTTCTGCTACCTTTAGAAGTCTTCTCCGTGCAGCTTCCCCGCGGCATCTTCCGGCTCTTTATTTACTCTGCCAAGCACTGGACCTGGGCAGAGCCGACTGCGCATGTCCGCTTGTAGTGTGGGCATGCGCAGTCGGCTCTGCCCAGGCCCGATGCCTGGCAGAGTGAATTCAGAGCCGGAAGATGCCACGGGGAGGCTGCATAGAGAAGACTTCTCGGAGGATCCAGCCCGACCCTCACTCGTGGACTTGGTAAGTATAATTTGATCGAATGTTGCCTACCCCTGAAACGAGCATTTTCCCCCCATAGACTATAATAGGGTTCGATATTCGATTCGAGTAGTCGAATATTGAGGGGCTACTCGAAACAAATATCGAACTTCAAACATTTTACTGTTCGCTCATCTCTAATTAATACCTTTTCACTGGCAGCAACCTTCCATTTTCTCTATGTCTGCGTGGATGAATAAAGTAGATCAGTTGACAAGATTTCAAGAACTGTTGAGTTGGTCCAACTGCTCACACGATCGATTTCTCAAGATTTAGTCCCTCTGGTTTAGATTCCGGAAGTCCCAACTTCTCACAGATTGATTACTTTAATTCTATAGTGGCTAACTCCACAACCCTTTAAGTATGCTTATTTTAGTTGTCTAACGTACGGTATTTTCGGACATTTTTTTTGCAGCAAAAGGATGCTATCATATCTCTGCTTCTTCTCTACTCTTTCTTTATTCTTTACTTTTTCTTCCCCTCCTCCCTTCCCCGTTCCATCCTATGTACTGCACCTTCCATCAACAGGACAGGTGGAGGCAGGTGCCTTCTGTTATTTGGTGTCATATTCAGTATTAGTATTTGCTATGCAGAATGATTCACTGCTTGTAGCAGTTTTCTATGGTTGTAAAAATGTAAAATTTTAATAAAAACTGAAATAGTGCAGTAGGACATTTTTGTGGATTACAGCCTAATCTTTGGGGTCACAGCAGTGGGACCTGTGATCACTTTATTTATGGGACCTTTACAATATAATCCCTGTCAGCTAATATGCAGATTCACAAAGGGTTACATATTATTCCTAACTCATTAGACTATTTTACCTAGTACTTTACTATAGTCTAAACAAATAAATCAAGTAAAAGTTATATATTAAGTGTACGTGAAGTTCAATAAACTCTAGTGACTACATATACATGTTAATGCCCCTTCATGGTGCTTTTCTGTATTAGACATCTATGGAATCTTTGCAAATTAGTAGAAAAATAGTAAAAGCAATATCACCCACAGCAGCCAAACATCATCTCTCCAGTGCAGTTTAAAAATTAAAAGCAAAATCCTAATTGGATTCTATGGGAATATATTTATATGGGTGAAAAGAAGAATATTTAATAGATTAGATAATTTAGCTATAGTCAGATAACCTTAACTATAGCAACAATGTAATACCATTACAGCACTGAAATAAAATGATCAACTCATTGCAAATGATTGCAATAAAATTATGTTACAGTATTAAAAAAATTCACAAGCTTTTACACCCATAGAAAATTAGTATTCTATATATTTTAGCATGCAATAATGTGACATATATAGAGAAGAATCAATATTCAAGCTTATTCTACCGTATACTTGGGAGATCCAGGAACAGTACGGTAACTAACAGTGTTATGCTGTTTCTACAACCCTCATTCACTTATATGAGAACTATGGAAAATGTATAGCATAGACACTGCAAAAAATCAGGATGGGATGGAGGGGCTCCATTATTGAGGTTTGGGTCCCACGTCTATGACACTTGTACGCGCATATCACATTGAAACCAATAGGGAAAAAAGCAGGCCATTCATTTCAATGGGGAGCGCTCGTATGCCAGCTCCCATTGAAATGAATGGGATCTGCTTTGTACGCGCTCATTCTGAACGTGTTTTAACATTCAGAATCAGTCAGCGTACATTCAGTGTGAATGCACCCTTAATATGCTGACTAAGGCCTCATGCACACAGCCACAATTAGATCCATATTTGGGGATAAATGTACGGTCCCATACATTTCAATTACCCATACACATAAGCCTTTAAGTATCCTTATTTTAGTTGTCTAACCAACGGTCTTTTTGGAGATTCTTTTTGCAGCAAAAGGATACTCAGAGGGAATGCACCCCAAGACTGATCTTAAACCGAACGCCTAAATACGATTCCCTAAACCGGATTTATTACCTCTCCTGATGTGTATATATCAGTAAATACAGTTCTGCAATCTTGTGCATATATTATTTCTATATGGATGTACAGATATGTCCTTGCTAATATAAACAGCTGACGCCTTGATGTATATAGTCAATGGGCAGTCAGCAAGTAGTTAATGGGAAACAAATGTGTAAAATTTGGAATATACTAATAGAACTCCATGCTCCATATTGGCGTATGAGTCTTGTCGGTAGTTCCACTCATAGCTTGACAGCTTACCTAACTGATGTGCAAACAGATACATTAGTCCATCAAGTTACAATATCATATGGTTCTGGTGAGCATTATAAATTTAAAATATTGTTTACCCTAGGACCACAGCTGTATGGAAAATGAGAAATTGGTTAAAAAGATCCATAAATGTCACAACAAATATGAAAAAAAATGAAGTTTAAATTAAATTGATCACATAACCAATTCAGATATAGAAAATTCTTACACACAAATGTCAGAAATAGTCGTTGGAAGCATTAACTTACTTTTTTATTATTGTAACAGGTGCTTTGGAAGGGTACTGAAAAATATATATTGTGCACCCAAAAATAACATGGAGCCACTCTCAACTGGTGTCCAAAGCAGCAGTTCATCCTAGCATAGGCAGAGAAGCACAGAACATGTAGTACTATATAGTACTATACCATATGATGGAGACAAGTGACAAGCTTCATTTATAAAACCCCACCCACCAAGCATGGGCAGGGTTACAGCCATGTGCAGTCAAACATGCCGGATCTAAACCTCAGTATAACAAGTGGTTTTGGAAAATATACATTGTAATGTAACTGGATTACAAACTGGCTTGAGGACTGTTTTCTAGAGAATATCAGTGAATGATTCACCATTGGAACTTCTTTAACAACTTAGCTTAGGCATGTTAATTGTTTGGGAATCCACTTGGTAGGGAGAAATGTGCAATGATGCAAATGGATTCCAATAACTGAAGTAAAAAATTTCCCTTTGTCTCTAACAGTCAGGTATACAACCTGCGGAAGCACAAAATATGGAAACATAAAAACATAGCTCTTTAGAATGAACAACCACAATAATAAAAATGGGGGAGGGGTAATCTATTAAGACTGATGTTTCATATACCAATCTTATGTAAACACCAAGTGGAAACAAAGGTTTCCATAAGAAAGCTATCCATGATAAATGAACTTTGATCTGTAAGGTCTTGGATTTTAAGAGCCATTAACAAAAATAGAAAGACTTGAAATAACTGTAAAATGACTACCAGAGAGTCACAAAATATTTGGTTATTTACTCGTTTTTTTGCCTACTGATGCAAATCCATCACTTCCAGCCTATAAACCTACAGTATTCATCCAGAAAAAGGCAGATGTGAACCAGTGGTGAACCTACCTTCTTTGCTGCCTGAGGTGGATGATCAAAAGACGCCCCCTCCCCCACAATGAATACCGGGTGTGTGTGTGTGTGCATGTTTTGATCATCTGCCTCAGGCAGTGGACATTACCATACAGGCCCGAAGCCTGTGCAAGCGGTAACACCTGGTTATCATACAGGCCCAAAGCCTGTGTTAGCAGTAACGGACTGTTACTACTAGCACAGGATTCAGGTCTGTATTGTATTGTTCTGCACTGTCAGCGCAGGCTTCAAGCCTGTATGGTAATGTCCCAGACCACGTGATGTGAGCAGGTAGCGGTCTAAAAAAAAAAGTATTTACTTACCAACCTCGCCACTGCTCTCGCTTCCACTGCCGCCTCCTACTGTCACTCGGCAAAAGATGTCAGCGTCTCAGTGCAGGAGGCGTAATGATGCCACCTGCACTGAGACGCAGAGGTCTAAACCAGTGCAGGAGAGGGCCACTCGGGTTTTTATCAGAGCGGCCCTCTCCTGCGCTAGTTTAGAAAAAAAATTAAAAAGTTAAATTGCTGTGGCTGTCGCCTCCTCAGGAGTACCGCCTGAGGTCGCTTCCTTACCCCGTACCATTAGAGGTGCGGCCCTGATGCCAACTACCCCATATTAGGAAAAAAATCATGACAAATATGGAGAATAAATCATTGAATCGGCCATCTCATCTCTTAGCTCCTGTAACTTGTACTTATGGAAATCATAACTCTCAATGCCATTTGTTATTAGAAAAACTATAGAAATTGGCTGCAGAGGTCACATGTATTGCCATGATCAAAGTCCTGCAGTCACTTAAGCAAAGCCTGACCTACTTTGATCTAGGTAAGTGATGAGACATATTATTTTATCTTATTTCTCACTGATACCCAATTTTTTGTTGGACAACCCCATTAATGATTCTATTATTCTAAATTATGGTGCTTACAAACAGTATGCATACTGTCAAAGAGTAGTTCCAGCAAAAGCCCGTTGCACATGCCCGTGTGCACCACCCATGCTTCTGCGGTCCCTTTAATTTAATGAGAAGGACTGCAACATTAGACAGGAACAGGATCTGTTCCATATTTTGTAGCCCGGACTGTCGGCCCATACATGTGATCATGTAATTCACGGTCATGTGCATGGGCCCATAGAAATGAATAGGTCAGTGTGAAAAATCCGGATAGCACACTGACCTATCACATGGTCACCTGCAAGGGGGCTAAGTAATAGTATCCTAAAACAACTAAAGAATTCCCAATATCAATCTTTCTTCTGGTTACTAGTTTGTTATAGGGTCACAGTTGGGCCCATCTGATCACCCAAAATATGGTTCTTTGTAGCCAACAATGTTGACACGCTTTACCATTGAATTTTGATGCCATATTTACTAGTATGTTAATCTGACTGTGCCATGATAAAGCTGACCTTTAGAAAAAAACACAAGAGATACATTTTCATATGGGTTGCATGTTATTTTCAGAACACATATGCATATTCTCAACGAAGCATGAAGCATAACTAAACTAAAAGTAGAAAAATGATCTGGCTGCACAACGTCCACATCCTAATTTTAGTACACTTTAATTCAAGGGGAAGGAATATGTTAATTGGAGATTACTAATGAAAACCAACATTGCAATAAATAGTAAACCAAGCATTGGCAGAGGGCTGCCCTTTTGTCTGTTTTTTTTTTTTTTTTTTTAAAGGAAGGAATGAAATGGTCATGAAGCTAAATAATAACCATAATTACTGCAACACAATAGTGCATGTGTTACAGAAAAATTACCATTTCACATCTGACTTGCAGATAATTTGTCTGACACTGGCTAAAAAAATTTGACTGTCCTACCATTAAGGAAAATTAAACTTATGGATATGTCAGCAGCTCAGATTTGCTATAATTTAGATTGTGTCATTGTAAAAGGAGGTTAGGATCTGTTAAATGGGAATTCTATTTAATTTTTTTTGCAAAGTCTAAGACGCATGTCAACACCAGTGAGGAAATAAGTGGTGCGCAAAGATTTCAGAGAAGTCTGAGATCATGGAACCCCATCAATATCATCCTCTGAGACTTCTGAGTTGTTTAAAGGATATCCTATACAAATATTCTACCTATACTGTTATTTCCTATAATCATTATTAGTGCTTGCTTATAAAATATAAGCAGTCTATACTGGGTATACTCATGACTGGTAAGAGAGCATTATGTTAAGTGAAAAAAAGTAGACACTAGATGCACCACAGGGTCAGACTGAGTAAAAGAAGACACTTGAATTGTCAAACTGAGATCGGCACGGCAGTAGTTCTTAACATATATTATCTATCATCCTGGGTCTGTTTCTGTGAGAAAGAGAAACTAAGTGAGCAGATTCTCCTCTACTTACTGTCAGCAATGCATATTAGCTAACACCCACCAGCGCAGAGAAAACTGAAATCTAAAGAGATAATCTGCGGAAGGGTAAACTGAGCTATATATTGCAGAATACAAGTCATAGTATTATTCTCCATTTAGACACACAGCAGTTTATCC
This sequence comes from Leptodactylus fuscus, assembly GCF_031893055.1. Lineage (NCBI taxonomy): Eukaryota > Metazoa > Chordata > Amphibia > Anura > Leptodactylidae > Leptodactylus > Leptodactylus fuscus. The sequence continues at coordinate 256,390,616 of NC_134265.1, read as the reverse complement.
TGAAAAGTCATATTTAAGAGTCAGGAGAAAAAATATGAAATATTTTTTACCTAAATATTTCTCATTGAACACAGAGAGTGTGTCACCTATGGTCACTTCTTTGACAAGGTATTGAGTCATAGGATTGTGGATATGTAGTGAGGTACAACAACATGGAACACACACAGAAAGCTAAATTTCAGGCTTAATTAAATGTACTGGGGAACCATAGGTGGAAATTCAGTTGCCAAAGAACACATTCCTTAATAAATCAATGTGAACTGTAGATAAAATGAAACTGGCTTACCTAAGGTGATCCCTTGTGCATATCAAGAGGAAGTGGCAACGTCCCCAATGTCTGCCTAGGTTACAACTAACCTGAACACAAAGATGAATCTACAGAAAAATTTTCATATATTGCCCCAGCAAATATCCATCAATAACTCACATCAAAAGGAACTTTTAATCTTTAGCTTCAGTTTTATTATTATTTTTTTCTTTAAAGGGTGTCTGATCTGCAGGCACCATAATGTACAGCAGAAAGATCTGAGGAGATTGATAGTTTTGTAGGAAAAATATTCTGTGTAATCCATACTTTAATACTAGTAGTTAAATCTCTGTACGTTTAAGAGTCCAGTGGGAAGTTCTAATCAGTGATTGACAACTATCCCTATAAGACTGTGCTCCTTCTGCTCTATAACATACTGCCCATATAGAAGACTGTTCGTCCAAAGTTAAAGGTTCCCTTTGTATGTTTTCCATGCAAGAAGAGAATAGCAGTACCTTGTAATGTAATATTTCGTGGAGCACTGACCCTTCATGGTGTATGATCATCAGGATTACACCCTAACAAAATCACTGAAGGGAACTTTACTCAATTGGTAATTTACTTTCACTGCAGGAGTAATTAAAACATAACTTTTAATTAAATACAGATAAAAAATAAAGGTTTTAAAAAAAGGGGCAGTACCTTAGAATGAGGCGTAACTGCTCCTCATATTCTACGTTTCAGGAGGCATCAAATGTATTGACGGATCGTTTTAGGACACGAGGCTACCCCGAAAGGGTACTTTCCACATCATTTAATCATGCACGGATTCAAAACCGCACAGTTCTCCTTAACCCCCGGCCAAATACTGATAAGAACAATCAACTGAGAATAATAGGAACCTATGATCATCTTCATCGAAATGTCAAATCTATCCTAGAATCTCATTGGAGTGTGCTAAAATTGGATACGGACATCAATAATCTAATTACAGACTTACCATCTATTACCTACAGAAGAGGTAGGAACATCCAGGATAGATTAGTGCATAGCCACATGACATCGGTTCCCAATACCACTTGGCTAAATAGACAGATCCCAAACGGTACTTTCCGATGTGGCAGCTGCAAGGCATGTGAATTTGTGAAAACAGGTCCAACCTTCACTAGAGCACAAACTGAGGTCACATATGAGATCCGTAGTTTTATTAATTGCACAAGTGAGGGATTGGTCTATTTAGCTACCTGCAGTTGCTCTAAGACCTATGTAGGTATGACATCACGCCAATTCCGGAGACGTATATTAGATCATATTGGGAATATTAGGCGTAGGGAGGATAGACCCCTTAGCAGGCATGTCTGGGAACACCATGGAGGGGACGTGGGTTCTATTTGTTTTCAGGGGATAGAAATTGTGAGACCAAATCCCAGGGGAGGAGATTTACATAAAAGGATCCTACAGAAGGAGGCAGCATGGATCTATAGATTAAAGTCCATGAGCCCAAGAGGCCTTAATGAAAACATTGGGTATACTTGTTTCATCTAAATGATTTTGCATACACCTCCCCCCTCCCCACCTCCACCACCCCCCTTATTTAGAAATATGTGATAATTAAATGATGAAATAAAGGATATCCTGTAGGGGGATATTATAGGAAAAGTATTAGAGATCTATGGTCAAAAATGTATGCCGGTAATACTATTTTTGAGTAATATTAAAAAGTATAAAACAAGTAGGTGTAGATGTGACATATAAGAGGCTGTTTAAATGGACTAGGAGTACTATAATCCGTGCTTGGTATAATTTCAAAAGGATCAATAAGAGGTGTTATGACAGTGGATAGCTTTATTATCAAGGAGGTCACCTTATAAGCGTGAATCCATACATCTTCCTATATCGGAAGCAGAACTACTTATTTACCGAACGCTTGTCATATCCTCTTCTGGGTGTATATCTGTGCCCGGAGAGGAACACATGGGTCTTTGTTTATTTTGATCGTACAGCCCATAGACTGCCCCAGACGTCATAGGAGGGCGTGACCAATAGAAGGACGCCACGTCAACCTGGAGGCATGCCGACTGGGCGGAGCGTCTGGTTTAAAAGTCCGTGGAGAAGCCGCGGCCGGCGGCATAGATCGAAGTATCCCGTCTCACCATCAGGGACGGGAGAACTGCGGTTATAACCGCATTTATCTACCTTTATCATAGGGTTTCTGTTTCTTAACTCCTCCTGATGAACCAGCTCGTAATAGAGATAGGGGAAACGCATAGAGGAGACGTTAAAACTTCTATCTAAAAGGGCTATTACTGGCAGGTAGCAACCCTGGGTGATTACTCTAAAAAGGAGAGAATCGTAAACCTTAGCCTGCTAATTTGTAGGAGCTCTTGATATGCCCGAGCCCCTGCACCTTTTAGCCCTATAACCGGGATCCCTCATACAATATCTTATGGAGGGACTCAGAAGAGAAACATAGAGGTGTTATACATTTCCCGAAAAAAGAAAGGGGATCTATGTTCTATTGGTGGGAAGGTGTTGTTACTGAGCCTAATAAACTAGATGGTTAATATAAAGACCATAGGCATATTGGAGTACCTACCCTTCCACACATAAAAGAGGACTCAAATAATCTTTTTTAAAACCTTTATTTTTTATCTGTATTTAATTAAAAGGATTACACCCTAGAAGTAGCAATGGAAACCACACCAGTCCAATCTCATCCGCAGGACTATCAGACAACTATGCTACATTCAATCCTGCCATAAGATAAAGAATGTTGTCAATCATTAAAGAGGACCTTTCATCAGATCGGGCACATGCAGTTCTATATACTGCTGGAAAGCTGACAGTGCAGTGAATTCAGCACACTATCGGCTTTCCCGATCTGTGCCCGGTGTAAAGCGCTATCGGTCCCGGGACCGTAGCGCTTTAGTGTCAGAAGGGCATTTCTGACAGTTAGCCAGGGACGTCCTTCTGCCCCGCGGCACCTATCGCGCTGTATTGTGGAGCGGGGAGGAACGCCCCCTCCCTCTGCTCACACAACTCGTCCATAGACAAGTATTATCAGGAGGGAGGGGGGAGTTCCTCCCCGCTCCACAGTACAGCGCGATAGGCGCTGCTGGGCAGAAGGGCGTCCCTGGCTAAGTGTCAGAAACGCCCTTCTGACTGTAAAGCCCTACGGTACCGGGACCGATAGCGCTTTACACCGGGCACAGATCGGGAAAGCCGATAGTGCACTGAATTCAGCGCACTGTCAGCTTTCCAGCAGTATATAAAACTGCATGTGCCCGATCTGATGAAAGGTCCTCTTTAAGCCTGGCTCCTTGGCTAAGTCCTGTCCCTCAGTTGGTCTCTTTTAGGTTTAATACTCCTCACTCAGTTCTCAGATGCTGTCGTTTATGAGAGGTTACACTTGAAGGACTGAAATTACCCCTGATCCCAAAATGTGACAAGTGCCAGGCATATAACATAGCCAGCAATCACCCGTTATAGAGTATATAGTATCCAGCAAATGAGCCCATATCAGATCATTGCACATCTATCATATATGTACAGCAGATGTTGATAATACCATCATTATGTATTACTGCTATAAAACTTAGAAAATCTAATGTCTCTATAAAAATGGGAATATATTGATACAAAAAGAAACTTTTAATCTTCATGACACAATCTATTCATCCTGGGATGTGACACAGGACTTTTCATGTGGACTTCCCATCTTGATTGTTTTTATATAAATACTTCATGTCAAATGTTAAGAGAAGACTTGCTGACATGGGATTACATGAGCACTGATACTGCCCCTTGTATCTGATTTAAAACCTTGCTTCTATTATAGATCAGGCTCAGTGGTAGTCATTGTTGCCTTGCAGCGCTGGGGTCCTAGGTTCAAATCTAAAGTGATCACACAGTACAGTACACTGTTCTTTCTCTAACATCACGTAGTCACAGACTTTTTTTGCCTATTTTAATGCAATACTGTATTCAGGAAATAAAAAAGGTAGCTTAAATGGACACTAACTTTTCAGAAAACTTAGCTCATTTTTACAGAGCATGTGATTCTGGACTAAAACGTAATGCACTTTATTTACAAATGTTGATGTTTTCTGTCTGAAATTCTTCTGTAAAGTTTAAGCCACAAGGTATTTCCATTGTAGCTATTTTGCTGTTCACTCCCTGTTACTAGGGAAATTCCATCCATAGTTATCTGCACAGTGAACGGAGAGGGGAGGAGCTGATTTTCCTCAGTCACCACATGTCTACAACAGCTTTCCATTCCTGTACACTGGACTGAGAGCATTCTTCAAGATTTCATAATTTACAATGTAAGAAATGTTTACTGATGGACTTTTATTCTAGCTGCCTATGTTATTACAGATGGGATGTTAGTCAGACAGCAAACAACTTTCGTGACTGTGATCATAGAGTTGTATTATTTTAAGACAGGGATCTGTTTAGATGCATCATACTCTGTATTTGCAGTGCAGTGTCCCTGGATCTTCTTTATTTGGTTCCATCAGGGACATAACTATCACCATAGCAGCTGTATCTGCTGCCATGTGGCCCATTATCTTAGGGGGCCAGCAAGGCCCCCCACTGCTTTTTCTTTTTATTTAATAGGCCAATTTTCATTGTATGGGGTCTGTATAAGGGGAACTTACTGTATATGAATCTGTATAAAGGGGCAAATATTCTTTGGGAGCCTGTATATAGGACCACTTACTGTATGGGACCTGTGTATAGGGGCATGTACAATATGATAAGATTTCTTGTAATTGTATACACCCCCAGCCTCAGTGAGAAAAACAAAATGTTCTGCAGCCATGATGGGACTAATCAGCAGAAAACTGATAGAAAATTATGTATGATGTCTTATACAGTAAACAACGAAAAGGGGCACCCCCACTGTAGTGGGGGTGCCCCTTTTCGTTGTTTACAGTATATAATAGGTAACCCTTGATCCAAAGTGTGCTTATGATGTCTTATACAGCCAGAGAACAGACTGCGCAGCAAGACCCCATGGATGCTTCAACTTTACATGAAAACTAAGGTGGCCTTTATGCAATATTTTTAATTTTGCCATAGATTATGCCATCAGTGAAGCCCTAGTAGAAAAAAAAAGTTAAGAAGCCCAGCTTTACTTTCACTGCTGCCATACTAAAAGTATTAACTTTTAGTAGTAGACTTCTTCAATTATTACATATTGTAAGATAAATTATCCAAATTCTTTCAAATAATTAGTTACTGAGATCTGATATTACCAAATTCTACAGTCCAAGACAAATAATGACTATGTAGAAAGAAGCTCTTATCATATACACTATAAAATATATTTAATACGGAACTCTTGTTATCATGAGTTGTATCCATGTCAAATTAGGTAGAATTTCATTTAAATGTTAGAATAAACTGTGCCACCCAAAGGCAGAAGTACAAAGTATCGTATTTAAAGAGCATTCATTAGCTAAAGTAACTAAATAATTAACTGATTTAGACTGGGGCTTCAATAAATTGGTGCTAATTGGACAATGTAACACTTAATATAATTTGGAAATGACTAGTTAAGTGTTCTAAATAATTAAACAATTGTTCTCTATTTGGGTAATTTGCCCTATTTCCAGCATCACCATTCATGTAATTAATGGGAATGCAGCAGTGGGCTCTAAATAATGGGGTAACTAGGCAAAGGAAGAATTACTTGATATCCTGTTCGTTACTACATCTCTATGACAAAATCAGATTTATTTTATATCCTATATTTCTATCTCTATAATTAACCTAAAATTAATCTTAAAAAGGAAAGCAGCATTGACTGTGCATGTATAGGTGCGAGTAAACTAAACCTCAACCCCAATTCCTCTGAAATGGAAAACTAGTGAGACTTTCTGTTCATAAATCAGTAAGTTTTACTCACCTGTGTATATGCCATGTTTAGAGAAGCGATATTTACCCCCTTTATTTTGGGGCCCTTCATAGTAGCATGGGTGAATAGATGTTTCTGGTTTTATGGCAACTTGGAGTCCCGAACGATCTGTCTCTTTTCTCTTTGTGCCGCCCCCCCACACACACATCTATCTATCTATCTATCTATCTATCTATCTATCTATCTATCTATCTATCCATCCATCCATCCATCCATCCAGATATAATTTCTTTGAGTCTGGGATCAAGATTCAATTTGTAGGCATCTCCACTCTATCATTTATATACACAGTCACAGTGATGCTTACATTTTGTACACAGATCTATCTTTATATATAGGTCCTATAAGCAATTTTTGGCTCAATTACAACAGTAGTACAAATGCTCAGTCCTAACTGGTCCATGTATCTGTGCTCTTGATCAGCCATTAAACATGTCTTTACTCATTTGTTGGCTGCTTACATTTTTTGTATAGCATTAGTTTGAATAAAGACGTGCGCGTCCTCCTGTGTCATCTTCTGGTGACTGCCTTCATTCATGTAGCGGCCACAGAAAAATGGCCAACAAGACGTGTAGTCAGCATGTCTTGACCACACCCTGTGCTGTCTGGAGACTCATTTGTAGGAGGAAGCGCGCGGCTGCAAAAGAAGAAGGGCGTCACTAGAGAGCCTTCAGGCAACACAGGAGACGTCCCCAGGGCTGTTTGAGCACAGGGAATTGCCCCCTGTGCTGTCTGGAGACTCATTTGCATAAGCAGAAAACCTGGAATATCACCGGAACAGCAGCATGGAGAAGACTTCTAAAGGTAGGAGAAGACTAGCCTCTCTTAAGGCTATTTCTATGTCTTAGTAGTAAAATATGGGATTCTAATGATAAAATCCCTTTAATGAACTATTCAGATTATCCTGCGTAGGTGAAACACCAGCATTCCCTGAGTTTAAGAAAGGGGTTTTTACAGTTTCATACCACCAAAACACCAAAAAAAACTTACTGGAACTTTCCAAGCGATCCAGTGCAGATGTAATGGCAATCCCATGCTGATGTTTGTTTCTGTACGGTTGGCATGCTATATCAGCACATGACCATTTCAGCAAATCAGTGGCCTCAGTGGTCACTTACCTACTGGCCAATGGGACTGCCCAAGCACCTATGGTAAATCAACGGTGGTCTTTTTTTGTTGTTTTAGAAGATTTTCTGTTACTTCTTTTTTTTAAAAAAAATTCCAATTAACCCTTTAGAATGCTGAATAATGAAAAACAAATTTACTTTGTTTTTGGATCCCACACCATTATAAAAATTACTGCTTGTTGTTACTAGGTGGAACCACAGCTGAGTTCAATGTATAGGTAACGTTATCGATAGAAAACCATCAATGCTTATGATTAGAAACCTTTTTTATGAACGGACTGTTTTATATAGCACTAGAATTCTTCCACCCACGGCAAGAGTACATCATGTAAAACAGCTGGTTTTCTTTAGAAATGGGTTTTTGTGTTGTGAATGTGATTAATGCAGATTTAATCAGTTATTTTTTTGCATTTCGTGTGACCAAATAACATCTAAAGCATAATATTTTTTAGGGGAAACATCTTTACATTTCCGTTTTTAATTGTTACATTGCATTATATATAACCCAGCACTTCTTCATTTGAATGCATATTCACAGCAGTAAAGAAATGTATGTAATTAATGTCATTTTAATGTAACTGTGGGTAGGAATTCATAAATATCTTACATTTGTATTTTACACTAATGTGATTGCACAGAGGGGGGTTAAGACACAAGGCCAAGTAATAGAGGTTCCGGATGAAAGAATGCCTGGGGAGGTGACTGCGAAATTGATGACTGAGGAGGAGTTCAGCGATAAACATGAGCCTCGGTCTTACCACGTAATCCTCAGAGGTACATTGCATTCCAGGAGGAGATGTTTTTCTAAATAAAAAAAGCAAACAGTTTTTCAGGAGAATTTCTCAGTATAAAGGTGTGCTTTACATGCTGTGGCCTAAGGCACAACGCAGAAGGGATATATCCTTAACAAACCCAATAGCCTTTCACTGGTCCCTCAACTCACCAGACACGCAAGGATCTTTTTCCTCCAGTCACGGATGATGAAGGTGAAGAATTAATACCTAGGCCTGGAGGCAGACTCATCAGACATGTACGGCAATGCTTCCTTAACACTCCAGATTATTTTTTACTGGCCAGAAAAGTTCACAAGAAAGCAGTTTATCAAAGGGATTTGTAAATGGAAACATGTTTCACACCAAATTTTCAGTATTCCGCAAGCATAAGCATGTTTCTTAGCGCTGACTGAAATTATAAGAAAAAACTACAAGAAAAATTCCTTTTTGGGAGCTGTATTTTCCCCATATAAAACAATGGAGGCTGCAATGTTGAGATATGGGTCCATGTCTTCCAGTCACTTTCTTATTAGGAGGAAATCCTGCTTTATAATTGCAAATCTGTCACTCAGCAAAGTTATGGAAATGGAAATGTTCACAGATACACTCAAAGATACATTAAAAAAAAAATCAAAAAATGTCGAAACTCAGAAAGGTTCTTTTTTCTGTACCAGGGGTTCACTGAAAGGTTACTCTAATTCTTACCGCAGAAAACTATGACATGATGCATATCGGAAATGGAAATATAGGGGCTGTACTTGCCTGGGTGGCCTGGCAATGTCTGCAAAAACTAAAACTATATAATAAAAAGGACAATATGGTTTGGAAAACACTGTCATGCACCTGCAAAAATGTATGTCTATGGATGTACAGTGCAATGCAAAAGATTTAGGCAAGTGTGAAAAAAATGCTGCAAAGTATGAATGTTTACAAAATAGAAGTGTTAATAGTTTATTTCTAGTGAAGTGAACGAACAAAGGAGAAATCTAAATCATATCAATATTTGATGTGTTAGAGATAATCCTCCATGAGTAGTCCTCCATTTTGTATCTGTCATCCATTTTGTATTCTAACAATTATATATAAATGCTACGAGATGAGTTCACTCTGTGTGTGAAAGGACGTAGACATAGACATGTCTGTAAGTTGCTAATTCTTATCTCAGAGGCCTTATTTTGAGAGGACACATCTGTGTCCTGTGTATTGTTCCCATTAGAGATAAGCGAGTACTGTTCGAATCAGCCGATCCGAACAGCACGCACGCATTGAAATGAATGGATGCACCTGGTACTTCCGCTTTGAAGCCGGCCCCTTAACCCCCCGCATGCTGGCTACGTCCATTCATTTCAATGCGAGCGTGCTGTTCGGATCGGCTGATTTGAACAGTATTCGCTCATCTCTAGTTCCTATCTTTTTCTGTCAATGAAACCTACATCTATTAATCTTGTATGTCTAGGAAATTTTGCAGGAAAGCACTATAAGAATTGGACATATTGATACAATAAACAGAACTCACTTGATACACCAAAGATCTTTTACCTTTGATTTGGAACTCTAAAACATATTCAAGAGAGGACCCCTTGTCTCTAACAGGTGTGACAGTTCTTTGCCTTCAAACCAGATCAGTTCTAATGCACAGTTTTTGAAGACCTTAACATAGACTTTCTGTGGATGTAGGCTTGATCAAATCCTTCTGTCTCTTCATGTAATCCCAGACAGACTCGACAATGTTGAGATGAGGGCTATGTGGCCACTATATTAAGACACTCAACTTCCACTTTAATAATACAGCAAATGTCAGGAAAGGAAAAAGAGGACCTGTGTTCTGGTCAAATTTGTTCAGCCATGTTAGCGGTTATGCAAATTTGGGTATATTACCCAAGTGGGTGGTAACGCTGCATGACATACAGCAGACTGAGATATCGCTGTGAGAAACCACAGTGTTACCACCCACTTCTCTTAGGCCGGGTTCACACGGGGTTTTTTGGTCGGGAACCTGAGGCAGAGGCCGCCTCAGGTTCCGGTCCAAAATATGAGTAGCTGCAACTACTACGCTCCAATCTCGCACTCCGCTCCGGATTAGGCCCAAATGAATGGACCTAGTTTGGAGGAGGAAGTGTCTTCAGGCGGACTCACAAGGCGACTCTGCCTGAACAATTAGCATGTCTGTTCTTTTTTCTGGGAGCCGGAACAAACGGCTCCGGAAAAAAATAAAATGACTGGCTCCCATTGAAATCAATGGGAATACGCCCTCAAAATCCTGACCAAAATACCCAATGTTGTCTATGTGTGCTGTATGCTATGCAGTAAACAAAAATATAAAATGTGGTAGAGGTATAGTGTGGTATGGCATTGGGCAGTTTAGATTAATGATAGACCCTTTTTAAGCCATCTTTGACTCCAAAAATTTGGCTGTATGGGTCTAATCTATCTATCTATCTATCTATCTATCTATCTATCTATCTATCTATCAATCAAATTATTGTGTGGGATATGGTGCTTCAAACATATCTACTTAAGGATGTGGATATATGATAACATTCCTTCCTTCGATAGTCAGTAAAGTATTTATAATGGCAATGTTATCTAATAACAATTTATTTTCACAAGCTCTCTCTGACCTTGGGAAACCTTAGGCGACCATGGTAAAACATTCCTTAGCTCCAAGAGATTTATCCAGGGTCACTGAAGATAAGTGATAATAAATCATTTATAGAACATATCCCATAAATCCCATTTATTGGACTAGGATATTGCAGTTCAGCTTTTTTTTTTTTTTTTTCTTGCAAAAAGAAGAAAACAAAATCTCCTAAGCATTAGCTTACTTTTGTCATATAAAATGTTCCATATTTTAGGCAGCTGGCATCCACTGTGCATTGCGGGCACCTATGTTACTGCATGGGTCAATACGATTATTATAGGGCAGAGTAGAGCATGCAGCTGGACATGATTGAAATTATTATCTGCTTCACATTCTCACCACACTTTTAGGCTAGAAAATCTGCTGGAGATAACTCGGCTGCTTGGTGGAAGGTTGAATTTCAACTCATTTTTCTCTTTACAATTGATCAAGCTACAGGTTAAGCCTATGTTGAGACCTTTCCTGATGTAGACATCAAATCCTGGTCACCATCAACATGTGGATATGACTTTTTGTAGTAAACATGTTTGATTTCTGATGTAATATTGAATATTTTTGTATGATTTGAATGCAAAGGAAATATTACACATCATCATGAAACAAATTTTCACGTGTATGGATCTCTAATTGCTATTTTAATTTTAAAGGGAGACCACCACAAAATTACCGCTATTGCTTATTAACTATTGATATGCTGCAGAGAAAGGCAATTTTTAATCAATGCACAAATGAGCTATTTGGTGCATCAGAGGCATAACTATGTCTGCCAGAGCACCCTATGTACTCTTCTATACACTTGTACTGACAGTGGGGAGATATTGGGGCCGAAATTATTGGCACTGATATGTCCAGCATCGGGGCACGTACCAGAGAATTCACCACAATGTCGGCTTTCTAGTGGTATATAATACCTTACATCAATGAGGACGTCAATGGAGGGGTTGTCCAGGAACGTTCATTGTATACAGCTGTGCATATTGTTTCTGATTCCATTTGTTTAAACCCAATAAAACATAAAAATAAAAAGAATGAAAGTAAATGAAAAAGTCAAAGGGTGGACAAGGCCATAGTCAAAAGATTATAGAAATAGAAAAGTCCTCCATTCACTAGGTCAATAAAATGTATTTTTGCATAATTAAAACATACAATGTTGTGGATATAATTCACAGAAGATTGGGTTTTTATTTTATAAAATTGACAAATTGTGTGTGCTGAAAAAGATTTTGTTGGTTTGCAATTTTTACATATCCACGTCAATGGACCAATAGATAATATACCCAGTTTTTGAGTTGTTGACTGAACAAAGCAGATGACAACAGATAATTTGCATTTAACTGAAAAAAAAAAAACAGACCTGCGGTAATAAATGATCCTTTTATTAAATAAAATAAAGAAACAGGACACAATCTCATGTTTCCAGTGGCAACACAAATAAAGCGCTTGTCGCCGCAGACGATTTTGGCTTTTATGACATAGCACAATTTCTCAAATGTGTCACTTTATGTGGTAATAACTGCGGAATGCTTTTACTTATCCAGGTGATTGTTTTTGGGATAAATTGTACTGTTAGTGATAAATATTTGTCCATGTTTTATGATTATTTGTTAAAAAATCCAAAATTAAAAGAAAATTGTCATTTTTATGCTTTTACTTAACATTCACCATGTCTACTTTATGTTGAGCACGCGTCCTGAAGGAGGATTCATGTGAACATGCGTCAAGGCTTTATGCCCCCATACTGGCTCCAGTACACAGTATTATGTCCCCATACTGGTCCCACTACACAGTATTATGTCTCCATACTGGCCCCACTACACAGTATTTTGTCCCATTGTTGACTCTGCATACAGTATTATGTCCGAAAAGACCCACGAGCAGTGGCGTAACTACCACCATAGCAGCGGTAGCAGCTGCCACAGGGCCCGGGACATTAGGGGCCCGGTGACAGCTGCTACTGCTGCTATCAATATGCTCGGAGGTCTTTTCGGACCCCCGAGTATAATGATCGGGGCCCCCTGTTAGTGGAATACTTTCCACCAACAGGGGGCCCCGAAGCTGCAGCAACGGCTGAGACACAGGAGCTGCAGGTCTGGCTCCTGTCAGCGCTGCAGGACGTTCCCCCTCTCTCCCCCCTCCCTTTCTCTGTCTGTCCTCTGCCCACCAATGAGAGGAGGAGGCGGGGCTTATCCCTGCCGTCCAGCACAGAAGAGAAGAGGAAGAAGCTGCTCTAGGAAAATGAAACTGAAGCTACACAGGTACGTACTGGGGTTACTTATTACTATCAGGCATTTGGGGTGATTACTTGTGTTTTAGTAACTCCATGTGCCTCATAGTAATAGCAGTTAACCCCATCATCTCCCTCACATTAACCCCTGTTTGCCTCACCATAAGAGTTACTGATATGTGAGACATTTGGGGGTAATAGTAATGAAGATACTTTATTATTACCTCCATGTCTCTCACATATCAGTAACTCTTATGGTGAGGCAGACAGGGGTTAATGTGAGGGAGATGATGGGGTTAACTTCTATTAATATGAGGCACATGGAGTTACTAAATTGTAATGCACATGACCAGATTTTTTTTTATCCACAATTTGTCCTGGTATAGCGGTGACGTGACAGTATTTAGTCCTGTAGGGGCCACTAAGGGACATAATACTGTGTGCAGGGGGCCACTATTGGGTATAATACTGTGTGCAGGGGCCACTATTGGGTATAATACTGTGTGCAGGGGCCACTAAGGGACATAATACTGTGTGCAAGGGCCACTAAGGGACATAATACTGTGTGCAGGGGCCACTAAGGGACATAATACTGTGTGCAGGGGCCACTATGGGACATAATAGAGCGCGCAGGAATGCGTAGGAGGGACTCGGTCGAGATCTTCGGTGTCGGGGGGGCCCCATGTCAAAAGTTCACCACGGGGCCCCGCCATTCCTAGTTACGCCACTGCCCACGAGTATAATAGTGCTTGTGGGGCCCAAGCCGTCACTTACCGATCCCGGCCCCTGCCAGGATCGGTAAGTATATAGGGTCCGTTGCCGGCCTATTAAAAAAAAAAAAAAACGCAGCGGTAGCGGCTGTCGCCGGGCCCCTGTGGCAGCTGCCTCTGTTGCTACAGCGGTAGTTATGCCACTGCATATGGTCTAATTGTATTGGTCATTTATGAACTGTATATTAACCTACAGACAGGCAGTCTGATATCTATGGCTGAAGGACAAGAGAGCAAAAAATAGACAGCACCAAACATGGAAAAACATTTCTTCAAGTTGCACAGCAGTATCCCAATAAATTTGCTAAACTTGTGTGAATTCTATTCTGGGTATTTTTGATCAACATGAAGTTACTCTGATAATAATGTTGGGTCTACAGCATTGGATTAATATTTTTGGAGCCTTTTATATTTAGTATAATAAAATTTTAATTTTTAATGACCAATTCAATTCCTAAGTGACTTTGATAATAATATATAACAGAACTCTCCCATAAATAACAACATTTTTATAACTATAACCTTCAAATTATTACAAATTGTACTTATGTTGTTAAGTATATAGGTGCTTCACAAAAATTCAAAATTTCATATTTAAGCTTTTCCATTTTAATCCATGTTTCCTGTAACACAAGTGCTATCAGTAACACCAACCTCAATATTTATTACAGAGTTTCTAGAAACATCTCATTTTTTTAAAACTTTTTTTTCTCTATACCAACGCAGCTTTCCTGCGCTGGTCCAGACGTCTGTGTCTCAGCCCAGGTGGCGCCATCACGCCACCTACACTGAGATGCAGACGTCTTACTGCCGGGAGAAGAGGAGTTGGGAGCTGCGCGAGATGAGTATAATAATTGGAGCCCCAGGGGAGGTGAGGGAACATAATAAACAGTGTTACTTACTTCTCTGGGATCCGATGTTAATCCTAGCAGGCTTTGGGCCTATATGGTAATGCCCCAGATGTCACATGGTTTGGGATATTACCATTTACGCCCAAAGCCTGTACTAGCAGTACCATATAGGCCCGAAGCCTGTGCTGGTAGTAATAGCCTGTTACTGCTAGCACAGGCGTTGGACCTACTTCGTGGCGCCACACTGAGTGGCTGCCTCGATACAGAGCTCCAAGCTGGGAGCAACCTTTATCTTTCCTTTTCACTCTCTTTGTCTGTATTTTCAAGAATTCTCTAACTAAGCAAACTAGCACTATGAATTAGCAACTATAAATCGAATGGAAGACCCTGTGGAGTTTCTATTGTTAAAGCATGGACAATGACTCAAGACCTGGAGTTTTCCTGTGTGCACATGTGCCTATTACCATCCCCCCATGAGCTAAGAACCACATGGACACCATGAGGCAGAGAAAGCTGGAGGAGAGACCTTCATGGAAGTGTGGACTTCTTCTTTCAAGGAGATGATTTTTGGTGTCTATTGCTGATGTAGGAAGATGCCTACAGCTGACTGGTATTTCTTTCTTTTACTGTGGACACGTGGGACTCTGTTACAGCCTGGGAACCTACCATCACCTACCTACCCCATGTGTTTATGGAAGTGTTAGGATTGTGCAGTAACTGCGGCCATGATATGGGTGTCGCTGTCTGTTCCTCTGCGCAATCCAACATTGCAGGGGTTAACCTGCCTTGCAACAGCTGGGCGTGGTCGACTCATTGATGGACTGGTATGTCGACCAATGGACGCTCAGATTGGGCAGCTGGGCTTTTTGCTGGTGACCGCCCCTTGCCTATATAAGGGGGCTGGTCTGGACGCTCGCCGCTCTAAGATCAAATCTCAAACCAAATCCTGATCTGATACCTGAAAGGGTGTGTGTGCGTGTGCGTGTGTGTGTGTGTGTGTGCGTGCGTGCGCGTGCGTGCGTGCGCGCGCTCGGGTTCCAGCCAGAGTATTATTAGTTGGCCCTAGTTAGTAAAAGATCCCCAGAGACAGCATTGCCATTTATAGTTGGGCAGCATGCTGCCTTGTGTGTGTGAGTGCGTCAGTCAGTATTCACACTGACCAGTTGTTAGGTTGTAGCTGCATTGGGGGTTGGGTGGCTGGAAGCACACAAGGTTTGTTGGTCTCTGGCTAGTCCAGGAGTGCTGGCTAGCCAGTTAGTTTATTTGTGCGGCTGCTGTGACTGCACAGGACTCTGTGAATGGTAACAGAGCACACCTGGTCCTTTATTTAGCTGGCAGTGACAGAAACTGTCAGACATTGTTCACACCAGGTTTTTAGCAGTCAGTAGCCCAGAGGGCTCCGCAGGGTTTTTCAGTTGTTTAGTTTTTTTAATAAATCCTGCTGACCATAACAGGAAGCTTGGCAAGAGAGAAGCACCCTGTCTACCTGAATGGCTTCAGACTTCTCTGGGCAGTAGAACACAGTGGTAAGAAGAAAGGAGGAGGAGGGCTTGTGATGAAGGACATTTTTTTGTGGTTAATGGACAATAGTGCTGATGCAAGATACTGAACTATCAGCTGTGAGCATGAGATCTCACTACCTACCAAAGGAACTGCCACATGTTATCATGATAGTTGCCTATGTCCCCCACCTCTTCCTGTTTCTGCCCGTTACATCTACATGCTGTGACCCCCCTCCTCATGTCCTCCAACCACATTTGGCTGTATTTTTAATATCACTTCACACAGAGAACTAAATGATCCTGCAGTGTGTCTTTGTTCCTTTCTTTTTTAGTTGCTATGATTCCTAGGATTTCTCTATCTGCCATGAGCTTGTATGTGTTTTCTCTCTTGTTATATACTACTGTACCATCTATGAAACTGTATCACTGAAATTTCCCCATTGTGGGACTATTAAAGGATTATCTTATCTTATCTTAAATGGTAATATCCCAGACCACCTGTGTTTTGTTTTTTTTATCATAGTCTTGTGCAGCTATTTTCTGAGGGCCAAAGGTTTATAATTTTTCTGTCAGTTGAGACATGTAAGGGCTTGAGATTTTTTATTAATACCGTGCTGGAGTATACATTTTGTGCCTTCCTCTGAGTATGCACTGTAGGAGAACATTACATTTGATGTCTTTATGCAACTTTGTTGTTTTTGCTATGTGGACAGGATTTTTTGTTATGTTTATGAAATATAACATTGGTGTATTAGGAATTGTCTTGGAGAAATGCAAGCAAAATATGTATTAAGAAATCCCAGAATCCTGCCTTTAATTAAGAAGAATGAAGGGAAGTTTAGGATACTATGCACTCAAAATGTATTGTTTGACAGAAAGATTTATACTGTCTCTTCAGTCCGGCAGAACTTATAATTACAAGCTACAAATTCTGATAATTGTGCAAAGTGTTCAGCTCTAATGCTTCCTAATTAAATAGTAATGTGTTTATGACATTGCACTGGTACCTCCGTCACATTAAACAAAAACACATTAAACACACGGAAATAAGTCATCTTGTAATTGCTCACGTTACCTGTCAATCAGATCACTAGTTCTTAATAGCATAATATATTTTATTTGTTACATACAGTGTACTGGAATGTTAAATAAAGAAAGATATTGATATCAACAGGTGAAATTCTAGAAGGAATTTCTCTTAGATATACTACTAAGTCCTAGGAAGGCATCCCCTGCTGCAGAACCTCATAATCAAGCATCTGCCATTTCACTTTGAAGTCTTCATGCACATCTACATTATTTTATACCCCCACCATATTATAGAATGTTTTATGACCCTCCTGCTTCCAAAAAAAATAGAATTTTTCTTGCCTGCAATGCCTGCCACATACAACTGCCAGGAGTGAATCAAAGGAGAGGAATAGTAGTAGTTATATTTTTAATGATGGGTCAAGGACACTCAAAGGGGTTGGCCACTTTCAGACCAATTTTGACAAACAAGTGTAGAATAAAAAGACATACAATTTTCCAATATACATTCTGTATCAATTCCTCATGGTTTTCTAGATCTCTGCTTGCCGTCATTCATTCTGTTACGTCTAGAGGATAAAAGTTTGACCATGGTCATGTGATTTATGGTCCATGGTCATGTGATGAGCACACAGGTATACAGGTTGTTATAGTCACAGCACAATAATCAGACATCTGCCTGGTAATCAGCTGTGTACCTGTGTGCTCATCACATGACCATGGACCGTAAATCACATGACCATGGTCAGACTTTTATCCACTAGAAGTAACAGAATGACAACAAGCAGAGATCTACAAAACTGTGAGGAATTGATACAGAAAGTATATTGGGAAATTGTATAGCTTTTTATTCTACACTTGTTTGTCAATATTGGTCTGAAAGTGGCCAACCCCTTTAACTGACTCCTTCAACTGACCTCCCAAATTTTGGCAAGTTTGAGGAGCCAGCGATGAACCCTATAATGATGGTAGTTCCCCATGGGTTGTTTCCAGTTGGAGGGGGATCCTCTCCTCTGCTGAAGCAGATGATGGTGATCCGAAAAGTCCAGTAGTAGTGCAGCTTAACCAAATGATGTATCTTTATTCAGGTAACAAAGAACCAATGCAGCCTCCACTTTAGTATGACTATATATTGCTTTTTCCTATTATCTGTATGGTGGCTGTAGGTGAAGTCCTTCTGGTACTCTGTCTACCTGTGTACTTTAGGGTTCAGGCTGTGAGGTTCTGGGAAAGCTCCACTTCTCCTCCAAATTTGGCACTTCTCTCCCTTCAGGGGGCTGACAGCAATCTTCCCTGTCTTACAGCTGTAGTGATGGTACATTTGCACTGTCTCTGAAAGAGCCTATCTTTCCTTAGAGGCTGCAACAGTCTCTCATACAGGTTTTCTCTACAAGGACTAGCCTCAACTTACTCTGGAAACCCTGACTCCCCTAGGCATGGCTACAGGTTGCTGTTGCTCCAATGTTGTCATTTACAATAACAACCACTAGTAAAAAATTAGTAAATCATATTTTCAGAATATTATATCTATATAAGAACCAGAGCAGCAAATTTCCTGTTTATTTTTATTTTTTTACTTTTTATACACAGAGCGAAATTATAAAGTATTTTCTGTTTGCCATTACCACTAGGGGGAGCTCAACAAAGTAAGATACTGAGTTCAAAGCACCATATACTTTTGTATTCAGTGAATCCTTCTAGTGGTACAGTTACAGTAGCTAAAATTGTATCATTTACAATAAAAATCCTTTAACAAAGATTTATAAATCGTGTTACCATTACCTACATGAATACTGTTTTTCTGTGCTTTATAGTTGTGGACATTTTGGAAAAAGTGACCACAGCAAATCGCTTTTAAGATGAGGCAATATGTTGTGGAAAGATGCGTTTTATTTCAGATTTTGCTGTGGTTTCTTGATCCAAGGCCAGTAGTGGATTTAGCATAAGAAAGAAAGCATAAGTGCTTCCTTATATCTCCTACTCCTTTTGAAGATGCTCTTAGTTTTAATTCAGAAAATGAAGAAAAATCTGGAAAAAAAATAACTCTTCTGTAATATTCAGAGGGCCATTGATGTACATGATGAGATCATTGCGCTAACACTTTACAGTGAGATCACACATGGCTTTAGGCCCAGAATTTTACTTCAAGATATCGAAGTATTTTGGTGCACTTAAGCCTTGCCATTTTCTGTGTGAAATCCTGCCCCTTTTCATGGATCCAATGTGTACCAAATTTTGCACATTTTACGCCAAGGTCAAGTTGGTAGCACAATAGAAAACCTGCCCCATTTTGTGCAATTTTAGGCACCATACTCATGGAAGACATTGCAGAGCTTGAGAGGTTTTCAGGATGGGCAATTAAAATAATATACATAATAAGTGACTTACAGTATCCAAAAAGATTATCAAAATAAAGATTACTTTAAACAAAAGTTGTCTGATGAGTGATCTAGTACAGTAACTTTGTATAAAGGTTTATTAGAGGTACAGTATAGTTACTATTGTGCAAAATCATTTACATTATACTTGGAAGATTAAAGGATTCTTCACCCACATAGTTGAGGATTTTTTACTGTGAAAGCAGGAAGAATATGGAAGCATTTTCCCTTAGAAGTTTGTGATAGTTAATTCATTGAAAAGGTTCGAAGCAGCTTAACCCCTTCCCGCCGATGGCATTTTTTGATTTTCGTTTTTCGTTTTTGACTCCCCTCCTTCTAAACCCCATAACTTTTTTATTTCTCCGCTCCCAGAGCCATATGAGGTCTTAATTTTTGCGGGACAAATTTTTCTTCATGATGCTACCATTAATTATTCTATATAATGTACTGGGAAGCAGGAAAAAAATTCAGAATGGGGTGGATTTGAAGAAAAATTGCATTTCTGCGACTTTCTTACGGGCTTTGGTTTTACGGCGTTCACTGTGCAGCCAAAATGACATGTCCCCTATATTATGTGTTTCGGTACGGTTACAGGGATACCAAATTTATATGGTTTTATTTACATTTTGACCCCTAAAAAAAATTCCAAAACGGTGTTAAAAATTTTTTTTTCTAAAAGTCGCCATATTCCGACGGCCGTAACTTTTTTATACATAGGTGTACGGGGATGCATAGGGCGTCTTTTTTTGCGGGGCCGGGTGTACTTTTTAGTTCTACCATTTTCGGGAAATGTTATTGCTTTGATCACTTTTTATTCTAATTTTTATCAGAATCAAAACAGTGAAAAAACGGCGGTTTGGCACTTTTGACTATTTTTCCTGCTACGGCGTTTACCGAACAGGAAAAATATTTTTATAGATTTGTAGAGCGGGCGATTTCGGACGCGGGGATACCTAACATGTATGTGTTTCACAGTTTTTAACTACTTTTATATGTGTTCTAGGAAAAGGGGGGTGATTTGAACTTTTAATACTTTTTATATTTTTTTATATATTTTTTTACTTTTTTTTAAAAATTTTTTTTGCATTTATTAGACCCCCTAGGGGTGTTGAACCCCAGGGGGTCTGATCACTAATGCAATGCATTACAATGCTAATGCATTGCAATGCATTGCAAAAAATCATCATCTCTTTTGCAGGCTGCATAGACCAGCCTGCAAAAGAAAGGATTTGCAGACAAGCCTGGGAGCCTGTACAAGGCTCCCGGCTGTCATGGCAATGGGACGTCAGCCCTGGAGCATGCTCCAGGAGCCGGCGATCCCTGCCAAAATGGCGGCGCCCATGCGCCGCCAGGAAAATGGCGCCTCCGGCGCCTTTGACAGCAGCGCCGGAGGGGTTAATGCCTCCGATCGGTCCGGGGACCGATCGGAGGCATTAGAGACGGTTGTCTACTGCTTAAAGCGGTAGACACCCGGCGGCTATGACGGCCGCCCGGCTCCCGGGTGGTCGCCATAGTTACAGACCCGACACGCGCCGTACTATTACGGCGCATGTCGGGAAGGGGTTAATGGTGTTTTCTAGGTTTAGACTAGGTCATCAACAACAGATCCATGGGTGTCCAACAGCTGGCACCCCAACCGATCAGCTGATAACAGCCTATGATGCCAGAACTATACAGTGTACAGAGATAGAAGCAAAAGGTCTGTACACTCTGTAGTGGCCAGGCTGGAGTATTGCAGCTCAGTTTCCATCTACTTGAGGCTGCCGATGACATTGATCAGTGGCTTGTTAGATATCAGACCTAAGGATAGATTATCAATACCAAAAAACTTTTTCAATGTCCAGAAAACCCCTTTGATACCAATAAGTACAGCGTCATAATGTAAGTTTCCAAAATAGCACAAAAATATTGTACTGTTTTGCTGCTAGCAACACTCTAAGAATATGTTAATCGTAGTATATGTTACCGCAGAGCTTCTTCCACAAAGATTTAGAGAATTACTAAATCAAAATCCACAGAGAAACTGTTTCAAGAAGTTTCCTATTCATTTCTATGGAAAACCCATGTCTGTTCAATAGGTGAGTTTTTCCTCATTAGGTTTTCCAAATCCACAGTGAAGTGACTTGTCAATTATTGGCACAGAGCCAGCTTGGAATCCATACCAAGTCAATGGGAAACTGTCAAACCTCATGAAAACTGCATCAACAAGCGTGTGGCCGTTACAGAAACCTCATAAAAAAACTCATGTAAAATTCTAAGCGAATTTGTCAATTTCAAAAAACTCTGTGTGAACATACCCTTATGGTTTTGAGTCATATTTGTGAGCAGAGTACAAATGCCCAAGGCGATAGGCTGCTGTGAATGCTTTGAGAGTTACTCAGATGGAACACTACGTCTCATTAAATAGACAATCCTTTGTGGTGTACAGGAACTTATTAGACCATGCACGCACTGCTAGAAATGCTGGAAAAAGAATGTGTAAATAAGTCCTACTTAGGAGAAAGGGAAAACTTACTCTAGCACCACCTATTGGAAGGTAGCTCCCTATAGATCAATGCCTGGTTTTCCTGAAAACTAGTGGCATGAACTGGGAACATAGCCAAGCCAGAATTCCTCCTCCAAATAGAAGTAGATTTTCAATGTAGGACCGATTACTCAACTAATCTAACAATTCACTGAGGGGAGTAATAGAATAATTTTTCCAAATAGAAGTGGGAACCATCCACAGATGTTTTGATGTTATTGCCTCTCATTAATGTGAAGGGTACAGGTCGACTAGGGGAGAGGTCATAGCTGTCAGAAGGGATACTCAAGACATCACCTTATGGTTTACTGGGACTTATTAGACCATATATACCAAGCTAAGTATTATGGGAAAATGATATGCAAATAAGATCTCCTTGGTAGAAAGGGATAACTTTCTCTAGCATCAGCATGTGGAAGATAGCTCCCTATAGATCAATGCCAAATAGAACAACATTTTTGTGTGGTTTTGAATACCGGCAATATGGACCTTATTAAGCATATTAAGTAGATGTCTCTATAAAGTATAATCTTTACAAGTTATATGTACTAAATTACTGGAAAGGGCAGATTGTACAGGGATGTAATCTAAACTGCCATATTTGCAATCAAAAAATCAATTTTTCCCAAGATAAATGGGAATAGGAATAGGATGTCACTATAAAGAATACAATTAATTCCGTGCAGGATTTAGAAAAAAATAAAATACTCATTAGGAATACATTAAGAACAAAAGTAGAAAAATAAACCTGTGCACATAGCCTTATTTCTGTTTATTTCACATGACCTGCAGGATCACAAGGTAGGGACTGATGACTTTTCTTGTTTCAAGCAAGCATAACTATACTAAAAGTGCACAAAAAGGTCACTTGCTGCGAGCAAACCATTGCATTTTCAATTAAATGGAGTCTGGGTCGGTTGAGTTCATTTTTGGTGTCCAAGGATGAAATAAAAACCAAAGTGCCTACTTAAAGGTACAGAACTTGTTTTAAAATTCTGTTGATAAAAATGAAAATGATATAATAGCATATTTTGAAAATTGGATAATAGTACCCAAGCTATTCTGTATTATTTGAGACCACATAACAATAAAAATTGGGTCAGTCACAATTTAGTATCATTTCATAGAGCATATTATGGGGATAACGTCCATCATTAGGGAGAGACCACCTTCTCAGGTGTGTGGAGACTTATACAGCCATAGTTGCTCCACTGCAAGGGAACATGGGAAGAATATGCAAATCTGTCTCCCTGTTTACATCTTGGGAGACAGATTTGCATATTCATAGAGCATGTGATTCTGGACCAAAATGCAATGTACTTTAGTTAGAGTGACTGCTTTCTGCTTGAAAACCCTCTATAAGGCTAAGTTCACACGTGAATTACGTGTGGCGTCATTTGGTCCAGAAAAAAAAAAGCTTCCTAATTAGGAAGCGGTTTTTGTACCATGATGCGTTTTTGGAGCGTTTTCTGGAGAGGTTTTTGGTAAAAAAAATTGCTTCAGAAAACGCCAGGCAGTTTTCCCCTCCCGGACAGTGAATGGGCCGTAAAAAAACGTGTCGCGGTTTTCGCCTCTCGTCACTTCTATTGACCTCCTGAGGCGGAATTCGCCTGAAGAAAGGTCATGTCGATTCTTTTTTTCCGCTAGCAGCAACATGCCACCATTGTGAGGGGGCGGATTTTGACGTGGATTCCACGCCATAATCTGTCCCCTCTTTGCCTGTGTGAACGGGCCCTAAAGTTTCTGCCCCTAGGTGTCACCCTGCTAACTAATTTGCAGTTAACTTTTTTGTTATTAGAGAAATTCATCCATACTGTAGATACTTTAGATAAGCAAGACATCTGGAGAGGGAGGTTCTGTTTTGGCTTCACAAAGTGAATGGAGGGGTTGGTTTTCCTCATAGCCTTCACACACTCAAAAAGTTGCTTTGTGCAGATGACTGAAAATTCTGCAAGTCTCACAGTTTACAAGGTAAGAAAAGTCTGCTCATTGCTTAATGCTGGAATCCTAGGTTTGAATCTAGCCAACGACAACATTTGCAAGGAGCTTGTAAGTTCTTCCTGTGCTTATCTGGGTTTCTTCTAGGTGCTCTGGATTTCCCCACACACTCTGAAGACATACTAATAGGAAATTTACATTGTGAGCTCTACCTGAGACTACATATGTAGAACACTGTGAAATATGATGGTACTACATAAAAAAAATGCTACACTATTTAATTCTGGCTGCTTGTGGGATGTTATTCACAGACAGCAAGCAGTTTTCCTGACTGTGATCATAGCTAGTTTTTTTCCCCAATGTTTTAGCTGCTTTGTGCATGTATTTGTCTTGTATTTACTGTCTAGTGTTCCTGGGTCTCCTATATTATGGTCACTTGGGATTTTCACAGCTATTTGTTTGCTATTGTATAGTTGCTCCTGGCAGAATAGCAGAACAATATCATTAATGGGTATGGGTGGAGGGATTGTACACAACCACAGCCTGAGAGACAAATGTAAAATTTAGGAATTCTGGGCTAGGAATATGTAAATAAGTTTTCTTTTTGGAAGCTACATCAATGCCTGGTTTTCTGTGCTCACCTTTGGCATATAACTGCTGTGTTCTTTTCATGGGCTGGAGGTGTCCATGGAAGTAAAGATCAGGAGGAAGCAATATCATGAAAAAGTTACATGACTTGGTGGGTCAATCAGCAGACTATCTAATGATGATCAGTATCTGTCAGTCAAGACTGATACAGACTGTAGCAGTCAAAGACAGAATTACAGACTAAGATAGTCTCTTAAAAGCCAGCAAAGTGGGAGGCAGTGATACATTACTATTGATAGCGGGTAACATGGCATGAGGAATGAGAAGTGGGGCTATTTGACACTGGACCCCTTCATCCTACATGCCATAAATGACCTGCATTGTCTGCCTCTACTGGAGCTACACCACTGGTGTCATAGTAAATTTGGCTTTTTTGACAAAGTATAATCT
Organism: Leptodactylus fuscus; assembly: GCF_031893055.1. Lineage (NCBI taxonomy): Eukaryota > Metazoa > Chordata > Amphibia > Anura > Leptodactylidae > Leptodactylus > Leptodactylus fuscus. The sequence goes on along the minus strand of NC_134265.1, from coordinate 256,365,651 downwards.
TTCTGTGGGGAATATAAATGTATAATCTACATTCATGCCTGTGTCTGTTAGAGCACTGATTTTTACCTATGTTCACCACACTATCGGACCTTTCAATTTTTATGTTAGGGGGCAGTGAAGTGTGGTGACCATAGGAAAGTGATATACTCGGGCAGGTTCAGCACCATCAATAGCATATATCATATGGGTTAAAAATTGATTTTCTTAGAAGCAAGATTCCCTACAACAACATATAAGTGGTTTAGAAACAATTTTGGTGGTGGGAGACTCCCTTTAAAGGGGTTTTCCAGGCTTATGAATTAAACAACAATTCTTTAGGACAGGTCATCAACTGAAGATCACTGGAAACTCAAAACCAGGAACCCAGGTTCAGCTGTTTGAAACAGTAGTGTAGCTCTGAGAGTTCCTCCTTGGCTTCATAGGCCATGTGGAATTCTTCGGTCACATAACCTATTTGCAACTCAGTCCCTTTCAGGTGAATTGGACTAAACTGTGATCCCAAGAGCAGCAACTGTAAAAAGTACAGAGCAAAGAAATGAAGATAAGCCGGCATCTTTCTGAGGGAAGTTTAAAATTTAACTTTTAATCCATCAAATTGGTTAAAATGGTACAGACCAAAAAGAAAGAAAAACAGGAAAAAGCCCCTAAAGAATACTGACGCGTTTTGAGACGATCTGTCTCTTCCACATGCTATGAGGAAGAGACTGATTGTCTCAAAACATGTCAGAGTTTTTTAGTTTTTTTTTTTCCTGTTTTTTTCTTATATCTGTATTTATAGTTGTCTCCGCTATGTATTCCTGTGTGACTGTGCATGCCCTTCTCCTATGTAATCCTGTGTGGACACATATGTCCATCTGCTATGTATTCTTGAGGGAATGCATATGTGCTTCTGCCATTTATTCCTGTGTAGACCCATATGTTCTTTCACCTTCTATGTATCTCTGCTACCTAGTGGACACATATGTTGCTCTGCTATGTATGTTTAGTCTAAGAGCTTTCTCAATGTAGGCATCTCTGCTACCTATTTGGGCTTCTGTGCCTTCTACTATGATACTATGAATGTTTGGTCTTCAGGCTTCTGTCATGTATGTACCGCTGCTCCCTGTCTGCTACCTGACGTGGCCTCTGAGTCACTTACTATGGATGTTTGGCCTATGGGCTTCAGTTATATATGCACCTTTTCTACCTGTGGTGTCTGTGCCTTCTGCAATGTGTCTGTACCTTCTACCTGTGGCCCATGTATCTTCTGTAATGTATGTATATCTTCTACCATCCTGATTTTCTGCCTTGGATTTCAGTGCTTCTGCTATCTGGATGGTTTGGACTGTTCTTGATTCAGCATCTCTGTTAGAAGTCTTAAACACCTCTCTGATTTTACTCTGTGCATGTATTCTGTCTGATCTGATTTTAGTTTGTATTCTCTGGATCTGCTTGATACTTTGGTTCGCTGCACCAAAGTCCTTGGGCAGTCTGGCCAGCTGTTAAGAACACTTGGACCATTTAAAAAAAAGTAGTGTAGTGACCTTGTAGTCTTTCTGCAGCAAAATCCAGATCATTGTAAAATGAACAATGGTTAAAGAATGAATACCAGGAGGGCCACATTGTCACCACCCTTAGGAGTGACCCACAACCCTCTGTCCATTACATTAGCACCTGACATCACCACAGAACACTCAATGACAGGCAACATATTTGTTCTTTGTCAACTAAACTGATTTCATAAAAGAAGATCCTGTGACCTATGTATATATAGGCTATATGCTACCCTACACTTTTACAATTTGTTCCCACAACACCAAACTCAACAAACTGGTAGCCCAAGGATCCTTAACAATTTTCTCTGTGTACCATTGCTCCATCTGACTAGGTCCATGGAATTGCAACGCATTCACATTACAATGTACAGGATCTGCACAGATTGCATCCTTCATGTACTTGTGTCAGATCAATCCAGCATTGTCTTGGTACAATAGACTTCAAATAATAAAACTATTTATTTTTTTAAAGCAAGCAGCTCTTACAGTCGCCTACCTTTTGGTACTGCTCATGGTTGTAGTTTCTATGCCTTAGTCAAGTCATTCATTGACATTACACCAGAGATAATGTTTGAGTACATTTAAGAAAAGAATAAAAATTCTAGTCATCATCTGTTAACATGATTTTGCTATTCATCCCTTCTAGGCTAGTCAAAAATACATCAACTTTCTCCCTATTTTCTCCATTCAATTTATTATGTTCTATTTACCTGGATGTCAGTGTAAAATATTCACAGCCATAATAATAACTGGTAACATCTAATTTATAATTGCTCATATTTCTAAAAAGTTAATTGGAATAAATTAATTCAAATCCCTTGAAGATTCCTGACACCTCAGCGGAAAATCTACTGGTTGTAATATTTGTATTTCATGCTAACTGGTATCTATGGCAAAAATAGGTATATTTATAATGTATACTGAAGTGGAAACATAGCTCATTAGCATAACTTTTCATATGAATAAAGACCAATCAGTATGTACATATACAAGAAGAGTTGTCATATTTCTAGACAAGTGCTAAAGGTTTTTTTCTTCGGCAAAACATACTAACTAGCTGTTCTGCCACATTGATGCTTTTATTGATGAACCCTGTCATGGTAATGACTTATATACTTGGAATGGATTAGGTTTTAAACTTTGTTGTTATTTACATGCATTTTAGTACCTGACTGGTCACCCGTTCACAGTAGTAGGGGCTCATGCTGTCCCAACAGGGTATTAGTGAATCCCCCGGTGGGCCCTGTGCCTTTAGAAGGCTCTTCCAGACTTCCACTACTGTTTTTAATTGGCAGTGGAGGCCCAGTAAGGGCCAATATTAACTAATCTATCCCGTTCCTGCTCACTGCAGTCTTCACCTTCACCCTACCTTTACATTACTTCATCACAACAAGATGTGTGGAGTACAGGTCCTATTGAGGGCTGAGTAGAGAAGAAAAGGCCATAAGCAAGAGTGGGGATTGGTAAGTCAACGTAGTCACTTAAAAATGCCATTATTAAAAATACAACCGGTTCGCAGAACTAGGGAGAAATGATGTCCCGGCCTGGTTCTGCTACTGTTAGAGCAACCAACCAAGGAGAAACATTAAAGGGTGTGAGCACACATGATGTCACAACAGTGTGCCCGGGGAAAGAAGAAGACGGACTGGGGAGTAGACAGGTAACGAGTGACCTAATACTGCTGTATGGGGAACTAGTGAAGCAGCACCTGTGTGGCCCATACAGTGTCCCGTTCCCTATTCCACCCAATATAGTGGCTTTGTCACTGGTCCCCCCACATACAGTGGCCACTTCACTGGTTCCCCATACTGTATGAGAAATAGTGATGGGGCAATTATATTATGTGATGGCATGGATGGGGACTAATATCCTGTGGGGGGACATTAAAGTGTGTGAGGCATTAGGGGTGAGTATTAAAGGGGTTGTTCAGGAATAATTATTGTCTGGTGTATGTTCTGGATAGGCCATAAATACTTGATCAGCAGGGGATGGGCACCCAGTCTCCGGACCAATCAGCTGTGCGGAGGCTAGGTGATTTACAAAAATACATACAACAACATTACAGGAACCCAAAAAGGTTTTTCTCACTATTGACATGTCTGATCTCTGTGGGACCAACCACTGGAGTGCCCATATTCAGATTTGTGAAACGCTGATCTCCAGCAGTCCTATAGAAGTGAATAAAGTGGCATTCAGGGATGCACATGGTTGACTCAGAGGTGCTTGCAGACCCCTATTCACATGCAAAGAATTAAATATTCCATTTTTTTTACATTGGTCAGAAGAGCAGGCACAATAGGTTGAAGAACATATGTAAAATTTGCTGTGTAGACTGGGACATGTTCAGCATTGTGGACAATGGAAGAAAGTGCACAAGAAAATGGCGCTTGGACATGTGCAGTAGCGCTCAGAAGGGAGCATTACTGTGCATGCCCGAGATTTCAAAGCGCAGGATCAAGACTACAGAGAATGGATGTGGTTACACCAACAGAGGAGGAGGGCATCACAAGAGCACAAACAAAGGAGGGGGCGTTACAAAAGTATGACACAGGGCGGTGCACGATGGTTTGGGGAATGCCCAGGGTGCACAGAGAGGTTCATTTGCATATTGGTTTTACTGATATGTAAAAGAAATGGGGAGGGTCTATTCAAAATCTAGTAGCAATTTGTTTATTTTTATTTACTATTATTTTAAGACCTTCTAGGGGTCTTGAACTCCTTGAGGTCTGATCGCTAATACAATACACTGCAATGTTAATGTTGTCTAGTGCAGCCTGTAATAGAAGTACATTAATGACAACCCTGGGAGCCTTCAATAGGCTCCTCTTTGTCATACAATCATCATCAAAATGGCAGTGCCCTTGTGCTGCTAGTAAGTAGATGACTTGTCACGTTTGACTGAGGCATCTGTAGGGTTAGTGCCCGTGATCAATAAAATACAGCAGATTCAGCTATTATGGCAGCTGCGCGGCTCCTGAGTGGCCGCCATGACGATCTGGTATATGTTGGGAAAGGATCAACATAGAATGCTTGATAAACCACTTTAAAAATAGAGATGAAGAAACACACAGTAACATACCATAGGAAACTTTCAATGTTACAGGTGTGTTGTTCTTTACCCTATAGGGAAAATCCAATGTATAGAAGAAAATGAATGCAGCATTATCTAACCCTACATTCTACCAAAATTCCAGCATTGCCTCTTTGCTGGTCCTTCCAAACTCAATCTACAAACAAACAGCATGTGAGTGCTGTAGCCAACCACTGGTCACAGCAGTCACATCCTGTACTACTGCTGCCATTGTGGCATTTGCAGTTGCTTATATTGGCTTGTTATATGTTTAATTGTTAAACCCTTAACCATTAAGCTATTAACCATCAGTTGTTAAACCCATAACCCTTAACCTGGCAGACCGCCCTGCCTAGGTAATTCACGCACCCCCCTTATTACACACTGTGAATACATTGCCGTTATTGCAGATTCTGATAATTAAATACTGACCTGACATTTCACATATACTTCCACGGTGCTATGCATTTACATGGAAATTCTTGGCACTGTTTATTTTTTAATACTGTACAGTCATTGGTCTCTGAGGAGAGAAACGGAATTATTAGCATAAATGGTTTAATTGCTAAAGTCCAAGGAACAGAATAAATAACTCTGAACGCCTGACATTAGTGTTAGAGAGAATTAACAGTGTTACTCTAACATGACATTAATAGAATGATATTGTATGGGCTATTCATTTCCCATATTTGTTTAGGTTGTTTCGTGTCCTCTCTATTATGATGTATCATGTACCTTCTATTATTCGCACACAGTTTGTTTTTTGGTGTGTTTTTGTGCTCTATATAGCATAATTTTACATAGTTGCTTCATAGGAGGTCAAGAGCCGCTCTGTGCTCTGCAGTTATAGAAATAATGAATCGAATCCATTATACAGCTGGTTCTGTTCCTCTTCACCCCTCTTACTAGCTTTTTGTTTTCATGAAAAAACCTAATGGGAGAACTTTAAAAATAGCAGGTTATACTAGGAACAACTCATATACATGTGTTTTCACTTTTCTGATTTCATTTATTATATTAGGTAACATTTTTCCAAAATAATTTATGCTTGTAACATGGCAAGGAAACAGGAGCTAGGAATTGCCAATGGTTTTAGGAAGGATATTAAGGATGTTGATTTGAGGCTTCTGATGTTCATTAGGACTATTCTGATGTATAGTGCTAATTGGTCTGGTAGACTGAGGTATAGAGACGGGTGCAGGTCAGCCTTGCTAGCCTATCTGACAATGGGACTGCTGCTTGTGAGACCTGCTACCAAGGCTGATAAAGTCTGACATAGTCTCCCCTGTTTAAAGCTGTTACCAGTATCAGAATAACTCCTGTCCTGTCCACAGGATTGGTAACAAGTGCTTGAATGCTAGAGGGTCAAGCCTCTGGGACACAACAGATGACAAGAAGAGCTATTTAGTTTCTCATGACTGAATGGCGCGATGGAGAAAGATATATTCCTTTCCAAAGTCTACATAGTATACTTGGCAATTTCTGTCAGTCCCATAGAGAGTGAATGTAGTGGCAGTGGACCTACACAGCTCAAATGGAGTAAATGACACTTTCTTATTTGTAATCAATGAGGATCCCAGGGGTGGGAATAGCAGTTATCAGGACAGGGATAGGGGACTGCTGTTGGCTGGTTAATTTGTCCGAAGTGTCAGGGGAGGTTAATGCCCACAATACTCTGCTCTATTATACAGGAAAAACCCAGCAAGTATAGTGGCCTCTAAGCTCCTGGGCGGATGACATATTTAAATACCCAACATCTGGCGTAATAGTGCGCCGGATCTCGAGAAAGAGTTAAAACATACTGCAGCAGCTTGCAAGAAGCATAGCTTAAATTTGGCATTGGAGCCTTAACAGGAAGATGGGTACAGTGAGGGAAATAAGGTAGTTCTATTGGTGTTTCAGTAACCTATGTCTAGATGTACAACAGCATTTTATGACCAGGCAGGTCCACAATATGGAGGACATTGACTTCAGTCTAGTACCCTCTGCAACACATAGGGGAAACCTCAGAGTATATGTGATGTAGATTAACCCCTTCCCAACATCTGATGTAATAATAAAGTGGATGTCAGGTTTTTAAATATACTCAGGGGCTGAGACCCAGATACAGCAGAGACCCAGCACTAATGCCTGTGATCATTATCCCTCCCTAGTACCTTGGACAAAGTTGACCATGGCATCATTTTGCTTGGAGCAAAATTCAAGTGTCCTCTAATTTGTAAAGCACTGTGGAATATGTTGGTGCTATATAAATAAAGTTGATATTATTATTATTAGTTGTCGTAGTAGTAGTGGCAGTAGTAGTATTAGTAGTAGTAGTATATTTTCAAACTTTTCTTAAATGTATCAAATAGACTTTTACTATTACATTGATGTACAGTACAGACCAAATATTTGGACACACCTTCTCATTCAAAGAGTTTTCTGTATTTTCATGACTATGACAATTGTAGATTCACACTGAAGGCATCAAAACTATGAATTAACACACGTGGAATTATATACTTAACAAAAAAGTGTGACACAACTGAAAATATGTCTTAAATTCTCAGTTCTTCAAAGTAGCCACCTTTTGCTTTGATTACTGCTTTTCACACTCTTGGCATTCTCTTGATGAGCTTCATGAGGTAGTCACCGGAAATGGTTTTCACTTCACAGGTGTGGCCTGTCAGGTTTAATAAGTGAAATTTCTTGCCTTATAAATGGGGTTGGGACCATCAGTTGTGTTGTGCAGAAGTCAGGTGGATACACAGCTGATAGTCCTACTGAATAGACTGTTAGAATTTGTATTATGGCAAGAAAAAAGCAGGTAAGTAAAGAAAAATGAGCAGCCATCATTACTTTAAGAAATTAAGGTCAATCAGTCTGAAAAATTGGGAAAACTTTGACAGAGACCCCAAGTGCAGTTGCAAAAACCATCAAGTGCTACAAAGAAACTGCCTCACATGAGGACCGCCTGAGGAAAGGAAGACCAAAAGTCACATCTGCTGCGGAGGATAAGTTCATCTGAGTTACCAGCCTCAGAAATCGCAAGTTAACAGCAGCTCAGATTAGAGACCAGGTCAATGCCACACAGAGTTCTAGCAGCAGACACATCTCTACAACAACTGTTAAGAGGAGACTTTGTGCAGCAGGCCTTCATGGTAAAATAGCTGCTAGAAAACCACTGCTAAGGACAGGCAACAAGCAGAAGAGACTTGTTTGGTCTAAAGAACACAAGGAATGGACATTAGACCAGTGGAAATTTGAGCTTTGGTCTGATGAGTCCAAATTTGAGATCTTTGGTTCCAACCACCGTGTCTTTGTGAGACGCAGAAAAGGTGAATGGATAGACTCTACATGCCTGGTTCCCACCGTGAAGGAGGAGGAGATGTGATGGTGTGGGGGTGCTTTGCTGGTGACACTGTTGGGGATTTATTAAAAATTGAAGGCATACGGAACCAGCATGGCTACCACAGCATCTTGCAGTGGCATGCTATTCCATCTGGTTTGCGTTTAGTTGGACCATCATTTATTTTTCAACAGGACAATGATCCCAAACACACCTCCAGGTTCTGTAAGGGCTATATGACCTCCACAGTCACCAGACCTGAACCCAATCCAAATTGTTTGGGGTGAGCTGGACCGCAGAGTGAAGGCAAAAGGGCCAACAAGTGCTAAGCATCTCTGGGAACTCCTTCAAGACTGTTACAAGACCATTTCAGGTGACTACCTCTTGAAGCTCATCAAGAGTGTGCAAAGCAGTAATAACAGCAAAAGGTGGCTACTTTGAAGAACCAAGAATATAAGACATATTTTCTGTTGTTTCACACTTTTTTGTTAAGTATATAATTCCACATGTGATAATTCATAGTTTTGATGCCTTCAGTGTGAATCTACAATTTTCATAGTCATGAAAATACAGAAAACTCTTTGAATGAGAAGGTGTGTCCAAACTTTTGGTCTGTACTGTACAACAAAATTTCGCAGCCATGAGCACACCAAAATTCCTCAAACAAAGAAGCTGTAACCTGCATAGTATAATATTGTCCCTTTTCCAATATCTCTAAAGAACAGCTTGGTAAAAATATTATGTTTTAGTTAGTTAATTAAATTTGCTTTCTTACCTATTAATTACTCTTTCATGTACCAATCTGTGAAATGAAATCACTATGTATGTCTTGCAGGAGAGATACTGGTAATATATTAATAAACCAATGATAAGTAGCTTACAAAATGTACTAATATTGTATACTGGTTTTTGACAATAAATCCATTGTGTTATAATTGATTTTCCAGTCTCAGCTACTTGAATATGTAAGTACTAATCATTTTTAACTGGACACGAGCTGCATTTGAAATACATTTGCTCAGAGGACTTCACCTCTGCTGACACGTCCTGCTTAGTAAATACTTGTATTCCTCATGAAATAACAATTCTAGAGAATATTTTCTTATAACTCTTTGCTGTACTGTTCTTGCCTGGAGCCAGGCCCGATGTCACTTCTGGAAGTGATGTCATGGCTCAGCTCCAGATCAGAAGCAAGAGAATTTGGGTAAGTATTGTGAGCTGACTTCCCAGGCACTGGAAGAAGTGGAGGCGGTCTTCCCTGGATGATGTGTCGGTCCAGTTCCAGAGCAAATGATAAGTATAATGGGGCTGAGGGGGTTGAGGCCTTTACACTGACATAATGGGTCAAGATTAGAGATGAGCGAACACTGTTCGGCACAGCCGTTCCGAACAGCACGCTCCCATAGAAATGAATGGACGTAGCTGGCACGTGGGGGTTAAGTGACCGGCCGCTGGCAAAGTGTACGTGCCAGCTGCTTCCATTCATTTCTATGGGAGCGTGCTGTTTGGAATGGCTGATCCGAACAGTGTTCACTCATCTCTAGTCAAGATATGAATTATATTGGCAATCTGTTTGTTATACTTTTACTATTTATTTCTTTTTGGATACTTTTTTGTAAACTTTTACACTTTTTATTACATTTTTTTTACTCTCCCACAAGGAGATTGAATCAAAGTCCATTGCACAACTCTACATAGCGGCTAGAACACCATTGATTGGCCTCCAAGGATGCCCTGCTAATCCATAAGTACCCCATGTTCTCACTGTGGGGGTAGGATATGAAAGAAGGGGTTCCACCCTCTAACTATCCAGATACCATGATTATTTATTTTGCAACTATCAGAGCTCTGGGATGCTGAGCCAGCCAGTCATCCACAAAGGATATTTAAAGTGTGTTCTGAACTCTCCATGTGTCTGCTATTAGTTAATTCCGACTATTTTGGCTCCTGTACTCTGATCATAACTTGTTTAATGGATATTTACTTGCTTTCTAATTTTGGGTTTGACTGTTAACTCTTGGATTGTCATTGGCTTGGACGTTGATTATTCCTTTAATTCCTCTCTCCTGGTTTGACCTGTCTGTGGGTTTTGCTGTGGGTCTTGGTTGAATATTGATTTTTAGTGCATCATTTCTTACACTAAGCTTCTTGGCGATAACCTTGCTCCACATCCAGCTCAAGACTAACTGGGCTGTGGTGAAGAAGCCTGTGCAGCCATAGATTCTATCTCTTAGATTTAGGTAGCTTTGTTGAAACTTTCATATGTATGATCATATGATCTGGACACTTTTGAATCCTCTGACAACAAGAAAAGATCTTCAAAACTGAGACAACTTGATTTAGAAAGTATATTAATAAAAGGAGTAAAATAGTAATTTTAGAACTTTTCACTCTACAAAGAATAACCTTTGTATGCTGAAATTAAAATACCCCTTTAATTGCCACATTTACCATTACGTTTTGTATCAAGAGATAGAGATCTATTAACATGTTAAATACTATTTGAAGCGACATAGAACCTAAAACAAAACCGCATATCACATTAAACAAGTATATTGTTTTATTTTCTCTATCTTATTATTATACTTGTATTATTTTTACAGATTAGCTGTGAAGCAGACATTACGATCAGACATCTCTCGGCCTCTTTCTAGTTGATTATCAAGTAGCAATGCTGTGCAACCAATTCTTCACATGCACATGTTAGAGCCTCGGTTTTATGCCTTCCGAGATTGATGCCATCAGCTGATTAACGCGGCCTGAGGGAGCAGAAAGGGAAAGAAACTGTCCTATCTGTCCTATTGCTCACTGCCATTCAGAGAGATGGCCTCGAGAAATATATGTGGATTTCTGGCAATAAGAAGTAATGCGGAGAGGAGATTAATTGCCATGGTTTCCAATCAAACCCCTATCAAGATAAAATATTTGTGGGAGCAGAGTTCAGTGTTTGGATAGGAAATAGCCTTGTTTCTTCAGTGCTTAACAGTTTGATAAAAAGCAAATATCACTGTTGAGCAATTTACGCTAAATTGTACTGTTTAAGGCATAACCAGGAGCTGTCATCCTGTGTGTTTAACAAATTCAGAGACATCAGGCACCACAGCAGAAAGGTTTTAAGAATTAGATTTACCGGTGAAAAAAGGAGAATTTACACACAAAAGGTTCAGGCCCCAAACTATATGTGGAAATTCTTTGCCCGAAGCATACACCTACTCTCCCCTATAAACACACACACATCTTTTGATCTTTTGGGCTTTTCCGCTTCGTTATGTGATAAACTAAAACCTCCAGAGAGCTTAAAATATTGTGATACTGAAAAAAACACATTTTGACGTGTTTCTGTTAAAGATTTATATGTTTTTTTAAATTTTATAAAAATGAGAAGCGGGAGTGATTATGCACATGGTGCTACATAGTGGTACACAAAGTCCTCCGTACCTCTGTACTACGTACGGTATGTGCTATCATACAATTCCCCATCCGATGGCATGTTTGAGCGTTGCTTTTAAGGAAGAGTACCTCTGTCAGGCCAGGACCCCATGTGACGTAAACACCATTATTTGTCTAGTGGACATTCATCTACTCAGGGTGACTCGAGCAGCTGTCCAACTTTTTCTACTGCTTTCAGTTCGCAGGTTAGGGAAATTATGAGAATCATTGAAAGGAAATTGCCAATTCTGAATACAGATCCAGTTTTGAATGATATCCTAAGTGAAGGGAGCAGATGCATAACAAGGCCCCTCTTTGAGAGGCGTCCTGTCTCCAAGTTTACTCAGTTAAAAAATCAAACATCTTCCACTTGGCTACATCTAAGGGGTCTCTGCAGACGTGGGTTCTGACGGTGCAATATATGTAAATATGCTGTAAAATCTATGTGTTTTGGCACAATAGAGGACCCATATAGTGTTTAGCATTAAAAACAATACATTTTATGTAATAGAACATGTCCCTTGTTCTCCTTGTGGTGGGGACTGGAGGAAAATGGTATTAAAAACGGAAGCCCATTGGATATTGTAATTAAAGGGGTTGGCCACTTTCAGACCAATATTGACAAACTAATGTACAATTAAAAGATATACAATTTTCCAATATACTTTCTGTATCAATTCCTCACGGTTTTCCTAGATTTTGGCTTGCTGTCATTCATTCTGTTCCTTCTAGAGGATAAAGGTCTGACCATGGTCATGTGATTTACGATCCATGGTCCTGTGATGAGCACACAGGTACTGCTCATTCATTATAATAATAATAATAATAATAAAAAAAAATTATTTCTATAGCGCCAACATATTCCGCAGCGCTGTACAATTAGTAGGGTTCAAATACAGACAGATACATTACAAAGAAAGTCATTTCACACAATGGGACTGAGGGCCCTGCTCGCAAGAGCTTACAATCTATGAGGTAGAGGGGGTGACACAAGAGGTAGCAGGGGCGGCATTGCTTATGCAGAGGTCAGACACTTTTGCAATAGAGGTTACTGTCATTACTCAAACATAAAACTTTATGAGCCGTTAAAAGTCGTGTCCTTTAACATGTGGATGGAGCTTGGACAGATAAAGTTAACCTGAGATGACATCATATCATGTGGGGAAATGTGGGAGCGGGGACAGAGGAGGGTTAAGGGTTTATGTTAGACATTGTGATAGGCTTGTCTGAAAATATGTGTCTTTAGTTTGCGTTTGAAGCTGTAGAAATTGGGAGTTAATCTGATTGTCCGGGGTAGAGCATTCCAGAGAAGTGGTGCAGCTCGGGAGAAGTCTTGTATACGAGCGTGGGAGGTTCTGATAATAGAGGATGTAAGTGTTAGGTCATTGAGTGAGCGGAGAACACTGGTTGGGCGGTAGACAGAGATGAGGGAGGAGATGTATGGAGGTGCAGCATTATGGAGAGCCTTGTGGATGAGAGTGATAACTTTATATTTTATTCTATAATGAATAGGCAGCCAGTGTAGTGACTGGCACAGACCAGAGGCATCGCTTTAGCGTCTAGCCTGATAGATGAGCCTGGCTGCTGCATTCAGAATAGATTGTAGAGGGGAGAGTTTAGTGAGGGGAAGACCGATTAGTAAGGAGTTACAGTAGTCAAGGCGAGAATGAATCAGAAAGACAATAAGTGTCTTTAGTGTATCTCTGGTAAGGAAAGGGCATATTCTGGAGATGTTTTTGAGGTGGAGGTGACATGAACGTGCGAGTGATTCAACATGAGGGGTGAAGGAAAGGTCTGCATCAAACATGACCCCGAGGCAGCGGGCCTGCTGCCTACGAGTTATAGTAAGGCCTGAGACTGCAATGGATATATCAGGGACAGATCTATTAGATGGTGGAAACAGTAGTAGTTCAGTCTTGGAGAGATTTAGTTTCAGATAGAGTGAGGACATGATATTTGAGACAGCAGAGAGACAGTTGCTGGTGTTCTGTATGAGTGCAGGGGTGATATCATGGGAAGATGTGTATAATTGGGTGTCATCAGCATAAAGATGGTACCTGAAGCCAAATCTGGCGATGGTTTGTCCAATGAGGGCTGTGTAGAGAGAAAAGAGCAGGGGGCCTAGGACCGAGCCCTGAGGAACCCCAACAGCAAGGGAAAGAGGGGAGGAAAGAGAGCCCGCAAATGATACACTGAAGGTGCGGTCTGAGAGATAAGAGGAGAGTCATTGAGGCCAACTGAGCGGAGCATAGTGAGGAGGAGTTGATGATCAACAGTGTCAAAAGCTGCAGAGAGGTCCAGAAGAATAAGAAGAGAGAAGTCGCCATTGGATTTAGCCATTAGCAGATCATTGGAGACTTTTGTGAGAGCTGTATCAGTAGAGTGCAGAGCACGGAAGCCAGATTGTAAGGGGTCAAGCAGAGAGTTAGCAGAGAGATAGCGGATTAAACGAGAATAGACCAGGCGTTCCAAGAGTTTAGAGATGAAGGGGAGGTTAGAGACAGGTCGATAGTTAGCAGCACAGGATGGGTCCAGGGAGGGTTTTTTCAATAGCGGGGTTATAACAGCATGCTTGAAGGAGGATGGGAAGATTCCAGAAGAGAGAGAGAGGTTAAATATTTTAGTAAGGTAAGTAGTGACAGCAGGCGACAGAGATTGGAGAAGGTGTGAGGGGAAGGGGTCACTGCTGCAGGTTGTAGGGCGAGATGAAGAAAGTAGTTGGGAGACTTCCTCTTCTGTAACAGGTTCAAAAGATGAGAATGGACAGTCTGTAGTGCGGTTGGTGAGGGGATCATTGCTATGGTAGGTGGTGGGATCAATGCCACCTGGGGCTTGGGCAGTAATTTCCTGACGGATCTTATCAATTTTAGCATGGAAATACGTGGCCAGGTCATCAGCACTGAGGTCTGTGAATGGCGTCTGCACCTTGGGTGTGAGTAAGGAGTGAAAAGTTTCAAAAAGCCTTTTAGGGTTGCTGGAGAGAGAAGAGATGAGGGCAGTGAAATAGTCTTGTTTGGCAAGGTAAAGGGCAGAGCTATATGTTTTAAGCATAAATTTGAAGTGGAGGAAATCTGCAGGTGAGCGTGATTTTCTCCAGAGACGTTCGGCAGACCTAGAGCACCGCTGAAGAAATCATGTCTTTGGCGCGTGCCAGGGCTGCTGCCTCCTACGTGGGACTTTACGAGTGGAGGGGGGAGCCACCTCATCCAATGCATTTTTAAGGGTTTCATTATAGTGACTGGTTGCCAGATTGGGACAGGAGATTGAGGAGGTGGGGGACAGAGAGGACTGTAGAGTATCTGAGAGGTGCTGGGTGTCGATAGTACGCAAGTTCCTATATGTGTGTTGGGTAGGTGTATCTTGTGAAGGGGAGAAGGCACTGATGGTGAGAGACAGAAGGTTATGATCAGAGAGGGGCAGAGCAGAGTTAGTAAATTTAGAAACTGTGAGGAGTCGATGGAAGACAAGATCAATCGTGTTTCCACCTACATGTGTGGCAGAAGAAGAACATTGTGAAAGACCAAGAGAAGTGGTTAATGAGAGAAACTGTGAGGTAGCTGGGGAGTGAGGGGTGTCAATAGGGATGTTAAAGTCAACCATGATGAGGGTAGGAATGTCACTGGATAAAAAGTGGGGAAGCCATTATAGCTCGTTATAGTCACAGCACAGTAATCAGACATCTGCCTGGTAATCAGCTGTGCACCTGTGTGCTCATCACATGACCATGGACCATAAATCACATGACCATGGTCAGATGTTTATCCACTAGAAGTAACAGAATGAATGACAGAAAGCCGAAATCTAGAAAACCGTGAGGAATTGTTACAGAAAGTATATTGGGAAATTGTATATCTTTTTATTGCGCATTCGTTTGTCAACATTGGTCTGAAAGTGGCCAGCCCCTTTAAGAACTTGTTTCCTCATAGGTTTAAATATGAAGAATGATCTGGCTTACCTTTATTAAAATATTTGGAAAGCTCCTCTGATTCATTGGTATAGAGGAGGTTTATACAAATGAGATTGTGTATTCCTTGAAAATTTCGTGTGTTTTGTAACATATTACATTTCCTTTATTGTTTGTCTTGCTGACCATTTAATCTCAGTCATCTATGGTTTAATTCATTACATATATTCATATATTCATACTGATGTAGTCAACCTCCGATTGATGGAGCTAGGTTTTGGTGCATCTGTTTTTGCGCCATCTAAACAATGGAGATATATTTATTTTCTGTTTTAGTTGATGATGTTTTGTTTTTTATTTATTTTTTTCAATTTTATATTGTTTTCTTCTTCCTTTTTCATCTAACATAATATATTGCATCGGAGAATGATGGAGCATCTAAGAGATCTATTGGGTGATTTTCACACTAGTTACCCTTGCATTTTGTACTTGCCATGGTTTGGGCTTTGCTGCATCATGTAATGTGCCATGGGTTTCCATCTAACATTCTTTTATTCACGGAAGTCTGAACACGTGACTGGAATCCTCTGTTTGTGACTTCCTTGGAGGAGTCTTTCACAATGGGGGTAAATTTGTTAAATGTTTTTTCAGAGCATAGGATTTAAAACCTTTTGATGCTGAACTATTTATAAATGTAATAATGTTCGGGATTCATTTATTGTATCAGTTTAATTATGATAGTGTTTACTTTGAGGATGTTGATCTGGATCCCTTGTTTATATATCAGGGCCTCAAATTTGGTGTTTTCAGAAGGATTTTTATGATATCATGTATATATTTATACTTGTTTTTGAGAAGTTACAAGATATTACTTTACATATTTTATACCATCTTCATTTGTTTTGTTCATGTGATTGTGGTGTGGTGGTTACTTGTTTTTTTTCCCCAAGTTTTGCATTTCCTTCTCAGTATGGGACTTGAAAGGAAGGCTTATTGGTTTTAAATAATGTGTCGACATTTTGTATTTCATGCTATGACTGAGGTGTCGTTCACATGTGCGTTGGTATTCCATTCGGGGGAGTCTGCATGGGGAGCCCCCTCAACGGAATGCCAAACGCATTTGCAAGTGGTGTGCAGTAAAAGCGCACAGATCCCCATAGACTATAATGTGCTTGCCACCAGATCTCTGCAGGGAACATGCGAACAGGAAATTAGTTCACAATCTATTTCATGTCCGCATGTTCCATGCGGAAATCTTGCGGCAAGCATACGGACCCCATTACAGTCTATGGGCAGTGGCGTTACTACCACCATAGCAGCAGAGGCAGCTGCCACAGGGCCCGGGACATTAGGGGCCCGGTGACAGCCACTACTGCTGCTATCATTATACTCGGGAGTCTTTTCGGACCCCCAAGTATAATGATCGGCGGACCGGGAGAGGTAAGGGAACGTAAAAAACACTGTTACTTACCTCTCCACGATCCTGCCAGACCTGCGTCCCGGGTCATGTGACGTCCGACGTCATTGATGAGGGACGGCAGCGGAGAGGACAGCGTAGGAGCCGGGGACAGGTAAGAAACAGTAGTTTTTTTAATGTTTTTTTTCCCCTGGGTCTCCGATTATTATACTCTGGTGTCTGAAAAGACCCCAGAGTATAATAATTGTTTATGGGTGTCCACAGTGGGACATAATACCGGGTGCAGGGGCCACTGTTGGGGATAATACTGTGTGCAGGGGCCACTATGGGGGATAATACTGTGTGCAGGGGCCACTATGGGGAATAATACTATGTGCAGGGGCCACTATGGGGATAATACTGTGTGAAGGGGCCACTATGGGGCATAATAGAATGCCCAGGAATGCGTAGGAGGGGATCGGTCGAGGTCTTCGGCGTCGGTGGGGGGGGGCCCATGTCAAAAGTTCGCCACGGGGCCCAGCCTTTCCTAGTTACGCCACTGTCTATGGGGTCCATGTGCATTCACTGCACACCGCTTGCAAATGTGTTTGGTAGTCCGTTCGGGGGTCCCCATGCGGACTCCCGTTATGGATTACCAAACGCAGATGTGAACCAAGCATGAGACATGTTGTGATGTTCTTTAGAAGGAAATTAAACATTACATTTTAAGGATTTGATTTGGAGTTGGAATCTTTATTCATCTAAAATTTTCAGACCAGTAAATCTGGTTCACTCCGTCCTGTGATTCTAGGTTAAAGCGTGCCTTGTAAGAAGTAGTATTGTTTTTTAAAGCTTGTCTCAAAGTTTGGAAGCCAGTTACTGACTCAAGCTAAGCAAATGTCCGTCTCACCTGATATGGATGCACAGAAGGGTAGGAAGCTCTGGAACAACAAACAATAGAAAGGAGAGTCCAGCATCCATATAAATTGGCAACTTTATTTCATATCTATAAAATTTACAGGAACAGGTGAAACACCAACAGATATGTGTTTCAAGCATTATTGTCTCTTAGTCATATAATGCCATAAAACATGCTATAAAATAAAGATGACGATTTTTATGGATGATGGATTTTCCTTTCCTTTTCAGTATCTGACTCAGTTTATGAACAAGCACAACTCTGCTGTTAGGGTTGCTCCCTTTTTAGATAATCTATAGAAAAGATTCCATTTTTGAAGACGGACACCAAAACCTTACTTACTAAATGTTGGGAACTAGTGTGTATCTATTTTTTGTGTTGTGTTCTCTAGATCACATATAAGGATCCATGATTCATCAATGCTTATGAGATATGAGATTGTTCACAAATCCTGCATGTCCAGCTGAAATCAGTCCGAAATGGCTTGTGAAGCAACCACTCAATCTTGTCATCATTGACACATACAGTGGGGCAAAAAAGTATTTAATCAGTCACCAATAGTGCAAGTTCCACCACTTAAAAAGATGAGAGGCGTCTGTAATTTACATCATAGGTAGACCTCAACTATGAGAGACAAAATGAGAAAACAAATCCAGAAAATCACATTGTCTGGTTTTGTAAGAATTTATTTGCATATTATGGTGGAAAATAAGTATTTGGTCAGTAACAAAATGTCATCTCAATACTTTGTTCTATATCCTTTGTTGGCAATGACAGAGGTCAAACGTTTTCTGTAAGTCTTCACAATGTTGGCACACACTGTTGCTGGTATGTTGGCCCATTCCTCCATGCAGATCTCCTCTAGAGCAGTGATATTTTGGGGCTGTTGCTTGGCAACACGGACTTTCAACTCCCTCCAAAGGTTTTCTATAGGGTTGAGATCTGGAGACTGGCTAGGCCACTCCAGGACCTTGAAATGCTTCTTACAAAGTCACTCCTTCGTTGCCCTGGCGGTGTGCTTTGGATCATTGTCATGTTGAAAGACCCAGCCACGTTTCATCTTCAATGCCCTTGCTGATGGAAGGAGGTTTGCACTCAAAATCTCACGATACATGGCCCCATTCATTCTTTCATGTACCCGGATCAGTCGTCCTGGCCCCTTTGCAGAGAAACAGCCCCAAAGCATGATGTTTCCACCCCCATGCTTTACAGTAGGTCTGGTGTTTGATGGATGCAACTCAGTATTCTTTTTCCTCCAAACACGAAAAGTTGTGTTTCTACCAAACAGTTCCAGTTTGGTTTCATCAGACCATAGGACATTCTCCCAATACTCTTCTGGATCATCCAAATGCTCTCTAGCAAACTTCAGACGGGCCCGGACATGTACTGGCTTAAGCAGTGGGACACGTCTGGCACTGCAGGATCTGAGTCCCTGGCGGCGTACTGTGTTACTGATGGTAGGCTTTGTTACATTGGTCCCAGCTCTCTGCAGTTCATTCACTAGGTCCCCCCGCATGGTTCTGGGATTTTTGCTCACCGTTCTTGTGATCATTTTGACCCCACGGGGTGAGATTTTGCGTGGAGCCCCAGAGCGAGGGAGATTATCAGTGGTCTTGTATGACTTCCATTTTCTAATTATTTCTCCCACAGTTGATTTCTTCAATCCAAGCTGGTTGCCTAATGCATATTCAGTCTTCCCAGCCTGGTGCAGGGCTACAATTTTGTTTCTGGTGTCCTTTGACAGCTCTTTGGTCTTCACCATAGTGGAGTTTGGAGTCTGACTGTTTGAGGGTGTGCACAGGTGTCTTTTTATACTGATAACAAGTTTAAACAGGTGCCATTACTACAGGTAATGAGTGGAGGAAAGAGGAGACTCTTAAAGAAGAAGTTACAGGTCTGTGAGAGCCAGAAATCTTGATTGTTTGTAGGTGACCAAATACTTATTTTCCACCATAATTTGAAATAAAATTCTTACAAAATCAGACAATGTGATTTTCTGGATTTGTTTTCTCATTTTGTCTCTCATAGTTGAGGTCTACCTATGATGTAAATTACAGACGCCTCTCATCTTTTTAAGTGGTGGAACTTGCACTATTGGTGACTGACTAAATACTTTTTTGCCCCAATGTATGAGACCACTTTTGGTTGAGAGTAGAGATGAGCGAACAGTGTTCTATCGAACTCATGTTCGATCGGATATTAGGCTGTTCGGCATGTTCGAATCGAATCGAACACCGCGTGGTAAAGTGCGCCATTACTCGATTCCCCTCCCACCTTCCCTGGCGCCTTTTTTGCTCCAATAACAGCGCAGGGTAGGTGGGACAGGAACTACGACACCGGTGACGTTGAAAAAAGTAGGCAAAACCCATTGGCTGCCGAAAACATGTGACCTCTAATTTAAAAGAACAGCGCCGCCCAGCTTCGCGTCATTCTGAGCTTGCAATTCACCGAGGACGGAGGTTTCCGTCCAGCTAGCTAGGGCTTAGATTCTGGGTAGGCAGGGACAGGCTAGGATAGGAAGGAGAAGACAACCACAACAGCTCTTGTAAGAGCTAAATTCCAGGGAGAAGCTTGTCAGTGTAACGTGGCACTGACGGGCTCAATCGCCGCAACCCAGCTTTCCCAGGATCCTGAATGGAATACACTGTCAGTGTATTCCCGTATACTCGATATATACCCCCGATACCCGTTCCAACGGTGTGCCCCCCCACCTTCACCCCAGAAATACCCTGCAAGTCCCCTAGCAATAGAATTGGGTCTATATACACCCACTATTTTTGCTACTGCCATATAGTGCCATTGTCTCACTGGGAATTCAAAGAATATATTGGGCTTACATATAACTTCAATTCCAGGGAGAAGCTTGTCAGTGTAACGTGGCACTGACGGGCTCAATCGCCGCAACCCAGCTTTCCCAGGATCCTGAATGGAACACACTGACAGTGTATTCCCGTATACCCCATATATACACCCCAAATCACCGTTCCAACGGTGTGCCCCCCCACCTTCACCTCAGAAATACCCTGCAAGTCCCCTAGCAATAGAATTGGGGCTATATACACCCACAATTTTTGCTACTGGTATATAGTGCCATTGTCTGACTGGGAATTCAAAGAATATATTGGGGTTACGTGCACCCACAATTTTTACTACTGGTATACAGTGCCATTGTCTGACTGGGAATTCAAAGAATATATTGGGGTTACGTGCACCCACAATTTTTACTACTGGTATACAGTGCCATTGTCTGACTGGGAATTCAAAGAATATATTGGGAATACAAATACCCTCATTTCTTGCTACTGCCATATAGTGCCAGTTTCTGACTGGTAATTCAAAGAATATATTGGGGTTACGTGCACCCACAATTTTTACTACTGGTATACAGTGCCATTGTCTGACTGGGAATTCAAAGAATATATTGGGGTTATAAATACCCTCATTTCTTGCTACTGCCATATAGTGCCAGTTTCTGACTGGTAATTCAAAGAATATATTGGGGTTACGTGCACCCACAATTTTTACTACTGGTATACAGTGCCATTGTCTGACTGGGAATTCAAAGAATATATTGGGGTTATAAATACCCTCATTTCTTGCTACTGGTATATAGTGCCATTGTCTGACTGGGAATTCAAAGAATATATTGGGGTTACGTGCACCCACAATTTTTACTACTGGTATACAGTGCCATTGTCTGACTGGGAATTCAAAGAATATATTGGGGTTATAAATACCCTCATTTCTTGCTACTGCCATATAGTGCCAGTTTCTGACTGGTAATTCAAAGAATATATTGGGGTTACGTGCACCCACAATTTTTACTACTGGTATACAGTGCCATTGTCTGACTGGGAATTCAAAGAATATATTGGGGTTATAAATACCCTCATTTCTTGCTACTGCCATATAGTGCCAGTTTCTGACTGGTAATTCAAAGAATATATTGGGGTTACGTGCACCCACAATTTTTACTACTGGTATACAGTGCCATTGTCTGACTGGGAATTCAAAGAATATATTGGGGTTATAAATACCCTCATTTCTTGCTACTGGTATATAGTGCCATTGTCTGACTGGGAATTCAAAGAATATATTGGGGTTACGTGCACCCACAATTTTTACTACTGGTATACAGTGCCATTGTCTGACTGGGAATTCAAAGAATATATTGGGGTTATAAATACTCTCATTTCTTGCTACTGGTATATAGTGCCATTGTCTGACTGGGAATTCAAAGAATATATTGGGGTTACGTGCACCCACAATTTTTACTACTGGTATACAGTGCCATTGTCTGACTGGGAATTCAAAGAATATATTGGGAATACAAATACCCTCATTTATTGCTACTGCCATATAGTGCCAGTTTCTGACTGGTAATTCAAAGAATATATTGGGGTTACGTGCACCCACAATTTTTACTACTGGTATACAGTGCCATTGTCTGACTGGGAATTCAAAGAATATATTGGGAATACAAATACCCTCATTTCTTGCTACTGCCATATAGTGCCAGTTTCTGACTGGTAATTCAAAGAATATATTGGGGTTACGTGCACCCACAATTTTTACTACTGGTATACAGTGCCATTGTCTGACTGGGAATTCAAAGAATATATTGGGAATACAAATACCCTCATTTCTTGCTACTGCCATATAGTGCCAGTTTCTGACTGGTAATTCAAAGAATATATTGGGGTTACGTGCACCCACAATTTTTACTACTGGTATACAGTGCCATTGTCTGACTGGGAATTCAAAGAATATATTGGGGTTATAAATACCCTCATTTCTTGCTACTGCCATATAGTGCCAGTTTCTGACT
Organism: Leptodactylus fuscus; assembly: GCF_031893055.1. Lineage (NCBI taxonomy): Eukaryota > Metazoa > Chordata > Amphibia > Anura > Leptodactylidae > Leptodactylus > Leptodactylus fuscus. The sequence goes on along the minus strand of NC_134265.1, from coordinate 256,343,239 downwards.
GGTAATTCAAAGAATATATTGGGGTTACGTGCACCCACAATTTTTACTACTGGTATACAGTGCCATTGTCTGACTGGGAATTCAAAGAATATATTGGGGTTATAAATACCCTCATTTCTTGCTACTGCCATATAGTGCCAGTTTCTGACTGGTAATTCAAAGAATATATTGGGGTTACGTGCACCCACAATTTTTACTACTGGTATACAGTGCCATTGTCTGACTGGGAATTCAAAGAATATATTGGGGTTATAAATACCCTCATTTCTTGCTACTGCCATATAGTGCCAGTTTCTGACTGGTAATTCAAAGAATATATTGGGGTTACGTGCACCCACAATTTTTACTACTGGTATACAGTGCCATTGTCTGACTGGGAATTCAAAGAATATATTGGGAATACAAATACCCTCATTTCTTGCTACTGCCATATAGTGCCCGTTTCTGACTGGTAATTCAAAGAATATATTGGGGTTACGTGCACCCACAATTTTTACTACTGGTATACAGTGCCATTGTCTGACTGGGAATTCAAAGAATATATTGGGGTTATAAATACCCTCATTTCTTGCTACTGCCATATAGTGCCAGTTTCTGACTGGTAATTCAAAGAATATATTGGGGTTACGTGCACCCACAATTTTTACTACTGGTATACAGTGCCATTGTCTGACTGGGAATTCAAAGAATATATTGGGGTTATAAATACCCTCATTTCTTGCTACTGCCATATAGTGCCAGTTTCTGACTGGTAATTCAAAGAATATATTGGGGTTACGTGCACCCACAATTTTTACTACTGGTATACAGTGCCATTGTCTGACTGGGAATTCAAAGAATATATTGGGAATACAAATACCCTCATTTCTTGCTACTGCCATATAGTGCCAGTTTCTGACTGGTAATTCAAAGAATATATTGGGGTTACGTGCACCCACAATTTTTACTACTGGTATACAGTGCCAATTTCTAACTAGGAATTCAAAATGCGCAAGGCTCCCGGAAAGGGACGTGGACGAGGCCGTGGGCGAGGTCGGGGGAATGGTTCTGGGGAGCAAGGTAGCAGTGAAGCCACAGGGCGTCCCGTGCCTACTCCTGTGGGGCAGCAAGCATTGCGCCACTCCGCAGTGCCAGGGTTGCTTGCCACATTAACTAAACTGCAGGGTACAAACCTTAGTAGGCCCGAGAACCAGGAACAGGTCTTGCAATGGCTGTCAGAGAACGCTTACAGCACATTGTCCAGCAGCCAGTCAGACTCTGCCTCCTCTCCTCCTATTACCCAACAGTCTTGTCTTCCTTCCTCCCAAAATTCCGAAGCTTTACAGAACAATAACCCAAACTGTCCCTGCTCCCCAGAGCTGTTCTCCGCTCCTTTCATTGTCCCTCAACCTGCCTCTTCACGTCACGATTCCACGAACCTAACAGAGGAGCATCTGTGTCCAGATGCTCAAACACTAGAGTCTCCTCCATCTCCGTTCGATTTGGTGGTGGATGACCAGCAACCCACCCTCATCGACGATGATGTGACGCAGTTGCCGTCAGGGCATCCAGTTGACCGGCGCATTGTGCGGGAGGAGGAGATGAGACAGGAGTTGGAAGAGGAAGTGGTGGATGATGAGGACACTGACCCGACCTGGACAGGGGGGATGTCAAGCGGGGAAAGTAGTGTGGATGTTGAGGCAGGTGCAGCACCAAAAAGGGTAGCTAGAGGCAGAGGCAGAGGTCAGCAGCTTAGGCGAAGCCAGGCCACACCCGGAATCTCCCAAGATGTTCCAGTTCGTACCCAGCCCCGAAAAACTCCCACCTCGAGGGCACGTTTCTCAAAGGTGTGGAGTTTTTTCAAGGAATGCGCCGAGGACAGATATAGTGTTGTCTGCACAATTTGCCTCTCGAAATTGATTAGGGGCTCTGAGAAGAGCAACCTGTCCACCACTTCAATGCGCCGTCATTTGGAATCCAAGCACTGGAATCAGTGGCAGGCAGCAACGGCAGGACAAAGGCCGCCTGCCGTTCACGCCACTGCCTCTGCCACTGCCTCTGCCTCTGCCACTGCCACTGCTGACTGTGCTGGCGATGCACTCCAGAGGACGAGCCAGGACACCACTTCATCTGCCTCCGCCACTTTGTTGACTTCTCCCTCATCCTCCCCTGTTCCTGTCTTATCTCCTTCTCCTGCACCATCAAAGGCACCATCAGGCGCTTCTTTACAACAACCCACCATCTCTCAGACATTGGAGCGGCGGCAGAAATACACTGCTAACCACCCACACGCGCAAGCCTTGAACGCCAACATCGCTAAACTGCTGGCCCAGGAGATGTTGGCGTTCCGGCTTGTTGAAACTCCCGCCTTCCTGGACCTGATGGCAACTGCGGCACCTCGCTATGCCGTCCCTAGCTGTCACTACTTCTCCCGGTGTGCTGTCCCCGCCTTGCACCAGGACGTGTCACTCAACATCAGGCGGGCCCTTAGTTCCGCGCTTTGCACAAAGGTCCACTTGACCACCGACGCGTGGACAAGTGCATGCGGACAGGGACGCTACATTTCACTGACGGCACACTGGGTGAATGTAGTTGAGGCTGGGACTGCTTCCCAAACTGGCCCGGTGTACCTCGTCTCCCCGCCTAACATTCCTGGCAGGGACACGAGAAGAACACCCCCCTCCTCCTCCTCCTCTACCGCCTCCTCCTCCGCCACCGCCTCCTCCTCCGCCACCGCCTCCTCCTCCGCTGTTAGATTGACCCCAGCTACGAGTTGGAAACGTTGCAGCACTGGCGTTGGTAGACGTCAGCAGGCTGTGCTGAAGCTGATCAGCTTGGGGGACAGACAGCACACTGCCTCCGAGGTGAGGGATGCCCTCCTCGATGAGACGGCAATATGGTTTGAGCCGCTGCACCTGGGCCCAGGCATGGTCGTTTGTGATAACGGCCGGAACCTGGTAGCAGCTCTGGAGCTTGCCGGACTCCAACATGTTCCATGCCTGGCCCACGTCTTCAACCTAGTGGTGCAACGTTTCCTAAAGAGCTACCCCAATGTTCCAGAGCTACTGGTGAAAGTGCGGCGCATGTGCGCCCACTTTCGCAAGTCGACAGTAGCCGCTGCTAGCTTAAAATCTCTCCAGCAACGCCTGCATGTGCCACAACACCGGCTTTTGTGCGACGTCCCCACACGCTGGAACTCAACGTTTCAGATGTTGAATAGAGTGGTTGAGCAGCAGAGACCTTTGATGGAATACCAGCTACAAAACCCTAGGGTGCCACAAAGTCAGCTGCCTCAGTTTCACATCCATGAGTGGCCATGGATGAGAGACCTTTGTGACATCCTACGGGTCTTTGAGGAGTCCACAAGGAGGGTGAGCTCTGAGGATGCGATGGTGAGCCTTACAATCCCGCTCTTGTGCGTTCTGAGAGAATCCCTGATTGACATCAGGGATAACTCAGATCACACAGAGGAGTTAGGGATAGCATCCGATCCGTCACAGCTGGAGAGTAGGTCCACACATCTGTCCGCTTCACTGCGTTTAATGGAGGAGGAGGAGGAGGAAGAAGAGTTGTCCGATGATGTGATGGTGATACAGGAGGCTTCCGGGCAACTTCGAATCGTCCCATTGTTGCAGCGCGGATGGGTAGACATGGAGGATGAGGAGGAAATGGAGATTGAACTTTCCGGTGGGGCCAGAGGAGTCATGCCAACTAACACTGTGGCAGACATGGCTGAGTTCATGTTGGGGTGCTTTACAACCGACAAGCGTATTGTCAAAATCATGGAGGACAACCAGTACTGGATCTTTGCTATCCTTGACCCCCGGTATAAAAACAACATCTCGTCTTTTATTCCGGTAGAGGGGAGGGCCAATCGCATCAATGCTTGCCACAGGCAATTGGTGCAGAATATGATGGAGATGTTTCCAGCATGTGACGTTGGCGGCAGGGAGGGCAGTTCCTCCAGTAGGCAACCAAGTTCTCACCGGTCCACACAAACGAGGGGCACACTGTCTAAGGTCTGGGACACCTTGATGGCACCCCCTCGCCAAAGTGCCGCCACGGAGGGTCCTAGTGTCACCAGGCGTGAGAAGTATAGGCGCATGTTGCGGGAATACCTTTCCGACCACAGCCCTGTCCTCTCCGACCCCTCTGCGCCCTACACGTATTGGGTGTCAAAGTTGGACCTGTGGCTTGAACTTGCCCTATATGCCTTGGAGGTGCTGTCCTGTCCTGCCGCCAGCGTCCTATCTGAGAGGGTGTTCAGTGCAGCCGGTGGCATCATCACTGACAAGCGCACCCGTCTGTCAGCTGAGAGTGCCGACCGGCTCACTTTGATAAAAATGAACCACCACTGGATAGAGCCTTCATTTTTGTGCCCACCTGTGTAAAGCACCCCAACATGAAACTCCATGTCTGTACTCAACATCTCCAATTCCTCCGCATCCTCATACTCATCCACCATAAGCGTTGCACAATTCTGCTAATACTAGGCTCCCTCCACCCTGATTTCCCCCAACTCTGCTGGTTAGAGGCTCCCTCCACCCTGATTTCCACCAACTCTGCTGGTTAGAGGCTCCCTCCACCATGAATTGGTCCAAACTGGGCTGTTTAGCGGCTCCCTCCACCATGAATTGGTCCAAACTGGGGTTTTTAGAGGCTCCCTCCACCATGAATTGGTCCAAACTGGGGTTTTTAGAGGCTCCCTCCACCATGAATTGGTCCAAACTGGGGGGTTTTAGAGGCTCCCTCCACCATGAATTTGCCCAAACTGGGGTTTTTAGAGGCTCCCTCCACCATGAATTGGTCCAAACTGGGTTTTTTAGAGGCTCCCTCCACCATGAATTTGCCCAAACTGGGCTGGTTAGAGGCTCCCTCCACCATGAATTGGTCCAAACTGGGCTGGTTAGAGGCTCCCTCCACCATGAATTGGTCCAAACTGGGGTTTTTAGAGGCTCCCTCCACCATGAATTGGTCCAAACTGGGGGGTTTTAGAGGCTCCCTCCACCATGAATTGGTCCAAACTGGGGTTTTTAGAGGCTCCCTCCACCATGAATTGGTCCAAACTGGGTTTTTTAGAGGCTCCCTCCACCATGAATTTGCCCAAACTGGGCTGGTTAGAGGCTCCCTCCACCATGAATTGGTCCAAACTGGGCTGGTTAGAGGCTCCCTCCACCATGAATTTCCCAAAACTTGGCTGTTTAGAGGCTCCCTCCACCATTAATTGGTCCAAACTGGGCTGGTTAGAGGCTCCCTCCACCATGAATTTGCCCAAACTGGGCTGTTTAGAGGCTCCCTCCACCATGAATTGGTCCAAACTGGGGTTTTTAGGGGCTCCCTCCACCATGAATTTCCCAAAACTTGGCTGTTTAGAGGCTCCCTCCACCATTAATTGGTCCAAACTGGGCTGGTTAGAGGCTCCCTCCACCATGAATTTGCCCAAACTGGGCTGTTTAGAGGCTCCCTCCACCATGAATTGGTCCAAACTGGGGTTTTTAGGGGCTCCCTCCACCATGAATTTCCCAAAACTTGGCTGTTTAGAGGCTCCCTCCACCATGAATTGGTCCAAACTGGGCTGTTTAGAGGCTCCCTCCACCATGAATTTGCCCAAACTGGGCTGGTTAGAGGCTCCCTCCACCATTAATTGGTCCAAACTGGGCTGGTTAGAGGCTCCCTCCACCATGAATTTGCCCAAACTGGGCTGTTTAGAGGCTCCCTCCACCATGAATTTGCCCAAACTGGGCTGTTTAGAGGCTCCCTCCACCATGAATTTGCCCAAACTGGGCTGGTTAGAGGCTCCCTCCACCATGAATTTGCCCAAACTGGGCTGGTTAGAGGCTCCCTCCACCATGAATTGGTCCAAACTGGGCTGGTTAGAGGCTCCCTCCACCATTAATTGGTCCAAACTGGGCTGTTTAGAGGCTCCCTCCACCATGAATTTGCCCAAACTGGGCTGGTTAGAGGCTCCCTCCACCATGAATTGGTCCAAACTGGGCTGGTTAGAGGCTCCCTCCACCATGAATTTCCCAAAACTTGGCTGTTTAGAGGCTCCCTCCACCATTAATTGGTCCAAACTGGGCTGGTTAGAGGCTCCCTCCACCATGAATTTGCCCAAACTGGGCTGTTTAGAGGCTCCCTCCACCATGAATTGGTCCAAACTGGGTTTTTTAGAGGCTCCCTCCACCATGAATTGGTCCAAACTGGGCTGTTTAGAGGCTCCCTCCACCATGAATTTGCCCAAACTGGGCTGGTTAGAGGCTCCCTCCACCATGAATTGGTCCAAACTGGGCTGGTTAGAGGCTCCCTCCACCATGAATTGGTCCAAACTGGGCTGTTTAGAGGCTCCCTCCACCATGAATTTGCCCAAACTGGGCTGGTTAGAGGCTCCCTCCACCATGAATTGGTCCAAACTGGGCTGGTTAGAGGCTCCCTCCACCATGAATTTCCCAAAACTTGGCTGTTTAGAGGCTCCCTCCACCATTAATTGGTCCAAACTGGGCTGGTTAGAGGCTCCCTCCACCATGTATTTGCCCAAACTGGGCTGTTTAGAGGCTCCCTCCACCATGAATTGGTCCAAACTGGGGTTTTTAGGGGCTCCCTCCACCATGAATTTCCCAAAACTTGGCTGTTTAGAGGCTCCCTCCACCATTAATTGGTCCAAACTGGGCTGGTTAGAGGCTCCCTCCACCATGAATTTGCCCAAACTGGGCTGTTTAGAGGCTCCCTCCACCATGAATTGGTCCAAACTGGGGTTTTTAGGGGCTCCCTCCACCATGAATTTCCCAAAACTTGGCTGTTTAGAGGCTCCCTCCACCATTAATTGGTCCAAACTGGGCTGGTTAGAGGCTCCCTCCACCATGAATTTGCCCAAACTGGGCTGTTTAGAGGCTCCCTCCACCATGAATTGGTCCAAACTGGGGTTTTTAGGGGCTCCCTCCACCATGAATTTCCCAAAACTTGGCTGTTTAGAGGCTCCCTCCACCATTAATTGGTCCAAACTGGGCTGGTTAGAGGCTCCCTCCACCATGAATTTGCCCAAACTGGGCTGTTTAGAGGCTCCCTCCACCAGGAATTGGTCCAAACTGGGGTTTTTAGGGGCTCCCTCCACCATGAATTTCCCAAAACTTGGCTGTTTAGAGGCTCCCTCCACCATTAATTGGTCCAAACTGGGCTGGTTAGAGGCTCCCTCCACCATGAATTTGCCCAAACTGGGCTGTTTAGAGGCTCCCTCCACCATGAATTGGTCCAAACTGGGGTTTTTAGGGGCTCCCTCCACCATGAATTTCCCAAAACTTGGCTGTTTAGAGGCTCCCTCCACCATTAATTGGTCCAAACTGGGCTGGTTAGAGGCTCCCTCCACCATGAATTTGCCCAAACTGGGCTGTTTAGAGGCTCCCTCCACCATGAATTGGTCCAAACTGGGTTTTTTAGAGGCTCCCTCCACCATGAATTGGTCCAAACTGGGCTGGTTAGAGGCTCCCTCCACCATGAATTTCCCAAAACTTGGCTGTTTAGAGGCTCCCTCCACCATTAATTGGTCCAAACTGGGCTGGTTAGAGGCTCCCTCCACCATGAATTTGCCCAAACTGGGCTGTTTAGAGGCTCCCTCCACCATGAATTGGTCCAAACTGGGTTTTTTAGAGGCTCCCTCCACCATGAATTGGTCCAAACTGGGCTGGTTAGAGGCTCCCTCCACCATGAATTTCCCAAAACTTGGCTGTTTAGAGGCTCCCTCCACCATTAATTGGTCCAAACTGGGCTGGTTAGAGGCTCCCTCCACCATGAATTTGCCCAAACTGGGGTTTTTAGGGGCTCCCTCCACCATGAATTTCCCAAAACTTGGCTGTTTAGAGGCTCCCTCCACCATTAATTGGTCCAAACTGGGCTGGTTAGAGGCTCCCTCCACCATGAATTTGCCCAAACTGGGCTGTTTAGAGGCTCCCTCCACCATGAATTGGTCCAAACTGGGGTTTTTAGGGGCTCCCTCCACCATGAATTTCCCAAAACTTGGCTGTTTAGAGGCTCCCTCCACCATTAATTGGTCCAAACTGGGCTGGTTAGAGGCTCCCTCCACCATGAATTTGCCCAAACTGGGCTGTTTAGAGGCTCCCTCCACCAGGAATTGGTCCAAACTGGGGTTTTTAGGGGCTCCCTCCACCATGAATTTCCCAAAACTTGGCTGTTTAGAGGCTCCCTCCACCATTAATTGGTCCAAACTGGGCTGGTTAGAGGCTCCCTCCACCATGAATTTGCCCAAACTGGGCTGTTTAGAGGCTCCCTCCACCATGAATTGGTCCAAACTGGGGTTTTTAGGGGCTCCCTCCACCATGAATTTCCCAAAACTTGGCTGTTTAGAGGCTCCCTCCACCATTAATTGGTCCAAACTGGGCTGGTTAGAGGCTCCCTCCACCATGAATTTGCCCAAACTGGGCTGTTTAGAGGCTCCCTCCACCATGAATTGGTCCAAACTGGGTTTTTTAGAGGCTCCCTCCACCATGAATTGGTCCAAACTGGGCTGGTTAGAGGCTCCCTCCACCATGAATTTCCCAAAACTTGGCTGTTTAGAGGCTCCCTCCACCATTAATTGGTCCAAACTGGGCTGGTTAGAGGCTCCCTCCACCATGAATTTGCCCAAACTGGGCTGTTTAGAGGCTCCCTCCACCATGAATTGGTCCAAACTGGGTTTTTTAGAGGCTCCCTCCACCATGAATTGGTCCAAACTGGGCTGGTTAGAGGCTCCCTCCACCATGAATTTCCCAAAACTTGGCTGTTTAGAGGCTCCCTCCACCATTAATTGGTCCAAACTGGGCTGGTTAGAGGCTCCCTCCACCATGAATTTGCCCAAACTGGGCTGTTTAGAGGCTCCCTCCACCATGAATTTCCCAAAACTTGGCTGTTTAGAGGCTCCCTCCACCATTAATTGGTCCAAACTGGGCTGTTTAGAGGCTCCCTCCACCATGAATTGGTCCAAACTGGGCTGTTTAGAGGCTCCCTCCACCATGAATTTGCCAAAACTGGGCTGTTTAGAGGCTCCCTCCACCATGAATTTGCCCAAACTGGGCTGGTTAGAGGCTCCCTCCACCATGAATTGGTCCAAACTGGGTTTTTTAGAGGCTCCCTCCACCATGAATTTGCCCAAACTGGGCTGGTTAGAGGCTCCCTCCACCATGAATTGGTCCAAACTGGGCTGGTTAGAGGCTCCCTCCACCATGAATTTCCCAAAACTTGGCTGTTTAGAGGCTCCCTCCACCATTAATTGGTCCAAACTGGGCTGGTTAGAGGCTCCCTCCACCATGGATTTGCCCAAACTGGGCTGTTTAGAGGCTCCCTCCACCATGAATTGGTCCAAACTGGGGTTTTTAGGGGCTCCCTCCACCATGAATTTCCCAAAACTTGGCTGTTTAGAGGCTCCCTCCACCATTAATTGGTCCAAACTGGGCTGGTTAGAGGCTCCCTCCACCATGAATTTGCCCAAACTGGGCTGTTTAGAGGCTCCCTCCACCATGAATTGGTCCAAACTGGGTTTTTAGAGGCTCCCTCCACCATGAATTTGCCCAAACTGGGCTGTTTAGAGGCTCCCTCCACCATGAATTTGCCCAAACTGGGCTGGTTAGAGGCTCCCTCCACCATGAATTGGTCCAAACTGGGTTTTTTAAAGGCTCCCTCCACCATGAATTTGCCCAAACTGGGCTGGTTAGAGGCTCCCTCCACCATGAATTGGTCCAAACTGGGGTTTTTAGAGGCTCCCTCCACCATGAATTTGCCCAAACTGGGGTGTTTAGAGGCTCCCTCCACCATGAATTTGCCCAAACTCTGCTGGTTAGAGGCTCAATCCACCCTGATTTTCAAAACAAATGTTGGTGCCAACCTCAACTTACTACAAGGGCCAAATTCACTGCTGGTGACAAGCTCTCCTCACTGCAAGTGCCAAATACACATGTTTCAAGGTGTTTTCCTACTGTCAGAGAGGTGGTATTGAGTGTGTAAAGTGTGTAGTTGTTAGGCTGTGATGTTGGGGTAATAGAGGGTCTTTGGTGTGTTAGATGCCCCCAGACATGCTTCCCCTGCTGTCCCAGTGTCATTCCAGAGGTGTTGGCATCATTTCCTGGGGTGTCATAGTGGACTTGGTGACCCTCCAGACACGGATTTGGGTTTCCCCCTTAACGAGTATCTGTTCCCCATAGACTATAATGGGGTTCGAAACCCGTTCAAACACACGAACATTGAGCGGCTGTTCGAATCGAATTTCGAACCTCGAACATTTTAGTGTTCGCTCATCTCTAGTTGAGAGCTTTCTAGATTACTCATCTTTGGTTTATCTTTTGTGAACATTCTTGGATTGTCTTTGATCACGGACAGATTTTAATATCTGACACTGGAGATTTTGTCTCTTACTGTTCTCTACCTTCAGTGCTCAAATGTTCTAAACCTAGTGCTTGACTTATGTAATTAACATATTTTACATTTTTTATGGCTTAGGCCTTGTTCACATCTGCGTTGGTAATCCGTTCAAGGGAGTCACCATGGGGACCTCCAGAACGGACTACCAAATGCATTTGCAAGCGCTGTGCAGTGAAAGCACACGGACCCCATAGACTATAATGGGGTCCATGTGCTTGCCGTGAGATCTCCGCACGAGTCATGCAGACATGAAAGTAGATTGTGAAGTACTTTTCTGTCTGCACGTTCCCTGCGGAGATCTTGCGGCAAGCACACGGACCCCATTATAGTCTATGGGGTCCGTGTGCTTTCACTGCACACAGCTTGCAAATGCTTTCGGTAGTCCGTTTGGGGGGAATCTGCATGGGGACTTCGGACTACCGACACAGATGTGAATGAGGCCTTAGTTTTCTTCTGGGGAAAAAAATATTTCGGCACTGCTCATCACTCATTTGCAGTGAAATCTTCATTACTTTGTGCCATTTTCAATTGAGATCTGCCAAAAAATTTAATATTTAGGCTACAATAATGAAATTTATGTCATGCACATACAATAAATAAATCTACTTTTAGGCTAGTTATACTTTATCCCATGAAAAACTTATCAGTACCCCCTTGTAAATAGTAGACAGGATTAATAAGGCTGTGCTAATGTTCTGAAATTTTGTGTTTGATGATAAGACTGAAGGACTCAGTATTTGTAATTGCAATATGAATAGGAAAAAGAAGTGATAATTGTTGCTTGGTAATTTTGTAGTTGTTGCTTGATAATGGAACCAAAGGCAATAACTGTCTGTCATACACGTCTTTGCTGTTTGCTTAGGTTTTGTCTAGGTACCATACAACATAAATGTTTTTCAACTCCTTAACAAAAAGGGAAGACACACATACAGGTAAGGAAATAAGTATTTCATCCCTTGCTGATTTTGTAAGTTTTCCCACTAACAAAGACATGAACAGTCTATGATTTCAGGGTAGGTTAATTTTAACAGTGAGAGATAGAATATCAAAAATAAAATTCAGAAAATCACATTGTATAAATTTTATAAATGTATTTCCATTTTGCGTAGAGAAATAAGTATTTGATCCCTCTGGCAAACAAGACTTAATACTTTGTGCCAAAACCCTTGCTGGCACGCATGGCAGTCAGATGTTTTTTGTAGTTGAGGATGAGGTTTGTGTATATGTCAGGAGGAATTCTGGTTCACTCCTCTTTGCAGACCATCTCTAAATCATTAAGATTTTGTCTCATCTGACCAATCTGTATGATTCTGAGAGTGATTGGGAAAAGGTGCTGTGGTCAGATGAAAAAAAAATTGAGCTCTTTGGCATTAACTCAACTCGCCCTGTTTGGAGGAAGAGAAATACTGCCTGTGACCCAAAGAACACTGTCCCCACTGTCAAACATGGAGGTGGAAACATTATGTTTTGGGGTGTTTCTCTGCTAAGGGCACAGGATTACTTCACCGCATCAATGGGAGAATGGATGGAGCCATGTACTTCCCCATGTCCCCTGTGTGCCGCCCATGCTTTCAATTCACGGCCGTCCATCTGCAGCACAGTCGTCTGCAATCGGTCTTATTTCTATGCCATACCATCAATGTTATTTATGGCTCCATTCAGTTCAGTGCGAAGAACTGATGCACAACAGATCCATTCCTGTCTGTTTTTTTGGCACAAACACAAAAGTATGGTATACTAAGTTTTTGTGTCCTTCAAAAAAAATGGACAGAAATGCATCCAATTTTGTCTATGTAGAACAGTGGTTCTTAACCGGGTTCGATCGAACCCTAGACAATATGCATGGTTCATTTTGTGTACCAGTAAAAAAACATATACCTCTTAGAGATGAGCAAACAGTAAAATATTCGATATTCGTTTTAAATAGCCACTCAATATTCGACTATTCGAACGAATATTGAACCCTATTATAGTCTATGGGGAAAAATGCTTTGTTTAAGGGGAACCCACCATTCGACTCAGGAGGGTCACCAAGTCCACTATGACACCCCAGGAAATGATGCCAACACCTCTGCAATGCAACTGGGACAGCAGGGGAAGCATGCCTGGGGGCATCTAAAAAGCCCAAGTCACAGTTTTACCCCACCATTACAGCCTATCAACTATATACTTTCCACACTCAAAAAAAACACTATGAAAGTGGAAAAACACCTGGAAACCTTCTTTCCTCCCCAATTGGATGGACAGAAACCCAAATTTAAAGCTAAAGAAACATTAACAAGCACCCATTTAAATCACATTGCCCATGACAACCACAGATGGAATAGGCAATGGGAAATTAAAAAGCCTCCACCCTTAACTGTCATTGTTCATATGTGTGTGATGTGGTGAGACCTTCAAAAATTCACTTTTCTGGCCCTTAACGTGAGCCCTTCCAAATTAAGTTAGAGGCCCTATAGCTGAGCTACCAGCAGAGATTGAGCCCAAACTTCAGCCTTTTACCTGCAGAGTTTTAGGCCCTTTAACTTAGTTCAGCCTTGCACCAGCACCACACTCTACTCAACATGTGGTATGTCGAGTTCCAGCATGTGGGGAGGTCGCACATCAGCCGGTGTTCTGGCAGATGGTGGCTTTGCTGGAGGCTTTGGAGGCTAGCAGTGGCTACTGGAGACTTGCGAAAGTGGGCGCACAAGCGCCGTACTTTCACCAGTAGCTCAGGTACATTTGGGTACGTTTTTAAAAAATGTTGCACCACTAAATTGAACATGTGGGCCAGGCATGGAACGTGTTGGAGGTTGGCAAGCTCCAGAGCCGCTACCGGGTTCCGGCTGTTATCACACACGACCATGCCTGGGCCCAGGTGCAGCGGCGAAAACCATGTTGCCGTCTCATTGAGGATGGCATTGGAGAAGGCAGTGTGCTGTGTGTCCTTCAAGTTGATGAGCTTCAGCACGGCGTGCTGACGTCTCCCCACGCCAGTGCTGCAGCGTTTCCCACAGGTGGTTGGGGTCGATGTGATGGCGAAGGAGGAGGAGGGTGGTGGTTCAGAGCCCCTGCCAGGGATGTTGGGTGGAGAAATGAGGTAGACCATCCCAGATTGTGACCTTACATACATTCACCAAGTGTGCTGTCACTGAAATGTAGTGTCCCTGTCCGCATGCACTTGTCCACGCGTCAGTGGTCAAGTGGGCCTTTGTGCAAATCGCGGAACTTAGGGCCTGCCTGATGTTGCGTGACACGTGCTGGCAAGGCGGGGATGGCACAGCGGGAGAAGTAGTGACGGCTAGGGACAGCATAGCGAGGTTCCGCACTTGTCATTAGGTCACAGAAGGCCTGAGTTTCCACAAGCCGGAATGGCAACATCTTCTGGGCCAGGAGTTTGGAGATGTGCGTGTTTAAGGCTTGTGCATGGGGGTGGGTAGCGCTGTATTTTTGCCTGCGCTCAAAAGTCTGGGAGATGGTGGGTTGCTGTGAAGAGGCGCATGATGGTAGAGGAGAAGGAGTTAAGGCAGGAGAAGGAGCTGAGGCAGGAAAAAGGGAGGATGAGGGAGAAGTCTCCAAAGTGGTGGAGGCAGATGTGGAGGTTTTCAGGCTGCTGGTCTGGACTGCAGTGCCAGCACTGGCAACAGTGGGAGAGGCAGTGGCGGCAATGCTGGATGATGATTGTCCTGCGTTTGCTCTCTGCCACTGAGCCCAGTGCTTGCCTTCCAAATGACGGCGCATGCCAGTGGTCGTAAGGTTGTTCTTTTCAGAGCCCCTACTCAGTTTGGAGTTGCAGAGTGTGCAAATCGCAGTATATTTGTCCGCCACATACATACATACATTAAAACATACATTAAAAAAATTCCACACCACCGAAGACTGTGGCCTCGATGTAGGAGTCTTTCTAGGCTGGCTACAAGAGGGAACTTTTTTGGCCCTGCTGGCTGTGGCCTGGCTTCAGTGAAGCAGCTGTCCTCTGCCTCTGGACATGCCTCTGCCTCTAGCCACCCTCTTTGGTGCTGCACTTCCCTCCACATCTACACTGCTCTCCCCGCTTGACACCCCCCCTGTCCAGGTCGGGTCAGTGTCCTCCACCTCCTCTTCCAATTCCTCCTCCTCTTGCACACCGACGATGGCAACATTCTGCCCTGATGGCAACTGTGTCTCGTCATCGTTGTCACTGAGGGCCGATTGCTGGTCAACAACAACAAAAGGAGATAACAGATGCTCCAGTGTTTGTGTATCAGGACACAGCAACTCATCTGTTACCTCTGGTGATTCAGGACGTAGTGGGACAGAGAGAGGGACAGTGAATGGACCCGAAAACAGCTCCTGGGAGGTGAGAAAGGTGGGATTAGTTTGCTGGGAAGATTGGGCATGTTGTGAGAAAGGAGAACCAGACTGTTGGGTAGGAGGAGGAGTTGATGTAGAGGCTGACTGGCTGGTGGAGAATGTGCTGGAAGCATTGTCCGCCATCCATTATAACTATTGTAACAACTCTTCCTGGTGCTCGGGCCTGGTTAGTGTTGTACCCTGCACCCTACTTACTGTGGCCGCAGAGCAGTAGGCACAGTAGACACTGTTGGTTGAGTGCAACCTTGCTCCACATCTGCATTTCCACGCCCCTGTACTCGTCTCCGTCCTTGTCCCCTTGCGCTAGCCTTACGCATTTTTTTATGTATAGTAATGCCCTTTTTATGGTCTATACACCCCTAATAAAAGCTGTTTTTCACGTATATAGCAAGAAGTAACTGCTGTGGATTCCTGCTATTTTTTGGGGGGACACCCCTAACAAAAGCTGGTTTGCACGTATATAGCAACAAGTAACTGTCCTGTATCCCTGTTTTCCACCGTCCGTGGAAAGCTGGACTCCTGTCCCTGCAGTGTATAGCTCTGAGAAGAGCTGTTGTTGTTCTTCGGTTTTTCCCTGCCTATCTCAAGCTAATGCCTATCTTGCCCTCAGCAGATATGTTTCTCTCCCTATTTCTGACCGCAAATCTGGCGAATATAGCGGCGGCCGTTCTTATAAATGGAAGGTCACATGTTTTCGGCAGCCAATGGGTTTTTTTAATTTTTTTTCAATGCCTCCGTTGTCGTAGTTCCTGTCCCACCTCCCCTGCACAGTTATTGGTGCAAAAAACACGCCAGGGAAGGTGGGAGGGGATACGAATTGGGAACGAATACCTTGAACGGCCTGATATTTGATCGAATACCTATTCGATCAAACGGTGTTTGCTCATCTCTAATACCTATGTCTTGAATTTGGAAAAAAATCATATTTGATTTATCACTAAAGAAGGGTTCCGTGAACGTGCATATGAAACTGGTGGGTTCGGTACCTCAAACAAGGTTAAGAACCACTGATGTAGACTGATGGCGAACCTTTTGCTTCTGTTTTTTGCATCCATTAACCGAATTTACAAAACAAATGTAAAAAACTTAATCTGAATGGTGCCTTAGGAAAACAAAGAATGCTTCACTAGAGATCACCATTGCCTGTTTTAGTCATTACCTGATTCATTTTGGTCTAAAAAGAACTATGTTCATAATAATTATCTTCTTATGTTATTCTACCGTAATTGTTCTTTTCTTAGCAGATACATTACAAAGTAAATCAAATACACATGATAAAACACAACGGTAGGACTTTAGCAAGTCCTCAATGCTAGATTTATGGCTCCAAAAAGTTGCTAAATAATCTTTCTTCTTTGCTGTGCAAGGGTTCAATTGATGGTATTAGCAAGTTATCTGTAATGAACGGTGATCGATGATATTAGCAAGTTGATCAATATTCATTAGTTCTATTTACAAACTGCAATCATTATCATTATATGTGCCTGAACGATTATTAGTGTTATAGTTTGCTCACATACAGTTTTATTATTGTCAGTAGCACAACCCCTGTTTATATGATTTTAAAGTCTACATGAAATATGCGATCAGCTAACAAATCAGTTTCAGCTCATTTGTTGTCTGAACAAAAAATATTCTGCAGTTTCAAGGTGTGCTGTGAATTTTTACCACTGATGTCATTCATTGAAATGAAATAAAGGCCCCTTTACATGGAGCAATGATCGGGTCAATTATTGGTGTTCTTACCGTGTTTCCCCGAAAATAAGACAGTATCTTGTATTAAATTCTCGTCCTAAATATAGGACATGTCTTATTTTCGGGAAGGGGGTGTGTATCTTATGGAGTGGGGGACAACCCGCTCCATAAGACATGCAGGAGGTTAGGCGAGGGGAGGGGGAGGTAGGCTACTTACCTTCCCCATCTTCATAGCAGTGCTGGTGCTGCTGTTGATCACGGCGGCGGAAGTGGTGGGCGGGGCTTAGCGAGGCTGCCGGAAGTTGCCAGGGAGCCTCACTTTGTGGGCATTGCAGCCAGCTGAATGCTGTGCACTGTGTTCCATGTGCACAGAAAAGCTGGCTGCTGCCTCTGCTGTGATAGTGGCTGCTGTGGGATGAGCTGGGAAAGCCAACTCCCTGCAGCATATGCACTGCGGGCATCTCCCAGCTCATCCTACAGCAGGGACAGTGGATACAACCTACGGTATCACAGCAGAGGCAGCAGCCGGCTTTCCTGTGCACACAGAACATCGCGCACAGTGTTCAGCAGGCTGCAATGGTTTTTGGGGGATGCCTTATTTTCGGGGTGTGCCTTATATTAGGCCTTATATTAGGCAACTAAACAGAAACCTTCCCCATGCCTTATTTTTGGGGGATGACCTATTTTCAGGGAAACATGGTAGGATTGCTTATTAATAATAATTGACCTGTGTAAGACCCGCAAAAAATATGTCAGTCTGTCAACTGCAAACACAAATCTGCAAAAAGACTTGTATGATCACCTACACTTCTCTGTGTTGCAAATGCTGGTAGAAATAGGACATGCTTTATAATTTGCAGACGCAAAAACTATGAACATGTGTATGGTCTCATAGAAATGAATGGGTATGTACTTATATCCACAATTTCAGATAAAAACTATGTCAGCAGGAGGCCTAAATGTACATATGATCAACTCATAGTTCCATTGTTAGATGTGCGAATTGTTTCTAAAAATCACAGTTGTCTACAGCACACCTGGAGTAAACACACAAATGCAAATTGTATGGGGTTGAACAATTTGTTTATTCCCATGCAACGATTATCTGCTGCATGTGAGTGCAGAAGACAATCAGATGATATTTGTAAGTTTGGGGCCCCACGTTGTGAAAAGACCACCATTTGGCCACAGTGGATATTCCGTGGCAGTGTTTTACAGTACCTGCAAAGTGGATGGAATTGAGGCTAATCCCATCCACACATTGTAGAAAAATATTCACAGTGGAAATGCTGCAATTTAAAAACCATTGCATTTTTGTAACTCACAGCATGTAAATTACACCTATGGAAATGCTGGTGTTTTCCTTATAACTTTAATAGGGACAGAGAGTCCACAGAGGAAAACTCTATGGACTTTCTGTGAAAAGCAAGGCGGAAAAAAAAACCCTGATGCGTTCCCGCCGCTGTCTTTTCCGCAGCATTTTTTGGCTGTGGCTCACTATGGAGGGCCTTAGTCTGAAGGAGCCTTAAGGGGGTTGTCCCATCTCAAGAATCCTATCTATACTGGTAGCTTATATAAATTGAAGACTTTTGCTAAATATATTGCTTTAGAAATGCTGCTTTGTTTGCCTGTTATGTGAACTTATTTCTCCTTTACCTTAACCACAGACCTGTGAGATAGGACAAGTGACGTCACTCATTGCCCTGCCAGCAGGATAATCGTTCAGCCAAATGCAGTTTGCTCATAAAGTCGAGTCTATTATCTCTCTATGTAAACAGATAACACTGAGCCTGTTCTCTACTATCATCTGCATAAGTATTGTAATACTTCAGTGTCTTGTTCAGCAATGGGAGTGAGAAATATAGGAAGTGAGAAGAAGAGACAACTGGCAAACTGCGGAAACAGTGAGGTGGGAAAACCTCTTTAGGCTGGGGCCCCACAGGATGTAAACGCTATTTGATTTGATATGAGTTTTACAGTCAGGGCAAAGTGAATGGGATTAGGGAATGCCATGCCCACTTTGTGGTGTGGACACACCACTATTATCAAAATCGGAGCGGTTTTAGAAATTGCAGCATGTCAATTATACCTACGAAAACACTGGCAGTTCCCCATAGGTATAATTGTAACAGAATGTCTGCAGAGCAAACCTCTTCGAATTTTCTGTCTAAAGCGCTACGGGAAGAACTGTGATGTGGTTTTCCCCACAGCGCTTTTTTGCTGCGGGACGTCCCATGGCGCATTAGCCTTATGTGAGATACTTAGCTGAAATGAAATCTGCACTTCCTAAGGTTTTTACTTTTTACTTTGGTGTGAATTTTTAGCCTTAATAAACAGAATACATATTGTACCATTTGTAAACTTACCCTATATACAACCTTCAACTAACATTGTTAACTGCTGAAGCTAATTTTACTAACTTGCTCTGCAAAGTACCTTTGATATAAGAGATTTATTGTAGCAGAGAGTCAATGACTTGTGGGACTGGTCCTTGGTGCATTGTTAAAATTGTATAGATTTCAGAGGAATTACATTTTTTTTTACACATGGAAGATTTTGGGACTATGCATATAGTTTCTCAGGAATGGGCTAGGAGCTTGGCAGTATAACCATACCTGACAGGTGTCCTGATTCTGTCAGGGCAGCAACCCACGGGAGGATTCGGTAAAATTGCGTGCAATTATAGTGTGTCTGGGTGGATTGACAATGGACTGGATGGTATAACAAATACTTTCAGGGCTTGGAATTTCTTGTAGCAATGGTAGTTATAGAAATCATTTTATTTATTTCATAATCCTTTCCTTTCTGTGTATGTTCAATATTCAGACACAAACATTGTAATGTACGTTTCCTATATATTGTAAAGCATAAGATAACAGGAATATAAAGCTATTCGGGATTTCAGTCCATGCTTGCATCCTTCTCACAAGCGCTAGTACAAGGTGCGCTGATTAAACTTAGTGCCAGGATTACATCTCTTCTCACGCTGTGATTTACACAGACTACAGCCGCTTTCTCCACTAATCACCTAGCAACCTCTGCTTTGGATAGGTATGTGTCTAGGCCATCTTCTTTTATGCATGAGTCATATAAAAAGATTCCTTGCCTGGCCACAGGATGTGAAACCGGTTTCTTAATTGCTAGCATAGAAGTTTACTAATGTGAGATGGCATTTGGGTAAGCGTTGTGCACATACAGGGCAGGAGGACGAGATCTGGAACGCCATAATCCGAGGAAGGATTCACAGAATTTGTAGTAATAAAACTATAAAGTCACCACTATATTCAGCTATGTTGGATGACCCGAGGAGCATTGGGAGTATAAGACCGTAGACACAAGGGGTGAGTTCACAGCAATGCAATGTACAGTGTAGCAGTGTGCAAGGTGTCCTACACTGCAGGTTGTGATTTTACATGATTTTAAACTTTACAATGTCAAGGCTGAAAGCTGAACCAGGAGCCAGGAAATGTCATCTTAAGGCCGGGGTCCCACGAGTTGGAAACACTGCGATTTGCCGACGGTGGAAATGCCGCAGGAAAAATCGCGGCATTTTACAGTAACTGCAAAGTGGATGGGATTTTTGCGAATCCCATGCCCTCTTTGCGGTAAAAACTGTGGCACAAACACGCCGTGATTTATATGACTATTATATGATTATATGACTGGTGGCTTCCCCGTAGATATAATTGTAACAGAAAGTCCATGGAGGAAAACTCTGCAAACTTTCTGTTTAAAGCGCTGTGGGAAGTACTGTGATGTGCTCCCCCCATGTTTTTTCCTGCAGAGCTTTATAGCTGCGGGTCATCTCGTGGGGCCTTAGGCCACACGTTGCGAAAACACAGCTTTTTTTGTTGCAGATTTTGTTGCGGTTTTTTGAGCCAAAGCCAGGAGTGGATTGAACAGAAAGGAAAAACTTCCTATATATTTCCCATTCCTGTTGTAGCCATTCTTGCCTATGACTCAAAAAAACGCAGCAAAATCTGCAACAAAAATAGCTGCGTTTCCGCAACATCCTCATCCTTAGCGAAAATGTTGCGAAAATGCCATATGTTGGCCATAGTGGAAATACAAAAAATGCTGCATTTTACTGTAACTCCAAAGTGAGTGGGATTCTGGCTAATGCTATCCACACATTGCATAAAAAATCGGCAACATTTTTTTTTTGCTGCGTTTTGCTGTGTGGGGCCTTAGACTAAAGTT
This sequence comes from Leptodactylus fuscus, assembly GCF_031893055.1. Lineage (NCBI taxonomy): Eukaryota > Metazoa > Chordata > Amphibia > Anura > Leptodactylidae > Leptodactylus > Leptodactylus fuscus. The sequence continues at coordinate 256,322,629 of NC_134265.1, read as the reverse complement.
TTGGTAAAATCCTGCTGATTTTGACATTAAAATTATTATTGAAAATTTTTTGGAATAAAATGCGAGACAAAAGGCATAAGTGCATAAATACAAAAACAATAACGGGGATACACAATGAGGGAGGATATGGGACCAGCAAACAGGAGGGGAGGGAAAAACATTCTGCTGATTTGGGCTGTTTTTGAAATAGGTGGGCCCACTGTGGGATGTCCACAGGAAAATCACCAAAGCATCATTTTCATTTGCATTTATAAATAATTTTGTTAGCAGTTCCACAGTTGAGAAAAATATATACCTAAAGCAAAGGTAAAAATAATAGTACATGAAATAATAATGTACTCTGTTCACAGTGCCATTACGATTTCTATTCTTAATAAGATCCATTTTCCAATAACAGGATGGTGATTGCAGACTATGCCATTCTTTCAACCAATACACTGATGGAACAGAGACTGGTACTAGTGTGAACACAACCTAATGCTATAGTATTGACTTAGATGAACTCTACATTGCTATCTTGTGGCCATAGCTGGTACTGCATTTTTAACATCCTCCAAATGAATTGCAATAATAATTTAAGAAACTGTTACTTTTAACATTTTTTTTCAGTCTGGCACTTATGCAATAAAAAGGGACAGGGCAAGTCATTTTAATAGCATGGTATATAAAATATTAAAAGGTTGGATATAAAACTGATTGGCTCAAATATAGACATAGCCTATTGTGTCCATTACCAGACATTACTTGTCGTCAATGTCCAAAGCAACTGATTATAGTGACACGTCAAACAGTAAAGTAAAGATGCTGGAGAAGGTTGTGCATTGTCTACAGAATACTTAGAAGCCATGGAAAGTTTATCAGATGAGTGGATCGGTGAGAGGGTCTCGCATTAAGAGGTTTTGTATGGCTAAATTGTGATTGCAGTTTGCCATTTGATTGCAGTCTTTAGATTCACTTATTTTTCCTCTGATGAAGCAATCTATTCACTAAGCCTGGAAAGATGAAAAAACGCTATACCCCCTACCACATGACTAGTTTATCTAACAAATACCTGACTCACATCCCGCTTTACTGTACAGAAAGGCTGTTTTCATTTTTCCAGCGATATGTGGGCTGGTACCAAGGAGTGGAAAATGCGACTGATCACTCATAGCCATTTTGACCATAGCAACCAGTCAGATGTAAAGCTACATTCACACAAGCTTTGGCTACACAGCTAACAGTAAATTTTGGAAAGAAGTTTCAAGGTACATAATATACAATATTCATAGGTTTCTATGAGGTAACACTAACCCAAGAGAATGTGCTGTAACATATATTTAGAAGGTTAACATCTTCCTAGATTTCCTTTTTTATAGTATAGCATACGATGTTACACTTTGAAAACAACACACAACCACTAAGTCATACATTGCTGTCTTCAGGATGGGGCTATTACACTCATAGTCAGTTCATTGTCATTGAAAAACCACATTGGGATATTTAGCCCTGTGTTACTGAATGCAGAAACATATCTTATGTATTTGGGTGGTTGCAGGGAGCCCAATAATGTCATTAATGGTGTCACAGGGATTCCTTGCGCAGAGGGGGCACAGAAGCATGCAAAGAAGATGCATGTCTACAAATCCATGTATACATGTCCTTCATAGCAGTGGTGTAACTAGGAATTGCAGGACCCCAAGGTGAACATTTGACATGCACCCCCTTCCCTCCGCGACCCAACCCCCTCACTGCGCGCATGCGGACAAACTACATTCCTGTACACAGTATTATGCCCCATAGTGGCCCCTGCACACACAATATTATGCCCCATAGTGACACCTGCACACAGTATTATGCCCCATTGTGGACCACCCATGAACAATTATTATACTCTTTTCAGACCCCAGAGTATAATAATTGGAGACGCAGGTCACAAACATTAAAAAACACTGTTATTTACCACTCCTGGGCTCTGGCACACTCCCTGCTGATGTCGGTCATCTTCAATGATGAACCAGACATCACTTGAGCCATGCCTGCAATGCGATGCATTATGACACAGGCCTGGCCCACGTGACGTTTAGGATGTCACCAAATAGGTCCAAAGCCTGCCGGAGCCCAGGAGAGGTGAGTAACACTGTTTTTTATGTTCTGTCACCTCTCCTAGCCCTCTGATCATCATACTTGGGGGTCTGAAAAAATACCAGAGTATAATGACAGTGGTGTTTGTGGAGTTCACGGGCCCGTGACCTTACTTACCGATCCTCTCTCCTGTTCACAGCCTCTGCAGAAGAGGAACCACAGGCGGCCGTGTGCAGGAGTGAAGATTGGTAAGTAAATTAGGCCTGTAACAGCCTATTTAAAAAAAAAAACCCATCAGGGGCCCACCGGGCCCCCTAATGCCCCGGGCCCTGTGTCAGCCGCTACCACCGCTACTGCAGTAACTGCGTCCCTGCTTCACAGTGATCTCATGGACTGTTAGTATAACTGTAGTTCAATATTATCAATTATCTTCAGGCAGTGACAGCTGTGGACACAAAGCTCATTTGTCCTTTCTAACCTGAACATCATTAGTGTAAATTAATTACATTACAGTAGTAAATATATTCATAGGAGGGGAGGGGGAGGATTATTAGAAATCAGGAGAAGGGGTCCTTTAGGATCTATGAGTGAGTTAGCCACATGGCTATAACACAAGGACAAGAAGATGGAGTATGTGGTAAAGGACATGGCGTGTAGTCTGCAACACTCTGGGCCCACGGAATGAGAAAGGCCTTCGGCCAGATATATTATGCTATCTGCAACCAAAGCTTGTTATGTAGGCTTTCATAGAAGTACGAGTATAATACACATGCTGTACTGCCGCATAATAGTATTTACCATAATAGGCCACCTGTATCCTTGGGTCTAAGCAGTGTATTCCACCCCCAACACGACCTCCTCTCCATCCAAATGAAATGGCTTATCAGCATTGACCAGAACGGTGCAGGGACAGGAATAAAGATTGTCTGTAAGAAGTGAAGCCATCTTGAGAGAACATTCATCTTCAAAATGTTAACGTGGTCAAATAAAGAAGCGGTCCCAAACTTACATGTCTCCAGATCCTTACCGATCTGTGAGAGTAATGGGCAGAAATCAAGATCATACAGGGTACCCAATTCTCTGTGGATATATACTCCCAGGTAGTGGATGCCGGTGAAAGGCCATTGAAAGGAATAATTACTCTGAAGGATGGCTTGTTCCTCAGGGGGAAGAGAGACAGTCAAAGCCTCCAGTTTAGCCGTGTTAACCATGAGGTTAGTTCAGAAACTGAAATGGTCAAGTTCAGCCATGACAGAAGGGAGGAAATAAACAATAGGAGATAATCTGCAAACGCAGAACATTTATGTTCTATCTACTCTGTCGTAATGCCTGGATTGTCCCTGATGGAAGAGAAATGTTCCATCACAAGGATATATAGCAGGAGGGAGAGGGGGCAGGCCTGCTGGGTGCCGTTAGAGATCGGAAACTGGTGGGAGATGGTACCATTAATCTTCAATTTAGCCGTGAGACAGCAAAACAGGGCCATAACCTTAGAAATAAAGATATCTCCCACTCCCAAGGCTCTGAGGGCATAGTAGATGGCTGACCACGCCCTACTGAATGCTTTTTCAGTGTGGAGGAAGATGATCATTAGTGGAATAGTTTTAGCCTGGGCATATTGAAAAATTTTCTAGAGTTTTTAAGGTATTACTGAAGGACCCCTTCCAGGAGACAAACTCCACCTGATCGAAATGGATGTGGTCAGGAAGAAGAAGCCTCGACCTGTTAGCCAATAGATTTGCATAAAGTTTAAGGTCAGAGGGATAAAGGGTGATGCCTATGGCAAAAAAGCGAGGGTCCATGATCTGGGGAAGGAAAAGGACACAACTAAGCGCTCTACTACAGCATATTTGGGCTGAAATTTTATAAGCCTGGTCTAGCAGTTGCAGTGATTTTTGGCGACATCAGCAGGTCACAAAGAACTGATGGGGAAAGAGCACGTTTGTGAGTCAGTTTGAGAGAGGATACCTGGTCCAGCACTCTGGTGAGGGTGAGTGCCCATTCACATTTCAAGCACAGGCTACAGGTGACGTCCAGTAATAAAGATAAATTCAGTCACCAACACCAAGCGGGTCTGGAGAGGGAAGGAATAGATAATGCACAGTATACAAGTGCATGTCAGACCACGGAATGGTGCTAATATCCATTTCGGGAGATCATGATAGTGCACCCTGATGTACCAGGATGTAGTCAATGCAACTATACGGGTCCATTCACACAGAGGAAAATTCAGAACCCATTGAAATCAATGGGAGGCTTTTTTTTTCAGCGTGGAAAATTCCACACCAAATTGCTCATAATTTTCCTCTGTGTGAATGGACCCTTAGGGTCATGTGGAGAGGAATAAAATATAGAGTCTCAGAACCCTTATCACACATTTGAATGTGGAATAGGAAAGAGCGGCTTTCCTTAAGTTATCTAGTGTTGGTTCAAGGGTGAGATTCAATTTCCCAAATAGAATAAGTCCCCTAAACTATAGGGAGGGTAATTTTACAAGTTTTAAGATGAACCAGGATTTGAGGCACATGCATCAAAGGGATCCTATCATTAAAACTCAATTTTTTCTACTAACATGTCAGAATAGCCTTAAGAAACGCTATTCTTCTCCTACCTTTAGATGTCTTCTCTGCGCTGCCGTTCAGTATAAATTCCGTTTTTTGTCGGTATGCAAATGAGTTATCTCGCAGCACTGGGGGCGGGCCCCAGCGCTCAAACAGCACTGGGTGTCCCCAATGCTGCAAAAGAACTCTCCAACACCGCCTCCATCTTCTTCAGGAACGTCCTCTTCACGCGTCTTCTCCTGGTGCAGGCTACAACCTTCTAGACCTCAGGCCTAGGGCAAAGTCGACTGCGCATGCCCGCTGGCACCAAGAAAATGGCCATTTTTCTAGAAACACAACCATAATTAACTTTGTAGACAATTATAAATAAAACACTTTGGCATATATAAAGAATTAAATTGCAGTGTTTTAAAGGGATTCTACCATTAAAAAACTTTTTTCTGTGGCTAACACGTCAGAGTAGCCTTTAGAAAGGCTATTCGTCTCTTACCTTTAGATGGGATCTTTGCCGCACCGTTCCTTAGTAATACCGTTTTTTACCGGTATGTAAATTAGGTCTCTGGCAAAGATGGGGGCGGGCTCCAGCGCTGAAAATGCGATGAGGGCGTCCCCACCGCTGCCCGAGAACAGGATCCTGTGCCGCCTCTATCTTCTGATGGATCCTCCCCTTCTTTCTTCAGCAGCGTCCCTCTGTCGGCTCTTACACTAGTAGAGCCGACTGCGCATGCGCGGCCTAGTATCCTGTTCTCGGGCAGCGGTGGGGACGCCCTCATCGCATTTGCAGCGCTGGGGCCCACCCCCATCGCTGCCAGAGACCTAATTTACATACCGGTAAAAACCGGTATTACTAAGGAACGGCGCGGCGGAGATCCCATCTAAAGGTAGGAGACGAATAGCCATTCTAAAGGCTATTCCGACATGTTAGCCACAGAAATAAGTTTTTTAATGGTAGAATCCCTTAGGATTTTCTCTATCCATCTTAGTGGTGACAGTCTTTCTTTCTGGATAGGTTTTGATAGGCTGCCAATAGATACAACCTGGAAGGCAGGAACTTTCCATTTTCTGGCACCCAGCCATGAATTGCTTATTGAGGACAGGTTAACAAATACACAGGGATACTACATATACAAGAAGAAAACATGGCCACAATAAGGAAATCATGGCTGGTTTTGTGCCAAAAACACCTATACATGTCTGCTGTAATTATATCCAGCTGAAAATAATCAGTTTCACTTATAGAAACTTGAAAGCACCAGTGGCTATAACTGCATCCAGTGCATCATTTGGCACCACCCTAACACACCTACACAACTGTAGCTAGACTTATCTTACTTCGGGCACCATTCTTTGTTGCAGATTTTGTTGCAGACATTTTTGTAACTGTAAATCAAGTATGAGTATAGTTTTCCGTTCAGGAGGGTCCCCCAAGCGGACTCCCCGAACTGAATACCAAATGCGGATGTGAACCGGGCCTTACATGCCAGGAGATACAGTCATCACTGACCCTCTTCATAGCAATGGTTATGAATACTGCATCCTTGTTTCCGTTCAAAAGTACGAGATACAGCTGCTATAACTCATTCCCACTACTATGAAAGAGACGGTGAGTGAGAGTATGTAAGCAATACCGGGCGCCACAGTGACATCAAACAGCTAGTTGATAGGGACCCTATGTCAGATTAAAACTGATGTACTTTGATGGTCATAAAGGATAGGCCATCAATTTTAGAAAAGTGGATAACCCCTTTAAAATACAGATAGAAGCACAGCATCTAAGTTGCAGTATAATATTGCGGAGAAATCCATGATATGCCGTAATTCACACCTCAGACTTAATGGGAGTCAAGAGTAAATTTGTTTCCTATCAGTTTGCATATGCTTTAAGGAGAACATGATATTACACTTTTACTACCTGGGGGCTCTTTAGCAATTTTACAACAAATTAGTAGCTGCTAATTAATGCTAATTACGAAGAGTGGCTAATATCAGGTGCTCAGTTGTTAGTGATGGCATTTCACATTTATCTTCCTGTTCGCGCTCTGGATAGTCTAGCGCTGCAGATACCATCCACACTATTTAGAAGAAAATACTCAGAATTCCTAAGGGGAAACTGAGTAATCATTCAACTAAACTCTTCATGTGCACTCTCTCTTTGCATATATGCAGTATTACGTGGTATTTATAACAAATGTGTCTGTTTGAAAGCTTGAGTCTCCCATTATGTTATATACATAAACAGTATATTCTATATAGGCAGTAAAATTTCCTATATGCCTTTGTACTGCCAGTAATATAAAATTAAAGTGTAAGGCTTATTACATTGATGCAATTTATGTGACAGTGCTACATCTTCTAAAAACAATGGATGCTAAGGTAGGACCTAGTAAGATTCTGTTCTAACTAGAGATGAGCGAACACTGTTCGAATTAGCCGATCCGAACAGCACGCTCCCATAGAAATGAATGGAAGCACCTGGCACATACGCTTTGCCGGTGGCCGGTCGCTTAACCCCCCGCGTGCTGGCCGCTTCCATTCATTTCTATGGAAGCGTGCTGTGAGCGTGCTGTTCGGAATGGCTTTTTTAAAGGGTATGGAAATGAAAAAAGCTTACTAGTGTCAGTTTCTTAAAGGGAGTCTATCACTGCCCCCATCTACTTTAAACCACTCCCTAAGTACTGTAGATGCTGTTAGCAGAATAAAAATTATACCTTTCTTAAGTTTCAGAGCCCCAGGGATGCATAGAAAAAGTACTTTTATTCTTTATTCAAATGAGGATCTTGTAGTACAGGAGGAGTTTTCTTCTAGTACTGAGCACTGCTGATTCATCACTAAACATCATAACCATCTTAATTGTAATAAAGAATAAGGGTGCATTCACACTATGGATACGGTGACTGATTCTGAACGTTAAAACACGTTCAGAATCAGCGCGTATAAAGCACATCCCATTCATTTCAATGGGAGCCGACATATGAGCGCTCCCCATTGAAATGAATGGGCTGCTTTTTACTCTACGAGCGCTCCCATTGTAGTGAATGGGAAGCGCTCACGTGTACGGCTCGCCGTGTGAAGGGGCCCGGCGCTCGGCTCAGTCCGAGCCGTACTCGCGAGCGCTTCCCATTCACTTCAATGGGAGCGCTCGTAGAGTAAAAAGCAGCCCATTCATTTCAATGGGGAGCGCTCGTATGTCGGCTCCCATTGAAATGAATGGGATGTGCTTTATACGCACTGATTCTGAACGTGTTTTAATGTTCAGAATCAGTCACCGTATCCATAGTGTGAATGCACCCTAAAAGTGCTTTTCTACGCTTCCCTGGGGCTCTGAAACTTAAGAAAGGTATGGTTTTTACTCTGCTAACAGCATCTACAGATTGTAGACATAGATTGTAAGCTCTTGCTAGTAGGGCTCTCAGTCCCATTGTGTGAAATGACTTTCTTTGTAATGTATCTTTCTGTCTGTATTTGAACCCTACAAATTGTACAGCGCTGCGGAATATGTTGGCGCTATATAAATAAAATTTATTATTATTATTATTATTATTATTGCAGCACTATGCTTTTGGAGCGGTTTTAGCTGGGGGCAGTGATAGACTCCCTTTAAGGGTTTTCTTTTTACAAAGGTTTTCTTTTTGTTCATTGTGTGATAAAAATGACCAGATAGCTTCACTCTGATGATCAATATGATCATGCTGATACTAAATCAACATAGCTTTTATTATGTTCTAATACCTTTAAAAAAATTATAACCTTTAATTCAAAATAAACATTTTTTGCACTGCTCTGTTCATCTTATTTATCTATTCATCTACATAGCTGTTGTAGGGACTAATTTTTTACAAGATGAGCTGATGTTTTTATTGGTACCATTTTTGGGTACATGTGACTTATTGATTACCTTTTAATTTTTTGCGGAGAAGTAACTGCAAAACAGCAATTCGCACATTTAGGTTTATTTCTATAAGGAATAGATAAGTTAATAACTTGATAATTTGGTCATTTTCAGATGCAGTGATACCTGTTTTTTGAGTTTATTTATATTGATCTATGGAATGGAATTTTTTTTATCTAGCTATCTACAGTATCTATCTATCTATCTATCTATCTATCTATCTATTTTTTTATACCTTGTGGCAGGGTGTAATAAAAGATTTGAGCCCCTGTTAGGCTCCCAGTTGTCATGGCAACTTACTGCTGTCCATGTGCTGCAATGGTTTAGATGCCACTGTCACATATGACCACAGCAATTATAAAACTCTTGAACAGTGGTACTCATGGACAGGCAAGACAGTCCAATAAAGAAAATCCTGACACTCATGATTATCTCCTTCCGTTTATTCAAATGAACATAAAATTATTACAAGGATGGTTTTGGCCCACCCTAAGCAGCGCCGCACCTCCCATGAGGCGACCTGAAGCAACCGCTTCAGGCGGCGCTATGCCAGGGCCCCGGGGAGGGCGGCATTTTTGCTGACCTAAGCCAGACCAGGACAAGCTGTCCTGGACTGGCTTAGGGTCACCGTCACTGAGCGGTGGATTGCGGAGGCCGCTGGAGCAGCGCTGCTCCAGCGGCCGCCCCTCACGCTCAGGCAGAGAGCAGGTCCTGGGGCCCTGACCAATGCATCTGCATACCTCCAGCGCCCACACATCACTCACTAACCGAGAATCCAGTACAGGATTCCTTGTTAGTGAGTGATAGCTGCTTTCAGCGGTATGTACAAATGTACTTACCGCTGAAAGCTGTCAGTCGGGCTGCGGTCGCGCGGACCACAGCCTACACTGACTGCAGAGTGACCTCTGCCCTCACGCCCGACGCAGCTGCTCTTCATGGGACGTGAGACTTAAGGTAAGTTTAATACTCAGGGTGTGGGTGGCAAACAATGGGGCAAACAATACTGTGTGTGGGGGGCCCCTACTGTGGTGCATATAATACTGTGTGGGGGGGGGGCCCTACTGTGGTGCATATAATACTGTGTGTGGGGGCCCCTACTGTGGTGCATATAATACTCTGTGGGGGCCCAAAATGTATTATTTAATACTGTATGGGGGGGGGGCACTGTGAAGCATATAATACTGAAGGTGTGGGGGTATGAAACTGGGGGCAGAGATGGATGGGTACATGAAACTGGGGGAAGAGATGGAGGTCAGCGGATGAAAGGGGGCAGAGATGGAGGGGTATATGAAACTGGGGAAAGAGATGGAGGGGTATATGAAACTGGGGGAAGAGATGGAGGTCGGCGGATGAAAGGGGGCAGAGATGGAGGGGTATATGAAACTGGGGAAACAGATGGAGGGGTACATGAAACTGGGGGAAGAGATGGAGGTTGGCGGATGAAAGGGGGGAGATGGAGTGGTATATGAAACTGGGGAAAGAGATGGAGGGGTATATGAAACTGGGGAAAGAGATGGAGGGGTATATGAAACTGGGGAAAGAGATGGAGGGGTACATGAAACTGGGGAAATAGATGGAGGGGTACATGAAACTGGGGGAACTGATGGGTTCACCTCTCTTAGGCTAATTGTAAAAAAAAAAAAAAAAAGAAAAAGATTATACTGGACAACCTCTTTAAAGTGTCGCACATTAGCAGGTGTATATTAAAGGGGTCATCCAGGCATAATTTTTTATGGTTTATCCTCAGGATAGGCCAGAGATACCTGATCTGTACAGGGCCAATACCCAGCCCTTGGACTGATAAGCTGTACAGAGCCACTTCTGGCACCAGTCCTATACACAAAATGGGGCCAGAAGCAGAAAGTTCAGTCTACTGTATATCAGCCGACACCTTTTCTGCATCTCAGCATTTATTGAAGTCAGTGGGAGCAGAGCTGCAGTGAAGGCGCTGGGTGACTAAACAGCGGATGGAGTTTTCTGCTTCTAGGCCTGCATTGTGTAAAGAACAGGGGCCAGAAGTGGTTCCATACAGCTGATGAGACCATGTGTCAGCCCCCTACTGATCAGGCATTTATGCCCTATACTGAGCAAAGGACGTAAAAAAGATTGACATTGATTTGGAGAAATCGCACATTTTAATGTTCAGTCTCATGGCGACGCCTCATTTCTGGAAATCCTGTACCTAATTGGTCTTTACAGTTACATGAGGTGCAGGACTCCCAGCAAGAAGGCGCTGGCACAAGACTGAATGGACATTAGCAGTGGACAACAGTGTGGGGACAGATGAGTATGCTTTTTATTTATTTATTTTACACCTCATGCCTGCCACATCGGTTGCTCCTCTGCAGATCAGCTTTCCAGGACAGAACAGCTACAGGTAATGGTAACAATTCTAGGAGTCACGCTGTTCACTTGCCATCCAGGGTGTTGCAGTAGGTTTAGGTAGTGCGTTGTTCCACATGGTATAATGGGTGAGCAGCATGGCTCCTGACCTGTTATTACCTTTAGCTGCCCTGTCTCGGTACCGCTGGTCAGCAGGGGTCTAGATGGTGGGCCCCTAGACACAATTCCACTGGCGGGCCCTAGACATCCCAGTCCGACCCTGGCTACACCGTTAATGTGTTGCAGCAGCAGCTGCTCAGTTCCATTCAAGTGAATGGAGCCAACTTGCAATAACAAGTGCAACTCTTTTTCAATGTACAGTGTTGTGCTTTGTACAGTATTTACTGAATAGGCTACAACACTCAACCAAATGCTGGGTATCAGACCCTCACTGATCACATATTGATGACCTATTCTATGGAACCCCACTTTAACTGCCAGTGAAATAGTTTTTACTCTGGTACTGAGTGTAGTAAAGCTTTGAGCAGAAATGGACAAAGCTCCCAAGATTTGTTATGTTTTGGTATCGGCTGGCTTGGGTCCCTGATTTGCTTCAGGTTGAATAAGTTTAAATAGAACCAGAAGGGAAATTATTATACTCCTCCTTGTGTCCAGCTCTCTGTTTTTTGTGTCCTCAGTGACGTCATGTGCCCTGTTACACCACTGACCACTGTGATTGGGCCTCATAGGTCACATGAACATGCCAAGCATCGTAACGCTTGGTGTGCCCATGTGACCCAGGTGGCCCAATCACAGGCCTCAGTGGTGACCCTGGGCACATAATTTCACCAGGAGAGCCACGAGGAAGCCCAAAAGAGGTGATAGAAAGTGAGTATAAATGTGTTTTTTTTTTTTTATTTTTCTTTTATGCCTCCCCTGGGCCTGCACTTATTATACTCAGGAGTCTCAGTATACCCCAGAGTATAATAATATACCACAATGCATGTTACAGTAACCATTTTAACCATTGTTAAAAGTCCCAAAATTTAGGATATTCAGGTCGAACCCAGCTTGTGACGAAGCGGTTCGCCCATCTTTAGCTGTGACCTACAAGGTGCACGTGTGGCTCCCAATACACCGTTGGAGAACAAGTATCTATATACACTTAAAGACAGGTAATTATAATATGTATTGTCTTGAAGACAGCCCAACTTCTATCTTGTACTTATAGCACTGGAACTTTAAATGTGCTGGAATATGTCTTCTACCATATATGAACTAAATATAATGCATTGCAGTACTTAGAATGACACATTATCTCAGCTATTTATAAGTAAATACCTAGATTATCTAATTAAATAACATCTATACAATTATATAACAATAGTGAATATTCTAATTAATTAAAGAATAGAATATAAGGCCATCATATACTAATCCATTGCAATGTTTGGACTATGACAAACATGGAAATCACCTGCATGCAGTGAATCTCGGGTAATGGAATGAGCAGGATGCACTACAGCTGTCTCCTAGCAACAGAGTAGCTCTATTTTCAAAGCTCTTTCTTAAGCATGTGCCAGGCAAAAAAAATCGGAGCGCTGATACATAGTGCATGAATGGAGAAGATTCCTATTCAACATGTACCTGGCAAGAAATATTAGACCTTTTACACTTGGGACTTGACACATCTTGATATGTGGTACCAAACATGTAAAATAATGCGCAACCATAAATTGAATAAAATATATTTATTGCCTTGTCTACAGTAAAAGTTACTAATTATTAAGAAGCCAAATTCAATGAAGAAAGATCATTGTACATCAGCAATGGAAAAGAGTCTGAGAAACTGTTACATTAAATACTAATAGCATAACAATACTCTTCATATTATTAGAAGAGCAGTAACTCTATAACTATATATTTTTATTAATACATATAAATACATATAAATCTATCTACAGTAGAACTGACATATATATATATATATATATATATATATATATATATATATATATATATATATATACTGTATATGCAGGTCACACAGCACAAGGGCAGATGCAAACCCTAAAGGGCAACATTAATATAATAAAAACGCATAATGTGCTATAATATGCATAATATGCTATATAATATAGAGGTTCTTTGTTATACATATTTGATCAAACAGTATAAAGCCCATCTGCTACAACAAGGCAGGAGGACTGGTTTTTCCAGCAGGTCACTGCGCCATGCCACACGGCTGGGTCAATCAATGTGTGGATGAAGGAGCACCACATCAAGACTCTGTCAACCCAATCTCCAGACCTGAACCCCATTGAAAACCTCTAGAATGTAATCAAGAGGAAGATGGATAGTCACAAACTATCAAACAAAGAAGAACTGCTTCAATTTTTGTGCCAGGAGTGGCATCAGATCACCCAAAAGCAGTGTGAAAGACTGGTGGAAAGCATGCCAAGAAGCATGGAAGCTGGGATTAAAAATCATGGTTATTCCACCAAATACTGATTTCTGAACTCTTCCTGAGTTACAACAATAGCATTGTTTCTAAATGAATATGAACTTGTTTTCTTTGCATTATTTGAGGTCTGACAGCGCTGCTTCTTTTTTTATTATTTTGACGATTTCTCATTTGCTGCAAACAAATACAATTTTTTTTGTTTTGAATTTCGGAGACATGTTGTCAGTAGTTTATATAACAAAAGAACAATGTACATTTTACTCAAAAATATACCAATGAAGAGAAAAATCAGAGAAACTGAAAATGTTGCAGAGGTCTCTTATTTTTTTCCAGAGCTGAATTTATCTACAGTAAATACTCTTCTGAATATATAGCCTGTATAGTTCTGGTCTTTAGAACTGAAGGAATTTGTTATGGAATATCTTCCACTAGGTGTTAAAATGGCTCTACAGGAATACTGTCCCATGCAGACAGGTTAGCTTTAGAGATGAGCGAACGGCGTTCGATCATATATCAGGCCTTTCGAGGTGTCCGATTCCAATCGAACACCACGTGGCAAACTCACTAAAAATTTGATTCCCCTCCCACTTTACCTGGCGCGTTTTTTTGCACCAATAACTGTGCAGGAGAGGTGGGACAGGAAATACGACAAGGTAGGCAGTGAAAAAAAATCAGAAAAAGGAATTGGCGGCCAGAAACAGATAACCTCCAATTTAGACGAATACTGGATTTATCATTCGACTAATTTGGGACTGTGAACTATATGAATGTGATACAGGGACAGATCTACAGGCAGGGTTGGCTAGGGATAACCTTTATTTAGGGGGGAATGTCACTCACCTAGCTCTTTGGGGTTCTATCTTGTCGGGATCCCTGTCAGCTTGCGATATGCGCGAGCTGACTTTTTCCCATAGGGATGCATTGACCAGCGTTGATTGGCCGAATGCCCATACAGTGGCCAATCAACGCTGGTCAATGCATTCCTATGGCTCGGAACTACTAAAGGAATAGCTGAGCTGAGCGTGTTAATACTACTAAGGAATAGCCAGCTGAGTGTGCAGTGTGGGAGATTATCCTATTCACTACACAGCATGTACCCCACGCTGTGTAGTGATTAACCCCCTCCCCCCGGTGTCCGCTTACCTGCAGCTCTTTGCTCTTGGCCCACTTCGGTCCATGGTCCCAGTTTCAGAGCGCCCTTCCCCCCCTCTCCCCGATTATTATTATAGAGAAGTCGGGGTTTAAGAGAGTGTGGGCGGATACTGGGCGGGGAGACTCCCCGCCCACACTCTCATAAGCCCCACCTTCTCTATAATACTAGCCGGGAGATGGGCATGGCTTATGAGAGTGTGGGCGGGGAGTCTCCCAACCCAGGACCCGCCCACACTTTCCTACGCCCTGCCTTCTCTATAATAATAGTCGGTGAGAGGGGGCAGGGCGCTCTGAAACCGGGACCATGGATCGAAGTGGACCAAGAGCAAAGAGCTGCAGGTAAGCAGACACCGGTGGGGGTGGGGGGAAGGGGTTAATCACTACACAGCATGGGGTACATGCTGTGTAGTGAATAGGATAGTCGTTACAATCCCAGCTCTGCTTAATCAACAAACAGTAGTGTCCGATACTACAAACTCAGCTCGGCTATACCGATAAACTGAGCGTGTAGTGTCCGATACTTCAAACTCAGCTCAGCTATACCGATGAACTGAGCGTGTAGTGTCCGATGTAGGTGAGCTGTGTGTGTAGGAGATGTAGATGTAGGAGAGCTGGCAGATATGCAGCAGACTAACACACTCAGCTCTACTAACATCGGCCAGCTCTGCTACATCTCTGGTGTAGCAGCTCTGCACTACACCCAACCAACCCTCCATCTACTCCTCCTGTCACACACATCTTGTGTGTAGCAGAGCTCAGTGCACACTCAGCTCTACTACATTTCTACAACAGAGTATAGAGATGTAGCAAAGCTGAGTGTGTGCTGAGCTATGTTACACCAGAGATGTGTGTGACAGGAGGAATAGCCAAGCTGAGCGCATGGCTGGCTCTGCTTCATTTTTTCATAGGTATGCATTGACCAGCGTTGTTTGGCCAGTCTTACAACATTCGGCCAATCAACCCTGGTTCTGCCGGGGGAGGCGGAGTCTAAAATGGGACCAGAATGGAAACTGCTGTGGACGGCTCTTAGACTCCGCCTCCTCAGGCAGAACCAGCGTTGATTGGCCGAATGTCGTAGACTGGCCAATCAACGCTAGTCAATGCATTCCTATGGGAAAAAGTCCGCTCTGGCATAGCGCAAGCTGACAGGGGATCCCGACATAATAAAGGTACTTGATGCCCCCAGACATGCTTCCCCTGCTGTCCCAGTTGCTTTCTAGGGTGTTGGCATCATTTCCTGGGGTGTCTTAGTGGACTTGGTGACTCTCCTGAGTCGAATGGTAGGATCCCCTGTAGTGAAGCATTTTCTCCCATAGACTATAATTTGGTTTGATATTCATTCGAATAGTCAAATATTGAGATGCTATTCGTAACGAATATCGAATCTCGAACATTTTACTGTACTCATCTCTAGTTAGCTTCTTTCAGTTGCTGCAAAATAAATGGCTCTGATACTGATATGCTCTGAGCAAATAGTTAAGTGATTAACTTGGTTTGCCATAATACTCAGGGAAACCCTAAGCATCTATCCACATGTATCAGTAGACAGAGGGTGTGCCAATAAAGTAATCCCCACATCAATACTCCATCTGCACCCAACTGGTGATGACCAGGCTGGTCATCTGCTTTCACAGTATAGCTCATTTGTGTTGAGAAGTGTTGAGTTTTACAATCGGGCACATCTTCCATGAGGTGACCTGAGGCAATGGCATTTTTTTTTTCAATTGACCGCTACCTATTGTATTAGTCCAATAGGTAGAAGTCAATAAGTTATATTTTTTTCTCTGCAAATGTGAGGGGGCGATTCCTACAATTTTGATTAGAGGAGCCCCATCACACAAACCTTAGGGTGCATTCACACTACTGAACGCCAGCGTGTATCACAGCCGTACATGCCGGCGTTACAGCAGGGCTGCCGGACACTTCCCATTCATTTCTATGGGAGCCGGCATGCGAGTGCTCCCCATAGAAATGAATGGAAAAAAGCAGTCCATTCATTTCTATGGGGAGCGCTCGCATGCCGGCTCCCATAGAAATGAATGGGAAGTGTCCGGCAGCCCTGCTGTAACGCCGGCGTGTACGGCTGTGATACACGCTGGCGTTCCGTAGTGTGAATGCACCCTTAGATAGTCAGGTCAGGTATCTCATTTGAGGGGGTGCCTCAGGCACCAAGGAAGCTAGGTTCATACTTGTTTGGACACTTTAGTTGGTGCACTAACATTGTACTTGGCTGCAGTTTGATGTCTCATCTGTTCATCAGAACCATCACAGGAACTGTTACCTTCTAGATAAAACAAGTATAGCAGATACTGTCATTCAAGCCATATGGGTGTACACAGATAACAGTTCTTATCTTGTTCACCCCAGTGCCTGCCAGCATCTATTATACCTGTTCTGTCTAGGAGGTAACAGTTGTTATATTGTTTATCCCTAGTAGATGCCAACTGATACTTACCAGCAAAGAGTTCTCATGGCATAGGGATCATTTTCATCTTCTGGATCCCTGAGATACACTAATTGTTTTCTACCCGAAATGTAGTGGATTTACTATCCAACATGGTGGGCATAACTATGCTAAGGCCCCACAGAAAGTCCGCAGAGATTTCCTCAATAGATTTTCTGCTTCCATTATACCTATAGGGAAACCGTCAACGTTTCCATACGTATAATTGACATGCTGTGATGCAACAGTTTTTGAGATCATAGCATTTCAGCTGTATTTTTTCTGTGATTTGTGGATGGAATGTATGTCTGCTGTGCATATCTATTTCACAATGTGTGTATGGGATTCGCTATGGGGATGGGTTTTCTAGAATATGGGGATGGGTTTTCTAGAATATGTGGCTGTACCTTTTGGACTCAACCTTTGATGTTAGAGTTTCTGGCACATATTTACATCTAGGTATAGATCTCGACCATGGCTGATACTAGAACAGCTGGTCCCTATAAACTATATTTTTACATCTTACATCACTCTGCACCTTTTATTTATCATCAATGCATTGATTTGATCATCCTCATAATGAGATAAAAATGGTATTGAATGTATGCAAAGTGCAAATGTCATTTTCTATGGTTACCGAGCGATGTTTAGTTTTGATCTAGTATATATTAAAAGTACATGTATGCATAGATATTTATAATATATATATATATATATATATATATATATATATATATATATGTATATATATATATCCTATTAATATTATAAATGTGAAAGTTTGTGGGTTTGTGAGTTTGGATGTTCGGATGTTTGTTCCTCAATCACGCAAAACCCACTCCACCGATTTGGCTGAAATTTTCCACAAACATAGTTAATACATCCGATTGCGCAATAGGCTACTTTTCGTCACAATAGCGCACATACGTTTGTGCCAGGATCCCCACAACACCCAAACTCACATCACCATCTCTGCAATCTCACACACTTCGGACCATAGCAAGCCACAAAATTCATATTGCCCTCTACAGCTTAGCCCCTAACCCCACACAATCACATATACATATACTTTACCACTTTGCCCCTCACCTTAACGATACTCCAGGAGGCGCTCTATAACGCTCCGGAGCAGCCATGTTTGCCGACCCCCACCGCTCTGACAATCCGCGACACCGCCCACCCATGTCAATACCCCTAGGCGGTCAAATAAATACAAAAAAAAAAGTTTACAAAAAGTAAAAAAAAATATAAAAAAATAAATAAAAAGGATTAAAAATTCAAATCACCCCCCTTTCCCTAGAACACATAAAAGTAGTTAAAAACTGTGAAACACATACATGTTAGGTATCCCCGCGTCCGAAATCGCCCGCTCTACAAAGCTATACAAATATTTTTCCTGTTCGGTAAACGCCGTAGCGGGAAAAATGGTCAAAAGTGCCAAACCGCCATTTTTTCACTGTTTTGATTCTGATAAAAAATTGAATAAAAAGTGATCAAAGCAATAACATTTCCCGAAAATGGTAGAACTACAAAGTACACCCGGTCCCGCAAAAAAAGACGCTCTATACATCCCCGTACACGCACGTATAAAAAAGTTACGGCTGTTGGAATATGGCGACTTTTCAAAAAAAAAATTTTTAACACAGTTTGGGATTTTTTAAGGGGTCAAAATGTAAATAAAACCATATAAATTTGGTATCCCCGGAGTCGTAACGAAACACAGAATACAGGGGACATGTCATTTTGGTTGCACAGTGAACGCCGTAAAACCAAAGCCCGTAAGAAAGTCGCAGAACTGCATTTTTTCTTCAAATCCACCCCATTCAGAATTTTTTCCCTCCTTCCCAGTACATTATATAGAATAAATAATGGTGGCATCATGAAGAAAAATTTGTCCCAGGAAAAATTAAGACCTCTTATGGCTCTGGGAGCGGAGAAATAAAAAAGTTATGGGGTTTAGAAGGAGAGGAGTCAAAAACGAAAATCCAAAAATGCCATCGGCGGGAAAGGGTTAACTTCAAATACTTCTGTCCCAAAGTCACTATGTAAAGTTTCTCACAACACTGTATATATAGCAGCTCAAATACAAAGTAACTTCAACACAAAAGTCTCACGTATTCTCTGAATTACTGCAAAAACAAGATATAAACTTACATTTCATATCCCATACCTTATACACAGTACGAAAACCTTACCCGCGCCTGTATATACCCACTGCTACAATCACCGCAGACGAAGTCGCGGGTACCAGCTAGTATATATATATATATATATATGACTATATAACAAGGTATCTTGGTAGCAACAATGGTGCAGACCCAACCAGTCAGAGGCAGGAACACAATATCTGGTGCCAACAGGTTTATTTGGAAGAACGGCACATTAAATAAACCTTCACTTCAAGTACAAGAACATCATACAAAAACCTACTCGTACGAGCACTAATGAAACAGGACAAAGCTAACCATACATGTGACTTGTTACCAGCCACACCAACATACAGATTCTGTATTTCATGACAGACCCAGACACCTCCTCTCTTTTCCAGGATCTGCAGCCTTTTATGGCCCAGTGACAAGCCTAAGACTCAAACCTGTCTGAGGCCTACTCAAGACCCGCACTGGACTACACGTGTCAGAAACCTGGGGGAGACCTAATGTGACTCCAGCACCCTGCCTGTCACCTTATTCAGATAGATAGATAGATAGATAGATAGATAGATGGTATGTTATAACCTCCAACCTACATACTCTAGATATATATTTTTTGTATTTCCCATTTTGTGTCTACCGCCTATAGGTTGCTACGGATTACAGGTAGATGTGATTCCACCTATGACCCTGTGATATCTATACAGTGCCTGTATCCATTCACTTTCATCTAGTGTCCAGATGTATGGTCTGCATCTTATTGTTCAGTGACAGGTCCAGGATCTGCATTTACTCATATCACAATGTATTAGGTTTAAAGTTTTTCCGTCCATTTAACATCCAGGATCATATGACTTTATTCCCTCTATCTGTAATTCACGTTTTCTAGCTGCCGTTCTGTCATAACTAGTGTTATTCTGGCAATAACAACCGGGACTCTGTCGCTGTAGCACCCTTAGTTATTGGGTTTGGCAATTAGCCACTTTTTACATATTGGCATTATTGCACTTTCCTAGTATTTATCCCAAGGGAGGGTTACCTAGGGCTATTTACAGCAGGATCAGGTTCCAGTCAGGGTTATGTGCTACCTAGGGCGGTATTTAGGGCATACTACTAGTAGTCCTCATTATTCAGGGCCTTATACCGTGTTTCCCCGAAAATAAGACAGTGTCTTATATTAAATTGTCACTATAAATATAGGACCTGTCTTATTTTCGGGGGTGCCTTATTACAACCGGCAGTCATGCCGGCACTTCCTTAGTGGAGTGTCAGCATGACTGCCGGTTGTAGGTAGTGTAGTGTAGGGGAGGGGGGAAGGTATCATACTTACCTTTCCCTTCTTCCTAGCAGCGCTGGTGCTGCTGTTCGTCCTGGAAGTGGTGAGCGGGGCTTAGCTAGGCTTTGGGGGGCGTGGCTTAGCGATGTTTCGGGGGTGGGGCTTAGCGGAGCTTTGCAAGCTCCACTTCACTGACACAGCAGCCGTGCTCTGTGCTCCGTGTGCACAGGAAAGCCGGCTGCTGCTTCTTCTGTATGGCAGCTGCTGTCTCTGCCTCTGGGATGAGCTGGGAGAGCTCATCCTACAACAGCAGAGGCAGCAGCCGGCTTTGCTGTGCACACGGAGCACAGAGCATGGCTGCTGTATCAGTGAAGTGGAGCTCGTTAAGCCCCGCCCCCCCAAACCCCGCACACCACTGCCCGGCATGCCTTATTTTCGGGGGATGCCTTATATTAGGCAATTCAACAGAAACCCCCGCATGCCTTACTTTCAGGGGGTGTCATACTTTCGGGGAAACACGGTAGGGACTGACCAGCTATCCCTTTTTTTTTTCTGCACCATAATTTACCTCCTGCTTTGCTATGGTTTCTCCCTCTACACTTTTGACTACCATTGGTGGTTTTACACAACATTTCTTTCTTCTAGGACCATAAATTATATAACTGGAGCACAGTCAATTGGCTTTATTTACTGATAGGCTACTGTGCCTGTTATTATTGATTGGCCATATGTATGGTGGTTCTTGGGTTCTCCAGGGATATTTTAATTTTTGTAGCACGTTTTTTTACTTATACTTAGTAAAAGTTAAGTTTTATCCTGATTATCATTTGGAGTTGCACTAACTGTTGGGGTTAACCACCACCTTGGAAATTTTGTATTTCCAGTTAGTTTGATTTGGATTTTCAGCATCCTTCCTTACCCTGGTAACAGACAAGCCCTAGAAAGGGCCGTCCATGATTAGTGAACAACAATGGCCTGTGGGTGGCAGAGCACGGGTACACCCCACTAAGTCATACGTACGGATTGGCTGACAGTCCCTGGATGGGCAGGACCCGGGCGGGACTTTGCCTTTATAGGCATATTGCTTTTATAGCCCTGATTATACTATACTGGGCTATACTGCTAGTGTGTCTAAAACTATGTGACTAGTTATCTCTATCTAGACTAGATTCTCCTGCTATCAGACTAGACCTCTGATTACATGCATTTAAGAAACACATAGACATATGTAGAGGGGATTCAGACTGGTCTCTAGCTGAATCTTTATTATCTTTATTTTATCTTTATTTATCTGTTATATCATTGATAAAGTTTTATAATCTGACATCTTTTAGGTCACTTGTCATTTTTACGTCATGTATATATGTAATTTTATAAAATATTATTCATCATAAATCAAGTATATATGCAATTATATATAAAATGATTCATCAAGTTAAGTTTCCTCACACGGCTTCTTCTAACACGTATGACCTATAAAAGGAGATGGAAATATTTCTTTGTTGGGGCACTGGGAGTGAAATATTCCCGTGTGTATTTGTTTGTTTCCATACTTAGGATTAGGTGCTCCATCATTTTCTCAGGAGGTCATGATATCTCATGGCACGTGTCCTGTGATGCTCCCTATAATTACCTGCTAGGAGAAATATGGCATTACTCTATGAGATCTTCACTTCCAGGATCACAAAGGAATGTTAAAAGGCTAGAAGTTGGGTCTTGACATGAGTTGAGTAAAGGTATAATCATATATACACAATCTAAAGCACATACAGTACATAAGTGTTTATTTTGCCACCTATTTAGTCCTGGCTACGACTAAGGAAGTGTTTTCCGAAACGCGTAAGCTAGTCACTATGTGTCTCAATGCACCAATTTATTAACGCATAATGCTTGTTGAAAAAGAACTTTGGATTTTAAATTGAATTTTCATTAAAAGTTAATTTTATTGAAGAAGGTAATGCTGGATTTTTTATACTTCAAATCTTCTGGATACATGTTTTCAAGTCGTGGAAAACGTCCGTGCGCGTACTTTTTTGGGAACGTGACTCAAAATTATTTTTTTATTTATTGCAAGTTGAACCATAAGTTTTTCCCTCCCCCCGTTTTGTCCTCTCTTATGAAAGTTACATAGCAGGAAGCTGAACCTAGTAAACAAATGCAGACGATACCAGGAGCTCCCAGAGACACCCAGAAATCACTCAAAACACTGCTAAAGGTATATGGGTGCATTTATTAACACAATAATAGCACTTTTAACAGATCTTTTCTAAAAAGAACATTTTTTGCCCAGAAAACCCCTTTAAGTGTAAGAAACTTACAGTTCACACAAACAATTACAAGACCTTGTCTTTCTTCTGTGATTTCACAGTCCCTTCTTGTCTACTTCACCCTGCTGAGGCTGAGCTTCTTTTAACTGTGCAAAGTTAAATTCTGGAACCCATATGGGTACAATCCATTTGATGTCTTTAGAGCTGGCCCTAGGTAGAATTTTCCCCTACTCAGATTCACACTAGTGTATTGTGTGTGCTCTGAGTTCCATGTGTATTTGTTCCCTTTGTCTTGGAACAAGTTGTATAGGAGGGGTCCCTAATTTTGTATCAGTTAGGATCTCAATGTCAGATTGAGTTGAGTTCCTTGATAGAGATCCAGGTATTCACATTAGTGATTGCAAGGAATGGTTATTTGACACATTTTGAGTGCTAACATTAACATTCTGTGTGTCTAAGCCAACAATCCTGGGTGTGATTTAATGGATATTACTGGTGTTTTTTAATATTGAAAGCATCATAGCACATGTTATAGAGGTTTCAGCTTGACAGCCTTACCCTGTGTTGCCATTCAATACTAGGGTCTGATACATAATTTATAGTGTACCGTATTAGGGGTGACACAGATATTTTCATCCTACCTACCTATACCACATTGGTTCATTTTTGTGGTTTTAGATTTATTTATGTGGATCTTTTAGGATTACTAATAAAAGTAAATTTTTAAGTGTACGTAAAATCCCACACTGTCTCCTTTGATTGTTAAATTGTGTACACTAATCCCTAATATTGTTTGTAGCATGGACGCCCTCCCTACAGCAACCAATAGCTGGTGGAGGAGTTCTTCATTCTGATGCTTCAGTATTAATGTGGGTGGCCGCAGCATCTTTAAGAAAATCTGCTCCTCCTCTACAGCTTCTAAAAATGGTTGTAGCCCCAAGATGCACTTCCCAAGCACTCACTCTTTAATCCGGGACTGTGTGCAGAGTGCACAGGAATACATGGAAATAGGCTCAACTGCTGCCCTCTGCAGTCCTGATAAAGTCCTGCCGAGGCTCACCTCAACTCATGTTACGGTCAGTCCTGTGTATAGGATAAGAGAAATAGTGCTATGGTGGCTATTTATGCAGGATAAATATTTATGCAGGATAAAAGACATGCAACTGTGCAGTGGCTATGTATGGCTGGTAATAATAATGGCACTGTGCATGGGCTAACACCACCGGCTCCGCCCCCTCCACTCTCTGACGTCCGCCTCAGGCGGCACAAAACCTAGGTTCACCCCTGGCTGAGAATCTGATGCCTGTGGTGGTAAAACACAGAGGATTAACATCAGATGCTACTAAAATAAGCTGGATGTGTAAATATCTCATGTGTATGGCCATATTTATACATTCAGAGACAGACACACTACAAGACAAACAGACACACACACACACACACACACACAAACATGCCTATCTTTATACGTCCCCTAACTTATCTCTGCTGTCCTGTAGATGCTTGAGGTCTTCGAATATTAACGTCTATATCAAGCGCCAGCGCACATGTATGCAGACGTGCTCCTTGTTATTTCTATGGAGCAGTGGCGTAACTAGGAATGGCAGGGCCCCGAGGCAAACTTTTGACATGCCTCCCCCCCCCCCCCCGACTGACACTGACGCCGAAGACCTCAACCGACCCCCTCCTACGCACTCTATTATGCCCCATAATGGCCCCTTCACACAGTATTATCCCCCATAGTGGCCCCTCCACACAGTATTATCCCCCATAGTGGCCCCTCCACACAGTATTATCCCCCATAGTGGCCCCTCCACACAGTATTATGTCCCACTGTGGACACCCATAAACAATTATTATACTCTGGGCAGTCATGGGCTCACCAGGAGCTTTGGGCCTAGGGTGGTTACCCAAACCATCTATATTATAATTTGCTATTGCCCTAATATTATTTATGAATTTAGCTTATGAGCCCCACTGGGAAGGGTTGATACAGATTAAAAGTTCTGGTTATTATATGTCAGGACTTTTTTTATCTTATTGAATTATTTTTTTTAATTTACTTTAAATTCCATGTTTTTTCCTATCTTGGGATGAGAAAGCACTGTATTCAGTTTGACATATAAGCCATGTATACTGTACAGTATGTCAAATATGTGTTATTTAGAGATACCTACATCTAGTCATTATTTCCTTTTTTTTACTCAAAATTCTGCAGCCATTAGAGCCACTAATGGATTTCTGAATACAGGTTATCATCCTGAAGTTTGTGAATTTGTTGCCAAAATTTTCGCTATTTTTAAACTGAATAAAAGATAAAAAAATATTGGTATCGTCTAAGGACAGTTGTCAATCGTGTGGATGTTGCATGAGAGCTGCTTTCGCCTGACATTTACCACAGTGGTATATACTAGAAATGATCCTACATACTCGCACATTTCTGACAGTGCTATTCTTGTTGAGAATGATGAGGCTAAACAGGACACAACGTATTCACACCAAAATGGATATTTTGTATTGTTATATAATGTATCATGTGTATTTACATTGCTATCCTTATTTACAAACAGCACAATGTTGAATTTACAAACATTCATTATCAAAACACAATGCATTTCTGCAAGTGTTAGCAAGGGTTAAAACTACAAATGTAACAGAAAAATAATATCATAGTCTAAAAATATAAAAGGGAATAAAACAGAAAGCTATACTTCACCAAGTGAAGCCTTGTGACTAGATACCTCAGATGCTTTCAGAATGGGATCCCCGAGGGGATCGTGGGCAGAAAATATGAGATTCACACACATCCGAGTGCATCCACAGAAAAATCTAAAATGTGAGTTTCTGTCCTGACTTTTTTTATACTCAATTCTTTTTTAATCTTCTGAAAAGTTCCAGACCTCTAGCAAGCCTATTGTGGTGTGTCCTGAGTCTTGACAGTCAATTTTCACTTTGCCTTAGCTATTGAGTGGTTTTATAACCTGGGGTTCGCAGACAGGAATTATTTTACTGTAAATTTAATCACACCAGGAGCAGAATTTAGAAACTTTTTCACTGTAATTTGCATATTCTCCGCAATTGCTCTATTTTACATTGGAATGACCTTCATAATAATAATAATAAAAAAAAATCATAACATGTCTTTCATGGACAGTTTTTTTATCTGAAAATACATATAATTTTTATAAATAGTATACATATTATCCATATTAGACATTAGAGGAAACTAAACTTACTGTACGGATGTTACTTACATTATAGTACAGTACATAATACAGTAAAGGACACCTGGCTTGATATTCAGTTCTGTACCTAATCTTGAGGATTATGCTTTATTTTATTTTTAATTTCAGTAGGAGAAAACACCAAATTGTCACTAATAAGTCTGTGTTCACATTTGTGTTGTAGGCTCTGGTGCAGATTTCATCGCATTACAGGGGGAGTAGCAATACATAAAGTGCTATTTCTACACTATGACTGTGCCATATGTGACCCCCCCACACACACCAGTTAAAGGTGGGGGTCACATCTGGCACAGTCATAGTGTAGATCAATTTCTTGCTGTGGGTTGCAAAACTTACCCGGTTGCAGTAATAAAACCTCTGTCAAAAAACTGCTTTAAGCTGGGGCCCCACGGGACAGAAATGCCACGATTTGCCTGCAACCAAAATCACAGGAAAAATCACGGTGTTTTACAGTGATGGCAAAGTGGATGGGATTCTAGCGAATCCCATGCCCACTTAGCAGTAGAAACTGGCTGTGGACACGCCGCAATTTCCAAAATGGCATGGCACGGCATGGCATGGCAATTATAAAAATATACGTAAACCCTGGCGGTTTCCCCACAGGTATAATTGTAACAGAAAGTCCACGGAGGAAAACTCTGCGAATTTTCTGTCGAAAGCACTGCAGTAAGAAACCTGATGCGTTGTCGCCGCTGTTTTTCCCACAGCGCTTTATTGTTGCAGGATGTCCCGTGGGGCCTTAGCCTTATTGATTGTTTGCCCACAGTCCAGTCATCTGCAGAATGATAACTGCAGTGCACCCACCATATGTGTCCTTAGCCAAAATGACACCTCAGCAGTGTCAGGTAAAGTTATTATAAAGAGAAACCATGACGCAGATGTCATCAAAGCCTGTAACCACTTCATGACTGGACCTTTTTCCCTGATTCATGGTAGCACACATTTTGGGGTCTTTTGGTCTTTTCTGTTCAAAGCTATAACAATTTTTCAATTGGATTATTATATTATTTTTGCATGATTTTTCGTGTTTTTTCTTTTTTTTTTTTATATATCCAGGAAAATGTTTAAAAAAGGAGAGGAATTTTGTCTATTCTTCACATTTTTTCTTTTTTTTTTTTTGCTACTAAAATATTTTTAGGACTGAGGCCCCATGTAGTGGGCCACAGCAAAAAAAGCGTTGCAGGAAAAACCGTGGAGGCAACACATTACGTTTTTTCCCATAGCTCTTTTTCACAGAGAAACCTCTGCAGACTTTTTCCTACCATTATACCTACAGGGAAACCACCAATGTTTCAGTATATTTATAGTTTGACATGCTGAGATCTACAAAACTGCAATGGTTTTCGAAATAGCAGCGAGTCTACTGCGCACATTTTTTTTGCAGTGACTGTAAAACCCCTCGGTGTAAGGCCCCACGTATTACCCGCAGTTAAAAAGTGCTGCAGGAAAAACCACAGTGGCAACGCATCAGAAAGTTGCAGAGGTTTCATCTGTATATTTTTTGCTTTCATTATACCTATAGGGGAACCGCTGGTGTTCTCATAGGTATAATTGACATGCTGCGATTTCCAAAACTGTGAAAAATGTGCATAAGGACTTAGTTCTGGGGATATTATCAGTCATTAAGGAGAGATCACCTTCACAGGCGTATGGAGACTTACAAAAAGCCATTTTTGCTCCACTGGGGGAATTATGGGAAAAATATGCAAATCTATTTCCCAAGATGTAAATAGGAAAACAGTGTCTCTGTTTGCTGCCCTCTTGGGGTAGTTCCCTTAAACATCATGCCCGACTTTCCAACAAGCCTTTACTGCTATGATGCGGCTAAATCCCACATCATAGCAGTAAAGGTTTGTTGGAAAGTCAGGCATGATTTTCAATGGAGCTACCCCTAGAAGACAGCAAACAGAGGCACTGTTTTCCTATTTACATCTTGGGAAACAGATTTGCATATTTTTCCCAGATGGACTTAAACAGTCATTATGAGATGACCCATTTAAGGTTAAAGATATTATCCAACATTATGCTAGTGATGATCTATCCTGAGGATGAATCATCAATAGCAGACTGGTAGAGGTCCAACTTCCAGCAGCCCCACTGATCAGATGTGTACTGGAATTATCACAGCTCTGTGTATGTGACACACAGGAAAGTTACTGCAAGCACAGTCCTATTGAAATGAATAGAACTCTGCCTGCAGTGACTTTCCTGACTACTACATACAGTGTTGGCCAAAAGTATTGGCACCCCTGCAATTCTGTCAGATAATACTTGTTTTCTTCCAGAAAATTATTATTATTGCAAGCACAAACTCTTTGGTATTAATATCTTCATTTATTTTGCTTGCAATGAAAAAACACAGAAGAGAATGAAAAAAAGTCAAATCATTGATCATTTTACATAAAACTCCAAAAATGGGCCGGACAAAAGTATTGGCACCCTCAGCCTAATACTTGGTAGCACAACCTTTAGATAAAATAACTGCAAACAACCGCTTCCAGTAACCATCAATGAGTTTCTTACAATGCTCTGCTGGAATTGTAGACCATTCTTCTTTGGCAAACTGCTCCAGGTCCCTGAGATGTGAAGGGTGTCTTCTCCAAACTGCCATTTTGAGATCTCTCCACAGGTGCTCTATGGGATTCAGGTCTGGACTCATTGCTGGCCACTTTAGAAGTCTCCAGTGCTTTCTCTCAAACCATTTTCTACTGCTTTTTGAAGTGTGTTTTGGGTCATTGTCCTGCTGGAAGACCCATGACCTCTGAGAGAGACCCAGCTTTCTCACACTGGGCCCTACATTATGCTGCAAAATTTGTTGGTTGTCTTCAGACTTCATAATGCCATGCACACAGCCAAGCAGTCCAGTGCCAGAGGCAGCAAAGCAACCTCAAAACATCAGGGAACCTCCGCCATGTTTGACTGTAGGGACCGTGTTCTTTTCTTTAAAGGCCTCTTTTTTCCCCTGTAAACTCTATGTTAATGCCTTTTCCCAAAAAGCTCTACTTTTGACAGAATTGCAGGGGTACCAATACTTTTGGCCAACACTGTACTTGGGATGCTACAAAGAACTGATTGACGGAGGTTACGGGAGTTGGACCCTTGCTGATTTGCTATTGATGGTCTATCATAAGGATAAAACCAAATAAAAAAGCCCACAGCACATTTCTTGGTCTTAAACTACCTCAACTTGGTGGGAGACAAATAGACATTTAAGGATAAGGGCTACTAAGCACTGAATTCTGTGAAGCAGTACTTACCATGAATGAAATAAGGTAACATCATCCATCAGGGTGTCATGTGAAAAATCCTTTATTGTTCCTGCATAAATAAAATATGCATCGATAGTTTTCTTGCTGGACAACGCCTTAATAAGAGTATGTGAGAAGGAAGGGGCATAGGGAGTAGTCTGTATGACACAAGGAACATGATTAACCTCTGAAGATGAGGCATGTGTGACAGTGATAGAGTCATTGCCAACATTTTGCAGTTTGTGTAAGGGGGCATGGAGAGGATCCTGTTCCACAGGGGGCATTGGGTAGTACTGTGTGAAAGACATGACAAGAAGTCTGTATTGGAGAGTATGGCATGAGCAGCACTCTGTGAGAGAGGGCATGGGAAGTAGTCTCTGTGAGAGCAGTTTGTTTATAGTATGAATATGAAAAGTAGTTTAGAAGAAGGGGTCATGAGGAGTAGTCTGTGTAACAGAGGGGGGCTTAGAGAGCAGTCTGTAACAGAGAGGAGAATGGGGAGCAGTCTGTATGGAGGATGGGGCAGGTGTGCTAGATAATGACCATGGCAGCAGCAGTCATGGAGGGCATTAATATGTTGGGGCAGAACTGAGGAATTATTATTGTGATCTGTTCAGCTTTTCTTGGACAAAAGGGATTAAGGTATATGGGTGCATAGACTTTCTATGAACCTGTACACGTCTCTGCTCATGTCTCCAAGGACAGCAAGGAGAGCTGATGATAGTCCAAGGGATTTCACCCTCCAGATCCCCACAAATCAAAACTTCCAATATGTCCCTATGACATATCAGAGGTTTTCTGAAATGACAGCTACACTTTAATACTGTAAGTGCAAATTCCTAGAATTCAAGCCATTACTACTGTATTAATGTCCCTAAATTCTAGAAATTAACAGATAAATGCTAATGATCTGTGTTGGGAAAAATGATTGACATTGTCTCAACTTGTATTCAGAAATCACATAAACCTTTGCCAAGTGTCAAAAGTATTGTGTTGGCTTGAGCCACAAAAGCGTTGTTACAATGATACGATGGCACTTTTCCTTTTTAATTCATGTTTTAAAAAGTTCCTTTCCCTTACTGAGTAGTGCCAAACAGATCAAATGGTTTGAAGGCACTCTGTTTTTATATAACAAGGACCCTGGAGGAAGGCTGACATAGAGAGGGGCCAAATGGAGAAATGGAAATCTGACATAAGAGGGAACAGAGAAAGATGAAGGAGAGCTAAGAAAATTCCCAGGAACATATAAAGGTAAAAACTGATGAATAACAGCAGGAGATAGAACTTTAGTGATTGTCATGACAGAGCTGAGAGATAAAAAAGTAATCAAAGTGAGAACAATTGACAAGAAAAAGGAAATGGTTATAAAAAAAAAAAAAAGAGTAGCAGGTTCCAGAGATGATGGAACATTTTTTTTTAAGATTCTGTTTTACATGAATGCTCATAATTTAATATCTTAAGAACTGTCAAATATTTGGGAAAGAGAAAGCGGTTGTAACCAGACACAATAGTTTGAGGACAGCTTGTGTGACCTCAAACAGATTTTTCTGTGATATTGTATGTCCATTGTGTGAGTTCTCTGCACTATGAAGCATTGACACAATGCAGGAAAATATACAGTAAGACGTGCAGATATTTTGTACATAGGACTAGATTTGCTGACATGTCAAAGGAGCATAGAGGTATGAGGTTGTGTCTGTAAATATATGGATAATATGCCCTGGGCTAAGGCAAGTAAATTCCTATGCCAGTGTTTCCCAACCTTTTCAGACTCGGGGCACCCCTAGAAAAAAAAAATCCTCAGAGCACCGCTACCAAGTAATTTTAACCAAAAGACGAAAAATTCCGTTTTTAAAATTAAAACTGGAACCGAATGCATTTTCCTGTTGCAGTTTTGCTGCAATTGTCACTGTATCATAACTGCACCATGTGAATGCACTCTCAAAGCTACACAATCCTATACTTTCCACCCAGCACATACAAAAATTTACCTTTTACTATCACCAAGCTCCATTGGTAGCTCTCCATTATATCCTGCTCCACAGTGGCCCAACTTGCAGTATATGCTCCATAGTGTCCCCAGACACCAAATAATACTCCCCACTGGCTCAAAAGCAAGTAGTAATGTACCCCAGATAAATAATAATGTCCCTTCAGTGGCCCCCAGACAAATAATAATGTCCCCCAGATAAATAATAAAGTCCCCTAGTGACCCCTAGACAAGTGATAATATCTCCAGTACCCCCCTTACAAATAATAATGTCTCCTAGTAGCTCCCTCAAAACCTATAATGTCCCCCAGTGGCTCCCTCAAAACTAATGTCTCCCAGTGGCCTCCTGACAACCAATAATGTCCCCCAGTGGCCCCCTGACAACTATAATGTCCTACAGGCAAGTGATAATTTCTTCCAATGGCCCCAGACAAGTAATAATTCAGGGGCCCCCAGAAAAGTAATAATGTCCCCTAGTGGCCCTAGGCACAAAATAATGTCCAACAGTGGCTCCAAACAAGTGATAATGTTCCCCAGACAACTAATAATGTCCCCCCAGTGGCCCCCTGACAACTAATAATGTTTTGAAATTACAGCTGGAAACATCAAATCTGCATGCATTTTTCTGTTTTGATGCAATTGTAACTGCATCACAACTGCACCATGTGAATGCCCCCTCAAAGCTACACCATCCTATACTCTTCATCCAGCACATACAAAAATACACCTTTTGCCTTAATGACCCCATACAGTATCATACTCCCCAGTGGGTCAACATGCAGACACCTAATAATGCTCCCAAATGGTGTCATACACGTTAAAATGATCCTCACTGGCTCCAATTTATCTAATAATGCTCCCCAGGAGCCTCCAGGCAAGTAATAATGTCCCTCAAACAAGTAATAATGTCCCCTAGTGGCCCCCAGACAAGTGATAATGTCCCCCAGGCAAGTAATAACGTTCCCCAGTGCTCCCTTGAAAAGACCATAATGGTTCTAATTAGAGATTAACAAACTAATTGAGAATGAACCAGTTTTGCCCTAAGATCTCCCCAAAATTAGTTTTTTTTTTTTTTTGACAAAGACAAAACTTTTGTGATTTGTCTCAGGTGAACTAAGATGGCCAATGCCACATGTTGTCAGGATCTTGTTTTGTTCAACTCTTTTTTGCCAGCAGTGAAGATGGAGTTTTTTTGTGTTTCCTGCCTGTGACTTACCCTGGTTTCCTGATTCTTGACTATTTAGCATGTGTGTTGTGATTACCCAAGTTGCCTGAGTATTGGTTCCAGAAGCCTGTCTTCTACCAAGTTCCTCAAGCTCTAACTGACTGTTCCAAGTTAGTTATTCACCTGCCAAGTTGGTTGCTACCTGTAACTACTACCCCCAGCAAGTCCTCCTGCTACCAAAGACTTGCCATCCACCTGGTCCATAGGAGCCGTGGAACTACTGGCCCCAGCAAGTCCTCCTTCTACTAAAAGACTTGCTATCTACCTGGTCCATAGGAGCCGTGGAACCACTGCCTGCAGCAAGCCCTCCTGCTGATAATAGGACCGCTGCTTCCGGCCAAGCCTCCCTGCCTTCCATTGAACGGACTGTAAGTCTATCTGTGCATTGATATTGTTATACTCCCTGTTTCCAGCCACTGGTCTCTAGACTACTAGTAAGGGTATTGTGACACATGTAAGACGAGGTAGAAAAGCAGAAGAGAAAGAGGATCACATGGCCATTGCAACCTTGGTGGGCTTCTTAGATCACCTAACAGCCTCTCAGCAAATTATGAGTGATAAGTGGAGAGGTTACATTGCTGCTGTCACATCAGAATACACTCTCTACCAATAAGTATTTGGACACCCATGCCGTTATGCTCTTAAATATCGTGTAGGAAACAGCATTGGCATTAGTCGCATGCAAGTTGCCACGAAGTGCAAAGTTGTTCAATTTCGAGAAAGGAGTAATTGTCAGGTACCACAGAAATGGTTGATCTTTAAGCAATATACAGGTAGCAAGCGAACTGAATTACCCAGAATCAACAGTGACCTATGTGATTATGAACTGGAAAGTGAACGGTGATTGTCAAAATTTTCCCCCGAATTGGCAGACCCCTGAAACTTGGAGATAGAGACCTACGGGTGCTGGCCAGTGAAATTCGGAAGAACCGCACCCGTTCCTGTGAACTGATATATATATGTTTTTTTACTGTTTATTTACATTATGTTCTATTCTCCATCTATTTTGCATCTAACACTCCACTTCTGTGTGTATGTATATGCCTACCTTCAGAAATTGTGTTATACCATCCTGATGAAGAGACCTCTATAGAGTCTCGAAAGCTCGAAATATGTCATCAAAAAACTTTTTAAGTTAGCCATTAAAAAAGGTATCAACTACTGAGGACTTCTCTCAAAAAATTTCTTTCATTTCATATCCACTGGCTAACACGGTACAAGGATATTTTTTCTATGTGAGCACAATTAAGGTTGGGTTCAGACTACCATTCTTAATGTCTATTGCTATCATACATCATAGGATGACAGCAATGGACATTAACTTTGTCAGAGTAACGCTCAACTTTTTGTCAGTAAAGTAAACAAACATGAATGAAGACAGCGTCCGTCATGTTTTTTACAATAGTGTCAATGGGAAAGGACACAGAATCAATCTGGACACAGACTTTCTTTGCCAAAGTTAAATTCTGTTGCTGTCATCATATGATTGATGACAGCAACGGTCATTAACAATGGTAGTGTGAGCTCACACTAAATTCATACCAAATTTCTATTTTTTTTAAAGTTTTCCTACTTTGCAAAGTAAAAATCTTTTTT
Organism: Leptodactylus fuscus; assembly: GCF_031893055.1. Taxonomy (NCBI): domain Eukaryota; kingdom Metazoa; phylum Chordata; class Amphibia; order Anura; family Leptodactylidae; genus Leptodactylus; species Leptodactylus fuscus. The sequence goes on along the minus strand of NC_134265.1, from coordinate 256,288,737 downwards.
ATAATAACAATTTGTTTTCCTATTGCCACTTACCAAGACCCGTAACGTAATTGTTTTTTTGTTAATGGAATGTGAAGGTTTAGTTACCTGTGCGATTGACAGCCTATCTTCCTATCAAGTCTTTGGCGGGTTCTTCCTTCTTATTTATTGTTTGCTCACAGTCACATTGATACTTGCTATTGCCTTGTGCATGCTGGCTATTTACTCTTGCTGTTTTGTTACCTGTATCCATATTCCTGACCTCTGGCTTTACTTTGGCTATTCTCTTGGATTCCAATTCTGTACTGCGTTGCTCTGTTACCTACCCCTTAGCTAGTTGACCTCCCTTTGCTGTTGTTTGTCTTTTCTGCGTTCTGTTTCATCACGTATATCTAGTAAGGGTTTTGCCATCAAGTTGTCATCTGTTGCCTAGGACAGTTCAATCAAGTAGGTTCAGTTCAACGTAGGGCTCACTGTCTTGGCGTGCCCCTCCACAAGGGTTCACCAGTAACTATTGGGGAATTGCTCCTCTAGCAATTCCTTTAAACCATCCCTATATCTTTACAAACACTCTACAAGACACTAGAACTCAACTTCACACTGTCACATGCCACCAAAAGAGCATTGACCATCAGCTGTTTAAAATACAGACTACAGGAGGCCATACCACTTCAAATCCATATTGTATTAGGAAATTTTCCAACAGTATTACCAGGACCTTTACTGTATCCCACTACCTGTGACTAATGTCAACATCATCAACTTCTTAGCTTGGGCCCATTTACCTCACTAGAGACTTGAGGTGATATCTACCGTAATCTCAACATCCCAGTCACAGATGAAGTGGTGAACTCACAATTAAACTGCGCAAAGACCCAAGACTATTTTAAGAAATGCACCCCATTGTTACCTCTTCACATTAGGAACTAGTGTAATCAACTTCTACAGGGTCACCCTATGTTGCTGGAATTTGTGGATGCCATGAAGCCAAGCAGAAGATTGAATTCTCGTAGACTCAATTCTCATTTGCCAGACATGGTCTATGCCAGTCAGGTATAATTTGTACAACATAAAATGGCCTCAGATAACATTCGCAAAATCCTCAACAGAATCACTTGGGCACAGAGAAAGTCCCTCCCTTGTATATTTTTAGTTTTGGAAACATAAATGGGTTTTAATAGCTTATCCTAGAATTAAACCTTTGCGGTTCTTCACAAGGTGCTCCAAGGTCCATTCCTAGTAGTACGCTCATCATGTATACAACTCCTATCTTAAATTGTGGCAATTAGTGACATCCCCGATTAACAGAAATGAACATGAACAGAGGTGTGTCCTTAGGGCATTGTAGTAGTAATGGTTGAAGAAGTCTGGCAGTCATTTGATATTACTAAAACTGGGAACTAATAAGCCTCCAACCCTCATGTAGAAAAACATAATAGAAGCCTTAATTCCAGTTTGCTTGTCTGCCCAAAGAAGTGGATAATGTCTCAGTGGAGATTCTGAAGTTCAGACATAGCACTTATATGAAAAGAGACATAAATATATATATAATGATCAGGGTAATGTAACCATTTTAATTATATCCACCCAAGATAAGGTAGAGTCCGAAATCCTGAGGTCTGTTTGTATCAAATAGAGAAGAAGAGGATAGTTGGCTGAATAAAGGTTCTTCAGATGGGAAGTCAAGGCTATCCCTAGACAGGGTAACCTCCTCTTGCACATTTTAAAACCAAAGTTTAGCTTTATGGCAATGCATAGTGTATTTTAAAAATTAGCCTCAGATTTTTATATATCTACCTGCAGCCCTGAGGCTGAGAAAAAGTCACTTAGAAACCAATGTAGGTTTGGAAGGGAGGATAAGGATCTAGTAAGGGTGAGCAAAAGGTCATTTGCAAATAAATTTGCCATGTACTTAGATAAACCTATCTACATCCCTACTATATTGGAGCCAGTTCTATGTAGGTGCGCCAGGGGTTACATAGCCAGCCAAAAAAGCACTGGTGAAAGAGGACACCCCTCTGGTTTTGTTTTAAATCTTATGTAATTGATCCCATCACTTGGACAGCTTTAACATGGAACACTGGCCGTTTACCAAGGGATATTAAGTTTAAATCCATTTTAACATATTACTCCACACTTCTGTGGAAAACTGTAACTTCACTAACCGCTCTTTTAGTAAACCCCGCTTTCCACCAGCAAGTAGATTTGTGTCTTTTCATTGTAGGTCATACTACGACTTACAGAACTCCATGCTTTTTTATTAAATGAAAGCCTCATTACACACCCTCAGCTTCATCTACGTTAAAACTACCCAAGAAGTAAGGAATTCAGGCAAAGACGAATCCTCTTATACTTGCGTTCAGTGGTAGGCCAACTTACAAATATAACATAGGAAAAATTTGTTGTGTATTCTATAGAAAGAATTGGCCTTATCTATACGGCTTACTGGATTCCCTACAGATTATCAAAAATTACCTTTTATGTTAAAGGATTGTCCAATTTCAGACAAATATTAAGTGACTAATGTTATTGAAGAATTATGAAATTACATTCTCCAATATACTTTCTATGTCATTCATTCTGCTTACTTCCAGTGGATATAAATCAGACGATGGTCATGTGATTTACAGCCCATGGTCATGTGATGAGCACACATGTGCACAGCTGATTACCAGACAGGTGTCTGATTACTGTGCTGTGACTATAACGAGCAGCACCTGTGTGTACATCACATGACCATGGACTGTATATCACATGGCCATGGACTGTATATCACATGACCATGGACTGTAGATCACATGATCATGGACTGTAGATCACATCACCATGGACTGTGGATCACATCACCATGGACTGTATATCACATAACCATGGACTGTAGATCACATGACCATAGACTGTAGATCACATCACCATGGACTGCTTTTTATCCACTGGAAGTAAGCAGAATGAATGACAGCAAGCAGAGATCTGGAAAACCGTGAGGAATTGGAAGTATAAAGGAAAATTGTGTAACTTTTCATTACAAAACAATAATACTTGTGTCAGAACATTGGTCTGAAATTGGACAAGCCCGTTAATGTGTTATGAGGATATCTGCTACCAGCTTATTCTAACCAGATGGAGTAACTTTTTTGAGTGTCTTAGTAAGCATAGCTTGAAAGTTACACTAGCTGAGACACTATTGAAGTTTTTTCAAAGGACCTACCTAGTACCAGAATGTCTCCAAGCTACCGAACTGTTTCTCCTACAATTTACAAATTATGGGTCCATTGGATCTATGTATCACATGTGGTGGGCTTGTCCCATTTTCAGAAGGTTTTGGACCTCTATATGTTCAGTGATATCAACAGTTCTTGGTTTTATATTTCATAAGATCCCCATCGGTTTGCCTCCAGGGAGTATGGTCTAGTGAACTGCGTCATGAAATATGTTCTCCTAGTAGTTCAAATTCATATAGCATCTCAATGAAGAACATGCAGTCTCTTTACGGGATCCAAACATGAACAGAAAAATCACAAAATTTGAAAAAACAGACGTATTACACACAGATAGGATTGAATAGTATTACAAGATCTGGCAACCTTTGCTTCTTCCCACTCCTTTAACATGTTGTATTAAATATCTTTGAAGGGTTTTGGTGGATGTCCTTGATTCCTGAATCCTGACTCTTTTATCCAGTGTATATCTTTGACGGCTGCATTGGCTGGACTCTATTGCTGTTGCTACTGTAACCGTCACCTTGGGATATGTTCTTGTTATGCTTTCTTCTTTTCTCTTTGGTCAATGTAATTAATTCACCCCATGCATAGGGCTATTTTTTCACACATTAAGAGGCTATGCTTACTGTTTCTATAAGTCATTCTTCCAATAAATATTGTTTGAAATGGAATAACATATTCTGTGCTTGGAAATAATATTTTTCCAAACAAGTTGTGTAGCAGATGCAGGAAGTATCATGTTGTCAGGCACAAAGGTCCCATATAGTCCCAGCCAGTTTGATCCCTCATATGGTGCTAGCAACAATACTCGTAAAAGAACCCAACATGGGTCTCAAAAGTAACATTAATATTACCCCAGCAAGATCTTGTGTTGTCTTCTCCTCCTGCAGTTGTTTCCTTTTGGGAATCAAGTATATGGTTGTTGATATGTCAGCAGATATATGTCAGAGATAGTTTCTACATAGATAGAGGAATTATGTACTAGCAGTCTACCCCATATATTTCCATACCTTACAATGTCAGCTATAATGTGCAAACTAAATAAATTTTACTCGTGTAAATTAAAAAACAAACAAAAAAAAAACCTATTGTGTATTACAAAGCCTTAGGCAATGCACCCTAGTAACTAACAATATATTAAAATATAAAGTGAGATATAACAGGTTGCACCTGGACAAAATGTACTGTACTGTATACACTATGTTATGCCTAGTGCAGAGTGGCAGGGTGTTATGCATGAGGGGGAGGGGCACAGTACAGAGCACCGTGAAAACCTCTTGTCATCCTCTGCATCTTCAGGCCCTTCCCTAGGCATAACACAGTGAGGCAGATGAACTAATGGCAATGCAGCAAAATTCTGGTGCAATATGTGTTAAAAAAAAGCGTATGTGCATTACACATCACAAGTGTTTTAACAACTTTCTAGCAGTTTTTGAACCTTCCTACTCAGGGGCTTAAAAAGTTATACCATCTAGCAAAAAATAATACCAATGTTTTGACACATTTTTAGTTAGAAACTAAGCTAAATAATAATAATAAGTGGTATAAAATTAGATTAGACAGTCTAAAACTGTCTAATAAATCTAGTGCAGTTTAAGACTACTCTAAGCTTGCACTGTCTAAAATTGAGGGAGTATTGGTTCATCTGCCCCAGTGTAACAGTTTTGCCTGATGCGTTACTTAAATACTGAAATGTTGTAAATGATACATACAATATAGTACACACAATATAGTATTTTATCAAAAAACTATAGTAAAGAATTAACAAAAATAATCAACAATATATTAATAAAAAACACTGTATAATATTTCCAAAATCTTCATTAGTCTAGATGTGGACACATACTGTGAATACAGTAGATAAAATGTATGCTAGGTTGATATTTTTGGTGTATATATCTGCCACTCAGCCTCTCTTTTCTGTGTATATGCTCACTCACAGCTAGCAAATAACTGCATTCTTTCTTTGTTGGTTCTCCTTTACCTATCAGATGTAGCCACAGACAGCAGAAGAGTTGGGAGTAGGTGAAAGACTCTATGTGTACCTTACCTTGTAGTCTAAAAACAATGTGTAAGAATTGTAGAATTTGTTTATAGCTTCGCTTTATGTTATTAAACATGCTTTTATATTGTGTAAAAGTTATGAGATAATAGTGATTTAATGGATAATTCAATCATGCTTGTTACACCTTTGCATATTCCAGAATGTATTCGTACTTGCCTGAAGGGGGCAGGATATTACAGTATACACACTGTCCAACAAACATAATTGATACTATTTATCCTTTCTCTCTAAAGCAATTTTTCAATCAACAAAATATGATCAGCTCCCGGTTTATTCTGTGTTTAGTATGTCTACTGTAACTAAAGGTTTACGTGGAATCTTGTCTGGCTTCTTCTTATCTTTTATTGGATACTAAAATATTTAACAAAAAATTTAACAAACATAACATGTATATTTCACATAAGTATTTAACACTTAGACAATAATAGCAGAATAACAATAAATGGCATCCCAAGAAATCTCTGAAACGGTTAATTCCACTAACATTATTATCTGTATTCGTTGTTATGTTCTGCTGCAGCAACTCCCCCATTTCATAAATACTTTTCTACTGCATTTTCTAAGATGGCTTCAGGAATTTTCATCCATTCACAAGAACTTACTGTAAGTAAGGACATGTTACAATCTAAGGCCCCGTTCACACGGGGCAAGAGGGGGAGGTTTTTGGTGCTGAATCCTCCTCAAAATCCGCCCCTTCACAATAGTGGTCTATGTAGACCACTAGCGTTCTTTTTTCCGTGAGCGGTTTGTTCCCGCTCACGGAAAAAAGAAGTGAGCTGCTCTTTCTTCAGGCGGATTCCGCGGCTGATCCAGCCTCGCGGCAGCCCCCTCTGGACTAGGCCCATTCATTTGGGCCTACTCCGGAGTGGGAAGCCGCAACTGTTGGAAGCCATAGCAGGTGCATTTTGGTCCTATTCTGATGCGGCTTCCCGCGTCAAAATCAGGACCAAGATATGCCATCCCGTGCCCCATGTGAATGGGGCCATACAAATATTGTTCTATGGCTCCACTCAAAACTCATACAGTGTCAGCTGCATTATTCCAGGGATTCCTTTGCTTGAACTCTACAGTTTTTGTCCTACATCCATTTCCAATTTTTCTCAGGTTCGAAATCCACCTCAATGCAATTGCAAAAAGAGCAATAAAAAAAAGAGGAAGCAAATGTTTTGTGTCCTAACTACAGCATACAAAAACTACTGGAAAGGTTGAAATTATAAGTGTATGCTGCTGGTGCAGGAGACCAGGCATCGCTCCCATATACAGTCATGAGAAAAACAAAGCTCTATAAACACCCTCTTTGAATTTTATGGTTTTCTATGGTATTCTAGGGGCTCTTAAGTGACTATATAACCAGCAAAAAGTCCTGCACAGACTTTTTTCTATGCCCATTTCCTCAGACGATCCCCATTACAGTCAATGAGTCAGTTTTCTCTCCTCTGGTTTCAGTATAAAACCAGTGAAAATCTGATAGACATCCGGCAGACCCCATTATAGTCTATGGAATCCACAGTAACCGCTTTTTTAGCGGACTTTCTCTCTGTCTCTTTGCTGTTTGTATTTACATTTCTGACCTTTGGCTTTTCTTCTGACTACACTCTTGGATTATGATTCTGCATTGCGCTGCTCGACTGGTATCAACCCCTGGGCTAGCTGACCTCCCTTTTGTTGTTTGTCTTGTCTGCATTCTGTGTCATTACTTATATCAAGAAGGGACTGTTGCCCAGTTGTCCTCTGCCGCCTAAGGCAGTGAGGTAAGCAGGCAGGAACAGGGGACAGGTTCAGCTTAGGACTCGCTTGTTTTGTTATCCCCTCCCTCCCAAGGTTCACCAGCAGCTACTGAGGAATTGCTCTTCCAGCAATTCCCTTACAACTAAGTGGGTGCTCACACTACTGTCGGTGTCCGACGACTAGTGTCCGCTGCTAATGTCCGTGCAAAATCTTGTGCGGACATTAGCATCGGACACTAGCTGTGTCCGTGACATTTTGCATTGATTTAAATGGACATCGGGTGCATTCTTTTACTGTTCGGACATTAGCAGTGGACACTAGCTGTCGAACACCGACGGTAGTGTGAACGCTCCCTAAAACACTAAATGTCTATCTTTAGAAAAAAATATCAATATTTGGGAAGGTGGTACTCTGACTCTCATGATCAACACCAATCATCAAAATGAAGGGACTGCATTGCTTGCTATTGTCTACCATGGAAAAATGTGCATCTGTGTCTGATATTGCATCTCAGCTCCACTCACTTGAGTGCTCATGTTTTCATTACATTAGGATCTATTAATAATTGTATATATTTACTTTTTCTGCACTCCTGTTGCATGTTTTGATAACCTTTACTAAGGATAAGCCCCCAATGTTTACTTCTTGAAAAACTCTTTTAATTTCTCACAATGATCTGAGTTAACTATTATACAAAATCTGAAAGTAAAGATTGTGCTGAATTACTTCATACTTGTTCAGCAATTCATTCCAGCAATGTGATGCCAATGCAGGGTATCTGCACTCAGCAGCGGCTTTCTGCTACTAATTAGATCACAATGAATGGGCCTAATCAGCAGGAAATCTCAAGCTGCGGAATACTTGGCTGGTCAGCTGCAGCATCCGCAGCAGGATCGAGCAGAGTGCTTATTTCTTTCAGTTTCCTGCTACAGTCTCTGCCTCTCTTTGAACACAATGGGAGGCAGAATCTGGGTGAAAAAAAAGCCTCCCATTGACTTCAATGGGTTCCTTTGCAGAAAAAGGAACCCATTGAAGTTAATGGGAGGCTTTTTTTTCAGCGCTGAAATTCCACACCAAATTCCTCACCATTTTCCTCCGTGTGAATGGACCCTTATAACCAAGTAGTGAGTGGGTCTTAAAATGTTTGGGGTTAAAATTACGGGATAAATTGTTCTTCATAATGGTACCATGTAAAATTCTGTACAATGTACTGAGAAAATGGAAAAAAAATATTCAGAATGGGGTGGAATTGCAGAAAAGGTGCATTTGTGCGACTTTCTTACGGATTTAGTTTTTACAGCATTCACTGTGCAATCAAAATTACAATTCAACTGTATTCAATATTTTGGTACAATACTGAATGTTTTTCTTAGTGTCAACATAATCTGCATAGGGCATATTTTTTTGGCAGTTTTTTAGTTATACTATTTTGGGTAATGTCTATTGCTTTGATCACTTTTTCTTCAAATTTTTATCAGAGATGAAAGAGTAAGAAAAGATGAAAATTTTTGATTTTTTTTCCCACTATTCACCAAATGGGAAAAATATTTTTAAACGTTTGTAGACGGGGCGTTTTCAGACACAGGGATACCTAATGTGTATGTGTTTTACTATAGTTTTCTAGTTTTATATGTATTCTAGGGAAAGGGGGTGATTTAACTTTTTATCCTTTTTAATTAAATTGCATTACAATGCATTGCAAAATATCAGCACTTCTATTACAGGCTGCATAGAGTAACCTGTAGTAGAAGTAATACTGAAACAGTCCTTGAAAGCCTTCTATAGGCTCCCGGTTGTCATAGCAACAGATCGCTGGCCTCGATTCTCGTTCTGGACGCAAGTGATCCTCCCCAAAATGGCAAAATGATGATTCAGTCAACTTTGTTATGCACCTGATGCAACAAATAATTCAGTAAGTCCTGGGCAACTAGAATCCCCAAGCGCTGAAGCAAAAACAGTCCTGGGTGTGCTGCGCTCTGCTAACCGGAGCGGAACCAGGCCTTGGAGTTCTTCATCAGAACTCCTTATGGTGAAATTGAACTTGGTAAAGTCCGAGGCCCGGATCCGCAACTGCCCAGGAAACTCCAAGAAGGAGGACCCAGAAGGACGCAGACACTAATCTCAGAGTGAAGTCCAAGAGAGCAGGATGAACTGGAGTAGCAGGTGAGCAGGAGGGTAATCCAGGGGAGTCATGCAGATACCCAAGAAACAGATTCATGGTCAAGCAAGCCGAGTCGATAACTGAAGGTCATGTGGTATCAGAAGGCAGAGGCAGAAGTGTAGTCAAAGAAGCCGGGCCATACACTGGAGGTAAATGAAGTAGCCAAATCAGAATCCAAAAGCAAGGTCAGGCGGAAGCCAAAGGTCATACACAGGAGGTCAAGAAGGTGCCAAGTCAGCATCACAGACGAGAGGTCTATAAGGTCATACACATCCAAGGAAATCCAGGTACAGGGAAAGAGGCAGGAGGTAGTAGGACAAGAGACAGGGAACTGGAGAGAGGCTCGTTGCTAGGGGAGCTGATTCCGCAGGAAAATGAATAACCAGCCATGGGCCAAAACCAAAATGAGGCCTAAATAGCCTCAGGCCCGCCGTTTACCCCCTGACCGCGGAAGTGCTGTAACCAGCAGTGATCCCGGCGCTGGACAGGGATTGGGTCGGGTGCCTCCGTGCAGCACAGCAGAGGCCCCGACCCGTCCTAACAGACTTTGACCGAAGTCTCAGGGGCCCTAATGCCCACGATCAGTGCCTGCATAAGTGACCCAGGTATTAGTGCCGGGTCTTACCTGTATAATACAACAAAGACTCAATGGCTTTGGTGGCCGTTTAGCTCCTGCCATATTAAAATATTTGACATCTGCTGTAATAGTACAGTGGATGACGGTAAGAGATTAAAAGGAATTAGGAACCAGAAAACAATCTATTTTTTAAACCAAGTTTTTATGTTAGAAATATTTTTGCATCAGCTACTAGCAATAGGTGATGTCACAGCTTACCTACTCCCCTTCTCTGCACAGAGCTGTATAAACCTCTCCCAAAGGCCTTAATGAGTCGGCTCCAGACTATTGCTGCCTATGGACATGACCATGCTGTAAATCACATCACTGAATGCTATTAACTGAGCAGAGGAGAAGCTCAGGCAAGAAGACAGCCCATATAATCATGTACAGAAAATATAATCTTCAATCAGAAAATAAATACAGATTACAAAAAGTGATATATTTCAATATCTAAATATAAATATATATTTTAATAAATAAATACACGATACATTTCTTTTGAATCTGTATTCATAACTGCATCAGAGGCACTTATAGGAGCCTCTGTCACATATTCGTCATATGCAATAGGAAGAATAGCGCATCATGCAGCATTATTCCTTCCATTATAAAGACAGACAACACAATGGAACCCCAAAGGACCTCATTATAGGTCAGTGGGGCACACAGGGTGCCATTGGTGTCTATCATGTCATGGATCCGGCACTGTGTCAAGGTCTCCGTATATAATGAAAAACACAATGCAGATGTGAATGAAGCTTAACATACACATTCAGAATGACCACAATACAGCGCAGCCTATAAATACACACAATCAATTGGTTTATTTTCTGATGCACTGTCAAATTGAAATAGAGAACAGCTTATAAATACACACAATTGTTTCACTTATGATCTGTTCTATTGTGACATCATGAGTGCAACTTATTTATATGTTCTCATACACACAACTCAGAAGTAGCCATGCATCTTAAAATAAAAAAGACTAATCAGACCCACCAGAACAGAAAAACTTACAAAAACAAAACAAATGATCTCAGAACTGTTGAACAGCATCACTGGAGTAAAGTTCCTATTACCAGGAGAGGAGCACAGAGATACAACACAGCATTGAGGGGGGTGACCAGGTACAGGAGATTGATGACCTAAGGATAGGACAGTAAAATCAGATCAGTGGGAATCCATCTGTCATGAGAAGTGCCAATCAGCTATCTGCGCTCTTCATTGCTTACCAGCACCATCTACATCACAGTACCTGTGTAGGAAATTACATTCACTGTAATTCACAAAGCATGAAAACAATAAGGGGCATTGCTGTGGGCCCTTCAAACAGTTGATAGACAGGAGTGTGTCATTCTGGCAGTATTTGTGTCATTGATACATTTTGCAATATACTTTATTAACAAGTTATAGCTCCTTTCCATGAAATCCTGTATTTCTTCAATGTTTCACCTGCTTCTCTGTAGAGAGCGTTCCCTGCTTCTAAGGGTAGTTCACACTGTGTAAAGTGGAGCGCAATCTGGCATGTATACGCATGTCAGCAGTTTGCGCGCTCAAAAAGATCCCATTGATTTTAATGGGAGTTACGAGTGTATACGCCGCGTAATTTTGCGCCCGTAATTTTGGGATCTTTTTGAGCACGCAAACTCTGACACGCCGTATACGTGCCAGATCGTGCGCCAGATTACTCCATGTGAATGCCCCCTAAGTGTGTACAGAGTATAGGCTTGTGTTAGATGAAGAGAAAATGAGGGAGGGGGGGGGATCAATTCAAACAGTTATATCTCATGCAATATAAAATGTAGAAACTTGCTTTTGGTGTCTTATGAAAGAGGAGATTCTCTTCTTCCATATGACACAAAGGAGCAGGTTTTACCTTTATTATGGAAATTGGGGATTGAGATATTTGCATGCAGCTACATTTTTTATTCCTGTCTTCTGCATGAGAAACTGGACAGGAGACGGAAACCTGGCAATCAGTGCCCGCCCATGAGCTTCTTCTGTTCTCCACAGCGAAACATTTTTTTTTAACCGGACACAAAGTCGTACTTTATGTCCGGTTAAAAAAACCTGGTTTCTCCACGGAGAGGCAGAAGACGCTTAGGGGCGTACACTTTGCAAACCCATTCAAATGAATGGGATTCAAAACTGACTGCCGGTTTCCATCCCCTGTCCAGTTTCTCGGACAGAAGACGGAAACCTGCAAAGTGGAGACTGGGCACAGGTGTGAACTCACCCTTATTAAACCTTACATAGTTTTTTGTGTTATGTATTTTGTGCCTGTTTAGCATAAATAACTTTTTACTTTTGTATTACATGTTGGTACAGTTATCAAGTATGCACACAGGTTTTTACAATATATTTTGTGCAATAAAAACCATAGATTAAATAAATAATTTATTCGGTGGCCTAGGCAATGGTGCTGTAAAGACGCTCGTTTTCAGAGCTCCCGGACCCTGGCAGTAATTCCCTGGCAATATCGGCTCAAAGCTCCTACCTCCTCCTGGCTCCGACATGGTCCGTCATTTGGACCGAAAATCTGCATCTTCGGCCAGGGTGAGCCGCAACTGGCACGGTTTCTCCTGGCTGTGGCCTCCCCTGCGTCCTTGCCCGGCAGCTCCAAGATGGCGCCGGCGTGCGCCTCCAAGGACGGCACGGAGGTCCCTCCTCCACAACGGTCTGCTCCGACAGCGCGGCCTGCCTCTCCGGCGGCTTCTGCTATTCCTCCGGCCCTCCTCTCCCCCGGCGTGGGGACTTCATGGCCAGCTACTGACAAGGTACCGCAGCTCCTCCCTGTGCTTCATGATGGCGGTGATGTCAGCCTCTTGGTGGCCCCCCTCCCCCACTCCTCCGCTGCAGACACAGCTCCTGGAGCCCCTCTGATGGCCACTATGCCCTCGGCGCCCCTGCAGGGTGGGATGTGCCCTACTGATGCCCAGTCTCCTTCCCTGGGCCCTGCTGCAGCCTCCCCTCCTGTGGCTTCCCTGCTCCTTCCTCTCCAGGCCCAGGGGCCCATGCCTGAGGTCACACTGGCTCAGCATGCAGAGTCTCCTCCTTTGGATATTGCCTGCCCTCCCATGGGGGCCCTAACTTTATCTCATGAGGCCTTGAATCTGGCCTGTTCGCATGTGGTACCGCTGTCTCTGCCCCTGGGTGGTGTCCCCTCACCGTCCACCCATTATACCGAGCTGAATATGGACTTTTCTGGTACTCCTGCAATTCCGCGCGCTCCACCAGCTTCAGATTTCTCTGATTCTTCTTTGCAAGCCTCTCCCTCTTCCCGCTGGTCCAAGCGCCCTAAGCTGTCTGACATTTGGGATCTGCACCGCTCCATGCCTACTAAACTGGACCTGAAAGCCATGGTCCGGAGGGTGGAGGAGAGGCAAGACAAGATTCTATCTGGTTTCAAATTTGATCTTCAATCCCTGGTGGCTCAAGTTTCGACTCAACAGCAACATACGGACTCTATTGACCAGCACTTTGTGTCTTTGGAGCAAAACCTCTCTATCCCACGCATGTTTAAACGCCATCTGCTGCTGCAGGTGGATGATCAGGAGAATAGGGGCCGCCGGAATAACATTAAGCTGTGTGGAATTCCGGATGCTGTTCCAACTGGGGAATTCCGCTCCATCGCTGTATCTGTCTTCAACACTGTCCTCTCTAGGCCAATGGACACGGAGATAAACATCGATAGAATCCTCGAGATGTCCTTTGCCAGGTGCATTTCTATAAGAAGGAGGACTTTCTTCAGGCTGCTTGGCGTCACGGCCCGGTTCCCTTCCTGGATGGCTCGATATCACTCCTCCCGGATATTTCCCGCCGCACCCTGGCTATGCGGCGTCTCCTGAAACCTACTCTTCGTTTGATCCTGGCCTCGGAGGCTACGTACAGATGGGGCCACCCCTTCCACCTTCAAGTCCGCAGCAATGGAGCGGTTTTCAACCTGCACTCCCCGGATCAGGCGACTGCCTTGGCTCAATTTTTGGATGTCCCGGATTGGACCCTGCCAGTCTGGTTGGATTATCCGCTCCCTGCTGCTCCACCTGTTGATCGACCTTCTTCCCCCCCCCCCTGCCGCGTCAGAGGCGTCGTGGGGCGGACTCTATTCTGACTTCTTCCAGAGGAACTGTATCCTTGCCAACTGACTAGGAGTTGTTGGGACTTATGTGGTCTGATGATTATGTGGTACCTTGTCTTCGTCTCTTATTGCTCCATGTTCTCTTTGTCCTCTTCCCTTTCACTTATTGCTAAGCTTTGTGCCCCTTGGGCGGCCGTCGTGGACCTTATTCCGCGCCGCTCGCTCGTGGTGTGTCTCGCGACCCCTCCCTGGCTGGGCCGGAGTGCTCTGTGGCCCGATCTCCTCTGCCTCCCACTGTGGTGCTCCTTCGTTTTGCGGCACCTCGATAGGGACTGTATACGAGTGGTTTATTTCCTCCCCTGGCTGGCTGCGGTGTGCTTCGTCCTCTCTCGGGCGTGGGAGCCTGTGGCTTGAAGGTGCCTGTGGCCTAGTTACATGTTTCGGGCCTTGACCCCTTCATTCTCTCTCTTTCTTTCATGTTTTGCTGCTTTGGGAATGGGTAGCTTTGGTTTCTTGACTACCTCTCCCCCAGTTAGTTAGGTTTGGCAGCCCTCTGAGCGTATACTACGGTGTGCCTCTGAGACCTGCATTAGTGGGGTTCTCCCACTGTTTGGTGTTTCAAGAGTTTGGATTAGCTGGGTTCGGTCTTAGTTAGTCTCCCTTCCTGAGGGTAGCTTGGTTCGGGATAACTGATCTTGCTTGTTTTCTTTGCTTTTGTGTGCATGTTCCCCCCTCTCTTTTTTTTCTTCTCTCCTTTTTTTCTTCCTCCCTTTTTTCTTTTCTTCTCTTTCCCCTCTAGGGGGGAACCCCGGCTTCTGACTATGGATACTCTGGTGTTCTCTTCCATTAATGCAAATGGGCTCAACACCCCTGAGAGGAGATCCTCCCTCCTTTGATTGCACTGGAGTAAGAGGGCCACTGTCGCGTTTGTGCAGGAGACGCATTTCCAAGAGGGTTAAGCTCCTTCTTTCTCTTCACAGAGGTACCCTGATGTATACCATAATTGCTATTCTGAGTCCAAGTCCAGGGGAGTTAGCATTTTGATTGGTCAGGCAGTAGACTGGAAATTTAGGGCTGCCCTGCTTGGGCAGGTTCCTATTTGTTAAGCGGGAGTTGGCTGGCACCCAGTTCACCCTTGCTAACCTGTATCTCCCTAACTCTGACCAGGTTGGTACCCTAGAGAGTATCTTGGACAAGCTGGCTGACTTTGCCGAAGGTACCCTTTTGGTGGGACTTTAATCTAGCCTTGGACCGGTCTGTTGACGTCTCCAGAGGGCTGTCGTACCTGCCTGCCCTGGCGCTTTGCCAAGTTCGCAGGCTCCTCCACTCCCACCAATTGATTGACATTTGGTGCACGGTTCATCCGGACATTAGGGATTATTCTTTCTGCTCCCATCCCCATGATGTCTACTCCAGTCTGGACTATTTCTTTATCAGACACGCTGATATTCCCTTGCTTCGTGATTCGGTTAGGGACCCTATCACTTTCGCGGACCACGCAATGGTCCATGCTGTGCTTGTATCCCCCACTGTGAGACCTCGGTCCTGGCAGTGGTGCCTTAATGAGTCGCTCCTGCAGGATATTTCAACTTCTCTGGCTGTCTCATCCGCGCTCGACCTCTACTTTCGGCCGATGTCTCCCCTGTCACACTCTGGGCTGCCCATAAGTGTGTGATTAGGGGGGTGCTTGTTCAGCATGGAAACCCGCTTAAAGAAATATCCTGTGAAATGGCGGCTCTGATAGCTGAGGTGGTCTCCCTGGAGCAGACGCCCAAGTGCTCGCATGCGGCGGACGTCCGCTCCGCTCTTCTCCTGGCTCGTAAGAAGTTACGAGATTGCCTTGATGTTCGGACTAGATGCCTTCTGGCTAGGGGTTGTCGCCATTTTTATGAGTTTGGGAATAAGTGCAGTCACATGTTGGCCACATCCCTCCGGGAACAACGTTCGCGTAATTATGTTCCCTCCGTCACCGGGACGTCGGGTGCGCGCCTTACAAATCCGCATCACATCGCTGAGGAGTTTGCCAGTTTTTACCGCAGGTTGTATAATCTCTCTCCTCCTTCCGCGTCTCCCCTGGCTACCTTGCTTTTACCGGCGATCAGACAGTACCTCAGGTCTTCGGGTCTGCACCGTCTCCCGGACGGAGCCTTAGCTTCATTCGAAGAGCCCATTACCAGTGAGGAGGTTGCGCAGGCTCTTAAAACGATGTAGCCCAGCAAGGCCCCTGGCCCAATGGCTTCCCTGCTTCCTACTACAAGAAATTTTCGTCGGTATTGCTGGGCCCCCTGACGCGTGCCATAAATTCATTGTCCGAGGGCACCTTCCTTCCTCCGGACTTGACCAGAGCCCATATCGCAGTCATACACAAAGAGGGAAAGGACCCGGCATTATGTTTGAGTTACAGGCCAATATCCTTCCTCAACGTGGACCTGAAGCTTTTTTCCAAGGTTCTGGCCACGAGGTTGGCCCCCTTCTCCTTGACCTGGTGCACTCTAATCAAGTTGGCTTTATTCCCACCCGGGAGGCCAGGAATGTACGCATTGCCCGCTCCCGGGGCCTCCCGCTCTGTCTTCTCTCCACTGATGCGGAGAAGGCATTCAACCGGGTTGGTTGGCCCTTCCTTTTTAAGGCCCTGAAACATATTGGCCTCGGCCCAGTCATGAGTTCCTGGATTTCCTCTTTATACTCCAACCCCTCGGCGTCCACCAGGGTCAATGGAATCTTGTCCTCCCCTTTTCCGATAAATAATGGCACGCGTCAGGGATGCCCTCTCTCCTCATACAAAGAGTAGTTTGTCCACAGCCACTGCAATCAATTATTTATGTGTATACCGATGCAAGAATCCGCCCTCCGGACCGGGCATTAAAGCAGTGTTCACAATGAGAAAAAAGATCCAGCACCAGAAAATGACTGAATTAAAACATGGCTTTTATTCTAAATTGCTAAAAACACATAGCGTGAACACCAAAGTGCATAGAGAATATATATGTATAAAAAAGTTTTTTTGTATATGTCATACCAGTCCACGAAGACAAAAAAGAAACATCAGACGAGACCTACATAACACATGGCTGCCGCTGACGCGTTTCGAGGTAGTGTAACCTCTTGGTCATAGCTATCGCTATGACTAAGAGGTTACACTACCTCGAAACGCGTCAGCGGCAGCCATATATTCTCTATGCACTTTGGTGTTCATGCCCTCTCTCCCCCTTGATTTTCGTAATTACCCTGGAGCCCCTGTTGAGGAAAATCAGGGCCAATCCTGCTATAGTGGGCCTCAAGATGGGGAAGAATCATCTCAAGATTGCGGCTTATGCGGACGATCTGTTTTTTTCCCTACGTGACCCTGTCTCCTCTCTCCCCGTCTTGATGTCCGAACTCAGTGATTTCAACCACCTCACCAACTTCATAATAAACCTACAGAAGTCTGAGGTGCTTGATGTCTCACTCCCACCTGGGCTCCAGTCTGCGCTTTCTACTAGCTTCCCCTTCCATTGGTCTCGGTCGGCCATTCAATATCTCGGTGTGTGGATCTCCGGCGATCCGAGTGTGCTCTTTTCCAAGAACTACCTTCCCCTGCTTCGGGTTGTTCATTCAGACCTGAAATGGTGGTCTAGGGGTACCTATATCTGGCTTGGTCGCTGTGCTATATACAAGATGAATGTTATGCCTAGAATGCTCTAATTGCTTCAAACTCTGCCGATCCATATCCCTCCTAGCTTTTTCAAGTTGCTATACAGTGACCTTGTGCACTTTGTCTGGCAGGGCAAACGGGCTAGGTTAGCCCGTTCCACCCTGACACTTCCGAAGCGGTGGGGTGGTCTGGGTCTCCCTGACCCCCGCCGCTACTATGAGGCCTCCTTACTACAGCGTGTGCTGGACAGGTGCCCCCACTCCCCCTTCAAGCAGTGGATCTCCCTGGAGGGCTCCTTTTCGAGTCTTCCCCTCCATCCTCTCCCCTGGCTGAACTCTGTTCGTCTCCCTTCTCTGGGCTCCCTTCTTTCCCCTTCTTTTTCTTTCCCTGCTCTCTTCAATCCCTCTCTCTCTCTTTCTCCCTTGTCCGTTTGGGGTGGTGCTGGTGCCTCCCTCGGCTTGTCTGTTTCCGAGAGGCCCTGTTTCCATCTTGCTTGTTTTATTTTATTATGTATTTGGACCTTTGTTGTTATTACATGCCCTCCCGGTTTTGATTTCCAGTTGAGTGTTGTTTCACTCTGTTCTTTCTTATGTATATTTTGTATTTATAAATAAAGAATTTATAACAAAAAATATAGATAAATAAATAAATAATTTATTCTTCTGTCGCTGATATTGATATTCTTTTATAAATTTTTGGGGAGAGGTACATGAAAAAAATGTTGATTGAAAAGTTGTTAAACAGCTGAGGTCGGGGTTAATTGCAGTTTTTGAGCCTTTGTGCTCTCTCTATCATAACTACCTTGACTCCTGGACGTACAGTTACGTCAAGGAGTGAGAAGGGGTTAAACAAAACACGTAGAGTAGAACACTCACACAGGAATTCAAGTGCTTAGTCAAACAGGTAGCAGTTGATAAAGAAGATCAAGTAGCATTTTATATGCTGTATCATGGAATAGATGTGAAAGTAGTCAAACAAGCCAGGGAATCAGGTAACGGAAGTCAAACAGGATCAAGATGCGGTACAGTGGACAATCCCAAAGGGTAGTCAAGGAAACCAGGTCACAGTAGGTCAAGTTCAAATATAGTATTACAATCCCAGGTAACGTTGGCACTTCTGTGATGCCATGGTACGTGAGGAAAGGCAGACAATATCACAGTGCTAAAGAAAAATAGAGTACAAACTCTTTTAACTAGCTATATCCTCAGTGTAACAATAATTCAAATTGTATACCTTTCATCCCAGTTGGCTTGGTGATGTGCACTATGTATGAACGCCTGCTGCAAGACTTAGAGCAGAGGCAACAGATGGCCTTATATACATTCATTTTACCTATACTGACATTTTTTTTTGTAAATTTCAACATTTTTCCAGACTTCTTAATATCAAATAACATCATTTGATAAACCTCCCCCATTGGTTTTGTATATTTTTAATTATTTCTTTGTGACTAATATTTACTAATGGTTTTATCCATTATTGCCAAAAAAGTGGTATCCCCTACCAAAATCAAAAGGTCTTAAACCTAACTTTTATTAAAGTACAATTAAAATAATAATAATAATAATAATAATAATAATAAAAATAAAAATGAGCAGTGTATAGCCCCTATGTTGAAGATGTGCTGGATACTAAAACCCACACAATGCTCCTATCCCCAAACACCAGATATTACACAGGTGCAATCCAAACTGTGATGTGGCTGCCACAATTTAGCCGTCTAGTGGCAAGCCACAAATTATACCAATATCGACCTCACTAACAGTTTGTGTCAAAAAATGGTTAACTTGAAGCTGTGATTTTTATGTTTACAGCAGCATCAGCTCAGATAACAGCTGGTCCGCTAACTATTGCACGGAGTAAACGGAGGAACTGTACCAATCTAATGATTTTGATATTGAGAGCACAGCCCTAGATGAACGCTTTGTATCCCGTGGGTATCCCCGGTCGCTTTTGTCCTCTGCAAGGGAGTCTGCACAACGTACTCCAAGAGAGTCTTTGCTAGTACCAAGAGCTAAATCTAATGGTCCGCAGTTGATCCGTATGATTGGATCCTTTGACAGTTATTCAATGGAAGTTACCAACATTATTAAGACTAGAGATGAGCGAACAGTGTTCTATCGAACACATGTTCGATCGGATATCAGGGTGTTCGCCATGTTCGAATCGAATCGAACACCACGTGGTAAAGTGCGCCAAAATTCGATTCCCCTCCCACCTTCCCTGGCGCCTTTTTTGCACCAATAACAGCGCAGGGGAGGTGGGACAGGAACTACGACACCGGGGGCATTGAAAAAAATTGGAAAAAGTCATTGGCTGCCGAAATCAGGTGACCTCCATTTTAGACGAATAGTGGATTTCAAATCCGGGTCATATGAGAATGTGAACTTTGTGACTATGAGACAGGGATAGCTGTACAGGCAGGGATAGCTAGGGATAACCTTTATTTAGGGGGGAATGTTATTAAAAATAACTTTTTGGGGCTCTATCGGGTGTGTAATTGTGATTTTTGTGAGATAAACTTTTTCCCATAGGGATGCATTGGCCAGCGCTGATTGGCCGAATTCCGTACTCTGGCCAATCAGTGCTGGCCAATGCATTCTATTAGCTTGATGAAGCAGAGTGTGCACAAGGGTTCAAGCGCACCCTCGGCTCTGATGTAGCAGAGCCGAGGCTGCACAAGGGTTCAAGCGCACCCTCGGCTCTGATGTAGGAGAGCCGAGGGTGCACTTGAACCCTTGTGCACCCTCAGCTCTGCTACATCAGAGCCGAGGGTGCGCTTGAACCCTTGTGCACACTCTGCTTCATCAAGCTAATAGAATGCATTGGCCAGCGCTGATTGGCCAATGTATTCTATTAGCCTGATGAAGTAGAGCTGAATGTGTGTGCTAAGCACACACATTCAGCTCTACTTCATCGGGCTAATAGAATGCATTGGCCAGCGCTGATTGGCCAGAGTACGGAACTCGACCAATCAGCGCTGGCTCTGCTGGAGGAGGCGGAGTCTAAGATCGCTCCACACCAGTCTCCATTCAGGTCCGACCTTAGACTCCGCCTCCTCCGGCAGAGCCAGCGCTGATTGGCCAAAGGCTGGCCAATGCATTCCTATGCGAATGCAGAGACTTAGCAGTGCTGAGTCAGTTTTGCTCAACTACACATCTGATGCACACTCGGCACTGCTACATCAGATGTAGCAATCTGATGTAGCAGAGCCGAGGGTGCACTAGAACCCCTGTGCAAACTCAGTTCACGCTAATAGAATGCATTGGCCAGCGCTGATTGGCCAATGCATTCTATTAGCCCGATGAAGTAGAGCTGAATGTGTGTGCTAAGCACACACATTCAGCACTGCTTCATCACGCCAATACAATGCATTAGCCAGTGCTGATTGGCCAGAGTACGGAATTCGGCCAATCAGCGCTGGCTCTGCTGGAGGAGGCGGAGTCTAAGGTCGGACCTGAATGGAGACTGGTGTGGAGCGATCTTAGACTCCGCCTCCTCCAGCAGAGCCAGCGCTGATTGGCCGAATTCCGTACTCTGGCCAATCAGCACTGGCTAATGCATTGTATTGGCGTGATGAAGCAGTGCTGAATGTGTGTGCTTAGCACACACATTCAGCTCTACTTCATCGGGCTAATAGAATGCATTGGCCAGCGCTGATTGGCCGAATTCCGTACTCTGGCCAATCAGCACTGGCTAATGCATTGTATTGGCGTGATGAAGCAGTGCTGAATGAGTGTGCTTAGCACACACATTCAGCTCTACTTCATCGGGCTAATAGAATGCATTGGCCAGCGCTGATTGGCCAGAGTACGGAATTCGGCCAATCAGCGCTGGCTCTGCTGGAGGAGGCGGAGTCTAAGATCGCTCCACACCAGTCTCCATTCAGGTCCGACCTTAGACTCCGCCTCCTCCAGCAGAGCCAGCGCTGATTGGCCGAATTCCGTACTCTGGCCAATCAGCACTGGCTAATGCATTGTATTGGCGTGATGAAGCAGTGCTGAATGTGTGTGCTTAGCACACACATTCAGCTCTACTTCATCGGGCTAATAGAATGCATTGGCCAGCGCTGATTGGCCGAATTCCGTACTCTGGCCAATCAGCACTGGCTAATGCATTGTATTGGCGTGATGAAGCAGTGCTGAATGTGTGTGCTTAGCACACACATTCAGCTCTACTTCATCGGGCTAATAGAATGCATTGGCCAATCAGCGCTGGCCAATGCATTCTATTAGCGTGAACTGAGTTTGCACAGGGGTTCTAGTGCACCCTCGGCTCTGCTACATCAGATTGCTACATCTGATGTAGCAGTGCCGAGTGTGCATCAGATGTGTAGTTGAGCAAAACTGACTCAGCACTGCTAAGTCTGCATTCGCATAGGAATGCATTGGCCAGCCTTCGGCCAATCAGCGCTGGCTCTGCCGGAGGAGGCGGAGTCTAAGGTCGGACCTGAATGGAGACTGGTGTGGAGCGATCTTAGACTCCGCCTCCTCCAGCAGAGCCAGCGCTGATTGGTCGAGTTCCGTACTCTGGCCAATCAGCACTGGCCAATGCATTTCTATGGGGAAAAGTTAGCTTGCGAAAATCGCAAACTGACAGGGATTTCCATGAAATAAAGTGACTTTTATGCCCCCAGACATGCTTCCCCTGCTGTCCCAGTGTCATTCCAGGGTGTTGGTATCATTTCCTGGGGTGTCATAGTGGACTTGGTGACCCTCCAGACACGAATTTGGGTTTCCCCCTTAACGAGTTTATGTTCCCCATAGACTATAATGGGGTTCGAAACCCATTCGAACACTCGAACAGTGAGCGGCTGTTCGAATCGAATTTCGAACCTCGAACATTTTAGTGTTCGCTCATCTCTAATTAAGACTCATTGGAACATTCTTAAGCAGGACCCGGACATATGTAGTGTGATTCCACAACATCCATCAATAACGTTCCACAGGGGACAAAATTTGGAAGATAGAATCACGCATAGCCACTTGTCACCTCTCCAAGGACAAAGAACTTGGCTGGGAAAAACGGAGACCGTGGGAACATTCAGATGCGGCTCATGTAGGGCCTGCGGCTACATTCAGCATCATACAAAAATACGGGCTTGTGCCACTGGACATACTTTTCAGATCAGGGATTTCGCGAATTGCAAAGCAGAAGGAGTTGTATATGTAATCACTTGCCCATGTGAAATGAACTATGTGGGCAAGACCCGTAGGCAGTTGCGAGTGAGGGTACTTGAACACGTAGGAGATGTCGTTAGACGAGCTGATACTCCAGTATCCAAGCACGGTTGGGAGGCACACGACGGAGATCCTTTTGCCCTCAGGTTTCAAGTTATTGAAAAAATACCTAGATCAATTAGAGGCGGGAATTGGGATAACCGAATTCCTCGCCGTGAAGCACAGTGGATTTTTCACTTTTCATCAATGAAACCTCGAGGCTTGAATGATGGGATTTAATATCTACCGTTTATATTGGAGGTTAATAATTTCTATCTGGTCTTGACTTTTAGAACGGAGGTTACATAGGAGAGGTTCATCTCACATGACGCGTGTGGGCATTAGTTTAATTCCGGTAGATGGTGGACACATATACAATACTAACGTATGCTATCATGTAGAGGACATAACACGCTGCATTAGTCATCTAGTGGCGTGATGTTTAAGTATCATGTAGCAATATGCGTCTGTTTTTAGTGTATCCACCAGTTAAGATGTGCCCTGTACTAATAGTAACATGGCACTCTGGTGATGATACTGCTCATGTCGGTATGTTAACCCCATTCTGGCCATAGGGTTATCCTAGACATACTTTCATGTCGAAACGTTGTCCCCATTCTGTCCGTAGGGTCGTCCTAGACGTGCTTGCAGATGTGGGGTACTCGATTCGTTGAGCAACGGAGCTGCCTCAGAAAAATGATTTAATAAACCTTGATAATCCTGAGATGCTTTATTTATTATTTACTGGATGTCTCCGATTATCTCTTACCTAACACTTACCTTTTACTTAATACTTACCACATACTTGTTCTTCAATATCTGGAACGAAGCGCTGGAGTCTTCGGGCAGCACCGTGAACAGTCCTACCCAGGACACGCCCCCTCTATGACACTGTGACGTGTCACTGCCAGTGTGGACATCTGATTGGGCGCGCCTCCTTGGAGAGGTGGGGTTTTACCTAGCTCTGTTTCTATTTAAGAGCGGGGTGTAGAGAACGCAGTAGGACCCACCATCAGGGTCCCGGGAACTACTGACTTAGGGTTTAGGCTAGACATCATGCACCACAGATTGAGGGTGTAGTGATTAGTCTACTGATAGTCTCCTGATGAGTTATAGGATAACGAAACGCGTTGAGATGAAATATGGTGTGAAAGCAGTATCTAGTCGTTCAGCGCCACAGCTCCTTTACTATCTGACGCTGCTTCTATGAGTTAACGTGATACAACCATATCTTGCTGTGTAATAGTTAGCGGACCAGCTGTTATCTGAGCTGACGCTGCTGTAAACATAAAAATCACAGCTTCAAGTTAACCCCTTTTTGACACAAACTGTTAGTGAGGTGGATATTGGTATCATTTGTGGCTTGCCACTAGACGGCTATATTGTGGCAGCCACATCACAATTTGGATTGCACCTGTGTAATATCTGGTGTTTGGGGATAGGAGCATTGTGTGGGTTTTAGTATCCAGCACATATTATCTTCAACATAGGGGCTATACACTGCTCCTTTTTATTATTATTATTTTATTTGTACTTTAATAAAAGTTAGGTTTTAGACCTTTTGATTTTGGTAGGGGATACCCCTTATTTGGCAATAAGATTAATACTACTGGTAGTCCCAGATCCTTGGAGATTTAGTTTTATACCTTAGCATGGTGAGAACTACAGACCATGCTTTTAAAGGGAGTTGTCAGCAGGAAAATCAGTATGAAACTAATGACAGTAGACTTTTCACAGATACTTTTATATTCTGCATTGCAGCGCCATTTTCATGAAAATCAGGAGTTTACCATGATACAAATTAGTTGAAAAGGGCTTTAGGGGAGTTTCTTTTCCTGCTCTGGATAACTGCCAACAGCTCCGCCCACAATTGCTTGAGTGACGTCTGCCATTTTGTTACATTTTGGCTGCAGATAAGAGGGGTAATCTAGATTGTAGAGCAAATCCCCAGCAGGAGAAGAAACGCCCCTAAAGCCCTTGCATAAGAATATAATGTTATTTTTCATGAAAAAGTAGCTGCAACGCAGAATAAGAAAGGCACAGTTGTTGTGTTAATAAATGCACCCATATACCTTTAGCCTAGTTTTGAATAATTTTTTTGAGTGTCTCTGGGAGCTTCTGGTATCTTCAGCATTTGTTTACATGGTTCAGCTTTCTGTTATGTAACTTCCACACTAGCTCCCTCTTACCTCACTTCCCACCTTTCCTCTCTCCATCCCTACCATACACCATCTCCCTGTCTCTCTAGCTATCCCGCCCACTACTAGCTCCTCCCTACCTGCTCAGCCTAATCCCCAACCCCATTATATACTTACCTCTCTTCCTTCCAGTCTGTATACTGTGGGATGTCTCCTCCTTACTTTCTGTCTGCTAGCGCGTGCTCTTGTCCCAGGGCTACTCTGTGCTCTGCAGCGACGGTCCACCTCTACTTTGCAAGCATGGAAGGTGCGCAGTAGAGGTGGATTATAGACAGCAAAGCACAGAGCAGTGCTGGGAGAAGCGGCGGCAGTCAGAAAAGAAGAAGGAGCCATCCCACAGGAAGAAGCCTGGAAGGTAAGTATGATGGAGTGGATGGGAGTTAGGAGTAGTAGTGATGTTCCATTTCCGGAAATGAGGAAACGGATGGTCACTGAATAACCAGCAAATGTCCCTAGGGCGATCACATGACCGCAGCAGGAAGAAGCCTGGAAGGTAAGTATGATGGAGTGGATGGGAGTTAGGAGTAGTAGTGATGTTCCATTTCCGGAAATGAGGAAACGGATGGTCACTGAATAACCAGCAAATGTCCCTAGGGCGATCACATGACCGCAGCAGAGATATGGGTAAGTAGGAGGAGGGTGTGTTTAGATTAGTGTAGAGCTTTCCATTTATCCCGGACAACCCCTTTCAGCAATTCCACTAATGAAAATAGTGGAACAAACTTAGTGTTAAATCTCATGCAATGTTAGTCATAATGTGGAATGTATGCCTATTTTGTAATATAGAACAATTTGTGGAATTAGGTGTTACGTAAACTAAGAAAAGAACAAAGTTTTTTTCTCTTAATTTATAATTATTCAAATTAGAGTCTCACCCCCTTAATTTCTTAACGTAGGTGTTTTGTAACTTCCTTCCTAATCACTTCCAGATCCAGTCCTGAGAGTTGCCTATTATTCTAGAGAAAGCATTTGGAAGTCTGGAAGACTTGTAAATGGAACAGCCTTTTGTTTGGGTCTGCTTGTTTCATACTCAGCAGGTGCTGCATGTGGATGGATTTATACCTTGTCAAAACTCATACACCATGGCTGTATAGTGCAATGACTGCTCAGCCAGTATACCCTGTCACCAGGCTCTCATCCTCATTAAATAAAATTGATTTTCCAGTTTATTTTTATCAGATGACTCACTTTATTTTCACCCTTTCTAAGCCAAAGGAGATTGTTGGTATCGTCATATGCAAAAAAGTACAATAAGGACAGGGTTCCAAAATCCCCTTTCTTTCATTCATTTTCATTCTAACGGCAATGACTATGTCCTTTTAACCTCTTTCATAGGTTTTGTTACCTAGCCTTTCTAGACTTTTGATCAAGAAATCTTCTAGCTAATGCAGAAATACATAAATCCACTGTTCCACATTATAAATGCACAACAGAGTTCTAAACATTTTATAAGTTGTAAAAAAACTAAAAATGGACAATTGTTGACCTTGCAGCATTAAGAGTTCACATTTACTGAAATCAAAAGCTATTTCAATCATGTTACATATCACTTTCACAATCTTGCATCTATTGAACTTGTGAGTTTTTGGATAGTTTCTGCTTGAATTTCTTTGCAGTGTGTCAAAATAGCCTCCCAGGACTGCTGCTTTGATGTGAGCTGCCTCCCACCCTCATAGATCTTTTGCTTGAGGATGCTCCAAAAGTTCTTAATAGGGTTGAGATCAGGGGAGGATGGTGGCCACACCATGAGTTTCTCTCCTTTTATGTGCCCCTAGCAGCCAATGACTCAGAGCTATTCTTTGAAGATGATTTTGCAATGGAAAGCATGGTTCTTCTTTTTGCATCTTAGAAGAAAGTGGTCAGTCAGAGACTCCATACACATTGCAGAAGTCATTTTCCCACCTTCATGGACCCTAAAGAGGCCTACTAGTTCCCTCCCTATGAGTTCAGCCTATCAGATGACTCCGAAACCTCCTTTCTGACGGCGCAGAGTAATTGGGTCATGGTGGCCAAAAACCAATATTCCATCCATCTGGATCATCCAGGGTTACATGGCACTCATCAGTAAACAAGACTGTTTCAAAACTAGTCTTCATGTACACTGGGGCCCACTGCACCTGTTCCTGCTTGTGAGCACTGTTTAGGAGTGGCTGGATAGAAGGTTTTGCACAACGGTATACCTGTAATAGGGACTGCTGAATAATCAAACTAATATTATAAATGTCAAAGTTTGTATGTTTGTTCCTCAATCACGCAAAAAATGGCTGGTAAATTACATGGTTTCACGACTGTTATGAATTTATGTTCACATACTATGTTACACTGTTCCTGCAGCAGCTTATCTCAGCCAGGTCTGTTATCTCTCTGTGTAAACACACACTAACCCTCAGTGGTTTGTGTACACACATTTGCATATTATTTGAATTGCAGACAAACTGAAATGGGTGAACACCTTTAATCTAAATTGGCTTTTGTCAATTTTAAACATGCCGGGAAAAAGAAAGTCTAATTGTCGCAAACAATGAGAGCTATGAAGGTAAGCCAGTGTTCACAGACTTCTCAAGCGGAGCTGAGGGGGATCATCAACGCCAAGAATACATGCTTTATGTGGCGTTGCAGCAAGCTGCTGAGATGCCGCAATAATTACAGGCACGGTGCGAAGAACAACTTCAGTGCCAGGCCAACTTGAGAGCTGCTGAAACACAGGTGGATCATCAACGCCAACAACATGCCCATTATATGGCTTCTCAGCGAGCTGCTGAGATGCCGGAACAATCACGGGCACAGTGCGAGGAACGAATTCAGCGACAGGCCAGCTTGAGAGCTGCCGAAACGCCGGAGCATGCAGATCATCAACGCCAACAACACATCTATTATATGGCGTCTCAGCGAGCTGCTGAAACAATCCCGGGCACAGCACGAGGAACGTGTTCAGCGACAGGCCAGCTTGACAGCTGTAGAAACGCTGGAGCAGTTGGATCATCAACACCAACAACACACTCATTATATGGCGTTCCAGGGAGCTGCTGAGATGCCAGAACAATCACAAGCACGGTGTGAAGAACAAGTTCAGCAGCAGGATAGCTTAAGAGCTGCCAAAACGCCGGAGCAGGCAAACCATTGGCGGCAGCAATTTGCTGAATTTAGGCGGATCATCCACTCCAACAACCCGCAGACAAAGTCGTGGGCAGAGGCTAGTAAGTTATATAGAAGAAAATAAATTTCCTTGATCCAAAGCTTGTCAGATACCGCTTTCAGACTTCTGGAAAAGCAGGATAACATACTGTAATATGTGGAGCTGTAATGAGGAATACTGAATACTATATTTATTTACATAAATCTACCTCTTTACACTATAATCATACCATAGCTTGCCTGGATTTCCTTTTCAGAGTTATGAGAAAACAGGGTATCATACCAGGTAATGCAGTGATAGGTACTGTTGAGTGCTAAATATAGCATATAAATCCCCCTGCTTGCTCCCAAATCATGTCAACTTTTGGGTTTTGGGAAAGCTGGGGGCATTGCACGTGAAGCTGTGATAGAGAATACTTAATACTGCATTTATCTGTGCTATAGTATGTCAGATGTGATTTTCAAGGTCCTAGAAATCTGGGTAGCGTAACAAGTAATGCTGTATTAGGGACTGCTGAATACTAGGCAAACCCTCTTCCTCTGTAATTGTTCCTTTATGTGATAGATGTATTTGTAGGGAAAGCTGGGTAACATACCAGTCAGTGCTATAATACAGACTGCTGCTGAAGAAAAATCTTCCTATATATAAACCTCTTTCTAAGCTCTAACACGGATAGCCAGAGGCGTAGCTAGGGGTTCGGCACAGGAGGAACAAACATTTCCAAGTGGACCCCCTACCTGGGTATACTGATATTATCACTATGCGGTGACCATATAGTGATATAGTGGCTGTACACAAGGCTCTGAATACAGTTTAAGTAAATTCAGTACAGGAAAATGTTTTGACTGATCATTCCCGTTTCTCATCTCCTCCACCTGGACCTTCATGACCGCTTCTTCCAGCCGCAGCTTGTATCAGTAAAGTTTTCAGCAAAGACATCTTTGACTCCTCACTTTCCAGAGACTTTTTTCCAGAGACTCCACGTTTTACTTGCCTATACAAAGTAAACAGCCTGCTGCTACCCCAATTATAAAATACATTATATAAAAATCCCCTGTAAATGAATAATACCCCCATATGTATCTTAAATTAATAATGCCCCCTTGTGTCCCTTAATTAATACCTCCTGTGAGATTGTTTAGTATCAGAAATATTTTTGCTGGCAGCCGGCCAGGGTTATAAATAAAAATGCACTGACACCTGCATCCTCCCCTCTGTCCCTGCACTAGGCCTACCATCACCTTCACTGTACTATTTGTATATGGAGTGGCTGCAGGACTAATGTCAAATTGATGAGAACACTGCAGCCAATCACTGCTCTCTACAGTACAACAGTATATAGTACTGGGCTGCTGCGGTTTCTCTGTTGACATCTCGCTGCAGCCTCTCTGTATACATGCAAAGGTGACTGACAGCCCAGTGCAGGTATAAGGGAGATTGTACATTATAACACTCATGGCTCGTTCACATCTGCGCCCCGGGTCTCCGTTTTGCAGGTTTACATTTCCTGCCCGAAACTGGGCAGGAGACGGACACCTGCAGTCATTTTTCTAACCCATTTATTTGAATGGGTTTGAAAAGTGTCCGGCCGTGAGCGCTGGTGAGCGTTTTGTGCTCTCCATGGCGAAAGTTTTTTTTTTTTAACCGGACACAAAGTTGGACATGCAGGACTTTGTGTCTGGTTATAAAAAAAAATGTTTTTGCCGCGGAGAGCACAAAACGCTCACCGATGCTCACGGACGGACACGGTCTGACAGGTTTTTGTCTGAAGAAGACGGAAACCTGAAAATGTAGATCGGGCGCTGGTGTGAACCCAACGTCACCTGCTGCATCCTTTAAAATTTATGATAGCACAACCCTTTAAGCGAATAGTGCCCCTCAATTAATAATGCCCTGTGTTACCCTAATAATACTTCTGTATGCCTCCTTAAATCAATAATCCCCTAGGTCCCCCCTAATAATTCTCTTTTATGCCTGCTTAAATCAGTAATGCCTTAGCTAATAATGGCCCCTAATTAATAATTGCCCTGTATACTCCCTTAAAGGGGTTGTCCAGGAAATACAGAACCGGGGCACGAGGCTGGGGAAGATGAAATACAAAACTGCCCCCCAAAAACATACTCATCTGCGTTCAGCGTCACCCGGGGATTTGTACTGATGGAAGTCCTTGCTGCATGTGACGTCAGTGGTCACAGGAAAGGAACAGGGATGTCACTCGCAGTCACGTGTGGCTTGGGCTTCCGCAAGAACAAACCCCTGAGTGGTACTCGATCAGACAGAGGTGGGGATATCAGAGCGCTGGAGACAGGTGAGTATGTTCACATTAGTTTTAAAAAGCCCTTGCACCTGTTTTGCAGGAGTTAGGCTCTGTTCTGCCGTCTTACGCGCGCTACACATTGAAATCAATGGGAGGCTTTGTAACCCATTGATTTCAATGTGTAGCGCGCGTAAGCCGGCACCCATTGAAATCGATGGGATCTGTTTTGAAGCACCGCGCTCTGACACGTGTATACGTGTCTAAATTAACGGCGCATTACTCCGTGAGAACGGAGCATAACAATTGCACTGTGGTACCAAGACCAGTGCAATGTTCTAACAAATATTACTATGATTCTGAAAAATTGAACTCCCACCATCCGTCTCTATATTTATGCACAGGGGAAAACTGGGTGTAGGAAAAGTGGAATTCCCCTTTAAATTATCAGTAAATTATAACAGAACTCACTGTAGCAAGAAAAATCACCCTGTGAGCCACCAGCAAAAAAAAAAAATCAAAACATAACTGGGCATTCATTGTTGAGAGGAAAAGATGAGATGTTTTAGAGGGAAAGTCTGCCATGTGTCCTCAAATTGGAATGTGCATTAGCTGACCCATCCTTGCCACGGTCAGATTATTGCTATTATGTTTCCTGGGTGACTAATTTTCTGCTCCAGGTCAGTGCACAGAGTGTATGTCTATAACTAGAAAGACAGATCCAGTTCTGTCTAGAGATCGCAGCCAGTAAATGCAGTGTATTGTATACGTACAGTCATGCTGTCCACTTGCTTGATAATTACTAGAGGGTACAGGTGCCTGCACTTATATACTGTATATCAAAAAACATTGTGATGATGATCAGAATTTGGAGAGAGAGCACAATCATATATTTCACATCCTATATGAAGTGTACATGGGTATGTAGGTGATCAGATGAAGCCATTAGGGCTAATGCAGGTCTACACTGGTTCCAACTTCTGAAAGTACTTAGAATAGCTTAAATGAGTTAAGCATGTGATGTGGGTTTGGATGCAGGGGTGCATCTTCCATAAAGTGACTTGAGGCGATGACCTCAGAGAATGCCTCATGGAATAAACTGGGCGGTGTTATTTCTTTTAATTGGCCACTGCGGAGGGCAGTCTTGACAGGAGCATGGATAGGTAGGTAGAAATTATTGGCAGCTACCTATTGCAATAACATGATAGGTATTGCCTAACATATGGCTGGGAGTCATATACTCCGTGTGTGTGGAGAGGAAAAGGGGGATCGTAAACTATGTGGGGTGTGTAAAAAAAAGGGGTCATATACTGTCTGGGTGCCATAAAAGGGGTCATACAGTCCTATGAAAAAAGTTTGGGCACCCCTATTAATCTTAATCATTTTTAGTTCTAAATATTTTGGTATTTGCTACAGCCATTTCAGTTTGATATATCTAATAACTGATGGACACAGTAATATTTCAGGATTGAAATGAGGTTTATTGTACTAACAGAAAATGTGCAATATGCATTAAACCAAAATTTGACCGGTGCAAAAGTATGGGCACCTCAACAGAAAAGTGACATTAATATTTAGTAGATCCTCCTTTTGCAAAGATAACAGCCTCTAGTCGCTTCCTGTAGCTTTTAATCAGTTCCTGGATCCTGGATAAAGGTATTTTGGACAAACGATTCAAGTTCAGTTAAGTTAGATGGTCGCCGAGCATGGACAGCCCGCTTCAAATCATCCCACAGATGTTCAATGATATTCAGGTCTGGGGACTGGGATGGCCATTCCAGAACATTGTAATTGTTCCTCTGCATGAATGCCTGAGGATTTGGAGCGGTGTTTTGGATCATTGTCTTGCTGAAATATCCATCCCCGGCGTAACTTCAACTTCGTCACTGATTCTTGAACATTATTCTCAAGAATCTGCTGATACTGAGTGGAATCCATGCGACTCTCAACTTTAACAAGATTCCCGATGCCGGCATTGGCCACACAGCCCCAAAGCATGATGGAACCTCCACCAAATTTTACAGTGGGTAGCATGTGTTTTTCTTGGAATGCTGTTTCTTTTTGGACGCCATGCATAACGCCTTTTTTTTATAACCAAACAACTCAATTTTTGTTTCCAAAATGAAGCTGCCTTGTCCAAATGTGCTTTTTCATACCTCAGGCAACTCTATTTGTGGCGTACGTGCAGAAACGGCTTCTTTCTCATCACTCTCCCATACAGCTTCTATTTGTGCAAAGTGCGCTGTATAGTTGACCGATGCACAGTGACACCATCTGCAGCAAGATGATGCTGCAGCTCTTTGGAGGTGGTCTGTGGATTGTCCTTGACTGTTCTCACCATTCTTCTTCTCTGCCTTTCTGATATTTTTCTTGGCTTGCCACTTCTGGGCTTAACAAGAACTGTCCCTGTGGTCTTCCATTTCCTTACTATGTTCCTCACAGTGGAAACTGACAGGTTAAATCTCTGAGACAACTTTTTGTATCCTTCCCCTGAACAACTATGTTGAACAATCTTTGTTTTCAGATCATTTGAGAGTTGTTTTGAGTAGCCCATGATGCCACTCTTCAGAGGAGATTCAAATAGGAGATCAACTTGCAATTGGCCACCTTAAATACCTTTTCTTATGATTGGATACATCTGGCTATGAAGTTCAAAGCTCACTGAGGTTACAAAACCAATTTTGTGCTTCAGTAAGTCAGTAAAAAGTAGTTAGGGGAATTCAAATCAATAAAATGATAAGGGTGTCCATACTTTTGCACCGGTCAAATTTTGGTTTAATGCATATTGCACATTTTCTGTTAGTACAATAAACCTCATTTCAATCCTGAAATATTACTGTGTCCATCAGTTATTAGATATATCAAACTGAAATGGCTGTTGCAAACACCAAAATATTTAGAACAAAAAATGATTAAGATTAATAGGGGTGCCCAAACTTTTTCATAGGACTGTATTCTGTGGAGGGCATAAAAAGCGGGGTCATATATCTTGTAGGGGGCCAGAAAAAGGGGGCTTTATACCATGTGGTGGACTAGAAAAAGAGGATTTATACCATGTGATGGTCTTAGAAAAAGGGTTTATATACCATGTGGGGGGTGGTAAAAAAAGGGGGGGGTGTTATATTTTGTATGCAGGGCCAAAAAAGGAGGTCATATACTGTGTGGGAGGTCAGAAATATTGGGTCATGTATTGTGTGGTGGGACAAAAAAAAGGGATTGTATATTGTGTGGGAGCCAAAAAAAAGGCTGTTATACTATGCAAGGGCCAAATAAAGGGGATGTCATAATTAGGGGGGCCCCATCGTGTAACCAAAATTAGCCAGGTTGGGTATCTTTTTTGGGTGGGAGGGGCATCTTTCTAGGGCTCAGTGAGACAAAAAAGATTACAAACATGCATAACAGTTTTAAAAATAAAAGGAGAAAAAAAAACTGAAGATGCATATACTTAGAGTTTTTTTTTTGTTTCCAGGAAGCTTGGAGGAAAAGTATAACCAACACCCAGCTTGTTCGTTGGCTTCCACAGTATCAATAAGTCTACAACATATTTGCAGTCTCTTGTAAGGTGAAGCTCTTGGCTTGTGCTCAGGTAACCCCCTCCAGCGTGCCCCATTTTCTGAGTGCTGTACTTTGGTTGTCTCTGGTGCTTCCACTGAAAGGAATGTAGCGGTATACACACTCAAGAGCTATAGGGTAGGGGTACTCAGCTACTTTTAGTAAAGGTCTGTTGATGGTGTCCCCTCATCAAGTAAAGGTCCAAACTGAACACATCCAGTATTTTTCAGACAAAAAGACAGGTCTGATTACAAGATGCTCAAGAAAAATTAGGGAAAAATATTTCCTGATGTGGCATCATACTGTGTGGTGGTCGCTAACATGGCATTATACTGTGGAGTACTCTAAGAAACTTTCTGTGGGTGGGGAAACTAAGAAGCAATATACAGTGATTGAGGGCACTAAGGAGCATTATCTTGTGGGTGGGGGC
Source organism: Leptodactylus fuscus (assembly GCF_031893055.1). Classification (NCBI taxonomy): domain Eukaryota; kingdom Metazoa; phylum Chordata; class Amphibia; order Anura; family Leptodactylidae; genus Leptodactylus; species Leptodactylus fuscus. The sequence goes on along the minus strand of NC_134265.1, from coordinate 256,254,463 downwards.
ACTAAAGAGCATTATACAGTGGTGGCACCAAGTAGAATTTTACTGTGGATAGGGGTACTAACAAGCATTATATGGGTGGCGGCATTAAGGAGCTTTATACTGTGGGTGGGGGCACTAAAGAGCATTATATGGTGGGTGGAACTAAAGAGCATTATATTGTGGGAGGGGCACCAAGGAGTATTATAATGTGGGTTGAGGCATCATGGAGCATTATATTGTGGGTGGGAGCATTATACTGTGGGTAGGGGCTCTAAGAAGCATTATACTGCAGGGGAATCAATGCAACACTAGTTCCCCACACAGGAAAATGCCCCATTATTGTACCCCCCAGTATAACTGTTCGTTAGTGCCCCCACACATATAGTAATAGTGGCTAAGAGAAACATTCATCTCCCGCCCCCTGTCCCCAAACCCTGATCCCTTGCACTAAGCAGCAGCAGGCATCACTAACCGTCCCTGCTGCTGGCGCAAGAGCCCTCACGTATGAGGGCAATAGAGATGATTATCAATTCCTGCTGCTGCTAGTGAAATGGATCGGGGTTGGGAGGTGGGAGAAAGAGATTTCTCTTGGCTGCTGACAAAATGAAAGAGCATGGGTGTGGACAGCTGATGGCCGCAGCCCACCAGTTGAATATCCCTGCTGTAGAGGGTGAGTTAGCAGTTGCCCTGGACCCCGAGGGGGACCCGATGGCCCATCAGACACATCGAATATACCACTATTCTATTTGGCATAAGGTGGTAGGGACCCCGTTACAGAATTTGCATTTGAGCCCAAAAGCTTCAAGCTCTGCACACACTGCCTGACCACCACTCCATTCAGAATGGGTGACAATAGTCCCTTGCTCCTGTTGAGTATTTGGACATCTTTTAATCTGCAAGTTATCCAATATCTTAGAACTTCCTTTCATGGAAAAATCCCTTTAAAGAGGACCTTTCATCAGATCGGGCACATGCAGTTTTATATACTGCTGGAAAGCTGACAGTGCGCTGAATTCAGCGCACTATCGGCTTTCCCGATCTGTGCCTGGTGTAAATCGCTATCAGTCCCGGTATCGTAGGGCTTTACAGTCAGAAGGGCGTTTCTGACAGTTAGCCAGGGACGCCCTTCTGCCCAGCAGCGCCTATCACGCTGTGCTCTAAGACTGGGGAGGAACGCCCCCTCCTGTTAATACTCGTCTATGGATGAGCATTGTGAGCAGAGGGAGGGGGGCGTTCCTCCCCACTCACACTGTGCAGCGTGATAGGCGCTGCTGGGCAGAAGGACGTTCCTGGCTTTCAGAAACGCCCTTCTGACTGTAAAGCGCTACGGTACCGGGACCGATAGCACTTTACACCAGGCACAGATTGGGAAAGCCGACAGTGCGCTGAATTCAGCTCACTGCCGGCTTTCCAGCAGTATATAACACTGCCTGTGCCCGATCTGATGAAAGGTCCTCTTTAAGTCTAATGCCTCGTTTTACAGAGACGCAGTTTTTTGGGTTTTTTTGCTGAAGATTTTGCTGTGGATTTTTGAGCCAAAGTCAAGAATCGCTATTAAAGGAATGGGAAATATCTGTGAGCTACTTATACTTCTACATTCTGCTCAATCTATTCCTGGCTTTGGCTTAAAGAACCGCAATAAAATCTGTCACAAAAAAGCAGCATTTCCACAACATGGGGCCTTAGCCTACCTACACGTGGTACTGATTTTTCTGCTGCAAATCTGTTGGTGGATTTTATCATAGAAAGGGATGAAAATCATTATGAAAATCTACAGAAGAAATTAGCAAACCATAAATTAGTTACAAATTTCATCTAGAAACACACAGAAAATCCACAAACCATGCTATGTGTTCAAGTGGCCTAAAAATGATTTCTGCTTGCAGGTATTTAAAGGGACTTTATAATATATCCAAGATATATGCAACTTTCTGAGATACAAGCTAATTCTAAGGGCTATATCAGACAGTATGATTCCCTGCCAGGATGAGAGCAGATCGATGATAAACACATCGATTTACGCTTCGCAGTAGCGATAGTTCCTCCCCCAATTACTTTGAATCATCCTGTGTAATAGGAGCGGAAACCTGGCAGCAAGTGTTCAATTCACCTGCAGCACCACCACAGGGCAAATAAAACATTGCACATTGCTCAGTGAGAGTGATGGGTGGTCTGTGTAATAGTCAAGCACCCCGGGTCCTCCTCAGTGAGTGGCACTGTTCATAGATGCCCAGTGTTGGGGAAGATGGATTAGAGACCACCTAACCAAAAGCAGATGCCAACAGATGCCAACCTTCTCTCCATTATGACCGCATTGTTAATAGAAACCACATGGCATTTCTAGCATTGCTACAGATGTTATCGTTTTCTATCGCATGAGATGACATTGTTTTACATTTCTAATAATCGGTCATTCTGTGGGGACCAAACAAATGGAGAATATTAAAATTCTGAAGTGATGGTCCCCGGCGGCCATGAATGATATAGGTTGTACTAGCAAGAATGAGATATGGAAGGGTCAGTCATAGACTTATCAGCCATGAGACCAAATCCCAGGGGACTAGAGCAGAGCTCAGTCATGTCTGCTGCTATTCCTTGGAGTATGGTGCACGTATATCTACAGTATATATAATATTCTATCTAAGCCTATCTATATTTCTGTAGACGTGTGTGGTGTGTGCACATGTAGGCTGCCTCAGTTTCCTGAAGGAAGAAGCTCCATGCAGCCGCCTCACACCTCGGGGATAAAGGAAAGGGAGGTCACATGAAATTTCTTGTCACCACCAGAGAATAAGGATGATGCTGAAAAGCGTGAAGTTTATTATCCCCCTTCCCCGCGTTATCAGCCGCCGTCCCCCCGCAGGACGAGCCAGTGTCACTCCCCTCACACCGACCCCCAGACAATAATAATAATAATGGCAGCCGTGTCCCTGCGGAGGGCTGCGGGGGGAGCAGGAGACGTGGCTGCTGCTGCTCCGGAGCTGAGCTGAGGATTTGCTGTGTGAAGGGGGGGGGGGGGGTGTAATAGGAGGAGGAGGAGGAGGGAGGGAAGACTACAGAGAGAGCAGTGCCCGTGTGTGCGCCTCTGATTCCCGGTGTAATTTGCAGCCAATCATCAGTAGGTGTCCACATCCCTGCATCCTCCTCACCTCGGCGCCAATAACTCTCCACCTCTCTCCTGCCTCCCTCCTCCTTCCCTCTTCTATCCCCCATCCCCCTCCTGCTTCCTCCCCCCCCCCTCACCTCCTCCTCCCCTCGCAGCCCCCCCATGCCTCTCAGCCACACGCAGAGAAAGAGAGAGAGACTGACTGACTCCCAGGCTGCTCCCTCCTCCCTCCCTCCTCACACACATCGACTGGAAACTGACTGGAGAGCAGCGCACAGGGAGAGCCAGCTATAGACACACACACACTGAGGGGAGAGCAGGGACCACCGAGAGACCAGCGGCGGCGGCGGCGGCGGCGGCACGACACTGCTCCTCACCCTCCTCCTGCCCCCCAGCCATATACCTGCCTGCCCCGCTCCCAGGATTCTCCCCTCATATCAGTCACATCAGCACTAAGTAATAAAGTGTCCATGTCCTGGAGCTGCCAGGGCACCTGGAGTGTGTCCCCCCTGCCCAAGGTGCAATGTGTGGGGGCAACTAGATGCAGTCAGCAGCAGCACCGTGCACAATCCCTGTCCTATCCTCCATACAGTGGTAAGTACACAGATTTTGTTGTTCCACCTTGTCACCCTCTCCCCTCCTCCCCTGCCATCACTGAATGTTGCTGTGCCTTTGCCCTTTGCTGTAATGTGACTAATGGTAAGTGCCGCCGGATTCATTTATTAATTAATCTGCCCCTCCCCCATGGATGGGAAATGTGACCTTTGATCTCCGTGGAGCCAGAGCAGACATGGCATATTAACCATCTCGTGGCCAGAAGTCTGCGAGAGGGCATCAACTATCTGTTGTATTTGTAGCCATCACTTCTTCTTGCCACTACTTTCTTGACTTGATAAACCTTGTATGGGTTACATTGTGGGCATGTGTTGGCTCACCGGTGGCCAGGGCACAAATTGTTGTCTTGTTGGCATAACTAGTTTGGAGTATGCAAGTTTGCACATTGCGTTATTGGCGAGTGTCCCGTGCATGCGTTGTATTGCCATTGTCAGCTTGCATTTAGCCTGGAGCCTTTTGGGGCAGCCTTTGTACTGCCATCAGACCTGTGAGTGTCGGCTTTCCTTGATAGAGGGCACAGACAGTGGTGCTTCCTCTTGGCAGCAGAGCAAGGTCTTTGGGATTTCAGATCCCTATCAGTATTCCCGGAGGATGCGGCTCCTGTGGGTTTCCGATTCCTTGTTCTGTGCTGCAGGGGGATCGTGCCATGTTCTACTAAGTAAATGCTTCATTAATCTAATTATAGGTTTAATTAGTGGAACTGATCACCATGCTGAACTTTGGGTATTTGCTTGGCTGAGCGTCCCCGGTTAGGAATTTGTAGATTATTAGGGACGTGGGGCTGCCATGGTCCAGGGAGAGGTCAAACTTGAGATTCCCATTGGGACTGCTGAAGATCAGATTGGAAGCTCCTGTTATTCGCCTGTATCAGAGGCAGGAAAAGTTGCTGGCGGCCCCTGGCTGGGGAGACAATGAAGCCTCTCTGGTCCTGTGGTGTGCAGGTGCCTTGTATTGTCACTGTGTGCTGTCACCAGGGCTTAGGGATGGATGCAGAGGGTTCTCATTCTGTGATTGTAAAGAGCTCAGCCTCGCTACAGCTGCTGGCTCTTAGATAACAGCACAAGAATATGAAATTGCCTGACTTATTTTTATCTGGCCCCTTTCTCATCTCTTCCTCTCCTTGCCTTGCGTCCGCTCTCCCTCCTTCACATTGCAGGGGCCCACCTCCCCACTCCCCATCATTTAAATGGCTGCTCCAATTGAGACCTGTCCTTGGTACATTGAATTAAGACCCTAGCAGAGCCAGCTGTGCTGGGATTCCAAGTAATGACCGTCAGCCACAGAAGGACAGTGTGGCAGCTGCTAGTGCCTATTTAGTGGGGCTTGTATCCAGGCGGCCTCTCGCTGGCATTGTGCTTCTACTCTGATGCATTGTCGACTTTCTCAGCACTTCATTTGCTAATTTCCTGTTCATTTTTCTCTCCGAGCCCATTTTGCTTGCAGCCTTCCAGCGTTTCCGTGCCTTGACAAGACTTTGTTCATGCATTTCATAACGTTAAATGCCCTCTGGTTAGAGGTACCATAACCCTTTCCATCTCTGATTTACATGTCTTTTGATCTCTACTTTCTGTCTCCCTTGGCATTTGTCAACACCCCCAATTTCGCTCTCCTCCCCTCCCTCCCCCCCTCTCCCCAGTCTCAGGTATTCCATCCTGCTATTAATGCTATTATGCAATTCAATTATGTTCGGGGGAATAGGAGGGGGGTGGGGGGATGCTATTTATTAATGTGATGGAAATGCTTTTGACAGTGTATTTCTTTCTTTCTCTCTCTCCCTTGCACCTTTTTGGAATGATTCTCTTTGTTTTACTTGGAACAGTTGGCGTTTGTGATAATGCACAAGAAGATGCTCCGTGACAAAGTGCTGTCTGCTGAAACATCACCTACAGAGAAATAAAAGGCACTTCTCCCAATTCCACTAACCTCCCCCCTCCCCAAAAAAATCACAATCCAATCAGTTGCTTATTGAGGGTCTCACCCAAAAATAAAGGTGACTGAATTAAGCAGTTTCGGTGGTTTCCCCCCTCTCTCCCCTCCTACCCCCTTCCACCTACCCTCCTCAGAGATGTCCAATATGAACACTAATGTTTGCGTGGAGAATGGACAGAACCCGGAGGCTGCCGTGCTCCCCAAGGATAACCTGGTGGAGGGGGCCTTGAACAGCCTGATGGATTACAATTCGGAAATGGAGAGGTATAGGTCCTTTGCTACCTTTTACAAAACCAATGGTGCGTTCCCTCAGGCTGCTAAGATTGCCAGGATCACCACTCCTATCTTCCCCAGTGCCCGGATTGGCATGTCTCCTTGGAACTGTGATAATGCAATGCTTTGGGGAAGGAAATCAGCAGCTATCAACCCTAATAGGACCAGCATGCACAGAAACGACTCCCAAAGGCTGGGGAAGCCTGGCGGAGCGCCAGAGTCGTTGCAAATGGCAAATAATAATTTCCTTTCCACCTTATCCCCTGAACACTGCAGACCTTTGGCAGGGGAATGCATGAACAAGCTCAAATGCGGCGCCGCTGAAGCAGAGATAATGAATCTCCCTGAACGCGTTGGAACTTTTTCCGCTATTCCGGCTCTAGGGGGCATCTCATTACCTCCAGGGGTCATCGTCATGACAGCCCTTCACTCCCCCGCAGCAGCCTCGGCAGCCGTCACAGACAGTGCGTTTCAAATTGCCAATCTGGCAGACTGCCCGCAGAATAATTCTTCGGGAGCCGGCGGGAACCCTGCCAAGAAGAAGAGGAAAAGGTGTGGGGTCTGTGTGCCCTGCAAGAGGCTCATCAACTGTGGAGTCTGCAGCAGTTGCAGGAACCGCAAAACAGGACACCAGATCTGCAAATTTAGGAAATGTGAAGAGCTTAAGAAAAAACCTGGCACTTCACTAGAGGTCAGAGGAGATGATTCTTTCTTTCCCTGCCTTCCCAGCTCCCTGCTTCCCCCCATCCCTCCACCCCTCCAGTGCTTCTTGTCTGGCTTCAAGACGCACTATCCTTTTTCTGATACCTCCTGCGGGTTGTGAGGTTGTCCTTTATGCACAGCCAGATGTGAACAGAGAGCTATTGGTGTGTATGTGTGTGTGCCCATGCAGCTTGACACTTTTACAACTTTTCCTCACACATAGCAAGTATTAACCCAGTGCTGCCCTGTGAAGCGGCCGGGGAGGTACAGAATAATCTGTGTGGGTGTGCTAGATCATCTCAGAATTTATTTTCAGTGTCACACCTTTGTGTTATAAGAGCTGCTGTATCTGTACCCAGTCCTATTAAATTATACAGAAAATGTTTGTAAAATGTTATTTTTTGGTCCTGTAAAGTCCTAACCACTAAACTAATGAGTGAAATCTGCAATAAACTTTATCTTACACTCGAAACACTCATGTGCGTGTGTGTATGTGTGAATGTGCTGTTACCAAACCGTTTTTTTATACACTAACTGTTGTGAACTGAATAATGGAGCGCAATACCACCTGCTGTATTCTACAGGTGTAGTTTTGCCCTTTTGTTTGGTCTGTAGCTTGTGTTTTTTTCCGTGCGTTTCTTTTACCTGTTTGGGAGTATAGAATAAGGGGTTGTCTCGAATTTAAAAATAAAGCAGAGGATGTTTTCACATTACAAATATTCCTTTACAACCTTGCGGCTTCAGTGCTGTTGGTCTTGTTGATTTGTCCTGCAGCGGTGACAGGCCACACGTGACTGCTGCAGCTACTGGCTGGCTTCAGGGGTAATGCCTGCATGGAGGACGCACAACTATTGAGGCCCATGATACGCCACTGATGTCACGTGCTTGTATGACACGCCATCACTGCAGGACAGATCATCTAATCCATGTAATGTTTTCATTTATAGTAAAACATTAGCTGCTCATAGAATTTTTATTTATTTTTAATTCCTGGACAGTCCCTTTAAGATGTAAATAATTGATACACAGGTATGCATTTTGGGGAGGGGAAGGTTGTAAGTGACAAACTGCCAAAAATATATCATTTCTTAGCCCTGACTTGTATGACCACTTTGGATGCCCATTAGCTTTAGATCTTACAAGGACCCATGCAACCGAGAAAACACTGTATGTTAACCACTCCAACAGAACTCTCTGAGGATTGTCCAGGACTAGAAAAATATAACACCTGTCTTCTTGAAACAGCACCACATGCGCCTGCAGTTTGTGTGTGGTAATGCAGCTCAGCCCTATTTACTTCAATAGAACTGACTTGCAATCCCTCATACAACTCATTGACAAATTTGATACATTCATTGGTATAAAGAAGCCATGTTTTTGTAATCCTTGACAATCCCTTTAACTATTGAATTGTTTTAAAAGGAGTCTGTCAGCAGAAACATCAAACTAAAGTGCCCTTGAATCTGAGGGTATGTACCAAGTAGCACATATGGATTCATTGTCATGTTTATAAAAAGCTGTATTCCTAAGCATTGGAAGAGGGGATCACACTAAATGGTGCCATAGGAATCTGTGACCTTCCCTACAATACATTGTATTAAAACTGTCTAAAAGAACTGTCTTAGGCCCGGTTCACATCTGCCTTTGGGTTTCCTTTTGGGGAGTCTGCTATGGAAACCTATCCGCATAAAAAAGCGGCTACCTAAGGAAACACGCCGACCCAATAGACTATAATGGGGTCTGTATGGTTTCTGCATGAAAAAAGTGCAGCTTGCAGTACTTTTCTCTCCGCATAGTTCATGCGGATAGGGTTATGGAATTGCACGATTGCAGATGTGAACCGGGCCTCAGTTGATCATAGCAGCCAATCATAGTGCAGCTTTCAAGGTGTTTTCTGCTCTAGAAAAATGAAAGCTGCGCTATGTTTGGCTGCTATGGCAACTAAAACAGTTTTCCTTGTAGACCATTTAATACATCTGCCCCTTTGTGTTTGACCAATGTTTCTGCTGACAGACTCCATTTAACACTTAGGGGGTGAAAAAATTGAACAACCCATGTGTGCTTCTACCTTAGTAAAACAGAAAGAAAATGCTATGATGGGAATATAAGCTGATTTTAGGGTTCCTCAATGGGATTAATGACAGGAAGTCCAGAAATGTCTGCCGCCATAATCACTTCTTCATGTCATATATCACAATGTTTGAGATATATTGCTATGTGTATATACATGAATGCAAGCAGCTCTTCTTTATAAGTTTTGTTCCCCTTTAATCCCTTTGGACTGTTGTAATGTAGGCTATGCAGGCATGGCTGCTCGCTCATATACAGATAATGAGTTTGATGAATATAACTTAGTTTTTCCTTGGTAGAAAGGTTGTGCTATTTCTGTTGTAAATGAGACACGGAAGGTTACTCCTTTCATTCATAAATGATCAGCCTGCGACTCATTCAGTAATGAGCTTTGTTTTACGTCTAGTATCACACACTTCCTGCAATGCTACAGCTACAGCTAGAAGTCAAGTCATTATCAGCGCGGCCCATGTACAGCTCGCTCAGGCCCCGACCTCTACCATCTTTGTCTATGTCGCCTTTTTTGTAGAGCCCAGGGCACCTAAAGATTTTCATATAAGTCTCTGCATTTAATGTTGTAAACGAAGCGAAGCGGTAATTGTTTTATTGATATTAATAAAGCCATTGAACTGCTGGAAGTTTCATCTTTTCCCCACCCCACAAAATCAATATCCAGTTGACAGAATGATTTATTGTGTGCAGCCCTTAGTTTATGTAGGTTTTTATTATAGTTTGTGCATTGTTTCCTTGCCTGGAAAAAATAATGTCAGTGTACTTAGTACTGGTGAAATGTAGAGATATAGGTGCTATCTTTTTCTGAAATACAGTGGTTTGGTCTATATGTCTCAAATAGGGGTAAAAAAATCCCGTTTATTTTATGTTATAATGGTAACAGAATGTCAGGAGGTTGTTTTTAGTTTGGAAATATACCATACTCTATTTTTTTTGGATTTGTTGCATCTGGACTGGTTTTCTGAATAGGAAAGGTTATAAGAGATGATAGAATTGATAGTTGTGATATCAGTACTACCAAATTATCATCAGGTCTTCTCATTATGTAACTTTCTAAGGCTGTGTTCACATGGAGTTTTTTGGTCAGGAATTTGGTCAGGAAAAATCCGCTTAGGAAAATTCCTGAGGCGTTTTTTTTTAAGTGTTTCCTGAAGCGTTTTTTTGAAGCGTTTTCCGCCTGAAAAAAATCAATGCAAGCCAATGGGAAGAAGAAAATCCACCTGGCATTGTTTGTGGCAGTTTTTGTCAAAAACGCCTCAGAAAAAACGCCAGGTGGTTTTTCCTTCTCCCATTGACTTGCATTGAATTTTTCAGGCAGAAAACGCTTGACGAATGGACATGTTGCTTCTTTTTTTCCGCTGGCGGAAAATCTGCTAGCAGAAAAAAAAAGCAGGTTACATAAGGCTGTATGGTGAGGCATTTTTTTGGAGGAGAATTTTGAGGCGGATACCTGACCAAAAAACTCAGTGTGAACGCAGCCTACGGCTAAGTTCACACGGGGTATTTTGGTCAGGATTTTGAGGCCGTGTCCGCCTCAAAATCCTGACCAAAAAGACGGCTCCCATTGAAATCAATGGAGCCAGTCAGTTCTTTTTTCCGGGTGCCGTTTGTTCCGGCTCCCGGAAAAAAGAAGTGACATGCTCATTCTTTCAGGCAGATTCATCTCGCGACGTCCGCCTAAAGACATTCCCTCCCAACTAGACCCATTCATTTGCAGTGCACCCGCATCCAGACGCAGCTACCCGTATTTTGGTCCGGAACCTGAGGCGGCCTCCGCTTCAGGTTCCAGACCAAAAAACCTGTGTGAACTTAGGATCATACTCTGAATTATCAAGACATTTGCTTGCTTTTAGTAAGTAGAAACATTTTTACTTACATGCAGAGGCTGAAAATGTCCTTACTGTATCTACCTGAGACATATACGGTAAATGGCATGTAATAAAATAGAGTAATTTACTGAAACAATCTTCAGACGTGTTAGTAAGTTTATTTAGTTAGTTATATAAGTTAAAAACATAGGCAATACATTCCTTAAAAGGATTTTCCATCTAGTTAAAATTGATGGCCTATCCACAGAATCAATGGTCCAACTATCAACACCTACGCTGATCAGCTTTTTTAAAGGGTGTATCAGTTGTATTACAATTTCCTTGGAAATGTTATAACTTTAGCAAGTGTGATCCCTGAAGGGCTACCACTTTAAATCCTTGCTGTTTTCTATGCTTAAGGGTAAGTTCACACAGGGTTTTTTGGTCCAGAACCTGAGGCAGCCTCCACCTCAGGTTCTGGACCAAAAAACGTGTTGCCGCGACTAAATGCTGGTGCACTGCACTGCATCGGCATCCAGTAGCGCACTCTGCTCCAAATTAGGCCCAATGAATTGGCCTAGTCAGGAGGAGGGAGTGTCTTCAGGCTGAATCGCGTGGCGAAATGGTCTGAAGAATGAGCATCTCGCTTCTTTTTCCAGGAGCCGGAACAAACGAAGCAAGACCTGAGCGGCTCCCATTGATTTTAATGGGAGCTGTCTTTTTGGTCAGGATTTTGAGGCGGATACGGCCTCAAAATCCTGACCAAAAAACCCTGTGTGAACTTACCCTTAGAGTCCAGTGGGCCTTCTCAGTGTTAGAAAGCTGCCTCTGTGGCAGTCATTGGACCACCCACTAAGCCCCAAAGCATAGAAAAGACAGAGAAAAAGAATGCATTGACAATTTTTTTATTTATTAAGACCAGTTAGGGAGGTATCACTTTTTTCTAATCTGTTTTTATTTTCTGACTAGATTTTTTAAATATTACTTTTTGTACATGATTATGAGGTTCACAATCTTACCAAGGCTTCTCTGTACTATTAACAGTAATTGGTCAATTATGCTGTACAGGATTGTCATGGCCATAGGCAGCATAGACTGGAGCCAACTCAATGAGGTATATAGTAGAATTTTCCAGACATGCTCTGTGCAGGGAGGGGGGTAGATAAGTTGTGACATCATCTATTTGGCAGTAGTGGATACAATGATGTATGTTATCTGTAGAAGTGTTAACCTCTGTTGTAATCTTGTCTGTTCTTTCTGTGATGTAAATGAAGTGACCCCTATAGCTACAGATTGCACTGCAGTTTCAGTGTGACCGGTTTCCTTTAGGTATATGATTTACCATTGAACCTGCTTAAAATGCTTTATGCTTATCAGAACCAATTAAAATAATAATTATGCTTATGCTTTATTACAGGTGATTATGTATTAACATTGTAGGGTTGCTATTTATTGCAGGTGTTACAGGTAACATTGTAGGGTTGCTATGTATTTCAGGTGTTACAGGTAACATTGTAGAGTTGCTATGTATTGCAGGTGTTACGGTAACATTGTAGGGTTTCTGTATGTTGCAGTTGTTACAGGTAACATTGTAAGGTTTCTGTATGTTACAGATAGCATTGTAGGGTTGCTGTGTATTGCAGATGTTACAGGTAAAATTGTAGGGTTGCTGTGTATTGCAGGTGTTACAGGTACCATTGTAGGGTTGCTGTGTATTGCAGGTGTTACCGGTAACATTGTAGGGTTGCTATGTATTGCAGGTGCTACAGGTAACATTGTAGGGTTGCTGTGTATTGCAGGTGCTACAGGTAACATTGTAGGGTTGATGTGTATTGCAGGTGTTACAGGTAACATTGTAGGGTTGCTATGTATTGCAGGTGTTACAGGTAACATTGTAGGGTTGCTATGTATTGCAGGTGTTACAGGTAACATTGTAAGGTTAATGTGTGTTGCAGGTGTTACAGGTAACAATGTAAGGTTGCTGTGTATTGCAGGTGTTACAGGGAACATTGTAGGGTTACTGTGTATTGCAGGTGTTACAGGTAACATTGTAGGGTTGCTATGTATTGCAGGTAACATTGTAGGGTTGCTGTGTATTGCAGGTGTTACAGGTAACATTGTAGGGTTGCTGTGTATTGCAGGTGTTACAGGTAACATTGTAGGGTTACTGTGTATTGCAGGTGTTAGAGGTAACATTGTAGGGTTGCTATGTATTGCAGGTGTTACAGGTAACATTGTAGGGTTGCTGTATATTGCAGGTGTTACAGGTAACATTGTAGGGTTACTGTGTATTGCAGGTGTAACAAGTAACATTGTAGGGTTGATGTGTATTGCAGGTGTTACAGGTAACATTGTAGGGTTACTGTGTATTGCAGGTGTTACAGGTAACATTGTAAGGTTAATGTGTGTTGCAGGTGTTACAGGTAACAATGTAAGGTTGCTGTGTATTGCAGGTGTTACAGGGAACATTGTAGGGTTACTGTGTATTGCAGGTGTTACAGGTAACATTGTAGGGTTGCTATGTATTGCAGGTGTTACAGGTAACATTGTAGGGTTGCTATGTATTGCAGATGTTACAGGTAACATTGTAAGGTTAATGTGTGTTGCAGGTGTTACAGGTAACAATGTAAGGTTGCTGTGTATTGCAGGTGTTACAGGGAACATTGTAGGGTTACTGTGTATTGCAGGTGTTACAGGTAACATTGTAGGGTTGCTATGTATTGCAGGTAACATTGTAGGGTTGCTGTGTATTGCAGGTGTTACACGTAACATTGTAGGGTTGCTGTGTATTGCGGGTGTTACAGGTAACATTGTAGGGTTACTGTGTATTGCAGGTGTTAGAGGTAACATTGTAGGGTTGCTGTATATTGTATACTTTACAGGTAACATTGTAGGGTTGCTGTGTATTGCAGGTGTTACAGGTAACATTGTAGGGTTGCTGTGTATTGCAGGTGTTACAGGTAACATTGTAGGGTTACTGTGTATTGCAGGTGTTAGAGGTAACATTGTAGGGTTGCTATGTATTGCAGGTGTTACAGGTAACATTGTAGGGTTGCTGTATATTGCAGGTGTTACAGGTAACATTGTAGGGTTACTGTGTATTGCAGGTGTAACAAGTAACATTGTAGGGTTGATGTGTATTGCAGGTGTTACAGGTAACATTGTAGGGTTACTGTGTATTGCAGGTGTAACAAGTAACATTGTAGGGTTACTGTGTATTGCAGGTGTAACAAGTAACATTGTAGGGTTGCTGTATATTGTATACTTCACAAGTAACATTGTAGGGTTGCTGTGTATTGCAGGTGTTACAGGTAACATTGTAGGGTTACTGTGTATTGCAGATGTAACAAGTAACATTGTAGGGTTACTGTGTATTGCAGGTGTTAGAGGTAACATTGTAGGGTTGCTGTATATTGTATACTTTACAGGTAACATTGTAGGGTTGCTGTGTATTGCAGGTGTTACAGGTAACATTGTAGGGTTGCTGTGTATTGCAGGTGTTACAGGTAACATTGTAGGGTTACTGTGTATTGCAGGTGTTAGAGGTAACATTGTAGGGTTGCTATGTATTGCAGGTGTTACAGGTAACATTGTAGGGTTGCTGTATATTGCAGGTGTTACAGGTAACATTGTAGGGTTACTGTGTATTGCAGGTGTAACAAGTAACATTGTAGGGTTGATGTGTATTGCAGGTGTTACAGGTAACATTGTAGGGTTACTGTGTATTGCAGGTGTAACAAGTAACATTGTAGGGTTACTGTGTATTGCAGGTGTTAGAGGTAACATTGTAGGGTTGCTGTATATTGTATACTTTACAGGTAACATTGTAGGGTTGCTGTGTATTGCAGGTGTTACAGGTAACATTGTAGGGTTGCTGTGTATTGTAGGTGTTACAGGTAACATTGTAGGGTTACTGTGTATTGCAGATGTTACAGGTAACATTGTAGGGTTGCTGTGTATTGCAGGTGTTGCACGTAACATTGTAGGGTTGCTGTATATTGTATACATTACAGATAACATTGTATTGCAGGTGTAACAAGTAACATTGTAGGGTTGATGTGTATTGCAGGTCTTAAAGGTAACATTGTAGGGTTGCTGTATATTGTATATGTTACAGATAACATTGTAATGTAGTTGTGTATTGCAGGTGTTACAGAAAGTAGGTTGTCATTATTCATTCAGTCAAATTATAATTTTTTTGCATTTTCCTTTAATCGTATTCCTGTGGAATATACTGGCACTTAGTAAATAGGGACAAATCCCAAAGGCCGCTGTTACATAAATATGACATACCTTACAGAAACTGATGGCCCATTAACTTGTAAGTAAATTTGGAGCAGTCGGCCTAGCCACTGCAGTAAAAGAATGAATTGGGTAGTGTGCTTTAGCCACAACATGCCCAGCCTCCCCGGCTGTAACTCCCCAACCAGATGTTACTATGCCACCATGGTGGTCCTCAGCTGTTGACTAAAGCTACTATCGCTTTGGAGGAATGTGGACTTCACTATAACTTTAATACAGTTAAACAGATCTTAATCTTTTTGTTGCAGAGATCCTAAAAAATAAGTTGCCTTATGGAATATATTTGCGATATATATGCATGAAGCAGCAGCAGTAGCCATGAGTAATGCTCATTCATAATGTGAACTGCAGTCAAGGTGGAATATGGAAATTGCTTCCATGTAGCAGTACTATAGAAAAGTCATGCGGAATTCTAATTCACTACCGTGTCCCTCCAGTATAACAGCAGGCATGCAGGGCAAAGAATAGTGATTTCAACTTTCCTACAAACTTATTATCACATCAGAATTGTTATTTACTAGATTCTTCTGTATCAGTTGAAATTTCATTCTTGACATTTTAGAATTGCTCTCTCAAGGGTTTTTCATGTTGTTAGGTGTCTATGGGGAAGTGCCTTTGAGAGTTGGTTCATTTCTCATTTGTGTGCATGAGTTAAAGTAGTTGTCCAAGTATTAAATGAACTTACTTTGGTGATTTTTATTTAAGGCTGGAGCTGGGGCTTGAACTGGACTGGTTCTGACCCTGGGGCGATTGATCTGAACCAGCCCCTGGTCGCTCCTCCTCTCCTGTTTGCATAGGTAGTTAAGTACCTGTACTGTAGGGGCTGGCCCAGCTTAAAGCTATTCCTCTTCCCTGCCTCCATACACATGAACACTCAGCTCATTTGAGCATGTATGTATTCTGAATGTGGAGAGAGGAATATGCTACTGTACAATCATTATTTTTTCTGACATCTGATAGTTGTCCGGCTTCATGGTAAAATTAGATTAAATATCAATTTCCCTTTAACTCTCTTCTGTCACTAACACACCTATTAACGTGAGCGAGGAGTCAAAGTCAGTGGTTTGTCCCACCAAAGCCACAGCCTTGAATACTGTAGTGTTTGTCAATGGTATTGATCTAATGAATGCTAGTTCAAATTCCCTTGGGAGAAAAGTTATTAAAAGTATTTAAAAAATTCTAACCATGAAATCTCCTTCCCTAGCTTACATATAAAATAAATAAAACAAAAGAAGCAAAATAAAGATGTTTGGTATCGCCACACTCAAAAATGCCCAAAAATATAAAAATATTTATCCCACATGGTGAATGTTGTAGCAGGAAAAGGAATCAAAATGGCCAAATCGCTGTTTCAACTTTGAAGTCTTATGCGAATGAGGCAGTTGGTACACTAGGCTGGACTGCGGGGGGAATGACTCTCACTGCGCAGGGTAGTGTAGGCAGGGGATGGGAGGGATCTGAGGGGCAAGGTCATCTGAGCTGGAGGCCAACCCCAGTGCACTAACTACGTGAATTGCAGAAGACTTCAAAATTGTTCTTTTCCACATCTGCAAAAGTGACGTCCATAAGAAAGGTATGTTGTTTATGGCTGTAATGGACAGTAACACTCTATTGTCTTGAGTTGAATATGCTTGGGTGAGGGGATAGATTCCTTTTAAGGACAGGGCCCCACAGGCCGGAAATGCCGCGAATCCCATGCCCACTTTGCTGTAAAAACCGCAGCACGGACATGCTGTGATTTCCAAAACCGGTGCGGCTTTGGAAATCGCATCATATCAATTATATCTATGGAAACGCCAGCGGCTTCCCCGTAGCTATAATTGTAACAGAAATTCCGCGGAGGAAAACTCTGTGAACTTTCTGTTCAAAGCGCTGTGGGATGAACTGCGATGCGTTCCTGCAGTGGTTTTTCCCGCAGCGCTTTAGAGCTGCAGAACGTCCCATGGGGCCTAAGCCTGGGTCCATTCACACGGAGGAAAATAGAGTGGAATTTCAGCGCTGAAAAAAAAGCCTCCCATTAACTTCAATGGATTCCTTTTTCTGCTAGCATATTCTGCTAGCAGAAAAAGGAACCCATTGAAGTCAATGGGAGGCTTTTTTTTCAGCGCTGAAATTTCACACCAAATTCCTCACCATTTTTTCCTAGTTTCATCCAATTCATGATTTTTTTTTTTCCTTGTACATCATACAGAATAATAACCGGCACGATTAGGAAATATATTTCATCCCACAAAAAGCCAGCCCTCAAATGTGTTTTTGAAGGGAGAGAGTAAAATTCAAAAATAGAAAAATAAACATCTTGGTCCGGAAAGAGTTAAATGAAAAAACACCAGGAAAATGCATAGCAGCAGCAGATTTGTTGGAAAAAAAATCCATGCCCATACATCTTAATGGAATGGATTCTACAGCAAGTGCATGGATGTCTGAAATCCCAGTAGGCATGAATTGGAGAAATTACTGCATCAAAACTGCTCTGTGTGAAAATACCCTTCGCCACCAAGTTCTCCTTTTCTGTTGAATTGTTTTTAATTACATGTATATCTTATACTGTATATGTTAGGTGAATACTCATTGTAAGGCATCAAGCACATGTGTGTGCCGCCAGGCTGTGATTGAACGGCGTGTTCCGCCCGTGTTCTTGTGGCCCCATTTATTGAGGCCACTGAGCACAGTCCACAAAACAGACAGGAAAGGAGATGTCCTAAGTTTTGCTCCCAGCTCATGGCCCCTTACTCTGGACTGTGAAAATACACAATCATGTATGGGGCCATAGAAATGAACGAGTCAGTGTGCAGGCCGTGAAAAATTCGGCTAGCATACTGACTGTGCATACAGTTGTGTGCATGAGGCCTAAGAGTTATGATTGTTTTATTTAATCCAGGGTATAATTTCATAACAAATGTTTGTTTTTTTCCAGAAATAGCGCCATTGCTTTACATGGGTTGTGTCTTGTATTCCGTACTCCGCTCTGGATTAGGCCCAAATGAATGGACCTAGTCGGGAGGGAGTTTCTTCAAGCGATGTTGCGAGGCGAATCCACGTGAAAGAATGAGCATCTCGCTTTTTTTGGGGAGCCGGAACAAATTGGGTCCCGGAAAAAGGACTGACTGGTTCCCATTGTTTTCAATCGGAGCCGTCTTTTTGGTCAGGATTTTGAGGTGGATACGGAAAGACTAAGATCACTGGTTACTGAGAAAATAGGGACTGTATATGAGCATATGATATCACAGAGGTGAATCGCTTCGGGAGGTCGTGAACGTTTCCGTTCATTGGCGGCAAGCACAGAGTATATTAGATCACAGCACACATTTTACTATAAGAACATGAGATTTGCTGCAGCTAGTATACCACTTTAAGTAGCAAAGTCCAGTTCTCCCTGGCAATGTAACGCTGCCTTTTTCTTGCCCTTGAAGTTGTCCCCTCTTCCCAAAAACCGATGCGGTAGAGCTATGAATGATAGGGCCTACCATCTGTGTAGTAAAACTCATCTAATAGCTGATTACATAATTCTTTCCGTAAAGCACCTGGTAGAAGGAAAGCATAAATTTCCCTGTGCATTATTACATCAAGCAGAGACGGCATACCAATTTCAGCTGCCAGACACGGCACTCATAAAGATGGTGCATGTAAGGGTGAATTATCCATAAACTTTGGGGACCTGTTGCAGGGGTGCATATACATCTGCTTGTATCTGTATAAAAGCAGGGATTTGGATATTGATCTCTCTATGCCACTCTCATTCTTTGTTTTATTTTTTATTTCAGGGCAGATAGATAGTCTTGGGTGTGAACAAATTGTGAAGGAGATTAATTAGGCTTGAAATATGCAAGTCGGCAGCGTCCTTTATGAATGAATGCGATTCCCCCCTCCCCTTGTGTCTGACACCGAGTCAGTCACGGGACCATTCTTTCATCTGCAGTGAGCTCTGTTACCGAGCTGACAACTAATTATTCCATGACTTGTCATCATTATATCATAAAATTACCATGATAATATTATTTGTTATTTACCCTATGGGATCATATGGAAGATAGATCAATTTATAGTATGGGAGGGAGACTGATGTATATGTTTTCTAATTTTTCTCTAATTTGGGTTATTACCATTTAGGGTCAGGGACTTGCAAGGGGATCTAGAGGGTGAAAGGCGGCAGTGGCGGCTCTTATAAGGACCTTCATAAATCCTGCCTACTATAATTGTTCCTAAATAATTAATGCTTAGTGGGGGGAAGCTGTTTCAGTATATGAAGGCGCAGAAGTAATTGGTGTTCTCATCCCGTGCCAACAAATCACTATATCTGTCCTTGTGATGTCAGTGTGTTGAAGAGAAGCGGTGACAGACAGGAAGGAAGTAAAGAAAGGAAAGTGAGGCTGAGCTTTAAAATTGGCTCTAAAATATTAGCAGTTTACTAAATAACACAATGAACTCTATCTGTGCAATGCCGATTTATACACTGACATATAGTGGCAGGATGGGGACTGTCTAAAACATTATTCTGATTTTACATTATGGTGTTGTCCCACCGTTTGGTCAAAATGATATACATCTTATGCAGCTGCAAACAATAACAATCATATACTGTTCTTATGTATTGAATATGTTGCTGAAAATATATTTATTTTCTTTTATGAAATTATAGTATAGTTTCCGTTCCAAATAATTAGCTGGCCTGGTGCTGTGCACCAAATTTGTTATTACTGTAGACTGCTTGGCTAAGTGTGATACTTTGCATTCAATAGTTGTGTGGGTCATTATTTTAGTGCAAAATATTGTGTAAAATGAACCAGCCAAGAGGTGGCTTAAAGTAGGGCACAATTTTTAGCAAGTTGCACCATTTTTCGGACCATTTTTCCGTATTTTTCGGACTATAAGACGCACTTTTTTCCCCCCAAATTTCGGAGGAAAATGAGGGTGCGTCTTATAGTCTGAATGTGGGTTTGCAGCATGGCTGCGCTACTGCCACCGCTGGTTTTCTTCAGCGGCAGTAGCGCGGCAATCCGCAGGCCCCGGCAGCTAAGACAGTCCCCGGCATCTGCTGTAATAGACCGGCGGATGCCGGGGAGTGTCTTAGCTGCCGGGGCCTGCAGATTGCCGCGCTACTGTCACCGCTGGTTTTCTTCAGCGGCAGGAGTGTGACAATACTGCAGGCCCCGGCAGCTAAGACACTCCCCGGCATCCGCCGGTCTATTACAGCAGATGCCGGGGACTGTCTTAGCTGCCGGGGCCTGCGGATTGCCGCGCTACTGCCGCTGAAGAAAACCAGCGGTGGCAGTAGCACGGCCATGCTGCAAACCCATTGCTCCTCCGCAGGTTAGTTAGCCCCCCCCTGGCCTCATACCTTTAGTGATGCAGGCCGGCTCCTGCACGGCGAGGCCGCAGGAGCCGGCCTGTTCCGATGACAGCCAGGAGCCTAATGAAGGCTCCCAGGCCTGTCATAGGTATATATTACTATCGCGGCTGGTCTATGACCCTCCGCGATAGTAATGTATAGAATCTCCCATAGACGGCAATACACTTGTATTGCCGTCTATGGGACTTGCAATCAAATGATTGCAGGTTCAAGCCCCCTAGGCGGGGGATATTAAAATAGTAAAAAAAACAAACAAAAAAAACACTTAAAAAAAATAATAAAAAATAAAATAAATAAAAGTTCACCTCCTTTCCCTAGAATACATATAAAAGTATAACATTACTGTGAAACATATACATTAGGTATCCCTGTGTCTGAAAATGCCTGGTCTACACCTGGCCCCACAAAAAAAACGCCCTATACATCCCCGTACAGCTGCAGGGTCACCTGTCAATGTGGCCTTGCAGCTGTTCCAAAACTACAACTCTCATATATTAAATATTTTACCATTTTTTGCCTGAAAATTTTTTTTCCCTATTTTTCTCCTCTAAAACCTGGGTGCGTCTTATAGTCCAGTGCGTCTTATAGTCCGAAAAATACGGTACATCATACAGCGTCTTCCATCAATGCAAAAACTAAACATGTCCATTAGACTAACTTAGCAAATTATTGTTTATTTAAAAGAAAAAAAATGCTTCTCACAGAAATATTGCAAGTACGGCTGGACTATTATGGCCCGAATCAAAATCACGATTAATTGAACATTTTTCCATGATTATAATTAATGAACAATATCAACTGGATTATGGATTTGGTTATTTATATATCTGCAATCCTGAGTAGATCGCATACAGTTTGTGACATATCTTTTAGCCAATGCAGTGTGAGACAGAATGGCATTGATGAAATTAATTGAAATAAGTGATGTTAATCTAGCTGACTTTCGATTATTTTTCTATTAATTTCCCAGCCCTAATTGCAAGTGCTCCAAATGTACATGTCTGGGCATATAATTCTAGTGATGCTCTCCCAGTAGAATACAGTACAACTTCTGCTGTAACCTCAGTGAAAGGATAAGTATATCATTAGGCTGGACATAGGCTTTCTTTATGCTTTTCAAAGAGAAAGCATACCGTATATACTTGAGTATAAGCCGACCCGAATATAAGCCGACCCCCTAATTTTACCACAAAAAACTGGGAAAACTTATTGACTCGAGTATAAGCCTAGGGGGGAAATGCAGCAGCTACTGGAAAATTAAAAAAATTAAAATGGATGAGTTCTTGGGTGCAGTAGATACTGGGGAAGGGGAGGGGGTGTTTTGGTTCTCTGTCTGCCCCTTCTCTGAGCCTGAGGACTGGGTTTTTTACCCCCACTTGGAATTCAGCCTGGCTGAATATAGGGTATCTGTAGTGCTCCTATTAACCCCTTCCCGACGGAATAGAAGCACTGCAGATACCCTATATTCAGTAGACCAGGCACTTTCAGACACAGGGATACCTAATGTGTATGTGTTTCACAGTCATTTTCTACTTTGAGGGCAGGTTCACACCAGCGCCCAATCTCCGTTATGCAGGCTTCCGTTTCCTGCCCGAGAAACATTCATGGGTTTGAAAAGTGTCCGCCGCTGAGCGTCTTCTGCTCTCCGCATTGAAACCGTTTTTTGGGGGGGTTTTTTAGTCGGACATGCAGGACTTTGTGTCCGGTAAAAAAAAACAAAAAAAAAACGGTTTCGCCATGGGCAGCAGAAGACGCTCACCCACAGACACTGAATGTCGGTTTCTGTCTTCTGCCGACAGAAAACGGAAACCTGCATAACTGAGATCAGGTGCTGTGAACCCGCCTTTATATGTATTCTTGGGAAAGGAGTGATTTAGAACTTTTATTTATTTTATTTTTTATTATATTTTTTTTAAACTTTTTTTTTTATTTTTTACTATTTTTTTTAGCCCCCCCCCCCCCCCCAGCTTACATGGCCACGTCACCCGGCATGTGGTGGTGGTGGTGGTGGTGGTGGTGGGGGGCGGGGTCTGCTATCCTGGCCTGCTACCAGAAAATTACCGCAATGACCCGAATATAAGCCGAGGAGCACTTTTTCAGCACAAAAACTGTGCTGAAAAACTCGGCTTATACTCGAGTATATACCGTAATTGTTATATTTAAGGAAATTTTTTTTTTTAAATTACAAAATAATTTAAACTAAGGCTCCGTTCAGGTCAGCTTAATGTATGCAAAAAAAAACAAAAAAAACCCTGATACAAATGGTAGCAAAAATGGTCATCTGTTTACATGAACAGACACAAAAATATGGAATACAACGTTTTTATGTCCCTCCTTAAATGACAGATATGGATCAGTTTTGATTTAACAATGGTCTGTATGTATACAGATGACCAGTGGTTTTGTTGCATCCGTTAAACTGATCTGCTAAATAGGTGTAAGAAAAGTGATGTGAATGGAGCTGTATTTTAAGTTACAATTTATTTACTTATTTGTATTGGTGGGACAGGCATTTAAAATTTTCTATTTTTTTAAATGTTTTAATTAAAAAAAAAAAAAGTTTTTTGTTTAGCTTTATTCTAATTAAGCACAGTATCATTTAATTTAACCTAAGTGTTGTCATTTTTTTTGTTAATTGTTCCTTTTTTATATTTCGTTAACTTAAAGGTTTCAAATATTACATTGGGGATGTTGCCTAAGCGTGGCGAGATTGTAGCAAAGTCTGCACCAAAAGAGTGGAGTCCAAATTTATGCATTTTAGGCTAAGGCCCCATGGAGCGAAATGCAGCAAAAAAAAAAAAAAAAAAAAAAAAAAAACTGGAAAAAAACCACAGTGGAAATGCATAATTTTTTGGACTTTGTTGTACTTTGTATGTACTGTAAAACGCTGCATTTCGCAACGTGGGTCTTCAATCGTAGACAGTTTTTAAATCTTACAAGACAGTTTTGAACAATTTCTATAAAACGGAGTTGTAAAGTGCACCTGATTTGTTAATAATAATAATAATAATAATAATAATAATAATAATTAATAAATGTTATGTATATAGCGCCAACATATTCCGAGGAACTGTACTATTTGTAGGGTTCAAGTACAGATAAAAAGATACATTACAAAGAAATAGTCACTCCACACAGTGCAAGGGCTTACAATCTGAGAGGTAGCAGGGGTGGCATCAGAGGTAGCATTGCTTATACAATGGTCAGACAATGTTGTAATAGAGGTTACTGTCATTACACAAACATAAAGCTATATGAGCCATAACAAGTCGTGTCCATTAACATGCAGATGGTGCCTGGACATATAACGTTAGCCTGAAACGGCATAATATTGTGTGGGGTAATGTGGGAGCTGGAACTGAGGAGGGTTCATTTTAGGGATTCTAATTACGGTACGGAAGGGTTTACATTAGGAATAGTGATAGGCCTGTCTGAAAAGATGTGTCTTTAGTTTGCGCTTGAAGCTGTAGAAATTGAGAGTTAATCTGATTGTCCGGGATAGACCATTGCAGAGGAGTGGTGCAGCTCGGGAGAAGTCTTGTATATGAGCGAAGGAAGTTCTGATAATAGAGGATGTAAGTGTTAGGTCATTGAGTGAACGGAGAGCACGAGTTGGGCAGTAGACAGAGATGAGGGAGGAAATGTAGGGGGGGTGCGGCATTATGGAGAGCCTTGTGGATGAGAGTAATAACTTTATATTTTATTCTATAATGAAAAGGCAGCCAGTGTAATGACTGGCACAGACCAGAGGCATCGCTGTAGCGTCTAGCCTGATAGATGAGCCTGGCCGCTGCATTCAGAATAGATTGTAGAGGGGAGAGTTTAGTGAGGGGAAGACTGATTAGTAAGGAGTTACAGTAGTCAAGGCGAGAATGAATCAGAGAGACAAAGTGTCTTTAATGTATCTCTGGTAAGGAACGGGCGTATTCTGGAGATGTTTTTGAGGTGGAGGTGACATGAGTGTGCAAGTGATTGGATGTGGGGAGTGAAGGAAAGGTCTGACTCAAACACAACCCCGAGGCAGCGGGCCTGCTGCCTAGGAGTTATAGTAAGGCCTGAGACTGCAATGGATATATCAGGGACAGATCTATTAGATGGTGGAAACAGTAGTAGTTCGGTCTTAGAGAGATTTAGTTTCAGATAGAGCGAAGACATGATATTTGAGATATTTGTTAATGGGACGCCCTATTATTCCAGAGCAAGATATTGGTATAAAGTCAAAAATATCTAACATATAAATGTTGAGCAGGTCCTGTCTGTCTGATTTAATCTTTTGCAGTATAATTTTAGGGCAGAATTGATAAATCTCCCCTAATGGTTCTGCACTCAGTCATTGGTGCTTATTGTTACTACTGTACATTCCTTCAGCAGTCATTCATGTCTTGCCCAGGGTTTTATGACTTGCTTTCACACCCAAATCACCATGGAACATAAGGATTGACAAGGTCATTTGTATTTTTTTTTACGTGCAAGGGTACATACATGTTTGATTTCTACTTTAGACTTTCCCGTTGTATAACGAAGCCACAAAATATAGTTGAATTTGTTTCATGGATGACACCTCCTGCCCTGAATGGTTCTTATTGACTTACAGTGGGGTCTGTTGGGTTCCTGTGGTTTCCATTGTTCTGACAAGTAGAATACTTCTCCATACAGCACTACTTGTCTGATCTGCTGGGATCTACAGTGGAGGTGCAGTACAAAGCTTTAAGATGTTGGCATAACCTTTGAAGGGTTCCCTGATAACCTGGTCACAAGTTGTTCTCTTTCCAAGATCCCCAGCGACCAACTGTTCTCTGTAGGGACACATTGCAGCAAGTGTTCGATTCACTGTGCATCACCACAGTATAAGTGAAGCGGCTTTAACACTTTCTGTTAAAATCAGTGAATTGTATAATGTAAAGCAAGATATTCTTTTTGTAGTTTCTATGTGTTTTTGTTAATAGATGAGGGATGTGAATGGAGGATTGTCAGAATTCTTTAGAATGCTATCTGAATGGAAAAATGGATTTTCTAAAGTCTTAAATGTAAGTTTTGGAAATATCCCTGGTACCAAGGTGTATAAAAAGATGAAATATAGTCTTTCAAATCTGGGTGATGTGAAACTACATGAACAAGTAGCAGTTCAAAGGTATTCCAAATCCAGGATTTTTAAGAGGTTCTCCAGGGACTCTTTGTTACTGCCCAAGATCTTTATGTGTTGACCCTTGGGTTATAACCCAGAAACCAGCTCCGTCCTCTCCATGTTCAGTGATGATATGCATATAAGGGGGCTAGCTTTACTATTAAGGTGATGGAGTCTTCCAGCCCCCAGATACACTTAATACCACTGAACACTGAGAGCAGGGCGGTTAGATTCTCATCAAGTGACCTGGTGTTGGAACCAACCCGGAAGCCTGAGGTTCAAAACAGAAAGAACTCAGACAGTATGTAAGTAATAGAGTCCCCAGAAAATCAATTTAAGCACATGGGACAGATTTATTAAGAATGGCAATTTGTATTCTGTCCAATCATCAAATCCACTGCATTTATTATGTAACCTTTTCACTCTTAATAATTGTGGCTATTCAGATCCAGTAGGATCTGCTTCAGATTTCAGCCATAATTTATGCCAGGTGTCTAATATAAATTATAATAAAATAGTCAGAGCCACCCACTGAGTACCCCAGTCTGCCCACTCATTGCCCTGTTCTGCTCACTTTCCTTTCACTCTGTTCACATGACTGAGCCGAGACTTAGCCATGTGTCAGTTCGGGATTTGTAGCCTCCCATTGATTTCAATGTGTAGCGCGCGTAAGATGGCACCCATTGAAGTCAATGGGATTCTGTTTTACAGCGCTCACTCTGACACGTGTTTACGTTTTCAGAAATGAGCAGCACGTTACTCCGTGGGAACGGAGCCTCCCATTGACTTCAATGACATTTTTTTACATGTGTAAAAAAACACATCAAAATACATGTCAAAAAACAAGTCAAAATATACATGTAAAATGTCATTGAAGTCAATGGGAGTCTTATTTTTACACATGTATTCTTTATATGTGTATTCTGCCAAAATGAGTGCGTTTACTCCGTGTGAATGGACACTAATTTTTGAAAAAAAATGCAGCATTTTTTGACAGATCACAGACTGCAGAAAACTAAAGAATTGGTCATGCGACACCATTTTTTACATTTGCCAAAAATGGTGTCACTTTTAGGGTCCATTCACACGGAGGAAAATGGTGAGGAATTTGGTGTGGAATTTTAGCGCTGAAAAAAAAGCCTCCCATTAACTTCAATGGGTTCCTTTTTCTGCTAGGAGAAAATGGAGGCTTTTTTTTTTCAGCGCTGAAATTCTACACCAAATTCCAATGAATGGGCTTAGTCGGGAGGAGGGATTGTCTTCAGGCCGAATCGCAAGGCAAAATGGCCTGAAAAATGAGCACCTTGCTTTTTTTTCCGGGAACTGGAAAAAACGGTTCCCGGAAAAAAAGACCTGAGCGGCCCCATTGATTTCAATGGGAGATGTCTTTTTGGTCAGGATTTTGAGGCGAATACGTCCTGAAAACCCTCACCAAAAAACTCTGTGTGAACTTACCCTTAGCCTAAAAGACTATAAAGTTTTTTGCAGGCGAATATAGGACGAGGAATCCACCTCAAAAAAACACCACCCAACTTTCCCATTCATTTCAATGGGAGTCACAGATTTTTTATCTAGCTGATTTTTTTTTAGCAAGAAGGGGGAATAAAGGGCATGATCTGGCTTCTGTTGGATTTTTGTGTTTTTTTTCCCCATTCATTGTAATGGGTTTTGCAAGATGGAACCCTTCTGAATATGGATCATAACTGCTTCTTTTTTCCTCTAGCTGAAAAATCTGCTATTGAAATGAGTGGTAGATTTGAGAGAAAAAACCCTGTGTGAATTAGTGTTTGTGAGAACGTAGGTCTTAAAATTGTGCTCAAAATGCTATAGAATTATCATAGATGTTGGTGCCGATCCTGAAACTAGACCTGATCCTTAGAAATAACTTGTTTGAATGCCATCAGTACAGTATATTGTTGTAAACTGTTTTAACATAAATCAAGAGTAAAATGACTATGAAAAGTGTGTAATGAAACATACTTATTCTTCTCCACTTATCTGGCTCTTTTCCAGCTCCCTCCTCCTTGCTAAATGGAAATTCACCCTGAAATCTGTGTCTTTGTCTCAAAAGGTGAACAGTCTGTAGCTCACTAAGGGCCTGTTCACAAAGTGGAAATACATGCTGTTTTAGGCTGAGGCCCCACGTGGCAGAAAAGCTGCTTTTTTGTTTGCAGATTTTGCTTAGTTTTTTGAGCCAAAATCAGAAGTGACTTCAAAGGGAATGGGAAATATATAGGAAGCTCTTATACTTCTCCCTTCTGCTATGTCCACTCCTGGCTTTGGCTCAAAAAAACTGCAGCAAAATCTGCAACAAGAAAAAGCTGCTTTTCTGCAACGTGGGGCCTCAGCCCATTGTATTCAGTAGATGGCAGGGATCAAAGCAGGACCTCTGCTGCTTAGGCTTATTCAGCTGAGCTGGATCATTGGGTGAAAGCTGCAGCGGAATGCCATTCAGGGTGGGGGGATGATTTAAGGCAGAAGTCCAGAGGCTGCTATAGCAACTGTAATTGACTATAAGGAAAAACTTTGCTAAAAAAATCTTGAGTCATATAGTATGAAGTCAAGGGTATCCAGAAGGGCCAGACCCCCATGACCATTTTATTATTGGCTGAGTAAAGCACTTCTTGGAGAGCTGTAGTCCTTTCTTTGACTCTGTCCGACACTAAAATTTCTGATTAGTGCCAGAAGGAGGGTCCATGAAAGAGATCCTTGTGTAATACTTAGGGCTATTGAGAAATATAGCGCTCGCCATGCTGCAGATCCCAACTAATGTACCACCTCAAATGAAAGATCATGGAACTTTGATGCCATGAGCAAGTGACCAGTCATTTATAGGAGGAGAATGGGCAAGTCTTTAGTCAGCATGAGCTAATAAGAAAAGTGCTCTGCTAGGCTGGGGGATTATGACCTTAAAGGGATTCAATCATTAAAACTGATTTTTTTTCCCCCCTAACACGTACAGTGTTGGCCAAAAGTATTGGCACCCCTGCAATTCTGTCAGATAATACTCCTTTTCTTTCAGAAAATGATTGCAAGCACAAACTCTTTGGTATTAATATCTTCATTTATTTTGCTTGCAACGAAAAAAACACAAAAGAGAATGAAAAAATGTCAAATCATTGATCATTTTACACAAAACTCCAAAACTGGGCCGGACAAAAGTATTGGCTCCCTCAGCCTAATACTTGGTAGCACAACCTTTAGACAAAATAACTGCGAACAACCGCTTCCGGTAACCATCAATGAGTTTCTTACAATGCTCTGCTGGAATTTTAGACCATTCTTCTTTGGCAAACTGCTCCAGGTCCCTGAGATGTGAAGGGTGCCTTCTCCAAACTGCCATTTTGAGATCTCTCCACAGGTGTTCTATGGGATTCAGGTCTGGACTCATTGCTGGCCACTTTAGAAGTCTCCAGTGCTTTCTCTCAAACCATTTTCTAGTGCTGACCTGAAGTGTGTTTTGGGTCATTGTCCTGCTGGAAGACCCATGACCTCTGAGGGAGACCCAGCTTTCTCACACTGGGCCCTACATTATGCTGCAAAATTTGTTGGTAGTCTTCAGACTTCATAATGCCATGTACACGGTCAAGCAGTCCAGCGCCAGAGGCAGCAAAGCAACCCCAAAACATCAGGGAACCTCCGCCATGTTTGACTGTAGGGACCGTATTCTTTTCTTTGAAGGCCTCTTTTTTTCCCTGTAAACTCTATGTTGATGCCTTTTCCCAAAAAGCTCTACTTTTGTCTCATCTGACCAGAGAATATTCTTCCAAAACGTTTTTGGCTTTCTTGGGTACGTTTTGGCAAACTCCAGCCTGGATTTTTTATGCCTCTGGGTAAGAAGTGGGGTCTTCCTGGGTATCCTACCATACAGTCCCTTTTCATTCAGACGCCGACGGATAGTACGGGTTGACACTGTTGTACCCTCGGACTGCAGGGCAGCTTGAACTTGTTTGGATGTTAGTCAAGGTTCTTTATCCACCATCTGCAAAATCTTGCGTTGAAATCTCTCGTCACTTTTTCTTTTCCATCCACATCTAGGGAGGTTAGCCACAGTGCCATGGGCTTTAAACTTCTTGATGACACTGCGCACGGCAGACACAGGAACATTCAGGTCTTTGGAGATGGATTTGTAGCCTTGAGATTGCTCATGCTTCCTCACAATTTTGCTTCTCAAGTCCTCAGACAGTTCTTTGGTCTTCTTTCTTTTTCTCCATGCTCAATGTGGTACACACAAGGACACAGAACAGAGATTGAGTCAACTTTAATCCATTCCAACTGGCTGCTAGTGTGATTTAGTTATTGCCACCACCTGTTAGGTGCCTCAGGTAAGTAACAGGTGCTGTTAATTACACAAATTAGAGAAGCATCACATGATTCTTCAAGCAGTGCCAATACTTTTGTCCACCCCCTTTTTTATGTTTGGTGTGGAATTATATCCAATTTGGCTTTTTGACAATTCTTTTTGTGGTTTTCCATTGAAGATAAATTAAATAAAGATAATAATACCAAAGAATTTGTGATTGCAATCATTTTCTGGAAGAAAATGAGTATTATCTGACAGAATTGCAGGGGTGCCAATACTTTTGGCCAACACTGTAGGAATAGCCTTAAGAAAAGATATTCTTCTCCTACCTTTAGATGTCTTCTCTGCGTATATTTATACACAAGAAAAGGGTCACATAGGGATAGAATTCCAGGAGGAAGGAGGTAGAGGGTTGTTAGTAATTGGTAGAAACAATGTAAACACTTACAGGTCCTTATCAGTTCTCAGGGTCTCAAGTCAGTGATGTCTGTAAGATGCCATAAAACCATGTGACAAATGTAGCCCCCTCTCCAGTGTTTGAAGCAGGGTCATGAATTCTATCCCTATGTTCCCCTTTTCTTGTGTATAAATATGCATCCTTCAGAAATGGTTTTAAATTTACTTGAGAAAGGAGCCTAGATGTTCCGAAACATTGTAATCTGTCATCATTATTAGTTAGCCATTAAAAAGGTATCAACTACTGAAGGCTATCAAGTTTTTTGTTTTTTTGTGTGTATTTGTTCAAGAGGTTTTATCAAGGCTGTATGTTGATGTACTCTGTATGCAGTAAAGCATTGTATATTCACTGTGTGTGTATATGTACAATGGCATGTGTAATAAGTGACATTGACCCATACCTTTGGTTTGACCACCATAGAATAATTAATCGGTATTACTTTTTGTCTAAATATAGTGATGTGTCTTATAGTAAGTCACTGATTCCTGTGCAATTGAAATGTTTTCTCTTGCTCTCCCCAGTGTGAAGTCTACTAGAGGTGCCCGGATATGGGTCTCACCTATCTAATTCTATTGTTTCTCCTGAGATCTGACAGAGAGCTGAGAGATGACAGAATTGTCTGTTACTAACGTTTCTGGAAACTTCATCATACATGTTTAGCTGAGAGTAACATGCATATTTATGGGGAAATCCACCACCTTAAACAGGACCTTTCATGTTCTCATGAATATACAATTTTATATACCGTTAGGAAAACAACGCACGCTTTCCTGGTAAGCTGGAGATATCAGTGCTTTTAATTTCAGCACCGATATCTCCCCACTGTCAGAAAATCATTCGTCATAGCACAATGTCATCATTGACGTCCACAGACTTGTACTCGGGGTGAGAGGGGTGTTCCTCACTAAACTAACAGCACCGGTATCTCCATCACTGGGGCACATACCAAGAAAGCTGACAGTGCGCTGAATTCAGGACACTGTCATGAGGACATAAAAGCGTCATCTTTTACATCATCATTATTGAATATTCATGGTTTCTTTTGTTGGCATATAGACCATAACATCTTACAATATCAGATCATGTAGTAAATGGCTTGTCACCTATCTAGTATCTGGTCATTGGAGGTCCTGCTGTTGACACCTCCATGATCATGAGAAATGGGTTGTTATGCCGCCCTTTTGATTGTAGTGTCCTTTGTGCATACATGCTTCAGTCAGCCTCTGTGAGTTATGGAGTCCGACAAGTACACTGCATAGCCATGTTTGTACATATGTCCCATAGTCATTGCTTTTATCCATTCAAGCAGGGAACGCAAAGATCTCCCATTCTTGTGTTTATGTGCTTCCATCTTAACACCTATCATGTGATTTCGAGACAACCCCTATAATAGCTGTGCCTTACTATTATAAAATCGGCTATGAGTATGTGGATTGGAATTCGTGAATGCATTATTTGCACAAAAATGCCAATATCAGTAAATGTTATAGGGTTGGTCACATGACCATGCCATATCTCTATCCCATTAAAATGAATGGAACTGAATATAGGACCAACTAATATGATGTCACTTTCTGAGAAGAAGAAGAAAGCAGACGTATTTTCGAGGTTCTGTACAACACCTTTAATGCCACCAGTCACAACAACATTTTGTGGTATTTATCATAGGAAGGGCTGTCGTAAGGCAAAGTCAACACTATTGGCGGAGGATTATTCTTATGAATATTCTGATGGACAAGTCCATCACAGGCATGAAAAACTCATTACTCATAAAAAAAAAAAAAAAAAAAAAGTCTCATTTCTCATGGTATGAAAACCTATGTCTTTGTGTGGTAGTAAAGTATCCATACATCTTCCCAAGTCCTCTATCTCTCCGTATCTATCTCTTTCTTTCTCTCTTGATGTATATTATTGTATCATCTCGCATATCTTTTATCTAGCCAACTATCGCCATATAGTTCTCTTTTGAATCATAAAATACATCTAGACTTTATGGGTATTAATATGGTATTTCTAGATTGTATGTGCTTTTTCTTGTGTTTTTGTATTTTCTACTCAATTAGCTATGAATGTGAAACGTGTGACTAGGGACGGAAGCTTTTTCCCTTCCTCCTGTAGTTAGCAGACAGCTGCTAATTGCTATGTTGTGACAATCTGCAGTCTTCATTAGGTATTTTTAACTATATGAGCTATGACTTGAGGGAACTTTGTGTGTAGGGCTGGATATAGTGGATTATATAATAATGAAAGTCCCCCACTATTTATATATTTAGCTCATAAATACAAAAATCTACTATGGTTGTAATACATTTCACTACCATTATAGTATCCATTTTTTTTCTCTTTACACGGAAACATTAAGAAAAAAACCAAAAACCTGGAAACACGAAAGAGGAAACTAGATAATTCCCAAACTGGAGTTTTGTGTACTGTCGATGGGCCATATCTTGCTCATGTCATCCAGCTAAATTGGATGGCGGGTAGTGTACCCGTGTCACTTCTCGTTTTATAATGATCCTTATGGTGTCCGTGCCCAATAGATACCCGTTGGCCAAGTACTTGTTCAGCTAAGAGTTATTTCTCTGCCAGCTACTTACCTCCTACAGAAGGAATGTATTGGGCATGCTAAAATCCAAAATCCCTGATCCTTCTTTCCCACGACATCTATCTACAGGGGAAAGTAGAGACATCTGTAACAGTTTACATAGTAGGCCAAAATTGGCCAGTTTTGGCAACTTTCATCTAGCGATTTACATGGTAAACCATACACATATTCATTCTTTGATCAAAAACAAGAGTATTTCAGATTTGTTGAACTAGAATACTATTCCCTACCATACCTGACAATATGTATTTCAAAGGAAAAAGAGGAATCCAACATGTCTGATTTTTATTTACCCCGATGACCGACACATGGTGTCAGTCTGGCCTCAATCCATTGTTAGAGCTGGTGGGATCTGCTGATACCTGCTTAGTATAATATACACTGAAGCCTCTTTGAGCCGACCAAAGCAAAACTGCATGGAAAAGTGGTTTTCTATGGGGGTGTTCTTCTCAAAGAAGATGGTTAGTATGGAAAACTGCCATAGAAAATGTGGCCTGGTTATCAAGGTGATCTTCTCAAAGAGGTGGTTTCTTCAAGAGCTTCTACTGTATACTCCTTTTATGTTTCTGGTTTATCTTTTGGTATTATTGGAGGTCAGGTTCAGTGAACTATAGAAAGAAAGAAAACAACATGGTAAAAGAATGTTCTTTCATGATTCTTTCCATAGATATTCTACCTAACCGAGGAGGTCTTAGAGCTTTCAACAATGTTTTATTGGCTTCCTTTTGCATCAAAGAGACTTTGTTCAACTTTTACAAGATTTTATATCCAACCTTTCTGTGACGTTGAGAACTTCTCATAACTGTCTGGGGTGACAGTGGTGAAAGTAAAATAAGCCATGTTCTTAGAATAACCTTGTAAGGTGGATTAGTTCAGTTTGTGAGACAGTTGTTCTAATTGTTTTCTATTGTCTGAATGGTTGACAGAAATAGGAAAGTATTGTATTTTTTTGTTTAGGTGTTATACTTTATATATCTGTAATTGTGGCTGCATTACGACCCACAAGTCAATTCATCTATGACACTGCAGTCTTCAGAAAGCCAGCAGATTTGGCGACAACTACGATGTGAATCTTTTCGCATGTCAATTGTCATTAGATCATTGGGCAAGTGACACGTGTCACCGCAGAAGCCTTAGGT
Organism: Leptodactylus fuscus; assembly: GCF_031893055.1. Lineage (NCBI taxonomy): Eukaryota > Metazoa > Chordata > Amphibia > Anura > Leptodactylidae > Leptodactylus > Leptodactylus fuscus. The sequence continues at coordinate 256,220,688 of NC_134265.1, read as the reverse complement.
CTTATGGATGCATCGATCCATATTTGGCCTTATTCACATGACAGTGAAAAATGGCCATGCAATGACCGTTTTAAAACCCATAAATATCTGTGGGTGTATTCACATTTATCCTCCAAATAGACAAAGATGCTGCATGTCTGTTTTTTGATGGATGTATAAAACAATCTACGTGGAGAAGATGATTTAGTAACCTTTTAATCACTTCCTTTACCAAAGAAAGAAATATTCAATTTTTAAGGTATGTAAAGAACTTGTAAACCAGGAGTCCACCTACAGATTGAGCGGAGCTGCATTTTAATTCTCCTATCTTCTGCGCTATTTAAGGCTAAGGCCCCACGGGCCGTAATTGCAGCGCTAAAGCGCTGCGGAAAGAACCGCGGCGTGAATGCACTGCGGTTCTTTCCACAGCGCTTTCAATAGAAAGTTCGCTGAGTTTTCCTCTGCAGACTTTCTCTTAACATTATATCTACAGGAAAGCCACCGGCGTTTCCGTAGATATAATTGACAGTGTGTCTGCACTGCGATTTCTTCCACAAAGTGGGCATGTGATTTGCATGAATTCCATCCCCTTTGCTTGCACTGTAAAATGCCGCGATTTTTCCCGTTTACATCCTGTGGGGCCTCGGCCTAAAGAAGTTTCCCCATGAAATCCCATAGGATATAGGATAACTTGCAAGTTAGTGAGATTCCGCCCACTCGAATCCACACTGACCAGATGATCGGGGGGACTTCCACCCCCTAATCTGAACTAGTGCAATAGTTGGGCAGCTTGTGTATCACTTCATTTATTTCAATGGGAAATGATGAAGTGCTAAAGGAGAAATGGAATAACTTGCTTTTGTAGGAAAATTCCTTGATTTGTAAATTTTACTTTTTCCAGAAGAAAAATGATGTGATCACATATATCAGTTGTATCAGGTTTTTTTGCCCCATAAATAATTACAACGGATGGCAAAACTGATAAAAAAAAAGATATCAGTTCTCAACAGGCTTTTTTCACAAATTTATTTTCCAAAAGCATCAATTCTTATTGGGTTTTGCCACAATTGTCCATGGAAAGCTAGTAGTAATACCGCCAACTCCGTTCTTCCTTTCACCAGGTCCCAGTGTCAGCTAAATACAGGCTATTACAGGGACTAGGCCTAGTAAAATCAGTGCAGTTCATTGAGTCATGCTGTTGTGGAATTCCCATAGAGGTGAATGGGAGCTACGTAAATGCTGTTTTGGTAACCTATTTGCTTCTATGGAAATTACAGAGATGGCAGAGCTCAGTGCACTTTGCTTTTTTTACAGAAAGCCCAAAAAAGGAAGAAGAGAGTATACCTTAGGTGAGTATATTTTTTGTGATTTTTTTTTGTTTTTAATAAAATGGTCAAAGAGGGATATGTAGGGGAGTTTTTATTTCTATAGTTTTATTTCAAATTCAGCGTCTGGATGTCCTCTGGGTGCTGCCACATCTACCTTTAGACTGAGGCCCCACGTTGCGGAAACGCGGAAGCTTCTTTTTGTTGTGGATTTTGCTGCATTTTTTTGTGCCAAAGCCAGGAGTAGATTGAGCAGAAGGGAGAAGTATAAAAACTTTATATATATATTTCTAATTTCTTTTGTAGCCATTCTTGGCTTTGGCTCAAAAAAACGCAGCAAAAACTTTAACAAAAAAAGTGCGTTTCCGCAACGTGGGGCATCACAGTTAGCCAGTAGAGATGAGCGAGTACTGTTCGGATCAGCCGATCCGAACAGCACGCACGCATTGAAATGAATGGAAGCACCTGGTACTTCTGCTTTGACGCCGGCCGGCCGCTTAACCCCCCGCATGCCGGCTACGTCCATTCATTTCAATGCGTGCGTGCTGTTCGGATCGGCTGATCCGAACAGTACTCGCTCATCTCTATTAGCCAGCACCCAGCGCTCAATACAATTTATACGGCACCAATAGAAAAATGCTGCAGGTAGAGTTTTTTTTAAAGGGCTAATGCACAGGTTCGGAGCTATATAGCACTAGAACTAGTATATTATATTCCAGAACATATCCAACTGTAGAACTGTAGGATCCGATCTGGCTTCATTTTCCCTCTATCTTCTCTGCAACAACAGAGGGAATGGAAATCAACATCACACATATGGGCACGTATTCTTAGATGTACATAGTGAACAGCGTCTCTTAGGGTTATTCACTTTGTAAAAAAGACAGATTAGGGGCAACCTTATTGTAATATACAAGTTTATAAACAAGATAGAGACTTTTTATATATATATATATATATAGATATATATATATATATATATATATATATATATATATGTTTTACATGTAGGCTTGTAACAACGACAATGGGGCATCCTCTACATATATCACCTTCTTCGTAGGCAAGGATTCTTCTCTGTAAGAGCAGTAAAGCTATGGAACTCTCTGCCACATGTTATGGTTGATTTATTGAGCAAGTTCCAGAGACTTGTGAGTGCCTGCCTTAAATCATAATATCACAAGTTATGGATATTAATTTTCCGGAGATGGGATATAGATCCAAGGATTTATTCAGACTGTCTTAAAATAGGAGTCAGGAAGGATCTTTCACATAATATGGGGCAATTGGCAACCTTCTTCAATAGAATTCCTGATCAGTGATTAGGCATGCACCTCTTTCAAATAGGGGACACAAGGGCCCCCATTATCTTGTTTGCTATTTCACGATTGCGATCGGAATTCCGAACACAATCTTTTTAGGTGGGATCGAGATCGGTGATTATTTCCCACAATGCTTTGCTATTGGCCAAGCATTGTGGGAAAAGCTAACAATGTTAGCCGTCACACTGAGTATACGCTCCGCTCATTCTGAGTGGAGTGTATACTCAGTGTGAAGGCTTCGCTGCGGTTCCATAGGAATGAATGGAAGCAGCCGGCACACAGCCTTAACCCCCTGCGCATCGGCTGCGTCCATTCATTCTAATGGGAGACTAGCTAACATCTGTAGTAGCTACTTACCTGCAGAGATGGCTGGTCCGGTGCCCGGTTTTCTCGTTCTTCTTCGCCTCGCTGCCCCCGCCTCCCAAGTTAGTGTTAAAGAGCTAGGAAGAAGGCGGGGCTTGTGGCTTAGGAGAGTGAGGGCGGGTACAGGGTGGGGAGACGTGACGTCTCCCCTCCCAGTACCCGCCCACACTCTCCCAACCTGGGAGGCAGGGGACAGCGAGGCGAAGAAGAATGAGAACACCGGGCACCGGACCAGCCATCTCTGCAGGTAAGTGGACACCAGGGGGGACTAAGTAGCCAGAGGATTAAAAAAAATATCCTCTGGCTACTTAGTGATTAAAAAAAATCACTACACAGCGTGGATTCTAACAATTAAAGCCTTCAATTGTTAGTTTCCATGCTGTATAGTGAATAGGATTGTTTTTAAAATCCGATCTCCAATTAGAAAAAAAATCCCATTGACTTGCATTGGGATCGGAATTGGGATCAAGATCGGGTTCGAATGAAAAATGATCGGAAATCGGATTTCAAAATCGATCCTGAAAAGTCAAGATCGGCTCAACCCCAGTCACTGGCTTAATGCTTGTTTGGGTTTTCTCTTATGTTTATCCACATATGTTGTTTAGAGTTCCAATTTGTCTTCTATTCAGATTATTAGTTATATGACATAAATTTGGCACAATTAACTATTGTGATCTGAACCAGACATCTTCACACTTCAGTAGTGATCGAGACCTTTGTAAAAGAACTGCTCTGTTCTGAGCATTGTATCTACAGTATATAATAGATGCTAAAATTCACTCATATTAGCCATGTTCTAGCCTTTAAGCCACCTATATTATGGTCATGTGAGAACAGCGTTATGGAGAACCGTCTTACTCATGGTCATACTATCTGCGTACAGGCACACAAACATGGTTGCCTTCTCCTCTGTGTGAGGACGCTGGCTGTCTGCCAGATAATCGCTGATGTCATTTGTGTTGTCACTGAAATGTGGGGTCAGGCATTTTTAATATACAGCTGACAACAGATGGCCATGCTACTGATTTACCACACTATGTCAAGATAAAGGCAGGAAGAAAATTTGGATGACTTTAACAAATTAAGCGTGAATTTCACAACATCCAGATGTAGCAGAGCCGAGTTTGTTATTTAAAGGCATATCCTCCTTCCTTACATTAGAGTCAGGAGGTGCACTTTAAGAAGTAATAGGACTAGTTGTCCCTTACTGTTGCTGGTATGGCATGTCTGCAGACGTCTCCATGTTACACGCTTGCTCGTGAACCTCAGATGAGGATGTAGACTGATTAAAAAATGTGTAGGCAGTATAGCATGCCCAGCAGTTACACAGTGATTGCTGGCACCGTGCCACTCGTTTCCCAGACTGTATTAGAACTGTGGAATAATAACTGGTGGTGTGAAATAATGAATGCAAACTAATGATCCTGATGGAGTATAAATCTATCCAGGTTTACTGTGCACTAAGTCATCCAAATAGTTAATGCGCTGCAAATATTCCAAATAAATATTCCTAATGAAAAAGGATTGTATACTTCTAGATATAGCACATCTCACAGTGACTTTTACAGTGCTACTGACCAGCATGATTATGTGGTTGCACATAGGACTGCAAGTAAACTCAAGAACTGTTTTTTTTTTCCTTTTTCTGTAGATTGTGAGCCCCATATAGGGTTCACAATGTACATTTTTTTTCCTATCAGAATGGGAGGAAATCCATGCAAACATGGGGAGAACATACAAACTCCTTGCAGATGTTGTTCCCAGCGGGATTCGTACCCAGGACTGCAGTGGCTGCAGTGCTGACCACTGAGCCACTGTGTTGCCCCTCTCAAGAGCCGTATTTTGGGATAGCAGGATGGATGTGAAGTGTCTGGTATTTTATTAACATTAATGGTTATAGCTAACAGTGTATGAGGGATGGCCGTTTGTTATACCATCCATTATTTTTGTCTGTTTTTTTTTGTTTTTTTTGTGAATGCTCAGAAGTAAGAACAAAAAACTCCTTAAAAATGGATTATATAATAGTGGACACTAATGCCAAGTTCACACTAGTGTTTGGGTCTCCGTCATTCAGGTCTGTATGGGGACTCGAAAAACGAGATTCTGTATGCTTAAAAAGCAATTCCCTGCGGATATCTGTGGACCCCTTAGACTATAATGGGGTCCACTGGTATTCGGGTAAGTTCACACAGGTTTTTTTTTAGGCGGATACGGCCACAAAATCCTGACCAAAAAGACCGCTCCCATTGAAATCAATGGGAGCCAGTCAGTTCTTTTTTCCGGGAGCCGTTTCTTCCAGCTCCCAGAAAAAAAAAGCGGCATGTTCATTCTTTAGGCCGATTCGCCTCGCGATTCAGCCTGAAGACTCTCCCGACTAGGCTCATTCATTGGGCCTAATCCGGAGCGGATTGCGCTACTGGATGCCGTGGCAGTGCATCGACATTCAATCGCAGCTACCCGCCTCAGGTTCCAGACCAAAAAACCCCATGTGAATTTACCCTTATACTGAAATTGGCAAAGAGGACTTTTCTCTCCGCCGATTTTTGACAGAATCTGCAGCAGAGTCTCCTACAGAACCTAACCTGACTGTTAATTTGTCTGGTTTTTTTTTTAACAGATCCATTAAATAGATCAGTTGAAAAATAACAGTTTAACATCAGCCCATTTACCATCCATTATGATAGGCATCCATTTTTTTTTTTTGTTTTAAAGGGACCATATCATTATGGACTTTCACCGGTAGTATGAACTTATCCTAAACTGACACCAGGGTCTTCTTGTGTAGAGGAAAAGGTTCATATATACTCTTTGTTGCTGCAATAACTAATAAACCTGGTTCTTGCTTGATTGATATCCCTCACACCAAGATACATCATTGAAAGCAATAGGGAAAAAAGCCTCCCATTGATTTCTAAGAGGAGCACTCGTATGCCAGCACCCATTCAAGTCAATGGGAACTGGTTTTTACGCGCTCATTCTGAATGTGTTTTATGTTCAGAATGAGCGGAGCGTATACTCCATGTTTTTTTTCCTATTTACACCACACCATATAGTGAGGGGAAAAAACAGTGCAAAGGAAATTTAGAAAACTAACAGTCAGACTAATGCTTATGTGTTCATGGGGCCTTTGAAAAATAAGAGATGGAATCTGATCAGTTACCTGATGCAACTCTCTTTGAAACACATCATGACAACTGCATACACCTCAAAAAACCTTTGTGAAAGGTTTTCCTGCAAGACTTGATCCAATCCATTCTCTGTGCCAAATATATGCATTCACATAGTTCTGTAAAACTTCCATGTGAATGCAGCCTTTGTGTGTTTTTTCCTTCTCGGTTTTGTCACCTACCAGTACATCTCAGATTACTGTAAACTTTTAGTAAAGATCAAGTTGTCACAGACCTCAACAAAAAGTGGCAAGGAGGTTTGGCAATGCAAAAAATGTACATTACTTCATCTCAGGACTGGAAATACAGTGAGTAATTTGAAAAAATAGTCTTTATTGAAACAAGATACCGTATATGCTGTAAGGACTATAGATCCATAATACCCTCGGAAATAAGAAAATATTAGCATGTTACTGGGAGAGGTTACTATTGGCAGCATTATGTGCAGAGGACAGGTAGTGGGCGGACATAGCAGGAAGTCTATCTTGGTATTTTTTTCTCTAGCTCCCATAGTTCCTGAGAAACAAGCACAGTAAGTTTTGGTGCCTGATGTGCTATTTAAGCTCTGTAATGTCAGAAGGGTGGTGTCAGGCAGGAGAGTGATTCAGAGCTCCAATCAGAGGCAGCCACTGTCAGAGCTCAGAATCACACCCCTTGTCTGCTCCTGCCTGACACCGCCCTCCTGACAGTACAGAGACTAAATAGCATATCAGACACCAAAACTACCAGCACTGATTGCTTGAGAACGGTGTGGGCTAGAGAAAAAATTCCTATTGTGCCAGAATCCTTGGATTGGAGCCTATTAACAAATGCTAAGAACTGGAGATGGTGAAATGAACCTAGTATCTCCATTTTCTTATGAAAATATACCTAGAGTCTCACTTTAGGTTTGTATGTGAGTGATGGTAAGGCTGTGGTTTGATTGAGATATTGTCTATAACAATGACTCTCTGAGCCCTAGCCTAATGTATAGCAGGAAGGCTTATGCCAGATTTTCATTAGTCAGTATGGGGCAGTTAATGTTTTTGGGTTTTTGCAATACATGGCTTCAATATGTGTTTTTCTCCCAGGCATATTTATATTGTCTATTATGTACTATGTTAACTGATACCTATTGTAAGATGCCTTGCTAAATGCTATCTTGCTGTGACAGGTTGCTGTGGCAACTGCTGAATATTCTATTTATAAGGAAAAGTTTCTTTATTGTTTACCTGTCTGGCGGCATACTGGCCATTATACGTGAACAAATAATTTACAGGCCAGCCATGCAGTGTGTGTATCACCATGCGTGTACCGCTAAGCTTGTGGTGTGAGAAAGCAAGAACAGTCCTGGAAAATGTGCTACGTCATAGGTCAGATCACTGAAGTATATGCCTTGGCATTCGGCTCTATTCAGTCTCCGCATTTAGGAGGATATTTAATAATACCATTGTGAGCCTATGAGTTGGTGCTGATTAGGCCCATTCATCTGGAAAGCCCTACATCGGCATCCCATCGTGGGTAAAATGAAGAGAAATTCTGTGCAATTTTCCGCCATGTGAACTTTCCTTAAAGCCCCCATGTTGCAGAAATGCAGCTTTTTTGTTTCAGAGTTTGCTTTAGTTTTCTGAGCCAGTCAGTATTGTATTGAGAGGATAGAAGTATCAATACTTCCTATATATTTTTCATTCCCTATGTAGCCACTCTTGGTTTTGGCTCAAAAAGTGCAGCAAAATTGTCAACAAAAAAAAGCTGCATTTCTGCAATGTGGGACCTCAGCCTAAGATATGGCCTGCAACTACAACAGGTTGCAGCTACTTCCCAGGTCACTCGATAGACTGTTCACTTGGCTCCAGCATTGACGTGATAAATGCAGAAATAGCCATTGTGGGCACTGCTGCAACCAGTGATTGGCTGCCACTGTCACATGACATGTGAGCCTGTCCTTGTTAAAGACCAGGGTGGTTTGGTCAGTTGAGTTTTACTGTTCGATATTGTTTAGCACTGTAAACTTTTAGTAACAAATCTGAACAGTCTCTTCAAACACTTAAGGACCGGGCTGTTTTTCCTGTTCCAAGACCAGACACATTTTAATTTTTTTTTTTGTACATGCTTTTTGAAGGGATATAACATTTTTCCTTTGAGTTATTCAAATAACATTTTTGTGTTGTTTTTATTTTTACATATTTTTTTTTCTTTATTTTAATATCTGAGTCAAAAGGTAAACAAAAAAAGAAAGTGAAATGTGTTTGTTTTTCACAAAGTGGTTTACCCCCTTCCCGACATCCGCTGTAATAGTACTGCAGATGTCGGGTATTTAAATATGGCAGCCACTCAGGAGATGAGCGGCCGCCATAACTGCCAAGTTTCTGGTGTATTATACAGTGCCTGCACATATTACGGGCATTAACCCCAAACCCCTCAAATCTGACCAAGGCACCATTTTATTGGGGATCGCTGGTGTCACATTACTATGACAGCTGGGAGCCTTTGAAGGCATCCACACTTGTCTTTCATTGTCTTCTATAAAGTAGCCTATAATAGAAGTATCGATATTACACGATAAATAAAAAATATAAAAAATTACAAATCACCCCCCTTTCCCTAGAACACATACAAAAGTACTTAAATACTGTGAAACATACATATTAGGTATCCCTGTGTCCGAAAATGCCTCGTCTACAAATCTATAAAAATATTTTTCCAACTGTATTGGGAAAAAAAATCAAAAGTGCCAAACCGCCATTTCGTCTCTGATAAAAATTTGAGTAAAAAGTGATCAAACCAATAACAATTCCCCAAAATGGTAGAACTAAAAATTACACCTGGTCCCGCAAAAAAAGACGCCCTATACATCGCCATACACAGAAGTATAAAAAATTTCTGTGTTAACATTTTTTTGCAAAGTTTTAGATTTTTGTTAAGGGGTTAAAATGTAAATAAAACTATATAAACTTGGTATCCCCGGAATTGTACAGCATAGTAATCAGAGCTCTGTCTTGTAACGAGCTGTGCTCCTGTTTGTCCATCACATGACTATGGACTGTATGTCACATGACCATGATCTGACTTTTATCCACTGGGAGTAAGCAGAATTAATGAGAACAGGAGAGGAATATTAGAAAACTGTTTAACCTTTCAATATGTAAGCAATAACATATATTTGCTCTGTAAGTCTGACCTAATAATTGGGAAGTAAACTTTTGAGGGTTTAGTAACCCCAAGGATGAATTCAGATGATGCAGTTAAAACCAAATCAAAAACTAATTCTACTACTACGCTGGCATTTCCCTAGGTGTAATTGACATGCTGCGATTTCCAAAATGTGCATATTTTTCCGCAATGTGTGGATGGGATTCACTAGAATCGGAACGGACTCGTCCATAGAAGCCTATGGGAGACTAAAAACTTATGATGGCACACTGATGTACTGTATAGTGTGTCATCAGCGTGTCATACGTTTTCGCGGACAAGCTAGGGATATCATTAGTTATCTCCTGTGGTTTTTTATGGTGAATCTGCAAACTAGGATCACACACTGAAGACACTCTGTCCGTTTTTGTGGACCTACTTCACTGATGCTGAAGACATACCGAACGCACACTGAAGACACACTGTCCACAAAAACTGAACACTAATTACTAGTTTGCTTAACGCGAAAAACATGTGGTCATCTGCAACTAGCCTAAAGGTTATTCCCTGGTTGCTTACCCACCTAAAATTAGGGCCCCAGCAGGGTTGTCGGGTCACTAAGCTAAACATCCAACTCTACTATCTTATTAAGCACTTTAATTCCAGCTCCTAGTTTGACTCCTTCAAATACGGCTCATGTATAATAATTAATATATATTGCTGATACCAATAATTATAACACATAATTATAGCGTATTAGTATGATTTTCTCGCTAAACTTTCCTGAAATCCTATGAAAATAAATATGTAACAATCTATGCATTAAAACAATGAATTGTACAATTTTTAAATAAAATTTAATAATGATTTTCAGCTGAAGTTGGCAGATTTTTTTTATGCCTCTTTGCCTGTCAATCTTTGTAGCTGTTTTGCGTAGTCTTCACCTCTTGTACTTACCCTGACGTGTGAACATGGAATTGCACCCTGAAAGCTAGCGATGTAAACTTCTCCTCTTAGAATTTTTACATCTTTCAATGGAGATCACAACCTGGGAGAAAAAAGCTAGAAATCAGGATGAAAACATGCAAAGAGAACTAAGCAATAATATGCATGGAAATGTAAATGAATAATATAACATATAATGTACAATACAATTTAAGTAACATTTCATAAATAAAAAGCAAAAGAAAACTGAGAATAGTGTAGAAAGTATTCTGGTATAGCATTTAATGTGGTTCCAAAGGTGAATGTTAACCCTCGTCAGTGCCATTAAATGATCAATCCACCTCTGTTTACTTGGCAAATATACTGTAGTTCCTTTCCGTTATCTATCAGAGCGTACCTAGCATCTGCGAGACTGAAGCATGCAGCCCTCTGTACACTCAGTTCCACCCACCATCTGGTTGATGTTAGTAGTTTAAACTGAGTAGAGAGGAAGCCTATTATCATATTGAAATTGTTAAAGAGGCCTTCGTGTTGATTCAGTGGGATTTTTTCCATCATTTGTCTGCATAGAGCTAGGAGTAGAGTGAGAGCAGGACAAGCAAGGATGGTTTACATCAGTGTATCAGTTTGCCTGTTTTTATGTACCAATGCCAAGATGAAATATACCGAGGATTAGTAATCGTGCACTTTTTGTCAAGGAATGTCTTCACAATATTAGCTTATTAGCCTATAGCAAAGTGGACATGAATGCAATTCCTCCTGAACGTAATCTTAACATTTGCGCTGCGCTCTCCGTCATGCGGGTTCGTCGGGGGACCCGAAAGAAGGAGAGCATGTCCACTAAAACAGTGGATACCTGTGAACTCCATAGACTAATGGGGTCCACTGGGTGTTTGTTGGGATTCCACCATTGTTATACAAAAACTGACAGAGAGGTCCTTTTTCTCTCTGCTGATTTTCAGAGGATTCTGTGTTGTCTCCTACGGAGACTCTGACGCAGATGTGAACCTAGTCTAAGACCCATTATTCATATGCATTGATAAACAAAACATTGCTTTAAAATCACCTTCCTATGCAATACAATACAATGCAACTATTCAGCTCCATAAGTAGCAAGCTGGGGTGAACTTTGTGTTCTGACACTGTTTTGCTACAGCCAGGATAAACTTTTATGAGAGTGGCTATTCTTTGGGAATGAAGGATGGGCTAATGTTTTCTTCTTACATGCGACAGTAATTCTTATGCACCTCGGATCACCTCGAATAGTCCATAAAACCTCAGTTTTGGAGATTCTGTGAGTGAGCCAGTCATCTAAACTTTGAAATTTCACCTTATCAAAGCCATACAAATTTTAATATTTGCCCATTGATTTCTGCATCTAAAACATCAACATCAAATATTAACTGACCACTTATTTCCTAATATTTTCTAGACCTTGACAGATGTTTTTTTTAAATGTACAGTGGGGCAAAAAAGTATTTAGTCAGTCACCAATAGTGCAAGTTCCACCACTTAAAAAGATGAGAGGCGTCTGTAATTTACATCATAGGTAGACCTCAACTATGAGAGACAAAATGAGAAAACAAATCCAGAAAATCACATTGTCTGATTTTGTAAGAATTTATTTGCAAATTATGGTGGAAAATAAGTATTTGGTCAGTAACAAAATTTCATCTCAATACTTTGTTATATATCCTTTGTTGGCAATGAGGTTTTCTGTAAGTCTTCACAAGGTTGGCACACACTGTTGTTGGTATGTTGGCCCATTCCTCCATGCAGATCTCCTCTGGAGCAGTGATGTTTTGGGGCTGTCGCTTGTCAACACGGACTTTCAACTCCCTCCAAAGGTTTTCTATAGGGTTGAGATCTGGAGACTGGCTAGGCCACTCCAGGACCTTGAAATGCTTCTTACAAAGCCACTCCTTCGTTGCCCTGGCGGTGTGCTTTGGATCATTGTCATGTTGAAAGACCCAGCCACGTTTCATCTTCAATGCCCTTGCTGATGGAAGGAGGTTTGCACTCAAAATATCACGATACATGGCCCCATTCAGTCGTCCTGGCCCCTTTGCAGAGAAACAGCCCCAAAGCATGATGTTTCCACCCCATGCTTTACAGTAGGTATGGTGTTTGATGGATGCAACTCAGTATTCTTTTTCCTCCAAACACGAAAAGTTGTGTTTCTACCAAACAGTTCCAGTTTGGTTTCATCAGACCATAGGACATTCTCCCAATACTCTTCTGGATCATCCAAATGCTCTCTAGCAAACTTCAGACGGGCCCGGACATGTACTGGCTTAAGCAGTGGGACATGTCTGGCACTGCAGGATCTGAGTCCCTGGCGGCGTAGTGTGTTACTGATGGTAGGCTTTGTTACATTGGTCCCAGCTCTCTGCAGTTCATTCACTAGGTCCCCCCGCGTGGTTCTAGGATTTTTGCTCACCGTTCTTGTGATCATCTTGACCCCACGGGGTGAGATTTTGCGTGGAGCCCCAGATCGAGGGAGATTATCAGTGGTCTTGTATGTCTTCCATTTTCTAATTATTGCTCCCACAGTTGATTTCTTCAATCCAAGCTGGTTGCCTATTGCAGATTCAGTCTTCCCAGCCTGGTGCAGGGCTACAATTTTGTTTCTGGTGTCCTTTGACAGCTCTTTGGTCTTCACCATAGTGGAGTTTGGAGTCTGACTGTTTGAGGGTGTGCACAGGTGTTTTTTTTATACCGATAACAAGTTTAAACAGGTGCCATTACTACAGGTAATGAGTGGAGGAAAGAGGAGACTCTTAAAGAAGAAGTTACTGGTCTGTGAGAGCCAGAAATCTTGATTGTTTGTAGGTGACCAAATACTTATTTTCCCACCATAATTTGCAAATAAATTCTTACAAAATCAGACAATGTGATTTTCGGGATTTGTTTTCTCATTTTGTCTCTCATAGTTGAGGTCTACCTATGATGTAAATTACAGACGCTTCTCATCTTTATAAGTGGTGGAACTTGCACTATTGGTGACTGACTAAATACTTTTTTGCCCCACTGTAGCTTGTGAGCCCCATATTGCGCGCACAAACTACATTTTTCCCTATCAGTATATCTTTGGAGTATGGGAGGGAATCCACACAAACACGGGGAGAACATACAAACTCCTTGCAGATGTTGTTCTTCACATGATTTGAACCCAGGACTCCAATGCTGCAAGGCTGCAGTGCTGACCACTGAGCCACCGTGCTGCTTGCCTTGACAGATGTTATTGTCACAAGATAATCCACATTCTTTACTTTACCTTTTAGTGGTAATAATGAGGTTTTTCTGATTACAAATGTTTATTTTCTTTAGCCTTGGCCATCAGTATAGATGATTTAGGTCTGACTCTTGACACCCCTTTATTTAGCTGCTTCAAGGGACCATAAGGGACCAATATAAACAATAAAGCTGCTACAGTATTAACCCAAGTAACGTGGCCCCTTTAATGTGGCTGATTGGTGCGGGAGCCAAGTGTCAGACCACCACCAACCTAGTAGTCATATCCTATTCTATAAATAGGTTATCAGTATTCCGATCCTGGAAGATCCCTTTAATGTTATGGCTGATCAGTGTCTATGACAAAAGCACGAGTACAAAGCAAAAAGAGCTGAACAGAGATTAGCTCAGCTCACGTTCCTCTTACGTAATCTAGTCACCAAGGTCCTGTTTCATGGACAGTGGTTGCCCAAGGCTAACAACACCTTTAAACATCATGTTGTTAATAGTGAGTCTAGTGTATAAAAATGGTGCAGGCCACACGTCACTGGCGTGATAATGCCATTTGGCATGAATACTTCCGATATTTTCCTCCATTGGAGAAAACTTCTGACCATAGCCTAACTTGTTTAGGTTTGTATTGTGCAGTTGCCATTTTAAATTATGTAAAAAATGGATTCCTTCAGCTATAAAAAAAAAAATAAATAAATATTGCAGTATATTTATGGGTTTGTATAAAAGTGCATTAGAATAGACGTATCCTGAGACCACAGGAAAAGTTAATTTCCTCATTTCCTGAGCCTTGTTGCGGATAAGAGATGGGGATTACTTAGAAATAGGGAAAAGCTTATCATAAGGAGCATGGTGCAAGGTTTATAACAGGTGAATACCAATTATATAAAGAAACCGAAGCTTGTAAAGTATGGCATAGAACAAGGTCAGTGAATTTCCCCGGGAAATAAATGTAAGGTATTTTCCCTTTTAAAGAATGTTCATTCTAAATTAATCCACAGGTAAATACAGATCTGTGAGTTTTCCTCTCCTACCAAATTGTCGAAATTTCTATTCAAACTTTTTTTCCATTGTGTTTTTAAAATTGACAATAGGAATTGGCCTCCAGCTCCTGTAAGGGTTGTCACTCAGGATCTGAAACAACTGGGCACAAGGCATATGGAAGCTATAGAGGAGATTCTCTCTCGTGATGTCAATAACATGTTGAATACTTTTATAGATATATCTGAAGAATTTATAATTATTATTTTTTTTTTATTATTATAACAGGGTTATACAAAGTAAAGTTGACCATACACGTACAATAAAAGTCATCCAAGTCATCCAAGATGGCAATAAAAAATTACGGTGATGGCTGACGATCAGAATCATTACCGCTATCGTATAGCTTTATCTAGCCCATAATAAGGCCAAGTGTAAAAGTAAATAACTTCTTATGGAAGCTAGCTAACAGTGCTTTCAGTCAATGGGTTCTGCCGGGCTACATGGGTTTAGCAGTCCTCCCCTCTATTATTGGGGACCCATACAATGGAGATGTGATGCTAGTGTGAACATAGTGTAACTTATAGACTTATATAAGTTTTGCCATATAATATATTAAGGCCTATTGTTTGTTTGTATACATCCTGTAAGCACAAACCTGTACAATATACAGTATTCTTAAAGCACCTATTTACAAATGTTTGCAGTGTTTTCCCTATGTGCCCCTTCACACGGAGTAAAAGCACATGTATTTTGGCAAAATACACGTGTAAAAAATACACGTGTAAAATCAGACTCCCATCGACTTCAATGACAATTTTTTACACGTGTAAAAAAACACGTCAAAATACACGTGTAAAATGTCATTGAAGTCAATGGGAGTCTTATTTTTACACGTGTATTTTGCCAAAATACACGCGCGTTTACTCCGTGTGAAGGGGCCCTGTGACTGCAAACCTATACTAAGACGCCTTGCACTCGACTGAGTGTGCATTCGATGTGGGGTATGAGTTTGCAGGGAAATGTATTCAGAGGACACTTGGCATTTTGCATTCTGTTATGCACTCACGTTTTTATGGGCTTCCAGTTGTTTCTGTTCTGATGAAATGGAACAGGACAGGACTTGCCCTATAATCATCCATGTCATCGGAACAGAATGACTCCGGAGCTCACATAGACACGAATGCTATATGGAATGCATTTTGATGACATTTTGTGACATCTCAGTGTATTTTGCTGTAAACTCGGCCCCACGCCGGAAGCTCACTCGGTTTTGTGCATGGGGCCTAGGTGTAAGACTTATTTGCATTTTTATGGGGCACACTTATAGCTGCTATTTAGTTAAACACTTTCAGATAGGTTTAGGTTCTCCACCTTTTAATACTACATTCATCCCTCCATCTTTATTTTCATTCTTCTGTTGTGTTCCTGGACAAGAACTGAAAACCAGTCCGTCAGATGACAGGTAGCATCGGGTCCCGAGGTACCCTATTGTCTATAGTCAATTCAAATGGGTGTCCATTATTTTTTAACAGACAGCATCAGAAGAAAAAGCCAGTCTTGCAAACTTTTTTTTTTATCTTGGATTTCTGCCGGACTCTAAACAGAGACTTTGACACAGATGTGAACTTAGCCTTAAGTTCCAGGAATCAGGAGAGCTTGGTGGAAAAAGTCTTGGCATTTTGGTACAGTATTTATTAGTGTTGCCTTTCCTAGCATAGTAAAATGTGCAAAGAGTTGCATTACGTGCTTTGTTACTGCATTTCTCTTGTTGTTCCAATTATATCTCCAGCTCCAAAATTCTCCTTCATTTAATTGATTTTCTATGAAATTGACAATAAGGTACTTACTTGCTTGAGATGGGATACAATGATAAGCTAAGCTGGTGCCTATTCTAGGCCCAAGGATTAAACTTGGAGAGAAACTGTATCACTTACATGGATTTCATATATACTATATACATCTATTGCGCTGTTGCATATAAAACCATAATGTTGGCACAATATAAATATCTGGTATAATAACAAGAAAAGAGCAAATAATAAGGTTAGAAGAGACTTGGATTATCATCATGAAGAAATAAGTATGATCTAATATATTGTATTAAAGTGATTGTCCTGTTGTGAAGATCAAAATTAGTTTATCGGCACCATACCTGCCTTTTTATTCGGCGTTGCCGGTTGGCTGTTTATCTCAGAGCAGTGTCTGTAGTTTAGCTACAGTGCTTAGAGGGAGTCTGAGGTAGTCTTAAACACACCCCTTGCCTCATCATTGGTTCAGGCTGCTTGTTCCCGCCTCCTGCAGCTCTTCTTCTTCTGATTGGCCCCTATTTCTAAACACAAGTCTATAAGAGACTTGCAGGAAGTCAGCGCATGCGAAGCAGATTTCTATTACATCCAGGGAAAATTATTATAATAACCAGTGAGAAGATACAATACAAATACACAGTATACCAGGGGTGCTCACACTTTTTGAGCATGTGAGCTACTTTAGAAACTGACCAAGAGATAAGATCTACTACCCACTTCTTGTGGGCGGGGCCTGTAGGCGGGGCGGAGCCTGAGAGCAGGAGACAGCTCTCCGGTGTCTGCTTGTTCACAAAGCAGGCTGAGAATCATCTCCGGACACTGGCAGGCGGGGCCGCCGCAGCCCTGACTGCGAACGAGTGCAAGGCCCCGGCCCGCCAGTGTCCGGAGATGATTCTCAGCCTGTGCTGTCAACAAGCAGACACCGATTACGCGATCGACCCATACGTCCTTCACGATCGACCGGTAGATCGCAATCGACGTATTAGGCACCCCTGCTGTATACTAAGGTAAATGAGCTTTAGTTAAGGGACGCTTGAAAAGTTGCCTCAGAAGCCAGATACTGATGGAATTGATAGAATGTCAATCTGAAATATCATATGAAAAATAACATGGTACATACAATAATTACAACATACTGTTGAGCAATGAGATTTGACTTATTAGTAAAAATTATGCTTGTGCTCCAGGGAACTGACAATATGGTGCATTGTATCGCCTTCTAATATATATAGTCTAGTTACAACTTCCAAACAATCCATTCTTTTAAGGCGATTTTCCTTTAAGATACAGTGACATACAGTGGAAGCAGATGTCAGCCTCTTGTGACACAGTTTTCAAGTAATCTTGATAGATCATAAGCTGCCTCTTTCTACTGTAAGTGATGTGCACTCTAGCAGAGGCATGAATAAACTTAGCAAAGTCACGAGAGATTGTTGATCATTAGATGAAACACTTTTTTCTTATTGTTGACACAATTAAGACGAATACAGAAGCTTTAGGGAAGATGCTAAGAAGATGTCTTATTCTTCACCGTAATAAATAAGGAATTATGAACCATAGAATGTTAAGTGGATTATAGACATTGGTGGTTATTAGCGGACACGACATACCATGGTCTGGTGTTGTCCAATCCTGGCAGATAAATGGTCACTAATTTGGTAGAAAAATCTGCTAACCCCAGATTTTTATGAGATGGATATGCAAACAGAGATAAAGGTAGAGCAAATTACCATGTGTACAGAGATCATCCTTTCCATACAGCTCAAGGGAAGTGAACCTGTGAGGTGATTGCTGCTGCCCTATCTGAGAGCAGGGTATGATAGAGGTAAAGAAGTTGAGCTCTCTGATATACATCCCTATATGATAGAGGAAGATGTTGATCTCTCTGAAGTTTAGGTTTATGTGATTTCTGAGTCAACAACAGAGTAAAGCCTAACAGGACTCCTAGAAGAGATAGTAAGAGTCCTGATTACTCTGCCTACATATATTGATTGACAATCAATGACACAGGGTGTAGTGCTGCCTTGCTCTGTTTATAAGCATTTTCTCTCTGCCTGCCATACTTTTCTCCTGGCCATGAGCGCTGTGCTCTAGTACGCCTCTCTCAGGTGCGCTGGACCTTTAAGAACCTCTAGCCTTACGTGGATTACTATGCTGATCCTGGGCCAGCCACCCTGACCTCTGTTTGGATACAGTTACCCACAAACTCTGCCTTTGCTATTCTCAGCCTGTAACATGACTATGCTCTTGCCTATTCCCTTGGTGCCATGCACGCTGATGTCTTTTAGAGTAGTCCAGTGGACCCAGACAGATTGAGTTAGTTACCTGGTGGTCCCATGCAGCAAAGTTCAGATTCCTGTACAGGTGTTAAAGGTAAAACTAGGGGACGACTTAGACAAATCTCTGGAGTAGCCCAGACACAAACATTGGGTCAACATTGCATTCTGTTGCAGAAGCTGAGTGTTGTATCCATCTGCTGAGCGTTACTCAGGCAGGGATGTCAATCACTGTGTATGGGTGGGGAAATCAGGACTCAGAGATCCTTGTCCGAATCTCAAATCACATAAATGTATACATCTCAGAGCACAGTTCTTCTACCTCTATCATATACTTCTCTTAGGGCAGCAGGGGAAGGGCAAAATACAGAAAAAAATACAAATATAAGACTGAGTCTATTTGTATCTAAGCTACTTCCACCACCCCCCATATAGCAGCGTTCTTGTCCTTGCCCTTGACCGAATGTTTGCTTGAACAAGGCTGAACTGCAGTAGCAAACCCAACCGATGGCCCAGAGAGGTGCTGTTTCTTGGAGAGAAGACAAACATTTTTCTGTTGCTGGACAAAAAATTTAATTATTGTGAAATATCTTTATTCCCCACAATCTACATGCATGCTTATTGCTTAATCTGTGTTTCTTGTATGGCTAACAAGACTTTTCGTGAGGCTATATCAAATGGCAGGTATTCCTGAACATTCTGATCCTGCAAGTGATCGAACGGACTATAGAGTAATCAGAGATTGAGGGAAAGGGATAATAACTTCACTTGAAATGCATTTAGAGCAAGTTTATTTTGATGCTAAAGACCAGCGAGGAATTTTTCTATACAAAAAACAGGTCGTCCGGCAGTTCTCCGATTTGATAAAATATAACTTAATGATACATCAAAAAATGATGTGTAACATAGAAAAATAGGTGTACGCCGTGCACCCCGAAGATATCCAATAGCCGACAATTATCAACAAGGAGGTGAGCAGAACTACACATTTTTCTGTTTTTGCGAGGAATTTTTCTACTAAAACTCAAAGGCAAGAATGTTTTTATTATAACTTGGGGAAATTTTCATAATAATTAAAAGAGAGCAACTAGGGTCATGTCCATATGCATCACATTTAGCAAAGTAGTACAGTTTCTCATGAAGCTAAGGGGACGTTCACACTACCGTCTGTGTCCGACAGGTAGTGTCTGCTCCTAGTGTCTGTTCAAAATCTGTCACGGACATTAGGAGCGGACACTAGCTGTGTCCGTGACACCTGTCATTTATTTAAATGGCGACTGGGTTCGTTCTTTTGCACTCCGTGCCCATCCTTCCCTGTCCGCAAGTGAAGATGTCTGACTTCTCAAGCGGACAGAAAAACCCTACATGTCGGGTTTTTCTGTCCGCTTGAAAAGTCGGACATCTTTGGCAACTTGTGTAAGAATATAATGGAGTTATGTTGTTTTGAAAAGCTGATCATCTCACAACTATTCTACATGAATATGTAACATAATAGGGCCCTTTTGTTTTGTATACTCTGATTCTTCATATACAAGCTTTCAAGATGCTCTGCAAAATGAGATATTGCCGCACTTGCATCCTTTTTCTGACATCACCTGCTCACTATCTAGCTATTGGGTGGCTGCAAGCACTCTGTACATAATAGTTGTAATACTAACAGATCTCTGTTGGCTTTCCGGACGAAATGAGGGATGAAGCGGTTACAGCCGAGCAGCGCTCCCTCACAATTACCAGGGTGGGAAGAGCAGGTGGGAATTGTTTTGTACAGCCCAGTTCAGCCATTTTGTTATTTCTGTGGCATTAAGAACTATTAATATGCAAGGACTTTAGTAAACTTGATTTGAGGGCACAGAGTAAAAAAATGAAAGTATAACTAAAACTTTTGACAACTTTTAACTTTCCGGCCACATTTGCCTTGTCATTTTCTCGTTGTGTTGGAGGTTTTGGTCTATGTGAAGTGAAGAGAAAATGAGGGTGAGGGAGGGTCACTTCAAATGGCTTTATCTCGGGTATTCTAAGTTGGAGAAGAGAGGAGAATCTCATCTTTCATATGGTACTAAGGATATAGTTCTACACAGTTCGCACAGATTTTGAATGTGGTTGCAGAGCCCACATACTCAACCACGTCTGCTGAGGGGTGGGGGCCACAGTGACTCATGCCAGTTAGATACCACCAATTCTGGGGATACGTGGTTTTTTGATTATGGGAAAGCCTTAGAATGTTATATGACCCTTGACTGTAGATCTCCATAACTAATTACAAAATATTGCTATTAAGTAACATGTATTATTTTCCATAAACTTCCGTACGTTTCTCAGATATTTGTGCTGAGCCTTTGTCCGTGGGCAGGGATATTATGTCCAGCAGCCTTGGCAGACTTACTTTATTGGCAGGGCAGTAAGCCTATTCCCAGCTTGAGCGGTTGGTAACATACAGTAGAATAATGTTTACCACATAACCACAAAACAGTTGTTAATGCAACGTCAAAGTCTTTGGATGTTTACCTAGAGATGAAGCGCACCTTATATTTACAGATGACTCAGGGTGCTATCTCCAGAACACTGGATCATGTTGCCCTGCTTCAAGGTATTGTGATGATTTTCTCCAAAGTAAATTTAGTAAGAGGTGTATCATTTCTGAGTTGATAATTGCCATGGAGATCAATGTGACGGTGTGCACTAGCTTATGATAACATATGCCATATGTAGATGTGACAAAGACTACATCAGTAATAAAAATAAGGCGTTGTTTGGTGTGTACCAAATTCTTCTGGCTTATACCATATACCAGGCACACTTCAAACATAGACTTCTATGGAATGATAGTGCATATATCAAAATAATTTTTTGTCCTCTATTTGGTCAGTATGTATGGGGATCTTCAAAGGGCAACTTATGTAACTGCATGTTATACAGTTAGATACATACTGCATATAGATTTGGAAATTTTTTATGTTGTACACTATGAATGTATACACCAAATGTGGTGTTAACATGGTCCGAGCTGTAGCAGTCCTTAAGAATCTAAGTAAGATTCTTTGTTTTATTACTTCCTACTCAGCTAATGTATGAGACCAACTAAACCCATTATGGCGAACCTATGGCATGGGTGCCAGAGGTGGTATTTAGAGCCACCCATCTGTGGAGCAAATTGTACTGAGTGGGTTCCACTGTGGAGTAGATTGTACTGTGTGGAGGCCACTGTGGAGCAGATTGTATTGTGTGGGGGCCACTGTGGAACAGATTTGGCTCTGTCTGGGTCACTGTAAAGCAGATTGGACTTTGTGGGGGCCACTGTGGAGCATATTGGACTGAGTGGGGGCCCTTCACTATTTATATCACACAATAACTGTTTTATAGCAGACGTGATATTATTATTACAGGTCATAATAACATTGCACGGTGACTATAAAACAGATCTGTGAGTTGTAAATAGTGAACATTAATTGTTCAAAATTATACCAAATACAGTATAAAGTTGTTTGTATAATTGGAAGCTCTGTAAATCCTCATTCACACGACCATATTTTGCAGGCCCATAATTGTCCACAATTGTAGATTCACATTGTATTAAGGTTAAATTGCTGTGTTGGCACTTTATGATAAATTAGTGGGGTTTGATCCTATTATTCTTGGGGAGATATGTCACTGACAAATAAGTGTGGACATGACTTTCTCCCTGTTCCCAGTCCAGTACACATATTCCTCTTGGCCAAGCCAAGTGTGTATGTGAAGGGGTAGTTGGAAGCCATAGCTATAAAAAGTGGGTAGGTGGACTGATTATGCAGCATGATGTGTATAGTTTGTGTATAGTGTATAGTATGGCATCTTCAAAATGTAAGGTAAGGTAATTGACGGAGAATTGTTGTAGTTTTAAAAGTGCCCATATACATTCATATTTATGGTTTGACTAAGCATGCATGTGTTCTCAATGGGGGTAGACTGCTGCCATATCTATTAATAAATCAATAAAAATATAGATAGGTATAGATATTCCCTGAGTTAAATAAAGTTGGACATTGAAATCCTCCAACATATTCTTTCAAAGGAGAGTCAGGAGATACACAATGAATGGTCAGCTGGTCCCACCAAAATCTGGGTTTAGCCAACATAAACCTATTTTATGAATTTACTGAATTACTATTATGGTTATGACTAGACTCTGGAGTAAATGTGATGTATCTTTGGTGCACGTAGTTTGAGCTAAAAGTTGTATGACTTAGATATGGCTTAAATGTGACATGATGCTCAAAAATATGCTGTAAAATTCCTGGCTCTAAGAAAGCCAATAAAAGATGGTATAAACCTAGACTAGACTCTCTACAGATACACCAGAATATCATACAGCATTAGTAACCGTGGTAAATCTGGCGCATTTTCAGACTACTTGTTTAAGTTTAGCACTACCTAACTGTGTATGACAACCTTAACAGTCTCCGTGAAGTGACTGAATACAGCCCCTTGACAAGATACAAGGGAGTGACAGGGAAGATACATACAAGGTCCTATGTATGCACAGTTACAGGACCTGTCTCCTATTAGCCCAATGGGCAAACAAAAATCATTGTTCACTGGCAGTCATTGCCTTGTGTAATAAGGGTTGTGTAGTCACCATGCCATGAGAGCACACCGAGGAGGAATGAACACTTTAGCAATTGTTCCTTCTTCATGTCCTCTGCATTGGCCAATATAGAACAAGTTGCGTGCGGTGGAGTTTGTCACTGTTTGTCAGCACTCAATAAAAAAGATCTGTTGGTCTAATATGGCCTTTACATAGTGTAGGCTTTAGGGGCTGGTCAGAGGAATCCAAGAGCCATGTTCAGGAAAATGGCTTCCTTTAATCTAAGCCTGCACTAGCCGACGGTCTTTTATATGTGATGGAGTTACTGTAAGCTTGGAATGGGAGAGAATTTCTGAGCTTTTATATGTGGCTGCTCAGTAACAGGATATAAATTATTGGCTGTATTCAAGACGTAAGTGTTTAAAGCAGGAAAGGTTCTAATTCAAAGAGAAGCCCAAATCAAGAGGCTGTTGACTTTATTCTAAGATATTCTGTTTGGCTACTTTTCAGCTCCAAGATGCCAAGCATTTATGGCTTCATGTTATTATTTTTTAACAGGGTATTTGGAAACTGTCAGTAATGTGTATATGCGCTTACTGTATTTAATGGCTGAATCACAAGTGTCTTATATTGTTCTCTATTATTAGGAGCGCCATCTAACTATATTATATCATACATGTCTGATCTTTGTAGAAGTGTATCTATATTCTGCAATGTTATTTTAGTACATGATTAATATCCTTCCTTTCTACCTTTAGTACCAGTTCTGCCTTTAAAACAAGGACTAGAGTAATGTGTCATGAGCTTGTTAATGAGGACTTTCTGAATTGTTAGTGACTTCATAATGGAACGTATGACGTTATGAACTTATACACCCATTGAGTCACATTGACATACCGGTCACTCCTCGAAAGGTTTCCTATTGTTTTTTTGCGGACTGATTCTATTGTAACTATTTCTGTCTGATTTAACATTTCAACAAATGTTTTCGCTTTTTCTTAAATTACCGTTTAGTGGGGATTTTGACAACAACTTAAAGGTATTGAATTAAATTCAAATTAAAATGACCCTCCTGTTCACAATAAAAAAAAATTCCTTTTAATATTATGGCGCAGTTCTTCTGATTTCTAGTCCCCTCTTCATTTTCTGTAAACTGGCCACCAGCTTTGTAGACTAGTCTACACTATTTACACTCTACTTTATTTAGTAGTGTGGAACCCAATGGCCTGCTCTTGAATGAACTCTCCTGTAGCATGATATGCATAGAGTAATCGGTGGTCACTTTAAAAAGTGAGGGGAGGATTGGGAACTACACCTGAAAGATTGGAAAGGAGTATAGGATAGGCTTATATAAGAGAGTAAAGCTGATGGCAGGGTGTCCCATCAGCAGGACAATAGGGTGCATGCAGTAGGTTTACTTAGATTCAATGTACCTTTTGCATTAAGACATGCCAACAATTCCCCCAAAGACCTTTGTTCTTCTGGCTTCAGTTGTCAATTTATGGCAAATTGCACAGTACATGCAATTTATAATACTTCTCAACAGATCCATCCAAATCCAGTTCGAGAGATAGGTTAGGACCACCTGAAGCCAGCAATTGTTTTCCTTATCTCGATTTATGTCTCTGTTCCTGAGCTTTTTTCCAAATGTGCAAATGAACTGTTTCAAACAATGAGGGTGTCATTGTTGCTGTGGGTGCTCCAAAATACAATGACCCTAACAAAATCTAAAAATTATACCAATATTGTCCAAATTGGTGCTTCTTTCCATTATCCTGAAAGGACTAAGAATATTGCACGCCCCACTCCCTGGATACTTTATGACTGCAACCAGGCTCCTAATACTCTGATTCCAGTTACCTTTGGATAGTCCATCTTAGGAGCACTGGATAAACAGGGTGTATCAATTATACTGGCTTGAAGAGATTTCCCACTGGGAAATTAAGACCAGATATTAATTCTTACATATCTGGGGTCCGTAGATATCTTTGAGAAACTTCACTAGTACATAGCGATGGGTCAACCTGACTTTCTCTTGTGTTCCACTCTTATTGTTGCCTTCTACAGTGGCGGCCAAAAAAATCCCACACCATTTCACAAAATGTAATGGTTGTAGCGAAAAAATGATTTCTTGTCTTTTTCCATTTCTATCCTCTTCTTTCCTGGATGACGAGTATTTGGCATTGGTATTTTGTACATGATGTCACGTGACATTTTTCAGTCGATTTCGTAGTAGGAGGTATACATATCATCTGCAGGGACTCAATTTATACGCATCACATACATTTGACTAAATCCACTGGTGGTGCTTTTTTTGGGGGGCCGCCACTGTATTGTCTGTTAGGGCTCTCTGCCCTGTATACTCTTCTATTCCATCACTTCCAGTCAGTCGGACTTGCACAACGTACCTATTTTCTATGATAATTGTTCTCTCCCTGTTGCCTTATATAATTTAGTTATGTCCCGGTCCACAGATGTATTATAATGATACAGTTTATCACTCATTGTAGTTGGTGTAAGCCTGTGCTTTGTGTCTCCAATTGCTGCTTTCCTCAGTTAGAGGAAAAGATCATCATCTGCTTCCCATTTACATATATGGGAAGCAGATTTAAGGTGGAGCTCAGATAAAAATTCAACTGCATGAACATACCCTTATAATGATAAAATTTAGATCTTTATCATGTACTAGCATCTGCCCGCAACTTCGCTCTCGGGTTGTTTTATGGCGCCGACCTGCGTATACGTATGCAATCAGTGTTGGCGATAATCCGCCTGCACCCCCATCTTGGCTCAGCTACATCTAAGTATATGTGCAGTATATACAGGTGTGGCTCGGCCCCCCAATTTTCCCCCCACCCCCTCCGCACGGCCCCCACCTCTCACGCGTCCCAAGCGCCCCCTACAACCCCCTTCCAGCACGCCCCCCTCACTCCCGTGTCAAAGGTTGAAGAGCCAATACCCCCACCGTACTCACAGAGTATGCACACCCAATAGATGTTGCCGACATTTCGGCAAGTTTCACTCCCCGCCGGCAGAGGCTGAACACTATTTTTCCACGTCGTTCTCACTCACCCGGCACACCCGATACACTCCTTGGGGCCCCACACCAAGGCTGCATGTGTGCTTCATGCCGGACCATCGCAACGACATTTTCCTCAGCTTGCACACTGTGCGGGTTGAGCCTATATAGCGTCGCCCGCACAATCGCGTGATCCTATCGGAGAACGGCTGAAGGACCTGTGATAACGTCATCTCGGGTCCTTTAGCCCAGTGCGAACATGAATTCGGTGTTAGCAGTCGCAATTTCTGTTTCAGTTGTCAATTCTGGATATGATTTGCAGAAGTTAGGTGTCTCTTTCAGTGGATATACATGTAGTGTAGAAATGTAAAGCAGAATAGTTAATTTCTATACATATACTTTGTGTTCATGGACATAGAAAGCAATAGATATATATTACTGATACAGGTTACAATGCTTGAAAACCCTTTGTTAACCACAATATTCAGTATGTTTTGTGGCAAACACATATGAGTGCAGTACATAATTTCAGGTTCTACTATTTGGTATTGAATCCGTTTAGGACGCTGTTCAGATGTCATTATCTGTGATTGCTGGATATGTTGATGTGCTCCACTTTAACACTTTATTATAAGGAGCACACAGTGCTGTCTTCTCACCAGTCATTTCTTGTTCTGTCACACCTGTCCTGAAACTGAATTATTCTGCAGGGTAATCTAAAGCCTCCCCTCCACCCAGCATCATATGCTTTCCGTTGTTTATTGAGTTATGTTGCACCATACTTCAGATGCGACAGACATTTAATAATGTTGAAGTCTCAGCTCTGCAGGGGCTAAAAAGATCCCAGCAGGCTTGTTAACTTCTACTCTCGAATATTATGGGAATACTTTTTTTTCCCTCTTCCTAGACTTCTACTTAATTTATTTCATGGCTATAAAAAGCTCCGCTATGGTTTCAGTGTTTTGCATTTTTGCAATTTGTTCAGTACCGTATTTCTCAAGTGAATGACACACAAGGTACCACTTGGAATCCATTCCAAGCTATTAATGTTAAGCCAGACACTGCTAAGTTATAGTTGCTCATTCCATGTATTAATATATCTAATTTCTAATTATTTCAATCTTATTGTTTAGATCTAAAAAGTCTATATAAGTCAATATATATTGAATTTGCTTACGAACACTGTTCCTTGATAGGGAGTTCTTTGTGATTTCCAATAAAAGAGTTGTCCCATATGGGCAACCTGTACTATAAGTGAAGACCTACTGGCAACAAGGAAAGCTGCAGCGAGCAGCACATTTCAGTTGCTAGAGAAATGTGGTATTACATGGGACCTATTGAAATTAAGAAGCAACCATGTAACAGGGCCAGGCGATTATGACCTAAATTAAAATCACAATTAAAGGGGTATTTCCATCTCAAGGATGCTATCTATTCTGCTAGTTTACGTAAATTCAAGAGTTTTCCTAAATACATTCCTTTAGCAATTCTGCTTTGTTTGCCTGCTATGCTAGATTATTCCTCCCATTGTTTATACAGCATTTCCTTGGTCCCCGTCCTGTACTGTGATAATAGGTTGGAAGGATGATCGCTGCTCAAAAGAGGGAGAGGGGCTGAGTTATTTTTCTTCTATCTACAGCTCTGTGGTCAGGACAATTAGTTCAGCTAATTGTAGTTTACTGATGAAGTCTGACCAGTGTCTGTTGTGTCTATGTTCTACACAGAACAAAGATAACACTGAGTCTGTTCTGTGTAGAAGCATGGTAAGCCTTCTATACAAACATGTGTAATGTAATATACATTTACTTTACATATTATTTGATCTGCATTTATATTATATTTCTAGTCATCATAATAATCTCTCATGGTAAAGACAATGTCTATATCTAGTAATATACTTCATAGTGTTGTGTTCATCAAACAGTCAAAGCCCACCCACCAGCTTGTTGAAGAATACAGGAACTGACAAGAAGAAAAAGCTGCTGAGACAGGGAGATGGGAATAACAGTTTTTGTTAGGCATATAAGGCAATGAAAAATAAATAGTATTGTTAAAGAGGTTGTTCAGAATATATTTTTATGTCCTATCATGGGGCTATCATGGGGCTATGGGCTATAAATATATGATCTATGGGTTGTTGGCTCCTGTGCTGATCAGCAGCATGGGCGCCACTTACAGTTGTTTCGAAAGAAATAGACTAAATGCAGAAGAGTATGTAACAACCCAATGGACATTTGATTTTCTATTTTCTGGTAACATGTTGATGGTAGATTTTTGAGGACAGAAAATAAATTTGTCTGTAGTAATACAGGAAACAGTCGATTCTGAAGAGGGGGTAGGTGGTGCATGAAGCTGCAGCTTCTTTCCTTTACTGTGAAATGCTGTAAGAGGGGAACTGGGAAGCATCTAATTGACTAAGCATGTGGGAGCAGCAGGAATGTACACAAAGTACTATGAAGAGCATACCCACTCACCAAAGCTGTTCTTCTAAACACATTCATTGATGGCAACTTGCGTGTGGCTCTTGCATCCAAAGAGTTTCTGTAAGCTACATTATTGTACAACTGAATGCAGCATTGACATCTGCATGCGTCTTAGCTGAGTACTGTATCTTTCCTTGTTTGTGATATTGTGGGTGAACAGTTGTACACAAGTTTGCACTGGCTCACAAAGGAACACGTGAGTCCCCTGGTTGGTCTCTGACCCCTAGACGCCTAACCACTGCAAGAGTGCTGCATGGTACTGTACCATCCTGCATACATATATGATTCGTGCGGGCAGTGCGCGGCAAGCACACGGAGCCCTTTATAGTCGATGGAAGCGATGTGCTGTCAAAGCAAACGGACCCCAATTGCGATTGTATTCCGTCCGGAGGTGTACATGTGAACTCCTTCCGTACAGAATACAAGCGCTAGTGTGAACCAACCCTAAGAATGCAACTGAAATTTCCTTTCCAATTATTGTAAAACCTTCATGGTACTCTGTTTGCAGGAAAGCAGAATTGTGCTATATATTGTGGAGAAGACATCACCGTGCAGCCCGAGTTAAAAACATATCAAAAATACAATAAGCAAAAGAAAAACCTGTCAAGTCAAGAAATAGTTAAATTTAACCCGTGTTATATTTTTAATGCTGTTAAAAATTACAGTAACACCTGTACTAAAGCAAAGTGCAAGATATATTCAATGCGAACAATTATTAATAATTCCACACTTGTTAAAGTCTGAGAATGTGATAGGACATTCATTATTAATCCCGTGACACTTGTTTGTCATGCATTTATAAGAATGTAGACCTGAACAGTGACAAATAATAGAAGGCTGAGCTTGACACTACATATGCTCACACACTCGCTCTGTGAATGTATATCTGCTGCTGTTTGCACAGTTATGGTGGGCCCACACACAGCTGCTCAGCCCTTTACAGCTCCAGCTATGTAGGAGGTCTCGTCTCTGTGTAGCCACAGGCCATGCTTCAGAAACCAAAGTGCAAATCCTTCTGGTTGATTCCATCTCCCACTGACACAAAGCAAGCAGCAGGATTTCTACTGCTACATTTCCGTAACCGTGTGAATTCTACTCACCAGACCGAGAGCTGGTATCTGCTAATGTGCTTTTATTGCGTAGTTGTGTCCCTGTGCTGCAGCATATCACTAACAGAGCATTACCGCTACTTCACTTTCCTCCTTATACAATTAATCGCACATGTTGTGTGAAAAAAAAAGAGTTCATTATGGGGTTTCAACAGATATAGGAAAAGGGTATTAGTATTTCAAGGAAAGTGTCCATTATTTGCAACGCCTACTTGTTACAGAAATCATTTTTTGGAGGATTAAACATTCTTTTTTACACAAGGTTGTACGCACATTGAAAACGTTGAATGATTTTGCATAACGTATCAGTTCAGTTGTATCATAGTAGATGCTATATTGAAGGAGTATTCCCAAGTTATGGTATAACTCTAGGATGATCACTGAGGTACCACCAATCTTTAAGCTATATCTACATGACAAATTTTGACCATGCCTGCTGTACGACCAATCAATCGGGCAACTCCATTTATTTTAGAGAGTGCAGTCACATTGTGATCTAGGAGGTTCTGCGACCACAACTTCTAGTCACAAAAAGTCGGACATTGTTAGACTTTTTTGCAATGTTTGTGGCACCTTCAAGTCGCAATTCATCTCCATTCACTAACATAAGTGAAGGAGTCGTAGGGTGATACGGCAATCTTTGGTCACATGATGGATGTTTCTGTGCCAAAGTCGCCATATAGATCTAGCCTGCTCTGATTCAGAGCTGTGGCTCCATCATTGGGAGTGCTGCTGTGCTGTAAACTTCAATATCGCCTCATTCACTTAGAGACTACCACCGCCAAAACGTCTTTACACTGAGACACTTGTTGTAGAAAAGTCACATTTTTTGTTGAAGATTGTGCCGTTTTTTTGTTTTTTTTTTAGTCAAAGCACAAGTGCTACTTCCTTCTGCCAAATCCTCTTCTAACTTTGCCTCAAAAAAAGAAGCTTTTCTGCACTGTGTGGCCTCAGACACTTAAAGACAAAGGGGGAGTTCACACGGAGTAACGTGCCGTGACTTTGCGGGCCGTATACGCTCCCATTGATTTCAATGGGAGTCGGGAACGTATACGCGGTGCTATTTTGAGGGGGCGGAGCGGAGGGGGCGGCGTTAGCAGGCAGGGAGAGGACCTGCTCTCTGCTAAGCGTGAGGGGAGGCCGCTGGAGCAGTGCTGCGTCCACAGGGCCTCTCCAATCCACCGCTCGCTTCCCGTGCCGGGCTGCCGAGACGGTGACGCTAAGCTGGCTTAGGTCAGCAAAAATGCCGCCCCCCCTTGGGGCCCTGGCATAGCGCAGCCTGAAGCGGTTGCTTCAGGTCACCTCATGAGAGGTGCGGCGCTGCCAGTGACAGAAAAATTAAAGTGTTATCGTTCTCAGAATATGGTAAATGTGGTACTAAAACAAATTATTTTTGGCATATAAATGATTTATTGGGCAAAAGTAGTACAGCATAAAAAATCTTCATGTAAACTTGGTATTGCTATTAATCATTGTCACTGGCAGAAGTTAACATTACTTATAATGCCCAGTGCACTGAAACACTGGGTGGAGTTGGAATCAGAAGGCTCTGTATACTGTGTAGTAGCTATGTAACTTGACTGGTAGCAGAGTTGCACTACTCTGGCATGGCCACTACACAGTGCATGGAACCTTCTGCTTCTGGCCCCCTACAGTGTATTGTTCTGACACCAGGCGCAGCCAAGAACAGCTTATTAGTGGGGGTGCCAGATGGCGAACCTTTACCCATCTGATATTAATGACCTATCTTAAGAATAGAAAGATGGTAGAACAAGGATGTGGTAGATAATTTTTATTTACAATCAGCTGATTGTTGTGAGGGCTGCCTGTCAGGCCTTCCCCCACCCCTCCGATCAGATATTTATCGCCTATCCTAAGGCCACAAAATCTTAAATCCTGGTTTAGCGTACTACTTAAAGGGAGATGTGTCTGTCTGTCTATATGTGTCTGTATGTGTGTGTCTGTGTCTATATGTGTCTGTCTTGTCTGTATGTGTGTGTCTGTGTCTATATGTGTCTGTCTTGTCTGTATCTGTGTGTCTGTGTCTATATGTGTCTGTCTGTGTGTGTGTCTCAGTAACCTAGGAGCAGAGATGGAAGGGGAATGTTATACTGGGGCAGAGATGGCAGATGGAGGGAGGACATGAAACTGGAGGAGAGATGGAGGGAGGACATGAAACTGGGGGAGATATGGAGGGAGGACATGAAACTGGGGGGGAGATGGAGGGGGGGCATGAAACTGGGGGAGAGATGGAGGGGGGACATGAAATGGGGCAAATAAAGGAAGATATGAAATTGAGGGAGAAATGGGGGGGCATGAAACTGGGGGTAGATAAAGAGGGCACTTAAACTAGGGGGACATTAAACTGGGGAGGTAGCTGTAGGGGGACCTGTCTGCCTCTAGTTGCCCCCAGTTTAATGTCACCCTCCAGCTACCCCTACGGTTTAATATCTGCTTCCAGCTTCTCGATTTTAATGTCCCCCTCTAGTTGCCCCCAGTTTCATGTCCCGCTCCAGCTGTCAATTTATTGCCCCACTCCAACTACCCCCACTGTTTAATGTCCCCCTCCAGCCGTCCCAGCTTCATGTCCCCTCTATTTTCCACCAGTATAAATTGGGGCACCAGGAGAGGGACTTAATACTGTGGGGCAGTTGGAAGGGAACATTATAATGTTGGGGCATATAATGTATGGGTGACTGTAGGAGGATTATATTTTGTGGGGGCACATGGAAAGATGATTGGGAATGGGCGGAGTCAACGTAGAAGTGGGTGGAGCTAAATTTGCTGTGGCGCGGCCCTCTAGCATAGTTTCAATTTCTTATGTCACCCCATGGGAAAATTAATTGCTCACCCCTGGTCTATGGGGTCCGTGGGTTTCCTTAGGTAACCACTTTTTTATGCATATAGGTTTCCGTTCGAGGGTCCTAAGCGGACTCCCCGAATGGAAACCCAAACGCATTTGTGAATAGGGCCTTACCTACTGGAATAACTTTAAAAGAAGTCTATGGAGCGAAATGCTGTAGACCTGGATTGCTAAAATCCCAAAATGCATGTGTTTTGCATTCTTTAGACATAAGTAAGAATTTTTCTTTCATTGAAATACAGAGGTTATTAAAAAGTCGTATAGTCTTTAGCTATCCAAGGGAAGAAGCTTTTTTTCTTAATATATGTATAGCTATTACTACTGAATCTACTATAAAGTGAGGCTCTACTTTTTATTCCATCACCTATTATATAAGGAAATTGCATTGCTGGTGATTCCTTTTTACAGACAGAAGCATTTCTGTTAATAGTTATTCCCTATGGATACTGTCTCCTTCCTGTTAACAAAATTGAGGCTTTCTTTATGGCACCTTTATTTAGAGTTGCAATGTGCATTATGATAACATTATGATTGTGTTATAAAAGCTCTTGTTAGGTTCTGTGCACACTGTGTCTAAACCTGTCATCGGAGGTATATGTCAGGAAGATTTCCCATTTCACATGTTCCACTGACAAAAGGCTTCCATATGTGCCTCTTTATAGGTCTACAGTGGCATATGTTGCCCATTGTCTTTGTAAAATAAATATACTTTTTTGTGGTGGCTTTGTATATAGTAAAGTGCAGGTTGCTAAGCGTTCCTATAATGAGAAAAGGTACGCTGGTGTGTGCTAGGCATGCTTATGTTTAAAGGGAACTTGTCACAATAAACATGGAGTCTAACCTACTACTGTAGTAGCATGTTATAAAGCAGCAGGAGCTGAACAGATTGATACCTATTTTTTTGGACAAACTCATGCTACTGGTATATTCAATACAAACTGTATTATGCGGCGATCCCACTTGCGCCGCTGTCTGCCCTTTGTGTTTCCGCCTAAATTTCCAGAAAAGCTGCATAGGGACGGCTTGCCGGTGGTCAGTTTACAAAACCCATTCATTTCAATGGGTTTATTAAACAAACCGCCAGTGTCTGTATGCAGTTTTTTTTGCACGGGCACAAAGGTCGGACAGTGGTGCAAGTGTGAACGCCGCATTAAATCCGTGAGATTTCTAGGCTCAGGAGTCCATTGGGCGGTGTTATCAGTGATTGCCAGCCTTTCCTTGTATGTATTTGTAGTTATTCCCACCAGACTCCTAAGCCTAGAAAGAACAGATATTTCTTTCCCATAAAACCATATCTCGCTTCTCCGTATCATGTCGCCCACCCACATATATGACCGCATGTACAATGTGACAGGTTCCCTTTAATTCCACTTACTACGTATAAAGTGGGAATATCTTTGACATACAGCATGTCACTTACAGTAAACCATATGTAGTCCCTGCAGGGATATCTGTGTGACCCTATAAGGCTCGTGCATACGTCCTAGCCCATAATACAATGTACACAGCTGCAGGGAATACTATCATTGCTGTGCATACGGTAGCCTGTGACATACTCTGCTTTGCACTCCAGACGACAGGCTGTTGTGTTTATTAGGAAACACCGCAGGATCTGGCATTCTCCTCGGTTGTCGGCTGCAGTGCTATATTCAGCTACACGCTGTCGTGCATCATTTCCAGGCTATAAATATGATTAATATCTTTGTAACATTCATTACTTTTATCAGGAATTACCTGTGTATAAATAATGCAGTATTCTGCAAGCAGATGTGTGGATTCTTAGTGAGGACTCCATTAGTTCTTGTTTATATACATTATCACGTTCATCATCTTCATCATCACCTCCTGTCTATCAGCGTGAGGGTAACAGCAGCAGTACGCCTGCTTTTTCTTCCCTTTGTCTGGTCATGTGCTGCATCTCCTCTTTGGAGGCGGTAACAGGCCAAAGGAGAGACAGATAATTTCTCCAGTGTATTCTGGTTGTGCCCTGGGGCTGCCTCTCCCTGGGATACGTCTGGAACAGCTCCAGCGGGAGCCTCCTAATGGGCATCATTAGAATATTCTCAACAGTTCAGGATCATTGTCTTTTTATTAGGTGTATATTTATTTGTCTTACGTCCCTTTCCTGCAATATTACCTTTTTATACGCGGAGGTGGCAGGGAGATGTTGCTAAAATTTGTGTGAAAAGCACGAAGAAATTCTTTTCAGGTCTCTTTCTATGACTCTAATCCTTCCAATCAAGCTTGTTTTTATTATTACCTGCCACGTTTTTGGGGCTCTTCTTAGGAAACACATTTAATGGTTGAAGTTGCTTTTGGGAGCTGTAAATATTCTGAACCGTTCAAGACCCTCAGGGTAACAGTAAAGGCAGAATGTTTAACTATAGCTTTGAGAACTATTATGGGGTTGGTTATTTTTTACACTCATGCCTAAAATATATTGCACAGGGTTTTGTTGCCTCTTTTGATCAGCTATTATCAACACTGGGGAATATGGATAAACCTACTGGAAACGCTATGTAAGATGTTTGTTGTCTCAGGATATAAGTGTTTCCAGTTTTTACTAATAGTCATAATTTTTTTTATAAAGCAGTGGCATATTCTATGGCGTGGTTCAGTGCTATAGAATATACAGCACATACATTGATATATGTATAAAAGCTTAGGACTCATGAGTGCACGTATATTAGTTTACATTTGATCACAGTGGCTCAGGCCCCATTCACATCTGCGTTTGGCCCATTCCGTTCCCCTCTCCGCATGATAAACCGAGCGGGTTTACTAAGTACTACTTTTAATGCAGATTAGGTTTCCTTTCCAGGGATCCCCAAGTGGACTCCCCGAACAGGAACCCATGCGAGGAGGTGAACCAGGCCTCAGTGGTTAGCATTGCTGTGCTGTGTTTGAATCCAGCAAAGGTCAGCCTGTGCGTGGAGTTTGTATGTTCTCCCCAATGTTTGTGTGGGTTACATCTGGGTACTCTAGTTTCCTCCTCCACTCCATAGACATGCTGATTGGAATATTTATATTGGGAGCTTGGCTTGAATGATCACCATATCTGTAAAGTGCTGCAGAATATCTTGGCACTATATAAGTAAATAAAGCGATAGCACACCCATAGACATTCATGGAGCCCTACAGTATGTTGATAGAGTATAGCTCAGATGTGGACCATATGGCAGCGCATTTGGCATGGCTTCATCAAACATAGCTGCAAAGGCTGTGTTGGCCTTCGCTTTGGCATGTTCATGAGGCTATACAGTGGTTGACAAGTCAGAAAGCCCTGATTCTGCATTAAACATGGCTGCTCTTGTCTATTTGCTGCCATGGAGAATTATCTGTGTTATATGTAATTGTATTTTCATAAATTTAGTAGCAAAAAAATCTTCTGCAAATTATTAGAAGTTGGAACCCCCACCGCTGTAGTAGTGAGTCGTTCCATCATCTTCATCATCGTTTCCCTCAGACCCCTTTCTCTAGAAGCTATTGGCATGTGCAGTATATATCAGTAAGAAGAGAGAAATGATTTTCGTCAGGAGCATCTATGCAAATCCACATGTTAAAGAGGTTGTCAATGACCTACAATTAATGGCCTATCCTTGAGTATAGTCTGTGAAGTCAGACAAGACAGATCTTGGCTATCGGACCTCCACTTATCTCGAATGAATTACGTATTCTAAGAATACATAGATAGTGATGGCCTAGAAATATGATAGGTCATCTTTTTCAGATCTGCAATATAAATGGCAATGATGTTGGAAATCTGGGTCCTGGCTCAGTGTTCATTGTGGGAAATATGGCCGACATGCCGCATCTCATGAATTAGCTACATCTATGCAAGGCCAGCCTTGATCAGCAGTAGCAAATAGTGACTACAAACATGATCAATCTCACCGAAGGACCCAGTATATCCAGGCATTAAATGGACAATGTATGTATATTGATTTTAATATGCACCATTTAATGCCCTGCAAAAGGGAGTTGAAAACTTCAGGTTTCTTTTTATAGATGCCTGGTTGTGGGACATCATGTGATAATTTTTTGTAATATTTGTTGTTATTGTTGTTAGTAGTAGTAGTAGTAGTGTTCAGGAATCTTAAAATTAAAGATCCAATTTATTGTCTGTTTTCATGGAAAATGAAGTAGTCAAAATGGTGGTTTCTTACTATTGCCCAATACTGTGTGTTTGATTTATGTAATAATCCTCACTAACTAAAAAAAATCCTGGTCATTCACTGCTGTCCCATCTCTTCTGCTATCAGCTCAGACACCTTGTCAGATAAACATTGTCACTTTACTGTGTGAAACAAGAAGCCAAGCACCTGCCCGTCACATACAGAGTTGGATGTCCTGCATCTTTGATAGTGTCTCTGCACGCGAGCAGAGCTCATTGTCAGATACTAACCCTTTAGTTGTGCAAGCTATATGGGGACATTGATATCACCACCATGTGTCTCCAGCTACCATTAAAGGGATTCTACCATTTTTTTTTAAAAACCTTTTTTTTTTTTTGTGGATAAGACGTCATAATAGCCTTTAGAAAGGCTATTCGTCTCTTACCTTTAGACGTGGTCTCCACTGCACCGTTCCTTAGAACTACTGTTTTTTACCGGTATGCAAATGAGTTCTCTCGCAGCGATGGGGGCGGGCCCCAGTGCTCAAACAGTGATGGGGCGTCCCCACCGCTGTCAGAGAATTGTCTCCAGCGCCATCTCCTTTTTCGTCCACAGTGTCATAATCAATGTCTTCTTCTGGCGCAGGCTCATAACTTCTAGGCGTCGGGCCTTGAGCAGTGCAGACTGCACAGGCCACATGGCATTTCTTTAGAATATCCCATCACTCATCCATCTGACAGTATCTGGTTTCTGGGATTCCTTCTGATCTTTCCTGCAATAGTTCTGAGACAATCCTTATACATTTTAATGTCTTTACTAATGGGTTATTCCTAGAGATGAGCGAACAGTGTTCTATCGAACTCATGTTCAATCGGATATTAGGCTGTTCGGCATGTTCGAATCGAATCGAACACCGCGTGGTAAAGTGCGCCATTACTCGATTCCCCTCCCACCTTCCCTGGCGCCTTTTTTGCTCCAATAACAGCGCAGGGTAGGTGGGACAGGAACTACGACACCGGTGACGTTGAAAAAAGTAGGCAAAACCCATTGGCTGCCGAAAACATGTGACCTCTAATTTAAAAGAACAGCGACGCCCAGCTTCGCGTCATTCTGAGCTTGCAATTCACCGGGGACGGAGGTTTCCGTCCAGTTAGCTAGGGCTTAGATTCTGGGTAGGCAGGGACAGGCTAGGATAGGAAGGAGAAGACAACCAACAGCTCTTATAAGAGCTAAATTCCAGGGAGAAGCTTGTCAGTGTAACGTGGCACTGACGGGCTCAATCGCCGCAACCCAGCTTTCCGCGGATCCTGAATGGAATACACTGACAGTATATTCCCGTACACCCGATATATACCCCCGATACCCGTTCCAACGGTGTGCCCCCCCACCTTCACCCCAGAAATACCCTGCAAGTCCCCTAGCAATAGAATTGGGGCTATATACACCCACTATTTTTGCTACTGCCATATAGTGCCATTGTCTCACTGGGAATTCAAAGAATATATTGGGCTTACATATAACTTCAATTCCAGGGAGAAGCTTGTCAGTGTAACGTGGCACTGACGGGCTCAATCGCCGCAACCCAGCTTTCCCAGGATCCTGAATGGAACACACTGACAGTGTATTCCCGTATACCCCATATATACACCCCAAATCCCCGTTCCAACGGTGTGCCCCCCCACCTTCACCTCAGAAATACCCTGCAAGTCCCCATAGAATTGGGGCTATATACACCCACTATTTTTGCTACAGGTATATAGTGCCATTGTCTGACTGGGAATTCAAAGAATATATTGGGGTTACGTGCACCCACAATTTTTGCTACTGGTATATAGTGCCATTGTCTCACTGGGAATTCAAAGAATATATTGGGGTTACGTGCACCCACAATTTTTGCTACTGGTATATAGTGCCATTGTCTGACTGGGAATTCAAAGAATATATTGGGGTTACAAATACCCTCATTTCTTGCTACTGCCATATAGTGCCAGTTTCTGACTGGTAATTCAAAGAATATATTGGGGTTATAAATACCCTCATTTCTTGCTACTGGTATATAGTGCCATTGTCTGACTGGGAATTCAAAGAATATATTGGGGTTACAAATACCCTCATTTCTTGCTACTGGTATATAGTGCCATTGTCTGACTGGGAATTCAAAGAATATATTGGGGTTACAAATACCCTCATTTCTTGCTACTGGTATATAGTGCCATTGTCTGACTGGGAATTCAAAGAATATATTGGGGTTACAAATACCCTCATTTCTTGCTACTGCCATATAGTGCCAGTTTCTGACTGGTAATTCAAAGAATATATTGGGGTTACGTGCACCCACAATTTTTGCTACTGGTATATAGTGCCATTGTCTGACTGGGAATTCAAAGAATATATTGGGGTTACAAATACCCTCATTTCTTGCTACTGCCATATAGTGCCAGTTTCTGACTGGTAATTCAAAGAATATATTGGGGTTATAAATACCCTCATTTCTTGCTACTGGTATATAGTGCCATTGTCTGACTGGGAATTCAAAGAATATATTGGGGTTATAAATACCCTAATTTCTTGCTACTGGTATATAGTGCCATTGTCTGACTGGGAATTCAAAGAATATATTGGGGTTACAAATACCCTC
This sequence comes from Leptodactylus fuscus, assembly GCF_031893055.1. Lineage (NCBI taxonomy): Eukaryota > Metazoa > Chordata > Amphibia > Anura > Leptodactylidae > Leptodactylus > Leptodactylus fuscus. The sequence goes on along the minus strand of NC_134265.1, from coordinate 256,181,377 downwards.
ATTTCTTGCTACTGCCATATAGTGCCAGTTTCTGACTGGTAATTCAAAGAATATATTGGGGTTACGTGCACCCACAATTTTTGCTACTGGTATATAGTGCCATTGTCTGACTGGGAATTCAAAGAATATATTGGGGTTACAAATACCCTCATTTCTTGCTACTGGTATATAGTGCCATTGTCTGACTGGGAATTCAAAGAATATATTGGGGTTACAAATACCCTCATTTCTTGCTACTGCCATATAGTGCCAGTTTCTGACTGGTAATTCAAAGAATATATTGGGGTTACGTGCACCCACAATTTTTGCTACTGGTATATAGTGCCATTGTCTGACTGGGAATTCAAAGAATATATCGGGGTTACAAATACCCTCATTTCTTGCTACTGCCATATAGTGCCAGTTTCTGACTGGTAATTCAAAGAATATATTGGGGTTATAAATACCCTCATTTCTTGCTACTGGTATATAGTGCCATTGTCTGACTGGGAATTCAAAGAATATATTGGGGTTACAAATACCCTCATTTCTTGCTACTGGTATATAGTGCCATTGTCTGACTGGGAATTCAAAGAATATATTGGGGTTACAAATACCCTCATTTCTTGCTACTGCCATATAGTGCCAGTTTCTGACTGGTAATTCAAAGAATATATTGGGGTTACGTGCACCCACAATTTTTGCTACTGGTATATAGTGCCATTGTCTGACTGGGAATTCAAAGACTATATTGGGGTTACAAATACCCTCATTTCTTGCTACTGGTATATAGTGCCATTGTCTGACTGGGAATTCAAAGAATATATTGGGGTTACAAATACCCTCATTTCTTGCTACTGGTATATAGTGCCATTGTCTGACTGGGAATTCAAAGAATATATTGGGGTTACAAATACCCTCATTTCTTGCTACTGCCATATAGTGCCAGTTTCTGACTGGTAATTCAAAGAATATATTGGGGTTACGTGCACCCACAATTTTTGCTACTGGTATATAGTGCCATTGTCTGACTGGGAATTCAAAGAATATATTGGGGTTACAAATACCCTCATTTCTTGCTACTGCCATATAGTGCCAGTTTCTGACTGGTAATTCAAAGAATATATTGGGGTTACGTGCACCCACAATTTTTGCTACTGGTATATAGTGCCATTGTCTGACTGGGAATTCAAAGAATATATTGGGGTTACAAATACCCTCATTTCTTGCTACTGGTATATAGTGCCATTGTCTGACTGGGAATTCAAAGAATATATTGGGGTTACAAATACCCTCATTTCTTGCTACTGCCATATAGTGCCAGTTTCTGACTGGTAATTCAAAGAATATATTGGGGTTACGTGCACCCACAATTTTTGCTACTGGTATATAGTGCCATTGTCTGACTGGGAATTCAAAGAATATATTGGGGTTACAAATACCCTCATTTCTTGCTACTGGTATATAGTGCCATTGTCTGACTGGGAATTCAAAGAATATATTGGGGTTACAAATACCCTCATTTCTTGCTACTGGTATATAGTGCCATTGTCTGACTGGGAATTCAAAGAATATATTGGGGTTACAAATACCCTCATTTCTTGCTACTGCCATATAGTGCCAGTTTCTGACTGGTAATTCAAAGAATATATTGGGGTTACGTGCACCCACAATTTTTGCTACTGGTATATAGTGCCATTGTCTGACTGGGAATTCAAAGAATATATTGGGGTTACAAATACCCTCATTTCTTGCTACTGCCATATAGTGCCAGTTTCTGACTGGTAATTCAAAGAATATATTGGGGTTATAAATACCCTCATTTCTTGCTACTGGTATATAGTGCCATTGTCTGACTGGGAATTCAAAGAATATATTGGGGTTATAAATACCCTCATTTCTTGCTACTGGTATATAGTGCCATTGTCTGACTGGGAATTCAAAGAATATATTGGGGTTATAAATACCCTCATTTCTTGCTACTGGTATATAGTGCCATTGTCTGACTGGGAATTCAAAGAATATATTGGGGTTACGTGCAACCACAATTTTTGCTACTGGTATATAGTGCCAATTTCTAACTGGGAATTCAAAATGCGCAAGGCTCCCGGAAAGGGACGTGGACGAGGCCGTGGGCGAGGTCGGGGGAATGGTTCTGGGGAGCAAGGTAGCAGTGAAGCCACAGGGCGTCCCGTGCCTACTCCTGTGGGGCAGCAAGCATTGCGCCACTCCACAGTGCCAGGGTTGCTTGCCACATTAACTAAACTGCAGGGTACAAACCTTAGTAGGCCCGAGAACCAGGAACAGGTCTTGCAATGGCTGTCAGAGAACGCTTACAGCACATTGTCCAGCAGCCAGTCAGACTCTGCCTCCTCTCTTCCTATTACCCAACAGTCTTGTCCTCCTTCCTCCCAAAATTCCCAAGTTCACAGAACAATAACCCCAACTGTCCCTGCTCCCCAGAGCTGTTCTCCGCTCCTTTCATTGTCCCTCAACCTGCCTCTCCACGTCACGATTCCACGAACCTAACAGAGGAGCATCTGTGTCCAGATGCTCAAACACTAGAGTCTCCTCCATCTCCGTTCGATTTGGTGGTGGATGACCAGCAACCCACCCTCATCGACGATGATGTGACGCAGTTGCCGTCAGGGCATCCAGTTGACCGGCGCATTGTGCGGGAGGAGGAGATGAGACAGGAGTTGGAAGAGGAAGTGGTGGATGATGAGGACACTGACCCGACCTGGACAGGGGGGATGTCAAGCGGGGAAAGTAGTGTGGATGTTGAGGCAGGTGCAGCACCAAAAAGGGTAGCTAGAGGCAGAGGCAGAGGTCAGCAGCTTAGGCGAAGCCAGGCCACACCCGGAATCTCCCAAGATGTTCCAGTTCGTACCCAGCCCCGAAAAACTCCCACCTCGAGGGCACGTTTCTCGAAGGTGTGGAGTTTTTTCAAGGAATGCGCCGAGGACAGATATAGTGTTGTCTGCACAATTTGCCTCTCGAAATTGATTAGGGGCTCTGAGAAGAGCAACCTGTCCACCACTTCAATGCGCCGTCATTTGGAATCCAAGCACTGGAATCAGTGGCAGGCAGCAACGGCAGGACAAAGGCCGCCTGCCGTTCACGCCACTGCCACTGCCTCTGCCACTGCCTCTGCCACTGCCACTGCTGACTGTGCTGGCGATGCACTCCAGAGGACGAGCCAGGACACCACTTCATCTGCCTCCGCCACTTTGTTGACTTCTCCCTCATCCTCCCCTGTTCCTGTCTTATCTCCTTCTCCTGCACCATCAAAGGCACCATCAGGCGCTTCTTTACAACAACCCACCATCTCTCAGACATTGGAGCGGCGGCAGAAATACACTGCTAACCACCCACACGCGCAAGCCTTGAACGCCAACATCGCTAAACTGCTGGCCCAGGAGATGTTGGCGTTCCGGCTTGTTGAAACTCCCGCCTTCCTGGACCTGATGGCAACTGCAGCACCTCGCTATGCCGTCCCTAGCCGTCACTACTTCTCCCGGTGTGCCGTCCCCGCCTTGCACCAGCACGTGTCACTCAACATCAGGCGGGCCCTTAGTTCCGCGCTTTGCACAAAGGTCCACTTGACCACCGACGCGTGGACAAGTGCATGCGGACAGGGACACTACATTTCACTGACGGCACACTGGGTGAATGTAGTTGAGGCTGGGACTGCTTCCCAAACTGGCCCGGTGTACCTCGTCTCCCCGCCTAACATTCCTGGCAGGGACACGAGAAGAACACCCCCTCCTCCTCCTCCTCCGCCACCGCCTCCTCCTCCGCTGTTAGATTGACCCCAGCTACGAGTTGGAAACGTTGCAGCACTGGCGTTGGTAGACGTCAGCAGGCTGTGCTGAAGCTGATCAGCTTGGGGGACAGACAGCACACTGCCTCCGAGGTGAGGGATGCCCTCCTCGATGAGACGGCTATATGGTTTGAGCCGCTGCACCTGGGCCCAGGCATGGTCGTTTGTGATAACGGCCGGAACCTGGTAGCAGCTCTGGAGCTTGCCGGACTCCAACATGTTCCATGCCTGGCCCACGTCTTCAACCTAGTGGTGCAACGTTTCCTAAAGAGCTACCCCAATGTTCCAGAGCTACTGGTGAAAGTGCGGCGCATGTGTGCCCACTTTCGCAAGTCGACAGTAGCCGCTGCTAGCTTAAAATCTCTCCAGCAACGCCTGCATGTGCCACAACACCGGCTTTTGTGCGACGTCCCCACACGCTGGAACTCAACGTTTCAGATGTTGAATAGAGTGGTTGAGCAGCAGAGACCTTTGATGGAATACCAGCTACAAAACCCTAGGGTGCCACAAAGTCAGCTGCCTCAGTTTCACATCCATGAGTGGCCATGGATGAGAGACCTTTGTGACATCCTACGGGTCTTTGAGGAGTCCACAAGGAGGGTGAGCTCTGAGGATGCGATGGTGAGCCTTACAATCCCGCTCTTGTGTGTTCTGAGAGAATCCCTGATTGACATCAGGGATAACTCAGATCACACAGAGGAGTTAGGGATAGCATCCGATCCGTCACAGCTGGAGAGTAGGTCCACACATCTGTCCGCTTCACTGCGTTTAATGGAGGAGGAGGAGGAGGAAGAAGAGTTGTCCGATGATGTGATGGTGATACAGGAGGCTTCCGGGCAACTTCGAATCGTCCCATTGTTGCAGCGCGGATGGGTAGACATGGAGGATGAGGAGGAAATGGAGATTGAACTTTCCGGTGGGGCCAGAGGAGTCATGCCAACTAACACTGTGGCAGACATGGCTGAGTTCATGTTGGGGTGCTTTACAACCGACAAGCGTATTGTCAAAATCATGGAGGACAACCAGTACTGGATCTTTGCTATCCTTGACCCCCGGTATAAAAACAGCATCTCGTCTTTTATTCCGGTACAGGGGAGGGCCAATCGCATCAATGCTTGCCACAGGCAATTGGTGCAGAATATGATGGAGATGTTTCCAGCATGTGACGTTGGCGGCAGGGAGGGCAGTTCCTCCAGTAGGCAACCAAGTTCTCACCGGTCCACACAAACGAGGGGCACACTGTCTAAGGTCTGGGACACCTTGATGGCACCCCCTCGCCAAAGTGCCGCCACGGAGGGTCCTAGTGTCACCAGGCGTGAGAAGTATAGGCGCATGTTGCGGGAATACCTTTCCGACCACAGCCCTGTCCTCTCCGACCCCTCTGCGCCCTACACGTATTGGGTGTCAAAGTTGGACCTGTGGCTTGAACTTGCCCTATATGCCTTGGAGGTGCTGTCCTGTCCTGCCGCCAGCGTCCTATCTGAGAGGGTGTTCAGTGCAGCCGGTGGCATCATCACTGACAAGCGCACCCGTCTGTCAGCTGAGAGTGCTGACCGGCTCACTTTGATAAAAATGAACCACCACTGGATATAGCCTTCATTTTTGTGCCCACCTGTGTAAAGCACCCCAACATGAAACTCCATGTCTGTACTCAACCTCTCCAATTCCTCCGCATCCTCATACTCATCCACCATAAGCGTTGCACAATTCTGCTAATACTAGGCTCCCTCCACCCTGATTTCCCCCAACTCTGCTGGTTAGAGGCTCCCTCCACCCTGCTTTCCCACAACTCTGCTGGTTAGAGGCTCCCTCCACCCTGCTTTCCCACAACTCTGCTGGTTAGAGGCTCCCTCCACCCTGATTTCCACCAACTCTGCTGGTTAGAGGCTCCCTCCACCATGAATTGGTCCAAACTGGGCTGTTTAGAGGCTCCCTCCACCATGAATTGGTCCAAACTGGGGTTTTTAGAGGCTCCCTCCACCATGAATTGGTCCAAACTGGGCTGTTTAGAGGCTCCCTCCACCATGAATTGGTCCAAACTGGGGTTTTTAGAGGCTCCCTCCACCATGAATTGGTCCAAACTGGGCTGTTTAGAGGCTCCCTCCACCATGAATTGGTCCAAACTGGGGTTTTTAGAGGCTCCCTCCACCATGAATTGGTCCAAACTGGGCTGTTTAGAGGCTCCCTCCACCATGAATTGGTCCAAACTGGGGTTTTTAGAGGCTCCCTCCACCATGAATTGGTCCAAACTGGGGTTTTTAGAGGCTCCCTCCACCATGAATTTGCCCAAACTGGGCTGTTTAGAGGCTCCCTCCACCATGAATTTGCCCAAACTGAGCTGTTTAGAGGCTCCCTCCACCATGAATTGGTCCAAACTGGGGTTTTTAGAGGCTCCCTCCACCATGAATGGGTCCAAACTGGGGGTTTTTAGAGGCTCCCTCCACCATGAATTTGCCCAAACTGGGCTGTTTAGAGGCTCCCTCCATCATGAATTGGTCCAAACTGGGGTTTTTAGAGGCTCCCTCCACCATGAATTGGTCCAAACTGGGGTTTCTAGAGGCTCCCTCCACCATGAATTGGTCCAAACTGGGCTGGTTAGAGGCTCCCTCCACCCTGATTTCCACCAACTCTGCTGGTTAGAGGCTCCCTCCACCATGAATTGGTCCAAACTGGGCTGTTTAGAGGCTCCCTCCACCATGAATTGGTCCAAACTGGGGTTTTTAGAGGCTCCCTCCACCATGAATTGGTTCAAACTGGGCTGTTTAGAGGCTCCCTCCACCATGAATTGGTCCAAACTGGGGTTTTTAGAGGCTCCCTCCACCATGAATTGGTCCAAACTGGGGTTTTTAGAGGCTCCCTCCACCATGAATTTGCCCAAACTGGGCTGTTTAGAGGCTCCCTCCACCATGAATTTGCCCAAACTGAGCTGTTTAGAGGCTCCCTCCACCATGAATTGGTCCAAACTGGGGTTTTTAGAGGCTCCCTCCACCATGAATTGGTCCAAACTGGGGGTTTTTAGAGGCTCCCTCCACCATGAATTTGCCCAAACTGGGCTGTTTAGAGGCTCCCTCCATCATGAATTGGTCCAAACTGGGGTTTTTAGAGGCTCCCTCCACCATGAATTGGTCCAAACTGGGGTTTTTAGAGGCTCCCTCCACCATGAATTTGCCCAAACTGGGCTGTTTAGAGGCTCCCTCCATCATGAATTGGTCCAAACTGGGGTTTTTAGAGGTTCCCTCCACCATGAATTGGTACAAACTGGGGTTTTTAGAGGCTCCCTCCACCATGAATTGGTCCAAACTGGGGTTTTTAGAGGCTCCCTCCACCATGAATTTGCCCAAACTGGGCTGTTTAGAGGCTCCCTCCACCATGAATTTGCCCAAACTGGGCTGTTTAGAGGCTCCCTCCACCATGAATTGGTCCAAACTGGGGTTTTTAGAGGCTCCCTCCACCATGAATTGGTCCAAACTGGGAGTTTTTAGAGGCTCCCTCCACCATGAATTTGCCCAAACTGGGCTGTTTAGAGGCTCCCTCCATCATGAATTGGTCCAAACTGGGGTTTTTAGAGGCTCCCTCCACCATGAATTGGTCCAAACTGGGCTGGTTAGAGGCTCCCTCCACCCTGATTTCCACCAACTCTGCTGGTTAGAGGCTCCCTCCACCATGAATTGGTCCAAACTGGGCTGTTTAGAGGCTCCCTCCACCATGAATTGGTCCAAACTGGGGTTTTTAGAGGCTCCCTCCACCATGAATTGGTCCAAACTGGGCTGTTTAGAGGCTCCCTCCACCATGAATTGGTCCAAACTGGGGTTTTTAGAGGCTCCCTCCACCATGAATTGGTCCAAACTGGGGTTTTTAGAGGCTCCCTCCACCATGAATTTGCCCAAACTGGGCTGTTTAGAGGCTCCCTCCACCATGAATTTGCCCAAACTGAGCTGTTTAGAGGCTCCCTCCACCATGAATTGGTCCAAACTGGGGTTTTTAGAGGCTCCCTCCACCATGAATTGGTCCAAACTGGGGGTTTTTAGAGGCTCCCTCCACCATGAATTTGCCCAAACTGGGCTGTTTAGAGGCTCCCTCCATCATGAATTGGTCCAAACTGGGGTTTTTAGAGGCTCCCTCCACCATGAATTGGTCCAAACTGGGGTTTTTAGAGGCTCCCTCCACCATGAATTGGTCCAAACTGGGGTTTTTAGAGGCTCCCTCCACCATGAATTGGTCCAAACTGGGGTTTTTAGAGGCTCCCTCCACCATGAATTGGTCCAAACTGGGCTGGTTAGAGGCTCCCTCCACCATGAATTTGCCCAAACTGGGCTGTTTAGAGGCTCCCTCCACCATGAATTGGTCCAAACTGGGGTTTTTAGAGGCTCCCTCCACCATGAATTGGTCCAAACTGGGGGTTTTTAGAGGCTCCCTCCACCATGAATTTGCCCAAACTGGGCTGTTTAGAGGCTCCCTCCATCATGAATTGGTCCAAACTGGGGTTTTTAGAGGCTCCCTCCACCATGAATTGGTCCAAACTGGGGTTTTTAGAGGCTCCCTCCACCATGAATTGGTCCAAACTGGGGTTTTTAGAGGCTCCCTCCATCATGAATTGGTCCAAACTGGGGTTTTTAGAGGCTCCCTCCACCATGAATTGGTCCAAACTGGGGTTTTTAGAGGCTCCCTCCACCATGAATTGGTCCAAACTGGGGTTTTTAGAGGCTCCCTCCACCATGAATTTGCCCCAACTCTGCTGGTTAGAGGCTCAATCCACCCTGATTTTCAAAACAAATGTTGGTGCCAACCTCAACTTACTACAAGGGCCAAATTCACTGCTGGTGACAAGCTCTCCTCACTGCAAGTGCCAAATACACATGTTTCAAGGTGTTTTCCTACTGTCAGAGAGGTGGTATTGAGTGTGTAAAGTGTGTAGTTGTTAGGCTGTGATGTTGGGGTAATAGAGGGTCTTTGGTGTGTTAGATGCCCCCAGACATGCTTCCCCTGCTGTCCCAGTGTCATTCCAGAGGTGTTGGCATCATTTCCTGTGGTGTCATAGTGGACTTGGTGACCCTCCAGACACGGATTTGGGTTTCCCCCTTAACGAGTATCTGTTCCCCATAGACTATAATGGGGTTCGAAACCCGTTCGAACACACGAACATTGAGCGGCTGTTCGAATCGAATTTCGAACCTCGAACATTTTAGTGTTCGCTCATCTCTAGTTATTCCCACTTAATAATGTTATAGATCTTCACTAGTGTATGTTATAACAGTATGATCGATGGGGGTCTGACTTTTGAAACCTCCATAGGCTGAGGTTTTTACATTTTATCCCAAACAAATGGGAATGTATTGTAGTTCCCTGCATAGTGGAATGCCATGTGCACTGCTGTACATGGTGTAAGAATAAGGGACCTCATTTACATTTTGCTATTTGGATTGAAATCCCTATTGATCACAAGATTATGGCACACCATAGTGATTTGCCATAACATTACTAGATGGGAATACTCCTTTATTAACAGTTTAGTTATCTCATTTTAGTATATATTTGTGTTATGTTTCATCAAGCAAACCAAATATAAAGCCACAATAATAAATAAATAGTACATGTGAGTATAAGAAACTTTGCCACATATCTGATTAAGGAAATCTGTTTTTTCTTCACTGTTTCGGTTGTTCTTTCTGTTTATCAAAATAGAATCCATCTCTGTAGTCACCTTAAATACAAAGTTCTATGGAGAGGGGAAGGGGGAGGAGGCAGTAATTTATTGCCTCATTATGCTAGGTTCACATTAGTGTCAGCCTATCAGTTGTCCATCAGAGAACCAGAACAATGGATAAACGGACGGCTACAACAGTGGTCACATACGAAGCCTGACAAACCCCATTAATTATTGGATCCATCATGTGTCTCTTCGATTAAACTGAAACTACTGGTCTTGCAGGACTTTTTCTTCCTGCAATTTTGGACATACACTGTGATGAAGTCTGCAAACGGAGCCTCCAAAGCAGATGTGAATGTAAGGGAGCATTCACACTACCGTCGGTGTCCGACAGCTAGTGTCCGCTGCTAATGTCCGTTCAAAACCGACATGTAGGTTTTTGCTGTCCGCTTGAAAAATGGGACATCTTTGGGAATGGACAGTTAAGGACAGGCACGGACAGTAAAAGAATGCATCCGATGTCCATTTAAAGAGGACCTTTCACCATATCTGGGCACATGCAGTGTTATACACTGCCGGAAAGCTGACAGTGCGCTGAGTTCAGCGCACTGTCGGCTTTCCCGATCTGTGCCCGGTGTGAAGAGCTTACGGTCCGGTACCGTAGCTCTTCTATGGTCAGAAGGGCGTTTCTGACCATTAGCCAGAGACGTCCTTCTGCCTCGCGGCGCCTATCGCGCTGTGCTGTGGAGCGGGGAGGAACGCCCCCTCCCTCTGCTCACACAGCTCGTCTATAGACGAGTATTATCAGGAGGGGAGGCTGCGTTCCTCCCTGCTCCACAGCACAGCACGATAGGCGCCGCGAGGCAGAAGGACGTTCATGGCTAATGGTCAGAAACGCCCTTCTGACCATAGAAGAGCTACGGTACCGGGCCGTAAGCTCTTTACACCGGGCACAGATCGGGAAAGCCGACAGTGCGCTGAACTCAGCGCACTGTCAGCTTTCCGGCAGTGTATAACACTGCATGTGCCCAGATATGGTGAAAGGTCCTCTTTAAATCAATGCAAAATGTCACGGACACAGCTAGTGTCTGATGTTAATGTCCGCACAAGATTTTGAATGGACATTAGCAGCGGACACTAGCTGTCGGACAATGACGGTAGTGTGAATGCTCCCTAACCTGATAAGAGGTGGTGTCAATGAGCTTTGTCGTTCACTGTAAAAGAGTTTAGCATCTGTAGTTACGCTAGGTTCACACCTGCGTTCAGGGTCTCCGTTCTGTGGTTTCCGTCTTCTGCATGCCAGAAGACGGAAAGCACAGACCGGGACCGGCCGTGAGCGGCAGTGAGCGTTTTATGCTCTCCGCCGCGAAACCGGATTTTTTAATCCGGATACAGAGTACTGCATGTCCGACTCTGTGTCCGGATTAAAAAAACCGGTTTTGCGGCGGAGAGCACAAAACGCTCACTGCCGCTCACGGCCGGACAGCTTTCTCACCCATTCAAATGAAAAATGCAAAAAAGTAACTCAGTCTGATAAGTGATGTTTCTTATATTTACATGTATTATTCATTTAATTATTTTTTAAGGATAAAAACGTGGCTGCTTTCTTCCCTAAACAGCACCATACCTGTCCATTCTACATACAACCTTTGGACCAGTGTGGTGCTGTTTGTGGAAGAAAGCAGCCATGTTTTTCTATTTCTGAACAACTTCTTTAAAAATATTTTGTGTCTCAGACTGAAGGAATAAATATTGTTATAAATTTGGCACTTTTTTTTTTCGTTTTCTCCTAAAACCTATTTTTCCATATGTGACCCCTTTTATATATATGTTGTTTGGAAGCCAAACCTGATGAATGAGTCCGCTGGTCTGGCTCGGTTTCCTGTGATTATTTTTCTTTAGGGCACATGGGCTGATTGTTGAACTGTTGATTTTCATTAGTAACAGTGTCTAGGGTGATGTCAGCATAACTGGTTAAGCAGTGGGAGTCTCCCCTGCATTGATCTGTAAGGTGAGAGGGTTTTATTACTGACTGTAATGTCAATAGAGGAGCCTCCTGGTTCTTCAGCACTGTGTGGTCCTACAGTGTTGGCCAAAAGTATTGGCACCCCTGCAATTCTGTCAGATAATACTCATATTCTTCCAGAAAATGATTGCAATCACAAATTCTTTGGTATTATTATCTTCATTTAATTTGTCTTCAATGGAAAACCACAAAAAGAATTGTCAAAAAGCCAAATTGGATATAATTCTACAGCAAACATAAAAAAGGGGGTGGACAAAAGTATTGGCACTGTTTGAAAAATCATTTGATGCTTCTCTAATGCTAGGTTCACACTAGCGTTCACCTGTCCGTTCTGAGCTTTCCGTCTTCTGCATGCCAGAAGTCGGAAAGCTCAGACCGGGTCCGGCCGTGAGCGGCGGTGAGCGTTTCATGCTTTCCGCCGCGAAACCGGATTTTTTAATCCGGACACAGAGTACTGCATGTCCGACTCTGTGTCCGGATTATAAAACCCGGTTTTGCGGCGGAGAGCGCAAAACGCTCACCGCCGCTCACGGCCGGACAGCTTTCTCACCCATTCAAATGAATGGGTGAGAAAGCCTCCTGCAGGTTTCCATCTCCTGCCTCTGTTTTAGGCAGGAAACGGAAACCTGAACTACGGAGAGGAGAACGCTGATGTGAACGAGCCCTTATTTGTATAATTAACAGCACCTGTTACTTACATGAGGCACCTAAAAGGTGGTGGCAATAACTAAATCACACTTGCAGCCAGTTGAAATGGATTAAAATTGACTCAACCTCTGTCCTGTGTCCTTGTGTGTACCACATTGAGCATGGAGAAAAGAAAGAAGACCAAAGAACTGTCTGAGGACTTGCGAAGCAAAATTGTGAGGAAGCATGAGCAATCTCAAGGCTACAAGTCCATCTCCAAAGATCTGAATGTTCCTGTGTCTACCGTGCACAGTGTCATCAAGAAGTTTAAAGCCCATGGCACTGTGGCTAACCTCCCTAGATGTGAATGGAAAAGAAAAATTGACGATAGATTTCAACGCAAGATTGTGCGGATGGTGGATAAAGAACCTCGACTAACATCCAAACAAGTTCAAGCTGCCCTGCAGTCCGAGGGTACAACAGTGTCAACCCGTACTATCCATCGGTGTCTGAATGAAAAGGGACTGTATGGAAGAATACCCAGGAAGACCCCACTTCTTACCCAGAGACATAAAAAAGCCAGATACTTCGAAGTGGAGATCCAGCACGCAAAAGAACTTCTTAAAAATCTGTATTTATTGAAAAATTCACGTTAAAAACATGCACATATGAATCCATCGGTAGTGGTGACCCCCATCGGAGAGAAAAGCATCCAAACTGACGCGTTTCGGAACTAAGGAACCTAAGGAATCTAATTTGTGCTTCTATTTTGTACTATACCTAGTTTACATGTGCCGAAGAAGAGTCTGGCACTGGGAATGAGATCAAATTCACCTACATCACTACTGGTATATATATAGGGGTTTCATTGGTCACAGCAGCATCTGGGCTGATACCACACTCATTACCATTCTTCCATCGCCTTTCTGATTCCTTTGATGGCGACCAGTCTATGTGGAGTAAATTTATTACTACCACCCTTTAGTGCATTGTAGTGAGACAGGAGAAAAAAAAAAATATGATACACAGCCTTTCACAGTCAGGATGGAGAAAATTAGCTTTTTAATGCCAAAAATAGCAGTTAGTCACCAAATAGTCAAGAGAGGTTGTGGCACAGAAGAGGACGCAATAACTGTGTGGGGGCAATAACAGGGGATGGGAAGTTTGTGTGCACAGACATGATGTGAGCAAGTTTTTCCTGACACTTTGGGCCAAGAAAGACGATCTGGAAAAATGTACAAATGAGACGCAATTGACAGGAGGAGTTGTGCACTTTTCCACCAGTGTCCCTAATTTTTTAGTTTCACCCTGTCTAGCATATTACAACACATTGCACTATGTGTAATTATGCAGATCATATAATATGCACAGTTAATGTATATTACATTACACAAGTTTGAAAAAAAACAAAAAACATCAGACTTGCAGTAAACTCTGCAAGTCTATGTGTTTACATAGAGAGATAACAAATAGCAAATTGCAATTAACTGACCTGATTGAACAGATCCAGAGCAGAAGATCTGAAAACAATTCAGAGAACTCACCTCCAGTGAGTCACATCATCCGTCCTGGATCATATAAAATCCTATATGCCTTGACAATGATGTAGAAACAATGGGATGAATAATTTCAACTAGCAAGCAAAGAGACCGATGTTGCTAAAGCAATGTATTTAGGAAAACTGAGTTCACATAAAATAAAAATATAGATAGGATCCTTGAGATGGGAATACTCCTTTAAGACTTAACGATGACTATTAAGCTGTTCTCCCGTTTCTTATCTTCAGTCTGACTGCTTGTTTACATTATATTTGCCTCCGCCTCACACTAAGAGCTCTATGGAGAAGGGAGGGGTGGTGTAGGATTCACTAGTTAATTGATTTATTTTTCATTCTTTGCACTGGTTTCCTCTTATCTACAACCTAACATTGTTAATAGTCAGGATAGTAGCTTGTGGAAATTATTTGAGTGTCTTTTCTATCCACCCTCCCCTTATCCTAGACTGATATGTAGAAAGTAGCTCTACTTCAGATGGTGAAGAAAACATATTTCTTTAATAAAAAACAAGGTTTACCGTACTGGAGATACAGTTTAAGGCCCTGTAGTTTTCAGAGCACCTTGCACTTGAACCGTGAACCTGTCTACTGTATCAAAACTCTCAGAATTTTAATAATATAGTAGCTGCTTGGTGACCTTAATTATTTTATGGATCCTTATTAGAGATGAGCGAGTAGTATTTGATCGAATACCTCTCCTGCATAGATATTGGTGTACTCGGTCAAATACCACGTAGTAAACGCAGTAAAAATTCGATTCCCCTCCCACCTTCCCTGGTGCTTTTTTTTACACCAATAACTATGCAGGGCAGGTATTCAATCGAATACTACTTGCTCATCTCTAATCATTATGATTTTTATTTTATTGTCTATCTTGGCCCCAAATTTTGGGCTAATGTTGCCCAAAGGGGAAGTTTCTCTTTAATCCTTTGAAAGTAACAAATCTGTTACTTTGCGGTTTGAAATCAGTGCATCCTTGTATATTTTTGCCATAGGTTTATGCAAACATAAGAGTTTTCATCAGCTTCACTTTCACAAGTTGATTGTAATTACATAGAAGGAATGATCTCCTCTGACATCAGGCAGCTATAGGTTTCTGCATTGTTTTGACAAGTAATAGCATCTTATTAGCGACTGTGGAAAGATCGTGTCTGCATTTAACCGACATCACATGAGTGACGGCATGAAAGTATCCCTTGCTATGAAATATCTTGAAAAATGGATGTTTTCTACAATTAACCAATCCAGTGAATTTAGTCATAATTGGGATTAGACTGAGTGAAATGGGAAATAACAGCATTATTGCATGTATGCATGTTTAGTCTATGTAGCTAATGAAGAAAATTTTTGAGCTATTCCAATCTACATTGCAACAAATTTTACTATGGGACAGACTTGCCAATGTGTGTTGTTTTGTGTGATTGGCTTCGTTTTAGAGCTTTCAAAACCTATAGTACATGGTGGGTAAATACAGTAAATTGGGTTATTTAATGCGTCATATAGGCCATTTTATGATGCAATTTTGTACAAAATTTTTTGACGTAAGACATGCACTTCAAATTCAAAAGTATACTTGATCTGGTGAACTAAAGGAGTATTACCATCTTGCTTGGATATCCCACCACTCTGTGACTGGTAGGGGGTTTGCCTTCTGGGACCCCCATGGGATCCTAAGAATTACAAGAAGATTTTTTTTTCTTTTTTGTTTCCACAATCTGATTTGTATAGAACTGCTGCATGCCCTCTTCATTACCAATATTCCATTATTTTACAAGATGCAAAAACCCATACAAAGTTTAGTAAAAACTGGAAGCCTCCTTGCTCAAAATGTACAATTAACATACAGTTTGTGGATGTTCCAACTAAAAGTGTTTACCCATCTCATATTCACATACAATATATACATACATGTCTTAGAAATGCTGTTCCCATCACTAGACCTTGCAGCTATGTTGAGACTATGGATCCTACAACTTCTGTAAATGGAGAGATGGCCATATATCCTGGACTCTCTCTATATTCACTTTTATGAAAACTAACTTGGCTTTTGTTGGAAGTTCAATAGAAATGAATGAAGACAGCGGCCACCTATGGTAGTATGTATTGCTACTTGTTCCTGATCTTCTAGCAAATTCAATAGACAGCACTTGCAATGACCTGATCATAAATTATGGTATTAGACAAATATTTTTACACATTTTTCTTATGTGTATGGACGATGCCAAAATTCCATAATTTTTTTTGTCTTTTTCATAAAAAATAAAGCTAAGGAAAGGGGCTTTTACATTTTATGAAAATGAGGACAGTGGCATTTAATTTGTCTCCATCAATCAGGCTCATTTTTATGTCCATAGATCTAATCCTCTGATTTAGCAGAGCACCAGACAGTAGTCTAACTCAAAATCATACATCACTGGTGGCACATGGACCCTTTGAATCATATAAATAGCTACCTGTGTAATAAGTTGTTGACTTGAGATTGCCAGACTAAGATCCACTACTTGTTAGCAGCTCTGCTTGGGCTCATAAGAGGAGGTCCAGAATGGTGAACTCTGTCTTCCATATGCCATAATTGTGCATATGGGAAGGGGTTTTTCTTTTGAGTCCATTAATCTATGACCAAGTGGGATTTTAAAATAATATCGAACGCTTTCTAATGGGTGCACTCGCCGGCATGTTTTCCTCCCTGTTAGATGCTTTAAGTTTAGCATGTCTTGGTTGGAGACTGGTTCTATAGAACTTCTTTAGCAATGTACCCACTAAGATCTATATTGTCAAAATGACTCAATGTGCTCCAGAGGAATGGTAGGTGTATTAACATTACATCTTATATTGGTGCTATTGCAGTGCACATAGGAATTGCCATTTTTCCCTAATAAGTAGAAATGATCCTAATTGTTTGTTGAACACTCAATTGAATGTTGAAAAAGTATTATTCTAAGAAGCGATAGGGACAATATGTCTTATGGTCAGTGTGATGGCATATGGTCACCTAGGGATTCCTTAGAGTTACAATTTGACACACAATTCCCTTTTCTTTTTTTCTAATAAAATCCACATACTTTCTGAAATATTCATTTCAGTTCCTGAGACTAGCAGCCATGTTTATTCTCACCTGCATTTCTATCATTGTGTAAGGTAGCGGCTTTACTCACTTAGGCCCCGTTCCCACAGAGTAACGTACGTCTCATTTAGACACGTATACACATGTCAGAGCTAGGCGCTTCAAAACAGATCCCATTGACTTCAAAGGGTGGAGGCTTATGTGCGCTACACATTGAAATCAATGGAAGGCTTTATAACCCATTGATTTCAAAGTGTAGCCCGCGTAAGACCGGCACCCATTGAAGACAATGGAATCTGTTTTGAAGCGCCTCGCTCTAACATGTGCATACGTGTCTAAATGAGCAGCGCGTTACTCCGTGGGAACGGGGCCTTATACAAGAAGGGTTCAAGGTACCGCCACCAATTAAAATTTTATTGCTTTACTTTGGAGCACAATAGCGTATAATATCCACATACAACCTGCATGCAAAAACATCATCATTTGCTTTTGTGCTCCACAGTAAAGCAATAGAAGTTAAACAATATACATAATGGTTTCTTGGACCGTTTTTTTCATATTGGTTTTCTCTGGTGGATTATTTATTTTTATTTTACCTTACCTGGTGTACACAGTACCTATTTCATTTCAGCATTACTTACTCACAAGACAGGGAGGCTGTGTCTGCATCATGTGTATAAAGCTTATGAAAGATTATGTTAATATTAATGTTTTCAAGGTGTATTGGCCTGTGAGATTTGTACAGCCAGAATTCTACATGTTTATTTCTCTGAGTTTGTACTTTTAACTAAGTCTGTAGTCACACCTGCATTGGGTGACTGTTCCCTTTCTGCTCCGTCCCCTTCTATGTCCTCATGAAAGTGCGGTTTTATATAATGCTAGAAAGCCGACAGCGTGCTGAATTCCCGGTATGCACCCCTATACTGGAGATATCGGTGCTGTTAGTTTCGGCACTAATATCTCCCCACTGTCAGAAGGGAGTTCTGTACCGTCAGCCTCTGACAGTTCAAGGCTATGTTAGGGTACTGTCGCAGTAGGCAGCGTTTCTTACAGTCCAAAGATGATTAAAAGGTGGTTCAGGGTTCCACTGAAGACCACAGAAGCAAGACCTTATATTAGGTAATACAAACTGTAGTTTGATGCTGAATGTCTCAGGTAGAAGCATATTTTGCTGCTGATTCCGAAATTCTGCTCCAAAATCTGCCTCTCATTATTTCAATACTAGTCTCAGGTAGAATCTACCTGAAGAACAAGCATAATACTTCTTTTTTCTGCTAGCTGAAAGAATCAGCTACAAGAAAATTTCTGCCTGTAAGGGCCCCTTCACACGGAGTTTACGCTCCGTATTCTGTACATTTTACACGTGTAAAAATACACGTGTAAAATGTAGTTAGCCATTGAGTTCTATGGCTTTTTCGCATAACGCGCGTCTTTTTGCACGCGCACAAAAAGATGCGCGTTATACGAACATGCCATTGAACTCAATGGCTAACTACATTTTACATGTGTATTTTTACACGTGCAAAATGTACAGAATACACGGAGCGTAAACTCTGTGTGAAGGGGCCCTCTTCCATTACATTGAATAGAAAACAGATTTCAGGCGCAATTTAGAGCTGATTTTGTTCCTATGTGTGACATACTCATACTGCGATGCTGAGAAACCACACTGGTTTTGCAGGGACTATAAAAGTTTGCGGCATGTGGGGCCGCAACAAGGGACTCCCTCTATGCTTGCCACATACCCTAATCTAACATATGGATGGGTTTATTTTAGTGAGACGAATCCTCTGGAAATCGTTGTACTTGTTTGATAACTGTCTTAAAGGGATTGTATAAGATTAGCGAAATATGACTAGTTTATTCCAGTAAGGGCGCCACTCTTGCCCATGGTCAACCATCTTTCTTTAATACATACAACTTTACTTGAAATACAGAGGATGTAAAGAAGTAGACATTTATTATCCTTGTATACGATTTTGTTGTTCAAAATGACTTTTCTATATATTACCGTATACCTGGATTTCCAAGAAATGCGTAGTGTCGCTTGCTCTCTATCTGTATATCTGGAGACTCGAGCAGGTGCGTAAATGCAATCAGGCAGAGACTACTGGGAGACAAGAGCTGGTGACATAAATATTGCTGATGGGAGCAGAGCATGTCACATAAATATATCTGTACAGCCGTTAAGGTGGTATAGTGGAGCCCTAGCTGTCTACAAGGGTGCAGTGTGCGCCTCTGTGGTAAATCCATCTGTGACCAGACATCCAGCCAGAGACCTGACATAACAGCACAGCCCACGCTCTCTGACTTATGCTCAGCTGGAAGCTTCTTAAATCAAATTCTGCCAGTACAGTCGTCACCCCTGACCCTTTTAACGCCAGTAGCTGAATTGAAAATCAACCGTCCCCCTCCCCCATTCCATCTCCTACCTTGTGGTCTATGAGCATAAACAAATAATTGTATGTGTATACATGGATCCGATATGCTGCACACATTAGGGGGAAGAGCTTACAATCTATACGAGGAGGCTACACTGGATTTGGGGGATTGGACTGGCGCATCCATTTAGATAGATTTTCTGTAATTATGTGTATATAGGACTGGAAAGAAAATAGAATAAAAAATGAAGTTCATAGGTATAAATGGCAAAATACACAAAGAGAGGACGGTATTCACACAAACCCCATATAAAATGTATGATTTAAAGTCCTTAAAAAACACAGAACCTTTAATAACCTCTCATCATATTCATGATCAATATCACCGGAGTAATATGCAATCCGTCGGTAGCGTGCAAGGTTTTTAATTTTGGAGAAAAGCTGGTTATGTCTGTCAAGCCTGTGAAGGTCAATTCCGCTCAGGTTTTCCGAGCATAATATATTCATTGACCCTGCTTCACGGCATTGCCTCTTAGTGGGAGTCATGGCTGCAGGTTTCATGTGTTATCTCTCAAGGGAGCAGAGCTGCTGTAGCCTGTATTTGCACCTGCGTGAGCGGCGAAGGCAGCCTCAGACAATGGCGATCTGCCAGGATCCCCTAACGCCCCCCTCCCCCGCTTTCATTTCCCAGGGAATCTGTCTTCCCTGTCACTCAGGATAATGATTCCCTGCAAGCATAACCGAGATCCAGAAATTCACCGTAATCTCATCAATAGCTTGATTCCCCAGCTGGGTCTCTTGAATTTATACCGCTTGAAAGGAAATGGCCAACACGTAGCAGCTAATGTGCTAGTGCTCAGTCTGGCAGCAAGATTTCTTATACGGATAACCTCTTCCATTTTGGTGAGAAAATACAAGAAATATTGGTCAGCACATTGTTATCCTCGTCCTCCACGTTCCTCATTCAAAGGTTCTTATTTTATTGAATAGAAGCAAAATCAATAAAATGCAATTTTCAGCTATCTGTTTTATCACATTAAGGAAGAAGAGAAATAATGTCATATTAGCCCAGTCTTTACCCTAGAGAGACAAAGACCCTCGCCGTAATTTGGGAAAATCTTACACAGTGGCTTTCTAAATGTGCTGCTTTTTAGTTCGCAAACGCTGGTTTTATTTCTTTCTTATTGCGGCCTTTGTGTTCTATACCAAATATGTTTTTTTCTAACAGCTCATACAGTATAAAGGTCTGCCTTAAATATGAACCCCCTCTTATCTGGGATTCATTAACATTTATTATTTTTTAAGATTGTAATTTTTTAATATACTTTTTAAAAATATAGAGTTGAATATAATATATTATAAACAGTAAAAAATGGTACATGCAGAATATATTATATCATATGAGATATCATGGACGATTCGGGATCAGCACATAAACCTATAGTCATATTATTTATTTTTCATGTTATTTTATCACTAAACATAGACATTAAATTTAATGTACATTTTTATAAGTGATTTATTTTTCATCTTCATAGTAGTCAGAGCTCCAATTGTTTTCTATTGTAAGGCTCTAGTGATGAGCGAGTAATATTCGATCGAATATCTCGCCGGCATAGGTATGCGTGTAAATGGCCGAACACCAAGGGGTTAAATGCTTCGAATATTCAATGCTTTTAACCCCTTGGTGTTCGGCCGATTACACGCATACCTATGCTGGTGAGGTGTTCGATCGAATACTACTCGCTCATCACTATAAGGCCCCTAATTTCTTGTATCTCTTCATATAATAGAGGTATAGAATAAAATTCTTGCTGCCTGCGACTACCACTAGATGGACCTTTGCAGTCTACTGCCTACTGTATTATTATTGGGATCAATTAGTGGAAATTAAGGCTGTCATTTCATCCGCCTGTCTTAATCTATTCCCTGCTGATACCAGATGAACCACAATTGTTGAGAAGTCCACACCTCTTAATTATTGTGGTGCTTTTCTGGCACATTTCCCATGCACCAGAGACTAAAATCTTATCTAACAGAAGGTGCTGTTGTAGATTTTAGTTAGAATTTATCATACCAGGGTTTTAGTGTGAAATGTTCATATTCGCAGAGGTCCGTCACCCTCTCTGCCCACTCCCTGTCCTGTGCCACTCACTGTAAATCAGAGCAAACCTTGCCAAAAGTTGGGTCCTTTTTGTCGAAAAAAACTAATAACCTTGATAAATTCAAGACAATGAGAGCTGCAAAATTGTGATGGAAATCCAGCTAAATATTTACTATCTATGAATTTACTAATCTACCTTGCTGTATGTACTAGGTTTAGGAGTCCAGTGGGTGGTTCCAAAAAGTGATTGACAGTTATTTCTGTATGCACACTCATAAAGGGAAGGCCGTCAAATAAATTGGACAGCCCACTGGACTCCTAAGCCTTGAATGCACAGAGATATAGACAAAGTACAAGTTAAACAGAATCTTTTCCCTCAAAAGTATACATCAATCTGCTCAGATCCTGCTGCTTTATAACAGGCCTGCCTGTTTGATGGGAGATGTTCACTTTAAAGTGCAGAACTTTATAAATCAATATTATCTGTATCCAGTCCGGAAGTGAGAGCTTCAATACCGGACCACCTTATATAAAAATAATAAACATGGTGGATTCAGTATGAGGGGCATTTTTAAAGTCAGTTTCATTGAGTCTGGGTTGCCGTAATTTTCTCCAAATCTAGGAAATGTTGCATGATGGTTCATACATACAACCTCTTTAAGTCAGTTGTTCACGAGCATGGCAGGCTTACCAAGCCCAATTTTACACCCAGTTTTTCAAAAGTGTAGTGAGCATTGTTTAAAAAAAAGTTTTATTCAAATACAGTAGCCCAAAAACTCACAAAAACCTATTTTATAACTTTTTGGAATTGGAATGGTGTTGTGTACAGCTTGTTAAATTCCCCTTCCTCAATGGTGTTCCGTGGTGGACCTTTTAGTTTAAAACTACTTTTCAGTAGTACGGCACGTATCCTGAATTCTGAGAAATAAACTGTAATAATGTAGCTGCCATTTTAAATTAGACCTGTGCTGGCATGCTACCTTGATAGCAGTTTAGGATAGAGAAGTGGATGATAAGCTTGGGGATAGCGTATATAATTTTCTACAACTGAATTCAATATTTTATATGAAGAAACCTTTTTAAATACATCCATCCACCTGCAGTAAGATTTACTCTTCCTTCAAAGAAATAAAGCTCAGACAAGCTGTCAATTAACTTTTAGTGGGCGGGGAAGACAGGACTCACAGGTTCTCTTCAGGAGTCCTGGCAGTATTTAAAGGGGTATTCCCATGTATATAATCATATCTATATTTGCAGATAAGTAGAAGTTAAACATTTTTGTAATTATAAGTAGTTAAAAATTCTGCAGATATTTGAAGATTTTTTTTAACTTTCTTAGTGGTGACTATCTGTTGTCTTGATCGGTTGCCATGGATACGACCACAAATGCAGAAAGTCTCTATGGTCTGGGACTTGTCAGGAACCCAGCTATGATTTTCTTATTGTAGCTGTGTTATCAGACAGGGACACTACATGTATCAGAAGATATCCCGGCTACAATAAGAAAATCATGACAGATTTTCTTACCTTAGAAAATTCCTGCATTCGTGGTCGTATCCACTGGCAACCGATCAAGATAACAGACTGTGACCACAAGATATTTAGAGAAAACCTTTAAAACTCTGCAAAATGTTTAATTACTTATATTTGCAAAAATGTTTAACTTTTAATTATCTACAAATTTACAAATATTTATGTACATGGGAATACCCCTTTAAGTTTTATCCATGAAAATGTACTCAAACTTAGCGTCTTATCCTCTATCCTATGCTATCCCAAACCTGACAGCGACTTTAAGGATTAGCGCTCAGTAAGGGTGATGTCGTATAACTTAGGGCTGGGCAATTAATCGAAAAATAGTCAAAATAGAAAGTCAGCTCAATTCATCGGTGAATTCGCTCACATCAATGAATTATTTCAATTATTTTGTATCCATGATATCCTGTCTCACATCACTTTTGGATAAAGGGTATGTCACTAACTGCACACTATCTAATAAGGATCAGTTATATGTAAATAACAACAACCAGAATTCAGTGGCATGGGGTGGTATATAAATAGGAGATGTGATATGTAAAAAGGGGAGTGCCCTAAAATAATCATTCATTAATCATAATTGAAGTAAAATGTTCATTTAAGGGCTAGTTCACACGGTGCCAAAGGGGCGGATTTTGACAGCAGAATCCACGTCATAATCCGCCCCTTTACAATGGTGGTCTATGGAGACCACTAGCGTTCTTTTTTCCGCTATCGGCAACTGCCAATAGCGGAAAAAAAAGAAGCGAACTGCCCTTTCTTCAGGCGGATTCCGCCTGGCAGCTGCGACCTCCAGTGTCGGCATTTGAGCCGACTCCGGGGTGGGAGAAGCCGCGACATCGTGGCAGGTGGGTTTTGACCACATTTTGACTTGGCTCCCCGAGTCAAAATATGGTCAAAATCCGCCCCACCGCCCCCCGTGTCAACGAGCCCTAATAGTGAGTTTGATTTAGGTCATAACCCTATCATAAGGTGAGCTTGCCTGGATAATTTTAATGAAAGACCCTATATCTGAGAAGTTTGTTACAATTCCTAAATAGTTCCCAGGTGGATAGAAAGTATATTCGGTTTTGTATTTTCATTTGAATGGCACTTATAATGTGTCTTACTCTGTCTTTCTGTTCCTTTGTAGGAGACATACAATTGTAAATGACAGTGGTTTTTTTTTTTAGTTGTCTTAAGAATTTATACAATGAAACCCACATTTATTAAATGCATTTTGGGGATGGTAAATGTTTTTCAATAAATACCTGTCTGACTTAAAGGTGGAGAGCTTCTTGTATAGAAATGTTCTGCTTGGATCAATTTTGTAATCAGTAGAATTGCTTAAAGAGGTTTTCCGAGTGAGGTTTAATAGTGTGAAAGACTACAGTTCCCATGATCACTTCCCCTCTCACAGGCACTGCTTTAATTTACAGCTGCCTATCTGTCCCTTTACGATATTTGTAAGGTAGTACTATAATTACTCTGCTATACTTATACTCACTGCATTATCTGCTGCCCAGCATTTGAAACACAATTCCTCCCAAAACAAGGAGACAAAGGGGAAGAGCTGAGAAGCAGGGGAGATAAAAGGCACGCACTCCAGGTGATAAACACCAGATGCATGGGACTGCATGTGGGACTGGCTTACAGAGGCATCTCAGCAGCAGATTGCGTATTAGAAAAGGACCATGTAAACCTTTTGCATAGAATCTTTAAATATTGGAGAACCCCTTTAATTTACATTTATGTAGAGTTGAAAATAGACTTGGAGACCTGCAGAAAATGTCTGATTTCCTGCTGTAACCGTATAGGTCACCAATGACATACAAATGCTGTTTTTGCTATCTGTGAACAGATGCCTTCACAATGCAACCTTTGCAAATCCCCTCGCCAAAACTGTATTGATATGGGCACACTGTGAAATTTTATGTAGTGTAGTATACAAGTGGTGCAAGCCACATCCACAATATAATGAGAATACAACCTTTTTACATCCCTCTTACATATTGTTATTTCTTTCCTCTCCTTGAGCCTCCTCCTATATTATCCATCTCTGCTGTCAGTTTTATGTTTCCAGCCTCTCCTCTAATATTTACATGTTCTGGGTGTTGAGCCTCAAAATATTAGATGACTACCATAACCCTCACATTTACCGAGTTCTTTACATAACTTTCCACTTTCGATAACTTTATTATCAACTGATATTATATACATTAGACAGACTGTTTGATGGTGACTATGTTATATCCTAATGAGAATAGGTGTAATGCTCTTATATTTGTTATTTGTGAATATTATTATGCAAATACTCTAATAGATGATAATACATGCTATCAGTCTCCTTTATAGCCCATAGGTGGTAATAGAGCATCCAAGTTAACTCTGTAAGCTGTTTTTGTATCTTTCATTTACCTTAAATAGGGGACCTTGCATTTTTGGGAACAACGTGTTAACGTGTTAAGAATAATAGGATAGCCAGAGTCAAACGTTAAATTGGCAGGAACTGTGATTGGCCTATATGTGTATACTGACATTGCCGGTCAGTACAGAATCATTGAAAAGGTTATCATCTCTCCTATGAATCTAAAATATAGTACACAGATACATTCACCTTGTGAGTCCTAACCGCTCTGTCACATACAGATGGAGGGATGGCACTCTGGGGTCACAGGACATGCATCAAGGGTCTCTTGTGGCCTTCCAAGCACACATTGTCTGTTGGTTATATGGTCTCTTCAATGTTGGAAGCCATTTTTTATTTGTGCTTGTATAATTCTGAGCTGCATAGTGTTGTATAGCACACAGAACTTTTGAGTACTTCTGTCCATGTTACAATGCAGGGGTGGCAAGATGTACCACAATTAAGGTTCTGAGGAACTGACATTACAAGTAAATATATAAAGTCATTGCCTATTCATATAACTGGAGGTCACAGCCAGATCGCTTCTAAAGCTCCGGAACATAGTTTGTGCCTCCACCACTCCATGTTCACATCCATGAGACCTTCCAAGATATCTGAAAATATTAATACTGGAACATGTCTTTTTTTCCCTGCATTTACTAGATCTAGTACTAGTGAAGCGGCAATGGTTTGGAATGGTTTTCAGACTCTCACCAACATCTCTCTGTCTCTATCTCTATCCATCTACGGTTGACACACGTGTTAATGTATTCAGTCAAGTTATGGCCCTTTCTATAAGATATGTAATGTTGTTCGGTCCCTCAGTCAGGAATTCAATGCCTCTTTGAGACCTTCCATTGTATTTTGCAATAATACAAAACAAAGAAAGTGATAAAAGGCTACACATGCATTCAAGCACTAGAGTGCATACAGTGGGGGAGGTCGGCGCGTTTGACGTTTAAATATTAATAATCCCCTTGCTGCTGGAAGGCTCTCAGACTAATCTTCAAGTAGTATGTTTTTTCTCACTGTTAAAGGCATACTGTCACCTAGGAATCAACAATACACGGCACAGAAACATAGTCGCATATACAATGTACATGAATAATCGAATAATATTGGTATAGAAATAAGTTTGTCTTTAAGATAAGATAACATATTTTGCACGGATTTGTGATATCTTTCTACAGGTACGCTATACAAGTCTAGTAATAGACATTACTCCCTATTAATAACTTGCAGATGCCTTTCTAAGCTTCTTTACATGTGCCAATATCACATGAAGAATTGGTAGCTTCTTTGAACAGATGCTTTAAATTCCAGCATCTTCGAAAAAAAATTAATTCCTGACATTTTATAAATGTTACCTAAAAGCAACGAGTAGAAAGATGCCTCAGAGTTTAATAAAACCAGGATCAGTTTATTAAAAATTGGATATTACCTCTTTAGTGAAGAACATTTGGTTAGACACCTGTATGCATAGCACATAATGCCGTGCCAATTAAATAAGTTTAGCTCAAAGTCTCCACACCAAGTCAGCATTAAAGGGGTTTTCCCAGGCTTATATAAATGGAGAACCAAGCATGCCTGTACCAGGTTACTAATATATCTTCGGAAAAGATTTAGACCCTGATACCGCTCTTGTGGCTTGTTGCTGCATTGGAGATTTCTGAGTAAGTCTATGTAAGGCTAAGAATGCAGAGTTTCTGCCCCTATTATACCTATATGGAAAACGCAAGCATTTAATGGAAAACACCAGAGTTTCCGAAGGTATAATTGTCATTTTATGATTTTTCAAAAACGGAAGCTTTTTCAAAACTAAGCTTTTTCACTGCAGATTTTTTGTGCAATGTGTGAATTAACCAGAATAAGGCAATGTTTTGTGTCACGGGAGTTTTCTGGAGGTTAAATATTTGTGTATATTTAGGATAGGCCTGTTGTGGCAAACCTGTGGCACGTGTGCCAGAGGTGGCACTTAGAGCCCTCTCTGTGGGCACCCATATGTGGAACAGATTATATTGAGGGGGCCACTTTGCAGCAGATTTTACTGTGTGGGGGCCATTGTGGAACATATTATATTGTGTGGGTACCACTGTGGAGCAAATTGTACTATGTGTACTTTATGGTAACTACCGTGGAGCAGATTGTACTGTGTGGGGGCCACTGTGGAGCAGATTGTACTGCGTGAAAGTACATGCCCCTTCACTACTTCTATCCCACAGGATCTGTTTTATAGCAGACAAGTGATATTATTACAGGTTGTAATAACATTGCACGGTCACAACAATACTAAAAAATAAATTCTGTGCGATGCAAATAGTAAACATTAATTGTACAAAATTATGCCAAATGCAAACTATTACCTTTCAGTACAAAGTTGTTGTCTATTATTGAAAGCTCTGTAAAGCCCCATTCACACGACCTTATTTTGCGGGTTTGTAATTGTAGATCTGCACAGTATTAAGCTTGAATTGCCGGGTTGGCACTTTGCAATAAATTAGTGGGTTTTGGGTTGTAGTTTGGGCACATTCTCTAAAAGGTTTGCCATCACCGGGGTAGGCCATCAATATCAATGCTTGGGTGAGCTCTGTGGCCTCTTTATTACGCGGCACAGTGCAATACATTATGTAATAGCTGTTAGCTCTGTCCCATTCATTTGGTAATAGACTACTATTACACAATTATACAGCACTGTGCTTGGTAAAGAATCGAGTGGCCTCAGCACCCAAACACCAGATCAATTTGGGTGCAAGGAGCTGGTTCACCACCAATCTGATATTGACCTATCCTAAAGATAAGCAAATAATTATACATTTGCGGAAAACACCTTTTAAGTTTAGTAAGGCTACTTTTACTTTGAGTAACATCAGACCAAATAACTTATATTGTGTCTGTTTTACTGTGATGGTTTTCATCTGAATTTTTTTCTTGATACACATGTTTCATGTAGGAGATCCTTGAATTATATCTGTTAGGGTATGTTTAGTGGCAACACCTTTCAAATGAAATGGCTCCAACAACTCTGCCACGAGGTAACATACCCTGAGTGTATAGGCATGTAAATTTAAGGCAACCTCCTGATCCATTGTATGCAAGGTTGAGTCTTTTGGATTGTTAACAGTATCTACACCGCGTTATATGGCCACCTATTGAGAACCACTCTCATTGATTTGTTATGGCATTTTCCACTTCTAAAGCCTTCTTCAGTTCAGTATCTTGTAGAGTGTGTTAAAGTTAGACCAACAGATGAAGCAAAGTTTAACTGGACAAATGCATTGGAAAACAAAAAATCACATTCAAAAGTAATTAATGTGTTAAATGTCAAGTAAAACTTTGTGACATTTGTACTCCAGCGCTTTCTATTTTACCGAAAATTTTTCTTATTT
Source organism: Leptodactylus fuscus (assembly GCF_031893055.1). Taxonomy (NCBI): domain Eukaryota; kingdom Metazoa; phylum Chordata; class Amphibia; order Anura; family Leptodactylidae; genus Leptodactylus; species Leptodactylus fuscus. Next base: position 256,152,863 of record NC_134265.1, on the reverse strand, counting down.
CAACATAGAAATTGGAGAATTTTCAGATAATGCAGCCTCACGCCATATTTTTGTGAAGGAGATTGTTCGACCTATTCAATTATTTTGTGCATTGAGGATCCTAATTAAACAGAGAGCAATTCTTGCAGAATGGAATTTTACGTTCTTGTAAAATTTGCTAGTCCTGCAGTTTGTTTAGAAATGATGGTAGATAAATGTGTTTTGTTCTCTTATTTAGCTCTGTGTTAATCTATACTTTCTTTTTTTGTTTTCAGAATAACAGACATTTACTATAGCATGCAATGTACAAGGTTAGCATGAATTTACTTTTACTCTTCTAACACCATAAACCTTACAATAGGGCATAGGGCGCTATTGAAGAACTATTGTAGTCTCTGCTAAGCAATGAATGTGTAAAAATGTAGTGAAAGTGTATTCTAGAGACACACTTATATTGAATGTTTGTTAATGGGTTAACATTTATCCCAACTTTTCCAGATTTTCTACTATGCAATTATTTATTAAAGGGGTTTTCCTGGACTACAATATTGATGGATGTCCTTGTCTCCGGACACCCCACCAGTCAGGTGGGCCATGGAGTTAGGAGGGCCCGTCCCCTTCACATCCCCATTCATTTTGTAGAGGCTGTGCATGGTATTTACAGCTTTTTGTTGCTCAGTACGATTCACATGAATGTGACAGAACTGTAATACCTGGTCAAACCCCTACCAATCTGGCATTATTGGCGTATCCTAAGGATTTGCCATCAATATCAAAGTCCTGTAAAACCCCTTGAAAAATAAATTTCTCCCTACACCAGATATATTATTAATTAGATTTGAATTATGTTTTTTATTGTATCAGACTATTAAATTACATTTATTTAATAGTACGATTAAGAGTACAGGGTACAACAATTCATGTTGACAAGCCTTGTCCTCTATGTTCATCATATCTGTAGTCATATGGGAGTGGGGAACCTGAGGGCTCAGAATATGTGTGCCTGTTATGCTACCGCCCCATCCTGAGAAAACATGGCCTAGTACTTGGTCACTTTTTATGTATATGAGACAGAAAGGATGTGTCACCTTTCAGCCATATCCTCTCTATTTTTCCAGTAAGTGGTATTTCTTGCTTGTAAAGACACTATTAATAGGTTAGGGTAATAAGACCAACCTGAGATCAGGTCTTCTCTTGACAGGTCTCAGCCATTCTGACAGCTTTGGTGGTACATCTATCCTTGGCATCATAAGTGACCACCCAAAGGCAAAGATATTTTTTGACGTCAACTGTAGAATTTTACTGCTTTGCGTATTAAATAACCTATTTATTTTGAAGTTTCCCATGTTTATGGGGGAAGATGTGACCTGAATTTGGGTTGTCCAAGATTGGCAAACCCTTATCTTACATATAATCTGTTTTCAGTGCAGTTTCATGCAATCCATTGTCTGTAAGCAGACATTTGAATTTGGGGAAACTTTGACTGTAGTATTAATGTGATAATAGGTAGTGAGTCCACAAAAAATCTCATGATTTCACCTTTATCTCCTATTTATATCGACAGTTTAGAGAATCTTCAGGAGCATCTCCGTACTTTTTTGTAAGCATTAGGCTTCATACACACAGCAGTTTCCATTCAGTTCTGCACTACAATGCTGTATTTGCAGTGCTTTTAAGGAAGAATATCTCCATAATACTACATAGGATACTGATCCAAAAGCAATAACTTTGGTGTTCCTCCAAATTGAAGTGGAAGCATACAATAAGTCCCCATTGACTATGGGTGCTGAATAGTGGATTTATTATACCACGGGATTTGTAAATATCACATAGCAATGTGCACAAGGCCTTAAAGTGGACCTGTCACAATGAAAATTCCGTCTAATTGATGTTATAGAGGTCGCTGTCAATCACTAACTAGGACCACTCAGTGGACTCCTAAACCGAGAAGAGCAGACATTGAGATCTTAGTTTTACTGAATCTTCTCTCTCAAGACATCCCCAAACGCTCAGCTTCTCCTCCTTAAAGGGTTCTTCCATGAACATAACCATATTTAAATTCGTAGACAATTAAAAGTTAAACGTTAACCATAAAATATTTGCAGAGTTTTAAAGGTTTTCTCTAACTATCTTAGTGTTTTTTTGTCTTGATCAGTTACCATTGTATATGGCTATGAATGAAGGAACCTTCTATGCTTATGAAATCCAATTATTATTTCCTTTTTGTGCATGGGTTATCTTCTTGTGCATTCACTGTCCCTGCCTGATTCTATGTAAGGAATAAGGAAATCATGGCTGGGTTTCAGGCAAGTCCCAGATCATAGAAAAATTCTGCAATTAATGGTCATGTCCATGGTCAACTGCTGAACACAACATATTAAAATCTTTAAAATTCTGCAAAACTGGTAAAAAATTGCAAATATAATTACGGTAACATTTAATTGTCTACCAATATATCCTTGGGAAATCCTCTATTAATCTTGGTCCCTCTCCTCAAATATAGGCTGGTTAGAATTGTCCGATTTAAAAAGTATGACAACCATATTTAGCTATAAATTTTTCCATTTGGAATTCCTAAAATTTTTTAGCGATTTTAATTGAAAATTCTTTACAGTCATTTAAAAACTGGAGATGGTTTACAAAGATATCCATTTTTTAAGTAGTTGATTTATCTTAATTTTGCCTAAAGTGATCTAGAAATTCTTAGACTTAGATTGAAGCCGGAATGATATTTACAGCAGAGTAACCTTTTCTCCTCTTTCTATTATTTACAGAGAACACCGGTCCCCAGCGCTGAAGCATTCCGATGGTTCTTTTAAGCAGATGTATATCATATTTTCAAGGCACTCTGAAGTGATTGACAAGCACTGGTCTTGTTTTGGGAACTGCTAAGTCCATGACTGAAGAATATGCTGAGACACTATTTTCATTTTGTGTACAGGGGTTTCCTCAAAAGAAAAAATATGAATAATGTTTAAAAAAAAAAAAAGTAAAAAAAAAAAAAAGTAAAAAGTAAAAAAAAAATAAAAAAAAAAAAAAAAAAAATAAACATCACCAGAGCCTGGCTGGTTTACTTACATTTAGTACACAGGTTCTTTCTTTAATGTACTTTAGCTATAATTAACAGTGAAATTGTTGTCTACTTTAAAGTGACTACAAAAGGAGAGATTTGGGTAAACCCCTGCTGTAATATGATGTATCTTTGAGAAATTAACATATCTATACTTCATTTCCAAATATGTGTTTCAGTACTGTAAACTGTACAGATAGCAGCTTGTATTTTGTGTGTTTAGACACAAGGAGACAATCATGTCTGAGCATCTATATGAAGATTAACAGTTTGTAAGCAGCAGTGTGGTTCTGCAACTTAAATCCGGAGCAATAAATTCTAGCTTTAAACATTATTTCGCCAGCTGGATAGTCACAGCAGCAACAGCACTGTTTTTTTTTGTTTTTGTTTTTTTTTTATTTCTTGTTTTTTTTTTTTTCGTTTTTTTTTTATTTCAATTTGCCATGCATACTGTACATTCCCAGGAAATAAACCTGCAATTCCAAAATATAATTTTTTAAAAAATCCACATGTTAACTACTGTCGAATAAGTCAACTGTATAGTAAGTGTCTTCTATCCATCATGTTCCTGAGCCCCTTTTCCATTTATGTATCCAAGGAGTAGTCCATGCAAACATTCTGACCTCTATGTGGGTAAGCACTAGTGTTATTATGAGGATATCCCCCAGAAGCACTTACCACAGATGACCTACTTTTCACTGCTTCGTAGATCAGAGTAAAAGCAGCATATGGTATTGTAGTTTGTCCGATCGGACCAGTCTTTTGAATTATTTGTTCAGGGAAACAGAAGTGTCCTGTGACCATGTAACTGAGTACATGCCTTCTGGTTAGGTTTTTCTATAGTAACTGTAAACACTGTAAAATATAAATGCATTCTCACTGTAATGACAAGAGTAAAACATGCATATAGATATATAAATAAATATATTTCTGTATATATAGGTCGTGTCCAATACAGCCAGGCAACTCCAGACTTGAAGAGTTTTGTTTTGTTTTTTTCTGTTTTTTTTTTTTTTTTTATAAAGGATTTCCATATAGAACTTTCATTGCAGGGGTAGACTGAGCAGTCAGGCTATTGGGATGGGTCTGCGGCTGAGAAGATGGTCCTTAGACCCCTAGTCACCCGTATGCTGAGATCAAGTCCAGCATTCACTCCTGCCTCATTGGGTGTCAATGTAGTGATTTTCTTTGTGCTCTATAAGTCACTCACATTCATAGACAATGCCTGTTTTAGGCTCGGGCCCAGTTCTCTCTCCGCCCTGACCTAACGCATGGCATTATTTTATCTCTCACATAATACCAAATAAAAGCTTGTATTCATAGATTCCCCATTAATATCTGCCAAGAAACACATTCTTAGTTGATCACTCCAAATCTGGAATTGCCTACGCCATTTTGTTTTACTTTACGCCATGATAAACCCGTTGCATTAACTTGTGACATTTCCATACCTGTGTAGCGGTTTTATGGTACTTTTTTTTTTTGTTATAGACCTACTGAACAGCACCAGTCGAAAAGCCCCTCCAGCAGATTTTACCTAATGTTTTAGCTATGTATGTATCTTATAAGTGAGTCTTGAATGTTTTAATTTTGTGGGGGTTTTTTGTATTAAATGTTTTAAAATTACATTGAGTAGATCTAAAATACATAGGTAGCTTTAAAACCACATAAGAAATTTACTTCATCCCAATAGCCACTTTTACCAATCAGAATAGGATTTTTTACATTACTGTTTATCCAATACATGATACGGTCGAGAAGTATCAATCCGCTAATAGTGACCAGACACAAGTAAAGCCTTGTTTGCACTTTTACTAGTACATTTTCGTAGCCTTCTGAAAGTTGTAATTGCTCTACCAGAGATGTAAAATGAGTCAGTTCAAGCTACATTAGGTGTACAATATCTACAGTTCTTCTAACCAATGTACTCACTGTCTGATACCCTAATGTTGCATGTCTTTGTGTGCTTTCTGTTTTAAAGAACTGGTTAATCTATATATTGTAATTGTGCTGCTTACATGTCCAATCCAATTAAAGCTATACATTACCGAGAATGAAGAGAGAAGGTTTACTGCAGTGCTAACCCTGTAATTCATCTACAGAAATTTTTATTAAAAATCACATTATAAATCTGTAATATATGTTTTATCACAATACATTTTACTGTTTTTTATTTTTTATTTTTTTCTGTAATTTAAGAGATGTTGGGTCTTTTTCGTAACTTTTTCATCCTAAGTGAAGTAAAAATCCACTCTTGCGAATCTGCGCTAGGTTATACTCTACATAATGTGACACAGCTTCTTCGAGTTATTTATAGTGTAGTCCTTTGGGAGATATGGCTGCACAGGGCTTTGTTACTGAGCTCAGGAGTAGCTGTTTTTGCCATCCCCATCTTATAAAAATTAGAAGTGACTGACTCTTTAGGCGCTTTTTCACTTAATGTATGAGTATAATAGGGTACCCTTAGACTTCTGGGGTGTCCTACTGTACAGATGTAGCAAAGTTAACCCTTACTTTTTGCACAGTAATTACTTGCTGCATTGTAATAACAAAGTCATTGACACATTGAATATGAAAGTTAACTGTGCTACAACTGTACCTCTCAACATTTCCAACGTCCCACATACAGAGACGTGCTGTGTTTCCCCTCATTTTGTAAGGGGCCTGTCTCTGTTGTATGGCACTATATGGAGTACAATACAGTTGCACACTCCAATGTACCATTGGAGTGTCCAATTATATTCTACTCCATATGGAGTACTCCATACTTCTTATGGTGCCACATAAGTACATCTCATTGTCAGGAAAGCTAACTCAAAATATTACATTTGGACTGGTTGACCATCTTATGGGTCTAGAGGGTGAGGTAGTGAGGCATGTTAGATTTTGGGGAGAAAAGCTGCCAACAGAATTTCGTTATAGCAGCTTGGTCTTCTGTCCATATTGAGAATATACATGTGCTCAGCCAAACATGCATGTAGGTATATGGAGAGATAGCTGTCGGATGAAGGATTGTCTTTCAGCTGACAGGTATCTTGTGTAAGGCCTGTTGGAAAGGAATCTACCCTTCTAGTGTCAGCAATTTTTTTTTTTATCCACATCCACCTGGCTTACAGTTGTTCTTGCTGTTAGCCTCATAGTCCAATAGGAGAAAAAGTGACTGACAGCAGAAATATGTGGGCATCTTGGTAATACATATGAGAGTCCTTTTATCCTTTGCCATATTACGAGCAAAAATTGCTCAACAAATGGATATTCACTTTATAAGTTTCTGTTTGGGTGTTCTTTAAATTAGGGTACAGACAGTACTAAAATACTATTTTCAACATGCACTAGAATATGTACAGTCTTCATTTTGCATTGTGAGTTAGGAAAGGAAGCTTATTTGTGTTTCAGAATCTTGGCATGTAACTCTTACAATTAATTCAGAAGAATAACAATATTTATATTGGTTACATCTGTAATCGGATAATGAGGAAATAAATGTGTTAAATGAACATACCATTTAGGGTCGAATATCTTCAGCAAAATAACAGTAGTAGGTCTTTGATCATGGCTAGATGCATAGTGATTTCTAACAGTTGGTTACATGTAGCAACTAAATGTTCCAGATTTTGTTTGTCATTAAATTTGGCAGTTTCACACTGAGATCTACTATGTTCCTAGCTAATAAAAGACAGCTCCTACTGGATGATAGAACGGTTACGCTATATTAAATAAAAAAAATTAAAAAAAAGGAACTGCATTTTTTTTTCCCTTTAATTTATGGCCCACTGATATGTACTCCTTTCACAATGTTCTCCTATTTCTGAACTGTGCTGTAATCTATGACATTTTCTAACAGATATATGTGTAAGGTGTATGTATGCTTGTGCAGTTATGGAAAAAGCAGTTTTGGAAAACAGTGTATTTATGAGAAAAATCACCTATGGGGCATGTAAAAAAAAACCTGTAAAAATACACATTAATTTGCCCGGTAAAGTTGTTTTTGTGACATTTCTGTGTTGTTAAATAAAGGACTTTAGTATTCAAAAGATCTCCATTTATCTGTCAAAAATTATTTCTGTCTACAAGTTTTTTTTTCACATTTACAAAATTCCGTATATACTCAAGTATAAGCCGACCAGAATTAAACCCAGGCTCCACAAAAAACTGGGAAAACTCATTGACTCGAGTATAAGCCTAGGGGGGAAATCCACCATTTCAGATAAAAAGTCTGGTCATGTGCATTACAGCTTAGTAACTCCATGTGCCTCATAGTACCGTATTTTCCAGACTATAAGGCGCACATAAAATCCTACGATTTCCTCAGAAATCGAAAGTGCGCTTTATAGTCCGATGCGCCTTATAGATGGATGAAATACAATACAATTGAAGTTAGAGATGCGTGAATACTATTCGAATAGCACGCTCCAATTGCAATGTATGGAAGCGGCACGCAAACTTTGCCGGCGGCCGCCGCTTAAAGGGATTCTACCATTAAATGAAGTTATTTTCTCTTGACCATGTCGGAATAGCCTTAAAAAAGGCTATTCATCTCCTACCTTTTGCCATATCCAGTGCCGCCTTCTTCCTGAGCTGCGTCCTCCCCTTCTGTGTCGTCTTCTTTGGACGTCATGGATGACGCATGCGCAGTCGGCTCTGGCTGCAAGAGCTTGTTGGTAGAATCCCTTTAACTCCTCGTGTGCTGAGCGCTTCCATTCATTTCAATGGAAACATGCCATTGAAATGAATAGAAGCGGCTGGCACGCGGGGGGGTTAAGCGGCCGCCGGCAAAGTGTGCGTGCCGCCGCTTTCAATCACATATAAGGTGCACCGGACAGCGCTGCGCCTTATAGTCCGGTGCGCCTTATATATGAACCTAGACAAGACTATAAGGCGCTCATGGGTAAGGTGCCTTATAGTCCAGTGCGCCTTATAGTCCGCAAAATACGGTAATAGCAGTTAACCCCATCATGTCCCTCACATTACCCCCTATGTACCTCATATAAGAGTTACTGATATGTGGGACATATGGAGGTAATAATTAGGTATCTTCATAATTAAGGTCCTTTATTATTACCTCCATATGTCTCACATATTAGTAACCCTTATATGGGGCACACAGGGGTTAATATGATTGACATGATGGGGTTAACTTCTATTAATGTGAGGCACATGGACTTACTAAAACTAAATTAATAACCCCAAATGCCTGACATTACTAGGCAGAGTAACCACAGCAGATATCTGTGTGTTTTACTTTCACTTTACAGTAGCTTCCTCTCCTCGATACTACAGACATCTTCTATAAGACACAATGAATCCTGCAAATAATGGCCACTGAGTTATCTGCAGATCTTACATTCTAGTGGCTACAGGACCTTTGATGACATCACAGTCACGTGACCTACATGACAAGCCAATCACAGAGCAGTGGCTCTAAAGGACCTTCCCCTTCGTTTAATTTATGCAGGTCCTTGCAAGTCTCTGTGCTCTGTGGACCATGACTAGAGTATAATCCGAGGGGGGCTTTTTGAGCATAAAAACTATGCTGAAAAAGTCGGCTTATACTTGAATATATACAGTACTTAGATTTAGTTTCGTAACATATATTGATCCATTTTGATGTTTATTAATTTCAATGTTGTTTTCCCTACTTCTATGCACAGAATATGTTTTTTTTTCCCAGATTATAGGTCAAATTAATAGTATGAAGGCAATACAGTGAAATTTCTTTGAGATGACGACCCAAAATTGCATGAACAAGTGGTTTTATAGAGCAGTGGACTTCTCATAGAAGATGGCTAGTATAGGAAACTGAAAATCTGTCACAAATAAATTTGGCCTGGGTAAGGAGGTCGTCTTTTGGTGAGGTTTCAACTGTATATCATAGACACTGAAATCCAATACCCACAATACATCATTGTGTCTGAACCTTTTTAAGCCAAGTACTCCCTGGTGAAAAAAGTTCTAACCGAGTACCCCAAAGAACGTTATGGTGCCTGTCAAATGACAGATCCTGAAAAATTGGTGTACATAGTGCAACAGACAAATCCTTCTTGTATGAGCACCTGTGGCAGACAAACACTAAAAGTTTTGAGGGTCTTTTAGCTTCCATCCAGTTTTTTTTTTACTTATTAGATCATAGATCAGAAGCTATATGTCTATTCAGCACAGACTATAATACACAATAGTTTCCAGCCATGGTGTGTACTCCCCGAGGCTTCATATCATAACCCTTGGGGTACACGTACCATAGGTTGAGAACCACTGCAATATACCACTGTTTTTCAAATATTTTCTTTTAGTTAGCTACTGTATTAAAAAGTGGTTGGTAGCTGAATGCATACAAAAATATAATAAAATATATTTAAGAAGGACTCTATACTTAAAAAGCATTAAAATAATCTCCACTGTTAATAGCGTCCAATCTGAATTTGACACAAACAGCTGTATGCTAGGAATATATAAAGTGACATATATAAACAGGGAAAGACTAGGGAGACTCCTATGATCCAAAATAACCTGACAGATGTAGCTTCCACCAGCAAGAAGCTATTCATGTAAGGCAAACTTTATAAAGTACAGTACTTGGCTATAAAGCACAAAATTAGATATATAAATCCAAGAATTCACTTTCCTAATACGCTTGGAAATTTATGGCAGAAATTTGATTGTTATGGAAAAAGACCAATTGTGTTTGGGTCATTTATCTCTCCTGAACTCAATGTCAATTTGGAACTGAGCCGGCGCACATGAGTAATCTAACCATAATACCATATCAATATTTAAACTATTCCTGTATGACATCAAAATATAAAAACTAGAGATGAGCGAACACTAAAATGTTCGAGGTTCGAAATTCGATTCGAACAGCCGCTCACTGTTCGAGTGTTCGAATGGGTTTCGAACCCCATTATAGTCTATGGGGAACATAAACTCGTTAAGGGGGAAACCCAAATCCGTGTCTGGAGGGTCACCAAGTCCACTATGACACCCCAGGAAATGATACCAACACCCTGGAATGACACTGGGACAGCAGGGGAAGCATGTCTGGGGGCATAAAAGTCACTTTATTTCATGGAAATCCCTGTCAGTTTGCGATTTTCGCAAGCTAACTTTTCCCCATAGAAATGCATTGGCCAGTGCTGATTGGCCAGAGTACGGAACTCGACCAATCAGCGCTGGCTCTGCTGGAGGAGGCGGAGTCTAAGATAGCTCCACACCAGTCTCCATTCAGGTCCGACCTTAGACTCCGCCTCCTCCGGCAGAGCCAGCGCTGATTGGCCGAAGGCTGGCCAATGCATTCCTATGCGAATGCAGACTTAGCAGTGCTGAGTCAGTTTTGCTCAACTACACATCTGATGCACACTCGGCACTGCTACATCAGATGTAGCAATCTGATGTAGCAGAGCCGAGGGTGCACTAGAACCCCTGTGCAAACTCAGTTCACGCTAATAGAATGCATTGGCCAGCGCTGATTGGCCAATGCATTCTATTAGCCCGATGAAGTAGAGCTGAATGTGTGTGCTAAGCACACTCATTCAGCACTGCTTCATCACGCCAATACAATGCATTAGCCAGTGCTGATTGGCCAGAGTACGGAATTTGGCCAATCAGCGCTGGCCAATGCATTCTATTAGCCCGATGAAGTAGAGCTGAATGTGTGTGCTAAGCACACACATTCAGCACTGCTTCATCACGCCAATACAATGCATTAGCCAGTGCTGATTGGCCAGAGTACGGAATTCGGCCAATCAGCGCTGGCTCTGCTGGAGGAGGCGGAGTCTAAGGTCGGACCTGAATGGAGACTGGTGTGGAGCGATCTTAGACTCCGCCTCCTCCAGCAGAGCCAGCGCTGATTGGCCGAATTCCGTACTCTGGCCAATCAGCGCTGGCCAATGCATTCTATTAGCCCGATGAAGTAGAGCTGAATGTGTGTGCTAAGCACACACATTCAGCACTGCTTCATCACGCCAATACAATGCATTAGCCAGTGCTGATTGGCCAGAGTACGGAATTCAGCCAATCAGCGCTGGCCAATGCATTCTATTAGCCCGATGAAGTAGAGCTGAATGTGTGTGCTAAGCACACACATTCAGCACTGCTTCATCACGCCAATACAATGCATTAGCCAGTGCTGATTGGCCAGAGTACGGAATTCGGCCAATCAGCGCTGGCTCTGCTGGAGGAGGCGGAGTCTAAGATCGCTCCACACCAGTCTCCATTCAGGTCCGACCTTAGACTCCGCCTCCTCCAGCAGAGCCAGCGCTGATTGGCCGAATTCCGTACTCTGGCCAATCAGCACTGGCTAATGCATTGTATTGGCGTGATGAAGCAGTGCTGAATGTGTGTGCTTAGCACACACATTCAGCTCTACTTCATCGGGCTAATAGAATGCAATGGCCAGCGCTGATTGGCCGAATTCCGTACTCTGGCCAATCAGCACTGGCTAATGCATTGTATTGGCGTGATGAAGCAGTGCTGAATGAGTGTGCTTAGCACACATATTCAGCTCTACTTCATCGGGCTAATAGAATGCATTGGCCAGCGCTGATTGGCCGAATTCCGTACTCTGGCCAATCAGCACTGGCTAATGCATTGTATTGGCGTGATGAAGCAGTGCTGAATGAGTGTGCTTAGCACACACATTCAGCTCTACTTCATCGGGCTAATAGAATGCATTGGCCAATCAGCGCTGGCCAATGCATTCTATTAGCGTGAACTGAGTTTGCACAGGGGTTCTAGTGCACCCTCGGCTCTGCTACATCAGATTGCTACATCTGATGTAGCAGTGCCGAGTGTGCATCAGATGTGTAGTTGAGCAAAACTGACTCAGCACTGCTAAGTCTGCATTCGCATAGGAATGCATTGGCCAGCCTTCGGCCAATCAGCGCTGGCTCTGCCGGAGGAGGCGGAGTCTAAGGTCGGACCTGAATGGAGACTGGTGTGGAGCGATCTTAGACTCCGCCTCCTCCAGCAGAGCCAGCGCTGATTGGCCGAATTCCGTACTCTGGCCAATCAGCACTGGCTAATGCATTGTATTGGCGTGATGAAGCAGTGCTGAATGTGTGTGCTTAGCACACACATTCAGCTCTACTTCATCGGGCTAATAGAATGCATTGGCCAATCAGCGCTGGCCAATGCATTCTATTAGCGTGAACTGAGTTTGCACAGGGGTTCTAGTGCACCCTCGGCTCTGCTACATCAGATTGCTACATCTGATGTAGCAGTGCCGAGTGTGCATCAGATGTGTAGTTGAGCAAAACTGACTCAGCACTGCTAAGTCTGCATTCGCATAGGAATGCATTGGCCAGCCTTCGGCCAATCAGCGCTGGCTCTGCCGGAGGAGGCGGAGTCTAAGGTCGGACCTGAATGGAGACTGGTGTGGAGCGATCTTAGACTCCGCCTCCTCCAGCAGAGCCAGTGCTGATTGGCCGAATTCCGTACTCTGGCCAATCAGCACTGGCTAATGCATTGTATTGGCGTGATGAAGCAGTGCTGAATGTGTGTGCTTAGCACACACATTCAGCTCTACTTCATCGGGCTAATAGAATGCATTGGCCAATCAGCGCTGGCCAATGCATTCTATTAGCGTGAACTGAGTTTGCACAGGGGTTCTAGTGCACCCTCGGCTCTGCTACATCAGATTGCTACATCTGATGTAGCAGTACCGAGTGTGCATCAGATGTGTAGTTGAGCAAAACTGACTCAGCACTGCTAAGTCTGCATTCGCATAGGAATGCATTGGCCAGCCTTCGGCCAATCAGCGCTGGCTCTGCCGGAGGAGGCGGAGTCTAAGGTCGGACCTGAATGGAGACTGGTGTGGAGCGATCTTAGACTCCGCCTCCTCCAGCAGAGCCAGCGCTGATTGGTCGAGTTCCGTACTCTGGCCAATCAGCGCTGGCCAATGCATTCTATTAGCCCGATGAAGTAGAGCTGAATGTGTGTGCTTAGCACACACATTCAGCTCTACTTCATCAGGCTAATAGAATACATTGGCCAATCAGCGCTGGCCAATGCATTCTATTAGCTTGATGAAGCAGAGTGTGCACAAGGGTTCAAGCGCACCCTCGGCTCTGATGTAGCAGAGCTGAGGGTGCACAAGGGTTCAAGTGCACCCTCGGCTCTCCTACATCAGAGCCGAGGGTGCGCTTGAACCCTTGTGCAGCCTCGGCTCTGCTACATCAGAGCCGAGGGTGCGCTTGAACCCTTGTGCACACTCTGCTTCATCAAGCTAATAGAATGCATTGGCCAGCACTGATTGGCCAGAGTACGGAATTTGGCCAATCAGCGCTGGCCAATGCATCCCTATGGGAAAAAGTTTATCTCACAAAAATCACAATTACACACCCGATAGAGCCCCAAAAAGTTATTTTTAATAACATTCCCCCCTAAATAAAGGTTATCCCTAGCTATCCCTGCCTGTACAGCTATCCCTGTCTCATAGTCACAAAGTTCACATTCTCATATGACCCGGATTTGAAATCCACTATTCGTCTAAAATGGAGGTCACCTGATTTCGGCAGCCAATGACTTTTTCCAATTTTTTTCAATGCCCCCGGTGTCGTAGTTCCTGTCCCACCTCCCCTGCGCTGTTATTGGTGCAAAAAAGGCGCCAGGGAAGGTGGGAGGGGAATCGAATTTTGGCGCACTTTACCACGTGGTGTTCGATTCGATTCGAACATGGCGAACACCCTGATATCCGATCGAACATGTGTTCGATAGAACACTGTTCGCTCATCTCTAATAAAAACGTAAGTAAAAAATTGTTTTATTATTATATTATTTGGCTAGTACTGATTCCCTACATGTCATTGCCCTTAGCAACAACCTGTTCTGCTTCATTTTCTATGTCAGAAAACTGGTCTAGGAACTTAACAAATCCGGCCAAATAACTCTTCAAATGCCAGTTATAGATGTCCCAGCTACCTGAAGCATTAATATAATTTGCTATATATCAAATTATATTTTTTAAGAATAAGGTTATAATTAGTTTTACTTAAATTTATATGTTAACGTTATATGTAATTCAGTGCTTGCAGATGAGGATTACCTGCTATTGTCTTTCCTTGGTACTTGGCTCTTTCTAGCTTGACTCTGTTAAGAATAAAGTTTGGTTATAGTTTCTACAAAATATTTGAGGTAGTCTTAAAATCCACCTACAGGATGAAGCTGCTGGACCCTACACAGATGTCTTCAGATTGGGTGCGGTGTTTAAGCTCAAGTCTACCACAGGCTCATTATCATAACGTACCGGCAAATAAACCACCAGCCAGGCAAATAAGCCTTGTTACAGGGGAGAGTGGAGAGTCATTTTTAGCCCCCTTGCACACGACTGTATGAATGGTCATTGTTTTTCTTGTATAGCACACTGACCCATTCATTTCTATGGGTCTGTACACGTGACCGTGAATTACATGGTCATGTGTGAGAGCCAACAGTCCTGACCACAAACTATGGAACAGGTCCTATTCCTGTATGAATTTCCAGCCCTGCTTCTGTGGCTTCTATTAATTGAGTGAAAGGGGCCACGGAAATATAGCCAGTGCACGGATGACATCCATGTGTCCCCTTGCACCTCCCGTGCTGTTCATTGCACGGTTGTGTGCAAACAGCTTATCTCTTTGGTAGCACTTTGGCAAATGGTGCAACATAAGGTTCATAACTAATACTGAAGCACTACTAACGAGTAATTATGTATATTAAGCAGATAAGGAGTGAGTCTTCTGCATAGTTTTCATTACTTACATTTGAGAGTAGAGTACTTATCCAAGAACCTTAATTTCCAAAATCCTATAATTATACATATGCCTTTTTCTCAAGGATCTTATTCAATTTCACTTTTTCACTTCAGATTCTTTTAATGAATTTGTCAACATTGGTTCCCTCTGCAGCAAGTATCGGGTTTTGAGGAAATGGCATTCTTGGTTGCCTATGCAATATTCGCAAAAAATGAAATCCCAATGCTTGTCAAGTAATCTAATAAGCCATGAGGGAAGGTTTATGTAGATGCAAAAAATAATGCTAACTTCATTCTAATTGACACTTTATATTCTACATTTACACAAAAGGATAAATCATGGCAGTTTTTAAAAATATTTTCAAAAATACAGCAATCATATAAAATGTATAGTTTCACATGCATGAAAGTTATGAATCCATGAAACTAGGCCTTAAAGGTTATGGGCACTTACATAGACCTTTTTCTCTATAGACCTTTTTGTATAGGTGAACAAAGACTACAAACAATGGCAGTTAGCTACTAATCTGAATGCGTTACGATTCTGAATCACATGTCATACCCTACTTTTATTGTTTAAAGTGGAACTAATTCATTGTGCAGGTGAAGGTAATGCACTTTGTATTATATTTTACTAAAGAAAATGGCTTATTTCCTCACTTATTTACCTCCTTCTGCCACTGATTAAATCTGTACAATAAATCTATGGAGAGGGGAGGGGAATGAAGAGGAGAGCTTTTTAAGGCTAAGGCCCCACATTGTGGAAATACAGCTTTTTTGTTACAGCAAAATCTGCAACAACAAAAAACTGAATTTCCGCAACCCTAAAAGGGTTGTCCAAGATAGTTTTTTCTATTAGGCTGGGGGAGGTGAAAAAAACAAACATACCATTCCCCAGTGCTTAGGTGTCTGCCATCATGGGGTGGACTGGGAGACACCACAGCATTTTGGATGCATGAGAATTTTTTTTGTTGTTATAGTTTTCACCTCCCCTGACATCATATTAACCCCTTGCCGCCGATGGCATTTTTTGATTTTCGTTTTTCGTTTTTGACTCCCCTCCTTCTAAACCCCATAACTTTTTTATTTCTCCGCTCCCAGAGCCATATGAGGTCTTAATTTTTGCGGGACAAATTTTTCTTCATGATGCTACTATTAATTATTCTGTAGAATGTACTGGGAAGCAGGAAAAAAATTCAGAATGGGGTGGATTTGAAGAAAAAATGCATTTCTGCGACTTTCTTACGGGCTTTGGTTTTACGGCATTCACTGTGCAGCCAAAATGACATGTCCCCTATATTGTGTGTTTCGGTACGGTTCCAGGGATACCAAATTTATATGGTTTTATTTACATTTTGACCCCTAAAAAAAATTCCAAAACTGTGTTAAAAAATTTTTTTTCTAAAAGTCGCCATATTCCGATGGCCGTAACTTTTTTATACGTCAGTGTACGGGGATGCATAGGGCGTCTTTTTTTGCGGGGTCGGGTGTACTTTTTAGTTCTACCATTTTCGGGAAATGTTTTTGCTTTGATCACTTTTTATTCAAATTTTTATCAGAATCAAAACAGTGAAAAAAAGGCGGTTTGGCACTTTCGGCTATTTTTCCCGCTACGGCGTTTACCGAACAGGAAAAATATTTTTATAGATTTGTAGAGCGGGCGATTTCGGACGTGGGGATACCTAACATGTATATATTTCACAGTTTTTAACTACTTTTATATGTGTTCTAGGGAAAGGGGGGTGATTTGAACTTTTAATACTTTTTATATATATATATATTTTTTTTTTTTTTTTACTTTTTTTTTTTTTTTTTTTGCATTTATTAGACCCCCTAGGGGTGTTGAACCCCAGGGGGTCTGATCACTAATGCAATGCATTACAATGCTAATGCATTGCAAAAAATCATCCTTTCTTTTGCAGGCTGCATAGACCAGCCTGCAAAAGAGAGGATTTGCAGACAAGCCTGGGAGCCTGTACAAGGTTCCCGGCTGTCATGGCAACGGGACGTCGGCCCTGGAGCATGCTGCAGGAGCCGGCGATCCCGGGCAAAATGGCGGCGCCCATGCGCCGCCGGGAAAATGGCGCCTCCGGTGCCTTTGACCGATCGGAAGCATTAGAGCCGGTTGTCTACTGCTTAAATCAGTAGACACCCGGCGGCTATGGCGGCCGCCCGGCTCCCGGGCGGTCGCCATAGTTACAGACCCGACATGCGCCGTACTATTATGGCGCATGTCGGGAAGGGGTTAAAAAAAGTTTATTCTGGACAACCCCTTAAAAGCATAGACATATATACAATGCAGTGACAGGTTTGTTTGTTTTTTTTCTAGCTGGGCTATCAGGAATTACTATACAACTCTCCTGACAGAAATAACACATTAAAGGTGAAGACTGTCTCAAATCTCTGTTTTTCCCCTCCCCCTCTCCATAGACTTCATTGTAAAGTGGCACAGTATGGATAAAATCACTCAGAAAAGAAATACAGAGTCAAATACTTAAAGACTTTGGCACTTCAGTGAAATATAGTGTATTGAAAAGTTTTTGATTTATGAAAGAAAGAAAAAATAAATAATCACGATTTGAGACACTTTTTTAAGAGGTATCTAGAAAAGAATGTTTGGTTTAGTGAATTAATAAAATACACCTTATTTATTAGTGTCATGGACAAGCTATCTAGCTTTTAGCAAAATGTGCCTAGATGCAACAAAAGTTTCATGCAAATTGTGCCATTATGATAAATTTGCTGCATTTTATTAAATTTATGCATTGCAAATTTTAAGCCACATGGACTTTAAGGAGAAGCTTTCTTAAACCTTCTAAAGGAAATACTTGCCCATTAAAACAAATCAGCACAGCTTTCACAAGTGGAAAAAGAAATTAAAATTATGGTGGTGATATACACAGCAATGATCAATGTTATCACTAGAGGCGGTGGCACATTGACACACATTACTACTGCAATAAGGTTCAACCCAAAAGTCATAATGAATATAAAATCTTGTATATTTCAAATGTATTTATTTTTTTACTTATTTTGATTTATTAATTTTTAACAGTCTTCTAAATAAATATGACTATTAAAAAGCTGTGCACTTTAGAAATATATATATATATATATATATATATATATATATACAGATATTTATTAATACTCTTTTCAATATAAATAATACCTCTTTGATGGAAAAGAGGAACTTACTCCTAGCACCACCTTATGGTGTTGCTATGAGTAAACATAAAACTAACGTAAAACTAAAACATAATCTGGGAATAATAGTGTGAAGGATACTGCCTTACCAAGTCGCTTGGCACACCTGACGATCACCCTTCTTCCTTACTTTCCACTTGCACCCTGTGAGTGTGTCTGGGTCTTATAGGATAATACGAAACGACCTTTCTAAAGTTTAGATATTTATTAACCCTAGTCATTTAACATATACAGAAATATAGATATGTGGTTGACAAGCAGATACATATAAAAAGCACAATACAATACATAAAATAAAATGGTAGTAAAAGATAGAAAAGGAACAATACCAACAAGAGTCTGTAGTTGGTTCTCTGGGGTCTCACTTCCAGGCCTCAGGGCACATGCTTCAGTACACAGCTTCAACATTCTTACATGGCTTACAGAAGTATAACTCCCTTGTCTCCTTAGGAGAGTCAATATAACTATCCCCAGTCTCCTCCCAGAGTTATGTCATTAGGGATAAAAGTCCAGCCCTCAATCCTTGAAACCAAATAACTAAGAACAGTCAAAATTCATCACCAGATGAACATAGGGTCAGGCCAGTGGTATGATGGGGTTCATAGTGAGGTTCTGTTATGGTCTGGGGATCCCTGACCATGGACTGGCCCCTGACTGATAACTTCTCAGTCCAGTAAAGGAAAAACATAAATAAAAAACAATAATAAGTATGAGCAGTTTGGACTTCTAGTGTGGATCCTCCTACACCCTGCCTCGCACAACTAGAAGTAGCCGTGGGCCCGACTAACTTGCCTGAATGGGCACGAGCACAGCCGGAGAAGTAGCTAACCTACAAAGGGAAATAGAGCCCCTGTCTAGCTTCACGTTTACGAAGGAGAGGCAGATACAGAACAAGCCCCCCACGGATGTCCAGACTTGGACTAACGGTGAACATGAGAACGCAAAGCATAGGGAGAAAATAAACGTGAAACACAGAATAACTGAACTAAGCAAGGGATAGGAAAAAACAGAACTGAGTATCACACACCCAAAAAACCCCTACCAAAAAAATTCCAAACCTCCAAACAGAAAAATACCTAGTGCTCGCTGCGCCCGGAACACTATGTCTGGATAGGAGCTCAATACTTAACCAACTAGTCCTGTGTGAACAGGAGCAGGAAACTGGATGGGCCAGGATGCAGATGGTAGCAGCTTCAGACAACAGACCATTACTAGAGCACAGGAACAGAAGTTTAAGACCGGCATTGGATAACATGTACAACAGCCTTATATAGTAAAAGAAGGTCTCGCCCATGGCCTGTCAAGTATTCAGCACTGCAGAGAACTTAACCCCTTCTGAGGCCAAGACACACCAGGCACTGATCCACCAGGCAACTCACCAGAAACAGCATGTCTGGTGTTAACATTCCCCTGCCATGCATCAGGTGATTCACGCGCTGAATGCCGTCCGGACACTCTGCGCCTGAACCGAACAGGCCGAGACTGCTGAGACCGGGTCATAACAGGTTCCCATCATGTAGCCACCAAGGATGACACTCCAATCCCTTTTGCGTAATGAGTTCAGTGTCTGGACCTTATCCCTGCTCTCAACACTAGCAAATTTGGACTTGGAGCATTCGGGTCCACCTGGTACAACTGAGGAATTTACCGATGTAACTGTGGTATGTCCTCCTAGGCAAATATTATCAGAAAATCATATTTCCTTTAAAGTCTGACCCAGAGACAACCAGTCTGGGTGATGTGGATTCAGAGCTTTCAGTATACAACTCTAGGATGCCCCCATGCTGGGATAATGAGGTTAGCACAGATATGCTAATGGTGCTGGGCATGACACAACAAAAAGGCTGTGATTGCAGAGCAGACAAGCCACATCCCTGCATTTAAACAGTTTGTTATCAGGAGTTTTGGAGCAAAATATTTTAAACCATGTTCCCTCTTTGATAATCCATGCCCCTTCTCTAGACACTTTTTAAAACTGTGTGAGACGCAAAAATGTATAAAACACATAATAAATCTGGTGTAAGGTTTGTATATCAGTGTATTGTTTCAAATTAAATCTCCAACCTTCTTATGTTTTAAGTGGTAGAATTCTATTGTGGCCTTCAATAAATTGAGCTCTTCTCCGCTTATTTTTACAAGATCTGCTGCTAGACAGAGGATCTACAGAACTAGAGAGCTGTTGTTTCATGTAAAAAATAGCTAGTCTACCACGGCATTGAAAAAAGGAATGTTATTTCTACCAAGTTCTTGGTCCATAAGCCATAAGAAACACCAGTGGATATGGTTCTGTAAAATTCCATTGTAACAAAGGATGTGAAAGAGTTTATGTTGTAATGAAATAATAAACAGAAATAATTATAATAATATTGACATATGCAAAGGAAACAAGTAACTTTCGATTCACTAATATACATAAATATATTTCAGTTCATCCAGTGTGACTTTTTGTAAGATCTTTAACCCAAAGTCTTGCATTGAAAATTGTAGAATGTAATAAATTTTGTAGCCCTTAAAGCCTTTGACAGAATTGTGCTTACACTCAACAGCCAATGACTCTTCACAGCACTCGATTGAATTTCTAAAAATAAAGATCATTGCGTCTCATAAGGCTGAAGGCTAAATCACTTCCGCCTTGCTATATCCACTGTCCGACGTGATTAAGCAATGGAAGTTAAGATTGAATGAAGGGTTGTCTGTTTGCCTGAAACAGTGCCACTCTTGTCCCTGGATTATGTCTAGTGCTGGAACTTGTCCCCATCAAATGTATGCCAGAAGAAAACATGCAGAAGAAAGACATTTCAAAAAGTGAGGACCTATGACCACAAGACAAATCTTTTCCACTGTTTAAAAAAAGAACAGTATTGTTTGCAAAAGAAGTAATAAGTGTAAATCTCTATATAAATAGCTGGTTGTAGTCTATAGGTAGAATAATAAAAAATGAGAATACTCCTATTTAGAGATGAGCAAACGGCGTTCGATCGAATTGATATTCGATCGAATATCAGGCCGTTCGAGGTATTCGATTACAATCGAATACCAGGAGGCAAACGCACTAAAAATTTGTATCCCCTCCCACCTTCTCTGGCGCTTTTTTTGCACTAATAACTGCGCAGGGGAGGTGGGACAGGAACTACGACAACGGAGGCATCGAAAAAAAATCGGAAAAAGTAATTGGCTGGCTAAATCAGGTGACCTCCAATTTATACGAATGGTCGATTTCAGATTCGAGTCATATGAGACTGTGAACTATGTGACTGTGAGACAGGGATAGATGTACAGGCAGGGTTAGCTAGGGATTACCTTTATTTAGGTGGGAATGTTACTCAAACAGCTCTTTGGGGCTCTATCTCTATCAGAATCCCTGTCAGCTGACGATATGCGGGAGCTGACTTTTTCCCATAGGAATGCATTGACCAGTGTTGATTGACCGAATGCCATACAGAGTACAGCATTCGGCCAATCAACGCTGGTTCTGCCAAAGAAAGTGGAGTCTAAGATCAGTCCACAGCAGTCTCCGTTGTGGTCTGATCTCAGATGTAGCAGTGTTGTGCGCACAGGTGTAGCAGAGCTGGCCATACATTCAGCTCTACTACACCCGAGATGAAGCAGTGCTGGCCGCGCGCTGAGCTCTGCTACACCCGAGATGTAACAGAGCTGAGTGTGCGCTGAGCTCTGCTACACCCGAGATGTAGCAGAGCTGAGTGTGCGCTGAGCTCTGCTACACCAAAGATGTATCAAAGCTGAGTGTGCGCTGAGCTCTGCTACACCAGAGATGTAGCAGGGCTGAGTGTGCGCTGAGCTCTGCTACACCCGAGATGTAGCAGAGCTGAGTGTGCGCTGAGCTCTGCTACTCCCGAGATGTAGCAGAGCTGAGTGTGCGCTGAGCTCTGCTACACCAGAGATGTAGCAGAGCTGAGTGTGCATTGAGATCTGCTACACCAGAGATGTAGCAGAGCTGAGTGTGCGCTGAGCTCTGTTACACCAGAGATGTAGCAGAGCTGAGTGTGCGCTGAGCTCTGCTACACGCGAGATGTAGCAGAGCTGAGTGTGCGCTGAGCTCTGCTACACCCGAGGTGTAGCAGAGCTGAGTGTGAGCTGAGCTACAGTAGATCTGTAGAGCTACAGATCTACAGAGATGTAGCAGTGTTGAGTGCACAGCTCTGCTCCACCTGAGATGTAGCAGAGCTGGCCGTGCGCTGAGCTCTGCTACACCCGAGATGTAGCAGAGCTGAGTGTGTGCTGAGCTCTGCTACACCAGAGATGTGCGCTTAACACTGCTACATCTGAGATCGGACTGTGGACCGATCTTAGACTCCGCCTCCGGCACTCAGCGCACACTCAGCTTTGCTACATCTCTTTTATCACTAAATTGAAGTGCTTCACTGCACTTGTCCACAGGACAACCAATTGCTAACAGGAGCATATACTACCATTGCAGTAATGTTGCATTGGTGTACAGCACGTGAATGCTTTTGCAAACATGACACCTGCAAGTCACCGAAAGAAAACCTATGATATTTTCTTAAAAATAAATGCTTCACATACAGTAAATCACCCAAGACTTATATAAGCTAAGAGGCATTTTGGAATTAAGTGCCATGACCTAGTGTGACAACACAAAACTTTTTAGCTTCAATCACAAGATGTATGCTTTGGAAACCATCTTGCCATCTGTAAAGAATAGTGGTGGTTTTGTTATGCATTGGGATTGTGTGGCAGATAGTTGCACTGCAAATATGATGTGAACATAGAGAGATGATTGGATTCAACCAGCACAGTGGCTCAGTGGTTAGCACTGCAGCCTTGCAGAGCTGGAGTCCTGGGTTCAAATCCTGCCAAGGACAACATTTACAAGGAGTTTGTTTGTTCTCCCCGTGTTTGCGTGTGTTTCCTCTGGGTACTCTGGGTTCCTCCCACACTTCAAAGACATACTAATAGGTAATATAGATTGTGAGCCCTATATGGGACAGTAACTGTCAATGTCTGTAAAGCTCTGTGGAATACGATGGTGATATAAAAATAAGGGTAATAAAAAATAAATATCTGATAGCAAATATTGTAATGTAAGTAGGAGCAAAACTTGCTTCAAAATCAACCTGGTAGTTATCTATATCTATATCCTGAGAAGCGCGGTTACCCTTGAACTGGTTGCATTCTTTCATAGTTTACTTCAAAATCAACCATGAACTCTGAAATATTAACATTGAAGAATGGCCCTTATAGACCCACACTGGTATAATAGACATCATAGACTGGTTAAAAGGGATATAATATATAAATAAAATGCCAAAATATAGTCTACTGTCGTCTATTTGTTTTGAGTCAGCGGTGCCACGTAATTGGTTCTCTACCTAACAGACCAGATTAACTCCAAGACTAAACGATACCTAGACCATTTGGTGCTATATTCAATGCATTTTTCCTAATTTTTGATCTATACAGAAATGTATAGTATGTGAACAGAATGTTTCTTGGATAGTAAGATCAGAAATACAACAAACCATATGTAGATGGCCATATTATTTTAATTATTCCCTGAAATATGAGTCAGAATAACAGGTTTCTAGGATAGTAATTAGAACATTATGAAATGGACTCATATCCTGTATCCGACAGACAGTAATAAATATTATGCATTATTCAGATCTTGGTGTCGGAAATATTTCATTAATATCTTACATGAGTAGGTTAACATCTTTGTATGAGACTTGAAGAAAAATAATTTAAACATCATTTATATTTCAGATGTATTAAAAATTATTAAATTCCATGACCAGCTGTATTTAAAAAAAATGGTGGCATTAAAGATAGACTTCTCGCTTCTTCCACAGTGGTTACCCACTATTCTATTGAGCAGCATTTCCAACCAATACCAATTTTTCTGAAGAACCTTTCATCAGTGAGAGCCTGAAGAAGGTCATTTTGTGACTGAAAAACTTTTGCTGTACTTGTACTATTACTCTGCAGCATTTGCAATGTACTACAGCAACACTTTTGAATGTATTTCTCTGCAATTAAACCAGATTGGTGATTAATAAATGGATTTTATCTGCATGTCTGTGTATAGTCCATCTTTAACACTATAAGATGGGTTGGGACCCTACTTCTACACAGATATATATATATATATATATATATATATATATATATATATATACAGTCCTATGAAAAAGTTTGGGCACCCCTATTAATCTTAATCATTTTTAGTTCTAAATATTTTGGTATTTGCAACAGCCATTTCAGTTTGATATATCTAATAACTGATGGACACAGTAATATTTCAGGATTGAAATGAGGTTTATTGTACTAACAGAAAATGCGCAATATGCATTAAACCAAAATTTGACCGGTGCAAAAGTATGGGCACCTCAACAGAAAAGTGACATTAATATTTAGTACATCCTCCTTTTGCAAAGATAACAGCCTCTAGTCGCTTCCTGTAGCTTTTAATCAGTTCCTGGATCTTGGATAAAGGTATTTTGGACAAACAATTCAAGTTCAGTTAAGTTAGATGGTCGCCGAGTATGGACAGCCCGCTTCAAATCATCCCACAGATGTTCAATGATATTCAGGTCTGGGGACTGGGATGGCCATTCCAGAACATTGTAATTGTTCCTCTGCATGAATGCCTGAGGATTTGGAGCGAAGTTTTGGATCATTGTCTTGCTGAAATATCCATCCCCGGCGTAACTTCAACTTCGTCACTGATTCTTGAACATTATTCTCAAGAATCTGCTGATACTGAGTGGAATCCATGCGACCCTCAACTTTAACAAGATTCCCGATACCGGCATTGGCCACACAGCCCCAAAGCATGATGGAACCTCCACCAAATTTTACAGTGGGTAGCATGTGTTTTTCTTGGAATGCTGTTTCTTTTTGGACGCCATGCATAACGCCTTTTTTTATAACCAAACAACTCAATTTTTGTTTCCAAAATGAAGCTGCCTTGTCCAAATGTGCTTTTGCATCCCTCAGGCAACTCTATTTGTGGCGTACGTGCAGAAACGGCTTCTTTCTCATCACTCTCCCATACAGCTTCTCCTTGTGCAAAGTGCGCTGTATAGTTGACCGATGCACAGTGACACCATCTGCAGCAAGATGATGCTGCAGCTCTTTGGAGGTGGTCTGTGGATTGTCCTTGACTGTTCTCACCATTCTTCTTCTCTGCCTTTCTGATATTTTTCTTGGCCTGCCACTTCTGGGCTTAACAAGAACTGTCCCTGTGCTCTTCCATTTCCTTACTATGTTCCTCACAGTGGAAACTGACAGGTTAAATCTCTGAGACAACGTTTTGTATCCTTCCCCTGAACAACTATGTTGAACAATCTTTGGTTTCAGATCATTTGAGAGCGGGCTGTCCATGTTCGGCGACCATCAAACTTAACTGAACTTGAATTGTTTTGTAGAAAGAAATGGTCCAAAATACCTTCATCCAGGATCCAGGAACTGATTAAAAGCTACAGGAAGCGACTAGAGGCTGTTATCTTTGCAAAAGGAGGATGTACTAAATATTAATGTCACTTTTCTGTTGAGGTGCCCATATTTTTGCACCGGTCAAATTTTGGTTTAATGCATATTGCGCATTTTCTGTTAGTACAATAAACCTCATTTCAATCCTGAAATATTACTGTGTCTATCAGTTATTAGATATATCAAACTGAAATGGCTGTTGCAAACACCAAAATATTTAGAACTAAAAATGATTAAGATTAATAGGGGTGCCCAAACTTTTTCATAGGACTGTATATACTAGAGGGAGGACCCGGCTTCGCACGGGTATATTACATTTTATGTTTGTGTAGTGGCCCCATAAGAAATGTCCAATTTTGCACTGGTGTATTTTGTATGTGGTTTGTGTGTATGTCCATAAGCGTCATGTGATTATGTGTATCTCATTTTGGATATCAGTGAAAAACCTGTGATCAGTTGTTATGGATACCTGGAGTAAAGCTGTATCCAATCCTTCCTCGTGTAGTACTGTGATTAGACGCAAGTATCTAATCCTCGTTGGTGTGGTACTGTGTGCAGATGCACTTATCTAATCCTCCAGCGTGTGGTACTGTGTGCAGATGTGTGTATCTAATCCTCCCCCGTGTGGCATTGTGTGAAGAGGCACGTATCTAATCCTCCGGTAAGTGAAACTGTGTGCAGACGTGCATATCTAATCTTACGGCATGTGGTACTATGTGCAGACGCGCGTATCTAATCCTCTGGCGTGTGGTACTGTGTGCAGACAGGTGTATCTAATCCTCTGGCGTAAGGTACTGTGTGCAGATGCGCGTATCTAATCCTCCCCCGTGTGGTGCTGTGTGCTGAGATGCGTATCTAATTATCTGGCATTTGGTACTGTGTGCAGAGGCATGTATCTAATCCTCCAAAGTGTGGTACTGTGTTCAGATGCACGTATCTAATCCTCCCCTGTGTGGTATTGTGTGAAGAGGTGCGTATCTAATCCTACGGCGTGTGGAACTGTGTGTAGAAGCGTGTATCTAATCCTACAGCATGTGGTACTGTATGCAGACGTGTGTGTCTAATCCTATGGCGTGTACAACTGTGTGAAGATGCGTATCTAATCGTCTGGCATGTGGAACTGTAAGCAGACGCGCGTATCTAATCCTACGGCATGTGGTACTGTGTGCAGACGTGCTTATCTAATCCTCTGGTGTGTGTAACTGTGTGCAGACGCGCGTATCTAATCCTCCCCGTGTGGTACTGTGTGCTTAGACGCGTATCTAATCCTCTGGCGTGTGGTACTGTGTGCAGATACACGTATCTAATCCTCCCCTGTGTGTTACTGTGCGAAGAGGCACATATCTAATCCTGTGGCATGTGGAACTGTGTGTAGACACGTGTATCTAATTCTACGGCATGTATTACTGTGTGCAGACGCACCTATCTAATCCTATGCCATGTGGTACTGTGTGCAGATGCACGTATCTAATCCACTGGCATGTGGTACTGTGTGCAGATACGCATATCTAATTCTCCTCTGTGTGGTACTGTGTGCTGAGACGCGTATCTAATTCTCTGGCTTGTGGTACTGTGTGCAGAGTCATGTATCTAATCCTCTAAATTGTGGTACTGTATGCAGACACATGTATCTAATCCTCCCCTGTGTGGTATTGTGTGAAGAGGCGCGCATCTAATCCTATGGCGTGTGGAACTGTGTGTAGACGCGCGTATCTAATTCGCCCCTGTGTGGTACTGTGTGCTGAGACGCGTATCTAATTCTATGGTTTGTGGTACTGTGTGCAGAGGCATGTATCTAATCCTCCAAAGTGTGGTACTGTATTCCGGCACACATATCTAATCCTCCCCTGTGTGGTATTGTGTGAAGAGGTGCGTATCTAATCCTACAGCATGTGGAACTGTGGGCAGATGCGTGTATCTAATTCTCTGGCGTGTGGTACTGTGTGCAGACGTGCGTATCTAATCCTCCTTGTGTGGTACTGTGTGCTGAGACGCGTATATAATCCTCTAGCATGTGGTACTATGTGCAGAAGCGCGTATTTAATCCTCTGGTGTGTGGGACTGTGTGCAGACGCGTGTATCTAATCCTCTGGCGTATGATACTGTATGCTGATCTGTGTATCTAATCCTCTGATGCGTGTATCTCAGTTTGGATATCAGTGTTGGGTTGTGTATGTGGAGTGACCGTGTGTATTGCAGTTGGAATATGAGTGAAAGACTTGCAGGTTTGTATTGGCTAAGGGGAGGAATTGTGTTTGGAATGCTGTATCTCAGCAAGGTACGTCCGAGCGAGTTGGAGTCTCATCTTAAACCTTCTAGGATACCTGAAGTGTCTCTGTACCAAATTTGGTGAAGATCGGTCCAGTCGTTTGGTTCGCATTAGAGAACAGACAGACAGACGGACAGACAGACAGAAATTCATTTTTATAATATAGAGAGATATATATTGTAAGCCGATGGCTGGTCAGGTAATGGAGGGGGTGTACATTTCACCCAGACTACTAAGGTACTTTTTTCTGTTGAGCATTTTGGTAAATTCTCAGTATTGGGCTGGATTTTTAGGAATGGCAGGTAGGTTGGTAGTGGGACCTGTCATTCCACCCCCCTCCAGTCCATACTTTGAAGATGTTCCAGCAGCGACTCAGCTGCAGAGAGTCTGCTCATCAAGGGAGCTTAAGAAGCCAGCTCCAGCAGCAGACTTTTGGCAGAGCTTGGCTGGAGAGCCAACAGAGAGATCATATTTTTGGAGCTGTGTCCTGAATGATTCTACTGGCTTTTGGATTTCTGTTATTCTAGGTGAGGTAACTGGACTATTACTAAAACATATTTAAAAATGAACAATTGTCCTAGGGTCACCATATTCTGAGACCTAGAGCTTCCAATCAAGTCTTCTTGCTAAACTTTCTACTTGCTATTACTGTACTGTACATACTGACTTCTGACCTTTGGCATCTCTTGTGACAAGTCTTTTGGATTGCGATTTGGTACTGCTTTATCTCCCTGGCTTTGATCCTTGGCTTGCTGACTCCTCTTCTGTGTTGTATTGTCTTGTCCGCATTTAGTGTTTACACTTATTCCGAGAAGGGACTGTTGTCTAGTTGTCCCTGTCATTAGAACAGTAGTGGCAAGTAGATAGAGGCAAAGACTGGGTTGAGTTGAGGACTCACTGTCTCTGCCTTTCCTTCCTCCCTGTTTTCAGCAGCAGCACTGGGGAATTGCTCAACTAGTAATTCCTTTAAAGCTACACAGAAGTGAAGTGACTACAAATAGTTGTAGCTAACCACCTTTTCACAGTAGATGAGATACCTATACTGTGGACAAATAGCAACCAAAAAGATAACAGGGCTAAGAAGTGTTTACTCTCTTCCAAATTGTGGGGATGTTTAAGCGCCAAGGACAACCTTGAATTTTAGATTTAATATATACAAAAAGTACAGTGCTTAACAGAAAAGATGTAACAAGAAAGACATATACATACAAAAATATTAAAAAGGGGGGTATAATAAACTAATCTTTTTGTAGGCCTGGCTAGGAGCACAGCAGGAAGTGACTGGGCCGATGTATAAAGAGTTTATGTACCTGATCAATTCTCATGGTTCCCAACTTACGTCTTAGAATCTCCCATCTTTGACTGGTATATAATAATTTTCTCCTTTTTTCAATTATTGAGCTTTGGTCAGCAAAGCAACAAATTAGAATTGCTGTACATAGGAAACCCTTAGACTTAGCACATACCCAATGAAGCATTGAAGTAAAACCCCACTAGGACAATACACAGAAATGATAGAAAATAAAATAATGTAAAGGAACAGAACAAAAAGCTTTTTTTTTTTTTTTTTTTTTTTTTTTTTTTACAAGATGTCTTACAAATGGATTTAAGACAATCTCAGTGATCTAGCATGGTAAAGTAGTTTAGTTTGATTTCAGATATTAAAATAAATATAGATGTCAATATAAAAGGTTTTAGCTATTTTCTGCATGTACTAGGCATATATTAAGCAGTATGTTTAATAATGGAGAATTACATGTAACAAGAACAATAGCAAAACATTTAACCCTGTGAGCCTCAGAGGTGTGAAGACACTGTGTCAGTAGAGGTGTTATTATCTGCATTGTACATTTAAACCTGTCTAGACGATGGCTCCATTAATGCGTTCCTGGTGACATTTGGTTCCTTCATACTAAAGAATGATTAAACTGCTATTGAGACTCAATGCCACAGGTAATTTACTAGATAATGGTAGCCAAGTAATTAGAAGAATTCGTGACAATTTTAAACTCTGTCTTTTTTTCTCTCTGACTCACTTATCTACAATGTCAGTTTTAACATGTATATTACTGTGAAAAAGTAAGGAAGACCCTAATGGTTTCCATTTGTTGAGCAAAAAGCAAAATGGTATGAAGGGGTGAAAGGAATACAGAAGTAAAACAGAAAATACTTTGGAACAATATTGGTTTGTAGCTGAACTCAGGTGTCTGCTTTAAAAAGAAACATGCACCTTAAGGGGGCATTCACATGGAGTAACGTGGTGCTGATTCTGGCATGATAACTCGCGTAAGAATCAGCGCTGAAAAACATAATCCCATTGACTTCAATGGGTTCCATTTAACGTGCGTAACACATTTAAATCAATGGGAGGCTTTATAACTAGAGTTGAGCGAGTACTGTTCGGATCAGCCGATCCGAACAGCACGCGCGCATTGAAATGAATGGAAGCACCTGGTGCTTCCGGTTTGACGGCAGCCGTCCGCTTAACCCGCCGCGTGCCGGCTGCGTGCATTGATTTCTGTGATTTCTGATCCGAACAGTACTCGCTCAACCCTATTTATAACCCATTGATTGTGAATGCCCCCTCAGGTGGTTGAAACCTCTCCCTTCCACAAAGTGATTTTAGGTAATGACTTTGCCAGGTCCTTAGCTGGGATTGGCCTGTACAGCTGTTATATATGTTTGCCTGTATTTTGTGTATGTTATTGTGCACTGTATAATGTGTAATATGTTGTTTATTACTGTGTATGTGCTGATGACTTATTGCATCGTTTGATGTAGGTGTCACTTCCAATGTGTGGCTATGTTGCACGTCATGCCTATTTCATTTTAGGATTTTATGGATGGAGGGCAATGTAAAGAGCCACACTGTGAAGATTGCCAGATGAAACCATGCTCCTTATGGGAGGGGTCACCCTTTTGTGCCTTGATACTTTTGTTTAGGCCAGTTTTGATTTTTTTTTACTTTATTTGCAGCCTTTGCCTCCAGGACCTGACTGGCCTGGAGAATTCTACTGGGCATCCGGAAGCTTGCTCATTCTTCCAAGTATCCAGGAGGTAGCCCTTCTTTTGGGAGCCTCCTGGATATTTTGGTACACTTTGTAAATATGAGTTATGTGGTTTTGTAACATTTCATAGTGAATTTCTATTATCCAAGCAATAACATCACTAGATATACCTACGTATCTTAAATGTAACAAGAGTAAGCTTTTTTTCATGTTGTGTCTTTTTCTTTGATACACGTGTTTGATTTGGATCCATTGAAGGCACTATGGCACTACAGACTTTTTCATCCATAATCACAAAGATCCTTTTAACCCTCAACAGGCTATTCAACTGCATAAAAATGAGATATGATTGGAGGTCATTGGAAGGTCTGAAAAACTACACTATACCAAACGCTTGCTCCCTATTTCTATTATTATTACCGTACAGAATAGATTTATCAGGGCTGGCATATTATGCTTGTCCTGATATGTCTTGCACCATTGGAGGATGCATTTAATTTATGATGAGCTGCATAGATTTCAGTTATTATTAGAGATAAGCGAACGTTAAAATGTTCAATATTCGATATTCGTTTCGAATAGCTGCTCAATATTCGACTATTCAATCGAGTATCGAACCCCATTATAGTCTATGGGAGAAAATGCTTTGCTACAGGGGATCCCAGCATTCGACTCAGGAGAGTCACCAAGTCCACTATCACACCCCAGGAAATGATGCCAACACCCTGGAATGCAACTGGGACAGCAGGGGAAGCATGTCTGGGGGCATCAAGTACCTTTATTATATTGGGATCCCTGTCAGCTTGCCATATGCCAGAGCTGACTTTTTCCCATAGGAATGCATGAGGAGGCGGAGTCTAAAATCGGTCCACAGCAGTTTCCATTCTGGTCCGATTTTAGACTCCGCCTCCTCCGGCAGAACCAGCGTTGATTGGCCTAATGCTGTACACTGGCCAATCAACGCTGGTCAATGCATTCGTATGGCAAGATGAGGCAGAGCTAGCCGTGCGGTTAGCTTGGCTACTCCGGACACCGGAGTAGCCGTGCGGATAGCTCGGCTACTCTGGACACTGGAGATGAAGCAGAGCTCAGCTCTGCTACACCCAACAATCCCTCCAACTACGCCTCCTGTCACACACACAGTTCTGCACTACTGCCAACCATCCCTCCAGCTTCTCCTCCTGTCACACACTCAGCTCTGCTACATCTCTACACTCTATTGTAGAGATGTAGTAGAGCTGAGTGTGCGCTGAGCTCTGCTACACACGAGATGTGTGTGACAGGAGGAGTAGATGGAGGGATGGTTGGGAGTAGTGCAGAGCTGCTACACCAGAGATTTCGCAGAGCTGGCCGATGTTAGCAGTCCGATGCAGCAGAGCTTAGTGTGAAAGTCTGCTGCATCGGACTTCTACATCTACCACGTCCCCTACATCGGGCCGTGTGCTCAGCTCAACTACTCCCCCTCACTGGTGTCCGCTTACCTGCAGCTCCTTGTTCTTCTTGGTCCAGTTCGGTCCTCTATCCGGTCTTCAGAGCTCCTTGCCCCCCTCTCCCTCGACTAGTATTATAGAGAAGGCGGGGCTTAGGAAAGTGTGGGCGGGTACTGGGCGGGGAGTCTCCCCGCCCAGTACCTGCCCAAACTCTCCTAAGCCCCATCATCTCTATAATACTAGTCGGGGGAGAGGGGGCCAGTGCGCTCTGAAGACCGGACAGAGGACCGGGACCAGACCAAGGAGAACAGGGAGCTGCAGGTAAGCGGACACCGGTGGGGGGGGAGGGGATTAATCACTACACAGCGTGGGATACATGCTGTGTAGTGAATAGGATCGTCGTTAAAATCCCAGCTCTGCTTAATCTCCCACATTAGTGTCCAATACTACACACTCAGCTCAACTATTCCGGAGTAGTTAAGCTGAGCGCACGGCCTGATGTAGTTGAGCTGAGTGTGTGGGAGTTGTAGATGTAGGGGAGCTGGCAGATATGTAGCAGTCCAATGCAGCAGACTAACATCGGCCAGCTCTGCTACATCTCTGGTGTAGCAGCTCTTCACTACACCCAACCATCCCTCCATCTACTCCTCCTGTCATACACATCTCTGGTGTAACATAGCTCAACGCACACTCAGCTCTACTACATCTCTTTAACAGAGTGTACAGATGTAGGTGAACTGAGTGTGTGCTGAGCTATGTTACACCAGAGATGTGTGTGACAGGAGGAGTAGATGGAGGGATGGTTGAGTGTAGCAGAGCTGAGCTCTGCTTTATCTCAGGTGTCCAGAGTAGTCGAGCTAACCGCACGGCTAGCTCTGCTTCATCTTGCCATAGGAATGCATTGACCAGCATTGATTGGCCAAACGCTGCACACTGGCCAATCAATGCTGGTCAATGCATTCCTATGGGAAAAAGTCAGCTCGCGCATATCGCAAGCTTTTTTTTTTTTTTTTTCTTTTTTGGTAGAGTTGGAAGGGACCTCAAGGGCCATCGGGTCCAACCCCCTGCGAGTGCAGGTTTTCCTAAATCATCCCAGCTATATGTTTATCCAGATTCCGCTTGAAGATTTCCATTGATGGAGCGCCCACCACCTCCCGTGGCAGCCTATTCCATTCTCTCACTACCCTCACTGTCAGAAAGTTTTTCCTAATGTCTAATCTGTATCTCTTTCCCTTTAGTTTCATCCCATTGCTTCTTGTACTTTCTTGTACTAATGAGAATAGGGTAGATCCCTCTGCACTGTGACTACCTTTCAGATATTTGTAGACTGCTATTAAATCTCCCCTCAGCCTTCTCTTCTGCAAACTAAACAATCCCAGTTCTTTTAGGACATGGTTTGCAGACCTTCCACCATTTTGGTTGCTCTTCTCTGGACTTGCTCCAATATATCGATGTCTTTCTTGAATTGAGGCGCCCAGAACTGTACACAGTATTCCAGGTGTGGTCTGACCAGGGAAGAGTACAGCGGAATAATG
The DNA here is from genome assembly GCF_031893055.1 of Leptodactylus fuscus. Classification (NCBI taxonomy): domain Eukaryota; kingdom Metazoa; phylum Chordata; class Amphibia; order Anura; family Leptodactylidae; genus Leptodactylus; species Leptodactylus fuscus. Next base: position 256,119,167 of record NC_134265.1, on the reverse strand, counting down.
ACCTCTCTTGATCTAGATTCAATGCTTGTCTTAATACATCCCAGAATTTTTTTAGCCTTTTTTGCAGCAGCACCGCACTGTTGGCTCATGTTGAATTTGTGATCTACTATTATGCCCAAGTCCTTTTCCCCTATGCTATCACTTAGCTCTATTCCTCCCATACTATATATGTTTTTTACATTTCTGTTACCCAGATGTAGAACTTTGCATTTGTCCCTGTTAAATACCATTTTGTTCGCCTCAGCCCATTGTTCCAGTGTGTCTAAGTCCTTTTGAATACACTCTCTCTCCTCTCTAGTGTTGGCTATTCCTCCTATCTTCGTATCATCTGCAAATTTTATGAGTTCCCCAATAATTCCATCGTCCAGATCATTTATAAAGATATTAAAAAGTACTGGGCCCAGAACATAGCCCTGCAGCACTCCGCTTTTGACTTTCTTCCAGTTCGATGTGTAGCCATTTAGTATTACTCGTTGTGCCCGATCATTAAGCCAGTTGTGAATCCACCTAACTGATTTTTTGTCAAAGCCATACTTAATCATTTTTTCAATAAGAAGGTTATGTGATACTTTATCAAATGCCTTACTGAAGTCAAGATATACTATGTCCACGGCATTCCCTTGGTCCAACCATTCAGTGATTTTGTTGTAGAAGGAAATCAGGTTAGTCTGACAAGATTTATTGGTCATAAAGCCGTGCTGGCTCTGGTTAATTAATGCCTTCCCATCCAGGTGCCGAAGTAAATGTTCCTTGACAATTTGCTCAAAGATTTTTCCTGCTATCGAGGTCAGACTTACCGGCCTGTAATTTCCTGGATCGTCCCTTTTCTCCTTTTTGTAGATGGGGACAACATTTGCCCTTTTCCAATCTAAAGGGACCACTCCTGTTTCCCATGACTTACCGAAGATTATAGCAAGGGGTTCTGTTATTTCCTCTGCTATCTGACAGGGATCCTGATCAGATAGAGCCTCAAAGAGCTGGGTGAGTAACATTCCCCCCTAAATAAAGGTTATCCCTAGGTAACCCTGCCTGTAGATATGTCCCTGTCTCACATTCATATAGTTCACAGTTCCAAATTAAGCGAATGGTAAATCCACCATTCGTCTAAATTGGAGGCCACCTGATTTCGGCAGCCAATGGGTTTTTTAAATTTTTTTAACTGCCTCCGTTGTCGTAGTTCCTGTCCCACCTCCCCTGCACAGTTATTGGTGCAAAAAAACCGCCAGGAAAGGTGGCAGGGGATACTAATTTTTACTGCGTTTGCCTCATGGAGTTCGATTGGAATCGAACACCTCGAACCACCTGATATTCGATCGAATATGTATTCGATCAAATGGCGTTCGCTCATCTCTAGTTATTATTTATACCAGAAAACCGATGCCGTGTCACATCGCCCATTATACCCAATTATATACCAATTTTATACCCAAAAATGGCATAGGAATCTCCCACGGTATAATTTACAAAGTGTGTTCAAAAAATATTTTTTTCTTTTTTAAGGTAAAATGGCAAAAAGCCGTGTCACATCGCCCATTATACCCAATTATATACCAATTGCATGCAGGGTTTTTCTGTCCGCTTGAGAAGTCGGACATCTTCTCTTGCGGACAGGAAAGGACGGGCACGGAGTGCAAAAGAACGCACTCGATGCCCATTAAAGTGAATGACAGATGTCACGGACACATCTAGTGTCCGCTCCTAGTGTCCGTGACAGATTTTGAGCAGACGCTAGGAGCGGACACTACATGTCGGACACCGACGGTAGTGTGAACGCCCCCTTACACATGCACGCTTGGTATGATCATGCTAACATGTTTATGTCAATAAAGGAGAGGGAAAGACATTTTTACAAATGGCTTATCTCCCAGGATAACAAGCAGTGGGCAAGTTGAAATGTCACACACGTTTCTTCTTACCTCAGCTAAGCAAATGAAATTGGTGCACAGACCGCTTAACAGATTTGCCTTTACATAAGGCCGAATCTGCTACAAAAGCATTACACTAGAACCATGCTACAGAATTGCAGTGTCCCTAAAAAAGGAGTCACTGATGATAGTAAATAGTCTTATTTATGTTAACGTGTTCCTTAATGTTGGAAATTTTACTCAATAAGAACAATATACAGAAAAAGTCTGAACTGGTTTCTAGGAATGGCGCCAGGGCCAGGACAAAAGTGCTTCTAAACAATTGCATTTAGGAGTGTCGGTGGAGAGCTTACTGGTTGCGAGGAGACCCTAGGTTTTAGCCATGAAGTACTTCCTGTTCACCAGAGTTGGAAGAGAGCTAGCATTGGAAGAGGGCTGTTTAGTTTGTCACAGAGCGCTTTTAGCAAAGTCAGTTAGGAAGCGCCAGTTAGGGGTAACAGGTAATCCTGTGTCAGCGAACCTAAGTTAGCAGAACTAGGACCTTGTAACCCTGTTGTATAGTGAACCATCGGCACCATCGGCTGACAAGTGTGGAAAATTAGATAATGAGACATCTCCTGCATTTCTCCAGTAGTGGTTGGCAATGAGGACTAAGCTCCAGCGGGTCACCCCAGATTGCCATGGTGGAAAGGATTAGAAGACGGAGGAAGAGGTAAAGAGCCGTTATTCTGAGGACAGATCATCAATAAAACTTAGCTGGAAAACTCATTTAATAAAGCCCAAGTTCCACATTAATTAAATGAATTCCCTTACAGTATGCCCCTGATTCCTCTTGACTTAAATACTGCACCTTTAATGAGCCCCTTATATACTGTATATACTTGAGTATAAGTCGACCCGAATATAAGCCAAGGCCCCAAATTTTACCAAAAAAAAAACTGGGAAAACTTATTGACTCGAGTATAAACCAAGGTGGGGTGGGGGGTGGGGAGGAAATGCATGACATTCTGTTTGTGCTTGTGTTAATCCCAGCAGTCTTTGGGCCTATATGGTAATGTCTCAGAAGTCATGTGGCCTGGGATATTACCATATAGGCCCAAAGCCTGTGCTAGCAGTAATGGGCTATTACTACTAGCACAGGTTTTGGGCCTATATGGTACTGCTAGCACAGGCTTTGGGCCTATATGGTAATATCCCAGGCCCAAAGCCTGTGCTAGTAGTAAAAGCCTGTTGCCATACAGGCCTGAAGCCTGTGTTAGCAGTAACAAGCAATTACTACTAGCATAGGCTTCGGACCTATATGGTACTGCTAGCACAGGCTTTAGGCCTATATGATAATATCCCAGGCCCAAAGCCTGTGCTAGCACTAACAGCCTGTTTCCATACAGGCCCAAAGCCTGTGCTAGCAGTAACAGGCTATTACTACAAGAACAGGCTTTTGGCCTATATGGTACTGCTAGCACAGGCTTTGGGCCTGTATTGTAACAGGTTATTACTACTAGCACAGGCTTTGGGTCAGTCTGGTTCTGCTAGCAAAGGCTTCGTGCCTATATGGTAATATCCCAGACCATGTGACGTCTGGGATATTACCATATAGGCCCAAAGCATGCTAGCATTGACATCGGATCCAACCTCGTGCTGCTCCCGCTGCCACCTCCTTTTCACCCGGCACAATGCTGCGACTCAGCGTTTGCGGCGTGATGACGCCGCCTTCACTGAGACGCAGTAAGACGTGTGATGTAGCGGTGGGGGGGGGGCAGGGTCTGGAGTGGAGGCCTGCTGCTGACTGTGGGCGGCCGCTGGAGCAGTGCTCCTTCCGATAGATGAGTGGTGAAGCAGCGCTGTCTCCAGGGCCACCCCAAGATGTTTCCAAGGCAGAGAAGACACTCTGGAAACATCTTGAGGCGATCCTGGAGACAGCGCTGCTTCACCATTCACCTATCGGCAGCAACGTTGCTCCAGATGGGCGTTTTCAGGACAAAAACTGTGCTGAAAAACTCGGCTTATACTCGAGTATATATGGTAAATGATGCCTCCTAATAGCCCCTTCTATAATTATCCTCCCCTTTGTATTCATAATTTCCCCTAATAGCCCTTATATAAATAACCCCTCTATTGTCGTACTAACCCCTAATGAATCCTCCCTTATAGTTATAATGTCCCTCCTAACGACCCCTTATTCTATTAAAAGACCCACAATAGCACTAAATCAATTTTAAAATGTTATACTCACCTGCCTGTGATTCTTTGATGAATGGAGCTACCACCTCCTCTTCTTGACCCGCGCTCTATGAGAAAGGTCCATGCCTAGGACATCTGTGTCTCCACACTGTAGGCATCATATTAAAAAGCAGTAGGAGCTGAGCAGATTGATGTGTAGTTTTATGGGAAAACATTCCAGATAATTTGTACTTTATATTCTGCAATTTCTATGCTTAGGAGTCCAGTGAACAGTCCTACTTAGTGATTAACAGCTAGCAATGTAATCTCTGTATGCACAGTCATTCGAGGAAGGCAGTCAGTTCTAATAAACATGCCCAAAGGGATCCGGATGGTCATGCCCTGACCAGAACTGGTGGTGTAGAGTATTCATGTCAGAAAGGGAAACTACCAGCCCTTCGTATACTGGATTATAGGAATACAAAATAAGCATCAGTTTACAGAACTCTTTGCAAGTGATTTCAGGGGCATAGGGATTTCACAAGGTGACTGGCTGTTGTCACAGGTGATGCTTTCTTCTGCACAGATCAACTAGAGCTCCAGTTCTTCATAATGTGGGACTTCCACCCAAGATGCCACAAACTCATCCACTCACTCTCTGTGAATTCTCAACTCCCCAAAAGGCAGAAACATTGCTCCTATACAGTATGTCTTCACCGCTGCGTATCCCAAGCATCACAGATTATACCATGTCAGGTCATAACACAGAATGTACCAAACCAATTACCCCTGGGACTTCAGTTCCCACTTAAACTTTGCACCTGCAAGGAAATCAACACATTGCAAGAAGAGCAATCCAGCACTGGTCAGTGAAATAAACACTAAAATGCTTTTTAATTCTTGGTTTCAGACTACTGCTGGGAAACCAAACGACAGAGAGCTCATCGGCTAAAACCAACTGTAATGGGGTCCGCCATGTGTATGTTGGATTTTTGCTGTTTTTTTATACTTAAACTGACAGAGAAAAAAGTCTTTTGTGCAGGACTTTTCTCTGTGCCAATTTTTGGTGGAATCTGTGGCACAAATGTGAACATAGCCTCAGCAGTTAATGTTATTTTGCTGTAAAAAAGGCATCTAAGCCTTTCTAGAAGCTGTCAGCTATGGCTGCTGTGACTAGCTTCTGGGGTAGAGTATTCAACAGATTCAAAGTTATTATGGTGAAGCTTTGTTGTCCTTGGAGACTGAGCCTTTTTTCCTCCAGAAGGGGGTGCCAATAGTCTTTTAAGGAAATTTTACATAGAGCAGAAGTTTTTCACCTTATTTTGGTGATCATGTGGACAACATGACTGACCCTGCTATACTCATTGGACAAGAGGAACAAAATGGGGTCAACAAAGTTTAGGGTCACTGTCATTCTGGAATGTGAATCACCTTCCCAGTCACAAGTCTTTTGCAGCTTCCAACAGGTTTTGAGCAGTGTTACTTTTCCGCTACACATTGCATTTGCATTTAGGCCAAAAAGTTAAACTTTGGTCTCATCTGACCAGAACATCTTCTTCCACATGGGCCACAGGGAAGCCACAACATGGCAGCTCCCATAGCTGTGTACACAGCACTCACTGAGGGCTGTATACATAGCAAGCTGTCCCTGCCTTCTGGTGAGGAACTCTGGCTGTAGTAAAGACTTTGTGCAGCTTCTTAACACTGTAAGTTAAAGGGCAATCCAAAACCATTTAAAAACAGTATATTCTCAGTTTTAAGTATAATATGAGATAGAATAATATCAATATGACATAAACGGCCAGTTCACACAGAGTAAAATGGCGTGTATTTTGGAGTGTAAAATAAGACTCCCATAGACTTCCATTGACTTCATGTAAAAAAACACTCCAAAATACACTCCAAAATACACATCAAAATACACGTCAAAATACACGTGTGAAATGTCATTGAAGTCAATGGGAGTCTTATTTTACACATGTAAAATTACACTCCAAAATACACGTCATTTTACTCTGTGTGAACTGGCCCTAAGAGGAAGAGCTGGGATTTTCAAAAAAATGTTTATACATTGTATATCTTTAATATTCATGTTGTTGAGAACACGTGAAAGTTTCAATGATAAATCCTTCCACTGACTTTGGTACAAAATACGTCTGTATTTGTTTATGATTTTTTTAAAAGGTGACTTCAAATTTTTTTAAATGACATGAGCAGGTTGGCCGGACATCTCACGTAATCCAATTGTCCTTTCTGCTTTATTAAGTTTATGCCCCTTCCCTGGAATCTTTCCAATGTTCATAGTATATTTAACTCATGTCCACAGAGGTAGTCCATATTCAAGGTTATGTTTTATTATGGATGTTATCCAAAAGTTCTATTACAAATGGAGTATTCCCACAACAATCATATTTCATACAAGATAACACCTACTGAAAGCAATTAGTATGAATAAGTGAACCGACTCATAATGAACCAGTTTCAACCTTTATTTTCCAAATGTTTCAGTTTTTCATGAAAATTAAACTTTTGTGATTCGTCATGGGCAAATAAAAATAAAAAGTGTCCTCTGTGACATGTACTGTGCAGTACCAATACAGAGGATAAGGAGGATCACATGGTCTCTTTAGACAAAAGTCCCTCAGGGTCTCAGACCAATCAGGTGCGGAGAAGTGGGGTGGAGCGCACACAGACCAACAAGCGAACCAGTATCTTCAAGAACTTTATTTTAAACTTAAACCAAGCACCAGTGGAATGTACATCACGACCGCAGATATCTTCATTTGAATGGGTGTCCAAATACTTATTGGTAAACAGTGTAGGGGACATAGCAAATATATGGAAGAAGGTGCTCTGGTCAGAGGAGACCAAAGTTGAACTTTGTGGCCTAAATGTAAATTATCTACTACTTTGTGTTGGTCTGTCACTTAAAATTTCAATAAAAAACATTTAAGTTGTAGGGTGACAAAATGTGAAAAAGGTTAAGGGGTATGAATGCTGTAAAGGCACTTTATAAACCTATGTACGAGAAGGGGAGAATATTTTGCTAATAAGTAGAGATGAGCGAGTACTAAAATATTGATATTCGATATTCGTTTTGAGTAGCCCCTCAATATTTGACTATTCGACCGAATATTGAATCTCATTATAGTCTATGGGGAAAAAATGCTCATTTCAGGGGAAACCCAAATTCGACTAAGGAGAGTCACCAAGTCCACAATGACACTCCAGGAAATGATGCCAACACCTCTGGAATGCAACTGGGACAGCAGTGGAAGCATGTCTGGGTGCATCTAACACGCCCAAGTCCCAGGATTACCCCACTATCACAGCCTATCAAATAGACACTTCAAACTCAATATGGAAAGTGGAAAAATACTTGAAAACCTTCTTTCCTCTACATTAGTATGGACAGAAACACAAATTTTAAGCTAAAGAAACATTAGCATGTACCCCTTTAAATCACATTGCCCATGACAACTACAGATGGCATAGGCAATGGGAAATCCAACAGCCCACACCCTTAAATGTCTAAAATTACTTTTCTGGCCCTTCACGTGAGCCCTTCCAAATTAAGTTAGAGGCACTTAAACTGAGCTACCAGCAGAGATTGAGGCCCTTCAGGTGACTCGAGACTTTTACCAGCAGAGTTTTAGGCCCTTTAAGTTAGTCCAGCCTTACACCAGCAGAGTGTTCGGCAATTTAAGTGAGTTGCACCTTGCATCGGCAGAGTTTTTTTTTCCCTTTGGGTGAGTTGAGCCATACACCAGCAGAATGTTAGCCCCTTTAAAATTGTAAGCCCCTAAAATGGTGGTTCCAAAACCATCACTCTCATTGTGTTGGATTGATGCAGTGGATTGGAGTGAGGACCCAGATATTGACCTTAATTTTGATTGTGAAATTGATAACATTTTGGCATCAAGTCCTGGTGGTAACTTTTATTTAGGGGCCGCAAAGGTGGAGAATTGGCTGCACCCACTACTACCGGTAATGGTCCTCTAATATGGGACTCTACATTACCTCTACAGGGTTCTGATCAGGTGTTAATAGTCCAAACAACATGCTCCAGTACTTTAGATGTAGATCAGAAACCACTTTCCCTTCTGACACCAGATTTAACCAAGGTTCATCATCATCATGCTGAGATGGAGCCACTAAAGGAAACCTTGCCTTCCAAGGCATGTTCTGGAGCTGTGACTGAGCCAAATCTAAACACAGAGTCCTTAGGAACTGAACAAAATTCAAAGTGTCAAAAGACTTTAGAGACTGTTAAAAGTAATGGGATCCAGAATGAGTTCATCACAAGGCTGACAGACCCAACTCCAAATGCTGCAGCACAAGCAGCCAGCAGTCAGACTAAGATTGTCTCTTCTTCAAGTAAGGCACAAGATTCTTTGGAACCAGAACAGGAAAAGCTAGTGATTGCCATTGCAGCAGTGCCTAGGCCATATTTCAGAGCAGTTCATTCAGAGATTGAATTGGAGAAAAATAAAAACATTTACGAGTCTTCATGCACATTAGTGGGCATGGACAACCTAATGTAGAAGATCCTCATGCTGAGCTGGCTTCATTAATGAACAAGATCAACCAGGATAATCAGGGCTGGAAACAGCCATCAGATCTTACCGAAAGGAATCACCCTCGGTTTGGAAAGAAGCCATCTAAACGGTGCACCTTTAAATGAGTTGAGCATTTCACCAGCAGAATGTTAGGCCCTTTGGGTGAGTTGAGCCTTTAACCAGCAGAATGTTTGGCCCTTTGGGTAAGTTGAGTCTTTAACCAGCAGAGATTTGTTGGCCCTTGAGGTGGGTTGAGCCTTTAAACAGCAGAGTTTTTGGCCCTTGGGGTGAGTTGAGCCTTGCAACAGCAATGTTTTTGGCCCTTGGTGTGAGTTGAGCCTTGCACCAGTAATGTTTTTGGCCCTTGAGGTGAGTTGAGACTTTAACCAGCAGAGATTTGTTGGCTCTTGAGGTGACTTGAGCCTTTAACCAGCAAAGATTTGTTGGCCCTTTGGGTGAGTTGAGCCTTTAACCAGCAGAGATTTAATTTTTGGCCCTTTGGGTGAACTGAGCCTTTAAACAGCAGTGTTTTTGGTCCTTTCGGTGAATTGAGCCTTTAACCAGCAGAGTTTTAGTTTTTGGCTCTTGGGATGAATTGAGGATTGTAGGAGCATAATATTAAGCTCCTATGGGATGAATTTAGCCTTTTAGGAGCATAATATTATGCTCTTGGTCTCAATTGAGCCTTGTAGGAGCCTAATATTATGCTCTATGGATGAATAGAGCCTTGTCAGAGCATAATATTAGGCCCTTGAGGTGAGCTTTAATGGGGTTATTTAAATTTTTGTTTTTCAACTGTGATGGTGGAGGAGGAGGTGGAGTAGGAGGATGAGGAGGATGAGGAGGAGGAACTGAAGAGCTGGAACACACACATGCAACTTCATGCTGGGGTGCTTGACACTGGCGGACATGCAAATGATGGGTCAATCCAGTGGCAGTTCATTTTGATCAGCGTCAGCCGGTCAACACTGTCAGCTGACAGATGGCTGCGCTTATCAGTGATTATGCCACCGGCTGCGCTGAAGACCCTTTCTGATAGAATGCTGGAAGCCGGGCAGGACAGCACCTCCAAGGCGTAAAGTGCAAGTTCCAGCCACAAGTCCAACTTTGACACCCAATAAGTGTAGGGCGCAGAGGGATCGGAGAGGATAGGGCTGTGGTCGGCCAGGTACTCCCGCAACATGCGCCTATACTTGTCCCTCCTGGTGACACTAGGCCCGTCAGTGGTGGTAGTTTGGCGAGGGGGTGCCATCAAGGTGTCCCACACCATGGAGAGTGTGCCCCTGGTGGGTGTGGACCAGATGGCAGTTGTTAGCCTCTTGGAGGAACTGTCCTCTCTGCCGCCAACGAGAGTTGATGGAAACATTTCCATCATATTTTGCGCAAGTTGCTTGTGGCAATCATGAATGCGATTTGCCCTCCCCTCTACTGGAATGAAAGACGATATATATTTTTTTATACCGGGCGTCGAGGATTGCAAAAATCCAGTATTGGTTGCTCTCCAGGATTTTGACAATGCGTTTGTCACTGGAAAAGCAGCCCAACATGAAGTCAGCCATGAGTGTTAGTTGGCAAGACTTCACTACCCCCACCGGAAGGGTCACTGTCCATTTCCTCCTCTTCCTCCTCCCCTTTGCCCCATCTGCGCTGAAGCAATGGGATGCACTAAACTTCCCCGCTAGCCTTGTGTGTGCCAATGATTTCATCTGCCACTTCATCCTCCTCCTCCTCTTCCTCTGTCATTACAGGCTGAGAAGCTGACAGGAGTGTGCACTGACTATCCTGCTCGGATGGGTCTGCTCCTATCCCCGACTCCTCAGCATGCAAAGCTTCATCCCTGATGGCGATGAGGGATTCTCGCATCACACACAGGAGCGGGATGGTTACGCTCACTAGTGCATCGTCACAGCTGAACCTCTTGGTGGACTCCTCAAAGACACGTAGTATCTCGCATAAGTCTGCCATCCATGGGCACTCATGGTGCAGAAACTGCAGGAGTTGACTTTGAGGAACCCTTGGGTTTTGGAGATGGTACTCCATCAAGGGTCTCTGCTGCTCACACACCCTGCTCAACATGTGGTACGGTATGTCGAGTTCCAGCATGTGGGGACGTCGCACAACAGCCGGTGGTTGGGCAGATGTAGGTGTTGTTGGAGGGTTCAGAGGCTAGCAGCAGCTACTGTTGACTTACGAAAGTGGGTGCACAAGCAGCGCACTTTCACAAGTAGCTCATGAACGTTGGGGTATGTTTTTAAAAACCACTAAGTTGAAAACGTGGCCTAGGCATGGAACGTGTTGGAGGCTGGCAAGCTCCAGAGCCGCTACCAGGTTCCGGATGTTATCGCACACGACCATGCCTGGGCCCAGGTGCAGCGGCGCAAGCCACATTGCCGGGCCCCACAGTGTGCTGTCTGTCCCCCAAGCTGATGAGCTTTAGCATGGCCTGCTGACGTCTCCCCACGCCAGTGCTGCAGCGTTTCCAGCTCGCAGCTGGGGTTGATGTTACGGCGGAGGAGGGGGATGGTGGTTCTGAACCCCTGCCAGGAATCTTGGGTGAGGAGAGGAGGTAGACCGCCCCACTTTGCGAACTGGTCCCAGCCTCCACTACATTCACCCAGTGTGCCGTGAGTTTTATGTAGCATCCCTGTCCGCATGCGCTTGTCCACGCGTTGGTGGTCAAGTGGACCTTAGTGCAAAATGCGGAACTAAGGGTACGCCTGATGTTCCGCGACACGTGCTGGTGCAAGGCAGGGACGGCACACCGGGAAAAGTAGTGACAGCTAGGGACGGCATAGCGAGGTGCCGCAGCTACCATCAGGTCACGGAAGGCCTGAGTCTCCTGAACATCTCCAGGACCAGCAGTTTGGAGATGTGCCCGTTTAAGGCTTGGGCATATGGGTGGGTTACACTATATTTTTGCCTGCGCTCAAACGCCTGGGAGATGATGGTTTGCTGGGAAGAGGCGCATGATGGTGTAGGAGAAGGAGCGGAGGCAGGAAAAGGGGAGGAGGAGGGTGAAGTCCCCAAAGTGACAGAGGCAGATGTGGAGGTGTTCTGGCTGGTGGTCGGGACTGCAGCAACAGCAATGGACACAGAGGCAGTGGTGGCAACACTGGACGACGATTGTCCTGCGTTTGCTCTCTCCCACTGAGCCCAGTGCTTGCCTTCCAAATGACGGCACATGCCTGAGGTGGTAAGGTTGCTCTTTTCAGAGCCCCTACTCAGTTTGGAGTTGCACAGTGTGCAAACAGCACTAAATTTGTCCTCCGCGCATACATTGAAAAATTCCACACCATCGAGGAACGTGGCCTGGATGGGGGAGTTTTTCTAGAGTGGCTAGGACAGGGAACATCTTGGGCCTTGCTGGGTCTGCCCTGGCTTCTGTGAAGCAGCAGTCCTCTGCATCTGGATATGCCTCTGCCTGTAGCCACTTTATTTGGTGCTGCACTTGCCTCCAGATCTACGCTGCTTTCCCCGCTAAACATCACCTCTGCCCAGGTTGGGTCGGTCGCCACGTCATCCACCACCTCCTCTTCCAATTTCTCAATCTGCTCCTCCTCATCCTGCACACCACACATGACAACAGCCTGCCCCGATGGCAACTGTGTCTTGTCATCATCACGGATGACGGGTTGTGGGGCCACAACTACAAAATCGCCAGGAGATGGCGGATGCTCCAATGTTTGGGCATCAGGAGGGGCAGACTCTTGGCTAGGAAGACGACTGGAGTTAGTGGTTGATTGGCTGGTGGAAAAGCTGCTGGAAGCGTTATCCACTAGCCACTGCAACACCTGTTCCTGGTGCTCAGGCCTGGTCAATGTTGTACCCTGCACCCTACTTAATGTAGCCATCAAGCCAGGGATTGTGGAGAAGCGCGATGCTGGCTGCCCCTCACCAGTAGCCATTGGATGCGCTGTAGCTTGACTGCAACCTTGCTCCCCAGCTGCATTTCCATGCCCCCGGCCTCATCCCCGTCTCCGTCCACATCCCTTTGCACCAGCCTTACACATTTTGAGATATAAATGTTTTTTTTTTTTTTGTGTGAGTGAGTTCACAAACTGATGGATTGTATACAAATTTATGTTTTTTTGTATACAGAGGGTAAATATATTGGGCCTATATACTGCCGTGTATACCGGATGACAGTATACAGCTTTCTTATCACCCCTATGGGACAGGTATATAGAGTATACCACTGGTGGAGAATTTGAGCCCTAAAAAGGGCTTAGTGTATATACTAGTCGTGTATATACACTGTTGAAGTAGTTTAGCTCTGAAAAGAGCTGTTGGTTTTAAATTTTCCTGCCTATCCAAACCTAAATCCTCTCTAGCCCTCAGCACAACGTCTCTCTCTATCTAACTCCAAACCGCAAATGACACGAACATGGCTGCCACTATTCGTATAAATCGGAGGTCACCTGATTTCATCAGCCAATGACTTTTTCCTATTTTTTTCGATGCCTACGTTTTCCTGCTTCTTGTCCCACCTCTCCTGCACAGTTATTGGTCCAAAAAAAGCACCAGGGAAGGTGGGAAGGAATTTGAATTTTCACTGCGTTTACCGCGTGGTATTTGATTGGAATTGAATATCTTGAATAGCCTGATATTTGATCGAATACCTACTCGATCGAATGGTATTCGCTCATCTCTACTAATAAGTAAATAATAGATTAATAGATATGATGCTTTCTTTTACAATCTCATTTTCAAAACATACATTTTCTTCTATTGACCCTATTGCAATATGTGAATGTTTTCTTTAAAATTATGAAACAAAATTCTAAATCTGGTTCACGTTTCATTAATATATTTTATTTTTGACATATCACAAACACTTTTTTTGGCTTAAAAATGCAATTTATTTGGACACTGCAATCTGTGGTATTCTTTAATTAGCTCTTTGAGTAAAAATTTGGCAACTGTAGTAAAAAAAATTCCCCACAATCAGTGGAGCAGGGGATTCCATTGAATTCAATTGTCCATATAACAAGGGCTTTATAGAGTTTTATTGGAAGGTTGAGCGGTATGCAGTCCTGGCAAAATGAACTATTGTTGAGTTGACTTTATTATCAATGGCTCTTATCAATTATATGTTGCTTGGATTACACAAATTATAAATGCCAAGGAGGAGTGTGTAATTAAAGTTACTATAAAACTAATATTATAACTTTAAACATTCTAGTAAGGCTGAGATCTTTCTGGTGCAAATCTGTCTAAAATCATCAGGTGAAAAAGTCTTGCAAGTCACTGGGGTCCTTTGGGCTCTATTTGTGTCTTTCATAGAATGGATCTGTTCTTCTTTTCCTCTGATGGACCACAAGAATGGAAACAACTACAACTAAAGCAATCAAATGAGGAAATCACAAGGACACATGTATATAATGAATATCAGTATAAATGTCGTTAACTGGTCAATCTTAACACATGAATACAAATCCGAGGTGGCCCCACCACTGACTTCAATGCGCATTTTGTCAATCCTTCCTCAGGGAGTGATCAGTAACCTTTCTCACTGTCTTGTATGTAGGAGTTGATGAGTGTTTTTATTTATTTGACGCTATTCACTCAGGTCCTCTAAGTCTGTTTGCAAATTTTTTTTGTAAGCAAGGAATAAAATTTATCCTTACATTACATTCATATCCTCCGTGTGCTCACCCTTAGGTCTATTCTACTCATTTTTAGGTTATTTTTCTTCAGTTTTTAACAACATCCTGTATCATTCAAAGCTAGATTAGTATAGTGGGCACAAGTTTTCTGGTTAGTCTTAGTGGCAATAGCACACTTCTCATGACAATGCTGCTCAGTGTTAGTACTATATAATTCAGTTGACGGTTGTAGTAATTGCTGTAATGGTATTTCTTAGGGCCTTTTTCAATTCTGTGGTTGCTTCAGCCATTTTTTTCAGTGTGGCCTGCTGGGGGAGCCGTATATCAACCAGGGACAGAAATAGACTTGACAGGCTGATTAGAAGGGCCAGCTCTGTCCTGGGGAGCCCCCTGGACCCAGTACAGGTGGTGGGTGACAGAAAGATACTGTCCGTGGTGAGCTCCATGCTGGAGAACAACTCCCATCCCATGTATGAGAGCGGGACAGCACTGGGCAGCACTGTAAGTGACCGACTGCTTCACCCCAAGTGTGAGAAGGAACACTACCAGAGGTCCTTACATAATATACACCAGACCAAGCAAAGACAGAGAGCTAAATGATCCTGAAGCTTTCTTTTCTTTTCTTTTCTTTTCTTTTCTTTCTTTCTCCAAGTATTTTTTTCAGCTTATGTGTGTCTCCATCTGTATTATATTACTGTTTATTATCCTGTATCCAGATTATCATGCTGCTGTAACACACTGAAATTTCTTTTTCTTTCTGTCCTTTCTTTCTTTCTTTCTTTTTCTTTCTTTCTTTCTTTCTTTCTTTCTTTCTTTCTTTCTTTCTTTCTTTCTTTCTTTTTCTCTTTCTTTCTTTTTCTTTCTTTCTTTCTTTCTTTCTTTCTTTCTTTCTTTCTTTCTTTCTTTCTTTCTTTCTTTCTTTCTTTCTTTCTTTCTTTCTCTCTCTCTCTCTCTTTCTTTCTTTCTTTCTTTCTTTCTTTCTTTCTTTCTTTCTTTCTCCTAGTATTTTTTTCAGCTTATGTATGTCTCCTTCTGTATCATATTACTGTTTATTATCCTGTATCCAGATTATCATGCTGCTGTAACACACTGAAATTTCTCTTTCTTTCTTTCTTTCTTTCTTTCTTTCTTTCTTTCTTTCTTTCTTTCTTTCTTTCTTTCTTTCTTCTAGTATTTTTTTCAGCTTATGTGTGTATCCTTCTGTAACATATTACTGTTTATTATCCTGTATCCAGATTATCATGCTGCTGTAACACACTGAAATTTCTCTTTCTTTCTTTCTTTCTTTCTTTCTTTCTTTCTTTCTTTCTTTCTTTCTTTCTTTCTTTCTTTCTTCTAGTATTTTTTTCAGCTTATGTGTGTCTCCTTCTGTAACATATTACTGTTTATTATCCTGTATCCAGATTATCATGCTGCTGTAACACATTGAAATTTCTTTCTTTCTTTCTTTCTTTCTTTCTTTCTTTCTTTCTTTCTTTCTTTCTTTCTTTCTTTCTTTCTTTCTTTCTTTCTTCTAGTATTTTTTTCAGCTTATATGTGTCTCCTTCTGTATTATATTACTGTTTATTATCCTGTATCCAGATTATCATGCTGCTGTAACACACTGAAATTTCCCCACGGTGGGACTATTAAAGGATTATCTTACCTTATCTTATTTAAGCCAGAAACATTTATCATCAATTTATTGGATAAAGAATAAATACTTGGTGAGGGTATGAGTGATTGGATTAAAACTGATCACAGTGGCCTTAACAGCTGAATATATCACACTTTCATTATAAAGATATCCAAATATTTGCATTTATTAAAGTTCCTAGCCAAATTTGAAAATAAAATAAATACTTTTGATTGATGTAGTGCTGCCCTCTGCTATTTAGAATTTTTTCATACTTATTTTTTTTATTTCCCTTTTATGGTGATTTTTACATATAGTAAGATAAAGGGAAACAGAAAAAACAGAAAAAAGAACAATGCCCACCATCCTTTTTCAAGTCCACACATCTGTATATGGATTACAAAGTTGTGACTAAGGATACGATGGACATTTATTTCAATATAATCCTTTAAAATAAGGATCTTTACGCTAGAAATAAGCGAATATTTATTATATATGTCTTTAAAAAAAAAAAAAAATCTACTGTTACAGGAAGACAGAATTTGCTTTCTGACATTCATGTTGTGAATGGGACTGTTGACCTTTAAACATTGGCAACTCTCATTGTTAAGGACTGTTGATCCAGTTTTATCACCACTTGGGATTGGGATATCAATTTAATTTTTTTCCTTTGGGGCAAATTTGCACATGCCTTGGGGGAAGGCACTCACTTTCCTTTGGAGCAAGATGTGGAAAATAAAGTTCTAAATTTTCATTTCCCCTTCCTTCCATCCATGTCCTTTACCACCCTTTGGTTGAACTTGATGGACCTGTGCAAATATTTTAGACAGAAGTAGGATAAATGCTGCAAAGCTAGAATACTTTCAAATCTTAATAATTATTTTTTGTAAATTAACAAAATTAAGTGAATAAACAGAAGAGACAAGTAAATCAGATCAATATTTGATGTCATACCTGTTACCTTCAGAACAGCGACATTTCTTTGAGGTACAAAGTCTCATAGTTTTTGAAGGAACTTGGTAGAGAACTAACCACATATCTTCTGTGGATGTAGGCTTACTCAAATCCTTCTGTTTTTTCATGTAGTCCCAGACAGACTTGGTCAGGACTATGTGGGGGCCATATCATTACTTCCAGAACGTGTCTTCAAAAGGGCGGTTACAGAAAAATATTATTTTCATTTAATTTCTCTTTTGTTCAGTGTCTTCATTTTGTTAAGAAATGTGAACATCTATTTTAAAAGCATTTTTCTCACCTGCCTAAATCTTTTGCACATCACTACACTATATCAACCTGCTAACTGCTGTATGCAACATTAAAATAATATCCAGTTTAAATATACTATTATTTTAGCCGATTTTCCAGTTTTTATTGGCCTCTTTATTTTTCACGTTTAATTTTGCTGTGTTCAGAAGTTTTGGGAAGGTTTTACCACGTAATGGTCAAAAGTGAAATGAAATGTTTTTTATGATTTTTTTTTTAGGGTACAGTTATTAATCTGGTAAAATCCCCACAAGAGGCAGTAATTAATTCTTCTCATGGGAGCAGCTAAATCCACATACATTCCTCTATTAAGAGCATGAGTGGCAATTGCTAGATCAATGACAATTAGCCTGGAATTAGTCAAACCTAAGATCAACTGCATAATGACTCATGGGAAATTATCCAGTATTTTAAAATTACTGAAAGAAACAAATCTAAATCCATCATGAATACGATACAAACAAATACACCACATTCCGCATAATTGTTGAGTTCACATACTTCAGCCACACCCACAGCAGACAAGTACATAACATTAAGAATACAAGTATACAAACTCCATAGACCAATGTTTATAGTACACTGTCTACCAATAAGTATGTGGACACCTGTGGTAGAATAGAAAAACAACATTTCTTCATATCCAATAGTTGGTAGAACCCAGCAGATGCTTCCTTACGGATGGTATTGATCGACACAATACTCCCGGATGTCTGTTGAAACTCCTGGTGTATGTGAGCCATCGGTTGAGTGCGGTTTCTCTGGCCAGTACCCATCGGTCTCTATCTCTCAGTTTCGGGGGTCTGCCGACTCGGGACACATTCCGACAATCTCCATTCATATTCCAATTCGTAAACAAATAGGCCACTGTCAATTTAGGTAATTCAGTTTGCTTGCTATGTTCCTTAAGGATCGACCATTTCTGTGGTACCCCACAATTACCCCTTTCTTGAAATCGGACAACTCTACACTTTGTGGCATTTTGCATCCGACTAATGCCAATGCACTAATGCCAATGCTGTTACCTATTTAACAGCGGACGCTGTGACACACATCACGACAGACGATATCTTCATTTGCATGGGTGTAGAGATGAGCGAACAGTAAAATGTTCGAGATTCGATATTCGTTTCGAATAGCCGCTCAATATTCGACTATTCAATCAAATATTGAACCCCATTATAGTCTATGGGAGAAAATGCTTCACTACAGGGGATCCTACCATTCGACTCAGGAGGGTCACCAAGTCCACTATCACACCCCAGGAAATGATGCCAACACCCTGGAAAGCAACTGGGACAGCAGGGGAAGCATGTCTGGGGGCATCAAGTACCTTTATTATGTTGGGATCCCCTGTCAGCTTGTGATATGCCGGAGCTGACATTTTCCCATAGGAATGCATTGACCAGCGTTGATTGGTCAGTCTACGGGATTCAGCCAATCAACGCTGGTTCTGCCTGAGGAGGCGGGGTCTAATCGATCCACAGCAGTTTCCATTCTGGTCTGATTTTAGACTCCGCCTCCTCAGGCAGAACCAGCGTTGATTGGCCGAATCCCGTAGACTGGCCAATCAACACTAGTCAATGCATTACTATAGCGAGATATAAAAAGAAAAAGAAAAAAGAAGGCAGCACAGCTCTGTAACAGGAATCCTATATAAATCATGGTAACACAATTCCCTTTTGTGTTTAACTCTATGTTCGGCATGAATGCCGGTTTTAGATGGTTATAGGCGGTGCACCAAAAAAAACCCTCTCACTCCCTCTCTGAATTTTATCTATGTACCCAATAAAGGATTCATTTTATAGAAGATTGTTCGTCTACTGATTGGTGAGTGCCCATACCCATTTTTCTTTTTTTTTGTTGATATACTGTATGTCTATATAGCGAGATATAGCACAGCTGGCCGTGCGGTTAGCCTGACTACTCTGGACAGATGGGCGACCAGGGATAACCATACCACAGCAATCCACATGAGATCTAAAGAGGACTCACACAACAATGTTGGGTTGACGCTAGGAATCGACCAAAGCAGTTATTATAATAATAAACCATATAAAAATTAGGATAAATCCTTTAGAAACCATAAAACAGAAAAACTTTATAGAACAAAGTTAACCTTACTCTATACCAAACAACAACCCACAGGGTTTGCGTGTGGTAACTTAAACTGTCAACCAGCAAGAACAACCTACCAAGGAGAATGCATACCAACCTATGTCATACTCCAACCATAACCAGCCAAAATTCACAGGACCCTTTCAATACCATCATGTAAACCAGACAGAAGAATATGTAATGAATAGAGATGAGCAAACAGTGAAATATTCGAGATTCGATATTCGTTTCGAATAGCCCCTCAATATTCGACTATTCAAATAAATATACCCCATTATAGTCTGTGGGGAAAAATGCTTTGTTTCAGGGGAAGCCACACTTTGACTTGAGAGTCACCAAGTCCACTATGACACCCCAGGAAATTATGCCAACACCCTGGAATGCAATTGGGACAGCAGGGGAAGCACGCCAGGGGCATCTAACATGCCCAAGTACCTGTATTATGCCAGTATCTTGTCGGAATCCCTGTCAGCTTGCGATATGCGGGAACTGACTTTTTCCCATAGGAATGCATTGATCAGCGTTGATTGGCCGAATGCCATACAGAATACAGCATTTGGCCAATCAACGCTGGTTCTGCTGGAGGAGGCGGAGTCTAAGATCGGTCCACAGCAGTCTCCATTGTGGTCTGATCTCAGATAGCAGTGTTGAGCGCACAGGTGTAGCAGAGCTGGCCATGCGCTGAGCTCTGCCACACCATAAATGTAGCAGAGCTGAGTGTGCACTGAGCTCTGCTACACCAGAGATGTTTCAGAGCTGAGTGCCGGAGGAGTCCACAGTCCGATCTCAAATGTAGCAGTGTTGAGTGCACAGGTCTGCTACACCTGAGATGTAGCAGAGTTGGCCGTGCGCTGAGCTCTGCTACACCCAAGATGTAGCAGAGCTGAGTGTGCGCTAAGCTCTGCTACACCAGAGATGCATTGGACTGTGGGCCGATCTTAGACTCCGCCTCCTCTGGCACTCAGCTGGTGTAGCAGAGATCAGCGCACACTCAGCTCTGCTACATCTTGGTGTAGCAGAGCTCAGTGCACACTCAGCTCTGCTACATCTCCGGTGTAGCAGAGCTCAGCGCACACTCAGCTCTGCTACATCTTGGGTGTAGCAGCGCTCAGTGCACGGCCAGCTCTGCTACACCTGTGTGCTCAACACTGCTACATCTGAGATCGGACCACAATGGAGACTGCTGTGGACCGATCTTAGACTCCACCTCCTCCGGCAGAGCCAGCGTTGATTGGCTGAATGCTGTACTCCGTATGGCATTCGGCCAATCAACGCAAGTCAAGGCATTCCTATGGGAAAAAGTCAGCTCCCGCATATCGCAAGCTGACAGGGATCCCGGCGAGATAGAGCCCCAAAGAGCTTTGTGAGTAACATTCCCACCTAAATAAAGGTAATCCCTACCTAACCCTGCCTGTACATCTATCCCTGTCTCACAGTCACATAGTTCACAGTCTCATTTGACCCCGAATCTGAAATCGACCATTCGTATAAAGTGGAGGTCACCTGATTTAGCCAGCCAACTACTTTTTCCGATTTTTTTTCGATGCCTCCATTGTTGTAGTTCCTGTCCCACCTCCCCTGCACAGTTATTGGTGCAAAAAAAGTGCCAGGGAAGATGGGAGGGGATACAAATTTTTAGTGCGTTTGTCTCGTGGTATTCGATTGTAATCGAATACCTCGAATGGCCTGATATTCAATGAAATATCAATTTGGTCGAATGCTGTTCGCTCATCTCTAGTAATGAATAGAGATGAGCGAGTAGTATTCGATGGAGTAGGTATTCGATCGAATACTATGGTATTCAAAATACTCGTACTTGATCGAATACCGCTTGCTATTCGCAGTAAAAATTAGATTCAGAACCAGAGTTGATTGGCTGAATGCTATACAGTGTATAGCATTTGGCCAATCAACGCTGGTTCTGCAGGACGAGTAAAAGCAAAGCAGGAGTCCAGGCCCATATACAGAGAAAGAGCCGTACAGAGCAGGACACAGCGTGGGGAGAATGATAGACTCGCAGGATAGTACCTTTGAGTAGCAATCCCCAGCATCCCTTCTGCAGAACCAGCGTTGATTGGCTGAATGCTATACAGTGTATAGCATTCGGCCAATCAACGCTGGTTCTGCAGGAGGCTCGTCCAAAAGTTCAGCACCAATGACATCTCTGCAGAAATCTCAGGGCCACAGAAGGGTTAATCCCCCATGTGTAGAGCCCTGCACACCAGTGGTGCCCGCACAGCCGCTTATCTCCTACATGACAGCAGCCAGTCATTGTACATGAAGCGGAGAACTTACCTGAAGCAGGTAGTCAGCTCGCCTGTAGACTTCAGGCATGGGCAGTTGGTGGTGTACGTCTAAGATCGGACCACAATGTAGACTGCTCTAATGTAAAATGTGCAGTCTGAATTGTGGTCCAATCTTAGACTCTGCCTTGTCAAAGACGAGCTTCCTGCAGAACCAGTGCCGCACTCCTGCTCAAGTACTGATCTCTCCTTCGCTCCTCCTCAACACTCCCCCTCCTGCTACTCGTGGACTTGGTGAGTCCCATTTATCAAATTGTGGTTTCCCCTGAAATAAGCATTGGATTCCCATAGACTATAGTTGGATTCAATATTCGATCGAGTAGTCAAATATTGAGGTCTACTCGAATTGAATATTCGAATCTCGAGTATTTAAAGGGGCTCTCTCAGCAAAATCATGCTGATAGAGCCCCACATATGCGTGAATAGCCTTTAAAAAGGCTATTCAGGCACCGCTAAAGTTATATTAAACTACCCCCCAGTTTTAAAATAATACCCTAAAACAGAATGTGATCAACTTACCCATCGTGCACGGTGAGCGGGCATTCAGGGTCCTCCGTCTTCTTCATCCACGCCTCCTCTAACTCCGATGTCCTTGAGTCCCGTCTTCCTCTGGCGCTCGCGAACTGACATTGATAAAAAAAAATGGCCTGGGCACATGCGAAGTTGCATACTGCTTCTACTACGGCTACTGCACATGCACCCAGGCCATTTTTTTTATCAATGTCAATGGGGGGGGGGGGGGTAGCTTAATATAACGTTAGCAGTGCCTGAATAGCCTTTTTAAAGGCTATTCACACATATTTGGGGCTCTATTAGCATGATTTTGCTGTTAGAGCCCCTTTAACTACTTGCTCAACTCTAGTAATGAATGCTATTGGACAACAAAAAATGCTGTTATCACCCTCAAACTGGTGCTGGCTAACCACCAAACCACACCTGGAGCATGGAAGCCTAAACTCAGGTATTACGCAATTGTCTAGCCCTTTCAACCGGAGGATGCCTTGCATCATGCCAAACCATCATGGGTAATGGTAAAGAGCTAAAGGTACCTGCTATGAACCCTGTGACACCTCATTCAGAACTTTTTCCCTTACTGAAGACAGGTTTTTTGAAAAAAAGAAGACTATGTAACAAAAGTAATAAAGAAACCAAAACAAAACCTGGTCCTAAGTAGAGTGGATTTCTTTTTCTTGAAGTAGTTTCTTGGTACACTCTCAGCCAAGGGAGTATCCCTAATATGTGCACTAGCGTCCTGTAGCCTAAATTGACGTTGGGAGCAGGCCTATGGATTGACCCAGCGTGAACAATGGAGGGGATCATTAAAGAGCCAAAAAGTCCTGTTATGAGTCTACTAGCCACCTTCCAAACTCCTTGTCGTACTACCACCAGACAGAGCCACCATGGTTGTGATATGCACTAAAAATGGTTTTTAAGCAAACGAACAAGAAAGCAACTTTATCAGGATAGCATTTTCTAGTAACACACTGGAATTGCAAAAGCATGTAACTAATTGTTGAAAGTCTTGGTGATGGTGTTTTTCTTCTGTGGAAAATAAGGCCCCAAAATTAATGTATTAATTCTTCAATAGTTTTTCTCTGATCTCCTTGGGCAAGTTAGAACCTATGGGAGACATGCTACAAAAATAGATGTCTCTAAAAGCAGTAACGCTAGTGGTAGATGCATACCTCCCAACCGTCCCAGATTCAGTGGGACATTCACGGATTCGGTGTCCTGTCCCGCAGTCCCAGTTGGTGGGAGGTATGTCCCGGTTTCAACTCATCTGCGTCCTTCAGAGGACGTGACATGAAACTGGGGGCAGAGATGAAGGGGGTCATGAAACTGGGGCAGAGATGGAGGGGGGGGCATGAAACTGGGGCAGAGATGGAGGGGGGACATGAAACTAGGGGCAGAGATGGAAGGGGGGCATGAAACTGGGGCAGAGATGGAGGGGGGACATGAAACTGGGGGCAGAGATGGGGGGACATGAAACTGGGGCATAGATGGAGAGGGGAAAGAAACTGTGGGCAGAGATGGGGGGGACAAGAAACCGGGGCCAGAGATGGAGGGGAGACATGAAACTGTGGCAGAGATGGAGGGGGGGGGGGGGCATGAAACTGGGGCAGAGATGGAGGGGGGCATGAAACTGGGGGCAGAGATGGAAGGAAATGATATAGAGATAGATAAATAAAGTATTAACCCTTTGGGGAAAGTTTCAATGCCTCTAATGCTGTTAGTGGTCACAGACTGCTTTAGTGTATACACTGAGAGAGTCCTGCAAATCCTCCACCGCTATCCGGATAAGTGCTGGTGTGCCAGAAGCACAATAGAAACTGTATATACTATACACTATTTTTCCTGCCACTATCTGATCCCTAGAAACAGATGACAGTTCTTTGACCAGTAACACCCATTGATTGCTGCTTCTGTTACCATAAAGCACATACTGCTGCACTATGCCTGTCTATGTCTATGAAGACAACACAGGAAAGCAGTGTATAAACAATACACCATCCATTAGAGAATTACAGTATTTCTTTAATTTATATACAATCTTGTAAGGAAATAATTAAAATAGAATGAACTACACAAGGTATTTTCTCTCTTGCATCAAATGCCTCCTTTTTTCTTCTGAGTGACAGCTGCAGCAACCATTATAGAGACTGCTCCAGCCCACAGAGAATAGAGGTGGTTTGGAGCCACTTACTGCCAAAAGCTGAGAGCACTACAGCATTAGAGGTTGCCCAAGGAACACTTGGCAAGAGAAGTGGGCTCTGGATTAAACCTTCCCTTTCTTAGTGATACTGATAATTAAACCATACAAAAAGGTTTACACTTTCCAGGTTACCTATGTAGTTCCATCAGGAACTGAGCAGGGTCACAACTACTGACAGACTCCATTTAATGCAGATTGTGAAACAGATTGTTTTCTTAAGTGCTTGGCAACCCTGCTGTGTGTAAGTGCATGGTACAGTACCCCTACTACCACTACCCTACTACTACTACTACTACTACTACCCCTACTACCACCACTTCCCCTATCACTACAACTACTATTACTACGACTACCACTACCCCTACTACTACTACTACTACTACTACTACTACTACTACTCCTACTCCTACTACTACTACCACTACTCCAACAATCACTACTACTACCACTACCCCTACTACTACTACCTTCTTGTTCCAGGGAAAACAGGAGATACAGTATAGTGTGGGGAAGGTGGCTCAGTAGAAGCAGTCGTGTGGACTCAAATAGTCAAGACAAGGACACAAACTGTGCAACAAACTAGTTTATTTAGAAAAAAAAAGAAAAATAAATAAACCTTCACTTCACGCCCAAAATGAGCAGAACAAAATACAGCCTTAACTTCAGGTAAAAATAAAGCAAATTCCTGCTCATCTGAGCGACTAAGTAAACAGGAGTAATAACCTAACTATACATGTGGCTTACTACCAGCCACACAAAAAACACAAGCACAAATTGGTCTCACTGGACTCAAGGTTACAGGACAAACCAAGCCGTCTCCACACTTCCTGGATCTGCCCTGAAGTGCAGGCTCTGCAGCCTTTTGTGGGCCAGTAATGATCCTCAGGACCCACACCTGGGGCTGAAACCTATTCTAGTCCCGCACTGGACCACATATAAGTCAGGAATCTGGGGCTGATATAGTGGGTCTCCAGCACTTTGCCTTTCACCTTCTCACAATAGATAGAGTAACATATAATTCCATAGTATGGGAACTGTATCAGTCAGATTGTAACACATCTGTACTGCTATGTTCTTTCACTCATTTGTTTGCACTTGCTGGTTCTAATTCTATGTGAAAATATGATATGAGAATGCTACAATACAGGGGACAATGTACTAAATTTATTTCTGATATGTCAATCCTAAATTGTTAAGTTACCAAAATTCTATGCCATCACTGAAGGGAAGAAATGAGTCCACATTCACATAAACCTACTGTACGTTTGTGTATTAATAAATCAAGTTGTAAGTAACATGTTATACACAGTGCCAACGTATACTCTGTGTGCAGAATTATTAGGCAAGTTGTATTTGAGAGGATTCTTTTTATTATTGTTCAACAACTATGTTCTCAATCAACCCAAAAGACTCATAAATATCAAAGCTTAATATTTTTGGAAGTTGGAGTGTTTTTTTTAGATTTGGCTATCTTAGGAGGATATCTGTTTGTGCAGGTAACTATTACTGTGCAGAATTATTAGGCAACGTAATAAAAAACAAATCTATACCCATATCGCTTGTTTATTTTCACCAGGTAAACCAATATAACAACACGAAATTTAGAAATAAACATTTCAGACATTCAAAAACAAAAACAAAAAAGTCAGTGACCAATATAACCACCTTTCTTTAGGATGACACTCACAAGCCTTCCATCCAAAGATTCTGTCAGTTGCTTGATCTGTTTACGATCACCATTGCGTGCAGCAGCCACCACAGCCTCCCAGACACTGTTCCGAGAGGTATACTGTTTCCCCTCCTGTAGATCTCACATTTTATGAGGGACCACAGGTTCACTATGGGGTTCAGATCAGGTGAACAAGGGGGCCATGTCATTATTTGTCTTCTTTTAGACCTTTACTGCCCAGCCACGCTGTGGAGTATTTGGATGCATGTCATGGGGCATTGTCCTGCATGAAAATCATGTTTTTTCAGGCCCATCAAGAGTCACTCTCATTTCATTAGTCCATAAAACCTTAGAAAAATCAGTCTTAAGATATTTCTTGGCCCAGTCTTGACGTTTTATTTTATGTTTCTTGTTCAAAGGTGGTCGTTTTTCAGCCTTCCTTACCTTGGCCATGTCCCTGAGTATCGCACACCTTGTGCTTTTTGATACTCCAGTAACGTTGCAGCTCTGAAATATGGCAAAACTGGTGGCAAATGGCGTCTTGGCAGCATCACACTTGATTTTTCTCAATTCATGGACAGTTATTTTGTATAGGATACCAACACACTTCTTGCAACCCCGTTGGCTATTTGCTATGAAACACTTGATTGTTCGGTGATCACGCTTCAAAAGTTTTGCAATCTCAAGACTGCTGTATTCCTCTGCAAGACATCTCACAATTTTTGACTTTTCAGAGTCCGTCAAATCCTTCTTCTGACTCATTTTGCCAAAGGAAAGGAAGTTGCCTAATAATTAAGCACACCTTACATAGGGTGTTGATGTCATTAGTAGAGATGAGTGAGTAGTATTCGATCGAGTAGGTATTCGATCGAATACTACGGTATTTGAAATACTCGTACTCGATCGAATACTACTAGCTGTTCGAAGTTAAGATTCGATGCAGAACCAGCAACGTTGGTTCTTCTCATATCTTTAGAAGTCTTCTCCCTGCGCAGCGTTCCCATGTCCTCTTCCAGCTCTGTATTCACTCTGTTTATGTTAGGAGTATTTTGTGTCGTGGGTATTGGTGCACACCTTCTGACTTGCTCGCACGCACTGTTGGTAGGCAGCTTGATTTCCTGGTTAATTAGTCTGTCCTCCCATTTGCACCTGGGAGGAGTGGTCTCTACTCTGTATTTAAACCCATGCCTCCCATGGTTCTGTGCTGAGTGTCGCTTTTACAGAGCTAGGCCTTAGCAGGAGGAGTAGGTGGTTATCTTGGATAGAGGAAGTTCCGTGGTGGGTTTTTGGGAGGTTTTGGGTGAACAAGTTGGTGTGTGTGTTTTCCCTTCTGTGTTCACCAATCCTCCCTCTGTGTATAATTGACTGTGTGAGTGAATTGCCTTATCCTTTGATTTCTACTCAGTTTCCCTGTGTTTGTTTCCTAGTGTATGGTTCCTTCCCATATTGGTTTGGGGAATTCTTTCCTACATGTTTCCTGTGTGCTGCTTGTGTTGTTAGTCAGCGCACACCCTTGTCAGTCCCTGTCAGTAGCAGCTTCACTTGTTCGTTAGGGGTGACCCCCTTTAGTCTCCAGTCCCTAGAGATCTTATAGGGCATTCCTTCTCCCACTTCCCTCTAGGCCTACGGTGTCAGTGAGAGAGGAGCTGTCGGGGTCAGGCTTAGCCTGAGTACAGCCGACCCACACCCGTGAGGCAGGGACCGGGATAGCTAGTGGGAGTAGTGCAGGGCGAGATTCCCTACTGCTATCCCTTAGCCCCGTTGCAGCTACCTGGACTGACATAACAGTACACTCAGCCGGTAAAAAAAAAAAAAAAAAAAAAAAAAAAGGAAAGGTTCGTTTGCATTATGACGGACCTGAAACAGTTGTACCAGGCGGTGCAGCAGATTTCCACTGAAATGGAGGGGATCAAGCTACGAATGGATGCCATCCAAGCTTCTGGCGTATCTCAAGTACAGCAGTTGGCTCAACACACAGCCTCTCAGGTGGAGGGCATACAGAGGCAGGTGAGTAGCGCCCCTGTGGGTCGGCCTCTGGAGCCAAAAGTCAGCTTACCTGAACCCTTCCGAGGTAAGAGGTCAGATTTTTTCCGATTTCAAAAGGACTGTCTTTTGTATTTCCGGCTACGGCCGTTTTCCTCCGGTTCTGAGGTACAGAGAGTTGGGATTATTATTACTTTATTGAGAGATGATCCCCTCATCTGGGCACATTCGTTACCAGCCGACTCAGCTTGCTTACTAACTGTAGAGGCGTTTTTCTCCACAATGGGGTTACTGTATGACGACCCAGACAGGGTACGCACGGCTGAGTATAACCTACGACGTGTGGTGCAAGGGGATCACGCTATAGAGAAATATTGCACAGAGTTTCGTAGGTGGGCAGCAGAAGTACACTGGAATGACCCCGCTCTACTTAGTCAGTTTGAGACAGGGCTCTCGGACCAGGTTAAAGACCATCTAGTTTCTCACCCTGTTCCGGGAGATCTAGATGAGGCCATGCAGCTGGCAATTAGAGTTGGACGGCGCCTCCGGGAGCGTGGAGACAAGAGTCCTGGGGGGGTTAGCCCTCCTCAATTCTCTGTTTTTGGAGAGGACCCGGGGGACCAACCCATGCAGATTGGGGCCACTGTGCGAAGTGCTAGACCCAAGAGTGAAGGGTCCCGCACAGTACGCTGTTTTGTGTGTGGAGGGATGGGACATGTAGCAAGGGTATGCCCCTCCAGAGAATGGTTCGCCAAGGAGGGTAATAACCCCAGGTCTATTGAGAGTAAAGGGAGAAAACCTACTAAGGAGGGAGGTGTGCATATTTCCTGTACTCAGACTGCCGGGTTGACCCTTGATGGATGGGTAAATGGGCAGAAGTGCCGGATTTTGGTTGATTGTGGTTCGGCAGTCAACCTTATTGACTCAGAGTTTTGCGAGCAACTAAGGGTGAGTCCTTTGGTCTTGAAGTCTCAGATACCGGTGTGGGCTATTGATAAGACCCCTCTACAGCAATCTGTCATCTCCAAACAGGTGGAGGGTCTGGAGTTTATTGTGGGTGGCCACAGGGAAGAGATTGACTTGTTCTTGTTATCTAAGTTACCAGCACAAGTAGTGTTGGGGTGGCCCTGGCTGAAGCAACATAACCCTATTATCAACTGGGAGACCGAGACAGTAGTTTCTTGGGGGCATGGGTGTAATGGTCGATGTCTGCCCATATCCGTTATGTCTTTGTCTATAGACAATTTGCCTCAAGAAATATGTGAGTTCAGGGAGGTCTTTGAGGAAAGGGCAGCCAAGACATTACCACCACATCGCACCTATGATTGCTCGATTAAATTTATACCTAATGCAGTGTTACCCAAGACAAGGTTATACAATCTCACTATTCCGGAGAGGGAGGCGCTCAAAGAGTATATTGAGGGGAGTCTAGAGGTGGGGCATATTCGCCCATCTAAGTCCCCAGTAGCAGTGGGGTTTTTCTTTGTAAAGAAGAAAGATGGAGGGTTGCGCCCTTGTTTGGATTTTAGGGAGATTAATAAAATCACGGTGCGGAATCCCTATCCCATCCCGTTGATCTCGGATCTTTTCAGCCAGATTACGGGAGCTCGCTGGTTTAGTAAAATAGATTTACGTGGGGCGTATAACTTGCTGAGAATCAAGAAGGGGGATGAGTGGAAAACAGCGTTTAACACACCCCTAGGACACTTTGAGAATCTGGTGATGCCTTTCGGTCTAACCAATGCGCCCGCGTTTTTTCAGAATTTTATTAATGATGTACTAAGTGCCGTCATAGGGAGGGGGGTTGTGGTCTATCTGGACGATATACTCATTTACACCCCGGATTTGGAGACTCATTGGGAGAGAGTGAGAGAGGTTTTAAATCTCCTGAGGGTTAACCAATTAAGTGCTAAGCTGGAGAAATGTGTGTTCGCGGTCAATAAATTATGTTTCCTTGGCTATATCCTATCGGACAAGGGGTTCGAGATGGATCCTGAGAAGGTCAGGGCAGTCTTGGAGTGGCCGCGACCTGAGAACCTAAAGGCGGTCCAACGGTTCTTGGGATTCTCCAACTATTATCGCCAGTTTATTAAGGGATTTTCTGAGGTTGTGAAACCCATCTCGGACTTGACTAAGAAGGGGGCTGACTGTGCTAAGTGGTCGCCAGAGGCGCTAGCCGCGTTTGAAGAATTGAAGAAGCGATTCTCCTCCGCTCCCATTTTGAGACAGCCGGATGAGAGGTTGGCCTTCCGAGTGGAGGTGGATGCCTCCTCGGTGGGGGTGGGTGCAGTACTTTCTCAGGAGTTCGAGGAGGGTACGCATCCCTGTGCCTTCTTTTCTAAGAAATTCTCTGCCTCTGAACGGAATTATGACATCGGAGATAGAGAACTACTGGCAATAAAACTAGCGTTCGAACATTGGCGTCATTTCCTGGAGGGGGCCAGAAGGCCAGTCCAGGTATTTACCGATCACAAGAATTTGGTTTATCTTGGGTCGGCGAAGAGATTAAATGCACGGCAGGCCAGATGGGCTCTATTTTTTGCGCGGTTCCATTTTACCGTGACTTATGTGCCGGGTTCAAAGAATGTTAAGGCTGATGCTTTATCCCGGTATATGTCGACCGATGAGGAACGAGAGGCGCCTGCCACTATTCTTGGGGATGGAGTGGTGGTAGCAGTATTGGGCACGAAATTGGAGAAAGCCTTGATCGAAGCGCAACACGCTGCACCTTCCAAGATACCTAGAAACAAGCTGTTTGTCCCAACTACTCTCCGACAAAGTCTCCTGAGGGAGTGTCACGAGTCGGTTCTTGCTGGTCACCCGGGGGTTTCAGAGACCATGAGATTGGTGTCTAGGAATTTTTGGTGGCCAGGGTGGAGTAAGGATGTCTTGCAGTTTGTTCAAAATTGTTCGGTCTGTGCAAGAGCCAAGGCGTCGCATACCCGTCCCCACGGTCTTCTACATCCGTTAGAACCTCCTAAGGCACCTTGGACTCATCTGTCTATGGATTTCATCACGGGCCTTCCAGTGTCTAAGGGTTTCACGGTCATTTGGGTAGTCATTGACCGCTTCACGAAAATGTGCCATTTGATCCCGTTTTCCAGGCTGCCATGTGCCAAGACACTATCAGGGGCATTTATTAAAGAAATTGTAAGGTTGCATGGTCTTCCCGAGGAGATCGTTTCGGACAGGGGTCCGCAATTTGTGGCTAAATTCTGGCGGGCTTTTTGCAGCAGGTTGGGAGTTACACTGTCGTTTTCCTCCGGGTTTCACCCGGAGTCTAACGGGCAAACAGAGAGGAAGAATCAGGATGTGGAACAGTTTTTGAGGTGTTTTGTTCGAGAGAATCAGAATAATTGGGCTGACTTTCTTCCCCTGGCAGAATTTTCCTTAAACAACCATGATTCCAACGCCTCAGGTACCACACCTTTTTTTTGCTCCGGTGGTAGACATCCTGTTTTCGGAGTATTTTCTTCCATTTCGTCCCCAGTTCCGGAGGAGGAGCTATTTTCTAAAAAGCTGCAAGGGGTATGGTCCCGTATCCGAGAGAATCTGGTGCGGGCGTCGCACCAGGCTAAGGTCCAGGCGGATAGGAAGAGAGGAGAGTTGCAGTTCTTTCCTGGTGAGATGGTTTGGTTGTCCACCAAGAATATCAGGTTGAAGGTTCCTAGCAAGAAGCTGAGTCCCAGGTTTGTGGGTCCTTTTAAGATCATCAAGATGGTAAATGAAGTGGCGGCGCAGCTGCAACTACCTAAAAGGTGGAAGATAAACCGGGTGTTCCATGTCTCCTTGTTAAAGAAGGCCAAGAAGGGAACGTCTCCAGTTAAAGTTCCACCAGTTTCTGAGTCCGGGGAGTATGAGATATCCCGAGTTCTGGATAGCAAATATGTTCGGGGGAAGCTACGGTATCTGGTGGCATGGAAGGGATACGGTCCTGAAGATAATTCTTGGGTTCTGGAGTCGGATATGTCAGCCCCCAGACTCGTGGAGAAATTCCACAAGGAGTTCCCGAAGAAGGATGCTCCTAGAGAATCCGGAGTCTTCTCCTTGAGGGGAGGATCCTGTTAGGAGTATTTTGTGTCGTGGGTATTGGTGCACACCTTCTGACTTGCTCGCACGCACTGTTGGTAGGCAGCTTGATTTCCTGGTTAATTAGTCTGTCCTCCCATTTGCACCTGGGAGGAGTGGTCTCTACTCTGTATTTAAACCCATGCCTCCCATGGTTCTGTGCTGAGTGTCGCTTTTACAGAGCTAGGCCTTAGCAGGAGGAGTAGGTGGTTATCTTGGATAGAGGAAGTTCCGTGGTGGGTTTTTGGGAGGTTTTGGGTGAACAAGTTGGTGTGTGTGTTTTCCCTTCTGTGTTCACCAATCCTCCCTCTGTGTATAATTGACTGTGTGAGTGAATTGCCTTATCCTTTGATTTCTACTCAGTTTCCCTGTGTTTGTTTCCTAGTGTATGGTTCCTTCCCATATTGGTTTGGGGAATTCTTTCCTACATGTTTCCTGTGTGCTGCTTGTGTTGTTAGTCAGCGCACACCCTTATCAGTCCCTGTCAGTAGCAGCTTCACTTGTTCGTTAGGGGTGACCCCCTTTAGTCTCCAGTCCCTAGAGATCTTATAGGGCATTCCTTCTCCCACTTCCCTCTAGGCCTACGGTGTCAGTGAGAGAGGAGCTGTCGGGGTCAGGCTTAGCCTGAGTACAGCCGACCCACACCCGTGAGGCAGGGACCGGGATAGCTAGTGGGAGTAGTGCAGGGCGAGATTCCCTACTGCTATCCCTTAGCCCCGTTGCAGCTACCTGGACTGACATAACAGTTTAGGCATCAGGCCTGAGCAGAGTCGACTGCGCATGTCCGCGCTACAAGAAAATGGCCGCTTACACTGTAAGCGGCCATTTTCTTGTAGCGAGGGCATGCACAGTCGGCTCTGCCTAGGCCCAATGCCTAGCAGAGTGAATTCAAGGCCGGAAGAGGATGTGGGGATGTTGCGCAGGGAGAAGAATCCAGCCAGACCCTCACTCATGGACTTGGTAAGTAGAATTTGATTGAATGTTGCGTACCCCTGAAACAAGCATTTCCTCCCATAGACTATAATGGGGTTCGAAACCAGTCAGAACAGTCGAACAGTGTGCGGATGTTCGAATCGGATTTCGAACCTCGAACATTTAAATGTTCGCTCATCTCTAGTCATTAGACCACACCCCTCCTGATTACAGATGCAAATCACCTGATTTACATAATTGGTAGTTGGCTTTCAAGCCTATACAGTTTGGAGTAGGACAACATGTATAAAAAGGATGATGTGATCAAAATACACAGAATACACACTACACACAGAAAAGTCATGTTATATTAGTCTTATCTACCATGTAGTTTTCTTGCTTGCTTTCATTCTAATATAGCTAAAGTGTCTATATAGTATCTTTTAGTTGATTTTCTCCAAAACAGAGATTTAAGTTACACTAAATTTATCCGAAAAAATTCACAATAATGATATTTTCTGGCCCATCAGAGAGTAAATCATGTAATTTGCAGTAAAGGCAAACTTCTCTTCTATGGCTGTATTTGAGAGTTATCGTCTCTTTGTGAACCTCAGCTATGTCAACTGAAGAGTAATGTATGGTATGGTATCTTATGTAAGGACCTGGAGTTGGTTTCTCTATTCAGTCCTATGGGACTAACATCAAGATTCTCTTAGTAATGAATGGAGAAATTGAACTCCTGTCTACACATACTGTAAGATGCTGTGTCAGTTGGAAAGTCTTATTGCTGGTCACATGACACATCTGGGGACCTGAAAGGAATGGAAAACTCACTTATACAGTCCCAGGGAAGAAGATTACCTTTACTACTGTTTACATCATGTTTCTAATGAGTCAGACCATATTTTTTTTTCTTTGAGTCCTACTTTAAAAAGCCCCATAAATCCCCTTTTATCCTTCAGCTCCCTTTCTTTTAATGCACTAAAATGTATGTACTGCATATGCCCATAGAGCATTGTAGATTTTTGCAAATTAAAGGGAGTCTGTCAGCAGTAAATTCATTACAAATCAAAACCCAATACCTTGGGTGATTCTACAGTTCCAAATGTACCTCTGTTATTCAGCTCTGAAGCCCCTTTTCCTGTAAATCTCTGCTTTATTTTTATAGTAAATAATAATAATAATAATAATAATAATAATAAAAAAATTTATTTATATAGCGACAAGATATTCCGCAGCGCTGTACAATTTGTAGGGTTCAAATACAGACAGATACATAACAAAGAACGTCATTTCACACAATGGGACTGAGGGCCCTGCTCGCAAGAGCTTACAATCTATGAGGTAGAGGGGGTGACACAAGAGGTAGCAGGGGCAGCATTGCTTATACAGTATTCAGACAATTCTGTAATAGAGGTTACTGTCATTACACAAACAAAACTTCAAAGCCATCACTAGTGGTGTCCTGTAACATGTGGATGGAGCTTGGACAAATAAAGTTAGCCTGAAAAAACATCATATCATGTGGGGTAATGTGGGAGCAGGGACAGAGGAAGGTTAAATTTTGGGGATTCTAATTATAGTACGGAAGGGTTTACGTTAGAAATTGTGATAGGCCTGTTTGAAAAGATGTGTCTTTAGGTTTGCATTTGAAACTGTAGAAATTGGGAGTTAATCTGATTGTCCGGGATAGAGTATTCCAGAGAAGTGGTGCAGCTCGGGAGAAGTCTTGTATATGAGTGTGGGAGGTTCTGATAATAGAGAATGTAAGTGTTAGGTCATTGAGTGAGCGGAGAGCACGGGTTGGGCAGTAGACAGAGATGAGGGAGGAAATGTAGGGAGGTGTAGCATTATGGAGAGCCTTGTGGATGAGGGTGATAATAGAGATGAGCGAGTAGTGTTCGATCAAGTAGGTGTTCGATCGAATACTACGGTATTCAAAATACTCGTACTCGATCGAACACTACTAGCTGTTCGAAGTTTAAGGTTCGATGCAGAACCAGCGTTGATTGGCAGAATGCTATACATTCTGCCAATCAACGCTGGTTCTTCTCTTACCTTTAGAAGTCTTCTCCGTGCAGCGTCCCCGCGGCGTCTTCCGGCTGGAATTCACTCTGCCTAGGCATCCGGCCTAGGCAGAGCCGACTGCGCATGCGCGGGCATGCCCTCGCATGCGCAGTCAGCTCTGCTCAGGCGTCGGGCTGGGCAGAGCCGACCGCGCATGCGCAGTCGGCTCAGCCTAGGCCCCGATGCCTAGGCAGAGTGAATTCCAGCCGGAAGACGCCGCGGGGGCGCTGCATCGGGAGAAGACTTCAAGGAGAATCCAGCCGACCGTCACTCGTGGACTTGGTAAGTATAATTTTATTGAATTTTGCGTACCCCTGAAACGAGCATTTCCCCCCATAGACTATAATGGGGTTCGA
This sequence comes from Leptodactylus fuscus, assembly GCF_031893055.1. NCBI lineage: Eukaryota > Metazoa > Chordata > Amphibia > Anura > Leptodactylidae > Leptodactylus > Leptodactylus fuscus. Next base: position 256,083,910 of record NC_134265.1, on the reverse strand, counting down.
AATCCGTTCGAACAGTCGAACAGTGTGCTGCTGTTCAAATCGGATTTCGAACCTCGGACATTTTAGTGTTCGCTCATCTCTAGGTGATAACTTTATATTTTATTCTATAATGAATAGGCAGCCAATGTAGCGACTGGCACAGACCAGAGGCATCGCTGTAGCGTCTCGCCTGATAGATGAGCCTGGCCGCTGCAATATTATAATAATATTTTTTAGTGGTACTTTGGGGTGTGCCTTAGCTTACTCAGGTTTCAGCTCTAGATTCCTGGGCAAAGCACTTTCCCTCAATTACATATGACTAAACCTGTGATTTACATGAAAATGGGGCTCCAAAGCTAAATAACAGAGGCATATTTGGAAACTGTAGAATCACCTCTACAAGGTGCTGATATTACATTTATAGCAAATTTACTACTGATAGACTCCCTAAAATCACTGACTCACAAATTTCCTCCCAACCTATAGTCACTTACATTCCTTTACATCTTATGAATGCATCTGTCAAACATCGCCGCACTTCTATTCATGAAGGAACAGATATTATAAAATGGCGTGGCTTGCTCCAGAGCAAAAGGCTCGAATGACAGGTTCCCAATTGTAGAGATACAACAACGCATAGGCAAAGATGCCCTAGTTACTAGACATATAAAAAGTCCCAAGAAAGATGCATTTTCCGATGCCTGGTTTTTGGCAGCAGTTGAACTCAGCCTGACTGGGACTTGAGCCCTGTGATTGTATGCATGGATTAGAATGTGCACCTTTTCCCCTCCTAATAAAAAGGCCTCTTTTCACGTATTATGGCTCTCATAGGCTGCACCTCTGTGCAATGAACTGAATCAGCTTCCTCTGAGAACAAAGACTGGAAGAGAAAATCAACTCTGCATTTGCTGTGCTCCAGACACACATATGCACACACGACTGAAACCTTGGGAAACAATTTTAGAATTCTGACACACACATTGCTCCAATAATACATGCGAGGTTTTCTGACCTTTACTGTATGAATACGTATATCAATGCATATGCACACACAACTAATATGACTGGATTGTGTTTCTAGTTGCACAATGTAAGGGTAGAATAAAGATGTGCAGCATGCTTTGTTAGATTTGTTAGATTTATTATCTGCCATAGATTAGACAGCACCTCTGTAATAATGTCTGACGTCAGAGCTGTTAGTATGGCCAATGTCAATTTAAGATATACAATAAAATAATGGAAAAATAATAATAATCAAATCATTCCCTACTAAGAACGCTCATCCTACCGAACCAGCCTTCTTTTATGATATTTTGGCTTCGAGTCCTTTTGTTGGGGAAATGACTAGTAGGGGCTGCATCTCGCCATCCTAATACTTTAATCCTCACCTTTGTAATCTGCCTTTCAGGCTAGTTACACAAAATAAACAGATTTCTGAGTATAATGTATATGCGTGCATCCAGAAATATTTGATTTTATTTAGGTTTTTTTGTTTTAATTGAAAGAGCAACGTTTAAGTTCCACCTTAACAGAGCACCTTAAAAGATTATCTCGGTTATTTCACAGGCACCGAGCCGGCACTAATAGTCCAAGGCAGATATTGAAAAGCAGCACAGGGCCAGGCAGATCTATTAGAAATTCCCATCCACGCGCCTCATACATATTGATTTCTGACACCAAGCAGCAGTGAAAGGCCCCGTGGGAATAATATATTTAGCAGGGTTCGCTGTGAGGAGGTCACAGAGTGCATACAGATTAGCTTCACAGGACCAAGGCACTAGTGTAGGAGCCAAATGCTAGATTTCATATCATTTTAATCTGAACTTTTATAATCCTTTTAGTTCCTCTTTCTCTGGGTGGTAAGACGAAGGTCTCTCCACATTCATCCTGCTTTTGCTTTCCACCCCTTCTCGACATTTCCCTCCTGTTATGGCAGGTGTAAAATTTCTTAACCTCTTTCTTGCCAAATGACGAAAAAACCTAGACGTGAATTGCTTGAAAATCGAAGAGCTTTTCGGTTTTATTTGACATGGTGCTTGCACACAAAAAAAAATTAGTGTTTTCATATTAGCAAAAGCAATGAAAAATAGTAAAATATGAAACAGGGATTTCTGGGAAAACCTGCGCTTTAATTTATTTAGTCTTTAAGTGCTTAATTAACTGAGAATTGAGCTATGCGTGCTTTAATTAGTGCGGCAGAAACATGTAATACTAGCTCATAACCTCTAGGAGGAAAATCCCTCCCTCCTTGGAAAATAGTCTTAGGCCATGCCACACAGGCATCTTATATACCCCGTTGCTGGCAATCTTATGTATTACAGATATTGTATAGAATGCTGTGATATCATACAGACAATATGCTTTCTCAGATACTTGAAGATTATTTATATTAACGGTAAACAGTGTATATTTCAGTCTCAAAGATTTTACTCTACCATTAGGTCATTTCTAGGTGAAATTTACGGTATGTACCTGCCTCTATTTAATTAGTGATCTATTGGACCAAAAAAAGGACCATTCCCAATGCATCCGAAGCTTATTTGTTCCATTGCTCTATTGATCTGTACTTACCATGATCTATATTTTGTAGTCCTTTTTCTGTGGCTGTAATTGTGGCATTAGTAAAGCTGTCTGAGGCTAAGCCCACAAATAGAGAATTTCAGATAAAAAATACTGCAGAAAAAAAGGCAGTGGAAAAAAATACAGAAACAATATTTCACAGGTTTTTCCGATTCATTTTGCATTTCTGCCTCCCCGTGTATAAGTCTATGGGAAAAAGACAGTGTTTTTGAAGGTAAAATTAGTATGCTGCTTTTTTCAAAGATTCATGCATTCATCCTTTTGGACACGCTGCCTTTTTGCAGCATTTTTTTCCACAGAAATTAAGTAAAATCTCATTTAAGGTGGTTGCACACGACTGCATGGACGGCACATCGGGGACACTGGCCATGCTTCTGTGGCCCCTTTCATTCAATGAATATGGGCCGTGAAAGTAGGGCCGCACAATGGGACAAGAATAGGACCTGTTCCATATTTTGCAGCCCAGACTGTCGGCCCACACATGGGACTGTGTAATTCATGGTCATGTGTACGGGCCCATAGAAGTTAATTTGTCTGTGTGCAGGATGGAAAAGCCCTGATAGCACACTGACCATTCATATGGTTGTCTGCAATGGTGATTACTTTGTTTGGGACCTTAAGCCTGGGGCCCCTCGTGGCATAAACTCAGAGGAAAAAATGTGCCATCTTACAGTCCCTGCAAAGTGGATGGGTTTCTAGCAAATCCCATCCACACATTTGGGGAAAATACATACAGTGGACATGCTGCAATTTCCAAAACTGTCAATTTTTTGGAAATCACAGCATGTCAATTATATCTATGGAAATGCCAGTGTTTTCCCTATAGGTATAATTGAAGCAGAAAGTCCACAGTGGAAACCTTTTTCTGTGAAAATTGCTTTGGGGAAAACCACGATGCTTTGCCGCTGTTGTTTTTATCACAGTGTTTTTTTTTTTGCAGCAACTTGCTACATGGGGCCTTAGCCTAAAACTCTGCCTTTTTTTCCTCTGGTCTGCAACAGCCAAAAGTGATGAGTTTCTGCAACATCTGCCCCAGGTACTAAGCTCGAGTACAACCCTTTAAAGACCCACCATCATCATGATTCACTCGTTTTTCAGCAACCTTATTATGGCGTACCAGAATCTCGAATCTGTATATATAAATCAGCCATACCTCCAAATAATAATAAATTCATTGACTTAATAGTGATGCTGTAAATGGTGACATAATATCACCTTACTATGACTGGATAGTCCTACTATACTATGTCTGAATAATGCCACTTTATCTTGACTTCATAACAAATACATACTGCAACTGGATAACATTACCATACCATAGCTAAATATTACTACTGTGCAGTGACTAAATACTACTGCCATAAATTATTTATTCATTGTATGGTGGTATTATTATATCAGTGCACAGTGGTGATATTATATTACGTATGGCAGGGTTGTCCAGACAAGGTATAGCGGTCTTATTCGATCACAGTATGGTGGTTGTGACTAGATAACACCACCATACCATAAACTAAAAAAGTACCCATAGCTGAATAAAGTCACTGTCCTGTTACTAAATAACACTATCAGTGACTGAATAATTCCTCCATACTGCTCAATAAAAAAATATTGCAGAAATACCACAATTATAACCATGCTGTACATGAATATTATCACATTCTGAGATATAATGCTGTGAAATACTGCAAAGTGTTCTGGAAAAAAGTGTCCTGCCCAACCTTACATTCGATGGACGCTACAGCAAAATACATCTTGTATTTTTCTGACTTGTATTATAGCTGAATGCATCATGGCGCTTCTGTGTTATGAAACTAAAGGCATTCTGTGAGTAGCAGTTTGGTGCTTTGTATGGCAATGCATTATGGAGGTATTCTCCCATAGAGGTATAAATTCTAGAGCTTTGTAGTATGGCACCTATATAATTAGAGAGTAATCAATATGTCTCCATATAAGACTGAACTCATACAGAGATACAATCGAGCCCCATAGAAGTCTAGTCATGCTGTATATAGCTAAACACAACTCGGAGATATATGAGAAATATGTTTGTATGCATAGGCTGATACAATGTGCTATCATCTACTATGTGTGCCCAGATTCTTCAGGGAAACAAAAAAAAACTGAAATGAATGGGAAATTGCTTTCTCTAATTATATTTTTTTACCATTTGATCTGGTATCATTTAATAGTGATTTAATGAATTATCTAGAAACACAATATGCAGCACTTTTCGTGGACTACCAAAAAGACGGAAAAGAACAGATTGCCAGACAAAAGAGAAAGAAACACATCTTTAAAATACATTCCCATACATTGGCTGTATGTTATACGGTTTCCTACCTATTATTTTATAAGAAACAGGATGACTAATGGTCTGGAAAAATGTGCAAATGGAGCTGCACTAAATGCAGCAAACAGAATACATAAAATTGTCCTTGAATGTTAGAAGCCTGTTATTATACTACGTAAAGAGATGATGAACGCTGCATTGCTGGAGGAGGGAAACCTGGACAACAATTCCAGCAGAATCATTAAGGAGGTTGGATTTTATTATAGCTCATTGAGCAGTGGCTTCACAAACATGGTGGCGAGGATCTCCAAAGGTCCACTCTGTACTATCACCAGTCTCGCCTAGTGTTGCAGTTGGTCTTCTATTGGTATGCCATATGTTTTGTCTCAATCCATGACCAAGATATTTTAACAAAATATACAGGGAACCCAAATAAAAACAAAATAATGGTTTAACATATATAATCCAAAGTAAAGTCCAAAACCCATTTAACCTTTGTGATGAAGTACTTTCACCTATAGTTATTCAGTCAAATTGTAGAAATGTTTATGTTATATAGCAAAATTAGATTAGACACATACCAAGAGAAACCCGTCCCTTTGACGTCTTCTCACACCCATTAGGACAAAAACAATTTATGAAATAAAATAGAAAATAAATACAATATAATACCAAAAAAGGTCATCTGTGGCCCTTATCACTTGCTCTATTTCCTGCAGCAAAGATATGCCATACATGCACAAGGGACAGCCATTGCAGCAAGTCACTGGCATGTATGGCTTGTACCCGCTGAGGCCTGTAATTTGCTACAATGGCCATGTGTGGCATGTTATCTCAGCAGCAAGTAGGTAGAGTCCAGTGGGGACCAACCAAGCAGTGGTGTGGAACAGCAAGGGACAGAGTGTAGCCTTCTTTATGTTTTTTCCAGTTACTTTCAATGTGCAGCTCACCTTTTACGTGCAAAATTTGTAACACGCTATACTACTATATTACAATGTGTTCAGATTTTGTAACCTATACTGTGATCTTTGTGGAAGCTCATATAACAATAGAAGTTAGAAAAGACTTGTGCCTAGTATAAAATGCTGTACATATAGTTTTGAGATCAAAATTTTTAGTCCCTAGACGAAGCCTGGTGGTGCGGGCAAAACGTGCATCAGACAGTTTATAATGATACATTGGTAAAGTGTTATACATATTGGTATTACTCCACATTGCGATTTGGATATTTTGCTTTGGATCTTATTGACTGGTGTGCCATAAGGCATTCAGGGAGGTGGTTTGCACTTTATACGCTTAATCTTATATCCTTTCCTTACCCTCCTGGTAACCCATGACTTTATGTATTTTTATATCCTATTGTGGGCAATGTTTACATTGAAAAGTACTATAATACTCACCTTTACCTGTATCATTTTGGTGTTGCTGGCACTTTAACATCACGGTTTCCCGGTTATTTCTGTGTATGATTTTGTCTTTATGTGTCCTTATGTTTTTAACTTTGGATACAAAATAAACTTCTAAAGTTTTATTGCGGGTGTGGTTGTTGCTTTGAGTTTGTTCTATCAAAATTTTTAGACATACTTGAGTGTAGCATTATCAGAAAAGGCTTGGGTTCCATATGACAAAATACAGCAAATTTCACCAAAATTTTATTGTAAGATTCTGATGCATAGTAAGACAACTTATAGTTTTATAAACTTAATCATCCACCATCAGCCACTGTGATAGATTTGTTGTTTTTTCAGACTACCTGACTATGCTTACACCGTCTAACTTTTACAAAATGTGGGCCATCGTATCTAAATATATCGTAGAAGTCATTGAAAGTTTCTACAAGAACGCTATATGATAATTAATTCTAAAAGAAATAAGAAAATTGTTAAAAAAATGTAAAACTATAATAACCTGAGAAGGTTACAAAGCCATTTCTCAAGATGAGGGACATAAAACCTCAGAGTCATTATTTCCAAAGACATGGAACACTTTGACACAATCACTTCAAGGGCAACATCTCAGAAACAGTGCTGTCTACAGATTGGTATCTGTTTGGCTGATAACCCATACTCTGTGGCAGTGAATTCTGTGACTGTATCATTCACTTGAGTTAGGTTTGCAGATATCCATATGCTTGTCACCAAAACAACTCAGGTCAGATAAAATTTTATATCATGGGGATTAGTTAAAGGGGTCTTCGCACAAACATAACCATATTTAGATTTGTAGACAATTAAACATTTTTACAAATATAAATAATTAAAAATGTAGCAGTTTTAAAGACTTTCTCTAATATCTTACTATATCGAGACAATTACAGCTGTCAAGACAATCAAGACTGTCACCACTGAGATGATTAAGAGAAAATCTGCAAAACGATGAAAATTTTACAATTATTTATATTTGCAAAAATGATTCACTTTTCTATAAGTTTACATGTCAAGGGCAAATGGGAAAACCCCTTTAATAGACAACTACTCAACATTTCCCTTGCAATACTTCCCATAGTACAGAAAGAAGGTAAAAATAGAAAAAAACTATTAATCTAGTAGGAGATTAGAACTGTAGGGATACATTCTCTAATAAGCCCCTTTGAAGTATATATATATATATATATATATATATATATATATATATATATGTAATAGATTTCAATTGGAAGTCAGCCCATTATTTGTAACCTATAGCCCATCTTATCTTGTACTTGTATCATGACACAATAGCCATTACAATGGTTTGATCACCCTGAATTATAAAAAGTTAGTAAACTAAGAAAAATTGCCCCGGTATTAAAATGCAAAATGATTTCCAGAAAATCTATACGATCCATATGCAGGTCCATTACATTAGAAATATGTATGTCCAATGCGATCAGTAAAACAGATTATTAATTTAGTTAAGATTACTAAACTCATTGTATAATTTAGGAATATTGAAATAGCGCAATGTGACTAATGTCGGTTTAATCATCTCTGAGCAAGTCAAGTGGCGGGGGAGGGCATTCAATTTAGAAATTCTGCATATTAAATAAACCAATGTCAAATGTCCAGGGTGGCTTCTAGGGGTCATTTCGGTACATGGGTGTGTAGATTTATAGCTTGTATTTTCCATTTCGGAATTGTTTACTGGGTCATTGATGGGGAAGGGCTTTTTAATACAAATTTCCTATCTCTCTTTGTGGTATTAAATAAACACCAGCCTCCCTTTACATTTAAAAGCCTTCTACCAGCCGGTGCATTTATTAAAACACCATTAGGTGCCGACAAGGAAGCACACATGCACTGTTCTGCATGAATAGTAAGCTTAATTTTTCTCTCTTTTTTCATGTTTAGATTTAGAGCCTGAACAAGTATGTGGCAATTAGGACTATTCTAAGAGATGGAACAGGTGATAATAGCTTTCCAAAGAAGATGATGTGCTAGCAAGATGAAGCAATAGATCTAAGATGGGAACATATATATTTCTCTGATTACGTGAAGCTTTTCTTCCAATAGTCAACTTTTCATTGAACAAAGAATATAATGTATGCAAAAAAAAAAGAAGCATGGTAATTTTGGCATATGGAAAAAAATATTTGCTCCATTTTTTATTGAATTGCTTCTTTGTTATTTGAGAGGCTGCCATGAGTCTATGTTAAGGGTGAAGGCAGGAAAACCCTCTTACCTCTTACCTTACCTATTAGCTTTGACTATTCTAGATTGTGCTTAAACAGTTCCTAATTGAAGTAATGGAAAAAAACAGACAGTCACCATTTGTGATTGGATCTTACTATAGTTTCTGTTGAAAATCCCCCAAAAAACCACAGTTATTATTTTAAGCATATTGTAGGCCAAAAAAAATGTCCAGCTTATAAAAATATCAAAGCCTGCTTGTCAGCTGCATATAGTAGGCATCTTTAGGGCAATATATGCAAAATATAGACCTCATGTAAGAACTCATGTTGTGTAAAAGCTGCTGTTTTTGTTGCAGATTTTGATGCTGTTTTTTGAGCTATGCTTGGGAGTGGATTCAGAAGAGGATAGAAGTTTAAAGTTTAGTTTTTGGACCGGATTTTGACACGGAGGCCGCCTCAGAATCTGGTCTGAAAAACGTCTGGCCACAACTGGGCCTAGGCGGTAGGGAGTGTTGCGCCACAAATTCCGCTGCGGATTCAGCCACAGAATCCACATCAAGATAGGGCAGCTCGTTTCTTTTTCTTGCGAGCGGCAAAAAAATGCTAGCAGATAAAAGAAGTGAATGGGAGGCAGTTTTTGGAGCTGGATTCTGAGGCAGATTCTGCGTCAAAATCCGAAACAAAAAACCGTGTGTGAACTCAGCTTAAGAGCTTCCTTTATATGCCCCATTCCTTTTTGATGCCTCACTTAGCTTTGGCTCAGATAATTAAAAAAAAAATTGTAAAAATTTGCGAAACTTATTCATTAGTAGCTGTTAGTATTGGCAAGTTCTATATTGGGAATTGAGGAGGTGACACAGGTTGGCTGAATGGATTCACCATTGGGCTCCTTATTGACATGGGTTTAAATGAAACTTTCTAGCTTCTTTTTTTGTAATTTGATTTGTTTATATTGGGGTTGTGTTGATATTTAATTATTTTATTCACGTTTTTTTCATGTGTTTTGTATAAGTAGGCTATTCTATCCAGTTATGATGATACTTATGCTATTTATGTGTGCTTGTTTTTTTTTTTTTTTTGAATATCTAAAGATGTAAGATTGAAAATGTCTCTGGAAAGTTTTTCATATATTGTTTTAGTGCACCATTCAATTTAACGGTTAGATTCTTTTTTTCTTTCTTCATAAGTTTTGGCACTTATTAATCTATGTATGAATTTATTTATTAGATAATGAAATTAATTGATTTTTTTAATACAAAATGTATTATATTTTATAGTTTAATCATATGGCATAAATTAACAGTAATTACATATTTAGAAAACTGACATGAGTTATAATAAATATGTTGGGCTGTGGCATCCTTACCATTCTCCACTCCGCTCCTCTCCATGCCATGCTCCTCCCCTATTCACACACAAAACGAGGGTTGTGGAGCAGGTTTGGTTCAAGAAAGAGCATTGCACCAAATATGTGCCACAATATCATCCCTCAACACCAGAAAGATGGCATAGAAAAATTGCCACATTTCCAGTGAGTAACCAGTAACATCTGGACACTATTAGAGATGAGCGAACACTAAAATGTTCGAGGTTCGAAATCTGATTCGAACAGCCGCTCACTGTTCAACTGTTCGAACCCCATTATAGTCTATGGGGAACATATACTCGTTAACCCTGCTGTTATGTTCGGGTCAATATGACCCGAAATGATTTTTGAGACCCTGCAGATTTTTTTTAATGAGGATTTGAAACTAGTGGTTCCTTGACTTCTCCTCATTTGTGGAGCTCTACATTTTTTATTTATTTTTTTTGTTTACTTTTTGCTACACGCTGATTGTTACACTTGTACTGTTCGGGTCAATATGACCCGATAGCATTTTATACTGTTCTACAGGTCTCTGATTATTTCTGACTGCAAAAGTTATGTTTTTTTTATGTGTTCTTCATCTCCAAACTGGTGGCATTCCGAGGTAGGTGCCCATTCAGACAGTATATACCAAGTAAGCCAGAAAAATACGGCATCAAGATCTGGACACTTTGCGACAGCAAAAGTTCATATGTTCTAAATGTTCAAGTGTATACAGGAAAAGCCCCTGATGAAAGACCTGAAAAAAATCAGGGTATGCGTGTTGTTCTAGATTTGACTCATGGACTAAAAGGACAAAATGTCACATGTGACAACTTTTTTACATCCTATCAACTAGGCCAGATGTTGAAGAAAAAACAACTTACCATGCTGGGTACTATGAGAAAAAACAAACCTGAACTACGGCAAGGTATCCTTAGCAAGAGAGAGGTGTACAGTTCAACTTTTTATTTTTCTGGAAATACAACTGTTGTTTCTTATGTCCAAAAAAAACCCAAACAGGTAATTCTCATGAGCACAATGCACCATGACAATGCCGTAAGTGATAGAGAAGACAGAAAGCCTGACATTATTTTGGATTATAATGCCACAAAGGGAGCAGTTGATACTTTAGACCAGGGGTCCTCAAACTGCGGGCCACGGGTCACATGCGGCCCGCCAAGCACTTCTGTCTGGCCCCGCCGACAGGCGTGCATTTATAATGAATCTCCTGGGGAGCTCGGGCCAGGCCATGGAGCACACTTCACTTTACCTATTGGAGAGCACCGCTCCTGATGTCTGTGCGACCTTCTCTGCCTCCGGCCCACTGTTTGAAAAGTTTGAGGACACCTGCTTTAGACCAAGTAATATCAACATATACATGCAAACGCAAAACCAATCAGTGGCCAATGATTTTATTTTATAACACACTGGACGTTTCTGCATATAATGCATTTGTCTTATGGAGAGAAATCGACCCCGATTGGAACCGGAATAAGCTGTATAAAAGAAGAGTATTTCTTGAGGAATTGGGAAAATCCCTGGTGAGGCCATATATTGAGAGCAGAAAAGTGACCCCCAGAAGTGAGGGAGCAGCAGCCATTGTAAAAAGTGTCCAGCATGCTCAAGAAAGAGACTCCACATCCACGGCCTCCACCAGCACAGCTACCAGCAAAAAAAGGAGGAGCTGTAGCTTCTGTCCATCTTCCTGTGACAATAAGACTAATCTGACATGTGCTGGATGTTCAAAATATCTGTGTAAAGGACATGTGTCTTATTATTGTGCTCAATGTAAAAACGCATGAACATGTTCAGTTTTTTCTTTTTTCTTTCTAAAATGGTTGAAGTTATGATTTTTCATTTGTTGATTTATAAAATTTGTTTTCAAAAAGATAAATTTCATGTTTTAGTAATAGTAATGTAAAGCTTCTTTATATATTATATATACATTATATATATATTATATACAAATAATAATTTGTGTGCAGAATGTCAACAATCGAAGATAATTGCAAAAAGCCTGTGTAACCTTTTTATGAAAAAAAAATAAAAAAATAAAGTTTGAATTTAAATTTTTCTTTTGTTTATGATCAAACATGTTCACATACAGTATTTCAATGAAAAAAGTATTCAAATAAAACAATTAGAGTAGCTAAAAATCAAGAATTAATAGGTCGGGTCATATTGACCCGGGAACAGTACAAGTGTATAGCAAATGCGAACATAACAGCAGGGTTAAGGGGGTAACCCAAATCTATCTCAGGAGGGTCACCAAGTCCACTATGACACCACAGGAAATTATGCCAACACCTCTGGAATGCAACTGGGACAGCAGTGGAAGCATGCCTGGGGGCATCTAACACACCAAAGACCCTCTATTACCCCCAACACCCCAACATCATAGCCTAACAACTACACACTTTCCACATTCAAAAAAACCTCTATCAAAGTGGGAAAAAACCTGGAAACCTTCTTTACTCCCCAAATGGATGGACACAAACCCCAATTTAAGCTCAACAAACATTAACAACCACCCCTTTAAATCACGTTCCACATGACAGTCACAGATGGAATAGGCAATGGGAAATCCTTCAGTCCCCACCCTGAACTGTCATTGTGGATGTGTGTGTGTGTGTGTGTGATGTGGTAAGACCTTCCAAAATTCACTTTTAAGGCCCTTAACATGAGCCCTTCCAAACAAAATTACAGGACCTTAAGCTGAGCTACCAGTAGAGATTGAGGCCCTTGGCATGAGTAGAGCTTTGCACCAGCAGTGTTTTTGGCCCTTGGAGTGAGTAGAGCTTTCAAAATACAGCGCTTTTGGCCCTTGGAGTGAGTAGAGCCTTGCACCAGCAGAGTGTTAGCCCCTTTAAAACTCTTTGCCCCTAAAACAGTGGTTCCAAAACCATCACTCTCATTGTGTGAGATTGATGCAGTGGATTGGACTGAGGACCCAGACATTGACCTTAATTTTGATTGGGAAATTGATAACTTTTTGGCATCAAGTCCTGGGGGTAACTTTTATTTAGAGGACCGCAAAGGTGGAGAATTGGCTGCAACCACTACTAGCAGTAATGGTCCTCTAATATCGGACTCTACATTACCTATACAGGGTTCTGATCAGGTGTTAATTGTCCAAACAACATGCTCCAGTACTTTAGATGTAGATCAGAAACCACTTTCCCTTCTGACACCAGATTTAACCAAGCTTCACCATCATCATCCTGCTGAGATGGAGCCACTAAAGGAAACCTTGTCTTCAAAGGCATGTTCTAGAGCTGCGACTGAGCCAAATCTAAACACAGAGTCCTTTTGAACTGAACATAATTGACCAGCAGTGTTTTTGGCCCTTAGGGTGAGTTGAGCCTTGCACCAGCGTGTGTCCCGTAACATCAGGCAGGCCCTAAGTTCTGCACTTTGCACAAAGTTCCACTTGACCAACGACGCGTGGACAAGTGCATGCGGCCAGGAACGCTACATCTCAACCACGGCACACTGTAGTTGAGGCTGGGACCGGGTCGCAAACTGTGGTGGCCTGCCTTCTCTCCCCGCCCATTATTCCTGGCAGGAGCGCTGAAACACCACCCTCCTCCTCCTCCGCCGTTAAATTGACCCCAGCTACGAGCTGTAAACGGTGCAACACTGGCGTGAGGAGACATCAGCAGGCCGTGCTGAAGCTCATCAGCTTGGGGGACAGACAGCACACTGCCTCTGAGGTCAGGGATGCCATCCTGGATGAGATGGCAATTTGTTTTTCCCCGCTGCCCCTGGGGCCAGGCTTTTTTGTCTTGTTGGAGGGCTCTGGAGCTTGCCAGCCTCCAACACGTTCCATGCCTGGCCCACGTGTTCAATGTAGTGGTGCAACGGTTTTTAAAATCATACCCCAAATTAGCGGAGCTAAGGGTGAAAGTGCGGCGCTTGGCCACCCACTTTCGCAAGTCTACACTAGCCGCTGCTAGCCTCAAAACACTCCAGCAAGGCCTACATCTGCCCGAACACCAGCTGTTGTCTGTCGTCCACACACGCTGAAACCTTACATACCATATCTTGACCAGGGTGTGTGAGCTGCACAAACCTATGATGGAGTTCCATCTTCAAAACCCAAGGGTTCCTCAAAGTCAGCTCCCTCAGTTTCTGCACCATGAGTTTCCATGGGTGTCAGAGTTATGGCTAGAGGCAGAGGCATGGATAGGGGTGATGTCTAGGGGCAAAAGCAGTGTGGATGTGGAGGCAAGCTAAGCAGCAAAAACTGGGGATACAAGATGAGGCATGGACTGGGGTGATGTCTAGGGGCAAAAGCAGTGTAGATGTGGAAGCAAGATAAGCAGCAAATATGGTGGCTACAGGCAAAGGGATATCCAGAGGCAGCAAGGGCAAAGATGCAAAACTCTACCCTGTTTCAAGAATCTTTCCTAGGTATGGAACACGTTAATGGCACCCGCTGGGCAAACTACTGCCACTGAGGGGCCTAGTGTCACCAGGAGAGACAAGTATAGGCGCATGTTGCTGGAGTACCTGGCCGACCCCAGCTCTGTCCTGCGCCCTACATTCATTGTGTCTCCAAGTGTGATTTGTGGCTGGAACTTGCGCTGTTCGCTTTGGAGGTCCTTCCCTGCTGCCAGCGTGCTATCGGAAAGGATCTTCAGCGCAGCCGGTGGTATCATGACCGATAAGTACAGCTGTCTGTCAGCTGACAGTGCTGACAGGCTGACTTTCACCAAAATGAACAGCCAATGGATAGACCCATCATATACATGTCAGTTACATGACAAATTTAGTGCAGTTTGCTCACTTTGCAAGTCTAACATGAGTAGGGGATCTGAAGAGAGCAACCTCACCACCTCTTGCGTGCGCTATCATTTGGAAGGCAAGCCCTGGGCTCAGTGGGAGAGAGCAAACACAGGACAATCGTTGCCTGGCATTGCCGACACTGCCACTGCCACTGTTTACAGTGCTGGTGCTACAGGCCAGACCACCAGCCTGGACACCTACATATCTGTCTCTGACATTTTGGGGAGTTCACCACCATCCACCCTTGTTGCCTGCACTATCATGGGCCTCTTCACAGCCACTCCCCATTTCCCATGTGTTTCATTGCAGGCAGAAGTACAGCACAACCCAACCACATGCCCAAGCCTTGAAGGGCCTCATCTAAAAACTGCTGGCCCTGGAGATGTAGGCGTTTATGCTTCTGGATACTCAGGCCTTCCATCACCAGATGGCAACTGGGTCACCTCCCTATCGCAGGCATAGCCGTTACAACTTCTCTTGTTGTGCTGTTCCCGCCTTGTGCTTGTACGTGCACCATAACATAATTCGGGCCGAGAGTTCTACGCTTTGTTGCAAGGTCAACTTGCCCACCAACGAATCGACAAGCACCTGCGGTCAGGGATGCAGCATATCTTTAATGACAGGCAGGGTGAATGTAGTGGAGTCTGGGCCCGGGGTGCAAACTGGGGTGGCCTATCTCCTCTCCCAGCCCAAAATTCATGGCAGGAGTTAACTGAAAGCCTACTACGTGCAACCTCCACCCTAGCTACAAGCGGCAAACGCTGTAACACTGGCGTGGGGAGATGTCAGCAGGATGTGCTGAAGCTCATCAGCTTGGGGGACAGACAGCACACTACCTCCTAGGTCAGGGATGCCATCCTGGCTGAGATGGCAATGTGTTTTTCCCTGCTACACCTGGGGCCAGGCATGTTTCTGTTGAGTGATAATGGCAGGTAGCTGATCTGGAGCTTGCCAGACTCAAACACGGTCCACACATGTCCCACATTTTCAACTTGTTTGGGCAAAGGTTTTTTGAAACCTACACCATTGTGCCTGATATACTGGTCAAAGTGTGGCCATTTTCGTAAGTGAGAAGTAGACTCGGATAGGCTGAAAACATTCAGAGCACACTCCTCTCATCTTCGCACCGTTGGCTGGCGGAGGAAGAAGAGGGGGATGGAGTGGCATTTGATGTCACTGTCCCACACGTGGCTTCAGGATGCACTTCAGTGCATCCCATTGCTTCACCACAGATGGTGTGAAGGGGAGTGGAAAATGGAGGAAATGGAGAGTGACCCTTACAGTTGGGGGCAGCAAAGTCATGCCAAGTAACACACTGGCACACATGGCTGACTTGATGTCCGGTTGCTTTTCAAGAGACAAATGCATACTTCACATCATGGAGATCAAATAATACTGGATTTTTGCAAGCCTTGACCCCCAGTATAGGTCTAATGTCCATTCCTTTGTTATATTAGGGGAGAGGAAAAAAAAATTGCAAAAATAATTAGCACAAGCAACTGGTGCAGAATATGATGGAAATATTTCTGTAAACCCTCTTGGGCATCAGAGAGGATATTTCCTCCATGAGGCTCACAACTTCCATCCGCTGCACAACCACCAGGGAAATACTGTACAAGGTCTGGTACACGTTAATGTCTCCCCCCCTCCCAGCCCAAACTACTGCGAATTACACTAATTGGGTGTATAATTTGGACCTGTATCCCTTGGGTTGAGCGTATATAGCCTGACAATTGGTGTGTATCCTATTTAGGTTTTGTGAGGACACACCGTGGAATGCTGGATTTAGCGTACATAGTCTGACAATTAATGTGTATCGCACTTAGTGTTGGTGGGGTTACACACTGTCACAACCTGGCTAAAGCTTCTATAGTCTGACAATTAGAATGTATGTATGCCAAGGTTTTTTTTAGGGGGATTACACACTGTCACATCCTTAGTGAAGCTTCATTAGCCTGGGAATTAAAATGTATGTATGTATCCCCAAATAATTTGGGGAATTAACACTAACAACCTGGGTGAATATGGCAAGAGCCTGAGATGTAGGGTGTATGTATCCCCAAATAATTTGGGGAATTAACACTGACAACCTGGGTGAATATGGCAAGAGCCTGAGATGTAGGGTGTATGTATCCCCAAATAATTTTGGGAATTAACACTCAGAACCTGGCACTATATGCCAATAGCAACAAATGAGGGTGGTATGAAGGCCCCAATTTCTTTGGGGAATTAACACTCAAAACCTGGGTGAATATGGCAAGAGCCTGAGATGTAGGGTGTATGTATCCCCAAATTATTTGGGGAAGTAACACTCAGAACCTGGATGTCTATGCTAATAGCAAGAAATGAAGGTGGTATGCAGGCCCCAATTTATTTGGGGAATTAACACGCAGAACCTGGGTGAATATGGCAAGAGCCTGAGATGTAGGGTGTATGTATCCCCAAATAATTTGGAGAATTAGCACTGACAACCTGGGTGAATATGGCAAGAGCCTGAGATGTAGGGTGTATGTATCCCCAAATTATTTGGGGAATTAACACTCAGAACCTGGCACTATATGCCAATAGCAACAAATGAGGGTGGTATGAAAGCCCCAATTTCTTTGGGGAATTAACACTCAGAACCTGGGTGAATATGGCAAGAGCCTGAGATGTAGGGTGTATGTATCCCCAAATTATTTGGGGAATTAACACTGACAACCCAGGTGAATATGCCAATACCCAGAAATTTTAAACGTATGTATCCCCAAATTATTTGGGGAATTAACACTGACAACACAGGTGAATATGCCAATATCCAGAAATTTTAAATGTATGTATCCCCAAATAATTTGGGGATTTAACACTGACAACCCAGGCGAATATGCCAATACCCAGAAATTTTAAACGTATGTATCCCCAAATTATTTGGGGAATTAACACTGACAACCCAGGTGAATATGGCAATAGGCTAAGATTTCAGGTGTATGCATCCCCAAATAATTTGGGGAATGAAAACAGTCACAACCTGGGTGAAGCTTCATTATCCTGGGATTTTGAATGTATGTAGAGGAAATCTGCTTTAAGGGGAGTACACACCGTGACAACCGTGATGCTGCATATATGCTCTGAATATTCCAGTGTATACAAGTTAGGTGTGGGGGGTGTGGGGGCACACTGTCATACCCTATATACCCTTAATCCACATTCTATGGCCTGAGCATTTCAGTATATACCAGTTAGCTACGGGGGGGTGGGGGGGGGCACACTGTTAGAACGTGGATTGAGGGTATATAGGCTGAGCATTTCAGTGTATGCCAGTTAGTTCCGGGGGATACACTGTTAGAGCGTGGATTAACCCCTTCCCGACATGCACCGTAGCTTTAAGCTTTAAGCAGTAGACAACCGGCTTTAATGCCTCCGATCAGTCCCCGGACCGATCGGAGGCATTAACCCCTCCGGCGCCGCGATGAAAGGCGCCATTTTCCCGGCGGCGCATGGGCGCCGCCATTTTGGCCGGGATCGCCGGCTCCTGGAGCATGCTCCAGGGCTGACGTCCCGTTGCCATGACAGCCGGGAGCCTTGTACAGGCTCCCAGGCTTGTCTGCAAATCCTTTCTTTTGCAGGCTGGTCTATGCAGCCTGCAAAAGAAAGGATGCTTTTTTGCAATGCATTGCAATGCATTGGCATTGTAATGCATTGCATTAGTGATCAGACCCCCTGGGGTTCAACACCCCTAGAGGGTCTAATAAATGCAAAAAAAAAAAAAAAAAAAAAAAGTTAAAAAAAATATAAAAAAATATAAAAAGAATTAAAAGTTCAAATCACCCCCCTTTCCCTAGAACACATATAAAAGTAGTTAAAAACTGTGAAACACATACATGTTAGGTATCCCCACGTCCGAAATCGCCCGCTCTACAAATCTATAAAAATATTTTTCCTGTTCGGTAAACACCGTAGCAGGAAAAATAGTCGAAAGTGCCAAACCGCCGTTTTTTCACTGTTTTGATTCTGATAAAAAATTGAATAAAAGTGATCAAAGCAATAACATTTCCCGAAAATGGTAGAACTAAAAAGTACACCCGGCCCCGCAAAAAAAGACGCCCTATGCATCCCCGTACACTTACGTATAAAAAAGTTACGGCCGTCGGAATATGGCGACTTTTAGAAAAAAATTTTTTTAACACAGTTTTGGAATTTTTTTTAGGGGTCAAAATGTAAATAAAACCATATAAATTTGGTATCTCTGGAA
The DNA here is from genome assembly GCF_031893055.1 of Leptodactylus fuscus. NCBI lineage: Eukaryota > Metazoa > Chordata > Amphibia > Anura > Leptodactylidae > Leptodactylus > Leptodactylus fuscus. Next base: position 256,065,081 of record NC_134265.1, on the reverse strand, counting down.
CCGTACCAAAACACAGAATATAAAGGACATGTCATTTTGGCTGCACAGTGAACGCCGTAAAACCAAAGCCCGTAAGAAAGTCGCAGAAATGCATTTTTTCTTCAAATCCACCCCATTCTGAATTTTTTTCCTGCTTTCCAGTACATTATATAGAATAATTAATGGTAGCATCATGAAGAAAAATTTGTCCCGCAAAAATTAAGACCTCATATGGCTCTGGGAGCGGAGAAATAAAAAAGTTATGGGGTTTTGAAGGAGGGGAGGCAAAAACGAAAAACGAAAATCAAAAAATGCCATCGGCGGGAAGGGGTTAAGGGTATATAGAGTATGTGGGAATACACTTTCAGTGTATCCCACTTAGTATTATCCCCACCGCGGAAAGCTGGGTAGCGCTGATGCAGCCTGTGAATCCCACGTTAGCATTAGTGGGTAGACACTGTGACAATCATTTTTTAAAATTCTCCTTTCAATGTAGCTCTTAAAAGAGCTGTTGGTTTTCTTCTCCTCTCCTCTCCTATCCTATCTAATCCCTATCTAAATTGACGGAGACCTCCGTCCCTGACGAAGTGTAAGCTCTGACTGACTCGAAGATGGCCGCCGCTGTTCTTATCAATCAGAGGTCACATGTTTTCGGCAGCCAATGGATTTTTAGTATTTTTTTCAATGTCCCTGTTGTCATAGTTCCTGTCCCACCTACCCTGCGCTGTTATTGGTGCAAAAAAAGCACCAGGGAAGGTGGGAGGGGAATCGAGTTTTTGGTCAGTTTACCACGCGGTGTTCGATTCAATTCGAACATGGCGAATAGCGTGATATCTGATCAACATGTGTTCGATAGAACACTGTTCGCTCATCTCTAGACACTATGTTTTTTTCTGGAAAAAATGAAAAAAAAAAAAAGGAATAAAATAATGAAAATCAATGTTAATAATGTTACCCCCCCAAGTTTACAACCAGCCTAGACTGGTGTTGTACATAGTCTTTTTGTATTTTGAGATAAAGCCAAATAAGTGGATCCAGCAGTATAGAGGTATAAGAGAAGTATACACCTACATTCAGATGAATGTTTGATGAAATGGCCGTGAGAAATGGGCATTTTTTAATGTCTGTTTGCATCAGAGGGGCACTTGTTTTCAAGGATCACTCATAGATTTGATTATTATTGAAGTATCTGTGAAAACGGTTAAACATAGGACACACCTATTTTTTGTTAGTCCATTAAAATGGACGGTCAAAAATGCGGTCATGTGAATAGTCCTATTTGCATACATTGAATTTATGCAGCCGTGTGATGGCTGGTAATGTAACGACAGTCACACTGTTGATTTTTACTGTTGTATGAATATAGGCTAGTTCTTTTCTATGTGACTTTCAATTCTAAAAATGTGTTAACAGCCGTATACTTGAACTGTTTTATCTGGTATAAGTATAATTTACTAAAAATATCAAAGGAATAACCATAGAATAGTAAATTTTACATTTTTACATTTTTGTTTTTCTTAAAAAGGTCTAAAGTGAAATAGATCATGGGTTTGTTTAAAATTAATGCAACACTTGGATAATAAGTGTGTGGATGATAAGAAAAAAAGACAAAAAAATGTGCTAAATATAAGTTCTCAAGTCATCTAGCTATAAAGTTAGAAAAACTGTTCTTACCTGCCACAATCTCATAGTGTTTTGTAAGAACCAATCTCGATAAATGCTGACCCTGTTCAAATGAGTGTTAGGCCCCACATTGCGCAATGCAGCTAGAAAATGCTGTAGCAATGCATTGTGTTTTTCCATACCGTTTTTCATCATTTTTGCTGTGCTTTTTTTTTTGTTTTTTCTTCCTTTATGAAATCTATAGGGAAAACGCAGGTAAAATTGACATGCTGTTTTTCCACAGTGTTTTTTCCCTGCAATGTATGGATGGGATTAGCCAGAGTCTCATTCACTTTGCTGGTATTGTAAAACCCAGTGTGTTTTCCTACAATGTTGGGCCTTAGTCTTAAACTTCCTTATAGCAGCTACTTTGTAAAGTGAATAATACGGGTGTCACCAAATGCTTAAATGTTTATATACTGTATATTAAGAACAATATTCTTGTGCACTGACCTGTGTTGTATACCATGGACCTGCTAGCATGAGCACAAACCATAAAACAATCATCAAACAATCCTTCGAGCAGTAATCCTCCTTGCCTTTTATATAGGCTCATGTACAGTGAACTGAACTTAGATCTTCTATCTGCCGGAAAAACGATGAGAACTTGTCCCCTATTAGCCATAAACATTTGTCACTGACAAATGGCTGATGGCTAAAAGTCACAGGCAAGTCACAAACTTCAATAAAAAAGACATCTATTTTATAAGCATCATGGGAGTCTGACCTAGACTTTGCTTTTTATGTACTGTATAATTTTAAGCAAAAGATCTGTAAACGCAGAGACCCAATAACTTGGCTTCACCAGAATCTGAACTATTGTGATGCTTTGTTGCACTATGGTATAGTAGACCCTTTCTGACAAAATCTGAAATGTACAGGGTAGATTACGGTCTACGAAAACCTAAACTCTGATTTACTCTTGTGGCTAAGACTAGACATTGGCTTAAAGCTGGTGCATATTTGGTGCAGTGTGGCACATCTCTGGTGAAATGTGGTGCAACTTGGCACATCTAAGTTGTGTCAGGGTCTGAGGTTGCTAGGTGGGGTGGTATAGACACACAAGTCCAGATTTTTAGTCCAAAAAGGCAGAGTTTTATTTTTAATCCACAAGAAACAGTGCAGCAAAAACAAACAAACAACAACAACAACAAAAAAAAAAAAATACAAAATAAATACCTGCCCAGCTAGGCTCTAACTACACACATAAATAGGTTACCTCACCTATAATAGCAGATTCAATAGCAAAATTGAATGGTACAAGACACAGCTCCCACAGTGTGACCTTCCAGGTGGTCCTGCAGCCCAGTTCTGTCCAAAGTCTTGCTGGAGCTGACCTTTTAAACCTCACTAATGAGGGCAATCCACAGTAGCTGACACGCTGCAGAAACATTCACAATGTGTGGACTGGAGGGGGTGTAGAATGACAGGTCCCACTGCCAATCCTACCAGCCATTCCTAAAAAAATCCAGCCCAATACTAATCATGTAACAAAATACTCAGCAGACAAAAACTGTCCTCTGAGAACAAGTCATTCCTGGCTTTCTCTCATCTTGCCCACCTGAGTAGTCTGGGCGAGATGTACACCCCCTCCATTATTTTGCCGGCCATTGGCTTACATATCCCACCCCTCTTCTCCAAGCCGGAGGGCTGGACACTTGCGGCCAACATACAATGGACTCTTGACAGGGCATCAGCATTTCCCAGTAATTTCCCTGGTCTGTATGCCACACTGAAAGAAAAATTCTGTAAGGACAGGAACAATCTGGTAACCCTAGCATTTTTGTCCTTATTCATCTTCATCCATGTAAGGGGAGCATGGTCAGTGACAAATTTAAACGTTCTCCCCAGGAGGTAATACCTCAGAGCATCCAGTGCCCACTTAATAGCCAAACATTCCCTCTCTACAATAGCATAGTTTTTCTCTGCAAGGGACAGCTTCCTGCTCAGGTACATCACTGGATGCTCCTCACCATTTACCACCTGGGACAGCACCGCTCCTAGACCTGCATTTGAGGCATCTGTCTGCACCAGGAACTCTTTTCTAAAGTCAGAGGTTATCAGCACTGGCTGCTGGCAAAGAGCTAACTTTAGCTTCTGGAACGCCTCCTCTGCCTCTGGTGTCCAGTGGATCATCACTGACTTCCCACGTTTTGTCAGGTCAGTCAGAGGAACTGCAATAGAGGCAAAGTTTGGCACGAACCTCTGGTAGTAGCTAGCAATGCCAAGAAATGCCCTGACTTACTTCTTGGTTAGCGGTGTTGGCCAGTTCTGTATTGCCTCCTCTTTATTGATTTGGGGCTTTATTACCCCTTTTCCAATGACATAGCCCAGGTACTTGGCTTCCTCCAACCCTAAAACACATTTTTCAGGGTTGATAGTAAGGCCTGCCTCACTTATGGAGTCCAGTACTGCCTGCACCTTACAGAGATGACTTCCACAGTCTGGGCTATGAATGACCACATCGTCCAGGTAAGCCACTGCATAGTCACAATGTGGCTGCAAGATCTGGTCCATCAACCTCTGAAAGGCAGCAGGAGCTTCATGCAACCCAAATGGCATAACCCTTTACTGGAATAGCCCTTTAGGAACAACAAAGGCAGTTTTCTTATTGGCTTCCTCTGACAAAGGTATTTGCCAGTAACCTTTTGTAAGGTCCAGTGTAGTTATGTACCTAGCATTACCCAACTTTTCAATAAGCTCATCAACCCTGGGCATGGGATAAGCATCAAATTTTGAAATTTCATTCAGTTTTCTAAAATCATTACAGAACCTCCAAGTACCATTGGGCTTTGGTATCAAGACAATTGGGCTAGACCATTCAGTTTTAGACACCTCAATCACACCTAACCTCAGCATACGTTTAATTTTGGCTGACACTACCTCCCTACGTGCCTCTGGTATTCTGTACGGTTTGAGTTGTACTTTCCACCCAGGTTCTGGCACTACATGGTGCTCTGTTAGGTGTGTACGCCCTGGTAGACTGGAGAACTTGCGTCTATTCTTCTGCAGGAACTCTTTTGCCTTCTGTTGCTGGGGCACTGATAGGGTCTCATTCACATGGACTGGAGGAATTGGTGGAAAAGAATCACCCACCTCTGTATTTGAGGCCACCAGGGTTTCCCTCTGGTTCCAGGGCTTAATAAAATACACATGGTAAACTTGAAAAGGCTTCCTTTTCCCTGGTAGGTGAACCTTATAGTTGACTGATCCTACTTTTTCCACAATGTCATATGGGCCTTGCCATTTCACGAAGAACTTACTTCCGTGCATTTTTCAGGCCATTCCACCTGTACCCTCACTCACATTCTCCTCATTTGAAGTCCATGTTATCAGACTTTTCCGCCCACTCTCCTTACGTGTAGCTGTGATCTACCGTTCACCTGCCTCACCCTACCAATTTTTGGATCACTTTGCTTCTTGGCTTCCCCACTTTTTATCCAGTGACATTCCTACCCTCATCATGGGTGACTTTAACATCCCTATTGACACCCCTCACTCCCCAGCTGCCTCACAGTTGCTCTCATTAACCACTTCTCTTGGTCTTTCACAATGTTCTTCTTCTGCCACACATGTAGGTGGAAACACGATTGATCTTGTCTTCCATCGACTCCTCACAGTTTCTAAATTTACTAACTCTGCTCTGCCGCTCTCTGATCATAACCTTCTGTCTCTCACCATCAGTGCCCTCTCCCCTTCACAAGATACACCTACCCAATACACATATAGGAACTTGCGTACTATCGACACCCAGCACCTCTCAGATACTCTACAGTCCTCTCTGTCCCCCATCTCCTCAATCTCCTGTCCCAATCTGGCCACCAGTCACTATAATGAAACCCTTAAAAATGCATTGGATGAGGTGGCTCCCCCCTCCACTCGTAAAGTCCCACATAGGAGGCAGCAACCCTGGCACACGCCACAGACATGATTTCTTCAGCGGTGCTCTAGGTCTGCTGAACGTCTCCGGAGAAAATCAGGTTCACCTGCAGATTTCCTCCACTTCAAATTTATGCTTAAAACATATAGTTCTGCCCTTTACCTTGCCAAACAAGTCTATTTCACTGCCCTCATCTCTTCTCTCTCCAGCAACCCTAAAAGGCTTTTTGAAACTTTTCACTCCTTACTCACACCCAAGGTGCAGACGCCATTCACAGACCTTAGTGCTGATGACCTTGCCACTTATTTCCATGATAAAATTGATAAGATCCATCAGGAAATTACTGTCCAAGCCCCAGGTGGCATTGATCCCCTCACCAACCGCACTTCAGACTGTCTTTTCTCGTCTTTTGAACCTGTTACAGAAGAGGAAGTCTCCCAACTACTTTCTTCATCATGCCCTACAACCTGCAGTAGTGACCCCTTCCCCTCACACCTTCTCCAATCTCTGTCACCTGCTGTCACTACTTACCTTACTAAAATATTTAACCTCTCTCTCTCTTCTGGAATCTTCCCATCCTCCTTCAAGCATGCTGTTATAACTCCGCTATTGAAAAAACCCTCCCTGGACCCATCCTGTGCTGCTAACTATCGACCCGTCTCTAACCTCCCCTTCATCTCTAAACTCTTGGAACGCCTGGTCTATTCTCGTTTAATCCGCTATCTCTCTGATAACTCTCTGCTTGACCCCTTACAATCTGGTTTCCACGCTCTGCACTCTACTGAAACGGCTCTCACAAAAGTCTCCAATGATCTCCTAATGGCTAAATCCAATGGTGACTTCTCTCTTCTTATTTTTCTGGACCTCTCTGCAGCTTTTGACACTGTTGACCATCAACTCCTCCTCACTATGCTCAGCTCAGTTGGCCTCAATGACACTGCGCTCTCCTGGTTCTCCTCTTATCTCTCAGACCGCACTTTCAGTGTATCATTTGCGGGCTCTGTTTCCTCTCCTCTTTCTCTTGCTGTTGGGGTTCCTCAGGGTTCGGTCCTAGGCCCCCTGCTCTTTTCTCTCTATACAGCCCCCATTGGACAAACCATTGCCAGATTTGGCTTCAGGTACCATCTTTATGCTGATGACACCCAATTATACACATCTTCCCGTGACATCACCCCTGTACTCATACAGAACACCAGCGACTGTCTCTCTGCTGTCTCAAATATCATGTCCTCGCTCTATCTGAAACTAAATCTCTCTAAGACTGAACTACTACTGTTTCCACCATCTAATAGATCTGTCCCTGATATATCCATTGCAGTCTCAGGCCTTACTATAACTCCTAGGCAGCAGGCCCGCTGCCTCGGGGTCATGTTTGATGCAGAATACGCCCTTTCCTTACCAGAGATACACTAAAGACACTTATTGTCTCTCTGATTCATTCTCGCCTTGACTACTGTAACTCCTTACTAATCGGTCTTCCCCTCACTAAACTCTCCACTCTACAATCTATTCTGAATGAGGCAGCCAGGCTCATCTATCAGGCCAGACGCTTTATAGAATAAAATATAAAGTTATCACCCTCATCCACAAGGCTCTCCATAATGCCGCACCTCCCTACATTTCCTCCGTCATCTCTGTCTACCGCCCAACCCGTGTTCTCCGTTCACTCAATGACCTAACACTTACATCCTCTATTATCAGAACCTCCCACGCTCGTATACAAGACTTCTCCCGAGCTGCACCACTTCTCTGGAATGCTCTACCCCGGACATTCAGATTAACTCCCAATTTCTACAGTTTCAAACGCAAACTAAAGACGCATCTTTTCAGACAAGCCTATCACAATTTCTAACTTAAACCCTTAACCCTCCTCTGTCCCCGCTCCCACATTTCCCCACATGATATGATGTCATCTCATGCTAACTTTATAGGTCCAAGCTCCATCCACATGTTAAAGGACACGACTGTCGACGGCTCATAAAGTCTTATGTTTATGCAATGACAGTTACCTCTATTACAAAAGGGTCTGACCTCTGCATAAGCAATACCGCTCCTGCTACCTCTTGTGTCACCTCCTCTACCTTATAGATTGTAAGCTCTTGCGAGCAGGGCCCTCAGTCCCATTGTGTGAAATGACGTTCTTTGTTATGTATGTCTGTATCTGAACCCTATAAATTGTACAGCGCTGCGGAATATGTTGGTGCTATATAAATAATTTTTTTTTTAATTATTATTATTATTATTATTATTGGGGTCACAGTACAGAAAACTGTAAGATACTTCGGGCAGGGATACCTACTAATTTTTCTGATGGCAGAATACAATAGCAGAATACAGTGCTAAAAGGCACAATAATAGGAAGAATAAGAGACAGAATACAGGTAGGGACATTTTTAAGTACAGTAGAGGGTGTCCCTGGCAAAATTCTCATTCAAAACTGGGTCCTGCTTTCAGAAAGTTTTGGAACCATTGGTCTAATGTATTTGACACTGTAGCCATTGCAAGCTAGCAGTACTAGCGACTAGGGTTCCCCTCGCTGTTGAATTCTTACTTGCTGGTTTTAAAGGTTAACAAAGAAAGAATCCCCTAGACTTTGCAACTGAAGTAAACATCAAGATTTTTTAACTGGTGCTCCATCCTTTTCAACTCTGTGCTGCGCAGCTCCCATCTAACCAGGCACATATTGCCTATAGTTTTGCCTCTGCTCTCTGGAAGTCCTAGTTCTTTGTGGGAACATAGACTCTTCAGTCTTCTTACTTCAGTACTTTCTTGCTAGCTTTTGAAGAATCTTTATCGAATCAGGGTGTACACCACCATCTGTTGTCTGTAGTATTTTGTTGTATTATTCTCATCTATCGGATAATATACAAGAAAGTTCCATACTCTTTATGACTCTTCAAAACTCTTCAGACCCTTATGAATAAATAAGGCTTTAGTGCCAATTTTCTGGGAGAGACTAGCAAATCATACAAATAAAGGCCTGGCCAGACACGATATCACTTTTTTTTCCAGATGACCTCATCATTCTAGCCACTCATCATTTTTCATGGTTGTGCACCAAATCCTTCATCAAAAGCAGCTGGGATTTTTTTTAAAGCTATGACTTTTAATCTTGGGACATGCTTACTATTCTTAAAGGGGTTATCCAGGATAAATCTGTATCTTAAACATAAATGCCCACCCCCCTCCAACTTTCTAAGAATTTTTCTTAGCTTTACTGTAATATATGTGGGTCATGTGACCTACATATTTTACATTTTTTGCCTTTCCACTGATGTTCTGAGGTTTTAATTCTAATGGATATCCACACCTCGGAATTTCAGAGCAAAGAAGGTCACCCTCCATCCCCATTATACTTACCATTACTTATCTTTGGGATGTCTGGATCCCGGGACGTCATCACTGGAAAACCGCCTCTTCTCCACACATGCGCAATACAGTGGAGGGCCACTGTGAAGCATATTATACTATGCAGTGGCATAGTGGAGAATTAAACTTAGCTCCTATGGGCTTCCACTTATTATACTCTGGGTCTAAGGAGAAACCATAATATAATAGCATTAAAGCGAACAGAATGGAGAAACAAATATCATGGGGATCACATGAAGCGACTCAAGGAGGGCTCTTGGGAGCATTGTATAATGTCTTAGAACATTGTGGAGCATATTATACTGAGCAGAGGCCACTGTGAAGCATATTATACTGTTGGGTGGCCACTGTGGAGCATTATACCGAGTAGGGGCCACTGTGGAGCATATTATATTGTGCAGGTGCCACTGTGGAGTATTATACTGTGCGGGGACCACTGTGGATTATAATATATTATTGCAGGAGTCACTGTGGCACATATTATACTGTTCAGGGGCCACTGTGAAGCCTTATACAATCAACGGCCACTGTAGAGCATATTGTACTGTGTGGTTGCCATTATAGAACATTATACTGGGGAGGTGGGGGCAGTGTTGAGCATTATACTGTGGAAAGGTCAGTGTTGAGCTTTAAACTGTGCAGGGGCCACTGTGAAACATTATACTCGGCTCCTCTGGACTTCCACTTATTATACTCTTGGGTCTAAGGAGAAACCATAGTATAATAATAGCATCGAAACAAACCGGATACAGAAACAAATTTCATGAGTTTCACATGAAGTGGCTCAAGGGGGCTCTTGTGGGCATTTTATAGTGTCTTGGGCCATTGTGGAGCAAATTATACTGTGCAGAGGCCACTGTGGAGTATTATACTGTGCAGTAAGAATTCATTGTTGTCCTAAAGGTTTCTCTATGTGATTGTAATGATGATGTACGGAGATGAGTACAATATTACAGTCAAAGGAGAAGGTTATTGAGTGAGAACTAGGAGTCTAAAATGGTTGCTGAGGGTGTAGAGAGTGAGCTAGCTGGGGAAACAGGAAGGGAAAGTGAGTGAGAGGGAGGGGGTGAGTGAGAAAGGGAGGAGTGAGTTGGCTCTGAGTGCCACAAGTTTTTCACTTCTTACGCTTACTCATCCCACTTGATCAAGACATTTCTCCCACCAGTTTTGAGAAATTATTCTTTTTCAGAGCAATGGATAGGGGCTCACTTTCGTACATATATGGTTTGCTTAATTCCCCACCATTTCATGTTAAGTTAGACTTCATAACAGCCTGGGAATGCACCTTGATCTAAAGTTAACTCCGGCCCAATGAAACAACTGTTGCATGTCTATCAGCAAAGACATCATAGGACCTATTTGGTACCCCATAGACTGCATAGCTTTAACCCTATGGTCTCACCTCTATGCCTTAGAGGCAGTGGCGTAACTAAGAACGGCGGGGCCCCGTGGTGAACTTCTGACATGGGGCCCCCCGACCGACGCTGAAGACCTCGACCAACTGACTCCTACTGCCGCTATCCTCCCCCCGCGCGCATTTCTGCACACACTATAATACCCCATATTGGCCCCTGCACAAAGTATTATGTCCCCATAGTGGCCCTAGTGCACAGTATTATGTCCCCATAGTGGCCTCAGTACACAGTATTATGTCCCCATACTGGTCTCAGTACACAGTATTATGTCCCCATAGTGGCCTCAGTACACAGTATTATGTCCCCATACTGGCCCCAGTACACAGTATTATGTCCCCATACTGGCCCCAGTACACATTATTATGTCCCCATACTGGCCCCAGTACACGGTATTATGTACCCATACTGGCCCCAGTACACAGTATTATGTCCCCATACTGGCCCCAGTACACAGTATTATGTCCCATTGTGGACACACATGAACAATTATTATATTCTGGGGTCTTTTCAGACCCCAGAGTATAATAGTCGGAGACCCAGAGGGATACAAACATAAACTACTGTTACTTACCTATCTCCCGACTCCTCTGCATTCTCTGTCGCTGTCGGACATCTTCTGGGACATCATGTGACCAGAGCCCTGAGTCGCGGGTCATATGACGTCATTCAAGTAGGCCGATGCGTGCCCGAAGCCTGGAGAGGTAAGTAACATAGTTTTTTCTGTTATCTTACCTCTCCCGGGCCTCCAATCATTATACTCGGGGGTCCGAAAAGACCCCCGAGTATTATAGTGCTTGTGGGGCCCACGCCGTCAGTTACTGATACCGGCCCCTGCCAGTATCGGTAAGTAAATAGGGCCTGTTACCGGCTGGCGTAACTCCAGCCGGTAATGGCCAATTAAAAATAGGAAAAAAAAACAACGCAGGGGTAGCGGCTGTCGCCGGGCCCCCTAATGTCTCGGGCCCTGTGGCAGCTGCTACCACTGCTACCACAGTAGTTATGCCACTGCTTAGAGGCTATAATGACTTAGGCTACTACTACTTTCCATACCTGGTGGTCCTGCCCACGTGCCCGCCACTTTTGGTTGGCTATTCATTGATTAGCACAAAGGCTCTTTGGCCAAACATTTCCATTTTCCCCTTCAATTTTCCTCTTAAGCCTTAAACTAACTTACAGTATATTCACCATATATAAACTACTCCAGTACATTTTGATGGCAGCACATATTCATGTTGCCTTTAACTGGAGAAAATCATACTTCTTGACTCCTTGACTGATGTGGTGTGGCAAGTTGATTCCACAATGCTCCATAAAAAATATTTCTGATTCTTGCCAAAGGACAACTAGACATGCTAGAGTTATTCCAGGATTTCTAATTATTTTAACCCCTATCCCCCCCCCCCACACACACACACCCAAATGCTTCCTGGCTGAAATGCAGAAGGCAGCAGCTAAGAAAGAGCTCTTAGTATTAGTAGTATAATAAACACACAGAGAAAAAGTCTATTTAGGGCAGCTTAAAGAGAACCTTTCACCTCCTCCACCAATTCAATTTCTTAGCATCTGTTAATAGACACTGCTCCACTGAATCCAGCTCAGATGGAATTTTCTCTCTAGCCCTCACCATTCCTGAGCAAGCAATAAAGTTAGTTTTGATGCCTTATGTTCTATTCAAGCTCTTTAATGTCAGCAGGACGGTGACATAGAGGGGGTGTGATTCAGAGCTCCAATCAGAGGCAGCCAGTGTCAGAGTCACACCCCTTGTCTGCTCCTGCCTGACACCGCCTTCCTGACAGTACAGAGACTAAATAACATATTAGACACCAAAAGTAACAGAATTGATTATTCAAGAACAGTTGAGGCCAGAAAATAAATTCTAACTGTACCAGAATAAGTAGAGCAGCGTCTATTAAATGACCCAAAGAGTTGGACTTTTTGGAGGTGGTGAAAGTGAAAGGTCTTCTTTAAGCCTATAGTTGCAGATTACCAAATCACAAACTGAGTGTCATTTCAACAACCTAGTAACATAGAAGTAGCCATTATTTCATATGGTGTCAAAGGTATGTAGCAAACAGAACACGTTGCTTTTGAGGAATACGAGTGAAAAAAAAAGAACTGTCCCATTAAAAAGATTATTTTACCAATCATGGAACATTCACTTTAAAGCAGATCTCCAGTCTTGTTCCTTACAAAGGCTTATTTGTATGGCAATAGCCTTATCGTGACCTGAGTTTTAGCCACATGTAGTTTGACATCATCTTTATATACGTTTATACATTATGTATACTTATGTATAGTTTATGTATACTTTATATACGTAAAATTTATTATTATTATTATTATTATTATTATTATTATACGTTGACTGTTCAGTTGGTGCTGGGCTTGTACTTATTCACAGAAGTCAGTCTCAGAACACAGAGCTTCATCTACCTAAGCTACCAAGAAGACAATAAGTACATTTCAAATGGCTTTTCAACATTCTTTATAGCTTAGACACTATGGAGGTAAGCTGCACTCACTGGTCTTGCATGTGTCCTAATAGACCATAGCTAAAGAACAGTCAGGTAGTCCCAACTGAAGAAAATAAAGAACAAGCAGCATTACACAACCAAAATTCTGCTATACATAGCCATGCAACATCATTTTTTGTTCTCACTCTTTGATCAAATGAAAATTGTTCGTATGATTGGGTATAAAAAGACACATGCAACTTTTTAGTCTGGAAATGTATTCCTATGTTGGTTGTGGTAAGGTATAATGTAATCAAGTTTCCTTTTAGCTTATGATACCAGTGCATAGGATATCAAGAATATCATTAAAACACGTCAGTAAAAACTGCCATCTCAACGTGTGCTTTAAATCTTTTTATTGAATATTTTAGTAGTAGCCAAAAGCCTTAATATAACAGCAGAACAAAAATAAGATTTATTCTTTAAATTAAATTAGTTAAAGGGAATGTGTTGCCATTTTTATATTCATTTACTAAAAATTTCTAACCAGTTTTCATTGTCTGATTGTAAATTATTTTTATTCTATTTTGTGTACATGATTATAGGGATTGCCTTCTTGCCTGAGCTTCTCCTCTGCTCTGTTAAAAGAATGTATTAATATGCTTTACAGCATAGTCTTGGTTATAGGCAGAAACAGGCTTGAGCTGTCTCATTCAGGTCTATGGGAGAGTTTTCTAGACCTACTCTGTGCAAAGAGGGGGAATAGAAATGCTGTGGCATCATCTATTGTTAGTAGAACATGCAATGATGGGTCATTGGTGTTATATGTAGAGGTATTATCTTCTCTTGCAATCCTGTCTGTCTTGTCTGTGATGTAAATGAGGTGACTGCTGCAAAGTAAACCTCTACAGAATAGCAAAGTGGAAGGCTATTATTCTGCTTAGTGGCCAGTTAAAATACAGGATTTAGCACTTTTCTTTTTCATATAGATAACGACATGGGAAAATCTTTCAGATTTCATCAAATATTCTTAAAAAATAAGTTTAACATGAAAACTTATTTTAATAGATATATAATTTTCTGGTTACACTTTACACTTAATATTGACTCACAGACTACAATAGGGTTATAGTGTAACTGTGTAAACTGTTTTGTGCTGACAGTCAGTACCATGGACAGAGCACATTCAAGTAAACCATATAATCCATATATTTTGTGGAAAGGCATCAGATGTTTGCAACACATATAAACATAAACATATCATCTTATTTACTTAATATTCATTATTCCCATTAACAAACACATTCGTATCTACTCTTGTGTCTAATACAATATATATTGTAACTTACACTTGACACTTGATTTGACAGTTGTGCTAATAGCAGCAAAAGAAAGAGCATTCACAATCCTACCAGGATCCATATACATTGAACGACACATATATGACCCTTAGTATATGCAATGGATGTCGTGTGTTCAATCAAAAAAACACTCTACATCCATTACTTCACCACATCCATCGAGGGCTACATCCCCCTCTGGGGCCACATCTCCCACCAGCACCCCATCAGCACTCTTAGAAGTAGCCCATTGTACCCCCTTGAATAGGTCAATTAGATCTGACCATACAAGAATCACCAGTGACTCATCCATGGATACAGAATTAGAAGACTCGTTGGTCACTGTTTATACTACTCCAATGGAGAAAATACCACCCCGACCAATGGGCTCTGAACTGGATATATCTTTCTCCAACAAGTCCAGTTCTTTTTTAGCGCTTCCCCACACGTTATCCCCTTTGGGGAGGCTACATACCAAAGAGACACGGATACTGACCAAAATATCAGAATACTTCACCCCTGTGGGACAAAAAAGAAAACTAAAAGAAGATTCTCCTAATCCCCTTATAACACAGGGGTTAGAACTAGAAGAGGCTGCAGGGGAAAGAGGAAATCTAGAATTAGAACTGGAAATTCCCAATCCAAAAAAGAACAAAAACTAGATATAGGCCAGAACATTTTCAACTTATCAGACCACATTCTCAATTCTTCTGAAGTCAGTGTCCTTACTAAAGGACTCTCTTTTTGCCCCTCCCAAAAACCAAATGAGGTAAATCTATTTATAGATCTCAACAACTTTATTAGGAAATTGACATTGAAAAGACACTTTCAAATAATAGAAAAACGGAATGATTCAAATGAACCAGTTGGAGAGACACGAGCAGAACCCAACCCTACACCATCTAGTCCCCAACCAATTCACACTGACTTGAAACCTAAGTCAAATTTTTATCCCACCCACCATAGAGGTAGTAATCTGGAAACATTTTATTCTTTAGTCTCTAATGATTTTCGCCATATCCAACAATATGATGTTCCAAACTCCCAAGGAAATAACCTAACCAGGAAAGAAACTAAAGCAATACAATCGCTAACTAAAAATACTAAAATAGTAATTAGGAACGCTGATAAGGGGGGTGGGGTGGTTATCCAAAACAGAAACGACTATGTGGAAGAGGCTGTCAAAATATTATCCGACACCAGTTATTACTCCCTTCTCACACAGGATCCTTCTGAACAACATCTTCTTGAATATACAGAACTCATACAGGAGGCCTTCAAACAGGGCATACTAAATAAGAAAGAGCGATCATTTCTCACCATTTCTCACCCCTCCATAGCATTATTTTATCACATTCCCAAAATCCATAAAAACCCTGTGAAACCGCCTGGGAGACCCATAATATCTGGCATACATGCCTTAACTAGAAACCTCTCCCAATATGTTGATAATATCTTACAAAAATATGTACTTGTGTTACCAACCTATCTGAGAGATTCCACTGATGTTATCAAAGACATGTTAACTATCAAGTGGAAAGAAACGTATAGATGGGCAACTTTGGATGTTAGCTCACTATACAGCAACATTCAACATAAATTAGGCATCGAAGCCATTAGATTGACTTTAGACCAGGATTCCTCAATGCCAAATAAACAAAAAGAATTTGTACTTCAAAGTATACAATTTATACTAGACCATAATGTGTTCGAATTTCAGTCTAAAATTTACATCCAAACGTGTGGCACCGCGATGGGCACGCGTTTCGCGCCCGCGTATGCAAATTTGTTCATGGGCATGTTTGAACAAACTTTTATTCTGAGTAACCATCCATGGCGAAGCCAAATTATATACTTTAAGCGTTATATCGACGATCTTATATTTATCTGGGATGGTGATGATTTAACATTCAATACTTTCAAAGAATATTTGAATAACAATTTAATGGGAATAGAGCTGACTGGGAGTTCTGCTAAAGGTCAGATTGATTTTTTGGATCTAGCATTGACATCCAAGGGTGATCGGGTCATCACAAGTACCCATTTTAAAAACGTGGATTGCAACAGTTTTTTGGACTACAGAAGTCTCCACCATACCCAATGGAAAATTAACGTTCCATACGGTCAATTCAGACGAATTAGGAAGAACTGTACTGAAAACCAAGAATATAATAGACAAAGTAAGTTGCTGGCCGAGAGATTTCATATGAAACACTACCCCAAAGGTCTAGTTAAATCTGCACGCATTAGAGCAGGCCAACTGACTCAGAGTGAATGTCTTAAACCTAATCAAAAGGAAAATAATGACTCTTACCAGTTCAACTTCATAACAGTGTTTAGTTCATCTCATAAGACAATCAGAAACATCCTTACAAAACATTGGCCGGTCGTCCAGAACGACCCAGTGTTAAGTAAAATTGTGCCACCCAAACCTAAGCTTACCTTTAGAAGGGCCCAAACTCTTAAAAATATATTAGCCCCTAGCAGGCTACGGCCAATCAAAGAAAATACTGGACAAAGTTTAATCAAACCTATTGTAGGGAGCTATAAATGCGGCCACCAAAAGTGCAAGTGTTGCAAATCAATTAAAAATCGTACCACTTCTTTCACTAGCAGTGTTACGGGTGAGCGATTTCAAATTAAACATCATATGAATTGCTCTTCTAGTTATGTCATCTATCTGTTAGAATGTACTTGTGGGCTACAGTATATCGGTCGCACTATAATGACGTTACGCGAACGCATT
Organism: Leptodactylus fuscus; assembly: GCF_031893055.1. Classification (NCBI taxonomy): domain Eukaryota; kingdom Metazoa; phylum Chordata; class Amphibia; order Anura; family Leptodactylidae; genus Leptodactylus; species Leptodactylus fuscus. The sequence goes on along the minus strand of NC_134265.1, from coordinate 256,048,237 downwards.
AACAAGCATCGCTCTAATGTGAATAATGGCTTTGCAAAACATAGTGTGTCACGTCATGGGGCACAACACCACATGTGTAATTTTAAAGATTTCTCAGTAACTCCGATCGATCATATACCTGAGAACCAACCGAATCATTTCGAGAGTCTGAGCAAAAAGGAGATATACTGGATATACAAAATTAACACCTTAACCCCTATGGGACTTAACAAAACCTTAGAGGATATAACAAAATATTAACTGGAAGATTTTGGAGTTTCTGCAAGTTTATTATTTAGCTTTTTAAATATCAAAATTATGGGCATTTCTATTGGATTATGTTTTAATTGATATTTAATTATACATTTTATGCAAATTTTATTAATGCATGCAAATTTTATGTATTTATGTAAATTTAATCCTCAATGGTTACCATTTGGTATTATACCTTTAACTTATTTATTTATTGATAACCTAGTCTTCTAATTAATTCAAAACTAGTAAGATAACTTTAATTCTCAGAAAGCAGTTTTGCTATCAGACATACGCTCATATAATGTTCCTAGCATTAAGTTTACAAGTAAGCGTATAGTGTGCACCTGTGCATTGTAGATGCCAGGGGGACACGCAGAAGCGAAGCAGCATATTGGTATTCACCACTACACAGGTAAGAACTAGAAGAAGCTTTACTACAGCACTGTTTTTTATTGTACCCCGACCCTTTTTGCTTTAAGGGCTAGTTCACACGTGGGCAAAGGGGAGGTTTTTGACAGCGGAATTCGCTTCAAAAACCTCTCCTTTAACATGGTGGTCTATGTAGACCACTAGCTTTTTTTTTCCTCCTAGCGTTTTCCGCCTGAAGAAGCGACATGACCTTTCTTCAGGCGGAAAACGCCTGAAGAATTGCATAGAAGTGAATGGGAGGCGAAAACCGCGCGGTAAAAAACCGCGCGGTTTTTTGCACACAAAACCGCGCGGTTTTTTGCAAAAAACCGCGCGGTTTTCGCCTGCAGTTTCTATAGCACATATAGGAAAAAAAACCTAGCGAAAACCGCTAGCGAAAACCGCGTCAAAAACCTCGTCAAAAACCGCGTGGAATGCAAAAAACAGCGTCAAAAAAACTCCTCGAGGTTTTTTACCTCGCACAAATAAGCTAGGCGGTTTTCACGTGTGAACTGACCCTAATAGTAAATACTATTTTGATTAGTAAGCACCTTTTGATACAGCGCTGTATTCTGTATTCTGCTCTACTCAGGATCATTTGGTTTAAGAGTAAATATTATTGTGATGAGCCAAACACCTTTTTGTTGGTAATATTGAAACCTTTAGTACATGTGTCAGTATTTATATGATTTTGGATGATCACATTGGCTAACGATGGAAATTTGTATATATTGATTGATTTTAATATGTTGCTACCATATTGGACTGTTCTTTTTATAGTTTGTATCACACTTGAGAAAGGGCAGATGCCCGAAACGCGTCGTGTTTAATAAACTGTTCAAGATCATACATTGGTGTGCGCGCTTACTCCCTACTCCTCCACTCCTGTCGGGCTTGCCTGAGGAATCACCTATCATTGCATCACGCTGTTTCACAGTGTAAGGGAAAGAGCTGCTGCTATAACACCTTTTATATGCTCATATGGAGTTGTGACTATTTCACAACACCAATAGGTAAGAGACTAACTACATATCATCACCAAGAGTGTTTATAATTACTACACTATATTGGCGCTCGGTGTCTCTCCCATTTTATCTTTTTAAAGTCCAAAGCCTGTCTGGGTTGGACTAATATTACTAGGATATCAATGGCACATGGGGGTGAGAACTTGAGCCTGTTTCAAATAGTCGATGCAACTAAACAAGGTGCTGACAGTCTATATGGACAGAAAACCATGTTTTTCCTGTTTGCTCTAGATTCAATGGCCCCCTGTTCTAGAATACGTTTGTAGTATAAGGGTACTTTTTCATAGGCTTTTAATGGCACTAGCTTTTAGAGGTCCCCATTGATGAGGTATTTATGGATAGCCCCTTTATTCAATTATTTACATTAAGCTAATATTCATATTACACAATTTTTAGTGGGTATGGCAAATATGCAGTGGGTGCTTTAATAAACTGAAAGGACTAGCTTTTTAAAAGGAAAGGTCTGACTTTCGACACGCCAGTCAATCTCTGCAGCCAGTAACATGTCTGGACACTGTTCACACTACATAACGCCAAACCTTTAGTATTATTTAGATAAAGAGGACATTGCTTCAATATCCTGCTTTGCTGCTATTAAAAGTGCAGCATTATGCAGTATACCAAAGTGCAGCAGCCCTATGAAATAGCTGACTCACATGCAATGTTCAGAGTAAAACTCCTCATGGTCTTAGGTAAGGCCTTGAGTTTTAGTTGGCTGGATTAAAGACTGCGCAGGTTGCTCTGAAAAACCACTTGACTTATCCAGCTTCTTTTCAGGTTTACATTCAAACAATATAGGAAGACAAATAAGACTGGCAAATATTAATTTCAACATGTTGTGGGAATATTGAATTTTTTTTAATTAGGCATACTACAAAGTTTCTTAAAATGACATGTTTTTATTTTCTTAACCCTGTCTGAAACTATATTCTAAAGTATTTTGCAAAAACCTTTTGAAAAGGTCACACATCTAAACAGCTACAAAATCAAAGAGTACTGACAGATAAATTGAAGGTTTCCATAAATGGTTTCCAGGTGTGTCCTCACTTGTTTCCTCTTGACTTGATATACTTAGGTGAACTTAATAAACTGTTAAAAACAGTTTTCAGACAAAAGTTTTTTTGTTTTTTTTTTGGCACATGGTTATTTGTACCAAAATATAAGCAAAGCATATGTGACGTTGTCCATTTTGAGACTTGCTTACCACTATGGAGGAAAGTTAGTGGAGCAGGAAGTGATCAAGATGGGCCAGACTGGGGACTCCTCAGCTCAAGAGATTTGCTGTTGAGTCCCTTACTGGCATAGTTCTCATTTATGCTACATGGAACCTCCTATAGTGAGCCAGAATTATTAGGAGGCAGGTGCATCTGCTGTAAGTACTCTCAATATTAAGACCAATGCACTATATAGCGGTCTTAAGGGGGTTTTCCGGGCAGAATTTTAATTTTTTTTTGAAAGGTCTGTTAGTGTTAGTAATGGGTTTATAAGTACACCCATATGCCGATAGCAGTGTTTGGAGTGATTTCTGGGTGTCTCTGGTTGATGCCACATAATCTGCCTTTGTTTACTTGGTGTAACTTCCTGCTGTGTAGCTGCTACACTAATTCCCTTTCACTCAGCCCCCCTCCTCTCTCCCTACATAACAAAACTCTCACTGTCTCACTATGCCTAGCAAGCCTGCCTATTACTAGCCCCTCCCACTCTCACTGTCTCACTACCTAGTTATCATGCCCATTAACAGCCCCTACCAACCTCCATGTTTCACTATGACTAGCAATCCCGCCCATTACTATCCCCCACCCTTCTCCATCTCTCCATAGCTTAACAATCCTGCCCATTACTAGCCCTTCCCACACTCCCCCATCTCCCTAGTTAACCAACTCCACCCACTACTAGAAGACAGGAAGACAGAGAGGAGCTGTCCCCAGACACAGGAAGGCTTGGTAAGCATTAATGGGGATAGGGAAGGGGTAAGGGTAATGGTGACATTCCATTTTGGAAGCGGTGAAATGGAGCGTCATTGGATTATCAGAAAGTGTCCCAGGGGTGGTCACATATCTGCTGCAGGGATTTGGGTAATTATAGATTTTGAAGTAAATTAGAAGTTAAGCTGGGTGAGGGAGTTTTGTTTAGGGTTTCATTCTCACTTTATCCTTTTTGAGAAATCTACTTCTCCTAGTCAAATCAGTCTTCCTCCTTTTTTGATGGACTGAATGAAAACAGTCAGCATTGTGTGTAAATAGAGGAGGAAGATTTTACAGCATTTTGCCAACTGACTACATGTGCTCAATATCATGGAGAATACCTAGAAGATATTATTTCTCTAGGATTGTTTCCCTGCTTTTTATCACCATGTGTTGTAGAGTGTGGGCCTTTCCATGGATATGTCAGTTGATACATGTGGCAGCAATTACGGACAAGGGCAATACATGACTTTCACAGCCCACTGGGTAAATGTTTTGAGCAGCAGTGGACACAGTCCAGAAATGCAACAAGGCAAAGTACTAGTTCTACCCAGTTTGTGCAGACCCAGTTCCAATACCATTCAGGCCCCACACCCCTCCTCTAGATCCACCTCTATGGATTATTTCCCGCCACCAGTGCAAGGCTTCCACTCTTCCTCTCCCCCTTATTTCTTGGGTGTAAGGTGAAGTGTTGCCATGTGATTTTACAATTAATGAGCCTGGATCAGAGGAACCAAAGCAACTATACTACTGGATGTCTCCTCGCTATTTCCAACTGGGCTGCATTGCTAGTGAACCCTGCAACAATATCATTACACCCGCAGTTGTCTAATTCACAGAAAAAGAAAACAAATGGAATCTAATTACAAACTAAAATGTAACTTGTATTCTTGGATATTCATAAAAGGCTTAAATATTCCACTCCAATAATTGTCAATACTGTATATTAAAAATAATTAGTGTTCATATATCAATATATAGGTATGAAAATGTGCAGCCTATCTATGTATATAGTTGGATAGTAATTGAAATTCCTCGTAGTCTCATTAAGTCTCAGAGATGGGATATACCTCTATTGTATTTCTATATAGCAATATGTATGTCCATATTGACACACATACAGTTCTTTGCAAAATTATTCATACCCCTCAAACTTTTTCAATTTTTTTTTTACCATACAACCATAAACTTAAATGTATTTTATTGAGATTTTAAGTGCTAGACCAACACAATGAATAAAAATGATACATGGTTTTCTGAGACCTCCCAAGACATGGCAGTCCACCAAAAGTGACAGATTGATCAAGTAAAGCACTGGTCAGAAAAGCAGCCAAGAATCCCATGGTTACTCTGGAGGGGCTTCAGAAATCCACAGCTCATGTGGGAGAATCTGTCCACAGGAGAACTACAAGTCATGCATTACATAAATTTGGCCCTTATGGAATAGTGGGAAGAAAAATATCATTTTTGAAAGAAAGACATAAGAAGTGCCATTAGTAGTTTGCCACATGCCATATAGGGAATACAGTAAATGTGGAAGAAGATGTTCTGATCATTTGAGACCAAAGTTGAACTTTTTGGTCTAAATGCAAAGTGCTATATGTGGTGGAAAAGTAACACTGCTGATTACACCATCCCCACTGTGAAACATGGTGGATGGTGGTGGCAGCATCATGCTGTGGGTATGCTTCAGCAGGGACAGGGAAGCTGGTCAGAGTTGATGGGAAGATGTATCTAAATAAAGGGCTGTCCTGGAAGAAAACCTGTTGGAGGCTACAAAAAACTTGAGACTGGGAAGGAGATTCCAATGTAAAAAGCATCCCAAAACATACAGCCAGATCTACAGTGGAATAGTTTAGATCAAAGAATATTCATGTGTTAGAAAGGCCCAGACAACAGACTCAAAACAAAAAGAGGTGTTCTGATAAATATTCCACTCTAAAGACAATCCAGCATATCAGATGAATAGGATCGCAGTGAAAACTGCATTTCCCAGGTCCTGATGGTGGATATTTTGTGTTGAAGCTGCAGATCGCGGCCAACACTGAGGTATATATATATGGAATACCCTACCCCTCTCTGAAGTAGGCAATGATATAGCACATAATACAACAAAAACATGATATAAAAAGGAGGAAGTAGAGTCAAGTCCAATATTGTCTAATATCCTCCATAGTATCAGAAGGCTCCGTAAAGTACGTATCCCATTAACCTAAACAATAAATTAACTCACAAAAACACTGGGAATGGAAGGAGTATTATAAAAGTACAACATTTTATTGATAATATTACACAGGAAAGGACAAATACCAATGGATAATATTGGTCATGGACAAAGGCAAGGATAAAATAAAAATAAGCGGAATGTTGTATACAAAGGTCAATATAACCAATACCAAATGGTATGGGGTCGTTATAGGTACACAATCACAAATGTTCCAAAGCCTAAAATAGCTTGGTAGTAGGTCATCAATGGTACAATGTGACAGGGGTGCTAAATGCACCCACAATAAGATATGAGCCCCTAGAGGTAATCACATCACAAAAAGGACTAAAGTGCAGTATAACTAGGCAATATCTATTGTAAGCTGATGGATGGTCAGGTAATGGAGGGGGTGTACATCTCACCCAGGCTACTCAGGTGGGTGAGATGAGAAAACTCCAGGAATGTTTGTTCTCAGCAGACAACTTTCGTCTGCTGAGCATTTTGGTAAATGCTCAGTACTGGGCTGGATTTTTAGGAATGACAGGTAGGATTGGTAGTGGGACCTGTCATTCCACCCCCCTTCAGTCCACACTTTGAAGTTCCAGCAGCGACTCAGCTGCAGAGAGTCTCCTCATTAAGGAGGCTTAAGAAGCCAGCTCCAGCAGCAACACTTTGGGCAGAGCTTGGCTGGAGAGCAAGCAGAGAAGTCATATTCTTGGAGCTGTATCCTGAATGATTCTACTGGCTTTTGATTTCTGTTATCCTAGGTGAAGTAACCGATTCTATGTTTAGTTAGAGCCTAGCCGGTCAGGGATTTATTTTTGTATTGTTTCCTTTTGTTTCTGCACTACCTTTTGTGAGTGAAAATAAAACTCTACTTTTGTTTTGGACTAAACAAACTATACTTGTGTGTCTATGCCACCCCACCTAGCAACCCCAGACCCTGACACTATATATAGCATAGTGCACCTCATGGAGTAACCCAATACAACTATAGCACTACCCAATATGAAAGTAAGCAAAAGTAACATAACATACCCATAAATAATGCAAAGGTCCATGCCTGAGTCCTCTGACCCTCCCCAACGTGCGTTTCGACCTTGTGCCTTCTTCCGGGGGTCAGAGGACTCAGGCGTGGACACACAATCATTTGCTGGGCTAACCACATCAAGCGCTCCTCCTTACATGTCATGCCAATGTCTGTTGGACACTACATGTTATATCGTTGGAATGCAAATATACTAAGTGGTTAGGTACACTTTGGATAAACATAATGATCATAAATATAGGAGCGCATCACTCCTATCTGAGGCAACTAAATAGCATTCAGGATAAAATGGTGAGTATATATAAATGTACCCCATCATGCTTGTGCTTTAAATATAAATTCTGATCTCCTATTGATGCATGATATATGTCATATACACTGTCACAATTTACATGGATACATCGTTCCTGTTTGATGGCAACCAAACAGTGTTGCAGATAACATTGTAAGTATCTAGTGAGATGCCCAACCATTTTTGTAACTGGATCTCCTTCTACTTAATGAAACGTGGCCTTTAAAATAACATACACAGCTCAAAAAAATATAGGGAACACTGAAATAACACATCCTAGATCTGAATTAATAAAATATTCTCATTGAATACTCTGTTCTGTACAAAGTTGGATGTGATGACAACAAAATCACACAAAAATCATCAATGGATATCAAATTTATTAACCAATGGAGGCCTGGACTTGGAGTCACCCCCAAAATTAAAGTGGAAAAACACACTACAGGCTGATCCAACGTTGATGTAATGTCCTTGAAACATGTCAAAATGAGGCTCAGTAGTGTGTGTGGCCTCCACGTGCCTGTATGACCTTTCTACAACGCCTGGGCATGTTCCTGATGAGGTTACAGATGGTCTCCTGAGGGATAGCCTCCGAGACCTCTACTAAAGCATCTGCCAACTTCTGGATAGTCTGTGGTGCAACTTGACATTGCTGGAAAGAGCAAGACATGTCCCAGTTGTGCTCAATGGGATTCAGGTCTGGGGAACGGGCGAGCCAGTCCATAGCTTCATTGCCCTCATCTTGCAGGAACTGCTGCCACACTCCAGACACATGAGGTCTGGCATTGTTCTGTATTAGAAGGAACCTATGGCCAACTGAACCAGCATATGGTCTCACAAGGGGTCTGAGGATCTCATCTCGGTACCTAATGGCAGTCAGGTTACCTCTGATGAGCACATGGAGTCACATGTACTCAGTGTGAATCCTGGTGTTCTGTGGCAAATGCCAAGCGTTCTCCACGGTGTTGGGCTGTGAGCACTACCCCCATCTGTGGACGTTGGGCCCTAATACCATCCTCATGGAGTCAGTTTCTAACCGTTTGTGCAGACACATGCACATTTGTGGCCTGCTGGAGGTATTTTTGCAGGGCTCTGGCAGTGCTCCTCCTGTTCCTCCTTGCACAAAGGTGGAGGTAGTGGTCCTGTTGCTGGGATATTGCCCTCCTACGACTCCCTCCACGTCTCCTGGTGTATTGGTCTATTTCCTGGTAGTGCCTTCAGCCTCTGGACACTACGCTGACAGAAACAGCAAACCTTCTTGCCACAGCTCGCATTCATGTGCCATCCTGGATGAGCTGCACTACTTGAGCCACTTGTGTGGGTTGTAGAGTTCGTCTCATTCTACAAAGAGTGTGAAAGCACAACCAACATTCAAAACTGACCAAAACATCAGACAGAAAGCATTGGTACGCAGAACCACTCCTTTATTGAGTGTGTCTCGATTATTGTCAATAATTTCCATCTGTTGTCTATTCCATTTGCACAACAGCATGTGAAATTGATTGTCAATCAGTGTTGCTTGGAGTCACATTGCGTTTCTTAAGCGTTCCCTTTATTTTTTTTGAGCAGTGAATATCGTGATAAATGTACATATTGCAATACATAAAATATCAAGGTCTTAAAACACTAACACTATAGTGAGAATTGGGTTTACCTGGAATTTTTGCTTTCCTTGAGTCCAAAGGCAGCACAGGGGTCTTGTCCCTGCCTCTAACTCCTCCCAGGACTGGTCCACCTGGTAGCAACAAACAATTAATTAGCATATTCAGTATTATAAGAATATGATTTTTTACATGTATCTAATAGGGTGGGTATATTGTGCTACCTTTGGACTCAAGTAATGCAAAATTTCAGGTGAACTTAATTTTTATTTTTCTATTTGTCCTGCGGCAACACAAAAGGGAGATTAATAGCTACCTAAGGGGAATAAGAATCATCATTTACATATTGCATTAAGCACTAATGTGCCAAAGACTGGACCCTCAGAGTTGATATCCAGACCTGTATAGTTAGGCGGAAGAGGAGCAACAGTTTTCACCACTTGGTCAACATCATTATCCTGAGTTGTTGGAGGATGAGGATTTGGGTCAGTGCCATTATGGTAAAGGAACTGGGATTCCTAGATTGGAAGAGGAGGAGGACCACTCTACTTTGAATGCAGCAGGGTCCTTTCATATGCAACAGGCGCAGCCAGAAGAGTAGGTTGACCCCTATTACTTTCAAGATGATCATGATTCTGACTAAATTCTTCATCATTTTTAAACTAGGATCAAAGCCACAAATTTGTCACCCAAATTACAACAAACATAAAATATAACTACCATGTGTGTCTAAAAGAACATGGGAGGAATATGTAAATTGTCTCCCAAGATGTAAATAGGGAGACAGCGCCTCTGTTATGCTGCCCTCTATAGGAAGCACCCTGAACATCATGCCCGACTTTCCCAGAAGCCTTTACTGCATAATGTGGGATTTTTACCAAGTCAGTTTCTCAGCTTACGGATGGTCGTTTTGGTCTGGTTGGACCTCGTTAGCGCAGCGTAGAGAGAATCTCTTGGGTGACAGATTTGCATATTCTTCCCATGATCACTCACATGTCTAAAAAAACAATGGCAAGCACCTCTTCCCCCCAAACAGGATGATTTTTGGAGTGTTCTAAATGTTAAAATGCGTAAAAGTGAGTATCAGCATAGTCTTTGGTTAAACTCATTGTTTATACCACTTCTTACCATCCATTTTTACATAAACACATGTAATTTTCACTTTGTCATAAATTTGACTGTATTTGCTTTAGAAAGCTATAAATTGGATAGATAGGTTCCTACGAGACATGACAGTGTTATATTCTATTTCTTAAGCCAATTTAAGTTATGGCTCATACCAAACTTATTCAACCTGCTTTCAATGCATCTGAGAGCAGCTTTAAAGGGACTCTATCATTGGTATATGGTCATTTGAAATATTCTTATGCCTGAATAGCCTTTAAAAAGGCTATTCAGGTGCTGCTCCTTGATTTTTCAAAGACCTCCCCGTTTTTATTACATATCAGTAAAACCAATATGTGAATGAGCCCCTCTGTGCACCCTGGGCATTCCCACAAGGTCCCTTTTGAGCACTACTGCACATGCTCGAGTGACATTTTCTTGTGGAGAACTTTGGAGTTCTCCAAAAGAAAATGACGCTTTAGCATGCTTACTGCGCATGCCCAAGATTTCAATTGTGTATGCTTCAGAATACAGACACTGGAGGCGGTTACTAGAACAGAGGAGGAGGACTACTTGGAGCACAAGCTACAAGGGTGTGTTAGCAAGGTATGACGCACGGGGGTGCACAGAGGCTTGTGGGTACACCCAGGGTGTACAGAGGGACTCATTTACATATCGGTTATACCGATATGTAATTAAAAAAAAGGGGGGTCTTTGAAAAATTGAGTAGCAGCACCTGAATAGCCTTTTTAAAGGATATTCAGGCATATGAATATCTCAAATGACCATATACCAATGATAGAGCCCCTTTAAAAGCTAAATGATAAAAAAATGAGTGTGTGAGCTTGAGACTGTGTTTTCATTCTAAGTTGGTTTTGTTTTAATTGTGACTTAAGATTAATTGACTATAGAGCCTAATCACTTTTGGTCTCAACTGTGTTGGGATTGTCAAATGATTTGTTGTCCTCCTGCTGCTTGAGTTCAACATATTATGGATTCAGTGTTTAGATTATAGTGGGGGCTGGGGTAGATCTAGTGGTCATGGTGAATGTTGGCACAAATGACAAAACAACAGGTAATTGTAAGGTCCTTAAAAATTATTTCAGAGTTCTAGGAAGCAAGCTGAAGGCACAGATCTCCAAGGTGGTGTTTTCAGAAATACCCCCTGTACTACAGGCCACACAGGAGAGGCAACAGAAGGTTAGGGAGGTAAACGAGTGGCTTAAGAGCTGGCGTAGGAAAGAGAAGTTTTCGTTCTTGGAGAAATGGGCCAATTTTGCTGTGGGCTATAGGTTCTATGGTAGGGAAGGGCTACACCTCAATGGGGAGAGTGCAGCTGTGCAGGGGAAGAAGATGACTAGATGATTGGAGGAGTATTTAGCAATAACAGATGTAGAGGGAAAGATAGTATAGACCTGGAAAGAAGGCTAAATAATGTAACTGGGGGTGGAGTGGGGTGGGAACAGTCAGTAAGCGGAGCAAGAGTTGGGATGGAGATAAACCCATAAAATGTATGTATACTAATGTCAGAAGGGAAACAAGATAGAGAAACTAGAAGTGATAATGTTGGAAGACAAACATGACATAGTGAGGATAAGTGAGATATGGCTGGGCTCTAGCTATGACTGGCTGAGTTGTTACAAAAATATACAAATAAAACAGATAAGGATTTCAAGTGTCCAGATATCAACTGGGAGGTAGAAACCTGCAGGTCCAAACAAAGGGAACAGGTTGTTGTCAGTAATAAAAGACAATTACCTACCACAACTAGTGCAGGAGCCAACAAGAGGTGAGAGACTTTTAGACCTAATTTTAACAAAGTAACTTGACACATTGACAAAAGTGGAGGTTGGGGGTTATCTAGGTATAGTAATCATAACATAATAAGTTTTCATGTACACTATAAAAAAAAATTCAGTAGAGGGGGAACAAAAACACCAAACTTCAGGAAGGCCAATCAGCTGAGAGAATGCGAGAAAAGCTTAGCAGCAAAAACAGGGACAATGTACTCTAAGTGAAGGGAATGAAAACAAAATTGGACATTTTCAAAAACAAACTAAATAAGAGCAGTAAATATATATCTTATGGGAATAAGCGGGTTAGAAATAATAGAAAATCAATATGGCTAACATAGTAAGTGGAAAAAGGAATTAAACGGAAGCATTTAAAGTACTAAAATAAGTTAAAATATTATAAAGCAAAAAATAAATTGTGGAAAATACAAATAAAGGAGACAAAGATCAAGTCTGAGAGAATAATTGCCAAGGAAAGTAAATATCCAAAATTATTCTTCAATTACATAAATAGTAAGATAAAAAAAGCTGACAATGTGGGCCCTCTCAAAAATAATCTGGGTGTAATGGTGGAGGAGGATGTGGAAAAGGCAGATCTACTTTCTTTCTTCTCTACTATATTTACACAAGAAAATCCAATGATTTGGATGACAAGAACATAGATATGCTTCTATACAAATCACTGGAACGGCCGCACTTAGACTATTGTGCGCAATTTTGTGCCCCAGTTTACAAGAAGGACATAATTAAACTAGAGAGGGTGTAAAGAAGGGCGACCAGGATTATTAGGGGAATGGGTGGAATGGAGTACAACGATATAATAATAAACTTCGGTTATTCAGAGAAAAAAAACACGGTGGCTCAGTGGTTAGCACTGCAGCGCTGGAGTCCTGGTGTTCAAATTCCGTCAAGGGCAAAAAACCATCTGCAAGGAGTTTGTATGTTCTCCTTGTGTTTGCATGGATCTCCACCCCATATTCCATAAAGACATACTGATAGGGAGAAAATGTACATTGTGAGCTCTATGTGGAGCTCACAATCTACATAAAAAAAAAAAAAGACATCGACAAAGAACTTTGTAGTGATCTTTTTACTCTCAGGCCAGTGACAGTGACAAGGGGACATATTCTACGTCTGGAGGAGAGAAGGTTTCTCTAGCAACATAGAAGGGGATTCTTTAAATTAAGGACAATGAGACTATTGAACTCTCGGCCAGGAATTGGTGATGGTGGATTCATTGAGCCTGGATGAGGGCCTGGATGCCTTTCTTGAACAGAAAATTATTATTTTGGTAAGGACTCCAGATTAGAGTCAGGAAGAAATTGTTTTCTCCTCATGGGTTTTTTTTTGCCTTCTTATGGATCAACACTGTAAGGATATAGGTTAGACATGGATCTGTGTCTTCATCCAACCTCATCTACTATGAATCTGGGACCCAAGCCACCCAAACCTGAAAGGAGAGGTTTGATCATTCCTAGTGTCCTCCCAGTGGTTGCGATGTGGATTAAGAAATACACATTACAACCACTGAAATTTGTAGAAAGGTAATGGTTGACACACATGGTATAAACACCTGGATACTATTAGTTATTTCTACTTGTAGTAACTTAATCTTCTATTGTGTATCATGAGCTCTTGACTTTGAATACCTGCACCATGTAGACGACTTGTCCCACTGAAATCACAGGAAATTTCATTCACACTGGTCATGGAGGAAGGCTAGCATTGTTCTTTAAAGACTGTCAGAAGATGTGTACAAATGAACCTTCAGATTAAATAAATATCATTGTTATGAGCAGATTAGCATGCAGTTATAGGTCTTTGTTTGCAGATGTTCCTTGGACGCTTACAACAATATGTATCTTACAGATAAAATATCCCATCTCTGTAGAGAAAGTGGTTTAAAAGCATTCAGATCTATTAATTCATTATTCCACTGCATCCTATTACAATAAATCATATACGGCTGGTAGTGAACTTCTGCTTGCTTTGTGACCACTATTCATCGTAAAGATACAGTCATAATCCATGTACAAGATTTATGATATCCTGCTTTATTTCAAGCATCAAATTGAGGAATGTAATATTCAGCGCACATATCCTTCACTACGCACAAATGTATAAGCCTGGGTGACACAGTGCAGCCACACTGGCTGCTTTTCTTTTTACTTCTGGTAGATGTTGCTTCTAGCTCCATTGTATGCTTCTAACTATGCAGTTGATGGCTACTGGTTGTTACATGCTTAAAATGGAGAAATAATTTGAGAAATGATCATGTTGAATTAGTAGAATAATTGCTAAAACTTCTGGGAAATTGTTGGGAAGAGGGTTTTCTAAAAAAGGGACAAGGTTTGGATAAAAATAACTCCAAAATGTAGTTTATTACCTTCCCTGCCTTCTCGATTGAGCACTGTATACACAACTATGGACACTGCCATAATGCAGCTACCCTCTGCCCGGCGGTCACGTGATCTCCGAGGCTCAGTGTCTTACAAGAGCTACTGGGTCATACAGGACCCAGATCATCTCTGTAAGCTGTATATACAACCTGCAGGAGGTTGTATTCTTCCTGCAACTGGGGCTAAATGTCTGTAATACAAAAAAAAAAGTGATCGGATGTCTTCAAAGGTCCCTTATGACCTTTTATGACCTTTTTTCACAATCTGAAAAAAAAAAAAGACTAGAAAAGTAAAAAAAAAATGTAAATAAAATAATTAAACTAAATAAATAAAATAATATACCAATAAAATGCCATTATTAAGGGTTACAGCCCACCCCCGATGACACCATAGAAAATAAAAATTACCATAACAGAGAGGAAAAACTGTTTTATGAAGTTTTTCATTGGCACTTTGTGTTATTAAATAAAAAAAAAAGAAAACTGAAAACCAGACATGATTTCCCTCCTATTTTGTTTGTATTTTCCCAGATATAAAAAGAAATAAAACACATTCAAAAATAAAAACAACATCAAAATAAAGCCCTATGTATTCCTGAAAAAAGACGCAAAAATTAGTTGAATGAGACATGAGAAAAAGCAGAACTTTATAAAGAAAAAAGCGGGGTGAACTCACCCAATTGAAGTATAATTATTGAAGTATAATACTTAAGACAATACCAGAAGGGAAATTGGGCAACTCAAATCCATGCACTTCCACACAAAAACTTATAATTTTCCATCACAGAAGTAATATAGAAACACAGTAAGATAGTTCATCAAATCCAACCTGCAATCCTACCATGCTGCCTACATGAAGCAAATACTAATTATTCCATATTTAGGGAAAAAAATCCTGATGAGGCATGCAGCCATATTCAAGTGTGAAGTTGGACAAAAGCTCCAGTCTCTGTTACACACCCTGAATTCGCTTGAAGCAAAACACAAGCAAACCCTCCAGCATTCTACTCTCACTGCCCTAATGGCAACACATCAAGAACTCAGCTTTAACATGAGAAGCACCAACTTCGCCAGCACAGCTAACGGTCTTTCTATGAGTGGCACCATAAAGCCAGTTATTTCTTTCCCTGATCCCCTGATTTGTTTGCTTTGCTCCTCCTTCTCTTTTATTTGGTCAGCTAAGGCAATTAAGTACCTGGCGGTGCTACTCCCCAGATCCCTGGCTGAAACATAGGCCTTGGACTTCCTCCCACTTTTGCGCACCCTCCAAGCCAACCTGTCAAAATAAAAAACTAAGGGCCTCTCGTGGCTTGGACGCATCTCCTAAAAAATCAACATCCTCCGCTGACTTCTCTGCCTCTTACAGACTATCCCTATTGTTCTCACCTTTCTCACCTCTATATGAACAGCTTTCACTAAATTCATCTGGGCATCAAAACCACCCAGGATAAACAAACAACCAGGTCATTACTGAACCATTAGATATTAGAAATAGGGGTCTGTATATCACAAAACATAATTCCTTCAGAACTCAAAAGTAGAAACAAAAGTGGAAACAAGATATGATATAATATCTACTGTTCTGGGATTAATAATATTACAAATTGATAAATATCTAATGTCAGGGTCTGGGATTGCTAGGTGGAGTGGCATAGACACAAAAGTCCAGATTCTTTATCCAAAAACAGAGGTAGAGTTTATTTTCACTCAAAAACGTAGTGCAGCAACAAAAGGAAACAATACAAAAATAAATACCTGCCCGGCTAGGCTCTAACTAATCATAGAATGGGTTACCTCACCTAGGATAACAAAAATCAAAACCCAGTTGAGTCATTCAGGACACAGCACCAAAAATATGACCTCTCTCTTTAACTCTCCAGCCAAGCTCTGCCCATAGTCTGCTGCTGGAGCTGACTTCTTAAGCCTCCCTTGATGAGCAGACTCTCTGAAGCTGAGTCGCTGCCAGAACATCCCCAAAGTGTGGACTGGAGGGGAGGGTGGAATGACAGGTTCCACTAACAATCCTACCTGTCATTCCTAAAAATCCAGCCCAGTAACCGGAACTCTGAAATTACCCTCAGCAGTCAATAGTTATCTGCTGAGAAATGTTCTTTCTGGAGTTTTCCCATCTCACCCACCTTAGTAGTCTGGATGAGATGTACACCCCCTCCATTACCTAACCAGCCATCGGCTTACACTAACTATATGCATTGTTTGATATTATTCTATTGATATCTCATTTACAGATTACTGGTAACACACCAGGCATATTAATATAGCCATATACTAAACTATCTCACTCTACATGGGGTTTGTTCAGTTAGTACTGGCACATTTGCAGAAAAGGGCTAGAGATGAATAGGTTTTCATCTTATTTCCCTGAGGAACAAGTTCTCAAGTATTTTTAACTAAGGTCAAAGCAACCTTTATTAAGTTCTTTAATACAATTAGGTAGCTGAGGTTATGAGTAGGACCAGGTTTTGTGCCTTTTAAGGCAAAGAGAATAAATTACCTATGCTCTTCCCTTACAACACATCCCCACTAGTAACAGTCCCATTATGTTAAACAACAGTATGAATTTTATAGAAAACTTCATAAATTCCAATCTACAACATTAGCCCCAACATAAGTTTCATTGTGTAATACATCTCACTTGGGGCAGTCCTGACAACATGGACTATTGGGGTTGACAAATTTATGCAGACTGGTGAGCTGGTCATAAAAAAGTTTTATTTTACAATATATAATAAATTGAGGCGTTTTAGTAATACATTTATTATAAAATGGATGTAAACTGTTGATGAAATGTGGAACATTGTCCCCAGCGTTGCCTTCACTATACAGCACAATCCTTTATTAGTCTATCGCACACTAGATTCCTGTCCTAGTAATGTCAATAATTTACAGCCTACACTCATCATGTAAAATCTTCCAAAAGGCACTGATTAACTTTACTGAAAATTCACCCCATTCACATGGGGCACACCAAGACCCCTGATCTCCTGACCAGTGAGGGTTCCAAAGATCAGGCCTTCAGCATTAAGACAATTATTAGAGATGAGCGAAAACTAAAATGTTCGGGCTTCGAAATTCGATTCGAAGAGCCGCACACTGGTCGACTGTTCGAACTGGTTTCGAACCCCATTATAGTCTATGGGGGGAAATGCTCATTTCATGGGTACACAACATTCGATCAAATTCTACTTACCAAGTCCATGAGTGAGGGTCGGGCTGGATTCTTCTCCCTGCTCAGCGTCCCCGCGTCCTCTTCCGGCCTTGAATTCATTCTGCTAGGCATCGGGCCTAGGCAGAGCCGACTGCGCATGCCCGCAACACAAGCGGACATGCGCAGTCGGCTCTACCCAGGCCCGATGCCTGGCAGAATGAATTCAGAGCTGGAAGAGGACGCGGGGAAGTTGCGCAGGGAGAAGACTTCTAAAGATAAGAGAAGAACCAGTGTTGATTGGCAATGTATAGCATTCTGCCAATCAACGCTGGTTCTGCATCGAATCTTAACTCCGAACAGGTAGTAGTACTCGATCGAGTACGAGTATTTCGAATACCGTAGTATTCGATTGAACACCTACTCGATCGAGTACTACTCGCTCATCTCTAACAATTATCATCAATAATGTGGATAGGGGATACTACTTATTAAAACCTGCATGAGAGAATAGCTATATTTCAAGTAAGTTCACATCTTCATTGGAGTCTCCAATGGACCGCCAGAAATCGGTGGAGAGAAAAGCCCTGCATGGAGGACTTTCCTCTCTGCCAGTTTCAGTATAAAAACAGCGGACACCCGATGGACACATGGTGGATCTCATTATAGTCTATTGGTCCGCCAGTGTCTGCAGGTAACTGCTGTTTTGGTGGTCCGACTCTCCAACTGAACCTTACCTAAGATTTAAAGAAAATGATAATGTGCACAGATATTTGGAACAATATTTAAGTGTTACCAGCACTAAACACTTTGATCAAACACGAGTTAGCAGAAGGTTTGCCTCTGTTTTACTTCTTCATCAAATTTACTGTCATTCCTGAAAATGCAACTAATGATTTGCTGTCCTAAAAGGTTGTTAATTTATCATGTATAATATAAAATCTGTAGTTATTGCAACAAATGAAGGTTCTTAGCTGCAATCAGATGACAGATTTAAGAATGATCTTTTCATCTTCCGTCAATAGCCTGGTAAAAGAAAACAAATATCCTTGATATAAAATAAACCACCTGTTGTGTGTATATATTGGAATCAGTTTATAATCTTACATAAGGTTGTGAGTTGTACCATCCTCTTACGCTCAGATGCCTGGGTGGTTAGGATATGTTCCATCTGATAACTGCTCAAAATTAGTAATGCTTTCAACTGCCAATATTGTCCTTTTCCTATGTTATTGTTCTGAAGCATTCAAGTAAGGGAAGGAAGAACGGCATTATTTCTCAGTACAATACTGCAGCACTCCCAACTGATGCATGCATAGTACACCTGTCTTCTGGGACCAGAGCTGTTACTAAGACCCACAGATCAAAACAAAGGGATGATAACAGTGTTCAATCAATACAGACATAAGGGTGAAAGGATGACTAACCTATGACCAAATCACTGAGCCATTCAACCCTCAGCATGCAACAGCCTTAATACTAAGCTTGGTTTTACATTTTGAAGGAGCATGAAAGGGCCTGTTTCATTTGTAGTGTCTCAGGCAATCATTTCTAAAGGCAGGGGTGAAATTTGCCTTGACAGGGATGCTTCAAGAATAATCACAAAGAGAAATAGTGTTCCTCACCGCAGTCAGTAAAATACTGTCTATGCTTTCAGAATTTTATTAATGACTTTTTAGGTTCTACATTATTGTGGCACTTTTTTTTGTATTAAATATTTAAAAATAAGCGATTATTTAATGTGAAGGTTTCGGATACATAGTAACGCTAGATAGAGGAGAACCACCACTGGATGATACACTTCCCAACAGTGGCTACTATAGCAATAGTAATGCCCATATGTGCATGTACAATACAGTATGCTTTATAATAATTTTTCTTATATAGTCAGAATATCATATTTTGCTCCTAAGCAGTATGCAATTTTTTTTTAAAAATTCTAGCCCTAGGCTTTCAATGAACAGACTTCCCTCCCAAGTGTACTGTCTACATTTCAGTCCTGATAACGCGCTAACAAATTGCATTTGTAATGATTACTTATACTGGTTGGATGTTCATTCAGGAGCACGGAGTAAATAGATGTGTGTTCTACAATGGGACCACAATTCTAGTCTATTGGTTTTGAGATTCCTGCTAGGGCTGGTTTTGGAGGAGGGATCAAAGTCAGTAATGAAAGCATGGTTATGGTGGCGCTTCCACCTGAGAATTTCCTCTGCATGTTTTTATGATTGCAGCTCCTAAACATGAGTGTGCCCTCCAAGAATAGGTTTGCCAGAATCCCTTATAAAGATTTACTTATTGTTGGAGCATGTTTAGCTTCTGTTCACCAGTGGTAAACAGTATACCAGTATACCAGTACATAGTAAATGATCCTCTTAAAGGGATTTTCCACTTTCAGACCAATATTGAGAAACAAATGTAATTGTTTGTACAATAAAAAGACATACAATTTTCCAATATAATTTCTGTATCAATTCCTCACAGTTTTCTAGATAATAATAATAATAGTTATTTATATAGCGCCAACATATTCCGCAGCGCTGTACAATTTGTAGGGTTCAAATACAGACAGAAAGATACATTACAAAGAAAATCATTTCACACAATGGGACTGAGGGCCCTGCTCGCAAGAGCTTACAATCTATGAGGTAGAGGGGGTGACACAAGAGGTAGCAGGGGCGGTATTACTTATACAGAGGTCAGACCCTTTTGTAATAGAGGTGACTGTCATTGCATAAACATAAGACTTTATGAGCCGTCACCAGTCATGTCCTGTAACATATGGATGGAGCTTGGACCTATGAAGTTAGCATGAGATGACATCATATCATGTGGGGAAATGTGGGAGCGGGGACAGAGGAGGGTTAAGGGTTTACGTTAGACATTGTGACAGGCTTGTCTGAAAAGATGTGTCTTTAGTTTGCGTTTGAAACTGTAGCTATCTCTGCTTGCAGTCAATCATTCTGTTACTTCTAGAGGATAGAAGTCTGACCATGGTCATGTGATTTACGGTCCATGGTCATGTGATGAGCACACAGGTGCACAGATGATTTCCAGGCAGATGTCTGATTATTGTGCTGTGACTATAACGAGCGGCACCTGTGTGCTCATCACATGACCATGGACCGTAAATCACATGACCATGGTCAGACTTTTTGACAGAATGAATGACAGCAAGCAGAAATCTAGAAAACCGTGAGAAATTGTTAAAAAAAAGTACATTGAAATATTGTACAACTTTTTATTATACAAACCATAACATTTGTCTCTCAATATACATCTGAAAGTGGACAACCCCTTTAAGGTTTGTAGTATTTCCTGTGCTTATTTTTCTGCTTGTAAATACAATGAATTGTCTATTTTCTGATGGTTATACTTGTCTTTATGTCACCGTTATTGTTAGTGGTGTGTTGAGTGTCTATTGTGATATTGTGCTATCCTATGTAAAGAATTACTAGATTGCCCCTCAAATCAATAATAGTGTCATGTGGGATTCATTAATAGGAGAAGAAATATATCTTCATGGTCACAAACTGAAGTAATGCAGAGATAATCATCATTTACAGATTTGTAGATCAGTGTTGGGTAGTGATTTCACAAAACCCCTTCTGACACCATGATGTAATAGTAATGTTCCATGACATATTATTGCATCATGGCAATGTTACCTTCTCACATTGGGAGTAGGTGTCAGCTGTAAGAAATAGCTGAACACACATGTAACACCCGTGGCTGGAGCTGAGATTCAGTCATAGGTATTTGGTTGCCACAATTAATCATAATTACAGCATTTAAGTGGTAGCCCTAGCACCCCAGTACCTAAGTGTCCCCATTCCATACCTGACACAACTGGGCACAATATATCAGTCACTGAAATGGAGTATGTACACATTTCACTGTGCATTAATTAATTTCTGGAAAATAATGCAAAACACACTTAAAAATGCTTGCGTGATAAATCCTTTGAGAGGCGTAGTTTCCAAAATGTTAACATGTGTCCATGGATTCCACTTTACTGGCAATTTAGGGTCTCTGCAAAAGTGGTAAAATGTCCAAAAACCAAACTGTGCTCAAATAACAAATAGTACCCCCTGCTTCTGTGCCCAGCTGTGTTCTAAAACATCAGTTTATACTCAGATATTACATTAAGTACGTTATCCTGGGTACAAAAGTGTCATTCTGTCCCCTACAAAATGGAGTCACTTCTTGGGGAATTCCAATTGACTGCCACCTCTGGGGCTCTGCAAAAACAATATGACATCCAGAAACCAAACCCTCTAAATATTTAATTCAAAAGCAAAATGACACAGTGCTCTTTCCCTGCTGAGCCCTGCTGCGTGCCTAAACAGCAATTTGCCCCAACATATACAACTTTTTGTACCCAGACTAGCATTGAAAAGTTTTAGGAGTGCGTAACTATTGGCACAAAGTGGGCACAACATATTAAGGACTGAATTGGCATATTTCTTTAAACATTTCAAATTTCACTTTGCGTATTCATTTTTGGGAAGCACTGCTATGTCCCCTAACATTAGTTGTGGAATTAACATGTTCATAAGAAATTGTTTAACATATTTTGGGGTGCTTTATCTCCTATTACTCCTTGTAAAAATTAAAAATTTGGGGATAATGAGTCATTTTTCATTTTCATAAATAGTATTTATTAAATATTAATATTTAATAAAATAATTAATATTCTTTAATGTTCTAAATAATCTTTTTTTTATTGGGTAAAAATGCTCACTGTACACCTTGATAAATTACTTGAGGGGTGTAGTTTTCAAAATGGGGTCACTTTTGGAGGATTTCCGCTGTACTAATAATTTTAGGGGCTCTGTAAATGAGACATGGCACTTGAAAACTATTCCAGCAAAATCTGATTTTCCTTACCTTTGGTACCTTTGAAAATGGGGTTGTTATAAAAAAAACCCTTCTGAACTGAAATGGCTCCTAACAAATGAGTTTTGGAAATTTTCTTATAAGGGTGCATGCACACTGAGTAACGCCGGGCGTGTATGAGAGCCGTACACGCTGGCATTACGGCAGACTGCCGAACACTTCCCATTCACTTCAATGGGAGCGCTCGTAACAGCGGCGTTTACGAGCGCTCCCATTGAAGTGAATGGGAAGTGTTCGGCAGCCCTGCTGTAACGCCGGCGTGTACGGCTCTCATACACGCCCGGCGTTACTCAGTGTGCATGCACCCTAAATTTGGAAAATCACTATTACACTTGTAATACTTCTAACTTCCAAAATAAATTATAGGATAATTAAAAGGTGATGCCAATATAAGAGAGATATGGTAAATAATATTCATTAATGTAAATGGGTGATATGACTATATGTATTTAAAAATTTGCAAATTGCAAGTTTCTTATTTTTTAAATACATGCAAAAATTATTGATCCTTGTTAACCACTATCAGAGTACAGTGTGTCATGAAAAAACTTTCTCGAAACTACTTGAGTAAGTTAAAGCGTCTAAAAAAATGCATACCTCTTATGTTGGAAACATATCATATGCAAAAGACTAATGCTGACATTTGCCATGTCAATATCCTATAGCTATATAGATGGAAGAGTATACATTTTATCATTCAACTCCCAGTGTTATATAATGTTGCTATTTTTGGTTTCTACAAAGATAGAAATGGACCAAATTGCCAATATGTTGTATGTATTTCCTAGGAACAATGGTGAGAAAGGAATATCTCTTGCTTTTTATTCCATTTCGGTTAGATGCAGCACATCTCCAGCTAGCAAGAGTGAAAAGCTAGGGCAATTTATACACAGATGGAGACATTGCAATTTATCAATCCTTGGCTAGGAAAAGACAGCAGTTGAATCTTGCAAAATCCCTTTCCATCCTTTCCAGCTCTGATTGCTGGCTGGGACATGGATTTTTCTGCAATAACTTTTGTAAACACTTATCTCTGGTTTATTTAGAAATAAACATCAATGCACTGCATTGAAACACTTCACAATGGTATTGACCTATGGAAGTTTTAGATCAGTGGGCATTCTGGTGCAGTTAATGCAATTGACCTTTTGTACATATTCATTTTAATTTTGTTTTCTTCCTAATCTTTTTAATGTATTTTCTGAAAAACTACTTTAGCCCCCCCACCTAATATCGCACTAGTTAACATTTACATATTTATACAATCCATTGCTTTCATTAACTGTTTCATTCAAGAATCTTCTAAAATATACAATTCTCAGTTTCTGAGTCCAGGCAGACATACTTGTTTGCCTAGTATCGTGTGTGCATAAAGTGTATGAATGAAAGAGGTTTTAACAATATTGGGATATGAATGTGAAAAGTATAAGGTATGAAAACTGGGAGTGTTCAATTAGACTTTCTACCTCCGTTAGTTGTAAAGTGAAGCCACCTTACCCTATTTGGGTCAACTCAAAAAGAACCATTATATAAAGCCTTTATGTAACTTATAGAGGAGTTTTGGGGAGTAAGGTGTCTGTTGAAAAGCATGGTCAATGTTAGGTAACAGGTTGAAATAATATCTTTCATCATAAATATCTATATTAGAGATGAACGAGTAGCACTCGATCGAGTAGGTATTCGATCAAATACTATGGTATTCGAAATACTCGTACTCGATCGAATGTAAAAGTTCGATGCAGAACCAGCATTGATTGGCTGAATGCTATACAGTCGGCCAATCAACGCTGGTTCTTCTCCTACCTTTAGAAGTCTTCTCCGTGCAGCTTCCCCGTGGCGTCTTCCGGCTCTTCATTCACTCTGCCAGGCATCGGGCCTGGGCAGAGCCGACTGCGCATGTCCGCTTGTAGTGCGGGCATGCGCAGTCGGCTCTGCCCAGGCCCGATGCCTGGCAGAGTGAATTCAGAGCCGGAAGTTGCCGCGGGGATGCTGCAAGGAGAAGTCTTCTCGGAGGATCCAGCCGGACCCTCACTCATGGACTTGGTAAGTATAATTTGATCGAACGTTGCCTACCCCTGAAACGAGCATTTTCCCCCCATAGACTATAATAGGGTTCGATATTCGATTCGAGTAGTCGAATATTGAGGGGCTACTCGAAACGACTATCGAACCTTGAACATTTTACTGTTCGCTCATCTCTAAGCTATATCTAAATATCCATAATACTGTATTTTTTGCATATATTGACTACCAAACAATTTCTTAGTACAAGAATATAATCTTTATATGGTGTATTATGAGTAAACTGATACGAGATCGTATCTCCTATACTAGGAACTCATTACCATGATACATAAGACTGTTCCCCTCGATCACAACTTTCAAGAGGACTTTGAAGATTCTTCTCTTTAGGAAAACCTACAACTTTAAATAACCCAGCTGCCACCACACCACCATCTGAATAGCTTCTTCCCTCATCTACTTTTTCTACCCCTCTTATCTCATAAATTGTAAACACTTGTGGGCAGCATTACCTATTTAGCTGCTAAGTTTGTCTGTTGTACTTGTTACATGTCTGTGCTTTATGTATAGTTTTTATAAACTCTTTTCAAATGTAAAGCACCATGGAATTAACCCCTTCCCGACATGCGCCGTAATAGTACGGCGCGTGTCGGGTCTGTAACTATGGCGACCGCCCGGGAGCCGGGCGGCCGTCATAGCCGCCGGGTGTCTACTGCTTTAAGCAGTAGACAACCGGCTCTAATGCCTCCGATCGGTCCCCGGACCGATCGGAGGCATTAACCCCTCCGGCGCTGCTGTCAAAGGCGCCAGAGGCGCCATCTTCCCGGCAGCGCATGGGCGCCGCCATTTTGGCAGGGATCGCCGGCTCCTGGAGCATGCTCCAGGGCCGACCCCCCATTGCCATGACAGCCGGGAGCCTTGTTAAGGGCTCCCAGCCAGTCTGCAAATTCTCTCTTTTGCAGGCTGGTGTATACAGCCTGCAAAAGAGATGATGATTTTTTTGCAATGCATTGCAATGCATTAGCATTGTAATGCATTGCATTAGTGATCAGACCCCCTGGGGTTCAACACCCCTAGGGGGTCTAATAAATGCAAAAAAAAAATAAAAAAAAAAGTAAAAAAAAATATAAAAAAATATAAAAAGTATTAAAAGTTCAAATCACCCCCCTTTCCATAGAACAAATATAAAAGTAGTTAAAAACTGTGAAACATATACATGTTAGGTATCCCCGTGTCCGAAATCGCCCGCTCTACAAAGCTATACAAATATTTTTCCTGTTCGGTAAACGCCGTAGCAGGAAAAATAGTCAAAAGTGCCAAACCGCCGTTTTTTCACTGTTTTAATTCTGATAAAAATTTAAATAAAAAGTGATCAAAGCAATAACATTTCCCGAAAATGGTAGAACTAAAAAGTACACCCGACCCCGCAAAAAAAGACGCCCTATGCATCCCCGTACACTTATGTATAAAAAGTTACGGCCGTCGGAATATGGCGACTTTTAGAAAAAAAATTTTTTAACACCATTTTGGAATTTTTTTTAGGGGTCAAAATGTAAATAAAACCATATAAATTTGGTATCCCTGGAACCGTACCGAAACACAGAATACAGGGGACATGTCATTTTGGTTACACAGTGAACGCCGTAAAACCAAAGCCCGTAAGAAAGTCGCAGAAATGCATTTTTTCTTCAAATCCACCCCATTCTGAATTTTTTTCCTGCTTCCCAGTACATTATATAGAATAATTAATGGTGGCATCATGAAGAAAAAATTGTCCCGCAAAAATTAAGACCTCATATGACTCTGGGAGCGGAGAAATAAAAAAGTTATGGGGTTTAGAAGGAGGGGAGTCAAAAACGAAAAACGAAAATCAAAAAATGCCATCGGCGGGAAGGGGTTAAAGGGGTTTTCTAGTAAAAAAAAATGGACAACCCTTATAAATTTTAAATCAGCTGGGGGCAGTGAAAAAAAAAAAAAAGCATAGTCACCTGTCATAAGTGCCCTCTTGTGCGTCCCGGTTCTTCTGCTCCGGCAGCTTCTTCCAGAGTTCTGCTGACCGTTGAGGCCAATCAGCAAAGGGCCTTGCAATGTCACTGCCTGTGACATCACGGGTCCTGTTTCTGAGACCTGCTGAGGCCACTGATTGGCCTCTGAGGTAATGTGATCACTGAGGCCAATCAATCAGCGGCTTCAGCAGAAGTCTGGAAGAGACATGGGAGATGCCGCTGGAGCAGAAGAGGAGGACACTGGAGGACAGGTGAGTATGCATTTTTTTGGACAACCCCTTTAATGGTGCTCTAAAAAAAGTAATGATAATAACAATAACAATAATAATAATAATAATAATGACTTTTATATGTACATTACTGTACACTGATTCCACTACACCATTAGGTCCATCTGGGCTCAAAGTATGGAGCCAATATATACAATAAATTCTCTTTTCAGTTTTTTTTTTTTACAATTGACAGTTATTGGGTTAAATACACCAGCATGTTTTGTATATGCCTATACAAAAATAAGTCTGTGCCTATTTATTCACGCCTATTGACATATAGGCTTCAGAATCAGTTCACATATATCACAAAATCTAAATTCACTGGATAGCGGCGGCTTGATTTTGAATGTTCTTGTGTGTTGGTAGATTTCTGCCGAAGCTTTTTTGTATACCTGTAATTTATCCTGTGTTTTATTTGGCAGGTATCCTTGCTTCTTTTGTGATCTCAACCTTCTCGACGCAATTATATTTTTATTGCGGTGGCACAAAAGAACATAATTGCAGGTTGTCTGGGTAATAGATTTGATAAGAATCGGATCCTTTAGTGGAAAGCCCCATTGTTTTCAGAAAATGTTTCATATCTGTTACCTTTGTCGATAGTTGATAAAAAAAAATTGCACTTGTGTTTTTCAGTAATGATAGATATTTTTGATTGGTTTAGTTTCAATGTTATTTTATATAAATTTATTAGAATTTTGTTTTTTGTTTTTCCCCTAGCAACTGCATTGTGTGGCTGATGTTTCTCATGATATTCTGTAATTGTGGGATATACTTTAGTCTTTAGTCTCAACCTCTGACAGTGACTATAAGGAACACTGAAGTTTGATTTGTGATAGGTTGCAGTATGAAAATCCAATTAATTGTTGAAATTGGTCTTGGTGATGATCATACCATTTCCTTGAGACATAACCAGATCTAAAAATATGGTATTTCCTGATGCTAAACTTGAGGGTTAGAACCCAGTTGTTACTTGACTTGAGAACAAATTTAATAGATTTTTTTTTTATTTTTAAGCATAATATTGTCAATATATAAAAAAAACTAGTTGGTACCCGCAACTTCGTCTGCGGTGATTGTAGAAGTGCGTAAATACAGGGGTGGGTAAGGTTTTAGTAGTGTGTAAAAGGTATGGGATATGTTAAGTGTCCAGGAAAAATATTTGTATAGCTTTGTAGAGCGGGCGATTTCGGACACAGGGATACCTAACATGTATGTGTTTCACAGTATTGAAGAACTTTTATATGTGTTCTAGGGAAAGGGATTTTGTATTATTATTTATTTATTTATTTTTTTGCTTTGCATGTATTAGACCACCTAGGGGTTTTGAACCCCAGGGGGTCTGATGACTAATGCAATGCATGACAATGCTAATGCATTGCAATGCATTGCAAAACAATCCTAATTTCTTTTGCAGACTGCATACAGCAGCTTGCAAAAGAATAGGGTTGTTGAAGAGCAGGGGGTGTGCTGACTAATGCAATGCATTGCAATAGTAATGTATTGCAATGCTTTGCATAATTGTGCCAGTGCTATTGCAGGCTACGTAGCATAGCCTGCAGAAGCCTGGACACAGTCAGATGAGTGGGAGGCGTGGGAGAGCTAGCGGCTGCCATAGCAACCTGACGCTGGCAGCCTAGCTCAGTGTAGGCGACGGAGATCAGCAGGAAGATGCCTACGCGCAGCAGGGGACAGATCGGAGGCGTGGTACAGGTAAGGGGTAGGCGCCGGAGAAGGTAATGTCCACGATTGGTGTGGGCACCAAGCGGGGACATTACGGCAGCATGTGAAGTGTGACAGATTGTGCAACTGAAGGGCTATGGCAGGCGTCCGGCTCCCGGGCGCCTGCCATAGCCAAATCGCTGCCATGCACCATAGTGCAAGGGCCTATGTTGGCAAGGAGTTGAATGTGTTAGCTGAGCGCATAGCCAGCGGTTATGGCGTCCGCTTGCTATAGTAACACCGGCAGCATGGGCCATAGTACAACGGCGTATGTGGGGAAGGGGTGAAGTTACGTTGAAGTCAGTGTGAGCTGTGTTTCGGAGGATAAATAGATGGAGAGGGCAGTAAGGGAGATTGGTCATATTATTATGGAGCGTAACGTGTTGGTGTTGTGTGGAAGGGTAGAGCGGAGTAAACAGGCCAGAAGTAGACCCAATGCAAGCATGCTATCGCAACTTACCAGTGTTGTTGGCGTGGAGACCTAGGGAAGGTGGATGGATCGTTTAGACGAAACAGCAGTGAGGTGAGAGTGCCGTCGGGGAGTGTGGCGGGCTGGAGAGAGTGGTTCGGGTGCTGCGGCCTACGGTGGAGGGGCAAAATGGTGGCGTGCTGGAAACACGTTCTGGGGGTGGCTAACATGCGCATGCTCCTGCCAACACAGTGGAGTGGCTGGGTGGGCGGGGTCACGGATCGTCAGAGCGGTGGGGGTCTGCAAAGATGGCTGCTCCGAAGCGTTGAAGAGTTAGCCTCCTGGAGTATCGTTAAGTTGAGGGTGAAAGTTGTAAAGTATATGTAAATGTGATTTTGTTTGGGGTTAGGGGCTAGGCTGTAGAAGGCAATAGGAATTTTGTGGCTTGCTATAGTCCAAAGTGTGTGAGATTGCAGAGATGGTTATGTGAGTTTGGCTTTTGTGGGGGGTCCTGGGAAAAAGTATGTGCGGTATTGTGACGAAAAGTAGCCTATTGCGCAATCCTGTGTAGTAACTATGTTTGCGGAAAATTTGAGCCAAATCGGTGGAGCGGGTTTTGCGTGATTGAGGAACAAACATCCAAACATCCAAACACACAGACCCACAAACATCCAAACTCACAAACTTTCACCTATATTAATAGGATAATACTAGTGTATCTCAATAAATTAGAATATCATCAAAAAGTTATTTTTTGTTAACTCAATTGAAATAGTAAAAGGTATATATTATACTGAGGCATTGCAAACAGAGTGAACTTTTCAAGTGTTTATTTCTGTTAATGTTGATGTTTATGGCTTACAGCCAAGGAAACACCAAAAGTCATTATCTCAGGATATTATATAAGTCCAATTGTAAAAAGATTATTTAGCACAGAAATGTTGGCCAAATGAAAAGTCTGTCCTGTAAATGCCCTCAATACTTGGTGGGGGCTCCTTTTGCATGAATGACTGCATCAATGCAGCAATGTGGCATGGAGGTGATCAGCCTGTGGCACTGCAGAGGTGTTATGGAAGCCCAGTGTGACAGTTGGCAGGTTATATTAAAAAAAATAATAGTTAAACAATAACCTGCGGAGCCCATTGGGCACTGAACCACAGGGCACCCTGGTGTGAACAAGGCCCGATAATTAACTTCACTGCCGGGCTACACCACCAACTGAGTGCTTCTCTGATAACTTCTCACAGAAGGTGCCACTGTAGAACAAAGCAGCCCCTAAAATGAATACTAAAGTCTTGAAGTTACTGCACTGCAAGACAAACACAAACAGCAAACTAAGACTGTGTGCTCCCAGTAGCGTACTGGGCCGCACCCACACCACAGCCACCTGCAGTTGTAGTACCACAGGTAGCACACTGACTAGGTAGGAGATTCCCCAAAATCTAACTAGGAAAAGGGGTACCCACAATTTTAAGTTAAAGGGGAGATTGTCCCTAACTGCCTAAATAAGGCAGAACTCTGCCAACCAAGGTTTGCACTGACGTGCACAAAATACAATTGAGGTTTGAGGCTAGAGCCCCGGGCGTTCAAACCAGCCTCATTAAATGGAGGGAAGGCGGGACTGATCAGCCAGCCAAGGTGCTCAAGCCAGATGTCGATAGGCTGAACCAGTGTCAGTCAGCAGACCAACACCTTCTATCGGCTGCAAGGGGATTAACCCTATGCATGCTGGACTGACCAGTTACAGCGGAACAGGCTGTGACCCTGATACAATGGCCGCATCTGCGGCACAGTCCTAACACCCAGTTTATATGATAGAAACCTTCAGCTTGTCTGCATTGTTGGGTCTGGGGTCTCTCATCTTCCTCTTGACATTGCCCCATGGATTATCTATGGGGTTAAGGTCAGGCGAGTTTGGTGGCCCATCAAGCACAGTGATACTGTGGTTATTAAACCAGGTCTTGGTACTTTTGGAAGTGTGGACAAGTGCCAAGTCCTGTTGGAAAATGAAAATTCCTTCTCCAAAAAGCTTTCGGTAGAGGGAAGCATGAAATGCTCTAGAATTTCCTGGTAGACGGCTGCATTGACTTTGGTCTTGATAAAACACAGTGGACCTACACCAGCAGATGACATGGCTCCCCAAACCATCACTGATTGTGTAAACGAGACCTCACTAGACCTCAAGCAGCTTGGATCATGTGCAGCCTCCAGACTCAGGGACCTTGATTTCCAAATGAAATGCAAAATTTACTTTCATCTGAAAATACCTTTGACCACTGAGCAACAGTCCATAACTTTTTGATGATATTCTAATTTATTGAGATGCACCAGTATGTTAGATAACAGGAGGCATATGGAATTGTTGGTTATAGGTGGACTCACATTGCCTCATGAAAAAGTTAGTGCAACTTGGGGCACCTTGAGTTTCTATAATAATCCTTCAGTGCTGACAATATAATATGCCTTGTTACCTGATTCCTAAGCTCATTTACCGCATGGCAATGCTGCCCATTGCCTTACCTGCTACCTTCTTCGCCTCCCTCAGAAGCCTGTTTTCCCGTTTTGTTTGGAGACATAAAGTTCCAAGGATCTCCTGGCTACAATTGACCAAACGGAAGAGTCAGGGTGGAATAGGTCTTCCAGACATTCAGAAATATCATACTGCCATCCGCCTGACCTGGTGGTCAGATTTAGCTTTTCCCCTCACCTCACGGTTGCCTGCAATGCTATTACAGGAAGGCATAGATGCTCCTCTTGATGCTGTACTATGGTTCCCGCGCACACATCGCACCACGTCGATCACCTCTTGCCCGCTGCTCTTCAGCCCCACGAGAGCCTGGCTGGACCTTATCGATGACCTTCTCCCACAGCCCTCTCCGATACTTCCACTGTCGCTGATCCCCCACCTAGCAGGCATGCACCCTGCAGCATTTAAGGACTTATGGGTTAGGTTTCGCAACCTGACCCTTAGAGACATCACCACCCCCAACGGGCTACTGTCTACAGATGAAGTATGTTTCCTCGCTCCCGAGACGTCATTCACCTTTTTGCATAAACAGAACTTGTCCACAACCTTCCGTAACCTGCAGCAACGCTACACGACACGATCCCACCTGACTGAGCTTGAGAAACTGCTTATCTCAAAAACCTCCATGCTCCGAAAGATCTCTCACTATCAGTCCCACTTTGTGGATCCACACCGGCCATACCAGCCGAATTACGTGTCTGCTTGGGAAGCCGAGCTACAGATCTCCCTGTCTGATGATGAAGTTGAAACTGTCTTGTCTCGCTCTCATGGCTTTTCTCCATGTATCAGGCTTCAAGAGAATAATTATAAGATTGTCTCTCGATGGTACAGGACTCCCGCATGGCTGTACGCCAAGAAACTACACACCACAGACCGATGCTGGAGATGCTTATCGGAGGCTGGCACTCACCTACACATTTGGTGGTCATGTCCGGTGATACAGGAGTTCTGGGCGAAAGTGGAGGAGGTGATCCGAGCAGTTAGTTACCCGTATTTCCAACTCACCCCTGAAACCGTGATTCTGTCCCTGCCGTCTGGCGATTATACCCCTGGGAAGGACAGACTGGTCACTCACCTGATATCCGCAGCAAAATCGCTTATTCCACAGTACTGGTTGAATTCATCTGCTCCTCCAATCTCCCAATGGATTGACAAAGTCAATCAGATAGCCCGTTTCGATGAACTTATGTGTTGGTCTTCCAGGACTCATGACCGTTACGTGAAGACCTGGACCCCCTGGCTCTTGCACCGGCACTAGACTGCCTGCTGCTCGTACAACACTCCCCCCTCTCCCCCCCCCCTTCCCTTTTCTCTTCTTCTTTTTCCACTCTCTCCTTTTCTCTTTTCTTTTCTCTTTTCTCCCTACCGCTTGTTCGGAGCTAGATTTAGTACATCCTCTTGAGCTGATAATGCTACGTATGTCAATTCTTTGATCTTGCTATGTGGCACAAGTATGTTTGTAAAATTTTTGTATCGGCATTTTGCTACTATTTGATTTGTCTTATTGCTCCTTTATTACTTGCTTGTATGTTCTTTTACAAATGTTGAAAAACCCAATAAAACGTTTGAATTGAAAAAAAAAAAATATGCCTTGGAAACCAGAATATGTAGATGGATGTAGGTGTGTGTGCATCTTTGGCACAAGGCCCATATTTGAACCAAAGACGCACCACTGTTTTTTCCATCTTTGTGAAAAATAGATGGAGCAGCATGGGGATCGAGGCAGGCTAGCATGGCGATACCTTGGTCTGTTTTTATTTACTATAGCTCATGTCTCAATACGATTGTGAATTATACTACAAATTTACACCAGTTCCTGACTAGTGTAGATGTGATTTCTAGCGTTGTGGTACTACACAGTCACTTAATAATTTTGATAATTTTACTGCCAATGTATGAAATATTAAGACTGGTACATAATGTGTACCTTGAAATATAAATCTCTTCTGGTATTTCTGTATGTGTTTAAAAATAAAACTGCAATTACTTTGATGCCAAAATGGAGTAGTCTCAACCCCCCTGGTGTAATTTTGAACCTCTCAGATAAAACTGAATAAATCCTTGAGATAAGAAAGCACAGATGTACTTTTTCTCTTTGCTGGTTATTACAAGATATGTATTGGACAGATATGTTATATGTTAAATTTCTTAAATGGGTCTATGTGTGGCCACCCATTGGAAGTGGGGATGATGTGAAATTGTGTGATTTATGTGTAAAATCCAATATCTAGAGAAAAATAGCATTGATGCTTGAAAATGTATAGAATGTCATGCTCTTTCCCATAGACATATTTTTCAACCACACCAGCTATCTAACTATGTAACGAGTTAATTTTGGACTTTTTTGGGAAAGTGGTGTTATGTTCAAATAATTCCAAAAAAACAACTTTCTATATGGACAAAATTAAATTGAATAAAATTGAATTTGACTTCTAATTTGAACAAATCTGATACAAAATTTGTTTTGGTAGATTCGCTTGTCTCCCAAATTGTGATCTGCAATAGTAAGAGAAAAACTTTCTTAAAAAGAGACCCTCTGATCAAAAAGAGGAGTAAGTTAATTTAAATACAATCCTTTTTTTTTTCTTTACATTTTTGGTAGCTCTAGCATTTAAGTCAATTCTATGGTCAATTTGGTAATTTTATTTTGAAATGGCAAAATATTTATATAGGAACAGCTTCTCATTAAACCCTAAATGCCATTGCTGTCTAATAAATGCATATCTGAAATAGAAGTCAGGGAATAATTTATTTTTATGAGTGAATAATAAAATCTGGAGGATGCAATTAAATTGAGTGATCGTTTGTAAATAATATCTGAAGATGTATGAAATGTACAAAGCTTGGCCAACATCTATACACAGTACTATTACTTCTCAACTTTTGTAATGATACTATGAGATATTATTGGATCAGGACTTTTAAATCATTTTCTACTGGAGTCTTATCACTTAGAATGTGGCACTACCAGATCCTCGCCTTTGGCCATGCAAATTTTTTTTGTTTAAATTATCTCAATTTATGGTAAAATGTCTTTTAGAAAACCAGTAACATACAGTTAGGGCCACAAATATTTGGACAGTGACACAAGTTTTGTTATTTTAGCTGTTTACTAGAGATGAGCGAACAGTGTTCTATCGAACACATGTTCGATCGGATATCAGGGTGTTCGCCATGTTCGAATCGAATTGAACACCGCGTGGTAAAGTGCGCCAAAATTCGATTCCCCTCCCACCTTCCCTGGCGCCTTTTTTGCACCAATAACAGCGCAGGGGAGGTGGGACAGGAACTACGACACCGGGGGCATTGAAAAAAATTGGAAAAAGTCATTGGCTGCCGAAATCAGGTGACCTCCATTTTAGACGAATAGTGGATTTCAAATCCGGGTCATATGAGAATGTGAACTTTGTGACTATGAGACAGGGATAGCTGTACAGGCAGGGATAGCTAGGGATAACCTTTATTTAGGGGGGAATGTTATTAAAAATAACTTTTTGGGGCTCTATCGGGTGTGTAATTGTGATTTTTGTGAGATAAACTTTTTCCCATAGGGATGCATTGGCCAGCGCTGATTGGCCGAATTCCGTACTCTGGCCAATCAGTGCTGGCCAATGCATTCTATTAGCTTGATGAAGCAGAGTGTGCACAAGGGTTCAAGCGCACCCTCGGCTCTGATGTAGCAGAGCCGAGGCTGCACAAGGGTTCAAGCGCACCCTCGGCTCTGATGTAGGAGAGCCGAGGGTGCACTTGAACCCTTGTGCACCCTCAGCTCTGCTACATCAGAGCCGAGGGTGCGCTTGAACCCTTGTGCACACTCTGCTTCATCAAGCTAATAGAATGCATTGGCCAGCGCTGATTGGCCAATGTATTCTATTAGCCTGATGAAGTAGAGCTGAATGTGTGTGCTAAGCACACACATTCAGCTCTACTTCATCGGGCTAATAGAATGCATTGGCCAGCGCTGATTGGCCAGAGTACGGAACTCGACCAATCAGCGCTGGCTCTGCTGGAGGAGGCGGAGTCTAAGATCGCTCCACACCAGTCTCCATTCAGGTCCGACCTTAGACTCCGCCTCCTCCGGCAGAGCCAGCGCTGATTGGCCGAAGGCTGGCCAATGCATTCCTATGCGAATGCAGAGACTTAGCAGTGCTGAGTCAGTTTTGCTCAACTACACATCTGATGCACACTCGGCACTGCTACATCAGATGTAGCAATCTGATGTAGCAGAGCCGAGGGTGCACTAGAACCCCTGTGCAAACTCAGTTCACGCTAATAGAATGCATTGGCCAGCGCTGATTGGCCAATGCATTCTATTAGCCCGATGAAGTAGAGCTGAATGTGTGTGCTAAGCACACACATTCAGCACTGCTTCATCACGCCAATACAATGCATTAGCCAGTGCTGATTGGCCAGAGTACGGAATTCGGCCAATCAGCGCTGGCCAATGCATTCTATTAGCCCGATGAAGTAGAGCTGAATGTGTGTGCTAAGCACACACATTCAGCACTGCTTCATCACGCCAATACAATGCATTAGCCAGTGCTGATTGGCCAGAGTACGGAATTCGGCCAATCAGCGCTGGCTCTGCTGGAGGAGGCGGAGTCTAAGATCGCTCCACACCAGTCTCCATTCAGGTCCGACCTTAGACTCCGCCTCCTCCAGCAGAGCCAGCGCTGATTGGCCGAATTCCGTACTCTGGCCAATCAGCACTGGCTAATGCATTGTATTGGCGTGATGAAGCAGTGCTGAATGTGTGTGCTTAGCACACACATTCAGCTCTACTTCATCGGGCTAATAGAATGCATTGGCCAGCGCTGATTGGCCGAATTCCGTACTCTGGCCAATCAGCGCTGGCTCTGCTGGAGGAGGCGGAGTCTAAGATCGCTCCACACCAGTCTCCATTCAGGTCCGACCTTAGACTCCGCCTCCTCCAGCAGAGCCAGCGCTGATTGGTCGAGTTCCATACTCTGGCCAATCAGCACTGGCCAATGCATTTCTATGGGGAAAAGTTAGCTTGCGAAAATCGCAAACTGACAGGGATTTCCATGAAATAAAGTGACTTTTATGCCCCCAGACATGCTTCCCCTGCTGTCCCAGTGTCATTCCAGGGTGTTGGTATCATTTCCTGGGGTGTCATAGTGGACTTGGTGACCCTCCAGACACGAATTTGGGTTTCCCCCTTAACGAGTTTATGTTCCCCATAGACTATAATGGGGTTCGAAACCCATTCGAACACTCGAACAGTGAGCGGCTGTTCGAATCGAATTTCGAACCTCGAACATTTTAGTGTTCGCTCATCTCTACTGTTTACTAAAACATGTTCAGAAATACAATTATATATATAATATGGGCTGAAAGTGCACACTCCCAGCTGCAATATGAGAGTTTCCACATCCAAATCGGAGAAAGGGTTTAGGAATCATAGCTCTGTAATGCATAGCCTCCTGTTTTTCAAGGGACCAAAAGTAATTGGACAATGGACTCCAAGGGCTGCAATTAACTCTGAAGGCGTCTCCCTCGTAAACCTGTAATCAATGACATAGTTAAAAGGTCTGGGGTTGATTCCAGGTGTGTGGTTTTGCATTTGGAAGCTGTTGCTGTGACCAGACAACATGCGGTCAAAGGAACTCTCAATTGAGGTGAAGCAGAACATCCTGAGGCTGAAAAAAAAAGAAAAAATCCATCAGAGAGATAGCAGACATGCTTGGAGTAGCAAAATCAACAGTCGGGTACATTCTAAGAAAAAAGTGGTGGATGATCGCCGCATACTTTCTTTGGTCAAGAAGAACCCGTTCACAACATCAACTGAAGTCCAGAACACTCTCAGTGAAGTAGGTGTATCTGTCTCTAAGTCAACAGTAAAGAGAAGACTCCATGAAAGTAAATACAAAGGGTTCACATCTAGATGCAAACCATTCATCAATTCCAAAAATAGACAGGCCAGAGTTAAATTTGCTGAAAAACACCTCAAGAAGCCAGCTCAGTTCTGGAAAAGTATTCTATGGACAGATGAGACAAAGATCAACCTGTACCAGAATGATGGGAAGAAAAAAGTTTGGAGAAGAAAGGGAACGGCACATGATCCAAGGCACACCACATCCTCTGTAAAACATGGTGGAGGCAACGTGATGGCATGGGCATGCATGGCTTTCAATGGCACTGGGTCACTTGTGTTTATTGATGACATAACAGCAGACAAGAGTACCCGGATGAATTCTGAAGTGTACCGGGATATACTTTCAGCCCAGATTCAGCCAAATGCTGCCAAGTTGATCGGACGGCGCTTCATAGTACAGATGGACAATGACCCCAAGTATACAGCCAAAGCTACCCAGGAGTTCATGAGTGCAAAAAAGTGGAACATTCTGCAATGGCCAAGTTAATCACCAGATCTTAACCCAATTGAGCATGCATTTCACTTGCTCAAATCCAGACTTAAGACGGAAAGACCCACAAACATGCAAGACCTGAAGGCTGCGGCTGTAAAGGCCTGACAAAGCATTAAGAAGGAGGAAACCCAGCGTTTGGTGATGTCCATGGGTTCCAGACTTAAGGCAGTGATTGCCTCCAAAGGATTCGCAACAAAATATTGAAAATAAAAATATTTTGTTTGGGTTATGTTTATTTGTCCAATTACTTTTGAGCTCCTAAAATGTGGAGTGTTTGTAAAGAAATGTGTACAATTCCTACATTTTCTATCAGATATTTTTGTTCAACCCTTCAAATTAAACGTTACAATCTGCACTTGAATTCTGTTGTAGAGGTTTCATTTCAAAACCAATGTGGTGGCATGCAGAGCCCAACTCGCGAAAATTATGTCACTGTCCAAATATTTCTGGCCCTAACTGTAAATACTACAGGAAACTGGTACAACTGTAGAATGGCCTGTGCAGCATATAATCACTTCTATCAAAACTACTTCCCAATGACTAGGTGGCGATTCACCGGTGAAGCCAGTCTTATAAGTTTGACAGGCATTGGATAGATAAGCTGTGGCTAGACTACATAAATATGTATGCTATAAAAAATAATTTGAAGAGCGTTCTGTGGACAACCAAGAATTATCACAATAGTATAGAGAATAGCATCATCAAATGTGAAACATAATGAACATTGAAATAGATGTGCTAAGTAGAGATGAGCGAACAGTGTTCTATCGAACACATGTTCGATCGGATATCAGGGTGTTCGCCATGTTCGAATCGAATCGAACACCACGTGGTAAAGTGCGCCAAAATTCGATTCCCCTCCCACCTTCCCTGGCGCCTTTTTTGCACCAATAACAGCGCAGGGGAGGTGGGACAGGAACTACGACACTGGGGGCATTGAAAAAAATTGGAAAAAGTCATTGGCTGCCGAAATCAGGTGACCTCCATTTTAGACGAATAGTGGATTTCAAATCCGGGTCATATGAGAATGTGAACTTTGTGACTATGAGACAGGGATAGCTGTACAGGCAGGGATAGCTAGGGATAACCTTTATTTAGGGGGGAATGTTATTAAAAATAACTTTTTGGGGCTCTATCGGGTGTGTAATTGTGATTTTTGTGAGATAAACTTTTTCCCATAGGGATGCATTGGCCAGCGCTGATTGGCCGAATTCCGTACTCTGGCCAATCAGTGCTGGCCAATGCATTCTATTAGCTTGATGAAGCAGAGTGTGCACAAGGGTTCAAGCGCACCCTCGGCTCTGATGTAGCAGAGCCGAGGCTGCACAAGGGTTCAAGCGCACCCTCGGCTCTGATGTAGGAGAGCCGAGGGTGCACTTGAACCCTTGTGCACCCTCAGCTCTGCTACATCAGAGCCGAGGGTGCGCTTGAACCCTTGTGCACACTCTGCTTCATCAAGCTAATAGAATGCATTGGCCAGCGCTGATTGGCCAATGTATTCTATTAGCCTGATGAAGTAGAGCTGAATGTGTGTGCTAAGCACACACATTCAGCTCTACTTCATCGGGCTAATAGAATGCATTGGCCAGCGCTGATTGGCCAGAGTACGGAACTCGACCAATCAGCGCTGGCTCTGCTGGAGGAGGCGGAGTCTAAGATCGCTCCACACCAGTCTCCATTCAGGTCCGACCTTAGACTCCGCCTCCTCCGGCAGAGCCAGCGCTGATTGGCCGAATTCCGTACTCTGGCCAATCAGCACTGGCTAATGCATTGTATTGGCTTGATGAAGCAGTGCTGAATGTGTGTGCTTAGCACACACATTCAGCTCTACTTCATCGGGCTAATAGAATGCATTGGCCAGCGCTGATTGGCCGAATTCCGTACTCTAGCCAATCAGCACTGGCTAATGCATTGTATTGGCTTGATGAAGCAGTGCTGAATGTGTGTGCTTAGCACACACATTCAGCTCTACTTCATCGGGCTAATAGAATGCATTGGCCAGCGCTGATTGGCCGAATTCCGTACTCTGGCCAATCAGCACTGGCTAATGCATTGTATTGGCTTGATGAAGCAGTGCTGAATGTGTGTGCTTAGCACACACATTCAGCTCTACTTCATCGGGCTAATAGAATGCATTGGCCAATCAGCGCTGGCCAATGCATTCTATTAGCGTGAACTGAGTTTGCACAGGGGTTCTAGTGCACCCTCGGCTCTGCTACATCAGATTGCTACATCTGATGTAGCAGTGCCAAGTGTGCATCAGATGTGTAGTTGAGCAAAACTGACTCAGCACTGCTAAGTCTGCATTCGCATAGGAATGCATTGGCCAGCCTTCGGCCAATCAGCGCTGGCTCTGCCGGAGGAGGCGGAGTCTAAGGTCGGACCTGAATGGAGACTGGTGTGGAGCGATCTTAGACTCCGCCTCCTCCAGCAGAGCCAGCGCTGATTGGCCGAATTCCGTACTCTGGCCAATCAGCACTGGCTAATGCATTGTATTGGCTTGATGAAGCAGTGCTGAATGTGTGTGCTTAGCACACACATTCAGCTCTACTTCATCGGGCTAATAGAATGCATTGGCCAATCAGCGCTGGCCAATGCATTCTATTAGCGTGAACTGAGTTTGCACAGGGGTTCTAGTGCACCCTCGGCTCTGCTACATCAGATTGCTACATCTGATGTAGCAGTGCCGAGTGTGCATCAGATGTGTAGTTGAGCAAAACTGACTCAGCACTGCTAAGTCTGCATTCGCATAGGAATGCATTGGCCAGCCTTCGGCCAATCAGCGCTGGCTCTGCCGGAGGAGGCGGAGTCTAAGGTCGGACCTGAATGGAGACTGGTGTGGAGCTATCTTAGACTCCGCCTCCTCCAGCAGAGCCAGCGCTGATTGGTCGAGTTCCGTACTCTGGCCAATCAGCACTGGCCAATGCATTTCTATGGGGAAAAGTTAGCTTGCGAAAATCGCAAACTGACAGGGATTTCCATGAAATAAAGTGACTTTTATGCCCCCAGACATGCTTCCGCTGCTGTCCCAGTGTCATTCCAGGGTGTTGGTATCATTTCCTGGGGTGTCATAGTGGACTTGGTGACCCTCCAGACACGAATTTGGGTTTCCCCCTTAACGAGTTTATGTTCCCCATAGACTATAATGGGGTTCGAAACCCATTCGAACACTCGAACAGTGAGCGGCTGTTCGAATCGAATTTCGAACCTCGAACATTTTAGTGTTCGCTCATCTCTAGTGCTAAGTTAAAAGCATAGGCCACACTCTGTGCTTATATTGATCACTTGATACAGTTCTGAGATATCTATAATGTGACATGAGACATCTCTACATTTTATAATGTCTCTATTAGGATTGAGCCGATCTTGAGATTTCAGCATCGTTTTTAAAATCCGAATTTCGATCATTTTCCAGCCGATCCCGATCATGAAATTTGCTCGATCGCCGATCGGGATCCAATTTTTCCCGACCCCGATCACTCAACCCTACCCATGACTAGGGTTGAGCCAATCTTGAGATTTCAGGATCATTTTTTAAATCCGATTTTCAATCATTTTCCAGCCAATCCCGATCATGAAATTTGCTCGATCGTCGATCGGCATCCGATCTTTCACGATCCCGAACGCTCAACCCTAGTCTCTATCTGAGACATTATAAAATGTAGAGCAGTGCTTGTGGTGTGCTATGAAAGAAGATATTCTATGTTTTTACATGACCCGAATTGCTGTTCTACCTGTCTTATTTCCAGAGATATCAGCAGTTGAAAACATAGTTGGGATTGGCATATTTATACCTTGTTTTCCAAAATATAAGCCCTACCCAGAAAATAAGCCCTAACTTGATCTTGCAAGGTTTTTGGAGTAGGCTTGAAATATAAGCCCTAATAGAGACATTTTATAATGTCTCTATTAGGATTGAGCCGATCTTGAGATTTCAGAATTGTTTTTAAAATCCGAATTTCGATAATTTTCCAGCCAATCCCGATCGTGAAATTTGCTCGATCGTCGATCGGCATCTGATCTTTCATGATCCCGATCGCTCAACCCTAGTCTCTATCTGAGACATTATAAAATGTAGAGCAGTGCAGTTGAAAACATAGTTGGGATTGGCATATTTATACCCTGTTTTCCAAAAAATAAGCCCTACCCAGAAAATAAGCCCTAACTTGATCTTGCAGGGTTTTTGGAGTAGGCTTGAAATATAAGCCCTACTCCAAAAATAAGCCCTAGTTATAGGCAACGCCTCCAGTGCTAGGTTATGTGACGTGATGTCACTGACGTCACAGAGATTGAGAATAGGCACAACCGTACTGAACAAATGCCCTACCACCTCTTGGGTCCCACCTCTAGGCTGCTACTTTGCTGTTTGCTTGGCTACCTACGTGACCAGATGTCAGGTGCCAACCCTGCTCACACGCTCACACAGACACAGCCACTCCACTGTAGGACCTCCCCTTAGCGTAAAGGAAAGAAGACAGAAAGGGCATGGATTCACTGCAACAAAATGTGTCTAGAGAGAGACAGTAAGTTGTTTTTTTTTTTTTTTTAAGAAGTGGCTGTAGCTGCTTCTACTCTCGACTGTCTAGAAATATTATAGGTAGAACCCATGTAACATGAAAGATGTTCTAAATTTTGAAATGCTCAGCGCTGCTTGAATTGATCCCCAGCCTCAGCTTCCCTGTTTCCCAATAATATAGAAGGGTCAGAAATGGATTTCAGTACAGGATTTCATTGAAAGGAGCCAAAGCTATTTAATTTAGTATATTACATTATATATTATATTGCAACATGTATTAGTTACACAAATGCTAGTAGAATATCAAAAGTTACTTGAGGGACACTCTAAAAGTAAAAGGATTACTACCTTAGTAAATATAATTTATTGATTGCCTCTAACTTTTTTTTTCAAGCTGTTAAATTCATTGGTTATACAGAATATACAGAGGGGGAGATTTACTTAGAAAACAGCATCTGAATTCTGAAGTAATTTGCACAAAAAAACTTGTCTTGTAGCATATTTTTAATGGGAAAGAGCAGCAGCTTTACAGAAAGTGGACATGGGCTAAATTTCAACTCACATACAGATCATGCAGTACCAAATTAAAAAAGACAATCCTATGAGAGGAGGAGTGGAGAAAATTAATCAAGTAATGTTATCCAGCAAGAAAACATTATAGGGATGGAAATATGCTTCCATCCATCCAAAACTAAAAATCAGGAATCTGCATAACCAGTTTATCAATTGTAGATTTCACATGGGTAAACCATTAGAAGTCCATATGTACGGTTCTGTGAACATTTTAGATCTATTACAACTAGATATGGACAAATCGCTTCATAACATGCTGGGTTTATTCAGGTTACTATTAGAGATGAGTGAGCAGTGAAATATTCGATATTCATTATTCGTTTCAAATAGCCCCGCAATATTCGACTATTTGAACAAATATCGAACCCCGTTATAGTCTATGGGGAAAAATGCTCGTTTCAGGGGAAATCACTATTCGACTCAGGAGGGTCACCAAGTCCACTATGACACCTCAGGAAATGATGCCAACACCTCTGGAATGCAACTGGGACAGCAGGGGAAGCATGTCTGGGGGCATCTAACACGCCCAAGTCACAGTTTTACCCCACTATCACAGCCTATCAACTACACACTTTATACACTCAAAAAACCTCTAAGAAAGTGGAAGAATACCTGGAAACCTTCTTTCCTCCACAATTGTATGGACAGAAACCCAAATTTTAAGCTAGCATGCACCCCTTTAAATC
Source organism: Leptodactylus fuscus (assembly GCF_031893055.1). Taxonomy (NCBI): domain Eukaryota; kingdom Metazoa; phylum Chordata; class Amphibia; order Anura; family Leptodactylidae; genus Leptodactylus; species Leptodactylus fuscus. Next base: position 256,004,983 of record NC_134265.1, on the reverse strand, counting down.
ACGATGCCCATGACAACAACAGATGGCATAGGTAATGGGAAATCCAACAGCCCCCACCCTAAACTGTCATTGTGTATGCGTGTGTGTGTGATGTGGTAAGACCTTCAAAAATTCACTTTTCTTGCCCATAACGTGAGCCCTTCCAAATTAAGTTAGAGGCCCATAAGCTGAGTTACCAGCAGAGATTGAGGCCCTTGAGGTGACTTCAGCCTTTTACCAGCAGAGTTTTAGGCCCTTTAACTTAGTTCAGCCTTACACCAGCAGAGTTTTTTGCCCTTTGGGTGAGTTGAGCCTTGCACCAGCAGAGTGTTAGTCCCTTTAAAATTGTTAGCTCCTAAAACAGTGGTTCCAAAACCATCACTCTCATTGTGTGGGATTGATGCAGTGGATTGGATTGAGGACCCAGACATTGATCTTGATTTTGATTGTGAAATTAATAACATTTTGGCATCAAGTCCTGGGGGTAACTTTTATTTAGAGAACTGCAAAAGTGGAGAATTGGCTGCACCCACTACTACCGGTAATGGTCCTCTAATATGGGACTCTACATTACCTATACAGGGTTCTGATCAGGTGTTAATAGTCCAAACAACATGCTCCAGTACTTTAGATGTAGATCAGAAACACTTCCGACACCAGATTTAACCACGGTTCATCATCATCATCATCATCATCATCCTGCTGAGATGGAGCCAGTAAAGGAAACCTTGCCTTCCAAGGCATGTTCTGGAGCTGCAACTGAGCCAAATCTAAACACAGAGTCCTTTGGAAGTGAACAAAATTCAAAGTGTCAAAAGATTATAGAGACTGTTGAAAGTAATGGGATCCAGAATGAGGAGTTCATCACAAGGCTGACAGACCCAACTCCAAATGCTGCAGCACAAGTAACCAACAGTCAGACTAAGATGGTCTCTTCTTCAAGTAAGACACAAGAACCAGAACAGGAAAATCCAGTGATTGCCATTGCAGCAGTGCCTAGGCCATCTTTCAGAGCAGTTCATTCAGAGATTGAATTGGAGAAAAATAAGAACATTTACTGTGATCGGGTCTTCATGCACATTAGTGGGCATGGACAACCTAACGTAGAAGATCCTCATTCTGAGCTGGCCTCATTACTGAACAAGATCAAGCAGGATAATCAGGGCTGGAAACAGCCATCAGATCTTACCGAAAGGAATGGATGGAAAGAAGCCATCTAAACGTTGCACCTTTAATTGAGTTGAGCATTGCACCAGCAGAATGTTAGGCCCTGTAGGTGAGCTGAGACTTGCACCAGCAGTGTTTTTGGCCCTTGGGGTGAGTTGAGCCTTTGCACCAGCAGTGTTTTTGGCGCTTGAGGTGAGTTGAGCCTTTAAACAGCAGAGATTTAGTTTTTGGCTCTGTAGGTGAGTTGAGCCTTGCACCAGCATTGTTTTTGGCCCTTGGAGTGAGTTGAGCCATGCACTAGCAGTGTTTTTGGCCCTTGAGGTGAGTTGAGCCTTTAAATGGCAGAGATTTAGTTTTTGATTTGCAGGCCCTTGTGGGGGAGCCCTAAAAAAATTGATTTGCAGGCCCTTGGGGGGAGCCCTAAAAAATTGCATCGCAGGCCCTTGGGGGAGCCCTAAAAAATTATTGAGGTAACCTCAGTGAGATTTTTTAAGTGTTACATGAATGGGATGGGTTTGGAGGAGGAGGATGAGTGAAGTGAGTGCTGGCAGCCCCTCTCCAGTACCTGGACTGTGGACTGGATACCCAGCTGGATATCCACGTCCAAGTCCTCGCCCACGTCCCCTGCTGCTACCCTGCTGCATGATTGGCAGGTTCACTGTATGTGTACAGTGTTCCTGCAGTGTAGCTCTGAAAAGAGCTGTTTTACAAGCATTTTTTCCTGCCTAGACAAGGCTAAAATAAGTGTATCGCCCTGAGACTAAGCTCTCCCTATCTCTCCAAAACTAAAATGATACGAACATGGCCGACACTATTCTTATGAATCAGAGGTCACCTGATTTCAGCAGCCAATGGCTTTTTCAGATTTTTTTTTCAATGCCTATGTTGTCGTAGTTCCTGTCCCACCTCCCCTGCACAGTTATTGGTGCAAAAAAAGCACCAGGGAAGGTGGGAGGGGTACAAATTTTTACTGTGTTTGCTGCGTGGTATTCGATTGGAATCGAATACCTCGAAAAACCTGATAGTCGATCGAATACCAATTTGATCGAATGCTGTTCGCTCATCTCTAGTTACTATTGTTAGGTTTTTAATGAAACTGAACAAATGGCGATTTGCTTCAGATGAACATAAATGGCTGCGATGCAAGCAAATTCCTGCTGCCGTGTGTTTCACTGGGAAACACAGAGGAGATCCATGTGTGTGACTCAGACAGTGTCTGTGATGTTGTAGCACCACCTGACAGCCTCTCAGCCAATAGACAGTTTAAGGTGGACCTTGTAGTGCTGATGTCATATGCAGTATAAAAGCTTGTGCATTCATTCTTAGCATTTAGTTGTTGACTGTAATGGTGAACATACAAATAGATTTATGATCCATTTTACTATATCATAGACACAGTTCTGAAAATAGCAATAGGATTTCCAGCAATAGCACTAGGAGATCTTAGATAATCAAGCAATTACACAGGCAGCTACGTTCTAGAATGCAATAGCAATATGATTGTATGGTATAGATAGAGATAGATAGTTTACACAGACTAACAGTTAACCCTTTAATTGCCAATAATCTAATTTTGTCTGTCTGTTGTGCAATAGAGCAGTTTAATCTATGTATGAATGCTTTAAACATACTTTTAATTTTTAAGGAATTTTTGGGTGAGAGTTTATACTTTTACATTAAAAACATCAGCAAAGCACTGATTTTGCCTGTGTAAATCTAAAAAAAAATAAATCTGCATTATATATAATATATTATATATTATATTTATGTTGAGGAGGTAGAGGTTGAAGACTTGAGTGTTTGGTGAAAGTAATAAAGGCAGGAGGTATACTGTTGCTGATAGTGCTGGTAGGGTCACTAGGGAGAAATCAATTACTAATTGTGAAGGCAAACTGGAATCCCATTGCCATGAGTCACAAAAATGTGAGGAAGGTGATACGGAATCCAATGATGATTCCATTATAGATCACACTTGGCAACTGGGCCAGGGTGGCATCAAAGGAAGAGGGTAGCTGGTGGTAGCTGCAATAGTTCTATGCAATGTGCAGCCCCAACATCCAAAAAAACTTGGCAGACATTGTTTCTGGTTTTGGTATCAAGAGCTACGTGTAGTCATCTCCTGCATGGGATTTTTTTTTTTTTACATTAGCAAATGACAAATCAATGGCAAGGTTCAATATCTACAAACAGATGGACATGAAGATACACAAGTAGGAACTATGTCTCTCTGTAATCATATGAAATAGCATAGCTAGCATATTTGGCAACATTTAAATAGCAGTGGAATGAACAAAATAGTGTATAAAAAACACAAAAACTGTGAGCCCATATATCAGTAGCTAATCCAGCAAAAAAAAAAAAAAAAAAAGGGGTGGATAAAACTTTGAGAAGATCAAAATGATACAAGAATGTAGTGCTTGTCAGATCAGAAGCCATGTGGTTAAATTCTTGCCCTATTACACCTTGGTCTGTACCCTGTGTGACCCAAGTGAAAATAGCTCCCACATTTACAAGGGTAGTCCCACAACTGAACCATAAACAATACACTTTACTTTTCCCTATCACTCCTATCTTGTTTCATCCTTAGTCACAAAGACTCATCAGGGGAACTAAGAGAAGACAGGGAAAAGAACCACACTCAGCCCTGGGTGTATAACATTATTAAACATACAAGACTATAAATATATTGCATGGTCCATACTTATTAGAGAATCACCAAAGCACTTATTCATATTGTTCATCTTCTACTCTTTGAACTCACAGTACTGGGTAAAGAATCTTGTATCATTCTGATCTGTCAGATAACAAATGGTTTGACAATATAAAGAATGGTCCCTTGTATTAGGTATATCTATTGTTGCTATGAGACTTGAAGCCGTGCATACCAGCACGGCATAATCTTTTGATACCACTGAGCTCTATCTACGTGTTGTTTTTCGTAGATGGACTGGTGGTCTTCTTTTTATGCATTTTAAAGTAAAAGTTATAGCTTTAATTGCCCCCTTGTTTTGCTTTAACTCCTACCTGCCCAAATTACTGCTGTGCCACTTAGTGAAATCCAATGTGTTTTGCCAACTGATGGCAGCACACAGTTTCATGGAGAATACCTAGTCACCATTATTTCTTGATGGTCATTTTTGCCTCTCCTTTTAAATGTCCATATGAGGAGCTTTCATGGAGCACTGGGTCAATGTTTAGAGTGTCAGAGACCACATTCTACAGTGTCAGAGACACAGCACTGCCTGGTGCTTTCTAGTACTGATATCATCTCACGGGTGCAGGGCAGTCACAGTTTCAACACCAGATGGGATCCATCCACCTCCTCCAGTTCCTACAACACAGGAGCAATTCCCACCCCCAACTTCACCAGGGCAATGATTCAACCCCCCTCCCACATTGCATGGTTGTAAGGTGAAGTGCACATGTGACTCCTATCTCTTAATGCACCTATATCACCCAATTTGTTGGAGGAATTGGTGAGTGCCACCATTGTTTTTTCTTTTTGTGGGTTATAAATATTAATAAAACACTTTAGGTGACCACCCAGTGGAAATGGTGAATTGTGGCCTTACAAAGGTTTTGTCAACACGTGGTGACATTGTGTTAAGATTGAACTAAATTGGTGATCAGTAGAGTGTGGCTATGTCTAAATATAGTTCCAATTTAGCACTTGCAGTCTCAGTCCATATTTGTGTCCACCTCTGATGTTGTGTTTAAGACTCTATCCATACTTCCACTGGTGTCCATTCTGTTGAATCTAGGCTACTATTAGCCATGTAAACTATTATAGCTTGGCTTGCCATTCTATTCCCATTAAACATCTGTACAAACAGATCAGGATTAAAAATAAGGTAGCTGCTACATTGTAACTCATCAATACAGATGAATAACTAAAGTTTGAATTCTATTTAGTAACATATTCTAATTAATAGTAATCATTACTGCATAATTATCATTTTCCTCATTGATGGCCCTTGGAATTCTCAATACTTTTAATACATATGGATTTACATGGCCCAAATTGGTTTCCGCTAAGATTCCTATTAAGTTTTAGGAGAGCAAGGTCATAATCCTTGAAGCATGACCTGCATCGCATGGGAATCACATGCTGTCAAAATCACATGCTCTCTCTGCAATACACTCAACTTTAGCTTGACAGTCTTTATAGAATGCAAAATATTGTTATGTGCATTAATAAAGGATGATTTAGTCTATCAGGGTGGAACCAAACACCCTGCACAGCTGCACACATGTTATCTTTAATACAGGTATGATGTGAGCATGAAGCATGTTGTCTCTTTTAGTTGGGGGCAAAAACACGCATTTACTTTCAGTGGAAGCAGGCACGTTTAAATCCCTGCTGAGCAGTGGGGAGAGAGAGATGAGCTGTCTAGAAAGCATTTTCTCTCTTTATAATACTTAAAAAAATCCTTGGACTGCGTTGTGCATTGCAATGCAAGGATTCAGAAGTGTAAGAGCACATCAGGGCATTGAGGAAAAGCTTAATGTGTTCTCATTAGCGAACAATGGGGGCGGGGTGGAAACACAGCAGCAAGGGAGGAGGTGAAGGGAAAAGGAGGGGGGAGTACTTCTGTGGGTATGGTGGAGCGATGGACCACTCTGGGAAGCATTACAATTTTGTGCCTTCTCACTTCTATTCCCTGAGTCCCTCGGCTTTACATGGTTCTTTCACAGACAGTTCAGAAAAATACCTCCCAAGTCTCATGTAAAGAGGGTTGTGTTGTACATAGCTGCTTACAGTTTAACTATTTCCTAGCCTATTCCTTTTCATTAACAAAACGCAATGTATTTCGCTGTAGAATCAATTTACTAAATCCTTTATGGATTTATCATGGGAAATCATGCAATGTACCATATACAACAAACAATGGAACAGGTTCTATAAGTACAGTCACAGCTAGTGACCATTACACACTGCATATTCGGGTGTACACATTTAATTATTCCACAATTATTCCACAATCTTAGGGACACTTTGGGCATAATAATCACAGAAAATGAGGTAACAACACAAATCTAGGGATCAAAGTATTACTCGTAGAGAATCAACTAGCATGCAACCTAAAACAGAACTTTTACTAATACCATTAAAATAAAAGAAATGCCCCATATAAATGCACTAAGGAAATAAAACAGATACAGTGGGATATAATATGGAACATTGACTATGTAACAATGGGTAGTCACAAATATTATTGAGATTCAATGTCGTGATGAGGGGAACAAATGGCCCAGCAGGTTTCTTGGTTATGAAGTAAGTATAAGTTTATAAATAAACTCACCCTAGAAATCCCTGATCACAGATCCATCACATGTCCATCCTCTGAAAAGAAAATCAGGCATCCCTCATACCAGTGTATATAGTAATTTCAAATAAATGTCCCATCCAAAAGGGGTTCCAGTGTTGATATAATACAGCCCTGGAGATGAAGGGCCAGAACCATGAAACTTAAAGATTCACCACTATCAGGGTCCATTCACACAGAGGAAAATGGTGAGGAATTTGGTGTGGAATTTCAGTGCTGAAAATAAAGCGTCCCATTGACTTCAATGGGTTCCTTTTTCTGCTACAAATTCAGCAACATTTTCCTCCATGTGAATGGACTCTCACAGTTCTGACCCTTCATCTCCAGAGCTGTATTATATCGTAGCCTCTTGGTTATGGGGCATTTCTTATTCTAATCCCCTGATGAACCTACTGTAACTTGGAGGTGAAACGTATAGGGACCTTTGAACCTTTATGTATATGACATTTATTTGAATTTTACTATACACAATGGCATGAAGAATACATGGCTTTTTCTTATTGAATGATGGATTCAACTTTAATTGTAATAATCTATAGATATAAACTGAAAATGTAAAACTGATATTTACAACATTAAACTCTTACTTCATCGCTATAACCAGGAAACCTCCATAACCAATTGTTCCCCTCATCAAGACATTACACCTCAACAATATTTGTGAGTAGACGTTCCATATTGCACCCAAATCTATCTATTTCATTAGTGTATGGGACATTTATTTTAATAGTTTTAGTAATGTTTAAGTTATGTTTTAGGTTGAATCCTAGTCTATATCTTCTATGATTAATGCTGTTCTGAGAAAAGGGTATAGACTCAAAAGCGGATGTCTCCATACACTGTGCAAATTCTAAAGTTATGATATGGTGCCAGCAATGGACCAGTTATGGTCATATATACACTTTGACAAATTTCAGGGTGATGTATTGAATAAGACTGGAATTCCAGGCTGTTAATGACATGTGTAACATAAGTAATCACTATTAGCTACAGTAAAATGTCTTCAGAATGTTTCGATCTAGTGACCTTCTTCAGCTAATAGCTGTGCTGATGAGTGTTGCGGACATACTGCTGCCCGTGCACTCTGTAGTGGCTGGACTGTACCATTACAGCTCAGTTTGTATTCATTTCTTGTTATATCTCATGACAACAAGTTCATGTGATTTTTCAGGGACCAATGAGATGTATTATGCAGTGGAAAAAAAAAGATCTCAATCATTCACTTTGGTGCATAAAACAGCCTTATTACATGGTTAAGCAATAAGTTTAAGCGGGAATTCAAGTCATAAAGTAACATAAGGCTACAATAAGCTCTACTTTGGGTTGTGAAGTGCAGAAGAGAACACATTTTTGATAGCATATATCCAATAGTTCTTTATTAAAGCATGAAAACAGATGTGTCCTTTCTAACCCTTCCTCTTGACTAGACACATCAAAAAAGAGGATATGCTTTTAGAGACAATATTATTTTACAATATTGTATCAGAAAGTGATATTCTATAAATATAATACACCTATAATTCTATAGGGGTTAGCTATGCCCTGGCTAAATGTGGCCACCCATTGGTTGTGTTTTGCATTGTATCCTCTCAAGGGTTTTTGCTAGCTAGCACATTGCCAACTGGCATTGAAACTGCAATATTTAACCAATTATGAGCTAAGTTAAGGGTAGACACATCTGTGCATATAGGAGTACATTTTACTTTGCTGAATAAGCTAATGTACTAATGTACATTTACCTTCTTCTGGATTTTCCATTTTACTATTATGTATGGGGTGGGAGGTTGTTTATGTAAAATGAGGTGATAATACAACATGAAGATCCTGAAAACTAGAGATGAGTGAACAGTGAAATGTTCGAAGTTCGAAGTTCGATTCGAGTAGCCACTCAATACTCGACTGTTCGATCGAACATCGAACCCCATTATAGTCTATCGACTCAGGAGGGTCACCAAGTCCACTATAACACCCCAGGAAATGATGCCAACACCTCTGGAATGCAACTGGGACAGCAGGGGAAGCATGTCTGGGGGCATCTAACATTCCCAAGTCACTGTATTACGTTGGGATTCCTGTCAGCTTGAGATATGCGCGAGCTAACTTTTTCCCATAGGAATGCATTGACCAACATTGATTGGCCGAATGCCACACAGAGTACAGCATTCGGCCAATCAATGCTGGTTCTGCCGGAGGCTCGTCTGTGAGGAGGCGGAGTCTAAGATCGGACTAGAATGGAGACTGCTGTGGACTGATCTTAGACTCTGCCTCCTCCGGCAGAACCAGCGTTAATTGGCCAAATGCTGTACTCTGTATGGCATTCGGCCAATCAATGCTGGTCAACGCATTCCTATGCCGAGATGTAGCAATGTTGGTCGTGCGCTCAGCTTGGCTACACCGGAGATGAAGCAGAGCTGAGTGTGCACTGAACCCTGCTACACACTCAGCTCTGCTGCATCAGAGATGTGCTGAACCCTGCTGCACACTCAGTTCTGCTGCATCAGAGATGTAGCAGAGCTGAGTGTGCACTGAACCCTACTGCACACTCAGCTCTACTTCATCTCCGGTGTAGCAGTGCTGAGCGCACGGCCAGCACTGCTACATCTCAGCATAGGAATGCATTGACCACCGTTGATTGGCCGAATGCCATACAGAGTACAGAATTCGGCCAATCAACGCTGGTTCTGCCGGAGGAGACGGAGTCTAAGATTGGTCCACAGCAGTCTCCATTCTGGTCCGATATTAGACTCCATCTCCTCACAGACGAGCCTCCAGCAGAACCAGCATTGGTTGGCTGAATGCTGTACTCTGTATGGCATTCGGCCAATCAACACTGGTCAATGCATTTCTATGGGAAAAAGTCAGCTCACGCATATCGCAAGCTGACAGGGATCCCGACCAGATAGAGCCCCAAAGAGCTGTTTGAGTAACATTCCCACCTAAATAAAGGTAATCCCTAGCTAACCTTGCCTGTACATCTGTCCCTGTCTCACAATCACATAGTTCACAGTCTCATATGAACCGGATATTAAATCCACTGTTCGTATGAATTGGAGGTCACCTGAATTACTTTTTCCGATTTTTTTTTTCAATGCCTCCATTGTCGTAGTTCCTGTCCCACCTCCCCTGCGCAGTTATTAGTGCAAAAAAAAGCACCAGGGAAGGTGGGAGGGGAATCAAATTTTTAGTGAGTTTGCCACCTGGTGTTCGACTCGAATCGAACATCTCGAACAGCTTGATATCCGATCGAACATGTACTCGGTTGAACGCTCTTCACTCATCTCTACTGAAAACTAAAGAAGTGAGCTGGCGCCATCAGAAGAGGTTTTTGACTCTAGCACACAGCTGACATGCTGCTGTACTGAATGAAGGTGATGAAAACATCATTCACAGTCTTTTAACTTCTTACATGTCACTATCAATGATGACTGAGGCATCCAAGGGGTCTCTTTTTACTCCCCTATTGACGATTATGGGGTGCTGATGCGTTGTCATGATGATGATGTGGCTACTGAAAACTCCCGCATCACCATCATAAGTAAACCTATAAGACCAGAGGCAGAGCCATATATATTTACTTTCAGATTCATTTAGTGTGGCACATTGCAATACAAAAGTATTGCAATGTAGTAAACTAGCAATTGTTCTTCCTAGTGTTCAAGTCCCATACTGGGACTAAATACAAATGTAAAAGAAATTACAAAATAAAATACTGTAAAGTATTAAAAAAATACAATTTAAACACAGCTTAAATAGCTCTTTTCCCAATATTGTTTAACAGAAAATAAAAATAATTAAAACCTTATTTGCTATTGATACAGCCAAACCAACCAATCCTAAGAAATAGAACAAAATGTATGAAGTATGGTGAACACAGTAAAAAAAAAAAAAAAAAAAAAAGAATCCCAACACATTCTTTCAATTTGTCTTCTAAGAAATGTATCAGAAAGTCACCGACAACCCAAATGGTACCAATGGGAACTACATCTTATCCCTTCCACACTACTCATCCTTAAAGCCGTGCTGTTAGGGGAAAGAAAACCAAGATTCCGCAAAGATCTACCATTTATCACCTACCTCATAGATGATAATTTTTTGCTAATGTTTTTACTGAATTCGTAGAAAACATTTTATTTACATGTTTGTGGAAAGTGCTGTTTTCTATTATCTCTTACATTACATTTTTTTGCATGGATTGAAAGGCTTATAATAGCACTTATAATGATAAATCCTTCTTATTATTTCTCCCTGTAGCTCTAACAGCTTTTGTGAATGTTTGTAAAGCAGCATCTTTTATCTGTTTTGTGCATAATTAATTGTATTATTTGCTTATCGTGCGCCATTCTGAAACTCTCATTCTCCATCCTGTTAAAAAATTACAAGCTAAAATTGAGACACTCCTATACATGGCAGGCAATAAGCATACAGGTGGTTAGCAGAAATAGCAATAGTACATTGTTCTGGTTACCCCTAATGTATAACCCGTGAAAACCATGCACATTTCAGTAAAGATTAGAGATGAGCGAGTACTGTTCGGATCAGCCGATCCGAACAGCACGCTCCATAGAAATGAATGGATGCACCTGGTACTTCCGCTTTGACGGCGGCTTAACCCCCCCGCATGCCGGCTACGTCCATTCATTTCTATGCGAGCGTGCTGTTCGGATCGGCTGATCCGAACAGTACTCGCTCATCTCTAGTAAAGATGTCTTATATTGGACAGCATAATATTCATTACTTTTACTGTTAGACAGCCTAGGAAGATGGATAAAAAGTATTTCAGTCATTGTGGATTTGGTAACACAAGTGTAAGCATGGAGCAGTAAGTTGTTTTATGTTAAATAACTAGCAGTTTACATATGTGGGGAACTTATTTTTTTGGGGGGAGGGTCTTCAGCAAACTAAGCAAAATATGTCATTCTTGAAAGACACCAGAATTATTATGCGATTTATTAAGTATTTTAGATTTTTTTTTACCCCTCTGTAGATAGTTTACAAAAGTGTCTAGAATAAAATGTTGTAAAATGACAAAATATATTAATAATGTTATTTTAGCCCAAAATATTGGTGTAAACTGGGCATGTGGCATAAGGAAAAGTATCTAACATGTCAAGCAATATATGCCAAATCTATCACACAGCATGTACTATTGTGATACATTTGGCATACTTTCTGCCTGTCTAGTCTAGTGTTATACTGTCTTAAACTTGAGACAGTTTTGCTAAATCTCCTGTTACGTCTGGTAAATCACTATTACTGGCATATATATCTGTCCACATGTACGTGGTCTCCAGTTTGGTTAAACAAACCAATTTGCCTTGAAAGCAATTCAACACAATATGACATGATAACAAAAGCTTTGAAAGGCAATGAAACAACACAAATAGGATAGTTAGCATATCACTTTGTGATAAATTGTCATGAAACCATGGTATGTTTAGAAAAGCAGCTTTTTGTGTCATACATAAATATGGCTATGTCCAGCTACCATGAAAGATAAAGGTGGGCAGTGGGCACATCTTTACTGTATAAGATAAGATAAGATAATCCTTTAATAATCCCACAGTGGGGGCTATAGCTGGTATTACAGTACATCAGTACATCTTGGTGCCATCTCTCCTCAAATACTGTATAGCAAGTGAAGAACTCTCAACTGGCCTTTCATAGGATGTAAAAACATGAATGTAAACTTGTGTTTCCTTAGTCCCATCTACAGCACAATATATGGTCAATCTCCGATCTGCAAGCTGATAGGATAGGTGGAATATCTAATGAACGCCTGAACACTATATAAAGTGTCCCAATCTGTGACGCCATTTTTTAGCAGATCGACTAAAGGCATTATAGAAAGGAACTTTAACTGGTCATGGGACTAAAGGAGAACAGATTTATATTTTACATCTAACACTTCTCTACATCTGTTACAGTAGCTCAATGTATGGGAATGTAGCAAGTAGAATCCCTAAGTTGTGTCCTTGCGCACAGATCTCAAAACTGACTTCCATATTCTCAGAAGAAAAATAAAACAAAGAATAGTCAAAGAGACCAATTTTTATCCACTGATACAATGACAATGTAAAGCTCTAGGCCCAGAGAAGTTTACTAATCTGCTGAAATGCAAGGCTAAGAAATGCATTCAACAGCAAGTAAATCATACTCCTAAGCTATTTTTCAGGCACTCCTTGCAGAATTGCATGTAAAGAAACCAGTATTAGTAATAATGAATAAGGGAGGTGGGGCAGAGTGCTCTTTATTGAACATGCCCCCACCTCAGTGACAAATGAAAAATATGCTGATAGGACTCCATGTATGAAGGCTTATACAGCCAGAGAACAGATTGCCCAGCAAGACCCTGCAGCTATTTCAACTTTTGATGAAAACTCATGTACTCTTTAAGGCATCGGACCCCAATCTTGTTTGTACCAAGGACCATCTTCATATAGGCTACTTTTCCTGTGGCCTAGTGGAGTGCAGGGATTTAGGTGATGGAAAAAGTTTGGGGCAATTGGGCAGCTCATAAGAAAACACAATAAAGTGTGTATTTAATGATTACATTTACACATTTCTATATACCGTATATACTCGAGTATAAGCCGGCTTTTTGCTACAGTAATGATATAGGACACTCCCCCCTACACTAGCAAGAGCCGGGAGGCGGCAGGTCCCTGCTCCTGTGTCTGCATCGAGGAGAGCTGAAAGTGAAAGTAAAACACACAGGTACATACTGAGTTTACAATTCCTATTAATGTCAGGCATTTGAGGTTATTAAGTTAGTTTTAGTAACTCCATGTGCCTCACATTAATAGCAGTTAACCCCATCATGTTCCTCACATTAACCCCTGTGTGCCCCATATAAGGGTTACTAATATGTGAGACATATGGAGGTAATAATAAAGTGCCTTAATAATGTTTAATGTAATAATTATTACCTCCATGTCTCTCACATATAAGTAACCCTTATGTGAGGCACACAGGGGGTTAATGTGAGGGACATGATGGGGTTAAGTGCTATGAACCTGAGGCACATGGAGTTACTAAACTGTAATACACATGACCAGACTTTTCATCTGTAATGGTGGATAAAATTAGGGACTATTACATTTCAATGGGTCCATACCCATAGATGCTGTCACTTTTGTGGCTGTGTGTCTGGGCCAAATTGAAGAGCTGCGAGTTATGGAGCAGGTCCTATATGTGTCCTATATCTGTCCTATATGTTTCTGCATTTGCAGCCCTGTCAATTAATTTTTCATGTAAAGAGCGGTGATCAGTTAATGTAATTTTAATGGTATCTATATTAATTTTTGAAATTTTCCAGTAGCTGCTGCATTCCCCTCTCTCTCCCCCCCCCCCCCCCCCGGCTTATGCCCGAGTCAATAAGTTTTCCCAGGTTTTTGTGGTAAAATTAGGGGCCTCAGCTTACGTTCGGGTGGGTTTATACTTGAGTATATACAGTACTTTATTAAGGGAGATCTCTCTACATATCATGCATAATCTTTGGGTGATATGGACTGATCATTTAATAAACATATGGGTAAGCCAGAGGAGACCTTCTCTCATGGGGCACTATTACTATAATAGCGCCAGCCCCACCAGATAGTAACATTACCTGTGTATTGCAAGAGACTGTTATTAACTGTAGGGGGGAACTTTAATAACTTTAATAGTGCCTTCACAGTTAATATTACCTGTATGTGTGGGGACAATAACCTGTGAGGGCACTACTATTATAGTAATAGAGTTTCCCCCAGTTCATAACATTACCTTTGTGTTAGTGGACTGTTATTAACTGTGCTCACCCCCACAGGTAATGTTAGTAACTACGGGGGGGAAAGGGGGGTTGGGGGGCTTTGGGGCACTATTGCTGTAATTGAGCCCTAATAGTGCCGTCACAAGTAATAGTCCCCCCTCCCCCTCATACTGTTACTATAATTACAATTACATTCTATTTATAGTTCCTGGAAGTTGTTCTTGGATGCAGGATGTGAGCATCTTCTTTGCTACTCCCTGGACCAATGAACATCATAGTGATTGCTCTGGGAGAAGAATAGAAGATGCACACATCCTGTGTGTCACAAGATATCTTGGGAACTGCATCAGTAATCAGGTAGATGTAATATATAGCAAGCAGTCCTGTCTCTTTAAGAGCAGGGACTCATGGGAACAGGGACTAGGAAGGAGATGAGGGATTGCTTGTACATGGCTGGGAAGAAGTTGCAGATCTATGTGTGGAGATGCAAATAAACCAAGTTGCTGTTGGATTTCATCCCTGACTCCTCATACTTCTTGAAGACATTACAACTGGCGATGAGGATGGGATGAGAGTTCTGCTGCTGTGAGTACAGACTACTATCTGCATAGTCCAGACAAACCTGCACACAGGCCATTGCACATTATCTTCTATACTACATTGCTGAATACAAGAGAGATGGCAGACTACATGCATGTATTCCCAAAATTTGATACAACTGATAGCAATAACCTGGCATATAACTGGAGAAAATGGATGCACAGGTTGGAGAACTTTCTGGAAGCAATAGGTATAAAAGAAGATAAAAGAAAAAGCTTTATTGCTGCACCATGCTGGCACAGAGGTATATGACATTTACAGCACCCTACCTGTTGCTGATACTGACACTTACAGCGGCTGCGTCAAAGCCTTAACAGATTACTTTAATGGGATTCTACCGTTAAAAACTTTTTTTTGTAGATAAGACGTCGGAATAGCCTTTAGAAAGGCCTCAGCTTTAGAAAGGCTATTTGTCTCTTACCTTTAGATGTGATCTCCGCCGCGCCGTTCCTTAGAAATACCGTTTTTTACCGGTATGCAAATTAGTTCTCTTGCAGCGATGGGGGCGGGCCCCAGCGCTGCAAATGCGATGGGGGCGTCCCCACTGCTGCTCGAATACAGGCTCCAGCGACACCCCTATCTTCTGCTGGATCCTCCCCTTCTTTCTTCGGCATCACCTCCGACGCCTGCGCAGTTGGCTCTACCAGTGAGACACTAGGAGAGCCGTCTGCACATACGCGTAATTGCGGCATCGGAACGATGGCCGCGGGCATGCGCAGTCGGCTCTACTAGTGTCTCACTGGCAGAGCCAACTGCGCAGGCATCGGAGGTGACGCTGAAGAAAAACGAAGAAAGAAGGGAAGGATGCAGCAGAAGATAGAGGCGTCGCTGGAGCCTGTTTTCAAGCAGCAGTGGGGACGCCTGCATCGCATTTCCAGCGCTGGGGCCCGCCCCCATCACTGCGAGAGAATCAATTTGCATACCGGTAAAAAACGGTATTTCTAAGGAGCACCGCGGCGGAGATCACATCTAAAGGTAAGAGACAAATAGCCTTTCTAAAGGCTATTCTGACGTCTTATCTACAAAAAAAAAGTTTTTAATGGTAGAATCCCTTTAACCCTAAACAAAACATCAGATATGAGAGATACAAGTTCAGGATTGCTAAACAGCTTCCAGAAGAATCCATGGACACATATGTCACACGCTTAAGAGAACTGGCACAAGGGTGTGCATTTACTGATGTGGATGATGAAATTATCACACAAATTATTGTATCTTGCACATCATCAACTATAAGACGCAAAGCACTGCAGCAGGATTACTCTCTGCTAGGGTTGAGCGATCATGTTCGGAAAAGATCGGATACCGATTGGCGATCGAGAAAATTTCACGATCGCCATCAGAATTCCGAACACGATCTTTTTATGTGGGATCGAGATCGGTGATTTTTCCCACAATGCATTGCTTAGCCTTCACACTGAGTATAGGATGTATATTCAGTGTGAAGGCTCCACTGCAGTTCCATAGGAATGAATGGAAGCAGCCGACACACAGCCTTAACCCCCTGCGCGCCGGCTGCCTCCATTCATTCGAATGGAAGGCTAAACTAAATCTCTAGCAGCTACTTACCTCTAGAGATGGCTGCTCCAGTGCCCTCCTTCTTCTTGCCTCGCTGCCCCGCCTCCCAGGTTAGTGTTTAAAGCACTAGGTAGGCGGTGCTTGTGGCTTAGAGTGTGGGCGGGTACAGGGCGGGGAGACGTGACATCTCCCCTCTCAGTACCCGCCCACACTCTCCTAACCCGCCCACACTCTCCTAACCTGGCAGGGAGGGGGCAGCAAAGGAAGAAAAGCAGCATGGAGCAGCAACGAGGCGAAGAATGAAGGCACGGGGCACAGGACCAGCCATCTCTGGAGGTAAGTGGACACCAGGGGGTAGGATTGCTTTTAAAATCCGATCTCTGATTAAAAAAAAAAATCCCATTGACTTGCATTGGGATCGGAATTGGGATCGAGATCGGGTTTGAATGAAAAATGATCGGAAATCGGATTTTAAAATCGATCCTGAAAAGTCAAGATCGGCTCAACCCTACTCTCTGCATAACCTTCTCAAAATGGCTTGGGCCATAGAAATAGCAGATCAGCAGGCCACTTCAATGGAAAAGGGGATGACATCCATGTGCATAATCTCAAGCATAAAACTACTGCAGATACATCAACCCAGAAACAAAAAAAATGTTACCGGTGTGGGAAAGACTTTCCTCATGTAAGCAAATGTCCAGTATTAGGACAAACCTGCAGCAAGTGTGGTAAAGAGAACCATTTTGCAGCGGTGTGCAGATCAGCACTGCCCAAGTCTCCTTACACTCTAAACAGGACAATTTAAAAGTCCTGCATCAGGCTGCAGAGGGAACATCCCCCACAAGTGAGGACTATGTTTTCATCACTTCTACACCTAAATCTGTGCTGTCTCCAAGTGTTACTATCACTGTACTCAATACAGATATTACTTTCACCATTGATACTGGGGCCTCAGTGAACATTGTAGGCAGTGATACATATGAGACATTGCAGACACAGCCTGTCTTGGAAACCGTGCAGACTAAAATCTTCCCATATGGATCTCTGACTCCATTACCTACTGTGGGAAAATTTGAAGCTGAAATCAGCTACAAAGACAAGATGCAAAAAACAAGTTTTTACATCCTAAAAGGTTCTGGAGGGTGTTTTCTCAATTACCATACTGCCTTAAATTTGGGTCTCATACAGAATATCCATACAATAACTGATCCTGCCAAAAAGGATTTGCAAACTCTGCTGAATGAATTTCCCTCTTTGTTTAATGGACTTGGAAAACTGAAGGACTTCCAAGTACATCTTCATGTGGATGAAAATGTTCGCCCCGTGGCGCAATCCCACAGGCGCTTCCCATTTCACCTGAGAAAAAAAAGTGGAAAAGGAGCTCCAGTCTTTAGAAAACGATGATATTGTTGAAACTGTCACTGGCCCCACTCCATGGGTCTCTCCAATTGTTGTGGTTCCAAAACCCAAAAATCCTGACCAGGTGAGACTTTGTGTTGACACGCGCCTGCCAAATGCTGCTATCCAGAGGGAAAGACACATCTCTCCCACAATCAATGACATTATTCATTTACTGAATGGAGCAACTTTCTTTTCCAAACTGGACCTTAATAAAGGTTATCATCAGCTAGAACTGGCTCCAGAGTCCGGATACTTAAGGCCTTGTAGGTACTAAAAAACGTCTTCGAGAAAAGGTGTGGTTCCAAAATATGGATCATTTGGTGGAACACATGATATAACATTGCAATACATGCCAGGTAATCACTCCTGCAACACATCCTGAGCCCTTACAAATGTCTCCTCTACCAATGGCCGTCTGGGAGGAAGTAGCAGTAGATATCTATGTTCCACTACCTAATGGGCAATACATCCTGGTAACACACATGTAGGCCTTAGATGATACAAACGGTTGACATTTGGGGTGTGTTCATCTGCAGAAATTTTTCAAGATGCCATAAGAAGTGTAATCCAACATATCCCCAATGCTTTCAATTACAGTGATGATATTCTGGTTTTTGGGAAAACCCAAGCTGAACACAATCATACATTACATGATGTCTTTCAATGCTTAGCATCTCGGGGACTCACTCTAAACAAAGAGAAATGTAAATTTAACAAAAATTCGTTGGAATTTTAGGGTCACATTTTTTCAGCCGCAGGAGTACAGCCTGATCCAAAAAAGGTACATGCAATAAAAATGGCCTCTGTTCCTTAGAATGTCAGTGAAGTTCGCTCTTTTCTTGGAATGTCCAGTTACTGTGCAAGATATATCCAGAATTTTTCTACCATTAGCTCCCCACTGAGGGACCTCACAAAACAAGGCTGTGAATTCAGATGGACTCCAGAGTGTCAAAGCTCGTTTGATGCCATTAAAAATGAACCCTGTTCAACAACAACCACGGCTTACTTTGATCCTACTCTACATACTGAATTGATTGTGGATGCAAGTCCGGTGGGGCTGGGAGCCATTCTGATGCAATACCTACCCAACAATCCAGACCCCTCTATCCTTGCGTATGCCAGCAGAGCATTAACAAATACAGAAAAAAATACTCTCAACCTTAAAAAGAGAGCCTGGCAGTTGTCTGGGGCTGTGAGTACTTTTATCTTTTTCTCTCTGGAGCCTCTTTCACTATAGTCACTGATCATCAAGCGCTCCTCTCCATATTTGGAAACCCAAGAGCCAAGATGCCAACAAGAATTTAACGGTGGGGTCTGCGCCTTCAAGATTACAATTACAAAATTGTTCATCGGCCTGGAAAATACAGTAATCCAGCTGACTACATTTCTAGACATCCCTCAGAAGAAGACCAAGGTATGCAACTGAATGGTACATCAACTTTGTGGCAAGTCACAAAGCTTTAATGCACATTATCTGGAATGGGAAATGGAATGAAATTCAGAGAACCAGATTTTCCAGATCTTGAAATCGACCTTAAGGAGCTAAAGTCATTCTCCAGTGTCAGAAATGAACTATCAGTCACTGAGGAGCACCTCATTCTCAGAGGTACAAAATTGGTGGTTCCAAAGGTATTACGTAACAAAGTCATACAGATTGCTCATGAAGGTCATCTGGGAATTGTAAGTACTAAAAAACTTCTTCGAGAAAAGGTGTGGTTCCCAAATATGGATCATTTGGTGGAACACATGATATAACATTGCAATACATGCCAGGTAATCACTCCTGCAACACATCCTGAGCCCTTACAAATGTCTCCTCTACCAACGGCCACCTGGGAGGAAGTAGCAGTGGATATCTATGGTCCACTAGCTAATGGGCAATACATCCTGGTGACTATTGATGAATATTCAAGATATCAAGACAGACAATGGACCTCCATTTAATGGACATACATTTGTACAATTTTCTGAATATCTTGGGATCACTCGCAGGAGGTAACACATTGTTGCCAAAGCAAATGGAATTATGGAAAGATTTATGCGCACCTTAGGCAAGCAAGTCAAAGTAGCCACTCTGGAGCATATACCACTGAAACAGGCCTTGTACAAGTTTCTGCACAACTACAGAAGTACACCACATTCGACAACTAATGCTGCTCCAGCTCAACTCTTGTTTGGCCAAACTCCTCCCATATGTATTCCAGATGTGGTTTCACATGCCCTACCAACTGAGTCTAGTATTAGACCAACCGACTTACACAAGAACAAAATGAAACATTATGCTAAGAGACGTTGTGCGTGGCCCTCTGCTATTCAGTTGGGTGATAAAGTGGTTGTTCGTCAAAAACGAAATAATAAGACAACTCCAGTGCATGATCCAGTGGGCTATTATGTAATGGCCAAGAAAGAAAGCATGGTCACAGCTGCGCGAGATGGACACTCCATAACTAGGAATGCCTCACACTTCAAAGTATTACCAAATAACGACTTTGATGAATTCTCTGTGACTGATGGAGCGGCTGTTGATAGTGGTGGTTGTCAACAGGACGTAGCCAGCTCATCAGTAAGCAGTGATCCTGGCTCTTCTAGACGGTATCCCACCAGATAATGAAGAGCCCCATCCAGACTCATTGAGGAGGTGTAGCCAGGGTCTTGGAATCTATTTCTGTTTGATCAGACTGTATTCAGGACTGTGAATAGTGTTTTGATGTGTAACTTGTATTGTTTTGTTTGTTTTGTTTGTTATACACATTAGCTTGACTGTACATATGTAATGTTAAAAAAAAAAAAAAATGGGGGGGGGTGATGTAATATATAGCAAGCAGTCCTGTCTCTTTAAGAGCAGGGACTCATGGGAACAGGAACTAGGGAGGAGATGGGGAGTTGCTTGTACATGGCTGGGAAGAAGTTGCAGATCTATGTGTGGAGATGCAAATAAACCAAGTTGCTGTTGGATTTCATCCCTGACTCCTCATACTTCTTGGAGACATTACAGTAGGCTACACCAGGAAATTGCTCTCAAAAATGGGTCCCGTGGACAAGTATCATGTGCTGGGCAATGCTCCTATATTGCAGATTACACTTAGCATAGGAGCATCAGCCAACACTTAGGGGCATACAAAGGTCCCCAATGACTGGGATGGTCTGGTACCAAGTGATCCTGGTCATTGGGGATCCCTGCCTTTTTTCTTAGACCACATGGAAAACCATGTAAATGTTTTGTGGTGTTTTAATATTTTTTTCCTAAGGAGTATTGCTTAAAATATATCTTCATACACCACTGTGTCTGAGTGGAAGATTTCCTAGTTCAATGATAACTCTCTGGAGTGAAGTCTCTTTTGAGGATATAAGGGATTTCAAAAATCTAGAAAAAGATGTTTGGGATAATTTTGGATCCTAATTGATCATGGCATATATGATCATGATCAAGCTTGCCTCCTTCATTAGTGCTATTCACCTCATGTTATCTGAAGGGTATTTATTAGAGATGAGCGAACGGCATTCGATCGAATTGGTATTCGATCGAATATCAGACTGCTCGAGATATTCGATTCCAATCGAATACCACGTGGCAAACACACTAACAATTTGTATCCTCTCCCACCTTCCCTACCTTTTTTTGCACCAATAACTGTGCAGGGGAGGTGGGACAGGAACTACGACAATGTAGGCATAGAAAAAAAATCTGAAAAATTAATTGGCTGGCTAAATCAGGTGACCTCCACTTTATACGAAGAGTGGATTTGAGATTCGGTTCATATGAGACTGCTACACCGCTATATCTCAGGTATAGCAGAGTTGACATAGCGCTGCTACATCTCAGGTGTAGCAGAGTTCAGCGCACGGCCAGCTCTGCTGCATCTCAGGTGTAGCAGAGCTCAGCACGCGGCCAGCTCTGTTGCATCTCAGGTGTAGCAGAGCTCAACGCACAGCCAGCTCTGCTGCATCTCAGGTATAGCAGAGTTGAGCACACAGCTCTGCTACACTTGAGATGTAGCAGAGCTGTGTCAACTCTGCTATACCTGAGATCGGACCACAATGGAGACTGCTGTGGACTGATCTTAGACTCTGCCTCCTCACAGATGAGCCTCCAGCAGAACCAGCATTGATTGGCCGAATGCTGTACACTGTATGGCATTTGGCCAATCAACACTGGTCAATGCATTTCTATGGAAAAAGTCAGCTCCTGCATTATTAGTGGTGTAATACAGGGACTTGGGCATGTCCCCAGGCCTGCTTCCCCTGCTGTCCCAGTTGCATTCCAGAGGTGTTGTCCTCATATGCTGAGGTGTCATAGTGGACTTGGTGACTCTCCTGAGTCGAAGAGTGGTTTCCCCTGAAATGAAGCTTTTTTCCCCATAGACTATAATGGGGTTCGATATTCGTTCGAAAAGTCGAATATTGAGGGGCTATTCAAAACGTATATTGAATATTCCACTGTTCACTCATCTCTAGTTTTTATATGAGGCTCAAACCCTGTTGTTAGTATGCAACTTTATCATATCCCATGGAACTCAGATACTTGAAACTGAAATATATTGTCCATTTTTGCCATGTACTTAAATTGCTAAGATCCAAGTGCGCTCGACACTCTACTTGTGAGTTGTCTGCTGTTAGATATGGGTCAAACTTTTCACCAGATTAGGGACCTCATCATGTAGGCCCATAGTGATCTTGTTGCCGCAGGGTAAAGGTCTAGCTGAACAGGTTCTAGATGTCCCAGGAATTGTCTTTGCTTCCTAAAAGGGAACCAAAACTGGCGTCAGTGTATGAAGCAGCAAGTAATGACCTTTTCTACTGTGCCTCTCACACATGGCTAGTAAAGTAAAGTAAAGTAAATTTGTTTTTCTTCCGATCTAAGACTTTAAAACATAACAACTTCACTTTTAACCAATAGAAGTGTTGGTGAGGGGCACCAAAGGAAAGGTCATTACTTGGTGCTGGGACCAGCTTAGGTTGACCGGATCCCTTTAAGTATGTTTACTGGAGAATGGAAAGATAGTCAACTTGTTATGGATCCACTGAGTTCATGGGAGAGATATATTGTGAATTACTTTGTATCTAAATTATTTCCCAGGTATTGCATAGTTGCAGAGAGAGTAATCATTTTTGTTATCTGAAGCTAACATCTCTATTCTGATGGTGGTATGTGCAGTATGTGCTGCTACCCAAGTCATTGTTGCAAAATTGTTTTTTTTTTTTTTTTTTTTAGTTTCTATCAATTGTATCAAAATATTGTATGCTTTATCTGTGTTTGTACCAACACACTTCTTGTTTGCAACGATATATATGATTTTTGTTTTGTTTTCTTTGTTGTTGTCATATTGAAAATTCAATAAAACATTGTTTACAACAACAAAAAATATTGTTGTTAGTTTTTAGTTTTTCCAAGCAAATTATTCAAAAATAGGGAAAAATTTGTACTTATGTATTCTTTTGATAGGTTTGCCATTGTCTTGTTTAGATTTTGACATGATATGCAGTAATACATTATGTGTCTTTTAGCATGTGTGGTATTGATTAATGTACAAATGAATTTTACTTTATTACTATATTTTTACTACATATTTTTTTTTACTACATAACAAGAGTGTTATCTTTTATCAGATCTCCTGTATTACGACTTTTGTAAGTTTTTCTTAGAATCAAACAACATGGTATTGAAACAATCATATGATCAATCATATAATCCAGAAGAAGTAAGCAGGATTTTGCTATGCTACTTTTGTTCTACAGTATGTATAATCATGAACTCTCTCAACCAGGGAGTAATAGATGAGGGCATGATTGCTTGGCACATGAGTTACAGAAAGCCATAATCCATCTTACAAATGTGGGAAGAAATTCTCTGAAAGAAAAAAAAAAAAAAAATTACAAGGTAAAACATTTCCTTGAGAGATTGTTCTTCTTCAGGGTTTACCAAGCCTGTTGTTTAGATGTGACAGAATTTTTTTTTTATTTTTTATATGACTCGGATAATTCTATCAGATTTAGAATTGTGAATTCACTATACATATCAGACAGAAAGAAAATAACAGCTCTTTACCCCCGTCTCGACTATCCAGTGATACCCTAATAATGTCTAAAAGTCTAGGCATGCATATGAGAAACTTTCAGAATGCTCTAGACCAGCGGTTCTCAACCTGTGGGTCGCAACCCCGTCGAGGGTCGAAGGACCAAAACACAGGGGTCACCTAAAGCATACCTCCCAACCGTCCCGGTCGGTGGGAAGTATGTCCTGGTTTCAACTGATCGGCGCCCGGAGGACGCCGATGAGTTGAACACACAAGCGATTAAAGCAAGCGTCACAAGCGTCACATCGCGCCTACAACTATATGAGTAAGCGAGACTGCATAGAGAGCGGTGGGGGAGCGTTGGAAGGTGAGTATAAGTTTTTTTTTTGTTTTAAATATTAAGGTGGAACATAATGAAGCATCAGATGAAGGGGGGCGGCATGACACTGGGGCAGATGAAGGGGGGGAACGGCATGACACTGGGGACAGAGATGGAGGGACATGAAACTGTGGGCAGATGAAGGGGGGACGGCATGACACTGGGGGCAGAGATGGAGGGGCATGAAACTCTGGGCAGAGATGGGGGAACATGAAACTGGGGGAAGAGATGGGGGGACATGAAACTGTGGGCAGATGAAGGGGGGGTACGGCATGACACTGGGGGCAGAGATGGGGGGACATGAAACTGGGGGCAGAGATGGAGGGGGGATATGAAACTGGGGGCAGATGAAGGGGTTATATGAAACTGGGGGAGAGATGGCGAGGGGACATATAATGTACGGGTGACTGTAGGAGGATTACACTGTGTGGGAGCACATGAAAAATGAATGAGAATGGGCAGAGTCAACATAAAAGTGGGTGGAGCTAAATTTGCGCTGCGCGTGACGCATATTTTGTCCCTCTTTCTAATCTTCAAGAGTTGGGAAGTATGCCTAAAGCCATCAGAAAATACATATTTACGATGGCTTTAGCCACTGAGAAGCCGCGCTAATGTCTGCAGCAGCGCTATTCAGCTGGAACGCATGCTGTTATGGACGCACATTCCACACTGAATTGGGTCACCGCAACATGAGGAACTGTATTGCGGGGTCTCAGCATTAGAAAAGTTGAGAACCACTGCTCTAGACAATGATATGCATAACTACACCAGCGCAATATCAGCCATAGGAGCTACTGCAAAGATCTGGTACCCCAGGAATCAGTTCCCTGCTCTGTATTGACAAAACTTCTGTTCGCAGACTGGTGTGTCTTCATTTTAGAGAAGGACCCAACCACATTTACTAAAATCTTTAGGCATGTTATAAGGATCTTTAATGGGTCAAAAATTACTTACAGTGTAACTACTTATAAGTGGCATTAGAGAGACAGTTTTCTCCCATATAGAGGAAATAACTCATAGAAAACCATTAATTTTCATAGTAACATGTACAGCTTAGCTACACATATGAATGTATGTTAATGTATGATACCTTAAGTTGCTGTAATAACAGCTGATCAGCAGGGGTCAGAGAAATTGGACTAACTACATTTCATTGTCAATTGAGACAACACTTTTTTTAGATTGATACTGGAATGTAGGGCAGGGACTGAAGTACATGTATATATTCTGTGCATAGCACTGCACATTATAAAAATGGATTGTATAGCTTAGAATAGCAACAGTATATGAATAATGGAATATATACCACTAAATAAATACATTGGCAGAGCTTTTGAACTTGAAGTCATTGCCAAATGCCAGGGTAATACTTCCTTTCTATTACAGCTCTTTTTCATGCATTCACTCCATTCATGTGATACAGTATATTATAAACTCTAATAACTGGATTTAGATACTTTGCATTTTACCATTCCTTCTGTATCTGAATGAAGGAGGTTAATACTTCCATTCAAATACTACAGAGTTATGTACATAATCCCTCTGGACACTGCTAAACTGTAGGTAAACTGTTTGTTATGTATGTGTCTTATATCTGTTCATTACATATATAGTTTTATATGGGGATAACCTCCATCCTTAGGGAGAGACCACCTTTTCCGGTGTGTGGAGACTTATAAAGTCATAGATGCTCCATTGCAAGGGAACATGGGAGGAATATGCAAATCTGTCTCCCAAGATGTAAACAGGGAGACAGTGCCTCTGTTATGCCGCCCTCTATGAGAAGCACCCTGAACATCATGCCCGATTTTCCCAGAAGTCTTTACTGCATAATTCAGGGTTATAACCAAATCAATTTCTCAGCTACGGACGGCACCGTTTCTGTCTGGTTGGACGACATCAGCGCAGTCTAGAGAGAACTGATTTGGTAGAAGTGAGAGGCTGAGAGAACAGATTATGGGGATAACATCCATCCTTAGGGAGAGACCACCTTTTCAGGTGTGTGGAGACTTATACAGCCATAGTTGCCATAGTTCCCATAGAGGGCAGCATAAAAGAGGCACTGTCTCCCTGTTTACATCTTGGGAGACAGATTTGCATATTCCTCCCATGTTCCCTTGCAGTGGAGCAACTATGGCTGTATAAGTCTCCACACACCTGAAAAGGTGGTCTCTCCCTAAGGATGGATGTTATCCCCATAATCTGGTCTCTCAGTCTCTCATTTCTACCAAATCAGTTCTCTCTAGGCTGTGCTGATGACGTCCAACCAGACAGAAATGGTGCCGTCTGTAGCTGAGAAATTGATTTGGTTATAACCAAATTATGCAGTAAAGACTTCTGGGAAAGTCGGGCATGATGGTCAGGGTGCTTCCCATAGAGAGCAGCATAACAGTGTCACTGTCTCCCTGTTTACCTCTTGGGAGACAGATTTGCATATTCCTCCCATATAGTTTTATAGTGAACTTATGCATTCCCCCTTAAATGGGCTGATCCTCTGTGTGTAGAGGAGATTGAGCAATGGACGAGTCCAGCTAGCCAAGTTCTGGATTGTAGGAGGAGACACTTAGTCTTCACCCAACTTCTAGAGCTTCCAGCTTCCATTGAGAAAAGTCACGTATTAGCAGATCTGGTACCAAGAACACTACAAGTATTCTGCAGCCATGCCTTCAGCCAAAAGAGAAGTTTCAGAGTTAGCCAAGAGCATTGACTCAAATGAACCATGGGGTGGATAGGGCATTCCCAGGTAGGAAAAATAAAGAGACTAGCAACTATTGAAAGAGAAAGACAGATTGAAGAGCAGGCTTCTGGAACCACCATCCACCAAGCTTACCCTGTCTCAATATGGACCTGTATTGTAAGAATTGCATCTCTATTACTTCGTAGTTGTGGGTTGCCTTACTGCACCAGTAAAGTTATGAGTGTACTGCAAACACAAGTTTCCTGGGTCTCTTTTCCTTTGACAACTTTGTGGGCACTCCAAGCCCCGTCTGGCCAGAAGACCATTAGCATGTACCAGCAGATATCATCATAGGCCCTCTCAGCTCTGCACCAGCTTCGGGAAGTGAGGTTTACATATTACTTTAAGGGATATTTGTGTTAGAGAATAGTGTACTTTCACTTTCAGATACAAAACAGTTAAAGGGATCCTATCACTTACACACAAATTTTTCTAAGAATTTTTTCTTGCACAGTATTTTAAGCGACCATTTTCTAGTGGCCTGTGGGCATGTGCAGTCTACTCTGTCCGAGGCCTAGAAGTTACAAGCCACCGCCGGAAGAAATGGATGAAGAGGACGGTGCAGACGAAGATGGAGGGAGTGCTGGAGAGAGATCTCTCTCAGAATTGGGGATGCTGCAAGAGAGCTAATTTGCATAGCAAGAGAAACTGGGATTGTAGGCGAACGGTGGCGCAGAGAAGACGGCGAAAGGTAGGAGAAGAATAGCCTTTCTTAAGGCTATTCCGACGTGGTACCTAGAAAAAAATTGTGTGTGATTCATAGGATCCCTTTAAAAATAAATGGAGTCATGAGCCTTGGCCTAAACACTGCCAAGGATCCACTGTACAGTACTTCCAATGCAACTCTGAACTGATATGATCTGCTGATTCATTGTCTGGAAATGAATATTCTGTAAGATATCTCCACCTATTTTACTGGATGAGGGGCTGATCTCTGTCTTGAAATATGGGTCAACATCTAATGTTTAAGCTAACAGTATTGGCAGCGGGACAAGATTTGCTCTGTGTAGGTTGACACTGTTTCTTTCATACTGTGCAGATAAGATCTTAGAACTTGAAGTCTTTTAGCACTATAAAAACTACAGAATTTGAGGTAAGATCTGCATTATCTGCCAAGAAAGAAAGCATTCTAAAAGAAGACTCAGAAAGATAGCACTCAATGGATGTGGGCCGAGTCTGCAAAATTAGTTTGTGAAAATCTCTACACGTGCACACAGTAACGTAAAATTTTGATTTATAATGTCATATATAAAAGGTCATGTTATAAAATAATTTAAATAATAAAAAACAGTACAAATATACTTCTGGAAGATTCTGTTTAAATCAAAGCCTGGAAATTGACCTGATCTTCACGTGAAGGAGAGATGAACAGTAATGACTTCACAGTGTATGGAGCCTTCTACGTATTGCTCTTCACACTGTGCTCCAAATAGCTGATCAGTGGGCCATAATGTTTAGGCCTGGTTCACATCTGCGTTGGGGCCATTCCATTTTCTCTGCATGAAAAATGCAAAGAGAAAAGTCCTGCAAGCAGCACTTTTCTCTCCGCATTTTTCATGCGGAAACCGAGCAGAAACCACATGGACTCCATTATATTCTATAGGGTCTGCGGGTTTCCTAAGGCGACCGCTTTTTTAAGTGGATTAAGTTTCCATTTGGGGGGTCCCCAAGTGGACTCCATGAACGGAAACCCATGCGCAGATGTGAAATGGGCCTTAGAGAGAATCAAACAATCCAGACCACATATGTTAACTATTGATAATATTTTTTGGAATACAGACAAAACAAACTAGGAGATCGAAAAAAAATCAGGAGATAGCTGGCACTACTGAGAAGAATCCAGGAGTACAACCCTGACGAAGCTGCATGTCAACGCAACTATACATGAGAGGTTTTCCCTTGCTGCTGGCTACAGTGTAACCTTTGTTTTGCTCCTTTTTTTAATATTGGGATTTCTGGCAGAAATGATGATAAATTTGGAGGAGCCAATGGTCTTGACCCCTGCACAACTCCACCACAATTCCGTTGTGAAAAGGCGAACCCAAAAGTCACAAAACCAGCTGGCATACAGTAATGTAATGTAGGAATGTAATGCTTGCAGTGCAAAAGCATCTAGGTTTTCTACATCCAAAAGAGCCTGTAAAGTTCAGAAACCTGTTGGAAATTTTGTTTTTTTCCTTGTAGAACAAGTGATAAGGAGCCAGGATATTACATAAGCTTATGAACTCCTGTAGGTGATTTTTGGGGATTCAGAGATATCCTCTTTTAGGAGAATGTTTTTTATTAGGATCTGCCAATGTCATGTTAATATGTTGTGAGAGAGTGAAGGGTGTGGTCTGGGAAAACAGGTATATTCCAGCCAGGCACCTAAAGGGTGTACGGTAAAGACCTACACCAGGGTGGTGAGCTGGGTAATCAAGGCCTGATAATAGTCTGCGTGTGAGGACTAGGTGTGTGGCACCACATAGACAGAGCTGACCTGTCCAGACCAAATCTACAAAGCAGGTACTGTGCCACCCGTTGTTGCCAAGGTTGGAGTCTGATAGCCAGGCTCCTGTATAGTCAGGGAAAAGTTCCTTATGTTTAAGTGAGTTCTCAGCCAAGAAGGTTTTTGATTTTGGTTATTTTGTGCCTTTGCAAAGGCAATTAATGCACTGCAAGTGAATAAAGCCTGAACTTGTGTGCAACCCAGTCTCTGTGTCCCTGTTTCCTGCACTGCTACAAGCATCTACCTGAGCGATTCCCCAGAATGTCTATAACTCTTTGATGTCTTGAGTTAAAGGTGGTGACAGAATTGTGGGTGTATTGATTTCCTATGTTCTTTTTTCTTCTTTGGGACAGACATTGTTTTTGGGACAAGCCCATTGGGTTTAAAGCATTTCTTATAATACCGGAAGGATTTTCTTTTTTTAAATCTCACTTCAAAGAGTTTTGCATATTCAAAAAAGTTTGTGGTGTTGCAAATCTTCTTGATCTGACCAAAAGTTAAGTTTTTCAACCAATTGGGCACTGTGGTAGTACAATAAATAATTTCCATAAGCTGTTTTAGAATAGCTACTGGTGAGTAACTACTCTGTACTGTCAAGGAAAAAAAGGAGGTCCAAGAATTCAGTCTTGGACGGAAAGCAGTGATGTGTATGGGATAGACCATAGTCATTGATTTTGAGCCAAGCCATTAATTCCCCTTTCATAGAAAGAAAAGTTCATCAGTAAATTGATAATATAAAACAAAATTTCTACTTAGAGGTTGGTGGCTATTGTCTATTTTATGGTGTTCAAAAGACCCATGTACAAGTTTACATAAGCAGGTGCAAAGCCTATGCCCATTGTAATAATAATAATAATAATAATAATAATAATAAATTTTATTTATATAGCGCCAACATATTCCGCAGCACTGTACAATTTGTAGGGTTCAGATACAGACAGATACATTACAAAGAAAGTCATTTCACACAATGGGTCTGAGGACCCTGCTCGCAAGAGCTTACAATCTATGAGGTAGAGGGGGTGACACAAGAGGTAGCAGGGGTGGCATTGCTTATGCAGAGATCAGACATTTTTGTAATAGAGGTTACTGTCATTACACAAACATAAACTTTATGAGCCGTCAACAGTCGTGTTCTTTAGCATGTGGATGGAGCCTGGACCTATAAAGTTAGCATGAGATGACATCATATCTAGAGATGAGCGAACACAGTTCGGATCAGCCGATCCGAACAGCACCCTCCCATAGAAATGAATGGAAGCACCTGGCACACAGACTTTGCCGGCGGCCGGCCGCTTAACCCCCCACGTGCCGGCCGCTTCCATTAATTTCTATGGGAGCGTGCTGTGAGCGTGCTGTTTGGAACGGCTGTTCCGAACAGTGTTTGCTCATCTCTAATCATATCATGTGGGGAAATGTGGGAGCGGGGACAGAGGAGGGTTACATTTTGGGGATTCTAATTATAGCATGGAAGGGTTTACGTTAGAAATTGTGATAGGCTTGTCTGAAAAGATGAGTCTTTAGATTGCGTTTGAAACTGTAGAAATTGGGAGTTAATCTGATTGTCTGAGGTAGATCATTCCAGAGAAGTGGTGCAGCTCTGGAGAAGTCTTGTATACGAGCATGGGAAGTTCTGATAATAGAGGATGTAAGTGTTAGGTCATTGAGTGAGCGGAGAACACGGGTTGGGCAGTAGACAGAGATGAGGGAGGACATGTATGGAGGTGCAGCATTATGGAGAGCCTTGTGGATGAGGGTGATAACTTTATATTTTATTCTATAATGAATAGGCAGCCAATGTAGTGACTGGCACAGACCAGAGGCATCGCTGTAGCGTCAAGACTGATAGATAAGCCTTGCCGCTGCATACAGAATAGATTGTAGAGGGGAGAGTTTAATGAGGGGAAGACCGATAAGTAAGGAGTTACAGTAGTCAAGGCGAGAATGAATCAGAGAGACAATAAGTGTCTTTAGTGTCTCTCTGGTAAGGAAAGGGCATATTCTGGAGATATTTTTGAGGTGGAGGTGACATGAACGTGTGACTGATTCAATATGAGGGGTGAAGGAAAGGCCTGCGTCAAACATGACCCCGAGGCAGCGGGCCTGCTGCCTAGGAATTATAGTAAGGCCTGAGACTACAATGGATATATCAGGGACAGATCTGTTAGATGGTGGAAACAGTAATAGTTCAGTCTTGGAGAGATTTAGTTTCAGATAGAGTGAGGATATGATATTTAAGACAACAGAGAGACAGTCGCTGGTGTTCTGTATGAGTGCAGGGGTGATGTCACGGGAAGATGTGTATAATTGGGTGTCATCAGCATAAAGATGGTACCTGAAGCCAAATCTGGCGATGGTTTGTCCAATGGGGGCTGTGTAGAGAGAAAAGAGCAGGGGGCCTAGGACTGAGCCCTGAGGAACCCCAACAGCAAGGGAAAGAGGGGAAGAAACAGAGCCTGCAAATGATACACTGAAAGTGTGGTCTGAGAGATAAGAGGAGAACCAGGAGAGCACAGTGTCGTTGAGGCCGACTGAGCGGAGCATAGTGAGGAGGAGTTGATGGTCAACAGTGTCAAAAGCTGCAGAGAGGTCCAGAAGAATAAGAAGAGAGACGTCACCATTGGATTTAGCCATTAGGAGATCATTGGACACTTGTACAACCTTTGCTTTGATTGTAGATAAACAACTGAAATTCAAAAACATTGGTATGTCATATGAATTCAATACCTTCCAATAGGAACGCTCTCTGGGTTTTGGACATTGCTGTGTCCATACATAGAAAGTTATTGACAGTCTTCAGGGGCATGACCTCTATAAAAGGGTGTAGCTGAATGTATTCAGGCCCTGTATACAGTAATAGTATCAGACTCCAATATTTTACAGTCTAAATAAAATTGTGCCATTTATTTTTATGCCATTTATTGATTACTATAAATATTTGTGTTAGTTTTTTGTGTGCTTCTTAATAATTATGGCAATAACAAATATGTCTGATTTACTATGGAACTAATGTAGGGAAGGTTATTTAGTTACTAAAATGGGTTTATTGTAATCCCCTTTCCTATGGTATAGTTTTGGTAGTTTCAAACACACAGACACACACATACAATAGTAAATAATGCACAAAAGGTTTACGCAGGTGTGAAAAATGCTGCAAAGTAAGAATGCTTTCAAAAATAGCGTTAATAGTTTATTTTTGTCAATTGGCAAAATAAAGTGAATCAGCAAAAGAGAAATTTAAATTAAATTAATATTTAGTGGGAGAACCTTTGCCTTCAAAACACCATCGGTTCTTCTAGGTACACTTGTACGCAGGAACTTGACAAGGAAATCGTTCCAAACATCTTGGAGAATTAACCACAGATCTTTTGCAGATTTAAGATTACTCAAAACCTTCCATTTCTTCATGTTATCCCAGACAGACTTGGTGATGTTGAGGTGAGGTCGCTGTGGGGTTCATATCATCATTTGAAAGACTCCTTGTTCTTCTTTATGCTAATACCAGTTCTTAGTTACAATGGCTGTCCATTTCTTGTCCTGCTACAGAATAAATTTGGAGCCAGTTGGATGCCTTCTGGATGGTATTTTAGAAAGGATAAGTTTCTGCCTGAGCTATAGTCTTTAGTTATTTTTAGTGGGATAACTTCTCTGACCAAAACTTCAAAAGTGTTTTTCTTTCCATTCATAAAGTGTTGATATATTGAGATTTATCTATATACCACTACATTTTCTGATTAAAAAAACATATAGTTTGGGGATGGAGCCTGACCGATGAGCGTGATGGAGGCTAGAACCTGCAGCTCTGTTACAGAAGGGCTGAAACAATTCTGTCTAGCCTCGACTATCTGGTCAAAATGGTCAAGGTCAGCAGAGACTCTATGATACTTCAGCAAACAGTCGTACAGTAATTCTTCAAAAAGAAAAATTTACAATCTCCCATTATTGCACACAAGATGGTGGCTGAGGACATGAGCACAGGAGAAGCTGCAGAGGACTCTGACATGGAAAGCATACCAGGTAATGAGGAGCCCTCTCTAAAGCTGTTGCCCTTGTCTTATCTGAACATATTGAGATTGAGGTGCAGTCTGTAGGGAGACACGTTGAGACCCTGGAGAATACATGCATCGAATTCCCATTATAAGCAATGGCACAGCATCTCACCAACCAAAAAGCACAGTTAAACACGGCATATACCCTTATAAAGGACTTAGAGAACTCCAACGCAAAAGGAATGTCAGTAATAAATGTTTGTTGGAGATCTGGGCCACAGACACCTTACGGAGTACAGCAACTGAGCTTGTAAGTATCGTGTTTCTTCATCGTAGATTCTCCGAGTAGCAGTACCTTCTTGGCTTTCTATGCTGGATGATGAAGACCGGCTCCTGCCGCCACGGTCAGTATGCCGTATCTGCTTTTCCCCCTGCTAGTTTATGTAACCATAGGTGATTAACATACTGTAGTTAGATGGCATTGTGATAAGAAGACTATCAGAGATGAGCGAACAGTGTTCTATAGAACACATGTTCGATCGGATATCAGGCTGTTCGATGTGTTCGATTCGAATCGAACATCACGTGGCAAACTCCAAAAAAATTTGATTCCCCTCCCACCTTCCCTGGCGCTTTTTTTGCACCAATAACAGCGCAGGGGAGGTGGGACAGGAACTACGACATCGGAGGCATAAAAAAAAAAAATCGGAAAAAGTCATTGGCTGCCGAAATCAGGTGACCTCCGTTTTAGACGAATAGTGGATTTCAAATCCGGGTCATATGAGAATGTGAACTTTGTGACTATGAGACAGGGATAGCTGAACAGGCAGGGATAGCTAGGGATAACCTTTATTTAGGTAGGAATGTTATTAAAAATAACTTTTTGGGGCTCTATCGGGTGTGTAATTGTGATTTTTGTGACATAAACTTTTTCCCATAGGAATGCATTGGCCAGCGCTGATTGGCCAGAGTACAGAATTCGACCAATCAGCGCTGGCTCTGCTGGAGGAGGCGGAGTCTAAGATCGCTTCACACCAGTCTCCATTCAGGTCCGACCTTAGACTCCGCCTTCTCCGGCAGAGCCAGCACTGATTGGCCGAAGGCTGGCCAATGCATTCCTATGGGTATGCAGAGACATAGCAGTGCTGAGCCAGTTCTGCTCAACTACACTGTGTGCCGGTCAGCCCATCTGATATAGCAGAGCCGAGTGTGCACACTCGGCTCTGCTACATCAGATGTAGCAGAGCCGAGGGTGCACTAGAACCCTTATGCACACTCGGCTCTGCTACATCTGATGGGCTGACCGACACACGGTGTAGTTGAGCAGAACTGGCTCAACACTGCTAAGTCTCTGCATTCCCATAGGAATGCATTGGCCAGCGCTGATTGGCCAGAGTACGGAATTCAACCAATCAGCACTGTCTCTGCTGGAGGAGGCGGAGTCTAAGATCGCTCCACACCAGTCTCCATTCAGGTCCGACCTTAGACTCCGCCTCCTCCGGCAAAGCCAGCGCTGATTGGCCGAAGGCTGGCCAATGCATTCCTATGGGAATGCAGAGACTTAGCAGTGCTGAGTCAGTTCTGCTCAACTACACCGTGTGCCGGTCAGCCCATCAGATGTAGCAGAGCCGAGGGTGCACTAGAACCCTTATGCACACTCGGCTCTGCTACATCAGATGTAGCAGAGCCGAGGGTGCACTAGAACCCTTATGCACACTTGGCTCTGCTACATCTGATGTAGCAGAGCCGAGTGTGCATAAGGGTTCTAGTCCACCCTCGGCTCTGCTACATCTGATGGGCTGACCGACACACGGTGTAGTTGAGCAGAACTGGCTCAGCACTGCTAAGTCTCTGCATTCCCTTAGGAATGCATTGGCCAGCCTTCGGCCAATCAGCGCTGGCTCTGCCAGAGGAGGCGGAGTCTAAGGTCGGACCTGAATGGAGACTGGTGTGGAGCGATCTTAGACTCCGCCTCCTCCAGCAGAGCCAGCGCTGATTGGTCGAATTCCATACTCTGGCCAATCAGCGCTGGCCAATGCATTCTATTAGCCCGATGAAGTAGAGCTGAATGTGTGTGCTTAGATCAACTACGCCGGTGGAGTAGTTGAGCTAAGCACACACATTCAGCTCTACTTCATCGGGCTAATAGAATGCATTGGCCAATCAGCGCTGGCCAATGCATTCTATTAGCGTGAGCTGAGTTTGCACAGGGGTTCCAGTGCACCCTCGGCACTGCTACATCTGATGTAGCAGAGCCGAGTGTGCATAAGGGTTCTAGTGCACCCTCGGCTCTGCTACATCTGATGTAGCAGAGCCGAGTGTGCACACTCGGCTCTGCTATATCAGATGGGCTGACCGGCACACGGTGTAGTTGAGCAGAACTGGCTCAACACTGCTAAGTCTCTGCATACCCATAGGAATGCATTGGCCAGCCTTCGGCCAATCAGCGCTGGCTCTGCCGGAGGAGGCGGAGTCTAAGGTTGGACCTGAATGGAGACTGGTGTGGAGCGATCTTAGACTCCGCCTCCTCCAGCAGAGCCAGCGCTGATTGGTCGAATTCCGTACTCTGGCCAATCAGCGCTGGCCAATGCATTCCTATGGGGAAAAGTTAGCTTGCGAAAATCGCAAGCTGACAGGGATTTCCATGAAATAAAGTGACTTTTATGCCCCCAGACATGCTTCCCCTGCTGTCCCAGTGTCATTCCAGGGTGTTGATATCATTTCCTGGGGTGTCATAGTGGAGTTGGTGACCCTCCAGACACGGATTTGGGTTTCCCCCTTAACGAGTATATGTTCCCCATAGACTATAATGGGGTGAGCGGCTGTTCGAATCGAATTTCGAACCTCGAACATTTTAGTGTTCGCTCATCTCTAAAGACTATGTATCCCATCTTTCTTCAATGATTATTACACTATAATTAATAGATACATTTGTTGTCTGCACTACCATACCATTACTGTACTTGGTTTACTTGTTAGATGTATTAAATACATTGAAACTGTACGCAGAAGGCAAAATAATTCTAGGTGGAGTTCTGAATTTAGTCTTAAATCCATTCCCTTGATTCTTCAAAGAAATCCTTCCAGATTTCACAAAATGCACTTGCTAAACTACAAATGGAGCTTAATAATTTAGGTTTAATAGATGCATGAAGACATCACAACCAGGGGCGTAACTACCATAGAGGCAGCGGAGGCGGCTGCCACAGGGCCTGGGCCATTAGGGGGCCCGGTGACAGCCGCTACTGCTGCGTTTTGTTTTTGTTTTTTAAAAATTGGCTGTTACGGGCCCTATTTACTTGCCGATCCTGGACATAATACTGTGTGCAGGGGCCACTATGGGGACATAATACTGTGTGCAGGGGCCACTATGGGGTATAATACTGTGTGCAGGGGCCACTATTGGCATAATACTGTGTGGAGGGGCCATTATGGGGCATAATACTGTGTGCAGGGGCCACTATGGGGGATAATACTGTGTGCAGGGGCCACTAATGGACATAATACTGTGTGCAGAGGCCACTAATGGACATAATACTGTGTGCAGGGATTACTAAGGGACGTAATAGAGTGCGGAGGAGGGGGTCGGTCGAGGTCTTCGGCGTTGGTGTCGTTTGGGGGGGGGGGGGCCATGTCAAAAGTTCGCCACGGGGCCCCACCATTCCTAGTTACGCCACTGATCACAACCCTACAGTTAAGGACTCCTCTTTTGTTCAAATAAGAGACAATCATTCCAAACATTGGATTATATAATATTGTTGAAAGAACAGATCCCACATACTTCTTAGGCACGCATTGAACCCAATCCCTAACCATGCCCTAGTGTGCATAACCTTAACATTATAAGCATTACCTCCTAGGAAATGGTGTTAGAGACTGAATGAATCCCAGTTACAAAACACTTGAAAAACTATTTTGATGTCAATGTACAGCCAGAAACCTGTCCGTTGATGATATGGGAGACTCTTAAGTCCTATATTAGAGGAATATTCATCTATCTAGCCTGCAAAATTAAGAGAGAATCCCAGACAGAAGTAAACTCGCTCCTTACTCAGATCGTCTCTATAGAACACATCAGGAAACACAATGAGGTTTCGCAAGGACAATGTGAAGTTATAAAGTTAAGAGAAAAGCTAAAAAAAATATCCTGAACTGCAAAGCGGCTAAACATTATCTGAACCACCAGCAACTGCTCTATGCACTCTATGATAAAGTTGGAAAACATACGGCTGCCATGCTTTGCAAGGCAAAAGAAAAATACTTTATCACGGCAATCAAGGATAATACTGGTGAAGTACACAAAAAACACCAGGCATGACCTCAGCTTTCCTATAATTTTACTCTAATTTGTACAACAAACTCCAGCTCATCAGCTCACTCTTTGGAAGTAGAAAAAAATAACAGTTTAGAAAAGTTTATAGCCAATCTAAACCTGCCATCCCTATTAGATGATGATGCCTCCACACTGTTAACCGCTATCTCAATAGAGAAAATAACATGAGTCACTACTAGTTTGCTCAAAAGGAAAAGCCCAGGTCCAGATGGCCTTCCCTTGTCCTATAACAAAAAATTCCAGTAGGTTTTGTCATATCTTTCCCTTTCATGTAATGCCCTTTTAATGGGCAAGTCTCTACGCCGACAATCTCAAGAGGCACACATTCCTCTAATAGTCAAGGTATGGAAAGACCGCTTATCATGCGGTGACTATAGGCAGTTGCTTAACTTTGCTTAAGGATGGGTTCACACCTGCGCTCAGTCTCTGCTTTAGTCATTCTGGTGGGTTTCCGTCTTCTGCCCCGAGAAACTGGATAGGAGACGGAAACCCGGTGGTCAGCTTTCAAAACCATTCACTTGAATGGGTTTTCAAAGTGACCGCCCGTGTGTGTCTTCTGCCTATCCGCAGCGAAACCTTTTTTTTTTAACTGTACATGTAGGACTTTTTGTCTGGTTAAAAAAAAAACAAAAACGGTTTCGCTACAGAGGCCATTCAAGGGAATGGGTTTGAAAACTGGCTACCGGGTTTTCGTCTCCTGTCCAGTTTCTCAGGGCAGAAGATGGATACCCGCCAGAATGGTTAAAGCGGAGACCAGGTACAGGTGTGAACTCGCCCTTAGCTGTATTTTTAAGACTGGGCAAAGATTCTGGCTAGTAGACTCAAATCATTCCTCTCAGTTTTTATATATGAATATTGTAGCAAGGAGGGAAAGGAAGGACAAATCAGCAAGATTATTACATGTCATAACCATGCCAAGACCGAGTCTCATCTGCGCCAAGAAGGCTTTCAGCATGGTTGACTGGATTAACGAGAGCCGCCATTACCAAATTTAACATTGATATGGGATTGGGAATGAGAGTGGGACATGGCAAGGCTGCCCCTTATTATCCAGATTCATCAGCTTGATATTAGAAAATTTGCGAAAAGCAGTACATCAACACTCCCTTATCTAAGGTCTGAAAGTAGGAAACTAGATCCTCTATTCCACAGCTTTTATCGATGACATGCTATTTTTAGTAACCAAGACCAAAGACCAATTGCTGGACTGTAACTGTACCTGCAACTGGAAATCACAGAATGGGCATTATTGGTGATCTCTGTGTGTGGTTACTGTGGCAAAGTCGCAAACATGTAATAGCACCCTTATGTCATGTTGTTAATTGTTTTAATTAGTTACATTTATTAGGTTCATAAGAACTCACCCTAAAGAATCAACATGTTTACACAGTTTGTGGTAGCACTTTTCCCTCCGACTTTCCGAATGCATGCAAATGAGTTAACACACTCAGCATTGTGTATTATAGCCTCCAGGCACAGAGAGATTCAGAATAAAAATGGAATATTTAGTGCCTCTAGATGAATGAGTATGTTGACTGACCTGCTGTAACACCTTCACTTTCATACAGCCATTTAAATGTATTACAGCTGTTCTCATTTGCTTCACAACATGTGTTAATTAACCACTTGGAGTCACAAAAGGAATTGTGATGACTGTGCGATACCTATTGATATCAATGCAGATATTAATACATTACTGTAATCTAAAAAGAACAAGTACAGCACATGTATTTCCTCTACTTCTAATGTGTACAGAGCCATAATATGAAATGCCTAAAATTCTAACTATACCTTTTTACATTGCTGACGTCATATGGAGCAATGAAATCAGCAATGTTCAATGCTCCAATGGAGACTGCATTATGAAGCTACTCTGTAGTAATTATTGCTAGGATAAAGCAATCTGAACAAAACAAGATGCAATGTGTTCCTCAGTATATGAACTATTACCCTTTTTGTAGCTTTGTGACTTGTTGAATAGAACATCCCATTGATCGCATTGTTTCCAGTTTCCACACTATGGGAGCCTTCACACGGAGTAAACGCTCCGCTCATTCTGAACGTGAGCTCGTTCAGAGTGAGCGGCGTTAAAACAGATCCCATTGATTTCTATGGGTGCCGACATACACACGTATCACATTGAAAGCAATAGATAAAAAAGCCTCCCATTGATTTCAATGGGGAGCGCACGTATGCCGGCACCCATAGAAATCAATGGGATCTGTTTTAACGCCGCTCACTCTGAACGAGTTTACGTTCAGAATGAGCAGAGCGTTTACTCCGTGTGACGGCTCCCTATCATCTGAAAAACACCCTTTGAGAGTATGTCATGAACACCACCTGATATTGTTTAAACAAATTGGTGACCCAATAGGTTTGCGCCATGAACATACATTGCTTAATATTCTACACTTCCATATTGTTTATATTTTTTGTGACTGAGTGAAGGGATGTACCTGAACGTAACATGCAGAGATTAAATCATTCATTAATGCCCAGCATTATTTTCAAATCCCTCCAACATGGTACAGAAAATCTAGAGGGAAACTGAAGCCAGAATGAAGCCTATAGTTTTCTATGAGATCTGCTATGGCATACATGGTGCACCAATTCTGGAGCATGAAAAAAAACTGCCTGTTTTTTGAGTTCAATAAACGTTCCTACTGACTGGTGAGCGCTGTCATCTCTGCCTTTCCTTCATTCATATCTCTGGTTGTCCTTTGGTAATCCGGTACTGGCAAGACGTGCTGCTCCCTTTCACCTATTTACAAGTTATTTACGTGGTTGTGGACATTTTTTCACAACCACTACAGGTGAGAGGCCATCTGGCCCAATTCATATAAATTCTATGTTATTTTTTATTCAAAAATTTACTACACTATAGGCTTGTGCTCGGTGTCTCTTTGTGTTCTTTTTCGAGCTTTATGAAAAAAAAACTTGGAATCCAACACCAAGAGTGTTCCCAGTCTGTTAAAAACAACTTTTATCCTGAAACATTACAAATCCACGACAAATACTTGGATCCGCTCTGGAGCTGTATGACACGGGAGCCCGATACAAAAATGCCACCTGGAGCATTTTTCTGTCTGGCTTCCTTAGAGGTCTGGTGTCATATATCATTAAAATGTATTAAGTGCCAGATGTGCTGGCATAAATTAAAGGCTCTGAATGCCACTCCAGTCTAAAAACAATGGTAAAGCACTGCCGTATGTGGTCTCGGGTTTCTCGTAGTGAAGGACCTCCAAGTGCACCTTTCACCTTTCCAAGTGCAAGGACTCTTAATTGTTGAAAGAGTCCTGTGCACCAGAGATGTGCCACAATTATTATTAATCAGCAAACAATAGTTTCTGCATTAGGCTAACCCTCTAAGATAATATTGTCTATTGAAATCCCCAAAACCATAAGTTTCCCCATCCTGGTAAAATGTTTTTTTTAATTAATAAATAACTGAACAAAAAAAATGTGGACCCACCTTTTTTAATAACATCCAGAAGCACCAAGCAGTCATTGCCATCATATCTAGAGTTGGAAGGACCGAGTTTATGATTCTTCCCAGCCTCATAATAACAGCCTGGTGCCACCCCAGTTCCTATCCATTACATCAGATCGTCACGTTGTGGCAATTACCTGGCTTTTTCCAGTGCCCCTGGTGTCAGTGGGTATTGGGGTAATAATTGTTTTTAATCAAATAAAACTTCTGTTTCTGACAATCTTATTTTAAAAACAGATGATCATTGATAGAGTCCAATATGAGCAAAGTAATATAAATGATCCTGGAAACCTGCATGACCAGATCAAAACAAAAAAGTTATCAGCACACAAAAGACAATTATACTCACCTACTGTTGTCTCTCGTCTTCCTCCTTTGTGGTATTTCAGTAAACAGAGTTCCT
The DNA here is from genome assembly GCF_031893055.1 of Leptodactylus fuscus. Classification (NCBI taxonomy): domain Eukaryota; kingdom Metazoa; phylum Chordata; class Amphibia; order Anura; family Leptodactylidae; genus Leptodactylus; species Leptodactylus fuscus. The sequence goes on along the minus strand of NC_134265.1, from coordinate 255,963,411 downwards.
AACACAATGACAACAATGTTGAAAATCATCCTTTGAATAGTGTGTAAAGGAAAAATAAATCTAACATTATTTATACACCTTTGGTATAATATTAGAATTCACTGACATATATTGTGTATGAGATTGTGGGGATAACGTCTATCCTTAGGGAGAGACCACCTTCTCAGGTGTGTGGAGACTTATACAGCCATAGTTGCTCCACTGCAAGGGAACATGGGAAGAATATGCAAATCTGTCTCCCAAGATGTAAACAGGGAGACAGTGCCTCTGTTATGCTGCCCTCTATAGCAAGCACCCTGAACAACATGCCCGACTTCCCAGAAGCCTTCACTGCATGATGCGAGGTTATAACCAAATCAATTTCTCAGCTACGAACGGCACCGTTTCTGTCTCTTTGGACTTCATCAGCGCAGCCTAGAGAGATATATTGTATATGTGAGTCTCCTGCTACTTGATGGTCTAAATCAAGCGAATCCAGGATCAGGCAGGCTGGATTTTCATATATCTGGTGTGTTCGTCCCCTGGGACATAAGCTTTGACAGAGGTGTCCGTCAGCTGCTTATTCCCTTCTCCCCTATAGAAAGCGTTCATAGCTGGGTTGGTGGAAATAGTTGTAACTGGCCTGGAAGAGAACTGGAACAGCCTTTAAGGAACAAAGGCTTTATATACATGTATGGTCAGAAAATACATTTGAATGTCCTTAGAAATTAAGATACTTGTATATAATAAAAGAAGTGAATATGAGAAGAAGGAAGTTTATGGACTTTCAGTGAGTAAACCTATTGAACAGTACTTAAACAGTAGGCCTTTTCTAAGTCTGATAAGGCTGCATACTGTGAACAATAGATTGCATTTAGCTGCATTGTATTTACCCATGTGTATACAATTTTCTTCAGGGTTAATGCCCATTAAATCTAGGGCTAGACCTAGACTTTGCTGGAGAGATTTATTGCTAGAGACAAATCACTGTGAAATCTCTGATAGCAATTTCACAGCAATTTATCTCTAGTGATAAATTGCTCCAGCACAGTCTAGATTTTGCACAAGAAGGAGCGTGCTAAGTCTTAGGTAACCCTGTACACTGAAGTAACAGGCAGATTGCTTGTCTGCACAGCACTTCCTGTGTCATAACAGATACAGGAAGTCTAGCCTATATCACATCGCAATATTAAATGGAAATCGCTGTTAAAGTCTTATGACTTCCATGCCTTGGTGGAACAATTTTGTAGTACAATATCACAGCTAGAGATGAGCGAACAGTGAAATGTTCGAAATTCGATTTGAGTAGCCCTCAAAACTCGACTGTTCGACCGAATATCAAACCCCATTATAGTCTATGGGGAAAAAATACTCGTTTAGGGGAAAACCAATATTCGACTTAGGAGGGTCACCAAGTCCACTATGACACCTCAGCAAATGATGACAACACCTCTGGAATGCAACTGGGACAGCAGAGGGAGCATGCCTGGGTGCATCTAACATGCCAAGGTCCCTGTATTACCCCACTATCACAGCCTAACAACTACACACTTTACACACTCAATGCAACCTCTCAGACAGTGGAAAAATAGTTGGAAACATTCTTTCCTCCCCAATTGTGTGGACAGAAACACAAATTTTAAGCTAAACAAACATTACCATGCACCCCTTTAAATCACGTTGCCCGTGACAAACACAGATGGAATAGGCAATGGGAAATCCAACAGTACTCACACTGTGTGTGTGTGTGTGTGTGTGTGTGTGTGTGTGTGTGTGTGTGTGTGGACAACCTAACGTAGAAGATCCTTATGCTGAACTGGCCTTATTACTGAACAAGTTCAACCAGGATAATCAGGGCTGGAAACGTCCATCAGATCTTATAGAAAGGAATCACCCTTGGTTTGGAAAGAAGCCATCTAAACGTTGCACCTTTAACTGAGTTGAGCCTTGCACCAGCAGAGTTTTGCACCTTTGTGTGAGTGGAGCCTTGCACCAGCTTAGTGAGCATCCCTCACCTCGGAAGCAGTGTGCTTCCTGTCCCCAAAGCTGATGAGTTTCAGCACGGCCTGCTGACGTCAGTGCTGCAACGTTTTCAGCTAGTAGTTGGGGTCAATTTAACGGTGGCGGAGGAGGAGGAGAAGGGTGTAGTTTCAGAGCCCCTGCCAGAAATGTTAGGCGGGGAGACGAGGTACACCGACCTAGTTTGTGACCCAGTCCAAGCCGCAACTACATTTACCCACTGTGCTGTCCCGAGAGGAAGCCCTGAAACTGGAGTGATTTAGGCATGCCTGTCACCTCATGCTGTACGCCCCCTCCAATGCCAAGCTGTTTGATCGGGTCCCTATCAGATATGTTGTATTGATTATCATGCGTCGATGGACGCATCAGTTTCCCGAGTGGTTTTGTGGATACTCGAGACGGCGGGCTTAAGGGTCGGTCCCTGGCCAACCTCCATAGTGAGGTGCCTGTCGGCGGGCTTAAGGGTCGGTCCCCGGTCGACCTGCATGGAGGCATGCCCGGCTGCGGTGGTGCTCCATGGTCAGGCCGAATTCGGCTCCAGCAGACATGTATTTTCATTTTTGCTTGTCTTGCCATCAGCCGGCTGTTTACGAGGCTGAGGGTTGCCCTGAGACTGAATGTGGCGGCACTTCCACGTTGGGGACCGGGGCAGTGGCGGGCGCAAAGCTGGGCAGGGCTCACCCCTTCTGGGCATGCTGGAGGGCAGCAGGCAGCAGGCAACGAAGATTATCGGAGCTCTCAGGTCCAAGAGCATCCTCAGAAGTTGGTCACACACTTCTACACAAAGGAGCTGAAGCTGGCTGAAATGAAGGCCACAAAAAAAGAAGGCGTGTGTGCGAAAGATCATAGCCTGGAGGTGATGGGATTATTCCATGTTCCCCTGTATACTTTAAGGGATGGATTTGGAGGTCTTCCAGCCTTTTTGTCTGACACCTTTATCGGAAACTCAAAAAGCGAGCTTCTCAATAGGCTGCACACCTTGCAGCTGTTTCGGGAAGATCAGATTCAAGATGCCGTTTGGGCCAGTCAGAATTCTTTGTAGTTTTAGTTGAGCTTTCATTTAAAGTGGTCGTCCAGAATTAAAGAATCATGGCTTCTCTCTCAGTGCCACCCCTGTTTTTGCATTGTTTACTGTGCTGTATTTTAACTCCATTAAAGTCAATGGGGATGCAATGCCGGAAACAACATGTATGGTTCTGTTTTTGAAGATAAGCCAACTTATTTTTCTAATTCTCGAAAACCCCTTTAACCTGTATGTTAGAGTAAGGTCCTCAAAGAATGTATAGTATAAAATACCAGATGTTGGACACTGGCTTCTTACTGAGGTTGTTCAGTTTGTAGTTTCCGTACTTCATATTAGCTGCTGCTAACCTCAAAACTCCAACAACGCCTACATCTACTTTAGTAGCTACCAGTAGCTCGTGCACGTTTGGGTATGTCTTTAAAAAATGTTGCACCACTAGGTTAAAGACATGGGCCAGGCATGGAACATGTTGGAGGCTGGCAAGCTCCAGAGCTGCTACCAGGTTCCTGCCATTATCAGACATGACCATGCCTGGGCCCAGGTGCAGCGGCTCAAACCATATTGCCATCTCATCGAGGAGGGCATCCCTCACCTCAGAGGCAGTGTTCTGTCTGTCCCCCAAGCTGATGAGCTTCAGCACGACCTGCTGACGTCTACCCACGCCAGTGCTGCAACGTTTCCAGCTTGTAGTGGTCAATTTAATGGCGTCAGCGTTGGAGGAGGATGTTGTTTCAGAGCCCCTGCCAGGAATGATAGGCGGGGAGGCGAGGTACACCAGCCCAGTTTTTGACCCAGTCCCAGCCTCAACTACAATCACCCAGTGTGCCGTCAGTGAAATGTAGTGTCCCTGTCTGCTTGCATTTGTCCACGCGTCGGTGGTCAAGTAGACCTTTGTGCACAGCGGAGACGGCACACCCGGGAGAAGTAGTGACAGCTAGGGATAGCATAGCGAGGTCCCGTACTTGCCATTAGGTCACGGAAGGCCTGAATTTCCACAAGCCGGAATGGCAACATCTCCTGGACCAGGAGTTTCGGCTTGTGCATGTGGGAGGGTAGCGCTGCACTTTTGTCTGCGCTCAAATGTCTGAGAGATGCCGGGTTGCTGGGAAGAGGCGCATGATGGTGCAGGAGAAGGAGCTGAGACAGAAACAGGGGAGGAAGAGGGAGAAGTCCCCAAAGTGTCGGAGCCAGATGTTGCGGTGTCCTGGCTGGTGCTCTGGACTGCAGTGCCAGCACTGGCAACAGTGGGAGAGGCAGTGGCGGCAACGCCGGATGATGATTGTCCTGCGTTTGCTCTCTCCCACTGAGTCCGGTGCTTCCATTCCAAATGACGGCGCATGGAAGTGGTCGAAAAGGTTGCTCTTTTCAGAGCCCCTACTCAGTTTCGAGTGGCAAATTGTGCAAATCGCACTATATTTGTCCTCCGCGCATTCCTTGAAAAATCTCCACACCATTGAGGAACTGGGCTGGCTATGACAGGGAACATCTTGGGCCATTCTGGGTGTGGCCTGGCTTCGGCGAAGCAGCTGACCTCTGCCTCTGTACATGCCTCTGCCTCTAGCTACCCTCTTTGGTGCTGCACCTTCCTCCGCATTGACACTGCTTTCCCCGCTTGACATCCCCCCTGTCCAGGTTGGGTCAGTGTCCTTGTCGTCCACCACCTCCTCTTCCAATTCCTCTCTCACCTCCTCCTCCTGAACACCACACATGGCAACAGGCTGCCCTGATGGCAACTGTGTCTCGTCATCGTCACTGAGAGTGGGTTGCTGATCAATCACCACAAAATCAACAGGAGATGGAGGAGGCTCCAGTGTTTGGGATCTGGACACAGAAACTCGTCTGGTAGCTCTGTGGATCGGGAAATGAATGGACAGGGAGAGGGACAGTTAAAGGACCGGCAAACAGCTCCTGGGAGGTGGGAAAGGTGGGATTACTCTGCTTGGAAGATTGGGCATTTTGGGAGGAAGGCGGACCAGAATGTTGTGTAGGAGGAGGAGTTGAGGTAGAGGCTGACTGGCTGGTGGAGAATGTGCTGGAAGTATTATCCGCCAGCCATTGTAACACATGTTCCTGGTGCTGGGGCCTAGTTAAGTTTGTGCCCTGCACCCTTCTTAATGTGGCCATCAAGCCGGAGACTATGGAGTAGCGCAATGCTTACTGCCCCTGAGGAGTAGGCACAGGCTGCGCTGTGGCTTACCTGTGACCTTGCTCCCCAGCTGCATTCCCATGGCCTCGCCCCCGGCCTCGTCCACGTCCCTTACCGGTAGCCTTGAGCATTTTTAGATGGTTTTGATGGTTTGGTGGGTACACACTGTTACAACCTGGATAAAGCGTATATAGCCTGCAAATTAGAATGTATATCCCACTTAGTTTTTTTTTTGGGGGGGTACACACTATTACAACCTGGATTAAGCATGTATATGGTATATAGGCTGACAATTTCAGTGTATCCCACTTAGTTTTGGTGGAGTACACACTGTTGAAACCTGGATAATGCGTATATAAGGTATATAGGCTGACAATTTAAGTGTATCCCACTTAGTTTTGGTGGGGTACACACTGTTGAAACCTGGATTAAGTGTATATAGGTTATATAGGCTGAAAAATTTCAGTGTATCCCACTTAGTTTTGGTGGGGTACACACTGTTGAAACCTGGATTAAGCGTATATAGGGTATATAGGCTGACAATTTAAGTGTATCCCACTTAGTTTTTTTTTGTTTTTTTTTTTTGGGGGGGGGGGTACACACCGTTACAACCTGGATTAAGTGTATAAAGCCTGAAAATTATAACGTATATCCCACTGATTTTTGGTGGGTACACACCGTTACAACCTGGATTAAGCGTATATAGCCTGAAAATTAGAATGTATATCCCACTTAGTTTTTGGTGGTAGTGGGGGGTTACACACTGGTGAAACCTGGATTAAGTGTATATAGGGTATATAGGCTGACAATTTCAGTGTATCCCATTTAGCTTATTCCACAGTTGAGATGAGTTGAGTGGATATAGCCTGGTTTAATTGCTGTGTATCCCACTTTGGCGATTGTGGGTACACAAAGCTGGATTGAGCGTCTCCCTGCAGTGTAGCTCTTAAAAGTCTGTTGTTCTTCTTCTTTTGATTTCCTGCCTAGCAGAATCTAAAAGCTATCTAGCCCTCAGCAGATGTCTGTCTCAGTGCAACTAAGTGCAAGCCGCAAATGAATTGGAGATGATGCCGCCTGTTCTTTTGAATCAGAGGTCACATGTCCTCGGCAGCCAATGGCTTTTTCCTATTTTTTTTTCATGGCCTCCATTGTCGTAGTTCCTGTCCCACCTCCCCTGCACTGTTATTGGTGCAGGAAAAGTGCCAGGGAATGTAGGAGGGGAATCGAATTTTAAGTGCATTTGCCACGCTGTGTTTGTATCGAATTGAACATGGCGAACAGCGTGATGTCATCTCTAATCACAGCCAAATCCTGACATTTACCAATACGAAAAGAGAATGCCTGCAACTTGCTTGCCTATAGTAATTCATGGACAATCTCTGTGAATAGGGGTTGTCACACAATCCTTGAGATCTCTAGGATCATGCAATGAGATGTCTAGCTCAAGAACCATCCTTAAATAATAATTTTATACTGTATACTGAAAAATTAATATATTGACACAGGTCACTGTGATGGTTATACTGTATGTCAGATGTAGACTCTACTGTCGATGAGTTTTCAGTATATTTTGCATTTCTGAGAAAAAAAGGCTTAGTAAAATTTTAGAATTTGAAGTATAACTCTAAAGAATAGTGCCTGCCATTGTCACAGCTCACCCATTGCACGAGAAGCAGATGTGATAGCACGGTTACAACAATTGTAAGTAGGTGAATGATTATTTAGCTTTCCTTACTTCATTGTTCTTATTGTGTTACACATAATGCATCTTTTTGTTACAGCACCATTGAAATATTAATCATTCATTAGCACGTGACTTCGTTTATTGTGTTCACTTGTACAGAACATAGTTAAGATAGACAAGAGGCCATGTTTTATGCCAGATACTCTGTTTGATAAAAGCAAAAAAAATGTTTTTTTTCAGAATTTACAGTAAAAAAATGACATTTCTCTTTCTGTGTGCAATATACAAATAGCAAAATATGTAATCACACATAAGATTTCTTAGCAGACTAACCACGTTACCCATACAAGTGCTTGCTGATGAAAATCTAATTGAGTGGCAGGTGAATTGATTACAATTAACCCATGGTCTTGTCCTCAGGCTAGGGTCCTTCACCTTCTACTCTTAACAAGGCATCATCAGGAGTTTAAGACGTTGCTGACTGCATACATCAGAAACAGGAATCATACACATAATGGAATAAAGTCCATAAATCATGTAGGAAAAAAAAATGCATTCTACTTCATTGATCAAATTATGAATGAAGCACATTAATCATAAGATTACGCTTGGATTGTATCAGGAAACATAAATTATACAGTGGAATGTTGAGGTGAAAGGTTCATGGAATAATTAAACCAGCTCTTATGACATAAAGAAGGTAAATTGAATACAGCAGAACGTTTTATCCATGTCTACTTAGAATAGTGTATATATTGTCATGTATAGAGCGTTGTGGTCCACTTAACAGAAAATAAATATAGGGCCCCTATTGGTGCTGCTTTATGTTATTACACCCTACAAGTTGTAAGTTGTCTCCTTCTCACACTCTTCCTAATTTGATATGTATGGTGCGCAATATTTTTTTGTTCCCTTTTAGATAAATACTTACTATTAGAGGTGAGCAAGTAGTACTCGATCAAGTAGGTATTCGATCGAATACTACGGTATTTGAAATACTCGTACTCGATCGAGTATCACTCGCTGTTCGAATGTAAAAGTTCGATGCAGAACCAGCATTGATTGGCCGAATGCTATACAGTTGGCCAATCAACGCTGGTTCTTCTCCTACCTTTAGAAGTCTTCTCCGTGCAGCTTCCCCGTGGCGTCTTCCGCGTCTTCATTCACTCTGCCAGGCATCGGGCCTGGGCAGAGCAGACTGCGCATGTCCGCTTGTAGTGCAGGCATGCACAGTCGGCTCTGCCCAGGCCCGATGCCTGGCAGAGTGAATGAAGAGCCAGAAGACGCCACGGGGACACTGCAAGGAGAAGACTGCTCGGAGGATCCAGCCCGACCCTCACTCGTGGACTTGGTAAGTATAATTTGATCGAACGTTGCCTACCCCTGAAACGAGCATTTTCCCCCCATAGACTATAATAGGGTTCGATATTCGATTCGAGTAGTCGAATATTGAGGGGCTACTCGAAACGAATATCGAATCTCGAACATTTTACTGTTCGCTCATCTCTACTTACTATATCACTAAACAAGCACCATTCATTGATCAGATACATTCTATATAAAAATGTCCCCATACACACACATGGTCAGTTTGGCGTGTGCGTGTACTCTAAATAGACAGAAATTACCGGATTCGGAGTATGACCAACTTTGCTTACATCAAGAGATTGATATGCCACATACAATATATGAACACACAGTGATGTCACATGTTATAGTCACATATAACATTACACCTGTTGGGTAAACTAATACTGATAAAATTGTGTTTTGACATACAAAATTGTAAATATGATCCTTACTGTTTGGTTCACAAGATGACCAGCTTTTCAAAACAATGATTTTGTATTGTATTGAATTAGTATCAAGGGAAAATGGAATCCTTAACTAAACGTATGCATCTATATTGGGTGACAGATAATCTTTAGGAAGGAACAGGTGCCTATGATTTTGCAACATTGTATGCTTCCTATGGTGAAGAATTTCTAAACATCTGTATACCTATACCAAGGTTTGTCCATAGATGAAGACAACAGCACTGTATTATACGAATACCAGTCAATTCATTAATCAGTATATATTCACAATGTCTCTATGTATTCCTATTAAGAACAAAATAAAATGAATGTATATAAATGAGACTGAATTAATTAAATCTATTAATTTTACTCTGGTATAATGTAATATAAGAGAATAGTAGATTAGCTATTTCTAGTTTGATAATCTATTAAAACTGTGAATCTGGTTTCACCAAATGTTTTGTGTGCACACATGGTGATAGAACTGCTTGCACACAGCAGATGTGTTTCCATCGTAAAATGATTTCCATTGGGATTTTCAGTGCAATGAAATCAAAAGCAGAAAAGGGAAGGCTTGACAATCACAGGCAAAACAGGCGCACATAGAAGTCAAAGCGTTTATATAATGATGGATGTAACGCAATAAAGGGACTGTTTTATTTAGCCATGTGCCTAGCTGCGTACTTATACACTAGATCATGGCCAGGAAATAAACTATCATTATTGGCAGGTCTCAGTTTAACAGAATTGATAAGATATAGGTTACGGGAATGTAAGGTAAATACAATACTTTGCAAACTATCGAAATCCCTAAAGTGTTTTAGAAAATTACTGAAACCCCTAAAATGTCAACAGCTGTGTGTAGTTTACAAATAACCCCTACACAAATGGCACAAATATGAACGGAAATATATGGAGTATGTTTTCTGTAGCAAAAAGTGAGTTTTTCTCTGTAGACTTTCTGCCAATATTGTACCTATAGCAAAAACACCAGCGTGTCCATAGGTATAATTGACATGCAGAGATTTTCCAAAACGCAGCTTTTCCACTGCAGATTTTTTTCTGCAATGTGTGGATGGGATTAGCCAGAATCCCATTCAGGCTGAGGACCCACGTTGTAGAAATGCAGCTTTTTTTGTTGTAGATTTTGTTGCATTTTTTGAGCCAAAACCAGCTGTGAATTGAGCAGAAGGTAGTATAAGGATAAATTCACATGGAGTTTTTTGGTCAGGATTTTGAGGCCGTATCCGCCTCAAACTCCTGACCAAAAAGACGGATCCCATTGAAATCAATGGGAGCCTCTCAGGTCTTTTTTCTGGGAGCTATTTCTTCCAGCTCCCGGAAAAAAGAAGCGAGGTGTTCATTCTTCAGGCTGTTTTGCCTCGCGATTCGGCCTGAAGACACTCCCTCCTCCCGACTAGGCCCATTCATTGGGCCTAATCCGGAGCGGAGTGTAGTGCATCGGCTTTCAGTCGCGGCAACCTGGCCTCAGGTTCCGGTCCAAAAAACTCAGTCTGAACTTACCCTTAGAGTTTTCTATATATAACCCTTTGTTTTGCAGCTACTCTTGGCTTTAACTCAAAATACTGCAACAAAATCTGCAAGAGAGAAAGCTGTGTTTCCGCATTTTTGTAATGTAGAGCTTCAGCCTTAAGATGTGCCAGATCTATCATCCTGCATCAGCCAATGTGATAAATCTGGTGCATTTTCAGACTACCTGTCTTAAGTTTACACTGTCTTTTCTGGGAAAAAGACTTCATATTTGCAGAATTTTCCAGAATATTTTTGTCACTATTATTTCAAATTTTTGGCACAAACTCTGAGACCAGATTATGGCTACAATGTAACAGTGAATTATAAAAAGTATTGCAAAGAGAGATTTATTAATCTAAATGCACTAGAATTGTGGTATACTTTGTGGCAAAACAATTGTCCGATTTAATGTTTACCACATTTGTTATGTGTTTTGGACACTTACATCTTGTTCAGTAAAAGGTTGTGAGACTTAAAATGTACACCAAAATTGCACATGTTTAGACTGTTTAGTTTAAAGAGGACCTTTCATCAGATTGGGCACAGGCAGTTCTATATACTGCTGGAAAGCCGACAGTGCGCTGAATTCAGCGCACTATCGGCTTTCCCGATCTGTGCCCTGGGTAAAGCGCTATCGGTCCCGGTACCGTAGCGCTTTACAGTCAGAAGGTCGTTCCCGACACTCTGTCAGGAACGTCCTTCTGCCCAGCAGCACCTATCGCGCTGTACTGCGTGAGCGGGGAGGAACACCCTTCTGACTGTAAAGAGCTACTGGGACCGATAGCGCTTTACCCGGGGCACAGATCGGGAAAGCCGATAGTGCGCTGAATTCAGTGCACTGTCGGCTTTCCAGCAGTATATAAAACTGCCTGTGCCCAATCTGATGAAAGGTCCTCTTTAAGTTTGCAGTGTGTGAATCTTTGACAAGTTTAGTAAATCTGAAATAGTTTGTGCAAATATGTCCAAAATGTATGTTTAATGGATAGACAGGTACGCAAATAATTTTTTTGATATATTTTTTGATGGCAGCCCTAAAAGTCATCATTAGACCTAATTTACTCTTGTGTGCTGTGTAATGGATATGTATTCTCTTCACATAAAATAATGCATAAACACAGGGAGGATATACAAACTCCTTGCCAATGTTGCCCTTGGTCAGCTTCACACCGAGGACCTCAGTTCTAAAAAATATACTCAGTTCACACCTGTGTTGAAGTTTCTGTTGTTTAGGTCCACTTGAGGAGCCAAAAATTAACCACTTAAAAAGTGGTCAACCTTAGAAATCCATGGTCCTCATAGACTGTAATGGAGTCCGCCAGGTTTCCGCCCGAAAAATACAGACAGAAATGTCTGCATGCAAGACTAATTTAGCTGCATTTTTCAAGCTGAATAGGGGACGTTATCCCTAAACAGGTGTGAACCTAGCCTTAGGGCCCCTTCACACGGAATATATGCTTGCTGATTTTGAACATGTAACATGTTTTGAATCAGCGGCATTAAAATAGATCCCATTGCTTTCTATGGGAGCCAGCATACGTGCGCTCCCCATAGAAATGAATGGGCTGTTTTTTTCCCTATTGCTTTCAATGTGATACGCGCGTATCACATTTTATTAATACATACACAGAATATTTCATAAAATAGTACTGTATATTGTGACCCATATTTTTCCTTCGATAAATTGCTTTATTGCTTCAAAGAGGGAATATAATTTTGAGCTCCAGCACCCAATACAGTACACTTCTGGTAATAATGCAGTTGTGTTTGTACATACAAGTGTGAATAAGGCATTTTATTTGTGGGGAAAGTTTCAAAGTAAAATGCTTGAGTTGTTTTTTAATTTTGCAGTAGAATAATAGATAGTGGTGTAGATATGGCCAACAAGCATGGAGTTCTGCGATCTGCCACTAACAGCACTCATTTGGTTTCGCAACCGCAGTCGCAGTCTGCGCCTGGTGAGGGACGTATAATTCATTTTAAATCAATTCCGTACCAAGCTGTGTTCTCCATGTATAATATTCATATTTACTTTACTGGTAAATTATACATTTCCTTTCCTTTATTCTTTTTCTGATTAAGCTGCATGTGATAATTTTCATTCATTTATACATTTTCACCTTTATGTCTTTTTGTACTAATTTCAATACAATTTGTTGTGAACCTTTTTTGTTAAACCCTGCTGATAATTTTCCTTCTTATTCGGTACAATATATCTAAATCTCAGTGAGGAATCATATCTATTGTTTAAAAAATGTGTGGTTTACCTACAAACAATGATATTCTGAAGATTGTTTTTTACTGTGAAGAACAATGTTGGAGGCTTACGGATTTCAGATTTTTAGAATTTTTCAAGGTAGTTTGAGAAACAGAATGTACTAAAGTCAGCACAAATTATAACCTTAGTATAAGTTCACATAAGAATTCTGTCCTGTGGTGGACATAAGGGAAACTGTGGGAGTTCTTCTAAGGAGTTACAGTTTGCAAGAATTGACTTCCTTATAAATGCATGTGCTGAAGAAGGAAAAATGAGCTAATACCCACATCAGTATGAAAAAATAACAGCAGCTGCAGATGAGCAAACTCTACCATGTGACACTGTATTTTCCATACATATCCACGTAATGGTCATTAATGGTACATTATAGATAGTGTATACCCTTAACTTAGATCAAATTTGGATACAGACTCATGCAATATTGCACCATGCTATCAAAACCTTCGAAAGAATGTGATTTACAAGACAACCAAACAGCATATCACATTATAATACTATATCGCAAATGGGGATTAGAAAACTGGATATTTGGTTTGGCACAAGTCAATTTTGTTACAATTTCCGACTCTGGAAATCCTTAAATTGTCTTGCATGAATTACTCAATAATATCTTGCAGGCAGCCCTCCCTCTACCACAGCCAACTATGAGGCACTGATGACTCAGTCAGTGAGCCATATTCTTATAAAATAGCCAAACGGGTTACTCCACATTCTCTTCAATGGACATCTTCCAATCTCCAACGGCAACAGGGCAGAATGTTGTTTCTTCTCACCTTCATATCTGTAAATTGAAATGTTGCCATGCTTTGTTACACCTTATTGGCCTGAGCGAGAGCAATCACATAGTGGGTCAGTTACTGTTCTGCATTAAGCAATACACTTCCTGCTGGATGACTCCCTGTCAATTACAATTGAGCAATGACAGGAACATCTTGACTAGGGTTGAGCCGATCTTGACTTTTCAGGATCGATTTTGAAATCCAATTTCCGATCATTTTTTATTCTAACCCGATCTCAATCCCAATGCAAGTCAATGGGATTTTTTTACTAATCGGAGATTGGATTTTAAAAGCAATCCTATTCACTATACAGCATGGAATCTAACAATTGAACGCTTTAATTGTTAGAATCCATGCTCTGTAGTGAATTTTTTTAATCACTAAGTAGCCAGAGGATTTTTTTTTAATCCTCTGGCTACTTAGTCCCCCCTGGTGTCCACTTACCTGAAGAGATGGCTTGTCCGGTGCTCGGTGTTCTCGGTCTTCTTTGTCTCGCTGCCCCCGCCTCCCAGGTTAGTGTTTAAAGAGCTAGGAAGGCGGGGCTTGTAGCTTAGGAGAGTGTGGGCGAGAACAGGGCAGGGAGCCGTGACGTCTCCCCTCCCAGTACCCACCCACACTCTCCTAACCCACCCACACTCTCCTAACCTGGGAGGCAGGGAACAGCGAGGTGAAGAAGAACGAGAAGACCAAGCACCGGACCAGCCATCTCTTCAGGTAAGTAGCTACTAGAGATGTTAGTTAGTCTCCCATTAGAATAAATGGGAGACTAGCTAGCAAAGCATTGTGGGAAATGATCACCGATCTTGATCCCACCTAAAAAGATTGTGTTCGGGATTCCGATCGCAATCATGAATTTTTCTTGATCGCTGATCAGAATCCGATTTTTTCCGAACACGATCGCTCAACCCTAATCTTGACTGCTCTGCAAGTGGGGATTATGACTAGAGATGGGCAAACCTCTCAATATTCATTTAACTTTGGGCTTAGGTGGTTCATTTCCAAGACTCATTTTGGGTCAAACAAGTTTGTTATGAATCACAGCTTAAATTGGCTTAAAACATGGTGTACAACACTGTCAAGTCTCCTAGGAACCTATCAATCCAATTTCTAGCTCTCTAAGGCATCACAGGCAAAGTTATGTTAAAGTAAATGTTACATGTATGTCTATATAAGAAAAATATATCTTTGTACCGTATTAGCCAGCGGATAAGAAATGTAAAGATTCCTCAGTAGTTGATATCTTTTTTAATGGCTAACAAAAATGATGACAGATTGCAAGCTTTCGAGACTACTCAGTTCCCTTCATCAGGCTGGTATAACACAATATCTGAAGGCATGCACATTTATACAGGAATAGAGTGTTTGATGCACAATTGATGGAAAGCAGTCCATACAAATAAATAGATAAGTTAAAAAAAAATATCAGTTTACAGGAAGGTTCTCTGAGTTTATGGTCCCTTTGATTAGTGACATGGTGTCTAGTTGTTGTAAAAGGACATAAAACCATGTGACAGATTTAACCCCCCTTGGAGTGTGTCAAAGTTTGTCATGAGTTTATATTCCCATAACCTTCTATCTTTTATCTTCTGCTCTCTCATAACATGTAGCCTGTCAAGGGTTTTGTAACCATGTTTTCATGAGAAATTCAAGTCCTTATCCAAAATTAAGATATGTAATGATGGACATTTCAGCAACTCCATTAACTCCAATTTTTTGTATCCTACAAAAAGTCGCTCTACTCTAAAAGCATTATTTCTTTTCACTGTGTTTCCACGGCAGTCAAAATTCTGTGTTTCCACAATGTGGGGCCTTAGTCTAAAACCTAAAGACAAATCTATACTGCAAGTAGTAGTCTCGAATGGTTCTCAAATACCAAACATTACTCTAGTAGAGAAATAAAGATAAAATAACCAACTGTGCAATAGCCAACTGAGCAACTTGTAAATAACACACTGATAAATGTGATCTCATATGCAGATATCCTTTACAAAACTCGTTTCTAGATGTGTCTCTATTTGACATATTTTAATATGTTCCTAAGACTGAAATGTGCAAATGTTTGTCGTGAAAATGTTCTTCAATAGGCTTTCTTTCTCAAGCATCAATCGAATATGTTCAACCCATTGCCATTCCAGTAATTTCTTAGTTTGGTTGGTTTCTTAAATAAAATAGCAAACAATAAATTTTGTCGATCACAGTTTGCATTTCCAGGAAAGCGCAGATATAAAGATAAAGAGGAATATAGGGGCTGCAGGAAAAATGATGCAAATAAGTCCCTATAGTACTATTCACACTTTACATTTCTCTGCATTCTGACTCCATTTTGTTATTTAGAACCCAGCATGCTGTATATCTTGTGTGTCTAGGGTATTTTTTCTGCCAATATTGACCACCCAGTGAACATCAAATAAAATGTTTAAAACCAGCATGGGCTTTGCAGGAAAAATGTACTGTTTTTAATAATGTATCATTTGCTTTATTGACGGAATAAATTTAATTTCCTCTTCTCCTCATGTATAAAACGTAGATAGGGATTTACTTTTGGCTCATACATATTACCTTAACTATATACTAACCACATTCCTAGAACATACATATTTTAATTTGCTTTATTTTAGTTGTTTCCCTCCCCATAATGTCCTATTATGTCTGTTCCCGCGAACCGATGTAATAGTTCATCATGTAGTTGGTGCTGGCTCAGGAGCTGAGCTGGAGCCTTTGGGAGAGGATGTCAGCTGTGACATAGTTGACATCCTCCTCTAAGGACTGCGAGCAGTGAAAACACTGTTTGCAGCTGTTTAACCCCCTCAAATGACACTATTAATAATTATAGTGGCATCTAAGGGGGTTCTTTGTTCTTGCCCATGCCCCCCCACCCCGCCAACAATGTTTTGTCATAGTGATGCAGGCCTACTGAAGACACCCACTTTCACCTCATAATAATCTCTATTATGACTTTGCCAGAGTCTTATAGTTAGGCTTTCACTTTCATCTTGCAAAGTATAGCACATTGCACTGCAGAACTATTGCAATGTATGAAGGCTCTGGCAAGAATTCCATGTATGAGGATATGAGGAGCATTATATACCATGTGGAGCATTATACTGTGGGGGTCTGGGGATGTTTATACTGTTTGGGGACAATTTGGAACATAATATATATTGCATGGGGTCATAGGACAGAAAACTATAAGATACATTTGCGAGAGTTTGGTCCACAAATTTGGCCAGTATGGGATACCAAAATTCATGATGGCAACCCTCTGTACTATGTCTGTGTCATAGCACCTTCATTATAGTCTTAGGCATGCAGAAAGTGCTCCTTGGCCTTGACCATAGAAATATTTGGGCATGCACAGTAGGGGATGACAGTACAGGGAAAATACTCCATAATGTGCAGTTTTAATTTTTCAAGTAGTCAGCACATATGCAAAGGTCAGTGTTGGAACTGGAACTGCACAATCAGCGACGAACTTGCACCTGGTCTTGTTGTGTTTCTGGACTGTGGCCATTGCTGCTCAAAATTTCCACCAAGGGGACTGTGAAAACCATGAATTGTCCTTGTCCATAATTGTTGCTCCACATATGAATGGTGGCATGTATATTTCCCTAGACTGACATATACAAAGAATGGCTCACCTTCTCAGACACATGGCTATATAAAGCAACTTTCCTAGAGAAATATTGGCAGCTAGGTATCTTCCATCAATGATAAGCACACGCACATGCCATCATTTGGAGAAACACAGTGGAATCCATTAAGTGACACCGCAGCAAGTGCACCACAAGCAGTTTGGTCAGGTGCAAGGTAAGTTGTAGATCCGCCAGATGACTGGGCGCATATTGCAGTTTCTTGGACACATATTTCCTTATGGATAGTTGATGTTGGCATGGAAGAGAAGTAGGAGTAGTGTTGATGATTGTAACAATGACCTTGTGCTAGGTGTCGGTGTTGATGTGTACAAGTGAGATCACAGCCAGTGCCATTGCCAAGTTTATTTTGTCAAATACTGGTTGATTCACACGGGTACTAATGCAGCTTTTTCTTTCTACCCACAAGTGTTCAATTTGGTTGAGGTCTGGGGACTGTAGGGGCTAATTCAGCACCTCTGCTTTATTGTCATTGAACCATTTCACGCTAATCAAAACGTATGCTTCGGGTCATTGTTCTGCTGGAACACTATGTTCTCTTTTTCATACCCATAGTACTCAATTATAGTAAGTCCTCTTGCAGGACACACACATACAGATCAGCATTGAGACCACCATAAATCCTGGTCAAGTATCCAATGCCTTTGTTACAACCCCATACCATCAGACTTTCACCACCAAATTTTACAGTTCCTTCAATTTCTCTATCCTTTACTCCCGTTTTACCTTTCTTCCAGACCCATTTACACCCATCAGAGCCCAGTCTATTGACCTTTCTCTCATCGCTCCAAACCACCCATTTCCAATTTTCTACTGTCCACTATTCGTACTTTTTTTGCAGACCTCCACTGTGGTGTTTGTTGTGCCAGAACTAATTGACTTGTGACTCCAATATTTTGCTTGGACGTCCACCTATTAGCTCTTGAATGGATGGATGGTCTTTATTTCATATTTCTTGAACTGTCATGGCACTCAAATGATTCAGTTTGGCAATTTTCTTGGCAGAGAGGCCACTATTGATGAGCTAAATTATGCAGTTTCTCTTTTCTTGGGACATCTTCTTCATGGCTGATTCTCAATTTTAACCAGTGATCTTTCACTTGGAAATCAACCTAATAACACACTGAGCTATTAGGGAATGTGAAAACATGTTTTAATTTCTAGTATACAAGAGAAAAAGATTCTTGTACTTTTTTGAAAACTCATGCCGACACTTTTTATGATGATATTGAAGTCGAGGCTTCATTATCTTTTTTTGGGCCAGTATTACAGACTTGTGTAATGTGCGTCGCATGGTGCTTGCATGAAGATATGTGATTTCACTTTTACGAAGCATATGAGACACCTCTTCTGGCGTGTTTATTGTGCCAGAACTGTTAGATCTTGTGATTAGACAACTTGTTGGCTCTAATATTTTGCCTAGAACGTCCACCACCATAGATGGACAGACTCCATTTCTTACTCTTTCAACTGTCATGGCATATGATGTACTTTGGCAATTTTCTTGGCCAAGTGACTGCTATCGATCACCTGGATGATGCTGTTGCTCTTTTCTTGAGAAACCTCCTTCATGGCTGATCCTTTGACTTGGGTATCAATGTAATAACACACTGAGTTCTTAGAGAATCTGAGAACAGGTTGTAATTTGTAGTATAAAAGAAGAAAAATATTTTTCCACCACCAGGAGCAAAACAGTAATAATACAGTTACATGACAAGAATCTGCATAACTAATCAGATGCTAAATATATGCTAAATAGTTGCAAGTCAAATTTATGTAAGAGATAGCTAAGATGATTATCTATAAAATTATGGTAGTCTCACCTTCGAAGCTGTGGTGGATGGTAAGATATGGAGCCTTAAAGGGGCTCTATCACTGTATTTTCGCTATTTTAGATAAACATATGCCTGAATACCTTTAAAAAGGCTATTCAAGTCCTGCTAATCGTTTGTTAAAAGGCCCCCCCGTTTTACCATGAGGTCTTCCTCTTTCTCTTCCGTTTTTCCTTAGCTGCTATGGACTCCTAGTATATCTTCTCTTCTCAGCATATGTGTGTCTACATCTGTATTGTATTACTGTGTATTATCCTGTACCTGTATAACTATGCTGCTGTAACATGCTGAAATTTCCCCAATGTGGGACTATTAAAGGATTATCTTATCTTATCTTAATGAATTACCTCTTAAACGTATATGTAAATGAGCCCTTCCGTGCACCGTGGACATTCCCATGCAACCCTCACGTCATACTCTGTTCACGCCCTCCTCCATGGTTCTTCTATGTAAGTCTCTCCTCCTGCTTTCCATTCACTGCCTCACAACTGTTTCTTCAATGCTTCTGCAAAAGGAACTGTGATGACGTCACTGATGCTCTGTGATTGGCTTGTCCCTGTGATGATGTCACTACAAGGTCCTTCGTCGTCTTCTAAGTAGTGATACAGAGTAGCTCCCTGTGTCTATCATAGATTTCCATGTGTACATTATGCAGTAAAGGCTTCTGGGAAAGTTGGGCATGATGTTCAGGCTGCTTCCTATAGAGGGCAGCATAACAGAGGCACTGTCTCCCTATTTACATCTTGGGAGACAGATTTGCATATTCCTCCCATAATCCCTTGCAGTGGAGCAACTATGGCTGTATAAGTCTCCACACACCTAATAGGTGGTCTCTCCATAAGGATGGACATTAACCCCATAATTTGGTCTCTCAGCCTCCCACTTCTACCAAGTCAGTTCTCTCTACGCTGCGCTGACGAAGTCCCACCAGACCAAAATGGCCGTCCGTAGCTGAGAAACTTTCTTGGTATAAAACCCACATTATGCAGTAAAGGCTTCTGGGAAAGTCGGGCATGATGTTCAGAGTGATTCCTATAGAGGGCAGCATAACAGAGGCACTGTCTCCCTATTTACATCTTGGGAGACAGATTTGCATATTCCTCCTCTAACCACTAGTATTACCAAATCCTTTGCCACTACTACCTTCACAACCTACCACTCATATCTTCCTCCTCTGCTTGAATACAAAGCTAACTTTTATTATCCAGCTCAGAAAAAGAGGAAAATGAATGCTTTGACTAGGAGAAAGAGATTTTTCATCAGATTCTGCATCACTGCTAGGGATCTGTCAGTGAAGTATGTGTAGGAGACAAGGTTGACAGTCCAAAAAAGCTCTGCCTTCAATTACATGTTATGTAACAGAAGAAGTAGGAGAAATACACAGAAGCCTGACTCAAGATCACATCACTTTCACATGCAATACTCTCATTTGATTGAGATGAGCGAGCTAATTAATCAAAAACTTCATCTGCATTCTCTGGAAGTAAAATAATCCTGCAAATACTGTCAGCGTCACCAAGACCAGAAGTAGTGTTGCTGTTGCTACACACATTCTTATTGTTATGCAATTGTTCACACCTGCATTCGGGTTTCAATTCATGGGGTCCCCAAGTGGAAACCTAATCCACTTATGAAGGTGGTTACAAGCGGAAACCCGTGAACCCTATAGACTGTAATGGGGACTGCCGAGTTTTGTTTTTTTTTAAAATGTAGATTGTGAGCCCCATATAGGGATCACAATGTACATTTTTTCATTTAAGTATGTCTTTAAAGAATGGGAGGAAATCCACGCAAACACAGGGAGAATATACAAACTCCTTGCAGATGTCGTTCCTGGCAGGATTCAAACCCAGGACTCTAGCGCAGCAAGGCTGCAATGCTAACCACTGAGCCACCATGTTGCCCCTGGAATGCTGAGTTTCTGCTTGGTTTCCACCCAAAAAAGATGGAAAAATGCGGAAAGAAAAGTCCTTATTGCAGGACTTTTCTCTCTGCATTTTTTTGAGCAGATTTGGGGACGGAAACCCCAAATGGAATTCAGTCACAGGTGTGAAATAGCCTGCTTAATTATACTAATTGACAATTCTAGCAGTGTGTATATGTCTTTTTTTTCAAACTAGTATTTCAAGAAAAGTTTTTTTTTAGATTAACACAGGCTGCAATACTGTATATACACAAAACAACAAAAAATTCTTAATACATTATTTGAATATTTTTTTCATCTATAACAATAGTAAATTGCACTGTATATTTGGTGGTGGGTGAGTAGAAAATAAAAAGAAAAATTAAATAAGTTTTTAATCACAAGCTAGACAGTATATTGTGTGAACTAAACACAACAAAAAGAAGGCTTATACATCTGATGATTTTTTGAGATTATCAAGGAAATACTGTAGATATACACAGGAGACAAAAATGCTGCAGGTTAAGGCCCCACGTTGTGGAAATGTTTTATGTATCAAGTGAAAAAATTAAACAGTTGTCCAATAAAGCCCTTAAAGGGGGTTTTCCCATCTCACTGTTTCAGGAGTTTGCCTGTTGCCCCCTCTTGCTGAAAAAGATACTATGAAGTGTCAGAATACTTAATTAGATCAGATAATATGCACATAATTGTAGAGAACGGACTCCATGTAATTTGTGTGTTTATCAGCAAACTGTAATTAGCTGAACTGATTGTTCTGCCAGCAGAGCAGTAAGTGACGTCACTTGTTTGTGGTTATGGTAACGCTGTATAAACAATGGGAGGAATAAGATCACATAGCAGGCAAACAAAGCAGCATTTATATTTGGAAAAGTCTTGAATTTACATAAGCTACCGGTATAGGATACTTGAGATTGGACAAAACCTTCAACAAAGAATTTTTCACTAACAGGGTGGTTTTATCAGTGAAATGTTTAAAAACTGTATACAGATGAAACTGCTCTATTGCACAATAGACACAATTAGGTTATTGGAAATGACAGGATTAACTGTCATGTCTGTGTGTCTTTAATTTTGTATTAGAGTAACTGGAAATGGGGCAGTCTCAAGCTCAAACAGCAGCAGCTAGTTCCTCACTCCTATCACTAATCGCCCGTGTAATTGCATGAATTTCTATTGCTCTTCAGACATGTGCTCTGTATGATGCAGTGAAATGAAACAGACTTACACTATCTCCAATAGCTCCACTAACTTCTGGTCACGCTTAGAGCAATTTATTTACTGTATATTGTCATCAGCACTGTATGGTATCCACCCATCACTGTCTATTGGCTGAGATATTGTCAGCTGATGTCAGGTGTTTTTTAGAACATCAGAGACTGAGTCATACACACGTGTCTTCCATATTTCCTGCTCAAACAAGTGGTGATGGGAATTTTAATTAGTTCAATTGCTTTTGTTTAGTTGAATTGCTTTTCTTTAGTTCTGTTAAGAACTGAAGAATTTGGTTTATTTGGGTTGAATCTGGATGTTGATGAGGCGTGTCACCCATTTCTAACTGTGATTTAAAGGGATTTTCCTTGACTTTTAAACTGATGACCTATCCTTAAGATAGGACATCAATTGAACATCCAAGGGGGTCTGAAACTTGGGACCCCCGGAGATCAGCTGTTCAAAGTTGTATCAGCACAGTTGTATCACAGGCCATGATTGCAAGCTCTGTCCCATTCAAGAGAATAGGCTGAGCTGCAATACTGAGCACAACCACTTCAAAAATGTACAATGCTGTGCTTGGTAAATTCTGAAAAGACTGTAGTGCTTATGCAAGCACAGTAGCCTCTTCAGGTAAAAAAAAATCTGCGGAAAAAAACAACCGAGGACATACCAGTATGATCTTTTTTTTATTTTATTCACCTACCCCAGCCTATTTAAAAAAAAAAATATTTTTATGTCCTGGAAAGCCCTCTAGGCTAAGGACCCACGTTGCAGAAACACAGTGATTTAGTTGCTGCATAAACAATGGAAAAAACTCTTTAGTGCTTTACTGATTTACAATACTAGATGAGATTTCATTAATCCCATTCACATAATGCAGATGAAAAAAGCTGTGGAAAAGTAGCATGTAAACTTTAGCTATGGGATTGTGGGGAGCGCTTTCTCTATATATTTAATAGGGGAATTAAAAACAAAGTGAAAACTCAATTAAAAATACTTTGGATAAAATGCAATATGTTTTTTTCTGCATTTTTCCCACAGCATTTTTTAGCTGTGTTTTGTTATATGGGGCCTTAGTCTGTTTTCAAAGATTCCCCACACGGTTCAAGTTTCACTGTCATGTAAATATATAGCCTTAGCCTAAGGTCCTATGTTGCAGAAACTCAGCTTTTTTTTGTTCCAGATTTAGGGAGCCTTCACACGGAGTTACCTTGCACTCATTCTGATAGTAAAAACACGTTCAGAATGAGCGTATAAAAAGCAGCTCCCATTGACTTGAATGGGAGCTGGCATACGTGCGCTCCCCATTGAAATAAATGGGAGGCTTTTTTCCCTATTGCTTTCAATGTATTACACACGGGATACATTGAAAGCAATAGGGAAAAAAAAGCCTCCCATTGATTTCAATGGGGGAGTGCACATATGCCGGCTCCCATTCAAATCAATCGGAGCTGCTTTTTAAGCGCTCATTCTGAACTTGTTTTTATGATCAGAATGAGTGCACCGTAACTCCATGTGAAGGCTCCCTAAAAATAAGACTCCCATTGACTTCAATGATATTTTTTACACATGTAAAAATATGCCTGTAAAAATACGCCTGTAAAATGTTATTGAAGTCAATCGGAGTCTTATTTTTACATGTGTATTTTGCAAAAATACACACGCGTTTACTCCGTGTGAAGGCTCCCTAAGTTCCATTTTTTGAGCCAAAGCCCATAATGGTTACAAAAGGAATGTGAAACATATAGGAAGATCGTATACTTCTCCCTTCTGCCCAATCTATTCCTGGCTTTGGCTCTAAAAACCGCAACAAAATCTGCAACAAAAAAGCTGCATTTCCACAACGTGGGGCTTTAGCCGTAACCTGTTTTTAATACACGATGTGGCAGATCTCTACTTGATTTATATATCAAGTCTCAAAATCAGGACTAGGGTTGAGTGATCATGTTCGGAAAAGATCAGATTCTGATCGGCGATCGAGAAAATTTCACTATCGCCATCGGAATTCCGAACACGATCTTTTTATGTGGGATCGAGATCGGTGATTTTTCCCACAATGCATTGCTTAGCCTTCACACTGAGTATACGATGTATATTCAGTGTGAAGGCTCCGCTGCAGTTCCATAGGTATGAATGGAAGCAGCCGACACACAGCCTTAACCCCCTGTGCGCCGGCTGCCTTCATTCATTCGAATGGAAGGCTAAACTAAATCTCTAGCAGCTACTTACCTCTAGAGATGGCTGCTCCAGTGCCCTCCTTCTTCTTGCCTCGCTGCCCCACCTCCCAGGTTAGTGTTTAAAGCGCTAGGTAGGCGGGGCTTGTGGCTTAGTGTGGGCGGGTACAGGGTGGGGAGACGTGACATCTCCCCTCTCAGTACCCGCCCACACTCTCCTAACCCGCCCACACTCTCCTAACCTAGCAGGGAGGGGGCAGCGAAGAGAGAAGAGCAGCGTGGAACAGCAGCGAGGCGAAGGATGAAGGCACGGGGCACAGGACCAGCCATTTCTGGAGGTAAGTGGACACCAGGGGGTAGGATTGCTTTTAAAATCCGATCTCTGATTAATTAAAAAATCCCACTGACTTGCATTGGGATTGAAATTGGGATCGAGATCGGGTTCGAATGAAAAATGATCGGAAATCGGATTTTAAAATCGATCCTGAAAAGTAAAGATCGGCTCAACCCTAATCAGGACCCTTTAGTATGTGGGATTCCACTTATGGAAATGGAGAGTTTGTCAGTTACTTCTGCTATGAGGTTCTCTGTAGCAGGTATAGTATTTTTCCCATTCTATAGATGTCATTCATTGCAATTGCAACTCAACTTTCAGCTGGTAAAACCTTTTTTCTATGCATTAAATGACATAGTGACTCCTGCAGGCTATAAAAGTTTTACAGCACTTGTTAAATGATGCATCCATTTGCAGTGACAGCACATTTTTGTACGTTTGAGCAGCTGTACTGTACATGCTGTAGTTTTGTCTAGTCGAGAGCCTCAGCAAGTATCTACCATTTCAAAATGCAGGCTTATATAGCAGCAGGCCTGAGAAATCTGGCACATCAACATGTTGGTGTCACAAAAAATTCCTTTAGAAACAGCAGCGTGCCATCCTGTGAACCTTAACAGCTGTTATTAATACATGCTACAACTCCATCTGCAGAACACGTGTGGGCATGAAAAATAACATCCATTGCTTGACATCAGTCTGTTGTCTACTAAGCTGCACGTCAGGGATCTGGGGAGATTTGTCAATTTTTTAATGGCCACAGTTGGTTCATTGATCAACTTCATAGTGACTATATCTAGTACAATCTTAATTTCATACCATGAAATCAAAACAATTTAAGAATGAGATTATCTTATTAATTATATCATTGTATCATTATATCATTGTACAATCGATTTATTAATCTATACTAGAGTCTGTCTATCTATCTATCTATCTATCTATCTATCTATCTATCTATCTATCTATCTATATCTACCTACCTATCTACCACTAAAACAGTAACTTTGTTCTTTGCACTAGTTGCAAATAATCACTGAATGGTTAAATCTTTTGCAATGTTCGTCAGGCATTTTGCAGTATGATCTATGTGTTTCATTAGTTAGGGTAGATATACCTATAATAAATGTGCTTTACCAAATGATATATGCATTTCTTCCTGCAATGTATGTGTTTCACTGGAAAACGTATGTGTTCATCAAGTATGAATAATGTCCTTAACGGCACCACATTATATTGCTCGGCTGGTATCTGCTCTGCATTACACATTCATTCCCTTGTGACCATGAAGACAGAAGCCTGCAAAGACACACATTTCAGGTGCTGTCACTAGTTAGGTGATGCCATGCATGTGTTTATAGACTTGGAGAGAGAAATGAATGTAAAAAGGAATGGCAAAAAAAAGGATCATTGCATTAAAAATTATGGCACTTTTTAAACTCAACACAGGTCAGATGATTAGAACTGCCCCCCCTATTCACTTGGATGTACTTTGTTACTGCAGAGATAAAATACACATTAGAATATAATAAAGAATAAATATGAAATATTTTATGGGTTTGGAGTCAATTTTTTGTGGCCAAATTCTATCTAGGCTTATCTATCCATATACTCTATGTAATACCTACTCCCCATATGTTGCCCCATATGGTGCCATATGTTTGATTCAATAGGAAAGAAGAATGGTCTACGTACAATACACACCTTTTTAGACAGTCCTATTATAAATGTATTATTTTTCCGTTTAATCTCTTTCCACTATAGTACTACTACACCATTCCTCAAAACCACATCTCTTTGTCTAACAGTAACCCCTGTACTCCATGACCTTAATGTTATCTGTGCACACAGGTACTGGATGGTGACTGGCACATGTGGCTTTATGTGAACTCAGGGTGTAGATATAGGGGGTGCAGGGGTAACAGTCACTACTGAGCCCTGGACCTTGAGGGGACCCCAAAGGTCTTTCTGCAATGTAAAATATACTACTATTCTAAATAGCACAAGATCCGTATGCACCATATTCCAGACTTTATAGTGGGGCCCAGTAGCTTTAAGTGAGTTAAGGTACCAGGATGAAGTGTGAGGAATATCACATTTGTGTGGCAAATTCTGTAGAAGTGACTTGTGACTATATGAAGAGCTCATATTGGTCAGCATAGAGTGGATGAGGAAAGAGAACATACATAATCTAAGGAAACATCATCTGAGTGAGTCTTTGGATGTAGTAGGTATGGATTTTTGCTATGTTATTTTTGCCTACATCTGGTTTGTCATCTTTGATAGAATGCAGGTACACTCAAGCAGGGGGGAAGACTTGTTGCTATTGAGAATTTAGCACATATGCACTGGGGCTTTGGCTCTGGATCTTGTACAGCCCTGGATATACCCCTGGGGGTTACAATGTCCAGATGCATCAAATAGGAGTTTCTTACTCACAGAGCTTGTTCACTGCTGGGCTTAAGTATTAAGTGACTGGTGAACATGTTAAGTAGAATTAATGTAGCGATACAAGTCGGATCATATCCCTGGTAAGTACTTTACTTTTCTATTACTCTTTATTGTTGGTTGTAACTGGGATAATGGCTAGCAAGACTGAAGGTTTGCTTCAATGCTTTATGTATGCAAGAGTTCCAGAGAGAACAAGTTGAAGCTGCTCAATGAGCAAACAGTTAGTGGGGTAAATATGGAAGCTGGACAAATGGAGACGTTTCAGAAGAACCAGGCAATGAGCTTTATAAATGCAGATAGGTTGGTTACAAAAGGGTCCAAGAAAAATGGCCTCTTTTTTTCTGAGCTTCCAAGCAAAACTGCCAAGTTGTGTGATGATATGAGGATGTCAGTTTCAGAAATGACAACTCTAGTGCATTTTGCTCTACCTAACAGTCAGGAGGACAGCCCAGGTAGTAGTTGGAGGGATGCTGAAAAAATTCACTGGAAAAGAAGGTAGATGACATTGGATGTGTACTATTGATTAAATGGAAATACACCTTATAATAAATGTATATCTTAAAAAAACTCAACTTAATTGTTATGTGTTAAAACAACCCATACCAATAAAGTTGGGTGTTCTCAGATAATTGTGGGAATACTAGTACAGGCAGGTCAAGTATAGGAAGTCCATGAAGATAGAATAGTTTGCCATCCAGATTGTATCTAGTAAATGGTTTTCTCTCTCCCAAATGCCAGGGTTCAGCATATGATTGAACAGGTGGATGCATTTCTAAGAGGAACTGGGGATAGCCCAGCTCTCATGATCCATGTGGGAACCAATTACAGAATACATGGTAGGTCAAGGATCCTTCAGAATACCTTTAAAGAACAAAGATCCGAACTAAAGGAAGGACCTCTAGAGTTGCACTCTCTGGATTACTTCCTCTGCCATGTGCAACACAGGAAAGTCAGTTGGAGTTCAGGAAGCTTAATGCATGGCTCACATCTTAGTGCAGGGAAGAACAATTTGGGTTCTTACCCTTGGTTCACATCTGCGTTTAGTAATCTGTTCAGGGAGCTTGCATGGGGACCCCCCGAACAGACTACCGAACGCATTTGCAAGCGGTGTGCAGTGAAAACACATGGACCCCATAGATTATAACAGAGTCCGTGTGCTTGCTGCGAGATTTCTGCACGAGTCATGAGGTCAGAAAAGTAGATTATGAAGTACTTTTCTGTCCGCATGTTCCCTGCAGATATCTTGCGGCAAGCACACAGACCCCATTAGGGTCTTTGGGGATCCGCGTGCTTTCGCTGCATACCGCTTACAAATGCGTTCGGTAGTCTGTTCGGGAAGGTGCCCATGCGAACTACCAACGCAGATGTGAATGAGGCCTATCTGAAGACCTTGAAGAAGGACATAAGATCCGAAACGCGTCGTCTGACGTTAGCCTTTTTGTCTTTTTCTGTGACTGCGTGTTTATATTTTATCCTGTGGACATGAAATAAAGAAAAGTTTTTTATTGGAGGAACTTTCGTTTCGTTGCTGGATGATTTTCGCATTATTTCCAACTATAAATCAACCTTAAGAAATGAGGCTTGGAATATCTCCCCTACCTTTTGCTGAACTTGGAAAGCTCTAGAATTAATGGGGATCCAGTCAGCTACCCAGCCTTCTTGTCTTTATCAGGAAAATTATCCCCCTCCCTACGATATCTCCCAGGTCATCGACTGGCACTGTTACTCTAACTCCAAGCTCTGGGTGAGGGAGGAATTATCAACGTTTCTTCTTCCTCTCACAGTTGCCCCCTGAGCGGCTTTCTTCCCCTTGGACACTCATATCACTCATACTATTTCTCCTACCCTATGGATTGCCAGGTGAGTTTTTACCTCTACACACATAGACACTCACCCCTCCCAGATGTACTCGGTTTTCAATAACCCATCCTCTACACCCAGCCTGCAGGACTCTGGGTTCTTTGTGGGATCTGGAGAGCCCCATGGATACCTGCACCTTAGGTTTCTGGTAAGTGAACCAACCCTCCTGGTCCCATGTGCCTATGCTCATCCTACACCAAATTTTGTGATGTTATTCACCAGAGACTGCCCCATGAGAGAGATCCTTTCCTCTATCTATGCCATTGTTGTGGCCATCTTTGAACCTCTGACTCCCAGTTTACATTCACAATTGGGAGTCTGACCTAAATGCCACTTTTTAGAAATCCAGAGGTCCAGAGTCTTCCACCACTCCCACAGCTCATTCATCTCTAGCTGTATTCTTGAAGAAGAATATAAAGTCCTCTCCTGTTGGTACCATGTGTCCACTAAGCTACATATGCTAATGACCTTGGTGCTATTAGTGTTGGTATTTCCAGATCTCTAAGGGGGGCATGCATCACATATTTTGGAGATGCCCAACCCTGTCTAACTTTTGGTAGGAAATCTGTAGAATTGCATCCTTCTTTATGAACTATATTCTGCCTTTCTTTCTGGGCTGCTTCCTGCTTCATTTGAGTGACATCCCAGCATACTGAGGCACCTGGATCTGCCTTTCCTCAAACCCTGGTTCTAAAACATGACTGCTGTCAAACCCATCATAACGCATGATGCTATTGGGTTATTTTTCAGGATTCAGCTGGATATAAATCAACAATGGTAGACTTGTTGATTTGTTCTATATATAGGGGTGATATTTCTTATCACCTGTATCGAATTGCAATAGTAGCAATTCCCCTTTAGCTGCTGGAGAACCCTGGGTGGAAAGACACAATAAACAGTGAGCCCTAAGGTGAATTTCCCCCAATGTCCCTTTCTGCTTGCAGGTCCTATCCTAAGCAATAGGTGGCAACTGGTCGATGGGCCCTTCCTATATAAATAAAAACACAGAACGAAGACAAGACAAACAATGACAAAGGAAAGTGAGCTAGAAAAGGGTCCGGTAACGCAGTAACGCAGTGCAGAATCAAAATCCAATTGAATAGTCAATAGGGTAAGCCAGAGGTAAGCAATAATAAAAGCAGAAGAGGAACTTAGCAGGGACAAAGTCACAGGACAGAGTCTCAATAGCCAGCCAGAGTGGAGGGTGGCGCAGAGACCCGAACAGGCAGAGATGTTACATCACTTCAGTCAAATATGTATCCTTGCTTGCACTCCCTGTGAGGTGTGCCCATTTCACTGGTTATTATATATTTAGATTTTTTTGTATTTGTACTTTTTGAAAAAGCTATAAATGAATTTTAAAAAGTGTCTCCGTATTAATGTACAGTGTTGCTGCTGCCTAGCAATTTCTACTAAAATCCCACTTTTTTTAGTCTTTTTTGTTTAATGAACAGGAAATCACACATTTGTTAATATACATGTACAGTTCTGCTTACATACCTTTTTGTGATAAAGAAAATAATAATTTTAGTCCTTACAAATAATGAATGGCTACTGTATTGTAATCCAATGATATATATAAGTATATGGCTAATTCCTTTGTTACTGAACAAGAATGTTTACCTATGATCTAAGTATTTGGAGCCTAGCTAATCCTGAAATATTGTTTTAGATAAATTAGTTAGAAAAGTTAGACGAGCTCTGCTTTGGAGTCTGATGTTTAGGTCACATAATGTTCTTTAGAGTTAACTATAAGTCGCATATATAACTATGCTAATTCTTCTATGAGAGTATTATTGACTGTAAAAGGACGTTCTGATGGCCGATTGCCAGAAATTTGGCTGAATCCCTCTTTTTGGGACATGTAAACTCCGCTGTGCTATCAGCCCTCCATAGCTATGTGTCTTTGCTTTCTTTATTCTTAGGGTGCATCCACGTGCCGCGTGACCTGGCACATATACGCCGTGTGAGATTTTGCGGGCCATATACACTCCCATTGATTTCAATGAGAGCGTGGATCGTAAATGCCACGTTATTTGCGGCCGTGATTTGAAATCAATGGGAGCGTATACGGCCCGCAAAATCTCACACGGCGTATATACGTGCCAGGTCACGCGTGTGAATGGGCCCTCAAAACTGTTCTCTGCCTCATTTTTTCCTGTAACCTCATAAACTTTCATCTGCTTATATCCATCTGAAAGATGGGTTTTCTATAAAAGTTTCCATAACACTTCTATCAGCGTTGTAATGTGTATCTGAAATATTGTATACCTTGGATAAGTAAGTAGAATAAGGTTAAACCAGGGGGTGAATGAACAAGGGGTGTTATGAATTTTCCTAAAAATTTGGGTTTGGCCAAACCTGATTTTTTTTGGGTTCACCTCAAACAAATCCACCAAAGTTGATTATTATACTCTGGAATCTCTTTAGTATTTGGAGGCCAGGAAGTATGTGTAAAAAATAGATTTTTGTTATGGTTATTACAATGTATGCTTCTACTGTGCAGACAGGTGTCAGCTGCACTGAAAGCTATGTAAACTAAATTTTAAAATACATGTAACTATATTAGGAAATTGTATAATTTCCCATCATATATATTTCCCATCAAATTTTTATCCTCTCTAGCAGACAACTTCATTGCCCAGCTAGTAGAAGAAAACACGAGAGGAACATCCATTTTGGACCTAGTCCTAACCAACAAAGAGCACATGGTTGAGGGACTACGGGTAGCAGGGACACTGGGATTCATCGATCGTGCTATACTTGAGTTTGGGGTTGCAAGAAGAAGAAGACCTGAGAAGACACAAACTTCAAGGCTCGACTTTAGCAGGGCAGACTTCAAGAGCCTGAAGGCAAGGGTTAGCAGAATTCCATGGTGCAAAATTCTTAAGCACAAAAATGCACATGAAGGGTGGGAAATCTTCCGTAGGGAAATCATTAAAGCACAGGAACTAACAATACCTAGAAGGAAGAAAAATGGGAAGCACCTAAAAATATCAGGATGGATGACCAAAAAATTACATAACCTGCTAAAAAGGAAAAAGGAAACATACAAAAAGTGGAAGATGGGAAGAGTACACAGCAGTCTGCAGACTCTGCAAGACAAGCATCAAAGGAGCTAAGGCTGAACACGAATTGAAGCTTGCAAAAGAGGCAAAGAGTAAGGTAAAAGGATTTTGGGGATATGTTAAAAGCAAAAGAAAAGTGAAGGAGACCATTGGAGTCCTGAAGAATGACAAAGGAGAAACAGTTAACATGGTGGAACACCAGGTGGAGCTACTAAATTCATATTTTGTATCCGTCTTCTCCCAAGAAACTAATGGAAATATCGACATTAATGGTGATGGAGATGAGGGGAAGGAGGACTCCAAGCTGAGTTAAGCCAAGTTACAGGAAACCAAGTCCCCAGGACCAGATGATTTACACCCTAGAGTCCTGAAAGAGATAGCAGAGGAAATAACAGAACCCCTTGCTATAATCTTCGGTAAGTCATGGGAAACAGGAGTGGTCCCTTTAGATTGGAAAAGGGCAAATGTTGTCCCCATCTACAAAAAGGGGAAAAGGGACAATCCAGGAAATTACAGGCCGGTAAGTCTGACCTCGATAGCAGGAAAAATCTTTGAGCAAATTGTCAAGGAACATTTACTTCGGTACCTGGATGGGAAGGCATTAATTAACCAGAGCCAGCATGGCTTTATGACCAATAAATCTTGTCAGACTAACCTGATTTCCTTCTACAACAAAATCACTGAATGGTTGGACCAAGGGAATGCCGTGGACATAGTATATCTTGACTTCAGTAAGGCATTTGATAAAGTATCACATAACCTTCTAATTGAAAAAATGATTAAGTATGGCTTTGACAAAAAATCTGTTAGGTGGATTCACAACTGGCTTAATGATCGGGCACAACGAGTAATACTAAATGGCTACACATCGAACTGGAAGAAAGTCAAAAGCGGGGTGCCGCAGGGCTCTGTTCTGGGCCCAGTACTTTTTAATATCTTTATAAATGATCTGGACAATGGAATTATTGGGGAACTCATAAAATTTGCAGATGATACGAAGATAGGAGGAATAGCCAACACTAGAGAGGAGAGAGAGCGTATTCAAAAGGACTTAGACACACTGGAACAATGGGCTGAGGCGAACAAAATGGTATTTAACAGGGACAAATGCAAAGTTCTACATCTGGGTAACAGAAATGTAAAAAACCTATATAGTATGGGAGGAATAGAACTAAGTGATAGCATAGGGGAAAAGAACTTGGGCATAATAGTAGATCACAAATTCAACATGAGCCAACAGTGCGGTGCTGCTGCAAAAAAGGCTAATAAAATTCTGGGATGTATTAAGACAAGCATTGAATCTAGATCAAGAGAGGTCATTATTCCGCTGTACTCTTCCCTGGTCAGACCACACCTGGAATACTGTGTACAGTTCTGGGCGCCTCAATTCAAGAAAGACATCGATATATTGGAGCAAGTCCAGAGAAGAGCAACCAAAATGGTGGAAGGTCTGCAAACCATGTCCTATGAGGAGCGGCTAAAAGAACTGGGATTGTTTAGTTTGCAGAAGAGAAGGCTGAGGGGAGATTTAATAGCAGTCTACAAATATCTGAAAGGTAGTCACAGTGCAGAGGGATCTACCCTATTCTCATTAGCACAAGGAAGTACAAGAAGCAATGGGATGAAACTAAAAGGAAAGAGATACAGATTAGACATTAGGAAAAACTTTCTGACAGTGAGGGTAGTGAGAGAATGGAATAGGCTGCCACGGGAGGTGGTGGGCGCTCCATCAATGGAAATCTTCAAGTGGAATCTGGATAAACATATAGCTGGGATGATTTAGGAAAACCTGCACTCGCAGGGGATTGGACCCGATGGCCCTTGAGGTCCCTTCCAACTCTACCATAAGAAAAATATATATATATATATAAATAATAATAAAAAACCAAAACAGAATGCCCCTCTAACTATCCTGCCACCCTTAATGACTTCTTTTAATACTGGCATAACATTACAAACAGCAGAACTTCTTGTGTTATTTTATCATCTCCGACCTATAAGTTGGTTTGAGACAATGTGTATGCATTTGCCTCATAGCTGATTTATTGGTGGATCACCTGATCACTTTCTGATTGGTTAGCCTCTCTTTAAATATTCCTATCTTCTTTAGTGTGTTGCTGGTTGTAAACCGCCCCCCCAACAAAAAATCCCCAAAACATTGAATTCCAGCTATACTTATGTTTTATATATTACATTTGCTGATATATTTATGTAGAGTAGTTTGTTCTTGGGGTTCCAAGTTTATTCATGGTTTCTGAGCTATGAGGCCCTGTTTTGGTAGCACCAGATCTAGAGGATGTACAGAGATTAGATAAGGAAAATGTTTGTTCTCATACCGTGTTAGCCAGTGGGTAGGAAATATGAAAAAAAAAAAAAAAACTTGATAGTCTTCAGTACTTGATATCTTTTTTAATGGCTAACTAATAATGATGACAGATTACAACGTTTCGGAACTCTCGGCTCCTTTCTCAAGTAAATTTAAAAACCATTTCTGAAGAATGCATATTTATGTACAAAAGGGACACACAGGGATAGAATTCTAGGAGGAAGGGGGTAGAGGGTTATTAGTTATTGGTAGAAAAAATTTAAACAATTCCAGGTTCTTATCAGTTCTCAGGTCAGTGATTTCTGTAAGATGCCATAAACCCATGTGACCCAGAGATTAGATCGCAATGCATTCAAGAGTTGAAGAGAGACAGATCTATTGTTTAGACCAGATAATGGGAAGTCATTAGAAATAGCCAGGCCTCCGTCATGACGCATTATGATGCAGGCCCGACCCATGTGACGTCATGGACATCACCAAATAGACCTAAAGCCTTCTGGAGAAGTAAGTAGCAGTTTTTTCTTCTTGACAAGTAATTAACAGTGTTTTTTATGTTCCCTCACCTCTCCTAGCCCTCCAATCATTATACTCAGTTTCTCCAAAAGGGGAAGTGCCGGCAGCTGTGAGCAGGAGCCAGGATTGATAAGTAAATAGAGCCCGATACCTGCTGGAGTTACTCTAACACGTAACGGCGTATTAAAAAAAAAAAAAAAAACAAGATCAGGTGCCCGCCAGGTCCCTTAACCCCTTAACGACCGGCCCATAGTAAAATTACGTCGGCACTGACAGGTCCTTCCTGACTGCCCTATAGTAAAATTACGTCGGGCAGTCAGGGAAGGATTCCCTGTCAGTGCCGACGTAAATGGAGCGGATCTTAGCTGTACCTGACAGCTAAGACCCTGCTCCATTACCCCCCATCAGAGGGGTCTCCGATCGGGGGGTTTTAACCCCTTCAGTTCCATGATCAAACATGATCACGGAACTGAAGCGGTTCCGTGATGCTGCCGGTATGATCGGCACCCCCCGCGGCGAGATCGGGGGGTGCCGATATGAAAAACATGCAGTCTGGGGTCTGGCCAGTGACCCCAGACTGCTAAAGACCCCCAATACCTGGTTGATCCTGCCCGGGGTAAGAGGAAGTCAGACGCAGGCAGCCCCTGCGACTGACTTCCTCTAGACGCTGCAAGACACTGACAGCTGTGTCCTGCAGCGTCTAATAGAGAATTAGTGATGCTTTTATCAAAGCATCACTAATCCAAGTGTCCTAAAGGGACACATGAAAAAGTAAGAGAAAAAAAGTGAAAAATAAATAAATAAAGTTTATAATAAAAGTGAATAAAGTTATAAAGCCCCAAAAATGCCCTTTTTTATAGAAAATGAATTATATTTAAAAAAACCCTAAAAATTAATAAAAACAATGCATATTTGGTATCACCGCGTCCGTAACAATCTGTACAATAAAACTGAAGCAACATTTAATGTACACGGTGCACGTCGGAAAAAAAAAAAGGAAAAAACCCGCCGAAAGTAGTGATTTTTCGAATCTTACCTTACAAAATATGCTATAAAAAGTGATCAAAAAGTCATATGCACCCCACAACAGTACCAATAAAAAGCGCAGGTTGTCCCGCAAAAAATAAACCCCCAACCAACACTGTCAACTGAAAAATAAAAATGTTACGCCTCTCAGAAGATGGCGATGCAAATATCACTGATTTATGTCCCCAAATGTGTTTTGATTCTACAGAATTAGTATCACATAAAAAAATAATACAAATGAGGTATCGCCATAACCGTACCGACCCGCAGAATAAAGGTCACATGTTACTTATACTGTACGCTGCATGGCGCAAAATTAAAAAGGTAAAATGCAATGCCAGAATTGATTTTTTCTTTTTTAAATCCAGCAAAAAAGGGTTAATAAAATGTATTCAATAAGTTGTAGGCACCCAAAAATGGTGTCATTACAAAATGAATCTCATCCCGCAAACAGCAAGCCCTTATATGGCCATGTCACCATAAAAATAAAGAAAAT
This sequence comes from Leptodactylus fuscus, assembly GCF_031893055.1. NCBI lineage: Eukaryota > Metazoa > Chordata > Amphibia > Anura > Leptodactylidae > Leptodactylus > Leptodactylus fuscus. The sequence goes on along the minus strand of NC_134265.1, from coordinate 255,927,310 downwards.
ATAGCATCTAGCAATGTGAAGGCAAAAAACCCCCAAAATCGCCAAATTATTAGAACACGACTGGCTGCATCAGGAAGGGAATATATAAACTGTGCGAGCGGATATCAGGGGATACCCCAGATTTACAGCTTATGAGCGAAAAGACACCAGAAGTGACCCCCAAAGTGACCCCCAGAGTGACTCCACCAATCATAGGAGCTACTGGGACATAGTAGGCAATTTGGTGTCTGCAATGTCCTCCGCACCGCTTACATATTCCCTCTTCGCCATCCGCTGTGCAGTCACGTCTGGGATACTAATACTCACTACACCCCCTGAGAAATTCTTTGAGGGGTGCAGTTTTCAAAATGGGGTCACTCCTTTGGGGAATCCACTTTTCTGGTACCTTACAGGCTCTACAAACATGACATGGCGTCCAGATACCAAACATATGAATCTGTGCTCCAAAAGCATGCTCCTTCCCTTCTGCGCCCTGCTGTGCGCCCAAACTGCAGTTTATGCCACATGTATGACACATGTATGACACTGGTGTATCCGGGATAACGGACGTAATGTCATATGTGGGTATAAACTGATATAAGGGCACAGCTGGACACAGAAGGGAAGAAGGGTTATTGGGTTTTTGGAGTGCAGACGGTTTGGTTTTTGGATGCCATGACACTTTTGCAGAGCTGAAACACCAGTAAAGTGGAATCCCCTGATATGTGACCTTATTTTGGAAACTATACCCCTGAAGGATTTATCCAGGGGTACAGACAGCATTTTTAACCCCCAAGTGTTGCTATAACTTATTATCCATAAATGAATACGAAGCTGATTGTGAGAGGTGAAAATGACAATTTTTCCAGGAATCCGTCCTTTCAGTGCGTAATATATTGTGCCTGACTTGTATCAGAGATGAACGCTCTGAAAGCTGTTGTGCCCGGGATACCCACTTACCAGTTTTTGGAGTGTGTATCTCTGCTGACATAAGTTGGGCACAACATACCGGGCACTGAAATGGCGAATCTCTGGAAAAATTTCATTTTTAACTTCTCATTATCAGCTACGATTTCATTTCTGGAAACTAAATAAATGCAACACTCAAGGGTTAAAAACGCTCGCTACGCCACTTGATAAATCCCATCAGTGGGGTAGTGTCCAAAATGGGGTGACATGTCTGCGGATTCTACTTTATTGGCACTTCAGGGGCTTTGCAAAAGTGACGTCCAAAAACCAAACTGTGCGCCAAAAACCAAAATAGCGCTCCTTCCCTTCTGTGCGCGGCTGTACCCAAATAGCCATTTCTACCCACATATGGCATTAAGTCCGTTATCCGGGGTACACCAGTGTCATACATGTGGGCATACACCGCCATTTGGGTACACAGCAGGGCGCAGATGTGAAGGAGTGCTATGTGCTTTTGGAGTTCAGATTTAGATTCTTCGTTTTTGGACACCATGTCACATTTGGGAAGACCCTAAAATTGCCCCTACAAAATGGGGTCACTTCTTGGGGAATTCCAGTTTACTGTCACCTCCAGGGCTCTGTAAAAATGTCATGGCGCCCAGAGGGTCCCTCTAACTCTGTACCCCAAAATCTAAAAAGTGCAATGCACCTTCCCTTCTGAGCCCTGCTGTGTGCCCAAGCAGCAGTTTACACCCACATATATAACTTTTTTCTACCAGGGATGGCCCACTTAATAGTTTTAGGAGTGCGGGTCTCTGACAACACAAAGTGGGGGCAACGTATTGGGCACCGAAATGGCATATTTCTTTCAAAATTTCAATTTTCATTTTGTACATTAATTTTTTGGAAGAATTTTTAGGCTCAAAGTGATAATACGCCTTGATACATTCTTTGAAGGGTGTAGTTTTTAAAATGGGGTCACCTTTGAGGGGTTTCCATTGTATTGGTACTTTAGGGGCTCAGCAAATGCGACATGACACCTGAAAACTATTCCAGCAACATCTGCCCTCCAAAAGCCAAATAGCGCTCTTCCCATTCTGAGCCCCATCATGTACCCATACAGCAGGTTATGGCCACATATAGGGTATTGCCGTGTTCAGGAGAAATTGTGTAACAAACTGTGGGGGGCTTTTTCTCTTTTAACCCCTTGTGAAAATGAAAACTTTGGGGATAAAGGGACATTTTAGTAATTTTTAACCTACACATCCCAAGGTTAGTAAAATCTGTGAAACGGCTATAGGGTCAAAATACTCACTATACTCCTCAATTAATACCTTAAGGGGTCTAGTTTATAAAATAGGGTCATTTATTGGGGTTTTAAATTATTTTGGTAACGCAAATCTTGTTTGAATGTGCAATGGGCCTGAAACATTTGGAAGCAAAATTTGTGTTCTGAAATCCAGTTGGTGCTCCCTTCTTTTTGGGGCCTACTGTGCGTCCGTACATAGGATTAAGGCCACAAAGTTTACATTTTTGAAAACGGGAGAAATGGGGCCATCTATTTTGGGGTGTTTTTCTTCATTTTCATGCGTTGTTGTGTAAAAAAACTGCCTTTAAAATGACTCTTTTGTGTAAAAAAATATGAGAATTTTTTGTTTGACACAAATTCTTTTAAAATCTATGGGGTAAAAATACTCACTATATCCCTCAATGAATACCTCAAGGGGTCTAGTTTATAAAATGGGGTCATTTATTGGGGTTTTCAATTGTTTTGGTAACTCAAATCTTGTTTGAATGCGCAATGGGCCTAAAATATCTGCAAACAAAATTTGTGTCTTAAAATCCAGTTGGTGCTCCCTTCTTTTTGGGCCCTACCGTGCGTCCGTACATAGAATTAAGGCCACAAAGTGTACATTTTTGAACACAGGAGAAATGGAGTCATCTATTTTGGGGTGTTTTTCTTCATTTTCATGTGATATGTGCAAAAAAACTGCCTATAAAATGACACTTTTGTGTAAAAAAAATATGAATTTTTTTTGTTTGATGCAAATTTTCTCAAAACTTATGGGGCCAAAGTACTCACTATACCCCTCAATGAATACCTTAAGGGGTCTAGTTTATAAAATGGGGTCATTTATGGGGGGTTTCAATTGCTTTGGTAACTCAAATCTTGTTGAAATGTGCAGTGGGCCTAAAATATCTGCAAGCAAAATTTGTGTTTTGAAATCCATTTGGCCCTCTCTACCTCTTGGGCCCTGCTGTATGTGTGTACATAGGACGAAGGCCACAAAGTGTACATTTTTTAACACGGGAGAAGTGGGGTGATATATTTTGGGGTGTGTTTCTTCTTTTTGATGTGTTGTGTGCAAAAAAACTGGCTTTAAAATGACACATATTTGAAGAAAATGAAAATTTTATTTTTTTCATCATTTGTAATAATTCTTGCAAAACAATATTTGTTTGATCAAAATGCTCACTAAACCCCTCAAAGAATACCTGAAGGGGTCTAGTTTTACAAATTGGGTCATTTAATGGGGGTTTCTGTCATTATGCCACCTATTCCTGTCTGCAAACATCGCTTGGTACAGGAAAAAATCACAAACTCAAAATTTCCAAATTTTGCTTATAAACTTGATAAACTTCTAAATTGTCTAAATTACTCAAATATGTTAAAATTATTTCAAATATGCTTGAAACACAAAAGGAATATTTAGAAATATATAACTACTAACTTTTTTGCCCTGTATTATTGTGCATATGTGAGATATCGCAGCTGAAAATGGAAAACATTGAAAAATTGTAAAAATTTTCCGCATTTGCGAGTTTTTTAATAAATTTACGCAAGTTATATCAGTCTAATTGTACCTTCTCAGTAAAGTACAACATGTCACGAAAAAACAATATCAGAATCGCTTGGATGCGCTATACTGTTACAGAATTATTCACTGATAAAGTCACACAGGGCAAATTTCCAAAATGTGGCTTGGTCATTAAGGTCCAAAACAGGCTGGTCACTAAGGGGTTAATGTTCTGGGCCCTGTGGCAGCCGCTACTTCGGCTACACAGGTAGTTATGCCCCTGATTGTAAGGAGACTTAAAATGGCAAATGGTGAGAAATTTAGATTAAGAATCCCTGTTTGTAGACTGGGAGTCAGACTTCTCTGTTTTCTTAATGAAGGTCTTTATATAACGCCAAAGTTATATTGAAGGCGTTACTGACTGTGGAGCGTGTGATAATAGTATAAGAGATTGGAGGTTTATCTCCCCTTTCCAGGCAGTGAACAGTTAAAGGATGAGTCTAAGGTAGAGGGGAACATGGTTAGGGTTTTGTTTCCATGTTTGGGTTATAAAGTGTTAACTCCGCCCCCTTTCCCCTCCCTGTGCCATACATGTTGGTTAATCCCTAGTAGTAATAAAGGCTTACCTCCTCTTCCTCCTCCTCTTACCAGCCCTTGCCAGAGCGATTTTCCCACCCTCCCTCCCTATTAATGGCACTGCTGTTTGATGTGTGGTTATTGAGATCTCTGTTAAGTCACAGCTGGCGGTGTATTGTGATTAATGGCAGGATGATGGCGGATTTGTCCGCAGGGAAACCTGCGGCCGACATATCGCGTCTCCCAGCCCCTTCTGACGTCACCACGTAACTCGTGGATGGTTTGACGTATGGAATTAGTTATGAAGGTTAAAAGTATGACGTAAAGTCAAGTTTACAGTTAATAATAAAGCTGTGGCCTACCCCGTCCACCTTGAGTTTAACCTGTTGTTGCGTTTTTATTCAGTAGGTAAGGGGAGATCTCAAGTTTTGAGATTTGGGTTAGTCTACACAGTCTAGGGCCCATATCTGTTTTTCAGGTATTCCGATCTTAAATTACTTCTATTTGCTTTGATCCATATGTGAGATTGTTTTGATGTTTGCAATAATACAATTATGTATAACTATTAAATGACAGCTTTATCATGTATTGAAGAATTCTACTTGTATTTAGGGCTTGCAAGTTTGGTCCACAGACAGTGTGCAGACTCACAGTAGAGAATGTTGCAAATCACACAGTTGCTTAAAAGATAGTAGCAGAAGATTTTTCAGCTCGAGGCAGTTATCTCCATCTCCAACGTGTCCATTTTTTCTGGGGATTTAAAAGACCTCCAATCAGATGAAAATTTGCCTGCTTATTGGAGATGTAAATCAGATGAGTTTTTATATGTCCATGTGAGCCTGGCATTACAATGGTAATGAATCATCATGAATTGTGACTGTAATTAGATATTGGAGTTTTTGGCGGTACGCATACTGCACTGAGCTGTAAAACGGCCATATGAACAAAGCCATGTATGTACATACTGTCCTCTGCAATGCATAAAGTTACCTGACAAATCACATAGTTTATTGAAGTATTAATAATTCTTCAAATTTGACATTTTCTTCCTTTCAGGGTGCAATTTAGAGGTCTTGCTTTTATAAACATATTTACTGGACTCAGAACTTTGCAATGATCATTGTTGAAGGAGATGTGCTTCTCCCCTGGCAATCTCCTCAGCAGTTTGTTGCTGTTATATATATTTTTTCCTTCTTCGGAGGTAGCATGATTGCTTCCTAAATCAGCAAGACATGAAGGAATTTGTAAGTCCCCAGAGAATAGCAGTGCTGTTCCTTGATACAACTCCTCATAGACATATTATTAGATATTATTGCTATTGATCATTGACATGAGATCTGTGCATTCTGAAGAAAACTACAATAGGTAGGGACATTGAATTTTAGAAGTCAGAAAATTAATAATGGATAATGCTTTATGCAAAATAGTCCTAAACTAACAACTATAAATAATGGTGGAAGTAGATTGTACTCAAACAGTCCAAAGCTATCACTAGAAATCCTTTGAGCTTTGCAAATTGAAGTCCGTTATTTTATTTTTAATTTTTTTGCTGCTGTCATACTAAATGATAGAGAGGGCGAAATGACATTTGCATTGTAGCAGCCATCATCTAGTAGCCCACAACCTTTTTCAGACACTCCTGGCAGCAATACATAATTTTGAAAATATTTAAAGGTAGTCTGTAAACCATAGTTGGTTATATTGGTGATTGTACAGTTTCCATATATGCCTCTGTCATTCAGATTTGAATCCCCATTCTCATTTAAATAGACAATTTATTCATATACAAATGAGAGGAAAGTGATCATCAAAGCCAAAGTTGTGCATACCATAGAGGTTCAGGTGATATAGTTGATCAGAGTTTGGTCTTCACAAATGTGTGGCAAAAACTTGTACAGGTATCCTTGCTCTATAGGAGCTATATTATTACCGATACCAACACCAACGAAGAGATAGGGAATGTTCCCAAAGGTCATGGAAAGGGTTTGAATAGCAATACAAATACCGGGTCTTGTATGATAAATCCTAGCACATATTATGGAGCCCATTTTATACTTAGCTATAGGGCCCATTCTTTCTATTTATGCTACAATAAGCCATATTTATTTCTGGTTGTAGAATAAAAAGCAGACTTTCTCAAGCCTAGTTAGTTTATCATTTCATAAGTTACCTGACAGTGTTTCCCAAGACAATGATGTCGGGAAATTCTTAAATACTGTGTACAATATAATTATTTGAAAGAGCTGACAGATCACAGTACTCCGCATGTAAGTAATGTACTGAATGTACTTAAGCAGGTTCAGTCATTGTGAAATGATAGGGAGCTATTCTAAAGTGATTATAGATGTATAGAAAATGGTAATTGGTCAGTTTAATAGTGTACAGAAGAGATGTTCAGGGAAAGGCAAATATGTAGCTTTGTCTAACAAATAAATTGATGTTACAGTAAGTAGAATTTAACATGATATTCAAACATAATTGAATAATGCTTATTTCATAGATTGGCTAGGTTTACATTTCTCACCATAGTTGGATATGCTCTCTACAACTTAAATAAAATTATGGGAAGCATCAAAAGAGGTCCAGAGTCTCAAGACAAGAACATAGTCATGCCTGTATACAAATCCCTGCTAAGGCCACACAATTTTTCCTTCAGCAGGTACATGGCTTAGGCCTCCGTTTATTATACTTTGGGGTTTGAAGAGTCCCCCGAGTATAATAAAAGCACTTTTGGTTCAGGTGTCCCTCTCATCACCTCTATGTTGAGACATTCTATTTGGCCCTTCCCAATGTGGTTGTTTGCAAGAGTCTACATATAAGCTGGCCACAAGATGATATAAAACACCTGCACAGATGCATACATACTTCCCTAATGTTTCTTCCCTATTCTTGCGCTGCAATGAAGCCATGGGTTTGTCTGTCCACATATGGCATGAAGGCAAAAAAATTAGACCCTACTGGGCAGAGGTCCAGCAGACCCTCAACTAACTCTATGATCTTGCTATTCCCCTGTCCCCACTTTCCTGAATCTCTGACCTGATTTTCTCCCCAAGTCCCATAAACAGTTCTGGCTTTGAATATCATCAACAGCCAAGGATCTTGTCCCTCTCTACTGGGCAACAGAATCCCCCCTACAATCCCTCATTATCTTAGAAACGTTTCTCAAATTGCTTTGTTCCTACCACAAATTTTGCTCCATATGGGCATATGGTATTTTTTACCCAACTGGAACAACCTGTAGGTGGACCCCACCCCATAACATAGCAGATTATGATCTGCTGTTAGTAGACCCTTGATCATACACCCCTTGTTCTATGCCGCCATCTTTGCTTCATCACCTAGATTACATTTGTCTATGTGCTCGATTTATTGCTTACTCTACTCCTCTTTCTTTCCTGTCTCACTTGCCTTTTGTAAGACATTCTATATTGTTTTTGGATGATATCTTGTTTATATGATACTATTTATATTCTTGTTTATATGAAAAACAATAAAAATATATTTGAGGAAAAAAAGCTGTTTTGACTTTGAACCTCACCCATCTCTAATTACATATTGGCAACCCAAAATATGAGCTTACAATGCTTTCTTCTAAACAAAACTGGCTTGCTTGTAGTCTAATGATATCTTGAGTAATGATATGCATTATGGTATTACATTGAAATGGAAGATGTTTGTCCATGGGAAAGTTCCTGCTTTTTCTACAGTTCTACCTATGGGCAGGTAAATACTTGACATTTCTTACAGTGACCCATATTGCTGTGCTTCACTTCTTTCCTATGTGTTTTATCATAATTGGATGTAATTTCCAAAGCACTTAAATATATACAGCTAGCACTGAACAGTACATGTTCAAGTGTGGCTTTGTTACAATTGGTTCTAAAAACGAACTGTTAGAAATGTGCTCAGAATCACTTATTACTATGTTTAGCATATAGTATATAGCTGTTATCTATTATAATATCATAATTATATAGCAGTTCAGCATTAATATGCTCACTTTATAAGCAGAATACAGACAGTGTTGTCTACATCCTAATGCACAGTGAAGGTAACATTAAAGGGATACAATCCTTAGAATCTCACTTTTTCTCCCTAACATGAAGGCATAGCCTTAAGAAAGGCTATTCTTCTCCTACCTTTAGATGTCTTCTCCGCGCCACCGTTCGGTAGAAATCCTAGTTTTCTTCTGTATGCAAATTATTTCTCTCAAAGCACTGGGGACGGTCCCCAGCGCTCAAACAGCACTGGGGGCGTCGCCAATGCTGCGAGAGAACTCTCCCGTGATGCCTCTATTTTCATCTGGAACGCCTCTCCCTGCGTCTTCTTCCGTCCTGGGTTTAAAACTTCTAGGCATGCACAGTAAGCTGGTGTAAGCGGTCACAAGAAAATGGCCATAGAAGTTTGAAACCGAGGGTGGAAGAAGACACAGAGAGAGGCGTTCCAGGTTTCTCTTGCAGCATTGGTGATGCCCCCTGTGCTGTTTGAGCACTGGGGTCGGCCCCAGTGCTGCGAGAGAACTCATTTGCATACAGGCAAAAACCGGGATTTCTACTGAAATAGAAGAATAGCCTTTATTAAGACTATTCCTACGTGTTAGGGAGAAAACATGGGATTCCAGTGATTGGATCCCTTTAAATCATTTAGTGTAAGTAATGAGTAATAGATTAGTATTTAGGACTGAAGATTAAAAGTGCACCTTTTCCCTTTTTATTTACTTTGGTGAAGGGGAAGAGCATATTTGTAATGTTTTTTATTAACCTATTTTACTTCCTGTTAGCAGAATAAAAAAGTTCTAGGCCGGAGTCCCACAGGATGGAAACATTGCAATTTACCCGTGCCAGAAACGCTGCTGGAAAAATCACAGTGTTTTACAGTAAGGACAAAGTGGATGGGATTCTAGTGAATTCCGTGCCCACTTTGAAGTAAAAACCGTGGTGCGGACATGACACGATTTCCAAAAGCAGCGCGGTTTTGTAAATTGCAGGATGTCCTTTATACCTATGGAAACAGTAGTGGTTTCCCCATAGGTGTAATTGTAACAGAAAGTCCATGAGGGAAAACTCCACGAACTTTCTGTCTGGCTTTAGCCCTAAAGTTTTCCATAGCAATGCTGTAGCTAAGCATTGTCCAGGAAAAAACATCCAGTACATACTGTGTATTGCCAATATGTATAGATGTATCTGTTTCCAAAGTGTGTTTGTATTTGAGGTGTTTGGAGGGGGAGGGGCATTACTTCAAATAATTGCATCTTTTTTTTTATACCACCTAGAACAGTCATACGCAAGTTGAGTTACTCTGCTTTCTTATGCTACCAAGCATGCAGTATAAACTGCTCCAAATAAAGTGCACATTCCCGTCTGTGTTTTTATGTTGTATATCTCCTATTTATAGTTAAAATTTCAGTTTTCATGTGACACCAGAACCAACTTTCTAGGTGGTGTAACCTGGAGATGCCACTAATTTAAAGGGGTTGTCCCGTCACAAGGTTCCTATCTATACTGCTTGTTAATGTGAATGTAAGACTTTTCCTAAATACACTGCTTCAGCAAAACTGCTTTGTTTGTCCACTATCTTACTTTATTCATTTTTTTGGGACATACCCCTTGACTTATCTGCTCATAAGTCAACTGATGTATCAGCCTGCTCTCAGGGGGGAGGGAGGAGGGGCTAAGTGCACGGGAGCGAGCCCGGGGGGGGGGGGGGATAGATTACCCTTTGGGGGGAAGGGAACGCCAATACAGGGTTTGATGCCGGCACAGGGTTAGACGCCGGCACAGGTGAAGCCAGCAACATCGCTATGCTTCTGCCCTGCATGAAGCCAGCAGCGGCTGAAGCGATGCTGCTATTGCAGGGGGGGGGGGGGGGCGGAGGAGCAGAATAACAGCATCGCTTCTGCCGCTGCTGGCTTCATGCAGGGCAGAAGCATAGTGATGTGGCTGGCTTCACCTGTGCCGGCGTCTAACACTCCCCGGCATCCGCCTCTCTTTTACAGCGGATGCCGGGTTGTATTTACATATGCAAAGCCAAGCGGCGAGATGCCGCTGGCCCTGCGTGCACGCTCATAGATGGTGAGACCAGTCTAGCCTTCACAATGCGAATACAGACCCGGCACCCACTGTAATAGAGAGAGGCGGATGTCAGGTCTGTATTCGCATTGTGAAGGCTAGACTGGTCTATGAGTGTGCACGCAGGGCCAGTGGCATCTCGCCGCTTGGCTTTGCATATGTAACCCCGCTCACCAATGACGCAACAAAGCCGGAAGACTGATGAGTATGCGACATGGGACAACCCCTTTAAGTGACTTTCAATAACTTTGGTGGCTGCTACATCTGTATGTGCTGGCAATACACAGTCTGTACTGAATGTGCACTCCTTGGCAGTTCTTAGTTACAACATAGCCTATTTTCTGCACACAGTGTGTAAGGGAGGGAGGCATTGACCCTAGGAACACTAAGAACATTGCTAGTAAAAAAAAGTTAGAACTTATTTTCTACCAAAAGGAAGTAAAATAAGTTAATAAAGTATATTAAAAAAATATAAGATTTTTCTTCTAGATATTGAGTGCCTCAACCATAAAATGAGAACGGACACAGATGGAGGGGGCTCTGACTATGACCTTTACTCTAGTACCATTAACGATAGATGACAGCAACAGACTGTCGTAACCATAGTGTGAACCTACCCTAAGGGGTCAAATATGCAGCAAACTCTGAAAAAGTGTGTGATGGCTGGGCTGGGACAAGAAAATCAGTGAGAGTCATTGGATTACAACTGATGTTATTTCTTCTGCCACTAACTATATTATACTCCTTTATATATTCTTCTGATTGATAATTCACTTTAATTACACACAATTACAGGATAGCACTGTATTTGCATTACCCCATCACTATGTGCTGGCAATATGTGTGCAGTGTACAGCATAAGAAGTTTATCTAAGATTAACATGTTATTAAATGTTTCTTTTAATTATGGGATATATATATATACAATGTATCACTATACTAATGTAAACCAGAGCTCCTCTTTATTGACTCTGATGCACTGATGAGACTTTTTCCAGACCAATCTTAAAAGGGGTCAATCACGATCAAAACGGCTTCTAAACCATTTACACTTGTAGGAGCCATTAGTTGACATAGTGATCATTCATTTTTGTACACAACTGCTACAGAGAAAATCAACGGTATGTAGAGTACATGTAACCATATGTAGATGATCTATTTGTGCACCTGAGATGTGGCTGCACCTGTCAGAGATCCAATTTTTGCCTATGGTCACCACTCAGCATTGATTCATAGCAAAGGCTGACAGGTCCGGAAATGCATTGACCACAGGTGAAAATGGACATTGTGACAGACATGACCAATGCTCCCAATGCAGCTCATTTGTATATGGTTTAAAGTTGATGTTCTTGATGGTAAGACTGCACTTTCACACAAAAAGGTATGTTCACTATTCCTCTAACCACCCTTATAACAACATATTATGTTACATGAGATTTAATATTCCTCCAGATACTCAGTATACATTCACTGGTTGTATACTTGAGGAAAAATAAGTGGACTTGAGGAAGGTCTATTCTGTGTTTATTTTATTAACACTGCAGGAATAAATTTCAGCTGTATACCCAATCTAGGGTATATAACAAGATATTTAAGGCATGCTTAAATATAATGAATCATGGATAAAAATGAGTATGGTATTGAGAGAAGGGGATATTTCCATGATATTTTAAGAGACCTCAAAGTAGTAATTGTCATAAACCAATAAAACATGCTACAATACTTTGCACAGGATATCTGATCAGATATAATCACAGGTAATATTGAGGCACAGTTTACTTGTCTGCACTTTAGTAACTCTACAAACATGGATGGAAGTAGTGTTCACTCCATTTAGTCCTGTATCCTTTACAACATGGAACATATGGGAAATGCATTGCTGAGTTTGACATGGATGCCTGTTTTCTTTACTGATAAGTAATAGAGATGAGCGAACACTAAAATGTCCGAGGTTAGAAATCTGATTCGAACAGCCGCACACTGTTCGACTGTTCGAATGGATTTCGAACCCCATTATAGTCTTTGGGAGGAAATGCTCGTTTCAGGGTTATGCAAAATTCGATAATATTATATTTACCAAGTCCACGAGTGACAGTTGGGCTGGATTCTCCTTGAAGTCTTCTCCCGGCGCAGCTCCCCTGCGGCGTCTTCCGGCTGGAATTCATTCTGCCTAGGCATCGGGGCCTAGGCAGAGCCGACTTAAGAAGACTTCTTAAAGTAAGAGAAGAACCAGCGTTGAGTGGCAGAATGTATAGCATTCTGCCAATCAACGCTGGTTCTGCATCGAACCTTAAACTTCGAACAGCTAGTAGTGTTCGATCGAGTATGAGTATTTCGAATATCGTAGTATTCGATCGAACACCTACTCAATCGAACACTACTCGCTCATCTCTAATAAGTAATATAAAAAGTTCTTTTCTGCAAGTTGTGGGGCCTGATGGAGTGGGGCGGCTTGTCTTGGACTACCACTAGCTAGAGAGATGGTTGTGTGCTCTGTAGCTAACTACACACTGGCTATAGCTAACAAGCCAAAATTAGCTAGGGCTCCTTCCACCTCCTAGAAACCACAGAGTAAGTGCTAATCCCCATTTATAGTTCATTAACCAGCTAGAGCCCCACATTGTGGAAACGCAGCTTTTTTATTGCAGATTTTGCTGCAGTTATTTGAGCCAAAGCCAGGAGTGGAGAAGGGAGAAGTATAAACTTTCTATATATGTCCTATTACTTTGGTAGCCATTCATGGCTTTGCCTAAAAAAACTGCAGCAAAATCTACAACAAAAAAGCTGTGTTTCAGCAACGTGGGGCCTCTGCGTAAAACTGGAAAAGTGTCATAACAGTGTAAACTAAAACATTATTGAATCAGTTACATATAATGTTTTACAAAAAGGGGTGTCCTTGTCCTTGTGGGACACTACATAGTGGACAGTTTGGATGATCTGCTCTCAAATGTAGAAACAGCAATGCTAGGAAGTCCTATGACATCTGTAATTCCCTGATTCAGTGACATCAGTGATTCCCTGTGCAGAGGAGGTTGGAGGCATGCAGGTAAGATGCATTTTGAATCTTCTATGTGTGTATCATCTATGTTAGTGCACAGATGTATAGTACAATTTGAAAAACAAAGTAAATATGTAGTGTCCTACAAGAACATTACTTGTGGTAAAATGTTGTTAGTTATATGGACCTACACTCACTGGCCACTTTATTAGGTACACCATGCTAGTAACGGGTCGGACCCCCTTTTGCCTTCAGAACTGCCTCAATTCTTCGTGGCATAGATTCAACAAGGTGCTGGAAGCATTCCTCAGAGATTTTGGTCCATATTGACATGATGGCATCACACAGTTGCCGCAGATTTGTCGGCTGCACATCCATGATGCGAATCTCCCGTTCCACCACATCCCAAAGATGCTCTATTGGATTGAGATCTGGTGACTGTGGAGGCCATTGGAGTACAGTGAACTCATTGTCATGTTCAAGAAACCAGTCTGAGATGATTCCAGCTTTATGACATGGCGCATTATCCTGCTGAAAGTAGCCATCAGATGTTGGGTGCATTGTGGTCATAAAGGGATGGACATGGTCAGCAACAATACTCAGGTAGGCTTTGGCGTTGCAACGATGCTCAATTGGTACCAAGGGGCCCAAAGAGTGCCAAGAAAATATTCCCCACACCATGACACCACCACCACCAGCCTGAACCGTTGATACAAGGCAGGATGGATCCATGCTTTCATGTTGTTGACGCCAAATTCTGACCCTACCATCCGAATGTCGCAGCAGAAATTGAGACTCATCAGACCAGGCAACGTTTTTCCAATCTTCAATTGTCCAATTTCGATGAGCTTGTGCAAATTGTAGCCTCAGTTTCCTGTTCTTAGCTGAAAGGAGTGGCACCCGGTGTGGTCTTCTGCTGCTGTAGCCCATCTGCCTCAAAGTTCGACGTACTGTGCGTTCAGAGATGCTCTTCTGGCTACCTTGGTTGTAACGGGTGGCTATTTGAGTCACTGTTGCCTTTCTATCAGCTCAAACCAGTCTGGCCATTCTCCTCTGACCTCTGGCATCAACAACGCATTTCCGCCCACAGAACTGCCGCTCACTGGATGTTTTTTCTTTTTCGGACCATTCTCTGTAAACCCTAGAGATGGTTGTGCTTGAAAATCCCAGTAGATCAGCAGTTTCTGAAATACTCAGACCAGCCCTTCTGGCACCAACAACCATGCCACGTTCAAAGGCACTCAAATCACCTTTCTTCCCCATACTGATGCTCGGTTTGAACTGCAGGAGATTGTCTTGACCATGTCTACATGCCTAAATGCACTGAGTTGCCGCCATGTGATTGGCTGATTAGAAATTAAGTGTTAACGAGCAGTTGGACAGGTGTACCTAATAAAGTGGCCGGTGAGTGTATTTTACAACATTGTACTTTTATAGGTTTTGCACTGTCTTATATACAGTAATGTTACACTGTGCCTTTAAGGCAGAAAAATGCCATTTCATACTGCTGTGCTGATTATCAAATAGGAGTGGTATTTTCACAGTTTATTTCTAAAATGTGGCAAGAACTTACTTACTAACTGCTGTTAGCTTAGTAAACCCTTAGTTGGGGGAACATCTAGCCTTTCTGCTGCCTAAGGCGAAAAGAGAAAACACAACCCACACAATGTCTAAGGCGAAAAGAAAAAACACAATCCACACAATTTCTTCCCTCCCATCATGAAAAGTTTTAGTTTACACTGAAAATTAGACCCAGTATACAGGACTAGAGAAGTGGCACAGTGCACAATCCATGTGTGCATAATAACACCAGATGCTTTGAATTAAACCCATCATAAGGAACAAGCAATTTTACTGTGACCTTATATACAAAATAACAGCAAATAATGAGACTTACGCACAACATACAGGCTTGTTCAGCACATACAACAGCACACAGCTCACATGACATATATACAGCACACAGCACATATATACAACTCATAGTGCATATGTACAGCACACATATACTTAGCTCACAGAACATATATACAGTGTATATATAAAGCCAACTGCATATGATATATATATATATATATATATATATATATATATATATATACACATATCACATACAGTATACACATATACAGTACACTGACATAATCATGACGGCCTGTGATGGCCTGTGCTGGGAGCAGACATGTTTTGTCAGGTCTCGGTGTCTTGGAAACCGCAGGCCTGAAGTGGCTTGCGGTTTACAAGACAAGGATGGGTTTTAACTAGAGTGGTGTCTGCAGACACAGATCTAGTTAAAAGTAAAGCTTTAATGGACGCCCCAGGGTGGACCCCACAGAGTCAGTCGGCCTGGGGCAGCTGCTGCCCCCCCCCCACACACACACACTAACTACGCCTCTGGCCTATAGGAGTTTTTTGGAGTGAAACCATCATGGCCAGTGTGTAGAAACGGCCAGTCATCATTTTACACCACTACCTCAGTTCTTCTCCTGGGATGTTGCAATTATGTAGAAAGTTTAGAAAGTAAAAAAAAAAATAAAAATAAAAATTCACCTCAAAAACGCAAACTTTTCAAAGCTTACATTCATTGGTTTTAGACATCCTGCATGACACCAAATCTTTTGCCTATAAGACGCACCTAGGTTTTAGAGGAGGAAAATAGGGGAAAAAAATTTTGAAGCAAAAACTGGTAAAATATTTAATATATGGGAGTTGTAGTTTTGCAACAGCTGCAAGGCCACATTGACAGGTGACCCTGCAGCTGTACGGGGACGCATAGAGTGTTTTTTTTTGCGGGGCCAGAAGTACTTTTTAGTTATACCATTTTGGGGAATATCTATTTCTTAGATCACCTTGTATTGAAAAAAAACCCGGTGGTTTATGATATATGATTTTCTAGTGAAGGCTCCCAGCTCTCACCCGAACAGGTCGGCTCCTACGATATCGCCGCGCAGGAGCCGGCCTGCAACGTCACAGGTACGGGGCCGGTGGGGACCGGCCCCGGGGGAGAAGGGGCCGCCGATACTGACCCGGCATCCGCTGTACTAGAGAGGCGGATGCCGACAAGGGATAGACGCCGGGGCCTGAGACATCGCTACGCTCCACTGCCCTGCATGAAGCCAGCGGCGGGGGGACAGAGGAGCGGAATAGCATCACTCCTCCCGCTGCTGGCTTCATGCAGGGCAAAGGAGCGCAGCGATGTCTCAGGCCCCGGCGTCTATCACTTGCCGGCTTCCGCCTCTCTATTACAGCGGATGCCGGGCGCCACATTCAGACTATAAGACGCACCCTTCTTTTCCCCCAAAATTTTTTGGGGAAAAAGTGCGTCTTATAGTCCGAAAAATACGGTAGTTGCTTAGGAATGACTATGTTTGTTTCAAGCAGAATGTATAGTATAGTATAGTATATTTAAATCATAGGATTTTATAGCGTCTGTACAAATGTGAAAGTAGCACTTCTGCATTTTGGACAAATGCTCTTCACCCATTAATTTTAGCCTGTTTTACTCCAGACTTAACTACTTGTGAACATTCACCAAAAATACCTGTAGTTGGATGATTATCATGAGACTGAATGCTAAGGGAGGGTGATACATATAAAGCTAAAATGGGATTTTTTCCAACATTTTATAAACAAGACATGGATCACACATCCCAATATTATACATTGATCTATGCTTCTCAGCAAAATCTACAAAAACAAACATTTTGATCAAGCATACAGCAACCTCTGTATACTGGGTGCCTATAGTTTCTAAAGCTGCACAGTAAATGCAACCACTGTAGCTCAACAACCTACCAGAAGAGTGAACCAGTAGCCCAGCCCTGCTGGGATAATGATAATAATTAGAGATGAGCAAACACTGAAATATTCAAGATTCAATATTCTTTTCGAGTAGAGCCTCAATATTCGACTACTTGATCGAATATCGAATCCCATTATAGTCTATGGGAAAAATGCTCGTTTCAGAGGAAACCACTATTTGATTAAAGGAGAGAGTCACCAAGTCCACGAATAGCAGAAAGAGCATGTTTAGGAGGAACGCTGTGCAGTTAAAGCGCACGGACCCCATTATAGACTATGGGGTCCGTGCGCTTTAACTGCACAGCGCTTGCACTGTTAAAAAGCTCCCTCGTAATAGCAAGCTGCCAGCTCTCCCGACTAGCAAAGACGAGCCTGCGGCAATTCAACGTTGGTACTGCAGCAGGCTCATCCTTGTTAGTCGGGAGAGCTGTGGTTCGATCTTAGACTCCGCCTCCTCACAGACGAGCCTCCGGCAGAACCAGCATTGATTGGCCGAATGCTGTACACTGCATAGCATTCGGCCAGTCAACGCTGGTCAATTCATTCCTATGAGAAAAAGTAAGCTCCCTCGTAACAGCAAGCTGCCAGCTCTCCTGACTAGCAAAGACGAGCCTGTGGCAAATCAACGCTGGTTCTGCAGCAGGCTCGGCCTTGCTAGTCAGGAGAGCTGGCAGCTTGCTGTTACGAGGGAGCTTACTTTTTCTCATAGGAATGAATTGACCAGTGTTGATTGGCCAGTGTATAGCATTTGGCCACTCAACGCTGGTTCTGTCGTCTGTGATGAGGTGGAGTCTAAAATCAGACTACAATGGAGACTGCTGTGGTCTGATCTTAGACTCCGCCTCCTCACAGACGAGCCTCCGGCAGAACCAGCATTGATTGGCCGAATGCTGTACACTGGCCAATCAATGCTGGTCAATTCATTCCTATGAGAAAAAGTAAGCTCCCTTGTAACAGCAAGCTGCCAGCTCTCCTGACTAGCAAGGATGAGCCTGCTGCAGAACCAGCGTTGATTTGCCGAATGGTATACACTGTATAGCATTCTGCCAATCAACGCTGGTTCTGAATCAAATATTTACTGCGAATAGCTAGTAGTATTTGATTGAGTACGAATATTTCGAATACCGTAGTATTCGATCGAATACCTACTCGATTGAATACTACTCGCTCATCAATAATAATAATAATAATAATAATAATAATAATAACAACATATACTGTGACAGACTAAGAAACAACCTTTAAAATGCAGCATTCTAAAATGTGAAATTTTGCTTAGAATCAAACAATCCTCCCCCCATCATAAATCTAAGGTAAGAATGGGAACACAGTGTGTACTTACTAATTTAATCTACCTTATACACTTCTGTTAATCATTGACTTAAAGAGGTATTCCCATAACTCTTGTTCTGCAGCCTGAAGGCTTTGTACTCTCTTCACTTTCTGGATTTCTTGCACGGTGGGCGGGGTTTCACTTACTCTATCTGCTGTGATCCACAGTATGATGCTGATGTGGAAACTGATGTAGCAGAGCTGGATTTGAGTCAGTTTGCATTACATACAGAGGTAACGGACTCCTTATCTCAGCCCTTATCAGCCAAATTCAATTAAACCGGCTGATAAGTGGAAAAGCTGAAGATAGACAGCATAGTAATCCCTGAGCTCTCACCTCCCCCTCCCCTATATGAGGAGTTCCATTGCTTGCCAGCCCCTCCCTCCCCTCCCACCCGAGAGCAGGCAGCTACATCACTTGACAAATGAGCAGATAATCCCAAGGGCCAGTGTCAACAATGAAGTGAATAAATTAAGATAGCGGCCAAACAAAGCAGTTTTGATAAACCAATGTATTTAGGAAAAGTCTTATATCCACATAAACTAGCAGTATAGATAGGATCCTTGTTATGGGACAACCCCTTTAATAACAGCAATCTCTTGCCTTACATAACTGAGGACAGTGAGTGTATGCAACATACTTTCCGACTTTTTATGTACGACTCAGGGAGGAGCTGTGCACTTTTAGTAAAACCTTGGCCCCTTCAGTCCCTTTTGTGACATAGACAAAAAATGAGTGCAACAGGCGCCTTTTTTGTGCCATCACATAAAGTGACCACATCACATATAACAGGAAAGAGTCCAGTGAATGCAGAAGCATTATGCCCACTTTTTTGGGACTGCAGGAGGTCACCTATTTTTACAGGAGTCTCCTGAATGTTTCAGGAGAGTTGGTGAGTATGGACTGCAGTGGTTAAGGGGTATAAAAGTACAGGCGCACCATTACTGCAGTCATGTACACAACGCTAGTGGGAATAGACTACAATAGTGATTCTTAAATGGGATTAAACTTGTAAATTCTTTTGTCATGTTATCACAATCTTAGTCTTGGATCTCCCTTTATTTATTTCTAAAATCACCTTTAGGCTGAGTTCACACAAAGTTTTTTGGTCAGGATTTTAAGGCTGATTTTTGCCTCAAAATCTTGAAAAAAGAACAGACACGTTCATTCTTCAGGCCGATTTGCTCTTCATTGGGCCTAATCCGGAGTGGAGTTCACGACTGGATGCCGGTTACCTGTTTTTTGGTCCAGAAACTGAGGCGGCCTCCACTTCAGTTTCCAGACCAAAAAACCCTTTGTGCACTCAGCCTTAGCACTAAGTGTGCTTTGTGACTTCCAGATGAAAGCTGCTGGGCTATTGGTTTACTGTATTGGTGGCAACCATAATTCCAAAGTCATCTCAAACTTTACCATTGGAATGCATTTTTATATTTTAAGTGAGGATTAACTTAAACTTGTCGTTATTGGCCATTTTATATTAGAATCCTGTTGAATTTGAGTTTTGTTTGAAAACATTTACTTAGCACATTTACCCAGAAATCCTTGCTACAGGCTGGTAGGAAATATTGAATGTAGTAGTACATTTATATCTTAGAAAACATGATGGTCTGTACATGTCACCTGCTGTAGGTGTCTGGTGTTGCTAAGCGACTACTTCAATTAGTAAAGAGCGAGGTCACAAAATTAATCATTAGGGAGTCTCGGGTACTCTATAATGAATAATTCCAACGGGAAATTGGAGTTTCCCTTTATTAGATCATGAGTAAAAGATCATGCCTTTTCCACTATAAGGTGCAGCTATATTAAGATAAGATAAGATAAGATAATCCTTGAATAGTTCCATCATGGGGAGATTCAGTGTGTTACAGCAGCATAGATAATACAATAATATATTTCAAGAAAGAATAACAATCTATTATTACAAAATATCTCAACTCTAAAACACAATAGAATAAAGAGCGTACATGCTGAAATAGTTTACCCCTTTCTCAGAAAAAATAACAAAACCGTTTTAAAATGTCCTATTAGGGAAATTTATGTTGATAGAGGGGGTCCTCCTTATTTTCTTTGACAGCAAAGATTAGATACAGCACCTCTCTTGCTCTGGAGGACCCAACACTCATGTGCATTGCTATTTTATTGATTCCACTAGGGTCCTTGTAATTCTTCATTCTAGGGGGCGTTCATACTACCGTTGGTGTCCGCTCAGCAGGGTCCATGGCTATTGCCCGTACAAGATTTTAGTAATGGACACTAGCTGGTCCACTTGCAATTTCCATTCATTTCAATGGGATTATATCTTGTGTCCTTTAGTGTCCGTTTACAACCATGTCCAATTTTTTCAAGCGGACAAAAAAAATCCTACATGCAGGACTTTTCTGTTCTTGTGAAAAAATGGACAGCAAGTGTCCGGTTTTATTTTAACATTGAAGTCTAAGGGTAATGGACATATAATGGAGAGTAACTGATAGCCATCAGCTACTGTCGTTTTTTTTTTTTTTTTAAACGGACACCTTCTGAGTGGACACCAACGGTAGTGTGAACCCTACCTAACCTATGCTGGTGCTGCAGAGAATACGAACACTTCCTGTAAGGTTTCTGTACAGATCACAGTCAGGTGTCACTAGTTGACCCAGCAGTGTGACAACCTGTAGTTAGCTTTTTGGGGCCAATCTAACAGAAAGGCATTGTCCACTTATCAGATCTAAATTATACTCACAAAGGGTCAAATTTGGATCTCAATGTCATATTTCATAGGTCGGTTTTGAGTCGCATGCACTGATCTACATACAGAAATACAGGCTGGGAATTTATAGAAAATTATGTAATGAAAACAATAAATACAATTTGCCTTAAATCTCCTATATGTTCCTGGAAAATCGAAAAAAAAAAAAACCATTACATTATCATTCCAGCGTTTTCTTTAGACTTTATGAGAAATAGCTGCCACATTTTATTAGATTTGGTTTTAATTGGACGTGTAAATTAAAGAAATAGAATTCATCAGCAGATTATAGAAATACACAGTGCTCATTATTTTATTGGAAGCAGGATGACTGTATCTCTTATTTAGCAATAAATGAGTGTTGCCGCCGTATCCTCTGCATGGCCACTAATAGCAGCCTCTACCCCTTTGTAGCCATTAGTGTGCTGCTTGTTTGCAGGACCTTCACAAATGGTCCCCTAAATTGGGGCTGGTTTATGAATTCAAAAGTCATGGTAATTACGCAGCTGTTTGGAAAATGTGTTGGAGTGGTCTAACAGTAACGGCCCCTCCTTTCTCTCCCCTTCTGCTCTCTCACATTCATTACTGTCTAAATGAAAGGACGTGTATACAGTGATTATGAGGTTTCATATGAATCCCCCAAGCCATAAAGAAGAATTTCCTAATTGTCAGCTGGACTGTGCTTGTTTAAAATAATTAGGGTTCAGCAGCTCCGGCAGACCAGGATTTTTTTTTTTCTACCTCGGCTCATGCTTTATTAGATACTATCGGTTTCCTGCTCTTGCTTT
This sequence comes from Leptodactylus fuscus, assembly GCF_031893055.1. Taxonomy (NCBI): domain Eukaryota; kingdom Metazoa; phylum Chordata; class Amphibia; order Anura; family Leptodactylidae; genus Leptodactylus; species Leptodactylus fuscus. The sequence goes on along the minus strand of NC_134265.1, from coordinate 255,905,335 downwards.
TCTCCTTTTCCTTTTTTTTGACCCTACTATCCTATCTGTACGAAGGGAGAGGTGTGGAAACGCGTTAGGTTTCATGTACATAAACAACAATTCCGCCAGGCTTGTGGCAATCTTATGGACATGGTGTTAAGCGAGGACAGTTTAGCAAACAAATCTCTGTGAAATAAATAAAAAAAAATGACTGCATGCCAATGCATTTTATTATTGTCTTTTTTAAAGAGAGATAGCTGAAATCTTTCTTAATTACCATTTATTTCAATGACAGAATTGTAATTTATCATTTAGTTGTAATTTGACATATGTTCACACCTTTGCCATTTCCAATTTCCTCCTCCATTCTAATTGTCTGCTTCACTCGCCTGTCATGCACTCCTCCTGGGATTAATTCAAGCTGTCTGTCTGCACCGAGCTACCAGCACACTCGGGGCTGCGGGGAGCGTGACAGTGTCAATGTGCACACAGTTTATCTGAGGCAATGCCCAGACACCGCTCTCCTGCATTCAGTCTTGCCCTATTGTTTGTTGTTTATTCCATCTCGGATGTGTGACTTTGCTACGTATTATTAGCCTTTAATTATTTCTCTGGCTGACACCTCAAAAGGAGATATAAATTAATTACTGTGAGGGGGATGGGCTTTAATTGGACAAATCTATCTATCTATCTATCTATCTATCTATCTATCTATCTATCTATCCATCCATCAATTTACAATAGCTATCTAGAATTTCTATTTCATTTTTCTATGTGCTAATTTCATGTATTGTATATATGTATCTACTTATATCTGCATATCTTTACATTAATAGTTAAGCATAAGATATAGTTCAAAGAGCATCTATCACCTCCACCCCTCCCCAAAAGCCCCCCCAGCATATTCAGCCATCACCACTGCATTACACAGTACAATACAGTGATAAACAATATACCTCTGTAATGTTTTTCGCTTCGGAGATAGCAGCAAATAATGCATTTCCTGCATGGGGTGTGGGGGGTGTGGATCTTCTGCTCTCTTGAGCACTTTGGTGAAAGACCCCTACCATCCTCTGCCCTCTACTCTTGGTATTGATCCTCCCAGCGCTATGACATCACCTCCCTTACCTGACAGGTAACAGCAATGCTCCCAGAGCTGAAGCCCCTCCCCCAGTGCACCAACTGCATTATTTGCATAAGACTTCAAAGTTTTTTTCTCCAAATCTACAAAAGTAACATAATTAACAAAGGTATGCAGTTTATGACTGTGCTCTGCTCTGAAATGCAGTGATGACAGTAGAATTTTCTTGCGGGAACTGATAGACTCCCTTTAAAGACCTATAGATAGATCTATCTAGCTATTCAATGCATTCTTTTCTATTCCTCCTCCTAACCTAAACTACGTTGATTCAATAGAATTAAAGTTATATCTCCCAGAAACAGAAGCAAATTATCAAATTATTTGCTGATGTAAAGGTAGCATGCCAAGTCCAAAATGTCTCCCAATCAAATAATATTTGTTTAGGGGCCTTTAGTAGGGGACACATACCTTTGGCACCACAAACTGATGAAGCAATATAAGCAGAATCATCTACTTACAGATATTCAGTTCAGCCTACAACAATGCCCCAGTAGATGTGACTGACATTTTTGGCCACTATCCGTATCACAGCTGTCTGTAGGCAAATCTCTAAATTCAAGCTCCACCCTTGATGCACTTGCAGGCTGATTTGCATATCTGTAAAAGAATATATATATTATCTTTGCATTGTTTCATTGTTTTGAGGCCACAAAGGTATGTTTCTGCTTTTATTAATGATCCCTACATGGAACTATTAGTGGCTTGGTAGGCATTTTGACCTGGCAGACTCCCTTTGAAGTGACCCTCCAGTCCAGGGACAAAATTTGATGTATGATCGGGAGTAGGACATAATGATCATAAGTTCCCTCCTTTTGTACTCCTTCACCATGGACCACCTGTTTTAGGGTCCCTTATGTGTTGTGACAATATGGTCACTAGCTTCTTAGACTATCTGTGGGTAGCCAGAAACACTCTTACATCCACTTCTAAATGGGAAAAAAGCTGATGATACTAGTTCTGTAACCATTCTTTGTGCTGTCCTGCAGTATCCTGTCAGTTGATTCCAGGGCTCCATTAAAAGCTATAACAGTGGAGGAGTTATAGACAGCAGATCAGCTCTATGGGTCTGAGGTCAAAGCTCTGTGCAGGTCAGTCAAGTTCTTCCACACCAACTCACCCAACCTAGTCTTTATGGATCTTACGTTGTGTATGGAAAGAAGTCTGAAACAGAAAAAGGCCTTCCGCAAATCATTCCATTTCGAAGCATACAATGGTCCACTATGTCTTGGTATACAAAAACATTAAGGTTTACCTTCCCTGGAACTAAGACACCTATGCCAACCCCTGAAAAACAAACCCATAGTATTATTACAAACTTTACAACACAATGCATTCTCCTGATGTTTACCCAACCAAGACTCTTACATCAGAATGCTAGATAGTGATGGATGATTCATCCCCCAACATAGTCTAGTGAGTCCACTGCTGCAGAGTCCAATGATGCCGGGCTTTTCACCACTCCATCCTTTGGTTGGCATGGTGCTTGGTAATGTTAAGGCTTATATGCAGCTGTTTGACCGTTATAACACCTGCCATAAAGCTGCTAACACAGTCTCTGTGCTGATGTCAATGCCAGAGAAGGTTTGAAATTCTACAGTTACTGGGGGAGATTGATGAAGACAGGCGTTTTCAAGTCCTCAAACCTCTTGTGTTGGAGGAAGGTATGTCTCAGTTATGATAAGATGCATGCTTCCTTATAAGGGTGCATTCACACGGAGGAAAATGGTGAAGAATTTGGTGAGGAATTTCAGTGCTGAAAAAAAAGCCTCCCATTGATTTCAATGGGTTCCTTTAGCAGAAAAAGGAACCCATTCAAGTCAACGGGAGGCTTTTTTTTTTTTTAGCGCTGAAATTCCTCACCATTTTCCTCCGTGTGAATGGACCCTCAATCAGTTATACCTCTGTACGACCATTTCTTGGCACTGAAATCTGGTGGAGCCGGTAGTTTTGCTTGTATCATACCCTTTGCCATGCCCCTTTCAGGAAACTGACTAGGGTGGCCTCAAAAAGAAAAAGTCCCAAATATTTTGCATAAAAACCTGAATTGATTAAAACAAAAACAAAATAAAACAAAAAAAAGCTGCATCTTTTTCATGCCTGGTGTACCTGAAATAACAATTCTTCTCTACTGAGTCAGCAGAGTGTTGACAACTTTTACTCACTATGCTCCTTAGCACTTGGCAACCCTGCTCTGCTAATTCACATCTGAGGTGTTGTAGTTCTTAGGCCCTGTTAATATCTACGGTTGGTAATCCATTCGGGGAGTCGCCATGGGGACCCCCCTGAATGGAATACCGAACGCATTGACAAGCATTGAGCAGTGAAAGCACACAGACCCCATAGACTATAATGGGGTCTGTGTGCTTTCCGCAGGGACAGGAAAGTAGATCATGAAGTACTTTTCTGTCTGCATGTTCCATGCGGGCACTTTGCGGAAAGCATTATAGTCTATGGGGTCTGTGTGTTTTCATAAGCTCACCGCTTGCCAATGCATTTGGTATTCCGTTTGGGGAAGTCCTCATGTGGACTCCCTGAACGGATTACCAAACACAGATGTGAACCAGGCCTTAAAGTGTAAGAATATCTTTTCAAAAATGAATAATACTTTGTAATATATCTTGTTAAGGATATCCGTTTCTTTCTCCACTTATTAAACTGTTCTGACTTCAATCTGACTTTTTTATTTACATTATTTCCTTCACTGTATTCAACCTCACACATACAACTCTATGAAGAGCAAAGGATCGAATGAGATTCTCCTGCTGGTTAATTACTAGATCTATGTACTCTCATCGCCTCTTATTTACAACTTAGCAGCATTAAAGCAAGGAATAGCAGAGTGTAACAGCAGCAATTATTTGAGTGTCTTTTCTAATTCCCCTTCCCTCTTCATAGACTAATATAGAGAAAGTGGCCTGAAAAGTGAAGAAGAAAACATATTGGTTTAATAAGATATATTACAAAGTTTTTCATATGTTATACTATTCATTTATGAAAAGTTGTTTGTAACTGGAGATACACTTTAAATTCATCCAATTTGCAGTTGATCATGAATTATATAGGTATGAAGAAAATTCTTGAACTGACTTGTTGAAATTGTGGCATCCCATCATAGTATCACTCTCAAATTATTTTGCAAATGTTTGTAAAGGCAGACTGTATGACTCGGTGCTGGATGTTATATACATGTGGCAATAGGACTGAATGAAACACTTAGTAATTAGGAGATGTGTCCTAATACCTTTCTCTATGTGGTGCAAATAAACTAGATAGATAGATAGATAGATAGATAGATAGATAGATAGATAGATCATGTTCCTGTATACGTACGTACATCACTTCATCCAGGAACCATTGCTGCTGTATGAGTAGTAAAGAATAGTTCATCCCCAAACAGTCTGCATTTGTCAGCAGCACATGTCCTGTTTACACAGGGTGATGTAATGCTGACCAACTATGGTCCAGATTTACTATTAGCTAACAGTGCAAACTTAGATTTGGAAATAAACTGGATTTATCACAATGGCTGCTGCTGGATGATAAATCTGGTGTATCTTTCAATGGTGTAGTCTACTTTTAGTTACCTTAGATTGAGCCAGAATTTTTCTACATTATGCTGCCATGTTTTTAACGCATTAAAGTGCGTTTAAGCTATGCCCCCTTTTTCTGAAAATCCACGCCCACATGTCTAGCATTCGTACTAGATGCGCCAAGATGTGCCACAGACATAACACACTGCGCCAAAGATGTGCCACGTACCATGTGTCTAGTCATAACTACAATAGAAGATCTGGACCACAGTCACTTGTTAAATAAGTGTTACTGGGTTGTTGGCTAATGACTTGTCCATGGGACAGTTATGTAGAAGAATAACCGTTTCTAAAATGATTGTTTCCGATAATTGGACTAATAAGTGGCCCCATAAACTACTTCGTAATGGAAAATATTCCTGAAAAATAATGGTATGGGAAACCTTACTGTATCTTTTTTGGCTATAATTATCCTAAGCACTAGGTTCCACACATTCCCATTGTGTGTATACACAAAACAGTATACAGGATCTGCTATTTCCCTTACATTGATACATACCAGTATTTCTATATAGGAAATAATCCTTCTAAAATCAGAAAGTCCAATCGTGATGTGAAATAATACAGCAATCATTTTCAATTAGGAATTGGAATCAAATCCAATCAGACGACATGACAATATGCCATGCAAGCCCTGCCACAGAGACCAGAAGTCAGTGTTTTTCCCTTCCCCCTTCCCTGACCTCTCTTCTCTCTAGAAACTAGTGCAGACCAACCACTTCCCAAGCCTCTCCATGACAACAGTGCTTTCTCCATTCTATGTGTGTTCTCATTTAACTCTTACAAAAAGAACTCTGGCTGTGCCCTTGAGGGAGCTCTGTATGAAGAAGCTGTAATGCTAACATTGTGGGTAGACTCAGCACAGACGTATGATTTGTGTGTCTGTATTTGTATATATAGGGAAGATAACATATACAAGTTTCTGAAATATGCTTTATATAGTGTAAAGAGAAATAGTATACATTTTTTCTTGTCTTTTAGAAATATTTCACATGATACAGCCATTCTCTAGGGAGGTATGTTCCAAAATTTGATAGATGTATCATGCACGGCAAGGCATATAGATTTCGTTCTTATTAACCCTTTCATGTTGGGAGCGTTTTTATCCTTAGGGACCACAGCAAAATTTTACCTTTTGGAATGCTGCATTTCTCCTAGTCTGACCCAAAATGTGTGGGAAAATTGGGGCTTTCAAAATATTTTAAACTGTAGACTATATCAATTAATTTTAAGTTTAATTTAGGAAAATTAGTCAAAAATAGGAAAAGTTATACTTTTTCCTCATTTCCTCATGCTATATTAAAATAATTTGTTCAATAACTAATATTTACCCCCAAAATGATTGTCTAATTCTCCTGTGTGAAGTAATGTCAAATATTTCTACATTATGCGTTGTGTGGAAGTTAGCTCGGGAGAAGCAGTGGTGCGGACCCAAACAGTCAAGACAGGGACACAAAATGTGCAGCAAACTCGTTTGTTTACAAAAAACAGGAAAATAAATAAACCTTGATTTCAGGCACAAAAAAAACAAATAAATAAATAAATGAAACAAAATACAGCCTTAACTTCAGCAAATACCAAATAAAAACCTGCTCGTCTGAGCCACTAGCTAAACAGAACGGATAACCTAACTATAAATGTGGCTTACTTCCAGCCACATGAACAAAACAGGAGCAATATTGTCTCACCAGACTTAGGGTTACAGGACAGAACCATACACCTCCTTTCACCTCATGGAACTGCCATGAACAGCAGGCTCTGCAGCATTTTATGGGTCAGTAATGAGCCCAGGATCTACAACTGGGCTGAGGCCTACTCCAGATCTGCCCTGGACCACACATATGTCAGAAACCTGGAGCTGATATATTTGGACTCCATCACTTTGCCTGTTACCTTCTCATGGCGTCCATAGCTTTAAAATCTGTTATTTTCACAAATTCATTTTCAGGGGAAGGGTTTGTTTATTTTTTTTATTTTACATTTTACTAAAAAAAAATATGAAGGCAAATCATCTACACATTATTTACAGTATCTATCCACTGCTGTACTCATATTCAGATCACAGGTACCAATGATTTAATGGTTACAATTCATTATGTCACTAGTGCTGTGTATGCACAAGCATGCAGAGAAGACACAGATTGTCTTCGATCCCGATCCCACCTAAAAAAGATCGGGAACGGAATTCCGATACCGATCGCTCAACTTACCTGCACAGATTCGCTGCTGCTGCCACTCCCCGTTCTTCTTTCTCATCTTCTTTCTCCTTCTCATGTCTTCGGAGCGCCGTGCGCACTGCCTCCCAGGCTAGTGTTAGAGATGCTGGGAGAAGGTGTGGCTTGTGGCTTAGGAGAATGTGGGCGGGTACTGGGAGGGAAGACGTGAGTGATGCACTCACGTCTGCCCGCCCACACTCTCCTAAGCCACAACAAGCCCCGCCTACTCTCAGTATCTCTAACACTAGCCTGGAAGGCAGTGCGCACGGCGCTCTGAAGGAATGTGAAGGAAAGAGAAGAGGAGCGAGAAGAACGGGGAGCGGCAGCAATTCTGTGCAGGTAAGTGGGGGGGGGGGACTAAGTAGCCGGGGGATTTCTTTTCAATCACTACACAGAGTGGAGTCCAAAAATTGAAGCGTTCAATTTTTGGACTCAATGCTGTGCAGTGAATAGGATCGTTTTTAAAATCCGATCTTTGATCATTAAAAACAAAAAAACATTGACTTGCATTAGGATCGGAATTGGGATCGGGATCGGGTTCGAATGGAAAATGATCAGAAATCGGATTTTAAAAACGATACTGAAATCTCAAGATCGGCTCAGTCCTAGCCGCAAGCCCAAGAACCACTTCCTCTGTATGTTATTTAGGGGATGCCATCATTCAACATTGATTTCTTGCTTGCCAGGTTTCTATTGCTTGGAACTGATGTGACACGTCACAATCCTCATAATATAATATGTCATAATACTGAAATTAGAAATATTTCTTAATATATTTTCTAGTTTGCATCTGTAACCAGATCATTGTACTGTTTAGTATAATGCTGTACTGTTCCGACATAATTGCACATATGTGTGTTATTACAGGTTCATACAGTGACAAGAGATGTAAATGGAAAAAATATTTACATTGCATAGTTCCCTTGCACATCATTTTTACAATTCCAGTTCTTTCACTTTTATTGTGTTAAAAGGAGGAACAGTTCTTGGTACACAAGGAAAAACCTTAGGCTGGGGCTCCACGTTGCGAAATACCCAGGTGACAAAAAGCATTACGTTTTATATTACCTGCCGTGGCCAAAATCCTACATTTTAACAAAGTTTCTGTATATTGGAGAAAAAATCTGCAGTGGAAATGCTGCGATTTCAAAAATACTTGCATTTTTGTAAAACACAGCATGTCAACTACACCTATGGAAACACTAGCATTTTCCATATAGGTATAGGTCAGAAAGTCTTTCTGTGAGAAACACTGCAGAAAAAAAAACTCAATTAGTTTCTGCCGCGGTCTTTTGCGCAGCATTATTTGGCTGTGGCACGCTGTGTTGGGATTTAGCATCATAGGCATGGTGTAGTTCCTCATTTCCCAAAGAAAATTAAGCCAGACATTTCTCTGGGCAATAACAGGTATAGGAATAGCTAGTCATTGATGGGGGAACCTTGAAATCAGCTTTTTCGGAGGGAACCCCTGAAACGTTTCAGTGTTTTCAATGAGACCTAACATTTAAAGGAATGCTATGTATTAAATGACTGATAAAGTAAACACGATATATTTGCAAATATAAATTTTAACCCCTTCCCGCCGATGACACTTTTTGACTTCCTGACCAAGCTCGATTTTTCAAAACCGCCATGTGTCACTTTATGTGGCAATAACTTTGGAACGCTTTAACTTACCAAAGTGATTTTGAGATTGTTTTTTCGTAACACATTGTACTTCATGTTACTAGTAAATTTTGGTTGATATATTATATAATTATGAAAAAATAGGAAATTTGGTGGAAATTTTGAAAAATATGCATTTTATAAAGTTTGAAATGATGTGCATTGCATACAGATAGTCAGACCGCCAAAATTATATCATAAATCTCATGTTCCAGATTTCTGCTTTATGTCGGCATCAAACTTTAGGAGCCCTTTTAATTTTTATGGACATTATAAGGTTTACAAGTGAAATAACAATATTCAAAATTTTCAAGAAATTTCCAAAACCGATTTTTTAAGGGCCTAATCCAGTTATGAAGGGGTTTTGAAAGACCCTTGTATTAAACACCCCATAAATCACCCCATTTTCAAAACTGCACCCCTTAAATAAGCCAAAACAACATATACCTAGTAATTTAACCCTATAAGTGTTGAACAGGAATTAATACAAAATGGAGGTGAAATTTTCAAATTTGATTTTATTTTACTAATATTTTCGTTTAGCCCTAGAATTTGCACATTCACAAGGGGTTAAAGGAGAAAACGCCCCCCACAATTTCTTATGCAACTTCTCCCGACTACCATAGTACCCCATTTGTGGGTGTAAACTAATATATGGACGCACAGCGAGACGCAGAAGGGAAGGCGCGCCAAAGAGCTTTTAGAGGGCAGATCTGGCTGTGAGCAGTTTCAGGAACCATGTCACATTTACAAAGCCCTTGAGGAGTCAAAACAGTGGAAACCTCTAGAAAGTGACCCCATTTTGAAAACCGCACCCCTCAAAGAATTTATCAAGTGATGTAGAGAGCATTAGTAACCCCGAAGTGAATGTGTAAGCTGTGCGGCGTAAATTGGGTACACCAAATCCTATTCTATTTTCCCACTAGCTCCTATGACACGGACGGAGAAGAGGGGCATTCTGGGGGGTCAGCGCTGGTGTATTATCTCTCATAAGCTCTAAATATGGGGGGTCCCCTGAAAACGCTTACACATTTCCTTCTAGTCGCAGCCACTTATGTCCTAATGATTTGGCGACTTTTAGGGTTTTTGTCTTCACATTGTACAAGCTAGATTTTTATTTTTATTTTCTGGCAATGTGGCCATATGAGGGCTTGGTGTTTGCGGTATTAGATGTGCTTTTCAATGCCACCATTTTGGGGCCTGTAACTTATTGACTACATTTTATTAACTCTTTCTGGGTGGGATGTAAAAGGAAACATCAATTCTAGCATTGCTTTTTAGCATTTATTCTTTTTCCTGTGCAGCGTACACTATAAGTAACATGTGACCTTTATTCTGCGGGTTGGTACGGTTACGGCGATACCCCATTTATATTATTTTTTAATGCTTTGCTATTTCTGCAGAATAAAATTCAATTTAGGGAAAAAAATCAATTATTTATGCATCGCCATCTTCTGAAAGGCATAACTTTTTTATTTTTCGCTAGACAGAGCTGGTTGAGGGCTTATTTTTTGCAGGAACACCTCTTCTTTTTATTGGTATTTTGGTTTTCATCTGACCATTTGATTAGTTTTTATTGAGCATTTTGTAAGGGAAAGGTGGTGAATAATCATTATTTTGTGTGGTTTTCTAAGTTTTTTTTGTACGCCGTTCACCGTTCGGGTTAAGTAATGTTTTAATTTTATTGATCAGGTTATTACAGACGCGGCGATACCAAATATGTAATTTTTTTTCTATTTTTCTTTATTTTACATAATAAAACATTTTATATGGGGAAAAAGGGATTTTTGGGGCTTTATTTATTTCTATTGTATTTTAAACTTATTTAAACTTTTTTATTTTTACTTTTTTCCAACTTTTTTTTTCTGTCCCCATGGGGGATTGAAGCAGTGATCGGCTGATCACCGCTTCACTACATATACACTGCAATACACGTGTTACACGTGTATTGCATTGTATAGGAAGCTGTCAGCCTGTGTGGACGCACAGGCTGACAGCTTCCTTTTTAGGCAGGATCAACCAGGTACGTGCAGGGGGTAAGTAATGGGGCAGACCCGGGGTCACTGATCAGACCCCGGGCTGCCCCCTACGAACACCGGCACCCCCGAAACCGGCGCGGGGGGTGCCGATCGCCACCATTTGGAAACCAAACCCCGGAGGTGACGGCGGTCATGTTGACCGCCGGCATATCAGGGGTTAACACCCGCAATCGGACCCGGTTCCGACCGCGGGTGTTACAGGGCAATGTCAGCCGTAACATACGGCTGTTACCCGCAGCGCATGGTGCGCACACAGGTTCTGTGTGCGCACCATGCGCCCGCAGTAATAGTACGGCGGTTTGCGGGAAGCCCTTCCCTGTACTATTACGGCGCATGTCGGGAAGGGGTTAAAAATACCTAATTCCATCAAGTTCAAGCAAAAAATTTTGGGTGCTGATTAGAGATGAGCGAAGGTATTCGATTACAATCAGCAAACGCAGTAAAAATTTGTATCTCCTCCCACCTTCCCTGGTGCTTTTTTTGCACCAATAACTGTGCAGGGGAGGTGGGACAGGAACTATGACAACGAGGGCATCGGAAAAAATCGGAAAAAGTAATTGGCTAGCTAAATCAGGTGACCTCCAATTTATACGAATGGTCGATTTCAGATTCGGGTCATATGAGATTGTGAACCATGTGACTGTGAGACAGGGATAGATGTACTGGCAGGGTTAGCTAGGGATTACCTTTATTTATGTGGGAATGTTACTCAAACAGCTTTTGGGGCTCTATCTCGTCGGGATCCCTGTCAGCTTACGATATGCGGGAGATGACTTTTTCCCATAGGAATGCATTGACCAGTGTTGATAGGCTGAATGCCATACAGAGTACAGCATTCAGCCAATCAACACTGGTTCTGCCGGAGGAGGCGGAGCCTAAGATTGGTCCACAGCAGTCTCCATTGTGGTCCGATCTCAGAAAAAGTCAGCTCCCGCATACTGCAAGCTGACAGGGATCCCGACGAGATAGTGATGTAATACAGGGACTTGGGCATGTTAGATGCCCCCAGACATGCTTCCCCTGCTGTCCCAGTTGAATTCCAGGGTGTTGGCATAATTTCCTGGGGTGTCTTAGTGGACCTGGTGACTCTCCTGAGTCAAAGTGTGGGTTCCCCTGAAATGAAGCATTTTTCCCCATAGACTATAATGGGGTTCAATATTCGTTTGAATAGTCGAATATTGAGGGGCAATTCGAAATGAATATCGAATCTCGAATATTTCACTATTCGCTCATCTCTATTGCTGATCCAAAGGAAAGCAAAATATCTTGCCTCTTATCAGGGGTCAAATTCCTTTGTGAATCCACATCTAATTTAGAACATAATGGCGTCCAGGCCCTCTTCAGCACTTTCACCACTTTCACCACTACAACATTGACTATAGTCTCATTGTTCTTACAGTGAACAAACCCATTTTTATTGTGTAGAAACCTTCTTGGGTCTCAGTAAAGGGGTGAGGGTTAACAATCTTTGTGGACTGCAGTTGGTGCAGTAGAGAGAGGCTAATTCTGCAGTCAGTTGTCTTACAATCAGAATTAAGAAGAAAGAAATGACTGACTACTGCAATATACATAGAATTTCTTTTTATATTAGGCAAAATATAAGAAGAAGAGAATAATTAAAGGGATTCTCCACAGGAAAATGTTATTGCAAATATGAGAACATGCTGGAATGGGAAAAAAAATTCTACCGAGGTCCTGCTATTTTCTTTATATACTGTAAATGCTTTGATATCCTTCTCAGCCAATCACTGCATGACGAGAGTCACCCCTGATTGGGCATTTATAGGCATTTCCTGTGTCTAAAACAGGAACAGTGTTACGGTTCTGTGTGTGTATATATATATATATATATATATATATATATAAATATTTTTTTTAAACTACAGAACCTCTTAGCTGTAGAACACTGCATAGTGTCCATTGGCTCAATGGTGGGCGGCTGTATGTCTGAACTCAAATGTGAACTACTGCAAAGACACTGCAGCGTGAAAATCAATGTGAACTACTGCAAAGACACTGCAGCATGGACTCAATGTGAACTACTGCAAGACACTGCAGCCTGGACTAAATGTGAACTACTGCAAGACACTGCAGCCTGGACTAAATGTGAACTACTGCAAGACACTGCAGCCTGAACTAAATGTGAACTACTGCAAGACACTGCAGCCTGAACTCAATGTGAACAGTGTGTACTGTGCGACACTCCATTTGAACAAGGTGCAACTAAAATCCTGCCAGTTTAGCTCACTGGCCAGGTGCACCAGTACAAGTGAAACACACACGGCTGCCAAGGGTTAACACTCACCCCAGGCCAGCAAACACACACACTTACCCCTGCGACAGCTAGGGGCCACCACGGAAGTTTAGAACATTCTCCTGCACACAGCTTGGAGTTACCAGGGGAGTTTGCATGCTCCCGCACACAGCTAGGAACCATACATGAAGTCAGACAGTAACACATAGGCTATCTCAGAGACCATACTTGCTGCAGCTCCACAAGCTGGAACGGCGTCTACCGCTCCTAGCCCTGGTGTAGAGCTGACAGTTCAGGGCTTACAGGTCCTAACTAACAGCACCCAGATTGAAGCTGAGAAACCTCACACATGGTCATGCTCACCGCTCATGCTCAATAGGGGATAAATGGCACTTAGCTCGTGAGCAGCTCCAATACGTCTGAGCAGGGCCGCCATCAGGAATTTTGGGGCCCCATACAGCCTAAGTTCTGCCCCCCCCCCCGCGCTATTTTAAAACTACTTTATTTTGCGACATACCAATTATGTATTAAATTTATCTTTCACAAAAAAAAAATTAAGGATAAGTGGGTAGCTGATTGTGACTGGTTACCAACGTATCCCGGCAAGGGAGGCCAAAAACGCAATGTAAACACTCCTTTAAAGTGAAAGTCCCACCCCCAAACAGGCTGCTATGATAGTAGCATAGCAGCCCCTACATCATTATTAATACAAAGCACACATACTTTTGGAGGTATTGTGTGCTTTGTAGTTCTCCAGCTAAAAACTTAGGAGACACATGTCAATCCATATGAATAGCTTGTCAACTCCTGCTTCTACTGTGACCCCCAATGTGATTGGAATATTCCTGGTCACATTGACAGGAGTAACAATCACACAGCTAGCCCAAGGACTCATCTATATCTTAGGCATCCCTTCATAGCTCATTCAGATGTGACAGAATTGTGCACCAGAATAGAAGCCAATTTCTACTTGCCTCAACTCCCCTAAGCAGTAGAGGACAACTGGGTTAAAGTCCCTTCTCTAAATATGTCTTACACAGAACAGGACAAGACAAAACAACACAGAAGAGGAGTCAGCAAACCGAGGTCAAACCAGAGAGGCAAAACAGTACCAAATCAAAATCCAAAAGAGTAGTCAAAAAGCCAAGAAGCAGAGGTCAGTAAATACAAAACAAGAGCAAGGACAAAGCAAGGTCATATACAATATCCAGCAAACATTTGTGGCCTGATGGCTACTTAATGAAGCCCAGAACCCATCTCAGGCTTGATTGGCAGATAAGCTTTCAAACACAACACAAACACCCCTTAGGGTGCATTCACACAGAGGAAAATGGCGCTGAATTTGGTGTGGAATCCATGACAGATTCAGCGATGAAAAAAAAAGCCTCCCATTGACTTCAATGGGTTCTTTTTTCTGCAAAGCAACCCATTTAAGTCAATGGGAGGCTTTTTTTCAGAGCTGAATCTAATGCAGATTCCACACCAAATTCACCGGTATTTTCCTCTGTGTGAATGCACCCTAAGGCCGGGTTCATACGAAGTATTTTGGTTCGTAATGTGGAACGTAGACGCCGCGGGATCTTTTGTGGGCCATATACGCTCCCATTGTTTTCAATGGGAGCCGGTACCGTATACGCGGAGCTATTTTGCGGCCGTGATTTTGCGGCGGCCGCAAAATAGCGCCGCGTATACATTGAAAACAATGGGAGCGTATACGGCCCGCAAAAGATCCTGCGGCGTCTACGTTCCACATTACGAACCAAAATACTCCGTGTGAACCCGGCCTAACAATAACAACACAATGACCAGAGACCGGGAGCAGGTAATCATAAGCAGACAGGCCTCCTGCACTGTACAATGCGGCAAGAGAATGGTGCAGGAGTTCGAACGGGTGAAGAAGTAACATGAGTATAATTTTTATTATGCTGTGTTTTTTCTCTTTCAGGTTACCATAATCCATTGGATTATGTTGGATTCCATCGATGATCATCATTTTTGTTTTATTTTTTTTAAATTCTTTAATAAAATGGTCAACGATTTGTCTATTTCAATAAAAACAAATTTCTTTCATGTCTCGAGTTTTTATAAATACTTTCTTACCCCTTAGTAATGGCGATTGATAGTCAGCATCCATTACTAAGGTGTGGCTTAGCAATAGTGGTGAATATTCTAGCACTAACCCTCCAATTATTACCCCGCTACCTAACGCTGAGAAGAATTGGTTATCATCCAATACCTGGCTGTTTAAAAGAGACTGCTGAGGATTGGGGCAGTCGCAGGCTGGAATTATTAGGGTCCGTGCACACTGAAATTTTTGGTGCTAATTTTGACGCTAAATCAGCCTCCAAAAAAAGCCTCCCAATAGAACTCAAAATGAGCACCAAAAAACTCAGTGTGCACTGACCCTTAGGCTGGAAAAGACTGAAAACAACAGCCTGGTATTATAAGGCTGAGAAGAGCCAAAAACCATGCCATTTCCACCCTTGTAATGTCAGGATACTGCTTGTTATATCTGTCTGGCTCAGAAATATTGGGGGGAACCTATGTTGCTTCATAATTAGAGAAAAAATGACATAGGGTCCCCCCAATTTCTTATAACCAGCCAGATATAACAAGCAGCAGCAGCCTGACATTACAAGGGTGGTAAGGGCCATGGTTTTTGGCCCTTCCCAGGCTTATAATACCAGCCTGCGACCACCCCAATCCCCAGCAGTCTCTTTAGACAGCTGGGTATTGGACGATAGACAGCTCTTCCCGGCACCCCTGATGGTGTTGGGTGCCGGGGTCAGGGCCGCCGATAGGCCAGTACTACTGCTACTGGCGTCAGGGGCCCGGACAAATTTTAAAATGGGGGGGGCCCAGGCCCCCTGGTGCCGGCAGCAGTCATTGTATGTCCTGTTTCAACTCAGATCTGCGTCCAGAGGACGCAGATCTGAGTTGAGCACATACGCGGCTGAAGCGAGGAGCTGACACAGGTCAGCTCCTCGCTTCGCCACTGCCGCCTGTCTCGCTGACACATATGCGGCTGAAGCGAGGAGCTGACCTGTGTCAGCTCCTCACTTCGCCGCTGCCGCCTCTCTCGGTGACACATATGCGGCTGAGCCGGAACCCGACTCAGCCGCATATGTGTCAGCGAGAGAGGCGGCAGCGGCGAAGTGAGGAGCTGACACAGGTCAGCTCCTCGCTTCAGCCGCATACATGTCAGCGTCAGTGAGAGAGGCGGCAGCGGCGAAGCGAGGAGCTGACACAGGTCAGCTCCTCGCTTCAGCCGCATATGTGTCAGCGAGAGAGACACCCAGCGGCGAAGCGTGGAGCTGACCCGTGTCAGCTCCTTCCTTCAGCCGCATGTGTCAGTGAGAGAGACGCGCAGAGAGCGTCGAGGGAGCGGAGGAGAAGGTAAGTTTAATGTGGAGGTGGAACGTGAATCTGGGGGCAGATGAAAGAGAGGACGGAATGACACTGGGGCAGATGAAGGAGGGGACGGCATGACACTGTGGGGACATGAATCTGGGGGCAGAGATGGAGGGACATGAATCTGGGGGCAGAGATGGGGGACATGAATCTGGGGGCAGAGATGGAGGGGGGACATGAATCTGGGGGGACATGAATCTGGGGGCAGAGATGGAGGGGACATGAAACTGGGGGCAGAGATGTGGGGACATGAATCTAGGGGCAGAGATGGAAGGGGGACATGAAACTGGGGGCAGATGAAGGGTGTATATGAAACTGGGGGAGAGATAGAGGGGGGACATATAATTTACGGGTGACTGTAGGAGGATTATACTGTGTGCGGGCACATGAAAAATTAACGAGTGGGCGGAGTCAACACGAGAGTAGGCGGGGCTAAATTTGCTGTGGCGCGCTAAGCGCGCCACACATTTTGTCCCTCTTTTAGTTCTTCAAAAGTTGGGAGGTATGGAGATGGGGGGACATGAATCTGGGGGCAGAGATGGAGGGACATGAATCTGTGGGCAGAGATGGAGGGGACATTAATCTGGGGGCAGATGAAGGGTGTATATGAAGCTAGGGGAGAGATGGAGGGGGACATATAATTTACGGGTGACTGTAGGAGGATTATACAGTGTGCGGGCAAATGGAAAATTAATGAGTGGGCGGAGTCAACATAACAGTGGGTGGGGCTAAATTTCCCGCGGCGCGCAAAGCAAAAATGGGAGGGGGGGGGGGCCCAGACACTTAGGCTGTATGGGGCCCCAAAATTCCTGATGGCGGCCCTGGCCGGGGTAATAATTGGAGGGTTAGTGCTAGAATATTCACCAGCTAACACTAAGCCACACCTTAGTAATAGATGCTGTCTATCAGACAGTCACCATTTCTAAGGGGTAAGAAAGTATTTAAAAAAAAAAATCAAGAGACATGAGAGAAATTTCTCTCCGTCATACATGTCCCAAGCTCTCCGTCATACAGGTCCACCATGTGACCAGAATGATGGAGAGGTGGACTGTTAAAATGGCGGTTACACCCAGACAGTGGCAGACCTCATTACCATAATGAGGTCTGCCAGGTGTCAGCCATTTTCAAAGTGAAAGGCAGATAAGTCCTCAGTGGTTTCTGCAACTTGGGTATTGTTATGCTGGAGCTCTAGAAAAGGGTACCAGCATAACAATAGAGTGGGAAATTATCTATGGGGTGGGTGGACTACAACTCCCAGAAGCTCCAGGGCATCTGGAGCTGCTGGGAGTTGTAGTAATTGAAAGATTTGGGAGCAAAATAGGGGACAACAAAGCAGTTTGTGTTTGTAATTAAAATTGGTACTTACCTTCTCACTGTCTGCAGGTCTGGCCTGCTAGAATCCAGCCGCCGCGCTCAGCGTCAGGACATCAATGATGCATGAGGTAGAGATGAGCGAACACTAAAATGTTCGAGGTTCGAAATTCGATTCGAACAGCCGCTCAATGTTCGTGTGTTCGAACGGGTTTCGAACCCCATTATAGTCTATGGGGAACAGATACTCGTTAAGGGGGAAACCCAAATCCGTGTCTGGAGGGTCACCAAGTCCACTATGACACCCCAGGAAATGATGCCAACACCTCTGGAATGACACTGGGACAGCAGGGGAAGCATGTCTGGGGGCATCTAACACACCAAAGACCCTCTATTACCCCAACATCACAGCCTAACAACTACACACTTTACACACTCAATACCACCTCTCTGACAGTAGGAAAACACCTTGAAACATGTGTATTTGGCACTTGCAGTGAGGAGAGCTTGTCACCAGCAGTGAATTTGGCCCTTGTAGTAAGTTGAGGTTGGCACCAACATTTGTTTTGAAAATCAGGGTGGATTGAGCCTCTAACCAGCAGAGTTTGGGCAAATTCATGGTGGAGGGAGCCTCTAAACACCCCAGTTTGGGCAAATTCATGGTGGAGGGAGCCTCTAAAAACCCCAGTTTGGACCAATTCATGGTGGAGGGAGCCTCTAACCAGCCCAGTTTGGGCAAATTCATGGTGGAGGGAGCCTCTAAAAAACCCAGTTTGGACCAATTCATGGTGGAGGGAGCCTCTAACCAGCCCAGTTTGGGCAAATTCATGGTGGAGGGAGCCTCTAACCAGCCCAGTTTGGACCAATTAATGGTGGAGGGAGCCTCTAACCCGCCCAGTTTGGACCAATTAATGGTGGAGGGAGCCTCTAACCAGCCCAGTTTGGACCAATTCATGGTGGAGGGAGCCTCTAAACAGCCCAGTTTGGGCAAATTCATGGTGGAGGGAGCCTCTAAAAAACACAGTTTGGACCAATTCATGGTGGAGGGAGCCTCTAACCAGCCCAGTTTGGACCAATTAATGGTGGAGGGAGCCTCTAACCAGCCCAGTTTGGACCAATTCATGGTGGAGGGAGCCTCTAAACAGCCAAGTTTTGGGAAATTCATGGTGGAGGGAGCCTCTAACCAGCCCAGTTTGGACCAATTCATGGTGGAGGGAGCCTCTAAACAGCCAAGTTTTGGGAAATTCATGGTGGAGGGAGCCTCTAACCAGCCCAGTTTGGACCAATTCATGGTGGAGGGAGCCTCTAAAAAACCCAGTTTGGACCAATTCATGGTGGAGGGAGCCTCTAAACAGCCCAGTTTGGGCAAATTCATGGTGGAGGGAGCCTCTAACCAGCCCAGTTTGGACCAATTCATGGTGGAGGGAGCCTCTAAACAGCCCAGTTTGGGCAAATTCATGGTGGAGGGAGCCTCTAACCAGCCCAGTTTGGACCAATTCATGGTGGAGGGAGCCTCTAACCAGCCCAGTTTGGACCAATTAATGGTGGAGGGAGCCTCTAACCAGCCCAGTTTGGACCAATTCATGGTGGAGGGAGCCTCTAAACAGCCCAGTTTGGGCAAATTCATGGTGGAGGGAGCCTCTAAAAAACCCAGTTTGGACCAATTCATGGTGGAGGGAGCCTCTAACCAGCCCAGTTTGGACCAATTAATGGTGGAGGGAGCCTCTAACCAGCCCAGTTTGGACCAATTCATGGTGGAGGGAGCCTCTAACCAGCCCAGTTTGGACCAATTCATGGTGGAGGGAGCCTCTAAACAGCCCAGTTTGGGCAAATTCATGGTGGAGGGAGCCTCTAAAAAACCCAGTTTGGACCAATTCATGGTGGAGGGAGCCTCTAACCAGCCCAGTTTGGACCAATTAATGGTGGAGGGAGCCTCTAACCAGCCCAGTTTGGACCAATTCATGGTGGAGGGAGCCTCTAAACAGCCAAGTTTTGGGAAATTCATGGTGGAGGGAGCCTCTAACCAGCCCAGTTTGGACCAATTCATGGTGGAGGGAGCCTCTAAAAAACCCAGTTTGGACCAATTCATGGTGGAGGGAGCCTCTAAAAAAACCCAGTTTGGACCAATTCATGGTGGAGGGAGCCTCTAAACAGCCCAGTTTGGGCAAATTCATGGTGGAGGAAGCCTCTAACCAGCCCAGTTTGGACCAATTAATGGTGGAGGGAGCCTCTAAACAGCCCAGTTTGGGCAAATTCATGGTGGAGGGAGCCTCTAACCAGCCCAGTTTGGACCAATTCATGGTGGAGGGAGCCTCTAACCAGCCCAGTTTGGGCAAATTCATGGTGGAGGGAGCCTCTAAAAAACCCAGCTTGGACCAATTCATGGTGGAGGGAGCCTCTAACCAGCCCAGTTTGGGCAAATTCATGGTGGAGGGAGCCTCTAAAAAACCCAGTTTGGACCAATTCATGGTGGAGGGAGCCTCTAAACAGCCCAGTTTGGGCAAATTCATGGTGGAGGGAGCCTCTAACCAGCCCAGTTTGGACCAATTAATGGTGGAGGGAGCCTCTAAACAGCCCAGTTTGGACCAATTAATGGTGGAGGGAGCCTCTAACCAGCCCAGTTTGGACCAATTAATGGTGGAGGGAGCCTCTAACCAGCCCAGTTCGGACCAATTAATGGTGGAGGGAGCCTCTAACCAGCCCAGTTTGGACCAATTAATGGTGGAGGGAGCCTCTAACCAGCCCAGTTTGGACCAATTCATGGTGGAGGGAGCCTCTAAAAAACCCAGTTTGGACCAATTCATGGTGGAGGGAGCCTCTAAACAGCCCAGTTTGGGCAAATTCATGGTGGAGGGAGCCTCTAAACAGCCCAGTTTGGGCAAATTCATGATGGAGGGAGCCTCTAACCAGCCCAGTTTGGACCAATTAATGGTGGAGGGAGCCTCTAACCAGCCCAGTTTGGACCAATTCATGGTGGAGGGAGCCTCTAAACAGCCCAGTTTGGGCAAATTCATGGTGGAGGGAGCCTTAAAAAACCCAGTTTGGACCAATTCATGGTGGAGGGAGCCTCTAACCAGCCCAGTTTGGACCAATTAATGGTGGAGGGAGCCTCTAACCAGCCCAGTTTGGACCAATTCATGGTGGAGGGAGCCTCTAAACAGCCAAGTTTTGGGAAATTCATGGTGGAGGGAGCCTCTAACCAGCCCAGTTTGGACCAATTCATGGTGGAGGGAGCCTCTAAACAGCCAAGTTTTTGGAAATTCATGGTGGAGGGAGCCTCTAACCAGCCCAGTTTGGACCAATTCATGGTGGAGGGAGCCTCTAAAAAACCCAGTTTGGACCAATTCATGGTGGAGGGAGCCTCTAAAAAACCCAGTTTGGACCAATTCATGGTGGAGGGAGCCTCTAAACAGCCCAGTTTGGGCAAATTCATGGTGGAGGAAGCCTCTAACCAGCCCAGTTTGGACCAATTAATGGTGGAGGGAGCCTCTAAACAGCCCAGTTTGGGCAAATTCATGGTGGAGGGAGCCTCTAACCAGCCCAGTTTGGACCAATTCATGGTGGAGGGAGCCTCTAACCAGCCCAGTTTGGGCAAATTCATGGTGGAGGGAGCCTCTAAAAAACCCAGCTTGGACCAATTCATGGTGGAGGGAGCCTCTAACCAGCCCAGTTTGGGCAAATTCATGGTGGAGGGAGCCTCTAAAAAACCCAGTTTGGACCAATTCATGGTGGAGGGAGCCTCTAAACAGCCCAGTTTGGGCAAATTCATGGTGGAGGGAGCCTCTAACCAGCCCAGTTTGGACCAATTAATGGTGGAGGGAGCCTCTAAACAGCCCAGTTTGGACCAATTAATGGTGGAGGGAGCCTCTAACCAGCCCAGTTTGGACCAATTAATGGTGGAGGGAGCCTCTAACCAGCCCAGTTTGGACCAATTAATGGTGGAGGGAGCCTCTAACCACCCCAGTTTGGACCAATTAATGGTGGAGGGAGCCTCTAACCAGCCCAGTTTGGACCAATTCATGGTGGAGGGAGCCTCTAAAAAACCCAGTTTGGACCAATTCATGGTGGAGGGAGCCTCTAAACAGCCCAGTTTGGGCAAATTCATGGTGGAGGGAGCCTCTAAACAGCCCAGTTTGGGCAAATTCATGGTGGAGGGAGCCTCTAACCAGCCCAGTTTGGACCAATTAATGGTGGAGGGAGCCTCTAACCAGCCCAGTTTGGACCAATTCATGGTGGAGGGAGCCTCTAAACAGCCAAGTTTGGACCAATTCATGGTGGAGGGAGCCTCTAAAAAACCCAGTTTGGACCAATTCATGGTGGAGGGAGCCTCTAACCAGCCCAGTTTGGACCAATTAATGGTGGAGGGAGCCTCTAACCAGCCCAGTTTGGACCAATTAATGGTGGAGGGAGCCTCTAACCAGCCCAGTTTGGACCAATTCATGGTGGAGGGAGCCTCTAAACAGCCCAGTTTGGGCAAATTCATGGTGGAGGGAGCCTCTAACCAGCCCAGTTTGGACCAATTCATGGTGGAGGGAGCCTCTAAAAAACCCAGTTTGGACCAATTCATGGTGGAGGGAGCCTCTAAACAGCCCAGTTTGGGCAAATTCATGGTGGAGGGAGCCTCTAAACAGCCCAGTTTGGGCAAATTCATGGTGGAGGGAGCCTCTAACCAGCAGAGTTGGTGGAAATCAGGGTGGAGGGAGCCTCTAACCAGCAGAGTTGGGGGAAATCAGGGTGGAGGGAGCCTAGTATTAGCAGAATTGTGCAACGCTTATGGTGGATGAGTATGAGGATGCGGAGGAATTGGAGAGGTTGAGTACAGACATGGAGTTTCATGTTGGGGTGCTTTACACAGGTGGGCACAAAAATGACGGCTCTACCCAGTGGTGGTTCATTTTTATCAAAGTGAGCCGGTCGGCACTCTCAGCTGACAGACGGGTGCGCTTGTCAGTGATGATGCCACCGGCTGCACTGAACACCCTCTCAGATAGGACGCTGGCGGCAGGACAGGACAGCACCTCCAAGGCATATAGGGCAAGTTCAAGCCACAGGTCCAACTTCGACACCCAATACGTGTAGGGCGCAGAGGGGTCGGAGAGGACAGGGCTGTGGTCGGAAAGGTATTCCCGCAACATGCGCCTATACTTCTCACGCCTGGTGACACTAGGACCCTCCGTGGCGGCACTTTGGCGAGGGGGTGCCATCAAGGTGTCCCAGACCTTAGACAGTGTGCCCCTCGTTTGTGTGGACCGGTGAGAACTTGGTTGCCTACTGGAGGAACTGCCCTCCCTGCCGCCAACGTCACATGCTGGAAACATCTCCATCATATTCTGCACCAATTGCCTGTGGCAAGCATTGATGCGATTGGCCCTCCCCTCTACCGGAATAAAAGACGAGATGTTGTTTTTATACCGGGGGTCAAGGATAGCAAAGATCCAGTACTGGTTGTCCTCCATGATTTTGACAATACGCTTGTCGGTTGTAAAGCACCCCAACATGAACTCAGCCATGTCTGCCACAGTGTTAGTTGGCATGACTCCTCTGGCCCCACCGGAAAGTTCAATCTCCATTTCCTCCTCATCCTCCATGTCTACCCATCCGCGCTGCAACAATGGGACGATTCGAAGTTGCCCGGAAGCCTCCTGTATCACCATCACATCATCGGACAACTCTTCTTCCTCCTCCTCCTCCTCCTCCTCCTCCATTAAACGCAGTGAAGCGGACAGATGTGTGGACCTACTCTCCAGCTGTGACGGATCGGATGCTATCCCTAACTCCTCTGTGTGATCTGAGTTATCCCTGATGTCAATCAGGGATTCTCTCAGAACACACAAGAGCGGGATTGTAAGGCTCACCATCGCATCCTCAGAGCTCACCCTCCTTGTGGACTCCTCAAAGACCCGTAGGATGTCACAAAGGTCTCTCATCCATGGCCACTCATGGATGTGAAACTGAGGCAGCTGACTTTGTGGCACCCTAGGGTTTTGTAGCTGGTATTCCATCAAAGGTCTCTGCTGCTCAACCACTCTATTCAACATCTGAAACGTTGAGTTCCAGCGTGTGGGGACGTCGCACAAAAGCCGGTGTTGTGGCACATGCAGGCGTTGCTGGAGAGATTTTAAGCTAGCAGCGGCTACTGTCGACTTGCGAAAGTGGGCGCACATGCGCCGCACTTTCACCAGTAGCTCTGGAACATTGGGGTAGCTCTTTAGGAAACGTTGCACCACTAGGTTGAAGACGTGGGCCAGGCATGGAACATGTTGGAGTCCGGCAAGCTCCAGAGCTGCTACCAGGTTCCGGCCGTTATCACAAACGACCATGCCTGGGCCCAGGTGCAGCGGCTCAAACCATATTGCCGTCTCATCGAGGAGGGCATCCCTCACCTCGGAGGCAGTGTGCTGTCTGTCCCCCAAGCTGATCAGCTTCAGCACAGCCTGCTGACGTCTACCAACGCCAGTGCTGCAACGTTTCCAACTCGTAGCTGGGGTCAATCTAACAGCGGAGGAGGAGGCGGTGGCGGAGGAGGAGGCGGTGGCGGAGGAGGAGGCGGTAGAGGAGGAGGAGGAGGGGGGTGTTCTTCTCGTGTCCCTGCCAGGAATGTTAGGCGGGGAGACGAGGTACACCGGGCCAGTTTGGGAAGCAGTCCCAGCCTCAACTACATTCACCCAGTGTGCCGTCAGTGAAATGTAGCGTCCCTGTCCGCATGCACTTGTCCACGCGTCGGTGGTCAAGTGGACCTTTGTGCAAAGCGCGGAACTAAGGGCCCGCCTGATGTTGAGTGACACGTGCTGGTGCAAGGCGGGGACGGCACACCGGGAGAAGTAGTGACGGCTAGGGACGGCATAGCGAGGTGCCGCAGTTGCCATCAGGTCCAGGAAGGCGGGAGTTTCAACAAGCCGGAACGCCAACATCTCCTGGGCCAGCAGTTTAGCGATGTTGGCGTTCAAGGCTTGCGCGTGTGGGTGGTTAGCAGTGTATTTCTGCCGCCACTCCAATGTCTGAGAGATGGTGGGTTGTTGTAAAGAAACGCCTGATGGTGCCTTTGATGGTGCAGGAGAAGGAGATAAGACAGGACCAGGGGAGGATGAGGTAGAAGTCAACAAAGTGGCGGAGGCAGATGAAGTGGTGTCCTGGCTCGTCCTCTGGAGTGCATCGCCAGCACAGTCAGCAGTGGCAGTGGCAGAGGCAGTGGCAGAGGCAGTGGCAGTGGCGTGAACGGCAGGCGGCCTTTGTCCTGCCGTTGCTGCCTGCCACTGATTCCAGTGCTTGGATTCCAAATGACGGCGCATTGAAGTGGTGGACAGGTTGCTCTTCTCAGAGCCCCTAATCAATTTCGAGAGGCAAATTGTGCAGACAACACTATATCTGTCCTCGGCGCATTCCTTGAAAAAACTCCACACCTTCGAGAAACGTGCCCTCGAGGTGGGAGTTTTTCGGGGCTGGGTACGAACTGGAACATCTTGGGAGATTCCGGGTGTGGCCTGGCTTCGCCTAAGCTGCTGACCTCTGCCTCTGCCTCTAGCTACCCTTTTTGGTGCTGCACCTGCCTCAACATCCACACTACTTTCCCCGCTTGACATCCCCCCTGTCCAGGTCGGGTCAGTGTCCTCATCATCCACCACTTCCTCTTCCAACTCCTGTCTCATCTCCTCCTCCCGCACAATGCGCCGGTCAACTGGATGCCCTGACGGCAACTGCGTCACATCATCGTCGATGAGGGTGGGTTGCTGGTCATCCACCACCAAATCGAACGGAGATGGAGGAGACTCTAGTGTTTGAGCATCTGGACACAGATGCTCCTCTGTTAGGTTCGTGGAATCGTGACGTGGAGAGGCAGGTTGAGGGACAATGAAAGGAGCGGAGAACAGCTCTGGGGAGCAGGGACAGTTTGGGTTATTGTTCTGTAAAGCTTCGGAATTTTGGGAGGAAGGAAGACAAGACTGTTGGGTAATAGGAGGAGAGGAGGCAGAGTCTGACTGGCTGCTGGACAATGTGCTGTAAGCGTTCTCTGACAGCCATTGCAAGACCTGTTCCTGGTTCTCGGGCCTACTAAGGTTTGTACCCTGCAGTTTAGTTAATGTGGCAAGCAACCCTGGCACTGTGGAGTGGCGCAATGCTTGCTGCCCCACAGGAGTAGGCACGGGACGCCCTGTGGCTTCACTGCTACCTTGCTCCCCAGAACCATTCCCCCGACCTCGCCCACGGCCTCGTCCACGTCCCTTTCCGGGAGCATTGCGCATTTTGAATTCCTAGTTAGAAATTGGCACTGTATACCAGTAGTAAAAATTGTGGGTGCACGTAACCCCAATATATTCTTTGAATTCCCAGTCAGACACTGGCACTATATGGCAGTAGCAAGAAATGAGGGTATTTGTATTCCCAATATACTCTTTGAATTCCCAGTCAGACAATGGCACTGTATACCAGTAGTAAAAATTGTGGGTGCACGTAACCCCAATATATTCTTTGAATTCCCAGTCAGAAACTGGCACTATATGGCAGTAGCAAGAAATGAGGGTATTTGTATTCCCAATATACTCTTTGAATTCCCAGTCAGACAATGGCACTGTATACCAGTAGTAAAAATTGTGGGTGCACGTAACCCCAATATATTCTTTGAATTACCAGTCAGAAACTGGCACTATATGGCAGTAGCAAGAAATGAGGGTATTTATAACCCCAATATATTCTTTGAATTCCCAGTCAGACAATGGCACTGTATACCAGTAGTAAAAATTGTGGGTGCACGTAACCCCAATATATTCTTTGAATTACCAGTCAGAAACTGGCACTATATGGCAGTAGCAAGAAATGAGGGTATTTGTATTCCCAATATACTCTTTGAATTCCCAGTCAGACAATGGCACTGTATACCAGTAGTAAAAATTGTGGGTGCACGTAACCCCAATATATTCTTTGAATTACCAGTCAGAAACTGGCACTATATGGCAGTAGCAAGAAATGAGGGTATTTATAACCCCAATATATTCTTTGAATTCCCAGTCAGACAATGGCACTGTATACCAGTAGTAAAAATTGTGGGTGCACGTAACCCCAATATATTCTTTGAATTCCCAGTCAGAAACTGGCACTATATGGCAGTAGCAAGAAATGAGGGTATTTGTATTCCCAATATACTCTTTGAATTCCCAGTCAGACAATGGCACTGTATACCAGTAGTAAAAATTGTGGGTGCACATAACCCCAATATATTCTTTGAATTCCCAGTCAGACAATGGCACTGTATACCAGTATTAAAAATTGTGGGTGCACATAACCCCCATATATTCTTTGAATTCCCAGTCAGACAATGGCACTGTATACCAGTATTAAAAATTGTGGGTGCACATAACCCCCATATATTCTTTGAATTCCCAGTCAGACAATGGCACTATATACCAGTAGTAAAAATTGTGGGTACACATAACCCCAATATATTCTTTGAATTCCCAGTGAGACAATGGCACTGTATACCAGTATTAAAAATTGTGGGTGCACGTAACCCCCATATATTCTTTGAATTCCCAGTCAGACAATGGCACTATATACCAGTATTAAAAATTGTGGGTGCACATAACCCCCATATATTCTTTGAATTCCCAGTCAGACAATGGCACTGTATACCAGTATTAAAAATTGTGGGTGCACATAACCCCCATATATTCTTTGAATTCCCAGTGAGACAATGGAACTGTATAGCAGTATTAAAAATTGTGGGTGCACATAACCCCCATATATTCTTTGAATTCCCAGTCAGACAATGGCACTGTATACCAGTATTAAAAATTGTGGGTGCACATAACCCCCATATATTCTTTGAATTCCCAGTGAGACAATGGCACTGTATAGCAGTAGCAAAAATTGTGGGTGCACGTCACCCCAATATATTCTTTGAATTCCCAGTCAGACAATGGCACTGTATACCAGTAGTAAAAATTGTGGGTGCACATAACCCCCATATATTCTTTGAATTCCCAGTGAGACAATGGCACTGTATAGCAGTAGCAAAAATTGTGGGTGCACGTCACCCCAATATATTCTTTGAATTCCCAGTCAGACAATGGCACTGTATACCAGTAGTAAAAATTGTGGGTGCACATAACCCCCATATATTCTTTGAATTCCCAGTCAGACAATGGCACTGTATACCAGTATTAAAAATTGTGGGTGCACATAACCCCCATATATTCTTTGAATTCCCAGTGAGACAATGGAACTGTATAGCAGTAGCAAAAATTGTGGGTGCACGTAACCCCCATATATTCTTTGAATTCCCAGTCAGACAATGGCACTATATACCAGTATTAAAAATTGTGGGTGCACATAACCCCCATATATTCTTTGAATTCCCAGTCAGACAATGGCACTGTATACCAGTAGTAAAAATTGTGGGTGCACATAACCCCAATATATTCTTTGAATTCCCAGTCAGACAATGGCACTGTATACCAGTATTAAAAATTGTGGGTGCACATAACCCCCATATATTCTTTGAATTCCCAGTCAGACAATGGCACTGTATACCAGTATTAAAAATTGTGGGTGCACATAACCCCCATATATTCTTTGAATTCCCAGTCAGACAATGGCACTGTATACCAGTATTAAAAATTGTGGGTGCACATAACCCCCATATATTCTTTGAATTCCCAGTGAGACAATGGAACTGTATA
The DNA here is from genome assembly GCF_031893055.1 of Leptodactylus fuscus. Lineage (NCBI taxonomy): Eukaryota > Metazoa > Chordata > Amphibia > Anura > Leptodactylidae > Leptodactylus > Leptodactylus fuscus. Next base: position 255,877,065 of record NC_134265.1, on the reverse strand, counting down.
GCAGTAGCAAAAATTGTGGGTGCACGTAACCCCCATATATTCTTTGAATTCCCAGTCAGACAATGGCACTATATACCAGTATTAAAAATTGTGGGTGCACATAACCCCCATATATTCTTTGAATTCCCAGTCAGACAATGGCACTGTATACCAGTATTAAAAATTGTGGGTGCACATAACCCCAATATATTCTTTGAATTCCCAGTCAGACAATGGCACTGTATACCAGTATTAAAAATTGTGGGTGCACATAACCCCAATATATTCTTTGAATTCCCAGTCAGACAATGGCACTGTATACCAGTATTAAAAATTGTGGGTGCACATAACCCCCATATATTCTTTGAATTCCCAGTCAGACAATGGCACTGTATACCAGTATTAAAAATTGTGGGTGCACATAACCCCCATATATTCTTTGAATTCCCAGTCAGACAATGGCACTATATACCAGTAGTAAAAATTGTGGGTGCACATAACCCCAATATATTCTTTGAATTCCCAGTCAGACAATGGCACTGTATACCAGTATTAAAAATTGTGGGTGCACATAACCCCCATATATTCTTTGAATTCCCAGTCAGACAATGGCACTATATACCAGTATTAAAAATTGTGGGTGCACATAACCCCAATATATTCTTTGAATTCCCAGTCAGACAATGGCACTGTATACCAGTATTAAAAATTGTGGGTGCACATAACCCCCATATATTCTTTGAATTCCCAGTGAGACAATGGCACTGTATAGCAGTAGCAAAAATTGTGGGTGCACGTCACCCCAATATATTCTTTGAATTCCCAGTCAGACAATGGCACTGTATACCAGTAGTAAAAATTGTGGGTGCACATAACCCCCATATATTCTTTGAATTCCCAGTCAGACAATGGCACTGTATACCAGTATTAAAAATTGTGGGTGCACATAACCCCCATATATTCTTTGAATTCCCAGTGAGACAATGGAACTGTATAGCAGTAGCAAAAATTGTGGGTGCACGTAACCCCCATATATTCTTTGAATTCCCAGTCAGACAATGGCACTATATACCAGTATTAAAAATTGTGGGTGCACATAACCCCCATATATTCTTTGAATTCCCAGTCAGACAATGGCACTGTATACCAGTAGTAAAAATTGTGGGTGCACATAACCCCAATATATTCTTTGAATTCCCAGTCAGACAATGGCACTGTATACCAGTATTAAAAATTGTGGGTGCACATAACCCCCATATATTCTTTGAATTCCCAGTCAGACAATGGCACTGTATACCAGTATTAAAAATTGTGGGTGCACATAACCCCCATATATTCTTTGAATTCCCAGTCAGACAATGGCACTATATACCAGTAGTAAAAATTGTGGGTACACATAACCCCAATATATTCTTTGAATTCCCAGTGAGACAATGGCACTGTATACCAGTATTAAAAATTGTGGGTGCACATAACCCCCATATATTCTTTGAATTCCCAGTCAGACAATGGCACTGTATACCAGTATTAAAAATTGTGGGTGCACATAACCCCATATATTCTTTGAATTCCCAGTGAGACAATGGAACTGTATAGCAGTATTAAAAATTGTGGGTGCACGTAACCCCCATATATTCTTTGAATTCCCAGTCAGACAATGGCACTGTATACCAGTATTAAAAATTGTGGGTGCACGTAACCCCCATATATTCTTTGAATTCCCAGTCAGACAATGGCACTGTATACCAGTATTAAAAATTGTGGGTGCACATAACCCCCATATATTCTTTGAATTCCCAGTGAGATAATGGCACTGTATAGCAGTAGCAAAAATTGTGGGTGCACGTCACCCCAATATATTCTTTGAATTCCCAGTCAGACAATGGCACTGTATACCAGTAGTAAAAATTGTGGGTGCACATAACCCCCATATATTCTTTGAATTCCCAGTCAGACAATGGCACTGTATACCAGTATTAAAAATTGTGGGTGCACATAACCCCCATATATTCTTTGAATTCCCAGTGAGACAATGGAACTGTATAGCCGTAGCAAAAATTGTGGGTGCACGTAACCCCCATATATTCTTTGAATTCCCAGTCAGACAATGGCACTATATACCAGTATTAAAAATTGTGGATGCACATAACCCCCATATATTCTTTGAATTCCCAGTCAGACAATGGCACTGTATACCAGTAGTAAAAATTGTGGGTGCACATAACCCCAATATATTCTTTGAATTCCCAGTCAGACAATGGCACTGTATACCAGTATTAAAAATTGTGGGTGCACATAACCCCCATATATTCTTTGAATTCCCAGTCAGACAATGGCACTGTATACCAGTATTAAAAATTGTGGGTGCACATAACCCCCATATATTCTTTGAATTCCCAGTCAGACAATGGCACTATATACCAGTAGTAAAAATTGTGGGTACACATAACCCCAATATATTCTTTGAATTCCCAGTGAGACAATGGCACTGTATACCAGTATTAAAAATTGTGGCTGCACATAACCCCCATATATTCTTTGAATTCCCAGTGAGACAATGGAACTGTATAGCAGTATTAAAAATTGTGGGTGCACGTAACCCCCATATATTCTTTGAATTCCCAGTCAGACAATGGCACTGTATACCAGTATTAAAAATTGTGGGTGCACATAACCCCCATATATTCTTTGAATTCCCAGTGAGACAATGGCACTGTATAGCAGTAGCAAAAATTGTGGGTGCACGTCACCCCAATATATTCTTTGAATTCCCAGTCAGACAATGGCACTATATACCAGTAGCAAAAATTGTGGGTGTATATAGCCCCAATTCTATTGCTAGGGGACTTGCAGGGTATTTCTGAGGTGAAGGTGGGGGGGCACACCGTTGGAACGGGGATTTGGGGTGTATATATGGGGTATACGGGAATACACTGTCAGTGTGTTCCATTCAGGATCCTGGGAAAGCTGGGTTGCGGCGATTGAGCCCGTCAGTGCCACGTTACACTGACAAGCTTCTCCCTGGAATTGAAGTTATATGTAAGCCCAATATATTCTTTGAATTCCCAGTGAGACAATGGCACTATATGGCAGTAGCAAAAATAGTGGGTGTATATAGCCCCAATCCTATTGCTAGGGGACTTGCAGGGTATTTCTGGGGTGAAGGTGGGGGGGCACACCGTTGGAACGGGTATCGGGGGTATATATCGGGTATACGGGAATACACTGTCAGTGTATTCCATTCAGGATCCTGGGAAAGCTGGGTTGCGGCGATTGAGCCCGTCAGTGCCACGTTACACTGACAAGCTTCTCCCTGGAATTTAGCTCTTATAAGAGCTGTTGGTTGTCTTCTCCTTCCTATCCTAGCCTGTCCCTGCCTACCAGAATCTAAGCCCTAGCTAACTGGACGGAAACCTCCGTCCTCGGTGAATTGCAAGCTCAGAATGACGCGAAGCTGGGCGGCGCTGTTCTTTTAAATTAGAGGTCACATGTTTTCGGCAGCCAATGGGTTTTGCCTACTTTTTTCAACGTCACCGGTGTCGTAGTTCCTGTCCCACCTACCCTGCGCTGTTATTGGAGCAAAAAAGGCGCCAGGGAAGGTGGGAGGGGAATCGAGTAATGGCGCACTTTACCACGCGGTGTTCGATTCGATTCGAACATGCCGAACAGCCTAATATCCGATCGAACATGAGTTCGATAGAACACTGTTCGCTCATCTCTAGCATGAGGAAAAGAGCTGCAACTGGATTGGCCAATCCATTACTAGGCTACAGGGGGCAGGCCCAAATAGCTAGGGACATTCTCCCGCCACTGCGCTACGCTGGCAGCCGGCCATTTTTATGTAGCGTAGCAGCGTAGCCACCTAAACCTCCTCTGACCTGGGCAGGGGCCTGATTGAAATGTCAGGGCCCCGATCGGTCTCCTAACCATCCCGATCCAGCCCTTGGACTGCTGCGGGCGCCAGGGGCCCGGCACACGGTGGCGGGCCAAAACCGCCCCCCCCCCCCCACATTTTTCATTTTGGCCGGGCCCCTGACGCCAGTAGCTGTAATACTGGCCTATCGGCGGCCCTGCGTCTGAGCATGCTCAGTAAGGTGAAAGTTGGATGGTTAGACTGACCCGCAGGTGGCGCTGTGCGCTATGATAGCAACCTGCGGGACCCAATCCTGACAAACAGGAAGACAAGATCAGCAAGTATCTAGGCAATGTCTGGACTGGAGCGGCAGGGGATTGGTAACCTTATCATTGCTTTTTCTTTCCTTATGCCATGCTGACCATTATTTTTCCAGATTTTTTTTTCACTGGAAAAATCCCTTTTATTTGCTTAAAGTTTTGTTTATGTTTTGTTTGAACTTAGTATTTTTTTTAAAACTTACATCCAGTTATAAAACACCTTGCATGCAACCAATGTACAGTACAGCTGAATATAAGAAACTGATTTCTACTTACACATTTATAAAGAGGGGAGGGGGAACTTGCTGAAAATGACACACAAGTAATTGCTGCTGCTACACTCTGCTACTCTGTGAGTGAATGATAGGTCTTTTAATGCTGCTATATCTTTCAGATGAGACACAACACTACACAAAATGATGCAGACAGACAAGATCAAGAAGATCACTATGTAAATGAACAGCCTGTGAGAAGATAAAGAGAAGGAAAGCAGCTTAATAAGTAGAGTTTTGCTACCAGAACACAAACTTGCAGTACAGGAAAAACTTATTTGGCATAAGCCTATAAGAAACAAGCAGATAAGGAACTGTGGGGCTGAGAGAGTGTGCAGAGTCTTAAAGGGGTTGCTCACTGGCTGTGATGTCATGGATTCCTTTCACGTGACCACTAAGGCCAATCAGCGGCCTCAGCAAGCTTCAGGAAGGGACCAGTGATGTCACAAGTAGTGACATCACATGCCATTTGCTGATTGGACTCAGCAGTCATGCGACCACTGAGGCCAATCAGCGGCTTCGGTGGAACTCCGGAAGAGACCCGTTCAGCAGAAGGTCTGGAATGCGCTGGCAGGACACTGGAGCATTGGGAACAGGTGAGTGTGATTTTTTTTTTCCACTGCCCCTGGCTGATTTAAAAGTTAAAGGGGTTGTCCATTTTTGCCTGGGCAACCCCTTTAAGTATGAATTTTAATTCAGTGCTTTTAGATTAAGTGCACCAAGAAGATAACTAACTTCATGCTTCTTTTTGTTTTTGTTGTATATATCCTCATTAGGATGAACTCCATTGGTGCCAATGCAACTCAGTGCACATATTGTATGCTTTCCTGAAACAACTGTTTGAAGGGGCATATTGTTGTGCAGGGTATAGAAGAATTGCTAACCTGAAAGTCTAGATTCTGAATGTAAATGGGCAACACTCACAATGTGTGTAATTGACAACATGGAGAGAAGTTTGCTATTTACTCACACGGCAAGGAGACCAAGGCTGGGAGAACTTTACAGTGGGAGTGTAGTACCCCCATTTGGAAGCAGCAAGGTTTACAGTTGTCAAATAAAGTTAAACCTGTTTCAACTGCATTTCTGCATTACCATCAGGGCCCTTCTATACACCAGCACACTGGCTGAGGCTGAAAGAGGACCCCTCTCCAACTGGAAGTGCCCTAGGGAACTCCTACCACCTCCATTTCTCTCCTTCATCAGTGTCTGGACTAGGAGCTGAGCTGGGGAGATTGGTTGAGGGCACTCTGCATATCCGGTGTCACAGATACTGCCTATATGACTACCATCCTCCGTTCCCTCTTTCTGAGCTGCAACATAGTAACACAATTAGTGGTAAATGGGTGATCCTATATAATGATTTAAGAGACTTGAGAAAAAAGCCTAGTGCAAGGACCTCAAAGGTAGTATTTTCGGAAATATTACTTGTACCACAGGCCACACAGAAGAGGAAATGGGAATAAATGAAGTAATGAAATGACTCAATGGCTGGTGTAGGAAGGAGGGGTGTGAATTCTTGGAGCACTTGACTAACTTCGGTGTTGGCTACAGGCTCTTCAGTAGGGATGGGCTGCACTTTAATGGGTAGGGTGAAGTTGGGAGACAACATGGCTGGATGGTTGGAGGAGTGTTTAAACTTGAGATCGTAGGAGGACATAAAAGGTATGGAAGGAGAAAATAGTGTACATAGTGACATGGTAATAGGCCAACAAACTGGGGTTAGAGTGGAGGAAAGGGTTAGAACAGTTAATAAGAAATGCAGAATAGGGATAAAAGAAAAAAACTAAAGTGAGAGCATTTCACCAGCAATCTAGATGAGGATTCTTTATTGTAAGAGCAGTGAGGCTATGGAACTCACTGCCACATGATGTTGTGATAGTGGATACATTGCGCAAGTTCAAGAAGGGCCTGGATGCCTTTCTTGAATTGAGAAATATTACAGATTACAGGTTTTAGATTTTTGGTAAAGGCAAGTTGATTCATGGTTTTGTATCCATGTTTTTTTTTTTTTGCCATCTTCTGTATCAACACTGTGGAGATGTAGTTTGGACTTGATGGAACTATTTCTTCACCCAACCTTAATTTACTATGTTGCTATGAGAAGGAAGCAGATTTTTGTTATATATGTATTATATATTATTATATTATTCTGATTATTCATTCTAGAGTGAACATTGATGGATGCAGATAATAAATTATTGTTCTATGCCTCTATATTGGCATGATCAGTGCCTCCTTTCTTTCTCAGTGGGGAATGTTAGAACAACCCTAAATATGGATTTTCACAGCAATCCATGTGTCCAATAATCTATCTATCTATCTATCTATCTATCTATCTATCTATCTATCTATCTATCTATCTATCTATCGATCTACCTTTTGATCTCTACCTGCATATCTATCTGTACACGCCGCCTTAGCAATATACTTACTGTAATGCAAAACAAACATTGTAGTCTATGTATTTTACTGGACAATTAATAAGATTCGAAGCCTGGGCATACTCAATAAATAAAATGAAAAACTACACTTAAAAAAATACGAAAATATGCATGAGGTCAAACCTTACTCATACTTTAAACACTATACCATGACGATTCATTAAAACAGCATGAAGCTCAGAGGTCTGCCAATTATTTCCCCATAGCTTGTCTGACTGCTGCTTTACAACCTAGCACTGCCTAGGCAACACCAGTCAGAGGGGATGTCAGACCAAAGGAGGATGAAAAAGATGTTGAATCCTCAAGGAAGCTGACTGGGAGACCTTTAAGACAAAGAAAAACATGTAAACATTGCCCTGCGTGAATTAAGAGAGAGGTTGATTAAATTTAAACTTCTTAAAGGTGCTTGCAAGCATTTTGTGCAATCTTGTTATATGATGTCTAGCAAAATATGTAGAATATATATTTTTGTTTCAAACTAGAAGTACTGAAGCAGAATTTGGGAAAGAAGTGAAGTTATATTAGTTCATTGTATTTGTCTGCATCTGGCACATGAATTATCTTTTTGTGATCTAATGCACAGTACATAGAACTTAGATGCATCATCTGAATCTGTGCACATCAGCAATGTGAGAAGGTCTCTCCTGAGACACATTAGAAATACAGCTTTATTGATTAGTGTCCCCAGATAAACCACACACGTTCCAGCGCAATATATTGCACTGCCGTCTGGATTTATGGAATGATCAAAGAGGCATTTCCTATGGAGCTACAACTTGTAGAGATGTATTATGAACTTTCTCCCTGAGATCTAGGCCACTGCTGTTTAATTAAAATGCTAAGAAATTCTTTATGCTCAATACTAGAGATGAGCGAGTAGTGAAATATTCAATATTCGTTTTGAGTAGACCCTCAATATTCGACTATTCGACCAAATATCGAATCCATTATAGTCTATAGGGAAAAAATGCTCATTTCAGGGGAAACCACAATTCGACTAAGGAGAGTCACCAAGTCCACAATGACATCCCAGGAAATGATGCCAACACCTCTGGAATGCAACTGGGACAGCAGGGGAAGCATGCCTGGGTGCATCTAACATGCCCAAGTCCCTGTATTATCCCACTATCACAGCCTATCAACTAGACACTCCAAAATCAATATGGAAAGTGGAAAAATATCTGGAAACCTTCTTTCCTCCACAATTGTATGGACAGAAACAAAAATTTAAAGCTAAAGAAACATTAGCATGCACCCCTTTAAATCACGTTGCCCATGACAACCACAGATGGCATAGGCAATGGAAAATTCAATAGCCCCCACCCTTAACTGTCATTGTGTATGTGTGTGTGTTGTGTGTGTGTGTGTGTGTGATGTGGTAAGACCTTCAAAAACTCACTTTTCTGGCCCTTAACGTGAGCCCTTCCAAATTAACTTACAGTCCCTTAAGCTGAGCTACCAGCAGAGATTGAGGCCCTTTAGGTGGTGACTTCAGCCTTGCACCAGCAGAGTTTTTTGCCCTTTGGGTGAGTTGAGCCTTGCACCAGCAGAGTGTTAGCCCCTTTAAAATTGTTAGCCCCTAAAACGGTGGTTCCAAAACCATCACTCTCATTGTGTGGGATTGATGCAGTGGATTGGGGTAAGGACCCAGACATTGACCTTGATTTTGATCGTGAAATTGGGGGTAACTTTTATTTAGAGGACCACAAAGATGGAGAATTGGCTGCAACCACTACTACCGGTAATGGTCCTCTAATATCAAACTCTACATTACCTCTACAGGGTTCTGATCAGGTGTTAATAGTCCAAACAACATGCTCCAGTACTTTAGATGTAGATCAGAAACCACTTTCCCTTCCAACACCAGATTTAACCAAGGTTCATCATCATCCTGCTGAGATGGAGCCACTAGTCCTTTGGAACTGAACAAAATTCAAATTGTCAAAAGACTTTAGAGACTGTTGAAAGTAATGGGATCCAGAATGAGTTCATCACAAGGCTGACAGACTCAACTCCAAATGCTGCAGCACAAGCAACCAGCAGTCAGACTAAGATTGTCTCTTCTTCAAGTAAGGCACAAGATTCTTTGGAACCAGAATAGGAAAAGCCAGTGATTGCCATTGCAGCAGTGCCTAGGCCATTCAGAGATTGAATTGGAAAAAAATAAGAACATTTACTGTGATCGAGTCTTCATGCACATTAGTGGGCATGGACAACCTAACGTAGAAGATCCTCATGCTGAGCTGGCCTCATTACTGAACAAGAACAACCAGGATAATCAGGGCTGTAAACAGCCATCAGATCTTACCAAAAGGAATCACCCTCGGTTTGGAAAAAAGCCATCTTAATGTTGCACCTTTAATTGAGTTGAGCATTGCACCAGCAGAATGTTAAGCCCTTTGGGTGAGTTGAGTCTTTAGCCAGCAGAATGTTAGGCCCTTTGGGTGAGTTGAACCTCTAACCAGCTTAGTTTTTGGCACTTTGGGTGGATTGAGCCTCTAACAGCATAGTTTTTGGCCCTTTGGGTGAACTGAGCCTCTAATTAGCATAGTTTTTGGCCCTTTGGGTGGATTGAGCCTTGTAGCAGCATAGTTTTTGGCCCTTTGGGTGGATTGAGCCTTGTAGCAGCATAGTTTTTGGTCCTTTGGGTGAATTGAGCCTTTAAACAGTAGAGTTTTAGTTTTTGGCCCTTTGGGGGGGATTGAGCCTCTAACCAGCATAGTTCTTGACCCTTTGGATGAACTGAGCCTTGTGGCAGCATAGTTTTTGGCCCTGTGGGTGAATTGACCCTTTAAACAGCAGTGTTTTTGGCCCTTTGGGTGAATTGACCCTTCAAACAGCAGAGTTTTAGTTTTTGGCCCTTTGGGTGGATTGAGCTTCTAACCAGCACAGTTTTTGGCCCTTTGGGTGAACTGAGACTCTAACCAGCATAGTTTTGGCCCTTTGGGTGGATTGAGCCTTGTAGAAGCATAGTTTTTGGCCCTTTGGGTGAGTAGAGCATTGCAACAACAGTGTTTTACTTTTTGGCCCTTGGGGTGAGTACAGCCTTGCACCAGCAGTGTTTTATTTTTTGGCCCTTGGGGTGGTTTGAGCCTTTAACCAGCAGTGTTTTAGGCCCTTTGGGTGAATTGAGCCTTTAAACCGCAGAGTTTTAGTTCGTGGCCCTTTGGGTGAATTGAGCCTCTAACCAGCATAGTTTTTGGCTCTTTGGGTGGATTGAGCCTTGTAGCAGCATAGTTTTTGGCCCTTGGGGTGAGTAGAGCCTTTAACCAGCAGTGTTTTATTTTTTGGCCCTTGGGGTGAGTAGAGCCTTGCAGCAGCAGTGTTTTACTTTTTGGTCCTTGGGGTAAGTAGAGTCTTGCAGCAGCAGTGTTTTATTTTTTGGCCCTCGGTGTGAGTAAAGCCTTGAACCAGCAGTGTTTTATTTTTTGGCCCTTGGGGTGAGTTGAGGATTTAACCAGCAGTGTTTTTGGCCTTTTGGGTGAACTGAGCCTTTAACCAGCAGAATTTTAGTTTTTGGCCCTTGGGGTGAGCCCTAAAAAATTAGATTTCAGGCCCTTGGGGTGAGCCCTAAAACATTAATTTTCAGGCCCTTGAGGGAGAGCCCGAAAAGATTAAATTTCAGGCCCTTGGGGTCAGCCCTAAAAAATTATTTTTCAGGCCCTTGGGGGGAACCCTAAAACATCAATGGGTTTCTTTTTAACCATTTGTTAATGGTGAAGGTGTTGGTTCTGAAGGAGGATGTTTTCCTGCTTAGCAGAAGCTACAGTCACTTCCTCACCCTCAGAACAATCTCTCCCCATCTCACCAAAACGCAGATGACACATATATGGCTGCCACAATTCTTATAAATCCGAGGTCACCTGATTTCTCCAGCCAATGACTTTTTCCTTTTTTTTTTCCTGCTTCCTGTGCCACCTTCCCTGCACAGTTATTGGTGCAAAAAAACCACCAGGGAAGGTGGGAGGGGATACGAATTTTTACTGCGTCTACCATGTGGTATTCAATTGGAATCAAATATCTCTAATACCTTAATATTCGATCGAATATCTACTCGATCGAACGGTATTAGCTCATCTCCATTCAATATGACAAGCCGCCAATGTCCATAAAGAAATTACTGTATGTATGAAACAAAAATGTTTTATCAGAAAAATGTTTTATTAAAAATGTTTTATCAATGTCCATAAAGTAGTTATATATAAACAAAATTATGTATGAAACAAAACAAAATGTTCTTTCTATCAGAAAATTAAACATTTTTTTTCTGCTATTGTATAATTATTATTTGCATTGTTTATTATTTTATATTACTGTCTATTTAAAATATTGAAATATTTTAGATTTCACATTGAACACTGTAGACTGATACTTCCTGTTTTGTCACACTTGTTAACTGCAATGAGTAGATTACAATCGGATAAGCAAGTTACAGAAATGTATTTAAAGGGCTTGTTCAGGGATAAGAAATACATGGCTGCTTCCCTTCAGTGCCATACTTGTGCCTATGTTGTGTAGGGTGCTGAAGTTCAGTCCTATTCAACAAACTTCATCAGAGACAAATGCCTCTTTCTGCTTTCTGCGCTCAAAGGCTGATTCCCTTCCCTTCTCCCATTGCCTTTGATAAAGTTTCACTCTGAAATCTCTGCTACATCTCAAGATGGTCACATGCCTAAGATGTCTATGAAGAGGAGAAGGGGAGAAGTGAGTAGGAATTTCAGGAGATAAGATGCTGAATAGAAGCTTTCTATCAGAACAAAATCACTGTGCTAATATCAATATTGTTCAGTACTTCACTATTCATATATGTCCTGCATATATTTCTGAGAGACAATTATAGTACTATTTATTCTCCAGTAATTTCTGTGAGCAGTGTATGTCTCCACTGACCAGTTCAGAGAGGAATGCAAATTTCTCATACAGCATGAAGAGGGTGAAACGGCTTTAAGTCATATAATGACCAGAAGTATTGTAACTCCTCATGTACAGCTTATTCTGTAGTTATTCTAGTGTTAAATGAAGTGACAGTTACTATATGTTCTAAGTATCAAGCTAAAAATTACAATATCTGTACATAGTACAGAGCCTAAATACAGATGTAGCAAAGGTAACTATTATACTGATAACACACTACACAGCGATATCTTGTCAGACAACAAAATCCATTTACATGTATTGAAAAAGTAAAGTTAATACTCTGTGCCACATCGTACATATGTAGCAGTTGTTAAAATCATAGATGGATTATGCTAACACAATCTTCCTGCAATGTTAAGTTGTGCTGTTCAGCTATTCGAGTTGTTGGATGGTATCTCCATTCTTTTTCATTGCATGAGCCACTCAGCAATTCATCTGATTGAGTTATTCCTGGATTATTGGAGAAGATGAGAGTAGGTTAAAAAATTTTCATAGTGTAAACTTCTCTATTGTTTTTTTTATCTTTTCAGGTTCCACGTGTGTCTTTTAATACTTTATAACCACCTTAATAATAGGCATTGTCTAAATAGCACTGTACACCACTATGGTGGGGCTTTGTGCTAGTCTAAGACTAACACTAACCCCTATTCCCCCAAGTGTTACTTGAGAACCCACCTCCACCAGGAATACGAAGCAGAGCTGAGTATAATCCATTACATATCATCTCAAGTGATGGTTAGTTATTGTGGCAACCATAAGTTGGTATAATCAGAGTAAGAAGGGTCAAAAGCAGCAACTATGTTATACTTCAACTGTATTTTTTGTGTTTGTATTGTTATTAGAAATGGGAGGACCCATTTGTTTTTAAAGAACTCATTTAAAAAAAAAACAACAAGGATGCAAAGTTTTTAATAACCAGCAAGATATGCTAAAACAGCAAAACCCTTGCATTACCAAGATGGAAAGGACCATTGTCTTCCCAGCCAGATAATACAAGCCTGAGGTCAACCAATTATCAACCATAACTTCATATGTCCAGATAGCTAATCATATCTTTCTCTTTTCATTGCCCCTGGTGGATGTGGGTATTGGGATAATAGTGGGGGAGGTCAGTTTAGCCTCAATAGGATTTAACACTAAGACAGTTACCATTACTAAGGCAGTACTTATAAAGTAAAAAAGACATACATACAAATAGAAAAAAAGGTTTAATTGAAATAAACCCTCTTTCTTATGTCTAAGTGTGTTTTTTTTAAAATGCTTTATTGCTTCCTTAATAATGGCTGATGTCCACCTGACGGTGTCTATTAGTGTTAACCACTAAAAGACTACATCACCACTATTACTCCACTATCCACTGTCACCAGGGATACCAGGAAAAGGTGGGTATGATCTTGTATCTGGCTATCTGATGTGATGGTCCAGAACTAGGGTGACTGCAGGCTGGCATTATCAGGTTGGGAAGGGCCAAAAGTCATGGCCTTTCTCAATCTGGTACTGCTAGGATGTGGCTACCTTATTGTATTAGGTTGGTTATGAAACTGGAGAGACCTTATGGATTATTTTTCAATTATTTATATAAATACAAAAAAATCCAGCTAGATATGATAAAGCAACTGCATTGTAACAGCCAGGTTTAAAAAGGCTACAGTTTTTGGCTTTTAAGTTTTAACGGAGGCTGGTATTCAGTCAAAAGCAATTGCTATGGTGTTAATAAAGTATGAAAACAGCATTGATGGATGTGTAAGAGTGGTGGGGTAATAGGCAGGTGCTGCCAGAATATTTATTTGAACTGCCAGGGAGGTCCTGCATTCATCAACCTACAATTCACTTGAAATAAAAGGCAGCACCTGCACTTACAGGTCAGAGGATATAGTGGAACAATATTAGCATTTGCATCTGTAGCTAATGCATTATTTGTAATGGTAAAGTATAGCAGAATATATTTTCCACAGAGTTCCTCAGAATCCAAAACATGAACCTAAGGGTAAGGGTACCTTTTTTATACATTCTTTGAAGCCAAAACCAGGTGTGGATTGTAAAGGGAGCTGACATATATAGAGCAAATGGTACTTTTCTTTTGTTCAATAAACTACTAATTTAGGCTATAAAACATGCATCAAACACCTGAATGTTTGTCCTCACTCTTCAGCTTGCTTACAAGATTTAAGATTTGACTATACCTTCCAGTTAGTACAGAACTTAACTCAGTACTTGATTCACAGGTACACTGGTCAGTACTTCTCTATAATGTTTTTTTTTTTTTTTTTTTGGGGGGGGGGGAGTGCAGTTTTAGAAATAATAACAGGTCCCAGAGGTGGGAATCACAAGTATCAGACATCTATGGTATATCCTGTATATATGTCCATTCATGTCTATAATGGTACAACCCTTTAAGGTTCTTTGTATCCTATTGCAACAAACAGCCACTGGTTTAATAGCCTGACAGGAGGAAAAGAAGATCGGGAAACGACAGATCTCTCTAGCATTAAAAAAAGTTGTAGGTCTTTGCATAAATTTGTTATTGAGCGAAAAATTTGTGACCATTAATCTTTTAATGTCACCCTTATTTTCTGGGACAGAAATGCCTAGTCTTGTTTTGGGCACCTTGAAGTGAGGGTTCTTTCACTAACATAGACAATATCTCCCATCAAATAACAGGATTCCATGGGACCCATATTTTCATTTAAATACATGATGCTGAATGTCACGACAGTGTGTACTTAAAGATGGCCTATGAGCAAAATGGCCAATAGAACTTTATTTCTCCTTGGCAAACCAGGTTCCATTTGAAACCATTGTATTGCATTTTGCATAGCGAAAAAGACAGTAAAAAGCCAAATAACAGCAACTTATTTGAAGTATTGTTTCTAGTGTTACTAAAAGAAGTGATTGCTCCACCTACAGATAAAATAAAGAAGTTCATCGTTTACTTAAATTTAGTAGTTTAGCTTAATCTCAAGCATACATTATAAAAATAGCAATAAGTGAAATAACCCAGTTTAGATTTTAACTAAATATATTCCTTAAACGGTTTCCATTTTAGAAAGATGCAGGACATGTTTGCTTGGTAAATAATAGCAGTCCTTCAATAAATTAACCTTTTATATGAAGTAAAACTAAAATAAGCTCTTATCATACGGCAGGACTGGAAAAATGCAGGTTGACTAGGTTTTGCATTTGAGGAATGTTGCTGTTTTACAGTATATAACTTTATGTAACTGATATATAATGAAAGTGCTATGTGCTCTTCCTTCATCAGTCTCTTTAATTTGAGATTGTTTCAGGAAACTTCATATTGTCATCAGCAATAAGCTGCTTGTGTATAGCTTCATTTCACTATAGGGTACAGAGGCTGAGTGTATGGGCAGTGATTAAATAGATAAAGGGATTTTCTCTATTACTGTATAAATGCTGGGGCAAGTACTGATTTAATCATTATATCTTATAAAAACATGGTGACCCTATAGTGGTGCCTGCAGACAAAGGTGTTTTAATAGTAGTGATAGATATGATATAAAACTATTTGCCGATTATCATGATCTATGAGAACATGCCTGAATTGTTGAGAAATAGTTTGCCAATGACGCTTGTATTTTGTATGTTGTCAAAAGTGTACACAACAAGGGATTATGAAGATAATCTTGTTTCCCTTAGTCCTAACAGCGGCACAACTGGAGGTATTTTCTGCCCCTGTGTGCTGTTAGGACAGGCGGATTTTTAATTAGCCAGTATTAATTTCACATAGCTAGATCCCTTAGGGCTAGTTCACACGTGAGTATAAGGGGAGGTTTTTGACAGCGGAATTCGCGTCCAAAACCTCCCCTTATAATGGTGGTCTATGGAGACCGCCGGGCTTCTGTTCTCCGCTAGCGGCGAGCTGCTGCTAGCGGAGAAAAGAAAGGACATGTCCTTTCTTCAGGCGGAAGCCGCGCTGTCTCAGTCGCGCGGCTTCCGCCCCCCGCAGCTCCCTCCTATGTCGGCTCATTCATTTGAGCCGACAGCAGAGGGTTAAGCCGCGTCTCTCTCTGTGTCAAAACCCGCGCGGGCAGTTCACGTGTGAACTAGCCCTTAAAAGGACACAGCGTCCTCCTCCCTGCGTGTACATACCAGAGTAATATAAGGTAAACAAATACATAATAACACACACACACACACACACACACACACACACACACACACACATATATATATATATATATATATATATATATATA
Organism: Leptodactylus fuscus; assembly: GCF_031893055.1. NCBI lineage: Eukaryota > Metazoa > Chordata > Amphibia > Anura > Leptodactylidae > Leptodactylus > Leptodactylus fuscus. Next base: position 255,861,066 of record NC_134265.1, on the reverse strand, counting down.
TATATATTGTCAGGGTCTGGGATTGCTAGGTGGGGTGGCATAGACACAAAAGTCCAGTTTCTTTAGTCCAAAACAATAGTAGAGTTTTATTTTCACTCAAAAAAGGTAGTGCAGCAACAAAAGGAAAACAATACAAAAATAAATACCTGCCCGGCTAGGTTCTAACTGAATATAGAATAGGTTACCTCATCTATAATAGCAGAAATCAAAAGCCAGTTGAATCACTCAGGACACAGCTCCTAAAAAACGACCTCTCTGTTTTGGCACTCTAGCCAAGCTCTGTCAAAGTCTGCTGCTGGAGCTGGCTTCTTAAGCCTCTTTGGTGAGCAGACTCTCTGCAGCTGAGTCGCTGCCGGAACATCCCCAAAGTGTGGACTGGAGGGGGGTGGAATGACAGGTAGGTTGGTAGTGGGACCTGTCATTCCTAAAAATCCAGCCCAATACTGAGCATTTACGAAACATTCTTTCTGGAGTTTTCTCATCTCACCCACCTGAGTAGTCTGGGTGAGATGTACACCCCCTCCATTACCTGACCAGCCAAGTCCATTTCGGCTAGAACGGGATTATGGCAATTCCCGAGACTTGGTCAAGTGTTATTTTCATCAATACCTTTGGTATGACTGGAATTGGAGGGAAGATGTATATAAGCCTGAACCTCCATGGGATGGACAGGGCATCCACTGCCAAGGAATTGTCCTCCTGGTACAGAGAGCAGAAGTTTTCCACCTTGGCGTTGAGTCAGGTTGCCATAAGATCGACCTCCGGGAGACCCTATCTTTGGACGATTTTTTTGGAACACGTCTTGATTGAGAGACTATTCTCCTGATACAGGGATACCTCGACTTAACTGATCTGCTACTATGATCAGGGAGCCCTTTATGTGAACAGCGGATAAGTGGGACAGGTTCTTCTCTGCCCACGAGAAGATTAGATTCGCTTCTCTCAGTAGGGCTGGAGATCTGGTGCTGCCTTGTTTGTTGAGGTAAATCAAAGTGGTCATGTTGTCTGACCGCACCTTAACTGCCTTCCCTTTGAGGAAGGGGGCGAAGTGACATAGTGCCAGATAGACTGCTCTTAGCTCTTTCAGATTGGATGTTCCCTCCTCGGGATTCCTCCACAACCTTGGATAGTTCTGTCATCTAGATGGGCTCCCCATCCCCTATTATTATTATTTATTTATTTATTTATTTATTTATTTATTTATATAGCACCATTAATTCCATGGTGCTTTACATTTGGAGGTTACATACAATACACAGAATATATAGGTAGATATAATACTAACAATGACCAACTGGCACAGTGGGGTAGAGGGCCCTGCCCGCGAGGGCTTACAATCTATGGGATGTATGTTTTGTCTACAGGGTCCAACAAGGTTGAACCGAGGACCTTCTGTCTTTAAGGTGTCTCCACCATCTGAGGGAAGAATGGGTATTGGGAGAAAGGCAGATCTTCTTGTGCAGTCCCCGTGGAGTCCTGTTCCAGGTGCTCAACACCTCCATCTGGAGGGGACGCAAATGCCATAAAGCGCAAGGAACCGCCTTGGCCGAGGATGACATCAGGCTGAGGACTCATATAGCAGTGCATATTGTAACCCGGCAGGTCCGGAGAAGAAATTGGGCGGTGGCCTCTATCCTTGTTTTCCTTGGGCTGGTTGATGAACCCCAGGAATTTCTTCCGGGTTGATGGCACAATTTCTGACTTCTCCCAGTTCATTAGCCAGCCCAACTTCTGTAGGAAGGAGATGGCTATCTGGAGGTGATGATGGAGAACTGAAGTAGACTGAGCTTTTATGAGCCAGTCGTCGAGGTAGGGAACAACAAATAAGTCTTGCAATCTGAGGGCAGCGGCAACCGGTGCGAGAACTTTGGTGAAGACGTAGGGGGCCGATGATATGCTGAAGGGAAGTGGAATAAACTGTAGGTGCTCTCTGTGACTGGATATGAGAACAGCGATCCGAAGATACTTTCTGTGTGGCTGGTAAATAGGAATATGAAGATAGTCCATCTTTTAGGTCTATGGACTCCATCCTGAAAGGCTTCTGTTTCAAGGCTCCCTTTGAGATGTACTCTGCTACTGATTTTTCTAGGCAGGATTGTTGTAGGGCCAGAAGGGACCGGGTGATGATAAACCGGTCTCAAGGAGGCTTGGAGAACTCTATTGCATAGCCTTGATGGATGATTTGAAGGACCCACGGGTCTGAGATGTTTAGATGCCAGGCTGCAGAAAACAGGGAAAGCCGACCTCCTACTGGAAGACTGGCCACAGGAAGCAGGGGGGGGGGCAACGTTCCAGCTCTGAGGGATTAATAGGGTACACTGACCTAAAGGCCCTTGATGCTACATAGGCCTTCTCTGGCTGCTTCCATTCTTGTTCCATGACGCCGGCCATGGAGGCGTCCACTTGAAAGGCCCTCCGCCTATCAGAGGTGGACGCGGAGACTTCCCTTTCAACATCCTGGTCCCACAACCGGATGGACTTCAGCAGCCTATGGGTTTTATCCCAATGGAATATAGGTCTGCTGGAATCAGAGAATTGATCATCCGAAGAGACCACTTCGTTCTCAACATGGAGCATCTCCAAAGATGGTAAGGACCCAGAGGGCCTATCCAGCCGTTGCTTTTTTGTAAGCTGAGATAAGGATTCACAGATATCTTTGACGGAATCATCCTGAAACAAAGGAGGATAATATAATAGTTTCAGAGGAATTTCAGGATTCCACGTCATCAGGTGCTGTACTCACCATGTACTCCTTGACCCATGCCACATCTTCCGTGGTGGAGGCTTCATCCCAAAGGGGGGGGGGCCTCTATACTAGCGGCAACCCCAGTAGTCATAGCCTAATCCAGAGAACAGGCAATTAGAATTCCCAAATAGGGGAAAAAATAAGGACAGAAGACTGCCACCTACCATCAGGAAGCAGAATGTCGCAATTCACACAAGGCAGATGCCTTCTTTTAGTAGGTCGTTTCCTTCTACTACGATCACATGGTGGTGTAGTGGAAGAGGACATTTTTAAGTCAAATAGAATGCCGGTAAAATACCTGTATAAAAGTAAATATGGGTAAAGGAGTGGCTCTTTAAGGCTGGAAGGTATAGCAAGTCTTACCTTTAAGTGTAGAGAAAGCGCTTGCAACTTGTTTGGAGTTTAGCAATTACTTCACAGGGTAATTAGCACTGCAAAGACACCTAGAGTACTAGGGACCCCGCCAGAAAAACCTAGAGAGCAAAGAGCTCTCAGACCGACTTCCTTTTAAGGTCGATGGCAGGAAGGGGTGGGGCTACTAGTGCATGACGGCGCCCAAAACTTAAACTTTAAACAAGTTTCTGCCCTAGACTCTAGGGCCCCCTCCAAAGCATTTCCAGTTTATTTGCTACAGAAACTGAGCAGCAGAGAGGAGTTTAAAACTTTTTAATCAGCACCTCCGGCACTTGCCGCCGGCTGTGCGTAGGCCGCATCGGAAGTTCCACAAGTCGGCACAATGTCCGGCAGGCCCTAGCTACCGACCACTGCAGTACTGCAAACCTGCAATGCATACCGCAGAATTACGGTGGTACAGGAGCCAGGAATACAGTAAGTACTGTAATGCCGGAGCCTAGAGGGAGGAGGTAGGAGGATAGAGGAGGGAGACAGGAGAGAACAACACTCCCCTAACTCATTGTAATCTCCTATAGGGAGGAAGAACACAAGCAGCAATGCTGAAAAGCAAGGCTGGAAGATAAAGAAGGAAAGGAATAAAAAAAGGAATCAGGACAAGGCAAGTACCTGGACCTGACCCCTTAAGAGAACACAACGTCCTCTCCACCTGTCCTGGTCCTCAAACAGGACAGAAAAAAACATGCAGGGGGGAGAAAGCTGTGTCCTTTTAAAGGGATCTAGCCATGTGAAATTAATACTGGCTAATTAAAAATCCACCTGTCCTACCAGCACACAGGGGCAGAAAATAACCCAAATTGTGCCGCTGGTAGGGATGACAGGGAACTCTAATTTATCTACCTGGAAAGCCATTATGGCATCTGTTAACTCAATATTATCACCTTTGGCAATTGTTCTAGAGAAAGACTTGCTTCTGCCTTCTTATTGGATATGGCTAAGCTTTTGGTGAATATTAGGAATGTGAGGAGAGTCACTGATAATAGTTAACTTGCAACTATAGACATTGTTATTTTATAGTTTATGGAATACAGGAAAGAGGGTAAAGCCACCAAGTAGCTGTTGGTGAAAAGGACATACACAAAATCAAAAATGCAATTTGTGTTAGGCTAAATTCACACATCAGAGCCCTGCACAGAGCTGAGTGCATACTCAAGGGTAATCTGATTGCATGGATTCTGCAGACATGAGTCAGTTGAAGGGATCCATGAACTTAGTCCAAGAAATAGCAAGCTCTATTCTTTCTTGAATCGCTCACATGGACCATTGGAACTCTGGTCATGTGAATAGATCTGTTAAAGTCTAGGTCTTAGACTTGTTAAATTTGGCTTTGTTTGATAATGACTTCCTTTTTTAGGATACATACTATCCTCATATAGTTAAGGAACTGCCATAGGACTGAATGCAGCCCCAAAACCTATGCAAATGATTATTTGACGTATTTTGAGGCGATTCATGTATGTCATCATTCTCTGCTTATTTAACATGCAAAAATCTGGTTAAGATTTATAGATGACTTATTCTGCATATCGGTCAGGCCATGTGAGTACTTGAATTCTTTTCACACATGAATGGAGTTTATGTTCACCATGACACATGATCAGAAGAGGGTGAACATTTCAGCTTAAAGATGAAAGGGGCATTTTCTCCACTGATGTATACAGAAAAACAACAGACAGGAACAGAATCTGACATTTTTTCGATCCCCACACTCTCATTCAGAAAAACAATCCATTCTCAGGATTACAATTCTAGAGAACAAGGCAAGAAGTCTTTGCCATAAAAACAAGGGAAAAGAGATTGGATGAGATGGAGGTGAATTTCCAGGAAAGAAGTTATTCACAGCATATTATACAGTCCTATGAAAAAGTTTGGGCACCCCTATTAATCTTAATCATTTTTAGTTCTAAATATTTTGGTATTTGCAACAGCCATTTCAGTTTGATATATCTAATAACTGATGGACACAGTAATATTTCAGGATTGAAATGAGGTTTATTGTACTAATAGAAAATGCGCAATATGCATTAAACCAAAATTTGACCGGTGCAAAAGTATGGGCACCTCAACAGAAAAGTGACATTAATATTTAGTACATCCTCCTTTTGCAAAGATAACAGCCTCTAGTCGCTTCCTGTAGCTTTTAATCAGTTCCTGGATCCTGGATAAAGGTATTTTGGACAAACAATTCAAGTTCAGTTAAGTTAGATGGTCGCCGAGCATGGACAGCCCGCTTCAAATCATCCCACAGATGTTCAATGATATTCAGGTCTGGGGACTGGGATGGCCATTCCAGAACATTGTAATTGTTCCTCTGCATGAATGCCTGAGGATTTGGAGCGGTGTTTTGGATCATTGTCTTGCTGAAATATCCATCCCCGGCGTAACTTCAACTTCGTCACTGATTCTTGAACATTATTCTCAAGAATCTGCTGATACTGAGTGGAATCCATGCGACCCTCAACTTTAACAAGATTCCCGATGCCGGCATTGGCCACACAGCCCCAAAGCATGATGGAACCTCCACCAAATTTTACAGTGGGTAGCATGTGTTTTTCTTGGAATGCTGTTTCTTTTTGGACGCCATGCATAACGCCTTTTTTTTATAACCAAACAACTCAATCTTTGTTTCCAAAATGAAGCTGCCTTGTCCAAATGTGCTTTTTCATACCTCAGGCAACTCTATTTGTGGCGTACGTGCAGAAACGGCTTCTTTCTCATCACTCTCCCATACAGCTTCTATTTGTGCAAAGTGCGCTGTATAGTTGACCGATGCACAGTGACACCATCTGCAGCAAGATGATGCTGCAGCTCTTTGGAGGTGGTCTGTGGATTGTCCTTGACTGTTCTCACCATTCTTCTTCTCTGCCTTTCTGATATTTTTCTTGGCCTGCCACTTCTGGGCTTAACAAGAACTGTCCCTGTGGTCTTCCATTTCCTTACTATGTTCCTCACAGTGGAAACTGACAGGTTAAATCTCTGAGACAGCTTTTTGTATCCTTCCGCTGAACAACTATGTTGAACAATCTTTGTTTTCAGATCATTTGAGAGTTGTTTTGAGTAGCCCATGATGCCACTCTTCAGAGGAGATTCAAATAGTAGAACAACTTGCAATTGGCCACCTTAAATACCTTTTCTCATGATTGGATACACCTGGCTATGAAGTTCAAAGCTCACTGAGGTTACAAAACCAATTTTGTGCTTCAGTAAGTCAGTAAAAAGTAGTTAGGAGTATTCAAATCAATAAAATGATAAGGGTGCCCATACTTTTGCACCGGTCAAATTTTGGTTTAATGCATATTGCACATTTTCTGTTAGTACAATAAACCTCATTTCAATCCTGAAATATTACTGTGTCCATCAGTTATTAGATATATCAAACTGAAATGGCTGTTGCAAACACCAAAATATTTAGAACTAAAAATGATTAAGATTAATAGGGGTGCCCAAACTTTTTCATAGGACTGTATCTAAAGCAAGAAAAGAACATCACCTTAGGAAGTATAAGGAATGGGACCAACAACCGATTTCATTCCTTAGCCAACTGAACTGACTGAGTTATTCAGAAACACTAGCGTATTTTTGGTGATGCCTAAAAGTCATCCACTAAATTGGATTTACCTGCTTACATGGGAATAAAAGGGATTGCTTCTACCATCCCCAGTCCAGAAAACCATACAGATCAAAGGTTATTTTATGTGTTCGTCCAGTAATGTGCTTCATAAAGTATCTTGCAGCCTCCATATGCTGGAGAAACTCTTAAAGGGATTCTACCACTAAAACACTTTTTTTTCTAGTTACCACGTCGGAATAGCCTTTAAAAAGGCTATTCGTCTCTTACCTGTAGAAGTGCTCTCCGCCGCGCCGTTCGTTCAAAATACCGGTTTGTACCGGTATGCTAATGAGTTCTCTCGCAGCGATGGGGGCGTCTCCATCGCAGGAGCAGCGATGGGGGCGTCCCCATTGCAGCTCGAAAACTCACCGCAGCGCCGCCTCTCCGGTCTTCGGTGTCCTCCCCTTGCCTCTTCAGCGTCTGTCGAACGCCTGCGCAGTATGCTCTCTGTTCGGCGAAGCTTGCCGAACGTACTGCGCATGCGCGAAAGTTCGGTGCCCGCACTATGGCTGGGATCGCAATTTCGCGCATGCGCAGTACGTTCGGCAATCTTCGTCGAACAGAGCGTACTGCGCAGGCGTCCGACAGTACGCTGAAGAAGCAAAGGGAGGACACCGAAGACCAGAGAGGCGGCGCTGCGGTGAGTTTTCGAGCTGCAATGGGGACGCCCCCATCGCTGCTCCTGCGATGGGGACGCCCCCATCGCTGCGAGAGAACTCATTAGCATACCGGTACAAACCGGTATTTTGAACGAACGGCGCGGCGGAGAGCACTTCCACAGGTAAGAGACGAATAGCCTTTTTAAAGGCTATTCCGACGTGGTAACTAGAAAAAAAAGTGTTTTAGTGGTAGAATCCCTTTAAGTACATTGGTGGCTGCAACAATCGGGACTCAGAATTGGTTACCTCCTATACCTTTTCATATCAGACTAAAAATACTCCATTACCAAGTAAAGAACCAAGAGATAGAACAGATAGAATCACCCAGAGGAGGACAGAATATGAAAAACTTTTACTGAGGAGGACTATTGGATTCACACACTATAGACCCGGGAGCAAAAAAGCAATCAATAGGGAAAGCAAAATCAATCATTTGACCTGCTAATATAATAATAATAATACATTTTATTTATATAGCACCAACATATTCCGCAGCACTGTACAATTTATAGGGTTCAGATACAGACAGATACATAACAAAGAACGTCATTTCACACAATGGGACTGAGGGCCCTGCTCAAAAGAGCTTACAATCTATGAGGTAGAGGGGGTGACACAAGAGGTAGCAGGGGCGGCATTGCTTATACAGTGTTCAGACAATTTTGTAATAGAGGTTACAGTCATTACACATACAAAACTTTGTGAGCTGTCACTAGTCGTGTCCTTTAACATGTGGATAGAGCTTTGACAACTATGTTAGGCTGAAAAGGCATCAAGAACGGAAGGGTTAGCATTAGGAATTGTGATAGGCTTGTCTGAAAAGATGTGTCTTTAGTTTGCGTTTGAAACTGTAGAAGTTGGGAGTTAATCTTATTGTCCGGGGTAGAGCATTCCAGAGAAGTGGTGCAGCTCGGGAGAAGTCTTGTATACGAGCGTGGGAGGTTCTGATAATAGAGGATGTAAGTGTTAGATCATTGAGTGAGCGGAGAACACGGGTTGGGCGGTAGACAGAGATGAGGGAAGAAATGTAGGGAGGTGCGGCATTATGGAGAGCCTTGTGGATGAGAGTAATAACTTTATATTTTATTCTATAATGAATAGGCAGCCAATGTAGTGACTGGCACAGACCAGAGGCATCGATGTAGCGTCTAGCCTGATAGATGAGCCTGGCCGCTGCATTCAGAATAGATTGTAGAGGGGAGAGTTTATTGAGGGGAAGACCGATTAGTAAGGAGTTACAGTAGTCAAGGCGAGAATGAATCAGAGAGACAATAAGTGTCTTTAGTGTATCTCTGGTAAGGAAAGGACGTATTCTGGAGATGTTTTTGAGGTGGAGGTGACATGAACGTGCGAGTCATTCAATATGAGGGGTGAAGGAAAGGTCTGCGTCAAATATGACCCCGAGGCAGCGGGCATGCTGCCTAGGAGTTATAGTAAGGCCTGAGACTGCAATGGATATATCAGGGACAGATCTGTTAGATGGTGGAAACAGTAGTAGTTCAGTCTTAGAGAGATTTAGTTTCAGATAGAGCGAGGACATGATATTAGAGACAGCAGAGAGACAGTCACTGGTGTTCTGTATGAGTGCAGGGGTGATGTCACGGGAAGATGTGTATAATTGGGTGTCATCAGCATAAAGATGGTACCTGAAGCCAAATCTGGCGATGGTTTGTCCAATGGGGGCTGTGTAGAGAGAAAAGAGCAGGGGGCCGAGGACCGAGCCCTGAGGAACCCCAACAGCAAGGGAAAGAGGGGAGGAAACAGAGCCCGCAAATGATACACTGAAAGTGCGGTCTGAGAGATAAGAGGAGAACCAGGAGAGCGCAGTGTCCATGAGGCCGACTGAGCGGAGCATAGTGAGGAGAAGTTGATGGTCAACAGTGTCAAAAGCTGCAGAGAGGTCCAGAAGAATAAGAAGAGAGAAGTCACCATTGGATTTAGCCTTTACTAGATCATTAGAGACTTTTGTGAGAGCTGTTTCAGTAGAGTGCAGAGCGCGGAAACCAGATTGTAAGGGGTCAAGCAGAGAGTTAGCAGAGAGATAACGGATTAACCGAGAATAAACCAGGCGTTCCAAAAGTTTATAGATGAAGGGGAGGTTAGAGACGGGTCGATAGTTAGCAGCACAGGATGGGTCCAGGGAGGGTTTTTTCAGTAGCGGGGTTATAACAGCATGCTTGAAGGAAGATGGGAAGATTCCAGAAGAGAGAGAGAGGTTAAATATTTTAGTAAGGTAAGTAGTGACAGCAGGGGACAGAGATTGGAGAAGGTGTGAGGGGAAGGGGTCACTACTGCAGGTTGTGGGGCGAGATGAAGAAAGTAGCTGGGAGACTTCCTCTTCTGTAACAGGTTCAAAAGATGAGAATGGACAGTCTGAGGTGCGGCTGGTGAGGGGATCAGTACTATCGTAGATGTGGGAGTCAATGCCACCTGAGGCTTGGGCAGTAATTTCCTGACGGATCTTATCAATTTTATCATGGAAATACATGGCCAGGTCATCAGCACTAAGGTCTGTGAATGACGTCTGTACCTTGGGTGTGAGTAAAGAGTGAAAGGTTTCAAAAAGCCTTTTAGGGTTGCTGGAGAGAGAAGAGATGAGGGCGGTGAAATAGTCTTGTTTGGCGAGGTAAAGGGCAGAACTATATGTTTTAAGCATAAACTTGAAGTGGAGGAAATCTGCAGGTGAGCGTGATTTTCTCCAGAGACTAATATTAGAGAGAGAGAGACTAATATTCACTTTGCCATTCATACATTTGTTATTTTATTTACTACATTTTAAAAATTGGTGATATACTGAACCCCGTGCAGTGCATTACGACAATGATGGAATCATAATTTTCTATAATTTTATGTTATAGTGTTAATTGTATTAGATAAGGTGAAGTCAAGACACGTTGTTATACTTAAGTTGCTGAATAAATCTGATTTGTTTGTCACTAATATAATTGTCTAATAGATGAGATTTCTTGATGTGTGGCCCTGGCAATAGCTGATGTGACTAATAAAAGATGGATGCTTGAATAAATCATGCTGTTACTTATTTGCTAGTAGTTGATAAAGGTTCAGGTCAGTCTGAAACACATTTTATATGCTGCTGTATTTCACTAAAAAAACAACTGAAGATTTGACCTGTTTGACAACTAGTGACGGCTAGTTTATGCCATCAGTTTAAGACTGATGTGATTTTCACTCCTGCAACCATCACTAATCCTGAGAATGAAGGGGTACTGTTCTAATTCTAAGGCTGGGCTCACATCTGTGCTTGCTCACAGTTTGGAGATTCCTTCCCCATCCTGCTTGAAAAATGTGGAGATAAAAGTCTATGGGGTCCTCGGGTTTCCACTGGTAACTGTTTTTTAAGCGGATTGGGTTTTTGTTTTTTTGGGTTCCCAATTGGACCCGAAAAACGGAAACCCAAGCACAGGACCCGAAAAACGGAAACCCAAGCACAGGTGTGAGCCTAGCATAAGTTTTATCTGTATCATGTATCTCCCAGCCAGCAATGCAGGACACTGCTACACAGTATCATTTACTTGTGTTGTACTTCTGTGCACAACTGGGTGGTAGACGTGTCACTGTTTAACTGTGTATGCGAAACTCATGAAGGGGACACTGCACTAAATCCTAAAGAACTAAAAAATTCGTTTATTCTCAGAATTGGTGGGGGTCACAGAAAAGTGATCCCAAAGTGATTTGCTAATTGTATCTTTACATGTATGGTCACCCATTATATTGCAAGCTTTACACCAGGGTCCGGGAGAAGTGATTTTACACTTACATAGGCAACATTTAAAATAAGTCCAATTGCTAAATTTGACTAATTTCTCAATATCCAAAAGAAGTTAATAATAATATTATTAAACGTGCAAAATCTGCTAGAAAATAACGTAAAAGGTTTATGAATACGGTAAATAGTAAACATGAATAAAATTAGGTGTAAATTATGTTATTTTTTTACATAACTATATGATGAATTCCCCCCATTGTCTTTTGAACGGTGCTACTGGTCAACCAGCTCCCTTGTTTCTGTGCTATTCCACAGCACTACCATAAAACATGCAAAGTGCGAACCTGCGAAACTCAGAGATGCGTAATACAAAAATAATTTGGATCATGAATATATACCAATTAGTATATCAGTTAACACAGTTATGATAATGAATCATAGGCTCTGAAATGAAATGCTTGTGGGAGTGTTTCCAATGACCTTCCCCAAAGATTTGTGAATTCTACTCTTTAATCATTTTTTTTTATTATAATTCAAAGTAAGGCCTAAAAAATAGGATTTCCCAGTTTTATAAGGATTATATTAACCAGCAATTAGATTCTGAAAAAGAAATTTATTCATTTTAGTGAAAGGGTCACATGTTGTTCATAGAAAAGTATTTCATATGATTGTCCACCAAATTTGTTCTTACATAACTGAATGGCTGAAACTATAACTGTACTTGGAATCTTGTAGATATTAAACTGTTTGTCCACGACCCCACTTGTTTTAGATACTGATGACTTAGCCATAGGATCTGGTACCATAAGTTGCATATAGCATTATCAACTGGAAGCAGTCCCATTCATGTCAATGGGAACAGGCCTGCAGTTATCCAGGACTATACACTAAAGCTATGATGGTGCTCAACATAATGGCCCTATAATGCACTGGTTTTATATTGAGCTTCCTAGTAACAGCCTTTCTTTCAAAAGGATATCTTAGTAAACAAACTAGCATGTGTTCCTGTTAATGTAGAGTACCCATCTGTGATTTTGATCCTGAATTATATTGTTTGTGTATCATTCCTTAGTTATTATAGTATTTGTGCATGCATTGGGGGGTCAGGGTGAAAATGTGTCTTCCCACAACCAAACCCAGATCTACAGGTAAGCAGGTTTTATTGCTTTATGACTAGTTGTCTTTAACCAACCCAGTCAGACATACAGAGGAAAGAGTGTGACTGGCCAGCGACCTCTGTCAACCGTGGAGTATCCTTCTTTCCAAGGAGCTGATAAATGAGCCACTTTCCAGCTTTTTAAGATGTGGGGTTAACATAGGTAAGCACAAGCCAGAAGTTTCACCTTACAAGAGACTGTGAATACCCTACAGTAGACAATGCAAAGAAGTAGGAAATGACAGGTGTGCAAGTCTGTGATTGGATATAATATAGATGTGACCATTCTCAGCTTGAATCTGATAACCATGATGTAACTCCCAACAAAAAATGGAAAAAGTAAAGATAAATCGATTATTTCAAGGGGTTGAGTATTTTTCACCTCATTTAGGGGTTTTTCAATGCTTTTCTGGGTTGATTATGACCCCAGGTCACATGATTCGCACCAGCACCCAGACCTTGGATCACCCCATCACTTCACTCACTTTCACAGGTAGTTGTCCCTATAGCACAGGTAACTGGGAATGCAGCGGCCAGGGAATGCAGCGGCCAGGCTCATCTATCAGGCTAGACACTACAGTGATGCCTCTGGTCTGTGCCAGTCACTACATTGGCTGCCTATTCATTATAGAATAAAATATAAAGTTATCACCCTCATCCACAAGGCTCTCCATAATGCTGCACCTCCATACATTTCCTCCCTCATCTCTGTCTACCGCCCAACCCGTGTTCTCTAGAGATGAGCGAACACTAAAATGTTCGAGGTTCGAAATTCGATTCGAACAGCCGCTCACTGTTCGAGTGTTCGAATGGGTTTCGAACCCCATTATAGTCTATGGGGAACATAAACTCGTTAAGGGGGAAACCCAAATTCGTGTCTGGAGGGTCACCAAGTCCACTATGACACCCCAGGAAATGATACCAACACCCTGGAATGACACTGGGACAGCAGGGGAAGCATGTCTGGGGGCATAAAAGTCACTTTATTTCATGGAAATCCCTGTCAGTTTGCGATTTTCGCAAGCTAACTTTTCCCCATAGAAATGCATTGGCCAGTGCTGATTGGCCAGAGTACGGAACTCGACCAATCAGCGCTGGCTCTGCTGGAGGAGGCGGAGTCTAAGATCGCTCCACACCAGTCTCCATTCAGGTCCGACCTTAGACTCCGCCTCCTCCGGCAGAGCCAGCGCTGATTGGCCGAAGGCTGGCCAATGCATTCCTATGCGAATGCAGAGACTTAGCAGTGCTGAGTCAGTTTTGCTCAACTACACATCTGATGCACACTCGGCACTGCTACATCAGATGTAGCAATCTGATGTAGCAGAGCCGAGGGTGCACTAGAACCCCTGTGCAAACTCAGTTCACGCTAATAGAATGCATTGGCCAGCGCTGATTGGCCAATGCATTCTATTAGCCCGATGAAGTAGAGCTGAATGTGTGTGTTAAGCACACACATTCAGCACTGCTTCATCACGCCAATACAATGCATTAGCCAGTGCTGATTGGCCAGAGTACGGAATTCGGCCAATCAGCGCTGGCTCTGCTGGAGGAGGCGGAGTCTAAGGTCGGACCTGAATGGAGACTGGTGTGGAGCGATCTTAGACTCCGCCTCCTCCAGCAGAGCCAGCGCTGATTGGCCGAATTCCGTACTCTGGCCAATCAGCGCTGGCCAATGCATTCTATTAGCCCGATGAAGTAGAGCTGAATGTGCTAAGCACACACATTCAGCACTGCTTCATCACGCCAATACAATGCATTAGCCAGTGCTGATTGGCCAGAGTACGGAATTCGGCCAATCAGCGCTGGCTCTGCTGGAGGAGGCGGAGTCTAAGGTCGGACCTGAATGGAGACTGGTGTGGAGCGATCTTAGACTCCGCCTCCTCCAGCAGAGCCAGCGCTGATTGGCCGAATTCCGTACTCTGGCCAATCAGCGCTGGCCAATGCATTCTATTAGCCCGATGAAGTAGAGCTGAATGTGTGTGCTAAGCACACACATTCAGCTCTACTTCATCGGGCTAATAGAATGCATTGGCCAATCAGCGCTGGCCAATGCATTCTATTAGCTTGATGAAGCAGAGTGTGCACAAGGGTTCAAGCGTACCCTCGGCTCTGATGTAGCAGAGCCGAGGGTGCACAAGGGTTCAAGTGCACCCTCAGCTCTCCTACATCAGAGCCGAGGGTGCGCTTGAACCCTTGTGTAGCCTCAGCTCTGCTACATCAGAGCCGAGGGTGCGCTTGAACCCTTGTGCACACTCTGCTTCATCAAGCTAATAGAATGCATTGGCCAGCACTGATTGGCCAGAGTACGGAATTCGGCCAATCAGCGCTGGCCAATGCATCCCTATGGGAAAAAGTTTATCTCACAAAAATCACAATTACACACCCGATAGAGCCCCAAAAAGTTATTTTTAATAACATTCCCCCCTAAATAAAGGTTATCCCTAGCTATCCCTGCCTGTACAGCTATCCCTGTCTCATAGTCACAAAGTTCACATTCTCATATGACCCGGATTTGAAATCCACTATTCGTCTAAAATGGAGGTCACCTGATTTCGGCAGCCAATGACTTTTTCCAATTTTTTTCAATGCCCCCAGTGTCGTAGTTCCTGTCCCACCTCCCCTGCGCTGTTATTGGTGCAAAAAAGGCGCCAGGGAAGGTGGGAGGGGAATCGAATTTTGGCGCACTTTACCACGCGGTGTTCGATTCGATTCGAACATGGCGAACACCCTGATATCCGATCAAACATGTGTTCGATAGAACACTGTTCGCTCATCTCTAGTGTTCTCCATTCACTCAATGACCTAACACTTACATCCTCTATTATCAGAACCTCCCACGCTCATATACAAGACTTCTCCCGAGTTGCACCACTTCTCTGGATTGCTCTACCCCGGACAATCAGATTAACTCCCAATTTCTACAGTTTCAAACGCAAACTAAAGACACATCTTTTCAGACAAGCCTATCACAATGTCTAACGTAAACCCTTAACCCTCCTCTGTCCCCGCTCCCACATTTCCCCACATGATATGATGTCATCTCATGCTAACTTCATAGGTCCAAGCTCCATCCACATGTTAAAGGACATGACTGTCGATGGCTCATAAAGTCTTATGTTTATGTAATGACAGTCACCTCTATTACAAAAGTGTTTGACCTCTGTATAAGCAATGTCGCCCCTGCTACCTCTTGTGTCACCCCCTCTACCTTATAGATTGTAAGCTCTTGCGAGCAGGGCCCTCAGTCCCATTGTGTGAAATGACTTTCTTTGTAATGTATCTTTCTGTCTGTATTTGAACCCTACAAATTGAACAGCGCTGCGGAATATGTTGGCGCTATATAAATAAAATTTATTATTATTATTATTATTATTAACTAGTGGTGACAAAAGAGGTGGAACAACCCAGGGGTGGCAATACATTTGTATCAGCAAATGGAAGCAATATAAGTACAGAAAATATAAAGATAACTTTTACTTTTCAGCAGTACATGACATTGTTATAGTAATGTGTTCCATGTATTTGTATGGCAAGTTGTGTGACAATATGCATCATGTATATCCATCCCACCTACTGAACAGCCATGGAGATTGGTCGCATTCAGTCATTTAGCTGAAATGAATGCTCAAGTGACAAAGATGAGCAGCTATTGGCTTGTTTTTCTGGGGTTAATTTACATACATATCTTTTGTCATCCTTACATTATAAAACTATGACTACTGAGATTACTTCAGAATAGGAGATATCTACTAACTATGTTTTATTCCTCTAGAGAGTGCAAGGAGGGCGGTTGTATATATCTTTTTATCTATTTACTGAAATTCACAGATTCCATCTATGGGAAGGACTGGTCTACTGAAGATCAACTTGGAACCTCAGTGGTAAAAACATTGGCAGCTGATGCATTCATAAAATCAAATGGAAATCGTACCCTTGGCTCTCATGACAAGTAATGACATTTAGGTTATGAGCAGATTGTCATGAGAGATACAGTTTATTTTCTGAGACAGATGGATATTCATATGCTCATGACACTAATATGAGCAGTATTTCTCTTAAATGAAGCAGAGGAAGATAGAAGGTATAGCAAACTGACAAACTCAAACCACACTAATACTATAAACACTCAAGATCTAGGAGCCAGGATTCTGGTTATATCTTTGTTGAAGGGTTATCAATGTTTCAGTTGTCCACCTCGCTCAGATGGTCAGGAGAGATGGGAACAGCCGAGAGAGACTGTTCTACATGGTTTCCATAAATCCCATAGATGTAAATAGGAGTTAGGAAAATAGGATAGAATAGTGAGCTATAATGTTTCTCTAACTTCCAAAATGATGGAAACAGCATAGCACACGGTGCTATGCTGTTTCTGTAACTCCTATTTACTGCTGCAGAAGGTTCATAAAAAGCCTAAAACAGCTGCTTATTGTTGTATCTATAATTACCTCCACTGTGGTCAATCACCCAAGCTATGTATCCCCATGTTGGCTGCCACATAGTATATAAACCGGTAAATGTGAGGCAAGCTTACATGTAAGTAGTTGGCTTAACCTACTTCTGTAGGTTTCATTTATGGTCATCATAAAAAGTACCTTAAAATAAAACAAGGCAATACAGCTGTGTTGTATAAATTGTCTGATGTCCTTTTGCCAATCATTATTTGCCAAATTCATTTTTGTCAGTAGTTTTTTTTTTATTTTATACCAATGTTGACAGTATTATGTATAGTCAAGTCCTGCAGTCTCCTATCATCTGTAGTATAGTTTACACATCAAGTTGTTCATCATCCGATGTTTTCTAGGGTGGTATACATATAGAAAAGGAATAGTCTCTAAAAGACCACATCTTTGAGTTGACTATCACTAGAGATGAGCGAGTAGTGAAATATTTGAGATTCATTTTCGAGTACAGCCTCAATACTCAACTACTCGATCGAATATCGAATCCCATTACAATATATGGGAAAAAATACTCATTTCAGGGGAAAACACTATTTGACTAAAGGAAAGTCACCAAGTCCACAAGTAGCAGGAGGAGAGTGTTTAGGAGGAGCACTGTGCAGTTAAAGCACACGGACCCCATAGACTATAACGGGTCCGTGCACTTTATCTGCACAGCGTTTGCAGTTGCGCTGATATCCGTTCGGGGGGTCCTCCTGCGGACTCCTTCTGGATGGGAGGCAAGCGCTAATATGAACTTACTCGTCCTGCAGAACCAGCATTGATTGGCTGAATGCTATACAGTGTATAACATTCAGCCAATCAACACTGGTTCTGCAGCAAGCTCTTCTTTGCTAGTTGGGAGAGCTGGCAGCTTGCATTATGTGGGAGCTGACGTTTTCTCATAGGAATGCACTGACCAGCGTTGATTGGCCAAATGTTATACAAGTGTACAGCATTCGGCCAATCAACGCTGGTTCTGCCGGAGGCTCATCTGTGAGGAGGCGGAGTCTAAGATCGGACCACAATGGAGACTGCTGTGGTCCGTTCTTAGACTCTGCCTCCTCACAGACGAGCCTCCGGCAGAACCAGCGTTGATTGGCTGAATGCTGTACACTGTATAGCATTCGGCCAATCAACGCTGGTCAATGCATTCCTATGAGAAAAAGTCAGCTCTTGCATAACCGAAAGCTGCCAGCTTTTCCGACTAGCAAAGACGAGCCTGCTGCAGAACCAGCGTTGATTGGCCGAATGCTATACACTGTATTGAATTTGGCCAATCAATGCTGGTTCTGAATCGAATCTCTACTGCGAATAGGAGTAGTATTTGAATGAGTACGAGTATTTCGAATACCGTAGTATTCTATCAAATACCTACTCGATCGAATACTACTTGCTCATCTCTAACTACCACTTTATGCAGGTCAGATTTTAATACCAGACTTTAGTGATATTATATACTGGGTATACTGGCAATCTTTGTCTGAACCACCCTTCTTTACTTGGAAATGTGTGTTTTAATAAGTGCAATTACTAGACTACTATGCAAGATTTCCAAATTCTTCCTTAAAGGAGCTCTATCTTTGGGAAAAGTAATTATTAACTAAGCACATACTTGCATAGCCTTTAGAAAGGCTATTCCACATACCTTTTGTATGTTAATCCCCTCAGTAGTTTTTAAATGAGACCATTTTTATTCATATGCTAATTATCCAGCAGCGTGCACTGGAAGTCTCAGTGAGCACACTCTCTCTGATGTGTGCTGAGTGTGAGAGCAGGGAGATGAGTCATCATCATCAGCAGCCTGTGCTCTATATAGTACAGAGAGGATAGCTTGCTAAGACTTCTGCTGCTCGCTGGAGGCTAATTAGCATATAAATAAAAACGGGCTCATTCAAAAACTACTGAGGGGAGTAACATACAAAAGGTACATGTGGAATAGCCTTTCTATAAGCTATGCAAGTATATGTTTAGTTAAGTGGAAGGAAAATGATGCATGGTTTTCAAAATTTTAATCTAATAAAAATCTTAAAAGTGTGATGTGCAAAAGTACTCAGACCCCATATGTCAATACTTTGTAGCGCCATCTTTCGCTGCAGTTACAGCTTCAAGTCTTTTGAGGTAAGTCTCTTGTCTCTTCCAGTTTTGAACATCTAGAGAGTGGCATAACTACCGTGGTAGCAGTGGTAGAAGCTGCCACAGGGCCCGGGACATTAGAGGCCCAGCGACAGCCGCTACCGCTGCGTTTTTTTTTTTAATAGGCCGTTACTGGCTGTAGTTACACCAGCCGGTAACGGGCCCTACTTACTTACCGATCCTGGTAGGGCTGCGAGCAAAAGTGAAAGTAAAAAGAAAATACCACGGAGTAACTCACGGAGTAACTCACACGGAGTAACTCATCTTTGATTTTTTTTATTTAAATTGGCACACCAACAAAAAAGGTTGCCTACCTCTGATCTAGAGACTGAGATTTTTGCCCATTCTTCTTTGCACAATAGCTCAAGCTCAGCCAGATTGGACGGAGAGCACCTGTGAATAGCAATTTTCATGTCTTGCCACAGATGCTACAACTTATCAACTTATTAAGGTCTACAACAAAATTACATAATACTAAAGATCTTCAAGACTCCAAATAGAGAAACAAAGTTTAAAACGCTAAATATATATTTTTATAACAAAAATAAATATTTCAAATGTCTTTGGCTAAATAATATTGATATCCTCTTCCAACTTATTTGATGAATAAAAATATATTTTTGAGAAACTAGAAACTTTAACTGTAATCTGTGCAAACCTATCAAAAACCCAACTGTGGTTGAGAAACTGTAGTAATAGTTCTTGGGAAGTCATGCTAAGACCTTTAGCCCACATTACATACACAGGTTAAGCACTTGAGTGCTGATCTTCCCTCCTGCCGCCCACAAGTCCTTTCAGATGTTTGAATTTCATGCTGGTTCCTTTAAAACTGGTTCAAGGAACCTGTCATGTTGAAGAGGTGAGATGCTATAGAGCAGAAGGGGCTGAGCCAAAGGAGTAGCTGTATCCCTGGGCTGAGCAGATTGATATACTGTATAGATACATAAAAATTGATAGCTATTTGTATTTGCACATTCATACAAGCAAAGCTATCAAATGTTGAGTTGCTCAACTCACTGCAGCAATGTGTGAGTCCTGCCACAAGAAATGTCCAGCAGGTTGTAGATTAGCAATGCTGTTTCTTTTCACTGGTAAATAATGACTAGTCATTTTGATACCAAACATGAAACCAAACTGGCCACGTACAGTATATAGCAAATTATAACACTGTATCAAAATACATAGCTATTATTTACCAATAAAGGAATATCGTAAATATCTTGACATTACTTGTCAGAACCACCCACATCTTGAACTCCCCTGATACTGCAGATGGGACAGTGGTGCCAGCTTCATCATCATCATCCATCATCCCATCATCCATCTGACCATTCATTTCCACATGCCACTACTAGAGCCTGTCTGCTCTTGAACAACTTTACCTATCCTTCTTCACGCCTTTGCTCAGGGATATCTACATTGTGAGGTGCCTTGTATTATCTTTTTAGTGTTACTGACTTCACCACCTCACTCTTAATCCCAGAATTAACAAGTCAGGAACCTAACAGTTATATTGAATCACTGTCACCTATGTGTAATGTGATAGATTTCCTTAATTGGTTGAGAAAAGATCGGTATCGTTTCTAAAATACATTGTTATTATTATTATTATTATTATTATTATTATTATATTTATGTCATTATTATTGTATTGTATTATTATTATTACTATTATTTCTATCCTATATGTATATATGTAGTAACATTTCTTTATAGGTTCACCACAAAGTGACAGCCATATTTACAATTCTTAATAAACATATTTAAAAATCTATTCTATATATTATATATTGTATCAAGCTTACATTGTGTGGAATCTACTATTGTATTAATTAAATTGTCCGCCATTTCTGTAGGATTTACCATTATATGTAAGAACGTTTCTCGCTCACACAATGTTAGCCTTCATCCTTATTTCAGGCATATAATGTAGTGCTGTGACCAACTCCATTACGTGAGTTGGAAAACTGTCAAATAATCCCCACCTACTCCGGTATAGCAGAAAGAGATTATCAGGTAGCTACCCAATTATTGCAAAATACCAAGGCTTTAAAAGTCAGGGTGGAAGGGTTAAAGGTGTGAGCAGTTGAAATCTAGACTCCCTGGGAGTCGTGCCAGTGGGACATTAAGGGAAATCAATCCTGCTTCGACACAGCGTACCTTAGCAACACATTCAATGCAGTTGATGACACAATGCTTCTGCTCATCTCCCTCCCTCTCACTACTGAAAGCCGCTATCCAATAATTATAGACAGCTATATTTATGCCACTCTGCATGATATACATTACCGTTTCCTGCCTATTTTAACGTCTTTTGTATTAATTATTATTTGAAAATAATTTTGATTGCATCTAAAAATTGCAGATCTGCTGTATTATTATATTTCCCCAGCATTCGGGAACAATGTTTCAATATATTATACTAAGTATACAGGTCAACTATAACTATAGAGGGACAGTATACATAGTGTATGTATATAGGGTACTTTTACCAATTCCATTCCTCAGTATACACATGCACTCTAGTTGTTTAGAGTGATTATTGTAACCATAGCAGAAAATTAATACCAGAAGACGGGTTTATTGTACTGTGTTAGATAAGACACAATAGGAAGTGTGTAGGTAGCAGACACGGCGCATAGGGCACAAGGTTATCTACGGTATACTAGTGATGTCACTGCCCAGCTCATGTTACTGACTCCCATCATCTGGCTCCTGCTCTTTTGCGTAATGAAAATAATATTAATACATTAATGAAAACAATGAAAAAAATCCAATGACATAGAAATATTTGTTTCCTTTAAATAAGCTAAATAATTCCAGGTCATAATGTTCTGTTAAGATAGCAACATATTTGTTTCTGCGGTCCCATAGGAAATACTGTCTACTGTATAGCAGCACATTATTCTCAATGACAAAATCAGCTCTGCTACTTTTGCACAGAAGATAATGTGTATTTGCAGTTTGATTCTGGTATCTCCTCTCAGTCTCCTCTTCAGCTATCATTATCAATAGTATGAGTAATATATTATCTATTTCTACAGGCTATGATACAGAGTGAAGAAAATTGCCTTATTATTTGTAAGAAATGAAAGACGTTGCTGAAACCACAAGCAGTCAGTGAGCTATGCAGATAGTCAGATGTGAGTTTATCAGGAGGTCAAAGTGGTATTATTTATTGGTATTGCCATCTTTTGCAAAAGTTACAATGCAACCTAGTAAGGTAGAAAATTGATATAAATCTGTCAAATTCAACTCAGAACCCTGCAGAGTTTATCTAAAGAAAAGACAAAAAATAAGTATGATGTAGACGGTTCAGTTACAAGCTCTTGTGGTCATCAGTTGTCCCTTAAACTTCCTATAAACATGATTTCTGGGTTTGGCTGGGTGAAAAGGAGACAAACTGCCATTCACATCAGAGTTCATCGTACTGGCACTATAAAAAATTAGGCATGTTGAAATTTTTTATTTTTGTGCCTTGAAAAATTGTCAGATCCCACCTACCCGCACATTTATCTCATACTGTGTGTATGGTATATGGAAGTTATGGCTGTTTTATTTGTACTGATAATGGCACTGTAGGTAAATTGTCTTGGTGATTTTTTTATTACTTGCATTGTACATACATTTTTGTTGCTATTGTATCAGATATATAGTAGAAATACCTCAGCATAGGACTGCCTTCTTGTGTAGTACTCTACATAATGTGTACTTCTATGCTGAAGGGTTCTAGCATGTCCAAAATGGAATTCTATGGGTCAGTGCACACGGAATTTCTTGGCGCTGATTTTGATGCTGAATCCACATCAAAATCAGCGCCAAAAAACTCTGTGTGCACTAACGCTAAGGTGGAGATTTATCACAAGGACAAGGTAAGGTAAGGTAAGGGAGTAAGGTACTTAATCTGTCACTAGCTTCTTTCTTCTATCCAGAGCTACAGATAATACTGTCAGATAATACTCATTTTCTTCCAGAAAATGTTTGCAATCATAAATTCTTTGGTATTATTATCTTCATTTAATTTGTCTTCAATGGAAAACCACAAAAAGAATTGTCAAAAAGCCAAATTGGATATAATTCCACACCAAACATAAAAAAGGGGATGGACAAAAGTATTGGCACTGTTTGAAAAATCTTGTGATGCTTCTCTAATTTGTGTAATTAACAGCACCCGTTACTTACCTGAGGCACCTATCAGGTGGCGCCAATAACTAAATCACACTTGCAGCCAGTTGAAATGGATTAAAGTTGACTCAACCTCTGTCCTGTGTTCTTGTGTGTACCACATTGAGCATGGAGAAAAGAAAGAAGACCAAAGAACTGTCTGAGGACTTGAGAAGCAAAATTGTGAGGAAGCATGAGCAATCTCAAGGCTACAAGTCCATCTCCAAAGACCTGAATGTTCCTGTGTCTACCGTGCGCAGTGTTATCAAGAAGTTTAAAGCCCATGGCACTGTGACTAACCTCCCTAGATGTGGACGGAAAAGAAAAATTGACGAGAGATTTCAACACAAGATTGTGCGGATGGTGGATAAAGAACCTCGACTAACATCCAAACAAGTTCAAGCTGCCCTGCAGTCAGAGGGGACAACAGTGTCATCCTGTACTATCCGTCAGCATCTGAATGAAAAGGGACTGTATGATTGGATACCCAGGAAGACCCCAATTCTTACCCAGAGATATAAAAAAGCCAGGCTAGAGTTTGCCAAAACTTACCTGAGAAAGCCAAAAACGTTTTGGAAGAATGTTCTCTGGTCAGATGAGACAAAAGTAGAGCTTTTGGGGGAAAAGCATCAACATAGAGTTTACAGGGAAAAAAAAGAGGCCTTCAAAGAAAAGAACACAGTCCCTACAGTCAAACATGGTGGAGGTTCCCTGATGTTTTGGGGTTGCTTTGCTGCCTCTGGCACTGGACTGCTTGGCTGTGTGCATGGCATTATGAAGTCTGAAGACTACCAACAAATTTTGCAGCATAATGTAGGGCCCAGTGTGAGAAAGCTGGGTCTCCCTCAGAGGTCATGGGTCTTCCAGCAGGACAATGACCCCAAACATACTTCAAAAAGCACTAGAAAATGGTTTGAGAGAAAGCACTGGAGACTTCTAAAGTGGCCAGCAATGAGTCCAGACCTGAATCCCATAGAACACCTGTGGAGAGATTGCAGTTTGGAGAAGGCCCCCTTCACATCACAGGGACCTGGAGCAGTTTGCCAAAGAAGAATGGTCTAAAATTCCAGCAGAGCATTGTAATAAACTCATTGATGGTTACCGGAAGCGGTTGTTCGCAGTTATTTTGTCTAAAGGTTGTGCTACCAAGTATTAGGCTGAGGGTGCCAATACTTTTGTTCGGCCCGTTTTTGGAGTTTTGTGTAAAAAGATCAATGATTTGACTTTTTTTCATTCTTTTTTGTGTTTTTTCATTGCAAGCAAAATAAATGAAGATATTAATACCAAAGAGTTTGTGCTTGCAATCATTTTCTGGAAGAAACTGAGTATTATCTGACAAAATTGCAGGGGTGCCAATACTTTTATCCAACACTGTATGTTTAATTAATATACTCAAAATACTCATTTGAGTGTCTTCCATTGAGGGGGGGAGGAGGGAATGGGGCAAACTAGGAAGAATCTGGGTTAGGGAGGGGAAGGGGAAAGAGTATGAAATATATAAGGCAAGTGTCTACTGTGGTAGAGTTATGGAAGGAAATGGAAATGTGTAACATCTCTGCCTGTTAAGGTCACTGTGCCACCCTCTGCTCGCATGCGGCGGTGCCGGAGGTGTGTACAGTTCAGTCCCTTGCTTAGAGTTTTTGGTTGCACTGTGTGAACACGGCTCTAGTTCTTTAATTGAATTTGCACCACACCCGTCTTCTGCCCTTGTCTGCCTCTGTCCATGAAGTAGTTAAATTTGGTCTTGCCCTGTGATTGACAGCCTGTCTTTCTGTCAGGTCCAGGGGTGATTCATCCTCCTCTATTTAGTCTTTGCTCACATTCACACTGATGCCTGTTATTGCCTCATGCTTGCTGGATTTCTCTTGCTGTTAATTTTCTTGTACTCTTAAACCTGACCTTTGCCTTTTCCTATTGACTATTCTTTTAGACTTCGATTTGGCACTGCATTTCGCGACTGTTACCAAAACCTGGCTAGCTGACCTCCCTTTGTTGTTGTTTGTCTTGTCTGCATTTTGTGTGTCACATATATAGGAAGGGATCATCTCCAAGTTGACGCCTATTACATAGGATAGGGCCTGGCAAGAGGAAGGGACAGTGGGGGGCTTCAGCTTAGGGCTCACTGTCTCTTGTGCCCCTTCCACCAGGGCTCTCCAGCATCTACTGGGGAATTGTCATCTAACAATTCCCTAACACAATGCAACTGACTATAAACTAGCAAGAGTCTGTACCATTTCTAAGGTGTTCAGAGGCCTATAAAGTCTAGTACCTAACATAGGTAGAACAACAACGAAAAACTATAGAATGAACTATACAACTATACTGAACTATGACTAAAGAAAACATAAAATATGTGACCAAATTAGGGCTTCAGCTCTCTTGTTGGAGTCCAGGAAGTGAAAAACCAGAAATAAGACTCCATGAACCTCAGTAGCTGTCAAAAGACTTCAAGGGTACAGCAATGATGAAGGTTGGACTAAGCAGAAGTGCTCCAATAACAATCATCCAAGAGATCATCAACATGTTGAGAGTCTGCAGCATAAAAAAATGGTATGGAACTGGTACAATGGGGATTAAGTAAGCAAGAGGAGTTCAGACATCATAGTTCAGTCACAAAGTGAGTCATTCGTATTGACACTCTCATTGGGACAGAGGGGAGCATGGGTGAAACTTGTCATCTGTGTCCTCTAGGCAATTCAAGAAGTTGGGGACTTTCAGGCGCGCTTCACAACCAAAGAGCTGTAGAGGTGGGAGATCCAGTGTCTGCAAGAACATAGGCAGATCCTCTGGAGCAGAGATAGTTGCAAATATTTTATCCTTCTTAAGTTGTAGAGGAAAAGGGAATCCCCTGTTATAGGGAATACTTTGATCTTGCAGAACTGCCTAAGAGTTTGTCACGAGAGGTCAGGGAATAGAGTCAATGTAACACCATCAAAGTCTAAACCTCTCTTCTACCTAGTCTTTGCCATTATTTCCTCCTTGATGGCATAATAATGCATGCTTCATATCACAACACAGGGCTTTGATGGATCTAAGTTTCTGGCCTATAATGCTCTGTGTGCCCTATAAAATTCAATGGGGGTATCCATCGGGCACTCCAGGAGGTAGTTAAAGATACTGGTAAGGGTAAGCGCTAAACAGAGTGTGAGCAGCTTCAGGGAGACCCTTAATCCCTGATGTTATTCAATCTGTTTCTATTTTCAAGGTCATCAAGGTAAGAGAGTAAGCATCGCTGTTGAGTAGATTGAACAGTTGAAACCTGATGCAGTTCTTAGTCAGAAGTTGAAGTTGTGTTTTTAAAGGCCTCCAACTCTTCAACCAGAACCTGCAAAGTGGAGATGTCTTTTATGACTGCTTCAAGGTTTTGCCACAAGACTCTTTGATCAGCTTTTCAATATCAGCCTTTATGTACAAAAGAGCCAATAGTGCCCATAATTTAGGGAAATTCTGTAGGGTGGACAGTCTCAGTGGATGAGAGGTCAGATGTTAACGTGCTCAAGTCTGTCAATGGATAGTGTCCAAGAGGTTTTAGATCTGCAAGTTACTAAGGAGCCCTTTCATGCTCAGTAGAGGAGTTCCCTCTGGCATGCAAGGCTGCTTGAACCATATGGTCGATGGTGCAGCCACATTGGGTCATATAGTTATGGGGGCCTCTTAGCTGCGCTAGATTGAGTGGGACAGTTCCACATTTCGGGTGCTGTGCTGTTCTGGGCAGCAGGCAGTGATTTCACCCCTATTTCTGTCTTTTTTTTATAGTTAATGCTCAATTCTGTAATAGTACATTGTTGTTCTATAGCAGGCATGGCCTCCAGTTCCCAATTGATATATACAGCCAGGACCTGGAATTAGCTGCTGGAATATTTTGTACAATGAATCAAAAGATCCCAGGTTCAAGTTCACATGTGGGACAATAAAAAACAAAAAAGTATAAAAACTAACTAAATAATACATTTGACATTTAAGGGTCCATTCATACGGAGTAACGTGCCGTGTGATGTGGCACGTATACGGCGTTTGATACTTTGCACTCCGTAAAAGCTCCCATTGATTTCAATGGGAGCCTGGATCGTATACGCGGCGCAAAATCACGGCCACAAAATAACGCCGCGTATACGATCCAGGCTCCCATTGAAATCAAGGGGAGCTTTTACGGCACGCAAAGTATCACACGCCGTATACGTACCACATCACGCGGCACGTTACTCCATGTGAATGAACCCAAACCCTTTCTCGCTGCAGTTTTTCAATTTTCTTTGTTTACTCCCTTAACTATTTTATTTTTCAATCACAAATCTGTTTGAAATCTTAATTTTTGCAGGACAAATTGTACTTCTTACTGGTGCCATTTAATATTCCATACAATGTTATTTGGTAGCTGGAAAAAATGGGTGGAATTAGAGAAAAACTTAATTTTGTGCCTTTTTTATTATTTCTATTCTTACACATTCCCTTTCCATCCAAAATGATGTTACCTATGATCTGTGGGCTGCTACAATTACAGCACACCAAATATATATATTTGTGTTATGTTTTAATACTTTAACCCCTTAGCGACCTTTGACGTAGCATTACATCATAGGTGGCATGGGGATGTATGGAGCGAGCTCAGGAGCTGAGCTCGCTCCATACACGGCAGATGCCGGCTGTATAATACAGCCAAGACCTGCCGCTAACAGCAGCGGTTGGTGCCCGCACCGATCGCTGCTGTTAACCCTTAGCAAACTGCGGTCAAACACGACCACAGTGTGTAAATTGTGCAGGCGGCACGGTCACCGCCATTTTCCGCTGAACGCTGCCCTCCTGAACGTCACCAGAGGGCGGCGACCAGTTGCTATGACAGCCGGAAGCCTATTGAAGGCTTCCAGGCTTTTCATAGCATTGGTTCTATTGCACGATGCCAGAGGCATCGTCTAATAGAACTGCTGTGATTTTGCTATTCACTGCAATACTGTAGTATTGCAGTGAATAGTATGAGCGATCAGACCCCCTAGGTTTCAAGGTACTTAAGGGATCTGATCATAAATGTAACAGAAGAAAAAAAAAGTTTTAAAAGTAATTAAAAAATTAAAAAAATATAAAAGTTAAAATCACCCCCCTTTCCCTAGATCAGATATAAAAGTAAATAAAGAACATTAAAGATAAACATATTAGGCATCCCCGCACTCCAAAATGCCTGAAGTATTAAAATATTAAAGCATTTATCCCATACTATGAACGACGTAGCAGCAAAAATAATAATAATAGCCAAATAGCGTTTTTTTCAACACTTTGCCTCCTATAAAAAAAATTGAATAAAAAGTGATCAAACCATCAGATCTTTCCCCAAATGGTATCAACAGAAATGTCATCTTGTCCCGCATAAAAAGACACCACAACCAGCTCCATACATGTAAATATGAAAAAGTTACAGGTGTCAGAACATGACTACACAAATCATCAAACATTAAAAATACTTATAAATTTGGTATCACCGTGTTCGTACTGACACATATAACACAGGTCACATGTCATTTGTACTAAACAGTGAATGCTGTAAAAATTAAACCCATATGAAAATGGTGCAAATGCATTTTTTCTCCAATTGCACCTCATTTCGAATTTTTTCCAGCTTCCCAGTACTTTGCTCAGCATATTGAATGGTGCCATTACAAAGTACAATTGTCCCGCAAACAATAAGCCATCATGTGACTCTGTGAACTGAAAAATGAAAAAGTTATGGCTCTTGAAATGTGAGGAGGAAAAAACGAAAATGCAAAACCAAAAAATGGCCTGGTCCTCAGAAATCCAAAGCTTTGGAGTCGCCAAATTCTGACTCCCATAACATTTTTATACTTCCATATATCCAAAAGACGTTGGAACTCTGAAGGTCCTCTCTCACACATCTGGTTCACCTGTTCTAGAATTCAGTGTTTCTGTAAAGCGAACATTTCTAAAAAAAACCTTGGACCCTTGACAGAGTGCCACCATCCCTTCCTAGTCTAGCCTTTTTCTAATACCCCCCACTTGCTCAGATTACTTCCATGGACATCTACAACTACATTGGATATAATTTTTACTGGTTATTCTGTTATGTACTGGTTGTAAACATTTTCTTGCTATATAGCTGTGTTTTCTAAATCACTTGTTTAGTTAAATATATGATTTTATCTTTTTTTCTTTATATGTTTCTTCTGATATGGCAGAAGCATTTCTTCCCATGTGAGATTCCTTAAGATGTTGTTTGAATGGCGAGTAGTTACATGCATTGTTTTTGTAATGCATGTATGCACGCATGGCTCTCTTCAGTCATCTGCATGGGAGCTCCAAAAACAACCAAGAAAGTATTTTGATTTTTTTCCAGAACGCTTATAAAAGTGAATGGAGAGAGATGCTCTAGCAAAGTTTCAACCTGTTTTCACCTGCAACCTGTGTCTTCTGAGTCTATTCCTCCACTCAACATCATGTGTCATATAAATGACCACCTGTCTAAGATTGAAGACCAAGAGGAAGACTCCCCTGGGCAACCACCACTATCAGGTACCCTGCATGCCCCCTCAGCTCTAAGTCAGTCCAGGAGGCAAGCCAACACCAATTAATTTTACTGCTAGTGTCAGCTTCCAGGTCCATCCAGTGCGTTCCAGCACTCATTTAATAGCACAGTGGCAGCAAGGTTACTGTGAGTTATAGGCTATTCTGAACAGGTAGAGTTTGAGGTTTCTTTGGAAAATTTAAATCAAATGAGACATTATGATTAGAGATGAGCAAACAGTAAAATATTCGATATTCATTTCGAATAGCCCCTCAATATTCTACTATTCGAACGAATATCGAACCCCATTATAGTCTATGGGGAAAAAAATGCTCGTTTCAGGGGATCCCACTCTTCGACTCAGGAGAGTCACCAAGTCTACTATGACACCCCAGGAAATGATGCCAATACCCTGGAATGCAACTGGGACAGTAGGGGAAGCATGTCTGGGGGCATCTAACATGCCCAAGTCACTGTATTAAGTCGGGATCCCTGTCAGCTGGCGATATGAGGGAGCTGACTTTTTCCCAAAGGAATGCATTGACCAGCGTTGATTGGCCGAATGCCATATAGAGTACAGCATTCGGCCAATCAACGCTGGTTCTGCTGGAGGCTCGTCTGTGAGGAAGCAGAGTCTAAGGTCAGACCAGAATGGAGACTGCTGTGGACCGATCTTAGACTCCGCCTCCTTTGGCAGAACCAGCGTTGATTGGCCGAATGCTGTACTCTGTATGCCATTCGGCCAATCAACGCTGGTCAATGCATTCCTATGCTGAGATGTAGCAGAGCTGGCCGTGTGCTCAGCTCGACTACACCGGAGATGCAGCCGAGCTCAGTGCATGGCCAGCACTGCTACACCGGAGATGAAGCAGAGCTGGCCGTGCGCTCAGCTCGGTTACTCCGGAGATGCAGCTGAGTTCAGCGCACGGCCAGAGTGATGAGTGTAGGTGTATTTTTATTTTTTCTCACCTCCTCTGGGCCTTCCATTATTATAATTAATGGTCTGAGGAGAACCCCAGAGCATAATAGTGCTTTGTGGGTAACAAACCCCAAAAGATTCAAGTTCAGGCCAAGCCTGAAACTTTTGGAAAATGCGAGTAAAGATTAAGGCTAACATAATGTATATAGTGTGAAGTCCAAAAAGAAGAGGGCAATATACTGTGTGTGGATCAAAAGAGGGACTATGTACTGTGTAGGGACCAAAAATAAGAGGGCATTATCATGTGTGGGGGCTTAAAGAGGGACATTATATTGTGTGGGATCTACAGTGTTGGCCAAAAGTATTGGCACCCCTGCAATTCTGTCAGATAATACTCATTTTCTTCCAGAAAATGATTGCAATCACAAATTCTTTGGTATTATTATCTTCATTTAATTTGTCTTCAATGGTAAACCACAAAAAGAATTGTCAAAAAGCCAAATTGGATATAATTCCACACCAAACATGAAAAAGGGGGTGGACAAAAGTATTGGCACTGTTTGAAAAATCATGTGATGCTTCTGCTGGTTAGAGGCTCACTCCAAGGGCCAAAAACACTACTGGTGCAAGGCTCAACTAACCCCAATGGCCAAAAACACTGCTGGTGCAAGGCTCAACTAAGTTAAAGCGCCTAAAACTCTGCTGGTAAGAGGCTGAAGTAACCTAAAGGGCCTCAATCTCTGCTGGTAACTCAGCTTAAGGGCCTGTAACTTAATTTGGAAGGGCTCACATTAAGGGCCAGGAAAGTGAATTTTTGAAGGTCTTACCACATCACACACACACACACACACACACACACACACACAATGACAGTTCAGGGTGGGTACTGTTGGATTTCCCATTGCCTATTCCTTCTGTGGTTGTCATTGGCAACGTGATTTAAAGGGGTGCTTGTTAAGGTTTCATTAGAGTAAAAATTTGGGTTTCTGTCCATCCAATTGGGGAAGAAAAAGGTTTCCAGGTATTTTTCCACTTTCATAGTGGGTTTTTTGAGTGTGGAAAGTGTGTAGGTGATAGGCTGTGATGTTGGGGTAAAACTGTGACTTGGGCTTGTTAGATGCCCCCAGACATGCTTCCCTTGCTGTCCCAGTTGCATTGCAGAGGTGTTGTCATTATTTGCTGAAGTGTCATAGTGGACTTGGTGACCCTTCTGAGTCGAACATTGGTTATCCCCTAAACGAGTATTTTCCCCATAGACTATAATGGGGTTCGATGTTCGATCGAACAGTCGAGTATTGAGCGACTACTCGAATTGAACTTCGAACATTTCACTGTTCGTTCATCTCTATTAATTACCTTTGAAATGGATATGCAAATCAGTCTCTCTGGCCGTTCCGTGCACCCCACAGCGTCATCTTGCTTGTGCTGCAAAACTCCTCCTCTTCTGTCCTCCTCAGTCCGTACGCTCCAGAGCCAGCTCGCAATGTTCTCTAGTTTACTAGAAAAGGCTATCCAGTGT
Source organism: Leptodactylus fuscus (assembly GCF_031893055.1). Taxonomy (NCBI): domain Eukaryota; kingdom Metazoa; phylum Chordata; class Amphibia; order Anura; family Leptodactylidae; genus Leptodactylus; species Leptodactylus fuscus. The sequence continues at coordinate 255,829,072 of NC_134265.1, read as the reverse complement.
GATGGAAAGTAGGTCTCAGGGAAGGAAGGGCCTGTTGTGTATTTGCTATTATTTGTTCATTCCCATAAAGTCCCCAAGAGCAGACACCACATTATATTTGCTCACTTCTGCTGTAGGGTCTGGATGCCCCCTGACTGACTGACCATTCAGACCATCCCTCTGTCATAGGCAGCAGAATAGCCAGAAACCCCTGCAGATAAATCTTCAATTCAATAAACGTTATAGAATTTCCTCTGTAAGCAGTTATAATGATTTTTTAATCTTTTTCTTCAGGTGTTCCTGGCATCATTACCCCACCGAAACACCTTCATGGCCGTCAAGGTTGTTACCAATGCAGGTCACAACACAGCAGTTCTAATGAGAGAGCGGCAGATACTCCAGAAGGCCCAAGACTGCCCATTTCTATGTCATCTATATGCCGCACACCAGTCTCAGGATGCAGTATATTTCATCACGGAGTATCTGTCCGGGGGCAGCCTGGAGGATTTACTTAGAATGTGCAGCAGTCTGAACATCAACAGCGTAAGGCAAGTAAATGATGTATCAGGAAACAGGGGAAAAAGACTGAAAGTGGACTGAAGGGAGGAAAGTATAGGGTGACATGACAGATCAGGTATAGAAGAATGCAGAGACTGGAAGGAATATAAGTGGACATATACAGCGTCTCCTCTATCCTGCTGATGACTGACACTTTAATATTAATGTGATATTAAAGAAGTATTAAAGAAGATTTCATGTCACTGACTCTATACTCTGTCCTCAGATTCTACACAGCAGAGATACCATGTAGACTCCAGTTACTCCATAGAAATAACATCGTCCACAGGTAAGCAGAAAATTCCCTTATAATGGTGAAAATAATGTACCCAGCTTTCCCAGAGTCCTGATTGATACCTGGTTTTGCTATAGTACATGCCTTGACTCCCATGTCACCACCTCCCTGGATAGATTTGCCATTCACTTTTTTATATATCATCTGTCTTCTTTCTTTGCAGAGATATAAAGCCAGCAAATATAATGTTGGATGGAAATGGACACATCTGCCTCATTGACCTGGGGATTACCTTGATGGTTTCACCTCCTCCAGTAAGATCTGTGGAAAGGCGGGCACACCAGGTTATAAGACCCCCGAGGTGCTTCTCAGGCAGGAATTCAATACAGCGGCTGACTGGAGCCTGGGTATTGTTGTGTACATGATGTCCATGGGATTCTCTCAATTTTACTATGGCGGCAACATCACCATCGACAAGCCAAAGCTTCCATCTTGGATAGATGCCGACCTAAAAGATTTTCTCCTAAACCTGCTGGAGATAAACCCTGAGAAGCGGCGGGATGTGAATAGTAAGATCAGAGATCATCCATTTTTCAACACCAACTGCTGGGAGGATCTGGAAAGGAGGAAAGCACAGCCGCCTTTCATACCATTCAAGGCCATTCTGGAGAATGAAGACCTGCTGTGGCTGGAGAACCAAACCCTTCACCCTGAGGATGAGTTTGATTATATGTCACCAAGTTGGACCCAGTAAGATCCTCCTCTAGTGATGATATCCATTAGTGCTTACATGTAGTGATGATCATTTCTGTTCCTCAGTCTTCTCCCTCCTGTACTTTGTTCTCATTGCTCCTGCCAGTTACTATGTCTCTGATTCTTCTTAGTTTGATGGAAAGATCTTGACTGTGAAGGAGTTCACGACCATCTGGTGAGTATTCACTACTTCCACCTATACTACAGAGACATTTGCAGATATTCACACTTTTATAAATCTGATCAGGACACGTCTCCTTATTACAGTTTCCCACTTCTGTATATTCTGAATAGGTAAAACTAACATTTCTATCTTGTGTCTTGCAGGATCAGCCCATGCCAATGCCCAGAACTCTGTGCCCCCTGACCCATGTCTCTGCTGCTGTATGAGACCTTGGCTGCCTACGTCATCTCTATATCCTATCTTTATGCTGCAAATGTTGCACCAAGTTGTTGCCTGCACCTTCACAATACATCCTTCAATATCTGGCCAGCGTCAAACATCACCTTCTCTGAAGAGTGGCCTGTGCACATATTCCACCTCCAAGCACAGGCCAGGTAAGTTATACGCCTCACATATATACTCACTAGCTGCTACCCGCGACTTCGTCTGCGGTGATTGTAAAAGTATGTAAATCGAGTCGCGGGTGAAATTTTACGATTGGGCTTACGCGGCGCTCAGCAAAAATAAGCACCAATTGAGCGCCGCGTTACGCCGTGTGAATGGACCCTTACACGTGTATTTGTAGACGTGTATTTTCAGCAAATACATGGGCGTTTAGTAGGTGTGAAGGAGAGCAGGGGGTGTGCTGAATAATGCAATGCATTGCAATAGTAATGTATTGCAATGCTTTGCCTAATAGTGTGAGAGTATGCAGGCGTAATGTTTAGTTCAGTTAGTAGAGTGGGGGATTTCGGAGGCGGGGATAGGTAATGTGTGTGTTTCACAGTATTGTTTTTTTATTTTTTTTATTTTTATTTTAATACTAATGAGATTTGCAGGCTGCATCCAGCAGCTTGCAAAACAATACCGTTGTACACCAGCAGGGGGTGTCCTGAACAATGCAATGCATTGCAATCGTAATGTATTGCTATGTATTGCATAATCGTGCCATTGCTATTGCAGGCTACGTAGCATTGCCTGCAACAGCCTAGACACACTGAGCTGTGTGGGAGGCGTGGGAGAGCTAGCGGCTGCTATAGGAACCTTCGCGGCGGCAGCCTAGCCCAGTGTAGGCGGCGGAGATGAGCAGGAGGATGCCTCCGCGCAGCGAGGGACAGACGGGAGCCGCGGGACAAGTAAGAGAAGGCGGTGGAGGACGCAAAGTTGGCAGGAACCGGAGACATGACGGAGGTAGCGCAGTGTATGCGCGATTGTGTAAGGGAAGGGCTATGGCGGGCGTACGGCTACCGGCCACCTGGCAGACGGAAAGTGCCGGCATGCGCCATAGTACAAGGGGGTATGGCAGCCGAGAGCAGAGGCAGTGTGAGCGGTGGTGTGCAAGGAAGCGTCGGCTATGGCGGCCGGTTGCCATAGGAACATCAGTGGCATGGGCCGTAGCAAGGGGGGTGAAGTGAGGTGCAAGTGACTGGGAGGTGTGTTTGGGGAGGAGAAGTGGAAGTATAGGGCACTGAGGGAGAGGGGTAAGGTTATTATTGAGCGTAAGGTGTTGGCACAGCGAGGTAGAGAGGGCAGAGGTCCTGGCAGTGTTAGAGTGGTACGTGAACTTAACAGTGTCGGGCTGGTGGATGGATCATGCAGAGGAAACAGCAGGGAGGTGATAGCGGCGTCGGGTACTGTTGCGGACTGGAGGCAGGATTTCGTGTGCTGTGGCCTAAGGTGGAGGCGCAAAATGGTGGCATGCTAGTAACACGTTGTTTATGTGTGCAAAGTGCGCATGCTCCTGTGAAGCTAGTGGAGTAGTGTGGTGGGCGGTGCCGCGGATCCTCCCAGCAGTGGGGGTTGGTAAACATGGCTGATCTGGAGAGTGACAGAGGTAGCTTCCTGCAGTATGGTGAAGGTGAGGGTGAAAGTGGGAAAGTATATGTGAATGTGGGTGTGTGGGGTTAGGGGCTAGACTGTAGAGGGTAATGTGAAAATTAGGGGCTTGCTATGGTCCAAATTGTGTGAGATTGCAAAGATGGTGATGTGAGTTTGTTTTTTGTGGGGTTCGTGTGGAAAACGTATGTGGGTTATTGTGTTCAAAAGTAGCCTATTGCGCAATCGTGTGTATTAACTATGTTTGTGGAAAATTTCAGCCAAATCGGTGGGGCGGGTTTTGTGTGATTGACCGCCAAACATCCGAACATACAAAGTCACAAACCCACAAACTCACAAACATTTCACATGTATAATATTAATAGGATAGTACATGCACATAGAATAGACACATACACGTAGATAGATATAAGTATAGAGATATGGATAGAACTATAGACACATAAATATATACAGTGTTGGCCAAAAGTATTAGCACCCCTGCAATTCTGTCAGATAATACTGATGTTCTTCCAGAAAATGATTGCAAGCACAAACTCTTTACTATTAATATCTTCATTTATTTTGCTTGCAATGAAAAAACACAAAAGAGAATGAAAAAAAAAAGTCAAATCATTGATCGTTTTACACAAAACTCCAATAATGAGCCGGACAAAAGTATTGGCTCCCTCAGCCTAATACTTGGTATCACAACCTTCAGACAAAATAACTGCAAACAACCGCTTCCAGTAACCATCAGGCAGAGTTCACACGGAGTAAACGCGCCGCGCATTGTGGCGCGTTTACGGCGCGTGTACGCCGCGTTATTTTACGGTGCGCGATTACGCCGCGTTAACGCCGTGTTTACGCGGCGCTAACGCGGCGTAATCGCGCACCGTAAAAAAACGCGGCGTACACGCGCCGTAAACGCGCCACAATGCGCGGCGCGTTTACTCCGTGTGAACTCTGCCTTAATGAGTTTCTTACAATGCTCTGCTGGAATTTTAGCCCATTCTTCTTTGGCAAACTGCTCCAGGTCCCTGAGATTTGAAGGGTGCCTTCTCCAAACTGCCATTTTGAGATCTCTCCACAGGTGTTCTATGGGATTCAGGTCTGGACTCATTGCTGGCCACTTTAGAAGTCTCCAGTGCTTTCTCTCAAACCATTTTCTAGTGCTTTTTGAAGTGTATTTTGGGTCATTGTCCTGCTAGAAGACCCATGACCTCTGAGAGAGACCCAACTTTCTCACACTGGGCCCTACATTATTCTGCAAAATTTGTTGGTAGTCTTCAGACTTCATAATGCCATGCACACGGTCAAGCAGTCCAGTGTCAGAGGCAGCAAAGCAACCCCAAAACATCAGGGAACCTCCGCCATGTTTGACTGTAGGGACCATGTTCTTTTCTTTGAAGGCCTCTTTTTTTTTCCCCTGTAAACTCTATGTTGATGCCTTTTCCCAAAAAGCTCTACTTTTGTCTCATCTGACCAGAGAACATTCTTCCAAAACGTTTGGACTGCAGGGCAGCTTGAACTTGTTTGGAAGTTAGTCGAGGTTCTTTATCCAACATCCGCACAATCTTGCATTGAAATCTCTCGTCAATTTTTCTTTTCCGTCCACATCTAGGGAGGTTAGCCACAATGCCATGGGCTTTAAACTTCTTGATGACACTGCGCACGGTAGACACAGAAACATTCAGGTCTTTGGAGATGGACTTGTAGCCTTGAGATTGCTCATGCTTCCTCACAATTTTGCTTCTCAAGTCCTCAGACAGTGCTTTGGTCTTCTTTCTTTTCTCCATGCTCAATGTGGTACACACAAGGACACAGGACAGAGGTTGAGTCAACTTTAATCCATTTCAACTGGCTGCAAGTGTGATTTAGTTATTGCCACCACCTGTTAGGTGCCTCATGTAAGTAACAGGTGCTGTTAATTACACAAATTAGAGAAGCATCACATGATTTTTCAAACAGTGCCAATACTTTTGTTCACCCCCTTTTTATGTTTGGTGTGGAATTATATCCAATTTGGCTTTTTGACTATTCTTTTTGTGGTTTTCTATTGAAGACAAATTAAATGAAGATAATAATACCAAAGAATTTGTGATTTCAATCATTTTCTGGAAGAAAATGAGTATTATCTGACAGAATTGCAGGGGTGCCAATACTTTTGGCCAACACTGTATATCCATCACACTCTCCACTAGCCTGAACAGGATAATCTTGGTCTTCACAGCCACACAACTAAAGTTAGGAGGCGTTTGTATAAAATGGCATTTGAGTATCAAAATCCTTCCAGTGGATAGGTGATAAATTCTCATCATTTAAATACTTCTGAATTTTAAAATACCATTAGCGGTGCCTGAATAGCCTTTTTAACCCCTTAAGGACCAGGCCATTTTTTGGTTTCGCATTTTCGTTTTTCCCTCCTCACATTTCAAGAGCCATAACTTTTTCATTTTTCATTTCACAGAGTCACATGATGGCTTATTGTTTGCGGGACAAATTGTACTTTGTAATGGCACCATTCAATATGCTGTGCAATGTACTGGGAAGCTGGAAAAAAATTCAGAATGAGGTGCAATTGGAGAAAAAATGCATTTGCGCCATTTTCTTATGGGTTTAATTTTTACAGCGTTCACTGTTTGGTACAAATGACATGTTACCTGTGTTCTACGTGTCAGTACGAACGCGGTTATACCAAATTTATATAGTATTTGAAATGTTTTGATACTTTTAAAAAAATGATAAACTTTGCAAAATAGAAAAAAAAATTGTGTCATCATGTTCTAACACCTGTAACTTTTTCATATTTCCATGTATGGAGCTGGTTGTGGTGTCTTTTTATGCGGGACAAGATGACGTTTCTATTGATACCATTTGGGGAAAGATCTGATGGTTTGATCACTTTTTATTCAATTTTTTATAGGAGGCAAAGTGTTGAAAAAAACGCTTTTTGGCTGTTTTTATTTTTTTTTGCCGCTACGCCGTTCGCAGTACGGGATAAATGTTTTAATATTCTAATAGTTCGGGCATTTTGGAGCGCAAGGATACCTAATATGTTTATGTTTAATGTTCTTTAATTACTTTTATAGCTAATCTAGGGAAAGGGGGGTGATTTGAACTTTCATATTTTTTTTTATTTTTTTTAATACTTTTAAAAACTTTTTTTTTTCTTCTGTTACATTTATGATCAGACCCCTTAGGTACCTTGAAACCTATGGGGTCTGATCGCTCATACTATTCACTGCAATACTACAGTATTGCAGTGAATAGCAAAATCCCAGCACTTCTATTAGACGATGCCTCTGGCATCGTCTAATAGATCTAGTGCAGAGACAAGCCTGGAAGCCTTCAATAGGCTTCCGGCTGTCATAGCAACTGATCACCGCCCTCATGTGAGGTTCAGGAGGGCGGCGATCGGCAAAACATTGCGGCGCCCATGCCGCCGGCGCCGTTTACACACTGCGGTCACGTTTGACCGCAGTGTGTAAAGGGTTAACAGCAGCAATCGGCTCGGGCACCGACCGCTGCTGTTATTGGCAGGTCCTGGCTGTATGATACAGCCGGCATCTGCCCTGTATGGAGCGAGCTCAGCGTGTGAGCTCGCTCCATACATCCCCATGCGACCCATGACGTACAGTTACGTCAAGGGTCGCTAAGGGGTTAAAGGCTAATCAGACATATGCGGGGCTCATATGGCATAATTTTGCTGATAGAGCCCCTTTAAGGGTGGCACAGTGGTTAAAATACAGCCAAGGGCATTATCATCACATGCCATATACTGATAGAGAATTTAGATTGTGATCTTTACTTGAGACATTGATGACAATATTTGTAAAGCACTCTGGAATATGTTGGCACTATATGAGCATCATACTGTATAAACAACTATTAGTGAAGAGATTACTACAATCATTAATGAGGAAACTGTTCTGATCGCTAAAAATTTCCTGCAACACGTGCCTTTAAGTTTACATAATTGGGACTTCTGGAAGACAACGGAACATAATTGTAATCCCGAAAATTAGAGATGAAGCGAATGCAGGAAAACATAGGCATGGAAAAAAAATAGGAAAAAGTCATTGGCTGGCTAAATCAGGTGACCTCTGATTTATAAGAATAGTGGCAGCCGTATCCGTGTCATTTGCGGCTTGGTGAGAGATAGGGACAGACGTGCTACTGAGGGCCAGAAAGGATTTAGGTCTAGTTAGACAGGAGAAATTATGAAAAAAGTTCTTTTCAGAGCTAACTTGTTTCTACAGTGTATATACACTGTTCAAAATTTTACCGAACCAGCTTTTAGGGCTGAAATTCCCTACCACGCGGCAGTATATATCTACTCTGTGTGTATACCTCCAAAATACCCCATTTGTATACATCAGTTGGTGAAGTCACTCAGTCCTGTATACTGTAAACCGCTGTATATGGCACGGCAGTAGATAATAATAATAATAAATTTTATTTATATAGCGCCAACATATTCAGCAGCACTGTACGATTTGTAGGGTTTAAATACAGACAGAAAGATACATTACAAAGAAAGTCGTTTCACACAATGCGACTGAGGGCCCTGCTCGCAAGAGCTTACAATCTATGAGGTAGAGGGGGTGACACAAGCGGTAGAAGGCAGTATTGCTTATGCAGAGGTCAGACACTTTTGTAATAGAGGTGACTGTCATTACACAAGCATAAACTTTATGAGCCGTCACTAGTGGTGTCCTGTAACATGTGGATGGAGCTTGGACATATAACGTTAACCTGAAATGGCATCCATCATATCATGTGGGGTAATGTGGGATCGGGGACAGAGGAGGGTTAAGGGTTTACGTTAGACATTGTGATAGGCTTGTCTGAAAAAATGCATCTTTAGTTTGCGTTTGAAACTGTAGAAATTGGGAGTTAATCTGATTGTCTGGGGTAGAGCATTCCAGAGAAGTGGTGCAGCTCAGGAGAAGTCTTGTATACGAGCGTGGGAGGTTCTGATAATAGAGGATGTAAGTGTTAGGTCATTGAGTGAACGGAGTACACGGGTTGGGCGATAGACAGAGATGAGGGAGGAAATGTAGGGAGGTGCAGCATTATGGAGAGCCTTGTGGATGAGAGTGATAACTTTATATTAGATAGATACGCCCAATATATCTACCCTGTGTGTATACCTCTAAAATACCCCATTTGTATTTATCAGTTGGTAAAGTCACTCAGTCCTGTATACTGTAAACCGCTGTATATGGCACGGCAGTAGATACGCCCGATATATCTACCCTGTGTGTATACCTCCAAAATACCCCATTTGTATACATCAGTTGGTAAAGTCACTCAGTCCTGTATACTGTAAACCGCTGTATATGGCACAGCAGTAGATACGCCTGATATATCTACCCTGTGTGTATACCTCCAAAATACCCCATTTGTATACATCAGTTGTTAAAGTCACTCAGTCCTGTATACTGTAAACCGCTGTATATGGCATGGCAGTAGATATGCCCAATATATCTACCTTGTGTGTATACCTCCAAAATACCCCATTTGTATACATCAGAAAATGTGTAAGACTAGCGCAAAGGGACGGGGGTGTGGAAATGCAGCTGAGGAGCAAGGTCGCAGTCAAGCTACAGCGCCTACAGGTTAGGGGCAGCCAGCATTGCGCTTCTCCACAATCCCTGGCTTGATGGCTACATTAAGCAGGATGCAGGGTACAACACTGACCAGGCCCGAGCACCAGGAACAGTGGGTAAAGTGGCTAGCGGATAACAGTTCCAGCTGCTTTTCCACCAGCCAGTCAGCCACTACCTCCAGTCGTCCTCCTAGCCAATAGTCTGCCCCTCCTTCCTCCCAACATGCCCAATCTTCCCATCAGAGTCATTCCACCCTTGCCAAGACAGGAGCTGTTTTCGGGTCCTTTTCCACTCTTCGACTCTGTGCAACCACTTCCTGAATCTCAGGAGCTAGCAGACGACTTGGTGTGTTCTGATGCCCAAACACTGGAGCATCCACCATCTCATGGTGATTTTGTGGTTGTTGACCCACAACCCGTCATCAGTGATGATGACGAGACACAGTTGCCATCAGGGCAGGCTGTTGTCATGTGCAGTGTGCAGGAGGAGGAGCAGAGTGTGGAAGAGGAGGTGGTGAACGATGAGGCGACTGACCCGACCTGGACAGGGGTGATGTCTAGTGGGGAAAGCAGTGTAGATGTGGGGACAAGCACAGCACCAAAAAAGGTGGCTAGAGGCAGAGGCAGGGACAGAGGCGCAGGACAGCTGCTTCACAGAAGCCAGGGCAGACCCAGCAATGCCCAAGATGTTCCCTGTCCTACCCACTCGAGAAAAACTCCCCCATCCAGGCGACATTCCTCATTGGTGTGGAGATTTTATAATGTATGCACGGAGGACAAATTTAGTGCGGTTTGCACATTGTGCAATTCTAAACTGAGTAGGGGCTCTGAAAAGAGCAACCTGACCACCTCAGGCATGCACCATCATTTGAAAGGCAAGCACTGGGCTCAGTGGGAGAGAGCAAACGCAGGAGAATCATCGTCCGGCGTTACCGCCACTGCCTCTTCCACTTTGTCCTGTGCTGTTGCTGCAGTCCAGACCACCAGCCAGGACACCTCCACATCTGCCTCTGTCACTTTGGGTCCTCACCCTCATCCTCCCCTTTTCCTGCCTCTGCTCCTTCTCCTACACTATCATGTGCCTCTTCCCAGCAACCCACCATCTCCCAGGTGTTTGAACGCAGGCAAAAATATAGCGCAACCCACCCATATGCCCAAGCCGTAAACGGGCATATCTCAAAACTGTTGGCCCTGGAAATATTGCCGTTCAGGCTTGTGGAGACTCAGGTGCATGCGGACAGGGACGCTACATCTCACTGACGGAACATTGGGTGAATGTAATGGAGGCTGGGACAGGGTCACAAACTGGGGTGACCTACCTCCTCTACCCGCCCAAAGTTCCTGGCAGGGGTTCTGAACCACCTTCCTCCACCGACGTAACATCGACCCCAGCTGCGAGCTGGAAACACTGCAGCACTGGCGTGGGGAGACATCAGCAGGCCGTGCTGAAGCTCATTAGCTTGGGCAACAGACAGCACACTGCCTCAGAGGTGAGGTGCCATCCGACAGGAGACAGAAAAGTAGTTTAAGCCGCTGCACCTGGGCCCAGGCATGATCGTGTGTGACAATGGCCGGAACCTGGTAGTGGGTCTGGAGCTTGCCAGCCTCCAACACATTCCATGCCTGGCCCACGTTTTCAACCTAGTGGTGCAGCAGTTTATAAAAACATACCCCAATGTGCCTGAGCTACTGGTGAAAGTGAGGTGCTTGTATGCCCACTTTCATAAGTCTACAGTAGCCACTGGTAGCCTTAAAATACTCCAGCAACGGCTACATGTGCCAGAACACCGGCTGTTGTGCGATGTCCCCACATGCTGGAACTCGATGTACCTGATGTTGAGCAGGGTGTGTTAGCAGCAGAGACCCTTGATGGAGTACCATCTCCAAAACCCAAGGGTTCATCAGAGTCAGCTCCCTCAGTTTCTCCACCATGAGTGGCCATGGATGACAGACTTATGTGAGGTACTACGCGTCTTTGAGGAGTCCACCAAGTGGGTCAACTGTGATGATGCAGTAGTGAATGTGTCCATCCAACTCCTCTGTGTGATGTGACAATCCCTCATCGCCATCAGAGATAACTCATTGAACTCAGAGGAGTCTGGGATAGGAGCAGAGCCATCACAGCAGGATAGTCAGTGGACACTCCTGTCAGCTTCTCAGCGTGTAATGGCGGAGGAGGAGGAGGATGAAGTGGCAGATGATGTTATTGTCACACACTAGGCTAGTGGGGAAGTTCAGTGCATACCTTTCCTTGAGCGCGGATGGGGCGAAGGGGAGCAGAAGGAAGAGGAGGAAATGGAGAGTGACCCTTCTGGTGGGTACAGCGAAGTCATGCCAAGTAACACTCTGGCACACATGGCTCGCTTCATGTTGGGCTGCTTTTCCAGTGACAAACGCATTGTACATATCATGGAGAGCAACCAATACTGGATTTTTTGCAATCCTTGACCCCCGGTATAAAACAACATCTCGAATTTCATTCCGGTAGAGGAGAGGGTCAATCGCATTAATGGTTGCCACAAGCAACTGGTGCAGAATATGATGGAAATGTTTCCAGCAACCATCGCTGGTGGCAGAGAGGAGAGTTCCTCCAAGAGGCTAGCAACTGCCATCCGGGCCACACCCACCAGGGGCACACTCTCCAAGGTCTGGGACACCTTAATGGCACCCCCTAGCCAAACTACTGTCACTGAGGGGCCTAGTGTCACAAGGAAAGAAAAGTATAGGCGCATGTTGCGTGAGTACCTGGCCGACCACAGCCCTGTCCTCTCCAATCCCTCTGCGCCCTACACGTATTGGTTGTCGAAGTTAGACCTGTGGCTGGAACTGGCTCTTTATGTTTTGGAGGTGCTGTCCTTCCCTGCCGCCAGTGTGCTATCGGAAAGGGTCTTCAGCGCAGTCTGTGGCATCATCACAGATAAGCGCAGTCGTCTGTCAGCTGACAGTACTGACCAGCTGACACTGATCAAAATGAACAGCCACTGGATTGAGCAAGAATTTGTATGTTCACCACTGTCAAGCACCCCAACATGAAGTTCCATGTTTGTGCTTCGGCTCACCTGTTCATCCTCCTCCTCCACCATCACGGTGAAAAGCGAAATTGAAAAGCACCCCATTAAGGCTCAGCCTAAGGGCCAGAAATCAAATTTTTCTATGGCTCACCCAAGGGCCTAAAAAACAAATTTTTTTAATGGTTCACCCAAAGGGCCTGAAAAATAAAGTCAAAGACTAAGCAGGTTAAAGGCTCAACTCACCCAAAGAGCCGAACATGCAGCTGGTTCAAGGCTCAACTCACCTAAAGGACAAAAACTAAGCTGGTTAAAGGCTCAACTCACCGAAAGGGCCTAACATGCTGCTGGTTAAAGGCTCAACTCACCCAAATGGCCTAACATTCTGCTGGTGAAATGCTCAACTCACCCAAAGGGCCTAACATGCTGCTGGTTAAAGGCTCAACTCACCCAAAGAGACAAAAACTAAGCTGGTTTAAGGCTCAACTCACCAAAAGGGTCTAACATGCTTCTGGTGCAATGCTCAACTCAATTAAAGGTGCAATGTTTAAATGGCTTTTTTCCAAACCGAGGGTGATTCCTTTCGGTAAGATCTGATGGCTGTTTCCAGCCCTGATTATCCTGGTTGATCTTGTTCAGTAATGAGGCCAGCTCAGAATGAGGATCTTCTACGTTAGATTGTCCATGCCCACTAATGTGCTTGAAGACTCGATCACAGTAAATGTTCTTTTTTTTCTCCAATTCAATCTCTGAATGAACCGCTCTGAAATATGGCCTAGGCACTGCTGCAATGGCAATCACTGGATTTTCCTGTTCTGGTTCCAAAGAAACTTGTGCCTTACTTGAAAAAGAGACAATCTTAGTCTGACTGCTGGTTGCTTGTGCTGCAGCATTTGGAGTTGGGTCTGTCAGCCTTGTGATGAACTAGTCATTCTGGATCTCATTAATTTCAACAGTCTCTAAAGTCTTTTGACACTTTGAATTTTGTTCAGTTCCAAAGGATTCTGTGTTTAGATTTGGCTCAGTCGCAGATCCAGGACATGCCTTGGAAGTCAAGGTTTCCCTTAGTGGTTCCATCTCAGCAGGATGATGATGATGATGATGATGATGATGATGAACCTTGGTTAAATCTGGTGTCGGAAGGGAAAGTGGTTTCTGATCTACATCTAAAGTACTGGAGCATGTTGTTTGGACTATTAACACCTGATCAGAACCCTGTAGAGGTAATGTAGAATCCGATATTAGAGGACCATTACCGGTAGTAGTGGTTGCACCCAATTCTCCACCTATGCGGTCCTCTTAGTAAAAGTTACCCCCAGGACTTGATGCCAAAATGTTATCAATTTCACAATCAAAATCAAGGTCAATGTCTGGGTCCTCACTCCAATCCACTGCATCAATCCCACACAATGAGAGTGATGATTTTGGAATCACCGTTTTAGGGGCTAACAATTTTAAAGGGGCTAACACATACACAATGACAGTTAATCTGTGGGGGCTGTTGGATTTCCCATTGCCTATGCCATCTGTGGTTAACATGGGCAACGTGATTTAACGGGGTGCATACTCATGTTTCTTTATCTTGAAATTTGTGTTTCTGTCCATACTATTGTGGCAGAAAGAAGGTTTCCAAGTATCTTCTCACTTTCATAGAGGTTCCATTTCTTGGGGTGTCATTGTGGACTTGGTGACTCTCCTTATTCAAATTGTGGTTTCCCTAAAATGAGCATTTTTCCCCATAGACTATAATGGGATTCAATATTAGGTCAAATAGTCGAATATTGAGGGTCTACTCGAAACGAATATCGAATGTCGAATATTTCACTAATCGCTCATCTCTACCGAAAATGCAAGTACCTAGCGATCTGAGATCGATTATATAATGCTGAATATAAAATCAAAATAATATTAGCATTCATTTTTACATTTTAAAAAATACATAATATTGGATGGGTAATTTTCATCTGAAATTGTTGTAAAGAAGTCATTAATAATAAAATACTCTAGTTTTGCTCATCTTTTTTGTCCTTCACTATTGTATACTTATACTGGTCAGCACCTACTACTAATACTGTTTATTCAATTTTATTTTTATTGACTTATAAATTTATCATAGTATTCAATTTGGCTTGCTTATTGGCCTGGCACTAAATAGCTTATTATGCATGTATAATTTGCCAGGACTCAGGAGCAGAAGAAATCTATATTTCTATCCTTTCCTGTCAACGGAAAAAAAAATAAAAAAATCTCTCAGGATGGATACTGGTTGTAATGTGCATTACTGCAAACTGTCGTGTTGGCCTATCATAATTTTAACAGTCTCTGTGATTATTGAACCAAGGATTATAGCAGGTTACTATTAGCACAACCTGCACAAACCATGTTTTACCAGAGAGAATAAGTATTCCTTGCATGCCTCTGCATATATTTCCCTTTCATTAAATCCCCAGGTGTTTATTATAGTACAGAATAACTGTTTCCATTTACAGCATGTCTGACAAGCCAATGGGTGGAGGAAGGCTAGAAGGTTTTTTTTTTTAAAGAAATTACATAATTTTTCAATGATGAAAGGACACCAATAATCAGCTAAATAGATATATAACAGAAATGTGAATATTTAGTCTGGGTTCACACAGGGTTTTTTGGACCGGATTTTGAAGGCAAGGCCGCCTCAGAATACGGTCCAAAAAATGGCTATCCGCGACTGGATCCCAGTCCAGTTGCGGCATTCCGCTCTGGATTAGGCCCAAATGAATGGAACTAGTCGGGAGAGAGTGCTCGCGTAGCAGACACTGCAGCGGATTCCGCTGTGGAATCCGTGGCAAGAAAGGGCTGGTTGCTTCTTTGTTCCAAGAGTGGCACAAAACCGCTAGCGGAAAAAAGAAGTGAACTGCTCCCATTGAAGGCAAAAACCCTGTGTGAACCCAGCGTTACTAATCGACATCCCTGAAAAATATATGTGGTTCCACCTTTGAACCAGGGGTAGCTACTGGGGTAGCAGCGGCAGCAGCTGCACAGGGCCCAGGACATTAGGGGCCTGGCGACAGCTGCTACCGCTGCAATTTTTTTTTTACTAGGTCGTTACTGGCTGGAGTTACTCCAGATGGCAACGGGCCATATTTACTTACCGATCCTGGCAGGGGTCAGGATCGGTAAGTGGCGCTACGGGCTCCACAAACATTATTATACTCGGGGTCGGGGTCTTCGGCATCGGTCAGGGGGCCCCATGTCAAAAGTTCGCCATGGGGCCCCCCCATTCCTAGGTACGCCACTGCTTTGAAGCCTTGTACTAGAGTACCCAGCTTCCTGATTCAGCTTGTAAACATGCAAACAGCTGTCCACAATGTACAGTAGGTGGATTTTGTCACAGCTGCTCTTTAAGCAAGTATGCAGATTTTGTAGGTTATTAAATTTGAGTCTATTGCATATTTGAAGGAAGTCTACCCAGGCCAAATGGCTCCCAAACAAATAACAGTGCAGTGTATTGGTCTTTAAATGGAGCACAGACATAAATCTGTGCTTATAAACTGATAAAGCAATGCAAAGATGATAAGATTTCTATGGATATGCAAATTAGTCTGCAAGTGGACCGGGCTAGATCAGCAATCCCATAAGACAATAAGGCCCCTTGTGGCTGTTTGAATGCAAATCTGGCAAATTAGGTCCTAGTGCACTTGCAGGTTGATCTGCATATCTATAAAAAGGTTAAAGGTCCTTACGGGGCATAGTCTGGGACACATTACTTACAATACATGATTTAGTTTAAAAGATCACTAACTTTTCAGACATCTCTCATTTCATAGAGCATGTGATTCTGGACCAAAATGTAATGCACTTTTATTAAAGGGGCTCTATCAGCAAAATTATGCTGATAAAGCCCCAGGTATGTGTGAATAGCCTTTAAAAAGGCTATTCAGGCACCGGTAATCTTATTTTAACCCCCCCGCCTGTTTCAAAATAAAACTATACAAATATATATGTAAATACCTGAACGTGCACGCTGGTGGTCGTGCCCGATCCAACGTCATCTTCGGTCCCTCCTTCCTCTTCTTTCTTCTTCCAGCGGTGTCCTCCTGTCCTGGCTCTTCTCCGCCTTCATCTTCTTTTCTTCCGGATATGAAGATGTTCGCGAGCGTTCTGCGCATGCTCGCGTAGTTCTAAGGATACTTAGAACTACAACAAAAATGGCGGCATGTGCGCAGTAGGCTCGTCTTTGCTAGTTGGGAGAGTTGGCAGCTTTCGGTTATGCGGGAGCTGACTTTTTCTCATAGGAATGCATTGAGCAGTCTTCATTGTGGTCCAATCTTAAACTCCGCCTCCCCATAGACGAGCCTCCGGCAGAACCAGCGTTGATTGGCTGAATGCTGTACACTGTATTGCGTTCGGCCAATCAACGCTGGTAAATGCATCCCTGTGGGAAAAAGTCAGCTCCCGCATAACCGCAAGCTGCCAGCTCTCCCGACTAGTAAAGACGAGCCTGCTGCAGAACCAGCATTGATTGGCTGAATGCTATACAGTGTATAACATTCAGCCAATCAATGCTGGTTCTGCAGGACGAGTAAGGGCCGGTTCACATTAGCGCTTGCCTCCCGTCTGGAAGGAGTCCGCAGGAGAACCACCCTGAATGGAATAGCAGCGCAACTGATAGCATATCATATCACACGGACCCCTTAGCATATAATGGGCTCTGTGTGCTTGCCGAGCACTACCCGCACCAATGATTCGTGCGGGCAGTGCGTGGCAAGCACACAAACCCCATTATAGTCTATGGGGTCCATGTGCTTAACTGTCTGGCGCACTACTTCCGGACGGGAGGCAAGCGCTAATGTAAACTGGCCCTAAAAGCAAAGTGGAAGGAGTAGGACATGGCGCAGGGAGAATGATAGACCCGCAGGATAATATTGCAGCATCCCTCCTGCAGAACCAACGTTGATTGGCTGAATCCTATACAGTGTCACATCCATATTTCTAGTGCTGCAGCTGCAGAGTTTGTAAGGGCATTCTAAGACATTATTGCAGGATTAAATGTTAAGAAGTGGTCAATGGTACATTCACACAATTTGTATTATACACACGCACACAGATTTTCCACACGGTTTCAATGTGGGACAATCCAAAATGTAATCCATTAGTAATAAAGCCAATACCACACCAAAATCTACACATGATTTGTGCGCATTTTCAGCAGCAATTTCCTTGCATATACTGTACATGCGGACTTCAATGCAGATTTTCTCATTGTGAATGTTGATAATTTGTATGTACCCTAACTAAACATTTACAATGGACAGTCAAAGGGGTTATCACATTGATTACAAGAATAGGGGATCCAAGTGCCCAGTGTGAATGAAGCAATAGTGTGCGTGGCACATGGTATACATATACTTTATGTTGAATAGTTTTACACTTGAGTAATGTTTACACATTGCCAATTTGTGGACAACATTTCTGTGACAAGTATTAGTTGCATATTTGGAAATGGGAATGTTTCAGTTCCTTTTTACATTTGCTTAACAAGTTTATTTAAAATTCCATGAAGTAAAACAAGGACAAGCAAGTCGATCAAAGGAATTAATTTAATAATTTATTATGACTATATTACGTAATATATTTTCCTTAAGAGTGTTATTATAATATGTTAAATGCAGAATTCATATGCAAAAGATGTTAGTCATTGTCTAAATTTTACATTTTACAAGAAGAATTTTTCAGGGCCAAATCTTGTTATAAATATTCCGCTATCAAGGAATTATCTTTTTTCTAACTAACCAAATAAATAAATAAATAAATTACCACCTTTAAATGAATACCTATTTTTTTCCGGATATAATATAATTATGTGGAGCAATGCTTACATGCATGCTTTTTGTTGTTTTTATCCTTTTAGGATGGGGTCATAGTTATGTATGGAACAATTTTGCCATCTAGTGGTACATATAAAAACATACAGATACTGGACTGATACTCAACTTGCTTACAAGAGGACCTTTTATGTCCTCTGGCTCCGGTGGTGTTATATATCGCTAGAAAGCTGACAGTGCCCTAAGCTGTAAGGCCCGCCCTTCTGACAATGAAGGGATATTGGTGATAAAATAATAGAAACGCAAACCTCACACGTAATCATGCCAACACTTTCTCTTATTGATCAAAATCGTGTATTCCATAGAGCAGAGCTCTAATTTCTACTATAGATCACAGGTTGGGACCCTACGCTCACACACTTGAATCAACTACTGCATCCCTCTACGGTGTTAAAATAATGGTACTGATGGTACCGATATCTCTGGCACCCAGGCGAATACCTACAAAGCTGCGGTATATAATATTAGAGGGCATGAAAGGGCCTCTTTAAATAAAAGGGTCACCTATCACAGTTAGCCAAAATCTAAGTTGTATTTCTTGTATTATAAGTTCACTTGCTGTTTCTATAAGCACATGTACCTTTATGCCTCAAATTTTATTTAGTACTAGCCTCTACTTCATCTGCGTGTTGTTGATATTGATGATCCACATATTTTCAGCAAATTGCTGCCTTCGATGGTTCGCCTGCTTTGGTGTTTCAGCACCTGTCAAGCTTTCCTGCGGATGAACTTGTTCCTTGTGCTGTGCCTGGGATTGTTCTAGCATCTCAGCAGCTTGCTGGGAGGCCATATAATGAGTGCATTGTTGTAGTTGATGATCCACCTGCTCCGGCATTTTGGCTGCTCTAAGAGCAGCTTGACACCTAGCTTGCTCAATCCTCCTCAGCTTCACTTGAGGAGAAGTTTGTGGCTTTTGGCTTCCTTCATAGCTCTTGTTTTTTGAGAATTGTGTAACAAATTAGATTTTCTTTTTCCTGGCATGTTTAAAATTGGCAAACTGCCAATTTGGATTAAAGGGGTTTTCTCATATGAGTGTGTCAGCACTGCCTCCAGCAGATCAGATAATATGCAAATGCTTGAACACAATGGACTCAGTGTTATCTGTGTGTTTACATAGAGAAATAACAGACCTGACTTTATCAGCAATCTCCAATTAAGTGAGATAAGCTGCTGGCAAGAGCAGTTTAATGTATTATATGAACATAAATTCATAACAGGCATGAAGCCATGTCATTTACCAGAATAAAAAGTAGCCTATGTGTTATTCGAGGTTACAAACTATCTATGTGCCAATTTTCATCCAGCCGTTTTTATGTGATCAAGTAATAAACACACAAACATCCAAACATTAACATTTATAATATTGTTAGGATTCTGAGCTGTGTATTGCATTTTACAAGGACAACATAACTCTATGTTTGATTTGTGATCTCCATATAAATCCAAACTAAAAAAAAAAAAAAAAAAAAATATATATATGTAAAAGATTTTTCAAACTAAGGCTAGCTTCACACCTGTGCCCGATCTCTGTTTGGGGCTTCCGTCCCCGAATCTGCTTAAGGGGGCATTCACATGGAGTAACATGGCGCTGATTCTGCCACGATAACTTGCGGCAGAATCAGCACTGATAAAAAGACTAAATCAATGAGAGGCTTTTTAACACATTAATTTCAATGTGTTACAAGTTTTTAAACAGAACCCATTGAAGTCAACGGGAGTCTTTTTATCAGCGTTGATTCTGCCGCGAATTATCATGGCAGAATCAATGCCGCATTACTCCGTGTGAATGCCCTCAAAAGATGCAGAAACCTGGCAGACTCTATTATAGTCTACAGGATCCATGGATTTCTGGAGGTAACCACATTTTTAAAAGGATTAAGTGTTACGTACGTACCCGTTCGAACTTCTGTGCCATCTGCTTGCACGCTACGGCACAGAAGGCGTGTTCAGTTTTAATTCCTTGCATAGAGTTTCTCTTGAGTTGTCTGAACACTATCCTATTCCCTCACATTGGCAATTGATTTACCACCACACCCATCTCCTTCACCTTGGTTTTCTGCAATATATTTACATGCCTTAGGCTAAGGCCCCACGGGCCGTAATCGCAGCATTAAAGCTTCTTTCCGCAGCACTTTCAATAGAAAGTTTGCAGAGGTTTCCTCTTTCTCTTAACATTATATCAACGGGAAAGCCGCCGGCATTTCCCGTAGATATAATTGACATGCTACGATTGGCAAAGCCGCAACGTGCTGCGATTTCTTCCACAAAGTGCGCATGAATCCCATCCCCTTTGCTTGCACTGTAAAACGCCATGATTTTTCCTGCAGCGTGTGAGCAAATTGCGGCATTTACGTCCCATGGGGCCCCGGCCTTAGAAAATTTCTGAGCTGATTTTATTCCCAGCCATGGAAAAGAATTCACAATGGAAACAATAAGCATGTCTCGAAAATATGGCCACCGGCCGGCATGCACAGTCGGCTCTACCAGTGTCTCATTGGCAGAGCTGACTGAGCAGGCGTCAGAGCTGACGAAGAAGGAAGAAGACAGAGAAGGGGAGGATGCAGGTGAAGAAGAAGGCACCGCTGGAGAGAGGGTCTCGGGCAGCAGTGGGGACGTCCCCATTACCGTTTGAGCGCTGGGGCCCGCCCTCATTGCTGCGGAGAACTCATCAGCATACAGGTAAAAAACTGTATTTCTAAGGAACGGCAAGGCGGAGACCACGTCTATAGGTAAGAGACGAATAGCCTTTCTAAAGGCTATTTCAACGTCTAAAGCAGAAAAAACTGCATTTTAGGGGTAGAATCCCTTTAAAAGTGTTGTCATATGGTTCAACATCATTTTTTAAAATGCTTTTGCATCATGTGTAATTGGAAAATATGCCTAAACTAAGAAAGAAATGTAATATTTAATCATGGGAAAATCCCTTCAATAAACCCTATAGCTCACTTTATATTGGTGGCAGTGGTAGTGTCCCTTTTTTTTTTTTTTTTTTTTTTAAATGTAGATTGCGAGCCCTACATAGAGCTCACAATGCACAATTTTTCCCTATCAGTATGTCTTTGGAATATGGGATGGAAATCCATGCAAACACGGGGAGAACATACAAACTCCTTGCAGATGGTTTTATGCCCTTGGCAGGATTTGAACACCAGGACTCCAGCGCTGCAAGGCTGCAGTGCTAACCACTGAGCCACCGTGTGGCCCCCGTCCCCTTTTTTTTTAATCATAAATGCAGACAATAGGCACATCATTTTACAAGCAAACTGTAGTAAACATGCACACACCACTGCTCTGCTAGTTCTGGTTCACGACTGTGCTATAATTTAGTCTGGTGGCGTGCCAATGTGATTTACATGTGCTTCTTCTCTACTTGTCAGAGGGGCATTTGTAATTTTAATCTTTTCCTTTGACAAGCAGAGAAGTCTTATCAATAGAGTCATACTTACAGCTGGGGCTAGCAGACCAACTAGGAGAAAAATTGTATAAAATTTTCTTCAATATAGTTTACATCATGTACAAGTTTAGTTGGCCAGAGAATATGTATAGTTCTTTTTTGGAATGCTATTTTAATGATATCCTTGAGGAGAGCGGTGTATGCAGAAATCCATTATCCTAATAACATCCTGGAAACGTCACAAATGGTTGAACCCAGGAACTACACTAGAAATTACTAAATCTTTTGGAAAACATAAAGGTGTTAATTTGAGATAGATCAATTAGACAATTTTCATTTCAATGAAAACATTAAGGTACAGTCTACAAGAGTTACTGACTGTTGGAGAAGCATACGTTCTCCTTCCCTTTCACATTATTAAAAAAAATTAACTAAAGAAAAAAAATCAACAAACAACCGCACGGAGGAGACAAATCATTATCAGCTTCACAGACATAATGATGTTATAATACTGTAACTGTACATAATGATGATGACTTTGTAATGTTGCGTATACACTGACAGACGATGATGATGTGATGCTGTAGTAATACTGTATATACAAACTAGGCTTGAGCAATTGGGATTGGAAAAGATCGGATTCGGATTGTCGATCGAGTAAATTTCACAATCGTGATCGGAATTCTGATCCCGATCTTTTCCAGCGGGATTGAGGTCCGAAGTTATCTCAACAACGGCTCAACCCTAAAAGTGACTTTTCCCATAGAGAAGCATTGATTAGGGTTGAGCGATCGGGAAAAGGTCAGATTCCGATCGGTTTTCGAGCAATTTTCACGATCGGGATCGGCTGGAAAATGATCGGAAATCGTATTTTAAAATCGATCCTGAAATCTCAAGATCGACTCAACCCCAATACAGACATAATGATGTTATGATACTGTACATAATGATTATGAAATGTTGTGTATATACTGATAGACGATAATGACATGATGCTGTAGTAATACTGTATCTATAAACATAATGATGTTATGATGCTGTACATAATGATGATGACTTCGTAACACTATACATAAACTGACAGTCGATGATGAGATGATGCTGTAGTCATACTGTATATTCAGGCATGATAATGTTATGATATGGTACATAATGAAGATGATGACTTAGTAACACTGTATATACACTGACAAACAATGATGAGATGATGATGTAATAATACTGTATAGACAAACATATTGATGAGATATTTAAAAAGTGTATGATATTCTGTTCTCTACAGAAATTAAGTAATGGAAATCGGAATACTTATTTTAGTATCTTCGCCCGATTATATAGGGGATAGGGTCACTCAACGAGAGAACTTGTGAGTGGCTCGATACTATATTACAGCCCCTAATATTGAGGACCCCAGCATATCTAATGGACACCAAACAAGTGTTACAACAGTTTGAACATTTTAGATGGGAAAAAAAGTTTCTGATGGGTGGCTTGTGACGTTCATTCACTCTACTCATGTATTCCACACAATTTGGTGTTAACTGCTTTATCATATCATCTTTACAATTATTTTGAAATATATTGAGGAGCTTTACGAATTTACTATTACTGTATCTTTTACATCACTTTTTATTTACAGGCAAGCGGTGACCGAATGGGGGCCCGAATTTTCACCATCTTTGGCGAATCTGTACATGTCCTGGTGGAAGGAGAGACATATTTATTCCACCACCAATCCTTTTGTTGGTCATCTTTGCTGGTATAGCCGCTACGTCGACGACCTGCTTATTGTATGGTCGGGTGATGTGGAGGCCATACCAGCATTTATAGGTTATCTCAATGATAATCAACTAAATCTTAAATTCACACACATAGTGGAGAAAAGGATGATCAACTTTTTGAATATCTCCCTTATAGGTGACATTGTTAAGCATAAAGTAGTAACGTCACTCTTTCGAAAACAGCAGTCTGGCAACACAGTTTTGCATGCGGGTAGTTGTCACCCGCCACATACTGTGAAGTCGGTGCCAGTTGGTGACCATCAAACTTAACTGAACTTGAATGGTTTTGTAAAGAGGAATAGTCCAAAATACCTTCATCCAGGATCCAGGAACTTATTAAAAGCTACAGGAAGCGACTAGAGGCTGTTATCTTTGCAAAAGGAGGATCTACTAAATATTAATGTCACTTTTCTGTTGAGGTGCCCATACTTTTGCACCAGTCAAATTTTGGTTTAATGCATATTGCATATTTTCTGTTAGTACAATAAACCTCATTTCAATCCTGAAATATTACTGTGTCCATCAGTTATTAGATATATCAAACTGAAATGGCTGTTGCAAACACCAAAATATTTAGAACTAAAAATGATTAAGATTAATAGGGGTGCCCAAACTTTTTCATAGGACTGTATATGCCAGGCCTCAGATTTGACAAGAATAATTTAATATATATTGCAGTTTCTAGGTTTAAACAGTTTAATATTGTTATGTTCAGGTAGCTTTGGATAAGAGAACAGAATAGAGTGGCTAAAACACTATAGGGCATTGCTCTAACACCTACTCTGTAAGTACAGTCATAGCCAAAAGTTTTGAGAATGATACAAATATAAATTTTTACAAAGTCTACTGCTTCAGTTTTCCTAATGGCAATTTGCATATACTCCAGAATGTTATAAAGAGTGATCAGCTTAACAGCAATTACTTACAAAATCAATATTTGCCTAGAAAATGAACTTTATCCCCCAAAACACATTTCAACATCATTGCAGCCCTTAAAAGGACCAGCTAACATCGTTTCAGTGATTGCTCCATTAACACAGGTGTGGGTGTTGATGAGGACAGGACTGGAGATCAATCTGTCATGATTAAATAAGAATGACACCACTGGACACTTTAAAAGGAGGCTGGTGCTTGGCATCATAGTTTCTCTTCTGTTAACCATGGTTATTTCTAAAGAAACATGTGCAGTCATCATTGCACTGCACAAAAATGGCCTAACAGGGAAGAGTATCGCAGCTAGAAAGATTGCACCTCAGTCAACAATCTATCGCATCATCAAGAACTTCAAGGAGAGAGGTTCCATTGTTGGCAAAAAGGCTCCAGGGTGCCCAAGAAAGACCAGCAAGTGCCAGGACCGTCTCTTAAAATTGTTTCAGCTGCGGGATCGGGCTACCAGCAGTGCAGAGCTTGCTGAGGAATGTCAGCAGGCAGGTGTGAGTGCATCTGCATGCACTGTGAGGCGGAGACTCTTGGAGCAAGGCCTGGTCTCAAGGAGGGCAGCAAAGAAGCCACTTCTCTACAGAAAAAAACATCAGGGACAGACTGATATTCTGCAAAAGGTACAGGGAGTGGACTGCTGAGGACTGGGGTAAAGTCATTTTCTCTGAGGAATCCCCTTTTCGATTGTTTGGGACATCTGGAAAACAGCTTATTCGGAGAAGACGAGGTGAGCGCTACCACCAGTCTTGTCTCATGCCAACTGTAAAGCATCCTGAAACCATTCATGTGTGGGGTTGCTTCTCAGCCAAGGGAATCGGCTCTCTCACAGTCTTGCCTAAAAACACAGCCATGAATAAAGAATGGTACCAGAATGTTCTCCAAGATCAACTTCTCCCTACCGTCCAAGAGCAGTTTGGCGATCAACAATGCCTTTTCCAGCATGATGGAGCACCTTGCCATAAAGCAAAGGTGATAACTAAATGGCTCAGGGAACAAAACATAGAGATTTGGGTCCATGGCCTGGAAACTCCCCAGATCTTAATCCCATTGAGAACTTGTGGTCAATCATCGAGAGACGGGTGGACAAACAAAAAGCTACAAATTCTGACAAAATGCAAGCATTGATTGTGCAAGAATGGACTGCTATCAGTCAGGATTTGGTCCAGAAGTTGATTGAGAGCATGCCAGGGAGAACTGCAGAGGTCCTGAAGAAGAAGGGTCAACACTGCAAATATTGACTTTTTGCATTAACCCATTCTGTCAATATAAGCTTTTGTTACTCATAATATGATTGCAATTATATTTCTGTATGTAGGTAGCGCCCTATTGTAAAACAAAAAAAATGTATTACTTACCAATTGCGCTGCTGCTCCCACTGCCTCCGCAATCCTGTTCTCTTGGCAGTCAGACATCTACCGTACGTATCAGTGTAGGCGGCGTGATGATGTGTATCTAATCCTCCGACGTGTGGTTTGACTCTGTGTAGACGCGAATATCTAATCCTCCGGTGTGTGGTACTGTATGTAGACATGTGTATCTAATCCACTGGCGTGTGGTACTGTGCAGACATGCATAACTAAGACTTAGTCCTTAGACTGTAGTACTTTGGGCAGACACGCCTATCTAATCCTCCGGTGTATGGTACTGTGTGCAGACGCGCTTATCTAATCACCCAGCATGTGGTACTGTGTGCAGAGATACGTATCTAATCCTCCGACATGCGGTACTGTGTGCAGATGCGTGTATCTAATCCTCCGGCGTGTGGTACTTTGTGCTGACCTGTGTCTCTAATCCTCCGGAATGTGGTAGTGTGTGCAGACATGCGTATCATCCGGTGTGGGAAACCGTTTCCATTTCAGGTGTGGGAAACTGTGTGCTGACACGTTTATCTAATCCTCTGATGTGTGGTTCTGTGTGCTGAGCCATGTATCTAATCCTCTGATGCGTGTATCTCAGTTTGGATATCAGTCTTGGATTGCACATGTGGAGTGACTATGTGTATGACAATTGGAACATGAATGAAAGACTTGCAGGTTTGTATTGGCTAAGCGGGGGGGGGGGGGGGGTCATTGTTTTAGGAGTGCTGTACCTCAGCAACGGTATGTCCGAGTGAGTTGGGACTTGGTCTTAAACCTTCCCGGACACCTGCCAAATTTGGTGAAGATTGATCCAGTCATTTGGTTGCACATGAAGAACAGACAGACAGACAGAAACTCATTTTTATAGTACAGAGAGATGTGATCTGCAATCGCAACAAAGTTAGATGTCGGTATCACAGTCACAGTTTGCTATGTGTAGTATAGATTTTTGACATATTAGTGAATGAAAGCAAAATATTGCTTGTCTTCTGTATCAGTGTTTGAGAGTACGAGCTCTTGATGTATTTGATGTTTGTGGTAAATATAAATTGTGTACACCTTGATCTATTATTTGATATCTCTTTTGTGTGTGAATAAATGACAATATGAAAAATTATTTGTTTGTCACAAAGTTACATGAAGGTGAACATGGCTATTGATAACCCATTGAGACACATGCAATCTTCAGGTTGTCTACTTTCAAGAAATGTATAGGGTTTAGGGGTGGACTTGCTTTTCATGGTTTGTAATCCCTACATTTTATAGGATGATACTTTTTTTTTAACATTTCCAGCTTTAAAGCAGATTTTTATTCCTTTCTATTTGTGGGGATTTCATGAAGAGATGTGCATGCAGATTTAGATCTTAGTGATATAAATCAACTTTTCACACGTTGAACTCTTATTTTTAGGAGGTTTGGTGCATATACATTTTTGTTCGTTTTTCACTTTTAACAATTAATACAAATTTAGTTGTTTTTTTTTTCTAAAACACACACATTAAATCCAAATTGCATGAAGGTATCTGTTCATATACAATACCAAGTAGCATTTTGACAATGTTGCAGGTATATTGGTGATAGGTCTCAAAGATGTATATAAAACTTAACTTTTATTACCAAAAAGAAAATATAAAATAAAACATATCCAGACGAAACAAGTATTAAAAAGGAAGACGGTTGAACAAATACCAATGTTGGTAGTCCCTATTTTCATAAGCTCCACAGATGAATTAGGAAAAGGGGGGAAAAAAAGGAAACAAAAATGAGGGGAGGGATGTAGATATCAGTCATATCCTTCTTACATAACTCATCATTGTTTCTAGGAATGACTTATATCCTGACGTCTAAATAAACATCTCAACATCAACAGTGTAATGTGTAAAGGTAAAAGTATAATAGTCCTATTTATCCCCTCACTGTCAATTACCAAGTAGTGAGGTCCAAGGATAATTAATGGATTAATGAGACACTGCAACGGGGGTGCACCATTTTGGTCAAATAAGATTAGAGTGGTAAGTAGAGGAGAGCAGGATGCTAAATTGTGAAATAGATATAACACACCACTAAAACATTGAACTATCACTAGTGTATACCCTACAGATCTAATCTATGAGATTAGGAACTCAGATTCACCCCATAGAGTGTGCTCTGAAAGGTGCGTCCTCAATACTCCAACTCACAGTAGTCTCAAATTTGTCCTAATCTAGGTAAAATCAGTGAATAAATAGGAATGGTCAGATCTCCTAATAAAAATAACTAAAGAATTCCCAGGATGATATGGCTGGATCATCAGGGGAAAAACAGAGTGATGCTGGGTTCACACCAGCGTCCGGTCTCCATTCTCAGTTTTCTGTCTTCTGTCTGTCAGACCATGTCCGGCAGTAAGCGCCAGTGAGCGTTTTGTGCTCTCCGTGGTGAAACAGTTTTTTTTAAACCAGACACAAAGTCCTGCATGTCTGACTTTGTGTCCGGTTAAAAAAAAACAAAACGATTTCTCCACAGGGAGCACAAAACGCTCACCGGCACTCACGGCCAGACACTTTTCAAACCCATTCATTTGAATAGGATTGAAAATGCCTGCAGGTTTCCATCTCCTGCCCAGTTTGGGGCAGGAAACGGAAACCTGAAAGCGGAAACCCGGGCACAGATGTGAAAGAGCCCTAAGCATTCTCTCAGTCTTAGAGTAGCGCGGCAGTGGTGCCGCTGTCTCATCTTGCCTGTGTATTTATGGGTTTATGGAGGGGTACTGAAACATCATTTAATGAGTTTGTCACACATCTGAATGTGATCGGAGGGAGTTACCATTCTTAGACATGTTAATTACTAGGGCTGAGCAGAGTAAGAACCAGACTCAGGTCTACTGGAAGAAAACAGCCACTAATAGTTTCCTCAGGTGGGAGAGCATCCTCCCGCTGGTTATTAAGAGGGGTATTCCTAGGGGCCTGAGGAGGAACTGTTCTAGGCTGTCTTCCTTTAAGAACCAAGAAGATGACTTGAGAATAAGATTTAAAGATTGTGGGTATCCTGATTGTGTCTTGAGAGTTCTTTAGGAATGCAATCAGTCAAGATTGTAGAAGCTTTCTTGTACCACAGAGGAAAAAGGAAAGTGCTAACAAATTTAGGGTTATACACAACTATTACAGTGCTCACAGAGAAGCTGGAAACATCCTTGAAAAATATCAGAAAATTGTATTGCAGGATGGCAATCTGAAACAGATTTTGAGCCCTCATCCACATGACACAATCATTATGAAGGGCAGAAAAAAACAGAATCCTAATTGGATTGTAAGCCAATGGGCAATTACTCTTGTGGAGGTTGTCTGATCTGGAGCCAAATCTTAAAATTTAAAATTGTGAGATGTACATCTACCAGAAAAATTGTTTAAATCAAGAACTTTGTAAATTGGAGAAGCAGAGGAATGGTTTATCTCGCACAATGTGCTTGTTCAGTGGATTAAAACAAAGTCAAAGTTTCATAAATGGACGTGAGAACATCATAATGTCATCTCTAATGGAAATATTCATTTACACTTGAGGATCTAAGTCATTCCTAGAAACAATTATAGAAAAAAAAACAAAAACTTGAGAGTCTTTAGTAGTTGATACCTTTTTTAATAGCTAACTAATAATGATGACAGATTACAAGCTTTCAAAGCTCTCGGCCTCTTCCTCAGGCAAATTTAAAAACAATTTCTGAAGGATGCATATTTATGTACAAAGTGACATATAGGAATAGAATTTTAGATGGGAGGGTGGAAAGTTATTGATACATACAAGTAAACAGTTCATCAGTTCCCAAGGTCCTTATCAGTTCAAAGAGTGGTCTTTTATGGCTGCTTCAGATCAGTGATTCCTGTAAGATGTCATAAACCCATTTGACAGATTCAACCCTTCCTAGAGTGTATTGAACAGGATTATTAGTTTGTACTCATAAATCCTCCTGTCTTTCTTAGATTTGAAATTTCTTCTTAAAACAAAAATTTTCATGTCATTGGTTATATTATGATCTTCATTGCAGTACTGTTTTGACACAGCAAGGTCCATTCTTTACTCTCTAATTGTATGGCGATGTGAGTTCATCCGCATTCTAAGTTTCTGGCCAGTCTCTCCAACATACAGATTTTCACTGGAACACTTGGTGCATATTATTAAATACACTACAATAGGTGTGTTGCAGGTGAAGGTTCCTGGGATCTTATATTCTCTGTTAGAATTGGGGATCTTCATCTTGTCTGTGGTCAGTATGTGAGGGCATGTTTTGCACTTTTTCTGTCTGCATGGAAACGTTCCCATTGTGGTAGGAGGTGACAGTGAGCTGTTGATAACCATATTTCTGAGATTTGGTGGCTGTCTATAAAACAGGAGAGGGGGGTCGATTTTAAAAGGTCGTCTTTCTGCAGTAGTTGATGTACCGTACATACTTGAGTATAAGCCAAGTTTTTAAGCACAGTTTTTGTGCTGAAAAAGTCCCCCTCGGCTTATACTCGAGTCAGGGAGCAGGGGGGAGTCAGGGAGAGATGACTTGTCTCCAGTGCTGCTGTCTCCAGGGCCACCAAGTCATCTCTCCCTGGCTCCCTGACTCCAGTGGCCTCCTCCACAAAACACTGTGATGGAGCCTAGTTCAAATTACCATAGCTCCAACTGCATGCGCTGTTCTACAATCGCAGCTGCGTGCACTCCACAAAACACTGGGATGGCACTTCAGACCCCATAGCTCCAATACCACAACTGCAGCGCTGTTCTATAATTGCAGCTACATGCGCTGTTCAGTTAAAGCACACGGACCCCATAGACTATAATGGGGTCCATGTGCTTGCCACGCACTGCGGCCAGTGATTCGTGCGGGCAGTGCACGGCAAGCACACAGACCCCATTATAGTCTATGTGGTCAATGCGCTCTAACTAAACCATGTGTGCAGCTGCGATTGTATTCCATCCGGGGGCTCTCATGTAGACTCCCCCCGGACAGAATACATACTGGTAAGGTAATGGTGATAAGCCTTACTTATCCCTGGTCCCGCCGCTCACCTTCAGCTTGGCTCCTCCTCCGCTCACCGCCGTCTCTAGAATGAAAATGGCCGATGGAGCAACTTATGCAACCACACTCCCTGCAAGCTGATAGGATCCCATCCATTGGGGTTGCTTGTGATACCTACTGGTTGGATAGCAGAAATAACGGTGAGTAACGTAAAGCTTCTGAATTTTTTAAATGTAATGTGTGGCACATTCTTGTTGATGGGGGTTTGAGGTGCAGTAGGTGTTGGGGAAGGGGGGGGGAGCGGTTAGGGAGGGCGTTTTGTTTGTCTAACTACCCCTTCCCTGAGACTGGGTTTTTTTCCCCCAATTGGAATTCAGCCTATCTGCAGTGCTCCTATTCCATCAGGAAGGGGTTAATATTTAACCTACTGATGTCTAAGTTAATGTACGGTAATTTTATTGGTATCTATTTTAATTTTTGAAATTTTCCAGTATCTCCTGCATTTTCGTCCTTAGTCTTATACTCGAGTCAATAAATTTTCCCAGTTTTTTATGGTAAAATTAGGGGCCTCGGCTTATATTCGGGTCAGCTTATACTCAAGTATATACGGTAATTTGCGTGTGATATCTCTCAGCATCTCCAGGTGTGGGTTGTACGTGATGACCAAAGGTACCCAATTGTTATCCTGTTTGGTATTGTATTTTAATAACTCTGATCTTGGTACATAATTATTAATTATGTAGGAATTATGTAGGATATCTATGTCCCTCTACTCATCTTTGTTTCTCCTTCATCCCCTCAGTTTTTGGACCTTATGAAAATAGGGACTAACAGCCTTGGTATTTGGTCAGAAGTGCTGATCTGCTTTTTATTACTTGTTTTGTTTCATATGTTTAAATACATCTTTGAGACCTATCACCAATACACACTGTATACGCACTAAATAGGATTTGACCTACCCCTTGCATCTATACCAGGTTGTTATAATTTACAAAAACAAATTATTTTGAAAAGTCATTTGGGGTATGTTCAGAGTTTTTTACAGGCTGATATTGAGACGGAATCCATATCAAAATCTGCCTAAAAAAATGCTATGAAAAACATGACAAAAAAAAGTTTCCTAATTCCTGAAGCAGATTTTTCAGCATGCAAAAAATTCCACGTGAGCATACCTTTGCTATGCATGCAAAAGTAGAAAAACATAAAATATGTATACAGATGAGACCAGACATAATTAATCTCACTTTTAGTTAAATGATGACATTTTTAATTAACCCAATTTAACACAATATCATGACCCGTTAACATAAGTCTTAAAAATCTCCCTTCCACTCCCACAGAATGACTACATATACTGTACACACCTGTAGATCTGTAGATTTGGTATTCCCTAATATCAACACAGAACAATGTTGCATATATATCCTCCCTTACCTGCCCTCTTGGGTATGTAGGATGAGATAAGCATATCTTAAGTGAAACACCTTGTTCTATGTAAATCTACTTCAATGATATATGCAAACTATCCTATTTGAGTCCCTGTTGACCACTCAGTGTTCAGGATTAGAGATGAGCGAACAGTGTTCTATCGAACACATGTTCGATCGGATATCAGGGTGTTCGCCATGTTCGAATCGAATCGAACACCGAGTGGTAAAGTGCGCCAAAATTCGATTCCCCTCCCACCTTCCCTGGCGCCTTTTTTGCACCAATAACAGCGCAGGGGAGGTGGGACAGGAACTACGACACTGGGGGCATTGAAAAAAATTGGAAAAAGTCATTGGCTGCCGAAATCAGGTGACCTCCATTTTAGACGAATAGTGGATTTCAAATCCGGGTCATATGAGAATGTGAACTTTGTGACTATGAGACAGGGATAGCTGTACAGGCAGGGATAGCTAGGGATAACCTTTATTTAGGGGGGAATGTTATTAAAAATAACTTTTTGGGGCTCTATCGGGTGTGTAATTGTGATTTTTGTGAGATAAACTTTTTCCCATAGGGATGCATTGGCCAGCGCTGATTGGCCGAATTCCGTACTCTGGCCAATCAGTGCTGGCCAATGCATTCTATTAGCTTGATGAAGCAGAGTGTGCACAAGGGTTCAAGCGCACCCTCGGCTCTGATGTAGCAGAGCCGAGGCTGCACAAGGGTTCAAGCGCACCCTCGGCTCTGATGTAGGAGAGCCGAGGGTGCACTTGAACCCTTGTGCACCCTCGGCTCTGCTACATCAGAGCCGAGGGTACGCTTGAACCCTTGTGCACACTCTGCTTCATCAAGCTAATAGAATGCATTGGCCAGCGCTGATTGGCCAATGCATTCTATTAGCCCGATGAAGTAGAGCTGAATGTGTGTGCTAAGCACACACATTCAGCTCTACTTCATCGGGCTAATAGAATGCATTGGCCAGCGCTGATTGGCCAGAGTACGGAATTCGGCCAATCAGCGCTGGCTCTGCTGGAGGAGGCGGAGTCTAAGATCGCTCCACACCAGTCTCCATTCAGGTCCGACCTTAGACTCCGCCTCCTCCAGCAGAGCCAGCGCTGATTGGCCGAATTCCGTACTCTGGCCAATCAGCACTGGCTAATGCATTGTATTGGCGTGATGAAGCAGTGCTGAATGTGTGTGCTTAGCACACACATTCAGCTCTACTTCATCGGGCTAATAGAATGCATTGGCCAGCGCTGATTGGCCAGAGTACGGAATTCGGCCAATCAGCGCTGGCTCTGCTGGAGGAGGCGGAGTCTAAGATCGCTCCACACCAGTCTCCATTCAGGTCCGACCTTAGACTCCGCCTCCTCCAGCAGAGCCAGCGCTGATTGGCCGAATTCCGTACTCTGGCCAATCAGCACTGGCTAATGCATTGTATTGGCGTGATGAAGCAGTGCTGAATGTGTGTGCTTAACACACACATTCAGCTCTACTTCATCGGGCTAATAGAATGCATTGGCCAATCAGCGCTGGCCAATGCATTCTATTAGCGTGAACTGAGTTTGCACAGGGGTTCTAGTGCACCCTCGGCTCTGCTACATCAGATTGCTACATCTGATGTAGCAGTGCCGAGTGTGCATCAGATGTGTAGTTGAGCAAAACTGACTCAGCACTGCTAAGTCTCTGCATTCGCATAGGAATGCATTGGCCAGCCTTCGGCCAATCAGCGCTGGCTCTGCCGGAGGAGGCGGAGTCTAAGGTCGGACCTGAATGGAGACTGGTGTGGAGCGATCTTAGACTCCGCCTCCTCCAGCAGAGCCAGCGCTGATTGGTCGAGTTCCGTACTCTGGCCAATCAGCACTGGCCAATGCATTTCTATGGGGAAAAGTTAGCTTGCGAAAATCGCAAACTGACAGGGATTTCCATGAAATAAAGTGACTTTTATGCCCCCAGACATGCTTCCCCTGCTGTCCCAGTGTCATTCCAGGGTGTTGGTATCATTTCCTGGGGTGTCATAGTGGACTTGGTGACCCTCCAGACACGAATTTGGGTTTCCCCCTTAACGAGTTTATGTTCCCCATAGACTATAATGGGGTTCGAAACCCATTCGAACACTCGAACAGTGAGCGGCTGTTCGAATCGAATTTCGAACCTCGAACATTTTAGTGTTCGCTCATCTCTATTCAGGATGAATTTCAGTCTTTCAATTCTTTTGTTAACATTGTGTTGAATTGCTTTCAAGACAACCTGAATTCCTTAACCAAACTGTAACCCAAAATGGTGCCAATAAAAAGTTTGGGGAAGAAAAAAAGATTTCAGTATATATGTTTAATTAGTAAAAAATATGGAGGGGATAAATTCCCTTTCAGGAAGCATGTACTTACCTATAAATTACATTCTCATTGTGTTTGGACCAAAGTGATGTGGGTACATTTAACTATATGTGACCAGCAATGTTTCGATATCTTCAAAAACAGTTGTAGTTTTGTTTATAATAAAAAAAACTAAGTGAACAACAGCTCTTTTTTTATTTTTATTTTTCAATTTGTTGAATCTAACTATTAACTATAATATTAAAAACGAATTTGGAAAGCTAAGATCAGACAGTGAAAAATGAGGAGAAATTTAAGGAGGATATTATTTAGCCACTGGCTCCATGCGGCAGAAAGTCAAAGACTAACGTTCCACCACAGATTAGACTCAGATGAATGGGCCTCATCACCGTGGAATCTTGACATGCAAATCTGATGTTGAATTTGCTACGGAATTTATAGCCAAACTGAGAAGGACACTTATTCTTTCTGCATCCTGATTTGATGTCTACCTCCCATTGAAAGCAATGGGGGGTAGAATCAGGTGGAATCCACCTAAGGGAGCCCTCACATGGAGTATATGCTCTGCTCATTCTGAACGTAAAACTCGTTCAGAATGAGCGCATAAAAACCAGCTCCCATTGACTTGAATGGGTGCCGGCATACGAGCGCTACCCATTGAAATCAATGGGAGGCTTTTTTCCCTATTGCTTTCAATGTGATACGCGCGCATCACATGATTTGAATGGGTAGTGCTCGTATGCCGGCACTCATTCAAGTCAACGGGAGCTGGTTTTTACGTTCAGAATGAGCGGAGCGTATACTCCTTGTGAAAACTCCCAAAAAAACAGAGCCAGTTTCTGCCATGGGAATGCTATCTTAAGCTAAGTTCATATTTGTGCCTACATGGAGGGCATTTTTTTCTGCCAGTTTGTGACATACACTCGGTGTACTCCATTATAGTCGATTGGGTTGAACAATGGAGACTATGGCGCAAATGTGAACTTAGAATTAAACAGACTTAGGAACTGATACATTTGTATTGTGCTTTTCTCCATTTTATTAATTGTTTGCAAATACAGTTTAACAATGTAAGAATTTTTTTGGATATCTTAATTGCATATTACTTGTATTGCTTCATTTACAGAAAGGACCTTCAGAATGACACTTAATATTTTTCACCTGCCATGTGCATCTTTGGAAACTTTCAGTTACTGAAAAACTCATTTGAAGCTTTGCAGCTGTAAGATTACTGCAGTCCCAGTGGGACCAGATTTCTTTTAAGAGGAGCAAAGAAAGTAATTGAAAGAAACAGTGGCATGCAGTGGGAAAGTCACAGTAGCACATGGGATATATTGCTAATAAAATATTTAGCACTGTTTCTAAAACCATTTTCTATGACAACACACTTTATATGGGCTGCCCTTTTTGATACTAGCAGATTTTAAATACAAAATTATATTATTTCCTCCTGAATTGCAAAAAAGCTTTATCAATTAAATAACAGAAAAATAACACATTAAAAGTCCAGAAAACTTATGGACAAAAATTTAATTTTTGCAAATTGATAAAATACTTTATATTAATAAGATACCATAATGTTTGCTTATGGACAATAAATCTATCTTTACTAGAGATGAGCGAATACCTTTCATTCAAGTAGATATTTGATCGACTATTAAGGTATTCGACATATTCGTTTACAATCGAATACCACAAGGTCAACGCAGTAAAAATTTGTATGCCCTCCCACCTTCCCTGGCACTTTTTTTTACACCAATAACTGTGCAGGGAAGGTGGCACAGGAAGCAGGAAAACGTTTATTGAAAAAAAAAAAAAGGAAAAAGTCATTGGCTGGCGAAATCAGGTGACCTCGGATTTATAAGAATAGTGTCAGCCATATTCGTCTCAGATGCATTTTGGTGAGATAGGGAGAGATTGTACTGAGGGTGAGAAAGAGATTGTAGTTTCTGCTAGGCAGGAAAACATTGTAATCAACAGCTCTTTTCAGAACTACACTGCAGGAACAGTGTACACATACACTGAACCTGCCAATGATGTGTCCGGGGAGCATCAAAGGATGGGGGCGGGCACGTGGACATGGAAATCCAGTCAACAGTCCAGCTACTGGAGAGCGGCTGCCAGCAGTGCCCCTCGTCAGTAGCACAAGGGGGCGAGGATGAGGATGTAGAAATCCAGTCCACAGTCCAGCTACTGGAGAGAGACTGCCAGCAGTGCCCCTCGTCAGTAGCACAAGGGGGTGAGGATGAGGACGAGGACATGGAAATCCAGTCCACAGTCTAGCTACTGGAGAGGGGCTGCCAGCAGTGCCCCTCGTCAGTAGCACAAGGGGGCGAGGACGAAGACGTGGAAATCCAGTCCACAGTCCAGCTACTGGACAGGGGCTGCCAGCAGTGCCCATCGTCAGTAGCACAAGGGGGCGAGGAAGAGGACTTGGAAATCCAGTCCACAGTCCAGCTACTGGAGAGGGGCCCCTTGTGCTTCTGACGAGGGGATCCAGGCTGCAGTAGCTCA
Source organism: Leptodactylus fuscus (assembly GCF_031893055.1). Classification (NCBI taxonomy): domain Eukaryota; kingdom Metazoa; phylum Chordata; class Amphibia; order Anura; family Leptodactylidae; genus Leptodactylus; species Leptodactylus fuscus. Next base: position 255,792,357 of record NC_134265.1, on the reverse strand, counting down.
AGTCCAATTATATACTGGAGAGGGGCAGCCATCAGTGCCAAAACATCAAGCGAGGTGTAGGGTGTAGTGCTGACGAGGCCCGAGCACCAGCAACCTATACTAGGGTGAATAGCAGATATTGTGGACCCGCAACCAGCATGTCCCATCCACAGTACTGACGAGACACAGTGCCAGCACACAAGTTCTTTGTTCTCCTCCTCGTCCTCCTCCAATACCACTACCACCTTCACCGTAAATAAATAGTTAAAAACCACCCCCATTAATGTTTTATGGCTCCCCCCAAGGGCCTGCAAAATAATGTTTTAGGGCTCCCCCCCAAGGGCCTGAAAATTTATGTTTTAGGGCTCCCTCCAAGGGCCTGAAAATTAAAGTTTTAGGGCTCACCCCCAAGGGCGTGAAATCTAATTATTTAGGGGTCACCCCAAGGGCCAAAAACTAAAACTCTACTGGTTAAAGGCTCAATTCACCTAAAGGGTCTAAAAAACTGCTGCTTAAATGCTCTACTCACCCCAAGAACCAAAAAATAAAACACTTCTGGTGCAAGGTTCTACTCACCCCAAGGGCCAAAAAATGAAACACTGCTGGTGCAGACTCTACTCACCCCAAGGGCCAAAAAATAAAATACTGCTGGTGCAAGGTTCTACTCACCCCAAGGACCAAAAAATAAAACACTTCTGGTGTAAGGCTCTACTCACCCCAAAGGCCAAAAAGTAAAACACTGCTAGTGCAAGGCTCTACTCACCCCAAGGGCCAAAAAGTAAAACACTGCTGGTGCAAGGCTCTATTCACCCCAAGGGCCAAAAAACAAAACCCTGCTGATGCAAGGCCAAAAACTATGCTGGTTAGAGGCTCAGTTCACCCAAAGGGCAACAAACTCTGCTGATGCAAGGCTGAAGTAAATTAAAGGGCCAAAAACTATGCTGGTTAAAGGCTCCGTTCACTCCAAGGGCCAAAAACACTGCTGGTTAAAGGCTCAAATCACACCAAGGGCCAAAAACACTTCTCGTTAAAGGCTCAATTCATGCCAAGGGCAAAAAACTCTGCTGGTGCAATGCTGAACTAAATTTAAAGGGGCCTAAAGCTATTTTGGTAAAAGGCTCAAGTCACCTCAAGGGCCTCAATCTCTGCTGGTAGCTCAGCTTAAGGGCCTCTAACTTAATTTGGAAGGGCTCACATGAAGGGCCAGAGAAGTAATTTTTAAAGGTCTCACCACATCACACACACATAAACAATGACAGTTAAGGGTAGGGGCTTTTGAATTTCCCATTGCCTACGCCATCTTTGGTTGTCATGGGCAAGGTGATTTAAAGGGTTGCATGGTAATGTTTCTTTAGGTTAAAATTTGTGTTTCTGTCCATATCAATGTAGAGGAAAGAAGGTTTCCAAGTATTTTTCCACTTTCCATAGAGGTTCTATTGAGTGTGGAAAGTGTCTAGTTGATAGGATGTGATATTGGGGTAATCCTGGGACTTGGGCCTGTTAGATGCCCCCAGACATGCTTCCCCTGCTGTCCCAGTTGCATTCCAGAGGTGTTGGCATCATTTCCTGGGGTGTCATTGTGGACTTGGTGATTCTCCTTAGTCGAATTGTAGTTTCCCCTGAAACGAGCATTTTTTCCCCATAAACTACAATAGGATTCGATATTCGTTTGCATAGTCGAACATTGAAGGGCTACGAATATCAAATATCGAATATTTCACTACTCACTCAACTCTAATCTTTACTTATAGCAGGATCAATACATATTTTATATCATTACCATATAGCTTTAGCAGGGGGATAGCTATAGTAGATGCAAAGGCAGAATTAGCACCTGGATTCAAGTCCCTGAGGGGGTCCATAACCCTATTTATTACAAAAGGAAGATAAAAGTAAAGGTCTTGTGGTAAGATGGTCCAATAAATATAACATGTCAGCTGCATGTAGAGATGAGCGAACGGCGTTCGATCGAATTGATATTCGATTGAATATCAGGCCGTTCGAGGTGTTCGATTCCAATCGAACACCTGGTGGCAAACTCACTAAAAATTCGATTCCTCTCCCACCTTCCCTGGTGTGTTTCCCCTCCCACCTTCTCTGGAGGTGGGACAGGAACTACGACAACTACGACAAACCCCCCCAACATGATAGTGGACTTGGTGACCCTCCTGAGTCGAATGGTAGGATCCCCTGTAGTGAAGCATTTTCTCCCATAGACTATAATGGGGTTCAATATTTGATTGAATAGTCGAATATTGAGCGGCTATTCGAAACGAATATCGAATCTCGAACATTTTACTGTTCGCTCATCTCTAGCTGCATGCAAACATAACTTTTGACAGTTGCAACTGCAGATTTTTTTTTAAACTTTATTATTTTTATAGAGAAAAAGCAGAAGAAAGGTGCATATGATATCTATAACATAGCACGATTTTCTAAATATAAACACAGTTTGCTGACTCGCAAGTCAATAGGTACACACAGTGCAAAAGCCAGACATCAAAATCTGACATGGATCTATGAACAAATATTATACAGTATACAAATCAGAATAAAGTCATACACTAAGTTTAGACAGGTAGAGAAATCAAATGCGAAGGGGGTGAACCAACCAAAAGACATAGAGGTATTGTAGCTGCAGTTGTAAGTTGACCTAGCAGAACTATTTACGCTAGGTTCACACTAACGTTCAGCTTTACGTTCTTCGGGTGCACTTGGGGACCCAAAGAAAGGAAGCATAATCTGCTTAAAAACAGTTACATGTGGAAATCCATGGACCTATAGACTATTGGGGTCTGCTGGGTTTCTGCCAATTTTCGTTTGAAAAATGTGGAAAAATACGGAGTCCTCCTTGCTGTGTTTGCAGGACTTTTCTCTCTGCATTTTTCAAGCAGATTCAGGGATGGAATCTCAAACGCTGATGTGATTCCAGCCTTGCAGACAATATGCTATTGAACCACAATTTCCAACTTACTTCCAATTGTCTCCAGTGAGCATAAGCTCTGGCTAGGAGAATTGCATAATGCATATGGCAGTTGTATCAAGTGTACAAAGACATTTTGAGTTCTGTTTTTTAGCAAAGAGGGCATCTTAACTCATTTCCAATATCCATCGAAATATTATCAATAATGGTCCATTGTCCATATTTAACAATTGTCCGAAGCTAGGCAACAGTGTTCCAGTGTCTGGATTAAACAATGGTATGTTGCTTAGCAACCATGGTCCATTGTCCATATTCAACAATAGTCCATTGCTAGGCAACAGTGTTTCATTTATGATATATTCAACAATGGTCTGTTTCTAGGCAACAGTATTTCATCGTCTAGATCAAACAATGGTCCGTTGCTTAGCAACCATGGTCCATTGCCCATATTAAACAATGGTTCGTTGTTAGGCAACCATGTTTCATTGTCTACATTCAACAATGGTCCATTTCCTAGCAACCGTGGTCCATTGTCCATATTCAACAATGACCTGTTGCTAGGCATCAATGTTCCGTTGTCTAGATTAAACAATGGCCCATTGTTTATCAAGAATGGTTCATTGTCCATATTCAAGAATGGTCCGTTGCTATGCATCAGTATTCTATTGTCTTAATTCTACAATGATCTGTTGCTTAGCAACCATGGTCTATTGTCCATATTCAACAATGGTCCATAGCTAGGCAACGGTGTTCCATTGTCTATTTTCAACATGGGTCCGTTGCTAAGCAACCATGGTCCATTGTCCATATTCTACAATATTCCATTGTTAATCAACAATGATACATTGTTCATATTCAACAATGGTGAGTTGCTAGGCAACGGTGTTCCATTGTCTATATTCAACAATGGTCTGTTGCTTAGAAACTATGGTCCATTGTCGATATTCAACAATGGTCAGTTGCTAGGCAACAGTATTCCATTGTCTACAATCAACAATGGTCTGTTACTCAGCAAACATCGTCAATTGTCCATATTTAACAATGGTCTGTTGCTAGGCAACAGTGTTCCGTTGCCCATACTCAACAATGGACTGTTGTTTATCTACCATGATCTATTGTCCATATTCAACAATGGTCCGTTGCTTAGCAACCATAGTCCATTGTCCATATTCAACAATGGTCCATTGCTAGGCAACAGTGTTTCATTGTCTACATTCAACAATGCTCCATTGCTTAGCAAATATCGTCCATTGTCCATATTCAACAATGATCTAATGTTAATCAACAATCTTCCATTGTCCATATTCAACAAAGGATCGTTGCTAGGCCAAGGTATTCCATTGTATATATTCAACAATGGTCCGTTACTAAGCAATACTTTTTAATTGTCTACATTCAACAATGTTCCGTTTCCTAGCAACCAACGACCATTGTCCATATTCGACAATGGTCCATTGTTAATCAACAATGGTCTATTGTTCATATTAAACAATGGTTCGTTGCTAGGCAACAGTGTTCCATTTTCTACATTCAACAATGGTCCATAGCTAGGCAACGGTGTTCCATTGTCTATTTTCAACATGGGTCCGTTGCTAAGCAACCATGGTCCATTGTCCATATTCTACAATATTCCATTGTTAATCAACAATGATACATTGTTCATATTCAACAATGGTGAGTTGCTAGGCAACGGTGTTCCATTGTCTATATTCAACAATGGTCTGTTGCTTAGAAACTATGGTCCATTGTCGATATTCAACAATGGTCAGTTGCTAGGCAACAGTATTCCATTGTCTACAATCAACAATGGTCTGTTACTCAGCAAACATCGTCAATTGTCCATATTTAACAATGGTCTGTTGCTAGGCAACAGTGTTCCGTTGCCCATACTCAACAATGGACTGTTGTTTATCTACCATGATCTATTGTCCATATTCAACAATGGTCCGTTGCTTAGCAACCATAGTCCATTGTCCATATTCAACAATGGTCCATTGCTAGGCAACAGTGTTTCATTGTCTACATTCAACAATGCTCCATTGCTTAGCAAATATCGTCCATTGTCCATATTCAACAATGATCTAATGTTAATCAACAATCTTCCATTGTCCATATTCAACAAAGGATCGTTGCTAGGCCAAGGTATTCCATTGTATATATTCAACAATGGTCCGTTACTAAGCAATACTTTTTAATTGTCTACATTCAACAATGTTCCGTTTCCTAGCAACCAACGACCATTGTCCATATTCGACAATGGTCCATTGTTAATCAACAATGGTCTATTGTTCATATTAAACAATGGTTCGTTGCTAGGCAACAGTGTTCCATTTTCTACATTCAACAATGGTCCATTGTTATCAAGAATGGTTTATTGTCCAAATTCAACAATGGTCCATTGCTAGGCAACAGTATTCCATTGACTAGATTAAACAATAGACCGTTGCTTAGCAACCATGGTTCATTGTCCATATTCATCAATGGTCCATTGCTAGGCAACAGTGTTCAATTTTCTATATTCAACAATGGTCTGTTGCTTAGCAACCATGGTCCGTTGTACATATTCAACAATGGTTCATTGCTAGGCAACAGTGTTTCAGTGTCTAAATTCAACAATGGTCCGTTTCCTAGCAACCATGGACCATTGTCTATATTCAGCAATGGTCCATTGTTAATCAACTATGGTCCATTGTCCATATTCAACAATGGCCCGTTGCTAGGCAACAGTGTTCCATCGTCTACATTAAACAATGGTCCGTTACTTAGCAACCATGGTCAATTGTTCATATTCAACAATGGTTCGTTGCTAGGCAACAGTTTTCCACTGTCTACTTTCAACAATGGTCCGTTGCTTAGCATCCACAGTCCATTTTCCATATTTAACAATCGTCCGTTGCAAGGCAACAGGGTTTCATTGTCTACATTCAACAATGGTTCATTGCTAAGCAACCATGGTCCATTGTCCATATTCAACAATGTTACGTTGCTAGGCAACAGTGTTTCATTGTCTACATTCAACAATGGTCATTTGCTTGGCAACCATGGTCCATTGTCCATATTTAACAATGGTCCATTGCTAGGCAACAGTGTTTCACTCTCTACATTACACAATGGTCTGTTGCTTAGTAACCATGGTCTATTATCCATATTCAACAATGGTCCATTGCTAGGCAAAGGCAACATTATTCCATTGTCTAGATTAAACAATGGTCCGTTGCTAGGCAACAGTATTCCATTGTCTACAGTCAACAATGGTCCGTTGCTTAGCAACAATGGTCCATTATCCATATTCAACAGTGGTCCATTGCTAGGCCACAGTATTCCATTGTATATATTCAACAATTGTCCGTTGCTTAGCAACCATTGTCCATATGTATCAACGGTCCATTGTTAATAGAGATGAGCCAACAGTGAAATATTCAAGATTCGATATTCGTTTCGAGTAGAGCCTCAATATGCGACTACTCGATTGAATATTTAATCCCATTATAGTCTATGATAAAAAAAAATGCTTGTTTCAGGGGAAACCACTATTCGACTGAAGTAGAGTCACCAAGTCCACGAATAGCAGGAGGAGAGTGATTAGGAGGAGCGCTGTGCAGTTAAAGCACACGGACCCCATTATAATCTACGAGGACCATGCGCTTTAACTGCACAGCGCTTGCAGTTGCGCTGATAAAAATTCAGCTCCCTCGTAACAGCAAGCTGCCAGCTCTGCTGACTAAGGGAGCTTTCACACTACTGTTGGTGTCCGACAGCTAGTGTCCGCTGCTAATGTCCGTTCAAAATCTTGTGCAGACATTAGCAGCGGATACTAGCTGTGTCCGTGACATTTTGTATTGATTTAAATGGACATCAGGTGCGTTCTTTTACTGTCCGTGTCTGTCCTTAACTGTCCGTTCCCAAAGATGTCCGACTTTTCAAGCGGATAGCAAAAGCCGACATGTAGGTTTTTGCTGTCCGCTTAAAAAGTCTGACTTTTTTGGGAATGGACAGTTAAGGACAGACACGGACAGTAAAAGAACGCACCCGATGTCCATTTAAATCAATACAAAATGTGCATTTTTATATCATATGCTCAGCTTAGCTGTTTCATGTGACTTACACTTATATGTACTGTGTACTTCTGTGTTTTTTTTGTTTTTTTTTAATCAATGGCTTTATTGTGATTTTCCTATTAATATTATAAATGTGAAAGTTTGTGAGTTTGGATGTTTGTGGGTTTGTGTGTTTGGATGTTTGAATGTTTGTTCCTCAATCACGCAAAACCCGCTTGACCGATTTGGCTGAAATTTTCCACAAACATAGTCATTACACCCGATTGCGCAATAGGCTACTTTTCATCACAATAGCGCACATACGTTTGTGCCAGGACCCCCACAAAACCCAAACTCACACCACCATCTCTGCAATCTCACACACTTTGGACCATAGCAAGCCCCACAATTCATATTGCCCTCTACAGCCTCGCCCCCTCACCTTACCGATACTCCAGGAGGTTCTCTTTAACGCTCCGGAGCAGCCATGTTTGCTGACCCCCACCGCTCTGACAATCCGCGACACCGCCCACCCATGTCAATACCCCTAGGAGGTCTAATAAATGCAAAAAAAAATTTAAAAAAAAAAGGAAAAAAAATATAAAAACAAATAAAAAGGATTAAAAATTCAAATCACCCCCCTTTCCCTAAAACACATATAAAAGTAGTTAAAAACTGTGAAACACATACATGTTAGGTATCCCCACATCCGAAATCGCCCGCTCTACAAAGCTATACAAATATTTTTCCTGTTCAGTAAACGCCGTAGCGGGAAAAATGGTCAAAAGTGCCAAACTGCCATTTTTTCACTGTTTTGATTCTGATAAAAATTTGAATAAAAAGTGATCAAAGCAATAACATTTCCCGAAAATGGTAGAACTACAAAGTACACCTGGTCCTGCAAAAAAAAAGACGCCCTATACATCCCCGTACACGCACGTATAAAAAAGTTACGGCTGTCGGAATATGGCGACTTTTCAAAAAAAAAAAAAAATTTAACACAGTTTTGCCTTTTTTTAAGGGGTCAAAATGTAAATAAAACCATATAAATTTGGTATCCCCGGAATCGTAACGAAACACAGAATACAGGGGACATGTCATTTTGGTTGCACAGTGAGTGCCGTAAAACCAAAGCCCGTAAGAAAGTCACAGAAATGCATTTTTTCTTCAAATCCACCCCATTCTGAATTTTTTCCCTGCTTCCCAGTACATTATATAGAATAAATAATGGCGGCATCATGAAGAAAAATTTGTCCCAGGAAAAATTAAGACCTCATATGGCTCTGGGAACGGAGAAATAAAAAAGTTATGGGGTTTAGAAGGAGGGGAGTCAAAACGAAAATCAAAAAATGCCATCGGCGGGAAAGGGTTAACTTCAAATACTTCTGTCCCAAAGTCACTATGTAAAGTTTCTCACAACACCGTATAGCAGCTCAAATACAAAGTAACTTCAACACAAAAGTCTCACATATTCTCTGAATTACAGCAAAAACAAGATACAAAGTTACATTTCATATCCCATCCCTTATACACAGTACGAAAACCTTACCCGCGCCTGTATATACCCACTTCTACAATCACCGCAGACGAAGTCGCGGGTACCAGCTAGTCCTTCATATTTTCTCTGTATGTCATTCAGCTTCTTTCTCCCTTATTAGTATGGTTTAACCATTTGTTAGCATTGACCTTTAGTCAGTGTTATTTGTTTTGTGTTTTTGTTAGTTTGTTCCATTTGTTTACAGGCCTAATTTTGTGTTTCCAGCTTTTTGCTTATAGCACTCTGCCTTCCGTAACAGTAAGCTCTTCTCTTCGGCGCATGTGCACTTTAAGCCTTTGGTCGTTATAGTTTAACATCCCGTCCTCTTGTGACGTGTAACTTTTCTTTTGGTGCACTCCCACTAGTATACTTTGGTTCTAGTTGCGGTCTCCATTGCCACCAATGAGCATGGCTCTCGCAGCTGTTCTGTATTTTTTAATTAAAGGCTTGATACTATTTAAAGCTCACAAAACAGTTAAGTGTTGTCCCCTGACGAAGCCATCCATGGTGAAACGTGCATCGGGCATTCCAGTCTTTGGTAGGCATATTCATTATTATTTTTGCAATATATTGTGTTCAAAGTCTTTCATTTGTTAATCATTTGTGTCATGTCTTTTCAGCCTTGCACTCACTTCATTATTTAGCTACCATGCTTCCACTTGTGTATATGGCTACATGTGTGTATTCCTTTATGCACTTACACCGAGTTCTATCTCTATTTAGGGGTATTGCTACTATATTTATTTTCATTTTTGTGCATATACTTTTCAGCTAGCTGACACATTATAATATTATTACTGTTTTATACACTTTGTTAAACTTTTGCATGTTTATATTTTACTGTCTATTGTTGCCTGCCACTCACCGGATTTTTGTGGTGTTTTGGTCCTCCTATATTTAGCCAGTATTTTTGATATTTATATGAACTACAATTTTTTTTTTTTTTTATTTGATTATTAATAAATACAATATTTTTGTGGTGGCCCTGTCTTTTGACATTTTTTCTTTATCAGCAATTGGGTTTTCACCTTTATCTAAGCCTTTGTTTGCTTTTGTTGTTGTTTAGTCAAGAGAGCTGGCAGCTTGCTGTTACGAGCGAGCTTACTTTTTCTCATAGGAACGAATAGTCCAGTGTTGATTGGTCAATGTACAGCATTTGGCCAAGCAACGCTGGTTCTGCCGGGGGCTCATCTGTGAGGAGGCGGAGTCTAAGATTGGACCACAGCAGTCTCCATTGTGGTCCGATTTTAGACTCCGCCTCTTCACAGACGAGTCTCCGGCAGGACCAGCGTTAATTGGCCGAAGGCTGTACACCGGCCAATCAATGTTGGTTATTTCATTCCTATGAGAAAGAGAGTCAGCTCCCTCATAACAGCAAGCTGCCAGCTCTCCCGGCTAGCAAAGACGAGCCTGCGGCAAATCAGCAATGGTTCTGCAGCAGATTCGTCCTTGCTAGCCGGGAGAGCTGGCAGCTTGCTGTTATGAGGGAGTTCTGCAAGTCCATCACGTTGAATCAATGGAAATTAGGTGTGAGTACACAAATGCCCATGCATGCACACGTCTGTCAGTACCTCCAACATCATTTGGGACATCTATCCTGACCACACCTCCAACTCAGGCTGAATCTCCTGTTGAAGGAGGTCCATCAAGCCTACGGCTTTAATCATAGTTTATAACACTACCATGCACATCATTTAAGACCTATCCAGTCCTGACATCAATCTCTAATTTTTATTTAGACCTTCATTTTGCACTAACTCCACAAACCTCATCATACGAAGGAGGATATTACAACAGTTGTGACATTACAGGAGGTAAAGTCAGTCAGGTGGAATTCCAATCCACCTCCAAGAGAGCTTACAGAGGAGGTCAGAAAGGGAGATTCAAAAAGTTAGGCCCCAGTCTCTAGAGAAAAAGGGTATAACAGCGGTTTGTCTTGTCAATTTATCTCAACACCTTTAACTACAGACCAACAGAGTTTACTTCTTTTTTTGATTTGTGACGAAATTGACATTTTCGAGTCACTTTGCACTAATGAATGAACCATCTAATTTAAGCCCAGGGTTATCCCAGTTTCAGTTAAGTCATAAGGGTGGTTCAAGTTTGGGCTTCAGGGTAGTTTTACTTGATGCTATCGATTTTGGACCATGAGCCCTAAGTTTCCAGGAAATATGTCTTGTGCCAAGTTCGCAACTACAAAGTTCCTGAAACAAAAATAGTGTTGTAAAATTAAATGGTTTTTTTTCTATCTCTGTTATTTGTAAGAACTATTACGAAATCTTCACACATGCGCTGGCCAATGGTTACAAGCTCAATGCCTGATGTGTATTCTGACAAGACCTTCATCTTACATATCAATATGAGATTAGTTAGGATCCAACCCCTGTGACTCTTTCTGACTAGTGGTTCAAATGGATCGCCGTGCTTGTGCAAGCACCACAAACGTTTCACTATTTACATTGTAACCCATATTTTATTGAGATGTAATTGCAACCTTGCACTATAGAAGTGAGCAGGATGTAATTAGATTGCATGGCCACTATGTGCGGAAGCAAACAGTGAAGGGTTAACAGCACTGACCAGCATCAATCATCTCTTATTGATGACATATCCTTAGAACAGGTTATCAATACCAAGGGGCCGACATAACCCCTTAAAGGGGTTTTCCACCCTTTACAAATTGATGACCTGTCATTTATATAGGCTATCAATTGTGGGGGTCTGACTGTCAGGAACCCCATGGTTCAGCTGTTTCCCATAGCAAGCAGCTACCAGTATTGTTTATACTCTAGGAATAGATAGAGAACACTGTAGCTACCAATGGATTTAGCTGTAAGGTTATAATTCTACTATACGTAAGACGTGCTGTGGAAGTATAGACAATGCATACAAGTGTCCTCTAGTATATTGTGTGCGTCAAAAGGACCAACAAGGGATAAAAAAAAAAAAAACAAGGACACCGAGCGCACTAAGTGTAGTATTGAAAGTAAAAAGACGGTTTAGAAACTAGAATCTTTCAACGGTATAGCTAGGGCTAAAATTAGAATACATAACTCAATAAGAAAAGTAGGGAACACTATAGAGATATAGCTTTTTTGCAATGTTCCTAGATACTGCAGGGTAGTTCAGCTTAGGGGAGTGATAATCACAACTTGACAGGTGACGGTTAGCACTAAATAGGTGCCTAGATGATGATAATCTCACTGATACTGTAGCAGATAATGTTGTATAGAGTAAATATCTTCTTCCCCCCTACTGTTTTGATGCTGTTCACACTGCCCTAAAGCGTCCACTCAATAGCAAAGTTAACCTGACACCTACACATATAACTAGTGTCCCTGTCCACTTGATAAATATGCCATTCTATAGGGTTCACACTAGATATGCTGTAAATAATTAATCTCTCTACGCGTTTCGATTACATATTCTCATCAGGAGAGGATAAGGAAAAATAATAAAGAAGATGTTGCAGTAAAAACCGCATTTCCCGGTTCCCCGATGGTGGGAGCCAGTACTCAGTGTCAGACGCTGACCGCTCTCATGCTGGGGTTTAAATAGAGCCCTAGCACTCTCACGGGCACGCCCACCATGCGTCATGCGGACCTCCACCAATGAGCTTGCAGAGTGTCCAAACAGGGGAAACTCCCCTTCCGTGGGCGTGTACATACTCCCGCAGCGCTCTGTTATCCAGCACTTATACTATACTATGACAGGAGGAAACCAGAACGTACGTGATTTCTCATATTTATGCAGGCAGAGTATCGGACTGGGGCTACAGTAAGTCCTATTACTGGTGACATCAAGTGGGCATCGGGCTTACAATATCTGATTTTAGTCTCGCATCATTGGATCATTTAGACCCTAATAACATATCAGAGACATAGTTTATATCTCCAAGATGCGATACCACATTTAGGACTGGAGGAGGTTATCGATCTATTATTAAGCCGTTCGACACCTACATTGTGATCTTACATCCTGATCGCAGTCCCTATCCAGCAGTGACCGATCCTACAGGAAAAACGCATTCCCCCCACTGCCAGTGTGAATAGTGCTTATAATGATGCTTTGAAAAACTCAATCAATCAAGCTAGGTACCTAGTAATCATGTATGGTTCTAACTTCTGATTAATGTGTGAACAATGTTCAACACGAACACCTCTAAGATGACCAAATATAGCTAGGGTGTTCACACTAACACTTGTAGCTGGTTAGAGATGAATATATCCCTGGCCAATGCGGTTCAGGTTCCTACTCTCAATGTGAATAGGGTCTAAACCAGATTCACCAAAGATAACCCAAAACAAGGTCTCCACATTAACCCTCATGACTGGTCACACATGGGTGTGTCTCTGATTCAAAGAACATATCTCCAGCCAATTCTACTTGATTCAAAAATAAAAAATCAATAAAGCTGAAACCAAACTTGATTTTTGTCATTCTTTATCATTGCACAAACATCACAACTGGTTGCACCTCCTCCATGACCGATCCTACAGGAAAAACGCAACCCCCCACTGCCAGTGTGAATAGTGCTTACAATGATGCTTTGAAAAACTCAATCAAACTAGCTAGGTACCTAGTGGTCATGTATGGTTCTGACTTCTGATATATGTGTGAACAATGTTCAATACGAACACCTCTAAGATGACCATGTATAACTAGGGTGTTCACATTAACACTTGTAGCTGGTTAAAGATGAATATATCCCTGGTCAATGCGGTTCAGGTTCCTACTCTCAATGTGAATAGGGTCTAAACCAGATTCACCAAAGATAACCCAAAACAAAGTCTCCACATTAACCCTCATGACTGGTCACACATGGGTATGTCTCTGATTCAAATAACATATCTCCAGCCAATTCAACTTGATTCAAAAATAAAAAATCAATAAGGCTGAAACCAAACTTGATTTTTGTCATTTTTTATTATTGCACAAACATCACAACTGGTTGCACCTCTTCCATATACAATGCCTATTCATAATTTAGATAAATGGGGCAAAGGAAATCTGGTCATTAAGACCTTTAGGTTTTACACATTCAAATTAAAAATCCATCTCGCCTCATGTTGTAAAAGGAGGCGGTCCCAGTCACCACCCCTTACTGGTTCAGGTATATGCTCGATCCCTTGGAATTTCAAAACTCCAGGGTTCCCCCCATGACATTGCCACACATGATTGGAGAGGGTCTTGTCTTCTTTTCTATTTACATAGCCCACATGTTCAAGGACCCTCTTTTTTAGTTCCCGTCGGGTCTTACCAACATAGTTCAGTGGGCACGGATATGTGACGCAATAAATCACTCCTGCCGTCCGGCAGTTTATGAACTGTCTCATATCATAAGACCTATTTGTTGTCACACTCAATACCGAGTTCCCTTTTTGAATATAATCACATGCTCTACATGTACCACATTTGTACGTGCCTTGTGGAATATCTCGATTTAGCCATGTCCTTTCGGGAACAGTGGGTCTAAGATGACTATGGACAAAAAGTCCCGTAAATTTTTGCCTCTCCTGTAAATGACACTCGGTGTATCGTTTATAAGGGGTTTCACCTCTGGGTCCATTGTAAGAATATCCCAATAAGATCTCAAAATACCTAAAACACTTTTGTATCCACGGTCATAGCTGCCTATTAACCTGACCACCCTATTGTTATCTCTCAAATGTTGTCTTGGTGTCAGTAATTCCGCTCTATTACTGCACTCTGCAAACTCCTTTGCTTCAGATAGCAGTGAGTCAGGATAACCACGCTGTTTAAATCTGGCTCCCAAGTCATGTGATTTCTGATGGAAATCCTGAAAATCGGAGCAGTTCCTGCGAACCCGCAGGAATTGTCCTTTAGGTATCCCCCTTCTTAGGGGTGCCGGATGGTAGCTATCCCATCTGAGGAGGGCTGTTTCTTTACGAAAAAGACTTGTTTCTAATCTGCCAGATTTATCAATAGTGACCGTGATATCCAAAAACGTTATGGTGACCGGGTCAATGGTTGAGGTAAATCTCATATTGATGTTGTTGATGTTCAATTTTTCAACGAAAGCATGAAAGCTCTCAACTGTACCTGTCCACAACACTAACACGTCATCAATATAACGTAACCATAGCAAGATATCTGGAGTCCACTGCTCGTGCTGATCTGTAAAGACTAGGCGCTCCTCCCACCAGCCTAAAAATAAATTTGCATATGTCGGGGCCGCTAAACTCCCCATAGCGGTCCCCCGCTGCTGGTGGAAGAAGCGCCCGTCAAATGTAAAATAATTCCTAGTCAGCACGAACTCCAATAACTCCAAGATAAACTCGCCATGGTCTGTAAGTTGTGTTCTCCTGCTCTGTAGGAAGTACCTAATAGCTGCACATCCCTTGTCATGCGGGATCGAGCTATAAAGCGCCTCTACGTCTAGAGACACCAGAAAAGAATTAGGTGGAAGATGGACGTCCTGTAACTGTCTCAGGACATCCACCGTGTCTCGGGCATAGGAGGAAAGTGATGACACAAATGGACGTAGTACCTTATCCAAATAGATACTCGTCCCCTGTGTTAGTCCCCCTATGCCCGAGACTATGGGTCTTCCTTTAAGAGGTGACACCCCTTTATGGAGCTTGGGGAGACTGTAAAACGTAGGTACAGTGGGGGATTTATTTTCCATGAACATCAGTTCCTTCTTAATTATTAGGCCTTTATCAAACGCCCTCTTTAAGATAGAATCTAGTTCTTTTTTGAAAATGCTCGTGGGATTTCGGTCAAGGACTCTATAGGTGTCCCGGTCCTCCAAGAGTGACAGGCACATTTTCACATATATTTCACGATCCATAACAATGACGTTCCCGCCTTTGTCTGACGGTTTGATAACGATTTCTCCGTTGTTCGATAGATCTTTTAATGCCATCATCTCGGTATGTGTCAGATTATTGCCTTTAACTAGATCAGATGTCCTAAGTCTAGTCAGATCTCTGATTACCATCTGTTCAAAAATTTCTATGGACCCACTCTCATTCACTGGGGGTGCACTGGTACTTTTTGGTTGGAGATCAGTGAGGGACCTGACTTCCTCAATTCCCTCCCCCTCCCTCCATAGTTCTTCAAGTAACCTAAGATTCTCCAGATCTTCAGGATCAATACCCATTTCCTCACATTTTCTTTTATTAACTGTGTTCATGTGTTTCACCCATTTCAGCTTGCGTGTAAATAATGATATATCCTTAACCCATGAGAATAAGTCAAACTGTGTCGTTGGTACAAATGATAAACCTTTCTTGAGTACCCTAAGTTCGGCTGCTGTCAGTTCATGTTTAGAGAGATTCACAACCTGCATTTCATCAGTTCTTGGTTGTGTTTCAGGTAAGGGAGTATTTCTATTTATTTCTGTAGTGAACTTTGATCCCCCAGACCCCGCAAAAAATATTGTGTAATCGGGGGACCTCTTGATAAAAAAAAACCCTGTTCACTATTCTGTTGTGGGTTAGTTACAGTTCGTGTACCTGGATTATCAGAGCGATACTGATTTCTGTTAGTTCTCCCTCTGTTCCTATACCAAGTCACAGGAGGACATTGATTACGCTCAGTATCAGATGTTTCAAACTCACTGGAGGAAATGTCGCTTTGATTGCGAGTGTTCAAGCCAACATATGCTCTATTTTCTTTAAATTCAAGCAAATCACGCTGAAACTGAAAATGTTTCCTTGATTTTATTTGGTTTGTAAATCTCTCTATATTGGATTGTAAATCTCTTTCCTTTTTAGTAAATTCTGCCTCTGTTGAAAAGGTCTTTACTTTAGTGATCAGATCTTTCAGATTAGTTGATAATCTTTATAAGTTCTCCTGTTCCTCCTCTATTAGCAAAGTAATTAGTCTCAGGGACGACTCAGTAACCTCCTTCTCCCATTTTAGCATAAGTTGTTGTGAACGTATTCTTTTGGCTGGTAAGGTGGTGTTTCTGAGTCCCCTGGGTACTATTTTATGTTGTAGATAGTTTTTCAAACCCTGTAACTCCCACCACGAACTGACATAATCTCTATAAGCCTTGGTGACTAGATTAAAGGTATCCTTCATAGATGTGGGCAGCTCACTACCAACATATTCTCTCTCAGAAAAAACATTCCTGGCTTCCTCAAGCCATTTCTCAGATTCAAAATTTTCTGATAAAAAACTAGACATGATATACAGGATATTTTGTGATGTTACTATAATCGCCTCTATCCCTAACTGGGATACAAATTCAATCCTCAATCTCAATGGGCACTGACTGCTACACTTTCTCTTATAACAAACAACACTTAGCATAAAACATAACTTTTAAGGATAGGGACTGCGATCAGGATGTAAGATCACAATGTAGGTGTCGAACGGCTTAATAATAGATCGATAACCTCCTCCAGTCCTAAATGTGGTATCGCATCTTGGAGATATAAACTATGTCTCTGATATGTTATTAGGGTCTAAATGATCCAATGATGCGAGACTAAAATCAGATATTGTAAGCCCGATGCCCACTTGATGTCACCAGTAATAGGACTTACTGTAGCCCCAGTCTGATACTCTGCCTGCATAAATATGAGAAATCACGTACGTTCTGGTTTCCTCCTGTCATAGTATAGTATAAGTGCTGGATAACAGAGCGCTGCGGGAGTATGTACACGCCCACGGAAGGGGAGTTTCCCCTGTTTGGACACTCTGCAAGCTCATTGGTGGAGGTCCGCATGACGCATGGTGGGCGTGCCCGTGAGAGTGCTAGGGCTCTATTTAAACCCCAGCATGAGAGCGGTCAGCGTCTGACACTGAGTACTGGCTCCCACCATCGGGGAACCGGGAAATGCGGTTTTTACTGCAACATCTTCTTTATTATTTTTCCTTATCCTCTCCTGATGAGAATATGTAATCGAAACGCGTAGAGAGATTAATTATTTACAGCATATCTAGTGTGAACCCTATAGAATGGCATATTTATCAAGTGGACAGGGACACTAGTTATATGTGTAGGTGTCAGGTTAACTTTGCTATTGAGTGGACGCTTTAGGGCAGTGTGAACAGCATCAAAACAGTAGGGGGGAAGAAGGTATTTACTCTATACAACATTGTTATCAGCTACAGTATCAGTGAGATTATCATCATCTAGGCACCTATTTAGTGCTAACCGTCACCTGTCAAGTTGTGATTATCACTCCCCTAAGCTGAACTACCCTGCAGTATCTAGGAACATTGCAAAAAAGCTATATCTCTATAGTGTTCCCTACTTTTCTTATTGAGTTATGTATTCTAATTTTAGCCCTAGCTATACCGTTGAAAGATTTTAGCTGACCATATTTGACATTAAAAGTTATGTTTTATGCTAAGTGTTGTTTGTTATAAGAGAAAGTGTAGCAGTCAGTGCCCATTGAGATTGAGGTTTAGAAACTAGGTAACTATTACTAAAGACCAGATGGCCTCTCACCTTATATGGTTGTGGAGAGCCACAACACTTAAAGACCATAATGAGGTGAGAGTGGCAGCGGTTCAGTCCGTAACCGGTAAACTGGGAAGATACTGAAGAAGGGTACAGAACCAAGGGTCCACTGAGGAGGAACCGCGCTCACTGGTGCGTGCAGGAAAGAGATGAACCAGATCCAGATAAATACGATTTATTGGATGAATTAAAATACAGCATACAGCACGACATGTTTCGGGCCTAAAAATGGCCCTTTCTCAAGTGCAAAAAACGAGAGATGATTTGGAGGTCCGGTATGGACAGTTCAACTCTGTCAGTGTGGTGCCACCCAACGACCAAGAAGGCAGATTAATGGTACAACATCTGGTTGGAAAGGACCCACGCTCACCATATGAGTTGGAAAAAAAATGGTTTTTTTCAATAACTTCAAGCACAACGCGTTTTGGGCGTATACCTCACCCTTTCTCAGGTGCAATAATTCCAAGGTAAAAACAAAATAGACCACATATATGCGACCCTTATATCGGCAGCTCAAGGATACGATAATTAATGATTATTAAAAACTGTTACAAAATAACATGTAATATATGGCTAGTCACGCTGACAATACAATAAAAAAGACCGCAGTACAATGCGGAATTGAAGCAACAAATTTCAGTAATTTTTGCAACTATATTCAAAATTAAAAGATGTAGGGGTGCAAAATTGGATATTACCATATGGCTATTACCATTGCAAATTTCACAATACAGAATGCCCTGATTGGGTTAAATGCACCAATACAGCTCCCGTATAGTGCTAACAACCAACATAAACAGAACCTATAATATAGTTTCCATTTACTTTGTCATAAAATAAGAGACAAATACAACATTTGCTCAGATAGTCCTGGGTGTTCAAAGCATTTCAAAAGAAAAGCCATTTCAAAAAAGAAAAGCCACACATAAAAGTATAATTCTTAATAGCTTGGTGGAAGGCAGAGTGTGATAAGCCATTTGTGGTTGTAGGGTGTGCAAATTGTTAACTTATGCGCTGTTTGAACAGCGC
Organism: Leptodactylus fuscus; assembly: GCF_031893055.1. Taxonomy (NCBI): domain Eukaryota; kingdom Metazoa; phylum Chordata; class Amphibia; order Anura; family Leptodactylidae; genus Leptodactylus; species Leptodactylus fuscus. Next base: position 255,773,410 of record NC_134265.1, on the reverse strand, counting down.
GCATGCGCTCTACAGCGCACATGTATTAAAATTGGTGAAGATCTCCGCGTCCTTAAGAATTGCGCTTGGCTCAAAAGACAGCGCATGTGCACCAATGCCACCTAGGTACTCCAGCTGAGACAACCAAGGCTGAGGGCAAGTGTGCATGCGCCCATTCCGGCGGGCGGCGCCTGCGCACTAATGCTGCTTGGATACTCTAGCTGGAACAACTAAGGCTAAGGATGAGTGCGCATGCTCCGGTTCCAGTGAACGCCACCTGCGCACTGTATAGGTGTATCAATACCTTAATGTGAATCCAACTGAAAGTGGAAGCGACCACGCACGCACCAGACCCGAAAGTCGGTGCATGCGCTGTTCGTATTTGTCCCGAAGCCGAGGATTAAGGCTATTGAAGATGTTACAATCAGCATTTCTGCACAGCAACTGGGCATAAGGTCTGCACAGGCGCCTTCCTCCATCACCTAGCGTCCTTGCCCGAAAAGAATTGAATAGGTCCAGTTCAATTACATTCTTTCGAACAGTTACATACTTTCGATCAATTCATGGCTTATTAACATAAGCTTCTTAAAAAGGCAAATGGTTAGATATATAAAAGTTGGTATGGAATTGTACTTCCACTTAGTGACGACCTATAAAATTGTGCATATATACGAAAATATGCAAAGATGTATAGATGCAAATACATGAATATTAAGAAAAGATTGGTGAAAAGCTGAGGTACTAAAACAAAATCATATAGTATTCTTTGAAATTAAATAAAGAATGAATTTTATTTATATAGCACCAACATGTTCCGCAGCACTGTACAATTTGTAGGGTTCAAATACAGACAGAAAGATACATTACAAAGAAAGTCATTTCACACAATGGGACTGAGGGCCCTGCTCGCAAGAGCTTACAATCTATGAGGTAGAGGGGGTGACACAAGAGGTAGAAGGGGCGGCATTACTTATTGTTAGACAATTTTGTAATAGAGGTTACTGTCATTAAACAAACGTAAAACTTTATAAGCCGTCACCAGTCGTGTCCTTTAACATGTGCATGGTGCTTGGACCTATAAAGTTAGCCTGAAATGGCATGATATCATGTGGGGTAATGTGGGAGTTGGAACAGAGGAGGGTTACATTTTGAGGATTCTAATTACGGTACAGAAGGGTTTACATTAGGAATTGTGATAGGCCTGTCTGAAAAGATGTGTCTTTAGTTTACGCTTGAAGCTGTAGAAATTGGGAGTTAATCTGATTGTCCGGGATAGAGCATTCCAGAGGAGTGGTGCAACTCGGGAGAAGTCTTGTATACAAGCATGGGAAGTTCTGATAATAGAGGATGTAAGTCTTAGGTCATTGAGTGAATGGAGAGCACGGGTTGGGCGGTAGACAGAGATGAGGGAGGAAATGTAGGGAGATGCAGCATTATGGAGAGCCTTGTGGATGAGGGGGATAACTTTATATTTTATTCTATAATGAATAGGCAGCCAATGTAGTGACTGGCACAGACTCGAGGCATCGCTGTAGTGTCTAGCCTGATAGATGAGCCTGGCCGCTGCATTCAGAATAGATTGTAGAGGGGAGAGTTTAGTAAGGGGAAGACCGATTAGTAAGGAGTTACAATAGTTAAGGCATGTGAATCAGAGAGACAATAAGTGTCTTTAATGTATCTCTGGTAAGGAAAGGGCGTATTCTGGAGATGTTTTTCAGGTGGAGTTGACATGAGCGTGCGAGTGATTCAATATGGGAGCTGAAGGAAAGGTCTGAGTCAAACATGACCCCGAGGCAGCGGGCATGCTGCCTAGGAGTTATAGTAAGGCCTGAGACTGCAATGGATATATCAGGGACAGATCTATTAGATGGTGGAAACAGTAGTAGTTCGGTCTTAGAGAGATTTAGTTTCAGATAGAGCGAAGACATGATATTTGAGACAACAGAAAGACAGTCACTGGTTTTCTATATTAGTACAGGGGTGACATCATGGGAAGATGTGTATAATTGGGTGTCATCAGCATAAATATGGTACCAGAAGCCAAATCTGGTTATGGTTTGTCCAATGGGGGCAGTGTAGAGAGAAAAGAGCAGGGGCCCTAGGACCGAGCCCTGAGGAACCCCAACAGCAAGGGAAAGAGGGGAAGAAACAGAGCCTGCAAATGATACACTGAAAGTGCGGTCTGAGAGATAAGAGGCGAACCAGGAGAGCGCAGTGTCGTTGAGGCCGACTGAGCGGAGCATAGTGAGGAGAAGTTGATGGTCAACAGTGTCAAAAGCTGCAGAGAGGTCCAGAAGAATAAGAAGAGAGAAGTCACCATTGGATTTAGCCATTAGGAGATCATTGGAGACTTTTGTGAGGGCTGTTTCAGTAGAGTGCAGAGTGCGGAAACCAGATTGTAAATAATTAATATCAAATTGAATCAATCAATTCAGGAAATATTAAATTGCTACATTCTTCAATAGAAGTCCATACAATAAAAATTTCATATAACGCAAAACATAACTATTTTAAATTGTATTTAATACAATCTATAGTACTAAAATACCAAAAGGGCAAAGAGGGAGTGGGTTGAATATTTTACATATCTCCCCAAAAACACCAGTTCCTTAGAACAACACAATTGCCGGTGGTCACATAAAATGATGCGGATTTACTCAACCCATTACATCCTCCAGGGCTTCATCTAAGCCTGTGGGGACCAACGTATTTAGGCGGCAAATCCAAAACATCTCCCTGCGGCGTTACGTTTGAAATCTGTTATGCAGGGATTCAGGAATGTGGTCGACAGTGTCTCGACACACTATGTTTCTGAAATTTATTTAGGATGTTTGAACGATGTTTGTTAAGTCGTTCGCGTAGGGTACGTACGGTACGACCTACATATTGAAGAGGCCACATGGGCACTGTAAAACATAGATAATAAAGCTGGAATAACACGACAAGTGGTGTTCAGTTTTGTATGTTTCTCCCATGTTGTTACTCCTAATGTAAAATTGTGTCACAACATTTGCATTTTCTACCTATACATTTCCAGCTCCCCTGGTTGACATTAACCTTAGAAGAATTCTCCCCACTTGACTTTTTCCTCAGTCTGCTAGGGACTAGGGTAGTCTTCAGTGTATGGGTTCGTCTAAACGTAAGACTTGGGGTTTGTTGGCAATATTTTCTTTAGAAGCTGGTCGTATATTGTAGAAACTAGTATATTGTGTGATTTTATCATCTTTATGTTTTAGTTAGTGATCGTGTTACATATGTCCCTCTAGTACTGACCATTTAGATTGCATTAGATAAAAAGGAAAGTCTCAATAAACATTATTGTGGCACCACAGGAAATTCTTCTATTCTAAACTCTTTTTTTAGTTCCAAAGACATTCTTACTGCAGCATACTGTATCAATCCCATAATTGGACGTTTGATCAAAGTAACACCTTATAAACACTAGATGGCAGCATTAGACCATTATATGCTTTATTTTTTTGCCATCACTTTATGTGGTGTTTTAAAACTGAAGTCCTTTAAAGGCGTTTTCTGGGATTTAAAAAAAAAAACAGGTTAAAGTATCAGCTGATCGGTGGAGAAAAGGAGCATTCCTGACAGGTGCCATGTGATATATGAAAGAGGATAGGTAAAAAAAAAAACACCAGTTCTAGATCTCAGGTTATAGTACAGCAATTGGATCCACTTAATTTTTTCTCCAAAGCTGAATTTACGAAGCACCCACCATTATAGTCTATGGAGTCCTTGTGCTTTCACTGCACACCGCTTACAAATGCGTTCCTTAATCCGTTTGGGGGGTCCCCATGCGGATTCCCTGAACAGATTACCAAACACAGATGTGAACGAGGGGTAACAAAAGACCACTGTAGACTACAGGAGCGTCAGTGTCCAGAGGAGCAATAGTTATCTTTCATTTTATCAAATTTCCTGCTATACTATTTTATTTTTAATAGCGGGACTGCCTTCGTAAGCCAATAGAACATACAAATAATTTTATGAAGCCCTAGGAAGTGTAAATATACATTAGGAAGTAGATCCTACTCCTTCTGAGAATAAATAAATAAATCAGTAACCAATTAAATTAACCCCTTCCCGCCGATGGCACTTTTTGACTTCCTGACCAAGCTCGATTTTTCAAAACTGACATGTGTCACTTTATGTGGCAATAACTTTGGAACGCTTTAACTTACCAAAGTGATTTTAAGATTGTTTTTTCGTAACACATTGTACTTCATGTTAGTGGTAAATTTTGGTTGATATGTTTTGTGTTTAATTATGAAAAAATTGGAAATTTGGGGGAAATTTTGAAAAATATGCATTTTATAAAGTTTGAAATGATGTGCATTACATACAGATAGTCAGACCGCCAAAATTATATCCTAAATCTCATGTCCCAGATCTCTGCTTTATGTCGGCATCAAACTTTAGTCGCCCTTTCAATTTTTACGGACATTATAAGATTTACAAGTGAAACAACAAATTCAAAATTTTCAAGAAATTTCCAAAACCCATTTTTTAAAGGGACTAATCCAGTTATGAAGGTGTTTTGAAAGACCCTTGTATTAAAGCCCCCCATAAATCACAACATTATCAAAACTGCACCCCTTAAATAAGCCAAAACAACATATACCTAGTAGTTTAACCCTATAAGTGCTTAACAGGAATTTATACAAAATGGAGGTGAAATTTTCAAATTTGAATTTATTTTACTAATATTTTCGTCTAGCCCTAGAATTTGCACATTCACAAGGGGTTAAATGAGAAAACGCATCCCACAATTTGTTATGCAAGTTCTCCGGACTACCATAGTACCCCACTTGTGGGGTTAAACTAATATATGGACGCACAGTGAGACGCAGGAGGGAAGGCGCGCCAAAGAGCTTTTAGAGGGCAGATCTGGCTGTGATCAGTTTCAGGAACCATGTCGCATTTACAAAGCCCTTGAGGAGTCAAAACAGTGGAAACCTCTAGAAAGTGACCCCATTTTGAAAACCGCACCCCTCAAAGAATTTATCAAGTGATGTAGTAAGCATTAGTAACCCCGAAGTGAATATGTAAGCTAAGCGGAGTAAATTGGGCACACCAAATCCCATTCTATTTTCCCACTAGCTCCTATGACACGGACGGGGAAGAGGGGCATTCTGGGGGATCAGCGCTGGTGTATTATCTCTCATAAGCTCTAAATATGGGGGGTCCCCTGAAAACGCTCGCACAACTTACACATTTCCTTCTAGTCGCAGCCACTTATGTTCTAATGATTTGGCGACTTTTAGGGTTTTTGTCTTCACATTGTACAAGCTAGATTTTTATTTTTATTTTCTGGCAATGTGGCCATATGAGGGCTTGGTGTCTGCGGTATTAGATGTGCTTTTCAATGCCACCATTTTGGGCCCTGTAACTTATTGACTACATTTTATTAACTCTTTCTGGGTGGGATGTAAAAGGAAACATCAATTCTGGCATTGCTTTTTAGCATCTATTTTTTTTCCCGTGCAGCGTACACTATAAGTAACATGTTACCTTTATTCTGCAGGTCGCTTCGGTTACGGCGATACCTCATTTATATTATTTTTTAATGCTTTGCTATTTGTGCAGAATAAAATTCAATTTAGGGAAAAAAATCAATTATTTTTGCATCGCCATCTTCTGAAAGGCATAACATTTTTATTTTTTGCTAGACAGAGCTGGTTGAGGGCTTATTTTTTGCAGGAACATCTCTTCTTTTTATTGGTACCATTTTGGTTTTCATCTGACCATTTGATTACTTTTTATTGAACATTTTGTAAGGGAAAGATGGTGAATAATCATTTTTTTGTGCGGTTTTCTACGTTTTTTTTACCACGTTCGCCGTTCGGGTTAAATAATGTTTTAATTTTATTGTTCAGGTTATTACGGACGCGGCGATACCAAATATGTAATGTTTTTTTCTATTTTTCTTTATTTTACATAATAAAACATTTTATATGGGGAAAAAGGGATTTTTGGGTCTTTATTTATTTCTAATTTATTTTAAACTTATTTAAACTTTTTTATTTTTACTTTTTTCTAACTTTTTTTCCTGTCCCCATGTGGGATTGAAGCAGTGATCGGCTGATCACCGCTTCACTACATATACGCTGCAATACACGTGTTACACGTGTATTGCATTGTATAGGAAGCTGTCAGCCTGTGTGGACGCACAGGCTGACAGCTTCCTTTACGGCAGGATCAACGGCACTGATCAGACCCCGGGCTGCCCCCTACGAACACCGGCACCCATCGAAACCGGCGCGGGGGGTGCCGATCGGCACCATTTTAGAACAAAACCCCGGAGGTGCCGGCGGTCATGTTGACCGCTGGCATATCAGGGGTTAACACCCGCGATCGGACCCGGTTCTGACCGCGGGTGTTACGGAGCATTGTCAGCCGTGTATTACGGCTGACACCCGCAGTGCATGGTGCGCACACAGTTTCTGTGTGCGCACCATGCATCCGCAGTAATAGTACGGCGGTTTGCGGGAAGCCCTTCTCGGCAGCGCCGTACTATTACGGCGAATGTCGGGAAGGGGTTAAAGGCTATTCTACATTATGTGTCATTGTATATTGGTCCATTGTATCTAAAAAAAAAAAAATTCTAGCAGCTTTACAAATCTGTGATTAAAAATAAATCCTTCCACTTTGTTTATACCTCCAATACAGATTTGTTTCTATGGTTGCAGACTACAAGCAAACTCTATGAGTAACCAGGGTGACACGCAAAAGTTGTATACATGAATAAGCTTTATACAAATAATCAGATTATTATTAAAGATTAGTGGCAAATATGTTTAGAGTTTTGTCACTTAAACACTGGTAGACAGTGGCGTAACTAGGAATGGCAGGGCCCCGTGGCGAACCTTTGACATGGGCCCAGGGCTGGCTCCAGGTTTTTATGGGCCCTTGGGCGACAGAGCCTCAGTGGGCCCCCTTGTAAAGGAGGTGGGGGAGTCGAGACACTGTGCGTTGCAGATGAAGCGAGTGACGTCATGCAGGAGTGTGGCGTCACCAACGCCATACCTCCCAATCTTTTAAAGAGCAGAAAGAGGGGCAAAATGTGCGGCGCGCTCTGCGCGCCGCTGCAAATTTGGCTCCACCCACTTTTATGTTGATTCCACCCATTCTCATTCATTTATGTGCTCCCACACAGTATAATCCTCCTACAGTCACCTGTAAATTATATGCCCCCCCAGTTTCATATACACCCTTCCTCTGCCCCCAGTTTCATGTCCCCCCTCCATCTCTGTCCCCAGTTTCATCACGTTCTCCCCCTTCATCTGCCCACAGTTTCATGTCCCCCGTCTCTGCCCCAGTGTCATGCCGTTCCCCCCCTCCCCTTCATTTGCTCCTTCAGTTTCATTGGGCCCTCTCCATCTCTGTCCCCAGTTTCATGCCGTTCTCTCCCCACCCCCTTCATCTTCCCCAGTGTCATGCCGTTCCCCCCCCTCCCCTTCATTTGCCCCCTCAGTTTCATTGGGCCCCCTCCATCTCTGTCCCCAGTTCCATGCCGTTCTCTCCCCACCCCCTCCATCTGCCCCAGTGTCATGCCGTTCCCCCCTCCCCTTCATTTGCCCCCCAGTTTCTTTGGGCCCCCTTCATCTTTGTCCCCAGTTTCATGCTGTTCTCTCCCCACCACCTTCATGTTCTCCAGTGTCATGCCGTTCCCCCCCTCCCCTTCATTTGCCCCCCAGTTTCATTGAGCCCCCTCCATCTCTGTCCCCAGTTTCATGCCATTCTCTCCCCACCCCCTTCATCTTCCCCAGCGTCATGCCGTTCCCCCCCCCTCCCCTTCATTTGCCCCCCAGTTTCATGGGCCCCCTTCATTATGTTTCACCTTAATATGTAATACAAAACAAACACTTACACTCACCTTCTATCACTCACCTTCCATCGTTCCCCCGACGCTCCTCTCTCACTCCAGTCACATACGCGATGCAGGAGCTGTGAGATCAGCTCCTGCTTAGCTACGGCCCGGCTTGCGTGTGTAGGCGTGATGTGATGACGTCATCGCGCCTACACACGCAAGCCGGGCCGGAGCTTTAAAGCAGGAGCTGATCTCACAGCTCCTGCATCGCGTATGTATTCCAGCTCATCGGCGGACGGACGCCGATGAGCTGAAATTGTGACAGGCAAGTGCCGGGGGGCCCCCAGAGGCTCTGAGGGCCCCGGCACTTGCCCGACTATGCCGTGCGCTGACGCCGGCCCTGCATGCCCCCCCCCCCCCCCCGGCTGACGCCGAAAACCCCGCACGACCCCACCCCCCGCATTCCTACGCACAATTACGCTCCATAGTGGCCCCTGCACACATTTTTATACCCCATAGTGGCCCCTGCACACATTATTATACCCCATAGTGGCCCCTGCACACAGTATTATAACCCATATTGGCCCCTGCACACAGTATTATACCCCATAGTGGCCCCTGCACACAGTATTTTACCCCATAGTGGCCCCTGCACACAGTATTATACCCCATAGTGGCCCCTGCACACATTATTATCCCCCATAGTGGCCCCTGCACACATTAGTATACCCCATAGTGGTCCCTGCACACATTATTATATCCCATAGTGGCCCCTGCACACATTATTATACCCCATAGTGGCCCCTGCACACAGTATTATACCCTATAGTGGCCCCTGCACACACTATTATGCACCATAATGGCCCCTGCACACAGTATTATCCCCCATAGTGGCCCTGCACACAGTATTATGCCCCATTGTGGCCCCTACACACAGTATTATCCCCCATTGTGGCCCCTTCACCCACTATTATGCCCCGTTGTGGACACCCATTAACAATTATTATATAATAATAGTATAATAATCGGAGACCCAGGGGAAGAACAACATTAAAAAAAAAAACACTGTAACTTACCTGTCTCCCGACTCCCCGCTGGCGGCCATCTTCAATGACGTCAGGGACGTCATGTGACCGGGAGCCTGCGTCGCGACGCATAAGGACGCAGGCCCTGATCATGTGATGTCTGAGACGTCACACAAGTAGGCCGAAGCCTGCGCGGAGCCTGGAGAGGTAAGTAACACAGTTTTTTATGTTCAGTTACCTCTCCTGCACTTCCGATCATTATACTCGGGGGTCTGAAAAGACCCCCGAGTATAATAGTGCTTGTGGGGCCCGCAGCGTCACTTACCGATCCCGGCCCCTGCCAGGATCGGTAAGTATATAGGGCCCGTTAGCGGCTGGAGTAACTCCAGCCGGTAACGGCCTATTAAAAAAAAAAAAAAAACGCAGCGGTAGCGGCTGCCACCGGGGCCCCCAATGTCCCGGGCCCTGTGGCAGCGGCTACTGCTGCTACCACGGTAGTTATGCCACTGCTGGTAGATAAGGGGACAGAAGAAAATATGTGTGTCATTCTTTGCTTTTATAAAAGCATTTGATTCTATAGAATGGAAAGTTTTTGAAAGTTTTAGGATTTTTTGGTATATAACATACATTCTGTAGTCTTAGATATAGATACCAGACCAACATCACTGTATACAGACTCCAGGCCAGCCCCCCTTTATATTTTTCGAAACCAGACCAGAACCTCCTGTATGAATGTTTTCACCTTGTTTTCATGTGTTTCCTATGGGTTTTTTTTTTTTTGTTTGTTTCCTCCCACACTCTAAAAACATATTGACAAGTTAATCTTCTGAAACTGATCCTAGTATGTATATATGTATGAATAAGTGAAACTCGAGAAATCTCTTTGAGGACACAGATGCTGTGAATTGTATTGTGATATACAAGCAACAGAAAAATGATATTTGTTTTAGGACACGATTAGCCTAAGAATCTGCCATGTCAATTTTTCCCTATAGGTGGAGCTGCTTACACATAAATATAAGACAATAGTAAAGTATAGAACGCTGTGAAGAAATAATTACAATACTCTGGAAGTAGAAGTGAATATAAAGGTTACAGGCCCATGTAGAGAACTCATTTTTAGAGTAGTGCTATCAGTACAGCAGCCAAGTGGAGGAAAACAGCGAGGTTGGGAGTAATTGATGTCACAGATGGCTCACAGTGGGTGTAGACAACTTGACCAACTCTTCAGTATTCCTCAGGGCTGGCTCAATTGAAGATGGTGGTAGTAATATCTCCCACGGCACTTCCCTGTAGTAAGCCACCCTTATTCTCATGGTGACTGGAGTGTCCTTGATTGTGAATGCAGGATGAAAACTCATGAGACAGTGCTGACGGTAGCAATGACTCACGATTTTACTTCTTCCATGTGATGGAGGCACAACTCTTAGAAACTTTCACTTGGATGGAGCTGAGGCAGGATGATGATACGCTCTAGGGTCAGTCGGTGTTGTCCATTGCAGGGGCAGTCTCTTAACAGTGTGATTTTATCTTACCAGACCACAAAATGCCTGCAATGCCCTGGCTGTGGGATGCAGACCATAAAGAGGTGTCACGCCTGGTGTGAAGCTTCTAGACTGGATTGTTGCTATTACATCACTCCGATATTTACCTTCATAGCTAGGGTTGAGTCAATCTTGAGATTTCAGGATCGTTTTTTAAAATCCAATTTCCGATCATTTTGTATCCGAACCCGATCCCAATTCCAATCTAAATGCAAGTCAATGGGATTTTATAATGATCGAAAACCGGATTTTAAAAATGATCTGATTCACTACACAGCGAATTGAACGCTTCAATTTTTGGAGTGATTAAAAAATCTGCTGTCTGCTTAGTCCCCCCTTCTGTCTGGCAGTGCTTCTGTGCAGGTAAGTTGAGCGATTGGGATCAGAATTCCGTTCCCGATCTTTTTTAGGCGGGAACGGCACCCAATCGCGACCGTGAAATTTACTCGATCGCTGATCGGGATCCGGTCTTTTCCGATCACGATCGCTCGACCCTATTCATAGCCAATTCTATAGACACAATTCCACAAATTGAGAAAAGACCCTCTCCTAACTACAGAGTGACACTGGGGTTGACTTTAAGAGAACTCCAGATTCCAATTTGTCATTGAGGGAGAAGACTAACTCCCCTCCTCCTCCTAACTTAGGAAGGAACAGATGAGCAAATCTCTCAAGATTTGTGTATTTTTTTGGGTTTGAATTGCTTGGGTCCCAGATTGATTTAGGTTTGAACAAGTTCAGTACAAACCACACTACATTAACTTAAGACATATTGTACAACACTATCAAGACTCATAGAAACCTATTTATACAATTTATAGCTCTCTAAGGCAAACACATACAAAGTTATGTTAAAGGGGTTTTCCAGGCAGATTTTTTTCTTTTTTTTAAGAAAGCTCTGTTAGTGCTAGTGATGGGTTAGGGGGCGTTCACACTACCGTCGGTGTCCGACATGTAGTGTCCGCTCCTAGTGTCCGCTCAAAATCTGTCACGGACACTAGGAGCGGACACTAGATGTGTCCGTGACACCTGTCATTCACTTTAATGGGCATCGGGTGCGTTCTTTTGCACTCCGTGCCCGTCCTTCTCTGTCCGCAAGAGAAGATGTCCGACTTCTCAAGCGGACAGAGGAACCCTGCATGCAGGGTTTTTCTGTCCGCTTGAGAAGTCGGACATCTTCTCTTGCGGACAGGAAAGGACGGGCACGGAGTGCAAAAGAACGCACCCGATGCCCATTAAAGTGAATGACAGGTGTCACGGACACATCTAGTGTCCGCTCCTAGTGTCCGTGACAGATTTTGAGCGGACACTAGGAGCGGACACTACATGTCGGACACCGACGGTAGTGTGAACGCTCCCTTAATAAGCACACTCACATATCTTTAGCTGTGTTTGGAGTGATTTCTGGGTGTCTCTGGTTGTTACTGCATCCTCTGTCTTTGTTTAACTGTAACTTCCTGCTGTGCAGCTTTCTGTATAGCTGCTACACTAATTCCCTCTCACTCAGACCCCCCTCCACTCTCACTCTGTTACAAAACCCTCCCTGCCTCACTAGCCTAGCCCCTTCCACGCTACCTGTCTTGCTAAGACTAGCGTTCCCACCCATTACTAGCCCTTCCCACCCTCCTCCCCATCTCCCTAGCTAACTTCACTGCTAGAAGACAGGAAGAGGGGGAGGAGACATCCCGAGACACAGAAAGGCTTGGTAAGTATTGACAGGATAGTGGAGGGGGAAGAGTAATGGTGACGTTCCATTTCGGAAGTGGTAAAAAGGACAATCACCAGATTATCAGAAAATGTCCCTGGAGCGGTCACATGACTGCTCAAGAGATATGGATAATTATGGATTTTTTTTAATTGAAGCAAATTAGAAGTTAGGTGGAGGGAGGGAGTTTAGGGGTTATTTTTCAGTTTACCTTGGACAACCCTTTTAAAGTGACATGTACTGTATGTCTATGGCAAAATGGATGGTAAGCAGTAGATTTTATGTTTTCTGGCCCTTAATTAGTCAGGAGTAAGCCCTATATCTTTGGATACTCATTTTTAACCATTTATATTTATATATGGCAGGATATCGAATTTAGGGTTGCTATCCATTTCTTTTTATCATTTGGATTAATTAAAGGTTATATTTTAGATATCTTTTTTGGATTTCCAAATTTTCTTAGTGAACTCTTAGCTTAATAATTAACCATCCTATTTATGTACAGTGAATTGGTCTTTATCACCTACAAGGTTACTACAACTTACATAGTGTCTCCATATCTACTGGTGGCAGATATGTCAGATGGTAAAGAGGATGGTAAAATCCATTATTTAATGGAATTGGAGCTTATTTTTCTTCAAAGCTGGGACAAACCACAATTTGACAAAGAACAGACATTGCAAATGGTTATCCTTATCATATTTTTTTTTTTTTTTTGGTGTCTGAAACACCAACAAAGCCACTTTCTGCAGCAGTCAACAGCAGCAGAACTAGCAGATGCCTCTGCACATTCAGTTAAGTGTTTTGAATGACAAATGGTGTTGTTAGGGGGAATTTCCCATTCCCTAATTACAAGATAGTGTATAAGAGACTGATTCCTGGGGCCTTGCCACTGGGAACCCCAGTAATCAAGACAATGGAGACCATCTAGTACTCCTAGTTCTCCAGGAATCAAGAGAATGGAGACCACCTAGTTCTCCTGAGTGCTCCCTGTGACTGGAGTGGAGGTATATATAAAATGTGAGATATTTGTCCCAGGAGTCCTGTAGGAAGAAATAAAGCAATGGTTACACATGCACATCAAAACTCAATTTAGATGTAGCTTATAGGGTAACTTTTTATCATGATTGCTGGGCATTTGTAGTGTTCACTAAGGTCACTGTTACAATCCAAATTCAATAAAAGTTGGGACCCTGTATGAAATGTGAAGAAATCAAAAATGTAGTGATTTGGAAATCTCATATAAACAAATTTTATTCGTAATAGAACATAGAACACATAACAGAAGTTGAGAGTTAAACATTTTTCCATTTCAATTAAAACTCATATAGAAATTGAAGGCAGCAACACATCTCAAAAAAGTTGTGACAGTGTTAAAAGACTGGAAAAGTGAGTGCTACTAATAAAATACAACTGAAAGATCGATTTTTAACTATTTCAAATGTGTATAAAAAGAGCATGTTAGAAAGGCAGAGTCTCTCAGAAGCAAAGATGGTCAGAAGTTCACTAATCTGTGAAAAACTGCATCTAAAAATCGTGGCACATAGTGTATAGAACAGCATGGCCCTGCAGAAGAAGAGTTCAGGTGTGAGACTGGGCTGCCTGAAGTTCACACCTTTCACCAATAGAAAACATTTGGTGCATTAGGGAAAAAAATGGCAACTCAGAACTGTTGAGCAGTTAGAATCCTACATCAGACAAGAATAGGACAACATTCCTCTCCCAAAACCCTACAATTGGTCTTGACACTTGCCAGAAGTTTACAGTCTGTTTTAAAATCTTTTCTGAGATGAGTTGCTGCCATTCATTTCTATTTTTTTTACAGCAATTTTTCTGGTAATGATTTCTGTAAGTATTCCTGAACTCATGCAGTGATTTGCATTACCGATTCATATAATATATGGTTAAATGAGATTTCCAAATATTCTTGTATTATTTACATATTGTAAAGCCCCCCAACTTGTTTGGAATTGGGATTGTAGAATAAAGAGTTGCATTTAATTGTTGCATTGCTTAAAACATTTTTTATTAGAGATGAGCAAGTAGTCAAATATTCGATATTTGTTTCGAGTAGCCCCTCAATATTTGACTATTCGACCGAATATCGAATTCCATTATAGTCTATGGGGAAAAAAATGCTTGTTTCGGGGGAAACCACTATTCGACTAATGAGAGTCACCAAGTCCACAATGACACCCCAAGAAATGATGCCAACACCTCTGGAATGCAACTGGGACAGAGGAAGCATGCCTGGGGGCATCTAACACACCCAAGTCCCAGGATTACCCCACTATCACAGCCTATCAACTAGACACTCCAAACTCAATATGGAGAGTGGAAAAATACTTGGAAACCTTCTTTCTTCTACATTAGTATGGACAGAAACACAAAATTTAAGCTAAAGTAACATTAGCATGCACCCCTTGCCCATGACAACCACAGATGGCATAGGTAATAGGAAATCCAACAGCCCCCACCCTTAACTGTAATTGTTTATGTGTGTGTGTGTGTGATGTGGTGAGACCTCCAAAAATTACTTTTCTGGCCCTTCACGTGAGCGCTTTCAAATTAAGTTAGAGGCCCTTAAACTGAGCTACCAGCAGAGATTGAGGCCCTTGAGGTGACTTGAGCCTTTTACCAGCATAGTTTTAGGCCCTTTAAGTTAGTTCATCATTGCACCAGCGGAGTGTTAGGCCCTTTAAGTGAGTTGAGCCTTGCACTAGCAGAGTTTTTTGCCCTTGGGGTGAGTTGAGCCTTTAACCAGCAGAGATTTGTTGGCCCTTTGGGTGAGTTGAGCCTTGCAGCAGCAGAGTGTTATAGCCCCTTTAAAATTGTTAGCTCCTAAATCGGTAGTTGCAAAACCATCACTCTCATTGTGTGGGATTGATGCAGTGGATTGGAGTGAGGACCCAGACATTGACCTTGATTTTGATTGTGAAATTGATAACATTTTGGTATCAAGTCCTGGTGGTAACTTCTATTTAGATGCCTGCAAAGGTGGAGAATTGGCTGTAACCCCTACTACAGGTAATGGTACTCTAATATCAGACTCTGCATTACCTATACAGGGTTCTGATCAGGTGTTAATAGTCCAAACAACATGCTCCAGTACTTTAGATGTAGATCAGAAACCACTTTCCCTTCAGACACCAGATTTAACCAAGGTTCATCATCATCATCCTGCTGAGATGGAGCCACTAAAGGAAACCTTGCCTTCCAAGGCATGTTCTGTAGCTGCCACTGAGCCAAATCTAAACACAGAGTCCTTAGGAACTGAACAAAATTCAAAGTGTCAAAAGACTTTAGAGACTGTTGAAATTAATGGGATCCAGAATGAGGAGTTTATCACAAGGCTGACAGACCCAACTCCACATGCTGCAGCACAAGCAACCAGCAGTCAGACTAAGATTGTCTCTTCTTCAAGTAAGACACAAGATTCTTTGGAACCAGAACAGGAAAAGCCAGTGATTGCCATTGCTGCAGTGCCTAGGCCATCTTTCAGAACAGTTCATTCAGAGATTGAATTGGAGAAAAATAAGAACATTTACTGTGATCGAGTCTTCATGCACATTAGTGGGCATGGACAACCTAACGTACAAGATCCTCATGCTGAGCTGGCCTCATTACTGAACAAGATCAACCAGGATAATCATGGTTAGAAACAGCCATCAGATCTTACCGAAAGGAATCACCCTCGATTTGGAAAGAAGCAATCTAGCAGAATGTTAGACCCTTTGGGTGATTTGAACCTTTTAACCAGTAGAGTATTTGGCCCTTGGGGTGAGTTGAGCCTTGCACCAGCAATGTTTTTGGCCCATAAGGGTGAGTTGAGCCTTTAAACAGCAGAGATTTGTTGGCCCTTTGGGTGATTTGAACCTTTTAACCAGTAGAGTATTTGGCCCTTGGGGTGAGTTGAGTCTTGCATCAGCAATGTTTTTGGCCCTTGAGGTGAGTTGAGCCTTTTACCAGCAGAGTTTTAGTTTTTGGCCTCTTGGGTGAGTTGAGCCTTTAACCCCTTCCCGGCCAGAAAGAGTTAATAAAATGTAGTCAATAAGTTACAGGCCCCAAAATTGCATTGTGCATTGAGAAGCACATCTAATACCGCATAAATCAAGCCCTCATATGGCCACATTGCCAGAAAATAAAAATAAAAATGTAGCATGTACAATGTGAAGGTAAAAACCGCAAAAGTCGCCAAATCATTAGGACATAAGTGGCTGCGACTAGAAGAAAATGTATAAGTTGTGCGAGCGGGGACACCCCATATTTAGAGCTTATGAGAGAGAATACACCAGCGCTGATCCCCCAGAATGCCCCTCTTCCCCATCCGTGTCATAGGAGCTAGTGGGAAAATAGAATGGGATTTGGTGTACCCAATTTACTCCGCACAGCTCCGCACAGCTTACATATTCACTTTGGGGTTACTAATGCTCACTACATCACTTGATAAAGTCTTTGAGGGGTGCGGTTTTCAAAATGGTGCACTTTCTAGAGGTTTCCACGGTTTTGACACCTCAAGGGTTTTGTAAATGCAACATGGTTCCTGAAACGCCTTCCTTTCTGCGTCTCGCTGTGCATCCATATATTAGTTTATACCCACAAGTGGGGTACTATGGTAGTCGGGAGAACTTGCCTAACAAATTTTGGGATGCGTTTCCTCCTTTAACCCCTTGTGAATGTGCAAATTCTTGGGCTAAACGAAAATATTAGTAAAATAAAATCAAAATTGAAAATTTCACCTCCATTTTGTATTAATTCCTGTTAATCACTTATAGGGTTAAAATACTAGGTATATGTTGCTTTGGCTTATTTAAGGGGTGCAGTTTTGATAATGTTGTGATTTATGGGGGGCTTTAATACAAGGGTCTTTCAAAACCCCCTTCATAACTGGATTAGTCCCTTAAAAAATGGGTTTTGGAAATTTCTTGAACATTTTGAATATTGTTGTTTCACTTGTAAACCTTCTAATGTCCTAATGATAGAATCCTATTAAACAGGATTTTACAGTGTATAGTTTAAACTACACAGAATACATCTACATGTAATGTTATTTGATATTTTTACTATCTAGGAATAGCAGTGTAAGTTTTTGTTTTAATATCTGCCACTGTGACCAGACCTTAGCAGAGGACTACTACCCCATCCTTCCCTCACCCCTCCCTGGGTGGCCACATCCAAATGGTATTATAAACAGGATTGATCACCTTGTACTTTGGAAAGAGACTGAATTGATGATTTGAGAAACCTTTGCTTTCTGCAAGCTGATTTTAGAAAACTTTGTCTGTGTGAACTTCTTGCTGTCTTGCTGTCAAACTACTGTTATTAGTCCACCAGGGGTATTTCATCTATCTTGAAATTATTGTGAGAGACTTGCAGCTTATCAGAGAGTTGAACAATTAGACTGTAGAACAGCCCTTCCAGTTTAAAAAAGCTTTACTTGAGAAGTCTTATTGCAGCACAGTAAACATGATTTCAGAGACTTTGTTGTACACAGCCCTAAGAAGTTAATCTACTAATTTTGAGATGAAAGCAGTAAATTGAACAATTTACTGATGGATTGAGAAATTTTAAATTTATATGAATTTCATAATAGCATCAGAAACAGTTAATAGTCATGTGAATTATTTACTGTGTTATAACTGGGAAGCCCATGAAGGGTTAACTGCCTGCTGAATATGTTCCTGCGTCAAAGGAATGACCCTAGGAAATAATCTGTCAATTCCAGGACTGTGGAGAGCAGAAAGCGCTGCTTAGCAACCAAGGAAACTAAATTTTGTCTCAAGTGTAAATAAATGTATAGTCCCCCATTACAAGGGAGAATAAAGAAATCATACGCACCATCATCATATCATCATATCCTCATATATGGTGCCATCATCTTACAAAAGTCTGCCCTATATTAGAGATTAGCGAACAGTCAAATATTCAATATTCGTTTCAAATAGCTATTCGACTATTCAAACGAATATTGAATCCCATTATAGTCTATGGGGAAAAAAGCTTTGTTTCAGAGGAAACCACTATTCGACTCAGCAGAGTCACCAAGTCCACTATGACACCTTAGCATATGATGACAACACCTCTGGAATGAAAACTGGGACAGCAGGGGAAGCATGCCTGGGGCATCTAACATGCCCAAGTCCCTGTATTACGCCACTAATAATGTGGGAGCTGACTTTTTCACATAGGAATGCATTGACCAGCGTTGATTGGCCGAATGCCATATAGTGTACAGCATTCGGCCAATCACCGCTGGTTCTGCCAGAGGCTCGTCTGTGAGGAGGCGGAGTCTAAGATCGGTGCACAGCAGTTTCCATTGTGGTCCGATCTCAGATGTAGCAGAGTTGACACAGCTCTGCTACATCTCAGGTTTAGCAGAGTTGACACAGCTCTGCTACATCTCAGGTTTAGCAGAGTTGACACAGCTCTGCTACATCTCAGATGTAGCAGCATTGAGCGTACAGCAGTGCTACATCTCAGGTTTAGCAGAGTTGACACAGCTCTGCTACATCTCAGATATAGCAGAGTTGAAACAGCTCTGCTACATCTCAGATGTAGCAGCGTTCAGCGCACAGCACTACTACATCTCAGGTATAGCAGAGTTGACATAGCTCTGCTGTACCTCAGATGTAGCAGCATTGAGTGCACAGCACTGCTACATCTCAGGTATAGCTGAGTTGAGCGGGAGCTGACTTTTTCCCATAGGAATGCATTGACCAACGTTGATTGGCAGAATGCCATACAGTGTTGAGCACTCGGCCAATTAACACTGGTTCTGCCGGAGGCTCGTATTTGAGGAGGCGGAGTCTAATATCAGTCCACAGCAGTCTCCATTGTGGTCCGATCTCAGATGTAGCAGAGTTGAGAGCACTGCTCTGCTACACCTGAGATGTAGCAGAGCTGTGTCAACTCTGCTATACCTGAGATGTAGTAGTGCTGTGTCAACTCTGCTATACCTGAGATGTAGTAGGGCTGTGTCAACTCTGCTATACCTGAGATGTAGCAGAGCTGTGTCAACTCTGCTACACCTGAGATGTAGCAGAGCTGTGTCAACTCTGCTATACCTGAAATCAGACCACAATGGAGATTGCTGTGGACTCATCTTAGACTCCGCATCCTCACAGATGAGCTTCTGGCAGAACCAGCGTTGATTGGCCGAATGCTGTACACTGTATGGCATTCGGCCAATCAACACTGGTCAATGCATTCCTATGTGAAAAAGTCAGCTCCCGCTCAACCCTGCTATACCTGAGATGTAGCAGAGCTGTGTCAACTCTGCTATACCTGAGATGTAGTAGTGCTGTGTCAACTCTGCTATACCTGAGATGTAGTAGGGCTGTGTCAACTCTGCTATACCTGAGATGTAGCAGAGCTGTGTCAACTCTGCTATACCTGAGATGTAGCAGTGCTGTGTCAACTCTGCTATACCTGAGATGTAGCAGTGCTGTGTCAACTCTGCTATACCTGAGATGTAGCAGTGCTGTGTCAACTCTGCTACATCTGATATGTAGCAGAGCTGTGTCAACTCTGCTATACCTAGATGTAGCAGTACTGTCAACTCTGCTATACCTAGATGTAGAAGTGCTGTGTCAATTCTGCTACATCTGAGATGTAGTAGTGCTGTGTCAACTCTGCTATACCTGAGATGTAGCAGTGCTGTGCGCTCAACGCTGCTACATCTGAGATGTAGCAGAGCTGTGTCAACTCTGCTATACCTTAGATGTAGCAGTGCTGTGTGTTCAGCGCTGCTTCATCTGAGATATAGCAGAGCTGTGTCAACTCTGCCATACCTGAGAAGTAGCTGCTGCATCTGAGATGTAGCAGAACTGTGTCAACTCTGCTATACCTGAGATGTAGCAGAGCTGTGTCAACTCTGCTACATAGGAGATCGAACCACAATGGAGACTGCTGTGGACCAATCTTAGACTCCGCCTCCTCCTACAGAACCAGTGTTGATTGGACGAATGCTGTACACTGTATGGCATTTGGCCAATCAACGCTGGTCAATGCATTCCTCTGAGAAAAGGTCAGCTCCCGCATAACGCAAGCTGATAGGGATCCCGACTAGCATATAATGGGCTGCCACGAGATAGAGCCCCAAAGAGCTGTTTGAGTAACATTCCCACCTAAATAAAGCTAATTCCTAGCTAACCCTGCCAGTACATCTATCCCTGTCTCACAGGCACATAGTTCACAGTCTCATATGAACCAAATCTAAAATCCACCATTCGTATAAAGTGGAGGTCACCTGATTTAGCCAGCCAATTACTTTTTCTGATTTTTTTCCGATGCCTATGTTGTCATAGTTCCTATCCCCCATCCCCTGCACAGTTATTGGTGCAAAAAAAGCACTAGGGAAGGTGGGAGGGGATACAAATTTTAGTGCGTTTGCCGCGTGGTATTCGATTGGAATCGAATATCTCAAACAGCCTATTTGATCGAATACCAATTCCATTGAACGCCGTTCGCTCATCTCTACCCTATATGCCTTCACAGGAAGTGATGCGGAAGCTTAGTGCCATGTTGTAATTTTTGTTAGTTGTGGCCATTTTAAGGGATTCCTATAACTGTAACTCTGTGTTGTTATGGCAGGGTGGTTGAGTATGAACTTCACTCTTTCCCACAATGTAGGATGGAAAATGTCTAACACATCCCAGCAGAATGTCTCAGATCCCAGCTGGAGCTAGAGTCCATGCAGCAACAAGTGCTTGAAAAAGTTGAAGTATTATAGGGACCAAAATCACAAACTGAGAGGCTCAATAGAAGGGACTATAATGCACAAATGGAAAAGCCACAACATTCTATGTAAATGGCCACTTATGAGTGGCAAGAGAAGGTATCCCTTGTTTCTGGTAGTTTGGACATGAGGAGAGGAGAACAAGAATCTGTTATAAAAAGGACTTCTCTGCCTGAGAGTTTACATAATCTGAAGCAAGTGGAGCAGGTCTACCATTAAAAACTTTTTTTCTCCCTAACACGTTGGAATAGACTTAAGAAAGGCTATTCGTCTCCTACCTTTTGATGTCTTCTCCGCCCCACCATTTGGTTGAAATCCCGTTTTCCGCCGGTATGCAAATGAGTTCACTCACATCACTAGGGGCAGGCCCCAGCACTCAAACTGTTTAACCGGCCATTTTTCTTGTGTCCACGGGCATGCCCAGTCGGCTTTGCCCTAGGCTCGAAGCCTGAACTTTGAAGCCAACCTCAGGAAGAAGACGCGGTGCAGACCCTGTTACTGAAGAAGATGGAGGCGGTGTTGGAGAGTTCTGTTGCAGCATTGGGAACGCCCCCAGTGCTGTAAGAGAACTCTTTTGCATACTGGCGGAAAATGGGATTTTAACCGAATGGCGTGGCGGAAAAGACGTCGAAAGGTAGGGACGAATAGCCTTTCTTAAGGCTATTCCGATGTATTAGGGAGAAAAAAAGTTTTTAATCGTAGAATCCCTTTAATGGTTATTGAACCATCTCATCTCTGTGTGGGGCTAGAGCTGCATTTTCCTCTCCATACTCTTCTAACCATCAGTAGATAAGTTCTCCAAATTTGTCATTTACCTCTAGGGCTAAACCATTGCCAAAACCTTTGACATCAGCTATAAAAGTTTCCTCTCACATTCCATATTTAGCTGAATTGGGAAACTTTACTCCAAGACAGAAAGACCAGGTTAAACTGTGGGCTAAGTTAGTCGCTGAGGCTGCCATCTGGGAAAAGCTATTTAAAGGGCTGAATAGAATTTTTCTTTTTTTTTTTTCTTTTTTTTTTTTTTTTTGGGGGGGGGGGCAGTATGCTACTACTTTTTGACTGAAATGTATCAGTCTCAGTTGGACTGCCTGGGCCAACTCATACTGTCAATACCATTCTTGCTGACATTATTTAAATATACCTTACCCAGACAATACAACTCTACTATACAGAGTTCCCCCTTCTCAAGTTTTCACAAACTCAGTATGGAGAAAAGGGTCTATCAACTCTCCCCCATCTCACTTAGCCCCGCTATTATCTATCAAACTTAATGGCCCCACACTAACACCTTTCTCACAAAGACCTCAAAGTCACATTTTACAAGTTTACATTATTTGATATGTTATGTTTTATCGTTATTTTAAATGCCTAAGGCTGGATTCACATCTGCTCCTTTTTTGTCCAGTGATTCCAAGATGAAACAAACACACCTGACACAAACAGACACCTGACAGACCCAAGCTTTTATGGGTCCCTTGGGCTCTGTTGGGGTCCTCTATTTTAGTGCTCCATTTGTCTATTCTTTTGGTCCTAAGTGTCACCTATAGTCTTCTAGGTTTGTCTGTTACTGCTCTACTCTGCCATATTTGCCACAAGGGCAGCAGTCAGGTTTAGGACCTGTACTCCCAAACGGGTTGGTCAGCATTTATCCATGAAAATGGCTATGGACCAGCAGATTATGAAGGCTCTTAGAATGTCAGTAAGTAATTGACGGCCGAGAGCCCATGTAATGTTTCAGTGTAGGGTCACTGGTAAGTATACCACAATATTTCCTGAGGATCTGACGTACATGAAACCTACTTGAATTAAAAGTAGTAATAATTCTTACATGTTGATCAGAGTTGCGCACTATTCTTCATGACTATATAGACTGTAACAGATCACTTCGATCACATTCTGGATTCATCATTCTTCGTATTTTCTTTGCCTGAAATGATTACTCAATTCATGAGCTGAGTTCTCAAAGGATTGGTTAGCTGAACATGTATATAGTGCACACGATAACTTGGCCCCTAGGAATGTTTTGAATGAGACCTACTGGGTGCACAGAACAGGATTTCACTAAGGAGTTTGTGGCTGATTCCTTCTGATAGAAATCAGACTATATGCTTCCATCTAGGTCAACGTGTAGTTTAATATCCAGGTGATCAATCTCAGACCAACTGCAACGGTGGATTAATTTGATGTTCTTTTTGTTATGGCTGAGAGATTCAAGAAATACCTTCAAATAAATTTCTGAGCCCTGCCAAATAAGGCTTACCTAGGTCATCTATATAACACCCCCAGAAGTGCACATTTCCAATCATTCATTTATGTCACAGGCTCAGTAAGGAAGATGGATCTTTCCCACAGACCCAAGAACAAATTAGCATTTGCGGGTGTGTATGACACCCCCATAATTGTTCCCTGGAGCTGTAGGAAAAATGAATCTCCAAAACATGAAAAAATTCTATAACAGCCTAACAAGCAACTCAAAGATCACTCTCAATATCTGATTTTGAGACTTGTACCTCTTTCATACCATCTGAGTGTCTGATCGAGGTGTGCCATGATTCAACATCAAATGTCACGATAATCATACAGTTTTACAAATAGATACCGTCAATTTTCTGAAGTATATCAGTGGAGTCTTTTATATAGGATAGTAGAGTCTCCTCAAGAGGCTGCAAGTAGAAATTACTAAGTTTGCAAATGGGCCCACATAAACCATTGGTTCCAGGTACAATAGGATGACCAGGGGGGTTATCTTTATGTTGTTGGAGGGAACAATTGTCATTACAAATACTTGTTGGAATACTCTCAAAATATTTGCTTACCAGTTTCACAAATAGATCAATATTGGTGTCTGATGTTAATTCTGGAAGGCATTTAGAAGAATTTTGGATCCTCAGGAAATATTGGGGTTTACTTTCCAGTGACACTAAACTAAAGTATAGAGCATAGATAGATTTTTAAACTTAGAACAGTACATCCTAACTGACTAAATGATCATATCAGTTTTGATCCCTTTCTTTTGAATTTTTTTTCTTTATTTTATTTTCTCTCTTTTTTTTTTTCTTATGTAGTAAGTCACCGTTGGTCTGTCTCAGCTGATTAACATTCTAGTATGGTCTTATTTTAAAGGGATTCTACCATTACCTTTATTTTGCAGGTCCACATTTTTGAATTTTATTTATTTTCTTCATTATCCTAATTGTGCTCAAAGAGAACACTGGACGTTCTCCCTGTGCTCAGTGCACAGCTTCATCATCAATTTCAGTGCCGCACATTCCTCTTCATTTTCCACAATGTGAACTTACCTTAACCCTATCAAGATTGAGCCTAAAAGTGCCTTAAGGACTAGGACTAATTTTTTTAAAGTGACATATGTCACTTTATATGGCAATAACTTTGAGATGCTTTAACTTACACAAGTGATTTTGAGATTGTTTTCTCATGACACATTGTTCTTCATGTTAGTGGTAAACACTAATCAATATTTTTGTCTTTATTTATAAAAAAAATAGGAAATTTGATGAAAATTTGGAAAAAATTTTTCAAAATGAGAAAAGCTCTGGCTTTCAAAAAGATAGTCATATTAACCAAATACATTGATAAATATTATCTACCATATCTCTGATTTATATTGGCATCATCTTTTATCGTTCTTTAATTCATTTTGGATGTTACAAGGCTTACAAGTGTAACAGCGATTTTCCAGGTTTACAAGAAAATTCCCCAAACTAATTTTTTAGGAACCTCTTCAGTTCTGACAGAAATGATAAAGGCTTATATATTAGAAATCCCCATAAATCACCCCATTTACAAAACTGAAGCCCTAAAATAATTAAAAACAGCATTTGGGATATTTATTAACCCTTTAAGCATTTCATCAGAATAAAAATAATATGAAGGCGAAATTTAGACATTTAATCTTTTTTCACTAATACATTCAATTAGCCCTAAAATTACCAAATTCACAAAGGGTTAAAGGAGAAAATGCATCTCACAGTTAGTTATACAATTTCTCCCGAGCCCAGAAATACCCCACATGTGGGTGTAAACTGATGTTTGGGGGAATGGCAGCGCACAGAAGGGAAGGAGCGACACAGGGTGTTTGAAAAGCAGATTGTGCTGGAATAGTTTTCAGGTGCGATATCTCATTTGCAGAGCCCTTAGAGTAACAATACAATGGGAGTTTTCTAAAAGTGATCCCATTTTGGAAACTAAACCCCTCATAGATGTCTTCAAGGGGTATAGTGATCATTTTGACCCTATAGCCGTTTCACAGATTTTACTAGCCTTGGCATGTGTAGGTTAAAATGACTAAAATGTCACTTTATCCCCAAAGTCTTCACTTTCACAAGGGCTTAAAGGAGAAAAAGCTCCACACAGTTTTTTTGAACAATTGCTCATAAATGCGGCAATACCCCATATGTGGTCATAATCTGCTGTATGGGTACATGGTGGGGCTTGGAATGGAAAGAGTGCTACGTGGCTTTTGGAGCGCAGATTTAGAAGTTTGGTATCTGGACACCATGTTGTGTCTGCAGAGCCTTTAAGGTACCAGAAAAGTGGAATCTGGAAAGAAATGACCCATTTTGAATACTGCATCCCTCAAAGAATTTATCAGGGGGTGTAGTGAGCCTTAGTTTGCCAGAAGTGACTGCACAGCGGATGGTAAGGAGTGAATACAAAGCTGTGCGGAGGACATTGCGAACACCAAATTCCCTACTATATCCCCAGTAGCTCCTATGATGGGGGGGTCACTTCTGGTGTCTTTTCTCTTGTAAGCTCTAAATCTCAGGTATCCCCTGATATAAGCTTGCACAGCTTATACATTCTCTTCCTGTCGCAGACAGTTGTGTTCTAATTGTGTTCTGATTTGGTGATATTGGGTTTTTTGTCTTCACATTGCTAGATGCTATATTTTTCTTATTTTTCTGGTGATGTGGCCATATAAGGGCTTGTTTTTTGCAGCATGAGATGTATTTTGTAATGAAATCATTTTTGGGTGCCTACAACGTGTAGAATAAATAATATTAACTCTTTCTTGGTGGATTAAAAAAATCACAGCAATTCTGGCATTGCTTTTTACCTTTTAATTTTTTTGCCGTTTAGCATTCAGTATGAGTAACATGTTATCTTTATTCTTCAGCCGGTATGATTACAGCGATACCTCATGTATAAGGTTACTAATTCTGCAGAACAAAAAACCATTTGAGGACTTAAATCAATTACTTTTGCATCACTATCTTCTAAGATGTGTAACATTTTTATTTTTCAGTTTACAGAGTTGGTTTAGGGTTTATGTTTTGCAGGGCAACCTGTGCTTTCATTTGTACTGTTTGGGGGATGTATGACTTTGTGATCACTTTTTATAGCATTTTTATGTAAGGCAAAATGGCCAAAAAACTTTATTTCCAGCATTTTTTTTTTCAGTTTTTTTTTCTGACGTTCACCATGCAGGTTAAATATCATTTCAGTTTTGTTGTACAGGTTGTTATGGATGCGGTGATACCAAACATGTATTGTTTTTATTAATATTTTGTATTTTCTTTATATAATTCATTATTGGACTTTATAACTTTTTTGGAGCTTTATAAATAATATATATATATATATATATATATATATATATATATGTATATATATATATATATATATATATATATATATATATATATATATATATATAAGCTGGCTTCCTCATTACCCGTCGGGATCAACCAGGTAGTTGGGGGTCTTAGCAGCCTGGGGTCACTAGCCAGACTCCAGGCTGCAAATTCTAGCTGCCGGCATCCCCTGATTTTGCCACGGTGTGTCAGTGGGGGTCGGCAGCAACATTACACAACCCTTTGGATGCAGTGGTCATGTTTGACTGCTGCATCCAAGTAGTTAACCCCCCCCATCATAGCTCAGCTTCAATGGGTGTTAAACAGTGGGGTGTTAGCTGTCAGATACAGCTAACACCTGCTCCTGATGCCACCCACGGCATTCAGGGTCTCTGACAAACCCCTAAGATGCCACAATCTCTATTGATTGCAGCATCTTAAAGGTTAAACAGCAGGATCAGTGTTATCACTGTCCTTGCTGTTACAGAAAGATCCTGACTGTCAGATATAGCCGGGCTCCCATGATGATCACATGGGCACTGTTTCTGAGCCCGTGCGATCTCCATCACGTACATGCACGTGGGGATGCGGTAAGTAATGACATTCTCCCCGGTACATGTACAAGACATTGCTTGAAGGGGTTAAGAGTAGAGATGAGCGAACACTAAAATGTTCGAGGTTCGAAATTCGATTCGAACAGCCGCTCAATGTTCGTGTGTTCGAACGGGTTTCGAACCCCATTATAGTCTATGGGGAACAGATACTCATTAAGGGGGAAACCCAAATCCGTGTCTGGAGGGTCACCAAGTCCACTATGACACCCCAGGAAATGATGCCAACACCTCTGGAATGACACTGGGACAGCAGGGGAAGCATGTCTGGGGGCATCTAACACACCAAAGACCCTCTATTACCCCAACATCACAGCCTAACAACTACACACTTTACACACTCAATACCACCTCTCTGACAGTAGGAAAACACCTTGAAACATGTGTATTTGGCACTTGCAGTGAGGAGAGCTTGTCACCAGCAGTGAATTTGGCCCTTGTAGTAAGTTGAGGTTGGCACCAACATTTGTTTTGAAAATCAGGGTGGATTGAGCCTCTAACCAGCAGAGTTTGGGCAAATTCATGGTGGAGGGAGCCTCTAAAAACCCCAGTTTGGACCAATTCATGGTGGAGGGAGCCTCTAACCAGCCCAGTTTGGGCAAATTCATGGTGGAGGGAGCCTCTAAAAAACCCAGTTTGGACCAATTCATGGTGGAGGGAGCCTCTAACCAGCCCAGTTTGGGCAAATTCATGGTGGAGGGAGCCTCTAACCAGCCCAGTTTGGACCAATTAATGGTGGAGGGAGCCTCTAACCAGCCCAGTTTGGACCAATTAATGGTGGAGGGAGCCTCTAACCACCCCAGTTTGGACCAATTCATGGTGGAGGGAGCCTCTAAACAGCCCAGTTTGGGCAAATTCATGGTGGAGGGAGCCTCTAAACAGCCAAGTTTGGACCAATTCATGGTGGAGGGAGCCTCTAAAAACCCCAGTTTGGACCAATTCATGGTGGAGGGAGCCTCTAACCAGCCCAGTTTGGGCAAATTCATGGTGGAGGGAGCCTCTAAACAGCCCAGTTTGGGCAAATTCATGGTGGAGGGAGCCTCTAACCAGCCCAGTTTGGACCAATTAATGGTGGAGGGAGCCTCTAACCAGCCCAGTTTGGACCAATTAATGGTGGAGGGAGCCTCTAACCAGCCCAGTTTGGACCAATTAATGGTGGAGGGAGCCTCTAACCAGCCCAGTTTGGACCAATTCATGGTGGAGGGAGCCTCTAACCAGCCCAGTTTGGACCAATTAATGGTGGAGGGAGCCTCTAACCAGCCCAGTTTGGACCAATTAATGGTGGAGGGAGCCTCTAACCAGCCCAGTTTGGACCAATTCATGGTGGAGGGAGCCTCTAACCAGCCCAGTTTGGACCAATTCATGGTGGAGGGAGCCTCTAAAAAACCCAGTTTGGACCAATTCATGGTGGAGGGAGCCTCTAAACAGCCCAGTTTGGGCAAATTCATGGTGGAGGGAGCCTCTAAACAGCCCAGTTTGGGCAAATTCATGGTGGAGGGAGCCTCTAACCAGCCCAGTTTGGACCAATTAATGGTGGAGGGAGCCTCTAACCAGCCCAGTTTGGACCAATTCATGGTGGAGGGAGCCTCTAAACAGCCCAGTTTGGGCAAATTCATGGTGGAAGGAGCCTCTAACCAGCAGAGTTGTGGGAAAGCAGGGTGGAGGGAGCCTCTAACCAGCAGAGTTGGTGGAAATCAGGGTGGAGGGAGCCTCTAACCAGCAGAGTTGGGGGAAATCATGTTGGAGGGAGCCTAGTATTAGCAGAATTGTGCAACGCTTATGGTGGATGAGTATGAGGATGCGGAGGAATTGGAGAGGTTGAGTACAGACATGGAGTTTCATGTTGGGGTGCTTTACACAGGTGGGCACAAAAATGAAGGCTCTATCCAGTGGTGGTTCATTTTTATCAAAGTGAGCCGGTCGGCACTCTCAGCTGACAGACGGGTGCGCTTGTCAGTGATGATGCCACCGGCTGCACTGAACACCCTCTCAGATAGGACGCTGGCGGCAGGACAGGACAGCACCTCCAAGGCATATAGGGCAAGTTCAAGCCACAGGTCCAACTTCGACACCCAATACGTGTAGGGCGCAGAGGGGTCGGAGAGGACAGGGCTGTGGTCGGAAAGGTATTCCCGCAACATGCGCCTATACTTCTCACGCCTGGTGACACTAGGACCCTCCGTGGCGGCACTTTGGCGAGGGGGTGCCATCAAGGTGTCCCAGACCTTAGACAGTGTGCCCCTCGTTTGTGTGGACCGGTGAGAACTTGGTTGCCTACTGGAGGAACTGCCCTCCCTGCCGCCAACGTCACATGCTGGAAACATCTCCATCATATTCTGCACCAATTGCCTGTGGCAAGCATTGATGCGATTGGCCCTCCCCTCTACCGGAATAAAAGACGAGATGTTGTTTTTATACCGGGGGTCAAGGATAGCAAAGATCCAGTACTGGTTGTCCTCCATGATTTTGACAATACGCTTGTCGGTTGTAAAGCACCCCAACATGAACTCAGCCATGTCTGCCACAGTGTTAGTTGGCATGACTCCTCTGGCCCCACCGGAAAGTTCAATCTCCATTTCCTCCTCATCCTCCATGTCTACCCATCCGCGCTGCAACAATGGGACGATTCGAAGTTGCCCGGAAGCCTCCTGTATCACCATCACATCATCGGACAACTCTTCTTCCTCCTCCTCCTCCTCCTCCTCCTCCATTAAACGCAGTGAAGCGGACAGATGTGTGGACCTACTCTCCAGCTGTGACGGATCGGATGCTATCCCTAACTCCTCTGTGTGATCTGAGTTATCCCTGATGTCAATCAGGGATTCTCTCAGAACACACAAGAGCGGGATTGTAAGGCTCACCATCGCATCCTCAGAGCTCACCCTCCTTGTGGACTCCTCAAAGACCCGTAGGATGTCACAAAGGTCTCTCATCCATGGCCACTCATGGATGTGAAACTGAGGCAGCTGACTTTGTGGCACCCTAGGGTTTTGTAGCTGGTATTCCATCAAAGGTCTCTGCTGCTCAACCACTCTATTCAACATCTGAAACGTTGAGTTCCAGCGTGTGGGGACGTTGCACAAAAGCCGGTGTTGTGGCACATGCAGGCGTTGCTGGAGAGATTTTAAGCTAGCAGCGGCTACTGTCGACTTGCGAAAGTGGGCGCACATGCGCCGCACTTTCACCAGTAGCTCTGGAACATTGGGGTAGCTCTTTAGGAAACGTTGCACCACTAGGTTGAAGACGTGGGCCAGGCATGGAACATGTTGGAGTCCGGCAAGCTCCAGAGCTGCTACCAGGTTCCGGCCGTTATCACAAACGACCATGCCTGGGCCCAGGTGCAGCGGCTCAAACCATATTGCCGTCTCATCGAGGAGGGCATCCCTCACCTCGGAGGCAGTGTGCTGTCTGTCCCCCAAGCTGATCAGCTTCAGCACAGCCTGCTGACGTCTACCAACGCCAGTGCTGCAACGTTTCCAACTCGTAGCTGGGGTCAATCTAACAGCGGAGGAGGAGGCGGTGGCGGAGGAGGAGGCGGTGGCGGAGGAGGAGGCGGTAGAGGAGGAGGAGGAGGGGGGTGTTCTTCTCGTGTCCCTGCCAGGAATGTTAGGCGGGGAGACGAGGTACACCGGGCCAGTTTGGGAAGCAGTCCCAGCCTCAACTACATTCACCCAGTGTGCCGTCAGTGAAATGTAGCGTCCCTGTCCGCATGCACTTGTCCACGCGTCGGTGGTCAAGTGGACCTTTGTGCAAAGCGCGGAACTAAGGGCCCGCCTGATGTTGAGTGACACGTGCTGGTGCAAGGCGGGGACGGCACACCGGGAGAAGTAGTGACGGCTAGGGACGGCATAGCGAGGTGCCGCAGTTGCCATCAGGTCCAGGAAGGCGGGAGTTTCAACAAGCCGGAACGCCAACATCTCCTGGGCCAGCAGTTTAGCGATGTTGGCGTTCAAGGCTTGCGCGTGTGGGTGGTTAGCAGTGTATTTCTGCCGCCGCTCCAATGTCTGAGAGATGGTGGGTTGTTGTAAAGAAACGCCTGATGGTGCCTTTGATGGTGCAGGAGAAGGAGATAAGACAGGACCAGGGGAGGATGAGGTAGAAGTCAACAAAGTGGCGGAGGCAGATGAAGTGGTGTCCTGGCTCGTCCTCTGGAGTGCATCGCCAGCACAGTCAGCAGTGGCAGTGGCAGAGGCAGAGGCAGTGGCAGAGGCAGTGGCAGTGGCGTGAACGGCAGGCGGCCTTTGTCCTGCCGTTGCTGCCTGCCACTGATTCCAGTGCTTGGATTCCAAATGACGGCGCATTGAAGTGGTGGACAGGTTGCTCTTCTCAGAGCCCCTAATCAATTTCGAGAGGCAAATTGTGCAGACAACACTATATCTGTCCTCGGCGCATTCCTTGAAAAAACTCCACACCTTCGAGAAACGTGCCCTCGAGGTGGGAGTTTTTCGGGGCTGGGTACGAACTGGAACATCTTGGGAGATTCCGGGTGTGGCCTGGCTTCGCCTAAGCTGCTGACCTCTGCCTCTGCCTCTAGCTACCCTTTTTGGTGCTGCACCTGCCTCAACATCCACACTACTTTCCCCGCTTGACATCCCCCCTGTCCAGGTCGGGTCAGTGTCCTCATCATCCACCACTTCCTCTTCCAACTCCTGTCTCATCTCCTCCTCCCGCACAATGCGCCGGTCAACTGGATGCCCTGACGGCAACTGCGTCACATCATCGTCGATGAGGGTGGGTTGCTGGTCATCCACCACCAAATCGAACGGAGATGGAGGAGACTCTAGTGTTTGAGCATCTGGACACAGATGCTCCTCTGTTAGGTTCGTGGAATCGTGACGTGGAGAGGCAGGTTGAGGGACAATGAAAGGAGCGGAGAACAGCTCTGGGGAGCAGGGACAGTTTGGGTTATTGTTCTGTAAAGCTTCGGAATTTTGGGAGGAAGGAAGACAAGACTGTTGGGTAATAGGAGGAGAGGAGGCAGAGTCTGACTGGCTGCTGGACAATGTGCTGTAAGCGTTCTCTGACAGCCATTGCAAGACCTGTTCCTGGTTCTCGGGCCTACTAAGGTTTGTACCCTGCAGTTTAGTTAATGTGGCAAGCAACCCTGGCACTGTGGAGTGGCGCAATGCTTGCTGCCCCACAGGAGTAGGCACGGGACGCCCTGTGGCTTCACTGCTACCTTGCTCCCCAGAACCATTCCCCCGACCTCGCCCACGGCCTCGTCCACGTCCCTTTCCGGGAGCCTTGCGCATTTTGAATTCCTAGTTAGAAATTGGCACTGTATACCAGTAGTAAAAATTGTGGGTGCACGTAACCCCAATATATTCTTTGAATTCCCAGTCAGACACTGGCACTATATGGCAGTAGCAAGAAATGAGGGTATTTGTATTCCCAATATACTCTTTGAATTCCCAGTCAGACAATGGCACTGTATACCAGTAGTAAAAATTGTGGGTGCACGTAACCCCAATATATTCTTTGAATTACCAGTCAGAAACTGGCACTATATGGCAGTAGCAAGAAATGAGGGTATTTATAACCCCAATATATTCTTTGAATTCCCAGTCAGACAATGGCACTGTATACCAGTAGTAAAAATTGTGGGTGCACGTAACCCCAATATATTCTTTGAATTCCCAGTCAGAAACTGGCACTATATGGCAGTAGCAAGAAATGAGGGTATTTGTATTCCCAATATACTCTTTGAATTCCCAGTCAGACAATGGCACTGTATACCAGTAGTAAAAATTGTGGGTGCACGTAACCCCAATATATTCTTTGAATTACCAGTCAGAAACTGGCACTATATGGCAGTAGCAAGAAATGAGGGTATTTATAACCCCAATATATTCTTTGAATTCCCAGTCAGACAATGGCACTGTATACCAGTAGTAAAAATTGTGGGTGCACGTAACCCCAATATATTCTTTGAATTCCCAGTCAGAAACTGGCACTATATGGCAGTAGCAAGAAATGAGGGTATTTGTATTCCCAATATACTCTTTGAATTCCCAGTCAGACAATGGCACTGTATACCAGTAGTAAAAATTGTGGGTGCACGTAACCCCAATATATTCTTTGAATTACCAGTCAGAAACTGGCACTATATGGCAGTAGCAAGAAATGAGGGTATTTATAACCCCAATATATTCTTTGAATTCCCAGTCAGACAATGGCACTGTATACCAGTAGTAAAAATTGTGGGTGCACGTAACCCCAATATATTCTTTGAATTCCCAGTCAGAAACTGGCACTATATGGCAGTAGCAAGAAATGAGGGTATTTGTATTCCCAATATACTCTTTGAATTCCCAGTCAGACAATGGCACTGTATACCAGTAGTAAAAATTGTGGGTGCACGTAACCCCAATATATTCTTTGAATTACCAGTCAGAAACTGGCACTATATGGCAGTAGCAAGAAATGAGGGTACTTATAACCCCAATATATTCTTTGAATTCCCAGTCAGACAATGGCACTGTATACCAGTAGTAAAAATTGTGGGTGCACGTAACCCCAATATATTCTTTGAATTCCCAGTCAGAAACTGGCACTATATGGCAGTAGCAAGAAATGAGGGTATTTGTATTCCCAATATACTCTTTGAATTCCCAGTCAGACAATGGCACTGTATACCAGTAGTAAAAATTGTGGGTGCACGTAACCCCAATATATTCTTTGAATTACCAGTCAGAAACTGGCACTATATGGCAGTAGCAAGAAATGAGGGTATTTATAACCCCAATATATTCTTTGAATTCCCAGTCAGACAATGGCACTGTATACCAGTAGTAAAAATTGTGGGTGCACGTAACCCCAATATATTCTTTGAATTACCAGTCAGAAACTGGCACTATATGGCAGTAGCAAGAAATGAGGGTATTTGTATTCCCAATATACTCTTTGAATTCCCAGTCAGACAATGGCACTGTATACCAGTAGTAAAAATTGTGGGTGCACGTAACCCCAATATATTCTTTGAATTACCAGTCAGAAACTGGCACTATATGGCAGTAGCAAGAAATGAGGGTATTTATAACCCCAATATATTCTTTGAATTCCCAGTCAGACAATGGCACTGTATACCAGTAGTAAAAATTGTGGGTGCACGTAACCCCAATATATTCTTTGAATTACCAGTCAGAAACTGGCACTATATGGCAGTAGCAAGAAATGAGGGTATTTGTATTCCCAATATACTCTTTGAATTCCCAGTCAGACAATGGCACTGTATACCAGTAGTAAAAATTGTGGGTGCACGTAACCCCAATATATTCTTTGAATTACCAGTCAGAAACTGGCACTATATGGCAGTAGCAAGAAATGAGGGTATTTATAACCCCAATATATTCTTTGAATTCCCAGTCAGACAATGGCACTGTATACCAGTAGTAAAAATTGTGGGTGCACGTAACCCCAATATATTCTTTGAATTCCCAGTCAGAAACTGGCACTATATGGCAGTAGCAAGAAATGAGGGTATTTGTATTCCCAATATACTCTTTGAATTCCCAGTCAAACAATGGCACTGTATACCAGTAGTAAAAATTGTGGGTGCACGTAACCCCAATATATTCTTTGAATTACCAGTCAGAAACTGGCACTATATGGCAGTAGCAAGAAATGAGGGTATTTATAACCCCAATATATTCTTTGAATTCCCAGTCAGACAATGGCACTGTATACCAGTAGTAAAAATTGTGGGTGCACGTAACCCCAATATATTCTTTGAATTACCAGTCAGAAACTGGCACTATATGGCAGTAGCAAGAAATGAGGGTATTTGTATTCCCAATATACTCTTTGAATTCCCAGTCAGACAATGGCACTGTATACCAGTAGTAAAAATTGTGGGTGCACGTAACCCCAATATATTCTTTGAATTACCAGTCAGAAACTGGCACTATATGGCAGTAGCAAGAAATGAGGGTATTTATAACCCCAATATATTCTTTGAATTCCCAGTCAGACAATGGCACTGTATACCAGTAGTAAAAATTGTGGGTGCACGTAACCCCAATATATTCTTTGAATTCCCAGTCAGACACTGGCACTATATGGCAGTAGCAAGAAATGAGGGTATTTGTATTCCCAATATATTCTTTGAATTCCCAGTCAGACAATGGCACTGTATACCAGTAGTAAAAATTGTGGGTGCACGTAACCCCAATATATTCTTTGAATTACCAGTCAGACACTGGCACTATATGGCAGTAGCAAGAAATGAGGGTATTTGTATTCCCAATATATTCTTTGAATTCCCAGTCAGACAATGGCACTGTATACCAGTAGTAAAAATTGTGGGTGCACGTAACCCCAATATATTCTTTGAATTCCCAGTCAGACACTGGCACTATATGGCAGTAGCAAGAAATGAGGGTATTTGTATTCCCAATATATTCTTTGAATTCCCAGTCAGACAATGGCACTGTATACCAGTAGTAAAAATTGTGGGTGCACGTAACCCCAATATATTCTTTGAATTCCCAGTCAGACACTGGCACTATATGGCAGTAGCAAGAAATGAGGGTATTTGTATTCCCAATATATTCTTTGAATTCCCAGTCAGACAATGGCACTGTATACCAGTAGTAAAAATTGTGGGTGCACGTAACCCCAATATATTCTTTGAATTCCCAGTCAGACACTGGCACTATATGGCAGTAGCAAGAAATGAGGGTATTTGTATTCCCAATATATTCTTTGAATTCCCAGTCAGACAATGGCACTGTATACCAGTAGTAAAAATTGTGGGTGTATATAGCCCCAATTCTATTGCTAGGGGACTTGCAGGGTATTTCTGGGGTGAAGGTGGGGGGGCACACCGTTGGAACGGGTATCGGGGTATATATCGGGTATACGGGAATACACTGACAGTGTATTCCATTCAGGATCCTGGGAAAGCTGGGTTGCGGCGATTGAGCCCGTCAGTGCCACGTTACACTGACAAGCTTCTCCCTGGAATTTAGCTCTTACAAGAGCTGTTGGTTGTCTTCTCCTTCCTATCCTAGCCTGTCCCTGCCTACCCAGAATCTAAGCCCTAGCTAGCTGGACGGAAACCTCCGTCCTCGGTGAATTGCAAGCTCAGAATGACGCGAACCTGGGCGGCGCTGTTCTTTTAAATTAGAGGTCACATGTTTTCGGCAGCCAATGGGTTTTGCCTACTTTTTTCAACGTCACCGGTGTCGTAGTTCCTGTCCCTACCCTGCGCTGTTATTGGAGCAAAAAAGGCGCCAGGGAAGGTGGGAGGGGAATCGAGTAATGGCGCACTTTACCACGCGGTGTTCGATTCGATTCGAACATGCCGAACAGCCTAATATCCGATCGAACATGAGTTCGATAGAACACTGTTCGCTCATCTCTAGTTAAGAGTTCTTTAGAATTTTACTTTTAGTACCGGAAGCTGATCGTACACATGTTGTGGTATTATGGAAGTCATTTGGTAGCCATTCTGAAGTCTCCCAGGCTTGTCAATGCTAGATTACTATTAAGCCTTCAGGGGAGGTCAGGGGCTGGCAATGAACACTACTATAGATAGCTCTGCATCCAAAAATGCCTATGTTATTAAAATGTAAAAATATTTGTCTCATACAATGAACACAAAAATGAAACAAATTAACATTATTCAAAATAATTTATTCAACGTTTTGCTTTCCAAAAAGATTTTTTTTAAAGTTATCAAAATGTCATATTTTCTATCCCCCCAAAATGGTACCTATAAAAAAAATACTTGCTCCGCAGAAAAGGAACTTTATACAGCTTTGCACATGGAAAATTGGTGTTAGAATATGTGCATAAAATAAATAAAAGGTAATAAAACACAACAAAAACTACATAAATATGGCATCTCCATGATCATACTGACCTGAACAAATAAATGTATCATGTTTACAGTTCAATTAATGTCATAAAAAAACAAAACCTGCAAGAAAATAGCACAGTTGTATTTTGTTCCAGTTTCACTCTACTCTACATTAAATGGAGTCATTAAAAAGTACAATTTTGTCCAAGAAAAACAAGCAATTCTACAGCTCTGTTAATGAAAAAAATAACGCACACAAAAAAAACATTGCATTTGGGAGATGTAGAGTAAAAAATGAATATGCTAAGATTATATATGGCTTCGATAGGAGAGGAATAAGTATGCAATTTGGCGTACTGCATATATACAGATTACACAGATTATAAAGTGATACCAGAGATACAGTATTACATATATCATAGCATATTGTAAACATCTTGGAATTTTCTTAATATCTAAGTCCTGGAACAGAAATATTGCTATAATTTATATCCTATTTTACAATTGAGCATACGACATTATAGTACAAACAAATACATTCATTTTAAACTCCCTACCCTCCGGAAACGTTTCACCTATTCAGCTTCTGGAACAACAAAATGTCATAAACATAATTTTAGGAAGGTTAAAAATGACTTGAGGAGATATAGCTGACCTCTTGTTTTCTGTTGAAAGAATTATACTTGAAAATATGTAGTTTTTCCATGAAGAGAATAGAATACTATTTTAAAATAAACAAGATACATAAGTGGATAATTCATTTATTTCTTTATTAGAGATGAGCGAACGGTGTTCGATCGAATTGGTATTCAAATATCAGGCTGTTCGAGGTATTCGATTCCAATCGAATACCATGCAGCAAACGCAGTAAAAATTCGTATCCCCTCCCACCTTCCCTGGCGCTTTTTATGCACCAATAACTGTGCAGGGGAGGTGGGATAGAAAGTAGGAAAACGTAGGCATCGAAAAAAAATCGGAAAAAGTAATTGGCTGGGTAAATCAGGTAACCTCCACTTTATACGAATAGCGGATTTCAGATTCCGTTCATATGAGACTGTGAACTATGTGACTGTGAGACAGGGATAGATGTAATGGCAGGGTAAGCTAAGGATTAGCTTTATTTAGGTAGGAATCTTACTCAAACAGCTCTTTGGGGCTCTATATACCTTCCTTGCCAGCCCGAGATACATGCAAGAGTACGGTCAATGCATTCCTATTGGAAAAGGTCAGTTCCCTCATACCGCAAGCTGCCAGCGATTCCGACTAGCATATGGTGCGCTGCCACAATGTGTTTGCATTGAACTTACTCTCGCATTTAGCTCGGGGTGGCAAGGTCTCATCACTTTCAAACTTCACCTGCAAGCACATCTTGTGGCAGCCCATTATATGCTAATCGGGATCCCTGGCAGCTTGCATTATGCGGGAGCTGCCTTTTTCTCATTGGAATGCATTGACCAGCGTTGATTGGCCGAATGCCATACAGTGTAAAGCATTGGCCAATCAATGCTGGTTCTGCCCGAGGCTCGTCTGTGAGGAGGCGGAGTCTAAGATCGGTCCACAGCAGTCTCCATTGTGGTCCGATCTCAGATATAGCAGAGTTCAGCGCACAGCTCTGCTACATCTCAGATGTAGCAGCGCTCAGCGCACAGCCAACTCTGTGTTCAGCACACAGCCAGCTCTTCTACATCTCAGATGTAACAGAGCTGTGCGATGAACTCTGCTATATATGAGATGTAGCAGAGCTGGCTGTGCGCTGAACACAGAGCTGGCTGTGCGCTGCTACAGAGCTGCTACATCTGAGATGTAGCAGAGCTGTCTGTGCGTGGTACACAGAGCTGGCTTTGTGTTGCTACAGAACTGCTACATCTGAGATGTAGCAGAACTGGCTGTGCACTGAACACAGAGCTGGCTGTGCGCTGAGCACTGCTACATCTGAGATGTAGCAGAGCTGGCTGTGTGCTGAACACAGAGCTGGCTGTGTGCTGCTACAGAGTTGCTACATCTGAATTGTAGCAGAGCTGGCTGTGCGTTGAACACAGAGCTGGCTGTGCGCTGCTACAGAGCTGCTACATTTGAGATGTAGCAGAGCTGGCTGTGTGCTGTACGCAGAGCTGGCTGTGCGCTGCTACAGAGCTGCTACATCTGAGATGTAGCCGAGCTGGATGTGCACTGAACACAGAGCTGGCTGTGTACTGAGCACTGCTACATCTGAGATGTAGCAGAGCTGGCTGTGCGCTGAACACAGAGCTGGCTGTGCGCTGCTACAGAGCTGCTACATCTGAGATGTAGCAGAGCTGGCTGTGCCCTGAACCTAGAGCTGGCTGTGCGCTGCTACAGAGCTAATGCATCTGAGATGTAGCAGAGCTGGATGTGCACTGAACACAGATCTGGCTGTGCGCTGAGAGCTGCTGTGCACTGAACACAGAACTGGCTGTGCGCTGAGCTCTGCTACATCTGAGATGGGACCACAATGGAGACTGCTGTGGACCTATCTTAGACTCCGCCTCCTCCGGCAGAACCAGCGTTGATTGGCCGAATGCTGTACCCTGTATGGCATTCAGCCAATTAACGCTGGTCAATGCATTCCTATGGGAAAAAGTCAGCTCCCGCATTATTAGTGGCGTAATACAGTGACTTGGGCGTGTTAGATGCCCCCAGGCATGCTTCCCCTGCTGTCCCAGTTGCATTCCAGAGGTGTTGTCATCATTTCCTGAGGTGTCATAGTGGACTTGGTGACTCTCCTGAGTTGAATAGTGGTTTCCCCTGAAACAAAGCTTTTTTCCCCATAGACTATAATGGGATTTGATATTCGTTCGAATAGTCGAATATTGAGGGGCTATTCGAAACAAATATCAAATATCGAATATTTCACTGTTCGCTCATCTCTATTCTTTATATTAATATGGCATTTGCTTTGTCTAGAAAATAAACATAATAATTACAGATGTCTACATATATTTTACAGAAAATAAATTCAATACACTATCACAACACATTAGCAAAATCCTTAAAAGGCTACAACCTACAACACTATCACTAGATGGCTCCCCGTAGATACTTAAAGGATAGAAATCTTGTGCATTGTGAAATCATGTTGTTTTGAAAAGCTTTCTGTTAGACGTAAATCACTTTCACTGCCAGAAATAAAATGTGAAAGTCTTTTTCATAACAACAACATCATTGGAAAGCCTAAGGCTCCAAACCAAAACAAATGAGTATGGCCACTATTGTTTATCAGGCAAATAGTGTCTCTTGGGTACAGAATTATATACCAAACAAATCAGCACTTTTGAGTCCTACAACAAGAAAGCAATTTGTTATTAGTTTCCAAAAGTGTAAGACAATGCAGAAACAATACTTCCCCATTGTTATTCTAAGCTCTGACAGTAGAATGTAATCATTTTACTACATACAGTGGGTACGGAAAGAATTCAGACACCTTTAAATTTTTCACTCTTTGTTTCATTGCATCCATTTGCTAAAATCGAAAAAGTTAATTTTATTTCTCATTAAAGTACAATCAGCCCCATCTTGACAGAAAAAAACAGAAATTTAGATAGTTTTTTTCAAATTAATTAAAAAAGAAAAACTGAAATATAACATGGTAATAAGTAGAGATAAGCAAACAGCGTTTGATTAGGATGTTCGAGGTATTCGATTCCAATCGAATACCACGCGGCAAACGCAGTAAAAATTCGTATCCCCTCCCACCTTCCCTGGCGCTTTTCTTGCACCAATAACTGTGCAGGGGAAGTGGGACAGGAACTACGACAACGTAGGCATTGAAAAAAAATTGGAAAAAGCCATTGGCTGCCGAAATCAGGTGACCTCCGATTTATAAGAATAGTGGCCGCCATGTTCATGTCATATGCGGCTTGGAGAGATAGGGACAGACATCTGCTGAGGGCTAGATAGGGATTAGCTTCTGCTATGCAGGAAATCTGAAGAACAACAACAGCTCTTTTCAGAGCTATACTGCAGGGAGAGGAGTCGATAGACGCTCACTCCAGCTTTCCACGGTGTGTCCCCCCAAACACCTAAGTGGGATACACAGCAATTCAGTCAGGCTATATACGCTTAATCCAGCTTTCCTCGGTGTGTACCCCCAAACACCTAAGTGGGATACACAACAATTCAGTCAGGCTATGTACGCTCAATCCAACTTTCCACGGTGTGTACCCACAAAAACCTAAGTGGGACACACAGCAATTCAGTCAGGCTATATACGCTCAATCCAGCTTTCTTTGGTATATACTCCTCAAATACCTAATTGGTATACACAGACAAACTGTCAGGCAAAATAGGTCAATCCAACTTTCCTCGGTGTATACTCCACAAATACCTAATTGGTACACACAGCCAAACCATCAGGCCAAATAGGTCAATCCAGCTTTCCTCGGTGTATACCCCCAAACACCTAAGTGGGATATACAGCAATTCAGTCAGGCTATATACACTCAATCCAACTTTCCACAGTGTGTACCCCCAAAAACCTAAGTGGGATACACAGCAATTCAGTCAGGCTATATACACTCAATCCAGCTTTCCTCGGTGTATACACCATAAAATTCACATTTATATATATTTAAAAATGCGTAAGGCTAGCGCAAAGGGAAGAGGACAGGGACAAGGTCGGGGGCGTGGAAATGCAGCTGCGGAGCGAGGTTCAAGCTACAGCGCATCCTGTGCCTACTTCTCTGTGGCAGCAAGCATTGCACTTTCCCACAGTCCCCGGCTTGATGGCCACATTAAGTAGGGTGCAGGGTACAACACTAACCAGGCCCGAGCACCAGGAACAGGTGTTACAATTCTTTTCAGACCCCAGAGTATAATGATCGGAGGCCCGAGAGATGTAAGAAACATAAAAAAACAGTGTTACTTACCTTTCCACCATCCGGGCAGGCCTCAGACCTAGTTGTCTGACGTCTCTGACGTCACATGAACCCGGCCTGCGTCCCGGTAATGTGAGGTCCAACATCATTTAAGAAGGGAGACAGCGGAGGCTGACTGCGTAGGAGCCGGGGGACAGGTAAACAACAGTAGTTTTTTATGTTTTTATTCCCCTGGGTCTCCGATTATTATACTCTGGGGTGTGAAAAGACCACAGAGTATAATAATTGTTTATGGGTGTTCACAGTAGAGCATACTACTGTGTGCACGGGTGACTAAGGGACATAATAGTGTGTGCAGGGGCGACTAAGGGACATAATACTGTGTGCAGGGGCCACTAAGGGACATAATCCTGTCTGCAGGGGCCACTAAGGGACATAATACTGTGTGCAGGGGCCACTAAGGGAC
The DNA here is from genome assembly GCF_031893055.1 of Leptodactylus fuscus. Taxonomy (NCBI): domain Eukaryota; kingdom Metazoa; phylum Chordata; class Amphibia; order Anura; family Leptodactylidae; genus Leptodactylus; species Leptodactylus fuscus. The sequence continues at coordinate 255,731,293 of NC_134265.1, read as the reverse complement.
ATAATTGAGCACGCAGGAATGTGGAGCAGGGGGTCGGTCGAGGTCTTCGACGTCGCTGTCGGTTGGGAGGGGGTTGGGGGGCCCCATGTCAAAAGTTCACCACGGGGTCCAACCATCCCTAGTTATGCCACTGTGTGCGTGCTCAACCTCTACAATTCCTACTCCACCATAAGCGTTGCACAATTCTGCTCCTACTAGACTCAATCCACCATGATTCCCCCAAACTCTGCTGGATAGGGGCTCAATCCATCCTGATTCCCCCAAACTCTGCTGGCTTCTTTCCAAACTGAGGGCAATTCCTTTCGGTAAGATCTGATGGCTGTTTCCAGCCCTGATTATCCTGGTTGATCTTGTTCAGTAATGAGGCCAGCTCAGCATGAGGATCTTGAACGTTAGCTTGTCCATGCCCACTAATGTGCATGAACACTCGGTCACAGTAAATGATCTTATTTTTCTCCAATTCAATCTCATAATGAACTGCTCTGAAGATGGCCTAGGCACTGCTGCAATGGCAATCACTGGATTTTCCTATTCTGGTTCCAAAGAATCTTGTGTCTTACTTGAAGAAGAGACGATCTTAGGCTGACTGCTGGTTGCTTGTGCTGCAGCATTTGGAGTTGGGTCTGTCAGCCTTGTGATAAACTCCTCATTCTGGATCCCATTAATTTCAACAGTCTCTAAAGTCTTTTGACACACACATACATCCACAATGACAGTTAAGGGTGGGTACTGTTGGATTTCCCATTGCCTATTCCATCTGTGGTTGTCATGGGCAACGTAATTTAAAGGGGTGCTTTGGGTTTCTGTCCATACAATTGGGGAGGAAAGAAGGTTTCCAGGTATTTTTCCAGTTTCCATAGAGTTTGCATGGAGTGTGGAAAGTGTGTAGTTGATGGTCAGTGATAATGGGGTATAACTGTCACTTGGGCGTGTTAGATGCCCCCAGGCATGCTTTCCCTGCTGTCCCATTTGCATTCCAGAGGTGTTGTCATCATTCGCTGAGGTGTCATAGTGGTCTTGACGACCCTCCTGAGTCGAATAGTGGTTTTCCATTAAACTTTTCCCCCCATAAACTATAATGGGATTGGATATTCGTTTGAATAGTCGAATATTGAGGGACTATTCGAAACGAATATTGAATATCGAATATTTCACTGTTCGCTCATCTCTAGTAATAAGTATTCAGGCCCTTTGCTGTGACACTCATATTTAACTCACATGCTGTCCATTTCCTTCTGATCCTCCTTGAGATGGTTCTACTCCTTCATTGGAGTCCAGGTATGTTTAATTAAACTGATTGGACTTGATTAGGAAAGACTCACACCTGTCTATATAAGACCTCACAGCTCACAGTGCATGTCAGAGCAAATGAGAATCATGAGGTCAAAGAAACTGCCCAAGGAGCTCAGAGACAGAATTGTGGCAAGGCACAGATCTGGCCAAGGTTACAAAATAATTTCTGCATCTTCATGAACCTGGTACCCTGGAAGCATTTTTGTTGATTTTACTGTTTTTATTTGGGCAGGCAATGACTGAATTTTATTTGAAGTTCACTTTATCTTTTAGCCATCTAAAATCACATTTTTTGGGTTTAACCATTTTTGTTGAAAACGACAAACTGTTGGCTAAAACATAAATGAAGCCCTTTGGTAGTAACAGTTTTATCCTCACAATCCGTTACAACCAACTACTCTTATCCTTTTAAAGGGACAAGGACAATAACATTTTTTGAGTTTTTTTTTCTTGTAAAAATTGTGGAACATGCTGTATAACAAAAAATAGAAAAATTCTGAGAATGATTGACCAGGATGGTAAATACAAATGCACAATAAAGAATTTAATCCTTGTGTAAAATATTGTATTATTCATCCATGTAGGAAAATATTCATAGGTTGTACAAAACATCCCTTGCATAAAAGAACTATGGATAACATTGAACATTCTGTCCATCTCCTCAGTAATGTCATACACCCGAGGTCACCACTGAAGCCTGTGATTGGGCCTCAGTGGTAACTTGGGCATGTGTGCCCATGCAACCACTGGTGGCACATTCACTGGCCACAGTGATGACTCCACCAGGAGAGTGCAGGATGCCCCAAGGAGGCTCAAATGAGGTAAAGAAAGGTGAATATGAATGGGTTCTGAAGAGAATAATGTGACAGACATTTTAGTTTGCTAGAAACGATTCTCCTTTTATTTGGTTTTGTAAAAATTGAACAATTTTGAATAATTATATTGAACCTGGCTTGAGTTCTCTACTCAAGTCCTATATAAGGGCTGTAAGTGAACTTTGAATTCATCCCTGACAATGAAATCTGTGTATTTCAAAATGCGTTGGTATTTTGGTCCTTACAGTGATCTTTAGTTTTGGGTATGACACTACATGGACATTCGGATTTGTAGCACTAATGCTAGACTGAAAGCCATAACCAGAAAATCAGAATATCTACGATTACAAAGTTGAACAATTCCACATTATTTACCACTTTTGGAAACTGACAACAAATTGTTTACTTGAAATGTGAAACAAAAGTGAAGATTTGTTTGCTGTCTATTTCTGAAGCTAAGAAATAATTCTGGCCTGATAACAATAGTGTCAGCACTCAATTGTTTTCATTTGGATGGACAGACATTTCTATGCTGCTATTGAGAAAAATACTTTTTTTTCTGCCAGAGCAAGTGATTTTATTTTATCATTATTTTATTATTTATTTTATTTAATCATATTTAATCATTTTTGCAATATTGGTTGGGTTTAATGCTAGGTTCACACTAGCGTTCATCTCTCCGTCATCCGGGTCTACACGGGACCCATTGCAAGTCAAATTTATGCATGAGATAGACAAGATGAGATTATCTATAACAAGGGTCCTCAAACTTTTCAAACGGGTCAGCTCACTGTACCTCAAACTATTGGAGGGCAGAAATACAGTTTTAAAAAAAATAAGATTGTATACTCCACAGTAGTGCCCCCCCACAGTATTATATACAGCACAGCAGCCCCCTCCCACACAATATTATATGCTCCTCAGTATGCCCACACACTCAGTACTATCTGCTCCTCAGTACACCCACACACTGTATTATATGCTCCTCAGTACCCCCACACACACAGTATTATATGCTCCTCAGTACGTCCCCCCACACACACATATTACATGCTTCTCAGTAGGCCCTCCCACACATGCAGTATTATAGGCTCCTCAGTACATCCCACACACACAGTATTATAAACTCCTCAGTACACCAACCCACTGTATGATATGCTCCTCACTACACCTTCCTCCCACACACACACAGTATTATATGCTCTTCATTACACACTTACACTTACACATGAAGAGCTGCCGTGCATCCTCCTTCTGACTACAGGTACTGATGACTTGCGTCATCACGCCTGCATCAGGGCAGAGGTCACACTCTGCAGTCAGTGCAGGCCGCGGTTGCACATACGCTGGCCTACACTGACTGCTTTCAACTGTATGTGCACTTGTACATACAACTGAAAGCAGCGATCGCTCACTAACGGGGAATCCTGTGCCGGATTTCCTGTTAGTGAGCAATCCAGGCAACGGGCCATAGTTTGAGGACCCCTGGTCTATAAAATGATAGTAGTGGATGGTGAGATATGGAGCCTGAAAGTCAAAGGTTCAAAACATTGTTGCCCTTACACTTGACAGTGTATGTAAAGATGCAAGCATTTTGTATTACAGTTTATACCAGTACATTAACTGTTTTTTTTTTTTTTTTTTTAAGGTTTCAGGTTTTCACTTCATGATGCAGGTGTGAACAATCACTAGTTATTTTAAGTGGTCCTAAAATCATTAATTCATTTGTATTTAAAAATCAAAATGAATTGTGAATTAATATCAACATGTTTCATTATTTCCTTAGAAGCATAAGTACTAAGGATGCGGCTTCCTTTTATCTAATGTCCTAGCCTCCATACCCTGGTGGGCATTACAATCTGCTTGATTACATCTAAAAAAAAGTCACTTTGTTTTTAAATTTATGTAAATCCAAATTGGCGAAATTATCTTGTAAACACTTAGCAGCAGTGACTAATCTTAGATGTAAATGTGTCTGCATATATTCTATTCATAAATTCACTGTTTTCTTTCATTTAGAATGAATTACCATAATTCTAAGTAAACTTTGTCAGTGATTTTTGTTGTAAAATTCTTACAGTCAATGTCATGATTTTTATTTGTGGATACAAACATGTTTTAATAACATTTCAGTCCTAATTATTGTTTATAATTTATGTAGCCAATGTCAGCCATGCAAATTACTTACAGCTCACTGTAGCAATGCAAGGAAGTCTCTATAAAGCCATACTATGTTGAATTTATTAGTTATTTTATGCCACTTTTTGTCATAGACTAACCCAAATTTTTGGCACACTTCTGTACAATCCTAATTCCAAAAAAGTCAGGATGCTGTATAAAATGTAAAGAAAATGAAAATGCAATGAGTTGGAAATCTTATTTAACCATATTTTATTCACAATAGAATATAGAACACAAATCAAAAGTTGAAAGTAAGACAGTTTTCGATTTTGTTTGAAAATATAACTAATGTAGAAATTGACAGCATCCTTTTGCTTACTGAATGTGGTTAAAAAAAAAAATCAACTAAGTCACATGCATAACAAGCAACATGCGTGGAACAATTTCAGAAAAATATTTCTCATCATAAAATTAAAAAGACTTTGAATATCCCAATATTTACTGAGATTGTAAGTTCTCTCATAGATTGTAAGATCTCTTGAGCAGGTCCCTCACTCCTATTGTGTGAATTGATGTATTACACTGTAATGTATCATTTTGTTTGTACAAGAACCCTATGATTTGCAAAATGCTGTGGAATATTTTGCACTATATAACTAAAAATGCATTATGTATATTTGTATTATTATGTTATTACAGTACATAATACCATCAAAACATTCAATGAATCTAGAGAAATCCATGTGCTGAAGACAATGCCACAGTCAATATACAGGCATACATTGATAATACAAATGATTGCATAGGCTTGGGAATACTTCCAGAGCAGTAGTTCTTAACCAGGGTTCTAATCCTAGGCCATATGTGCGGTTCATTTTGTGTACCAGTAAAAAAAACATATACCTACATCTTGAATTTGGAAATAAATCATATTTGATTTATCCCTATAGAAGTGTTCGGTGAATGTGCATATGAAACTGGTGGGTTCGGTACCTCAAAAAAGGTTAACAACCACCGTTCCAGTGTCATTGTCTGTGTACATAGTTGACTGCAATCCACAATTGTAAATTAAAGCTGTACAATGCAAAGAAGAAGAATGCAAAGAAGTCATATATTCATACAATCCGGAAACAATTTTTTCTCTTGGCCAATGATCATTTAAAATAGATTAGACAAAATGGCAAACTACTCTATGATCAGCTAAATCAAAATTAGATTTTTTTTTAAATGGAAGCCACAGACACTATTTCTTGCAGACTGAAGAAGAGGGGAGACCATCCAGCTTGTTATAAGTGCACAGTTGAAAAGAACAACATATGCTCCTGTCCAGGCTATGGAGGAAATTTATCAATCCCTCTACACTAGTAAAAGGATGATATTGTGGTGCACATTTGGAGCAAGGCCCTTTCTTGCGCCAAACGTACTGCATAACCTCCTTTATGCACCTTGCTTGCCACATTGGAAGTGAGGAGGTCCTGAGTGAGGACACATATATATTTTAGCTTATGCATGAGTTGTAATGGAAATCTAACATAATTCCTTAACTGGAGCTTCTTCATAAATCAGTCTTGCCATGCACCATTCTGGGCCTTTAACCCCTTCCCGCCGATGGCATTTTTTGATTTTCGTTTTTTGTTTTTGACTCCCCTCCTTCTAAACCCCATAACTTTTTTATTTCTCCGCTCCCAGAGCCATATGAGGTCTTAATTTTTGCGGGACAAATTTTTCTTCATGATGCCACCATTAATTATTCTATATAATGTACTGGGAAGCTGGAAAAAAATTCAGAATGGGGTGGATTTGAAGAAAAAATGCATTTTTGCGACTTTCTTACGGGCTTTGGTTTTACGGCGTTCACTGTGCAGCCAAAATGACATGTCCCCTATATTCTGTGTTTCGGTACGGTTCCAGGGATACCAAATTTATATGGCTTTATTTACATTTTGACCCCTAAAAAAAAATTCCAAAACTGTTAAAAAAAATTTTTTCTAAAAGTCGCCATATTCCGACGGCCGTAACTTTTTTATACGTAAGTGTACGGGAATGCATAGGGCCGGGTGTACTTTTTAGTTCTACCATTTTTGGGAAATGTTATTGCTTTGATCACTTTTTATTCAAATTTTTATCAGAATCAAAACACTGAAAAAATGGCGGTTTGGCACTTTCGACTATTTTTCCCACTACGGCGTTTACCGAACAGGAAAAATATTTTTATAGATTTGTAGAGCAGGCGATTTCGGACGCGGGGATAGCTAACATGTATATGTGTCACAGTTTTTAACTACTTTTATATGTGTTCTAGGGAAAGGGGGGTGATTTGAACTTTTAATACTTTTATATTTTTTTTTTACTTTTTTTTAATTTTCTTTTTGCATTTATTAGACCCCCTAGGGGTGCTGAACCCCAGGGGGTCTGACCACTAATGTAATGCATTACAATGCTAATGCATTGCAATGCATTGCAAAAAGTCATCCTAATACAGGCTCCCGGCTGTCATGGCAACGGGACGTCAGCCCTGGAGCATGCTCCAGGAGCCGGCGATCCCGGGCAAAATGGCGCATGTCGGGAAGGGGTTAAGATTGGCGTATAATAAATCCACCCTATTGTCTCTTTCAGAGAAGGCCTTGTATATTTCTGCAAGACAATGCTAAACCACATATTGCCTTCAACACAACATGGCTTTGCAGAAGATCCCAGACTTCATATCTGCAGACGAGAAGAGGAAACTCTACATCCTACTGGGAGAAGAAGAGGCCACTGTGGAGATCGCTGCCCAATATGTGTCCAGCTGTCACCAAACAAGAGGAAGATGAGACCCCACGGACTGTTATACCCCAAACCACCCACCCCACCCCACCTTCCCATATAGCGGCCACCAACGAAGAGGAAGATGAGACTCCACGGACTGTTATACCCCAAATCAACCACCCCACCCCCCATACCCCCACACTTTACTAGCTTTGGCAATGCCAAATATCTATTCGGATGTGCCAATAAAGCCTGTTTGATTTGATTTGATTTAGAAGAGACCAGGTACTGAACTGGCCCACGTGCAGTCCAGACTTTTCACTAATAGAAAACATTTGGTGCATTATAAAACAGAAAATATGCTTTCTCTAAACTCTAGCAATTGGTCTTCTCCCTTCCTAGACATTTACAAAAAAGTAGGGGGAAATGGTACACAATGTCTCAGTTTTTTTGAGATGTGTTACTACCATGAATTTCTAAAAGAGTTTTTTTCAAATGAGATGGCACTATGAACTTTCAACTTCTGATATGTGTTATGTATAAATAAAAAAAAAATCTTTTCTGTACATTTCACAGAACATCACAACTTTTTGGAATAGGGGTTGTATTCACACTTGCACCATCAAATCTTTTAAATGTATACAAAAGTGTACGTAAGTAGCGTAAATACTGTGGTAGCTGCTGCCACAAAGCCCATGACATTAGGGGCACTGGCGGGCCACTGATGTTTTGTTTTTAATAGGCCGTTACCTGCTGGAGTAACCACAGCAGGTAATAGGTCCACTTACTCTTAATCCTCACTCCTGCTCACGACTACCTGTGCTTCCCCTTCTGCGGGGGCGGCTGTGATCAAGAACTGGAATAGGTAAGTAAGGCCGCGGGCGAACAAACACTTCTATCATTATACTCTGGGATCTTTTCAGACTTCAGAGTATAATGATCGGAGGCCCAAAGGAGGTGAGGGAAAATAAAAAACACTGTTACTTACTTCTCCTGCACTCCGGCGGTCTTCGTGCCTGTTTAGTGACATTCCGTTACTTTGGGCCATCTTCAGTGTTGAAACAGACGTCACACTGGCCAGACTGACTTCATTATGCATATCGACACCCACCTGGCCCACGTGACATCTGGTCTAACATTGAAGATGGCCGAAAGTAGCGGGGAGTGCGCAGGAGCCAGGGAGAGGTAAGTAACATTGTTATTTATGTTTGTATTCTCCCCTGGGTCTCTGATCATTATATGCAGGAGTCTGAAAAGACCCCAGTGTATAATAATTGTTAATGGGTGGTCCACATAATACTGTGTGCAGGGTCCACAGTGGGGTATAATATTATGTGCAGGGACTACTATGGGGCATAATAGTGGGTGCAGGGGCCACTATGGAGCATAATAGTGTGTTCAGGGGCCACTACAGTACATAATAGTGTTTGCAGGGGCCACTATGGGGCATAATAGTATGTGCAGGGGCCAATATGGGGTAAAATAGTATGTGAAGTGGCCACTATGGAGCATAATAGTGTGTGCAGGGGCCACTATGGGGAAGAATAGTGTGTGCAGGAATGCGGTCTGGGGGGGGGGGGGGGGGAGTCAGGGGGAGGTCCTATGTCAAATGTTCTCCTTGGTGCTCAGCCATTCCTAGTTACGCCACTGGTACACAATAAAGAAAATGCATTATGTAAGTTTAATTTCTGTGTGAATGGAATTTATGTTTTCAATTTAAGTAAAATGTATTATTAATAGAGATGAGCGAGTACTGTTCGGATCAGCCGATCCAAACAGCACGCTCCATAGAAATGAATGGATGCACCTGGTACTTCCGCTTTGACGGCAGCCGGCCGCTTAACCCCCCGCGTGCCGGCTACGTCCATTCATTTCTATGTGAGCGTGCTGTTCGGATCTCTAATAATTAAGCTAAGGCCAAAGTCTGCAAAAAAGTCTGCAACAAAAAAGCAACTTTTCCACAACGTGGGGCCTTAGCCTTATAGTCATCATTCAGATTATGTATAGAGATGAGCGAACAGTAAAATGTTCGAGGTTCGATATTCGTTTTGAGTAGCCCCTCAATATTCGACTACTTGAATTGAATATCGAACCCTATTATAGTCTATGGGGGAAAATGCTCGTTTCAGGGGTAGGCAACGTTCAATCAAATTATACTTACCAAGTCCACGAGTGAGGGTCGGGCTGGATCCTCCGAGAAGTCTTCTCCTTGCACCGTCCCGGTGGCATCTTCCAGCTCTGAATTCACTCTGCCAGGCATCGGGCCTGGGAAGAGCCGACTGCGCATGCCCACACTACAAGCGGACATGTGCAGTCGGCTCTGCCCAGGCCTGATGCCTGGCAGAGTGAATGAAGAGCCGGAAGACGCCGCGGGGAAGCTGCATGGAGAAGACTTCTAAAGGTAGGAGAAGAACCAGCGTTGATTGGCCGACTGTATAGCATTCGGCCAATCAATGCTGGTTCTGCATCGAACTTTTACATTCGAACAGCGAGTGGTACTCGATCGAGTACGAGTATTTCGAATACCGTAGTATTCGATCGAATACCTACTCGATCGAGTACTACTCACTCATCCCTAATTATGTACAATGTGGACTCCATTAGAACAGTGTATCTATCCTAGAAAAAAAAAAAACATATAGACATAGGTTACTTTTATAAGCCAAATTCTTAAAGTGAACTTGATATAGTGAGAGAGGGTCATGTGGCACAGTGCTCTTACATGCCCACACAACTCCAGCAGAGACTAGAAACTGATGGGCTTATAAAGAATAAGGTAAAAAAAAAAAAAAAAAAAAAATATTTAAAGTTTTTTTTTTTTTTTTTAAAGAACTGTACTGTTTTAAAATGTACAAGAGAAATGCCTAGAGCAAATGCCTAGAGGTTTTTCTCAGGTAACAACTATACTGTCTTAGTCTCAGCGGGCACTTTGATGTTGTGCAGTGTTATGTTTGGTACTTATTTAGGTCACTGATAGCTCCGTTGTTATTCATCTCACTAATCTTGGATGAAGTGCATGCATAACAGATCTTTTTAGACTGTCTTTTTCTTATATACACAGGGGATACAAAAGGTTCTTCTCATTAATACACATTTCAAGGGATTTCGTTTGATAACAGTCTTTTAATTGTTAAACATGTAGAACATATTGCTCAACTCAAATCACAAGAGGTTTGTTATATTGCTTTATATTCTGAGTTGAGGAACATTCTTTTGTTTTAATGTTTCGATGCCACGAGCACTGTCTAATCTATTTGAATTGATATGGCTTTTGATGTGACCGCTATCACCAGTTATACAAAACAAAATAGTCAACAACACATAAACCTACAATAAATATTTTGCATGCAAAATGCAAGCAGCAACAAAGAAGACTACTGTACATGGGATATATGAAAGTTGAGAAATCTGTTTTTAGTTTAAATCATGAAAGTAGTTCCTTGCATTTAGATGACTTTGTAATCTCTTAGGGGGCGTTCATACTTGAAACTCTGTTTGCCCTGTGTCACTCCGCCAGGTTTCCGTTCTAATCCCTGGCGAAACTGCATAGGGGACGGCTTCCCGGCAGTCAGTTTTAAAACCTATTAATTTGAATGGGTTTTAAAAGCAAACCGCCGGTGCCCATTTGCAGCCTCTTTGTGGGGAAAAACATTTTTTTTTTTGGCTGGACAAAAAGTCCCGGTTTCTCCATGGAGAGTCTGCATACGGACACCGTCAGTTTGCTTTTAAAACCCATTGAAATGAATGGGTTTTAAAACTGACCGCCAGGAAACCGTCCCCTATGCAGTTTCTCTGAGGCCTAGGTCAGAAACCCGGCGGACTGATACAGGGAGCACAGGGGTGCAAGTGTGAACGCCCCCTCATCTGTTACCCCTAATACAGTCAGAGATATCCTTCACTACTCCCGATTACTTTGTGGTCGACTTTGACAGACAAGTGTATTCAAAATATTACGCCTTTAGATCTCTTTTACCCAAATGCATCAGTACCATTCCTGATAGTACCTCAAAAAAGACTTGGCTATTACACAATTATACAGTATTAGATGATTCTTGAAAAATATATCACTATTGTGTTCTAAGTTAGAGATAAGGACATCAATAGCTTGCACCCCAAGTTCCTCAAATTTCATTAAACTACAAGAAAGCCACTATAAAATCCTAGCTAGATGGTACTTTTCTCCATTTAGAGGGGTTTCCCAATAAAAGACTTTTATGGCATGTAAACGGTATTAGGAATAAATATCTGATAGATGCAGGTCCCACCTCTGGTACCCTAACTCTAAAATGATACCCCTAGTCTCCATGTTCCACCTTTTATCTGACCATGACCATGCCAAGAAGATTGTCCTCTATGCTCTGGCTTCTGAAAACAGCAGTGCTCTCTAAGCTACGCTTTTCTCACTATTCCCATAGAAGTGGATGTGAGTTAAATAAGGGCTCGTTCACATCTGCGCCCGATCTCCGTTCATGCAGGTTTCCATTTCCTGCACAAAACTGAGCAGGAGACGGAAACCTGCAGGACTCTTTCATACCCTTTCATTTGAATGGATTTGAAAGATGTCCGGCTGTGAGCGCCGGTGAGCGTGTTATGCTCTTCGCCATAAAACAGTTTTTTTTTTAAAATTGAACATAGAGTTGGACATGCAGTACTCTGTGTCCGGTTTAAAAAAAAACGTTTTTGCGGTGGAGAGCATAAAACGCTCCCCGGTGCACACGGCCGGACCCAGTCTGACAGCTTTCCGTCTTCTGCAAGCTCAGAACGGACTCAGGGCGCTAGTGTGAACCTAGCGTCACAGCCTCGAACTGTGAGATATATTTTTCAATAACTTTCATTTACCTCTTTAGGAGTTACAAAAATAGCATAGCTAGGAGAGCTACACTGCTTTTGTAAGTTTGACCATCGAGGACCATATTCTCAGTGAGGTTGTGATCAAGTAAGACCTGGCTTCATTTCAGAAATAGGTGTGGGTCTCAGAGGAGGAAGCCTCATCTATCAAACCTGAAGGAAGATGTGTCATAAAAGACTTTTCTGGGAAAACAACTTGAAATGACAACAAATCTTTTCTTTCACAGACTCAAGATCTTGTAGGTTTTAATTGGAACAAAGCAATTTTCCTCCATATTTGGTGAAGTTGTAATGAGATAAGAGAGTTATAGAATCAAATATGCAAGCAGAAATGAATGATAAGTGGAATCCTTATTCATCTCTAAGACCTGACTTTTAGGCTATAGTCCCACTTTACAGAAAAGCAGATTTATTCATTGCAGATTTTACTGCATTTTTTAGAGTCAAAGCCAGGTGTGTATTGAGCGGAAGGGAGATGAACGTGCTTTCTTATATTTTCCATACCTTTTGTAGTTATTCCTGTGTTTGGCTGAAAACCCTGCAGCAAAATTTGCTACAAAAGCTGCTTTTCCACAACTTGGCCTTGACCTTAGGTCTGGCTTTGAAATAAAGTTACAGCATTTCGAAATAAAACTCATCAGAAGTCTACTAGCCACGGCAAAAGCTGTAATCCCACTATACTGAAAGCATCTGTTAGGGAGATCAACCAATGTAACTAAGTATACAGATAAAAGGAGAACAACTCTTAGGGCAAATTCCTGCAACTTTAGACCACATGGGCCAAACACTAAAACTTATAGGACACTAAATAGCTTTTAGGAGCGACTAGTATTCAATTGAATACCTCGCTGCCGTATGCGTGTAACACCAATGGGTTAAGTGCATCGAATACCTATGGCGGCGAGGTATTTGATCAAATACTACTCGCTCATCTCTAAAGATGAACTATGTGGTTCTATCTCAGTTTGTCACCATATTCCATATTATCTTTACCTTCATCATTATCCCTGTGCATCCACACTGCCTTTTACATCATAGACTCCTGTTTCCCCTCACACTCTCTTCCCCTCTCAATATTGCTAGTGGTTTGTTAATACTTTGTTGAACACTGTGCATTCATTGTCAATAGTTACCATATGTACTTTTATTCTTATTTGTATCTCTGTATTGGGGGTTCACTGTCTATGTTGTGTTTATATTATTAAACCTTACTCTCAGCTCTACGTACTTGTACTACTTATGGCCATTGCTTACACGCTGTCTGCTACCCTCTGCTTTTACATGTCTTCAATCTATATATATAAAACTCAAAATCTGTAATAGTCTGCTTTATACAAATCCACAGTTCTCGCACGATTTTGGTGAAATTTGGCATGCCCCCTCTCACCCACAGGAGCAGAATACTGTGCACGTTACATCTCGCTATCGTCCCCCCGCCATGAGCTTGGGGTCCCCGAAGTTAGGCCCTATACATATAATGGGGAAAAGTGAAAGCGAAAGTGCTGAGGGGAAAACAAAAGTTGTGACTGACAGGGACGGATTATAGTGACAGTGCCAAAGAGGCACTGCTAAAGGGGCCGCAACACCACACACAACACACAAACATTTCACAAACACCATATAAACATCACACAGACAGCACACATACACCAACCCACAAGCACAACGCCACACACATACCACAACACACCACACAAACATCAGACCACTGTAGACACACACAACACAAATACCACATGCGCACACAAAGGCTTCATTCACACGGAGTAACGCCAGCGTGTATCACAGCCGTACACGCCGGCGTTACAGCAGGGCTGCCGTACACTTCACATTCATTTCTATGGGAGCCGGCATACGAGCGCTCCCCATAGAAATGAATGGGCTGCTTCTTTCATTGCGAGCAGTCCCATTGAAGTAAATGGGAAGTGCCGGCGTGTACGGCACGGCATGAGCAGAGCTTGGCATGGCTACTTGCATACTATAGTATTCTTCACAGGCCTCCAGGCCATGGATTTTGCAGTTCCATAGACTTCTTTATGCACAAAGCTGTGAATTTTGCAGCTCCATAGAAGTCTATGGAGCTGCAGAATCCACGGCCCAGAGACCGGTGAAAACTCCTGTAGTGTGCAAGCATCCTTACTGAGCAGCAATATTGTGTAAGGCTGCATTCACACGGAGTAAACGCTGGCGTTTTTTGTGTGTTTTTTGCACATAGCGCCGCGTTTACGCCGCGTAGCGTCGCGTTAACGCCGCGTATACGCCGCGTTAACGCCGCGCTATTTAGCGGTGGCGTTGCCCGGCGTTAACGCGGCGTAAACGCGGCGCTATGTGCAAAAAACACACAAAAAACGCCAGCGTTTACTCCGTGTGAATGCAGCCTAAGGGTGCATTCACACTGAGTAAACGCTAGCTTATTTTGTAGAGTAAAATTACACTTGTAAATTTTGCTATCCCATTGACTTCAATGACATTTTACAGGCGTATTTTTACAGGCGTATTTTTTACAGGCGTATTTTTTACAGGCGTATTTTTACACTTGTAAAAAAATATCATTGAAGTCAATGGGATAGCAAAATTTACAAGTGTAATTTTACTCTACAAAATAAGCTAGCGTTTACTCAGTGTGAATGCACCCTAAGGGTGTGATATAGTAGACTGTCAGTAACTAACTTTGGTCAGTAGGTGGCAGCAAATTGATAAATGCCCATAGGGAATTAATGTAATTAATTCTTCAGAATGTAAAAATTGTTCTAGGTTGCAAAGTCTGATTAGGGGTAATTACTGGGACATGTTGGACTCCTACAAGCCTGGCAGTGTGCTGGGATTGCAGTTTTGATACCTTGCACTGGAGATTATCAATAAGAATACAGGAAATAGACATTCCTGGACATAGATACATCCTGTGAAAGTGTGTGGATGTTTGTGGGTTTGTGTGTTTGGATGTTTGTTACTCAATTACACAAAACCCGCTCGACCGATTTGGCTGAAAGTTTCCACAAACATAGTTAATATACCCAATTGCGCAGTAGGCTACTTTTCATCACAATAGCGCACATACGTTTGTGCCAGGACCCCCACAAAACCCAAACTCACACCACCATCTCTGCAATCTCACACACTTTGGACCATAGCAAGCCACAAAATTCATATTGCCCTCTACAGTCTCGCCCCTAACCCCACACAATCACATATACATATACATTACCACTTTGCCCCTCACCTTACCGATACTCCAGGAGGTTCTCTTTAACGCTCCGGAGCAGCCATGTTTGCCGACCCCCACTGCTCTGACAATCCGCGACACCGCCCACCCATGTCAATACCCCTAGGAGGTCTATTAAATGCAAAAAAAAAGTTTAAACAAAGTAAAAAAAAATATAAAAACAAATAAAAAGGATTAAAAATTCAAATCACCCCCCCTTTCCCTAGAACACATATAAAAGTAGTTAAAAACTGTGAAAGACATACATGTTAGGTATCCCCGCGTCCGAAATCGCACGCTCTACAAAGCTATACAAATATTTTTCCTGTTCGGTAAACGCCGTAGCGGGAAAAATGGTCAAAAGTGCCAAACCGCCGTTTTTTTCACTGTTTTGATTCTGATAAAAATTTGAATAAAAAGTGATCAAAGCAATAACATTTCTCGAAAATGGTAGAACTAAAAAGTACACCCGACCCCGCAAAAAAAGATGCCCTATACATCCCCGTACACTGACGTATAAAAAAGTTACGGCTGTCGGAATATGGCAACTTTTAAAAAAAAAAATTTTTAACACAGTTTTTGATTTTATTAAAGGGTCAAAAAGTAACTAAAACCATATAAATTTGGTATCCCCAGCATCGTAACGAAACACAGAATACAGGGGACATGTTACTTTGGGTGCACAGTGAACGCTGTAAAACCAAAGCCCGTAAGAAAGTCGCAGAAATGCATTTTTTCGTCAAATCCACCCCATTCAGAATTTTTTCCCTGCTTCCCAGTACATTATATAGAATAAACAATGGTGGCATCATGAAGAAAAATTTGTCCCAGGAAAAATTAAGACCTCATATGACTCTGGGAGCGGAGAAATAAAAAAGTTATGGGGTTTAGAAGGAGGGGAGTCAAAAATGAAAAACGAAAATAAAAAAATGCCATCGGTGGGAAAGGGTTAACTTCAAATACTTCTGTCCCAAAGTCACTATGTAAAGTTTCTCACAACACCGTATAGCAGCTCAAATACAAATTAACTTCAACACAAAAGTCTCACGTATTCTCTGAATTACAAGATACAAACTTACATTTCATATCCCATACCTTATACACACTACGAAAACCTTACCCACGCCTGTATCTACCCACTTCTACAATCACCGCAGACGAAGTCGCGGGTACCAGCTAGTATATTATAATTGTGAAATGTTTGTGGGTTTGGATGTTTGTTCCTCAATCACGCAAAACCCGCTCCACCGATTTGACTGAAATTTTCCACAAACATAGTTACTACACAGGATTGCACAATAGGCTACTTTTCGTCACAATAGCGCACATACGTTTTTCCCAGGACCCCCACAAAACCCAAACTCACATCACTATCTCTGCAATCTCACACACTTTGGACATTAGCAAGCCACAAAATTCATATTACCCTCTACAGCAGAGGTCAGCAACCCCTGGCACACGTGCCAAGAGTGGCACTCCTGCCATATTTCACTGGAACACGAGCAGCACAGGACCTGCAAGAGTTAAATGAAGTCGGAGCGTCCCTTCAGTGCTCTGCTAGAGCTGAGGCATAAGGACACTCCCCTTTGAGAGGGGTGCAGGAAACCCAGGGGGTGGAGCTTAATTGCTCAGGTCTCTGCCTGCTATAGTGATAGCTCCTGCCGTCTGCATCCTGCAAACGTTCCCGAGGAGGAGAGGAAGCTGCTAGCAAAGTGAAGAAACACACAGGACCCTTCCTGTAGTTCCTATTCTCATTAATGTCAGGCATTTGGGGTTATTAGTTTAGTGTTAGTAACTCCATGTGCCTCACATTAATAGTAATAAACCCCATCATGTCCCTCATATTAACCCCTGTGTGCCTCACATTAATAGGAAAAAACCCCATCATGTCCCTCATATTAACCCCTGTGTGCCCCATATAAAGGTTACTAATATGTGAGACATATGGAGGTACTAATAAAAGACCTCAGTAATGAAGATACTTAATTATTACCTCCAACTCTCTCACATATCAGTAATTCTTACACAAGGGTTAATGTGAAGGAAATGATGGGTTACTAAACTGTCATGCACAGGGCCAGACTTTATGTTGCTTGCTCAAGAGTATCCTGTGCCCAAAACTTACATTTACTGGCAGAAAATAACAAATCATACAATGTCGTATATCGAAGTATATTAACCTGAAATACCTCTGTCCCAAACACACTATGTACAGTTTCTCAGAACACCGTATAGCAGCTGAAATACAAATTACATTCAACACAAAAGTCTCATGTATTCTCAGAATTACAGCAAAAACAAGATACAAAGTTACATTTTATATCCCACACCTTATACACACTACTAAAACCTTACCCGCGCCTGTATTTACCCAGTTCTACAATCATCGCAGACGAAGTCGCGGGTACCAGCTAATATATATATATATATATATATATATATATATATATATATATATATATGTGTGCATATATATGTGTGCGTGCCTATATATGTGTGTGTGCATATATGTGTGTGTGTGCACATATACAGTGCTATGAAAAAGTTTGGACACCCCTATTAATCTTAATCATTTTTAGTTCTAAATGTTTTGGTATTTGCAGCAGCCATTTCAGTTTGATATATCTAATAACTGATGGACACAGTAATATTTCAGGATTGAAATGAGGTTTATTGTACTAACAGAAAATGCGCAATATGCATTAAACCAAAATTTGACCGGTGCAAAAATATGGGCACCTCAACAGAAAAGTGACATTAATATTTAGTACATCCTCCTTTTGCAAAGATAACAGCCTCTAGTCGCTTCCTGTAGCTTTTAATCAGTTCCTGGATCCTGGATGAAGGTATTTTGGACCATTTCTTTCTACAAAACAATTCAAGTTCAGTTAAGTTTGATGGTCGCCGAACATGGACAGCCCGCTCTCAAATGATCTGAAAACAAAGATTGTTCAACATAGTTGTTCAGGGGAAGGATACAAAACGTTGTCTCAGAGATTTAACCTGTCAGTTTCCACTGTGAGGAACATAGTAAGGAAATGTAAAACCACAGGGACAGTTCTTGTTAAGCCCAGAAGTGGCAGGCCAAGAAAAATATCAGAAAGGCAGAGAAGAAGAATGGTGAGAACAGTCAAGGACAATCCACAGACCACCTCCAAAGAGCTGCAGCATCATCTTGCTGCAGATGGTGTCACTGTGCATCAGTCAGCAATACAGCACACTTTGCACAAGGAGAAGCTGTATGGGAGAGTGATGAGAAAGAAGCCGTTTCTGCACGTACGCCACAAATAGAGTTGCCTGAGGTATGCAAAAGCACATTTGGAGAAGCCAACTTCATTTTGGAAACAAAGATTGAGTTGTTTGGTTATAAAAAAAAGGCGTTATGCATGGCGTCCAATAAGAAACAGCATTCCAAGAAAAACACTTGCTACCCACTGTAAAATTTGGTGGAGGTTCCATCATGCTTTGGGGCTGTGTGGCCAATGCCGGCACTGGGAATCTTGTTAAAGTTGAAGGTTGCATGGATTCCACTCAGTATCAGCAGATTCTTGAGAATAATGTTCAAGAATCAGTGACGAAGTTGAAGTTACGCCGGGGATGGATATTTCAGCAAGACAATGATCCAAAACACTGCTCCAAATCAACTCAGGCATTCATGCAGAGGAACAATTACAATGTTCTGGAATGGCCATCCCAGTCCCCAGACCTGAATATCATTGAACATCTGTGGGATGATTTGAAGCGGGCTGTCCATGCTCGGCCACCATCTAACTTAACTGAACTTGAATTGTTTGTCCAAAATACCTTTATCCAGGATCCAGGAAATGATTAAAAGCTACAGGAAGCGACTAGAGGCTGTTATCTTTGCAAAAGGAGGATCTACTAAATATTAATGTCACTTTTCTGTTGAGGTGCCCATACTTTTGCACCGGTCAAATTTTGGTTTAATGCATATTGCACATTTTCTGTTAGTACAATAAACCTCATTTCAATCCTGAAATATTACTGTGTCAATCAGTTATTAGATATATCAAACTGAAATGGCTGTTGCAAATACCAAAATATTTAGAACTAAAAATGATTAAGATTAATAGGGGTGCCCAAACTTTTTCATAGGACTGTATATGTGTTTGTGTGTGTATATATAGATGTGCGCGCATATATATATATATATATTTATATATATATATATATATATATATATATGCGTGTGTGCGCACATATATATGCACATATATATGTGCACACATATATATGCGCGCACATTTATATGCGCCCCACCCTGTATATGCACGCACATATACAGGGTGTCCAAAAAATGAATACACATTTTAGCAGCTGATAACTCAATTATATTCTTTCTTTACAGACTGAACCCATTAAACCGAGTGATGGCATACAGACTTGACTTTGAAGAAAGGAAATTTATTCTAAAATGCTACTGGAAGTATGAAAACGCAGTAGAAGTGCAAAGACAATTTAGGAGGGAGTTTAACAAAGAACCACCTACACGAGTTACCATCACTCGAATTAGAGATAAGTTTGAAGCTGATGGAAATGTTCAGGATATCCATAAGAAGCGTTCTGGAAGACCACGCACCTCGACAAGCCCCATATGTGCACGCATATACAGGGTTCCCAAAAAAATGTATACATATGTGCGAGCGCATATATATGGGACACCCGCGCATATTTATATATATAAATATATGCATATATATAGAGGGTGTCCCAAAAAAATGTGCGCGCACATGTGCGCAGGTGTCCCATATATATGCGCAGGTGTCCCATATATATGCGCGCGCATATATATATATATATACACTTCCCCGAAGACTGGAACAAAGGGCTCATAACCCCCATCTACAAGAATGGGGACCAATATGACCCCAACAACTACAGAGGGATCTGCATCAGCAGCACGCTGGGGAAACTGTTCAACAGCATCATCAATAACAGAATCCTCACCTTCCTCATACAAAACGGGGTCCTCAGCAAGAGCCAAGCAGGGTTCATGCCAAACCACCGCACCACAGACCATATCTACACCCTGCACAGCCTCATCAAGACGCACGTCCACAACACCAGAAGAGGCAAGATAATCGCCTGCTTCGTAGACTTTAAGAAGGCGTTCGACTCAGTATGGCACCCAGGCCTACTCCTAAAACTCCTAGAGAGTGGAATAGGAGGAAGAAAGTACGACGTCATCAAAACCGGAAACCAGTGCAGTGTGAAGGTGAATGGGAAAAGGACAGCATACTTCCAACAGGCTCGAGGGGTCAGACAAGGCTGTAGCCTGAGCCCAACGCTCTTCAACATCTATATCAATGAACTGGCTACAGCCCTGGAGGCCTCACCAACCCCAGGCCTCGCCCTGAACGACCGGGAGGTGAAGTTCCTGCTATATGCCGATGACCTCCTACTCCTGGCCCCCACTGAGAAAGACCTCCAAGAAAGCCTGACAGTGCTGGAAAAATTCAGCACCACATGGGCTCTACCCATCAACCAGAAGAAGACCAAAGTCATGGTATTTCAGAAGAAGGGCCACAATAAAGCCTCCACCACCCCACAATTCACACAGAATGGCTCCATACTGGAGAAAACCAACAGCTACACCTACCTGGGGCTGGAGCTCAGCCAATCAGGAAGCTTCAAAGCAGCAATAGAAACCCTGAAAGCAAAAGCCTGCTGAACCTTCTACGCCATCAGAAGACAACTGTACCACCTCAAACCACCGGTGAGGGTCTGTCTGAAGATATTTGATGCAGTCATCTCCCCGATCCTTCTCTATGGCAGCGAGGTTTGGGGCCCAGCCACCTACCCAGACCAGTCAAAGTGGGATTCCAGCCCAACAGAGAACTTCCACTTGGAGTTCTGCAAATACCTGCTCCATGTCCATCGCAACACCACCAACATGGCCTGCAGGGCAGAGCTAGGCAGACTCCCCCTATGGCTCCCCATACAGAAGAGGGCGCTAGCTTTCCAGGCACACATCCAGGGGAGCAAGCCTGACTCCTACCACCACCAAGCATGGCTAAGCCACCTGAGCAAACCAGACACTCACCAACCAAACAACAGCCAACTACCAAACCAAAAACACCAACAGATGATAACCAAGGCCGAAATAAAGGCGACCACAGAGGCAAACAGAGAGCGGTACATTGAAGAATGGAGAACCGAAATAAATAACTCCAAGAAACTCACCATGTACCAATCCCTACAAAGAGACTACACCATGGCCACCTACCTGGAGAGAATACGCCACCCCAAGCACAGACAGACCCTGAGCCGGTACAGACTGAGTGCCCACAACCTAGAGATAGAGACGGGGCGATACAGGCAGACGTACAAGCCATGGGAGAACAGACTGTGCCAGCACTGTGACCAGGGGGCCCTAGAAGACGAGACCCACTTCCTGCTACACTGCACCAAATACTCCTACTGGGAGAAGAAGAGGCCACTGTGGAGATCGCTGCCCAATACGTGTCCAGCTGTCACCAAACAAGAGGAAGATGAGACTCCACGGACTATTATATTTATCCCAATACACCCGCCCCACCCCACCCCCACCTCCCCATATAGCAGTCACCAACGAAGAGGAAGATGAGACTCCACGGACTGTTATATTTATCCCAACACACCCGCCCCACCCCACCCCACCTCCCCATATAGCGGTCACCAACGAAGAGGAAGATGAGACTCCATGGACTGTTATAACCCAAACCACCTCCCCATACCCACCACTCACCCACCCGAATCTAACTCCCCCCTAGTAAAGTGGGCGCACTTTACTAGCTTTGGCAATGCGAAATACCTATTCGGACGTGCCAATAAAGCTTTTTTTTTATTTGATACACCCTCTATATATATATATATATTTATATATATAAATATGCGCGGGTGTCCCATATATATGCGCTCGCATATATATATATATATATATATATATATATATATATATATATATATATATATGCGAGCGCATATATAAATCAAATCAAATCAAAAAGCTTTATTGGCACGTCCGAATAGGTATTTGGCATTGCCAAAGCTAGTGAAGAGGGCGGTGGGCGGGGGGAGTTGGATTCGGGTGGGTGAGTGGTGGGTATGGGGGGTGGGGGGTGGGTTGTTTGGGTTATAACAGTCCATGGAGTCTCATCTTCCTCTTCGTTGGTGACCGCTATATGGGGAGGTGGGGTTGGAGGTGGGGTTGGAGTGAGGTGGGGCGGGTGTATTGGGATAAATATAAATATAACAGTCCGTGGAGTCTCATCTTCCTCTTGTTTGTCTTGTTTGGTGACAGCTGGACACGTATTGGGCAGCGATCTCCACAGTGGCCTCTTCTTCTCCCAGTAGGATGTAGAGTTTCCTCTTCTCGCCTGCAGATATGAAATCTGGGATGTGGGCAGAGAGTCTTTGGTAGTAGACGGCCCTCACAGCTGAGTATTTGGTGCAGTGTAGCAGGAAGTGAGTCTTGTCTTCTAGGGCCCCCTGGTCACAGTGCTGGCACAGTCTGTTCTTCCGTAGCTTGTACGTCTGCCTGTATCGCCCCGTCTCTATCTCTAGGTTGTGGGCGCTCAGTCTGTACCGGCTCAGGGTCTGTCTGTGTTTGGGGTGGCGTATTCTCTCCAGGTAGGTGGCCATGGTGTAGTCCCTTTGTAGGGATTGGTACACGGTGAGTTTCTTGGAGTTATTTATTTAGTTACTCCATTCTTCAATGTACCGCTCTCTGTTTGCCTCTGTGGTCGCCTTTATTTCGGCCTTGGTTATCATCTGTTGGTGTTTTTGGTTTGGTGGTTGTCTGGTTGGTGAGTGTCTGGTTTGCTCAGGTGGCTTAGCCATGCTTGGTGGTGGTAGGAGTCGGGCTTGCTCCCCTGGATGTGTGCCTGGAAAGCTAGCGCCCTCTTCTGTATGGTGAGCCATAGGGGGAGTCTGCCTAGCTCTGCCCAGCAGGCCATGTTGGTGGTGTTGCGATGGACCTGGAGCAGGTATTTGCAGAACTCCAGATGGAAGTTCTCTGTTGGGCTGGGATCCCACTTTGACTGGTCTGGGTAGGTGGCTGGGCCCCAAACCTCGCTGCCATAGAGAAGGATCGGGGAGATGACTGCGTCAAATATCTTCAGCCAGACCCTCACCGGTGGTTTGAGGTGGTACAGTTGTCTTCTGATGGCGTAGAAGGTTCTGCAGGCTTTTGCTTTCAGGGTTTCTATTGCTGCTTTGAAGCTTCTTGATTGGCTGAGCTCCAGCCCCAGGTAGGTGTAGCTGTTGGTTTTCTCCAGTGTGGAGCCGTTCAGTGTGAATTGTGGGGTGGTGGAGGCTTTATTGTGGCCCTTCTTCTGGAATACCATGACTTTGGTCTTCTTCTGGTTGATGGGTAGGGCCCATGTGGTTCTGAATTTTTCCAGCACTGAAAGGCTTTCTTGGAGCTCTTTCTCGGTGGGGGCCAGGAGTAGGAGGTCATCGGCGTATAGCAGGAACTTCACCTCCCGGTCGTTCAGGGCGAGGCCTGGGGTTGGTGAGGCCTCCAGGGCTGTAGCCAGTTCATTGATATAGATGTTGAAGAGCGTTGGGCTCAGGCTACAGCCTTGTCTGACCCCTCGGGCCTGTTGGAAGTATGCTGTCCTTTTCCCATTCACCTTCACACTGCACTGGTTTCCAGTGTAGGAGCTCTTGATGATGTCGTACGTTCTTCCTCCTATTCCACTCTCTAGGAGTTTTAGGAGTAGGTCTGGGTGCCATACTGAGTCGAACGCCTTCTTAAAGTCTACGAAGCAGGCAAATTTCTTGCCTCTTCTGGTATTGTGGACATGTCTTGATGAGGCTGTGCAGGGTGTAGATATGGTCTGTGGTGCGGTGGTTTGGCATGAACCCTGCTTGGCTCTTGCTGAGGACCCCGTGTTGTGTGAGGAAGGTGAGGATTCTGTTATTGATGATGCTGTTGAACAGTTTCCCCAGCATGCTGCTGACGCAGATCCCTCTGTAGTTGTTGGGGTCATATTGGTCCCCATTCTTGTAGATGGGGGTTATGAGCCCTTTGTTCCAGTCTTCGGGGAAGTGTCCAGCATTGAGCACGAGGGTGAATAGCTTTGCCAGTGCCGCGTGTATTGCTGGAGGGCTGTATTTGATCATCTCTCGTAGGATGCCGTCAGGGCCACTGGCCTTTTTGCCTTTCAGCAGGGCAATTCTTTCCTGTATATCTTTTATGGTGATTGGTGAGTCCAGAGGGTTCTGGAAGTCTTTGATGACTTTCTCCATGTCCCTCAGTTTGGTGATTATCTGTTGCTGTTCTGGAGTTAGTTCTTCTTCTGGGATGTTTTTGTAGAGACCTCTGAAGTAGTTGAGCCAGATATTGCCATTTTGGATGTGGAGAGAGTTTTTCTTGTGTTTTGTGCCCATGTGGTGCCAGGTCTCCCAGAATGAGCTGTCCTGGAGGGAGTCCTCTAGTTGCTCTATTTTGTGGGATAGGTACCTCTGTTTCTTCTCTCTGAGGGTGCCCTTGTATTGCTTGCAAAGATGGTTGTAGGCTTCCCTCACCTCCTTGTTGTTGGGGTCCCTGTGTTTTTGGCTGGAGGCTGTTCTTAGGGTATGGCGTAGTGCTCTGCAGTTGCTGTCGAACCATTTGTGGGACTGTTTGTTGGTTTGTCTTATTGGTTTGGTTCGTTTCAGGCCTGCTAGTTCTGCTGTGGTCTGTAGGATGTACTTGAGATCCTTCACAACTCTGGTGACTCCTTGTTGGTCTGGCTGATAGGTGTTTGTATGGAAGTTTGTGAGCAGTGTCCTGATTTCGGGTCGGTTGGTTGCGTTGGTATATTCTATGGCCTGGTGGTTGGCCCATTTGAAATGTCTTGGTAGGTTGTAGAGGCCGGACTGTTGGGGCTCATGTGTGGGTGTTTTGTTCATGGTTCTCATGTATAGTAGGATCTGGTTGTGGTCTGATAGATGGGAGTCAGGTGCGATTGTGAAGTCTTCAATGTCTGACAGGTCTGCGTCTGTAATGGCATAGTCCACCACGCTGTTGCCCACTTGAGAGTTTAGTGTGAAGCGTCCTCTGCAGTCGCCTGTGACACGTCCGTTTATTATGTACAGTCCTAGGCTTCGGCACATGTTCAGCAGTTGTCTCCCACTCTTGTTGACAATTCTGTCTTGGCTGTTTCTTCTTGTCTGTGTGGGTTCTGGGTGGTGGATCTCACTACCGTGCGTATGTGGGTTGTCATCAGGGGGCAGGTAGTCTATCTCTGTGCCTGTCCTTGCATTCAGGTCTCCGCATATTAGTACTCTGCCTTTGGGTTGGCAATGGGCGGCTTCCCTTTGTAGGACCTCGTAAGTGTCGGGGTCGTGGTAGGGGGACCCTGGTGGGGGCATATATATTGCACAGAGATAGATGTCCTGCTGGCCGCTGAGGATGGAGCTGCTTATTTTTATCCATATGTGATTAGTTCCACGTTTGGTAGCTTTTACGTGTTCTTTGAGCTCCTCCTTAAACCATATTAGTATGCCTCCTGAGTGGCGGCCATGTTTGGTGGTCTTATTTTTCTGGGCGGGCACTGAGAATTCCTTGTAGCCCATGGGCGTTATGGACTCGTCTTCTGCCCGGGTCCATGTCTCTAGGAGGATTTGGATGTCTATGTTTTTTAGTCTGCCTATGAAGTCTGGATCTTTTGGTTTAGATCCAAAGGCTGAGGCGTTCAGCCCTTATATGTTCCAACTACTAATAATTAGTGATTTCATCTTCGGTGTGTAAACCTTGTAACGAGCTGTCCTGCAGAGGACGGGCTGGATTCTTGGTTGGTAGCAGTGTGGCCAGGTATTGGTTTATGTGCATTGCTGTTGTGGCCATTGTAGTGACCGCATTCTCTATTCTCTTTATTGTCTCTATGTCGGTGCTCTGGGTTGCTCTGGTTGGCTTTTTCTTGATAGGTGGCCTCTTTGGGAGGTTTTGTCTTGGATATTGGCGGTTGTCGGGTATTATTTCCATGGTTCTTTGTTTTGTTTGGTGTCTAGGCCCGGGGGCTCTGTTGAGCACTAAGTCTTTGAATTCCTTCGCTAGTAGGCTGACGCCATGTTTATTGAGGTGTTTGTAATTATATAGGTGACGCTTATCTATGGAGGGGTGTTGTGCCAGGGTGATGCCTGATGTTAGTCTGATTCTGGTCGCCAGCTCTTTGTTGATCCCCATGATGGTAGCTTCAGGGATGTCTTCTCGTGGGAGCAGAGATGACAGGATGATACTACAGTCTGGGAACTGTTGCTTTGCTTTCTCTGCTAGTTGGACCAGTTGGCCCGCTATCTGTTGGGGCTGGTCAGTGAGATCTTCTGTGCCTGTGTGTATGACAATGTGTTTCGGGGTAGTGAAGAAAGGCTTGCAAATGATGGTATTGGCTTTTTCAATGGTTGTTCTGTGGATTTTTTGACTCTGCCGTGGGAATAGCTTTCTTGTATTAATGTACTTGCCATTGGAGTCTATGATCAGGACTATATCTGGGTTTGAGGTTTTCGTTGTTTGCGGTTGCCCTGGCTCTATGTTTGGGGTGATGGGCAGTTCTGGACTTTCTTGTGATGTGTGAGGCATTTCTGGCTTACTGATACCTTGATCAGAGTCTGTTCTGTTTTCCTCCCCCTCTTCCTTAGATCTTATCTCTTGTGTCTGTAGTTTCAGGCCTAATAACTCTTCCTTTAGATCTGTGATTTCCTGTAGGCACTGCGCCATTGTATCCCATAGTTTGGAATTTTCTTGCTGGCAGGCTGCTATCTCTTGTTTCAGATTTTTATTTTCCTGGATAAGTTTGTGAATGGCTTTTGTGTCGCCATTTATGCTGGACAGTTCGTTGACATTACAGTTTCTATTATAATTGTGTTTATGGATAGTAAAATCTCTCTCCAACCGTGATACAATCTCTGTGAGGGACTCTAGTGAGAGGTGTGAGGGATCGGGGGAGGGCTTGCTGGCTTGTGTGCTTGCAGATGAGATTTTTGGGTTGGGGGGGGGTCACGGGTGATTCATCTGAGTCAGTGAGTGGTCCTGTGTCTGTCTCCTTTTTGTTTAGTTGTGCCAGATTCTTCATCTCTGTGAATTTTTCTATACACTGGAGAAGCTTATCTTCTTTCCCCTGAAACATTAAAGTCCCATATGCAAGCGCATATATATGCGACACCCGCGCACATGTGCGTGCGCATTTTTTTGGGACACCCAGTATATATATGCCAGCACCCTGTATATATATATATATATATATATATATATATATATATATATATATATACACATACATACATACATACATGAGCACATATATATATGGGACACCCGCATGAGCGCATATATATGCGATGTCAGAGCCAGAATCAGTATGAGAGGTCAGAGCAAGAATCAATATGAGAGATCAGTGCCCGAATCAGTATGAGAGGTCGGAGCCAGAATCAGTCTGAGAGGACAGAGCCAGAATCAGTATGAGAGGTCAGAGCCAGAATCAGTCTGAGAGGTAAGAGCCAGAATCAGTGTGAGAGGTCAGAGCCAGAATCAGTATGAGAGGTCAGAGCCAGAATCAGTATGAGAGGTCAGAGCCAGAATCAGTCTGAGAAGTCAGAGCCAGAATCGGTATGAGAGGTCAGAGCCAGAATCAGTCTGAGAGGTCAGAGCCAGAATCAGTATGAGAGGTCAGAGCCAGAATCAGTCTGAGAGTTCAGAGCCAGAATAAGCCTGAGAGGTCAGAGCCAGAATCAGTTTGAGAGGTCAGAGCCAGAGTCAGTATGAGAGGTCAGAGCCAGAATCAGACTGAGAGGTCAGAGCCAGAATTAGTATGAGAGGTCAGAACCAGAATCAGTATGAGAAGTCAGAGCCAGAAGTAGTATTAGACATCAGAGCCAGAATCAGTCTGCAAAGTCAGAGCCAGAATCAGTATGAAAGGTCAGAGCCAGAATCAGTCTGAGAGGTCAGAGCCAGAATCAGTCTGAGAGGTCAGAGCCAGAATCAGTATGAGAGGTCAGAGCCAGAATCAGACTGAGAGGTCAGAGCCAGAATCAGTATGAGAGGTCAGAGCCAGAATCAGTATGAGAAGTCAGAGCCAGAATCAGTATGAGAGGTCAGAGCCAGAATCAATATGAGAGGTCAGAGCCAGAATCAGACTGAGAGGTCAGAGCCAGAATCAGTCTGAGAGGTCAGAGCCGGAATCAGTCTGAGAGGTCAGAGCCGGAATCAGACTGAGAGATCAGAGCCGGAATCAGTCTGAGAGGTCAGAGCCAGAAGCAGTATGAGATGTCAGAGCCAGAATCAGTCTGAGAGGTCAGAGCCAGAATCGGTATGAGAGGTAAGAGCCAGAATCAGTATGAGAGGTCAGAGCCAGAATCGGTATGAGAGGTCAGAGCCAGAATCAGTCTGAGAGGTCAGAGCCAGAATCGGTATGAGAGGTCAGAGCCAGAATCAGTCTGAGAGGTCAGAGCCAGAATCAGTATGAGAGGTCAGAGCCAGAATCAGTCTGAGAGGTCAGAGCCAGAATCGGTATGAGAGGTCAGAGCCAGAATCAGTCTGAGAGGTCAGAGCCAGAATCAGTATGAGAGGTCAGAGCCAGAATCAGTCTGAGAGGTCAGAGCCAGAATCAGTCTGAGAGGTCAGAGCCAGAATCAGTATGAGAGGTCAGAGCCAGAATCAGACTGAGAGGTCAGAGCCAGAATCAGTATGAGAGGTAAGAGCCAGAATTAGTATGAGAGGTCAGAGCCAGAATCAGTCTGAGAGGTCAGAGCCAGAATCGGTATGAGAGGTCAGAGCCAGAATCAGTATGAGAGGTCAGAGCCAGAAGCAGTATGAAAGGTCAGAACTGGAATAAGTATGAGAGGTCAGAGCGAGAATCAATCTGAGAGGTCAGAGCCAGAATCAGTCTGAGAGGTCAGAGCCAGAATCAGTATGAGAGGTGAGAGCCAGAATCAGTATGAGAGGTAAGAGCCAGAATCAGACTGAGAGGTCAGAGCCAGAATCAGTCTAAGTGGTCAGAGCCAGAATCAGTATGAGAGGTAAGAGCCAGAATCAGACTGAGAGGTCAGAGCCAGAATCAGTATGAGAGGTCAGAGCCAGAATCAGTATGAGAAGTCAGAGCCAGAATCAGTATGAGAGGTCAGAGCCAGAATCAATATGAGAGGTCAGAGCCAGAATCAGACTGAGAGGTCAGAGCCAGAATCAGTCTGAGAGGTCAGAGCCGGAATCAGTCTGAGAGGTCAGAGCCGGAATCAGACTGAGAGATCAGAGCCGGAATCAGTCTGAGAGGTCAGAGCCAGAAGCAGTATGAGATGTCAGAGCCAGAATCAGTCTGAGAGGTCAGAGCCAGAATCGGTATGAGAGGTAAGAGCCAGAATCAGTATGAGAGGTCAGAGCCAGAATCGGTATGAGAGGTCAGAGCCAGAATCAGTCTGAGAGGTCAGAGCCAGAATCGGTATGAGAGGTCAGAGCCAGAATCAGTCTGAGAGGTCAGAGCCAGAATCAGTATGAGAGGTCAGAGCCAGAATCAGTCTGAGAGGTCAGAGCCAGAATCGGTATGAGAGGTCAGAGCCAGAATCAGTCTGAGAGGTCAGAGCCAGAATCAGTATGAGAGGTCAGAGCCAGAATCAGTCTGAGAGGTCAGAGCCAGAATCAGTCTGAGAGGTCAGAGCCAGAATCAGTATGAGAGGTCAGAGCCAGAATCAGACTGAGAGGTCAGAGCCAGAATCAGTATGAGAGGTAAGAGCCAGAATTAGTATGAGAGGTCAGAGCCAGAATCAGTCTGAGAGGTCAGAGCCAGAATCGGTATGAGAGGTCAGAGCCAGAATCAGTATGAGAGGTCAGAGCCAGAAGCAGTATGAAAGGTCAGAACTGGAATAAGTATGAGAGGTCAGAGCGAGAATCAATCTGAGAGGTCAGAGCCAGAATCAGTCTGAGAGGTCAGAGCCAGAATCAGTATGAGAGGTGAGAGCCAGAATCAGTATGAGAGGTCAGAGCCAGAATCAGACTGAGAGGTCAGAGCCAGAATCAGTCTAAGTGGTCAGAGCCAGAATCAGTATGAGAGGTAAGAGCCAGAATAAGACTGAGAGGTCAGAGCCAGAATTAGTATGACAGGTCAGAGCCAGAATCAGTATGAGAGGACAGAGCCAGAATCAGACTGAGAGGTCAGAGCCAGAATCAGTATGAGAGATCAGTGCCAGAATCAGTATGAGAGATCGGAGCCAGAATCAGTGTGAGAGGTCAGAGCCAGAATCAGTGTGAGAGGTCAGAGCCAGAATCAGTATAAGAGGTCAGAGCCAGAATCAGTATGAGAGGACAGAGCCAGAATCAGTATGAGAGGTCAGAGCCAGAATCAGTGTGAGAGGTCAGAGCCAGAATCAGTATAAAAGGTCAGAGCCAGAATCAGTATGAGAGGACAGAGCCAGAATCAGACTGAGAGGTCAGAGCCAGAATCAGTGTTAGAAGTCAGAGCCAGAATCAGTATGAGAGGTCAGAGCCAGAATCAGTATGAGAGGTCAGAGCCAGAATCAGACTGAGAGGTTAGAGCCAGAATCAGACTGAGAGGTTAGAGCCAGAATTATTATGAGAGGTTAGAGCCAGAATCAGTCTGAGAGGTCAGAGCCAGAATCGATATGAGAGGTCAGAGCCAGAATCAGTCTGAGTGGTCAGAGCCAGAATCAATCTGAGAGGTCAGAGCCAGAATCAGTATGAGAGGTCAGAGCCAGAATCAGTCTGAGTGGTCAGAGCCAGAATCAGTATGAGAGGTAAGAGCCAGAATTAGACTGAGAGGTCAGAGCCAGAATTAGTATGAGAGGTCAGAGCCAGAATCAGTCTGAGTGGTCAGAGCCAGAATCAGTATGAGAGGTAAGAGCCAGAATTAGACTGAGAGGTCAGAGCCAGAATTAGTATGAGAGGTCAGAGCCAGAATCAGTCTGAGAGGTCAGAGACAGAATCGGTATGAGAGGTCAGAGCCAGAAGCAGTATGAAAGGTCAGAACTGGAATAAATATGAAAGGTCAGAGCGAGAATCAGTCTGAGAGGTCAGAGCCAGAATCAGTATGAGAGGTCAGAGCCAGAATCAGTATGAGAGGTCAGAGCCAGAATCAGTATGAGAGGTCAGAGCCAGAATCAATATGAGAGGTCAGAGCCAGAATCAGACTGAGAGGTCAGAGCCAGAATCAGTATGAGAGGTCA
Organism: Leptodactylus fuscus; assembly: GCF_031893055.1. Lineage (NCBI taxonomy): Eukaryota > Metazoa > Chordata > Amphibia > Anura > Leptodactylidae > Leptodactylus > Leptodactylus fuscus. The sequence goes on along the minus strand of NC_134265.1, from coordinate 255,700,108 downwards.
GAGCCAGAATCAGACTGAGAGGTTAGAGCCAGAATCAGACTGAGAGGTTAGAGCCAGAAATATTATGAGAGGTTAGAGCCAGAATCAGTCTGAGAGGTCAGAGCCAGAATCGATATGAGAGGTCAGAGCCAGAATCAGTCTGAGTGGTCAGAGCCAGAATCAATCTGAGAGGTCAGAGCCAGAATCAGTATGAGAGGTCAGAGCCAGAATCAGTCTGAGTGGTCAGAGCCAGAATCAGTATGAGAGGTAAGAGCCAGAATTAGACTGAGAGGTCAGAGCCAGAATTAGTATGAGAGGTCAGAGCCAGAATCAGTCTGAGTGGTCAGAGCCAGAATCAGTATGAGAGGTAAGAGCCAGAATTAGACTGAGAGGTCAGAGCCAGAATTAGTATGAGAGGTCAGAGCCAGAATCAGTCTGAGAGGTCAGAGACAGAATCGGTATGAGAGGTCAGAGCCAGAAGCAGTATGAAAGGTCAGAACTGGAATAAATATGAAAGGTCAGAGCGAGAATCAGTCTGAGAGGTCAGAGCCAGAATCAGTATGAGAGGTCAGAGCCAGAATCAGTATGAGTGGTCAGAGCCAGAATCAGTATGAAAGGTAAGAGCCAGAATCAGACTGAGAGGTCAGAGCCAGAATTAGTATGAGAGGTCAGAACCAGAATCAGGAGCCAGAAGCAGTATGAAAGCAGAAGCAGTATGAAAGGTCAGAACTGGAATCAGTATGAGAGGTCAGAGCCAGAATCAGTATGAGAGTTCAGAGCCAGGATAAGCCTGAGAGGTCAGAACCAGAATCAGTTTGAGAGGTCAGAGCCAGAGTCAGTATGAGAGGTCAGAGCCAGAATCAGACTGAGAGGTCAGAGCCAGAATTAGTATGAGAGGTCAGAAGCAGAATCAGTATGAGAAGTCAGAGCCAGAAGTAGTATTAGACATCAGAGCCAGAATCAGTCTGAGAGGTCAGAGCCAGAATCTGACTGAGAGGTCAGAGCCAGAATCAGTATGAGAGGTCAGAGCCAGAATCAGTATGAGAGGTCAGAGCCAGAATCAATATGAGAGGTCAGAGCCAGAATCAGACTGAGAGGTCAGAGCCAGAATCAGTCTGAGAGGTCAGAGCCGGAATCAGTCTGAGAGGTCAGAGCCGGAATCAGACTGAGATGTCAGAGCCAGAATCAGTCTGAGAGGTCAGAGCCAGAATCGGTATGAGAGGTCAGAGCCAGAATCGGTATGAGAGGTCAGAGCCAGAATCAGTATGAGAGGTCTGAGCCCGGAATCAGACTGATAGGTCAGAGCCGGAATCAGACTGATAGGTCAGAGCCAGAATCAGACTGAGAGGTCACAGCCGGAATCAGTATGAGAGGTCAGAGCCAGAATCAGTCTGAGAGGTCAGAGCCAGAATCAGTATGAGAGGACAGAACCAAAAGCAGTATGAAAGGTCAGAGCCGGAATAAGTATGAGAGGACAGAACAAGAATCAGTATGAGAGATCAGTGCCAGAATCAGTATGAGATGTCAGAGCCGGAATCAGTCTGAGAGGTCAGAGCCAGAATCAGTCAGAGAGGTCAGAACTGGAATAAATATGAGAGGTCAGAGCCAGAATCAGTCTGAGAGGTCAGAACTGGAATAAATATGAGAGGTCAGAGCCAGAATCAGTCTGAGAGGTCAGAGCCAGAATCAGTATGAGAGGTCAGAGCCAGAATCAGTCTGAGTGGTCAGAGCCAGAATCAGTATGAAAGGTAAGAGCCAGAATCAGACTTAGAGGTCAGAGCCAGAATTAGTATGAGAGGTCAGAACCAGAATCAGTAGCCAGAAGCAGTATGAAAGCAGAAGCAGTATGAAAGGTCAGAACTGGAATCAGTATGAGAGGTCAGAGCCAGAATCAGTATGAGAGTTCAGAGCCAGAATCAGCCTGAGAGGTCAGAGCCAGAATCAGTTTGAGAGGTCAGAGCCAGAATCAGTATGAGAGGTCAGAGCCAGAATCAGACTGAGAGGTCAGAGCCAGAATTAGTATGAGAGGTCAGAACTAGAATCAGTATGAGAAGTCAGAGCCAGAAGTAGTATTAGACATCAGAGCCAGAATCAGTCTGAGAGGTCAGAGCCAGAATCAGTATGAGAGGTCAGAGCCAGAATCAGTCTGAGAGGTCAGAGCCAAAAGCAGTCTGAGAGGTCAGAGCCAGAATCAGTATGAGAGGTCAGAGCCAGAATCAGACTGAGAGGTCAGAGCCAGAATCAGTATGAGAGGTCAGAGCCAGAATCAGTATGAGAGGTCAGAGCCAGAATCAATATGAGAGGTAAGAGCCAGAATCAGACTGAGAGGTCAGAGCCAGAATCAGTCTGAGAGGTCAGAGCCAGAATCAGTCTGAGAGGTCAGAGCCGGAATCAGACTGAGAGGTCAGAGCCGGAATCAGTCAGAGAGGTCAGAGCCAGAAGCAGTATGAGATGTCAGAGCCAGAATCAGTCTGAGAGGTCAGAGGCAGAATCAGTCTGAGAGGTCAGAGCCAGAATCGGTATGAGAGGTCAGAGCCAGAATCAGTATGAGAGGTCTGAGCCCGGAATCAGACTGAGAGGTAAGAGCCAGATTCAGACTGAGAGGTCAGAGCCAGAATCAGACTGAGAGGTCACAGCCGGAATCAGTATGAGAGGTCAGAGCCAGAATCAGTATGAGAGGTCAGAGCCAGAATCAGTCTTAGAATTCAGAGCCAGAATCAGTCTGAGAGGTCAGAGCCAGAATCAGTCTGAGAGGTCAGAGCCAGAATCAGTCAGAGAGGTCAGAGCCAGAATGAGTCTGAGAATTCATAGCCAAAATCAGTATGAGAGGTCAGAGCCAGAATCAGTATGAGAGGTCAGAGCCAGAATCAGTATGAGAGATCAGAGCCAGAAGCAGTATGAAAGGTCAGAACTGGAATCGGTATGAGAGGTAAGAGCCAGAATCAGTATGAGAGGACAGAACCAGAAGCAGTATGAAAGGTCAGAGCCGGAATCAGTCTGAGAGGTCAGAGCCAGAATCAGTCTGAGAGGTCAGAGCGAGAATCAGTATGAGAATTCAGAGCCAGAATCAGTATGAGACGTCAGAGCCAGAATCAGTCCGAGAGGTCAGAGTCAGAAGCAGTATGAGAGGTCAGAGCCGGAATCAGTATGAGAGGTCAGAGCCAGAATCAGACTGAGAGGTCAGAGCCAGAATCAGTCTGAGAGGTCAAAGACGGAATCAGTCTGAGAGGTCAGAGCCAGAAACAGTATGAGATGTCAGAGCCAGAATCAGTCTGAGAGGTCAGAGCAAGAATCAGTCTGAAAGGTCAAAGCCAGAATCAGTCTGAGAGGTCAGAGCCAGAAACAGTATGAGAGGTCAGAGCCCGGAATCAGACTGATAGGTCAGAGCCGGAATCAGTATGAGATGTCAGAGCCAGAATCAGTATGAGAGGTCAGAGCCAGAATCAGTCTGAGAGGTCAGAGCCAGAATCAGTATGAGAGGACAGAACCAGAAGCAGTATGAAAGGTCAGAGCCGGAATCAGTATGAGAGGACAGAGCAAGAATCAGTATGAGAGATCAGTGCCAGAAATAGGAAGAGAGGTCAGAGCCGGAATCAGTATGAGAGGTCAGAGCCAGAATCAGTCTGAGAGGTCAGAGCCAGAATCAGTTTGAGAATTCAGAGCCAGAATCAGTATGAGAGGTCAGAGCCAGAATCAGTCTGAGAGTTCAGAGCCAGAATCAGTCTAAGAGGTCAGAGCCAGAATCAGTATGAGAGGTCAGAGCCATAACCAGACTGAGAGGTCAGAGCCAGAATTAGTATGAGAGGTCAGAGCCAAAATCAGTATGAGAGGTCAGAGCCAGAATCGGTATGAGAGGTCAGAGCCAGAATCGGTATGAGAGGTCAGAGCCAGAAGCAGTATGAAAGGTCAGAACTGGAATCAGTACGAGAGGTCAGAGCCAGAATCAGTCTGAGAGGTCAGAGCCAGAATCGGTATGAGAGGTCAGAGCCAGAAACAGTATGAGAGGTCAGAGCCAGAAACAGTATGAGAGGTCAGAGCCAGAATCAGTATGAGAGGTCAGAAACCGGAATCAGACTGAGAATTCAGAGCTGGAATCAGACTGAGAGGTCAGAGCCGGAATCAGACTGAGAGGTCAGAGCCAGAATCAGACTGAGAGGTCAGAGCCGGAATCAGTATGAGATGTCAGAGCCAGAATCAGTCTGAGAGGTCAGAGCCGGAATCAGTATGAGAGGTCAGAGCCAGAATCAGTATGAGAGGTCAGAGTCAGAATCAGACTGAGAGGTCAGAGCCAGAACCAGTGTTAGAGGTCAGAGCCGGAATCAGTCTGAGAGGTCAGAGCCAAAATTAGTATGAGAGGTCAGAGCCAGAATCAGTCTGAGACATCAGAGCCAGAATCAGTCAGAGAGGTCAGAGCCAAAATCAGTCTGAGAGGTCAGAGCCAGAATCAGTATGAGAGGTCAGAGCCAGAATCAGTATGAGAGGTCAGAGCCAGAATCAGACTGAGAGGTCAGAGCCAGAATCAGTCTGAGAGGTCAAAGACGGAATCAGTCTGAGAGGTCAGAGCCGGAATCAGTATGAGATGTCAGAGCCAGAATCAGTCTGAGAGGTCAGAGCCGGAATCAGTATGAGAGGTCAGAGCCAGAATCAGTATGAGAGGTCAGAGCCAGAATCAGACTGAGAGGTCAGAGCCAGAATCAGTTTTAAAGGTCAGAGCCGGAATCAGTCTGAAAGGTCAGAGCCAAAATTAGTATGAGAGGTCAGAGCCAGAATCAGTCTGAGAGGTCAGAGCCAGAATCGGTATGAGAGGTCAGAGCCAGAAGCAGTATGAAAGGTCAGAACTGGAATCAGTATGAGAGGTCAGAGCGAGAATCAGTCTGAGAGGTCAGATCCAGAATCAATCTGAGAGGTCAGAGCCAGAATCAGTATGAGAGGTCAGAGCCAGAATCAGTCTGAGTGGTCAGAGCCAGAATCAGTATGAGAGGTAAGAGCCAGAATTAGACTGAGAGGTCAGAGCCAGAATTAGTATGAGAGGTCAGAGCCAGAATCAGTCTGAGAGGTCAGAGACAGAATCGGAATGAGAGGTCAGAGCCAGAAGCAGTATGAAAGGTCAGAACTGGAATAAATATGAGAGGTCAGAGCGAGAATCAGTCTGAGAGGTCAGAGCCAGAATCAGTATGAGAGGTCAGAGCCAGAATCAGTCTGAGTGGTCAGAGCCAGAATCAGTATGAAAGGTAAGAGCCAGAATCAGACTGAGTTGTCAGAGCCAGAATTAGTATGAGAGGTCAGAACCAGAATCAGGAGCCAGAAGCAGTATGAAAGCAGAAGCAGTATGAAAGGTCAGAACTGGAATCAGTATGAGAGGTCAGAGCCAGAATCAGTATGAGAGTTCAGAGCCAGAATCAGCCTGAGAGGTCAGAGCCAGAATCAGTTTGAGAGGTCAGAGCCAGAATCAGTTTGAGAGGTCAGAGCCAGAATGAGACTGAGAGGTCAGAGCCAGAATCATTATGAGAAGTCAGAGCCAGAAGTAGTATTAGACATCAGAGCCAGAATCAGTCTGAGAGGTCAGAGCCAGAATCAGTATGAGAGGTCAGAGCCAGAATCATTCTGAGAGGTCAGAGCCAGAATCAGTCTGAGAGGTCAGAGCCAGAATCAGTATGAGAGGTCAGAGCCAGAATCAGATTGAGAGGTCAGAGCCAGAATCAGTATGAGAGGTCAGAGCCAGAATCAGTATGAGAGGTCAGAGCCAGAATCAGACTGAGAGGTCAGAGCCAGAATCAGTCTGAGAGGTCAGAGCCGGATTCAGTCTGAGAGGTCAGAGCCGGAATCAGACTGAGAGGTCAGAGCCGGAATCAGTCTGAGAGGTCAGAGCCAGAATCAGTCTGAGAGGTCAGAGCCAGAATCAGTCTGAGAGGTCAGAGCCAGAATCGGTCTGAGAGGTCAGAGCCAGAAACAGTATGAGAGGTCAGAGCCAGAAACAGTATGAGAGGTCAGAGCCAGAATCAGTATGAGAGGTCAGAAACCGGAATCAGACTGAGAGGTCAGAGCTGGAATCAGACTGAGAGGTCAGAGCCGGAATCGCACTGAGAGGTCAGAGCCAGAATCAGACTGAGAGGTCAGAGCCGGAATCAGTATGAGATATCAGAGCCAGAATCAGTCTGAGAGGTCAGAGCCGGAATCAGTATGAGAGGTCAGAGCCAGAATCAGTATGAGAGGTCAGAGCCAGAATCAGATTGAGAGGTCAGAGCCAGAATCAGTGTTAGAGATCAGAGCCGGAATCAGTCTGAGAGGTCAGAGCCAAAATTAGTATGAGAGGTCAGAGCCAGAATCAGTCAGAGATGTCAGAGCCAAAATCAGTCTGAGAGGTCAGAGCCAGAATCAGTATGAGAGGTCAGAGCCAGAATCAGTATGAGAGGTCAGAGCCAGAATCAGACTGAGAGGTCAGAGCCAGAATCAGTCTGAGAGGTCAAAGACGGAATCAGTCTGAGAGGTCAGAGCCGGAATCAGTATGAGATGTCAGAGCCAGAATCAGTCTGAGAGGTCAGAGCCGGAATCAGTATGAGAGGTCAGAGCCAGAATCAGTATGAGAGGTCAGAGCTAGAATCAGACTGAGAGGTCAGAGCCAGAATCAGTTTTAGAGGTCAGAGCCGGAATCAGTCTGAAAGGTCAGAGCCAAAATTAGTATGAGAGGTCAGAGCCAGAATCAGTCTGAGAGGTCAGAGCCAGAATCAGTATGAGAGGTCAGAGCCAGAAGCAGTATGAAAGGTCAGAACTGGAATCAGTATGAGAGGTCAGAGCGAGAATCAGTCTGAGAGGTCAGAGCCAGAATCAATCTGAGAGGTCAGAGCCAGAATCAGTATGAGAGGTCAGAGCCAGAATCAGTCTGAGTGATCAGAGCCAGAATCAGAATGACAGGTAAGAGCCAGAATTAGACTGAGAGGTCAGAGCCAGAATTAGTATGAGAGGTCAGAGCCAGAATCAGTCTGAGAGGTCAGAGACAGAATCGGTATGAGAGGTCAGAGCCAGAAGCAGTATGAAAGGTCAGAACTGGAATAAATATGAGAGGTCAGAGCGAGAATCAGTCTGAGAGGTCAGAGCCAGAATCAGTATGAGAGGTCAGAGCCAGAATCAGTCTGAGTGGTCAGAGCCAGAATCAGTATGAAAGGTAAGAGCCAGAATCAGACTGAGAGGTCAGAGCCAGAATTAGTATGAGATGTCAGAACCAGAATCAGGAGCCAGAAGCAGTATGAAAGCAGAAGCAGTATGAAAGGTCAGAACTGGAATCAGTATGAGAGGTCAGAGCCAGAATCAGTATGAGAGTTCAGAGCCAGAATCAGCCTGAGAGGTCAGAGCCAGAATCAGTTTGAGAGGTCAGAGCCAGAATCAGTATGAGAGGTCAGAGCCAGAATCAGACTGAGAGGTCAGAGCCAGAATCAGACTGAGAGGTCAGAGCCAGAATCAGTCTGAGAGGTCAGAGCCCGAAGTAGTATTAGACATCAGAGCCAGAATCAGTCTGAGAGGTCAGAGCCAGAATCAGTCTGAGAGGTCAGAGCCAGAATCAGTATGAGAGGTCAGAGCCAGAATCAGTCTGAGAGGTCAGAGCCAGAATCAGTCTGAGAGGTCAGAGCCAGAATCAGTATGAGAGGTCAGAGCCAGAATCAGACTGAGAGGTCAGAGCCAGAATCAGTATGAGAGGTCAGAGCCAGAATCAGTATGAGAGGTCAGAGCCAGAATCAATATGAAAGGTCAGAGCCAGAATCAGACTGAGAGGTCAGAGCCAGAATCAGTCTGAGAGGTCAGAGCCGGAATCGGTCTGAGAGGTCAGAGCCGGAATCGGTCTGAGAGGTCAGAGCCGGAATCGGTCTGAGAGGTCAGAGCCGGAATCGGTCTGAGAGGTCAGAGCCGGAATCGTTATGAGAGGTCTGAGCCCGGAATCAGACTGAGAGGTCAGAGCCAGAATCAGTCTGAGAGGTCAGAACTGGAATAAATATGAGAGGTCAGAGCCAGAATCAGTCTGAGAGGTCAGAGCCAGAATCAGTATGAGAGGTCAGAGCCAGAATCAGTCTGAGTGGTCAGAGCCAGAATCAGTATGAAAGGTAAGAGCCAGAATCAGACTGAGAGGTCAGAGCCAGAATTAGTATGAGAGGTCAGAACCAGAATCAGTAGCCAGAAGCAGTATGAAAGCAGAAGCAGTATGAAAGGTCAGAACTGGAATCAGTATGAGAGGTCAGAGCCAGAATCAGTATGAGAGTTCAGAGCCAGAATCAGTATGAGAGGTCAGAACTAGAATCAGTATGAGAAGTCAGAGCCAGAAGTAGTATTAGACATCAGAGCGAGAATCAGTCTGAGAGGTCAGAGCCAGAATCAGTATGAGAGGTCAGAGCCAGAATCAGTCTGAGAGGTCAGAGCCAGAATCAGTCTGAGACGTCAGAGCCAGAATCAGTCTGAGAGGTCAGAGCCGGAATCAGTATGAGATGTCAGAGCCAGAATCAGTCTGAGAGGTCAGAGCCGGAATCAGTATGAGAGGTCAGAGCCAGAATCAGTATGAGAGGTCAGAGCCAGAATCAGACTGAGAGGTCAGAGCCAGAATCAGTTTTAGAGGTCAGAGCCGGAATCAGTCTGAAAGGTCAGAGCCAAAATTAGTATGAGAGGTCAGAGCCAGAATCAGTCTGAGAGGTCAGAGCCAGAATCGGTATGAGAGGTCAGAGCCAGAAGCAGTATGAAAGGTCAGAACTGGAATCAGTATGAGAGGTCAGAGCGAGAATCAATCTGAGAGGTCAGAGCCAGAATCAGTATGAGAGGTCAGAGCCAGAATCAGTCTGAGTGGTCAGAGCCAGAATCAGTTTGAGAGGTAAGAGCCAGAATTAGACTGAGAGGTCAGAGCCAGAATTAGTATGAGAGGTCAGAGCCAGAATCAGTTTGAGAGGTCAGAGACAGAATCGGTATGAGAGGTCAGAGCCAGAAGCAGTATGAAAGGTCAGAACTGGAATAAATATGAGAGGTCAGAGCGAGAATCAGTCTGAGAGGTCAGAGCCAGAATCAGTATGAGAGGTCAGAGCCAGAATCAGTCTGAGTGGTCAGAGCCAGAATCAGTATGAAAGGTAAGAGCCAGAATCAGACTGAGAGGTCAGAGCCAGAATTAGTATGAGAGGTCAGAACCAGAATCAGGAGCCAGAAGCAGTATGAAAGCAGAAGCAGTATGAAAGGTCAGAACTGGAATCAGTATGAGAGGTCAGAGCCAGAATCAGTATGAGAGTTCAGAGCCAGAATCAGCCTGAGAGGTCAGAGCCAGAATCAGTTTGAGAGGTCAGAGCCAGAGTCAGTATGAGAGGTCAGAGCCAGAATCAGACTGAGAGGTCAGAGCCAGAATTAGTATGAGAGGTCAGAAGCAGAATCAGTATGAGAAGTCAGAGCCAGAAGTAGTATTAGACATCAGAGCCAGAATCAGTCTGAGAGGTCAGAGCCAGAATCTGACTGAGAGGTCAGAGCCAGAATCAGTATGAGAGGTCAGAGCCAGAATCAGTATGAGAGGTCAGAGCCAGAATCAGTATGAGAGGTCAGAGCCAGAATCAATATGAGAGGTCAGAGCCAGAATCAGACTGAGAGGTCAGAGCCAGAATCAGTCTGAGAGGTCAGAGCCGGAATCAGTCTGAGAGGTCAGAGCGGGAATCAGACTGAGATGTCAGAGCCAGAATCAGTCTGAGAGGTCAGAGCCAGAATCAGTCTGAGAGGTCAGAGCCAGAATCGGTATGAGAGGTCAGAGCCAGAATCGGTATGAGAGGTCAGAGCCAGAATCAGTATGAGAGGTCTGAGCCCGGAATCAGACTGATAGGTCAGAGCCGGAATCAGACTGATAGGTCAGAGCCAGAATCAGACTGAGAGGTCACAGCCGGAATCAGTATGAGAGGTCAGAGCCAGAATCAGTCTGAGAGGTCAGAGCCAGAATCAGTATGAGAGGACAGAACCAAAAGCAGTATGAAAGGTCAGAGCCGGAATAAGTATGAGAGGACAGAACAAGAATCAGTATGAGAGATCAGTGCCAGAATCAGTATGAGAGGTCAGAGCCAGAATCAGTCAGAGAGGTCAGAACTGGAAAAAATATGAGAGGTCAGAGCCAGAATCAGTCTGAGAGGTCAGAACTGGAATAAATATGAGAGGTCAGAGCCAGAATCAGTCTGAGAGGTCAGAGCCAGTATCAGCATGAGAGGTCAGAGCCAGAATCAGTCTGAGTGGTCAGAGCCAGAATCAGTATGAAAGGTAAGAGCCAGAATCAGACTTAGAGGTCAGAGCCAGAATTAGTATGAGAGGTCAGAACCAGAATCAGGAGCCAGAAGCAGTATGAAAGCAGAAGCAGTATGAAAGGTCAGAACTGGAATCAGTATGAGAGGTCAGAGCCAGAATCAGTATGAGAGTTCAGAGCCAGAATCAGCCTGAGAGGTCAGAGCCAGAATCAGTTTGAGAGGTCAGAGCCAGAATCAGTATGAGAGGTCAGAGCCAGAATCAGACAGAGAGGTCAGAGCCAGAATTAGTATGAGAGGTCAGAACTAGAATCAGTATGAGAAGTCAGAGCCAGAAGTAGTATTAGACATCAGAGCCAGAATCAGTCTGAGAGGTCAGAGCCAGAATCAGTATGAGAGGTCAGAGCCAGAATCAGTCTGAGAGGTCAGAGCCAAAAGCAGTCTGAGAGGTCAGAGCCAGAATCAGTATGAGAGGTCAGAGCCAGAATCACACTGAGAGGTCAGAGCCAGAATCAGTATGAGAGGTCAGAGCCAGAATCAGTATGAGAGGTCAGAGCCAGAATCAATATGAGAGGTAAGAGCCAGAATCAGACTGAGAGGTCAGAGCCAGAATCAGTCTGAGAGGTCAGAGCCAGAATCAGTCTGAGAGGTCAGAGCCGGAATCAGACTGAGAGGTCAGAGCCGGAATCAGTCTGAGAGGTCAGAGCCAGAAGCATTATGAGATGTCAGAGCCAGAATCAGTCTGAGAGGTCAGAGGCAGAATCAGTCTGAGAGGTCAGAGCCAGAATCGGTATGAGAGGTCAGAGCCAGAATCAGTATGAGAGGTCTGAGCCCGGAATCAGACTGAGAGGTAAGAGCCAGATTCAGACTGAGAGGTCAGAGCCAGAATCAGACTGAGAGGTCACAGCCGGAATCAGTATGAGAGGTCAGAGCCAGAATCAGTATGAGAGGTCAGAGCCAGAATCAGTCTTAGAATTCAGAGCCAGAATCAGTCTGAGAGGTCAGAGCCAGAATCAGTCTGAGAGGTCAGAGCCAGAATCAGTCAGAGAGGTCAGAGCCAGAATGAGTCTGAGAATTCAGAGCCAAAATCAGTATGAGAGGTCAGAGCCAGAATCAGTATGAGAGGTCAGAGCCAGAATCAGTATGAGAGATCAGAGCCAGAAGCAGTATGAAAGGTCAGAACTGGAATCTTTATGAGAGGTAAGAGCCAGAATCAGTATGAGAGGACAGAACCAGAAGCAGTATGAAAGGTCAGAGCCGGAATCAGTCTGAGAGGTCAGAGCCAGAATCAGTATGAGACGTCAGAGCCAGAATCAGTCCGAGAGGTCAAAGACGGAATCAGTCTGAGAGGTCAGAGCCAGAAACAGTATGAGATGTCAGAGCCAGAATCAGCCTGAGAGGTCAGAGCAAGAATCAGTCTGAAAGGTCAAAGCCAGAATCAGTCTGAGAGGTCAGAGCCAGAAACAGTATGAGAGGTCAGAGCCAGAATCAGCCTGAGAGGTCAGAGCAAGAATCAGTCTGAAAGGTCAAAGCCAGAATCAGTCTGAGAGGTCAGAGCCAGAAACAGTATGAGAGGTCAGAGCCCGGAATCAGACTGATAGGTCAGAGCCGGAATCAGTATGAGATGTCAGAGCCAGAATCAGTATGAGAGGTCAGAGCCAGAATCAGTCTGAGAGGTCAGAGCAAGAATCAGTATGAGAGGACAGAACCAGAAGCAGTATGAAAGGTCAGAGCCGGAATCAGTATGAGAGGACAGAGCAAGAATCAGTATGAGAGATCAGTGCCAGAAATAGGAAGAGAGGTCAGAGCCGGAATCAGTATGAGAGGTCAGAGCCAGAATCAGTCTGAGAGGTCAGAGCCAGAATCAGTTTGAGAATTCAGAGCCAGAATCAGTATGAGAGGTCAGAGCCAGAATCAGTCTGAGAGGTCAGAGCCAGAATCAGTATGAGAGGACAGAACCAGAAGCAGTATGAAAGGTCAGAGCCGGAATCAGTATGAGAGGACAGAGCAAGAATCAATATGAGAGATGAGTGCCAGAAATAGGAAGAGAGGTCAGAGCCGGAATCAGTATGAGAGGTCAGAGCCAGAATCAGTCTGAGAGGTCAGAGCCAGAATCAGTTTGAGAATTCAGAGCCAGAATCAGTATGAGAGGTCAGAGCCAGAATCAGTCTGAGAGGTCAGAGCCAGAAGCAGTATGAAAGGTCAGAACTGGAATCAGTATGAGAGGTCAGAGCGAGAATCAGTCTGAGAGGTCAGAGCCAGAATCAATCTGAGAGGTCAGAGCCAGAATCAGTATGAGAGGTCAGAGCCAGAATCAGTCTGAGTGGTCAGAGCCAGAATCAGTATGAGAGGTAAGAGCCAGAATTAGACTGAGAGGTCAGAGCCAGAATTAGTATGAGAGGTCAGAGCCAGAATCAGTCTGAGAGGTCAGAGACAGAATCGGAATGAGAGGTCAGAGCCAGAAGCAGTATGAAAGGTCAGAACTGGAATAAATATGAGAGGTCAGAGCGAGAATCAGTCTGAGAGGTCAGAGCCAGAATCAGTATGAGAGGTCAGAGCCAGAATCAGTCTGAGTGGTCAGAGCCAGAATCAGTATGAAAGGTAAGAGCCAGAATCAGACTGAGTTGTCAGAGCCAGAATTAGTATGAGAGGTCAGAACCAGAATCAGGAGCCAGAAGCAGTATGAAAGCAGAAGCAGTATGAAAGGTCAGAACTGGAATCAGTATGAGAGGTCAGAGCCAGAATCAGTATGAGAGTTCAGAGCCAGAATCAGCCTGAGAGGTCAGAGCCAGAATCAGTTTGAGAGGTCAGAGCCAGAATCAGTTTGAGAGGTCAGAGCCAGAATGAGACTGAGAGGTCAGAGCCAGAATCATTATGAGAAGTCAGAGCCAGAAGTAGTATTAGACATCAGAGCCAGAATCAGTCTGAGAGGTCAGAGCCAGAATCAGTATGAGAGGTCAGAGCCAGAATCATTCTGAGAGGTCAGAGCCAGAATCAGTCTGAGAGGTCAGAGCCAGAATCAGTATGAGAGGTCAGAGCCAGAATCAGATTGAGAGGTCAGAGCCAGAATCAGTATGAGAGGTCAGAGCCAGAATCAGTATGAGAGGTCAGAGCCAGAATCAATATGAGAGGTCAGAGCCAGAATCAGACTGAGAGGTCAGAGCCAGAATCAGTCTGAGAGGTCAGAGCCGGATTCAGTCTGAGAGGTCAGAGCCGGAATCAGACTGAGAGGTCAGAGCCGGAATCAGTCTGAGAGGTCAGAGCCAGAATCAGTCTGAGAGGTCAGAGCCAGAATCAGTCTGAGAGGTCAGAGCCAGAATCGGTATGAGAGGTCAGAGCCAGAATCAGTATGAGAGGTCTGAGCCCGGAATCAGACTGAGAGGTCAGAGCCGGAATCAGACTGAGAGGTCAGAGCCAGAATCAGTCTGAGAGGTCAGAACTGGAATAAATATGAGAGGTCAGAGCCAGAATCAGTCTGAGAGGTCAGAGCCAGAATCAGTATGAGAGGTCAGAGCCAGAATCAGTCTGAGTGGTCAGAGCTAGAATCAGTATGAAAGGTCAGAACTGGAATCAGTACGAGAGGTCAGAGCCAGAATCAGTCTGAGAGGTCAGAGCCAGAATCGGTCTGAGAGGTCAGAGCCAGAAACAGTATGAGAGGTCAGAGCCAGAAACAGTATGAGAGGTCAGAGCCAGAATCAGTATGAGAGGTCAGAAACCGGAATCAGACTGAGAGGTCAGAGCTGGAATCAGACTGAGAGGTCAGAGCCGGAATCAGACTGACAGGTCAGAGCCAGAATCAGACTGAGAGGTCAGAGCCGGAATCAGTATGAGATATCAGAGCCAGAATCAGTCTGAGAGGTCAGAGCCGGAATCAGTATGAGAGGTCAGAGCCAGAATCAGTATGAGAGGTCAGAGCCAGAATCAGATTGAGAGGTCAGAGCCAGAATCAGTGTTAGAGATCAGAGCCGGAATCAGTCTGAGAGGTCAGAGCCAAAATTAGTATGAGAGGTCAGAGCCAGAATCAGTCAGAGATGTCAGAGCCAAAATCAGTCTGAGAGGTCAGAGCCAGAATCAGTATGAGAGGTCAGAGCCAGAATCAGTATGAGAGGTCAGAGCCAGAATCAGACTGAGAGGTCAGAGCCAGAATCAGTCTGAGAGGTCAAAGACGGAATCAGTCTGAGAGGTCAGAGCCGGAATCAGTATGAGATGTCAGAGCCAGAATCAGTCTGAGAGGTCAGAGCCGGAATCAGTATGAGAGGTCAGAGCCAGAATCAGTATGAGAGGTCAGAGCCAGAATCAGACTGAGAGGTCAGAGCCAGAATCAGTTTTAGAGGTCAGAGCCGGAATCAGTCTGAAAGGTCAGAGCCAAAATTAGTATGAGAGGTCAGAGCCAGAATCAGTCTGAGAGGTCAGAGCCAGAATCAGTATGAGAGGTCAGAGCCAGAAGCAGTATGAAAGGTCAGAACTGGAATCAGTATGAGAGGTCAGAGCGAGAATCAGTCTGAGAGGTCAGAGCCAGAATCAATCTGAGAGGTCAGAGCCAGAATCAGTATGAGAGGTCAGAGCCAGAATCAGTCTGAGTGATCAGAGCCAGAATCAGAATGACAGGTAAGAGCCAGAATTAGACTGAGAGGTCAGAGCCAGAATTAGTATGAGAGGTCAGAGCCAGAATCAGTCTGAGAGGTCAGAGACAGAATCGGTATGAGAGGTCAGAGCCAGAAGCAGTATGAAAGGTCAGAACTGGAATAAATATGAGAGGTCAGAGCGAGAATCAGTCTGAGAGGTCAGAGCCAGAATCAGTATGAGAGGTCAGAGCCAGAATCAGTCTGAGTGGTCAGAGCCAGAATCAGTATGAAAGGTAAGAGCCAGAATCAGACTGAGAGGTCAGAGCCAGAATTAGTATGAGAGGTCAGAACCAGAATCAGGAGCCAGAAGCAGTATGAAAGCAGAAGCAGTATGAAAGGTCAGAACTGGAATCAGTATGAGAGGTCAGAGCCAGAATCAGTATGAGAGTTCAGAGCCAGAATCAGCCTGAGAGGTCAGAGCCAGAATCAGTTTGAGAGGTCAGAGCCAGAATCAGTATGAGAGGTCAGAGCCAGAATCAGACTGAGAGGTCAGAGCCAGAATTAGTATGAGAGGTCAGAACCAGAATCAGTATGAGAAGTCAGAGCCCGAAGTAGTATTAGACATCAGAGCCAGAATCAGTCTGAGAGGTCAGAGCCAGAATCAGTATGAGAGGTCAGAGCCAGAATCAGTCTGAGAGGTCAGAGCCAGAATCAGTCTGAGAGGTCAGAGCCAGAATCAGTATGAGAGGTCAGAGCCAGAATCAGACTGAGAGGTCAGAGCCAGAATCAGTATGAGAGGTCAGAGCCAGAATCAGTATGAGAGGTCAGAGCCAGAATCAATATGAAAGGTCAGAGCCAGAATCAGACTGAGAGGTCAGAGCCGGAATCAGTCTGAGAGGTCAGAGCCGGAATCGGTCTGAGAGGTCAGAGCCGGAATCGGTCTGAGAGGTCAGAGCCGGAATCGGTCTGAGAGGTCAGAGCCGGAATCGGTCTGAGAGGTCAGAGCCGGAATCGGTCTGAGAGGTCAGAGCCGGAATCGGTATGAGAGGTCTGAGCCCGGAATCAGACTGAGAGGTCAGAGCCAGAATCAGTCTGAGAGGTCAGAACTGGAATAAATATGAGAGGTCAGAGCCAGAATCAGTCTGAGAGGTCAGAGCCAGAATCAGTATGAGAGGTCAGAGCCAGAATCAGTCTGAGTGGTCAGAGCCAGAATCAGTATGAAAGGTAAGAGCCAGAATCAGACTGAGAGGTCAGAGCCAGAATTAGTATGAGAGGTCAGAACCAGAATCAGTAGCCAGAAGCAGTATGAAAGCAGAAGCAGTATGAAAGGTCAGAACTGGAATCAGTATGAGAGGTCAGAGCCAGAATCAGTATGAGAGTTCAGAGCCAGAATCAGTATGAGAGGTCAGAACTAGAATCAGTATGAGAAGTCAGAGCCAGAAGTAGTATTAGACATCAGAGCGAGAATCAGTCTGAGAGGTCAGAGCCAGAATCAGTATGAGAGGTCAGAGCCAGAATCAGTCTGAAAGGTCAGAGCCAGAATCAGTCTGAGACGTCAGAGCCAGAATCAGTCTGAGAGGTCAGAGCCGGAATCAGTATGAGATGTCAGAGCCAGAATCAGTCTGAGAGGTCAGAGCCGGAATCAGTATGAGAGGTCAGAGCCAGAATCAGTATGAGAGGTCAGAGCCAGAATCAGACTGAGAGGTCAGAGCCAGAATCAGTTTTAGAGGTCAGAGCCGGAATCAGTCTGAAAGGTCAGAGCCAAAATTAGTATGAGAGGTCAGAGCCAGAATCAGTCTGAGAGGTCAGAGCCAGAATCGGTATGAGAGGTCAGAGCCAGAAGCAGTATGAAAGGTCAGAACTGGAATCAGTATGAGAGGTCAGAGCGAGAATCAATCTGAGAGGTCAGAGCCAGAATCAGTATGAGAGGTCAGAGCCAGAATCAGTCTGAGTGGTCAGAGCCAGAATCAGTTTGAGAGGTAAGAGCCAGAATTAGACTGAGAGGTCAGAGCCAGAATTAGTATGAGAGGTCAGAGCCAGAATCAGTTTGAGAGGTCAGAGACAGAATCGGTATGAGAGGTCAGAGCCAGAAGCAGTATGAAAGGTCAGAACTGGAATAAATATGAGAGGTCAGAGCGAGAATCAGTCTGAGAGGTCAGAGCCAGAATCAGTATGAGAGGTCAGAGCCAGAATCAGTCTGAGTGGTCAGAGCCAGAATCAGTATGAAAGGTAAGAGCCAGAATCAGACTGAGAGGTCAGAGCCAGAATTAGTATGAGAGGTCAGAACCAGAATCAGGAGCCAGAAGCAGTATGAAAGCAGAAGCAGTATGAAAGGTCAGAACTGGAATCAGTATGAGAGGTCAGAGCCAGAATCAGTATGAGAGTTCAGAGCCAGAATCAGCCTGAGAGGTCAGAGCCAGAATCAGTTTGAGAGGTCAGAGCCAGAGTCAGTATGAGAGGTCAGAGCCAGAATCAGACTGAGAGGTCAGAGCCAGAATTAGTATGAGAGGTCAGAAGCAGAATCAGTATGAGAAGTCAGAGCCAGAAGTAGTATTAGACATCAGAGCCAGAATCAGTCTGAGAGGTCAGAGCCAGAATCTGACTGAGAGGTCAGAGCCAGAATCAGTATGAGAGGTCAGAGCCAGAATCAGTATGAGAGGTCAGAGCCAGAATCAGTATGAGAGGTCAGAGCCAGAATCAATATGAGAGGTCAGAGCCAGAATCAGACTGAGAGGTCAGAGCCAGAATCAGTCTGAGAGGTCAGAGCCGGAATCAGTCTGAGAGGTCAGAGCGGGAATCAGACTGAGATGTCAGAGCCAGAATCAGTCTGAGAGGTCAGAGCCAGAATCAGTCTGAGAGGTCAGAGCCAGAATCGGTATGAGAGGTCAGAGCCAGAATCGGTATGAGAGGTCAGAGCCAGAATCAGTATGAGAGGTCTGAGCCCGGAATCAGACTGATAGGTCAGAGCCGGAATCAGACTGATAGGTCAGAGCCAGAATCAGACTGAGAGGTCACAGCCGGAATCAGTATGAGAGGTCAGAGCCAGAATCAGTCTGAGAGGTCAGAGCCAGAATCAGTATGAGAGGACAGAACCAAAAGCAGCATGAAAGGTCAGAGCCGGAATAAGTATGAGAGGACAGAACAAGAATCAGTATGAGAGATCAGTGCCAGAATCAGTATGAGAGGTCAGAGCCAGAATCAGTCAGAGAGGTCAGAACTGGAATAAATATGAGAGGTCAGAGCCAGAATCAGTATGAGAGGTCAGAACTGGAATAAATATGAGAGGTCAGAGCCAGAATCAGTCTGAGAGGTCAGAGCCAGAATCAGCATGAGAGGTCAGAGCCAGAATCAGTCTGAGTGGTCAGAGCCAGAATCAGTATGAAAGGTAAGAGCCAGAATCAGACTTAGAGGTCAGAGCCAGAATTAGTATGAGAGGTCAGAACCAGAATCAGTAGCCAGAAGCAGTATGAAAGCAGAAGCAGTATGAAAGGTCAGAACTGGAATCAGTATGAGAGGTCAGAGCCAGAATCAGTATGAGAGTTCAGAGCCAGAATCAGCCTGAGAGGTCAGAGCCAGAATCAGTTT
Source organism: Leptodactylus fuscus (assembly GCF_031893055.1). Taxonomy (NCBI): domain Eukaryota; kingdom Metazoa; phylum Chordata; class Amphibia; order Anura; family Leptodactylidae; genus Leptodactylus; species Leptodactylus fuscus. Next base: position 255,681,744 of record NC_134265.1, on the reverse strand, counting down.
GAGAGGTCAGAGCCAGAATCAGTATGAGAGGTCAGAGCCAGAATCAGACAGAGAGGTCAGAGCCAGAATTAGTATGAGAGGTCAGAACTAGAATCAGTATGAGAAGTCAGAGCCAGAAGTAGTATTAGACATCAGAGCCAGAATCAGTCTGAGAGGTCAGAGCCAGAATCAGTATGAGAGGTCAGAGTCAGAATCAGTCTGAGAGGTCAGAGCCAAAAGCAGTCTGAGAGGTCAGAGCCAGAATCAGTATGAGAGGTCAGAGCCAGAATCAGACTGAGAGGTCAGAGCCAGAATCAGTATGAGAGGTCAGAGCCAGAATCAGTATGAGAGGTCAGAGCCAGAATCAATATGAGAGGTAAGAGCCAGAATCAGACTGAGAGGTCAGAGCCAGAATCAGTCTGAGAGGTCAGAGCCAGAATCAGTCTGAGAGGTCAGAGCCGGAATCAGACTGAGAGGTCAGAGCCGGAATCAGTCTGAGAGGTCAGAGCCAGAAGCATTATGAGATGTCAGAGCCAGAATCAGTCTGAGAGGTCAGAGGCAGAATCAGTCTGAGAGGTCAGAGCCAGAATCGGTATGAGAGGTCAGAGCCAGAATCAGTATGAGAGGTCTGAGCCCGGAATCAGACTGAGAGGTAAGAGCCAGATTCAGACTGAGAGGTCAGAGCCAGAATCAGACTGAGAGGTCACAGCCGGAATCAGTATGAGAGGTCAGAGCCAGAATCAGTATGAGAGGTCAGAGCCAGAATCAGTCTTAGAATTCAGAGCCAGAATCAGTCTGAGAGGTCAGAGCCAGAATCAGTCTGAGAGGTCAGAGCCAGAATCAGTCTGAGAGGTCAGAGCCAGAATGAGTCTGAGAATTCAGAGCCAAAATCAGTATGAGAGGTCAGAGCCAGAATCAGTATGAGAGGTCAGAGCCAGAATCAGTATGAGAGATCAGAGCCAGAAGCAGTATGAAAGGTCAGAACTGGAATCGGTATGAGAGGTAAGAGCCAGAATCAGTATGAGAGGACAGAACCAGAAGCAGTATGAAAGGTCAGAGCCGGAATCAGTCTGAGAGGTCAGAGCCAGAATCAGTCTGAGAGGTCAGAGCGAGAATCAGTATGAGAATTCAGAGCCAGAATCAGTATGAGACGTCAGAGCCAGAATCAGTCCGAGAGGTCAGAGTCAGAAGCAGTATGAGAGGTCAGAGCCGGAATCAGTATGAGAGGTCAGAGCCAGAATCAGACTGAGAGGTCAGAGCCAGAATCAGTCTGAGAGGTCAAAGACGGAATCAGTCTGAGAGGTCAGAGCCAGAAACAGTATGAGATGTCAGAGCCAGAATCAGTCTGAGAGGTCAGAGCAAGAATCAGTCTGAAAGGTCAAAGCCAGAATCAGTCTGAGAGGTCAGAGCCAGAAACAGTATGAGAGGTCAGAGCCCGGAATCAGACTGATAGGTCAGAGCCGGAATCAGTATGAGATGTCAGAGCCAGAATCAGTATGAGAGGTCAGAGCCAGAATCAGTCTGAGAGGTCAGAGCCAGAATCAGTATGAGAGGACAGAACCAGAAGCAGTATGAAAGGTCAGAGCCGGAATCAGTATGAGAGGACAGAGCAAGAATCAGTATGAGAGATCAGTGCCAGAAATAGGAAGAGAGGTCAGAGCCGGAATCAGTATGAGAGGTCAGAGCCAGAATCAGTCTGAGAGGTCAGAGCCAGAATCAGTTTGAGAATTCAGAGCCAGAATCAGTATGAGAGGTCAGAGCCAGAATCAGTCTGAGAGTTCAGAGCCAGAATCAGTCTAAGAGGTCAGAGCCAGAATCAGTATGAGAGGTCAGAGCCATAACCAGACTGAGAGGTCAGAGCCAGAATTAGTATGAGAGGTCAGAGCCAAAATCAGTATGAGAGGTCAGAGCCAGAATCGGTATGAGAGGTCAGAGCCAGAATCGGTATGAGAGGTCAGAGCCAGAAGCAGTATGAAAGGTCAGAACTGGAATCAGTACGAGAGGTCAGAGCCAGAATCAGTCTGAGAGGTCAGAGCCAGAATCGGTATGAGAGGTCAGAGCCAGAAACAGTATGAGAGGTCAGAGCCAGAAACAGTATGAGAGGTCAGAGCCAGAATCAGTATGAGAGGTCAGAAACCGGAATCAGACTGAGAATTCAGAGCTGGAATCAGACTGAGAGGTCAGAGCCGGAATCAGACTGAGAGGTCAGAGCCAGAATCAGACTGAGAGGTCAGAGCCGGAATCAGTATGAGATGTCAGAGCCAGAATCAGTCTGAGAGGTCAGAGCCGGAATCAGTATGAGAGGTCAGAGCCAGAATCAGTATGAGAGGTCAGAGTCAGAATCAGACTGAGAGGTCAGAGCCAGAACCAGTGTTAGAGGTCAGAGCCGGAATCAGTCTGAGAGGTCAGAGCCAAAATTAGTATGAGAGGTCAGAGCCAGAATCAGTCTGAGACATCAGAGCCAGAATCAGTCAGAGAGGTCAGAGCCAAAATCAGTCTGAGAGGTCAGAGCCAGAATCAGTATGAGAGGTCAGAGCCAGAATCAGTATGAGAGGTCAGAGCCAGAATCAGACTGAGAGGTCAGAGCCAGAATCAGTCTGAGAGGTCAAAGACGGAATCAGTCTGAGAGGTCAGAGCCGGAATCAGTATGAGATGTCAGAGCCAGAATCAGTCTGAGAGGTCAGAGCCGGAATCAGTATGAGAGGTCAGAGCCAGAATCAGTATGAGAGGTCAGAGCCAGAATCAGACTGAGAGGTCAGAGCCAGAATCAGTTTTAAAGGTCAGAGCCGGAATCAGTCTGAAAGGTCAGAGCCAAAATTAGTATGAGAGGTCAGAGCCAGAATCAGTCTGAGAGGTCAGAGCCAGAATCGGTATGAGAGGTCAGAGCCAGAAGCAGTATGAAAGGTCAGAACTGGAATCAGTATGAGAGGTCAGAGCGAGAATCAGTCTGAGAGGTCAGAGCCAGAATCAATCTGAGAGGTCAGAGCCAGAATCAGTATGAGAGGTCAGAGCCAGAATCAGTCTGAGTGGTCAGAGCCAGAATCAGTATGAGAGGTAAGAGCCAGAATTAGACTGAGAGGTCAGAGCCAGAATTAGTATGAGAGGTCAGAGCCAGAATCAGTCTGAGAGGTCAGAGACAGAATCGGAATGAGAGGTCAGAGCCAGAAGCAGTATGAAAGGTCAGAACTGGAATAAATATGAGAGGTCAGAGCGAGAATCAGTCTGAGAGGTCAGAGCCAGAATCAGTATGAGAGGTCAGAGCCAGAATCAGTCTGAGTGGTCAGAGCCAGAATCAGTATGAAAGGTAAGAGCCAGAATCAGACTGAGTTGTCAGAGCCAGAATTAGTATGAGAGGTCAGAACCAGAATCAGGAGCCAGAAACAGTATGAAAGCAGAAGCAGTATGAAAGGTCAGAACTGGAATCAGTATGAGAGGTCAGAGCCAGAATCAGTATGAGAGTTCAGAGCCAGAATCAGCCTGAGAGGTCAGAGCCAGAATCAGTTTGAGAGGTCAGAGCCAGAATCAGTTTAAGAGGTCAGAGCCAGAATGAGACTGAGAGGTCAGAGCCAGAATCATTATGAGAAGTCAGAGCCAGAAGTAGTATTAGACATCAGAGCCAGAATCAGTCTGAGAGGTCAGAGCCAGAATCAGTATGAGAGGTCAGAGCCAGAATCATTCTGAGAGGTCAGAGTCAGAATCAGTCTGAGAGGTCAGAGCCAGAATCAGTATGAGAGGTCAGAGCCAGAATCAGATTGAGAGGTCAGAGCCAGAATCAGTATGAGAGGTCAGAGCCAGAATCAGTATGAGAGGTCAGAGCCAGAATCAATATGAGAGGTCAGAGCCAGAATCAGACTGAGAGGTCAGAGCCAGAATCAGTCTGAGAGGTCAGAGCCGGATTCAGTCTGAGAGGTCAGAGCCGGAATCAGACTGAGAGGTCAGAGCCGGAATCAGTCTGAGAGGTCAGAGCCAGAATCAGTCTGAGAGGTCAGAGCCAGAATCAGTCTGAGAGGTCAGAGCCAGAATCGGTATGAGAGGTCAGAGCCAGAATCAGTATGAGAGGTCTGAGCCCGGAATCAGACTGAGAGGTCAGAGCCGGAATCAGACTGAGAGGTCAGAGCCAGAATCAGTCTGAGAGGTCAGAACTGGAATAAATATGAGAGGTCAGAGCCAGAATCAGTCTGAGAGGTCAGAGCCAGAATCAGTATGAAAGGTCAGAACTGGAATCAGTACGAGAGGTCAGAGCCAGAATCAGTCTGAGAGGTCAGAGCCAGAATCGGTCTGAGAGGTCAGAGCCAGAAACAGTATGAGAGGTCAGAGCCAGAAACAGTATGAGAGGTCAGAGCCAGAATCAGTATGAGAGGTCAGAAACCGGAATCAGACTGAGAGGTCAGAGCTGGAATCAGACTGAGAGGTCAGAGCCGGAATCAGACTGAGAGGTCAGAGCCAGAATCAGACTGAGAGGTCAGAGCCGGAATCAGTATGAGATATCAGAGCCAGAATCAGTCTGAGAGGTCAGAGCCGGAATCAGTATGAGAGGTCAGAGCCAGAATCAGTATGAGAGGTCAGAGCCAGAATCAGATTGAGAGGTCAGAGCCAGAATCAGTGTTAGAGATCAGAGCCGGAATCAGTCTGAGAGGTCAGAGCCAAAATTAGTATGAGAGGTCAGAGCCAGAATCAGTCAGAGATGTCAGAGCCAAAATCAGTCTGAGAGGTCAGAGCCAGAATCAGTATGAGAGGTCAGAGCCAGAATCAGTATGAGAGGTCAGAGCCAGAATCAGACTGAGAGGTCAGAGCCAGAATCAGTCTGAGAGGTCAAAGACGGAATCAGTCTGAGAGGTCAGAGCCGGAATCAGTATGAGATGTCAGAGCCAGAATCAGTCTGAGAGGTCAGAGCCGGAATCAGTATGAGAGGTCAGAGCCAGAATCAGTATGAGAGGTCAGAGCCAGAATCAGACTGAGAGGTCAGAGCCAGAATCAGTTTTAGAGGTCAGAGCCGGAATCAGTCTGAAAGGTCAGAGCCAAAATTAGTATGAGAGGTCAGAGCCAGAATCAGTCTGAGAGGTCAGAGCCAGAATCAGTATGAGAGGTCAGAGCCAGAAGCAGTATGAAAGGTCAGAACTGGAATCAGTATGAGAGGTCAGAGCGAGAATCAGTCTGAGAGGTCAGAGCCAGAATCAATCTGAGAGGTCAGAGCCAGAATCAGTATGAGAGGTCAGAGCCAGAATCAGTCTGAGTGATCAGAGCCAGAATCAGAATGACAGGTAAGAGCCAGAATTAGACTGAGAGGTCAGAGCCAGAATTAGTATGAGAGGTCAGAGCCAGAATCAGTCTGAGAGGTCAGAGACAGAATCGGTATGAGAGGTCAGAGCCAGAAGCAGTATGAAAGGTCAGAACTGGAAAAAATATAAGAGGTCAGAGCGAGAATCAGTCTGAGAGGTCAGAGCCAGAATCAGTATGAGAGGTCAGAGCCAGAATCAGTCTGAGTGGTCAGAGCCAGAATCAGTATGAAAGGTAAGAGCCAGAATCAGACTGAGAGGTCAGAGCCAGAATTAGTATGAGAGGTCAGAACCAGAATCAGGAGCCAGAAGCAGTATGAAAGCAGAAGCAGTATGAAAGGTCAGAACTGGAATCAGTATGAGAGGTCAGAGCCAGAATCAGTATGAGAGTTCAGAGCCAGAATCAGCCTGAGAGGTCAGAGCCAGAATCAGTTTGAGAGGTCAGAGCCAGAATCAGTATGAGAGGTCAGAGCCAGAATCAGACTGAGAGGTCAGAGCCAGAATTAGTATGAGAGGTCAGAACCAGAATCAGTATGAGAAGTCAGAGCCCGAAGTAGTATTAGACATCAGAGCCAGAATCAGTCTGAGAGGTCAGAGCCAGAATCAGTATGAGAGGTCAGAGCCAGAATCAGTCTGAGAGGTCAGAGCCAGAATCAGTCTGAGAGGTCAGAGCCAGAATCAGTATGAGAGGTCAGAGCCAGAATCAGACTGAGAGGTCAGAGCCAGAATCAGTATGAGAGGTCAGAGCCAGAATCAGTATGAGAGGTCAGAGCCAGAATCAATATGAAAGGTCAGAGCCAGAATCAGACTGAGAGGTCAGAGCCAGAATCAGTCTGAGAGGTCAGAGCCGGAATCGGTCTGAGAGGTCAGAGCCGGAATCGGTCTGAGAGGTCAGAGCCGGAATCGGTCTGAGAGGTCAGAGCCGGAATCGGTCTGAGAGGTCAGAGCCGGAATCGGTCTGAGAGGTCAGAGCCGGAATCGGTATGAGAGGTCTGAGCCCGGAATCAGACTGAGAGGTCAGAGCCAGAATCAGTCTGAGAGGTCAGAACTGGAATAAATATGAGAGGTCAGAGCCAGAATCAGTCTGAGAGGTCAGAGCCAGAATCAGTATGAGAGGTCAGAGCCAGAATCAGTCTGAGTGGTCAGAGCCAGAATCAGTATGAAAGGTAAGAGCCAGAATCAGACTGAGAGGTCAGAGCCAGAATTAGTATGAGAGGTCAGAACCAGAATCAGTAGCCAGAAGCAGTATGAAAGCAGAAGCAGTATGAAAGGTCAGAACTGGAATCAGTATGAGAGGTCAGAGCCAGAATCAGTATGAGAGTTCAGAGCCAGAATCAGTATGAGAGGTCAGAACTAGAATCAGTATGAGAAGTCAGAGCCAGAAGTAGTATTAGACATCAGAGCGAGAATCAGTCTGAGAGGTCAGAGCCAGAATCAGTATGAGAGGTCAGAGCCAGAATCAGTCTGAGAGGTCAGAGCCAGAATCAGTCTGAGACGTCAGAGCCAGAATCAGTCTGAGAGGTCAGAGCCGGAATCAGTATGAGATGTCAGAGCCAGAATCAGTCTGAGAGGTCAGAGCCGGAATCAGTATGTGAGGTCAGAGCCAGAATCAGTATGAGAGGTCAGAGCCAGAATCAGACTGAGAGGTCAGAGCCAGAATCAGTTTTAGAGGTCAGAGCCGGAATCAGTCTGAAAGGTCAGAGCCAAAATTAGTATGAGAGGTCAGAGCCAGAATCAGTCTGAGAGGTCAGAGCCAGAATCGGTATGAGAGGTCAGAGCCAGAAGCAGTATGAAAGGTCAGAACTGGAATCAGTATGAGAGGTCAGAGCGAGAATCAATCTGAGAGGTCAGAGCCAGAATCAGTATGAGAGGTCAGAGCCAGAATCAGTCTGAGTGGTCAGAGCCAGAATCAGTTTGAGAGGTAAGAGCCAGAATTAGACTGAGAGGTCAGAGCCAGAATTAGTATGAGAGGTCAGAGCCAGAATCAGTTTGAGAGGTCAGAGACAGAATCGGTATGAGAGGTCAGAGCCAGAAGCAGTATGAAAGGTCAGAACTGGAATAAATATGAGAGGTCAGAGCGAGAATCAGTCTGAGAGGTCAGAGCCAGTATCAGTATGAGAGGTCAGAGCCAGAATCAGTCTGAGTGGTCAGAGCCAGAATCAGTATGAAAGGTAAGAGCCAGAATCAGACTGAGAGGTCAGAGCCAGAATTAGTATGAGAGGTCAGAACCAGAATCAGGAGCCAGAAGCAGTATGAAAGCAGAAGCAGTATGAAAGGTCAGAACTGGAATCAGTATGAGAGGTCAGAGCCAGAATCAGTATGAGAGTTCAGAGCCAGAATCAGCCTGAGAGGTCAGAGCCAGAATCAGTTTGAGAGGTCAGAGCCAGAGTCAGTATGAGAGGTCAGAGCCAGAATCAGACTGAGAGGTCAGAGCCAGAATTAGTATGAGAGGTCAGAAGCAGAATCAGTATGAGAAGTCAGAGCCAGAAGTAGTATTAGACATCAGAGCCAGAATCAGTCTGAGAGGTCAGAGCCAGAATCTGACTGAGAGGTCAGAGCCAGAATCAGTATGAGAGGTCAGAGCCAGAATCAGTATGAGAGGTCAGAGCCAGAATCAGTATGAGAGGTCAGAGCCAGAATCAATATGAGAGGTCAGAGCCAGAATCAGACTGAGAGGTCAGAGCCAGAATCAGTCTGACAGGTCAGAGCCGGAATCAGTCTGAGAGGTCAGAGCGGGAATCAGACTGAGATGTCAGAGCCAGAATCAGTCTGAGAGGTCAGAGCCAGAATCAGTCTGAGAGGTCAGAGCCAGAATCGGTATGAGAGGTCAGAGCCAGAATCGGTATGAGAGGTCAGAGCCAGAATCAGTATGAGAGGTCTGAGCCCGGAATCAGACTGATAGGTCAGAGCCGGAATCAGACTGATAGGTCAGAGCCAGAATCAGACTGAGAGGTCACAGCCGGAATCAGTATGAGAGGTCAGAGCCAGAATCAGTCTGAGAGGTCAGAGCCAGAATCAGTATGAGAGGACAGAACCAAAAGCAGTATGAAAGGTCAGAGCCGGAATAAGTATGAGAGGACAGAACAAGAATCAGTATGAGAGATCAGTGCCAGAATCAGTATGAGAGGTCAGAGCCAGAATCAGTCAGAGAGGTCAGAACTGGAATAAATATGAGAGGTCAGAGCCAGAATCAGTCTGAGAGGTCAGAACTGGAATAAATATGAGAGGTCAGAGCCAGAATCAGTCTGAGAGGTCAGAGCCAGTATCAGCATGAGAGGTCAGAGCCAGAATCAGTCTGAGTGGTCAGAGCCAGAATCAGTATGAAAGGTAAGAGCCAGAATCAGACTTAGAGGTCAGAGCCAGAATTAGTATGAGAGGTCAGAACCAGAATCAGTAGCCAGAAGCAGTATGAAAGCAGAAGCAGTATGAAAGGTCAGAACTGGAATCAGTATGAGAGGTCAGAGCCAGAATCAGTATGAGAGTTCAGAGCCAGAATCAGCCTGAGAGGTCAGAGCCAGAATCAGTTTGAGAGGTCAGAGCCAGAATCAGTATGAGAGGTCAGAGCCAGAATCAGACAGAGAGGTCAGAGCCAGAATTAGTATGAGAGGTCAGAACTAGAATCAGTATGAGAAGTCAGAGCCAGAAGTAGTATTAGACATCAGAGCGAGAATCAGTCTGAGAGGTCAGAGCCAGAATCAGTATGAGAGGTCAGAGCCAGAATCAGTCTGAAAGGTCAGAGCCAGAATCAGTCTGAGACGTCAGAGCCAGAATCAGTCTGAGAGGTCAGAGCCGGAATCAGTATGAGATGTCAGAGCCAGAATCAGTCTGAGAGGTCAGAGCCGGAATCAGTATGAGAGGTCAGAGCCAGAATCAGTATGAGAGGTCAGAGCCAGAATCAGACTGAGAGGTCAGAGCCAGAATCAGTTTTAGAGGTCAGAGCCGGAATCAGTCTGAAAGGTCAGAGCCAAAATTAGTATGAGAGGTCAGAGCCAGAATCAGTCTGAGAGGTCAGAGCCAGAATCGGTATGAGAGGTCAGAGCCAGAAGCAGTATGAAAGGTCAGAACTGGAATCAGTATGAGAGGTCAGAGCGAGAATCAATCTGAGAGGTCAGAGCCAGAATCAGTATGAGAGGTCAGAGCCAGAATCAGTCTGAGTGGTCAGAGCCAGAATCAGTTTGAGAGGTAAGAGCCAGAATTAGACTGAGAGGTCAGAGCCAGAATTAGTATGAGAGGTCAGAGCCAGAATCAGTTTGAGAGGTCAGAGACAGAATCGGTATGAGAGGTCAGAGCCAGAAGCAGTATGAAAGGTCAGAACTGGAATAAATATGAGAGGTCAGAGCGAGAATCAGTCTGAGAGGTCAGAGCCAGAATCAGTATGAGAGGTCAGAGCCAGAATCAGTCTGAGTGGTCAGAGCCAGAATCAGTATGAAAGGTAAGAGCCAGAATCAGACTGAGAGGTCAGAGCCAGAATTAGTATGAGAGGTCAGAACCAGAATCAGGAGCCAGAAGCAGTATGAAAGCAGAAGCAGTATGAAAGGTCAGAACTGGAATCAGTATGAGAGGTCAGAGCCAGAATCAGTATGAGAGTTCAGAGCCAGAATCAGCCTGAGAGGTCAGAGCCAGAATCAGTTTGAGAGGTCAGAGCCAGAGTCAGTATGAGAGGTCAGAGCCAGAATCAGACTGAGAGGTCAGAGCCAGAATTAGTATGAGAGGTCAGAAGCAGAATCAGTATGAGAAGTCAGAGCCAGAAGTAGTATTAGACATCAGAGCCAGAATCAGTCTGAGAGGTCAGAGCCAGAATCTGACTGAGAGGTCAGAGCCAGAATCAGTATGAGAGGTCAGAGCCAGAATCAGTATGAGAGGTCAGAGCCAGAATCAGTATGAGAGGTCAGAGCCAGAATCAATATGAGAGGTCAGAGCCAGAATCAGACTGAGAGGTCAGAGCCAGAATCAGTCTGAGAGGTCAGAGCCGGAATCAGTCTGAGAGGTCAGAGCGGGAATCAGACTGAGATGTCAGAGCCAGAATCAGTCTGAGAGGTCAGAGCCAGAATCAGTCTGAGAGGTCAGAGCCAGAATCGGTATGAGAGGTCAGAGCCAGAATCGGTATGAGAGGTCAGAGCCAGAATCAGTATGAGAGGTCTGAGCCCGGAATCAGACTGATAGGTCAGAGCCGGAATCAGACTGATAGGTCAGAGCCAGAATCAGACTGAGAGGTCACAGCCGGAATCAGTATGAGAGGTCAGAGCCAGAATCAGTCTGAGAGGTCAGAGCCAGAATCAGTATGAGAGGACAGAACCAAAAGCAGTATGAAAGGTCAGAGCCGGAATAAGTATGAGAGGACAGAACAAGAATCAGTATGAGAGATCAGTGCCAGAATCAGTATGAGAGGTCAGAGCCAGAATCAGTCAGAGAGGTCAGAACTGGAATAAATATGAGAGGTCAGAGCCAGAATCAGTATGAGAGGTCAGAACTGGAATAAATATGAGAGGTCAGAGCCAGAATCAGTCTGAGAGGTCAGAGCCAGAATCAGCATGAGAGGTCAGAGCCAGAATCAGTCTGAGTGGTCAGAGCCAGAATCAGTATGAAAGGTAAGAGCCAGAATCAGACTTAGAGGTCAGAGCCAGAATTAGTATGAGAGGTCAGAACCAGAATCAGTAGCCAGAAGCAGTATGAAAGCAGAAGCAGTATGAAAGGTCAGAACTGGAATCAGTATGAGAGGTCAGAGCCAGAATCAGTATGAGAGTTCAGAGCCAGAATCAGCCTGAGAGGTCAGAGCCAGAATCAGTTTGAGAGGTCAGAGCCAGAATCAGTATGAGAGGTCAGAGCCAGAATCAGACAGAGAGGTCAGAGCCAGAATTAGTATGAGAGGTCAGAACTAGAATCAGTATGAGAAGTCAGAGCCAGAAGTAGTATTAGACATCAGAGCCAGAATCAGTCTGAGAGGTCAGAGCCAGAATCAGTATGAGAGGTCAGAGTCAGAATCAGTCTGAGAGGTCAGAGCCAAAAGCAGTCTGAGAGGTCAGAGCCAGAATCAGTATGAGAGGTCAGAGCCAGAATCAGACTGAGAGGTCAGAGCCAGAATCAGTATGAGAGGTCAGAGCCAGAATCAGTATGAGAGGTCAGAGCCAGAATCAATATGAGAGGTAAGAGCCAGAATCAGACTGAGAGGTCAGAGCCAGAATCAGTCTGAGAGGTCAGAGCCAGAATCAGTCTGAGAGGTCAGAGCCGGAATCAGACTGAGAGGTCAGAGCCGGAATCAGTCTGAGAGGTCAGAGCCAGAAGCATTATGAGATGTCAGAGCCAGAATCAGTCTGAGAGGTCAGAGGCAGAATCAGTCTGAGAGGTCAGAGCCAGAATCGGTATGAGAGGTCAGAGCCAGAATCAGTATGAGAGGTCTGAGCCCGGAATCAGACTGAGAGGTAAGAGCCAGATTCAGACTGAGAGGTCAGAGCCAGAATCAGAATGAGAGGTCACAGCCAGAATCAGTCTGAGAGGTCAGAGCCAGAATCAGTATGAGAGGTCAGAGCCAGAATCAGTCTGAGAGGTCAGAGCCAGAATCAGTCTGAGAGGTCAGAGCCAGAATCAGTATGAGAGGTCAGAGCCAGAATCAGACTGAGAGGTCAGAGCCAGAATCAGTATGAGAGGTCAGAGCCAGAATCAGTATGAGAGGTCAGAGCCAGAATCAATATGAAAGGTCAGAGCCAGAATCAGACTGAGAGGTCAGAGCCAGAATCAGTCTGAGAGGTCAGAGCCGGAATCGGTCTGAGAGGTCAGAGCCGGAATCGGTCTGAGAGGTCAGAGCCGGAATCGGTCTGAGAGGTCAGAGCCGGAATCGGTCTGAGAGGTCAGAGCCGGAATCGGTCTGAGAGGTCAGAGCCGGAATCGGTATGAGAGGTCTGAGCCCGGAATCAGACTGAGAGGTCAGAGCCAGAATCAGTCTGAGAGGTCAGAACTGGAATAAATATGAGAGGTCAGAGCCAGAATCAGTCTGAGAGGTCAGAGCCAGAATCAGTATGAGAGGTCAGAGCCAGAATCAGTCTGAGTGGTCAGAGCCAGAATCAGTATGAAAGGTAAGAGCCAGAATCAGACTGAGAGGTCAGAGCCAGAATTAGTATGAGAGGTCAGAACCAGAATCAGTAGCCAGAAGCAGTATGAAAGCAGAAGCAGTATGAAAGGTCAGAACTGGAATCAGTATGAGAGGTCAGAGCCAGAATCAGTATGAGAGTTCAGAGCCAGAATCAGTATGAGAGGTCAGAACTAGAATCAGTATGAGAAGTCAGAGCCAGAAGTAGTATTAGACATCAGAGCGAGAATCAGTCTGAGAGGTCAGAGCCAGAATCAGTATGAGAGGTCAGAGCCAGAATCAGTCTGAGAGGTCAGAGCCAGAATCAGTCTGAGACGTCAGAGCCAGAATCAGTCTGAGAGGTCAGAGCCGGAATCAGTATGAGATGTCAGAGCCAGAATCAGTCTGAGAGGTCAGAGCCGGAATCAGTATGTGAGGTCAGAGCCAGAATCAGTATGAGAGGTCAGAGCCAGAATCAGACTGAGAGGTCAGAGCCAGAATCAGTTTTAGAGGTCAGAGCCGGAATCAGTCTGAAAGGTCAGAGCCAAAATTAGTATGAGAGGTCAGAGCCAGAATCAGTCTGAGAGGTCAGAGCCAGAATCGGTATGAGAGGTCAGAGCCAGAAGCAGTATGAAAGGTCAGAACTGGAATCAGTATGAGAGGTCAGAGCGAGAATCAATCTGAGAGGTCAGAGCCAGAATCAGTATGAGAGGTCAGAGCCAGAATCAGTCTGAGTGGTCAGAGCCAGAATCAGTTTGAGAGGTAAGAGCCAGAATTAGACTGAGAGGTCAGAGCCAGAATTAGTATGAGAGGTCAGAGCCAGAATCAGTTTGAGAGGTCAGAGACAGAATCGGTATGAGAGGTCAGAGCCAGAAGCAGTATGAAAGGTCAGAACTGGAATAAATATGAGAGGTCAGAGCGAGAATCAGTCTGAGAGGTCAGAGCCAGAATCAGTATGAGAGGTCAGAGCCAGAATCAGTCTGAGTGGTCAGAGCCAGAATCAGTATGAAAGGTAAGAGCCAGAATCAGACTGAGAGGTCAGAGCCAGAATTAGTATGAGAGGTCAGAACCAGAATCAGGAGCCAGAAGCAGTATGAAAGCAGAAGCAGTATGAAAGGTCAGAACTGGAATCAGTATGAGAGGTCAGAGCCAGAATCAGTATGAGAGTTCAGAGCCAGAATCAGCCTGAGAGGTCAGAGCCAGAATCAGTTTGAGAGGTCAGAGCCAGAGTCAGTATGAGAGGTCAGAGCCAGAATCAGACTGAGAGGTCAGAGCCAGAATTAGTATGAGAGGTCAGAAGCAGAATCAGTATGAGAAGTCAGAGCCAGAAGTAGTATTAGACATCAGAGCCAGAATCAGTCTGAGAGGTCAGAGCCAGAATCTGACTGAGAGGTCAGAGCCAGAATCAGTATGAGAGGTCAGAGCCAGAATCAGTATGAGAGGTCAGAGCCAGAATCAGTATGAGAGGTCAGAGCCAGAATCAATATGAGAGGTCAGAGCCAGAATCAGACTGAGAGGTCAGAGCCAGAATCAGTCTGACAGGTCAGAGCCGGAATCAGTCTGAGAGGTCAGAGCGGGAATCAGACTGAGATGTCAGAGCCAGAATCAGTCTGAGAGGTCAGAGCCAGAATCAGTCTGAGAGGTCAGAGCCAGAATCGGTATGAGAGGTCAGAGCCAGAATCGGTATGAGAGGTCAGAGCCAGAATCAGTATGAGAGGTCTGAGCCCGGAATCAGACTGATAGGTCAGAGCCGGAATCAGACTGATAGGTCAGAGCCAGAATCAGACTGAGAGGTCACAGCCGGAATCAGTATGAGAGGTCAGAGCCAGAATCAGTCTGAGAGGTCAGAGCCAGAATCAGTATGAGAGGACAGAACCAAAAGCAGTATGAAAGGTCAGAGCCGGAATAAGTATGAGAGGACAGAACAAGAATCAGTATGAGAGATCAGTGCCAGAATCAGTATGAGAGGTCAGAGCCAGAATCAGTCAGAGAGGTCAGAACTGGAATAAATATGAGAGGTCAGAGCCAGAATCAGTCTGAGAGGTCAGAACTGGAATAAATATGAGAGGTCAGAGCCAGAATCAGTCTGAGAGGTCAGAGCCAGTATCAGCATGAGAGGTCAGAGCCAGAATCAGTCTGAGTGGTCAGAGCCAGAATCAGTATGAAAGGTAAGAGCCAGAATCAGACTTAGAGGTCAGAGCCAGAATTAGTATGAGAGGTCAGAACCAGAATCAGTAGCCAGAAGCAGTATGAAAGCAGAAGCAGTATGAAAGGTCAGAACTGGAATCAGTATGAGAGGTCAGAGCCAGAATCAGTATGAGAGTTCAGAGCCAGAATCAGCCTGAGAGGTCAGAGCCAGAATCAGTTTGAGAGGTCAGAGCCAGAATCAGTATGAGAGGTCAGAGCCAGAATCAGACAGAGAGGTCAGAGCCAGAATTAGTATGAGAGGTCAGAACTAGAATCAGTATGAGAAGTCAGAGCCAGAAGTAGTATTAGACATCAGAGCGAGAATCAGTCTGAGAGGTCAGAGCCAGAATCAGTATGAGAGGTCAGAGCCAGAATCAGTCTGAAAGGTCAGAGCCAGAATCAGTCTGAGACGTCAGAGCCAGAATCAGTCTGAGAGGTCAGAGCCGGAATCAGTATGAGATGTCAGAGCCAGAATCAGTCTGAGAGGTCAGAGCCGGAATCAGTATGAGAGGTCAGAGCCAGAATCAGTATGAGAGGTCAGAGCCAGAATCAGACTGAGAGGTCAGAGCCAGAATCAGTTTTAGAGGTCAGAGCCGGAATCAGTCTGAAAGGTCAGAGCCAAAATTAGTATGAGAGGTCAGAGCCAGAATCAGTCTGAGAGGTCAGAGCCAGAATCGGTATGAGAGGTCAGAGCCAGAAGCAGTATGAAAGGTCAGAACTGGAATCAGTATGAGAGGTCAGAGCGAGAATCAATCTGAGAGGTCAGAGCCAGAATCAGTATGAGAGGTCAGAGCCAGAATCAGTCTGAGTGGTCAGAGCCAGAATCAGTTTGAGAGGTAAGAGCCAGAATTAGACTGAGAGGTCAGAGCCAGAATTAGTATGAGAGGTCAGAGCCAGAATCAGTTTGAGAGGTCAGAGACAGAATCGGTATGAGAGGTCAGAGCCAGAAGCAGTATGAAAGGTCAGAACTGGAATAAATATGAGAGGTCAGAGCGAGAATCAGTCTGAGAGGTCAGAGCCAGAATCAGTATGAGAGGTCAGAGCCAGAATCAGTCTGAGTGGTCAGAGCCAGAATCAGTATGAAAGGTAAGAGCCAGAATCAGACTGAGAGGTCAGAGCCAGAATTAGTATGAGAGGTCAGAACCAGAATCAGGAGCCAGAAGCAGTATGAAAGCAGAAGCAGTATGAAAGGTCAGAACTGGAATCAGTATGAGAGGTCAGAGCCAGAATCAGTATGAGAGTTCAGAGCCAGAATCAGCCTGAGAGGTCAGAGCCAGAATCAGTTTGAGAGGTCAGAGCCAGAGTCAGTATGAGAGGTCAGAGCCAGAATCAGACTGAGAGGTCAGAGCCAGAATTAGTATGAGAGGTCAGAAGCAGAATCAGTATGAGAAGTCAGAGCCAGAAGTAGTATTAGACATCAGAGCCAGAATCAGTCTGAGAGGTCAGAGCCAGAATCTGACTGAGAGGTCAGAGCCAGAATCAGTATGAGAGGTCAGAGCCAGAATCAGTATGAGAGGTCAGAGCCAGAATCAGTATGAGAGGTCAGAGCCAGAATCAATATGAGAGGTCAGAGCCAGAATCAGACTGAGAGGTCAGAGCCAGAATCAGTCTGAGAGGTCAGAGCCGGAATCAGTCTGAGAGGTCAGAGCGGGAATCAGACTGAGATGTCAGAGCCAGAATCAGTCTGAGAGGTCAGAGCCAGAATCAGTCTGAGAGGTCAGAGCCAGAATCGGTATGAGAGGTCAGAGCCAGAATCGGTATGAGAGGTCAGAGCCAGAATCAGTATGAGAGGTCTGAGCCCGGAATCAGACTGATAGGTCAGAGCCGGAATCAGACTGATAGGTCAGAGCCAGAATCAGACTGAGAGGTCACAGCCGGAATCAGTATGAGAGGTCAGAGCCAGAATCAGTCTGAGAGGTCAGAGCCAGAATCAGTATGAGAGGACAGAACCAAAAGCAGTATGAAAGGTCAGAGCCGGAATAAGTATGAGAGGACAGAACAAGAATCAGTATGAGAGATCAGTGCCAGAATCAGTATGAGAGGTCAGAGCCAGAATCAGTCAGAGAGGTCAGAACTGGAATAAATATGAGAGGTCAGAGCCAGAATCAGTATGAGAGGTCAGAACTGGAATAAATATGAGAGGTCAGAGCCAGAATCAGTCTGAGAGGTCAGAGCCAGAATCAGCATGAGAGGTCAGAGCCAGAATCAGTCTGAGTGGTCAGAGCCAGAATCAGTATGAAAGGTAAGAGCCAGAATCAGACTTAGAGGTCAGAGCCAGAATTAGTATGAGAGGTCAGAACCAGAATCAGTAGCCAGAAGCAGTATGAAAGCAGAAGCAGTATGAAAGGTCAGAACTGGAATCAGTATGAGAGGTCAGAGCCAGAATCAGTATGAGAGTTCAGAGCCAGATTAAGCCTGAGAGGTCAGAGCCAGAATCAGTTTGAGAGGTCAGAGCCAGAATCAGTATGAGAGGTCAGAGCCAGAATCAGACAGAGAGGTCAGAGCCAGAATTAGTATGAGAGGTCAGAACTAGAATCAGTATGAGAAGTCAGAGCCAGAAGTAGTATTAGACATCAGAGCCAGAATCAGTCTGAGAGGTCAGAGCCAGAATCAGTATGAGAGGTCAGAGTCAGAATCAGTCTGAGAGGTCAGAGCCAAAAGCAGTCTGAGAGGTCAGAGCCAGAATCAGTATGAGAGGTCAGAGCCAGAATCAGACTGAGAGGTCAGAGCCAGAATCAGTATGAGAGGTCAGAGCCAGAATCAGTATGAGAGGTCAGAGCCAGAATCAATATGAGAGGTAAGAGCCAGAATCAGACTGAGAGGTCAGAGCCAGAATCAGTCTGAGAGGTCAGAGCCAGAATCAGTCTGAGAGGTCAGAGCCGGAATCAGACTGAGAGGTCAGAGCCGGAATCAGTCTGAGAGGTCAGAGCCAGAAGCATTATGAGATGTCAGAGCCAGAATCAGTCTGAGAGGTCAGAGGCAGAATCAGTCTGAGAGGTCAGAGCCAGAATCGGTATGAGAGGTCAGAGCCAGAATCAGTATGAGAGGTCTGAGCCCGGAATCAGACTGAGAGGTAAGAGCCAGATTCAGACTGAGAGGTCAGAGCCAGAATCAGAATGAGAGGTCACAGCCGGAATCAGTATGAGAGGTCAGAGCCAGAATCAGTATGAGAGGTCAGAGCCAGAATCAGTCTTAGAATTCAGAGCCAGAATCAGTCTGAGAGGTCAGAGCCAGAATCAGTCTGAGAGGTCAGAGCCAGAATCAGTCTGAGAGGTCAGAGCCAGAATGAGTCTGAGAATTCAGAGCCAAAATCAGTATGAGAGGTCAGAGCCAGAATCAGTATGAGAGGTCAGAGCCAGAATCAGTATGAGAGATCAGAGCCAGAAGCAGTATGAAAGGTCAGAACTGGAATCGGTATGAGAGGTAAGAGCCAGAATCAGTATGAGAGGACAGAACCAGAAGCAGTATGAAAGGTCAGAGCCGGAATCAGTCTGAGAGGTCAGAGCCAGAATCAGTCTGAGAGGTCAGAGCGAGAATCAGTATGAGAATTCAGAGCCAGAATCAGTATGAGACGTCAGAGCCAGAATCAGTCCGAGAGGTCAGAGTCAGAAGCAGTATGAGAGGTCAGAGCCGGAATCAGTATGAGAGGTCAGAGCCAGAATCAGACTGAGAGGTCAGAGCCAGAATCAGTCTGAGAGGTCAAAGACGGAATCAGTCTGAGAGGTCAGAGCCAGAAACAGTATGAGATGTCAGAGCCAGAATCAGTCTGAGAGGTCAGAGCAAGAATCAGTCTGAAAGGTCAAAGCCAGAATCAGTCTGAGAGGTCAGAGCCAGAAACAGTATGAGAGGTCAGAGCCCGGAATCAGACTGATAGGTCAGAGCCGGAATCAGTATGAGATGTCAGAGCCAGAATCAGTATGAGAGGTCAGAGCCAGAATCAGTCTGAGAGGTCAGAGCCAGAATCAGTATGAGAGGACAGAACCAGAAGCAGTATGAAAGGTCAGAGCCGGAATCAGTATGAGAGGACAGAGCAAGAATCAGTATGAGAGATCAGTGCCAGAAATAGGAAGAGAGGTCAGAGCCGGAATCAGTATGAGAGGTCAGAGCCAGAATCAGTCTGAGAGGTCAGAGCCAGAATCAGTTTGAGAATTCAGAGCCAGAATCAGTATGAGAGGTCAGAGCCAGAATCAGTCTGAGAGTTCAGAGCCAGAATCAGTCTAAGAGGTCAGAGCCAGAATCAGTATGAGAGGTCAGAGCCATAACCAGACTGAGAGGTCAGAGCCAGAATTAGTATGAGAGGTCAGAGCCAAAATCAGTATGAGAGGTCAGAGCCAGAATCGGTATGAGAGGTCAGAGCCAGAATCGGTATGAGAGGTCAGAGCCAGAAGCAGTATGAAAGGTCAGAACTGGAATCAGTACGAGAGGTCAGAGCCAGAATCAGTCTGAGAGGTCAGAGCCAGAATCGGTATGAGAGGTCAGAGCCAGAAACAGTATGAGAGGTCAGAGCCAGAAACAGTATGAGAGGTCAGAGCCAGAATCAGTATGAGAGGTCAGAAACCGGAATCAGACTGAGAATTCAGAGCTGGAATCAGACTGAGAGGTCAGAGCCGGAATCAGACTGAGAGGTCAGAGCCAGAATCAGACTGAGAGGTCAGAGCCGGAATCAGTATGAGATGTCAGAGCCAGAATCAGTCTGAGAGGTCAGAGCCGGAATCAGTATGAGAGGTCAGAGCCAGAATCAGTATGAGAGGTCAGAGTCAGAATCAGACTGAGAGGTCAGAGCCAGAACCAGTGTTAGAGGTCAGAGCCGGAATCAGTCTGAGAGGTCAGAGCCAAAATTAGTATGAGAGGTCAGAGCCAGAATCAGTCTGAGACATCAGAGCCAGAATCAGTCAGAGAGGTCAGAGCCAAAATCAGTCTGAGAGGTCAGAGCCAGAATCAGTATGAGAGGTCAGAGCCAGAATCAGTATGAGAGGTCAGAGCCAGAATCAGACTGAGAGGTCAGAGCCAGAATCAGTCTGAGAGGTCAAAGACGGAATCAGTCTGAGAGGTCAGAGCCGGAATCAGTATGAGATGTCAGAGCCAGAATCAGTCTGAGAGGTCAGAGCCGGAATCAGTATGAGAGGTCAGAGCCAGAATCAGTATGAGAGGTCAGAGCCAGAATCAGACTGAGAGGTCAGAGCCAGAATCAGTTTTAAAGGTCAGAGCCGGAATCAGTCTGAAAGGTCAGAGCCAAAATTAGTATGAGAGGTCAGAGCCAGAATCAGTCTGAGAGGTCAGAGCCAGAATCGGTATGAGAGGTCAGAGCCAGAAGCAGTATGAAAGGTCAGAACTGGAATCAGTATGAGAGGTCAGAGCGAGAATCAGTCTGAGAGGTCAGAGCCAGAATCAATCTGAGAGGTCAGAGCCAGAATCAGTATGAGAGGTCAGAGCCAGAATCAGTCTGAGTGGTCAGAGCCAGAATCAGTATGAGAGGTAAGAGCCAGAATTAGACTGAGAGGTCAGAGCCAGAATTAGTATGAGAGGTCAGAGCCAGAATCAGTCTGAGAGGTCAGAGACAGAATCGGAATGAGAGGTCAGAGCCAGAAGCAGTATGAAAGGTCAGAACTGGAATAAATATGAGAGGTCAGAGCGAGAATCAGTCTGAGAGGTCAGAGCCAGAATCAGTATGAGAGGTCAGAGCCAGAATCAGTCTGAGTGGTCAGAGCCAGAATCAGTATGAAAGGTAAGAGCCAGAATCAGACTGAGTTGTCAGAGCCAGAATTAGTATGAGAGGTCAGAACCAGAATCAGGAGCCAGAAACAGTATGAAAGCAGAAGCAGTATGAAAGGTCAGAACTGGAATCAGTATGAGAGGTCAGAGCCAGAATCAGTATGAGAGTTCAGAGCCAGAATCAGCCTGAGAGGTCAGAGCCAGAATCAGTTTGAGAGGTCAGAGCCAGAATCAGTTTGAGAGGTCAGAGCCAGAATGAGACTGAGAGGTCAGAGCCAGAATCATTATGAGAAGTCAGAGCCAGAAGTAGTATTAGACATCAGAGCCAGAATCAGTCTGAGAGGTCAGAGCCAGAATCAGTATGAGAGGTCAGAGCCAGAATCATTCTGAGAGGTCAGAGTCAGAATCAGTCTGAGAGGTCAGAGCCAGAATCAGTATGAGAGGTCAGAGCCAGAATCAGATTGAGAGGTCAGAGCCAGAATCAGTATGAGAGGTCAGAGCCAGAATCAGTATGAGAGGTCAGAGCCAGAATCAATATGAGAGGTCAGAGCCAGAATCAGACTGAGAGGTCAGAGCCAGAATCAGTCTGAGAGGTCAGAGCCGGATTCAGTCTGAGAGGTCAGAGCCGGAATCAGACTGAGAGGTCAGAGCCGGAATCAGTCTGAGAGGTCAGAGCCAGAATCAGTCTGAGAGGTCAGAGCCAGAATCAGTCTGAGAGGTCAGAGCCAGAATCGGTATGAGAGGTCAGAGCCAGAATCAGTATGAGAGGTCTGAGCCCGGAATCAGACTGAGAGGTCAGAGCCGGAATCAGACTGAGAGGTCAGAGCCAGAATCAGTCTGAGAGGTCAGAACTGGAATAAATATGAGAGGTCAGAGCCAGAATCAGTCTGAGAGGTCAGAGCCAGAATCAGTATGAAAGGTCAGAACTGGAATCAGTACGAGAGGTCAGAGCCAGAATCAGTCTGAGAGGTCAGAGCCAGAATCGGTCTGAGAGGTCAGAGCCAGAAACAGTATGAGAGGTCAGAGCCAGAAACAGTATGAGAGGTCAGAGCCAGAATCAGTATGAGAGGTCAGAAACCGGAATCAGACTGAGAGGTCAGAGCTGGAATCAGACTGAGAGGTCAGAGCCGGAATCAGACTGAGAGGTCAGAGCCAGAATCAGACTGAGAGGTCAGAGCCGGAATCAGTATGAGATATCAGAGCCAGAATCAGTCTGAGAGGTCAGAGCCGGAATCAGTATGAGAGGTCAGAGCCAGAATCAGTATGAGAGGTCAGAGCCAGAATCAGATTGAGAGGTCAGAGCCAGAATCAGTGTTAGAGATCAGAGCCGGAATCAGTCTGAGAGGTCAGAGCCAAAATTAGTATGAGAGGTCAGAGCCAGAATCAGTCAGAGATGTCAGAGCCAAAATCAGTCTGAGAGGTCAGAGCCAGAATCAGTATGAGAGGTCAGAGCCAGAATCAGTATGAGAGGTCAGAGCCAGAATCAGACTGAGAGGTCAGAGCCAGAATCAGTCTGAGAGGTCAAAGACGGAATCAGTCTGAGAGGTCAGAGCCGGAATCAGTATGAGATGTCAGAGCCAGAATCAGTCTGAGAGGTCAGAGCCGGAATCAGTATGAGAGGTCAGAGCCAGAATCAGTATGAGAGGTCAGAGCCAGAATCAGACTGAGAGGTCAGAGCCAGAATCAGTTTTAGAGGTCAGAGCCGGAATCAGTCTGAAAGGTCAGAGCCAAAATTAGTATGAGAGGTCAGAGCCAGAATCAGTCTGAGAGGTCAGAGCCAGAATCAGTATGAGAGGTCAGAGCCAGAAGCAGTATGAAAGGTCAGAACTGGAATCAGTATGAGAGGTCAGAGCGAGAATCAGTCTGAGAGGTCAGAGCCAGAATCAATCTGAGAGGTCAGAGCCAGAATCAGTATGAGAGGTCAGAGCCAGAATCAGTCTGAGTGATCAGAGCCAGAATCAGAATGACAGGTAAGAGCCAGAATTAGACTGAGAGGTCAGAGCCAGAATTAGTATGAGAGGTCAGAGCCAGAATCAGTCTGAGAGGTCAGAGACAGAATCGGTATGAGAGGTCAGAGCCAGAAGCAGTATGAAAGGTCAGAACTGGAATAAATATGAGAGGTCAGAGCGAGAATCAGTCTGAGAGGTCAGAGCCAGAATCAGTATGAGAGGTCAGAGCCAGAATCAGTCTGAGTGGTCAGAGCCAGAATCAGTATGAAAGGTAAGAGCCAGAATCAGACTGAGAGGTCAGAGCCAGAATTAGTATGAGAGGTCAGAACCAGAATCAGGAGCCAGAAGCAGTATGAAAGCAGAAGCAGTATGAAAGGTCAGAACTGGAATCAGTATGAGAGGTCAGAGCCAGAATCAGTATGAGAGTTCAGAGCCAGAATCAGCCTGAGAGGTCAGAGCCAGAATCAGTTTGAGAGGTCAGAGCCAGAATCAGTATGAGAGGTCAGAGCCAGAATCAGACTGAGAGGTCAGAGCCAGAATTAGTATGAGAGGTCAGAACCAGAATCAGTATGAGAAGTCAGAGCCCGAAGTAGTATTAGACATCAGAGCCAGAATCAGTCTGAGAGGTCAGAGCCAGAATCAGTATGAGAGGTCAGAGCCAGAATCAGTCTGAGAGGTCAGAGCCAGAATCAGTCTGAGAGGTCAGAGCCAGAATCAGTATGAGAGGTCAGAGCCAGAATCAGACTGAGAGGTCAGAGCCAGAATCAGTATGAGAGGTCAGAGCCAGAATCAGTATGAGAGGTCAGAGCCAGAATCAATATGAAAGGTCAGAGCCAGAATCAGACTGAGAGGTCAGAGCCAGAATCAGTCTGAGAGGTCAGAGCCGGAATCGGTCTGAGAGGTCAGAGCCGGAATCGGTCTGAGAGGTCAGAGCCGGAATCGGTCTGAGAGGTCAGAGCCGGAATCGGTCTGAGAGGTCAGAGCCGGAATCGGTCTGAGAGGTCAGAGCCGGAATCGGTATGAGAGGTCTGAGCCCGGAATCAGACTGAGAGGTCAGAGCCAGAATCAGTCTGAGAGGTCAGAACTGGAATAAATATGAGAGGTCAGAGCCAGAATCAGTCTGAGAGGTCAGAGCCAGAATCAGTATGAGAGGTCAGAGCCAGAATCAGTCTGAGTGGTCAGAGCCAGAATCAGTATGAAAGGTAAGAGCCAGAATCAGACTGAGAGGTCAGAGCCAGAATTAGTATGAGAGGTCAGAACCAGAATCAGTAGCCAGAAGCAGTATGAAAGCAGAAGCAGTATGAAAGGTCAGAACTGGAATCAGTATGAGAGGTCAGAGCCAGAATCAGTATGAGAGTTCAGAGCCAGAATCAGTATGAGAGGTCAGAACTAGAATCAGTATGAGAAGTCAGAGCCAGAAGTAGTATTAGACATCAGAGCCAGAATCAGTCTGAGAGGTCAGAGCCAGAATCAGTATGAGAGGTCAGAGCCAGAATCAGTCTGAGAGGTCAGAGCCAAAAGCAGTCTGAGAGGTCAGAGCCAGAATCAGTATGAGAGGTCAGAGCCAGAATCAGACTGAGAGGTCAGAGCCAGAATCAGTATGAGAGGTCAGAGCCAGAATCAGTCTGAGAGGTCAGAGCCAAAAGCAGTCTGAGAGGTCAGAGCCAGAATCAGTATGAGAGGTCAGAGCCAGAATCAGTCTGAGAGGTCAGAGCCAGAATCAGTATGAGAGGTCAGAGCCAGAATCAGTCTGAGTGGTCAGAGCCAGAATCAGTATGAAAGGTAAGAGCCAGAATCAGACTGAGAGGTCAGAGCCAGAATTAGTATGAGAGGTCAGAACCAGAATCAGTAGCCAGAAGCAGTATGAAAGCAGAAGCAGTATGAAAGGTCAGAACTGGAATCAGTATGAGAGGTCAGAGCCAGAATCAGTATGAGAGTTCAGAGCCAGAATCAGTATGAGATGTCAGAGCCAGAATCAGTCTGAGAGGTCAGAGCCGGAATCAGTATGTGAGGTCAGAGCCAGAATCAGTATGAGAGGTCAGAGCCAGAATCAGACTGAGAGGTCAGAGCCAGAATCAGTTTTAGAGGTCAGAGCCGGAATCAGTCTGAAAGGTCAGAGCCAAAATTAGTATGAGAGGTCAGAGCCAGAATCAGTCTGAGAGGTCAGAGCCAGAATCGGTATGAGAGGTCAGAGCCAGAAGCAGTATGAAAGGTCAGAACTGGAATCAGTATGAGAGGTCAGAGCGAGAATCAATCTGAGAGGTCAGAGCCAGAATCAGTATGAGAGGTCAGAGCCAGAATCAGTCTGAGTGGTCAGAGCCAGAATCAGTTTGAGAGGTAAGAGCCAGAATTAGACTGAGAGGTCAGAGCCAGAATTAGTATGAGAGGTCAGAGCCAGAATCAGTTTGAGAGGTCAGAGACAGAATCGGTATGAGAGGTCAGAGCCAGAAGCAGTATGAAAGGTCAGAACTGGAATAAATATGAGAGGTCAGAGCGAGAATCAGTCTGAGAGGTCAGAGCCAGAATCAGTATGAGAGGTCAGAGCCAGAATCAGTCTGAGTGGTCAGAGCCAGAATCAGTATGAAAGGTAAGAGCCAGAATCAGACTGAGAGGTCAGAGCCAGAATTAGTATGAGAGGTCAGAACCAGAATCAGGAGCCAGAAGCAGTATGAAAGCAGAAGCAGTATGAAAGGTCAGAACTGGAATCAGTATGAGAGGTCAGAGCCAGAATCAGTATGAGAGTTCAGAGCCAGAATCAGCCTGAGAGGTCAGAGCCAGAATCAGTTTGAGAGGTCAGAGCCAGAGTCAGTATGAGAGGTCAGAGCCAGAATCAGACTGAGAGGTCAGAGCCAGAATTAGTATGAGAGGTCAGAAGCAGAATCAGTATGAGAAGTCAGAGCCAGAAGTAGTATTAGACATCAGAGCCAGAATCAGTCTGAGAGGTCAGAGCCAGAATCTGACTGAGAGGTCAGAGCCAGAATCAGTATGAGAGGTCAGAGCCAGAATCAGTATGAGAGGTCAGAGCCAGAATCAGTATGAGAGGTCAGAGCCAGAATCAATATGAGAGGTCAGAGCCAGAATCAGACTGAGAGGTCAGAGCCAGAATCAGTCTGACAGGTCAGAGCCGGAATCAGTCTGAGAGGTCAGAGCGGGAATCAGACTGAGATGTCAGAGCCAGAATCAGTCTGAGAGGTCAGAGCCAGAATCAGTCTGAGAGGTCAGAGCCAGAATCGGTATGAGAGGTTAGAGCCAGAATCGGTATGAGAGGTCAGAGCCAGAATCAGTATGAGAGGTCTGAGCCCGGAATCAGACTGATAGGTCAGAGCCGGAATCAGACTGATAGGTCAGAGCCAGAATCAGACTGAGAGGTCACAGCCGGAATCAGTATGAGAGGTCAGAGCCAGAATCAGTCTGAGAGGTCAGAGCCAGAATCAGTATGAGAGGACAGAACCAAAAGCAGTATGAAAGGTCAGAGCCGGAATAAGTATGAGAGGACAGAACAAGAATCAGTATGAGAGATCAGTGCCAGAATCAGTATGAGAGGTCAGAACTGGAATAAATATGAGAGGTCAGAGCCAGAATCAGTCTGAGAGGTCAGAACTGGAATAAATATGAGAGGTCAGAGCCAGAATCAGTCTGAGAGGTCAGAGCCAGTATCAGCATGAGAGGTCAGAGCCAGAATCAGTCTGAGTGGTCAGAGCCAGAATCAGTATGAAAGGTAAGAGCCAGAATCAGACTTAGAGGTCAGAGCCAGAATTAGTATGAGAGGTCAGAACCAGAATCAGTAGCCAGAAGCAGTATGAAAGCAGAAGCAGTATGAAAGGTCAGAACTGGAATCAGTATGAGAGGTCAGAGCCAGAATCAGTATGAGAGTTCAGAGCCAGAATCAGCCTGAGAGGTCAGAGCCAGAATCAGTTTGAGAGGTCAGAGCCAGAATCAGTATGAGAGGTCAGAGCCAGAATCAGACAGAGAGGTCAGAGCCAGAATTAGTATGAGAGGTCAGAACTAGAATCAGTATGAGAAGTCAGAGCCAGAAGTAGTATTAGACATCAGAGCCAGAATCAGTCTGAGAGGTCAGAGCCAGAATCAGTATGAGAGGTCAGAGCCAGAATCAGTCTGAGAGGTCAGAGCCAAAAGCAGTCTGAGAGGTCAGAGCCAGAATCAGTATGAGAGGTCAGAGCCAGAATCAGACTGAGAGGTCAGAGCCAGAATCAGTATGAGAGGTCAGAGCCAGAATCAGTATGAGAGGTCAGAGCCAGAATCAATATGAGAGGTAAGAGCCAGAATCAGACTGAGAGGTCAGAGCCAGAATCAGTCTGAGAGGTCAGAGCCAGAATCAGTCTGAGAGGTCAGAGCCGGAATCAGACTGAGAGGTCAGAGCCGGAATCAGTCTGAGAGGTCAGAGCCAGAAGCATTATGAGATGTCAGAGCCAGAATCAGTCTGAGAGGTCAGAGGCAGAATCAGTCTGAGAGGTCAGAGCCAGAATCGGTATGAGAGGTCAGAGCCAGAATCAGTATGAGAGGTCTGAGCCCGGAATCAGACTGAGAGGTAAGAGCCAGATTCAGACTGAGAGGTCAGAGCCAGAATCAGACTGAGAGGTCACAGCCGGAATCAGTATGAGAGGTCAGAGCCAGAATCAGTATGAGAGGTCAGAGCCAGAATCAGTCTTAGAATTCAGAGCCAGAATCAGTCTGAGAGGTCAGAGCCAGAATCAGTCTGAGAGGTCAGAGCCAGAATCAGTCAGAGAGGTCAGAGCCAGAATGAGTCTGAGAATTCAGAGCCAAAATCAGTATGAGAGGTCAGAGCCAGAATCAGTATGAGAGGTCAGAGCCAGAATCAGTATGAGAGATCAGAGCCAGAAGCAGTATGAAAGGTCAGAACTGGAATCTTTATGAGAGGTAAGAGCCAGAATCAGTATGAGAGGACAGAACCAGAAGCAGTATGAAAGGTCAGAGCCGGAATCAGTCTGAGAGGTCAGAGCCAGAATCAGTATGAGACGTCAGAGCCAGAATCAGTCCGAGAGGTCAAAGACGGAATCAGTCTGAGAGGTCAGAGCCAGAAACAGTATGAGATGTCAGAGCCAGAATCAGCCTGAGAGGTCAGAGCAAGAATCAGTCTGAAAGGTCAAAGCCAGAATCAGTCTGAGAGGTCAGAGCCAGAAACAGTATGAGAGGTCAGAGCCAGAATCAGCCTGAGAGGTCAGAGCAAGAATCAGTCTGAAAGGTCAAAGCCAGAATCAGTCTGAGAGGTCAGAGCCAGAAACAGTATGAGAGGTCAGAGCCCGGAATCAGACTGATAGGTCAGAGCCGGAATCAGTATGAGATGTCAGAGCCAGAATCAGTATGAGAGGTCAGAGCCAGAATCAGTCTGAGAGGTCAGAGCAAGAATCAGTATGAGAGGACAGAACCAGAAGCAGTATGAAAGGTCAGAGCCGGAATCAGTATGAGAGGACAGAGCAAGAATCAGTATGAGAGATCAGTGCCAGAAATAGGAAGAGAGGTCAGAGCCGGAATCAGTATGAGAGGTCAGAGCCAGAATCAGTCTGAGAGGTCAGAGCCAGAATCAGTTTGAGAATTCAGAGCCAGAATCAGTATGAGAGGTCAGAGCCAGAATCAGTCTGAGAGGTCAGAGCCAGAATCAGTATGAGAGGACAGAACCAGAAGCAGTATGAAAGGTCAGAGCCGGAATCAGTATGAGAGGACAGAGCAAGAATCAGTATGAGAGATCAGTGCCAGAAATAGGAAGAGAGGTCAGAACCGGAATCAGTATGAGAGGTCAGAGCCAGAATCAGTCTGAGAGGTCAGAGCCAGAATCAGTTTGAGAATTCAGAGCCAGAATCAGTATGAGAGGTCAGAGCCAGAATCAGTCTGAGAGTTCAGAGTCAGAATCAGTCTAAGAGGTCAGAGCCAGAATCAGTATGAGAGGTCAGAGCCATAACCAGACTGAGAGGTCAGAGCCAGAATTAGTATGAGAGGTCAGAGCCAAAATCAGTATGAGAGGTCAGAGCCAGAATCGGTATGAGAGGTCAGAGCCAGAATCGGTATGAGAGGTCAGAGCCAGAAGCAGTATGAAAGGTCAGAACTGGAATCAGTACGAGAGGTCAGAGCCAGAATCAGTCTGAGAGGTCAGAGCCAGAATCGGTATGAGAGGTCAGAGCCAGAAACAGTATGAGAGGTCAGAGCCAGAAACAGTATGAGAGGTCAGAGCCAGAATCAGTATGAGAGGTCAGAAACCGGAATCAGACTGAGAATTCAGAGCTGGAATCAGACTGAGAGGTCAGAGCCGGAATCAGACTGAGAGGTCAGAGCCAGAATCAGTCTGAGAGGTCAGAGCCGGAATCAGTATGAGAGGTCAGAGCCAGAATCAGTATGAGAGGTCAGAGCCAGAATCAGACTGAGAGGTCAGAGCCAGAACCAGTGTTAGAGGTCAGAGCCGGAATCAGTCTGAGAGGTCAGAGCCAAAATTAGTATGAGAGGTCAGAGCCAGAATCAGTCTGAGACATCAGAGCCAGAATCAGTCAGAGAGGTCAGAGCCAAAATCAGTCTGAGAGGTCAGAGCCAGAATCAGTATGAGAGGTCAGAGCCAGAATCAGTATGAGAGGTCAGAGCCAGAATCAGACTGAGAGGTCAGAGCCAGAATCAGTCTGAGAGGTCAAAGACGGAATCAGTCTGAGAGGTCAGAGCCGGAATCAGTATGAGATGTCAGAGCCAGAATCAGTCTGAGAGGTCAGAGCCGGAATCAGTATGAGAGGTCAGAGCCAGAATCAGTATGAGAGGTCAGAGCCAGAATCAGACTGAGAGGTCAGAGCCAGAATCAGTTTTAAAGGTCAGAGCCGGAATCAGTCTGAAAGGTCAGAGCCAAAATTAGTATGAGAGGTCAGAGCCAGAATCAGTCTGAGAGGTCAGAGCCAGAATCGGTATGAGAGGTCAGAGCCAGAAGCAGTATGAAAGGTCAGAACTGGAATCAGTATGAGAGGTCAGAGCGAGAATCAGTCTGAGAGGTCAGAGCCAGAATCAATCTGAGAGGTCAGAGCCAGAATCAGTATGAGAGGTCAGAGCCAGAATCAGTCTGAGTGGTCAGAGCCAGAATCAGTATGAGAGGTAAGAGCCAGAATTAGACTGAGAGGTCAGAGCCAGAATTAGTATGAGAGGTCAGAGCCAGAATCAGTCTGAGAGGTCAGAGACAGAATCGGAATGAGAGGTCAGAGCCAGAAGCAGTATGAAAGGTCAGAACTGGAATAAATATGAGAGGTCAGAGCGAGAATCAGTCTGAGAGGTCAGAGCCAGAATCAGTATGAGAGGTCAGAGCCAGAATCAGTCTGAGTGGTCAGAGCCAGAATCAGTATGAAAGGTAAGAGCCAGAATCAGACTGAGTTGTCAGAGCCAGAATTAGTATGAGAGGTCAGAACCAGAATCAGGAGCCAGAAGCAGTATGAAAGCAGAAGCAGTATGAAAGGTCAGAACTGGAATCAGTATGAAAGGTCAGAGCCAGAATCAGTATGAGAGTTCAGAGCCAGAATCAGCCTGAGAGGTCAGAGCCAGAAGCAGTTTGAGAGGTCAGAGCCAGAATCAGTATGAGAGGTCAGAGCCAGAATCTGACTGAGAGGTCAGAGCCAGAGTCATTATGAGAAGTCAGAGCCAGAAGTAGTATTAGACATCAGAGCCAGAATCAGTCTGAGAGGTCAGAGCCAGAATCAGTATGAGAGGTCAGAGCCAGAATCATTCTGAGAGGTCAGAGCCAGAATCAGTCTGAGAGGTCAGAGCCAGAATCAGTATGAGAGGTCAGAGCCAGAATCAGTATGAGAGGTCAGAGCCAGAATCAGTATGAGAGGTCAGAGCCAGAATCAGACTGAGAGGTCAGAGCCAGAATCAGTCTGAGAGGTCAGAGCCGGAATCGGTCTGAGAGGTCAGAGCCAGAAACAGTATGAGAGGTCAGAGCCAGAAACAGTATGAGAGGTCAGAGCCAGAATCAGTATGAGAGGTCAGAAACCGGAATCAGACTGAGAGGTCAGAGCTGGAATCAGACTGAGAGGTCAGAGCCGGAATCAGACTGAGAGGTCAGCCAGAATCAGAATGAGAGGTCAGAGCCGGAATCGGTATGAGAGGTCAGAGCCAGAATCAGTATGAGAGGTCTGAGCCCGGAATCAGACTGAGAGGTAAGAGCCAGATTCAGACTGAGAGGTCAGAGCCAGAATCAGACTGAGAGGTCACAGCCGGAATCAGTATGAGAGGTCAGAGCCAGAATCAGTATGAGAGGTCAGAGCCAGAATCAGTATGAGAGGTCTGAGCCCGGAATCAGACTGAGAGGTAAGAGCCAGATTCAGACTGAGAGGTCAGAGCCAGAATCAGACTGAGAGGTCACAGCCGGAATCAGTATGAGAGGTCAGAGCCAGAATCAGTATGAGAGGTCAGAGCCAGAATCAGTCTTAGAATTCAGAGCCAGAATCAGTCTGAGAGGTCAGAGCCAGAATCAGTCTGAGAGGTCAGAGCCAGAATCAGTCAGAGAGGTCAGAGCCAGAATGAGTCTGAGAATTCAGAGCCAAAATCAGTATGAGAGGTCAGAGCCAGAATCAGTATGAGAGGTCAGAGCCAGAATCAGTATGAGAGATCAGAGCCAGAAGCAGTATGAAAGGTCAGAACTGGAATCTTTATGAGAGGTAAGAGCCAGAATCAGTATGAGAGGACAGAACCAGAAGCAGTATGAAAGGTCAGAGCCGGAATCAGTCTGAGAGGTCAGAGCCAGAATCAGTATGAGACGTCAGAGCCAGAATCAGTCCGAGAGGTCAAAGACGGAATCAGTCTGAGAGGTCAGAGCCAGAAACAGTATGAGATGTCAGAGCCAGAATCAGCCTGAGAGGTCAGAGCAAGAATCAGTCTGAAAGGTCAAATCCAGAATCAGTCTGAGAGGTCAGAGCCAGAAACAGTATGAGAGGTCAGAGCCAGAATCAGCCTGAGAGGTCAGAGCAAGAATCAGTCTGAAAGGTCAAAGCCAGAATCAGTCTGAGAGGTCAGAGCCAGAAACAGTATGAGAGGTCAGAGCCCGGAATCAGACTGATAGGTCAGAGCCGGAATCAGTATGAGATGTCAGAGCCAGAATCAGTATGAGAGGTCAGAGCCAGAATCAGTCTGAGAGGTCAGAGCAAGAATCAGTATGAGAGGACAGAACCAGAAGCAGTATGAAAGGTCAGAGCCGGAATCAGTATGAGAGGACAGAGCAAGAATCAGTATGAGAGATCAGTGCCAGAAATAGGAAGAGAGGTCAGAGCCGGAATCAGTATGAGAGGTCAGAGCCAGAATCAGTCTGAGAGGTCAGAGCCAGAATCAGTTTGAGAATTCAGAGCCAGAATCAGTATGAGAGGTCAGAGCCAGAATCAGTCTGAGAGGTCAGAGCCAGAATCAGTATGAGAGGACAGAACCAGAAGCAGTATGAAAGGTCAGAGCCGGAATCAGTATGAGAGGACAGAGCAAGAATCAGTATGAGAGATCAGTGCCAGAAATAGGAAGAGAGGTCAGAACCGGAATCAGTATGAGAGGTCAGAGCCAGAATCAGTCTGAGAGGTCAGAGCCAGAATCAGTTTGAGAATTCAGAGCCAGAATCAGTATGAGAGGTCAGAGCCAGAATCAGTCTGAGAGTTCAGAGTCAGAATCAGTCTAAGAGGTCAGAGCCAGAATCAGTATGAGAGGTCAGAGCCATAACCAGACTGAGAGGTCAGAGCCAGAATTAGTATGAGAGGTGAGAGCCAAAATCAGTATGAGAGGTCAGAGCCAGAATCGGTATGAGAGGTCAGAGCCAGAATCGGTATGAGAGGTCAGAGCCAGAAGCAGTATGAAAGGTCAGAACTGGAATCAGTACGAGAGGTCAGAGCCAGAATCAGTCTGAGAGGTCAGAGCCAGAATCGGTATGAGAGGTCAGAGCCAGAAACAGTATGAGAGGTCAGAGCCAGAAACAGTATGAGAGGTCAGAGCCAGAATCAGTATGAGAGGTCAGAAACCGGAATCAGACTGAGAATTCAGAGCTGGAATCAGACTGAGAGGTCAGAGCCGGAATCAGACTGAGAGGTCAGAGCCAGAATCAGTCTGAGAGGTCAGAGCCGGAATCAGTATGAGAGGTCAGAGCCAGAATAAGTATGAGAGGTCAGAGCCAGAATCAGACTGAGAGGTCAGAGCCAGAACCAGTGTTAGAGGTCAGAGCCGGAATCAGTCTGAGAGGTCAGAGCCAAAATTAGTATGAGAGGTCAGAGCCAGAATCAGTCTGAGACATCAGAGCCAGAATCAGTCAGAGAGGTCAGAGCCAAAATCAGTCTGAGAGGTCAGAGCCAGAATCAGTATGAGAGGTCAGAGCCAGAATCAGTATGAGAGGTCAGAGCCAGAATCAGACTGAGAGGTCAAAGACGGAATCAGTCTGAGAGGTCAGAGCCGGAATCAGTATGAGATGTCAGAGCCAGAATCAGTCTGAGAGGTCAGAGCCGGAATCAGTATGAGAGGTCAGAGCCAGAATCAGTATGAGAGGTCAGAGCCAGAATCAGACTGAGAGGTCAGAGCCAGAATCAGTTTTAAAGGTCAGAGCCGGAATCA
This sequence comes from Leptodactylus fuscus, assembly GCF_031893055.1. Taxonomy (NCBI): domain Eukaryota; kingdom Metazoa; phylum Chordata; class Amphibia; order Anura; family Leptodactylidae; genus Leptodactylus; species Leptodactylus fuscus. The sequence goes on along the minus strand of NC_134265.1, from coordinate 255,649,003 downwards.
GTCTGAAAGGTCAGAGCCAAAATTAGTATGAGAGGTCAGAGCCAGAATCAGTCTGAGAGGTCAGAGCCAGAATCGGTATGAGAGGTCAGAGCCAGAAGCAGTATGAAAGGTCAGAACTGGAATCAGTATGAGAGGTCAGAGCGAGAATCAGTCTGAGAGGTCAGAGCCAGAATCAATCTGAGAGGTCAGAGCCAGAATCAGTATGAGAGGTCAGAGCCAGAATCAGTCTGAGTGGTCAGAGCCAGAATCAGTATGAGAGGTAAGAGCCAGAATTAGACTGAGAGGTCAGAGCCAGAATTAGTATGAGAGGTCAGAGCCAGAATCAGTCTGAGAGGTCAGAGACAGAATCGGAATGAGAGGTCAGAGCCAGAAGCAGTATGAAAGGTCAGAACTGGAATAAATATGAGAGGTCAGAGCGAGAATCAGTCTGAGAGGTCAGAGCCAGAATCAGTATGAGAGGTCAGAGCCAGAATCAGTCTGAGTGGTCAGAGCCAGAATCAGTATGAAAGGTAAGAGCCAGAATCAGACTGAGTTGTCAGAGCCAGAATTAGTATGAGAGGTCAGAACCAGAATCAGGAGCCAGAAGCAGTATGAAAGCAGAAGCAGTATGAAAGGTCAGAACTGGAATCAGTATGAAAGGTCAGAGCCAGAATCAGTATGAGAGTTCAGAGCCAGAATCAGCCTGAGAGGTCAGAGCCAGAATCAGTTTGAGAGGTCAGAGCCAGAATCAGTATGAGAGGTCAGAGCCAGAATCTGACTGAGAGGTCAGAGCCAGAATCATTATGAGAAGTCAGAGCCAGAAGTAGTATTAGACATCAGAGCCAGAATCAGTCTGAGAGGTCAGAGCCAGAATCAGTATGAGAGGTCAGAGCCAGAATCATTCTGAGAGGTCAGAGCCAGAATCAGTCTGAGAGGTCAGAGCCAGAATCAGTATGAGAGGTCAGAGCCAGAATCAGACTGAGAGGTCAGAGCCAGAATCAGTATGAGAGGTCAGAGCCAGAATCAGTATGAGAGGTCAGAGCCAGAATCAGACTGAGAGGTCAGAGCCAGAATCAGTCTGAGAGGTCAGAGCCGGAATCGGTCTGAGAGGTCAGAGCCAGAAACAGTATGAGAGGTCAGAGCCAGAAACAGTATGAGAGGTCAGAGCCAGAATCAGTATGAGAGGTCAGAAACCGGAATCAGACTGAGAGGTCAGAGCTGGAATCAGACTGAGAGGTCAGAGCCGGAATCAGACTGAGAGGTCAGCCAGAATCAGAATGAGAGGTCAGAGCCGGAATCAGTATGAGATGTCAGAGCCAGAATCAGTCTGAGAGGTCAGAGCCGGAATCAGTATGAGAGGTCAGAGCCAGAATCAGTATGAGAGGTCAGAGCCAGAATCAGATTGAGAGGTCAGAGCCAGAATCAGTGTTAGAGATCAGAGCCGGAATCAGTCTGAGAGGTCAGAGCCAAAATTAGTATGAGAGGTCAGAGCCAGAATCAGTCTGAGAGGTCAGAGCCAGAATCAGTATGAGAGGTCAGAGCCAGAAGCAGTATGAAAGGTCAGAACTGGAATCAGTATGAGAGGTCAGAGCGAGAATCAGTCTGAGAGGTCAGTGCCAGAATCAATCTGAGAGGTCAGAGCCAGAATCAGTATGAGAGGTCAGAGCCAGAATCAGTCTGAGTGGTCAGAGCCAGAATCAGTATGACAGGTAAGAGCCAGAATTAGACTGAGAGGTCAGAGCCAGAATTAGTATGAGAGGTCAGAGCCAGAATCAGTCTGAGAGGTCAGAGACAGAATCGGTATGAGAGGTCAGAGCCAGAAGCAGTATGAAAGGTCAGAACTGGAATAAATATGAGAGGTCAGAGCGAGAATCAGTCTGAGAGGTCAGAGCCAGAATCAGTATGAGAGGTCAGAGCCAGAATCAGTCTGAGTGGTCAGAGCCAGAATCAGTATGAAAGGTAAGAGCCAGAATCAGACTGAGAGGTCAGAGCCAGAATTAGTATGAGAGGTCAGAACCAGAATCAGGAGCCAGAAGCAGTATGAAAGCAGAAGCAGTATGAAAGGTCAGAACTGGAATCAGTATGAGAGGTCAGAGCCAGAATCAGTATGAGAGTTCAGAGCCAGAATCAGCCTGAGAGGTCAGAGCCAGAATCAGTTTGAGAGGTCAGAGCCAGAATCAGTATGAGAGGTCAGAGCCAGAATCAGACTGAGAGGTCAGAGCCAGAATTAGTATGAGAGGTCAGAGCCAGAATCAGTATGAGAGGTCAGAGCCAGAATCAGACTGAGAGGTCAGAGCCAGAATCAGTATGAGAGGTCAGAGCCAGAATCAGTATGAGAGGTCAGAGCCAGAATCAATATGAAAGGTCAGAGCCAGAATCAGACTGAGAGGTCAGAGCCAGAATCAGTCTGAGAGGTCAGAGCCGGAATCGGTCTGAGAGGTCAGAGCCGGAATCGGTCTGAGAGGTCAGAGCCGGAATCGGTCTGAGAGGTCAGAGCCGGAATCGGTCTGAGAGGTCAGAGCCGGAATCGGTCTGAGAGGTCAGAGCCGGAATCGGTATGAGAGGTCTGAGCCCGGAATCAGACTGAGAGGTCAGAGCCGGAATCAGACTGAGAGGTCAGAGCCAGAATCAGTCTGAGAGGTCAGAACTGGAATAAATATGAGAGGTCAGAGCCAGAATCAGTCTGAGAGGTCAGAGCCAGAATCAGTATGAGAGGTCAGAGCCAGAATCAGTCTGAGTGGTCAGAGCCAGAATCAGTATGAAAGGTAAGAGCCAGAATCAGACTGAGAGGTCAGAGCCAGAATTAGTATGAGAGGTCAGAACCAGAATCAGTAGCCAGAAGCAGTATGAAAGCAGAAGCAGTATGAAAGGTCAGAACTGGAATCAGTATGAGAGGTCAGAGCCAGAATCAGTATGAGAGTTCAGAGCCAGAATCAGTATGAGAGGTCAGAACTAGAATCAGTATGAGAAGTCAGAGCCAGAAGTAGTATTAGACATCAGAGCGAGAATCAGTCTGAGAGGTCAGAGCCAGAATCAGTATGAGAGGTCAGAGCCAGAATCAGTCTGAGAGGTCAGAGCCAGAATCAGTCTGAGAGGTCAGAGCCAGAATCAGTATGAGAGGTCAGAGCCAGAATCAGGATGAGAGGTCAGAGCCAGAATCAGACTGAGAGGTCAGAGCCAGAATCAGTCTGAGAGGTCAAAGACGGAATCAGTCTGAGAGGTCAGAGCCGGAATCAGTATGAGATGTCAGAGCCAGAATCAGTCTGAGAGGTCAGAGCCGGAATCAGTATGAGAGGTCAGAGCCAGAATCAGTATGAGAGGTCAGAGCCAGAATCAGACTGAGAGGTCAGAGCCAGAATCAGTTTTAGAGGTCAGAGCCGGAATCAGTCTGAAAGGTCAGAGCCAAAATTAGTATGAGAGGTCAGAGCCAGAATCAGTCTGAGAGGTCAGAGCCAGAATCGGTATGAGAGGTCAGAGCCAGAAGCAGTATGAAAGGTCAGAACTGGAATCGGTATGAGAGGTCAGAGCGAGAATCAATCTGAGAGGTCAGAGCCAGAATCAGTATGAGAGGTCAGAGCCAGAATCAGTCTGAGTGGTCAGAGCCAGAATCAGTATGAGAGGTAAGAGCCAGAATTAGACTGAGAGGTCAGAGCCAGAATTAGTATGAGAGGTCAGAGCCAGAATCAGTTTGAGAGGTCAGAGCCAGAAGCAGTTTGAAAGGTCAGAACTGGAATAAATATGAGAGGTCAGAGCGAGAATCAGTCTGAGAGGTCAGAGCCAGAATCAGTATGAGAGGTCAGAGCCAGAATCAGTCTGAGTGGTCAGAGCCAGAATCAGTATGAAAGGTAAGAGCCAGAATCAGACTGAGAGGTCAGAGCCAGAATTAGTATGAGAGGTCAGAACCAGAATCAGGAGCCAGAAGCAGTATGAAAGCAGAAGCAGTATGAAAGGTCAGAACTGGAATCAGTATGAGAGGTCAGAGCCAGAATCAGTATGAGAGTTCAGAGCCAGAATCAGCCTGAGAGGTCAGAGCCAGAATCAGTTTGAGAGGTCAGAGCCAGAATCAGTATGAGAGGTCAGAGCCAGAATCAGACTGAGAGGTCAGAGCCAGAATTAGTATGAGAGGTCAGAACCAGAATCAGTATGAGAAGTCAGAGCCCGAAGTAGTATTAGACATCAGAGCCAGAATCAGTCTGAGAGGTCAGAGCCAGAATCAGTATGAGAGGTCAGAGCCAGAATCAGTCTGAGAGGTCAGAGCCAGAATCAGTCTGAGAGGTCAGAGCCAGAATCAGTATGAGAGGTCAGAGCCAGAATCAGACTGAGAGGTCAGAGCCAGAATCAATATGAAAGGTCAGAGCCAGAATCAGACTGAGAGGTCAGAGCCAGAATCAGTCTGAGAGGTCAGAGCCGGAATCAGTCTGAGAGGTCAGATCCGGAATCAGACTGAGAGGTCAGAGCCGGAATCAGTCTGAGAGGTCAGAGCCGGAATCAGTCTGAGAGGTCAGATCCGGAATCAGACTGAGAGGTCAGAGCCAGAATCGGTATGAGAGGTCAGAGCCAGAATCGGTATGAGAGGTCTGAGCCCGGAATCAGACTGAGAGGTCAGAGCCGGAATCAAACTGAGAGGTCAGAGCCAGAATCAGTCTGAGAGGTCAGAACTGGAATAAATATGAGAGGTCAGAGCCAGAATCAGTCTGAGAGGTCAGAGCCAGAATCAGCCTGAGAGGTCAGAGCCAGAATCAGTCTGAGAGGTCATAGCCGGAATCAGTCTGAGAGGTCAGAGCCGGAATCAGACTGAGAGGTCAGAGCCGGAATCAGTCTGAGAGGTCAGAGCCAGAATCAGTCTGAGAGGTCAGAGCCATAATCAGTCTGAGAGGTCAGAGCCAGAATCAGTCTGAGAGGTCAAAGCCAGAATCGGTATGAGAGGTCAGAGCCAGAATCAGTATGAGAGGTCTGAGCCCGGAATCAGACTGAGAGGTCAGAGCCGGAATCAGACTGAGAGGTCAGAGCCAGAATCAGTCTGAGAGGTCAGAACTGGAATAAATATGAGAGGTCAGAGCCAGAATCAGTCTGAGAGGTCAGAGCCAGAATCAGTCTGAGAGGTCAGAGCCAGAATCAGTCTGAGAGGTCATAGCCGGAATCAGTCTGAGAGGTAAGAGCCAGAATCAGACTGAGAGGTCAGAGCCAGAATTAGTATGAGAGGTCAGAGCTAGAAGTAGTATTAGACATCAGAGCGAGAATCAGTCTGAGAGGTCAGAGCCAGAATCAGTATGAGAGGTCAGAGCCAGAATCAGTATGAGAGGTCAGAGCCAGAATCAGTCTGAGAGGTCAGAGCCAGAATCAGTCTGAGAGGTCAGAGCCAAAAGCAGTCTGAGAGGTCAGAGCCAGAATCAGACTGAGAGGTCAGAGCCAGAATCAGTCTGAGAGGTCAGAGCCGGAATCAGTCTGAGAGGTCAGAGCCGGAATCAGACTGAGAGGTCAGAGCCGGAATCAGTCTGAGAGGTCAGAGCCGGAATCAGTCTGAGAGGTCAGAGCCGGAATCAGTCTGAGAGGTCAGAGCCAGAATCGGTATGAGAGGTCAGAGCCAGAATCAGTATGAGAGGTCTGAGCCCGGAATCAGACTGAGAGGTCAGAGCTGGAATCAGACTGAGAGGTCAGAGCCAGAATCAGTCTGAGAGGTCAGAACTGGAATAAATATGAGAGGTCAGAGCCAGAATCAGTCTGAGAGGTCAGAGCCAGAATCAGTCTGAGAGGTCAGAGCCAGAATCAGTCTGAGAGGTCATGGCCGGAATCAGTCTGAGAGGTCAGAGCCGGAATCAGACTGAGAGGTCAGAGCCGGAATCGGTCTGAGAGGTCAGAGCCGGAATCGGTCTGAGAGGTCAGAGCCAGAATCGGTCTGAGAGGTCATAGCCAGAATCGGTCTGAGAGGTCAGAGCCAGAATCGGTATGAGAGGTAGAGCCAGAATCAGTATGAGAGGTCTGAGCCCGGAATCAGACTGAGAGGTCAGAGCCGGAATCAGACTGAGAGGTCAGAGCCAGAATCAGTCTGAGAGGTCAGAACTGGAATAAATATGAGAGGTCAGAGCCAGAATCAGTCTGAGAGGTCAGAGCCAGAATCAGTCTGAGAGGTCAGAGCCAGAATCAGTATGAAAGTTCAGAACCAGAATCAGTCTGAGTGGTCAGAGCCAGAATCAGTATGAAAGGTAAGAGCCAGAATCAGACTGAGAGGTCAGAGCCAGAATTAGTATGAGAGGTCAGAACCAGAATCAGTAGCCAGAAGCAGTATGAAAGCAGAAGCAGTATGAAAGGTCAGAACTGGAATCAGTATGAGAGGTCAGAGCGAGAATCAGTCTGAGAGGTCAGAGTGAGAATCAATCTGAGAGGTCAGAGCCAGAATCAGTATGAGAGGTCAGGGCCAGAATCAGTCTGAGTGGTCAGAGCCAGAATCAGTATGAGAGGTAAGAGCCAGAATTAGACTGAGAGGTCAGAGCCAGAATTAGTATGAGAGGTCAGAGCCAGAATCAGTCTGAGAGGTCAGAGACAGAATCGGTATGAGAGGTCAGAGCCAGAAGCAGTATGAGAGTTCAGAGCCAGAATCAGCCTGAGAGGTCAGAGCCAGAATCAGTTTGAGAGGTCAGAGCCAGAATCAGTATGAGAGGTCAGAGCCAGAATCAGACTGCGAGGTCAGAGCCAGAATTAGTATGAGAGGTCAGAACCAGAATCAGTATGAGAAGTCAGAGCCCGAAGTAGTATTAGACATCAGAGCCAGAATCAGTCTGAGAGGTCAGAGCCAGAATCAGTATGAGAGGTCAGAGCCAGAATCAGTCTGAGAGGTCAAAGCCTGAAACAGTCTGAGAGGTCAAAGCCAGAAACAGTATGAGAGGTCAGAACTAGAATCAGTATGAGAAGTCAGAGCCAGAAGTAGTATTAGACATCAGAGCCAGAATCAGACTGAGAGGTCAGAGCCAGAATCAGTATGAGAGGTCAGAGCCAGAATCAGTCTGAGAGGTCAGAGCCAGAATCAGTATGAGAGGTCAGAGCGAGAATCAGACTGAGAGGTCAGAGCCAGAATCAGTATGAGAGGTCAGAGCCAGAATCAGTATGAGAGGTCAGAGCCAGAATCAGTATGAGAGGTCAGAGCCAGAATCAATATGAGAGTTCAGAGCCAGAATCAGACTGAGAGGTCAGAGCCAGAATCAGTCTGAGAGGTCAGAGCCGGAATCAGTCTGAGAGGTCAGAGCCGGAATCAGACTGAGAGGTCAGAGCCGGAATCAGACTGAGAGGTCAGAGCCAGAATCCGACTCAGAGGTCAGAGCCGGAACCAGTATGAGATGTCAGAGCCAGAATCAGTATGAGAGGTCAGAGCCAGAATCAGTCTGAGAGATCAGAGCCAGAATCAGTGTGAGAGGACAGAACCAGAAGCAGTATGAAAGGTCAGAGCCGGAATCAGTATGAGAGGACAGAGCAAGAATCAGTATGAGAGATCAGTGCCAGAAATAGGAAGAGAGGTCAGAGCCGGAATCAGTATGAGAGGTCAGAGCCAGAATAGTCTGAGAATTCAGAGCCAGAATCAGTCTGAGAGGTCAGAGCCAGAATCAGACTGAGAGGTCACAGCCGGAATCAGTATGAGAGGTCAGAGCCAGAATCAGTATGAGAGGTCAGAGCCAGAAACAGTCTGAGAGGTCAGAGCCAGAATCAGTCTGAGAGGTCAGAACTGGAATAAATATGAGAGGTCAGAGCCAGAATCAGTCTGAGAGGTCAGAGCCAGAATCAGTATGAGAGGTCAGAGCCAGAATCAGTCTGAGTGGTCAGAGCCAGAATCAGTATGAAAGGTAAGAGCCAGAATCAGACTGAGAGGTCAGAGCCAGAATTAGTATGAGAGGTCAGAACCAGAATCAGTAGCCAGAAGCAGTATGAAAGCAGAAGCAGTATGAAAGGTCAGAACTGGAATCAGTATGAGAGGTCAGAGCCAGAATCAGTATGAGAGTTCAGAGCCAGAATCAGTATGAGAGGTCAGAACTGGAATCAGTATGAGAAGTCAGAGCCAGAAGTAGTATTAGACATCAGAGCGAGAATCAGTCTGAGAGGTCAGAGCCAGAATCAGTATGAGAGGTCAGAGCCAGAATCAGTCTGAGAGGTCAGAGCCAGAATCAGTCTGAGAGGTCAGAGCCAGAATCAGTCTGAGAGGTCAGAGCCAGAATCAGGATGAGAGGTCAGAGCCAGAATCAGACTGAGAGGTCAGAGCCAGAATCAGTCTGAGAGGTCAAAGACGGCATCAGTCTGAGAGGTCAGAGCCGGAATCAGTATGAGATGTCAGAGCCAGAATCAGTCTGAGAGGTCAGAGCCGGAATCAGTATGAGAGGTCAGAGCCAGAATCAGTATGAGAGGTCAGAGCCAGAATCAGACTGAGAGGTCAGAGCCAGAATCAGTTTTAGAGGTCAGAGCCGGAATCAGTCTGAAAGGTCAGAGCCAAAATTAGTATGAGAGGTCAGAGCCAGAATCAGTCTGAGAGGTCAGAGCCAGAATCGGTATGAGAGGTCAGAGCCAGAAGCAGTATGAAAGGTCAGAACTGGAATCAGTATGAGAGGTCAGAGCGAGAATCAATCTGAGAGGTCAGAGCCAGAATCAGTATGAGAGGTCAGAGCCAGAATCAGTCTGAGTGGTCAGAGCCAGAATCAGTATGAGAGGTAAGAGCCAGAATTAGACTGAGAGGTCAGAGCCAGAATTAGTATGAGAGGTCAGAGCCAGAATCAGTTTGAGAGGTCAGAGACAGAATCGGTATGAGAGGTCAGAGCCAGAAGCAGTATGAAAGGTCAGAACTGGAATAAATATGAGAGGTCAGAGCGAGAATCAGTCTGAGAGGTCAGAGCCAGAATCAGTATGAGAGGTCAGAGCCAGAATCAGTCTGAGTGGTCAGAGCCAGAATCAGTATGAAAGGTAAGAGCCAGAATCAGACTGAGAGGTCAGAGCCAGAATTAGTATGAGAGGTCAGAACCAGAATCAGGAGCCAGAAGCAGTATGAAAGCAGAAGCAGTATGAAAGGTCAGAACTGGAATCAGTATGAGAGGTCAGAGCCAGAATCAGTATGAGAGTTCAGAGCCAGAATCAGCCTGAGAGGTCAGAGCCAGAATCAGTTTGAGAGGTCAGAGCCAGAATCAGTATGAGAGGTCAGAGCCAGAATCAGACTGAGAGGTCAGAGCCAGAATTAGTATGAGAGGTCAGAACCAGAATCAGTATGAGAAGTCAGAGCCCGAAGTAGTATTAGACATCAGAGCCAGAATCAGTCTGAGAGGTCAGAGCCAGAATCATTATGAGAGGTCAGAGCCAGAATCAGTCTGAGAGGTCAGAGCCAGAATCAGTCTGAGAGGTCAGAGCCAGAATCAGTATGAGAGGTCAGAGCCAGAATCAGACTGAGAGGTCAGAGCCAGAATCAATATGAAAGGTCAGAGCCAGAATCAGACTGAGAGGTCAGAGCCAGAATCAGTCTGAGAGGTCAGAGCCGGAATCAGTCTGAGAGGTCAGAGCCGGAATCAGACTGAGAGGTCAGAGCCGGAATCAGTCTGAGAGGTCAGAGCCAGAATCGGTATGAGAGGTCAGAGCCAGAATCGGTATGAGAGGTCTGAGCCCGGAATCAGACTGAGAGGTCAGAGCCGGATTCAGACTGAGAGGTCAGAGCCAGAATCAGTCTGAGAGGTCAGAACTGGAATAAATATGAGAGGTCAGAGCCAGAATCAGTCTGAGAGGTCAGAGCCAGAATCAGTCTGAGAGGTCAGAGCCAGAATCAGTCTGAGAGGTCAGAGCCGGAATCAGTCTGAGAGGTCAGAGCCAGAATTAGTCTGAGAGGTCAGAGCCAGAATCAGTCTGAGAGGTCAGAGCCAGAATCGGTATGAGAGGTCAGAGCCAGAATCAGTATGAGAGGTCTGAGCCCAGAATCAGACTGAGAGGTCAGAGCCGGAATCAGACTGAGGGGTCAGAACCAGAATCAGTCTGAGAGGTCAGAACTGGAATAAATATGAGAGGTCAGAGCCAGAATCAGTCTGAGAGGTCAGAGCCAGAATCAGTATGAGAGGTCAGAGCCAGAATCAGTCTGAGTAGTCAGAGCCAGAATCAGTATGAAAGGTAAGAGCCAGAATCAGACTGAGAGGTCAGAGCCAGAATTAGTATGAGAGGTCAGAACCAGAATCAGTAGCCAGAAGCAGTATGAAAGCAGAAGCAGTATGAAAGGTCAGAACTGGAATCAGTATGAGAGGTCAGAGCGAGAATCAGTCTGAGAGGTCAGAGCGAGAATCAATCTTAGAGGTCAGAGCCAGAATCAGTATGAGAGGTCAGAGCCAGAATCAGTCTGAGTGGTCAGAGCCAGAATCAGTATGAGAGGTAAGAGCCAGAATCAGACTGAGAGGTCAGAGCCAGAATTAGTATGAGAGGTCAGAACCAGAATCAGTCTGAGAGGTCAGAGCCAGAATCGGTATGAAAGGTCAGAACTGGAATCAGTATGAGAGGTCAGAGCGAGAATCAGTCTGAGAGGTCAGAGCGAGAATCAATCTGAGAGGTCAGAGCCAGAATCAGTATGAGAGGTCAGAGCCAGAATCAGTCTGAGTGGTCAGAGCCAGAATCAGTATGAGAGGTAAGAGCCAGAATTAGACTGAGAGGTCAGAGCCAGAATTAGTATGAGAGGTCAGAGCCAGAATCAGTCTGAGAGGTCAGAGACAGAATCGGTATGAGAGGTCAGAGCCAGAAGCAGTATGAAAGGTCAGAACTGGAATAAATATGAGAGGTCAGAGCGAGAATCGGTCTGAGAGGTCAGAGCCAGAATCAGTATGAGAGGTCAGAGCCAGAATCAGTCTGAGTGGTCAGAGCCAGAATCAGTATGAAAGGTAAGAGCCAGAATCAGACTGAGAGGTCAGAGCCAGAATTAGTATGAGAGGTCAGAACCAGAATCAGGCGCCAGAAGCAGTATGAAAGCAGAAGCAGTATGAAAGGTCAGAACTGGAATCAGTATGAGAGGTCAGAGCCAGAATCAGTATGAGAGTTCAGAGCCAGAATCAGCCTGAGAGGTCAGAGCCAGAATCAGTTTGAGAGGTCAGAGCCAGAATCAGTATGAGAGGTCAGAGCCAGAATCAGACTGCGAGGTCAGAGCCAGAATTAGTATGAGAGGTCAGAACCAGAATCAGTATGAGAAGTCAGAGCCAGAAGTAGTATTAGACATCAGAGCCAGAATCAGTCTGAGAGGTCAGAGCCAGAATCAGTATGAGAGGTCAGAGCCAGAATCAGTCTGAGAGGTCAGAGCCAGAATCAGTCTGAGAGGTCAGAGCCAGAATCAGTATGAGAGGTCAGAGCCAGAATCAGACTGAGAGGTCAGAGCCAGAATCAGTATGAGAGGTCAGAGCCAGAATTAGTATGAGAGGTCAGAGCCAGAATCAATATGAGAGGTCAGAGCCAGAATCAGACTGAGAGGTCAGAGCCAGAATCAGTCTGAGAGGTCAGAGCCGGAATCAGTCTGAGAGGTCAGAGCCGGAATCAGACTGAGAGGTCAGAGCCGGAATCAGTCTGAGAGGTCAGAGCCGGAATCAGTCTGAGAGGTCAGAGCCGGAATCAGTCTGAGAGGTCAGAGCCAGAATCGGTATGAGAGGTCAGAGCCAGAATCGGTATGAGAGATCTGAGACCGGAATCAGACTGAGAGGTCAGAGCCGGAATCAGACTGAGAGGTCAGAGCCAGAATCAGTCTGAGAGGTCAGAACTGGAATAAATATGAGAGGTCAGAGCCAGAATCAGTCTGAGAGGTCAGAGCCAGAATCAGTATGAGAGGTCAGAGCCAGAATCAGTCTGAGTGGTCAGAGCCAGAATCAGTATGAATGGTAAGAGCCAGAATCAGACTGAGAGGTCAGAGCCAGAATTAGTATGAGAGTTCAGAACCAGAATCAGTAGCCAGAAGCAGTATGAAAGCAGAAGCAGTATGAAAGGTCAGAACTGGAATCAGTATGAGAGGTCAGAGCGAGAATCAGTCTGAGAGGTCAGAGCGAGAATCAATCTGAGAGGTCAGAGCCAGAATCAGTATGAGAGTTCAGAGCCAGAATCAGTCTGAGTGGTCAGAGCCAGAATCAGTATGAGAGGTAAGAGCCAGAATTAGACTGAGAGGTCAGAGCCAGAATTAGTATGAGAGGTCAGAGCCAGAATCAGTCTGAGAGGTCAGAGACAGAATCGGTATGAGAGGTCAGAGCCAGAAGCAGTATGAAAGGTCAGAACTGGAATAAATATGAGAGGTCAGAGCGAGAATCAGTCTGAGAGGTCAGAGCCAGAATCAGTATGAGAGGTCAGAGCCAGAATCAGTCTGAGTGGTCAGAGCCAGAATCAGTATGAAAGGTAAGAGCCAGAATCAGACTGAGAGGTCAGAGCCAGAATTAGTATGAGAGGTCAGAACCAGAATCAGGAGCCAGAAGCAGTATGAAAGCAGAAGCAGTATGAAAGGTCAGAACTGGAATCAGTATGAGAGGTCAGAGCCAGAATCAGTATGAGAGTTCAGAGCCAGAATCAGCCTGAGAGGTCAGAGCCAGAATCATTTTGAGAGGTCAGAGCCAGAATCAGTATGAGAGGTCAGAGCCAGAATCAGACTGCGAGGTCAGAGCCAGAATTAGTATGAGAGGTCAGAACCAGAATCAGTATGAGAAGTCAGAGCCAGAAGTAGTATTAGACATCAGAGCCAGAATCAGTCTGAGAGGTCAGAGCCAGAATCAGTATGAGAGGTCAGAGCCAGAATCAGTCTGAGAGGTCAAAGCCAGAAACAGTCTGAGAGGTCAAAGCCAGAAACAGTATGAGAGGTCAGAGCCAGAATCAGTATGAGAGGTCAGAGCCCGGAATCAAACTGAGAGGTCAGAGCCGGAATCAGACTGAGAGGACAGAGCCAGAATCCGACTCAGAGGTCAGAGCCGGAACCAGTATGAGATGTCAGAGCCAGAATCAGTATGAGAGGTCAGAGCCAGAATCAGTCTGAGAGATCAGAGCCAGAATCAGTATGAGAGGACAGAACCAGAAGCAGTATGAAAGGTCAGAGCCGGAATCAGTATGAGAGGACAGAGCAAGAATCAGTATGAGAGATCAGTGCCAGAAATAGGAAGAGAGGTCAGAGCCGGAATCAGTATGAGAGGTCAGAGCCAGAATAGTCTGAGAATTCAGAGCCAGAATCAGTCTGAGAGGTCAGAGCCAGAATCAGACTGAGAGGTCACAGCCGGAATCAGTATGAGAGGTCAGAGCCAGAATCAGTATGAGAGGTCAGAGCCAGAATCAGTCTGACAGGTCAGAGCCAGAATCAGTCTGAGAGGTCAGAACTGGAATAAATATGAGAGGTCAGAGCCAGAATCAGTCTGAGAGGTCAGAGCCAGAATCAGTATGAGAGGTCAGAGCCAGAATCAGTCTGAGTGGTCAGAGCCAGAATCAGTATGAAAGGTAAGAGCCAGAATCAGACTGAGAGGTCAGAGCCAGAATTAGTATGAGAGGTCAGAACCAGAATCAGTAGCCAGAAGCAGTATTAAAGCAGAAGCAGTATGAAAGGTCAGAACTGGAATCAGTATGAGAGGTCAGAGCGAGAATCAGTCTGAGAGGTCAGAGCGAGAATCAATCTGAGAGGTCAGAGCCAGAATCAGTATGAGAGGTCAGAGCCAGAATCAGTCTGAGTGGTCAGAGCCAGAATCAGTATGAGAGGTAAGAGCCAGAATTAGACTGAGAGGTCAGAGCCAGAATTAGTATGAGAGGTCAGAGCCAGAATCAGTTTGAGAGGTCAGAGACAGAATCGGTATGAGAGGTCAAAGCCAGAAGCAGTATGAAAGGTCAGAACTGGAATAAATATGAGAGGTCAGAGCGAGAATCAGTCTGAGAGGTCAGAGCCAGAATCAGTATGAGAGGTCAGAGCCAGAATCAGTCTGAGTGGTCAGAGCCAGAATCAGTATGAGAGTTCAGAGCCAGAATCAGCCTGAGAGGTCAGAGCCAGAATCAGTTTGAGAGGTCAGAGCCAGAATCAGTATGAGAGGTCAGAGCCAGAATCAGACTGAGAGGTCAGAGCCAGAATTAGTATGAGAGGTCAGAACCAGAATCAGTATGAGAAGTCAGAGCCCGAAGTAGTATTAGACATCAGAGCCAGAATCAGTCTGAGAGGTCAGAGCCAGAATCAGTATGAGAGGTCAGAGCCAGAATCAGTATGAGAGGTCAGAGCCAGAATCAGTCTGAGAGGTCAGAGCCAGAATCAGTCTGAGAGGTCAGAGCCAGAATCAGTATGAGAGGTCAGAGCCAAAATCAGACTGAGAGGTCAGAGCCAGAATCAATATGAAAGGTCAGAGCCAGAATCAGTCTGAGAGGTCAGAGCCGGAATCAGTCTGAGAGGTCAGAGCCGGAATCAGACTGAGAGGTCAGAGCCGGAATCAGTCTGAGAGGTTAGAGCCGGAATCAGTCTGAGAGGTCAGAGCCGGAATCAGTCTGAGAGGTCAGAGCCAGAATCGGTATGAGAGGTCAGAGCCAGAATCAGTATGAGAGGTCTGAGCCCGGAATCAGACTGAGAGGTCAGAGCCGGAATCAGACTGAGAGGTCAGAGCCAGAATCAGTCTGAGAGGTCAGAACTGGAATAAATATGAGAGGTCAGAGCCAGAATCAGTCTGAGAGGTCAGAGCCAGAATCAGTCTGAGAGGTCAGAGCCAGAATGAGTCTGAGAGGTCATAGCCAGAATCAGTCTGAGAGGTCAGAGCCGGAATCAGACTGAGAGGTCAGAGCCGGAATCAGTCTGAGAGGTCAGAGCCGGAATCAGTCTGAGAGGTCAGAGCCATAATCAGTCTGAGAGGTCAGAGCCAGAATCAGTTTGAGAGGTCAGAGCCAGAATCGGTATGAGAGGTCAGAGCCAGAATCAGTATGAGAGGTCTGAGCCCGGAATCAGACTGAGAGGTCAGAGCCGGAATCAGACTGAGAGGTCAGAGCCAGAATCAGTCTGAGAGGTCAGAACTGGAATAAATATGAGAGGTCAGAGCCAGAATCAGTCTGAGAGGTCAGAGCCAGAATCAGTATGAGAGGTCAGAGCCAGAATCAGTCTGAGTGGTCAGAGCCAGAATCAGTATGAAAGGTAAGAGCCAGAATCAGACTGAGAGGTCAGAGCCAGAATTAGTATGAGAGGTCAGAACCAGAATCAGTAGCCAGAAGCAGTTTGAAAGCAGAAGCAGTATGAAAGGTCAGAACTGGAATCAGTATGAGAGGTCAGAGCGAGAATCAGTCTGAGAGGTCAGAGCGAGAATCAATCTGAGAGGTCAGAGCCAGAATCAGTATGAGAGGTCAGAGCCAGAATCAGTCTGAGTGGTCAGAGCCAGAATCAGTATGAGAGGTAAGAGCCAGAATTAGACTGAGAGGTCAGAGCCAGAATCAGTCTGAGAGGTCAGAGACAGAATCGGTATGAGAGGTCAGAGCCAGAAGCAGTATGAAAGGTCAGAACTGGAATAAATATGAGAGGTCAGAGCGAGAATCAGTCTGAGAGGTCAGAGCCAGAATCAGTATGAGAGGTCAGAGCCAGAATCAGTCTGAGTGGTCAGAGCCAGAATCAGTATGAAAGGTAAGAGCCAGAATCAGACTGAGAGGTCAGAGCCAGAATTAGTATGAGAGGTCAGAACCAGAATCAGGAGCCAGAAGCAGTATGAAAGCAGAAGCAGTATGAAAGGTCAGAACTGGAATCAGTATGAGAGGTCAGAGCCAGAATCAGTATGAGAGTTCAGAGCCAGAATCAGCCTGAGAGGTCAGAGCCAGAATCAGTTTGAGAGGTCAGAGCCAGAATCAGTATGAGAGGTCAGAGCCAGAATCAGACTGCGAGGTCAGAGCCAGAATTAGTATGAGAGGTCAGAACCAGAATCAGTATGAGAAGTCAGAGCCAGAAGTAGTATTAGACATCAGAGCCAGAATCAGTCTGAGAGGTCAGAGCCAGAATCAGTATGAGAGGTCAGAGCCAGAATCAGTCTGAGAGGTCAAAGCCAGAAACAGTCTGAGAGGTCAAAGCCAGAAACAGTATGAGAGGTCAGAACTAGAATCAGTATGAGAAGTCAGAGCCAGAAGTAGTATTAGACATCAGAGCCATAATCAGACTGAGAGGTCAGAGCCAGAATCAGTATGAGAGGTCAGAGCCAGAATCAGTCTGAGAGGTCAGAGCCAGAATCAGTATGAGAGGTCAGAGCCAGAATCAGACTGAGAGGTCAGAGCCAGAATCAGTATGAGAGGTCAGAGCCAGAATCAGTATGAGAGGTCAGAGCCAGAATCAGTATGAGAGGTCAGAGCCAGAATCAATATGAGAGGTCAGAGCCAGAATCAGACTGAGAGGTCAGAGCCAGAATCAGTCTGAGAGGTCAGAGCCGGAATCAGTCTGAGAGGTCAGAGCCGGAATCAGACTGAGAGGTCGGAGCCGGAATCAGACTGAGAGGTCAGAGCCAGAATCAGTCTGAGAGATCAGAGCCAGAATCAGTATGAGAGGTCAGAGCCAGAATCAGTATGAGAGGTCAGAGCCAGAATCAATATGAGAGGTCAGAGCCAGAATCAGACTGAGAGGTCAGAGCCAGAATCAGTCTGAGAGGTCAGAGCCGGAATCAGTCTGAGAGGTCAGAGCCGGAATCAGACTGAGAGGTCAGAGCCAGTATCAGCATGAGAGGTCAGAGCCAGAATCAGTCTGAGTGGTCAGAGCCAGAATCAGTATGAAAGGTAAGAGCCAGAATCAGACTTAGAGGTCAGAGCCAGAATTAGTATGAGAGGTCAGAACCAGAATCAGTAGCCAGAAGCAGTATGAAAGCAGAAGCAGTATGAAAGGTCAGAACTGGAATCAGTATGAGAGGTCAGAGCCAGAATCAGTATGAGAGTTCAGAGCCAGAATCAGCCTGAGAGGTCAGAGCCAGAATCAGTTTGAGAGGTCAGAGCCAGAATCAGTATGAGAGGTCAGAGCCAGAATCAGACTGCGAGGTCAGAGCCAGAATTAGTATGAGAGGTCAGAACCAGAATCAGTATGAGAAGTCAGAGCCAGAAGTAGTATTAGACATCAGAGCCAGAATCAGTCTGAGAGGTCAGAGCCAGAATCAGTATGAGAGGTCAGAGCCAGAATCAGTCTGAGAGGTCAGAGCCAGAATCAGTCTGAGAGGTCAGAGCCAGAATCAGTATGAGAGGTCAGAGCCAGAATCAGACTGAGAGGTCAGAGCCAGAATCAGTATGAGAGGTCAGAGCCAGAATTAGTATGAGAGGTCAGAGCCAGAATCAATATGAGAGGTCAGAGCCAGAATCAGACTGAGAGGTCAGAGCCAGAATCAGTCTGAGAGGTCAGAGCCGGAATCAGTCTGAGAGGTCAGAGCCGGAATCAGACTGAGAGGTCAGAGCCGGAATCAGTCTGAGAGGTCAGAGCCGGAATCAGTCTGAGAGGTCAGAGCCGGAATCAGTCTGAGAGGTCAGAGCCAGAATCGGTATGAGAGGTCAGAGCCAAAATCGGTATGAGAGATCTGAGACCGGAATCAGACTGAGAGGTCAGAGCCGGAATCAGACTGAGAGGTCAGAGCCAGAATCAGTCTGAGAGGTCAGAACTGGAATAAATATGAGAGGTCAGAGCCAGAATCAGTCTGAGAGGTCAGAGCCAGAATCAGTATGAGAGTTCAGAGCCAGAATCAGTCTGAGTGGTCAGAGCCAGAATCAGTATGAATGGTAAGAGCCAGAATCAGACTGAGAGGTCAGAGCCAGAATTAGTATGAGAGGTCAGAACCAGAATCAGTAGCCAGAAGCAGTATGAAAGCAGAAGCAGTATGAAAGGTCAGAACTGGAATCAGTATGAGAGGTCAGAGCGAGAATCAGTCTGAGAGGTCAGAGCGAGAATCAATCTGAGAGGTCAGAGCCAGAATCAGTATGAGAGTTCAGAGCCAGAATCAGTCTGAGTGGTCAGAGCCAGAATCAGTATGAGAGGTAAGAGCCAGAATTAGACTGAGAGGTCAGAGCCAGAATTAGTATGAGAGGTCAGAGCCAGAATCAGTCTGAGAGGTCAGAGACAGAATCGGTATGAGAGGTCAGAGCCAGAAGCAGTATGAAAGGTCAGAACTGGAATAAATATGAGAGGTCAGAGCGAGAATCAGTCTGAGAGGTCAGAGCCAGAATCAGTATGAGAGGTCAGAGCCAGAATCAGTCTGAGTGGTCAGAGCCAGAATCAGTATGAAAGGTAAGAGCCAGAATCAGACTGAGAGGTCAGAGCCAGAATTAGTATGAGAGGTCAGAACCAGAATCAGGAGCCAGAAGCAGTATGAAAGCAGAAGCAGTATGAAAGGTCAGAACTGGAATCAGTATGAGAGGTCAGAGCCAGAATCAGTATGAGAGTTCAGAGCCAGAATCAGCCTGAGAGGTCAGAGCCAGAATCATTTTGAGAGGTCAGAGCCAGAATCAGTATGAGAGGTCAGAGCCAGAATCAGACTGCGAGGTCAGAGCCAGAATTAGTATGAGAGGTCAGAACCAGAATCAGTATGAGAAGTCAGAGCCAGAAGTAGTATTAGACATCAGAGCCAGAATCAGTCTGAGAGGTCAGAGCCAGAATCAGTATGAGAGGTCAGAGCCAGAATCAGTCTGAGAGGTCAAAGCCAGAAACAGTCTGAGAGGTCAAAGCCAGAAACAGTATGAGAGGTCAGAGCCAGAATCAGTATGAGAGGTCAGAGCCCGGAATCAAACTGAGAGGTCAGAGCCGGAATCAGACTGAGAGGACAGAGCCAGAATCCGACTCAGAGGTCAGAGCCGGAACCAGTATGAGATGTCAGAGCCAGAATCAGTATGAGAGGTCAGAGCCAGAATCAGTCTGAGAGATCAGAGCCAGAATCAGTATGAGAGGACAGAACCAGAAGCAGTATGAAAGGTCAGAGCCGGAATCAGTATGAGAGGACAGAGCAAGAATCAGTATGAGAGATCAGTGCCAGAAATAGGAAGAGAGGTCAGAGCCGGAATCAGTATGAGAGGTCAGAGCCAGAATAGTCTGAGAATTCAGAGCCAGAATCAGTCTGAGAGGTCAGAGCCAGAATCAGACTGAGAGGTCACAGCCGGAATCAGTATGAGAGGTCAGAGCCAGAATCAGTATGAGAGGTCAGAGCCAGAATCAGTCTGACAGGTCAGAGCCAGAATCAGTCTGAGAGGTCAGAACTGGAATAAATATGAGAGGTCAGAGCCAGAATCAGTCTGAGAGGTCAGAGCCAGAATCAGTATGAGAGGTCAGAGCCAGAATCAGTCTGAGTGGTCAGAGCCAGAATCAGTATGAAAGGTAAGAGCCAGAATCAGACTGAGAGGTCAGAGCCAGAATTAGTATGAGAGGTCAGAACCAGAATCAGTAGCCAGAAGCAGTATTAAAGCAGAAGCAGTATGAAAGGTCAGAACTGGAATCAGTATGAGAGGTCAGAGCGAGAATCAGTCTGAGAGGTCAGAGCGAGAATCAATCTGAGAGGTCAGAGCCAGAATCAGTATGAGAGGTCAGAGCCAGAATCAGTCTGAGTGGTCAGAGCCAGAATCAGTATGAGAGGTAAGAGCCAGAATTAGACTGAGAGGTCAGAGCCAGAATTAGTATGAGAGGTCAGAGCCAGAATCAGTTTGAGAGGTCAGAGACAGAATCGGTATGAGAGGTCAAAGCCAGAAGCAGTATGAAAGGTCAGAACTGGAATAAATATGAGAGGTCAGAGCGAGAATCAGTCTGAGAGGTCAGAGCCAGAATCAGTATGAGAGGTCAGAGCCAGAATCAGTCTGAGTGGTCAGAGCCAGAATCAGTATGAGAGTTCAGAGCCAGAATCAGCCTGAGAGGTCAGAGCCAGAATCAGTTTGAGAGGTCAGAGCCAGAATCAGTATGAGAGGTCAGAGCCAGAATCAGACTGAGAGGTCAGAGCCAGAATTAGTATGAGAGGTCAGAACCAGAATCAGTATGAGAAGTCAGAGCCCGAAGTAGTATTAGACATCAGAGCCAGAATCAGTCTGAGAGGTCAGAGCCAGAATCAGTATGAGAGGTCAGAGCCAGAATCAGTATGAGAGGTCAGAGCCAGAATCAGTCTGAGAGGTCAGAGCCAGAATCAGTCTGAGAGGTCAGAGCCAGAATCAGTATGAGAGGTCAGAGCCAAAATCAGACTGAGAGGTCAGAGCCAGAATCAATATGAAAGGTCAGAGCCAGAATCAGTCTGAGAGGTCAGAGCCGGAATCAGTCTGAGAGGTCAGAGCCGGAATCAGACTGAGAGGTCAGAGCCGGAATCAGTCTGAGAGGTTAGAGCCGGAATCAGTCTGAGAGGTCAGAGCCGGAATCAGTCTGAGAGGTCAGAGCCAGAATCGGTATGAGAGGTCAGAGCCAGAATCAGTATGAGAGGTCTGAGCCCGGAATCAGACTGAGAGGTCAGAGCCGGAATCAGACTGAGAGGTCAGAGCCAGAATCAGTCTGAGAGGTCAGAACTGGAATAAATATGAGAGGTCAGAGCCAGAATCAGTCTGAGAGGTCAGAGCCAGAATCAGTCTGAGAGGTCAGAGCCAGAATCAGTCTGAGAGGTCATAGCCAGAATCAGTCTGAGAGGTCAGAGCCGGAATCAGACTGAGAGGTCAGAGCCGGAATCAGTCTGAGAGGTCAGAGCCGGAATCAGTCTGAGAGGTCAGAGCCATAATCAGTCTGAGAGGTCAGAGCCAGAATCAGTTTGAGAGGTCAGAGCCAGAATCGGTATGAGAGGTCAGAGCCAGAATCAGTATGAGAGGTCTGAGCCCGGAATCAGACTGAGAGGTCAGAGCCGGAATCAGACTGAGAGGTCAGAGCCAGAATCAGTCTGAGAGGTCAGAACTGGAATAAATATGAGAGGTCAGAGCCAGAATCAGTCTGAGAGGTCAGAGCCAGAATCAGTATGAGAGGTCAGAGCCAGAATCAGTCTGAGTGGTCAGAGCCAGAATCAGTATGAAAGGTAAGAGCCAGAATCAGACTGAGAGGTCAGAGCCAGAATTAGTATGAGAGGTCAGAACCAGAATCAGTAGCCAGAAGCAGTTTGAAAGCAGAAGCAGTATGAAAGGTCAGAACTGGAATCAGTATGAGAGGTCAGAGCGAGAATCAGTCTGAGAGGTCAGAGCGAGAATCAATCTGAGAGGTCAGAGCCAGAATCAGTATGAGAGGTCAGAGCCAGAATCAGTCTGAGTGGTCAGAGCCAGAATCAGTATGAGAGGTAAGAGCCAGAATTAGACTGAGAGGTCAGAGCCAGAATCAGTCTGAGAGGTCAGAGACAGAATCGGTATGAGAGGTCAGAGCCAGAAGCAGTATGAAAGGTCAGAGCCAGAATCAGTATGAGAGGTCAGAGCCAGAATCAGTCTGAGAGGTCAAAGCCAGAAACAGTCTGAGAGGTCAAAGCCAGAAACAGTATGAGAGGTCAGAACTAGAATCAGTATGAGAAGTCAGAGCCAGAAGTAGTATTAGACATCAGAGCCATAATCAGACTGAGAGGTCAGAGCCAGAATCAGTATGAGAGGTCAGAGCCAGAATCAGTCTGAGAGGTCAGAGCCAGAATCAGTATGAGAGGTCAGAGCCAGAATCAGACTGAGAGGTCAGAGCCAGAATCAGTATGAGAGGTCAGAGCCAGAATCAGTATGAGAGGTCAGAGCCAGAATCAGTATGAGAGGTCAGAGCCAGAATCAATATGAGAGGTCAGAGCCAGAATCAGACTGAGAGGTCAGAGCCAGAATCAGTCTGAGAGGTCAGAGCCGGAATCAGTCTGAGAGGTCAGAGCCGGAATCAGACTGAGAGGTCGGAGCCGGAATCAGACTGAGAGGTCAGAGCCGGAATCAGTCTGAGAGATCAGAGCCAGAATCAGTATGAGAGGTCAGAGCCAGAATCAGTATGAGAGGTCAGAGCCAGAATCAATATGAGAGGTCAGAGCCAGAATCAGACTGAGAGGTCAGAGCCAGAATCAGTCTGAGAGGTCAGAGCCGGAATCAGTCTGAGAGGTCAGAGCCGGAATCAGACTGAGAGGTCAGAGCCAGTATCAGCATGAGAGGTCAGAGCCAGAATCAGTCTGAGTGGTCAGAGCCAGAATCAGTATGAAAGGTAAGAGCCAGAATCAGACTTAGAGGTCAGAGCCAGAATTAGTATGAGAGGTCAGAACCAGAATCAGTAGCCAGAAGCAGTATGAAAGCAGAAGCAGTATGAAAGGTCAGAACTGGAATCAGTATGAGAGGTCAGAGCCAGAATCAGTATGAGAGTTCAGAGCCAGAATCAGCCTGAGAGGTCAGAGCCAGAATCAGTTTGAGAGGTCAGAGCCAGAATCAGTATGAGAGGTCAGAGCCAGAATCAGACAGAGAGGTCAGAGCCAGAATTAGTATGAGAGGTCAGAACTAGAATCAGTATGAGAAGTCAGAGCCAGAAGTAGTATTAGACATCAGAGCCAGAATCAGTCTGAGAGGTCAGAGCCAGAATCAGTATGAGAGGTCAGAGCCAGAATCAGTCTGAGAGGTCAGAGCCAAAAGCAGTCTGAGAGGTCAGAGCCAGAATCAGTATGAGAGGTCAGAGCCAGAATCAGACTGAGAGGTCAGAGCCAGAATCAGTATGAGAGGTCAGAGCCAGAATCAGTATGAGAGGTCAGAGCCAGAATCAATATGAGAGGTAAGAGCCAGAATCAGACTGAGAGGTCAGAGCCAGAATCAGTCTGAGAGGTCAGAGCCAGAATCAGTCTGAGAGGTCAGAGCCGGAATCAGACTGAGAGGTCAGAGCCGGAATCAGTCTGAGAGGTCAGAGCCAGAAGCATTATGAGATGTCAGAGCCAGAATCAGTCTGAGAGGTCAGAGGCAGAATCAGTCTGAGAGGTCAGAGCCAGAATCGGTATGAGAGGTCAGAGCCAGAATCAGTATGAGAGGTCTGAGCCCGGAATCAGACTGAGAGGTAAGAGCCAGATTCAGACTGAGAGGTCAGAGCCAGAATCAGACTGAGAGGTCACAGCCGGAATCAGTATGAGAGGTCAGAGCCAGAATCAGTCTTAGAATTCAGAGCCAGAATCAGTCTGAGAGGTCAGAGCCAGAATCAGTCAGAGAGGTCAGAGCCAGAATGAGTCTGAGAATTCAGAGCCAAAATCAGTATGAGAGGTCAGAGCCAGAATCAGTATGAGAGGTCAGAGCCAGAATCAGTATGAGAGATCAGAGCCAGAAGCAGTATGAAAGGTCAGAACTGGAATCTTTATGAGAGGTAAGAGCCAGAATCAGTATGAGAGGACAGAACCAGAAGCAGTATGAAAGGTCAGAGCCGGAATCAGTCTGAGAGGTCAGAGCCAGAATCAGTATGAGACGTCAGAGCCAGAATCAGTCCGAGAGGTCAAAGACGGAATCAGTCTGAGAGGTCAGAGCCAGAAACAGTATGAGATGTCAGAGCCATAATCAGCCTGAGAGGTCAGAGCAAGAATCAGTCTGAAAGGTCAAAGCCAGAATCAGTCTGAGAGGTCAGAGCCAGAAACAGTATGAGAGGTCAGAGCCAGAATCAGCCTGAGAGGTCAGAGCAAGAATCAGTCTGAAAGGTCAAAGCCAGAATCAGTCTGAGAGGTCAGAGCCAGAAACAGTATGAGAGGTCAGAGCCCGGAATCAGACTGATAGGTCAGAGCCGGAATCAGTATGAGATGTCAGAGCCAGAATCAGTATGAGAGGTCAGAGCCAGAATCAGTCTGAGAGGTCAGAGCAAGAATCAGTATGAGAGGACAGAACCAGAAGCAGTATGAAAGGTCAGAGCCGGAATCAGTATGAGAGGACAGAGCAAGAATCAGTATGAGAGATCAGTGCCAGAAATAGGAAGAGAGGTCAGAGCCGGAATCAGTATGAGAGGTCAGAGCCAGAATCAGTCTGAGAGGTCAGAGCCAGAATCAGTTTGAGAATTCAGAGCCAGAATCAGTATGAGAGGTCAGAGCCAGAATCAGTCTGAGAGGTCAGAGCCAGAATCAGTATGAGAGGACAGAACCAGAAGCAGTATGAAAGGTCAGAGCCGGAATCAGTATGAGAGGACAGAGCAAGAATCAGTATGAGAGATCAGTGCCAGAAATAGGAAGAGAGGTCAGAACCGGAATCAGTATGAGAGGTCAGAGCCAGAATCAGTCTGAGAGGTCAGAGCCAGAATCAGTTTGAGAATTCAGAGCCAGAATCAGTATGAGAGGTCAGAGCCAGAATCAGTCTGAGAGTTCAGAGTCAGAATCAGTCTAAGAGGTCAGAGCCAGAATCAGTATGAGAGGTCAGAGCCATAACCAGACTGAGAGGTCAGAGCCAGAATTAGTATGAGAGGTCAGAGCCAAAATCAGTATGAGAGGTCAGAGCCAGAATCGGTATGAGAGGTCAGAGCCAGAATCGGTATGAGAGGTCAGAGCCAGAAGCAGTATGAAAGGTCAGAACTGGAATCAGTACGAGAGGTCAGAGCCAGAATCAGTCTGAGAGGTCAGAGCCAGAATCGGTATGAGAGGTCAGAGCCAGAAACAGTATGAGAGGTCAGAGCCAGAAACAGTATGAGAGGTCAGAGCCAGAATCAGTATGAGAGGTCAGAAACCGGAATCAGACTGAGAATTCAGAGCTGAAATCAGACTGAGAGGTCAGAGCCGGAATCAGACTGAGAGGTCAGAGCCAGAATCAGTCTGAGAGGTCAGAGCCGGAATCAGTATGAGAGGTCAGAGCCAGAATCAGTATGAGAGGTCAGAGCCAGAATCAGACTGAGAGGTCAGAGCCAGAACCAGTGTTAGAGTTCAGAGCCGGAATCAGTCTGAGAGGTCAGAGCCAAAATTAGTATGAGAGGTCAGAGCCAGAATCAGTATGAGACATCAGAGCCAGAATCAGTCAGAGAGGTCAGAGCCAAAATCAGTCTGAGAGGTCAGAGCCAGAATCAGTATGAGAGGTCAGAGCCAGAATCAGTATGAGAGGTCAGAGCCAGAATCAGACTGAGAGGTCAGAGCCAGAATCAGTCTGAGAGGTCAAAGACGGAATCAGTCTGAGAGGTCAGAGCCGGAATCAGTATGAGATGTCAGAGCCAGAATCAGTCTGAGAGGTCAGAGCCGGAATCAGTATGAGAGGTCAGAGCCAGAATCAGTATGAGAGGTCAGAGCCAGAATCAGACTGAGAGGTCAGAGCCAGAATCAGTTTTAAAGGTCAGAGCCGGAATCAGTCTGAAAGGTCAGAGCCAAAATTAGTATGAGAGGTCAGAGCCAGAATCAGTCTGAGAGGTCAGAGCCAGAATCGGTATGAGAGGTCAGAGCCAGAAGCAGTATGAAAGGTCAGAACTGGAATCAGTATGAGAGGTCAGAGCGAGAATCAGTCTGAGAGGTCAGAGCCAGAATCAATCTGAGAGGTCAGAGCCAGAATCAGTATGAGAGGTCAGAGCCAGAATCAGTCTGAGTGGTCAGAGCCAGAATCAGTATGACAGGTAAGAGCCAGAATTAGACTGAGAGGTCAGAGCCAGAATTAGTATGAGAGGTCAGAGCCAGAATCAGTCTGAGAGGTCAGAGACAGAATCGGAATGAGAGGTCAGAGCCAGAAGCAGTATGAAAGGTCAGAACTGGAATAAATATGAGAGGTCAGAGCGAGAATCAGTCTGAGAGGTCAGAGCCAGAATCAGTATGAGAGGTCAGAGCCAGAATCAGTCTGAGTGGTCAGAGCCAGAATCAGTATGAAAGGTAAGAGCCAGAATCAGACTGAGTTGTCAGAGCCAGAATTAGTATGAGAGGTCAGAACCAGAATCAGGAGCCAGAAGCAGTATGAAAGCAGAAGCAGTATGAAAGGTCAGAACTGGAATCAGTATGAAAGGTCAGAGCCAGAATCAGTATGAGAGTTCAGAGCCAGAATCAGCCTGAGAGGTCAGAGCCAGAATCAGTTTGAGAGGTCAGAGCCAGAATCAGTATGAGAGGTCAGAGCCAGAATCTGACTGAGAGGTCAGAGCCAGAATCATTATGAGAAGTCAGAGCCAGAAGTAGTATTAGACATCAGAGCCAGAATCAGTCTGAGAGGTCAGAGCCAGAATCAGTATGAGAGGTCAGAGCCAGAATCATTCTGAGAGGTCAGAGCCAGAATCAGTCTGAGAGGTCAGAGCCAGAATCAGTATGAGAGGTCAGAGCCAGAATCAGACTGAGAGGTCAGAGCCAGAATCAGTATGAGAGGTCAGAGCCAGAATCAGTATGAGAGGTCAGAGCCAGAATCAGACTGAGAGGTCAGAGCCAGAATCAGTCTGAGAGGTCAGAGCCGGAATCGGTCTGAGAGGTCAGAGCCAGAAACAGTATGAGAGGTCAGAGCCAGAAACAGTATGAGAGGTCAGAGCCAGAATCAGTATGAGAGGTCAGAAACCGGAATCAGACTGAGAGGTCAGAGCTGGAATCAGACTGAGAGGTCAGAGCCGGAATCAGACTGAGAGGTCAGCCAGAATCAGACTGAGAGGTCAGAGCCGGAATCAGTATGAGATGTCAGAGCCAGAATCAGTCTGAGAGGTCAGAGCCGGAATCAGTATGAGAGGTCAGAGCCAGAATCAGTATGAGAGGTCAGAGCCAGAATCAGATTGAGAGGTCAGAGCCAGAATCAGTGTTAGAGATCAGAGCCGGAATCAGTCTGAGAGGTCAGAGCCAAAATTAGTATGAGAGGTCAGAGCCAGAATCAGTCTGAGAGGTCAGAGCCAGAATCAGTATGAGAGGTCAGAGCCAGAAGCAGTATGAAAGGTCAGAACTGGAATCAGTATGAGAGGTCAGAGCGAGAATCAGTCTGAGAGGTCAGAGCCAGAATCAATCTGAGAGGTCAGAGCCAGAATCAGTATGAGAGGTCAGAGCCAGAATCAGTCTGAGTGGTCAGAGCCAGAATCAGTATGACAGGTAAGAGCCAGAATTAGACTGAGAGGTCAGAGCCAGAATTAGTATGAGAGGTCAGAGCCAGAATCAGTCTGAGAGGTCAGAGACAGAATCGGTATGAGAGGTCAGAGCCAGAAGCAGTATGAAAGGTCAGAACTGGAATAAATATGAGAGGTCAGAGCGAGAATCAGTCTGAGAGGTCAGAGCCAGAATCAGTATGAGAGGTCAGAGCCAGAATCAGTCTGAGTGGTCAGAGCCAGAATCAGTATGAAAGGTAAGAGCCAGAATCAGACTGAGAGGTCAGAGCCAGAATTAGTATGAGAGGTCAGAACCAGAATCAGGAGCCAGAAGCAGTATGAAAGCAGAAGCAGTATGAAAGGTCAGAACTGGAATCAGTATGAGAGGTCAGAGCCAGAATCAGTATGAGAGTTCAGAGCCAGAATCAGCCTGAGAGGTCAGAGCCAGAATCAGTTTGAGAGGTCAGAGCCAGAATCAGTATGAGAGGTCAGAGCCAGAATCAGACTGAGAGGTCAGAGCCAGAATTAGTATGAGAGGTCAGAACCAGAATCAGTATGAGAAGTCAGAGCCCGAAGTAGTTTTAGACATCAGAGCCAGAATCAGTCTGAGAGGTCAGAGCCAGAATCAGTATGAGAGGTCAGAGCCAGAATCAGTCTGAGAGGTCAGAGCCAGAATCAGTCTGAGAGGTCAGAGCCAGAATCAGTATGAGAGGTCAGAGCCAGAATCAGACTGAGAGGTCAGAGCCAGAATCAGTATGAGAGGTCAGAGCCAGAATCAGTATGAGAGGTCAGAGCCAGAATCAATATGAAAGGTCAGAGCCAGAATCAGACTGAGAGGTCAGAGCCAGAATCAGTCTGAGAGGTCAGAGCCGGAATCGGTCTGAGAGGTCAGAGCCGGAATCGGTCTGAGAGGTCAGAGCCGGAATCGGTCTGAGAGGTCAGAGCCGGAATCGGTCTGAGAGGTCAGAGCCGGAATCGGTCTGAGAGGTCAGAGCCGGAATCGGTATGAGAGGTCTGAGCCCGGAATCAGACTGAGAGGTCAGAGCCGGAATCAGACTGAGAGGTCAGAGCCAGAATCAGTCTGAGAGGTCAGAACTGGAATAAATATGAGAGGTCAGAGCCAGAATCAGTCTGAGAGGTCAGAGCCAGAATCAGTATGAGAGGTCAGAGCCAGAATCAGTCTGAGTGGTCAGAGCCAGAATCAGTATGAAAGGTAAGAGCCAGAATCAGACTGAGAGGTCAGAGCCAGAATTAGTATGAGAGGTCAGAACCAGAATCAGTAGCCAGAAGCAGTATGAAAGCAGAAGCAGTATGAAAGGTCAGAACTGGAATCAGTATGAGAGGTCAGAGCCAGAATCAGTATGAGAGTTCAGAGCCAGAATCAGTATGAGAGGTCAGAACTAGAATCAGTATGAGAAGTCAGAGCCAGAAGTAGTATTAGACATCAGAGCGAGAATCAGTCTGAGAGGTCAGAGCCAGAATCAGTATGAGAGGTCAGAGCCAGAATCAGTCTGAGAGGTCAGAGCCAGAATCAGTCTGAGAGGTCAGAGCCAGAATCAGTATGAGAGGTCAGAGCCAGAATCAGGATGAGAGGTCAGAGCCAGAATCAGACTGAGAGGTCAGAGCCAGAATCAGTCTGAGAGGTCAAAGACGGAATCAGTCTGAGAGGTCAGAGCCGGAATCAGTATGAGATGTCAGAGCCAGAATCAGTCTGAGAGGTCAGAGCCGGAATCAGTATGAGAGGTCAGAGCCAGAATCAGTATGAGAGGTCAGAGCCAGAATCAGACTGAGAGGTCAGAGCCAGAATCAGTTTTAGAGGTCAGAGCCGGAATCAGTCTGAAAGGTCAGAGCCAAAATTAGTATGAGAGGTCAGAGCCAGAATCAGTCTGAGAGGTCAGAGCCAGAATCGGTATGAGAGGTCAGAGCCAGAAGCAGTATGAAAGGTCAGAACTGGAATCGGTATGAGAGGTCAGAGCGAGAATCAATCTGAGAGGTCAGAGCCAGAATCAGTATGAGAGGTCAGAGCCAGAATCAGTCTGAGTGGTCAGAGCCAGAATCAGTATGAGAGGTAAGAGCCAGAATTAGACTGAGAGGTCAGAGCCAGAATTAGTATGAGAGGTCAGAGCCAGAATCAGTTTGAGAGGTCAGAGCCAGAAGCAGTATGAAAGGTCAGAACTGGAATAAATATGAGAGGTCAGAGCGAGAATCAGTCTGAGAGGTCAGAGCCAGAATCAGTATGAGAGGTCAGAGCCAGAATCAGTCTGAGTGGTCAGAGCCAGAATCAGTATGAAAGGTAAGAGCCAGAATCAGACTGAGTTGTCAGAGCCAGAATTAGTATGAGAGGTCAGAACCAGAATCAGGAGCCAGAAGCAGTATGAAAGCAGAAGCAGTATGAAAGGTCAGAACTGGAATCAGTATGAAAGGTCAGAGCCAGAATCAGTATGAGAGTTCAGAGCCAGAATCAGCCTGAGAGGTCAGAGCCAGAATCAGTTTGAGAGGTCAGAGCCAGAATCAGTATGAGAGGTCAGAGCCAGAATCTGACTGAGAGGTCAGAGCCAGAATCATTATGAGAAGTCAGAGCCAGAAGTAGTATTAGACATCAGAGCCAGAATCAGTCTGAGAGGTCAGAGCCAGAATCAGTATGAGAGGTCAGAGCCAGAATCATTCTGAGAGGTCAGAGCCAGAATCAGTCTGAGAGGTCAGAGCCAGAATCAGTATGAGAGGTCAGAGCCAGAATCAGACTGAGAGGTCAGAGCCAGAATCAGTATGAGAGGTCAGAGCCAGAATCAGTATGAGAGGTCAGAGCCAGAATCAGACTGAGAGGTCAGAGCCAGAATCAGTCTGAGAGGTCAGAGCCGGAATCGGTCTGAGAGGTCAGAGCCAGAAACAGTATGAGAGGTCAGAGCCAGAAACAGTATGAGAGGTCAGAGCCAGAATCAGTATGAGAGGTCAGAAACCGGAATCAGACTGAGAGGTCAGAGCTGGAATCAGACTGAGAGGTCAGAGCCGGAATCAGACTGAGAGGTCAGCCAGAATCAGACTGAGAGGTCAGAGCCGGAATCAGTATGAGATGTCAGAGCCAGAATCAGTCTGAGAGGTCAGAGCCGGAATCAGTATGAGAGGTCAGAGCCAGAATCAGTATGAGAGGTCAGAGCCAGAATCAGATTGAGAGGTCAGAGCCAGAATCAGTGTTAGAGATCAGAGCCGGAATCAGTCTGAGAGGTCAGAGCCAAAATTAGTATGAGAGGTCAGAGCCAGAATCAGTCTGAGAGGTCAGAGCCAGAATCAGTATGAGAGGTCAGAGCCAGAAGCAGTATGAAAGGTCAGAACTGGAATCAGTATGAGAGGTCAGAGCGAGAATCAGTCTGAGAGGTCAGAGCCAGAATCAATCTGAGAGGTCAGAGCCAGAATCAGTATGAGAGGTCAGAGCCAGAATCAGTCTGAGTGGTCAGAGCCAGAATCAGTATGACAGGTAAGAGCCAGAATTAGACTGAGAGGTCAGAGCCAGAATTAGTATGAGAGGTCAGAGCCAGAATCAGTCTGAGAGGTCAGAGACAGAATCGGTATGAGAGGTCAGAGCCAGAAGCAGTATGAAAGGTCAGAACTGGAATAAATATGAGAGGTCAGAGCCGAGAATCAGTATGAGAGGTCAGAGCCAGAATCAGTACTGAGAGGTCAGAGCAGAATCAGTCTGAGTGGTCAGGAGCCAGAATCATTATGAAGGTAAGAGCCAGAATCAGACTGAGAGGTCAGAGCCAGAATTGGTATGAGAGGTCAGAGCCGGAAGCAATATGAAAGGTCAAAACTGGAATCAGTATGAGAGGTCAGAGCCAGAATCAGTATGAGAGGTTAGAACCAGAATCAGACTGAGAGGTCAGAGCCAGAATCAGACTGAGAGGTCAGAGCCAGAATCAGACTGAGAGGTCAGAGCCAGAATCAGTCTGAGAAGTCAGAGCCAGAAGTAGTATTAGATGTCAGAGCCAGAATCAGTCTGAGAGGTCAGAGCCAGAATCAGTATGCGAGGTCAGAGCCAGAATCAGTATGAGAGGTGAGAGCCAAAAACAGACTGAGAGGTCAGAGCCAGAATCTGTCTGAGAGGTCAGAGCCAGAATCTGTCTGAGAGGTCAGAGCCAGAATCTGACTGAGAGGTCAGAGCCAGAATCAGTCTGAGAGGTCAGAGCCAGAATCATTATAAGAGGTAAGAGCCAGAATCAGTATGAGAGTTCAGAGCCAGAATCAGTCTGAGAGGTCAGAGCCAGAATCAGTCTGTGAAGTCAGAGCCAGAAGTAGTATTAGATGTCAGAGCCAGAATCAGTCTGAGAGGTCAGAGCCAGAATCAGTATGCGAGGTCAGAGCCAGAATCAGTCTGAGAGGTCAGAGCCAGAATCATTATGAGAGGTCAGAGCCAGAATCAGTATGAGAGTTCAGAGTCAGAATCAGTCTGAGAGGTCAGAGCCAGAATCAGTCTGAGAGGTCAGAGCCAGAATCAGTCTGAGAGGTCAGAGCCAGAATCAGTCTGAGAGGTCAGAGCCAGAATCAGTCTGAGAGGTCAGAGCCAGAATCGGTATGAGAGGTCAGAGCCAGAATCAGTATGAGAGTTCAGAGTCAGAATCAGTCTGAGAGGTCAGAGCCAGAATCAGTCTGAGAGGTCAGAGCCAGAATCAGTATGAGAGGTCAGAGCCAGAATCAGTCTGAGAGGTCAGAGCCAGAATCAGTCTGAGAGGTCAGAGCCAGAATCAGTCTGAGAGGTCAGAGCCAGAATCGGTATGAGAGGTCAGAGCCAGAAGCAGTATGAAAGGTCAGAACTGGAATCAGTATGAGAGGTCAGAGCCAGAATCAGTATGAGAGGTCAGAGCCAGAATCAGTCTGAGAGGTCAGAGCCAAAATCAGAATGAGAGGTCAGAGCCAGAATCAGACTGAGAGGTCAGAGCCAGAATTAGTATGAGAGGTCAGAACCAGAATCAGTACAAGAGGTCAGGGCCAGAATCAGA